>NC_050101.1:176076427-178688035 GCF_902167145.1 Zea mays | reverse complement strand
TAAGGATTATGATTTGGAGATTCACTATCACCCGGGTAAGGAGAATCTGGTTGCAGATGCCTTGAGTCGGAAGGAACACGTCCATGCAACTATTGTTGCCCAGATACCCGCTGAGATTGTTGAGGATTTTAGGAGACTTAACCTGAAATAGTTGCACATACTGAAGGAGTCACTATTAATGTGGAATCTACCTTGGAACAAGAAATTTGTAAAGGTCACATTGGTGATACTAAAATTCAAGAGATCAAGGATCTTATTACTGAAGGTAGAGGTCCAGAATTCACGGAGGATGAGCAAGGCACATTATGATTCAAGAACCGGATATGTGTTCCTGATATTGATAGCCTTCGTGAGACTATATTGAAGGAAGCCCATGATTCTAATTACTCTATTCACCCTGGTAGCACTAAGATGTATAAGGATTTGAAGCAGAAATACTATTGGTATGGGCTAAAAAGAGATGTGCTGTACACGTGGCTAAATGTGATGTGTGTCAAAGAGCCAAGGCCGAACATCAAAGACCAGCTGGACTATTGCACCCGCTTAAGATACCTAAGTGGAAATGGGAAGAAATTGGTATGGATTTCATTGTTGGACTACCCCGCACTCCTGCAGGGTATGACTCTATTTGGGTGATTGTGGACAGACTGACAAAAGTGGCTCACTTTATACCTGTGAGGACTAATTACACGGGAGCCAAGCTAGCAGAATTGTATATGACTCGGATAGTTTGTCTACATGGGGTGCCTAAGAAGATCGTGTCAGACCGAGGATCATAGTTTACTTCTTGGTTTTGGAAGAAGTTGCACGAGTGCTTGGACACACAGTTGAATTTCAGTTCGGCCTACCATCCTCAAACTGATGGGCAGACCGAGAGAACTAACCAAGTACTGGAGGATATGTTAAGAGCTTGTGCCCTTAAACATGGTGGTAGTTGGGATAAGAGCTTACCATATGCAGAGTTCTCTTACAATAATAGCTACCAGGCCAGTATGAAGATGTCACCGTTTGAGGCTCTATATGGCAGAAAATGCAGGACTCCACTATATTGGGATCAAATTGGTGAAAGGCAGTTATTTGGGCCTGAAATTATACAAGAGGCAGAAGAACAAGTGCGAATGATAAGGGAGAATTTGAGAACTGCACAGCCAAGGCAGAAAAGTTATGCGGATACCTGGAGAAGGCTACTGGAGTTTAAGGAGGGTGATCACGTGTATCTGAAGGTGTCACCGATCCGGGGTATGCGAAGATTTAAAGTTAAAGGGAAATTGTCCCCTCGCTTCATTGGACCTTTCTTGATCTTAAAGCGAGTGGGAGAAGTTGCATATCAACTAAAGCTACCCAGTCATCTTGCGGATGTACATGATGTCTTCCACGTGTCACAACTGAAGAAGTGCCTCAGGGTACCTGAAGAGCAGCTACCGATGGAGGATCTTAGTGTTCAAGATGATCTGACTTATACGGAATATCCTATCAAGATTCTTGACACTTTGACTTGAGTTACAAGAAATAAAGTTATTAAGATGTGCAAAGTGCAATGGAGCCATCATGGTGAAGATGAAGCTACTTGGGAGAGAGAAGAAGAGCTTCACATAGATTTTCCCCATCTTTTCTCTAGTCCTTCCTAAATCTCAAGGACGAGATTCTTGTTAAGGGGGTAGGATTTATAATACCCAATTTGTAAGAGATAATATAAAAGGAGAAAAATTATTTCCTTTATTTATATGTGTGTGTTGTATCTATTTACTATCATATGTGAACACTATATTTAAAAACAAATAAATAATAAAAGATATGTCACTAAATTATGCATCATGCTGGACTTTATTTTGTATGCATTTTGTGACAATCTAAAAATAGTGTAAAAAGAAATATATTAAAATCCAAAGTTGGAGATTTAATCCTAACTTGCAAACCAAGGTTTAGAGAAGAGAAGGAAAATGCTATACAAAAATAAAGAAAAATATATAAAAATAAGTGAATCTTCCATATTATTGGGTTCAATATGTATATCTAAAATAAGTACAAGCTCACAAATAGAATTGAATTCAAATTTGAATTCTAGAAACTAAAAGGGAAAGAAAACAGAAAATAAAAAGAATAAAAAAAGAAAAGCATGTGCCTTGGGCTCAAACCCTTATCTAGCCCACCAGAGAGTACCTCGTGTGGCCCACAGTGCCCAGCGCCAGCGCCCGCGCTACCGCCAGCGCTGCCATCCGGCCCCACCTGTCATACTCACGCCCGTGCGCTCAACACAGCCATCTAGCACCGACACGCGGGCCCCACGGGCCAGCCACCCCTCTCGCGCCAGTCTCCGCTTCTGTTTGCTGGCGCGTGGACCCAGGACCGTGTCTCCTTTCATCAGTCGCTGACTCGTGGGCCCTAACAGTCAGATCCGTCCTCAACCAATTTACCGAGCCTAGCGGCATGCGCGGTCGTCGCGTGATTTGTTGACGCGCTCTGGCCACGTTCGCGACCTTATAGGGAGCCATGACCCCGGGCTCGCCTATTCCCCCTCTCTTCCTTGCCCTCGTGACCACCACCATAGCAAAGAGAGATTGCAGAGCGAAGCAGAGAGAGAGAGAGCCGTCGCCGCCACCACGGATTCGCGGTCCGATCGCTGTTTCGGCCTCGGTTTGCGATCGGGGATCCTCGCCGGCGTATACCGCTTGGATCTGGAGCTTCCTCGTGCAACTGGGGTGACCGGACGCCATAGAATTGCTCACTGAAACATCACATCCGCCGTGGCGCCGCACCTCACCGTCGCTAGGGGACTCAGCGCCACAATCGTCTGTGAGTATGCATCCTCCATGCTCGTGCGGCCGTCCTCATCATTTTGCACTTGTAGAACCGAGGAATGGTGCTCGGGATCACCGGTCAGTGGGATTCGCCGGCGAGACTTCGACCGCTAGGGCAGCGCCGCCGTCGGTCACGGTTGGTGTGAGGAAGATGGTCTCGCGCCATCAGATGGGATTTGACGGTGGCGATTAGAGCAGACCATACCGATTCGTTCCATTAGATCTAGGTCGTCGAGGGTGGATCGGACGCGTCCGGTAGTTAATGAGTTCAGACCGAGCAGGCGCGGAATACAGACCTAGGCCGGTGCGCAGTCGATTGGCAGCTAGACCCATCAAGGAGCTCGGCACGGCAGTTACTACCGCGAGATTTGGTGGCTCAGGGAAGATCTACAGTGGTTATCGGGGGGCCCACCTGGCGGAGTTAGAGACGGTGCAGAGCGCTCCATCGTATATCCAGATGGTTGACTCCCAAACCCACGTTGTCAACGCAAGCGAAGTCACGTTTGCGCGTACGACCGGAGTGTCGCCTGGTGGGGCCTGATCCTCAGGACGCTGATTGCGCCAATTGCCTAGAGACTAGCGGGTGGGGTCCACTTGACAGCGACACGCACGTGGGGAGGCTGGCGCCCGGGCCTGCCTGTCGGCGTGTGAAGTCTGCCGGGCCGAGGAGCAGTTGGGCCGGTCGGGCGGGGTTTTGGCCCAACGCCGATTAATCCTCCTTTTTCTTTCTTTTTATTTTGCTTTTTCTTATTTTCTTTGTTTGTCTCCATGGCTTTAACTAATTTTGAATTCATTTCAAATTTTGATTTACAATTCAAATGTCACAAACCAAAAATAATAGCATGAGATGCACATATCTTTATTTATTTATTTGTTATTTGACTAATTTAATTTCATTAATTGAATACGCAAAAAGGAAAAGAAACCAAATAATCTTCAAAGGTTCCATAATCCACATGACACTAACATAAATTTATTTATTTATTTTTATACAAATTTTGGACTTTACATGATCGTGGACGAATTTTTGCTCGATCCGATCCAAACCCGACTCATTGCACGGCCCGTTCTACATATAGTTTTCTTTTCGCATTGTTCGCAACCGCCTTACGCCGTGCGCCACACACATCCCTCCACTCAAACGTGTGAACGACGCTAGACGCCATGCGTGGGCCCCACATGCACGCCTTGCCTGAGCGAATCTCGCTCACGACACAGTGCGCCCATAACTGCTCTAGCCACGTGACACTATCCCATTAGTCCGTGACGTTGTTTCACGTTCCAGCTCACCACGCAGGATCAAAATCGCTATTGCGCTTGTCGTGGGGCCGTGCATCATCAACTTCCACCTAGAACCGCCCTCTCGCTGGAACAAAATTCTGTACATAACGGATGTAAACATTATCTTTTACAGTCTCTAAGGCCCACAAACACAGATCAAAATTTACAAAATAAGCTTTTAGTAATTTATTTTTCTTTTATTTATATGTACCAGTAGCAGGTATATGTGAGGGCTGTAAAAGAGATTCTTTACCTCCGGTATGTAAAGAAATTTTTTCCCTCTCGCTTGGCCAGAATGCACGCTGCGCCAAAAGTCGTAGCCGTCTAGCCCCACTTCGTGCAATCGTGCCCACCTCATCATGCCTCTGTTCGAGCCACCGCATAAAGCTATGCACAACCTCCCCTTCTCGGATCCCACAGAGCAAAGCTATAGTTGTTGCCTCGCCTCGCCTCGCGCCGCCATGCATCCGCACCCGTCACCACCCCGTTGTTCTAATTTTAGGCTGCTGCTACTCCGACTAGCGAGCTCTACCGTCCTCTCCCTGCTCTACGCCCCAACCAGGCGCGTGCTGTCGTGAATACCACGAACACTGCCGCCCCGCCATGGCCGCTATATGTTTCAGCCCTACCTTGGTTGCGAGCACTGTGTCCCATCATGGCTGCGCGTAGTGCCCCCTGCAAGCCGTAGCGGCCACTCCCTACAAGCAGGCCTCCCTGGCTGCGACAAGCTGGAGGACCAGCAAGCGCCCTATAGCACAAGCGCCTGCCCCTTGTGCAACGTGAGTTCCCTTGCGCTCGTTCTGTCCATGGCCACCGGTGCCATCTCCCCGCACAACCACGCGCTCGTGCATACTGCCGCGCAGGCTCGCCGTCGCCACTCCACGCGTCGCCGTTGTCGGTGTTTGGTACTGACAACACACTACGAGATAGATCATGTTGTGCTTTTTTGGTCGGCGAGATCGACTATAATTCGATGGTTCGTTCTTAACATGATGGAATACAAGAGTTTATACAGGTTTTGGACCACTGGAATGTGTAATACCCTACTATTGGTCCTCATTTTTTGACTCCTTAGGGATATAAAAAACAAGGCAACACAGTTAAATCAAGCTTCAATCAAATCATCTTAAGTGGTATCGGTGTTTCGAACCTACGCCACGACAAATAAATTTGTGTGAGCGCGTTCTGTGGGCACAAGATTTATACTAGTTCGGTCAGAATATCCCTACATCCAGTCTTTGACAGCTCGCGCTACCGACAACTTTGTTGCTCAATGCTCATAGTAGGGGTTACAAGCGGGCGAGAGAGGGAGGAGCTCCCAAGTCTCTTTTGCGTGGGTGGACCTAAATACTACGGGACTGGAGTTCTAAGATAAGCCTTGGACGTCGTGCCTTGGCCCCGGCCTCCGGGTCGTGCCTTGGCCCTGGCCTCCGGGTCTTCTGGTCTCGTCGAGCGTGTGTGTTCGTCTTCCATGGAGTGTCCTCTTTTCATTTCCTGGCCGGCCTCCTCCTTTTATAGGCTAAAGTAGGGGTCGACTGCCAATAGCTTCCTTGAGAAGGAGCTAATGTGTCATGGTAAAACTAAGTGTTCTACCCTAGTAAGGCTGCATTTGTCCGTATACACCTCAGTCATCTGGGTGTCTATAATCGTGCTCTTTATCACGGGCGATGTGGGCGACGAAGAGTCTCGGCACCATCATTGTCGTCCCTATGCCGTACCGACCCCTAGATGTCGTAGCATGGGTCATGATGTGGCTTGTCGTACTGCGGGGCTTGTAGGCGGCCAACATGCTCAGGCCTATGCTTGACAGGTCATGAGTGGGCCGCAGGCCAAGGAGCCCGTAGGTCATGAGTGGAAGGTGGACCGACTCACCCTCTATGGCTCGGCGCTAGGCAAAGTTAATGCGGTGTAGCGAGCTGTAACATCCCAAAATTTAATTCCAAGGTTAGAACCCTAAATCTCCTAACCCCCCTTGAATTATCTCCTGAGACCCCACCTCATAAGGCATTTCATCATATGCATACACCATGATTGTTAGTAGCACCTCACATAGAATATTTTTGACACCTAAGAAAATATAGCTAAATATTTGTTCAAAAGAAAAAGAAATAGAAATAGAAATAGAAAAAGGAAAATCCCCCCTCGGCTGGGCCGAATCCAGCCCACTTCTCCTCCCCCGCGTGTCGCGCTCCTCTCTCCCTCGCGGCCCACGCGGTCCATCTCCCTCGTGCCCGCTCGCGGGCCCGCGCTCCTCCCTCCCCCACAGACCGTCCGACCCCACTCGTCAACCGCAACACCCCACCCACTCGCGACCGCTCTCCCTCTGGCAAGCGGGCCCCGCTTGTCAGCCCCTCCCTCGTGCCCGTGACCAATCTATCGGCGCGATCGCCACCGGCCGCCACCCGCCCCGTCGCCTCGCCATTAACATGCTCGCCAGCAAGGTTGGCGCCTTGCGTCCCTGTCTCCTTGCGCTAGCCCGAGCCATCCCGTCACCCGCCTGCCCGAGCCATCCCGTCGCCACCACTGTGCGCCATCATCGCCGCCGCGGCAAGCTCGTCGGTGCTCGCCACCTCTCCTCCCCCCTTCCCCGGCCGCCTATAAAAGGACCACCCCGAGCTCCCCCAACTCCTCACATCGGCCTCGGCTTCCCCACACCCCTCCCTCGAGCTCAATCGAGCCGCGTCGCCGTGCCCTTCCTCTGCTCCGCTAAGTGCCCCCTCCCTTCTCTGGTAGCTTAGAGTTCAATTGGGTTGGCCTGTTAGGTTCACCGCTCCCTCACCAACACGACACACCCCTTACCTTCACCTATTGCGCCCGGCAACCTTGTCGGTGATCCCACCGCCGCGGGCGCCCGCCACCTCGCCGTGGACCGACCGTCCCGAGCACCCTTCGGCCAAATTAACCCCTCCACCATGATCCCCTACCCCGACCTGTGCTTAGCCACCTCCTCGACCACCCGAAACTGGGACCACGACGGAGAACCGCCGCGGAGCCTCACCGGCGGTCGACTCCGGTCGGTTCGCCCCCCACGTCATCCCCCCTAACACCGTCCCCTCCCCTCCTCACTGGCGTGTGGGCCGGCTGGGCCGCCTGCCCTCGCGCGCGCCCACGCTCGGCTGGGCCGAAAATCCCCCCGGCCCAGCTAGCAGGAAATCCCTTTTCTTTTTCCCTTTTCCATTTCTTTTTCCTATTTTCATATATTTATGCATATATTGATTTTTTATGCACCAAAAATAGTATAAATAAATTATAGGGCACAAAATAATAATATCTAAATTTTGGCACACTCCACCAAGTCACCATGGTTGATGTATTGTTCATTACCTATTTTTGCTAGGAGAAGAGGGATCCGATCCTCCGGAATTTGTAGCTCCGGAAGAAGGGCAGGAACCCGACCTCTCCGAAATAGGTCTTTCATGCCAGGAGAACTTCGACGAAGGCAAGTCCATTCTTCCCTCGATGCATAAATTACCTACTCTTTCTACCACGACCTAAGCCGGGAATATGGATTGGGTTCTTTGCATTGTGAGAAGAGAGACAGCCCGCATTAAAGAATATCTTTTGAGTACAAACTGTGGGATGAGAAAAGGGTGGTGTTTTTTCTAAACGATGTTTTCAAAAAGTGTATGATGAAGGGTATTCACCCTTATCACCTTTTGAGTGGGATAATCAGGGACTCCCTGGTTTAGGGGAGGGCCTCAGGTGTTGGCTCAGCCGGGTTAGGTGTGAGCAGAAGGATTGTCCCCTCATATAAGGACCAGTTTGTCATCCTTCACTACCTATACTCATGACAAGTACAACCACTCGAGACTGTATGGGCAGTCACTCAATCTGAACTCGCACGGTCCAAACCCCAGGGTTATGATGGCTGGGGAGCACTGGGAGGATAAGGAGGGGGAATGTTTTGTCCGGTTTGGACATGGCGGTGGCCTGACTCCTTCTGGTATAACCGTTAAGGTAAGGACATGTGAGGAAAGAAAGAGATTCGGATTCGGGTCTCATTGGCCATGAGACCGCAGAGCTGGACTAGTGAGTAAAGTGTACTCCTTTGCACAGAGTTCAAACCTATTCGAATAGTCCGTGTCCACTGGTATGGACGAGTCTACTGTGGTATGACAATTAGTGTTTATAACCTCCTCGATTAGGGAAATGTGTGAGTGGGTGCATTTTTGGAAATGAAAACAATGCCACGGGAGCAGGAAGCTCAGTGGTGGTTGAGTGTGAAAATGAGCTACTTCCTTCTTTGGGGAAAACCATCAAAGTATTACCTTTCTCTGGAAAAGAAAAGCGACTTCAACTCCACCATATAAAGCATGTATTATATAGGTCTCCCTCTCTTTACGGGCGGGATGGGCTTGCAGAATACCTAGTGTATTCACCCAGATTTATTTATGTTTTTCAGCAACTGAAGACTTCTTTTCTGCAATGCTCGACTAGTAGGGGGTTGTGTCTGCACCCAGTTCTACCTGTGGCTTGGGCTAGTTCAGAGCCATAGGACTGGCCGTAGATCGCAGCCCCGACCTTAAAAGTTTGCCTTAAAAAGAAAAGACCTCTCACCTTCTAAAAGAATCTACTCTCCTTTCCCCGATATTGACAGACCCTTCTTTTCTTCTACCAGATGGAAGGCTCCTTTGTCATTAGGACATCCTACTACTCAGAAGTGGAAGGATTCTCTCATCTTTTACAGAGTTGCGTGTTTCGCATGGGGATCCACAAGAAGCCGGAGTACATCTGGAAAGAATACCACGAGAATGGAACTGAGAAATGCTCTATGGCAGTCTACCTAGGAGAAAGCCGAAACTACCCAAATCTCCCTCCTTTCCAAGTCACCTTCACTGGACACCGCTTCCCAGACACTTGCCAAAATGTTGCCCGAAAAGCCCTCCGCCAGCTATGCCAAAACTATAGCAGGGAAGTCTTTGAGACACCCCTTCGTTACTTTCCACCCAGCAACAAAAATACCCCTACCTGGAGGAAAAGACTTCAGGCTCTATCAGGAAAAGATCCTACTGAAGATGACCCCACCATAGTCTACATGGCCGGATACCTCCACACTCTTGACAACTACTATGACGATCTTTTCTCCCACTACACCCACTTAAACTCCCTGGTGGAAATCTTAGAGCAACAAATCAAGGAACTTAAAAAGGAGAAGGCGTCCCTCCAAGAAAGTCTCGAAATAGCAGAAGGTGAAGAGGCCAACACTCGTGAAGCCTACTGAACCCTAAAGATGGATTACGATAAGAAATTAAAGAAGCTCGCCCCCACTAAGAAGATCAGGAAGCGGACCAAGAGCCAAGGATGCTAGACTGAACGGAAAAAGGAAGCCCCACCAACATTGCCTCCCTCCAGGATAGAAAACTTGTCAAACGTTGAAGATATGTCCCTAGCTAGCCTTGACGACCTTCTCAAGGAATTTGGGGATACCTTAGACAGGGAGTTCGGAAGCACCTTAGGAAGCGCTCGCGCGTAGTGTGATTTGTGGTAACTGTATGCTTGTAATGAATTTGTGTGATGAATAAAATAACGTGTGTGAAAAAGGAATTTGCATGTGCATAGTAGTAATCCTCTCCCCTGGCAGATGGCTTCGGATAAAACCACGCCTACCGCCTCAGGGATTGGAGCAAGGTCTCCTCTAGGTGCTGAAGGAGAAGTCGGTGGAGAAGGGAGTGAAACCCACCTCCCCGAACCTCTGGAGCTGCCATTAGATTTAGCCCAAGTTCTGGCCAACCAAACCCGACTCATTGAGGTCCTCACCAGAAGCCTTGAGAACCAGCGCCCGAATGGTGGTAGACCTCAGGATAGAATGGGAGATTTTCTAAGGCTCAAGCCTCCCACATTCATTGGATCCAGCAACCCGCTCGACGCTGATGACTGGCTGCGCACAATAAAAATGAAGTTAGAAGCCATCGGATGCCCTGAGAACCAGCGTGTTCATCTGGCTGCTCATCAACTTTCCGGGATGGCCCTATCCTGGTGGGATACCTTCAGCGTTGCTATCAGAGATGCTACCTGGGCAGAATTTGAAACCGCCTTCCGAGAACATCATGTGCCCCAAGGGATCGTTCAGCTCAAGGAAGATGAATTTCGGGAATTAACTCAAGGTGGAAGATCTGTCAGTGAGTATGTGCACAAATTCACAGAATTGGCTCGTTATGCACCTGACGATGTCAGCACAGAAGCCAAGAAGATGGCCCGTTTCTTGAAAGGGCTAAGACCAGAACTCAAGACTATCCTTGCTAGCCAAGATTTCCTCAGCTTCTCGCACCTCTGAAACAAGGCCATACAAGTGGAAAGGGCAAGGGAAGAAGAAAAGGGTCACCTCAAGAGAAAGTTCCAGGTCCTCCGAGCTCAGCAGCAGGACAGGCACCAGAGAATTCGATCCTTTGGGTTTCCACCCAAGGGACCAAGCTTCAACAAGCCAGCTGGACCCACTCCATCATGTTTCAGTCAACAAGGTCAAAGCTCCTTTCAAACCCCCTCAGTTGCAAGCAACCAACCTCCAGCTAATGCCTGTTGGCACTACGGAGACCCCAGTCACTACAAGAATAATTGCCCCCACTTGAAGGCATCTGTGCCTACTTACTCCAATTCAGTGAATGGCCCCAAGAATGCCCCAGCAAGTGCCTCCAAGGCATCCTCCTCCAATAGTCAGCAAAGCAAGAGCCAGTATCATGGAAGGGCATGAGTAAACCACGTCGACGCTCAAGAGGCTCAGCAAGCCCCAGGAGTAGTGCTCGGTGAGTTCCTAGTTGAATTTACTCCCGCTACTGTACTTTTTGATTCAGGAGCATCTCATTCTTTTATAGCCACTAGTTTTGTGGAAAAGCATGGCATTCCCACTGCACACCTAGAAATTCCCTTGGTCACCCGAACCCCAGGGTCAGACCTTCTATGCCAGCTCAAATGCTCCCAAGTCGGGATTCTTTTAAGTGGGGTAGTGTTCTTGGCAGACTTAGTTGTCTTGCCATCCCAAGGGATTGATGTGATCTTAGGAATGGATTGGTTAACCAAACATAAGGGCATCATAAGTTGCAAAGATAAGACCGTTCTTCTCACTGACCACCAAGGAAGGTCAGTTTCATGTCAGGCTCAGCCACCCGCCCAAGATCCAATGGTGTTTAATCTAGCAGCAGAAAGCATATCATAGTAGAAGAATTCATGGATGTATTCAAAGAAGAATTGCTAGGAATACCGCCAGAAAGAGAAGTAGAGTTCTACATTGATCTAATTCTCGGCACCGCACCAATCGCAAAAAAGACCATACCGCATGGCTCCCACCGAATTAGCATAACTAAAACTCCAGATCGTAGAACTCCAACATAAAGGGTGCATTCATCCCAACTCATCTCCTTGGGGAGCATGAAGCGTCCCCAATCCTCTAGGACTAAAATGTGATACAATTACTAGTCCTAGGAGGCTGGTAAACACATTTATACATCAGATGATTCCAGATCTGCTTAAACGAGACAAACCTATAAAGGTAGTGATCAACTTTAAGAGTTGGTCCACAACTCGGGACATATCATCAGAGTGGGGCTGAAGCAGCCCGATATACGCAGCGAAGCAAATCAGCGGTCCAACAGTCATAGGCAAGGTTGGGAACAATCGTAACTCTTACCTGATCTCCTTTTTCTGAAAAACAACAAATAAGCAAGGGTGAGTACAAACGTACTCAGCAGCCCACCTTCACCCGCGGAATGGGGAAATCAGATATAATGCATGGAATATGTGGAGCTCATGATATTTTGCAGAAACAACAATATTTTATGCAGGGTTGTTTTGTAAAACATTTTGTATTTTTTTCAAAGCGCATCCTCTCCCAAAGGAGCAGGAAGTTTTTCAATATAGAACAAAATCCCCTGGACTAAACCATCCAGGTATCTCAGCAGTTTCCCACTGGTTTTCATTTTCAACAACAGCCACTGGACTCCCCGTCCACCATAGCTCACGGCTCAACTGCCGGACCTTTTTAAAACCACTTTTCAAAAGCACTTTTTTTAAAACAAAACACTAATTGTCATACCACACCAGACTCGTCCATTCCTGTGGACACAAACTATTCAAATATGTTTTCAAACTCTGCGTAGAGGTGTACACTTTACCCACTAGTCCGGCTCTGCGATCTCATAGCTAGTGAGACCCGAATCCGAATCTCTTTCTTTCCTCGCACGTCCCTACCTTAACGGTTATACCAGAAGGAGTCAGGCCACCGCCATGCCCAAACTAGACAAAACATTCCCCCTCCTTATCCTCCCGATGCTCCCCAGCCTTCATAACCCTGGGGTTTGGACCGTACGAGTTCAGATTGAGTGACTGCCCATACAGTCTCGAGAGGTTGTACTTATCATGAGTTTAGATTGAGTGAAGGATGACAAACTGGTCCTTATGTGAGGGGACAATCCTTCTGCTCACACCTAAACCAGTTGAGCCATCACCTTAGGCCCTCCCCTAAACCAGGGAGTCTCTGATCATTCCTACTCAAAGGTGATAAGGGTGAAAACCCTTCATCATACACATTTTGAAAAACATTTTCTTTTGAAAACTCACACCTTTTCTCAAATCATTTGTAACAAATATATCAAGGATTGATTGCGGCAAGCGGCTGAGTGGCCATAATAACTTGTCTCAAAATCATATCATGCATAAAATAACAGGCTGAGGGTTGTGGTTGAAAAATCATAGGTAATTTATGCATCAAAGGGATCCAGTGAGCTTGCCATGCTTATCCGGTGAAGGGGGAAGGGGAACTCGCGGAACTGGCTTCTAGCTCCACTACCTAGCGTAGACTTGCAGATCTGGCCTCCACGAGACGGCACGAACGCTCCGATAACTATGCAACATGAACAAGCAAACATACAAACCAGCAAGTATACCAACAAATATTTAGTATAGTGGTCAGAATAGCGATATATGGATGGGTAGAGTCTTGAGTAGAATCTGTATCATGTGGTGTTGTGATATTACTGGTGGTGGAGCGGAGGTGCTTACCAGGAGGGTGGACTGGAGGCGAAGCGACACTATGCGTGTAGCCGGCAGAGCGGAGTAACTGAGTGGGTGGGGTGTTTGCCTTGGTTGAGGGTGTTGAGTGTGTGTGGAGAGGGAGAGGGTAGCTGGGTGTATTTATAGCTGAGTGTATGTGGTGTAGCACAGTGAAGTTCACTGTTGGTGAGAATAGTGACGAATGAATCGTCTGACCTAGTATGAATAGGAGAGTTATAAGCAGAATATGGGACAAGAGTATTTTGAGAGTTTTCTAGAATATGGACCAGGCTTAAGGGATGACATGGTTGGATAGGGAATAGTTTGATAAGAATTTAGAAACAAGAATTATTGGAATCTGAGTTTGGAAGCCTAGTTCAAAGGAATCTCAAAGTTAAGCATGCTCAACTTGGAGAAACCTAGGATGGGTGACCAGATGGGAGGTTCCCTACTAGAAGGAAAATCACAGTCACCGGAGTTCGTATGACTGGAATATGGTCTTAGGTGGACTGGACAGCATGATGGATGAGTAGTTGAAATTTGGGGTGATCGGATGATCGATGAATAGTAATGATGAATAGTGACCGCGAAAAGGTTGCCATAGATATCATCGATGAATAGTAATAATGAATAGTAATGTTGAATAGTGATTGTGAATAGTCGTATGAACGAACGATGAACGATGAATAGTGACGATGAACGAACGATGAACGATGAATAGGAACTATGAACGAACGAACGAATGATCGAAAGATCGGAATTTCGGCAGCATAACGACAGGACAAAGATTATCTGGAAGAACGATGAATAGGGACTATGAACGAACGATGAATGATGAAAAGGAACTGAAAGTCGCCTAGAGGGGGGGGGTGTTGGGACCATGCTTCGTCGCCGAAGGTCCTGCAGGAAGAAACAGCTTCGGCTGAAGCTGTCTGTACGTGATGCCGAAGGGTACCGTTCATGAAGCTTCGGAATTACAAACCGACTTAAAGATAGAATGACCTTTTAGTCCATAAGAGTTTGAGTCGTTGTTGTAAACTTTTATGAGGGGTATGATTGTAATTGCTCACAGGCTGTGTCCTGTGTCTATAAATGGTGAACAATATTCCTTTACTGTTCACGCATTCCTGTAATTGCAATCACATCACTCGAAAATCATTCTTTGCCAAGGCAGAGGTATAAACGTATCTAAACATTATATTTGAATATCTGAAGTTTATATAATATGTAAATGATGTTGTTTACTTCTGATTTATCTGTCTTTAGTGCTTTATATCTCGTGTTATTTTATATTATCTTTGAGAATTCAATTACGAAGATACAACCTTCGTAATTGTGTCATTATAACCTTCGTCCGAAGTTCATTAAATCCTTGAGGAAACAATGTTTCGGCGAATGAAGGACATTAATATTTAACATTTTATGTTGCCTTGTTCTTAATTCATAGCATTTGAGAACAAGTCACCAACATTGGCGCCCACCTCGGGTGAACTCACTTCCACTTTTTTGAGCTGATGGCTTCGTTCAACATTCAAGCTGGAGCTGCTTCGGTTCCGAAGCTGGTGCTCCCGATAACAGGCGGTTCATGCTCAGAGCCAGCCAACAAGAAACAGAAGAAGGAGGCACAGAGAAGGGTACAACACGTCGGGGTGCAAGGACCCTTCATCAAGTCAAGATGGTCTCACATTCCTATTACCTTCTCCCAAGAGGATCTTCAACTCAAGGATTACCCACACAACGATGCTATGGTTATCTCTTGTGTTATCAAAGGATTTCTGGTCCACAATGTTTTGGTTGATACAGGCAGTGCAGCTGATATCATATTTGCTAAGGCCTTCAGACAGATGCAAGAGCCTGAAGATAAAATTCTTGATGCCACACATCCCCTTTGTGGCTTCGGAGGAAGGCAGATTGTAGCACTCGGCAAAATCTCAATGCCAGTAACCTTCGGATTTATCAACAACACGAGGACTGAACAAGTTGTGTTTGATATTGTTGACATGGAATACCCTTACAATGCAATCATCAGTCATGGTACTCTCAATGCCTTCGAAGCAATTCTTCATCCAGCTTATCTTTGCATGAAGATACCTTCGGACCAAGGGCCCATTGCTATTCATGGAAGTCAGGAAGCTGCCAGAAGGGCCAAAGGAAATTGGACAGACTCAAAAGCAATCCATAATATAGATGGAACTGAAGCTTGTGAACAATACAAGTTCAAAAGGGAAAAAGCTGCTTCGGCTGATCAGCCGAAGCCCATGCTCTTATGTGAGGATATAGCAGATCAGAAGGTGTTATTGGGATCTCAATTGTCTGAAGAGCAGGAGAAAACCTTGATAAGGTTTCTGTTCAACAATAAAGATTTTTTTGCTTGGTCAGCTAATGATCTTTGTGGAGTTAACAGGGATGTTATTGAGCACTCGCTCAATGTTGATCCATCCTTCAGACCCAGAAAGCAGAGGCTTTGGAAGATGTCTGATGACAAGGCCGAAGGTGCTCGGAATGAAGTGAAAAGACTCCTCAGTGCCGGAGTTATTAGAGAGGTAAAATACCCAGAATGGTTGGCTAACACTGTTATGGTGAAGAAGGCCAATGGTAAATGGAGAATGTGTATCGATTTTACTGATCTCAATAAGGCCTGTCCGAAGGACGAGTTTCCATTGCCAAGGATAGATTCCTTAGTTGATGCAGCAGCTTCATCAGAGCTTATGAGTCTGCTGGATTGCTATTCAGGCTATCATCAAATCTGGATGAAGAAGGAGGATGAACCGAAAACCAGCTTCATAACCCCTAGTGGGACATATTGTTACCTTCAGATGCCTGAGGGGCTTAAGAATGCTGGAGGAAGCTTCAGCAGAATGACAGCGAAGGTTCTCCATTCTCAGATAGGCAGGAATGTGCTAACTTATGTTGATGATATCATTGTAAAAAGCACGAAGCAAGATAACCACATTGCTGATTTACAGGAGACCTTCGCTAATTTTAGACAGACTGGTTTAAAGCTGATTCCAGAAAAATGTGTCTTCGGAGTAAAGAAGGGGAAATTTCTTGGTTGCCTAGTTTCAACAAAGGGAATTGAGGCTAATCCAAGCAAAATCGAAGCTATACTTCGAATGGAACCACCAAGTACAAAAAGGGGGCTCAAAGATTGACAGGAAGGCTGGCATCTCTCAACAGATTCATATCCAGATCAGCAGAGAGAAACTTACCATTCTTCGAAGTGCTGAAGTCAGCCGAAGTCTTTCAATGGGGACCAATCCAGCAGAAGGCCTTCGAAGAGCTGAAGCAATATTTGATAGATCTAACAACATTAACTCCACCAACGCCAGGGGCTCCTTTGCTATTATATGTGGCAGCTTCGCACTCAGCGGTAAGTGTAGCACTTGTCCAAGAGAAGCTTGAAGGCCAAGTTAAGAGGCAGGCCCCAATATATTTCGTATCCGAGGTTCTTAGTTTATCAAAGAAAAATTATACAGAATTGGAGAAGGTACTGTATGCTGTTTTGATGGCCTCCAGGAAGCTTCGGCATTATTTTCAAGCTTACAACATAATTGTTCCTTCTTCACAACCTCTGAAGGATATTATGAGAAACCGAGAAGCTACTGGAAGGATTGGAAAATGGGCTGCAGAGCTCAATGAATTTTGTATTGATTATGTCCATAGATCTTCGATTCAGTCCCAAGCATTGGCAGACTTCATTGCTGACTGGACGCCAGGGGCTCAGGAGGAAGAAACAAATAAAGACGCCGAAGCATGGACAATGTTTTGCGATGGGTCTTGGGGAACCTTTGGAGCAGGAGCGGCTGCTGTGTTGATTTCACCTTCCAAAGTTAAAACTTGTTATGCGGCAAGACTTGATTTTAGTTGCACAAATAATATTGCTGAGTACGAAGCTTTGCTCTTGGGTCTTCGGAAGTTAAAGGCAATGGGAATCAGAAGGGTAATTCTTAAAACTGATTCCCAAGTTATTTCTGGTCATGTTGACAAGAGCTATAAAGCCAGAGACCCGAAGCTTGAAAAATATCTAGATACAGTCCGAAGGATTGAGGCTTCCTTCGAAGGTTTCTCTGTCAAAAATATTCCTCGTGGAGAAAATGAATATGCTGATCTATTGGCCAAGTCAGCAGCCCACGGGCTGCCTATACCTTCGAAAGTATTTTTCGAAACAATAAAAGCACCTTCGGTCGAGCTTCTTGAAAGAGCAATCCTTAATATATCCCCTGTTTATAGCAAAGATTGGAGAACTGAGATCATCTCTTTCCTTCAGGGTAATTTTCTTTCAGACGACGAAGCTTATAACAGGAGAATAGAAGCAAGAGCTCGACCATATGTCATAATAGAAGGGGAGTTATATAAGCGTGGGGTCTGTTCCCCATTGCTCAAGTGTTTATCCAGATCCGAAGGTATAGAATTAATGAAGGAAATACATGCAGGCCTGTGCGGATCTCACATTGGATCTAGGCCCTTGCTTGGAAAAGTTTTTCGCCAAGGATTTTATTGGCCAAAGGCAGCTTCGGATGCAGCGGATCTGGTCCAAAAGTGCGAAGGTTGTCAGAAATGTGCAAGAGATCAAAAACAACCTTCGTCTTTAACCCAATTAATACAACCCACTTGGCCGTTGCAAAGGTGGGGCCTCGATTTACTGGGCCCATTACCACCAGCACAGGGGAACCTAAAATATGTAGTAGTGGCAGTGGAATATTTTTCCAAGTGGATTGAGGCAAAGCCCTTAGCCACAATAACTTTATTTACTATTCAAAAGTTTTTCTGGCAAAACATTGTTTGTCGCTTCGGAGTGCCGAAGGCTATTACTGTGGATAATGGGACACAGTTTGATTCTGAAGCCTTCAGAGAATTTTGTGATCAAATTGGCACGAAGATCCATTTTGCATCAGTCCGACACCCAGAGTCAAATGGACTTGTCGAAAGAGCTAATGGGATCATAATGACAGGAATAATGAAGTGAATCTTCAATCAGCCCAGGGGAAAGTGGCCAGACGAGTTAATCAAAGTGGTGTGGAGCCACAATACAACCATATCAAGGTCAACAGGCTTTACGCCCTTTAATCTATTGTTCGGTGACGAAGCAATAACCCCAGAAGAGGCCAAAGCAGGATCAATAAGGACAGTAGCTTCGGCAGAAGGCGAAGACGAAGCTGATTGCTCTGTAGAAAAAGATGCTATTGAAGGGATCAGACTTCAAGCTGTGGAAAACATTAATAAATACCAAGCTGAAACAATAAAATGGCGTGACAGAAAGGTCAAGCTGAAGAACATTGAACCAGGACACTTGGTACTTCGAAGAGTAGCTAACCCTGAAACAGTAGGCAAATTACAGCTGAAGTGGGAAGGCCCCTTTTTGGTAGTATCTTTGTCAAGACCCGGTTCCTACAGATTGAAGGACATGGACGGCAACGACATTCCTAGATCATGGAATGCGGATGAGCTTCGGCGATACTATGTTTAGCTTGATGTAATTTTCTATATTCTTTTTTGTGGCACCCTTTTCCTTTCGAAAGGGGAGAAAGGTTTTTAATAGGGCCATAACATGTAATTTTCCTTATTTCAATTCTATAAGAGTGATATCCCCCAAAAAATGTAAATGTAAATGCAAAGGAAAAAGGAAAAGGAAACAGGGAGAAGCTCAAAAGTCGTTCCTAAGGGAATGCAGAGCTTACAGCGAAAAATAAGCGCTGATTCCGCCGAAAGTAAAAGGCGAAGAAGCTCCTAAGGGAGGCTTACAGCGAAAAATAAGCGCTGATTCCGCTGAAAGTAAAAGGCGAAGAAGCTCCTAAGGGAGGCTTACAGCGAAAAATAAGCGCTGATTCCGCTGAAAGTAAAAGGCGAAGAAGCTCCTAAGGGAGGCTTACAGCGAAAAGTCAACGCTGGAAGGCTATGATCATGGTTTTTTGAATATGTGTTTTGATATTCATTTGCACAATACATCTCATCATGTCATTTGCATTCATAAACATGCATTTAGACATATATAGAATCATCATTACATCACACAAAAAACACAGATGCTTCGGCAATGAGGAAAAACTCGAAGGAAAATTTTTATGCTTCGTTGTGTACGAAAAGAAGGGAAGGTGTTTTTCGCCTTCGGCTCAAAAAGAGAAGTTTCGTCCACAGCAAAGCAGATTGTACACAGATAGAAGAAACAAAATATATTACAAGGTATGTATAAATTTACATAAGTTGTTCCATAACTATATTACAAAAGTTTCTCCAGAATTTTTGCAGGAAAGCATATTGTAAACAACTATCAAGCTTCAGGCTAGGCTTCGTCAAACTTCAGCTTCGTCATTCTTCAGCTTCGTCATCCCGCGTATATCAAACAACAGAATAAGAAAGGTGCAAATTTCAAGGAGAAGGTAAAAGTAACAAATATAAGTTTCTTACCGGCTTAAGATGACTTCGAGCTTCGTCACCCGCCATTTTTCGCCCGCCACTTACCCAGATCTGGGTCATGAATCTATTTCCAATGCTTCGGGCTAGGCTTGGGATATCTATCAGATCTGATGCTGACAAGCTGAAGTTTGGTCTGTTCACAATATTTCCATGCGTGCAGCCAGCCTTCAGAAAAGCAGTAGTTGTGCCCCGTGAAGCTACCAGGGCGCAGAAGTCGGCATGCCCACCAATAACTTCATCAAGGGCATCAACCTCGCCTTCAATATATTCTAATGTGGTGGGCAGATTTTCAGCTGAAGGTGTAAATTTTGCAGAGCTAGCTCCGACAGAATGAAATACATCCTTCAGCCGCTGCACGCATCGGCTGCCGAAGCTTAGGCATTTCTCTTGGAATTCTTTAAAGGATTTCTGCAAATTTGAATTTTTATCCACCTCAGTTTTCAGGCTTGCTTCAAGAAATTTCTTTTCTTGCTCAAATTTTTCTGACTGTTGGAGCAGTTCATTTTTAAGCTGTTATTCTCAGTTTGGACTTCAGCCAAAGAACCTTCCATAGTCTGAATAATAAAATCTTTCTTTTCTAATGCACCTTCGTGCTCTTTGACCAGCATTTCAAGATCTTGGATGGTGAAATCCTTCTTTTTCAGATCAGCTTCGTAATTTTCAACTTTTTCAGCCAAATTTTGGATGACGACTTTGTTCTTCTTTTTTTCGAGATCTTGTTGCATTTTAGAACCTTACTTAATAATATGCTCTGTCGAAACGATCTTCGTTAGAAAACGACCTAAAAGATAATAATAATAATAATAAAATAACAAAAATATTTGTTACCTTGAAGTTAGCATAAAGCAAGCTTCCGGCGATATGGTGCCGTTGGTAACGGCAGAGGTCCGCTTCCAGCATCGGCAAGCCAATGTTTTTGCAGAGAGTTCTAACAATTTTAGCTTCGCTGCGGTTTCGAAGGCACCTCAGCTTTCCTTCGTTAACCCCGCCGAACAGTGTAGCTCCTGGCTTATATCCGCAGGCTATGGTACATTTTTTAAGCTCTGCTTTTTCAACGTCTGTCAGTTCTTGCCCAAGTAAATCTTGAAATTCAAAATCTTCTTCCTCCAAAATGTCTTCAGCTTGTTTTTTCCCCTTTTCAGTAGCTGTGCTCGCCGCGGCCATAACAGATTCTTCCTCAGTCATTTTTAGAAGTATGTTATCAATAACTTCAAGTGTTTCTTCCAGGTTCGGATCTTCTGTGGCCTCGGTTTCAGCCCCGGCAGCTTCGGCTACGCCAGTTTCAGCTTCGAAGGTTTCCGCTCTGGTGGCTTCGGCTGCGGCACCTTTAGTTTCGACAGTCTGGTCAATAGCAATTCTTGATGCCGGTGTCGGTGACGGTGTCCCGTGAATTACATCTGCTATTTGAATAATCCTTCGTTTTTTCGGCAGTGCAGGACCTTCTTCTGCCGAAGCTGCCTTGTCCTTCTGAAAAAAACTTTGTCAGTTCCAGCGCCAGCGGACTTAGCTTGACAGGCAAGGGTTCAGTCATTACCTTCATAATCTCTTCTACTTCAACAGCAGAAGGCGTTGCAGGAGTATCTTCTTCTTGAACCAACGTTTTTGGTTCTGGAGATGCAGTTTTCCTCTTTCTTGCAGTGGCCACCTTCGGCTCAGGGTTCAACTCTTCAGGGTTAAGTTTTTCAGAATCTCCCCTTTTCTTTTTAACTACCTTGGCGACCTCTTCGTCAGCAGCGCTGGCAATTCTTTTTTGCTTCGGGCCTCCAGCATCTCCGCTCAGTCGACCATAATCAGCATATTCAAATCCTATAGCATCAAGCACCCTGTTCAGCGTTCGCTTCGGCCGAGTGCCGAAGGCTGCTGTCATCAGCTGGTCTTCTTTTTTGGAGTAATTTCCAAGAATTTCATTACTGATTACTTCGATTGTATCGAGCCACTCTTGGCAGGGTGCTTTAAAATATTTCTTAAACTTATAATAATAGGGTAGTCGGACAAGCTCCCCCTCTTTCTTTTCTCCTTTAAGCTTCGGCATAGTCCACTCCTTCATAGTTGGAAATACTCTGAAGGCCAGAAACTCCTGCACTTAATCTCTAGTGCCAATGTGTTCTGCAATAATTTTGAATTCAGCCAGTGCGGTCCAAGTTGGACCTTCTGCTGCCATATTGCATCGGGGTCTGGTTTCTCTGAAGATCAATTCAAGAGGGCTCTGAACCAGCTTCTCTTTGTCATCGTCAACTTTGACATAAAACCATTCTGACTTCCAGCCTGCCGGCCATTTGCTTCGGTAGCTAATCACAGGAAATTTTGTGGTTTTCCGATAGACAAAATTATAACAACCAAAATTTTCATGCAACCCATCCTTCCTGGCCTTAGTCTGGTAATGCAGCTCATGAACTCGACAAAAGCTGTCGGCAAACGGCTCCACAGCCTGGCTTCGGAGAGCCCAGATATAAACGCTAAGCCTGACGATGGCGTTAGGAGTCAGTTGGTGAAAATAGATCCCAAACTTTTGCAACACATCAGAAATCATCCTATTTAAAGGAAATCTCAACCCAGCTTTCAGAAAACTCTTGAAAATGACTATTTCATCCTTTTCTGGCTTCGGAGTAGTTTCTTCTCCCCCGAAGCAGATCAGCTTCTTCTCATCTTCACTGAAATAGCCCGACTTCACCATTTTGGAAAAAATCAGCCTTGGAGATAGTCGACTTTCCGAAGTCCAAATGGCTAGGCTTGCTCGGAACTGCGATATGGTAGTCACCGTCAGAATCAGCTTCCTCAATATCTCCTTGTTCCGCTTCGGCAGCAGCTTGTTCTGTTTCGGCAGTGGGGATTCTTTCCGAAGTCACCAATCCGGATCGCTGCATTGCTTCGGAGATAGGAACAATCTCCGTTCCTTCGGCTTCGTCTCCCTCACGCTCAACTCTAGCAGTAGAACGCACTCTGGCCATTTAATTTTGAATTCCTTGAAAGATTTCTTAGGAATTAAATAACCTTTTTTCCCGAAGCTTTTTCTGACAAAGTAGGCACCGAACTGGAGCTTCGTCTGAATGCGAGAGTTAAGCTTCGACTATGGTTAAAATTTTTGGCAGCAAAACAGTGCAATAGCAATGAATGCTGTGGTAACTTCACACCTACCTGTCTGTTTATATAGTGCTGCAGGTAAGAAGATGAATCGTCAGGATTTTTACACCAGGCAAACAGCTGCTCGCACCCGCTGCGCGGTGGGCCACAAAGACCAAAATAGTGAACCTGCATGGTGGGACCGCTACGCGCTCGGAAACTGTATCGTTTCTCGACAACGAGCTTAGGGAAGGTGTTTTTCGGACCTTCGGCTTCCTGAGGCCTAAGAGACTTTTTTCACGGATCAAGCTCGTTACGAAAAACGATCTAGCACCACGAAGGGGCTACTGTTGGGACCATGCTTCGTCGCCGAAGGTCCTGCAGGAAGAAACAGCTTCGGCTGAAGCTGTCTGTACGTGATGCCGAAGGGTACCGTTCATGAAGCTTCGGAATTACAAACCGACTTAAAGATAGAATGACCTTTTAGTCCATAAGAGTTTGAGTCGTTGTTGTAAACTTTTATGAGGGGCATGATTGTAATTGCTCACAGGTTGTGTCCTGTGTCTATAAATAGTGAACAGTATTCCTTTACTGTTCACGCATTCCTGTAATTGCAATCACATCACTCGGAAATCATTCTTTGCCAAGGCAGAGGTATAAACGTATCTAAACATTATATTTGAATATCTGAAGTTTATATAATATGTAAATGATGTTGTTTACTTCTGATTTATCTGTCTTTAGTGCTTTATATCTCGTGTTATTTTATATTATCTTTGAGAATTCAATTACGAAGATACAACCTTCGTAATTGTGTCATTATAACCTTCGTCCGAAGTTCATTAAATCCTTGAGGAAACAATGTTTCGGCGAACGAAGGACATTAATATTTAACATTTTATGTTGCCTTGTTCTTAATTCATAGCATTTGAGAACAAGTCACCAACAGGGTGAATAGGGCAAATCTGAAATTTACAAACTTTAAGCACAACTACAAGCCAGGGGTTAGCGTTAGAAATATAAATAAGTACAAAAGAGAGGGAAAACAAATCAACAAAGAAATAAAGTGGATGAACACGGTGATTTGTTTTACCGAGGTTCGGTTCTTGCAAACCTACTCCCCGTTGAGGTGGTCACAAAGACCGGGTCTCTTTCAACCCTTTCCATCTCTCAAACGATCACTTAGACCGAGTGAGCTTCTCTTCTCAATCAAACGGGACACTAAGTCCCCACAAGGACCACCACACAATTGGTGTCTCTTGCCTTAGTTATAATTGAGTTGGAATCAAGAAAGAAGGAAGAAGAAAAGCAATCCAAGCGCAAGAGCTCAAATGAACACAAATGTCTCTCTCTAGTCACTAATTTGGTTGGAGTGATTCCGGAATTGGGAGAGGATTTGATCTCTTTGTTTGTGTTGTATTGAATGCTATAGCTCTTGTATGAGGTGTGAAGGCTGAAAACTTGGATGCAATGAATGGTGGGTGGTTGGGGGTATTTATAGCCCCAACCACCAAAGGAGCCGTTGGTGGAGGCTGCTGTCGCATGGCGCACCGGACAGTCCAGTGCGCCAGCCACGTCACCCGGCCGTTGGGTTCTGACCGTTGGAGCTTCTGACAGCTGGGCCACCGGACAGTCCGGTGGTGCACCGGACTGTCACTGTTCACTGTCCGGTGCGCCTTCTGGCGCCTGTCCTGACTTCTACGCGCACTGTAGCGCATTTATTGTTCTTGCAGACGACCGTTGGCGCTGTGTAGCCGTTACTCCGCTGGCGCACCGGACAGTCCGGTGCTACACCGGACAGTCCGGTGAATTATAGCAGAGCGACTCCCAGAATTCCCGAAGGTGAGTAGTTTGGAGTCGGGTTCCCTGGTGCACCGGACAGTCCGGTGCGCTAGACCAGGGCACACTTCGGTTGTCTTTTGCTGTCTTTGTTTGAACCCTTTCTTGGTCTTTTTATTGGTTTGTTGTGAACCTTTGGCACCTATAAAACTTATAATCTAGAGCAAACTAGTTAGTTCAATTATTTGTGTTGAGCAATTCAACCAGCAAAATCAATTAGGAAAAGGTGTAAGCCTATTTCCCTTTCAATCTCCCCCTTTTGGTGATTGATGCCAACACAAACCAAAGCAAATATAAAAGTGCAGAACTGAACTAGTTTGCATAAGGTAGGTGCAAAGGTTGCTTGGAATGAAACCAATAATTATTTCTACTAGATATGCATGGATGACTTTCTTCTTATTTAAAATTTTGGACCACGCTTGCACCACATGTTTTGTTTTTTTGCAAACTCTTTTGGAAATTATTTTTCAAAGTCTTTTGCAAATAGTCAAAGGTATATGAATAAGATTTTGAGAAGCATTTTCAAGATTTGAAATTTTCTCCCCCTGTTTCAAATGCTTTTCCTTTGACTAAACAAAACTCCCCCTTAATGAAATCCTCCTCTTAGTGTTCAAGAGGGTTTTAGATATTAATTTTGAAGAGGGTATACCAATTTGAAATTATATCACAAATAAGATACCAATTGAAAAAATCTTTTCTTAACCAAATTTGAAGACTACATTTTTGAAATTGGTGGTGGTGCGGTCCTTTTGCTTTGGGCTAATACTTTCTCCCCCTTTGGCATGAATCGCCAAAAACAGATACTTGTGAGTGAAATATAAGCCCTTTTAACTACTTTCTCCCCTTATGGTAAATAACAAATTAGTGAAGATTATACCAAATTGGAGAGTGTGTTGTGGAGCGACGGCGAAGAATGAATAATCGATGGAGTGGAGTGGAAGCCTTGTCTTCGCCGAAGACTCCAATTCCCTTTCAATCTATGACTTATCATGAAAATGCACTTGAAACCACATTAGTCATAGCATATGAAAGAGACATGATCAAAGGTATATAAATGAGCCATGTGTGCAAAATATCAATCAAAATTCCTAGAATCAAGAATATTTAGCTCATGCCTAAGTTTGGTAAATGTTTGCTCATCTAATGGTTTGGTAAAGATATCGGCTAATTGTTCTTTGGTGTTAATATATGCAATCTCAATATCCCCCTTTTGTTGGTGATCCCTTAAAAATGATACCGAATGGCTATGTGTTTAGTGTGGCTATGCTCAACAGGATTATCCGCCATGCGGATTGCACTCTCATTATCACATAGAAGAGGAACTTTGGTTAATTTGTAACCATAGTCCCTGAGGGTTTGCCTCATCCAAAGCAATTGCGCGCAACAATAGCCTGCGGCAATGTACTCGGCTTCGACGGTAGAAAGAGCTACAGAATTTTGCTTCTTTGAAGCCCAAGACACCAGAGATCTTCCCAAGAACTGGCAAGTCTCTGATGTGCTCTTTCAATTAATTTTACACCCTGCCCAATCAGCATCGGAATAACCAATTAAATCAAATGTGGATCCCCTTGGGTAACAAAGGCCAAACTTAGGAGTATAAACTAAATATCTCAAGATTCGTTTTACGACCCTAAGGTGAACTTCCTTAGGATCGGCTTGGAATCTTGCACACATGCATACGGAAAGCATAATATCCGGTCGTGAAGCACATAAATAGAGTAAGGAACCTATCATCGACCGATATACCTTTTGATCTACGGATTTACCTCCTGTGTCGAGGTCGAGATGCCCATTAGTCCCATGGGTGTCTTGATGGGCTTGGCATCCTTCATCCCAAACTTGGTGAGTATGTCTTGAATATACTTTGTTTGGCTAATGAAGGTGCCCTCTTGGAGTTGCTTCACTTGAAATCCTAAGAAATACTTCAACTCCCCATCATAGACATCTCGAATTTTTGAGTCATGATCCTACTAAACTCTTCACATGTAGATTCGTTAGTAGACCCAAAAATGATATCATCAACATAAATTTGGCATACAAACAAATCATTTGCAAGTGTTTTAGTAAAGAGAGTAGGATCGACCTTTTCGACTTTGAAGCCATTAGCGATAAGAAAATCTCTTAGGCATTCATACCATGCTCTTGGGGCTTGCTTGAGCCCATAAAGCGCCTTAGAGAGTTTATATACATGGTTAGGGTACTCACTATCTTCAAAGCCGGGAGGTTGCTCAACATAGACCTCCTCCTTGATTGGTCCAATGAGGAAGGCACTTTTCACGTCCATTTGATAAAGCTTAAAGCCATGGTAAGTAGCATAGGCAAGTAAAATGTGAATTGACTCAAGCCTAGCTACGGGTGCATAGGTTTCACCGAAATCCAAACCTTCGACTTGGGAATATCCTTTGGCCACAAGTCGAGCTTTGTTCCTTGTCACCACACCATGCTCATCTTGCTTGTTGCGGAAGACCCACTTGGTTCCTACAACATTTTGGTTAGGACGTGGAACTAAATGTCATGCCTCATTCCTCGTGAAGTTGTTGAGTTCCTCTTGCATCGCCAGCACCCAATCCGAATCTTGAAGTGCTTCCTCTATCCTGTGTGGCTCAATAGAGGAAACAAAAGAGTAATGTTCACAAAAATGAGCAACACGAGATCGAGTGGTTACCCCCTTATGAATATCGCCGAGGATGGTGTTCACGGGGTGATCTCGTTGGATTGCTTGGTGGACTCTTGGGTGTGGCGGTCTTGGACCCTCATCATCTTCCTTATCTTCATTTGCATCTCTCCCTTGATCATTGTCCTCCTCTTGAGGTGGCTCCTCTTGATCTTCATCATCATCATCTTGAGCTTGATCCTCATCTTGAGTTGGTGGAGATGCTTGCATGGAGGAAGATGGTTGATCTTGTGCTTATGGAGGCTCTTCGGATTCCTTAGGACACATATCCCCAATGGACATGTTCCTTAGCGCAACGCATGTAGCCTCTTCATCATCTAGCTCATCAAGATCAACTTGCTCTACTTGAGAGCCGTTAGTCTCATCAAACACAATGTCATAAGAAACTTCAACTAGTCCAGTGGACTTGTTAAAGACTCAATATGCCCTTGTGTTTGAATCATATCCTAGTAAAAAAACCTTCTACAGCCTTAGGAGCAAATTTAGATTTTCTACCTCTTTTAACAAGAATAAAGCATTTGCTACCAAAGACTCTAAAATATGAAACATTGGGCTTTTTACCGGTTAGGAGTTCATAAGATGTCTTTTTGAGGATTCGGTGAAGATATAACCGGTTGATGGCGTAGCAAGCGGTGTTGACCGCCTTGGCCCAAAACCGATCTGAAGTCTTGTACTCATCAAGCATGGTCCTTGCCATGTCCAATAGAGTTCCATTCTTCCTCTCCACTACACCATTTTGTTGTGGTGTGTAGGGAGAGGAGAACTCATGCTTGATGCCCTCCTCCTCAAGAAAACCTTCTATTTGAGAGTTCTTGAACTCCGTCCCATTGTCGCTTCTAATCTTCTTGATCCTTAAGTCGAACTCATTTTGAGCCCATCTCAAGAATCCCTTTAATGTTTCTTGGGTTTGTGATTTTTCCTGCAAAAAGAACACTCAAGTGAAGCGAGAATAATCATCCACAATTACAAGACAATACTTACTCTCGCCAATGCTTATGTAAGCGATCAGACCGAATAGATCCATGTGGAGTAGCTCACGCGGCCTGTCGGTCGTCATGATGTTCTTGTGTGGATGATGAACACCAACTTGCTTCCCTGCTTGACATGCGCTACAAACCCTGTCTTTCTCAAAATGAACATTGGTTAGTCCAAAAATGTGCTCTCCCTTTAGAAGCTTATGAAGATTCTTCATCCCAACATGGGCTAGTCGGCGGTGCCAAAGCCAACCCATGTTAGTCTTAGCTATTAAGCAAGTGTCGAGTTCAGCTCTATCAAAATCTACTAAGTATAACTGACCCTCTAACACTCCCTTAAATGCTACTGAATCATCACTTCTTCTAAAGATAGTAACACCTACATCCGTAAAAAGACAATTGTAGCCCATTTTGCATAATTGAGAAACAGAAAGCAAATTGTAATCTAAAGAATCTACAAGAAAAACATTGGAAATAGAATGGTCAGGTGATATAGCAATTTTACCCAATCCTTTTACCAAACCTTGATTTCCATCCCCGAATGTGATGGCTCATTGGGGATCATGGTTTTTCTCATAAGAGGAGAACATCCTTTTCTCCCCTGTCATGTGGTTTGTGCACCCGCTATCGTTGATCCAACTTGAGCCCCCGGATGCATAAACCTACAAAACAATTTTAGGCCTTGTTCTTAGGTACCCAAACGGTCTTGGGTCCTTTCATATTAGAAACAAGCACCTTGGGTACCCAAACACAAGTCTTGGACCCCTTGTGTTTGCCCCCAACATATTTGGCAACTACTTTGCCTGATTTGTTAGTTAGCACATAAGATGCATCAAAAGTATTAAATGAAATATTAGGTTCATTTGATGGAATAGGAGTTTTCTTCTTAGGCAATTTAGCACGGGTTGATTGCCTAGAACTAGATGCCTCACTCTTATACATAAAAGCATGATTAGAGCCAGAGTGAGACTTCCTAGAGTGAATTCTCCTAATTTTGTGCTCGGGATAACCGGCAGGGTATAAAATGTAACCCTCATTATCCTGAGGCATGGGAGCTTTGCCCTTAACAAAGTTTGACAATCTTTTAGGAGGGGCATTAAGTTTGACATTGTCTCCCTTTCGGAAGCCAATGCCATTCTTAATACCAGGGCGTCTCCCACTATAGAGCATGCTTCTAGCAAATTTAAATTTTTCATTTTCTAAGTCATGCTCATTAATTTTAGCACTAAGTTTAGCTATATGATCATTTTGTTTCTTAATTAAAGCTAAGTGATCTTGAATAGCATCAACATTAATATCTCTACATCTAGTGCAAATAGTAACATGCTCAACGGTAGATGTAGAGGGTTTGCAAGAATTTAATTCAACAATCTTAGCATGTAATATGGTATTTTCATCTCTAAGATTGGAAATGGAAACATTGCAAACATTTAAATCTTTAGCCTTAGAAATCAATTTTTCATTCTCAATTTTAAGGCTAGTGAGAGATTCATTCAACATGTCAATCTTAGCAATTAAACTAGCATTATCATTCCTAAGATTAACAATTGAATCATCACAAACATTTGATTTCTCAACCTTAGCAATTAATTTAGCATTCTCATTTCTAAGGTTGGAAATAGCATCATGGCAAGTGCTTAGCTCACTAGTTAATTTTTCACATTTTTCTGCCTCTAGAGCATAAGCATTTTTAGTCTTAACATGCTTTTTGTTTTCTTTAATAAGGAAGTCCTCTTGGCTATCCAAGAGTTCATCCTTCTCATGAATAGCACTAATTAATTCATTTAATTTCTCCTTTTTGTTGCATGTTAAGATTGCCAAAAAGAGTGAGCAAGTTATCCTCATCATCACTAGAATTATCCTCATCACTAAAGGTTGCATACTTAGTGGAGGATCTTGATTTTACCTTCTTTTTCTTGCCGTCCTTTGCCATGAGGCACTTGTGACCGACGTTGGGGAAGAGAAGACCTTTGGTGACGGCGATGTTTGCTGTAACACCCCTGGTGTTACTATAACTAAAACTTGAGCATGGCATCATAAGCATTGGCATTGCATATGTTTGACACACCTAGAGTGCATTCACTAGGCAAAAATTTCAAACAAGTTGTATTGTTTAAGTGTTTTACAAATAGGACCCTGGATAGGAAACTTTACCCTAAATAGGGATTAAAGGGGTAAAACTTAACCCAAATTGAGAAAACCTAAATACTTTAGGGAAATAGTTATAAAATACCCCCAAGAATAAAGTTGAAACACATTTATACCCCTAAGATACCAGAAACCCTAATTGGAACCCTGGAAAACCCCAAAACTAAACCCTAGGGGCATATGTGCAAAATTAGTCCACTTTTGGACTAAAGTGCAAAAAAAACAAGTTAAATAGGTATCTTTAGTCATTTGGGTCACATATATGTGAATTTGCAAGCCAAACCCTAAGTTTTGGACCAAAATGCAAAAAAATCACTTCTTAAAGCACTATAGAGGCTAAGTCTGAAATTAAGTGTTGAGGGCTCAACTTTGGAGCATTGGATCTTCCAAAGTATTGAGAATTTGCCCTAGGTCACCACATCAATATTGTAGATCTATGGAAGGAGAGTAACTTTGTTATAGAACTCATGCCTTGGTACCATAAAGGATTCTGAAATAAATGAGCCCGAAGTTGCTCTGTCAGGCTGGTATAAAGAAACTGAAAACTGAACTTGAAGACAGAAGTGGTCACAGTGAGATGGGGCCGATTTGAGCACGCCATAACTTTAAATACGTTCGAATTTGATCCAAGAATCCTATAGTAAGGTTGGAGACTGATGATTAGTGAACAAATTTTATTAAGAAGGATCGCTCTGTTCCTAACAAGAATCCAGAGATAATTGGGTTGGAACATGGCCGGTTCAGGCGACTGAAGCAGATGCGCCATGGTACAGTAGACCATTGGGGATAAGACCGCCAGCTGTCTCGCTCGTCGCCGGTGAGTCGCCGCCGGTGGTCGATCTCGTGCTACGATTCGTGCATCGGGTACAACGGATAAACTTGACCGGGTAAAAATCCGAGGCCGGATTGAGCTACGGCTAAGACCGTCGCACTTCAACGCCCCAGCTCACCGTCGGTTGAATGACCTCGTCACCGATAAGCTACCGCTGTCGCGCACCACGTGTCTCAGCGCGGAACTTCCTCGCGATGACTCACCGGTTGCATGCCCGGCGATCACCGGAGTCACTGCCACGGTGAAAGCCACTTTTCCCCGGATTGAGCTCGCCTCCCTTCTCCGGCCGCCACCGCGCCATCCTCAATTCGAGCGCCACCGTCCCTGGAAGCTATAAATCGAGCCCGCCGTTAGCTCCGCAACCTCATCACGTACCCCACCGTCCAGTATCACCCCCAACCCTGCAACCGGGTGCTCCAATTTCAAATTTTCCCCAACTCTGTTCTGAAGCACCGCAGGATCGAGCTCACCGCGGCCGGCCCGATTCAGGTCAATTCATGTTGCGCTGTTGCTCGTTCTAGCATCCCTAAGCTCTTCTCAAACTCCCCGACCTTGTAGATTGAGCTAAACCATCGTAGATCACGGGGAACACGCGATTCTATCCGATGCCTCCGCTGTTCCCGTAGGCAGGGCGGTGTAGGTCGCCATCCGTGCAATTAACTTAGGGGAAACGGTCGGAGTAGATCCAAGTTTGTGTCCGCTGCTCGGGAGCGCCGTTCTTGGCCCCCTCCAGCCGGTCTTACTCGCCGGAGCTCGGCTCCAAGCGCGGACGCCGTCGAGGTTGTGTCGGGTAAAGAAATAGAAATCCAGGGACCATACTGCAAACCGTCAGCGACACAAGAAACAGTGAAAGAACTCGTTCCCAGTTAGCTAAAAACCCAAGGGCCCTTCTGCAAGATGGCCAACGCAGGCGCGGGCGCGTACGCGGGCGCGCTTCTGCGCGAGGTTGGGCCGCCTAAGTCAGTTTGAGCCCAATACTGTTACACCTTTTCCTTTTTCTTTTTCAGTGGATCTTTAAAAATATATAGAAAATTACAGAAAAATCCTAAAAATATGAGACCAATTTTCTTAGAACCCTAATTTCTTGTAGTATTTAATAAAAATAAATTCATGATTTTTAGATCAGATAGGGAATTTTAGAGTATTTAAAATAGCCTAAACTACTGGTTCTGGATTTTTAGAAAATAGATAATGATCCCAAAATTGCCCAAACTTTTTATGTGAGCTTTTCACATTATTTAGAAGCCATGGGTAGAGTTTGGTTTGATTTGAACATTGTTTGATAACTAGAACCCAAAACCACCCCCCTGCCCTTTGAACTCCTTTACCGACTCCGGAAACCCTAAGTTCTCGGAGTTCCGTGAAGGAGAGTTGTACTCAAGACATAGATAATAAGTTTATATTATCTTTGCATTCTCATGAGCATTACATGGCATTCATTCTTATACATATACCTATATGGTTATATTTAGAAAACGAAGAAGAGAGTGAAGTGACTCAAGAGAAGACACCACCACCTTTGGAATCTCGGGCAAGGACTTGGCTCTACTTCGACATCTGCGAGTCCAAGCCTGAATCACCTACTAACAAAGGCAAGCCCCGGTGCATGCAACCCCTTTCCTTGTGTTTTTAAATAATTTTCGCACACTTTAAGTCTAGTGAAATGTGCATTAGGTTTATAGGAGTTGCTTGAAACCCTTGATGCATTGCTTTCCTTGATATCCATACCTTTATAGATACTTCTGTGAAGTATCAAAAATATGCTTTACAAAAATGCTTAGCCCTGCTTAGATCTTGTGGATAGAGATAGTCCTTAGCTTAGCTCGAGAAAGGATGGCTTCTACCCGCAAGAATATTTTCATTTGGAGCAATGGTGGGATCTTACTGCAAAGCTCCCTGTGATGCTCTTTTCATCCTAAGGAACAGAAACAATCCTAAGGATGGAAGTATGTAAATCGAGACTTGGGTTAGGAACAGGTGATGTTCTACCCAGGTTGATTAAGGATTAACGCGTATGTAGGCTTGATGATCGAGGACCCTTTAACTGGTCACATGCCTCGTCATGGGTAAGCCTTGCCTCGGGCAGACTAAGGCCGGAATAAGATAACACGAAATGGGCGTGGAGCGGTGGCGAGAGTAGCGTGTACCCTCCGTGGCAAGAGGCTGGACGGTGGTGTATCTGTGCTCTCGGTTTGCGTGAACCTGATCCGGTCTTAAGAACCCCGGTGGCGGGTTGACATATGCAAGGGTTAAGTGCTACATATGTCGTGTGATTGGAGATCCTCAGCTGAGTATAATCGATTCGGATCGCCGTACCTTCGTGGTTATGAAGACTTGGTCACTGCCCTGCAACCTAAAGTCAGGATGTGAACATTATGGATAAAAATGATGTTGTATTGATGAGATGATTGAAAATAGACTAGATGCAAATAGAGTCTATTAATACTTAATATGGCGTTAAAAGATTGAAAGTAAGGACTCACTTTAGTAAGCTACTTCTGCAAAAGTATAAGTTGATCTTTGCTAAAGCCTCTCCTTGACTCCTATTTATCCAGCATACCCTTGAGAGTCTTTTCCTTAGTCGGGTAAGACTTGCTGAGTAATTCCATACTCAGGGTTTATCCCTTCGTTGTTTTTAGGTGAGGAAGCGACAAATTTTTGTTGCTTTTGCTCCAAGGTGGTATCAAATGAAGAAAAACAAGAGTGAAGATGCGGGAGGACGTGGTCCTCCATATAGGATCTTTTTGTTTTAAAGCTATCGGGAGGAGTTTTTGCCTCCCTTGATATGTGTAATAATACCACTCAGCACTCGTTTATAGCTCTGGTCTGTAATAAGTAACTTCATCTTACTTTCTAAATAAATGTAAGTTTATGTAATTGCTTCCGCACTTCTATATCTCCGATGTTCTGTAATCTCTGCAAGACGGGTGAAACGTTCCTGGTAAGGTAAGAAAGAAGATACCAAACTTGTCAAGTAGTTCAGGGGCACCTACAGGGTTGTCTGAGGTCCGTTGGACAAGGACAACTGTAGGTGGGCCTAATTACTTGGGAGGTTCCGTCACAGCTGGTATCGGAGCGTAGCCCTTCTTTGCAGATATTATGAGGCATCTTCAAAAGGATTTTCAAAAGTCTTACCTAAAAACTCTTTTCTCTTCTTACCTAAGTATTCTGAAGAGTTTATCTTAAAGACCAGATAGGAAGAGTGCAATGTATAGAAGGTTGAATCAACTAAGGTTGATTCTGTAATTACACATGCATCATGTCATACAAACTTTAAGTTAAACCCCCTGTGTAGCTAGTTTAGTACATGATTCATCTACCTTGTTCCTACATCCTTAGTGAATAGAGTGTATCCGTTGCCCTTCTCTATAGATGAATCAGCAAGAAGCTCCTACAGGAGTTGGAGAGTTTCTACGAGATTTTGGTGTTCCAGTGGTCCTGTGGCGACTACTTCAAGAGGTCGGATATACCGAAGCACCCAAGTACCAGTGGTCACGCACTGTTCTTAGAGGACAACCATGGTATGAGGTAGTAGTGCGTATTCCAGAACGTGCTAGAAAACCATCTTGGCCGTATTGGATGTTCCATGCCGAAGGAATGACTCCTTGGGAGGGTGCTCAGGTAGCTGCCTTAGAGGTGCTAACAACCATTTGTTACCAGAAAAGGGAGGAAATACAAGCCACATCTATGAGGTTGTTCCCTGCAGTTGCCTTAAGTGACCCATTGGTGTATCATCACCAGGCCCGATTAATGGAAAGCATTCCTATTGGGCAGGATTCTGTTGAATCGGCATCTGCTCGAGTTTTGATGGCCGTGCTAGAGTTGCAACTTACTCGGGGGCACAGTCGTCAAAAGTGGCAGCAGTTGTACACTGGGAGCTATGCAGCATTTAAGATGATGGAAATGGCCAAGAATAGTGCTTGTACCCAAGCACAAGAACGACTTGAGGAAACGAGGGTTCAAGCGGAACAGGTTATTGGACTAGAGCATTAGGTGACAGAACTTCAGATGCAACACCAAGCTGATCAGAATCGCATTAAGGAGCTTGAGCATCAGCTAACTAATGCTCATTCTAAATTAAAAATTTTGGGTCAGCAACAAGAAGAAATTTGTCTGTATGCTGTTGCTGTTAGAGAAGACCTTAAGGAAACCATGAGCTTCATAAGCCATCAGGATCAGGCGATCAAAGAATTGAATCGTGCTCATCCCATGGAGTTTCAAGTAGCACAACGGCTTGTCAACCATCTGCAGCAATCAGTGTATAGGCTCAATGCTGCCGTTGATTCTACTCCTGCATCGGTGGACTAAGGGTTCCTTGGAAGAACGGCAACGAACATCTGGCAGATGGTGTAGCTAGAGAAGATGTAGTAGATCAATGTAATAAGGTAGGTGTAGATAGACCAGCTTGGTAATAAAAACAGGTTAAACTTTGTTGGAAAGAGTTTTCCTGTTTCACCTGGATCATGTAACATGTGAGCTTTTATATGACTATGGTGTAAGAAACGACTGCTGGTTTATGAGGCAACTTTTTATATCTATAATAGTTTCTCAAAATTCAAGAGTTAAGATGGCTATTCCTTTGGATATTCCATGTGGATCACCATGTTGCTTTAATAACCTAACTTAGGAAAGACATGTTATCTATCGAAGGCATACCAACTTAATCCTTGACCTGGTGATCCCTATGATGGGCATAGAAATATGCTTGGGCTGAATTAACAGTCTCCCATCATACTTCTTTCATCAAGATTAGGTTATGGCCATGCCTTGTTCGCTTCTTTGGGCCATGATCTATTTGGATCTCTACTTGTAATCGTACTTACAGGTGGAGTCTCTTTTGTACCTTGTCATCCTTGATCAGTCTATTTGTGTTGTGTGAGATTCCTTATTGGTTATGTCTAGTATTGGCGTTATGACTAAAATTGATGATGCTGCGCCAAAACCGAGGGCCTCTTGTGGGTATACACACAAGGTTGTGCCGCTCGATGCACGTTTGTATCACAGTTAGTAGTCATAATCCATTATGAGATTGTATCAATATGTTATCTCTACGCAAATTGTTCTTACCACGTGAGATCCATTATTGGTGCCAGTTTTGTAATGGTGTCATGGTTAAGGACTTATGGTACCACGGCGAAACTGAGAGCCTCCTGTGATTGTACACACAGGATTCTGCTGCTTGGCGCATGTTGGTATCGAAGTCTCTGGTCATGATCCATTGTGAAACTACACTGATGTGTGACCTTCCGTGGACTCCTTCCTTGAAACAATTTCTATGTTGTTTGATAAGTTATCAAGCAACATCTGTCATTTCCATTGGATCAAAAGGGCATACCACTTTCCTATGTGGTTTTATTTCTTTTGATCTTGGTAGTGACTCTTCATACAAGTTCCCTTTACATCCTTTGTGTAAAGGTGGAGCCTTGGAGCTTTTTAGTAACGAGAGACAACTGATTAGCGCTCAGAATGGAAATTGGATTTCCCTGCTACTGAAATGCAAGAGTTTGTTCATTCGCTTCCCTAATTAATCCATGTATTCCCTAACCAAGTGGATAATTCATCTTGCATGAAGAAACGGATGAACAACATGACCAAATGGATTTTTTTCCCAAATGCATGACCTTTTTGCTTGCAAATGTGAACTCTCAACCTCTTGGCTTACCAATGATACTGAGAGGATTTGCTTAATGTCAAAAGTAGTTCAACAAGTTGGTTTTGACTAACTTGTAACTGCCCGTTGAACGAATGCTGAGTTTAGAGATCGTTTTATCGAGTTATCTAAACTCACTTTGGTTCAACCCACCACAAAGAAAGTACTTACCAAAGTCAAGTTAAGTTGACCAGTAAATTATCGCTCTAGTCGCGCCTCGACCACCTCACACATGCTTTTCCTGTGTGTGTGATCATGCCGATCCATGACTAATGCTGGATAAAATGGACTGGTTGCAAAGTCCGCATCTATAGATCTCTCCGCTGGTGATTTTTCTTGAATCTATCTCACCTTTCGTGAATTTGGATTCCTTGGCTAACACGAGTGGACCGTGATGTTATTCAACAATCACACCCGTCTCGTGTGCTATGAACTTATTGTAACCACTTGTTGGTAAACCTCTTCTTGTGTGTTTTACCCAAGATGGTGCATCTGATTCTTTTTGGGTAAAGTTGCATAATTGCCACCCAACAGACTCAGATAGTATAGTGTCATCAGAAAAAGCAAGTTGCACACATGGAACCTTATGTGTTCTTCTGGTGGGCAAAGATGCAAATTGAAATTGCACACTATGGGGCTAGATGTGACACTTGTAAACGTGTCAAGGCCATATACATGAAGACTGTTGGTCCGTTACAATCCTTACCTATACCAACATGGAAATGGGAAGATATTGTATGGACTTTATTGTGGGATTACCCAGAACTACAAAAGGGTATGACTCTATCTAGGTTATTATTGATCGGCTTACGAAAATTTCTCATTTTCTGCCAGTCAAGACCGATTCCCAGTTATTGTCTATGCCCAATTGTACATTGCTCGTATTCTTAGTCTGCACGGTGTTCCGAAGACCATAGTGTCGGATCATGGATCGCAATTCGTATCCAAATTTTGGGAAGAACTTCATAAATCCCTGGGTACTAAGTTGCTCCACAGTTCGGCCTATCATCTTCAAACCAGTAGGCAGACTGAGAGGGTAAACCAAATACTGGAAGATATGCTACGGGCATGTGTTCTGGAATTCCCACAGAAATGGGATGAATGTTTGCCCTTAGCGGAGTTTTCATATAATAATAGCTATCAAGAAAGCATCAAGATGGCACCCTTCGAAGCTTTATATGGACGACGATGTCGTACTCCGCTAAATTGGTCTGAACCTGGAGAAAGATACTTCTTTAGGCCTGATATGGTGAAAGAGGTCGAAGAAAAGGTTCAGAGAATTATTCATAATATGAAGAAAGTTCAGACTCGGCAAAAGAGTTATGCAGACCGACGACGACAACCCTTATGCTTTCTAGTAGGCGATTTTGTCTACTTGAAAGCTTCACCAATGAAGGGTATATCGCGTTTTGGGGTTAAAGGGAAGCTTGCACCTAGGTACATTGGTCCATTCTTGGTACTTGAGCAATGTGGACCAGTGGCATACCGACTCTAACTACCCGAAACATTGTCTGCTGTGCATAATGTGTTCCACGTGTCACAATTGAAGAAGTGTCTTCGGGTTCCCGATCGAACCATTGAAGTGACTGATGTTGTCCTGGAACCAGATTTAACATACTCAGAACATCCTATTCGAGTTCTGGATCAAAAGGACAGGATCACCCGAAGAAAGACTCTCAAGTTCTACAAGATACAGTGGAACCAACATTCTGAAGATGAAGCTACTTGGGAAACTCAAGACTTCTTGAATAAGAATTTCCTAGGCTTTTTAGCCTCATGTAAATTGTAAAGCTTGTATAACTGTGTAATAGAGAAGTAACCCCCACATCACCCCTGCCTTGTACCAAAACTTAGGCAATAAAAATGTGATGTGTTTCCTTTACCATTACCTACCCTAGGACTTTTAATCTCGGGACGAGATTCTTTTATGGGGGGAAGGATGTAACACCCCTGGTGTTACTATAACTAAAACTTGAGCATGGCATCATAAGCATTGGCATTGCATATGTTTGACACACCTAGAGTGCATTCACTAGGCAAAAATTTCAAACAAGTTGTATTGTTTAAGTGTTTTACAAATAGGACCCTGGATAGGAAACTTTACCCTAAATAGGGATTAAAGGGGTAAAACTTAACCCAAATTGAGAAAACCTAAATACTTTAGGGAAATAGTTATAAAATACCCCCAAGAATAAAGTTGAAACACATTTATACCCCTAAGATACCAGAAACCCTAATTGGAACCCTGGAAAACCCCAAAACTAAACCCTAGGGGTCTATGTGCAAAATTAGTCCACTTTTGGACTAAAGTGCAAAAAAAACAAGTTAAATAGGTATCTTTAGTCATTTGGGTCACATATATGTGAATTTGCAAGCCAAATCCTAAGTTTTGGACCAAAATGCAAAAAAATCACTTCTTAAAGCACTATAGAGGCTAAGTCTGAAATTAAGTGTTGAGGGCTCAACTTTGGAGCATTGGATCTTCCAAAGTATTGAGAATTTGCCCTAGGTCACCACATCAATATTGTAGATCTATGGAAGGAGAGTAACTTTGTTATAGAAAGGATTCTGAAATAAATGAGCCCGAAGTTGCTCTGTCAGGCTGGTATAAAGAAACTGAAAACTAAACTTGAAGACAGAAGTGGTCACAGTGAGATGGGGCCGATTTGAGCACGCCATAACTTTAAATACGTTCGAATTTGATCCAAGAATCCTATAGTAAGGTTGGAGACTGATGATTAGTGAACAAATTTTATTAAGAAGGATCGCTTTGTTCCTAACAAGAATCCAGAGATAATTGGGTTGGAACATGGCCGGTTCAGGCGACTGAAGCAGATGCGCCATGGTACAGTAGACCATTGGGGATAAGACCGCCAGCTGGCTCGCTCGTCGTCGGTGAGTCGCCGCCGGTGGTCGATCTCGTGCTACGATTCGTGCATCGGGTACAACGGATAAACTTGACCGGGTAAAAATCCGAGGACGGATTGAGCTACGGCTAAGACCGCCGCACTTCACCGCCCCAGCTCACCGTCGGTTGAATGACCTCGTCACCGATAAGCTACCGCCGTCGCGCACCACGTGTCTCAGCGCGGAACTTCCTCGCGATGACTCACCGGTTGCATGCCCGGCGATCACCGGAGTCACTGCCACGGTGAAAGCCACTTTTCCCCGGATTGAGCTCGCCTCCCTTCTCCGGCCGCCACCGCGCCATCCTCAATTCGAGCGCCACCGTCCCTGGAAGCTATAAATCGAGCTCGCCGTTAGCTCTGCAACCTCATCACGTACCCCACCGTCCAGTATCACCCCCAACCCTGCAACCGGGTGCTCCAATTTCAAATTTTCCCCAACTCTGTTCTGAAGCACCGCAGGATCGAGCTCACCGCGGCCGGCCCGATTCAGGTCAATTCATGTTGCGCTGTTGCTCGTTCTAGCATCCCTAAGCTCTTCTCAAACTCCCCGACCTTGTAGATTGAGCTAAACCGTCGTAGATCACGGGGAACACGCGATTCTATCCGATGCCTCCGCTGTTCCCGTAGGCAGGGCGGTGTAGGTCGCCATCCGTGCAATTAACTTAGGGGAAACGGTCGGAGTAGATCCAAGTTTATGTCCGCTGCTCGGGAGCGCCGTTCTTGGCCCCCTCCGGCCGGTCTTACTCGCCGGAGCTCGGCTCCAAGCGCGGACGCCGTCGAGGTTGTGTCGGGTAAAGAAATAGAAATCTAGGGACCATACTGCAAACTGTCAGCGACACAAGAAACAGTGAAAGAACTCGTTCCCAGTTAGCTAAAAACCCGAGGGCCCTTCTGCAAGATGGCCAACGCAGGTGCGGGCGCGTACGCGGGCGCGCTTCTGCGCGAGGTTGGGCCGCCTAAGTCAGTTTGAGCCCAATACTGTTACACCTTTTCCTTTTTCTTTTTCAGTGGATCTTTAAAAATATATAGAAAATTACAGAAAAATCCTAAAAATATGAGACCAATTTTCTTAGAACCCTAATTTCCTGTAGTATTTAATAAAAATAAATTCATGATTTTTAGATCAGATAGGGAATTTTAGAGTATTTAAAATAGCCTAAACTACTGGTTCTGGATTTTTAGAAAATAGATAATGATCCCAAAATTGCCCAAACTTTTTATGTGAGCTTTTCACATTATTTAGAAGCCATGGGTAGAGTTTGGTTTGATTTGAACATTGTTTGATAACTAGAACCCAAAACCACCCCCCTGCCCTTTGAACTCCTTTACCGACTCCGGAAACCCTAAGTTCTCGGAGTTCCGTGAAGGAGAGTTGTACTCAAGACATAGATAATAAGTTTATATTATCTTTGCATTCTCATGAGCATTACATGGCATTCATTCTTATATATATACCTATATGGTTATATTTAGAAAACGAAGAAGAGAGTGAAGTGACTCAAGAGAAGACACCACCACCTTTGGAATCTCGGGCAAGGACTTGGCTCTACTTCGACATCTGCGAGTCCGAGCCTGAATCACCTACTAACAAAGGCAAGCCCCGGTGCATGCAACCCCTTTCCTTGTGTTTTTAAATAATTTTCGCACACTTTAAGTCTAGTGAAATGTGCATTAGGTTTATAGGAGTTGCTTGAAACCCTTGATGCATTGCTTTCCTTGATATCCATACCTTTATAGATACTTCTGTGAAGTATCAAAAATATGCTTTACAAAAATGCTTAGCCCTGCTTAGATCTTGTGGATAGAGGTAGTCCTTAGCTTAGCTCGAGAAAGGATGGCTTCTACCCGCAAGAATATTTTCATTTGGAGCAATGGTGGGATCTTACTGCAAAGCTCCCTGTGATGCTCTTTTCATCCTAAGGAACAGAAACAATCCTAAGGATGGAAGTATGTAAATCGAGACTTGGGTTAGGAACAGGTGATGTTCTACCCAGGTTGATTAAGGATTAACTGAAAGGGAATTAGGCTTACATCTAGTCCCTATATAATTTTGGTGGTTGAATTGCCCAACACAAATCCTTGGACTAACTAGTTTGCCCAAGTGTATAGATTATACAGGTGTAAAAGGTTCACACTCAGCCAATAAAAAGACCAAGTTTTGGATTCAATAGAGGAGCAAAGGGGCAACCGAGGGCACCCCTGGTCTGGCGCACCGGACTGTCCGGTGTGCCACCGGACAGTGAACAGTACCTGTCCGGTGCACCAGGGGACTCAGACTCCAACTCTTCACTCTCGGAAATTCTCGGAAGCCGGCGCGCTATAATTCACCGGACTGTCCGGTGTGCACCGGACATGTCCGGTGCTCCAAGGAAGCTCGGCCTCCTGAACTCGCCAGCCTCGGGTTCGCGCGGCAGCCGCTCCGCTATAATTCACCGGACTGTCCGGTGTGCACCGGACTGTCCGGTGTGCCAGCGGAGCAACGGCTCCCTGCGGCGCCAACGGCTCCCTGTGGTGCATTAATTGCGCGCGCAGCGCGCGCAGAAGTCAGAATCGCCCATACCGGTGCACCGGACATCAAACAGTGCATGTCCGGTGTGCACCGGACACCCAGGCGGGCCCACAAGTCAGAAGCTCCAACGGCTAGAATCCAACGGCAGTGATGACGTGGCAGGGGCACCGGACTGTCCGGTGTGCACCGGACTGTCCGGTGCGCCATCGAACAGAAGCCTCCAGCCAACGGTCAAGTTTGGTGGTTGGGGCTATAAATACCCCAACCACCCCACATTCATAGCCATCCAAGTTTTCCACTTCTCAACCACTTACAAGAGCTAGGCATTCAATTCTAGACACATTCAAAGAGATCAAATCCTCTCCAATTCCACACAAAACCCTAGTGACTAGAGAGAGTGATTTGCCGTGTTCTTTTGAGCTCTTGCGCTTGGATCGCATTCTTTCTTTCTCTTGTGCTCTTGTGATCAACACTCAATTGTAACCAAGGCAAGAGGCACCGATTGTGTGGTGGCCCTTGCGGGGAAGTTTTGTTCCCGGTTGATTGAGAAGAAGGAAAGCTCACTCGGTCTGAGGGACCGTTTGAGAGAGGGAAGGGTTGAAAGAGACCCGGCCTTTGTGGCCTCCTCAACGGGGAGTAGGTTTGCGAGAACCGAACCTCGGTAAAACAAATCCGCGTGTCACTCTCCTTATTTGCTTGCGATTTGTTTTGCGCTCTCTCTCGTGGACTCGTTTATATTTCTAACGCTAACCCGGCTTGTAGTTGTGTTTATATTTAGAAATTTCAGTTTCGCCCTATTCACCCCCCCCCCCTCTAGGCGACTATCAATTGGTATCAAAGCCCGGTGCTTCATTAGAGCCTAACCGCTCGAAGTGATGTCGGGAGATCACGCCAAGAAGGAGATGGAGACCGGCGACGACAAGCCCACTACAAGCCAAGGGAGCACTTCATCTTCATCGGAAGAGTCCCGCACCAAGAGAAGAGAGAAGAAGAAGAAATCCTCCAAGCGGAAGGAGAAAAGATCTTCCTCTTCTCACCATAAGGAGAAGAAGGAAAAATCTTCTCACAAGCCGCATCGGAGTAGGGACAAGCACAAAAGGATGAGGAAGGTGGTCTTCTACGAGACCGACACTTCATCGACCTCCACCTCCGGCTCCGACGCGGCGTCCGTCACTTCTAAACGCCAAGAGCGTAAGAAGTATAGTAAGATCCCCCTACGCTACCCTCGCGTTCCTAAACATACACCTTTACTTTCCGTCCCATTAGGCAAACCACCAACTTTTAATGGTGAAGATTATGCTATGTGGAGTAATTTGATGCGATTTCATCTAACCTCTCTCCACAAAAGATTATGGGATGTTGTTGAGTATGGTGTACAGGTACCATCCGTAGGGGATGAGGACTACGACACGGACGAAGTAGCCCAAATCGAGCACTTCAACTCTCAAGCCACAACCATTCTCCTTGCCTCTTTAAGCAAGGAGGAATACAACAAAGTACAAGGGTTGAAGAACGCCAAGGAGATTTGGGACCTACTCAAGACGGCGCATGAGGGTGATGAACTCACCAAGATCACCAAACGGGAAACGATCGAGGGGGAGCTCGGTCGCTTCCGTCTTCGCCAAGGGGAGGAGCCACAAGACATGTACAACCGGCTCAAGACCTTGGTGAACCAAGTGCGCAACCTCGGGAGCGCAAAATGGGATGACCACGAAGTGGTTAAGGTTATTCTGAGAGCCCTTATTTTCCTTAACCCTACTCAAGTACAATTAATTCGTGGCAATCCTAGATATACACAAATGACTCCCGAGGAAGTCATCGGGAATTTTGTTAGTTTTGAATGCATGATTAAGGGCTCCAAGAAGATCAACGAGCTTGATGAGCCTTCCACATCCGAGGCGCAACCCGTGGCCTTCAAGGCAACGGAGGAGAAGAAGGAGGAGTCTACACCAAGTAGACAACCAATTGACGCCTCCAAGCTCGACAACGAGGAGATGGCCCTAATCATCAAAAGCTTCCGGCAAATCCTCAAGCAACGGAAGGGGAAGGACTACAAATCCCGTTCCAAGAAGGTTTGCTACAAGTGTGGTAAGCCCGGTCACTTTATTGCTAAATGTCCATTATCAAGTGATAGTGACAGGGACAACGACAAGAAGGGCAAGAGGAAGGAGAAGAAAAAGTACTACAAGAAGAAGGGCGGCGATGCCCATGTTTGTCGGGAGTGGGACTCCGACGAAAGCTCAAGCGACTCCTCCGACGACGAGGACGCCGCCAACATCGCCGTCACCAAAGGCCTCCTCTTCCCCAACGTCGGCCACAAGTGCCTCATGGCCAAGGACGGCAAAAAGAAGGTAAAATCAAAGTCCTCCACTAAATATGAAACATCTAGTGATGAGGATGATAAAAATGAGGAGGATAACTTGCGTATTCTTTTTGCCAACCTTAACATGGAACAAAAAGAAAAATTAAATGAGCTAATTAGTGCTATCCATGAAAAGGATGATCTCTTGGACTCCCAAGAGGACTTCCTAATCAAGGAAAACAAGAAACATGTTAAGGTTAAAAATGCTTATGCTCTAGAAAGAGAAAAATGTGAAAAATTATCTAGTGAGCTAAGCACTTGCCATGAGATTTTAGACAACCTTAGAAATGAAAATGCTAATTTGTTGGCTAAGGTTGATTCTCATGTTTGCATTGATCCTAGAAATGATGATGTTGATTTGCTTGCTAGATTTGATGAATTGAATGCTTCCATCGCTAGCCTTAGAAATGAGAATGAGAAATTAATTGCTAAGGTTAAGGATTTTGATGTTTGCAATACTACTATTTCTGACCTTAGAACTAAGAATGATTTGTTGCATGCTAAGGTTATTGAATTAAAGTCTTGCAAACCCTCTACATCTACTATTGAGCATGTGTCCATTTGCACTAGATGTAGAGATATTAATGTTGATGCTATCCATGATCACCTTGCCTTAATTAAAAAACAAAATGATCACATAGCTCAACTAAATGCTAAGGTTAGAGAGCATGACTTAGAAAATGAAAAATTTAAATTGGCTAGAAGCATGCTCTATAATGGGAGACGCCCTGGCATCAAGGATGGCATTGGCTTCCAAAGGGGAGACAATGTGAAACTTAATGCCCCACCTAAAAATTTGTCTAACTTTGTTAAGGGCAAGGCTCCCATGCCTCAGGATAACGAGGGTTACATTTTGTACCCTGCCGGTTATCCCGAGAGCAAAATTAGGAGAATTCACTCTAGGAAGTCTCACTCTGGCCCTAACCATGCTTTTATGTATAAGGGTGAGACATCTAGATCTAGGCAACCAACCCATGCCAAGTTGCCTAGAAAGAAAACCACTAATGCATCAAATGATCAGGTTGTTTCATTTAAAACTTTTGATGCATCTTATGTTTTAACTAGCAAATCCGGCAAAGTAGTTGCCAAAATTGTTGGGGGCAAACACAAGGGCTCCAAGACTTGTGTTTGGGTACCCAAAGTTCTTGTATCTAATGCTAAAGGACCCAAAACCGTTTGGGTACCTAAAACAAAGAACTAAACTTGTTTTGTAGGTTTATGCATCCGGGGGCTCAAGTTGGATACTCGACAGCGGGTGCACAAACCATATGACAGGGGAGAAAAGGATGTTCTCCTCCTATGAGAAAAACAAAGATCCCCAACGAGCGATTACATTCGGGGATGGAAACCAAGGTTTGGTCAAAGGTTTGGGTAAAATTGCTATATCCCCTGACCATTCCATTTCTAATGTTTTTCTCGTAGATTCTCTAGATTACAATTTGCTTTCCGTATCCCAATTGTGTCAAATGGGCTACAACTGTCTTTTTACTGATATAGGTGTTACTGTCTTTAGAAGAAGTGATGATTCAATAGCTTTTAAGGGAGTGTTAGAGGGTCAGCTATACTTGGTAGATTTTGATAGAGCTGAACTCGACACTTGCTTGATTGCTAAGACTAACTTGGGTTGGCTCTGGCACCGCCGACTAGCTCATGTTGGAATGAAGAATCTTCACAAGCTTCTAAAGGGGGAACACATTTTAGGACTAACCAATGTTCATTTTGAGAAAGACAGGATTTGTAGCGCATGCCAAGCAGGGAAGCAAGTTGGCACTCATCATCCACACAAGAACATAATAACGACTGACAGGCCACTGGAGATCCTACACATGGATCTATTCGGCCCGATCGCTTACATAAGCATCGGCGGGAGTAAGTACTGTCTAGTTATTGTGGATGATTATTCTCGCTTCACTTGGGTATTCTTTTTACAGGAAAAATCTCAAACCCAAGAGACTTTAAAAGGATTCTTGAGACGGGCTCAAAATGAGTTCGGCTTAAGGATCAAGAAAATAAGAAGCGACAATGGGACGGAGTTCAAGAACTCTCAAATTGAAAGCTTCCTTGAGGAGGAGGGCATCAAGCATGAATTCTCTTCTCCCTACACGCCACAACAAAACGGTGTAGTGGAGAGGAAGAATCGAACTCTATTGGACATGGCAAGAACCATGCTTGATGAGTACAAGACACCGGACCGGTTTTGGGCCGAAGCGGTCAACACCGCCTGCTACGCCATCAACCGGTTATATCTTCACCGAATCCTCAAGAAGACATCATATGAACTCCTAACCGGTAAAAAGCCCAACATTTCATATTTTAGAGTTTTTGGTAGCAAATGCTTCATTCTTATTAAAAGAGGTAGAAAATCTAAATTTGCTCCTAAAACTGTAGAAGGCTTTTTACTTGGTTATGATTCAAACACAAGGGCATATAGGGTCTTTAACAAGTCCACTGGACTAGTTGAAGTCTCTTGTGACGTTGTGTTTGATGAAACTAACGGCTCTCAAGTAGAGCAAGTTGATCTTGATGAGATAGGTGAAGAACAGGCTCCATGCATCGCACTAAGGAACATGTCCATCGGGGATGTGTGTCCTAAGGAATCCGAAGAGCCTCCAAGTACACAAGATCAACCATCCTCCTCCATGCAAGCATCTCCACCAACTCAAAATGAGGATGAGGCTCAAAATGATGAAGAGCAAAATCAAGAAGACGAGCCACCTCAAGATGATAGCAATGATCAAGGGGGAGATACAAATGATCAAGAAAAGGAGGATGAGGAAGAGCCAAGACCGCCACACCCAAGAGTCCACCAAGCAATCCAACGAGATCACCCCGTCGACACCATCCTCGGCGACATTCATAAGGGGGTAACTACTCGATCTCGGGTTGCACATTTTTGTGAACATTACTCTTTTGTTTCCTCTATTGAGCCACACAGGGTAGAGGAAGCACTTCAAGATTCGGATTGGGTGATGGCGATGCAAGAGGAGCTCAACAACTTCACTAGGAATGAGGTCTGGCATTTAGTTCCACGTCCTAACCAAAATGTTGTAGGAACCAAATGGGTCTTCCGCAACAAGCAAGATGAGCATGGTGTGGTGACAAGGAACAAAGCTCGACTCGTGGCCAAAGGGTATTCACAAGTCGAAGGTTTGGATTTTGGTGAAACCTATGCACCCGTAGCTAGGCTTGAGTCAATTCGCATATTATTGGCCTATGCTACTTACCATGGCTTTAAGCTCTATCAAATGGACGTGAAAAGTGCCTTCCTCAACGGACCAATCAAGGAAGAGGTCTATGTTGAGCAACCTCCCGGCTTTGAAGACAGTGAGTACCCTAACCATGTCTATAGGCTCTCTAAGGCGCTTTATGGGCTCAAGCAAGCCCCAAGAGCATGGTATGAATGCCTAAGAGATTTCCTTATTGATAATGGCTTCAAAGTTGGCAAGGCCGATCCTACACTCTTTACTAAAACTCTTGAAAATGACTTGTTTGTATGCCAAATTTATGTTGATGATATTATATTTGGGTCTACTAACGAGTCTACATGTGAAGAGTTTAGTAGGATCATGACACAGAAATTCGAGATGTCGATGATGGGGGAGTTGAAGTATTTTCTAGGATTCCAAGTCAAGCAACTCCGAGAGGGCACCTTCATTAGCCAAACGAAGTACACTCAAGACATTCTTGCTAAGTTTGGGATGAAGGATGCCAAGCCCATCAAGACACCCATGGGAACAAATGGGCATCTCGACCTCAACACGGGAGGTAAGTCCGTGGATCAAAAGGTATACCGGTCGATGATTGGTTCATTGCTTTATTTGTGTGCATCTCGACCGGACATTATGCTTTCCGTTTGCATGTGTGCAAGATTTCAAGCCGACCCTAAGGAATCACACCTTACGGCCGTAAAACGAATCTTGAGATATTTGGCTTATACTCCTAAGTTTGGGCTTTGGTACCCTAGGGGATCCACATTTGATTTAATTGGTTATTCGGATGCCGATTGGGCGGGGTGCAAAATCAATAGGAAGAGCACATCGGGGACTTGCCAGTTCTTGGGAAGATCCTTGGTGTCTTGGGCTTCAAAGAAGCAAAATTCGGTCGCTCTTTCCACCGCCGAAGCCGAGTACATTGCCGCAGGACATTGTTGCGCGCAATTGCTTTGGATGAGGCAAACCCTGCGGGACTACGGTTACAAATTAACCAAAGTCCCTTTGCTATGTGATAATGAGAGTGCAATCAAAATGGCCGACAATCCCGTCGAGCATAGCCGCACTAAGCACATAGCCATTCGGTATCATTTTCTTAGGGATCACCAACAAAAGGGGGATATCGAGATTTCTTACATTAATACTAAAGAACAATTAGCCGATATCTTTACCAAGCCACTTGATGAACAATCTTTTACCAGACTTAGGCATGAGCTCAATATTCTTGATTCTAGAAATTTCTTTTGCTAAGCTTGCACACATAGCTCTTTTGAATACCTTTGATCATATCTCCTTTATGTGCTATGACTAATGTGTTTTCAAGTCGATTTCAAACCAAGTCATAGGTATATTGAAAGGAAATTGGAGTCTTCGGCGAAGACAAAGGCTTCCACTACGTAACTCATGCTTCGCCATCACTCCGAGCAACTCTCTCGTCTTTGGGGGAGAAATGAGCATCAAGGAAAAGGACTTCATCCTTGGGGGAGAGAGTAAAAGCTCAAACGCAAAAGGACTTCGTCTTTGGTATAATCTTAACTCACTTATTTATGACCAAAGGGGAAGATTGCACTTCAAGGGCTCTAATGATTCCGTTTTTGGCGATTCATGCCAAAAAGGGGGAGAAATGAGCCCAAAGCAAAAGGACCGCACCACCACCACCAAATTCAAAAACTTAGTGCTTTCCAAAAGTCTTTATCATTTGGTATTCTATTGTGTTCAAAAGGGGGAGAAAGTAGTATTTCAAAAATGGTATATCAAAACCCTCTTGAACACTAAGAGGTGGATCTCTTTTAGGGGGAGTTTTGTTTAGTCAAAGGAAAAGCATTTGAAACAGGGGGAGGAAATCTCAAATCTTGAAAATGCTTTTGCAAACTCTTATTCATGTACCTTTGACTATTTGCAAAAGCTCTTTGAAATGGATTTACAAAAAGAATTTGCAAAAACAAAACATGTGGTGCAAACGTGGTCCAAAATGTTATATAAGAAAGAAACATCCCTTGCATATCTTGTAAGTAGTTTTATTGGCTCAATTCCAAGCAACCTTTACACTTACATTATGCAAACTAGTTCAACTATGCACTTCTGTATTTGCTTTGGTTTGTGTTGGCATCAATCACCAAAAAGGGGGAGATTGAAAGGGAATTAGGCTTACATCTAGTCCCTATATAATTTTGGTGGTTGAATTGCCCAACACAAATCCTTGGACTAACTAGTTTGCCCAAGTGTATAGATTATACAGGTGTAAAAGGTTCACACTCAGCCAATAAAAAGACCAAGTTTTGGATTCAATAGAGGAGCAAAGGGGCAACCGAGGGCACCCCTGGTCTGGCGCACCGGACTGTCCGGTGTGCCACCGGACAGTGAACAGTACCTGTCCGGTGCACCAGGGGACTCAGACTCCAACTCTTCACTCTCGGAAATTCTCGGAAGCCGGCGCGCTATAATTCACCGGACTGTCCGGTGTGCACCGGACATGTCCGGTGCTCCAAGGAAGCTCGGCCTCCTGAACTCGCCAGCCTCGGGTTCGCGCGGCAGCCGCTCCGCTATAATTCACCGGACTGTCCGGTGTGCACCGGACTGTCCGGTGTGCCAGCGGAGCAACGGCTCCCTGCGGCGCCAACGGCTCCCTGCGGTGCATTAATTGCGCGCGCAGCGCGCGCAGAAGTCAGAATCGCCCATACCGGTGCACCGGACATCAAACAGTGCATGTCCGGTGTGCACCGGACACCCAGGCGGGCCCACAAGTCAGAAGCTCCAACGGCTAGAATCCAACGGCAGTGATGACGTGGCAGGGGCACCGGACTGTCCGGTGTGCACCGGACTGTCCGGTGCGCCATCGAACAGAAGCCTCCAGCCAACGGTCAAGTTTGGTGGTTGGGGCTATAAATACCCCAACCACCCCACATTCATAGCCATCCAAGTTTTCCACTTCTCAACCACTTACAAGAGCTAGGCATTCAATTCTAGACACATTCAAAGAGATCAAATCCTCTCCAATTCCACACAAAACCCTAGTGACTAGAGAGAGTGATTTGCCGTGTTCTTTTGAGCTCTTGCGCTTGGATCGCATTCTTTCTTTCTCTTGTGCTCTTGTGATCAACACTCAATTGTAACCAAGGCAAGAGGCACCGATTGTGTGGTGGCCCTTGCGGGGAAGTTTTGTTCCCGGTTGATTGAGAAGAAGGAAAGCTCACTCGGTCTGAGGGACCGTTTGAGAGAGGGAAGGGTTGAAAGAGACCCGGCCTTTGTGGCCTCCTCAACGGGGAGTAGGTTTGCGAGAACCGAACCTCGGTAAAACAAATCCGCGTGTCACTCTCCTTATTTGCTTGCGATTTGTTTTGCGCTCTCTCTCGTGGACTCGTTTATATTTCTAACGCTAACCCGGCTTGTAGTTGTGTTTATATTTAGAAATTTCAGTTTCGCCCTATTCACCCCCCCCCCCTCTAGGCGACTATCATTAACGCGTATGCAGGCTTGATGATCGAGGACCCTTTAACTGGTCACATGCCTCGTCATGGGTAAGCCTTGCCTCGGGCAGACTAAGGCCGGAATAAGATAACACGAAATGGGCGTGGAGCGGTGGCGAGAGTAGCGTGTACCCTCCGTGGCAAGAGGCTGGACGGTGGTGTATCTGTGCTCTCGGTTTGCGTGAACCTGATCCGGTCTTAAGAACCCCGGTGGCGGGTTGACATATGCAAGGGTTAAGTGCTACATATGTCGTGTGATTGGAGATCCTCAGCTGAGTATAATCGATTCGGATCGTCGTACCTTCGCGGTTATGAAGACTTGGTCACTGCCCTGCAACCTAAAGTCAGGATGTGAACATTATGGATAAAAATGATGTTGTATTGATGAGATGATTGAAAATAGACTAGATGCAAATAGAGTCTATTAATACTTAATATGGCGTTAAAAGATTGAAAGTAAGGACTCACTTTAGTAAGCTACTTCTGCAAAAGTATAAGTTGATCTTTGCTAAAGCCTCTCCTTGACTCCTATTTATCCAGCATACCCTTGAGAGTCTTTTCCTTAGTCGGGTAAGACTTGCTGAGTAATTCCATACTCAGGGTTTATCCCTTCGTTGTTTTTAGGTGAGGAAGCGACAAATTTTTGTTGCTTTTGCTCCAAGGTGGTATCAAATGAAGAAAAACAAGAGTGAAGATGCGGGAAGACGTGGTCCTCCATATAGGATCTTTTTGTTTTAAAGCTATCGGGAGGAGTTTTTGCCTCCCTTGATATGTGTAATAATACCACTCAGCACTCGTTTATAGCTCTGGTCTGTAATAAGTAACTTCATCTTACTTTCTAAATAAATGTAAGTTTATGTAATTGCTTCCGCACTTCTATATCTCCGATGTTCTGTAATGTCTGCAAGACGGGTGAAACGTTCCTGGTAAGGTAAGAAAGAAGATACCGAACTTGTCAAGTAGTTCAGGGGCACCTACAGGGTTGTCTGAGGTCAGTTGGACAAGGACAACTGTAGGTGGGCCTAATTACTTGGGAGGTTCCGTCACATTTGCGGCGTCCTCGTCGGAGGAGGAGTCTGTGGAGCTCTCGTCGGAGTCCCACTCCCGGCAAACATGGGCATCGCCGCCCTTCTTCTTGTAGTATCTCCTCTTTTCTCTTCTCTTTCCCTTCTTGTCGTCGCCCCTGTCACTATCACTAGATAATGGATATTTAGCAATGAAATGACCGGGCTTACCACACTTGTAGCACACCTTCTTGGAACGGGGCTTGTAATCTCTCCCCTTCCTTTGCTTAAGGATTTGGTGAAAGCTTTTAATGATTAAAGCCATCTCCTCGTTGTCGAGCTTTGAGACATCGATGGGAAGCCTACTTGGTGTAGACTCTTCCTTCTTCTCCTCCGTCGCTTTGAAGGCGACGGGTTGCACCTCGGGTGTGGAGGTGGCGCCTCGCTCAATGATTTGTTTGGAGCCATTGATCATGAGTTCAAAGCTCACAAACTTTCCTATCACTTCCTCGGGAGACATTAGTTTATATCTTGGATCACCACGAATTAATTGTACTTGAGTAGGGTTAAGAAAAACAAGTGATCTAAGAATAACCTTGACCATTTCATGGTCATCCCATTTGGTGCTCCCAAGGTTGCGCACTTGGTTTACCAAGGTCTTTAGCCGGTTGTACATGGCTTGCGGGTCTTCTCCTTGGTTGAGCATGAACCAACCAAGCTCCCCCTCGATCGTTTCCATTTTGGTGATCTTGGTCACCTCGTCTCCTTCGTGTGCGGTCTTTAGTACATCCCAAATTTACAAACTTTAAGCACAACTACAAGCCAGGGGTTAGCGTTAGAAATATAAACAAGTCCGAAAGAGAGGGAAAACAAATCAACAAAGAAATAAAGTGGATGAACACGGTGATTTGTTTTACCGAGGTTCGGTTCTTGCAAACCTACTCCCCGTTGAGGTGGTCACAAAGACTGGGTCTCTTTCAACCCTTTCTCTCTCAAACGGTCACTTACACCGAGTGAGCTTCTCTTCTCAATCAAACGGGACACTAAGTCCCCACAAGGACCACCACACAATTGGTGTCTCTTGCCTTGGTTACAATTGAGTTGGAATCAAGAAAGAAGGAAGAAGAAAAGCAATCCAAGCGTAAGAGCTCAAATGAACACAAATGTCTCTCTCTAGTCACTAATTTGGTTGGAGTGATTCCGGACTTGGGAGAGGATTTGATCTCTTTGTTTATGTCTTGTATTGAATGCTATAGCTCTTGTATGAGGTGTGAAGGCTGAAAACTTGGATGCAATGAATGGTGGGTGGTTGGGGGTATTTATAGCCCCAACCACCAAAAGGAGCTGTTGGTGGAGGCTGTTGTCGCATGGCGCACCAGACAGTCCGGTGCGCCAGCCACGTCACCCGGCCGTTGGGTTCTGACCGTTGGAGATTCTGACAGCTAGGCCACCGAACAGTCCGGTGGTGCACCAGACTGTCACTGTTCACTGTCCGGTGCGCCTTCTGGCGCCTGTCCTGACTTCTGAGCGCACTGCAGCGCATTTATTGTTCTTGCAGACGACCATTAGCGCTGTGTAGCCGTTACTCCACTGGCGCACCAGACAGTTCGGTGAATTATAGCGGAGTGACTCCCAGAATTCCCGAAGGTGAGCAGTTTGGAGTCGGGTTCCCTGGTGCACCGGACACTGTCCGGTGGCACACCGGACAGTCCGGTGCGCCAGACCAGGGCACACTTCGGTTGTCTTTTGCTCTCTTTGTTTGAACCCTTTCTTGGTCTTTTTATTGGTTTGTTGTGAACCTTTAGCACCTGTAAAACTTATAATCTAGAGCAAACTAGTTAGTCCGATTATTTGTGTTGAGCAATTCAACCACCAAAATCAATTAGGAAAAGGTGTAAGCCTATTTCCCTTTCAGGAACTATGAACGAACGATGAACGATCGAATGATCGAACGAACGAACGATCGGAATTTCGGCAGCATAACGGCAGGAAAAAGATTATTTGGACATACGAACGAACGATCAGACGAACGAACCAAGAACAGGGGGACGAACGATCGAAGAACGACCGAACGATCCTTGTGATAGTGTGTGCTTGTGTGGGAGGTAGAGTGGGCATGTGGGGGGGAGTGGAGAGAGTTGCCATGAAATGGCTTGGGGTGGGATGAGAGGAGGCCATTGCCCCTCTATTTATAGCTATGGTGGGGGATTAGGGGGAGGGATGAGAGGATTAGTGGGAGATTAGCATGTATTTGTCTTGTATAAGTGAGATTAGCTTGTAGAGCTCACCGTATGACACTGGAGGCATACGTATACGTATGAGCATGAGGAAAGTTATGAAGAAAATATCTATAGGGATTTGAAACATGATTCTGAAGGTATTTCTCAAGAGGAAAATACTTGGAGATATATACGTGGAATATTTGGACAGTATTTCTGGAAAGAACTTGAAGGGAATTACTTGGGAAATATCTGGGCAGTATTTCTGAAAAGAAATTGAGGGTGATCGCTAGGGAAATATTTGTAGGATATTTTGAGGAGGATTTTGGAGAGAATATAGACCACTATATTTTATTTGTTGATATCAACTCGCAAACAAACATTTTGAAATGAAATTTGAAATTCATTTTGAATTTAGAGTGAGTTTGAGAAAATTTCAAGATTTGAATTTTTGGGATGCTACAGAGCACCAGTCCTATTCGTCACCAAAAAGGATGGAAGTATGAGGATGTGTATTGATTACCGATCCTTGAATGAGGTTACAATCAAAAACAAGTACCCACTACCTCGGATCGATGACCTCTTCGACCAGCTTCAAGGAGCCAATTATTTCTCCAAGATAGATCTAAGGTCAGGATATCACCAGCTAAGAATCAAGGAAGCAGATGTTCAGAAGACGGCTTTTGTCACCCGGTACGGACAATATGAGTTCACAGTAATGCCCTTTGGACTAACCAACGCACTCACCTTTTTCATGAATCTTATGAATAAGGTATTTATGGAAGAGTTGGATAAGTTTGTCGTAGTCTTCATTGACGATATCCTTATCTACTCCAAGAGTCGCGAAGATCATGAGCATCACCTCAGGATTGTCCTCGGAAGACTCAAAGCACATCAACTCTATGCTAAGCTCAGCAAATGTGAATTCTAGTTAGATAAGATAGCCTTCCTCGGGCATATCTTAACTGCAGAAGGAATAGAAGTGGACCCATCCAAAGTAGAAGCAGTATCCAAATGGAAGCAGCCATTCAACGTTAGTGAAGTTCGAAGCATTTTGGGAATGGCAGGATATTACCGCCATTTTATCAAAGGGTTCTCCAGCATAGCAAGACCTATGACTGAGCTCCTCAAGAAAGACAATAAGTTTGTGTGGACCCCGAAGTGTGAGGAAAGCTTCCAAATCATAAAGAAGGAGCTCACAACCGCGCCAGTATTGACACTACCGGACATCCACCAGGATTTCATCATCTTCTGTGATGCCTCAAGGCAAGGTTTAGGATGTGTGCTTATGCAAAATGAGAAAGTCATCGCCTATGCATCACGTCTACTCAAGCCGCATGAGCAGAATTATCCAACACATGATTTGGAATTGGCAGCCATAGTGCATGCCCTGAAAATATGGAGGCACTACCTGATTGGGAACAAATGTCACATCTTCACAGATCACAAGAGCCTAAAGTACATTTTCACTCAGCCAGACCTCAATCTCCGTCAGCGAAGATGGCTGGAACTGATCAAAGATTATGACATTGAGATCCACTACCACCCCGGGAAGGCCAACGTGGTAGCAGACGCCCTCAGCCAAAAACCTTTCGGGGAGAAAGAAACCAACTTCTTGGAAGACTGGAAGAAAGAATTCGCTCAACTGAATGCTTGTCTAGGAGACAATGGCAGCCTAGAAGTCAAGCCAATACTAGAAGACCTCATACGCAAGGCTCAGCGCCTAAACACTGAGACATCAAGTCTTGCAGAGAGAACTCGCAAAGAACAACTCCTGGACCTCAGGACAGATGAAGAAGGAATCCTTTGGTTCAGAAACCGTCTGTGTGTACCAAAAGGGGAGACACGAGAAGTCCTGCTTGACGAAGCTCACAACTCAGCCTACTCTATCCACCTAGGGACTACCAAGATGTACCTAGACCTCAAGACCATATACTGGTGGAGAGGAATGAAAAAGGAGATCGCACAGTATGTGGCCCGGTGTGACACTTGCCAGCGAACTAAAGCAGAGCATCAGAAGCCTGCAGGTCTGCTTCAACCCCTCCTAGTACCCAAATGGAAGTGGGAAGAAATAGGCATGGACTTCATAACCGGACTGCCTCGAACCCAAAAAGGGAACGGTTCTATCTGGGTTATAATCGACCGTCTTACCAAAGTAGCTCATTTCATCCAGTAAAAACTACCTTCGGAGGAGCTGCCCTTGCCCGGATATATCTTAAGGAAATAGTCAGACTCCACGGTATTCCACGGAAGATAGTGTCAGATAGGGGAACACAGTTCACCTCAAAATTTTGGATGAGCCTTCAGCAAGCTATGGGCACCAAGCTAGACTTCAGCACCGCCTATCACCCTCAGTCAGATGGTCAGACGGAAAGGGTCAACAAAGAACTCGAGGATTTGTTAAGAGCCTGTGTGTTGACTTTCGATAGGAATTGGGAGTCCAGTTTGCCATATGCAAAGTTCTCGTATAACAACAGCTACTAGGCCAGTATCAAGATGTCACCATATGAAGCCTTGTATGGACGAAAGTGTCAGACCCCTCTGATGTGGTCCAACGTAGGGGAAACAACACTGGAAGGGCCTGCCTTTGTTAAGGAGGCAGAAGAGAAAGTTGCCCTAATCCGCAAAAGATTACTCAAAGCTCAGAGTCGGCAGAAGAGTTATGTAGACAACAGGAGGAGAGAACTCAGGTTCGAGGAAGGAGACTTCGTCTACCTCAAGGTCTCCCCAATGCGCGGGGTCAAAAGATTTCAGGTGAAAGGGAAGCTAGCCCCGCGATTCGTCGACCCCTATCCTATCATTGGCAGAATAGGACTCGCAGCCTACCGCCTTGAATTGCCATAATCCATGTCAGATATCCACAATGTGTTTCACGTATCCCAGCTCTGCAAATGCCTAAAGGTGCCAGAAAGTCACATCGAAGAAGAGGCAATTCAAATTCAGAAGGATCTGCAGTACCGAGAAAAGCTAGTAAAGATTCTTGACTCGGCCGTTCAAAAGACTCGAAACTCAGAAGTAAGACTCTGTAAAGTTCAGTGGAGCAGAGAAGAAGAAGAGGAAGCAACCTGGGAGAGTGAGGACTCTTTGAGGAGGGAATACCCTTACCTTTTCCCAAACCCAGTCTAAATCTCGAGGGCGAGATTCCTTTAAGTGGGGTAGGTTTGTAACATCCCAAAATTTAATTCCAAGGTTAGAACCCTAAATCTCCTAACACCCTCTTGAATTATCTCCTGAGACCCCACCTCATAAGGCATTTCATCATATGCATACACCATGATTGTTAGTAGCACCTCACATAGAATATTTTTGACACCTAAGAAAATATAGCTAAATAATTGTTCAAAAGAAAAAGGAGACAAAAGAAAAAGAACTAGAAAAAGGAAAATCCCCCTAGGCTGGGCCGAATCCAGCCCACTTCTCCTCCCCCGCGCGCCGCGCTCCTCTGTCCCTCGCGGCCCATCTCCCTCGCGCCCGCTCGCGCGCCCGCGCTCCTCCCTCCCCCACTGACCGGTCGGCCCCACTCGTCAGCCGCAACACCCCCACCCGCTCGCGACCGCTCTCCCTCTGGAAAGCGGGTCCCGCTTGTCAGCCCCTCCCTCGCGCCCGTGACCAAGCTATCGGCACGATCGCCGCCGGTCGCCACCCGCCCTGTCGCCTCGCCATTAACACGCTCGCCAGCAAGGTTGGCGCCTTACATCCATGTCTCCTTGTGCCAGCCGAGCCATCCCATCACCCGCCTACCCGAGCCATCCCGTCGCCACCACTGCGCGCCATCATCGCCGCCGCGACAAGCTCACCGGTGCTCGCCACCTCTCCTCCCTCCTTCCTCGGTCGCCTATAAAAGGACCACCCCGAGCTCCCCCAACTCCTCACACCGGCCTCGGCTTCCCCACACCCCTCCCCCGAGCTCAATCGAGTCACACCGTCGCGCCCTTCCTCCGCTCCGGTGAGTGCCTCCTCCCTTCTCTGGTAGCTTAGAGTTCAATTAGGTTGGCCTGTTAGGTTCACCGCTCCCTCACCAATACGACACACCCCTTACCTTCACCTATTGCGCCCGGCAACCTCGCCGACGATCCCACCGCCACGGGCGCCCGCCACCTCGCCATGGACCGGCCGTCCCGAGCACCCTTCGGCCAAATTAACCGCTCCACCATGATCCCCTACCCCCACCCGTGCTTAGCCACCTCCCCGATCACCCGAAACCGGGACCGCGAGGAGAACCGCCGTGGAGCCTCACCGGCGGTCGACTCCGGCCAGTTCGCCCCCCCCCCCCCCCCGTCATCTCCCCTCCTCGCTGGCGCGTGGGCCCGCGCCCACGGCGCCGTCCCGCGCCATCCCTCGCTGGTGGGCCGTCTGGGCCGCCTGCCCGCGCGCGCGCGCTCGGCTGGGCCAAAAATCCCCCCGGCCCAGCTAGCAGGAAATCCCTTTTCTTTTTCCTTTTTCCATTTATTTTTCCTATTTTCATATATTTATGCATATATTGTTTTTTTATGCACAAAAAATAGTCTAAATAAATTATAGGGCACAAAATAATAATATCTAAAAGTTGGCACACTCCACCAAGTCACCATGGTTGATGTATTGTTCATTACCTATTTTTGCTAGGAGAAGAGGGATCCGATCCTCCGGAATTTGTAGCTTCGGAAGAAGGGCAGGAACTCAACCTCTCCGAAATAGGTCTTTCGTGCCAGGAGAACTTCGACGAAGGCAAGTCCATTCTTCCCTTGATGCATAAATTACCTACTCTTTCTACCACGACCTAAGCCAGGAATATGGATTGGATTCTTTGCATTGTGAGAAGAGAGATAGCCCGCATTAAAGAATATCTTTTGAGTACAAAATGTGGGATGAGAAAAGGGTGGTGTTTTTACTAAACGATGTTTTCAAAAAGTGTATGATGAAGGGTATTCACCCTTATCACCTTTTGAATGGGATAATCAGGGACTCCCTGGTTTAGGGGAGGGCCTCAGGTGTTGGCTCAGCCGGGTTAGGTGTGAGCAGAAGGATTGTACCCTCATATAAGGACCGGTTTGTCATCCTTCACTACCTGTACTCATGACAAGTACAACCACTTGAGACTGTATGGGCAGTCACTCAATCTAAACTCGTACGGTCCAAACCCCAGGGTTATGATGGATGGGGAGCACCGGGAGGATAAGGAGGGGGAATGTTTTGTCCGGTTTGGACATGGTGGTGGCCCGACTCCTTCCGGTATAACCGTTAAGGTAAGGACGTGTGAGGAAAGAAAGAGATTCGGATTCGGGTCTCATTGGCCATGAGACCGCAGAGCCGGACTAGTGGGTAAAGTGTACCCCTCTGCGCAGAGTTCAAACCTATTCGAATAGTCTGTGTCCACTGGTATGGACGAGTCTGGTGTGGTATAACAATTAGTGTTTATAACCTCCTCGATCAGGGAAATGTGTGAGTGGGTGCATTTTTGGAAATGAAAACAATGCCACGGGAGCAGGAAGCTCAGTGGTGGTTGAGTGTGAAAATGAGCTACTTCCTTCTTTGGGGAAAACCATCAAAGTATTACCTTTCTCTGGAAAAGAAAAGCAACTTCAACTCCACCATATAAAGCATTTATTATATAGGTCTCCCTCTCTTTACGGGCAGGATGGGCTTGCGGAATACCTAGTGTATTCACCTAGATTTATTTATGTTTTTCAGCAGCTGAAGACTTCTTTTCTACAATGCTCGACTAGTAGGGGGCTGTGTCTGCACCCAGTTCTGCCTGTGGCTTGGGCTAGTTTATCTTCCACTACGTTTTGTTTTTCAGGCCCATTAGAGCTTGTACCCTGGTATTGTAATAACTTTTATTCGAACTCTGTACTATTTGAAGTAAGGAATGTGATTACTAGCCTCCTGGGACTAGTAATTGTATCACATTTGAGTCCTAGAGGATTGGGGCGCTTCACGAGCCAGTCTCGGTCAAGCGTGGAATCCACTCGAGTGGCTTCCCCTCGATCCGCTCGACCCCCCTTATGGCTTTGCCTTGCTCGTCCCTTGTCTCTAGGTCTCGGGCTTATCCGGGAGCGGGTCCTTCCGGGGTGGACATTTCCCACGTCCTCCTACTGATCAATGGGCCCTAGGGGACCCAAGTATTATTTTCCCGACAGTAACCCTCGAGCTCTCGAGGGGAGAGCATAGTTTGAAATAGAATGTAGAATAGAAAATATGATAGGAGAGATACTGGATATAGCATTAGCACTTTAAATATGGTAGGTTTGTGAGCAATTCAACATTAAGATGTGAGAGGATAAATGAAAAATTACCATCAAAACTGAGGTGGAAGGAGGTAAATAAAAATTACTGATAATCATTTGATTGCTTATAGAAGCTCTAGTCTGTATCAGCTCCCTCTACATTTATCTCCCTATATCCCACTTTTGCGCCACGTCGTCAAGATTTTGCCTCTAATTTTCATCCCCCGCAACGGTTTCCTCTAAATTCCTCTTATACCCCTCTACGACCATAGAATACCATTTTCCGTACCTACTTATCACCCATTATCATATTTTTCTCAACAAACAATTACTAACATGCACAGAAAACAAGACTACACAGTGTATAGAGGGTACCACAACAGCAGGGGGAGAGAAGGAATCTGTCGTGTGGGAGGGAGGGCTGCTAGGGGGCACCGCTGCAAGCTCCTGTAGCCATTACATGTAGAAGAGGGGCAGCCCGCCGGGAAGTGCTACAACCAGTTTAAGGCTAACCGCAACGGTGTCCTCTAAATGTTTCCCTCCATACCGCACTATGCAGCCACATCATCCACATTTCACCCTTTACTTTTCTCCCTTCCTCAGCGGTTTCCCCTAAATTCTCCTTCTATACCCCACTACTACCATAAAATATCATTTTTCATATTTATTCATCATCTATTCTTATTTTTTTACCAACTAAGAAACACTCACGTGCACACAAAACAATGACGTAGTATAAGACATAGTTAAGAGACTACATGATACAATCCTGAGACACTAGACCATAAATGTAGTTAAGAAACAATATGTATGAAGAGTCGTGTAGGGACAGGTTCGTCTCTTGTATTTTTTTTAATTATGTCGGCGTTTCGACCCCGGGGGGTCCCTGGACCGACGAGTAAATTGTCGCTGCGTGTCCCAGCCCAGATGGGTCGGCGCGAGACGGAACACAAGGGGGAACAATAAGGGGAATTGCGGCTCGTGTTGTCCTGCGCCCAGGGCGGATGCGCTTGCAGTAGGGGGTTACACGCGTTCGCGAGGGAGAGAGAGAGAGAGAGAGAGAGAGAGAGAGAGAGCCTGCCCGTCAGCCCGTTCTCCCGCGCGGCCACCCTCTCGTACGAGGGCCCTGGACCTTCCTTTTATAGACGTAAGGAGAGGGCCCAGGTGTACAATGGGGGTGTAGCAGTGTGCTAACGTGTCTGGCAGAGAGGAGCCAGAGTCCTATGTACATGCCGACGTGGCTATCGGAGAGGTGTTAGTGCCCTGTGCATGTGGCGTCGTGGCCGTCAGAGGAGCACTTGATCCCTGTAGAAGCACAGCTGTCGGGGCTGTCGGGACCTTGCTGACGTCTCCTTGCTTCCGTAGGGGGCTGAGAACCACCGTCGTCATAGGAGCATGCGGGGTGCCATCATTACTTGTTTACCGGGGCGAGCCAGATGGGACGCCGGTCTTGTTCCCTGTAGCCTAAGCTAGCTAGGGGTAGGGTAATGATGGGCCCCCCTGTAACGTGGTCGGTCCGAGCCCAAGGTCGGGCGAGGCGGTGACTCCTCCGAGGTCGAGGCTGATTCCGAGCCCTGGGGTTGGGCGAGGCAGAGATCGTCTTCCGAGGTCGAGGTGGAGTCCGAGCCCTGGGGTCGGGCGAGGCGGAGACCGTCTTCCGAGGTCGAGGTGGAGTTCGAGCCCTGGGTTCGGGCGAGGCGGAGACCGTCTTTTGAGGTCGAGGTGGAGTCCGAGCCCTGGGGTCGGGCGAGGCGGAGCTTCCTATGGCGCCTGAGGTTGGACTCGGCGGCTGTCAGCCTCACCCTGGCGGGTGGCACAACAGTCGGAGCAGTGCACTCGGCGGCTGTCAGCCTCACCCTGGCGGGTGGCGAGTCATAGGAGCATGCGGGGTGCCCTCGTCCTCGGGGAACCATACTCTAAGTCTGTGGGCAAGATAGCCTCGGCCCCATAGACTAGAAAAAACGGCGTGAAGCCCGTGGCCCGACTTGGCGTCGTCCTCAGACTCCAGACCACTGAGGGGAGTTCCTTCATCCATCGCCTGCCGAACTTGTTGAGGTCGTTGTAGATCCTCGGCTTGAGTCCCTGTAGAATCATGCCGATGGCACGCTCTACCTGCCCATTCGTCATGGGGTGAGCTACGGCGGCCCAGTCCACCCGGATGTGGTGGTCCTCGCAGAAGTCCAGGAACTTCCTACCGGTGAACTGGGTGCCGTTGTCGGTGATGATGGAGTTTGGGACTCCAAAGCGATGGATGATGTTGGTGAAGAACGCCACCGCCTGTTCGGACCTGATGCTGTTTAGGGGTCGGACCTCAATCCATTAGGAGAATTTGTCGATAGCGACCAGCAGGTGCGTGAAGCCCCCGGGTGCCTTCTGCAAGGGACCGACGAGGTCTAGACCCCACACAGCAAACGGCCAGGTGATGGGTATTGTTTACAGAGCCTGAGTGGGCAGGTGCGTCTGCCTTGCGTAGAATTGACACCCTTGGCAGGTGCGTACAATCCTAGTGGTGTCGGCCACCGCGGTTGGACAGTAGAAACCTTGTCGGAAGGCGTTTCCAACGAGGGCTCGAGGTGCTGCGTGGTGATCGCAAGCCCCCGAGTGTATTTCTTGCAATAGCTCCTGACCTTCGGCGATGGATATGCATCGCTGGAGGATGCCTGAGGGGCTGCGGTGGTAGAGCTCCTTTCCGTCACCCAGCAAGACGAACGACTTGGCGCGCCGTGCCAATCGCCGAGCTTCGGCTCTGTCGAGGGGTAGCTCTCCTCGGTGGAGATATTGCAGGTACGGGGTCTGCCAGTTTCGATTAGGCGGGACCCCATTCCGCTCTTCCTCGACGTGCAGTGCCTCACCCTCGGCGGCCGAGGGTGCCTCGGGCTGAGCCGAGGGCGCCTCCGGCAGGGCCGAGGCCTTCTCGGGCTCAGGCGTGTCGTCGGTCTTGACGGAGGGTTGATGTAGGTCTCGGGAGAAGACGTTCGGGGGGACCGTTGTCTGCCCCGAGGCTATTTTAGCCAGCTCGTCCACAGTCTCGTTGTACCGTCGGGCATCGTGGTTGAGCTCAAGCCCGTAGAACTTGTCTTCCAGGCGCCGAACCTCGTCGCAGTAGGCTTCCATCTTCGGGTCGCGGTAATGGAAGTTCTTCATGACTTGGTCGATGACAAGCTGCGAGTCGCCATGAGCATCGAGGCGCCGAACCCCTAGCTCGATGGCGATGCGCAACCCGTTAACCAGGGCCTCGTACTCGGCCACGTTGTTGGACGCCGGGAAATGGAGGCGCAGCACGTAGCGGAGGTGCTTCCCGAGGGGTGAGATGAAGAGCAGGCCCACGCTCGCTCCTGTTTTCATCAGCGACCCGTCGAAAAACATGGTCCAGAGTTCCAGTTGGATCGGAGCTGCTGGAAGCTGGGTGTCGACCCATTCAGCCATGAAATCTGCCAAGACTTGGGACTTGATGCCCTTCAAAGGGGCGAACGAGATTGTCTCGCCCATGATCTCCACCGCCCACTTTGCAATCCTACCCGAGGCCTCTCGGCACTGGATGATCTCCCCCAGGAAGAAGGATGACACCACAGTCACCGGATGAGACTCGAAGTAGTGTCGCAACTTTCGCCGCGTCAGAATTACCACGTACAGTAGCTTCTGAATTTGCGGGTAGCGGATTTTGGTCTCGGACAGTACCTCACTGATGAAGTAGACCAGCCTTTGGACGAGCAATGCATGCCCTTCTTCTTGTCTCTCGACTACGATCGCGGCGCTGACCACCTGGGTGGTTGCGGCTACGTAGATCAAGAGGGCTTCTCCCGCAGCGGGGGGCACCAGGATGGGCACGCTTGTAAGGAGCGCCTTTAAGTTCCCGAGGGCTTCCTCGGCCTCGGGGGTCCAAGTGAAGCGCTCGGTCTTCCTTAAGAGGCGGTACAGGGGCAGGCCTCTTTCGCCCAGGCGCGAGATGAAGCGGCTCAGAGCCGCAAGACATCCCATGACCCTTTGTACTCCTTTCAAGTCCTTGATAGGCCCCATGTTGGTGATGCCGCGATTTTCTCCAGGTTGGCCTCGATGCCCCGCTCGGAGACGATGAACCCCAGGAGCATGCCTCGGGGGACTCCGAAGACACACTTCTCGGGATTGAGTTTTATGCCTTTTGCCTTGAGACACTTGAATGTCGTTTCAAGGTCAGAGAGGAGGTCAGAGGCTTTCCTTGTCTTGACTACGATGTCATCGACGTAAGACTCGACCGTTCGGCCAATGTGCTCTCCGAACACGTGGTTCATGCACCTTTGGTATGCCGCGCCTGCATTCCTCAAACCGAATGGCATAGTAACATAGCAGTACATGCCAAAGGGTGTGATGAAAGAGGCCGCGAGCTGGTCGGACTCTTTCATCTTGATTTGGTGATACCCTGAGTAGGCATCGAGGAATGACAGGGTTTCGCACCCAGCAGTGGAATCCACGATTTGATCGATGCGAGGCAGAGGGTAGGGAACCTTCGGACATGCTTTGTTTAGACCAGTGTAGTCTACACACATCCGCCATTTCCCACCTTTCTTTTTCACAAGCACAGGGTTGGCTAGCCATTCGGGATGGAATACCTCTTTGATGAACCCGGCAGCCATCAGCTTGTGGATCTCCTCGCCTATGGCTCTGCGCTTTTCTTCGTCGAATCGGTGCAAAGGCTGCTTCACGGGTCGGGCTCCAGTTCGGATATCCAGCGAGTGCTCGGCGACATCCCTCGGTATGTCAGGCATGTTCGAGGGACTCCACGCAAAAACCTCGGCGTTCGCGCGGAGAAAGTCGACGAGCATGGCTTCCTATTTGGGGTCGAGCTCGGAGCCGATCCGAACTTGCTTGGAGGCGTCGTTGTTGGGGTCAAGAGGGACGGACTTAACCGCCTCTGCTGGCTCAAAGTTGCCGGCGTGGCGCTTCGCATCTGGCACCTCCTTGGAGAGGCTCTCCAGGTCGGCGATGAGGGCCTCAGCGTACTCCACGCACTCCATGTCGCATTCGTACGTGTGTCGGTACATGGAGCCGACAGTGATGACCCCGTTGGGGCCCGACATCTTGAGCTTGAGGTAGGTGTAGTTGGGGACGGCCATGAACTTGGTGTGGCATGGTCTCCCCAGCACTGCGTGGTAGGTTCCTCGGAACCCGACCACCTCGAACGTGAGGGTTTCCTTTCGGAAGTTGGAGGGAGTCCCGAAGCAGACAGGCAGATCGAGTTGTCCAAGGGGCTGGATGCGCTTCCCAGGAATGATCCCGTGAAAGGGCGCCGCACCGGCCCGGATCGTGGACAGATCGATCCGCAAGAGCCCGAGGGTCTCGGCGTAGATGATGTTGAGGCTGCTGCCTCCGTCCATGAGGACCTTGGTAAGCCTGACGTTGCTGATGACGGGATCGACAACGAGCGGGTACTTCCCAGGGCTCGGCACGCGGTCGGGGTGGTCACCTTGGTCGAAGGTGATGGGCTTGTCGGACCAGTCCAAGTAGACTTGCGCCGCCACCTTCATCGAGCAGACCTCCCGGCGCTCCTGCTTGCGGTGCCGAGCCGAGGCGTTCGCCACTTGCCCACCATAGATCATGAAGCAGTCATGGACCTCGGGGAACTCTTCTGCCTTGTGGCCCTCTTTCTTGTCGTTGTCGTGGCCTTTGCCACCTTCTGTCGGGGCCCGGCCTTGTGGAAGTAGCGCCGAAGCATGACGCACTCCTCAAGGGTGTGCTTGACGGGACCCTGATGAAAGGGGCACGACTCCTTGAGCATCTTGTCGAACAGGTTGGCCCTTCAGGAGGCTTCCGGGGGTTCCTGTGTTCGGCGGCGGCGACAAGATCTGCGTCAGCGGCGTCGCGTTTCGCTTGCGACTTCTTCTTTCCCTTCTTCTTTGTGCCGCGCTGGGCGGACGCCTTGGGGACGTCTTCCTGCTGGCGTCCCTGAGGCTGCTTGTCCTTCCGGAAGATGACCTCGATCGCCTCCTGGCCAGAGGCGAACTTGGTGGCGATGTCCATCAGCTCGCTCGCCCTGGTGGGGGTCTTGCGACCCAGTTTGCTCACCAGGTCGCGGCAAGTGGTGCCGGCGAGGAACGCGCCGATGACATCTGAGTCGGTGATGTTGGGCAGCTCGGTGCGCTGCTTCGAAAATCACCGAATGTAGTCCCACAGGGATTCTCCTGGCTGCTGGCGGCAGCTTCGGAGATCCCAGGAGTTCCCAGGGCGCACGTATGTGTCCTGGAAGTTTCCGGTGAAGGCTTTGACCAGGTCGTCCCAGTTGGAGATCTGCGCAGGAGGCAGATGCTCCAGCCAGGCTCGGGCGGCGTCGGAGAGGCGGAGGAGGTTGCGGATGATGAGGTTGTCATCGTCTGTTCCACCCAGCTGGCAGGCCAGTCGATAGTCCACGAGCCACAGTTCCGGCCTTGTTTCCCCCGAGTACTTGGCGATGGTAGTCGGGGTTCGGAACCAGGTCGGGAACGGCGCCCGTCGTATGGCCCGGTTGAAAGCTTGCGGACCGGGTGGTTTGGGTGAGGGGCTCCGGTCCTCCCCGCTGTCGTAGCGTCCCCCGCGCCTAGGGTGGTAGCCTCGGTGCACCTTTTCGTCGAGGTGGGCTCAACGGTCGCGGCGTTGGTGCTTGTTGCTGAGGCGACCCGGGGCTACAGGCGTTGCGGTCCGCGTGCGCCCGGTGTAAACCAAGGCTTCCCGCATGAATCGGGAAGTCGAGGCGTGATGCTCCGGGGGGTACCCCTGCCTTCGAGAGGCAGAGCTTTCGGCCCGTTGGACCGCGGCATCCTCTAGGAGATTCTTGAGTTCTCCCTAGATACGCCGCCCCTCGGTGGTGGATGGCTCCGGCATCGCTCGAAGTAGTATTGCTGCTGCAGCCAGGTTCTGGCCGACCCCACTGGAAGCCGGAGGCAGCCTTGCCCTGGCATCGTCAGTGATGCGATGCTGGACGTCCTAGGGCAGATGACGCGCTTCTCCGACCGGTGCTCGGCCTGCCCACTCCTGCCCGATGTTCTGCCGGAGCTGCACAAGTTGTCCTGCTTCCTCGTCGAGCCTGGCCTGCATCTCGTGGATTTGCTCGAGCTGTGTGTCCTGACCCCCCGCAGGGACTGGGACCACAGCTAGCTCCCGAAGGATGTCAACGCGAGGCGCAGGCCTAGGGGGATCGCCGTCCTCCGGCATACCAAGGTGGTTGCCTTCGTCGAGACCCCCTAGATCGACGTGGAAACATTCACGACTTGGGCCACAGTCCTCGTCGCCGAGGCTGTGGCTACCATCGGAGCAATCGGAGAGGCAGTAGTCACATGCGGTCATGAAGTCCCGCATGGCACTGGGGTTCCCGAGCCCAGAGAAATCCCAACCATAGTCGGGCTCATCATCTTCCTCGGAACCCGGGGGCCCGTAGGTCGAGACGGCCGTCAGTCGGTCCCAGGTTGACAACATATGGTACCCCGGAAGGTTAGGATATGCCTTTATGAAAGCGTCCACCGAAGCGGGGTCGCTTGGTGGATCGAAGCTGAATCTAAAAGGCACAGGGTGGAAAACGGACGGTACCTCTTGATCAATGGATGGTGACAGAGTTGCGTCGGGGACGAACTGCACCGTGATCTCAGGTACGAGGCTAACGCCCAGCAAGTCCTTCGTGAGCGTGCTGGCTTCATCCGTCCGCTTGGGGTTGGCGTGTTGCGGGGAAGCGACACCCGTCTTCGTCTCAGACGCGAGGTCGACGCCCGACGTGTCCCCCGCTGGGGCGCCGGCGTCGTCGACTCGCTCGACAGCCGACGAGGTGCCGCCTCTTGCTTGGCCATGGCTGCCCCGCCTCCTCCTCCTGCGGCGGGGAAGGTGACGGGACAAGCTCGGATGTTGTTCTTGCGCCACGGGGGGAAGACGTCGTCGATTCTGCCGCCGGCGGGCGGGCTGAAGGCCGCCATTGTCGTTGTCGCGCGGCGGAGGAAGGAGTACCATGTCGTAGCTGCCGTCGAGGGACATGAACTCGAGACTCCCGAAATGGAGCAGCGTCCCGGGTTGGAGAGGTTGATTGAGACTACCCATCTGGAGCTTGACGGGAAGCTGTTCGTCAACACGCAGCAGTCCGCTACCTGGCGCGCCAACTGTCGGCGTTTCGACCCCGGGGGGTCCCTAGACCGACGAGTAAATTGTCGCTGCGTGTCCCAGCCCAGATGGGTCGGCGCGAGACGGAACACAAGGGGGAACAATAAGGGGAACCGCGGCTCGTGTTGTCCTGTGCCCAGGGCGGATGCGCTTGCAGTAGGGGGTTACAAGCGTTCGCGAGGGAGAGAGAGAGAGAGCCTGCCCGTCAGCCCGTTCTCCCGCGCGGCCACCCTCTCGTACGAGGGCCCTGGACCTTCCTTTTATAGACATAAGGAGAGGGCCCAGGTGTACAATGGGGGTGTAGCAGTGTGCTAACGTGTCTGGCAGAGAGGAGCCAGAGTCCTATGTACATGCCGAGATGGCTGTCGGAGAGGTGTTAGTGCCCTGTGCATGTGGCGTCGTGGCCGTCGGAGGAGCACTTGAGCCCTATAGAAGCACAGCTGTCAGGGCTGTCAGGACCTTGCTGACGTCTCCTTGCTTCCGTAGGGGGCTGAGAACCACCGTCGTCATAGGAGCATGCGAGGTTCCATCATTACTTGTTTACCGGGGTGAGCCAGATGGGACGCCGGTCTTGTTCCCCGTAGCCTGAGCTAGCTAGGGGTAGGGTAATGATGGGCCCCTGTAACGTGGTTGGTCCGAGCCCAAGGTCGGGCGAGGCGGTGACTCCTCCGAGGTCGAGGCTGAGTCCGAGCCCTGGGGTCGGGCGAGACGGAGACCGTCTTCCGAGGTCGAGGTGGAGTCCGAGCCCTGGGGTCGGGCGAGGCGGAGACCGTCTTCCGAGGTCGAGGTGGAGTCCGAGCCCTGGGATCGGGCGAGGCGGAGCTTCCTATGGCGCCTGAGGTTGGACTCGGCGGCTGTCAGCCTCACCCTAGCGGGTGGCACAGCAGTCGGAGCAGTGCAGGCGGCGCTGTTTTCCTGTTAGGTCAAGGCTCCATCCACTCAAGGGACACGATCTCGCCTCGCCCGAGCCCAGCCTCGGGCAGGAACAGTAGACCAAGGCAGATTCACGCCTCGCCCGAGGGCATCCTCAAGTAACGGGTGCACCTTCGACTCGCCCGAGGCCTAGCTCGGGCAGGCTTCGCAGTGAAGCAACCTTGGCCAGATCGCCGCGCCAACTGACCGCATCGCAGGAGCATTCAATGCAAGGATCACCTGACACCTTATCCTGACGCACGCTCCTCAGTCGACAAGGCCGAAGTGACCGCAGTCACTTCGCCCCTCCACTGACTGACCTGACAGGAAAACAGCGCCGCCTGCACTGCTCTGACTGCTGTGCCACCCGCCAGGGTGAGGCTGACAGCCGCCGAGTCCAACCTCAGGCGCCATAGGAAGCTCCGCCTCGCCCGACCCCAGGGCTCGGACTCCACCTCGACCTCAGAAGACGGTCTCCGCCTCGCCCGACCCTAGGGCTCGGACTCCACCTCGACCTCGGAAGATGGTCTCCGCCTCGCCCGTCCCCAGGGCTCGGACTCAGCCCCGACCTCGGAGGAGTCTTCGCCTCGCCCGACCTTGGGCTCGGACCGACCACATCGCAGGGGGGTACATCATTACCCTACCCTAGCTAGCTCAGGCTACGGGGAACAAGACCGGTGTCCCATCCGGCTTGCCCCGGTAAAACAAGTAATGATGGCACCCCACATGCTCCTATGACGACGGCGGTTCTCAGCCCCCTACGGAAGCAAGGAGACGTCAGCAAGGTCCCGACAGCCCCGACAGCTGTGCTTCTACAGGGCTCAAGTGCTCCTCCGACGGCTACGACGCCACATGCACAGGGCACTAACACCTCTCCGACAGCCACGTCGGCATGTACATAGGACTCTGGCTACTCTCTGCCAGACACGTTAGCACACTGCTACACCCCCCATTGTACACCTGGGCCCTCTCCTTACGTCTATAAAAGGAAGGTCCAGGGCCCTCGTATGAGAGGGTGGCCGCGCGGGAGAACGGGCTGACGGGCAGGCTCTCTCTCTCTCCCTCGCGAACGCTTGTAACCCCCTACTGCAAGCGCATCCGCCCTGGGCGTAGGACAACACGAGCCACAGTTCCCCTTATTGTTCCCCCTTGTGTTCCGTCTCGCGCCGACCCATCTGGGCTGGGACACGCAGCGACAATTTACTCGTCGGTCCAGGGACCGCCCGGCGTCGAATCGCCGACAGTTGGCGCGCCAGGTAGGGGCCTGCTGCGTGTTGATGAACAGCTTCCCGTCAAGCTTCAGATGGGTAGTCTCCAGCTACCTCTCTAGCCTGGGACGATGCTCCGTTTCGGGAGTCTCGAGTTCATGTCCATCGACAGCAGCTACGACATGGTACTCCTTACTCCGCCGCGTGACAACGACAATGGCGGCCTTCAGCCCGCCCGCCGGTGGCGGAATCGACGACGTCTTCCCCCCGTGGCGGAAGAACAGCATCCGGGCCTGTCCCGTCACCTTCCCCGCCGCAGGAAGAGGAGGCGGGGCAACCATGGCCAAGCAGGAGGCGGCACCTCGTAGGCTGTCGAGCGAGTCGACGACGCCGGTGCCCCAGCGGGGGACACGTCGGGTGTCGACCTCGCGTTTGAGACGAAGACGGGCGTCGTTTCCCCGCAACACGCCAACCCCAAGCGGACAGATGACGCCAGCACGCTCGCGAAGGACTTGCTGGGCGTTAGCCTCGTACCTGAGATCACGATGCAGTCCGTCCCCGACGCGACTCCGTCACCATCCGTCAATCAAGAGGTGGTCAACCTGGGACCAACTGACGGCCGTCTCGACCTACAGGCCCCGGGTTCTGAGGAAGATGATGATCCCGACTATGGTTGGGATTTCTCCGGGCTCGGGAACCCCAGTGCCATGCGGGACTTCATGACCGCATGTGACTGCTGCCTCTCCGATTGCTCCGATGGTAGCCACAGCCTCGGCGACGAGGACTGTGGCCCAAGTCGCGAATGTTTCCACGTCGATCTAGGGGGTCTCGACGAAGGCAACCACCTTGGTATGCCGGAGGACGGTGATCCCCCTAGGCCTGCGCCTCGCGTTGACATCCTTCGGGAGCTAGCTGTGGTCCCAGTCCCTGTGGGGGGTCAGGACGCACAGCTCGAGCAAATCCGCGAGATGCAGGCCAGGCTCGACGAGGAAGCAGGACAACTTGTGCAGCTCCGGCAGAACATAGGGCAGGAGTGGGCAGGCCGAGCGCCGGCCGGAGAAGCGCGTCATCTGCCCCAGGATGTCCAGCACCTTATCGCTGATGATGCCAGGGCAAGGCTGCCCCCGGCTTCTAGTGGGGTTGGCCAGAACCTGGCTGCAGCAGCAATACTACTTCGAGCGATGCCGGAGCCATCCACCACCGAGGGGCGGCGTATCCAGGGAGAACTCAAGAATCTCCTGGAGGATGCCGCGGTCCGACGGGCCGAAAGCTCTGCCTCCCGAAGGCAGGGGTACCCCCCGGAGCATCGCGCCGCGACTTCCCGATTCATGCGGGAAGCCTTGGTCCACACCGGGCGCACGCGGGCCGCAACGCATGCAGCCCCGGGTCGCCTCGGCAACGAGCACCACCGCTGCGACCGTCGAGCCCACCTCGACGAAAAGGTGCACCGAGGCTACCACCCCAGGCGCGGGGGACGCTACGACAGCGGGGAGGACCAGAGCCCCTCGCCCGAAGCACCCGGTCTGCAAGCTTTCAGCCGGGCCATACGACGGGCGCCGTTCCCAACCCGGTTCCGAACCTCGACTACCATCGCCAAGTACTCGGGGGAAACAAGGCCGGAACTGTGGCTCGCAGACTACCGACTGGCCTGCCAGCTGGGTGGAACGGACGATGACAACCTCATCATCCGCAACCTCCCCCTGTTCCTCTCCGACGCCGCACGAGCCTAGCTGGAGCATCTGCCTCCTGCGAAGATCTCCAACTGGGACGACCTGGTCAAAGCCTTCGCCAGAAACTTCTAGGGCACATATGTGCGCCCTGGGAACTCTTGGGATCTCCGAAGCTGCCGCCAGCAGCCAGGAGAATCCCTGTGGGACTACATCCAGCGATTTTCGAAACAGCGCACCGAGCTGCCCAACATCACCGACTTAGATGTCATCGGCGCGTTCCTCGCCGGTACCACTTGCCGCGACCTGGTGAGCAAGCTGGGTCGCAAGACCCCCACCAGGGCGAGCGAGCATCTCGCGCCTCGGCGAAAGAGGCCTGCCCCTGTACCGCCTCTTAAGGAAGACCGAGCGCTTCACTTGGACCCCCGAGGCCGAGGAAGCCCTCGGGAACTTAAAGGCGCTCCTTACAAGCGCGCCCATCCTGGTGCCCCCCGCTGCGGGAGAAGCCCTCTTGATCTACGTAGCCGCAACCACCCAGGTGGTCAGTGCTGCGATCGTAGTCGAGAGACGAGAAGAAGGGCATGCATTGCTCGTCCAGAGGCCGGTCTACTTCATCAGTGAGGTACTATCCGAGACCAAAATCCGCTACCCGCAAATTCAGAAGCTACTGTACGCGGTAATTCTGACGCGGCGAAAGTTGCGACACTACTTCGAGTCTCATCCGATGACTGTGGTGTCATCCTTCCCCTGGGGGAGAACATCCAGTGCCGAGAGGCCTCGGGTAGGATTGCAAAGTGGGCGGTGGAGATCATGGGAGAGACAATCTCGTTCGCCCCTCAGAAGGCCATCAAGTCCCAAGTCTTGGCGGATTTCGTGGCTGAATGGGTCGACACCCAGCTTCCAGCAGCTCCGATCCAACCGGAACTCTAGACCATGTTTTTCGACGGGTCGCTGATGAAAACAGGAGCGGGCGCAGGCCTGCTCTTCATCTCACCCCTCGGGAAGCACCTCCGCTACGTGTTGCGCCTCCATTTCCCGGCGTCCAACAACGTGGCCGAGTACGAGGCCCTGGTTAACGGGTTGCGCATCGCCATCGAGCTAGGGGTTCGGCGCCTCGACGCTCGTGGCAACTCGCAGCTTGTCATCGAGCAAGTCATGAAGAACTCCCATTGCCGCGACCCAAAGATGGAAGCCTACTGCGACGAGGTTCGGCGCCTGGAAGACAAGTTCTACGAGCTCGAGCTCAACCACGTCGCCCGACGGTACAACGAGACTGCGAACGAGCTGGCTAAAATAGCCTCGGGGCGGACAACGGCCCCCCCGGACGTCTTCTCCCGAGACCTACATCAACCCTCCATCAAGACCGACGACACGCCCGAGCCCAAGAAGGCATCGGCCCTGCCCAAGGCGCCCTCGGCTCGGCCCGAGGCACCCTCGGCCGCCGAGGGTGAGGCACTACGCGTCGAGGAAGAGCGGAATGGGGTCCTGCCTAATCAAAACTGGCAGACCCCGTACCTGCAATATCTCCACCGAGGAGAGCTACCCCTCGACAGAGCCGAAGCTCGACGACTGGCACGGCGCGCCAAGTCATTCGTCTTGCTGGGTGACGAAAAGGAGTTGTACCGCCGCAGCCCCTCAGGCATCCTCCAGCGATGCATATCCATCGCCGAAGGTCAGGAGCTATTGCAAGAAATACACTCGGGGGCTTGCGGTCACCACGCAGCGCCTCGAGCCCTCGTTGGAAACGCTTTCCGACAGGGTTTCTACTGGCCAACCGAGGTAGCCGACGCCACTAGGATTGTACGCACCTGCCAAGGGTGTCAATTCTATGCAAGGCAGACGCACCTGCCCGCTCAGGCTCTGCAAACAATACCCATCACCTAGCCGTTTGCTGTGTGGGGTCTGGACCTCGTCGGTCCCTTGCAGAAGGCACCCGAGGGCTTCACGTACCTGCTGGTCGCTATCGACAAATTCTCCAAGTGGATTGAGGTCCGACCCCTAAACAGCATCAGGTCCGAACAGGCGGTGGCATTCTTCACCAACATCATCCATCACTTTGGAGTCCCAAACTCCATCATCACCGACAACGGCACCCAGTTCACCGGCAGGAAGTTCCTGGACTTCTGCGAAGACCACCACATCCGGGTGGACTGGGCCGCCGTAGCTCACCCCATGACGAATGGGCAGGTAGAGCGTGCCAACGGTATGATTCTGCAGGGACTTAAGCCGAGGATCTACAACGACCTCAACAAGTTCGGCAGGCGATGGATGAAGGAACTCAACTCGGTGGTCTGGAGTCTGAGGACGACGCCAAGCCGGGCCACGGGCTTCACGCCGTTTTTTCTAGTCTATGGGGCCGAGGCTATCTTGCCCACAGACTTAGAATACGGTTCCCCGAGGACGAGGGCGTACGACGACTGAAGCAACCGAACAAGCCGAGAAGACTCACTGGACCAGCTGGAAGAGGCTCGGGACATGGCCTTACTACACTCGGCGCGGTATCAGCAGTCCCTGCGATGCTACCACGCCCGAGGGGTTCGGTCCCAAGACCTCCAGGGGGGTGACTTGGTGCTTCGGCTACGATAGGACGCCCGAGGGCGCCACAAGCTCACACTTCCCTAGGAAGGGCCGTTCATCATCGCTAAGATTTTGAAGCCCGGAACATACAAGCTGGCCAACAGTCAAGGCGAGGTCTACAGCAACGCTTGGAACATCTGACAGCTACGTCGCTTCTACCCTTAAGATGTTTTCAAGTCATTCATATACCTCGTTTACATACACAAATAAAGTCTAACCATCAAGGAAGGGTTAGCCTTGCCTCGGCATAGCCCGACCCTCCCTCGGGGGCTAGAAGGGGGGAACCCCCTCTGCGTCAAAATTTTCCTCGGAAAAAGTCTTTCTGCCAGAACATCTTTCGCGCTTTTCGACTACTTCGATAGTGAGATCCTGAAAACGACGGAGTACACGTAAGCGGCAAGTCCAACCGAACCGAGGGACTCCTACGCCTCCGGGATACGGATACCTCACTCATCACCTTCTGCGATAAGTAACTCACACTCGAATAAGCGATTCTGCTGACCGAACAAGTCTTAACGCTCGAAACCTTTTCTGCTGAAACGATTTTTCGTGCCTTCTCGACTATATCGATAACAGAATCCCACGGACGAGCAAGAGTACACGTAAGCGGCAAAGGCCGACCGAGCCGAGGGACTCCTACGCCTCCGGGATACGGATACCTCACTCATCGCCTTGCACGATAAGTAACTCTCGCTCGGATGAGCGATTCTGCTACCGACAAACAAGTCCTGATACTCGAAACAAGAGGAAAAGAAACGCAGCTTTATAACACGACAATGATATGTTTGGGCCTCGGCGGCCGCAAAAAACATACGCACACTACAAACAAACTGTTCCTGCAGGTTCAAACATCGATAGGGGGAGCAGCAGCACCCTCGGCGTCGACTCCACCTTCGGCGGAATCTGACCCGACCTCGGACGGCGACACGGGCGAAGGATCTCCACCTCAAAGGAAGATGTCAGCACTGCGCCTGAACCATCGCCGCCAGGGTCTCCTCCAGGAACCCGGCCCGGGCAGATGGCTGGACCGGCCGCTCCGTAGCCTCAGCCAGCTGTCCCCCGAGGACACCAGCCCGGCTCATGGCCTCGGCAGCCCGACTCCAGGGTTGGTCCCGCCAGTGGATGACCCGGCCAGGCTCCGGCCACCGCTGCTACGCCTCCTCGGCCTGGGAAGCCCCCTGCTCTTGGGCCGACGAAGCCCCCTTTTCGAGCCAACTTCGCCTCTGTCCATGCTGACACCGCTGCCTCCAGCTTCGGCTCATCTCAGAGCAGCCGAGGGTTCCTTAACTGAGCGAGAGAAGCCTTGAGCGGCAAGGCCGACCGAGCCGAGGGACTCCTACGCCTCTGGGATATGGATACCTCACTCGTCACCTTCCGCACAGGGCAACTCACACTTGGTTAAGCGGTTCAGCTAGCCGACAGGCGAGTCCTGGTGTTCAAAATGAGGAAGAAACACGGTATCGCACCCAAGATACCAAGATGTTCAGGCCCCGACAGCCACAATGAACAGACACCGACACTCAAGGTGCCATTACAGACGGAACTCCGGTTCCACTCTCGCAGGTACGAACAACCCCCCACATTGGAGGGCCTGCGGGACGACAAACTCCGGGTGACTCACCGGCGACCTCTGCAGCAGCAGCGATGGTCCTAGGGCGGACGCTACCGCTGGAAGGCTCTCGTTCGCGTCCCCTCGCGGAGGACGAGAACCAGATATTAAAGCCAAAGAGCTGGAGGTCGGCCCGCGAGTGGCGCTGACGGTCTCGTCGGCGGAGAAGCTTTCTCCAGCTGCCACCACCTCAGCACTGACGGTGGCGTCCACCTGCCCACCAACACCGCACCAGCGAGCACCGGCCGCCCCAAAGCGCACCGGCAGGTCCTCACTCCCGTCCTCGCCACGAAAACAAGAATGGGACCATCCTAGAACATGAGTACCGCCCTCGCGGCGTACGACGTGCTGTGAGGCCCCCTGGTGCGGCAGGCCACCGTCGCCCGGACAGAGGACGGAATGCTGCACCCTGGCTAGGCAGCAGCAGTTCGCCTTCCCCGGCATGGCTGGAGGACGCCTCCTCCGCAGAGCTGGAGGATGGTTTCCACCCCCAGACGCCGGAGGAAGAAGCGGGACGCCAGCCCACGCGAAGGCAGGCCCCAGCTCGCCTCGCCCTCCTCCCCAGCAAGGATGATGAAGATCCTTGAAGCTAAGGGCGGGGCAGAGGCCGCAGCCCGGCTTGCTTCTCCCCACCATTGAACTGGTGGTCACCGTCTTGGGTGACCATTGGTGAGGGGATGCAGCCGGGTTGCCTGATGAAAATCCTTGAAGCCGAGCGATGGCTGAAAGGTGCCAACCTCCACGAGGTTGCGCTCCTCCCACAACAAGACGAAGGCAACGCGGGCGCTCCCCATCCGGGGGCTCGGAAGGCGGAAGGGCGCGATGCATGAGGAAAGTGCGAAGGCGTGGCTGCCACCCAGGAGGTCGATCCCTTTTTAAAGGAGACTCACCCCACTCGCGTCCTCAGGCGTCGCGAGCTAAGTCTTCACCAACGCGCTTAAAGGTCCTCCCCCTACGACACAGGGGCTAGGTCCCACGCGTCATATGAGCTGGCCCAGGACAGAAGAAGCCAAACCGCCGCGCGCGGAGCGTGTAACCGCCCAGCGGTTACAAGCACTCCTCCACCTTCGCCTAAACCAGCGGGTGAAAGGGCGGACCACCATGCAGGCGGCATGCAATTGCACCATGGGGATGCACCCTTTCGACTTCAACGCATCCAGCATGGTGGCCTAGGCCCACACGTCATGTAACCGGCGCGCCGGTTACTACGTGCGAAAAGCTGCACCGCCACTTACGCCAATGTTGCGCCTTCTCGACTGCGGAACCGGTGCCGCGATTCGAGGCAACCCTGCGCATGGACCAACAGTGCCAGCCGAGCGCGTCGGTCATGGGTCAGTCAGCCGCGGGAGAAGGCACGACGATCGATACGGCCAAAAGTGGGCCGGCAGTAATGGCGGCAGCAGACGGACGGAAGCAGCAGTCAAATCATCTGCAGGCTCACGTCCCCTCCTGGGGCAGCAGGGGAGCCCTCTCCCACGGCGTGAAGACGACGCGCCCGTGTTCCGTTCCTCGAACGGCTCGCGCAACGGCTGCCCCACGAACCACTCGTCCTGTCGCATTAACTCCGCGGTAGGGTAGGCGACACCTTTGGCAGGCGAAGCGGGCGACGCTTCACCTCCGCCATAATGACCGCGTCAAAAAAGGTGCGCCACGTCGTTCAATTTCGTATCCTTTTCCTCTTCCCCTTTCTCTCTCTTGCTACAGGGACCGGGAAAGGGGATACTCCGAAAGGGATCCTTCTCTGCGAAGGAAGCAGGCCCCGAGCCCTTCTACTGATCAGGGGTTCGAAGGCTGGCCCCTCGGAAGGGTTCGACAGCCACCCCAGAGCACTCGGGCTCCGCGCCCACTACTGGTCAGAGGTTCGAAGGCTGGCCCCTCAGAAGGGTTCAACAGCCGCCTCAGGCCACTCGGGCTCCGCGCCCACTACTGATCAGGGGTTCGAAGGCTGGCCCCCCGAAGGGTTCGACAGCCACCTCAGAACACGCAGAGCGAGGGATGACTCTGGGTACGTCCGATACATGGCCAAGGCTCGGGCTACGCTCCCGAGGTACCCTAGGACATTTCCGAGACCAACAGGAGCGATTCTGTAACGGAATCCCATCAGAGGGAGGCATCAAGCCCTCGGACCCCATCAAACGGGACCGGGTCCGGCAAATCACCTGCAGGTACTTTTGGAGCGCGCCTCTGGGCCACTAGCCGACCCTTATCAAACGGGGCACGGGCGTCCACTTAGATCACCCATTAGCAACTCACTGGAGACACCATGTTCGGCACCCTCCGAGGGCAACATGGCGCTTTCCCCCCCCTCATCCTAGCGGAAAGGCGACGAAGGGGCGTATGAAAAAAGCCGAGTCAGTCCTTGACTGTCCTCTCGCCCTGTGCGGAGGCTCGGGGGCTGCTCTCGCAAACCCGGCTCCGGCCAAACCGTTGACAACGTCAACATACCAGCCCGAGAACTCGGAACCTGACTATGCACCCGGGCAACGACCAGTTCGCATGAGGAAACAACCAGACCGGCTGAGGCATCACGAAAGGCATTAAGACCTCGAAGGAGTCAAACCACTCCTCCGAGGCCTCGGGGGCTACACCCGGCGGGTGTGCTCGCGCGCACCCACCGGAACAAAATGTAACCGAGAAAGGTCGGTCCCCTTGCAAAAAAGTGCGACAAAGCCTCCAAGCGAGTACCAACACTCCCTTTGAGGCTCGGGGGCTACTGTCGGGGACCATAATTAGGGGTACTCCCAAGACTCCTAAACTCGGCTGGTAACCACCATCAGCACAAAGCTGCAAAGGCCTGATGGGCGCAATTCAGGTCAAGGCTCCATCCACTCAAGGGACACAATCTCGCCTCGCCCGAGCCCAGCCTCGGGCAGGAACAGTAGACCAAGGCAGATTCACGCCTTGCCCGAGGGCATCCTCAAGTAACGGGCGCACCTTCGACTCGACCGAGGCCCAGCTCGGGCAGGCTTCGCAATGAAGCAACCTTGGCCAGATCGCCGCGCCAACCGACCGCATCGCAGGAGCATTCAATGCAAGGATCGCCTAACACCTTATCTTGATGCGCGCTCCTCAGTCGACAAGGCCGAAGTGACCGCAGTCACTTCGCCCCTCCACTGACTGACCTGACAGGAAAACAGCGCCGCTTGCACTGCTCCGACTGCTATGCCACCCGCCAGGGTGAGGCTGACAGCCGCCGAGTCCAACCTCAGGCGCCATAGGAAGCTCCGCCTCGCCCGACCCCAGGGCTCGGACTCCACCTCGACCTCAGAAGACGGTCTCCGCCTCGCCCGACCCCAGGGCTCGGGCTCAGCCCCGACCTCGGAGGAGTCTCCACCTCGCCCGACCTTGGGCTCGGACCGACCACGTCGCAGGGGGTACATCATTACCCTACCCCTAGCTAGCTCAGGCTACGGGGAACAAGACCGGCGTCCCATCCGGCTCACCCCGGTAAAACAAGTAATGATGGCACCCCGCATGCTCCTATGACGACGGCGGTTCTCAGCCCCCTACGAAAGCAAGGAGACGTCAGCAAGGTCCCGACAGCTGTGCTTCTACAGGGCTCAAGTGATCCTCCGACGGCCACGACGCCACATGCACAGGGCACTAACACCTCTCCGACAGCCACGTCGGCATGTACATAGGACTCTGGCTTCTCTCTGCCAGACACGTTAGCACACTGCTACACCCCCATTGTACACCTGGGCCCTCTCCTTACGTCTATAAAAGGAAGGTCCAGGGCCCTCGTACGAGAGGGTGGCCGCGCGGGAGAACGGGTTGACGGGCAGGCTCTCTCTCTCTCCCTCGCGAACGCTTGTAACCCCCTACTGCAAGCGCATCCGCCCTGAGCGCAGGACAACACGAGCCGCGGTTCCCCTTATTGTTCCCCCTTGTGTTCCGTCTCGCGCCGACCCATCTGGGCTGGGACACGCAGCGACAATTTACTCGTCGGTCCAGGGACCCCCGGGGTCGAAACACCGACAATGCCATTCTACTGTGCTAAAATCACTTGTTTTCAAAGTAGATTTTTTTCATAGAGGTAGTAGTTGAGATATTGCCTTGAGATCACGTGAGCCTAGGGGTGGTAATGGATCACAATCTAAATGCTTCTTCACAAAATGATAGGGCCATAAATAAATTTTAGTTCAAAAATAAATAGAAATAGGGTCCGATCCTAATCTGATCTGATCCTTAAATCTTATAGTGTAAAATTTAGAGTCCATTGTCACTCATACGTGAGGGTATCTGCAGGTGTCCTCTAAATTTTCCTCCCTATACATTACTATGTAGCCGCGTCAGTAAGATTCCTTCTCCTATTTTAACTCTTCCCGTAACGGTTTGCCTTAAATTCTCCCTTATATTCTACTATAACTATAAAATAATAGTTTTCATAGTTATTCATCATCTATTATCAATTTTTATACAATAAATAAATATTGGCATGCACTTAAAACGATCCAAGGGGAGCTGGCCACTTCACCCTCGTTTGTGTACACTCCTCTTGCACTGTAGCAACTTTTGGGGCAGCGGTGCAGCCGATAAAGGAACTACAGTGTTAGGGGAAAAGAAGGTGATGGGGTCAGTCTAAAACTAGCTCTAACAAGAAACTCTAAGGCTGTCTCCAGCAACGTCCCCTAAATTTTATCCCCTAAAGGAATATTCTCTGTCCTTTACAGAACCCTCTAAAAAATTTCGTTCTCTATATCTTCGCCAACTCCAGCAACGTCCTCTAAATTCGGTACTCTATATCTAACAGAATTCATATACTCATTTTTAATACTCATTTATTTGATATTAATACAATTTGAACTTATGTGCGTAATGAAAAAAATGAAGTTATTTATTTCTAGAAATTTTATAAAAATGAATTAGGAACTAATTATAATAATTACATTTTGCAACCGACATTACTAATCGTTTTTTTCATAACGCCGTCTACGTACATATCTATATATGTATTGGACATAAACTGATAATACTAATCTAATAATCCCAATTAGCAAAAGTGCTGCTACTATTAGATTTACACGCAAAAAAAAGAATAGAATTAATCAGCCAGCGGAGGTAGCAGAGGTAGCTGCAGACGGATGACCACATTGAAGAGCGGGCCCAGAGCGGAGCAGACGGATAGCGCGCGTAAGGACTTCTCTACGTTTAGCGTTCGCCGTACGTCCTCTATATTTTAGAGTTCCATTTAGAGTTCCTTGTTGGACGGCGTAGAGAACGTTTCGTACTCTAAATTTAGAGTACAGGACCATTTACCGTGTATTGCTGGAGGCAGTCTAAAGGGTCATATACCCTAAATTTAGAGGATAAAATCGTTATGTACTCCCTCCAACAACGTTCTCTAAACGGTTCTCTAAATTTAGAGTGTTGCTGGATCATCTATATATAGAGTTTCTCTAAACGGTTATCTATCAAATTGAATAATTTAAACAACCAGTTTAGAAAAATTAAAATATATACAATAGTATGACAAATACATATATAAAAAAAATAAAAAATATTTCTAATATAGATATTTATGTATAGAGGACATAATTTAGAGTATGTTATTGAAGAGAAATGAGATATAGAAGATATAATATTTTAGAAGAGACTATAAATAACAGATATAGAGTATCAATACAGATTAGTCGCTGGAGATAGAGCCGAGAACAAGGGCAACTGACGCGGTCACCCTCGCCCCCAACACAGAGAGAAGGTCTGCTCTCCACCGGATGGACTCCCACGGCAAGCCCAAGCCCGCCGGTTCGACGCCGCCGACGCCGCCGAAGCCGCCGAAGCCGCCGACGCCGCCGAAGCCGCCGACGCCGCCGACGCCGACGCCGCCGACGCCCGAGGCGAGGAAGGGGTTCATGCGCCGCATCTTCCCTTTCCTCCTAGCCGCCAACCTCTTTGTCGTAGGTCAGCTTGCCTCTACTCCCCCTCCCAGCCTCCCTCCCTCGCTCATCAGTTCGATTCGCTTTGGGGTCACTAGGTTTTCGTTGCACTCGGCGATTTCTCGCTGTCTGGTACGCATAAGATGCCGTGTTAGGACTTAGGAGCATCGCACCCGTTTGGTGTTTGCCCTTGCGAGTTTGACTAGGTTTAAGTGCCGCTGGGTAATTGTCCTCGGAGTCTGCTCTAGCTAAGATCCGCTTAGGAGATCTTGTTTTGGATCAAATTCTAGTGAGATGAGAAAATCAGCAATGTGCTTAGGCGTTATGGATTACGAGCTGCCCTCCTGGTTTCTTTTTGTATTGACCGGTGCTCTACTTGCTGGCAGTCGTAGCTGATTCTACATTTTGAGTTTTCACCCAGCAAGTTCCTGTTAGGGCCTTCGATTTTCGTATGTGGTTGCTACTCCACCTACTTAATTATGCACATGAATCACTTTTCTAGTTACTTGGCTTCAGAATTAATCAGCAGTTAGCGTTAGTTACCGCCTAAAGTGTCGGCTGAGTGTTCTTTCTGCTTATAATATGCTACAGTAGAAAGCAATAAAGAACCTGTAAACATGAGATGCAACCATAATTGAAGGTGAAGTGTTTATTATAGTAACGTATATAATGGGCCGATCATACTCCCCTTTTTTCACCCGAACAACAATCTGATCATAGTGATGTTATCTGCTGTTCCAACTTCCAAATGATGATTTCATTTGATCTGCGAGGGATGGGACAAAAACATGACTCAGGTCTTGGGTTACACTCAGCCAATTATGAATGTGCAAATGTTTTTATTCATGATTACGCCAGCATGTCCCTTTCATCAAAGAGTTAAATATGCACTGGACTAAAGTGCTGGGATGCTTATGTTTCCAGTTCTGAAGGTTGTTCTTTCTCAAATCAAATTTTTAGATGGGCTAGTTTACTGAATTCTTTGTATAACATGTAGCTTATGTCCTCGTGCGGGCCAACCAAAAGGACTCAGCAAAGAAGGACCCAACGACTGATCCTGCTACTGCAACTGCTGGGAAGCCTGCTGAGCCAGTCTCTATCCCCAGAAAGGAGCTCCCACCAATCCCTGAAGATGACCAGCGCAAGCTCTACAAATGGATGCTGGAAGAGAAGCGGAAGATCAAGCCACGCAATGCTGCCGAGAAGAAGAAACTCGATGAGGAGAAGGCCCTTCTAAAAGAGTTCATCCGAGCAGGATCCCTCCCAAGCTTCTAAAAGAGATCAAGCCATTTGGGTCTCTTGTGTCTGATGTTCAGCCAAGAAGATGATTGGGCCTGATTGGATTGTGTACAAACACAGTACTGTGCTATCTTGTAAACTGATGTCTCCATGATGTAGCCTCCTCGAGTTCAAAGGTTGTGTGGATGCAAACTAGTGTTGTGTGCATTGGTTCTAGAGATTCTTCAAGGCTAAAAAAACTAAAGTGTGTCAAATTCTTCTGTTCCATTCCATCCGCAATTTGCTCCGTTGACAATTTTATGTTCTGTGGCTCTCGTGTGATGAGTGAACTCATCGCGTGTGATGAGCTCATCGATTGCCATGTACTGTATTGTTGAGACCCCAACTGGGCCCCAACCCTATTTAGAATGTTCTTAACTGCGTAGTGCAAAACCATGTGGTGTTCTCTTCATTTGTGGGTGTATGTTTTTTTGGTAGCACCAGAAGCAGCCAAACTTCAACTCTTCCTGTGGTCCCAGGAGATCCATGGCTACGGATAGCCAACCACAAGTCCAGCTTCCCCAAGCAACATCCACTAGCCGCAGCTGGTGTTTCTTCTTCTCTATGCTATAGAAGATCAACATTGTAGGGCTTCTGTGCAGTACCAAGCAGGAATTCAGAAAAAGAATGCCTGAAAGCATCCACATCTCAGGCAGTTTCTTGTCCTATCATGCATAACTATGCTTTACTCGAAATATCTGAGGAAAAAATATATCGTATTGTTCTGTTGGAAGCAAGAACTGGTTGTGCTCTTTTTCCTTTTTCCATTTTGCTTTTTACTATGCAGCCAGTCATCACCTCTCTGTTCTTGCAAGGTTCGGATCTCCGAATTCTACTTTCTTTCCTCGTTTTGCTTTCCATATGGTAATCTCCTGTACTATATGTGAAATTCATTCTGGATGCAGTCGCTGTGGGCAAAAGAGAATACCGTGGAAACGTAGAACAAGATGATTTATCTTTGTTAAGCTCATTTTCATATGTTACCTTAATCGATATTTGACTAGTGCATCATTCATTTATTTTTGTCACAACCAAATATGTGTGTGTTGTGCAGCCCTGTTATATCACTTCAGTAGGGTATGGTAATGATGCTGTACATTGCAGACAGGGAATTGATATCAAAATCAGTTTCTGTTTTAGCTGGTTATTAACTGTTCTTTTTGTACTTACCAGCATCTATTAATTGCCGTGTTTTGATAATCACCACAGAGCTGAAGACAAAAGAGATTGTGGAGTCAGGAACTACTCTTGCTATGAAGGAAAAATAGTTCTTCAGGTTCAGTTCTTACTCAATGATGATGACCGCAAACGAATCCAAGAAATGGTAAGATGGCTCCTTCTGGGATGCCTTGTTAAGACTCCAGGGGCAAATTTCTTATAATTTCAATAATATAAAGTAATGTACATAACTTGTGTTGTACTATTTATTATGAGAAATTCTGCACTGAAAAAGGAACAGAAAGAGCTACTTGAGGATGGCAATGAAATCAATTTTCTAGGTAAACTAGTGATGTGTGCTTATTCAAATTGTGTCTTATGTTAGTTGCAAGCAACACAAAGTGAACCTAGCTGAACTGGTTGGGTGAAGGCTCAAGTCCTCTTCTACTTGAATTTGGGTATCTATTTCCTTTGTTAGACTGTATCCAGCAATGTCATCTATATCTATCATCTATATCCGTCATTTACAGTATACTCTAAAAGATCTCATCCTCTATATATTCTTTCTCTCCAACAACGTCCTTTATATCACGTCCTCTATACGCAAATACCTATATTAATAGTTTTTTTAATTTTATTTTTTGTACATACATATTTGTCATACTCTCAAATATGTTGTACACATTTTAGTTTTTCTAAATCGGTTGTTTAAAATATTCAAATGGATAGAGGGCCGTTTAGAGAAACTCTATATATAAAGGATCCAGCAGTGTTCTCTAAATTTAGAGGATCGTTTAGAGGACGCTGCTGGAGGAAGTAGAGGACGATCTGATCCTCTAAATGTAGGGTTCAGAACCCTTTAGAGTTCTGTCGGAGAGGAAATCTCCGGCCGGGTGGCGGAATGCACCCGCCCTAAATCCTAAGATGAGGAGTAGCCTAAGCGTTTTGCCTGTCTTGCTAAGCGATGACCGAACACAAGAACACATAAAGATTTAGAGTGGTTCGGGCCGCCGGAGCGTAATACCCTACTCCACTGTGTGACGTATTGAGCTTGAGAGCTTGTATGAACTTGTGAGCCAGAGCTGGGTCTAAGTCTAAGTGAGCTTCTAAGTGTGTCTGAATTGTAACGTTGCGTGCCTTCCCTTTTATAGCTGAAGGGGGGCACGTACAAGGGTGCTGAGCCCCGACATGCGGGCTCAGGGACATAATGGATGTAATACTTGGAGCAACTAATGCTAGTCGCTAGGGCAATCTCTTTGCGTCCTGATATCCGCAGCCTGTGTAGTATTGGCGTGCAGCGGAAGCTTCACGAGTGATGATGAGCACAGTGTATGTGAAAGTCGCCTAGAGGGGGGTGAATAGGGCGAAACTGAAATTCTCAAAAATAATCACAACTACAAGCCGGGTTAGCGTTAGAAATATAAATGAGTCTGCGAGAGAGGGAGCAAAACAAATCGCAAGCAAATGAAGAGTGTGACACGCGGATTTGTTTTACCGAGGTTCGGTTCTTGCAAACCTACTCCCCGTTGAGGAGGCCACAAAGGCCGGGTCTCTTTCAACCCTTCCCTCTCTCAAACGGTCCCTCGGACCGAGTGAGCTTCTCTTCTCAAATCACTTGGGAACCAAACTTCCCGCAAGGGCCACCACACAATTGGTGCCTCTTGCCTCAATTACAAGTGAGTGTTTGATCACAAGAAAGAATCAAGAAAGAAAAGAAGCGATCCAAGCGCAAGAGCTCAAATGAACACTACAAATCACTCTCTCTAGTCACTTAATGCTTTGTGTGGAGTTGGGAGAGGATTTGATCTCTTTTGGTGTGCTTTGCAATGAATGCTAGCTCTTGTATAGTGGTTGGAAGCTGGAAAACTTGGATGCAATGAATGGTGGGGTGGTTGGGGTATTTATAGCCCCAACCACCAAAAGTGGCCGTTGGGAAGCTGTCTGCTCGATGGCGCACCGGACAGTCCGGTGCACACCGGACAGTCCGGTGCCCCCTGCCACGTCATCACTGCCGTTGGATTCTGACCGTTGGAGCTTCTGACTTGTGGGCCCGCCTAGGTGTCCGGTGCACACCGGACAGGTACAATTTGCTGTCCGGTGTGCCAGTATGGGCGCGCCTGACTTCTGCGCGCGCAGAGCGCGCATTTATTGCGCAGCAGGGAGCCGTTGGCGCGGAGATAGCCGTTGCTCCGGAGTCGCACCGGACAGTCCGGTGAATTATAGCGGACTAGCCGTTGGAGTTTCCCGAAGCTGGCGAGTTCCTGAGGCCGACCTCCCTTGGTGCACCGGACACTGTCCGGTGTACACCGGACAGTCCGGTGAATTATAGCCGAGTCGCCTCTGGAAATTCCCGAAGGTGGCGAGTTTGAGTCTGAGTCCCCCTGGTGCACCGGACATGTCCGGTGGCACACCGGACAGTCCGGTGCGCCAGACCAGGGGTGCCTTAGGTTGCCCCTTTGCTCCTTTGTTGAATCCAAAACTTGGTCTTTTTATTGGCTGAGTGTGAACCTTTTATACCTGTATAATCTATACACTTGGGCAAACTAGTTAGTCCAAAGATTTGTGTTGGGCAATTCAACCACCAAAATTATTTAGGAACTAGGTGTAAGCCTAATTCCCTTTCAATCTCCCCCTTTTTGGTGATTGATGCCAACACAAACCAAAGCAAATATAGAAGTGCATAATTGAACTAGTTTGCATAATGTAAGTGTAAAGGTTGCTTGGAATTGAGCCAATATAAATACTTACAAGATATGCATGGATTGTTTCTTTCTTATATAACATTTTGGACCACTTTTGCACCACATGTTTTGTTTTTGCAAATTCTTTTGTAAATCTATTTCAAAGATTTTTTGCAAATAGTCAAAGGTAAATGAATAAGAGTTTGCAAAGCATTTTCAAGATTTGAACTTTTCTCCCCCTGTTCAAATGCTTTTCCTTTGACTAAACAAAACTCCCCCTAAAGGAGATCCACCTCTTAGTGTTCAAGAGGGTTTTGATATATCCTTTTTGAAATACTACTTTCTCCCCTTTTTGAACATAATAGGATGCCAATTGAAAATACTCTTTGAAACAATTAAGTTTTTGAAATTGGTGGTGGTGCGGTCCTTTTGCTTTGGGCTCATACTTTCTCCCCCTTTGGCATGAATCGCCAAAAACGGAATCATTAGAGCCCATCGAAGTACTATCTTCCCCTTTGGTCATAAGTAAATGAGTTAAGATTATACCAAAGACGAAGTTCGGTCCTTTTGCTTTGGGCTCTTACTCTTTCCCCCAAAGACAAGGTCCTTTTCTTGGAGCGATGGCGAAGGATGAGTTACGGAGTGGAAGCCTTTGTCTTCGCCGAAGACTCCAATTCCCTTTCAATACACCTATGACTTGGTTTGAAATAGACTTGAAAAACACATTAGTCATAGCATATGAAAGAGATATTATCAAAGGTATATAAATGAGCTACGTGTGCAATCTAGCAAAAGAAATTGCGCGAATCAAGAATATTGAGCTCATGCCTAAGTTTGGTAAAAGTTTGTTCATCAAGAGGCTTGGTAAAGATATCGGCTAATTGATCTTTAGTATTAATGTAGGAAATCTCGATATCTCCCTTTTGTTGGTGATCCCGAAGAAAATGATACCGAATGGCTATGTGCTTAGTGCGGCTATGCTCGACGGGATTGTCGGCCATTTTGATTGCACTCTCATTATCACAAAGCAAAGGGACTTTGGTTAATTTGTAACCGTAGTCCCGCAGGGTTTGCCTCATCCAAAGCAATTGCGCGCAACAATGACCTGCGACAATGTACTCGGCTTCAGCGGTGGAAAGAGCGACCGAATTTTGCTTCTTTGAAGCCCAAGATACCAAGGATCTTCCCAAGAACTGGCAAGTCCCCGATGTGCTCTTCCTATTGATTTTACACCCCGCCCAATCGGCATCGGAATAGCCAATTAAATCAAAAGTGGATCCCCGAGGGTACCAAAGCCCAAACTTAGGAGTATAAGCCAAATATCTCAAGATTCGTTTTACGGCCGTAAGGTGGGATTCCTTAGGGTCGGATTGGAATCTTGCACATATGCATACTGAAAGCATAATATCCGGTCGAGATGCACATAAATAAAGCAATGAACCAATCATCGACCGGTATACCTTTTGATCCACGGACTTACCTCCCGTGTCGAGGTCGAGATGCCCATTGGTTCCCATGGGTGTCTTGATGGGCTTGGCATCCTTCATTCCAAACTTTGTTAGAATGTCTTGAGTGTACTTCGTTTGGCTAATGAAGGTGCCCTCTTGGAGTTGCTTCACTTGGAATCCTAAGAAGTACTTCAACTCCCCCATCATAGACATCTCGAATTTCTTTGTCATGATCCTACTAAATTCTTCACATGTAGATTCGTTAGTAGACCCAAATATAATATCATCAACATAAATTTGGCATACAAACAAATCATTGTCAAGAGTTTTAGTGAACAAAGTAGGATCAGCCTTCCCAACTTTGAAGCCATTAGTAATAAGGAAATCTCTAAGGCATTCATACCATGCTCTTGGGGCTTGCTTGAGCCCATAAAGCGCCTTAGAGAGCCTATAAACATGGTTAGGGTACTCACTATCTTCAAAGCCGGGAGGTTGCTCAACATAGACCTCTTCCTTGATTGGTCCATTGAGGAAGGCACTTTTTACGTCCATTTGATAAAGCTTAAAGCCATGGTAAGTAGCATAGGCTAATAATATTCGAATTGACTCAAGCCTAGCTACGGGTGCATAGGTTTCACCGAAATCCAAACCTTCGACTTGTGAATATCCTTTGGCCACAAGTCGAGCTTTGTTCCTTGTCACCACACCATGCTCGTCTTGTTTGTTGCAGAAGACCCATTTGGTTCCTACAACATTTTGGTTAGGACGTGGAACCAAATGCCATACCTCATTCCTCGTGAAGTTGTTGAGCTCCTCTTGCATCGCCATCACCCAATCCGAATCTTGTAGTGCTTCCTCTACCCTGTGTGGCTCAATGGAGGAAACAAACGAGTAATGTTCACAAAAATGTGCAACACGAGATCTAGTAGTTACCCCCTTATGTATGTCGTCGAGGATGGTGTCGACGGGGTGATCTCGTTGGATTGCTTGGTGGACTCTTGGGTGTGGCGGTCTTTGCTCTTCATCCTCCTTGTCTTGATTATTTGCATCTCCCCCTTGATCATTGTCGTCATCTTGAGGTGGCTCATTTGCTTGATCTTTTCCTTCATCAACTTGAGCTTCATCCTCATTTTGAGTCGGTGGAGATGCTAGCGTGGAGGAGGATGGTTGATCTTGTGCATGTGGAGGCTCTTCGGATTCCTTAGGACACACATCCCCAATGGACATATTCCTTAGCGCTATGCATGGAGCCTGTTCTTCACCTATCTCATCAGGATCAACTTGCTCTACTTGAGAGCCGTTAGTCTCATCGAACACAACGTCACAAGAAACTTCAACAAGTCCTGAGGACTTGTTAAAGACTCTATATGCCCTTGTGTTTGAGTCATATCCTAGTAAAAAGCCTTCTACAGTTTTAGGAGCAAATTTAGATTTTCTACCTCTTTTAACAAGTATAAAACATTTGCTACCAAAAACTCTAAAATATGAAATATTTGGCTTTTTACCGGTTAGGAGTTCATAGGATGTCTTCTTGAGGATTCGGTGTAGATACAACCGGTTGATGGCGTAGCAAGCGGTGTTGACCGCCTCGGCCCAAAACCGATCCGAAGTCTTGTACTCATCAAGCATGGTTCTTGCCATGTCCAATAGAGTTCGATTTTTCCTCTCCACTACTCCATTTTGTTGTGGAGTGTAGGGAGAAGAGAACTCATGCTTGATTCCCTCCTCCTCAAGGAAGCCTTCGATTTGAGAGTTCTTGAACTCCATCCCGTTGTCGCTTCTTATTTTCTTGATCCTTAAGCCGAACTCATTTTGAGCCCGTCTCAAGAATCCCTTTAAGGTCTCTTGGGTTTGGGATTTTTCCTGTAAAAAGAATACCCAAGTGAAGCGAGAATAATCATCCACAATAACTAGACAGTACTTACTCCCGCCGATGCTTATGTAAGCAATCGGGCCGAATAGATCCATGTGGAGTAGCTCAAGTGGCCTGTCGGTTGTCATGATGTTCTTGTGTGGATGATGGGTGCCAACTTGCTTCCCGGCTTGGCATGCGCTACAAATCCTGTCTTTCTCAAAATGAACATTGGTTAATCCTAAAATGTGTTCCCCCTTTAGAAGCTTATGAAGATTCTTCATCCCAACATGGGCTAGTCGGCGGTGCCAGAGCCAACCCATGTTAGTCTTAGCAATTAAGCATGTGTCGAGTTCAGCTCTATCAAAATCTACTAAGTATAGCTGACCCTCTAACACACCCTTAAATGCAATTGAATCATCACTTCTTCTAAAGACAGTGACACCTACATCAGTAAAAAGACAGTTGTAGCCCATTTGACATAATTGGGAAACAGAAAGCAAGTTGTAATCTAAAGAATCAACAAGAAAAACATTGGAAATAGAATGGTCAGGAGATATAGCAATTTTACCAAGTCCTTTGACCAAACCTTGGTTTCCATCCCCGAATGTGATAGCTCGTTGGGGATCTTGGTTTTTCTCATATGAGGAGAACATCCTTTTCTCCCCGGTCATGTGGTTTGTGCACCCGCTGTCGAGTATCCAACTTGAGCCCCCGGATGCATAAACCTACAAAACAATTTTAGTTCTTGACTTTAGGTACCCAAACGGTTTTGGGTCCTTTGGCATTAGACACAAGAACTTTGGGTACCCAAACACAAGTCTTTGACCCCTTGTGTTTGCCCCCAACAAACTTGGCAACGACCTTGCCGGATTTGTTAGTTAAAACATAGGATGCATCAAAAGTCTTAAATGAAATGCTATGTTCATTTGATGCATTTGGAATTTTCTTCTTAGGCAACTTAGCACGGGTTGGTTGCCTAGAACTAGATGTCTCACTCTTATACATAAAAGCATGATTAGAGCCAGAGTGAGACTTCCTAGAATGAATTTTCCTAATTTTGTCCTCGGGATAACCGGTAGGGTATAAAATGTAACCCTCGTTATCCTGAGGCATGGGAGCCTTGCCCTTAACAAAATTTGACAATCTTTTAGGAGGGGCACTAAGTTTGACATTGTCTCCCCTTTGGTAGCCAATGCCATCCTTAATGCCAGGGCGTCTCCCATTATAAAGCATGCTACGAGCAAATTTAAATTTCTCATTCTCTAGGTTGTGCTCGGCAATTTTAGCATCTAGTTTTGCTATATGATCATTTTGTTGTTTAATTAAAATCATGTGATCATGAATAGCATTAATATCAACATCTCTACATCTAGTGCAAATAGTGATATGCTCAATGGTAGATGTAGATGGTTTGCAAGAATTAAGTTCAACAATCTTAGCACGAAGTATATCATTCTTATCTCTAAGATCGGAAATTGTAACTTTGCAAACTTCAAAATCTTTAGCCTTAGCATTTAAATTCTCATTCTCTAATCTAAGGCTAGCAAGAGAAATGTTTAATTCTTCAATCCTAGCAAGCAAATCATCATTATTATCTCTAGGATTGGGAATTGAAACATTACAAACATGTGAATCAACCTTAGCATTTAAACTAGCATTTTCATTTCTAAGGTTGTCAATAATCTCACGGCAAGTGCTTAGCTCACTAGACAATTTTTCACATTTTTCAACTTGTAGAGCGTAAGCATTTTTAACCTTAACATGTTTTTTATTTTCCTTGATTAGGAAGTCCTCTTGGGAGTCCAAGAGATCATCCTTCTCATGGATGGCACTAATTAGTTCATTTAATTTCTCTTTTTGTTCCATGTTAAGGTTGGCAAAAAGAGTACGCAAATTATCTTCCTCACCACTAGCATTATCATCACTAGAAGACTCATATTTAGTGGAGGAGTTGGATTTAACCTTCTTCTTTTTGCCGTCCTTTGCCATGAGGCACTTGTGGCCGACGTTGGGGAAGAGGAGTCCCTTGGTGACGGCGATGTTGGCGGCGTCCTTGTCGTCGGAGGAGTCGCTTGAGCTTTCGTCGGAGTCCCACTCCCGACAAACATGAGCATCACCGCCCTTCTTCTTGTAGTACCTCTTCTTCTCCTTTCGCCTCCCCTTCTTGTCGTTACTTCGGTCACTTTCACTAGATATAGGACATTTGGCAATAAAATGACCGGGCTTACCACACTTGTAGCAAACCTTCTTGGAGCGGGATTTGTAATCCTTCCCCCTCCTTTGCTTGAGGATTTGGCGGAAGCTCTTGATGACGAGTGCCATTTCCTCATTGTCGAGCTTGGAGGCGTCTATTGGTTGTCGACTTGGTGTAGACTCCTCCTTCTTTTCCTCCGTTGCCTTGAATGCAACGGGTTGAGCTTCGGATGTGGTGGCATCATCAAGCTCGTTGATCTTCCTCGAGCCTTCGATCATGCACTCAAAACTTACAAAATTCCCGATAACTTCCTCGGGGGTCATTTTAGTATATCTAGGATTACCACGGATTAATTGAACTTGAGTAGGGTTAAGGAAAATAAGAGATCTTAGAATAACTTTAACCATCTCGTGGTCATCCCACTTTACGCTCCCAAGGTTGCGCACTTGATTCACCAAGGTCTTGAGCCGGTTGTACATGTGTTGTGGCTCCTCCCCTTTGCAAAGCCGGAACCGACCGAGCTCCCCCTCGATCGTTTCCCGCTTGGTGATCTTGGTGAGCTCGTCTCCTTCGTGCGCGGTTTTGAGCACATCCCAAATCTCCTTGGCGCTCTTCAACCCTTGTACTTTGTTATACTCCTCTCTACTTAGAGAGGCGAGGAGTATTGTTGTTGCTTGAGAGTTGAAGTGCTCGATTTGGGCCACCTCATCCTCATCATAGTCCTCATCCCCTACCGACGGTACCTGTGCACCAAACTCAACAACATCCCATATACTTTTGTGGAGCGAGGTTAGATGAAATCGCATTAAATCGCTCCACCTAGCGTAATCTTCACCATCAAAAGTTGGTGGTTTGCCTAATGGGACGGAAAGTAAAGGTGTATGTTTGGAAATGCGAGCGTAGTGTAGGGGGATCTTACTATACTTCTTGCGCTCTTGGCGCTTAGAAGTGACGGAGGGCGCATCGGAGTCGGAGGTCGATGTTGATGAAGTGTCGGTCTCGTAGTAGACCACTTTCCTCATCCTCTTGTGCTTGTCGCCTTTCCGATGCGGCTTGTGGGAAGAAGATTTTTCCTTCTTCTCTTTGTGGTGAGAAGAGGAAGACTTTTTCTCCTTCCGTTTGGAGGAGTCCTTCTTCTTCTCCTTCCTCTTGGTGCGGGACTCTTCCGATGAAGTGCTCCCGTGGCTTGTAGTGGGCTTTTCGCCGGTCTCCATCTCCTTCTTGGCGTGATCTCCCGACATCACTTCGAGTGGTTAGGCTCTAATGAAGCACTGGGCTCTGATACCAATTGAAAGTCGCCTAGAGGGGGGGTGAATAGGGCGAAACTGAAATTCTCAAAAATAATCACAACTACAAGCCGGGTTAGCGTTAGAAATATAAATGAGTCTGCGAGAGAGGGAGCAAAACAAATCGCAAGCAAATGAAGAGTGTGACACGCGGATTTGTTTTACCGAGGTTCGGTTCTTGCAAACCTACTCCCCGTTGAGGAGGCCACAAAGGCCGGGTCTCTTTCAACCCTTCCCTCTCTCAAACGGTCCCTCGGACCGAGTGAGCTTCTCTTCTCAAATCACTTGGGAACCAAACTTCTCGCAAGGGCCACCACACAATTGGTGCCTCTTGCCTCAATTACAAGTGAGTGTTTGATCACAAGAAAGAATCAAGAAAGAAAAGAAGCGATCCAAGCGCAAGAGCTCAAATGAACACTACAAATCACTCTCTCTAGTCACTTAATGCTTTGTGTGGAGTTGGGAGAGGATTTGATCTCTTTTGGTGTGCTTTGCAATGAATGCTAGCTCTTGTATAGTGGTTGGAAGCTGGAAAACTTGGATGCAATGAATGGTGGGGTGGTTGGGGTATTTATAGCCCCAACCACCAAAAGTGGCCGTTGGGAAGCTGTCTGCTCGATGGCGCACCGGACAGTCCGGTGCACACCGGACAGTCCGGTGCCCCCTGCCACGTCATCACTGCCGTTGGATTCTGACCGTTGGAGCTTCTGACTTGTGGGCCCGCCTGGGTGTCCGGTGCACACCGGACAGGTACTGTTTGCTGTCCGGTGTGCCAGTATGGGCGCGCCTGACTTCTGCGCGCGCAGAGCGCGCATTTATTGCGCAGCAGGGAGCTGTTGGCGCGGAGATAGCCGTTGCTCCGGAGTCGCACCGGACAGTCCGGTGCACACCGGACAGTCCGGTGAATTATATCGGACTAGCCGTTGGAGTTTCCCGAAGCTGGCGAGTTCCTGAGGCCGACCTCCCTTGGTGCACCGGACACTGTCCGGTGTACACCGGACAGTCCGGTGAATTATAGCCGAGTCGCCTCTGGAAATTCCCGAAGGTGGCGAGTTTGAGTCTGAGTCCCCCTGGTGCACCGGACATGTCCGGTGGCACACCGGACAGTCCGGTGCGCCAGACCAGGGGTGCCTTAGGTTGCCCCTTTGCTCCTTTGTTGAATCCAAAACTTGGTCTTTTTATTGGCTGAGTGTGAACCTTTTATACCTGTATAATCTATACACTTGGGCAAACTAGTTAGTCCAAAGATTTGTGTTGGGCAATTCAACCACCAAAATTATTTAGGAACTAGGTGTAAGCCTAATTCCCTTTCAGTATGCCGCAGCACGGGCGTACTGCCTGCCACCGGAGCGGACGGGCACGCCGCCTACAAGATGGCCTGTCCGCCGCCCGTCAGCAGAGTGGACAGGGCACATTAAATGCTGAGGCGGCACATCGCTTGTCAGTAGAGTAGACAGGGTGTATTTAATGCTGAGGCGGCACATCACCTGTCAGCTTGACAGGCGGCGCGCCTCCTTTGCAATAAATGTGCGGCCTAGAGGCCTTACGTCTGGCTCCGCCCGCTGGCTTACGTCACGGGCAGCATGCCACGTGGCTGCATCGGGTCTCCGCCTGAGCGGGGAGTGGGAGCGCTCGCGGTATGGTCCGGACACGTGTCAGCACCGGACCCCCGCCTGGCCTTGATTAAGGCCTGAGTATTCTTTTCCTTGGAATCCTGGGACCCTACTGTGAGTAGCCCGGACCCCTACTGTGGGGTCCGGGACCCGTCCTAGGGGTCTGGTTTGTGTATCTAGGGGTCCGGCACCTCCCGTAGGGGTCCGGACCCACCGTTGATACCTTAGAGTAGATTGTCTCCTCTAGCCACGTGGCGGCCCCGGAGCCACCCACGTGGTGGGGTTGGGCGCTGTTTGCCGTGCGACTAAAGATAGTTGCATGGACACCGTGCCATCATATTGTAGTAAGGGGTACCCCTGATTCAGGGTACCGACAGTGGCCCCCGGGCCCGCCTCAGGGGAGAAAACGAGTCTGCAGGTGGGGCCAAAGTTTAATTGGCGATTGGCACGCTGTTTCTGTGCGCTTGCTGTCGTAATTACTGCTAGTCCACCCTCGGTTACGCCAACTGTCACGCCTGTCCCCGCGGCTGACTGACCCGTGATCTTCGCACTTGATGGTTTTGCTGGGCCATGCGTGGGGTGCCTCGATACCGCTGCATTGGTTTTGAAAATTCACCTTCTCTGTCCTCTGCGGCGGCCCCGAGGAGGCGCGGTACTGGCGCGAGCGGCGGTTCGACTTCTCTGCACCCAGGAACCGGCGCCCAAGGAGGATGACTCGTGGGCCCGGGTAGGGCTGGACGAAATGCTCGTGGCTTGCTGGCTCGCTTGGTTAATGGTCAGCTCGCCTCGGCTCGGATCGGCTCGTTTAAATTTTTTCACGAGCTGAGCTAACATCCTAGCTCGGTTCGTTAATGAGGCAGCTCGGTTCGTTAACAAGCCAGCTCGCGAGCTAAACGAGCTACCATATTCCAGCAAAACGAAACTATATGCATATCATTTACAGAATAATTGATGAACATGTTATATATGTGAGGTGTCTATGGCCTATGAATTAAACTAATGATTAATGAACTATGTCTATGTGTTAATTTGGTGTATGCAAATATAATTATGGGTTAAACTGATGAACATGTATGTGAATTGTGAATTAATGAGTGATGAATTGTGCTAATTTGTTATATTGACGTGGTTTGTGAAACTATAAGTATAATTACTATTTTCTATTGTTAAATTAGTTTGAAATTAACTAAAAAATAATTATTATGTATTATTTTATTTTTTTCTGCTCTGTCTCGCGAGCTAAACGAGCCAGCTCGAGCTCGTAAACAAGCCGAGCCGAGCTGACTCTGTGGCTCGTTACCTTAACGAGCTGAGCCGAGCCGAGCTGGCTCGTTAGCTTAACGAGCCAGCTCGAACTCGGACGAGCCGAGCCGAGCTGGCTCGTTATCCACCCCTAGGCCCGGGCCCCCGTGCCAGAGACTGGACTGTTGGTTTCGACGGGGGTGAAGACGCACACTACCGCAGGCGGTGGCGTGCTCCTCACGCGGCGGTTCGCCTTCTCCGCACACAGAGGCCGACGCCCAAGGAGCATGACTCATGGGCCCGGGCCCCCGTGCCAGAGGCTGGTCCGCTACTTTCGGCGGGGTGACGAGGCGCACTATCGCAGGCGGTGGCGTGCTCCTCACGCGGCGGACTGGTCCGCTGCTTTCGGTGGAGGTGAAGAGACGCACTACCGTAGGCGGTAGCGTGCTCTTCACGCGGCGGTTCGCCTTCTCCGCACATGGAGGCCGACGCCCGAAGAGTATGACTCGTGGGCCCGGGTCCCCGTGTCAAAGACCGGTTCGTTGCTTTCGGTGGGGGTGGCGAGGCGCACTATCGCAGGCGATGGCATGCTCCTCACGCGGCGGACTGGTCCGCTGCTTTCGGCGGAGGTGAAGAGACGCACTACCGTAGGCGGTAGCGTGCTCTTCACGCGGTGGTTCGCCTTCTCCGCACACGGAGGCCGACGCCCAAGGAGTATGACTCGTGGGCCCGGGCCCCCGTGCTAGAGGCTGGGTCACCCTGACGCGCGTCGAGCGAGCTCTTCAGCGGCGTCTCGGGGCGTCAGTGGGGGAATCCTTTTTAAAAAGGGACTCCCCTGAGCGTGGTAGCCATTCTCATCACTCGCAGCGCCCTTTCGCCCTCGAGCTCTCTGTGCTCTTCTGCCGTGGTAGCCGCCATGGCCTTGCTAGACCCTCCCAAGCGCCTCCAGCCCGAGGTGGCACTCAACTTGGTGCGTGACCTGCTCGGATGGTGTGTGTCGGCGTTCACCGGAAAGATCCATGTCGGTGCCTCTCCTCACGGCAATCTCGCCGCTAGAGAGTTTGTGTTCTTCGTCTCCAACCTCCCTAGCGGGTTGGCGCTGCCGATCTCGTCTTTCTTCATGCTGCTGCTGGAGGAGCTCGGCCTCCAACCTCAGCACTTCACGCCCTGCTTCATCCTTCAGGCGGCCATCATCGCCTACCTCCGCAGGATGTCTGTGGGGCGATGCTCCTTCCCGCTTCTTCCTCCAGCATTCGGAGGGAAGGATGTTCACCAGCCTTGTGAAGGCGGGAAGCGAGCCATGCTGCGGCTCCATCTCTTTGGCTTTGATGGCTTCGGTGCCGCCTCCAACGGGGGTCGTACAAGACGTCGTACGCCGTGGAGATGGCGGTCGCGCGCTTCCAGCGCAACCCTACTGATGTCGAGTAGGTCATACCTGTAGACACAAGGCTAGGGTCCCGCTTGGAGGCAGATGTAATAACTTTGCTTTTGTAAGGTACTTTTGAGTACTATTTATCGAGCAGTATTAGTACTTATCTGCATACTATTTGTCCCTGTCGCGTGTGGCACTGCCGACTCCTCCATGGTACCTGGCTCCCCTGGGATGTAGGCTCGACGTGTCGAGGCTGGATACCAGCATACCTAAAAGAGTTGGCAACGGCCCCCAGGAGGCTGCCTCGACTGGGGCCTGGGCCTGAACATAACTTCGGCTAGGGAGCGTTAGTAGCACACCCATAGGACCCATCGTCTGACAGTAGCCATCCTTTGATACATGCACGGGACCTGCAGGTTTTAGTCTGGGAAGCCAAGTTGTGTGTCCGGACCCCCTGGACCGCGGTTCCAAATACTAGGACACCCATCGCAGAGTGGTGGAGCGTGCAGGCTTACGGTACAGGACCAGGCTAAGCGGCTACACGGCTCTGGACCACCCCAGGAGACAAGTATCCATTCTCTAGAACCGGACCCCAGGTTGTCGGACCCACAGGACTATAGCTCCAAATACTAGGGTGCCCATCATAGAGTGGTGGAGTGTGCAGGCTTTGGGTACGGAACCAGGCTAAGCAGCTACACTGCTCCGGACCACCCCATGGAACGAGCTCCCGTTCTTTAGAACCGGCCCCCAGGCTACCGGACCCCCTGCTTTCGTAGAGGGGTCCTAAACTGCAGGCCTGGCTACTCAATTCGGATATCATCATGCCAGAACAAATGGGAACTGCACGGGTGGGTTAGATAAAAAATAATATCCGGGAACTGCAGGATAAAACCATGGGAGGATAAAACTGTCATAGGAGTATATCTGAGGGGGTAGGTCTTCTCTTTATAACTTGACATGCATGGGTGCAGACCAACAGGCCAGGCTTATGAGGGCGGACCTCACCGGGCTGGCGTACACGTATGCACTACCTAGTTACAAAAGGGAGAGAAACTCAACCCCTCATACCTGCTTCTATGGATATAACTTACAAAGGTGCTCCAGGGGTTAGGCAGAGGTACTCCAGCTGTAGCAAGGTGGCTACCCCCGGGTCGGCACATTTCTGTCACCTTGAAGGGTTCCTCCCAGCTGGGGGAGCGTTTGCGGAACCCTTCTTGGTTCAGTACTCGCCATAGGGCTGGGTCCCGACCCAGAGCTCCCTACTATGCATGGACCGTTGGTGGTAACGCCTGAGCGCTTGGTCGCAATGTGCATTTCGGGTCGCCACCTGCCACCTGCGTTTGTTGGTGGAGTCCATGTCCTTACACCGCGGCTATTCCTGCATAGACTCGTTAAAATACTGGACCCGTGGGGAGTCCAAAAGGGTTTCCGGGGGAAGGCAGGCTTCAGCCCTGTAGACCAGGAAGGACAGGGTCTCCCCGATGGCCTGGCTAGTTGTCATCACTGGAGTTGGAGTCTTCGGTGAAAACGTCCTTCAGGACCCCCTCGGGTGACTGATACCCGAGGTCCGGTTCTCCCGCGGCCACCTCGCCGCTGTCGACCCTTTCCTTGCCAGGCCGGCGACGAGGAGGGGAGCCGTCCTTGGAGGTCTGCTCGCGCCGTTCGCTGACGCGCTTCGCGAGTTCGATGATCTCGCGACACTCTGCGGTGATATGGCGACTGTTGGGGTGTACAGGGCATGAGCCGCTGTTACCCCTCTGCGACCGTGGGCGCTTGTTGCGCTTGTTTCGGCCCCCAGTCGCAGCTGCGACGACCGGAGCAGCAGACGACGGCCTCTTGGAGCTGCAGTTCTTCTTCTTTTTCTTTTTGCCGTCCTGAGAGACGGCACCCGAGCCACCCATCTAGGCAACCCCGGTCTGTGGTGCCGAGTGCCATGCACGACCCTCGACAGCCCTGGCGCACTTGTCGGCCAGAGCGAAGAGCGTGGTGACAGTTTCCACGTCATGCGTGGCCAACTTCTCTAGCATTTTTTCATCATGCACCCCTGGCGGAAGGTGGTGATGATGGAAGCGTCGGAGATACGGGGTATAATCCCTCGTACCCTGGTGAAGCGGGAGATGAAGGTCCGGAGAGTTTCCCCGGGCTCCTGCCTCACTGCATGGAGGTTAGCCTCCACGCCATGCCGCTGATAAACACTGGCGAAGTTCGCTGCGAACCTCGCGCGGAGCTCTTCCCAGGAGTAGATTTATCCTGGGGTAAGGTTTATGAGCCAAATCCGGGCAGGCCCAAACAAGGCAACATGAAAATATGTTGCCATCACAGCAGTGTCTCCACCTGCTGTGGTAATGGCGGTGACGTACACCTGCAAGAATTCCGACGGGTTGGACATACCGTCATACTTTTCCGGCAGGTGCGGCCGGAACTTGGGGGGCCAGGTTGCCGCGTGGAGATGATTCGCGAGCGCGGCGCAGACCACACCGGCCAATGGGACACCCACCTAGATCCGGGCACCCGCTGGGGTCTGCGATGCTACCGCAGCAAAATCTTGATAGAGGTTGCGACCCTCGATGTTTCGTCGGCGCTCCCGCACCTTCTCCAGGGAGACCCGGGCATCCTCTCCTGCACGCCTACGGTTGAGCTCTGCCCGGAGGTCGTCGATCTGTGCACCCCTCACCGAGGGTGAGCGCACAGACGCCGTCGCCTCGTGTTGGCGCCGGAATGACCGCGGCCTCGACCTGGTCGAGCCGGAGTGCGCCATGCCGAGCAGTCGGTCGACATCGTGATGCCACTGCTTCATGGCCCCTAGTGAGGTCGTGGAGCTTGGGGGTGGCGTAGCAACTCCCTGGCCGCAAACAATGCCCCTGGAGCCGCCCTCGACGGAGTCCAGGATGTCTGCGCAGTTGTATGCTGCTGTACAGCGTGCACAGCAGCAGCGCCCGGCACCGGGCGGTTGGGAACCTGTGGCGTGGAAGAGACAGCTTCCTCCTCCACCAGGAAATCCGCCGAAGTCTCGGCGTGGTGCTCAACGATTTGCACCATCATGCTGAGCAAGAAAACAAGCAAAAACCTAAAGCCTAGCCCCCTACCTGGCATGCCAAATGTTGGAGAGGAAATCTCCGGCCGGGTGGCGGAATGCACCCGCCCTAAATCCTAAGATGAGGAGGGGCCTAAGCGTTTTGCCTGTCTTGCTAAGCGATGACCGAACACAAGAACACACAAGGATTTAGAGTGGTTCGGGCCACCGGAGCGTAATACCCTACTCCACTGTGTGATGTATTGAGCTTGAGAGCTTGTATGAACTTGTGAGCCTGAGCTGGGTCTAAGTCTAAGTGAGCTTCTAAGTGTGTCTGAGTTGTAACGTTGCGTGCCTCCCCTTTTATAGCTGAAGGAGGGCACGTACAAGGGTGCTGAGCCCCGACATGCGGGCCCAGGGACATAACGGATGTAATACTTGGAGCAACTAATGCTAGTCGCCAGGGCAATCTCGTTGCGTCCTGATATCCGCAGCCTGTGTAGTATTGGCGTGCAGCGGAAGCTTCACGAGTGATGATGAGCACAGTGTATGCCGCAGCACGGGCGTACTGCCTGCCACCGGAGCGGACGGGCACGCCGCCTGCAAGATGGCCTGTCCGCCGCCCGTCAGCAGAGTGGACAGGGCACATTAAATGCTGAGGCGGCACATCGCTTGTCAGTGGAGTAGACAGGGCGTATTTAATGCTGAGGTGACACATCACCTGCCAGTTTGATAGGCGACGCGCCTCCTCCGCAATAAATGCGCGGCCTAGAGGCCTAACATCTGACTCCGCCCGCTGGCTTACGTCACGGGCAGCATGCCACGTGGCTGCATCGGGTCTTCGCCTGAGCGGGGAATGGGAGCGCTCGCGGTATGGTCTGGACACGTGTCAGTACCGGACCCCCGCCTGGCCTTGATTAAGGCCTGGGTATTCTTTTCCTTAGAATCCCGGGACCCTACTGTGAGTAGCCTGGACCCCTCCTGAGGGGTCCGGGACCCGTCCCAGGGGTCTGGTTTGTGTATCTAGGGGTCCGGAACCACCGTTAATACCTTAGAGTAGATTGTCTCCTCTGGCCACGTGGCGGCCCCCGGAGCCGCCCACGTGGTGGGGTTGGGTGCTGTTTGTCGTGCGACTAAAGATAGCCACATGGACACCGTGCCATCATACTGTAGTAAGGGGTACGCCTGATTCAGGGTACCAACAAGTTCCTTTTTGAAGCTAGTCTTAATAACGAAAAACCACCTAGTTCCTCCTAGGTTTATTTTGAAGAAAAATGGCAGGAGCTCTGCATTGCGCAATAGAGAGAACAAAGGAGTTAATCCTCCTAGGTTGATCACATTTTCTATTTTGCTAGTTGCAAGCAACGAGTTGGAGATCTGTTGCACATATCATATGCTTTCATGCTATAGAGTGTAGCTAATCAGACTTGCGAGCACAAGGTTGACTTGTCCCTTGTGGTTCGGGTTGATGATGAGTGATTGTCAACGGGTTACACTATGGGGTAGTTAGTGGACTGACCAGATTGTGAGATTATACTTGTGCAACCATGTCGATCGGCTTGTGGTGTTTAGGTGTGGAGCGTAGGGATGGTGGTCAACGACTGAGGCAAAAGTCATGCGGGCTCGTGCTGATGGACCGGGAGCGGTGAAGGGCGAGTGTTGGGTCTTGACTGACGGACCAGAGCAGCCGGATGACCAACTGCGGTGGCTGATACTTGGGACACGCACTCGTGTGAGAACGTGGTGGAGTGGATCGTGTTGCCAGCATGATCAAGTACTGGTGGGACACACATTTGATCGTGGAGGACGTGCACGAGGTGCGGTGCTCACGGCGAGTTTGGTGGTTTGGGCCTCAACCACCCAGCGCTACAGATGACGAGTTTTGCTGAGTTTGGGCCTCAAAACTCAGCGATGGCGGTTTTGGAGGGAACCGGTGGCGGCACGTGGCGTGATCGCAAAGGGTGCGTCAAGGCGAAGCAACTCCGTGTGAAGGACGTGGCCGTCGAATCAAAATCCCACGAGTTGGTCCATTTCGCCCTCGGTGGAGTGGATAGGCTCTATGTAAATAAGGATAGTTTAGGAAGTGATAATAATCCTCTATAAATAGAGGAGAGGGCTGATTAGTTAAACATCACTTGGCCGCCATTTGTTTTGGCTTAGGGCTTTAGCACTCATATTTCCCATCTCTAGACGTCTCTAGTTTTAGCCAAAGATCCACAACGATTTTGTACTTCGACTGTTTTTGTGTCTTTAAGTTTAATATGAGGAAGGGTCGCCGATACAACCCATAGGTTTTTCTCACTTCTCAATCTCAGTTTTGAATACTTGTTGAAATTCTGAAGTTTGTGTTCTTGGTTTCTCCATTCCCTTTCTCTTATGGATTTGTGGAGAAACTTTGAGTTCTTATGACATGGGTACTGTTAGGGTTTGAGAGGTTGTTAGAGAACCATTAAGGAAACTAGGATGTACCTTGGTTAATACAATGTTTTTCTAGCTATTTTCTGCTTCCAAAGAACAAATTCTTTGTGTTTACTATGCCCTTCATCGCTCAAACGATGATGGGGTTTTAATCAATTTTGGGCTATGATTGCAAGGGTAATTAGTTGGTCTAGCACATAAAATTTGACTATCTAGTCACTTATCCAATTGTAGTTTTTAGAGTCTCACACTCTCTGACCGATTTTGACATTTTTAAGATTTTTCGTGAGCAACAGCTCATGGGATTCATGTGTTTTGGGTGTCCTAGTAAGGTCGAGTGCAAGACATTCTAAAGGCAGCGCTAATACGTCCAGGATGTATCTTAGTTTATAGAACTTTTTTAACATGTTTCATCTCTCGAAAAATAAGTTCTTTGAATTTTCTACACCGATGAGACGCTCAATGTCACACCCGGATTTAGGGGGCTAAACCCAGGCGCGATTCATAGGTGTGATATGATCAAGTTTTACACATATGATGACTCATGATACAAAAACGAAAGTCACACCATTTATATATAACGGAGTTCTGTACAAAATAGTTAAATAATTACATCATACGAAGACAACGATCCAACAACCATAGTTGACTGGGATACGACGGTCTAGACCACTCACGAATTCATCACAACATCCTTCATACGCCTCATCCCGTGGTACATGTCCTTGACCTAGGAGGAATGCGAGTACAGCAAGGGTGAGCACACATATGTTCATCGCTCAACAAGTTGTGGAGAATAATGTGCATGAACTCACCAAAGGTGGGAGCTCATGTGAAGTGTAAGGCTTACCAAAGAAGATGGTTAAAGCTAAGCATTGCTTTTAAAGTTGGTCAAAGTTTTATTAGCAGTTACTAAGTATAAGTAGATACCAACCCAAATAAATAAGATATCACAATTAATAATAAACCCACAATGCAATGCATATGACAAATTAAGTTTAGTTCCATAAATTACTCATGTGAGGGTCCGAGCTGCTCATGATCGTGAGCACGGCTGATATACCAGTTTTACACTCTGCAAATGTTGTGCATATTTACCCACAAGCCATGTATCCCGTCTAGCTAGGGTTTGCAAGGCCCTTAGACACTTCTGAGGTGAATGGCTAAGGATTCACTACGAGGTCTTTACAAACTTCCACTAGCTTCAGAAAATCCGCTACAGTTTCTGAGAAGGGCAATATAGGAATCCCTCGTCTGAAAAGTCATCGCAGCATGATCAACCCAAGAACCTCCCTATACGCAGCTCCTCTACCGCCCTTGCCCTTTCAGGTAAGGTACTCCTCCACTAGCTTTCCTAATTAGTCAGCCAAGGGCGTCCTATACCACCCTTATGGTAGCACTGTTTTGCCGGGTGGTCGCTTCATGTTCCAATTAACATAATGATCTTATCATGAACATAATTAAAACAACAACAGAATTGGAACATAACCAGGTAGAGCGATAGCAAAACTACCCAATAGTTCTTTTGTCTGCAAGGTGTGGGATAAACAATGCTAGGGAAACCTATTAGGTCCCATCAAATTAACCTGAGCATGTCACAGTGATTGACAGAAACATTATTAGGTAAATAAGAGTGATCAAGGGCACAACTTGCCTTAGACTCGAGATTCCCAAGTACCAACTTGGTCTTCAGATTCTCGTGATATATTTATTTATTGTCCTATTTGAGCAAATGCTTCTAGCTTTGCAATTCACGCATTAATAGCTCATTTTGGAGAAATTAATTTTTGTATTGTTCCTATAAAGATATGATTTGACTTAATCCCCTTTTAAAAAAGGTAATTATAAATCAGTAAATATATAATATATGTATATTTAAAAGAAAGATTAACTAAAATCATGTTTGTATACTTTTGTGAGGTCTTTATAAAAAAAACCTTTTTTTGTTTTAGGAGATGTAGCTTTAAAAATATTATTAGTAGACTCTTTGATTGTCTTATTCATCGATTTTCTAGTTTTCACCATTTTTCATGGGCTATAGTTCAAGGATTTCAAGTTTTTTTATGGTCCCAAAACTGCCGAAAACCAAACGTTATTAGAGAGCCATTAAGGAAAGTAGGATGTACCTTAACTAAGGCAAAAAATTTCTAGCTAGTTTCTGCTTCCAAACATCGAGTTTTCTTTGTGTTCATTGTGCTCTTCAACACTCAAATGATCATGTGTTTTCTCCATCAATTTTGGGCTATGATTCCAAGGATTTTAATTAGTCTAGAATATTAAATATGTTTGTATCAACCACATCTAGTATTTAGAGTCCCACGCTCTTTTAAGTTTTTGACATTATTAACATTTTCTGTGAGGTATAACTTATGAGATTCAAGTGTTTTTTGGGTGTCCTAGAACAATAGTGTCGGGTACCATAATTAGGGGTACCCCCAATGCTCCTAAGCACGACTGGAAAACATCTTTAAAAGCAAACTGTAAAGGCTGGCAAGAACGGCTCAAGGTTAAAAGCTTCATCTACCAAGGGACGCGATCTCGCCTCGCCCGAGCCCAGCCTCGGGCAAGAACAATAGTCCTGAATGGATTCGCTCCTCGCCCGAGGGTCTGAAAGGGAAATGTGCCCTTGGGCCATTTCTAAGTATTTTGGTGATTGAGTGCAAACACAAGGGCCTAAATGTGAAAATATGCTCATGGATGAACAAAGTGTAAATCACAAGTAAAGGTATGTTTCTAAGCCTTAGTACATTAGTTTTGTGTACTAACATCTTGTCTAAGTGTTAGAAACAGGAGAAAGAAGAAAAGAAAAGAAGTGGAGAGTGGCTGTGTACAGCCAAAGGCTGCTTCGGGCTGGGGCACCGGACTGTCCGGTGTGCACCGGACAGTGTCCGGTGCGCCAGATCAGCGCAGCGCAAACCAGCCGCTCTCGGGTTTTTCTCCGGCGACTTCGGCTAAAATTCACCGGACTGTCCGGTGTGCACCGGACTGTCCGGTGAGCCAACGGTCGGCAGGGCCAACGGTCGGCCGCGCAATCCGCGCGAGACACGTGGCCGAGCCAACGGTCGGAAGACGGCACCGGACTGTCCGGTGTGCACCGGACATGTCCGGTGCGCCAACAGCGCCAGATCTGCCAACGGTCTGCAACGGTCGTCTTCGCCGTTTAAGGAAACAAATCGGGCACCGGACAGTGTCCGGTGTGCACCGGACTGTCCGGTGCCCCCGACGACAGAAGGCAAAGATGGCCTTCCGGATTTGCTCTCAACGGCTCCTAGCTGCCTTGGGGCTATAAAAGGAGCCCCTAGGCGCATGGAGGAGATATATAAGCAACCTTTGAGCATTCTTGATCATCCACACTAAGTCTCTGCGCATTCGTTTGTGTTTCTAAGTGATTCGAGCTCTGTTCTAAGTGAGAACTCTGAGATAGTCTTGTGAGCTCGATTCTTGGCCGTGTGTGTGCGCTTTTGCTGTGGATTTGTGTGTGTTGCTTCCCTCCCTTACTCTGTGTTTCATTTGTGATCATATACTTGTAAGGGCAAGAGACTCCAATTTGTGGAGATTCCTTGCAAACGGGATAGTGAAAGGAAAACAAAACACCGTGGTATTCAAGTGGGTCTTTGGACCGCTTGAGAGGGGTTGATTGCAACCCTCGTCCGTTGGGACGCCACAACGTGGAGTAGGCAAGCGTTGGTCTTGGCCGAACCACGGGATAAAACCACTGTGTCACTCTGTGCTTGATTCTCTTGTGGTACTGTGTTTTGTTGAGATTGTTGAGACTTCACCTTAGCCACTTGGCAATAATCGTGCTAACACTTAACAAGTTTTTGTGGCTTAAGTTTGAAGTTTTTACAGGATCACCTATTCACCCCCCCCCCTCTAGGTGCTCTCAATTGGTATCGGAGCCGTTCTCTTCAAGAAAGGGACTAACCGCCCGAAGAGATGGATCCTAAGGGGAAGGGAATTGTGATCAACGACAAGGAGAAGGAGTCCTTCGTCAACGAGCCAAGGGATGACAAGTCCAATGACTCGGGCTCGGGCCACAAGCAAAGAGATGGGAAGAAGAAGAAGACAAGACGCATCAAGGAGATCGTCTACTACGACAGCGATGAGTCCTCTTCTTCCCAAAAGGACGACGACTACGACAAACAAAGAAAACCGGTTAATTCGAACTTTTCTTTTGATTACTCTCGTATTCCGCAAAGTTCACATTCTCATTTGCTCTCCATTCCACTCGGCAAGCCCCCACACTTTGATGGAGAGGACTACGGATTTTGGAGCCACAAAATGCGTAGTCACCTATTCTCTCTCCATCCTAGTATATGGGAGATTGTAGAGAGTGGAATGCATTTTGATAGTTCGGATAGTCCCATGTTCATTAATGAACAAATTCATAAGAATGCACAAGCTACTACTGTTCTTCTAGCTTCCTTGTGCAGGAATGAATACCATAAGGTGAGCGGCTTGGATAACGCCAAGCAAATCTGGGACACCCTCAAGATTTCTCATGAGGGGAACGACGTCACCTTACTCACCAAGATGGAGTTGGTGGAGGGCGAGCTTGGACGGTTCGCAATGATAAGGGGCGAGGAGCCAACGCAAACATACAATCGGCTCAAGACCCTTATCAACAAGATAAGAAGCTACGGGAGCACGCGATAGACGGACCACGACGTCGTCCGCCTAATGCTAAGGTCATTTACCGTTCTTGATCCTCACTTGGTGAACAATATACGTGAAAATCCCAGGTACACCAAGATGTCGCCCGAAGAAGTTCTTGGGAAATTTGTTAGCGGGCGAATGATGATCAAGGAGGCGAGATATGTGGACGACGCCTTGAATGGTCCGATCAACGAGCCGCAACCTCTCGCTCTCAAGGCAACACGAAGCAAGGAGGCGCTACCTAGCAAGGTGGCACAAATTGAGGCGGCCGGACTCAACGATGAAGAGATGGCTCTCATCATCAAGAGATTCAAGACGGCGCTAAATGGTCGCAAGGGGCAGCCAAGCAAGACCAAGACCAAGGGGAAGCGCTCATGCTTCAAATGCGGTAAGCTTGGTCATTTTATCGCTAACTGTCCCGATAATGAAAGTGACCAGGAAAAGGGGAACAAAAGAGAAAAGAAGAAGCAATACAAGAAGGCAAAGGGCGAGGCGCATCTAGGAAAGGAGTGGGACTCGGATTGCTCCTCCTCCGACTCCGACAACGAAGGACTCGCCGCCACTGCCTTCAACAAATCGGCTCTCTTCCCCAACGAGCGTCTCACATGTCTTATGGCAAGGGAGAAGAAGGTGAGTACTCAAGACTCCACTTATGCTTCTTCTAGTGATAGTGAGTCTAGTGATGATGACATAGATTATTCATGCTTGTTCAAGGGCTTAGATAGATCTAAGATAGATAAAATCAATGAATTGATTGATGCATTGAATGAAAAGGATAGGCTTTTAGAAAAGCAGGAGGATTTATTGTATGATGAACATGATAAATTTGTAGAGGCACAAAAATCATATGCTTTAGAAGTAAAAAGAAATGAAATGCTTTCTTATGAACTATCTACTTGTCATGAAACCATTTCTACTTTACAAGGTGTTAACAATGATTTAAATGCTAAGTTAGAAGTAGCAAATAAATCTAATTCTTGTGTAGAACATGTTAAGATTTGCACTAGGTGTAAGGATTTCGATGTTGATGCCTGTAGTGAACATCTAGTTTTAATTTCCAAATTAAATAAGGAAGTGGCTAGTCTTAATGCCCAACTTAAGACTAGCAAGAATGAAGTTGATAAAATAAAATTTGCAAGGGATGCCTATACGGTTGGTAGACACCCCTCAATTAAGGATGGTCTTGGCTTCAAGAGAGAGGCCAAGAACTTAACAAGCCATAAGGCTCCCATCTTCGTCAAGGAGAAAGGGAAGGCCCCTATGGCTAGTAATGCTAAAAAGAACCATGCTTTTATGTATTATGATAGGAGAAATGCTAGAAATGCTTATAATGATTTTGATTCACATGTTTATGATTCTCATACCATGTTTGCCTCTAGTTCTTCTTATAAGCATGATAGGGATATGCCTAGGAGAAATATTGCTCATGTGCCTAGAAAGAATGTTATTCATGCTCCTAGGAAAGTAGTGAATGAACCTTCTATAATTTATTGTGCTTTAAACACTTCCTTTGCTATTTGTAGAAAGGATAGGAAAATAGTTGCTAGGAAGTTAGGGGCAAAATGCAAGGGAGACAGGACTTGCATTTGGGTCCCTAAGGACATTTGTGCTAACCTTGTAGGACCCAACAAGAGTTGGGTACCTAAGTCCCAAGCCTAAATTTGCCTTGCAGGTTTATGCATCCGGGGGTTCAAGCTGGATTATCGACAGCGGATGCACAAACCATATGACGGGGGAGAAGAAGATGTTCACCTCCTACGTCAAGAATAAAGATTCCCAAGATTCAATTGTATTCGGTGATGGGAATCAAGGCAAGGTAAAAGGGTTAGGTAAAATTGCGATTTCTAATGAGCATTCTATCTCTAATGTATTTTTAGTAGAGAGTCTTGGATATAATTTGCTATCCGTTAGTCAATTATGTCATATGGGGTATAACTGTCTATTTACAAACGTAGATGTGTCTGTCTTTAGAAGGAGTGATGGTTCACTAGCTTTTAAGGGTGTATTAGACGGCAAACTTTATTTAGTTGATTTTGCAAAAGAAGAGGCCGGTCTAGATGCATGCTTAATGGCTAAGACTTGCATGGGCTGGCTGTGGCATCGCCGCTTAGCACATGTGGGGATGAAGAACCTCCACAAGCTTCTAAAGGGAGAACATGTGATAGGTCTAACCAATGTTCATTTCGAAAAAGATAGACCTTGTGCAGCTTGTCAAGCAGGGAAATAGGTGGGAGGAGCGCATCACAGCAAGAATGTGATGACCACTTCAAGACCCCTGGAGCTGCTGCATATGGATCTCTTCGGACCCGTCGCCTATCTAAGCATAGGGGGAAGTAAGTATGGTTTAGTTATTGTTGATGATTTTTCCCGCTTCACTTGGGTGTTCTTTTTGCAGGATAAGTCTGAAACCCAAGGGACCCTCAAACGCTTCCTCAGGAGAGCTCAAAATGAGTTTGAGCTCAAAGTGAAAAAGATAAGAAGCGACAACGGGTCCGAGTTCAAGAACCTTCAAGTTGAGGAGTTCCTTGAAGAGGAAGGGATCAAACACGAGTTCTCCGCTCCCTACACACCACAGCAAAATGGTGTGGTAGAGAGGAAGAACAGGACGCTCATCGACATGGCGAGGACGATGCTAGGAGAGTTCAAGACCCCCGAGTGCTTTTGGACGGAAGCCGTGAACACGGCGTGCCACGCCATCAACAGGGTCTACCTTCATCGCCTCCTCAAGAAGACGTCGTATGAGCTGCTAACCGGTAACAAACCCAATGTATCGTACTTTCGTGTATTTGGGAGTAAATGCTACATTCTAGTAAAGAAGGGTAGAAATTCTAAGTTTGCTCCCAAAGCTGTAGAAGGGTTTTTATTAGGTTATGACTCAAATACAAAGGCGTATAGAGTCTTCAACAAATCATCGGGTTTGGTTGAAGTCTCTAGCGACGTTGTATTTGATGAGACTAATGGCTCTCCAAGAGAGCAAGTTGTTGATTGTGATGATGTAGATGAAGAAGATGTTCCGACGGCCGCTATACGGACCATGGCGATTGGAGAAGTACGGCCACAGGAACAAGATGAACGAGATCAACCTTCTTCCTCAACTATGGTGCAACCCCCAACCAAAGATGACGAACAGGTACCTCAAGTGGAGGCGCTTGATCAAGGGGGAGCACAAGATGATCAAGTGATAGAGGAAGAAGCGCAACCGGCACCTCCAACTCAAGTTCGAGCGATGATTCAAAGGGATCATCCCGTCGACCAAATTCTGGGTGACATTAGCAAGGGAGTAACTACTCGATCTCGATTAGTTAATTTTTGTGAGCATTACTCCTTTGTCTCTTCTATTGAGCCTTTCAGGGTAGAAGAGGCCTTGCTAGATCCGGACTGGGTGTTGGCCATGCAAGAGGAGTTAAACAACTTCAAGCGCAATGAAGTTTGGACACTGGTGCCTCGTCCGAAGCAAAATGTTGTGGGAACCAAGTGGGTGTTCCGCAACAAACAGGACGAGCACGGGGTGGTGACGAGAAACAAGGCTCGACTTGTGGCAAAAGGTTATGCCCAAGTCGCAGGTTTGGATTTTGAGGAGACTTTTGCTCCTGTGGCTAGGCTAGAGTCAATTCGGATCTTGCTAGCATATGCCGCTCACCATTCTTTCAGGTTGTTTCAAATGGATGTGAAGAGCGCCTTCCTCAACGGGCCAATCAAGGAGGAGGTGTACGTGGAGCAACCCCCTGGCTTCGAGGATGAACGGTACCCCGACCATGTGTGTAAGCTCTCTAAGGCGCTCTATGGACTTAAGCAAGCCCCAAGAGCATGGTATGAATGCCTTAGAGATTTCTTAATTGCTAATGCTTTCAAGGTTGGGAAAGCCGATCCAACTCTTTTTACTAAGACTTGTAATGGTGATTTGTTTGTGTGCCAAATTTATGTCGATGACATAATATTTGGTTCTACTAACCAAAAGTCTTGTGAAGAGTTTAGCAGGGTGATGACGCAGAAATTCGAGATGTCGATGATGGGCGAGTTGAACTACTTCCTTGGGTTCCAAGTGAAGCAACTCAAGGACGGCACCTTCATCTCCCAAACGAAGTACACGCAAGATCTGCTAAAGCGGTTTGGGATGAAGGACGCCAAGCCCGCAAAGACTCCGATGGGGACCGACGGACACACCGACCTCAACAAAGGAGGTAAGTCCGTTGATCAAAAAGCATACCGGTCAATGATAGGTTCTTTGCTTTACTTATGTGCTAGTAGACCGGATATTATGCTTAGCGTATGCATGTGTGCTAGATTTCAATCCGATCCTAAGGAGTGTCACTTAGTGGCGGTAAAGCGAATTCTTAGATATTTGGTTGCTACGCCTTGCTTCGGGCTCTGGTATCCAAAGGGGTCTACCTTTGACTTAGTTGGATACTCAGACTCCGACTATGCTGGATGTAAGGTCGATAGGAAGAGTACATCGGGGACGTGCCAATTCTTAGGAAGGTCCCTGGTGTCATGGAATTCTAAGAAACAAACATCCGTTGCCCTATCCACCGCTGAGGCCGAGTACGTTGCCGCAGGTCAGTGTTGCGCACAACTACTTTGGATGAGGCAAACCCTCCGGGACTTTGGCTACAATCTGAGCAAAGTCCCACTCCTATGTGACAATGAGAGTGCTATCCGCATGGCGGAGAATCCTGTTGAACACAGCCGCACAAAGCACATAGACATCCGGCATCACTTTTTGAGAGACCACCAGCAAAAGGGAGATATCGAAGTGTTTCATGTTAGCACCGAGAACCAGCTAGCCGATATCTTTACCAAGCCTCTAGATGAGAAGACCTTTTGCAGGCTGCGTAGTGAGCTAAATGTCTTAGATTCGCGGAACTTGGATTGAATTGTAGCATACATGTGTTTATGCATTTGATCAGGTTCATTCTGCATTTTGTTGCTTATTGTGGTGCTCAAGTTGTACAAACCCTCCCTGGACCTCACAAGTCCGTTGCAAAGTGATGCACATGTTTAGGGGGAGATGTGTTACAACTTGATCCTTTGAGACTAACCATGTGCTTGAGTTTGATAATTTAGTCTCGAAGGAGGATTGAAAGGAAAAAGGTGGACTTGGACCATGAAAGACTTCCACTGCACTCCGATGAGAGGGTAACTAATTCCAAGTTCATCTCATGAAATCTTATTACCATTTGCTCTTTATTGAAGACTTTGGTGAGGCAATGGGGTTCAAGGGCCAAGATTGATCCCGTTTTGGTGCTTGATGCCAAAGGGGGAGAAAATAAAGGCCAAAGTGATAAATGGATCAGCTACCACTTGAGGAGAGATTTTGAAAAGAGTAGGATAGAGTTTTTGTTTTTGTCAAAAGCTTTTATTGTCTCTTATTGTCTCTATTGTCAAAAGTTGGTTTCTTGTGGGGAGAAGTATTGAGTATGGGAAATAGGGGGAGTTTTTGAAATCTTTGATCAATCTCTTTTGGAATGACTCTCTTTAAACTTCAAAATGTGTGTTTGACTTAGAGATAGAGATTTGAGTTTGATTTGCAAAAACAAACCAAGTGGTGGCAAAGGATGATCCATATATGCCAAACTTGAATCAAAACCAATTTGAGTTTTTATTTGAAGTGATTTTGCACTTGTTCCACTTGCTTTATGTTGTGTTGGCATAAATCACCAAAAAGGGGGAGATTGAAAGGGAAATGTGCCCTTGGGCCATTTCTAAGTATTTTGGTGATTGAGTGCAAACACAAGGGCCTAAATGTGAAAATATGCTCATGGATGAACAAAGTGTAAATCACAAGTAAAGGTATGTTTCTAAGCCTTAGTACATTAGTTTTGTGTACTAACATCTTGTCTAAGTGTTAGAAACAGGAGAAAGAAGAAAAGAAAAGAAGTGGAGAGTGGCTGTGTACAGCCAAAGGCTGCTTCGGGCTGGGGCACCGGACTGTCCGGTGTGCACCGGACAGTGTCCGGTGCGCCAGATCAGCGCAGCGCAAACCAGCCGCTCTCGGGTTTTTCTCCGGCGACTTCGGCTAAAATTCACCGGACTGTCCGGTGTGCACCGGACTGTCCGGTGAGCCAACGGTCGGCAGGGCCAACGGTCGGCCGCGCAATCCGCGCGAGACACGTGGCCGAGCCAACGGTCGGAAGACGGCACCGGACTGTCCGGTGTGCACCGGACATGTCCGGTGCGCCAACAGCGCCAGATCTGCCAACGGTCTGCAACGGTCGTCTTCGCCGTTTAAGGAAACAAATCGGGCACCGGACAGTGTCCGGTGTGCACCGGACTGTCCGGTGCCCCCGACGACAGAAGGCAAAGATGGCCTTCCGGATTTGCTCTCAACGGCTCCTAGCTGCCTTGGGGCTATAAAAGGAGCCCCTAGGCGCATGGAGGAGATATATAAGCAACCTTTGAGCATTCTTGATCATCCACACTAAGTCTCTGCGCATTCGTTTGTGTTTCTAAGTGATTCGAGCTCTGTTCTAAGTGAGAACTCTGAGATAGTCTTGTGAGCTCGATTCTTGGCCGTGTGTGTGCGCTTTTGCTGTGGATTTGTGTGTGTTGCTTCCCTCCCTTACTCTGTGTTTCATTTGTGATCATATACTTGTAAGGGCAAGAGACTCCAATTTGTGGAGATTCCTTGCAAACGGGATAGTGAAAGGAAAACAAAACACCGTGGTATTCAAGTGGGTCTTTGGACCGCTTGAGAGGGGTTGATTGCAACCCTCGTCCGTTGGGACGCCACAACGTGGAGTAGGCAAGCGTTGGTCTTGGCCGAACCACGGGATAAAACCACTGTGTCACTCTGTGCTTGATTCTCTTGTGGTACTGTGTTTTGTTGAGATTGTTGAGACTTCACCTTAGCCACTTGGCAATAATCGTGCTAACACTTAACAAGTTTTTGTGGCTTAAGTTTGAAGTTTTTACAGGATCACCTATTCACCCCCCCCCTCTAGGTGCTCTCAGGGTCCCCTCAAGCAGCGGGCGCACCCCCGGCTCGCCCGAAGCTAGGCTCGGGCAAACTTTGTCGTGTAGCAACCTCGACCAAATCGCCTTACCGCCGACCGTATCGCATGCGCATTTAATGCGGGGATCGCCTGACACCTTATCATGACACGCGCGCCTCAGTTGGCAGGGTCGAAATGACCGCAGTCACTTCGTCCCTTTACTGTTCATTCTGACAGGAAAACCACACTATTCACCCCGTTCCGACTACTGTGCCAACCACCAGGGTAAAACTAACGACAGTAAGTCACGACCTCCCCCGAGTACAGCCTCAGGCGCAACAGGGAGCTCCGCATCGCCCGACCCCAGGCCTCGGCCTCAGCCTCGGCCTCGGGAGAAGGTCTCTGCCTCGCCCGACCCTAGGCCTCAGCCTCGGGAGAAGGTCTCCGCCTCGCCCGACCCCAGGCCTCGGCCTCAGCCTCGGCCTCGGGAGGAGTCACAACCTCGCCTGACCTCAGCCTCGGCCTCAGGAGAAGTCACTGCCTCGCCCGACCTCGGCCTCGGACCGACTACGCCACAGGGGATACATCATTACCCTACCCCTAGCTAGCTGCCTCATGCTACAAAGGAACAAGACCGGTGTCCCATCTAGATTACTCTGGCAACAAGTAATGATGGTTCCCTGCATGCGTCCATGACGTCGATTGTTCTCAAGCTCCCTACGAAGGCAAAGAAACGTCAGCAAGACCCAGGCCGCACCGCCAGCTGCACTTCTACAGGGCTCAAGTACTTCTCTGCCGGCCACGTTAGCACATAGCTACACCCCCATGTACAGTTGGACCATCTCCTTGTATCTATAAAAGGGATGTCCAGGGCCTTCCCAAAGGAGGCAGGCAGAGAAGGAGAGAAAACGCAGAGAAGGCTAACTCAGACGGCTCACCTCAAGGGCGCACCCTCTCTCTCTCGCAACGCTTGTAACCCCTACTACGAGCACCCCGGTGCAAGATAATATAAGCCTCATCCTCCCCCTTGTGTTACATCTTGCATCAACCCATCTGGACAGGGACACGCAGCGTCAAATTCACTAGTCGGTTGAGGGTCCTCGCGGGTCCAAAACGCCGACAGTTGGCGCGCCAGGTAGGGGTCTTGCCGCGTGTTGACAAATACTTTCCCGTTGAGTTCCAGATGGACAATCTTCAGCAGCCTCTTCAGCCCGGGACGGTGCTCCGCTTCGGGAGTCTCGAGTTCATGTCCCCCGATGGCAGCTACGACATGGTACTCCTCCCCCCACAGCATGACAACAACGACGGTCGTCGGCTCGCCCGGCCGAGGCGAACCCGACGACGACGACATCTCCCCGTGGAGGAAGAGGAGCACCCGAGTTTGCCCCGCCACCCTCCTCGCCAGAGGAGGAGGAGACGGAGCAACCGAGGCCAGGCACGAAGTAGCACCTCATCGGCTGTCGGACCGGAGCGAGTCGACGGCGCCGGCACCCCTGCTGGGGACATGTCGGGTGTTGTCCTCGCACCTGAGACAACGACGGGTGTCGCTTCCTAGCAACGTGCCAACCCCAGCGGACTGATGACGCCGGCACCCTTGCGAGGGACTTGTCGGGCATTAGTCTCGCACCTAAGATAACGACACACTCCGTCCCCGATGCGACTTCACCACCGTCCATCAACCAGGAGGTACCATCAGTTTTCCATCCTGTTCCCTTTAGATTCAGCTTCGATCCACCAAGCGACCCTGCTTCGGTGAGTGCTTTCGCGAGGGCATATCCTGACCTTCCGGGGTACCATATGTGGTCAACTTGGGACCTACTGACGGTCGTCTCAACCTCCGAACCCGCGGGTTCCGAGGAAGAGGACGACCCCGACTTCGGTTGGGATTTCTCCGGACTCCGTGATCCCAGTGCCATGCGAGACTTCATGTCCGCATGTGACCACTGCCTCTCCGGCTACTCTAACGATGACCACAGCCTTGGTGACGAGGGTCACGACCCAACTCGCGAGTGCTTCCACATCGATCAGGAGGATCACGACGAAGATGACCACCTCAGCATGCCAGAAAACAACAACGCCCCTGCGCCTGCGTCTCGCGTTGAGATCCCGCGGGAGCTAGCTGTGGTCCGGGTCCCTGCGGGGGGTCAGGGCACATAGCTCGAGCAACTCCGCGAGATGCAGGCCAAGCTTGACGAAGAAACGGGGCGACTTGTGCAGCTCTGACAAAACATTGAGCAAGAGTGGGCAGGTCGAGCGCTCGCCGGAGGAGCGCGACATTGGGCCCGGGACGTCCAGCGACGTATAATTGATGACGCCAGGGCAGGACTGCCCCCGACATTCAACGGGGCCGGCCAGAACCTAGCTGCAGCGACAATGTTACTTCGAACAATGCCGAAACCATCCACCACCGAGGGGCGACGTATCCAGGGCGAACTCAAGGATCTCCTAGAAAATGCCGCCGTCCGACGAGCCGAGAGCTCTGCCTCCCGAAGGCGAGGGTGCCCCTCGGAGCATCGCGCAACGTCCTCTCGACGCATGCGGGAAGCCTCGGTCCACACCGAGCGCATAGGGGACGGGACGCCTGCAGCCCCGGACCGCCTCGGCAGCGAGCAACACCGCCGCGGCCGTCGAGCTCGCCTCGAGGAAAGGGTGCACCGAGGCTACCACCCCAGGCGCGGAGGACGATACGACAGTGAGGAGGATCGGAGCCCCTCACCCGAACCACCAGGTCCGCGGGTCTTCAGCCGGGCCATACGACGGGCGCCGTTCCCGGCCCGGTTCCAAGCCCCGACCACCATTACCAAGTACTCAGGAGAGACGAGGCCAGAGTTGTGGCTTGCGGATTACCGGCTGGCATGCCAGTTGGGAGGGACGGACGATGACAACCTCATCATCCGCAACCTCCCCCTTTTCCTCTCCGACGCTGCTCGGGCCTGGCTGGAGCATCTGCCTCCTACGCAGATCTTCGGCTGGGACGACCTAGTCAAGGCCTTCGCTGGAAATTTCCAAGGTACGTACGTGCGCCCTGGGAACTCGTGGGATCTCCGGAGCTGCCGCCAGCAGCCAGGGGAATCCCTGCGAGAGTACATCCGGCGGTTTTCCAAGCAGTGCACCGAGTTGCCCAACATCACCGACTCAGACGTCATCGGGGCATTCCTCGACGGCACCACTTGCCGGGACCTGGTGAGCAAACTGGGACGCAAGACTCCCACCAAGGCAAGCGAATTGATGGACATAGCCACCATGTTCGCCTCTAGTCAGGAGGCGGTCGAAGCCATCTTCCGGAAGGACAAGCAGCCTCAGGAAAAACAGAAGGAAGACGTCCCCGAGGCGTCCGTCCAGCGTGGCACGAAGAAGAAGACCAGGAAGAAGGCGCAAGCAAAACGCAACGCCATTGACGCGGATCTTGTCGCTGCTGCCGAACACAGGAATCCTCGGAAACCTCCCAGAGGGGGCCAACGTGTTCGACAAGATGCTCAAGGAGTCGTGCCCCTATCACAGGGGTCCCGTCAAGCACACCCTTGAAGAGTGTGACATGTTCCGGCTTTACTTCAATAAGGCTGGACCCTCGGCAGAAGGTGGCAAAGACCAAGGCAACAACAAGAAGGGGGGTGACAAGGAAGAAGAGTTCCCAGAGGTCCACAACTGCTTCATGATCTACGGTGGACAAGTGGCGAATGCTTCGGCTCGACACCACAAGCAAGAGCGCCGGGAGGTCTGCTCGGTGAAGGTAGCAACGCCAGTCTTCCTAGACTGGTCCGACAAACCCATTACCTTCGACCAAGGCGACCACCCCGACTGCGTACCAAGCCCAGGAAGGTACCCGCTTGTCGTCGACCCCGTCATCGGCAACGCTAGGCTCTCCAAGGTCCTCATGGATGGAGCAGCAGCCTCAACATCATCTACGCTGAGACCCTAGGGCTCTTGGGGGTCGATCTGTCCACGATCCGGACTGGCGCAGCACCTTTTCACGGGATTGTCCCCGGCAAGCGTGTCCTGCCCCTTGGGCAACTTGATTTGCTCGTCTGCTTCGGAACTCCCTCCAACTTCCGAAAGGAAACCCTCACTTTCGAGGTGGTCGGGTTCCGAGGGACCTATCACGCGCTGCTGGGAAGACCGTGCTACGCCAAGTTCATGGCCGTCCCCAACTACACGTACCTCAACCTCAAGATGCCAGAACCCAAGGGAATCATCACCGTCGGATCCACATACCGCCACGCTTACGAGTGCGACGTGGAATGTGTGGAGTACGCCGAGGCCATCGCCGAGTCCGAAGCCCTCATCGACGACCTGGATTGCCTCTCCAAAGAGGCGCCTGATGCGAAGCGGCACGCCGGCAGCTTCGAACCAGCTGAGGCGGTTAAGTCTGTCTCTCTCGACCCTAGCAACGACGCCGGCAAGAAAGTCAGGATCGGCCCCGAGCTCAACCCCAAATAGGAAGCAGTGCTCGTCGACTTTCTCCGCGCAAACGCCGAAATTTTTGCGTGGAGTCCCTCGGACATGCCTGGCATACCGAGGGATGTCGTCGAGCACTCACTTGACATCCGAGCCGATGCCCGACCCGTGAAACAGCACCTGCGCCGTTTTGATGAAGAAAAGCGCAGAGCCATAGGCGAGGAGATCCACAAGCTAATGGCTGCAGGGTTCATCAAAGAGGTATTTCATCTAGAATTGTTAGCTAACCCTGTGCTTGTAAAGAAAAAAGGTGGGAAATGGAGGATGTGCGTAGACTACACTGGGTTAAATAAAGCATGTCCAAAGGTTCCCTACCCTCTGCCTCGCATCGATCAAATTGTGGACTCCACCGCTGGGTGCGAGACCCTGTCTTTCCTCGATGCCTATTCAGGCTATCACCAAATCAAGATGAAAGAATCCGACTAGCTCGCGACTTCTTTTATCACACCTTTTGGCATGTATTGTTATACTACTATGCCATTTGGCTTGAGGAATGCAGGTGCAACATATCAAAGGTGCATGAACCATGTGTTCGGAGAACACATCGGCAGAACGGTCGAGGCTTACGTCGATGACATCGTTGTCAAAACAAGGAAAGCCTCTGACCTCCTCTCTGACCTTGAGATAACATTCAGGTGTCTAAGAGCGAAGGGCGTAAAACTCAATCCCGAGAAGTGTGTCTTCGGAGTCCCCCGAGGCATGCTCCTAGGGTTCATCGTCTCCAAACGAGGCATCGAGGCCAACCCGGAGAAAATTGCAGTCATCACCAACATGGGACCCATCAAAGATTTAAAAGGAGTACAAAGGGTCATGGGACGCCTTGCGGCTCTGAGCCGCTTCATCTCGCGCCTTGGTGAGAAAGGATTGCCCTTGTACCGCCTCTTAAGGAAGGCCGAGCACTTTACTTGGACTCCCGAGGCCGAAGAAGCCCTCGGAAACTTAAAGGCGCTCCTTACTAAAGCACTCATCTTGGTGCCCCCCGCTTCGGGAGAACCCCTCTTGATTTACGTAGCCGCAATCACTCAAGTGGTCAGCGCTGCAGTCGTAGTCGAGAGACGAGAAGAGGGGCATACACTACTCATCCAGAGGCCAGTCTACTTCATCAGCGAGGTGCTATCCGAGACCAAAATCCGCTACCCGCAAATCTAGAAGCTACTGTACGCAGTGATTCTAACACGGCGAAAGCTGTGACACTACTTCGAGTCTCATCCGATGACTGTGGTGTCATCCTTCCCCCTGGGAGAGATCATCCAGTGCCGAGAGGCCTCGGGTAGGATAGCAAAATGGGCAGTGGAACTCATGGGCGAAACACTTTCATTCGCTCCTCGGAAGGCCATAAAATCCCAAGTCCTGGCTGACTTCCTGGCTGAATGGGTCGACACCCAATTGCCAACAGCTCCAATCTAGGCCGAACTTTGGACCATGTACTTCGTTGGGTCACTTTTGAAAACCGGAGCAGGTGCTGGCTTGCTCTTCATCTCACCCATCGAGAAACATGTGTGCTACGTGATATGACTCCATTTTCCGGCGTCAAACAACGTGGCCGAATACGAGGCCTTGGTTAATGGGTTGCGCATCACCGTCGAGCTAGGGGTTCGGCGCCTCGACGCTCGTGGCGACTCGCAACTTGTTATTGACCAAGTCATGAAGAACTCTCACTGCCGCGATCGGAAGATGGAGGCCTACTGCGACGAAGTTCGGCGCTTGGAAGATAAGTTCTATGGGCTGGAACTCAACCATGTGGCTCGACGGTACAACGAGACTGCGGATGAGCTGGCTAAAATAGCCTCGGGGTGGATGACGGTTCCCCCGAATGTCCTCTCCAAAGACATATATCAACCATCCGTCAAACTCAATGACGCACCCGAGTGGACTGGGCCGTCATAGCTCACCCAAGGACAAATGGACAGGTGGAGCGCGCCAATGGCATGATTTTGCAGGGACTAAAACCGAGGATCTACAACAACCTCAACAAGTTTGGCAAGCGGTGGATGAAAGAGCTACCCTCGGTGGTTTGGAGTCTGAGGACGACGCCAAGCCAGGCCACGGGCTTCTCACCGTTTTTCCTAGTCTATGGGGCCGAGGCCATCTTACCCACGGACTTGGAATACGGTTCCCCGAGGACAAAGGCATACGACGACCAAAACAACCAGACCAACCGAGAGGATTCATTGGAGCAGCTGGAAGAGGCTCGGGAAGTAGCCTTGCTACACTCGGCGCGGTATCAGCAGTCTCTGCGACGCTACCACACCCGAAGGATTCAGCCCCGAGGCTTCCAAGTGGGAGATTTGGTGCTTCGGCTACGACAAGACGCCCGAGGGCGCCACAAGCTTACTCCTCCCTGGGAAGGGTCGTTCATCATCGCAAAGATTTTGAAGCCCGGGACATATAAGCTGGCCAATGATCGAGGCGAAGTCTACAGCAACGCTTGGAACATCCAACAACTATGTCGCTTCTACCCTAAAAATGTTTCAAGTCATTCATGTATCTCGCTTTTCTTTACATGTATAAATAAAGTCTAACCATCAAGAAAGGATCAGCCTTGCCTCGGCAAAGCCAGACCCTCCCTCGGGGGCTAGAAGGGGGGAACCCCCTCTGCGTCAAAATTTTCCTCGGAAAAGTTTTCTGCCAAAACGACTTTCGTGCCTTTCGACTATATCGATAACGGAATCCTAAAAACGAGTAAGAGAGACTTTTGAACGGCAAGGCCGACCGAGCCGAGGGACTCCTACTCCTCCAGGATACGGATACCTCACTCATCACCTTCCGCGAAAAGTAACTCGCGCTCGGATAAGTGATTATGCTACCGATGAACAAGTCCTAACGCACGAAACAAGAGGAAAGAAAACACAACTTTATACTCCGACACTAAAAATGTTTAGGCCTCAGCGGCTGCAAGAAACATACGCATACTTAAAATAAACTGTTCCCCACAGGCTCAGGTGTCGGCAGGGGGAGGAGCAGCACTCTCGGCGTCGTTTCCACCCTCAGTGGAATCTGGCCCGGCCTCGGACGGCGACACGGGCGGAAGGATCTCCACATCAAAGGGGGAAGACAGCGCCGCGCTTGGGCCCTCGACAGCCGCGTCAAGCCTTTGGACCTCGGCTAAGGCGGCCTCCTCTTCGTCGGGTAAGCAGTACCCCTCGCTGACCCGCTCCAAATCCACGTCGTAGTGGGAAGCGAGGACGGCGAAGGCCCTCCTAACGCCGTGGTGCAGCGCCCCGCGGAGTCTGCTGCGCACGTGGTCGCCCAAGGCCCACAGGTGACTCTGGGGGGAGCTACCCGAGGGGACGTCGTCGAGGCCAAAGGCCCGGCAAAAAGCCGAGATAGCCTCGGACATGGCCATGCGCTCGGCCTCCTTCTGCTCAGCTGCCTGGGCAAGCGCCTTGCAGTTCTCGACGGACTCGTTAAGAGCTATCTCGAGCCCTGAAGAAAGTCGGACAATATTCTTCAGACACGAGGAGAAGAATGAATACAAAAACAAAATCACAAAGTAGGCAAAACATACCTTCGGCCCGGGCACGCTGCTGTAAGGCCATAGCTTGGGCGTGCCTTTCGACTGTGTCGATAACGGAATCCTAATGACGAGCGAGAGAGACCTTGAACGGCAAGGCTGACCGAGCTGAGGGACTCCTACGCCTCTGGGATACAGATACCTCACTCATCACCTTCCGCGAAAGGTAGCTCACGCTCGGATAAGTGATTCTGCTACCGACGAACAAGTCCCAATGCTCGGAATAAGAGGAAAGAAACAAGGCTTTATACTCAAATACCCAAATGTTCAGGCCTCAGCAGCCACAGAAAACAAATACACATACTTAGGATAACTATGCTACATAGACTTAGACGTCAGCAGCACCCTCGGCGGTTTTCCCGACCTACGGCAGATGTCTTAGTACTTAAAGCAATTACATTTTGCTCTCAGGCAAATACCATTACATTCCCTTACAAACGGGACCCCAGCTCCATTCCCGTGGGAATGAACTACCTCCACACCAGAGGGGCTGCGAGATAACCAACTCCAAGCGGCTCGTCGGCAACCACTGCACCAGCAGCGACAACGACCTCTGCCTCGGGCGGCTAGACAGCAGCAGCGATTGCCCCAGGGCAAACACTACTGTGAATAGGCCCTCGCCCCCGTCCCCCTACGAGGGGCGAGAACAAGCCATTAAAGCCAAAGAGCCGGAGGTCCGGTGCGCAGGTGGCACTGACGGTCTCGTCGGTGGAGGCAACCCCCTCTGCAGTGGGGAGCCTCACCTGTGGCGGCCACCACCTCAGCACCAACGACAGCGGCCACCTACGCACCAACGCCGCACCGGCGAATGGCGGCCGCCCCAGCGCGCACAAGCAGGTCCTCACTCCCGTCCTCGCCACAGGAGCGAGGACAAGACTATCCAAGAACACGGACACCGCCCTTGTGGCGTACGACGTGTTGTACGACCCCTCGGTGCGGTCGGCGGCGCGGGAAGGGCCGTGGACATGGCTGACCTGCGCACGGTGCGACCGTCGCCCGTGCGGTGGACGGACAGCCACACCCCGACTAGGCAGCAGATGGCAGTTCGCCCCCTCCGTAAGGCTGGTAAACGCCCTTCTCCCCCAAATGCTGGAGGAAGAAGCGGGTCGCCAGCCCATGCGGAGGGCAGGACACCGACTTGGCTTGCCCTCCTCCCCAGCACGGATGATGAACTTCCTTGAAGCTGAGGGCAGGGGGAGGCCACGGCCCGGCTCGCTCTTCCCCACCACAAGGCTGGCGGTCATCATTCTGGGTGACCACTGGCGGGGATCTGCAGCCTGGCTGCATGATGAAAATCCTTGAAGCCGAGCGATGACTGAAGAGTACCAACCCCCACGAGGTCGCGCTCCTCCAACAGCAGCAAGAAGAAGGCAACACAGGTGCACCCCATCTGGGGGCTCGGAAGGTGGAAAGATGCGATGAATGCGAGGAGTGCGAAGGCACGGCTGGAAAACATCTTTAAAAGCAAACTGTAAAGGCTGGCAAGAACGACTCAAGGTTAAAAGCTTCATCTACCAAGGGACGCGATCTCGCCTCGCCCGAGCCCAGCCTCAGGCAAGAACAGTAGTCCCGAATGGATTCGCGCCTCGCCCGAGGGTCCCCTCAAGCAGCGGGCGCACCCCCGGCTCGCCCGAAGCTAAGCTCGGGCAAACTTTGTCGTGTAGCAACCTCGGCCAAATTGCCTTACCGCCGACCGTATCGCATGCGCATTTAATGCGGGGATCACCTGACACCTTATCCTGACACGCGCGCCTCAGTTGGCAGGGTCGAAATGACCGCAGTCACTTCGTCCCTTTACTGTTCATTCTGATAGGAAAACCACACTATTCACCCCGTTCCGACTACTGTGCCAACCACCAGGGTAAAACTAACGACAATAAGTCACGACCTCCCCCGAGTTCAGCCTCGTGCGCAACAGGGAGCTCCGCCTCGCCCGACCCCAGGCCTCGGCCTCAGCCTCGGCCTCGGGAGGAGTCACAACCTCGCCCGACCTCAGCCTCGGCCTCAAGAGAAGTCACCGCCTCGCCCGACCTTGGCCTCGGACCGACTACGCCACAGGGGATACATCATTACCCTACCCCTAGCTAGCTGCCTTAGGCTACGAAGGAACAAGACCGGTGTCCCATCTAGATTACTCCGGCAACAGGTAATGATGGTTCCCTGCATGCGTCCATGACGTCGATTGTTCTCAAGCTCCCTACGAAGGCAAAGAAACGTCAGCAAGACCCAGGCCGCACCGCCAGCTGCGCTTCTACAGGGCTCAAGTACTTCTCCGCCGGCCACGTTAGCACATAGCTACACCCACATGTACAGCTGGACCATCTCCTTGTATCTATAAAAGGGATGTCCAGGGCCTTCCCAAAGGAGGCAGGCAGAGAAGGAGAGAAAACGCAGAGAAGGCTAACTCAGACGACTCACCTCAAGGGCGCACCCTCTCTCTCTCGCAACGCTTGTAACCCCTACTACGAGCACCCCGGTGCAAGATAATATAAGCCTCATCCTCCCCTTGTGTTCCATCTTGCATCTACCCATCTGGACAGGGACACGCAACGTCAAATTCACTAATCGGTTGAGGGTCCTCGCGGGTCCAAAACGCCGACAAATAGAGTGCCAGACATTCTAAGGCAATGTTAAAGCTTCAAAGATGTACCTCACTTTGTAGAATATGTTTCCAACTTGTTTCAGCTCTTCAAACACGAGTTTTCTCGTTTCCACCGTTGTTCGCGGGTTTCAGGTGTTTTTTGGGGTTCTGAAGCTATTGAGCGCTAGACATCGTTAAAGAACCATTAAGAAAACTAGGATGTATCATGGTTGAGATAAAAATCTCTAGCGAGTTTTTCTTCCAAACAAAGAGTTCTTTGTGTCTACTATGATCATCAACACAAATGATCATGGGTTTAGGCTATGATTGCAAAGTTAATTAATTGGCCTAGCACATCAAATATGTCTATCTGATCACTCGACTATATTTTAGGGTCTGTTTGGTTCAACTGTAAATTACTAAAAATCCGACTCTGACCATAAGTTCTGAGAAAGTTGAAGCGAGTTGACAATAGTAGTAATTTAGTTAAAACAACTGTTGAATATGATAGCTTAGTAACATGAATGATAAAAATTTGAAGTATTTGAGTAGGAAACGATTCTAAATTAAACTAACTCATTTAGTTGGAATCACAATTTTTTTGCAACGAGTCTGGTTTAAGTGAACCAAAGCCGATTCCAGCTCTCTAATTTCGAACTCGTTACTCACTGCTAAAAGACACGTCAGCCCCACACAGAAGCCGACATGTCCTGCTCCTCTGAATTCTGATCCGTGCGGTGCGGCCGTGCGGGTGTCCGTCTCCTCCATTGCGAAGCCGCGAGCTCCTGCGTCAACCAGATCACACGAACCAAACCAGCGCCTCCTCCCCCGAGTCTCACCGCCAGCGCCCATGGCGACACGCTACTGGATCGTGTCTCTGCCCGTGCAGTCACCTGGCGCCATCGCAAGCTCCCTGTGGTCTCGCCTCCAGGACTCCATCTCCCGCCACTCCTTCGACACTCCGCTCTACCGCGTAAGAGATCCCCTTTTCCGACCCCTCTCCCTCTCACTCTCCCGCCGGAATTTAGTTCTCGCGTCGCCTCACCGTATCCGCCATCTGCGCAGTTCAACGTCCCGGATCTCCGCGTCGGCACCCTCGACTCGCTTCTCGCCCTCAGCGACGACCTCGTCAAGGTTCCCCCCGCCGCCTTTGCTTCCCGCACGATCTCGATCTCCGTTTTCCCACCTCTAACGTCTGCTGCCCCGAGCACTAGCCTCTGATTCGATGCCATCTATACCCTGCCCGCAGTCCAATGTTTTCGTGGAGGGCGTGTCACACAAGATCCGGAGGCAGATCGAGGACCTCGAGCGCGCCGGAGGGGTCGAGAGTGGGACCCTCACCGTCGATGGCGTTCCTGTCGACACCTACCTCACCAGGTCTGCTGCCTAACTGCTATCTGTCCAGCCCAGGCTGCCCAGCTGATCGGACGCCTAAAACCAACCTTTTGTGTTGGCTCCGCGTTCAGGTTCGTGTGGGATGAGGGCAAATACCCCACAATGTCTCCGCTCAAGGAGATTGTTGGCAGCATCCAGTCACAGGTTGCCAAGATTGAGGATGATATGAAGGTTTGATTGCACGTCTTAAGTCTTATTACACAACTCCGCTCCTCTCTGCCTATCCTTTTTTGTGTCCTGTCCCGGCCTGCCCCAGTTTATCGCTGGTATAGCAACATCAACTCATTAGCTAGATGCTAGACTCACGGGTATTTTATTTGCTACTGTTGCAGTCCTGGTTGGAATTGAGGAGCTATGGTTGCTCTTCAGGCTTCACAACTGAAATACATGCAACCATATTCATATATGTATAATAAGAGGCCATGTTTTATACTTAGACGTGTACATTACGAAGGAGCTCAGTACAGTTGCCAAGATATTCTAGGGGATTTTTGCCTTCTTTCATGTCAATTCAACGTTATCACTACATTGTTCTAACCACTGTTTGTTTGACTATTAGATCTACTTCCACTTGTCCTAGCATATAGTTGTCACGTGCTTCTGATACAGATTTGTGGAGCCACTAGGACGCAAAGTGATGAGAAACCATTGATCACAGATTTTGTCAGGACTCGACAAACAAAAAAATCACGTTTCTCAGCTAAAATACCATTTGGTTCTTTGGCTGTGATTTTTGTTTTGCCCTCAGTTTTATGGCTCTCGGTTTTGCTGTACTGATGCATCTGGTCAATAACTTCTATGCTTTATTTTAAATTCACAACTTCTAAAAAAAACTCTCTTCCCCAGGTGCGAGCAGCGGAATATAATAATGTAAGGAGCCAGCTTAGTGCAATCAACAGAAAGCAAAGTGGGAGGTAAATTGCATTGTCATACTTTTGTGCAGACCCTGGAGGAACTGTTTGATGCCAAGACCATTACGTTTTCCCTTGTTTATTTTAAAAAGGAACAGGAGAGCGGAACTGGATGGTATATCCATTTCATCTGTTGCTTTCCTGTACTAATTAGTTTGTCTTTTATTGTGTGAAAGCTTAGCGGTTCGTGATCTTTCCAATCTGGTAAAACCGGAGGATATGATCACCTCGGAACATCTTGTGACACTTCTTGCAATCGTTCCCAAGTACTCCCAAAAAGACTGGCTGTCAAGCTATGAGACACTTGATACATTTGTGGTAAGGTTAAATTTCGATTGCACTCTTCATTTATCATGCTTTCTGCTCATTACAACCTCCCAAATTGAAATATTTTTCTTATAACTTTCCTCTTGAAGAGAATTGAATAATATTTTAACTGTTCTTAGGAGAATCTTACTTTAGTTAGAATCTGTCAAGGCTGTCTAAATTATGTACCTGATTTCCTTATATAGTTATATTCATACTTGATTCGACTGTCCCATTCATATGAGCTAACTAATAATTACATAGGTACCTAGGTCATCTAAAAAGCTCTATGAAGACAACGAATATGCTCTCTACACTGTGACACTATTTGCTAAGGTTGTTGACAACTTTAAGGTCCGTGCTCGCGAGAAGGGTTTTCAGGTAAGATTTTCTTGAGATTTACGCTTTACATTAGTCTGGCTATCCTGCTTTAGTCTTTTGTCGTCCACTAAATTTTTTGTCATTTGTTTCCAGATCCGTGATTTCGAGTACAGTCCTGAAGCACAGGAAAGCCGGATGCAGGAGATGGAGAAGCTACTGCGAGACCAAGAAGCTATGAGGACCACTCTTCTTCAGTGGTGTTATGCCAGCTACAGCGAGGTACTTGTCTTTTCCTACATAATCTAGTGGTCCTAACGACAACTGCATTTCTTTTCTTAAAGATTCTATTGATTACATTTCAGCTGTAAGTGTCAGTTATGTTGAATGGAAATTTTAGGCCCTGTTTCTATGGAAAGCCATCATGCCATTAATGTTTCCTGTCATTATTTTCTTCAAGTGCGTTAGAATTGATAGGTTTCTCTTAGGTCCCGTTTGTTTCCTTTCATTTTGAGGAATTAGAATCTTATTAATAGAATAGGCTATTTTATTAGAATGTGACATTCCACCACTTTCCAAAGTTATCATATAAGCCTATCTCAAATTCATGGGGTGAGAGATGGAAATTGATTCTATAGGTTTACATGCTATTTTTCCGATGTACAATTTATAGCATAATCATCTACTTGATTCGCTATAACATAAATGTATTATATAATTATCTCTCTCATATGATTTAGAATAATATATAAATATATTACATATATAAATATATGAACTTAATTAGTTTTGTCTAGATTATAATTATCAAAATGGAACTGAATTCCAACCAAACAAACGGGGTCTTATTGAAATTTGAAGTAAGGGCATTTGTTGTGAGCCCTGATTCTGGCATGCTGGAACTGCCTTTTGCTTCATGTTAATATATTTCACTGGCACAACCTTGTTATTTATGGTGAAATTAATATGGTGGTATCTCAATTTCTTGGTTGTGAACTGTAATTATTATTGTGCAGGTATTCAGTTCCTGGATGCACTTTTGTGCTGTGCGTGTCTTTGTGGAGAGCATTCTTAGATATGGTCTGCCGCCATCATTCCTGGTAATTCTCTCAGACTTTTTTTTGTGATGGCAAATATTATGCTTCAGTTTCTTGTCTGATCATATGTTTTGCATCAGTCTGCTGTTCTTGCACCATCTACAAAGAGCGAGAAGAAAGTAAGGAGCATCTTAGACGAGCTCTCTGGCGATGCCCATAGGTAATTCAGTGGTTTGATTGGGGTGCGATCCGTTGGGTTTTTATTCACATGTTGGTGTTGTTCTTCACTAACGCAACATTTGGAACGCAGCCTGTATTGGAAATCCGAAGACGATGTAGGCGTTGCTGGTCTGGGAGGCGAAACCGAGGCGCACCCTTACGTCTCCTTCACCATAAATTTTGTCTGAGACAAAGTATGGTTCCTAGACCGTCTGTGGCCTAGGCAATATAATACTTGGAAGCAGCTATTGGAACGCAAGCGCGGAACGAGCATGTATATTACTCTGTTGATTTATCGGTTCATGTGGTCCTGTAGTTCATATCACAGAGAGATCAGCCGACGGATGCTGTAATTTCTGAGGAACCTATGGAATTCCTGTAGTTCATGTGGTCCTGTAATTTCTGAGGACTACCTACCTATTTCCCTGCAGCACTGCACCTTGTAAAAAGACTTAACCCGTGTCTGTAGCAGCTGGCTACTGGATTTATTACATCTACAATAAAAGTCATTTTTAATGGTTGTTTCATAAGAGTTTTCAGCAATTTGAACGATGCGGCAAGTAACTAACAAAGAAAGAGATGAAATGAGTTTCGTTGGGGATGAAACCATGTCCACACTGTTACCTAAACATATTGTCTTTTGAAGAGGCTTTTGAAGAGGTGGTCATTCGGGTTACCTGAAATATTCGGCTTTGGTAATTTAGGTTTTTCTAAATTCGGGTTTTGAAAACCGCTATATGATGTCTATCCGAAATAAGCATGTTGGTACGCAAAACTGGGTACCCACTCCTGCTAGATAAGGCAGGATCCTTGTGGCTATCCATAGGCCATAGCCACATGGTGACTAGAGCTGAAAACGAGCCGAGCTCTGCTCGGTCTGTCTCGTTAGATAATTGGGTTTGGCTCGGCTCGCCTACTCAAAGAGCTGTAAAAGGAGGCTCGGCTCGATATAGGCTCGTGAGCCGGCTCGGCTTGATACAGGCTCACGAGCCGGCTCGGCTCGCAAGCTGCACCTTGAAAAATAACATTGCATTATATAGTGAATTAATAATCTATAAATGTGAAATAAATAATTATAATGCGACATTACAAGTAATCTAAATTATAATTGTCATATATCCATCATTAAAGACTAAGAAACAGGTCGAATATATATAAATTTTTCCAATATTCATCATTATTATATAGACTGATTAATTTTGTCCAGCTCGTGAGCCAGAACGGCCCAGGTCGGCTCGTTGCCGCAACAAGCTCGAAAACCTAGCTCGGCTCGGCTCGCTTGAGGCTCGTGAGCTTCTAGCTTTTTTCCGGTCCGAATGGTGACGGGCAGTGTAACCTGACTTAGAGTTTGGGCCTGTCAGACGGGGCCACTGGCCTCCGCCACCACGTGTCCCGTCGGTGGGATTGCTCGGCAACTACAGCCTGGGACCGGACCCCCAAGGGGCGGTCCCGGGCCCCCATGTATGCCATCTGGACCTCTGGCTATGGGAGGTCCTGCGCCGCTACGTGTCCAGACCATCACAGATGAGACCCGAACCTCCACAAGTGTCATTCAAATCCCTAGTCAGGGGAGGACCGTGACCGCAACATCTGCATGCGTTCTCAACTCCCGCTCTCCACTTAGGCGGGGATACGGTGCTGCAATGTGGTCTGCGGCACATCGCAAAAGCCGCCAAGCATAGCCTCTTGCGAGCTTCTGGCATGGGGAAGCCCGTATTGAATACAGGCAGGAGGCACGCCTGTTCACACCGGTCATAGGCGTGTGCACCCCCACATTAAATGCTGGCGATAAGCACAATCCACAAGGTCTGGGTCGTGCCTGTAATCCGCACTTTACCAAGGCAAGACCATTCTCTGCGCCGCACATGGGTGGCGTCCATCATGACTTCCGCTATTCCAACTACAACACTAGGTGAAGGGACAGGCGGAGGGGACAGGACAACACCGTCTATCTACTCCCCTACGCAAGTCGGCAAGCTAGTCTACACCATAGCCTACACCAGAGCCTTCACCCCACACGCCGACAAGACTGGACAAAGGCGAGTCTGACCAGAGGAGCCCGCACGACGACCAAGAGAAGATATTTGCCTGCCGTGGAGGAAGATCTTGGTCCACCTAGCTCTATTCGTCGCTCCACACTCCATATTATTATATTCTTTGGCCCACTTGTCGTTGTCCAGCTCACTTGTACATGCTCCCCTTAAGCTATAAAAGGGAGGACACATGTGTTGCAAGGGGATAGTGTTAGCTAACTACTGCTACCTGGACACAATAACCAGAGAAACCGAAGAAGATATAGAACAGAACTGTGGTATTGATTATCTGAAAATCTGGATGATTCTTTTACAAGAGTTTAGACTACTTTTTTTGTACGCGCGCTGCCTGCTAAGCAGACCAAATACTGGCCGGATAGCGCCCACTGGGCCTGCGCTTGCGACGGCCCATCTCCGTAGCCGTTTGATCGACATCATTCCCTCCATCTTCCTTCTGATGTGATGGCTGTGGCTGGTGCAAAGCCACTTCATCTTCCCAAGTATCATCTACTGAACGGTCACCACGTGAGACAGTCCTGTGTTGCAACACTTCGACAGGATACTGAATAGCAGGCTGATCAGGAAGTGAAGAACTAACTGGACAGTTTGGAGTGGACATGGTGACAACCTGAGCTGCAACACGTGGAAGACATGATGAACAGTTGCAGATTCTAGCAATTTAAGCTTGTAGGCCACTTGTCCAATTTTCTGCAAGATCTCAAAAGGACCAAAATACTTGTAAGATAATTTGTGACTTGCACGGGCAGCAACAGATGTCTGAACGTATGGCTGCAACTTCAAATACACCATGTCGCCAAGAGATGATGGATTCATTCGCCGACTCCAACTCCAAGGCGGCCACACGTGTAGACAAGGCTCCGTCAACAACATCGATGCGCTCCTACCAAGTTGCCTGGATCTCGGCCACATGCGCATCGATGTCGATGTCGTTCACCTTGGATGACAGCGACGTGATTGACTGGGCGTTGCTCGACACCGTGCGCTCCAACGCTTGCCAATGGCGATCCTGCGCATCCAAGCGGTTGCAAATCTACTGCAACAGGCGAGATTGCGTTGCCAGGGTCTTCGCTTGTTCTTCCATCGTCGCGGAGAGGCCGGACTCCGATGTTCCCGCCATGAGTCGAGGAACACGCCCAAGAACCAAGTCGGATACCACTTGTTAGCTAACTACTGCTACCTGGACACAACTACCAGAGAAAACCGAAGAAGATACAGAACAGAACTATGGTATTGATTATCTGAAAATCTGGATGATTCTTTTACAAGAGTTCAGACTCCTTTTATACGCGTGCTGCCTGCTACCTTAAGCAGACCAAGTACTGGTCGGATAGCGCCCACTTGGCCTGCGCTTGCCACGGCCCAACTCTGTAGCCGTTTGATCGACATCATTCCCGCCATCTTCCTTCTGCTGTGACGTCTGCTGACAGATAGACTCAAGCTCCCGAGGGACAAGCTCGCTCATGCTGCGAGACCCACATTCGAACTCCCTCGGAGGCATCTCCATCTAGATCTAGGCTTTCTCAAACTAAAAAAACTTGACCTGCGGGGGTAAGACAGCCCCCGGACATTGTATTAAGAAGAAGACCTTCTCACACAGGTCAAGAAAACCCCCGAACCCCTGCCCCACCCATACACAGCGGCATCGAAGCCCATGTGAGAACGACCACGACCGGGGCTGAGCCTTAGACCTGTGCTTTGGCGTGGAACAGACGAGGAGATTTTTTTTAACCACAGCCTGAAATTCGCTCCCACGGGGAGTCGAACCCAGGACCTGAGGAGTGCTACTCAGACCACCTAACCAACTCAGATAGAGGCCCTTTCGCTGGCTTTCTCAAACTCTTAGCAGTACAACTCACAGTGGAGTTAGATATTATGCTCCAGCGGCCCGAACCATTCTAAATCCTTATGTGTTATTTTGTTCGTTCATCTCATCAGGCAAACCCAATGCAACCCTCTATTTCTAAGATCAGGCGCGCCTCCGATATTTGGCGCGCCAGGTAGGGGGAACGAAGGTCAGCACTATGGTCTCTCTACCTCTCGATGGATTTCTGGAAGGAGGCGAACGAGGAGTGTTTGAGGTAGCCTTCGTCGGCCATCGATCAAGCTCCACCCTCGACACCCACGAAGGCAGTGCAGGTCGCTGCTTAACTAGGGAGTCGAACACTCGGCGTCGTTGCCCAGGCGGTTAGCTCGGCCTAATACCTTCTATCCATAAGGTAGCATGAGAATGAACAATTCCTTTGTAATAGGATAGCACTTATCTGTGGACCAGCTCGGTGACGTGCACCCTCATAAACCCAGTCCGGCCCAGAGAGGTCTGCCCTCATAAACCTGGTCCAGCCAAGTGAGATCTACCCCTCATAAAACCCGGTTTCTGGGTCCATCGCACAGTTCTCATGTATCCAGTTATAAAGAAAGATTTTGCTCTCAGTTCAATCCTTATGTGTCAATTCCTTTTCCTATTTTATTTTACATGTATCATTTCCTCTACCCCTCACACGAGTCCAAACTGCTTTGTTATCATGAAATTCGAGTTATGTAACTATCCTAGCACTTAGTTTGGACCACACTTAATGATGAATGGGTATCAGATTACTAGGAACTCGGTCCAGGGAAAAGGTCCATGTTCTCGGCTCTCAGGGGTGGTCCGGAGCTAGGTAGTCGCTTAGCTTGGTTCCGTACCGTAAGCCTACACCCTCCATCACCCTAGAACAATTGACCTAGTACCTTGGACTAGGTCCCTAGAGGTTCGGACCTCGTTCAAACTTCAAGGATGGTTCCTGAAACTAAGCTCAACAAGGTCCAGTTACATGATTCGAGGGATTGAATGCAACGAAGTAAGGGCCTAGGAGGTACGTTGCTAAGCATCGATCTTGAATTGTATTTAGGACCGACCTCTTGTTTGACGGTAGCCTCAGACAGTTGAGACTACCTCCTAGAGAGCCAATGTGATAGAGGCCAGTAGAGGAAAAATCTTGCATTTGAGCCAGGCTACACTTAGGCAACGTCTAGTCTGGTGGGATCTGACCCCATAGGCCCGGTATACTAGCGTACATCGCATAGCTCAAGTGCGCTATCCCATGAAAAGATTATTCTCTCCTAGTTTTGTTTTTGCAATAGTGGTGAAGCGTCATCAGACAAGCTACTTGGCAAGTTGGCATGGAGGTCGTAGGCGTGGAGCCGCTGCACACCGCTTAGGATCAGCATGCTTGGAGCAAAGTGCATGAATGGCCCCACTAGTGGATTCGCCACCTCACCCGAGGTGGCCCAGGGGTCTCTATCGGTACCCCAAGATTGGGGTACCCACTCTTGCTGGGTCAAGGCGAGACCCTCTGTGACTACCCATAGCCACATGGTGACGAATAGTCTACCCCGACTCAAAGTCTGGGCCCATCCGAGGAGGCCACTGGCCTCCAGACCTCCACTGGCCTCCGGGCCATTGCCACCACTAGTCCCGTTGGTGGGATTGCTCGGCAACTATAACATGGGGTCGGACCCCCAAGGGGAGGTCACGGGCCCCATGTTTGCCATCTGGACCTTCGGCCCGGGGAGGTCCGGTGCTGCTACATGTTCAGGCCATCACAGATGAGACCCGGACCTCCACAAGTACCATCCGAACCTCCAACCAGGTCAGGTCCAGGGTGCCATGTCTGCATGCGTTCCCAACTCCTGCTCTTCGCTCAGGTGGGGATACGGTGTTGCCACATGTCCTGTGGCGCATCGCAAAGGTCGCTAGGCATAGCCTCATGTGAGCATCTAGCATGGCATGTTTGCATTAAATACGGGCAGGAGGCACGCCTGTTCCCACCAGTCACAGGCGCGTGTACCCCACATTAAATGCGAGTGGTCTATGTAGTCCACAAGGTTTGGGCCACGCCAATAACCCGCTCATTACCGAGTCAAGACCATTGACTCTCTACGCCGCTCAAGGACAGCGCCACCCATCATGACTTCCACTATTCCCACTACAGCACCAGTCGAAGGGACAAACAAAGGGGACAGGACGACACTGTCTATCTACTCCCCTACGCAAGTCGACAAACTAGTATACATCGTAGCCTACACCAGAGCCTTCACCCACACGCCGATAAGACTACGTGAAGGCGAGTCTGGCTAGAGGAGCACACACGATGACCAAGAGAAGATATCTGCCTGTCGCAGAGGAAGACCTTGGTCCACCTAGCTCTATTTGCCGCTCCACGCTCCATATTATTGTATTCCTATGCCCACTTGTCGGGGTTCATCTCCTTGTACATGCTCCCATTAAGCTATAAAAGGGAGGCCACATGCGTTGCAAGGGGACAAACTCAAGCTACCTAGGGAAAAGCTCGCTCGAGCTCGCCCGTGCTAGGAGATCCATAGTCAAACTCCCTCGGAGGCATCTCCATTCAGATCTAGGTTTTCTCAAGCTCTCAGCAATACAACTCACAATGGGGTAGGGTGTTACGCTCGGTGGCCCAAACCACCCTAAATCCTTATGTGTTCTTGTGTTCGTTCATCTCATTAGGCAAACCTAGGCAGCCCTCTATTCGTAGGATTAGGCAGGTGCATTCTGCCACCTGGATGGAGTTTACTCTCCGACAAAGTGGGTACCCAAAAATTTGGGAAATCCCGGTTTACCCTATCAGAGTTTATCTTGTGCAATATATCACTATGTTTGGCATAATATGAGGGTAGTAAATAATTAGGTTACAATATTAATATGTCATTTTGATTGCACAAATATCTCATCTTTATAGTTCACACATTACAAATTAAATTCATAGTGCTAGGAGTGCCACATCACAATGGTACTTGGATACAGAAAAAACTAGCGGTCCAGTACAATGGAAACATAAAATGATTGAAGTAGAACTAATAGAAATCCACACATACAAACATAATACATTACTGCATTAGATACCACAACTTAGGACATTGAAGAGTTCATATAAGTCATCAGTCCATAAGAGTATACTAGGTACGTGCCCGTGCGTTGCGACGGTGTATAACTATTTGATAAATGTTAATGTACAACGATCTTAAGTAACACTACGAAAATTGGCCCCAGTTGATAGTGTAATTTTACCATTTTCAACAGATATAAGTTTAAAAGCAGATCCAACTATTACAATAAACATATGCTTTACAATGTATCATAACATATTTTAGTAGCATTTTGAAGTAAAGAAACTTTGAGTGCGTGCCAAAAAACAAATTATTTTTCCAAAACAACGATGGTGCCGCAAACTATGAGATAGATAACCCGACTTCATCTACAATCCTTGACTGCATGGGCATAAAATAGCATACCTGCAAGCAAAATTTTAGTCAAAACTGAGGATATGTGACCATGATCTTAAGTAGCACTAAGGAAATTGGTCTCAGTTTACAATGTAGTAATTTAACCATTTTTCATAGATAGAAAATTAGAAGCAGATCCAATCATTATAGTAATCCTATGCTTTATGTTGTATCATAGAAGATTTCAGTAGCATTTTTAAGAAAATAAACTTTGAGTGTGCGCTGAAAGAAACATTTTAGAACTGTTGGAAGCTCGTTTCACCGGGGAGATAGATAGCCTGACTTCATCTACAATCCCTGACTGCGTGGGCGCAAAATAGCCTACCTACAAGCAAAATTTTAGAACACAAACATTTTAGAACTCTAATATGTGACTCCAAAAAAATCTTACATCTGTATCGATTACAAATAATTTGCATTAAAAACTATTGGAAGCTCGTTTCACCAGGGAGACACTCAAATCCTTATAAGCAACACAATAGTCTAGTACACGGATTATCTCAAAAAAATATAGCATACGACGAGAGTCATGTACCTAGGGCACAAGTCCTGCTTCCATTTATACTTCCATGTCCACGCCACACACGACAGACCCATAACCAATTTATACAATAGAAACATAGAAAGGGGAAGTGCTTCCTAGATAAAAACATTGTGCAAAATCATTAATAAGTTCAACAAGAGCTTAAGGTCGTATAGACAACACAATGGTGCACTCTTGAGTAGTTAAAACTCAACAGCTATTCAGACAATAAAGTGATAAACACACATCAACAAGAGCATAACAGAATAGGTTAACAGTTACAAGGAACCTACAACTCTGATTACAGATGGAAGCCATCCTCTGTATAAAGCAGGAAAGCCTTCTTCACCGTAGATTTGTCAAGGAAGTTTCATGCTTTTGCTACACTTTTGGGTAGCCTTCATTGTATACATATCTTTGTTGGTTCTGTTTAGATTAGCTACAGGTCATATAAAACATGGAAATGAGGCAAAAAATATCAAAGGGTCATTTAATAGGCAAGTTAAGTAAAAGGAAAGAAATGTAAATGTATACAAGTTTTTTCATTCCAATCGTGTCGTATTTATGGATTAACGTCACAAGGTATCTCAATGGTTGAAGCTATTACAATTAGCAGAATTTGCAATGGAATGAGAAATATATTGAAATGGACATGTGAAAGATAGTTGAATGCTGCATTGACAGAGTAACACATGTATAATCCATAAGCAGGTTGTTAATCAAATGGTTAAACCATGGTGAAATTGCATAGTACCTTGTGAGTGCAGGAAAATGTGCAAGATAAGCAGGCTCTGCCGACCTAGACGGGGCTTCTAACTTAGCCAAAAACAGCACCCGATGACTGTATGAAAATCTGAAACATAAGTAGCATGAGCCAAGCTGAAGCAAGGGTAAAAAGTGTAACCTGATGAAGAGCTGAAAAGATCCGGTAGGAGGTGATATGGTGCGCGAAATCCGCACAAGATAGTACATGGACACTGCACAAGAAATTGAGAACTAAATTAGACAGTAGTAAAGAAAACAGTCAGAATAAATAAAAACAGCCCAGAAACATAATCATTTAGGTGGAATTACAATTAAAAATGATAACTAAAAAAAGAATTGAGAAAACCTCACACTGACCTATGCAACAAGTAACTAACAAATTGACAAGATCAAATAGATCACACTACCATTTGTTTCTGTGAGAACTGAAGTTTGCGTCAAATATAGGCCAAGAAGACAGAGAACATCAATACTGGAAGAGAACACATCAGTATTTAGGACAAAATCTCAGTGCATATTTTCGATCCAATTTTAGTTTATCAGTGGCCACAAGCAGGGACAGATCAAATCCCAAACATTCTCAGCACACAAGCAGGGACAGTAGTATCAACTGAACAAACAAAGATTTGTCTCATTACCAAGCGAACTGCCAAGAAGCGCCGCTAGTCCTCATCTCATCAAAATGAGGTCTGTGTGGATCGTAGGGGCCACATCAGATCGAGACGAGAACCACCCGCCCGAGAAGATCTCACTGCTCTCGCCGCCATTGGCTCCAAGCAAAATGAAAAATGTGGAAGAAGAAGAGAGATCCATTATGCGGACCTGTCTATACGGAGCTGGCGGCGGAGGGGAGGATCCGCCTATAGGTCCACAACGATGCGCCGGTGCCGCGCCAACGCCTCGTGTAGCACGAACGCCTTGTCGGTGGAAGGATCCGCCTATAGGTCCACAACGATGCGCCTAAAGTTTGCGTCTTCATTCGCCGACTCCAAGGCGGCCACACGTGTAGACAAGGCTCCGTCAACAACATCGATGCGCTCCTACCAAGTTGCCTGGATCTCGGCCACATGCGCATCGATGTCGATGTCGTTCACCTTGGATAACAGCGACGTGATTGACTGGGCGTTGCTCGACACCGTGCGCTCCAACGCTTGCCAATGGCGATCCTGCGCATCCAAGCGGTTGCAAATCTACTGCAACAGGCGAGATTGCGTTGCCAGGGTCTTCGCTTGTTCTTCCATCGTGGCGGAGAGGCCGGACTCCGATGTTCCCGCCATGAGTCGAGGAACACGCCCAAGAACCAAGTCGGATACCACTTGTTAGCTAACTACTGCTACCTGGACACAACTACCAGAGAAAACCGAAGAAGATACAGAACAGAACTATGGTATTGATTATCTGAAAATCTGGATGATTCTTTTACAGGAGTTCAGACTCCTTTTATACGCGTGCTGCCTGCTACCTTAAGCAGACCAAGTACTGGTCGGATAGCGCCCACTTGGCCTGCGCTTGCCACGGCCCAACTCTGTAGCCGTTTGATCGACATCATTCCCGCCATCTTCCTTCTGCTGTGACGTCTGCTGACAGATAGACTCAAGCTCCCGAGGGACAAGCTCGCTCATGCTGCGAGACCCACATTCGAACTCCCTCGGAGGCATCTCCATCTAGATCTAGGCTTGCCCCCGGACATTGTATTAAGAAGAAGACCTTCTCACACAGGTCAAGAAAACCCCCGAACCCCTGCCCCACCCATACACAGCGGCATCGAAGCCCATGTGAGAACGACCACGACCGGGGCTGAGCCTTAGACCTGTGCTTTGGCGTGGAACAGACGAGGAGATTTTTTTTAACCACAGCCTGAAATTCGCTCCCACGGGGAGTCGAACCCAGGACCTGAGGAGTGCTACTCAGACCACCTAACCAACTCAGATAGAGGCCCTTTCGCTGGCTTTCTCAAACTCTTAGCAGTACAACTCACAGTGGAGTTAGATATTATGCTCCAGCGGCCCGAACCATTCTAAATCCTTATGTGTTATTTTGTTCGTTCATCTCATCAGGCAAACCCAATGCAACCCTCTATTTCTAAGATCAGGCGCGCCTCCGACATTTGGCGCGCCAGGTAGGGGGAACGAAGGTCAGCACTATGGTCTCTCTACCTCTCGATGGATTTCTGGAAGGAGGCGAACGAGGAGTGTTTGAGGTAGCCTTCGTCGGCCATCGATCAAGCTCCACCCTCGACACCCACGAAGGCAGTGCAGGTCGCTGCTTAACTAGGGAGTCGAACACTCGGCGTCGTTGCCCAGGCGGTTAGCTCGGCCTAATACCTTCTATCCATAAGGTAGCATGAGAATGAACAATTCCTTTGTAATAGGATAGCACTTATCTGTGGACCAGCTCGGTGACGTGCACCCTCATAAACCCAGTCCGGCCCAGAGAGGTCTGCCCTCATAAACCTGGTCCAGCCAAGTGAGATCTACCCCTCATAAAACCCGGTTTCTGGGTCCATCGCACAGTTCTCATGTATCCAGTTATAAAGAAAGATTTTGCTCTCAGTTCAATCCTTATGTGTCAATTCCTTTTCCTATTTTATTTTACATGTATCATTTCCTCTACCCCTCACACGAGTCCAAACTGCTTTGTTATCATGAAATTCGAGTTATGTAACTATCCTAGCACTTAGTTTGGACCACACTTAATGATGAATGGGTATCAGATTACTAGGAACTCGGTCCAGGGAAAAGGTCCATGTTCTCGGCTCTCAGGGGTGGTCCGGAGCTAGGTAGTCGCTTAGCTTGGTTCCGTACCGTAAGCCTACACCCTCCATCACCCTAGAACAATTGACCTAGTACCTTGGACTAGGTCCCTAGAGGTTCGGACCTCGTTCAAACTTCAAGGATGGTTCCTGAAACTAAGCTCAACAAGGTCCAGTTACATGATTCGAGGGATTGAATGCAACGAAGTAAGGGCCTAGGAGGTACGTTGCTAAGCATCGATCTTGAATTGTATTTAGGACCGACCTCTTGTTTGACGGTAGCCTCAGACAGTTGAGACTACCTCCTAGAGAGCCAATGTGATAGAGGCCAGTAGAGGAAAAATCTTGCATTTGAGCCAGGCTACACTTAGGCAACGTCTAGTCTGGTGGGATCTGACCCCATAGGCCCGGTATACTAGCGTACATCGCATAGCTCAAGTGCGCTATCCCATGAAAAGATTATTCTCTCCTAGTTTTGTTTTTGCAATAGTGGTGAAGCGTCATCAGACAAGCTACTTGGCAAGTTGGCATGGAGGTCGTAGGCGTGGAGCCGCTGCACACCGCTTAGGATCAGCATGCTTGGAGCAAAGTGCATGAATGGCCCCACTAGTGGATTCGCCACCTCACCCGAGGTGGCCCAGGGGTCTCTATCGGTACCCCAAGATTGGGGTACCCACTCTTGCTGGGTCAAGGCGAGACCCCCTGTGACTACCCATAGCCACATGGTGACGAATAGTCTACCCCGACTCAAAGTCTGGGCCCATCCGAGGAGGCCACTGGCCTCCAGACCTCCACTGGCCTCCGGGCCATTGCCACCACTAGTCCCGTTGGTGGGATTGCTCGGCAACTATAACATGGGGTCGGACCCCCAAGGGGAGGTCACGGGCCCCATGTTTGCCATCTGGACCTTCGGCCCGGGGAGGTCCGGTGGTGCTACATGTTCAGGCCATCACAGATGAGACCCGGACCTCCACAAGTACCATCCGAACCTCCAACCAGGTCAGGTCCAGGGTGCCATGTCTGCATGCGTTCCCAACTCCTGCTCTTCGCTCAGGTGGGGATACGGTGTTGCCACATGTCCTGCGGCGCATCGCAAAGGTCGCTAGGCATAGCCTCATGTGAGCATCTAGCATGGCATGTTTGCATTAAATACGGGCAGGAGGCACGCCTGTTCCCACCAGTCACAGGCGCGTGTACCCCACATTAAATGCGAGTGGTCTATGTAGTCCACAAGGTTTGGGCCACGCCAATAACCCGCTCATTACCGAGTCAAGACCATTGACTCTCTATGCCGCTCAAGGACAGCGCCACCCATCATGACTTCCACTATTCCCACTACAGCACCAGTCGAAGGGACAAACAAAGGGGACAGGACGACACTGTCTATCTACTCCCCTACGCAAGTCGACAAACTAGTATACATCGTAGCCTACACCAGAGCCTTCACCCACACGCCGATAAGACTACGTGAAGGCGAGTCTGGCTAGAGGAGCACACACGATGACCAAGAGAAGATATCTGCCTGTCGCAGAGGAAGACCTTGGTCCACCTAGCTCTATTTGCCGCTCCACGCTCCATATTATTGTATTCCTATGCCCACTTGTCGGGGTTCATCTCCTTGTACGTGCTCCCATTAAGCTATAAAAGGGAGGCCACATGCGTTGCAAGGGGACAAACTCAAGCTACCTAGGGAAAAGCTCGCTCGAGCTCGCCCGTGCTAGGAGATCCATAGTCAAACTCCCTCGGAGGCATCTCCATTCAGATCTAGGTTTTCTCAAGCTCTCAGCAATACAACTCACAATGGGGTAGGGTGTTACGCTCGGTGGCCCAAACCACCCTAAATCCTTATGTGTTCTTGTGTTCGTTCATCTCATTAGGCAAACCTAGGCAGCCCTCTATTCGTAGGATTAGGCAGGTGCATTCTGCCACCTGGATGGAGTTTACTCTCCGACAAAGTGGGTACCCAAAAATTTGGGAAATCCCGGTTTACCCTATCAGAGTTTATCTTGTGCAATATATCACTATGTTTGGCATAATATGAGGGTAGTAAATAATTAGGTTACAATATTAATATGTCATTTTGATTGCACAAATATCTCATCTTTATAGTTCACACATTACAAATTAAATTCATAGTGCTAGGAGTGCCACATCACAATGGTACTTGGATACAGAAAAAACTAGCGGTCCAGTACAATGGAAACATAAAATGATTGAAGTAGAACTAATAGAAATCCACACATACAAACATAATACATTACTGCATTAGATACCACAACTTAGGACATTGAAGAGTTCATATAAGTCATCAGTCCATAAGAGTATACTAGGTACGTGCCCGTGCGTTGCGACGGTGTATAACTATTTGATAAATGTTAATGTACAACGATCTTAAGTAACACTACGAAAATTGGCCCCAGTTGATAGTGTAATTTTACCATTTTCAACAGATATAAGTTTAAAAGCAGATCCAACTATTACAATAAACATATGCTTTACAATGTATCATAACATATTTTAGTAGCATTTTGAAGTAAAGAAACTTTGAGTGCGTGCCAAAAAACAAATTATTTTTCCAAAACAACGATGGTGCCGCAAACTATGAGATAGATAACCCGACTTCATCTACAATCCTTGACTGCATGGGCATAAAATAGCATACCTGCAAGCAAAATTTTAGTCAAAACTGAGGATATGTGACCATGATCTTAAGTAGCACTAAGGAAATTGGTCTCAGTTTACAATGTAGTAATTTAACCATTTTTCATAGATAGAAAATTAGAAGCAGATCCAACCATTATAGTAATCCTATGCTTTATGTTGTATCATAGAAGATTTCAGTAGCATTTTTAAGAAAATAAACTTTGAGTGTGCGCTGAAAGAAACATTTTAGAACTGTTGGAAGCTCGTTTCACCGGGGAGATAGATAGCCTGACTTCATCTACAATCCCTGACTGCGTGGGCGCAAAATAGCCTACCTACAAGCAAAATTTTAGAACACAAACATTTTAGAACTCTAATATGTGACTCCAAAAAAATCTTACATCTGTATCGATTACAAATAATTTGCATTAAAAACTATTGGAAGCTCGTTTCACCAGGGAGACACTCAAATCCTTATAAGCAACACAATAGTCTAGTACACGGATTATCTCAAAAAAATATAGCATACGACGAGAGTCATGTACCTAGGGCACAAGTCCTGCTTCCATTTATACTTCCATGTCCACGCCACACACGACAGACCCATAACCAATTTATACAATAGAAACATAGAAAGGGGAAGTGCTTCCTAGATAAAAACATTGTGCAAAATCATTAATAAGTTCAACAAGAGCTTAAGGTCGTATAGACAACACAATGGTGCACTCTTGAGTAGTTAAAACTCAACAGCTATTCAGACAATAAAGTGATAAACACACATCAACAAGAGCATAACAGAATAGGTTAACAGTTACAAGGAACCTACAACTCTGATTACAGATGGAAGCCATCCTCTGTATAAAGCAGGAAAGCCTTCTTCACCGTAGATTTGTCAAGGAAGTTTCATGCTTTTGCTACACTTTTGGGTAGCCTTCATTGTATACATATCTTTGTTGGTTCTGTTTAGATTAGCTACAGGTCATATAAAACATGGAAATGAGGCAAAAAATATCAAAGGGTCATTTAATAGGCAAGTTAAGTAAAAGGAAAGAAATGTAAATGTATACAAGTTTTTTCATTCCAATCGTGTCGTATTTATGGATTAACGTCACAAGGTATCTCAATGGTTGAAGCTATTACAATTAGCAGAATTTGCAATGGAATGAGAAATATATTGAAATGGACATGTGAAAGATAGTTGAATGCTGCATTGACAGAGTAACACATGTATAATCCATAAGCAGGTTGTTAATCAAATGGTTAAACCATGGTGAAATTGCATAGTACCTTGTGAGTGCAGGAAAATGTGCAAGATAAGCAGGCTCTGCCGACCTAGACGGGGCTTCTAACTTAGCCAAAAACAGCACCCGATGACTGTATGAAAATCTGAAACATAAGTAGCATGAGCCAAGCTGAAGCAAGGGTAAAAAGTGTAACCTGATGAAGAGCTGAAAAGATCCGGTAGGAGGTGATATGGTGCGCGAAATCCGCACAAGATAGTACATGGACACTGCACAAGAAATTGAGAACTAAATTAGACAGTAGTAAAGAAAACAGTCAGAATAAATAAAAACAGCCCAGAAACATAATCATTTAGGTGGAATTACAATTAAAAATGATAACTAAAAAAAGAATTGAGAAAACCTCACACTGACCTATGCAACAAGTAACTAACAAATTGACAAGATCAAATAGATCACACTACCATTTGTTTCTGTGAGAACTGAAGTTTGCGTCAAATATAGGCCAAGAAGACAGAGAACATCAATACTGGAAGAGAACACATCAGTATTTAGGACAAAATCTCAGTGCATATTTTCGATCCAATTTTAGTTTATCAGTGGCCACAAGCAGGGACAGATCAAATCCCAAACATTCTCAGCACACAAGCAGGGACAGTAGTATCAACTGAACAAACAAAGATTTGTCTCATTACCAAGCGAACTGCCAAGAAGCGCCGCTAGTCCTCATCTCATCAAAATGAGGTCTGTGTGGATCGTAGGGGCCACATCAGATCGAGACGAGAACCACCCGCCCGAGAAGATCTCACTGCTCTCGCCGCCATTGGCTCCAAGCAAAATGAAAAATGTGGAAGAAGAAGAGAGATCCATTATGCGGACCTGTCTATACGGAGCTGGCGGCGGAGGGGAGGATCCGCCTATAGGTCCACAACGATGCGCCGGTGCCGCGCCAACGCCTCGTGTAGCACGAACGCCTTGTCGGTGGAAGGATCCGCCTATAGGTCCACAACGATGCGCCTAAAGTTTGCGTCAAATATAGGCCAAGAAGATAGAGAACGATCTGTTCTCAACTATTAGCAGAAAACAGTTGAGGTTTCAAAATAATTAACAATAAATAATGATGGTTTTTTATATTTGCAACCGTACCAAAATACATTTGTAGCACCTTGAACAAGAGCAGAGCTATATCGTAGCGATATTTCTTTTTCGTCAAGAGGGCTTCAAACAACTTCATAACAAAAATGTAATCAATAAACTAAGTTTAAATATGAATGTATCTATAATTGAGAGAATCATGTCTTGTGAAGGAATAATCAATCGAAAATCAAACTAAATTATACTGCATCCTGAGATTATCTTTTTTTTACCAATGATTTATGTTACATGTCAACCTAAACTACATGATTTCTTTTTTGATAACATAAATGGATACTTTTAAAAGACATGAACTTGAAACGGAAACCATGATATCTTGATAATGTACATGGCCTGTATTTAATACATCCTCAGACCATTTGTTAACTTACTAACATAGCATACCCATTTGTGAAAAAGAAGTGCAAATATGTTGGTCACGAAGGACTTGCTCCAGAGTTGCACTATCAACTCAAGTATAAGCCTGCCACTTTCAGGCACTCTAACGGCCATTAATGTATGAATTTTCAACTTCTTGATTATATACTTAGAGATCAATGCCTAAGTAAGATTAGTATATTACATTGTTGAAACAAATCATGTCTCGTATGCTCAGAGGTACCAAACAAAAGCAATTGCACTGCATCTGAATCTCTATCTGAGCACTTCTAGGAAAGGTTGCTCGTATCTAACAGAATACCTGCGAGCTGATGGGGAACCACATTAAGTATAATCAAGAGAGTTCCTTAGGAAAAATATAATCAGGAGATTGAAAGGGAAATATGCCCTTGGGCCATTTCTAAGTGTTTTGGTGATTTAGTGTCCAACACAAGTGCCTAAGTGTCAAATGGTGGACAAAGTACAAATCAAATATAAAGGTATGGTTCTTAGACTTAGTACATTGTTTTAGAGACTAATGTATTGTGTCTAAGTGCTGGAAACAGGAGAAATCAAATTGAAGAAGAGATGGCCTTGTTCAGCCAAAGTCAGCTCTGTCTGGGTGCACCGGACTGTCCGGTGGTGCACCGGACAGTGTCCGGTGCGCCAGGCTGGCTCAGGCGAACTTGCTGCTCTCGGGAAGTGATTAACGGCGTATGGCTATAATTCACCGGACTGTCCGGTGTGCACCGGACAGTGTCCGGTGTGCACCGGACAGTGTCCGGTGAGGCAACGGTCGGCCGGGGCCAACGGTCGGCCGCGTAATCCAGGCGCGACGCGTGGCCGAGCCAACGACTAGAAGGGGGCACCGGACTGTCCGGTGTGCACCGGACAGTGTCCGGTGCGCCAACGGCTCCAAGGCGCCAACGGTTGGCTTTGCCAAAGAAGGAAAGAAATCCGCACCGGACAGTGTCCGATGGTGCACCGTACTGTCCGGTGCGCCAGGCAACAGAAGGCAAGAATAGCCTTCATGGAATGCACTCAACGGCTCCTAGCTACCTTGGGGCTATAAAAGGGACCCCTAGGCACATGGAGGAGTACACCAAGCATTCTCTAAGCATTCCTAAGCACCAAGACTTTGATTCTGCGCATTTGATTCTTTGCAATAGCAATTAGAGCTCTAGTTGAGTTGTGAACTCGTTGAGTTGTGTTGTGAGCTCTTGTTGCGACTTGTGTGCGTGTTGTCGTTGTGATTTCGTGTCTTGTGTGAGTTGCTCATCCCTCCCTTACTCCGTGCTTCTTTGTGAACATCAAAGTGTAAGGGCGAGAGGCTCCAAATTGTGGAGATTCCTCGCAAACGGGATATAGTAAAGCAAAGCAAAACACCATGGTATTCAAGTGGGTCTTTGGACCGCTTGAGAGGGGTTGATTGCAACCCTCATCTGTTGGGACGCCACAACGTGGACTAGACAAGTGTTGAACTTGGCCGAACCACAGGATAAACCATTGTGCCATCTCTGTGTTGATCTCTTTATGGTTTACGTGTTGTGCAAGCTCTCCTCTCTAGCCACTTGGCTTAACTGTGCTAACTCTAATCAAGTTTTGTGGATTAAGTTTTAAGTTTTCATAGGATCACCTATTCACCCCCCCTCTAGGTGCTCTCAATTGGTATCAGAGCCGTTCTCTTCAAGAAAGGGACTAATCGCCCGAAGAGATGGATCCTAAGGGCAAGGGGATTATGATCAGTGATAAGGAGAAGGAGTCTTTTGTCAACGAGCCAAAAGATGACAAGCCTACCGACTCGGGCTCGGGCCACAAATAAAAAGATGGAAAGAAGAAGAAGACTAGGCGCATCAAGGAGATTGTCTACTACGACGACAGCGACGAGTCCTCTTCTTCTCAAAAGGACAACGACGACAACGACTACAACAAAAGAAAGACGGTCAATTCAAACTTTTCTTTCGATTACTCTCGTATTCCGCAAAGTACAAATACTCATTTGCTCTCCATTCCACTTGGCAAACCTCCTCACTTTGATGGAGAGGACTACGAATTTTGGAGTCACAAAATGCGTAGTCACTTGTTTTCTCTCCATCCGAGCATATGGGAGATAGTAGAGAGTGGAATGAAATTTGATAGTACTGATAGTCCCATGTTCATTAACGAGCAAATTCACAAAAATGCACAAGCTACTACTGTTCTTCTAGCTTCATTGTGCAGGGACGAATACCATAAGGTGAGCGGCTTGGACAATGCCAAGCAGATCTGGGACACCCTCAAGATCTCACATGAGGGGAACGACGTCACCATGCTCACCAAGATGGAGTTGGTGGAAGGCAAACTCGGGAGATTCACGATGATAAGAGGGGAGGAGCCAACTCAAACGTACAACAGGCTCAAGACCCTCATCAACAAGATAAGGAGCTATGGAAGCACACGATGGACGGACCACGACGTCGTCCACCTAATGCTAAGGTCCTTTACCATCCTTGATCCACATCTTGTGAACAATATTCGTGAGAATCCTAGGTACACAAAGATGACGCCCGAGGAGATCCTTGGAAAGTTCGTAAGCGGGCGGATGATGATCAAGGAGGCGAGATACGTGGACGACGCGTTGAACGGTCCAATCCATGAGCCTCAACCCATTGCTCTCAAGGCAACGAGGAGCAAGGAGGCGCTACCTAGCAAGGTAGCGCAAGTTGAGGCGGCCGGGCTCAATGATGAAGAGATGGCCCTCATCATCAAGCGCTTCAAGACGGCGCTTAAGGAACGCAAGGGACAGCCTAACAAGAACAAGACGAAGGGGAAGCGCTCATGCTTCAAATGTGGTAAGGTTGGTCATTTTATCGCTAACTGTCCTGATAATGATAGTGACCAGGAACAAGGGAACAAGAGGGAAAAGAAGAAAGCTTACAAGAAGGCTAAGGGCGAGGCACACCTTGGCAAGGAAAAGGACTCGGATTGTTCGTCGTCCGACTCCGACAATGAAGGACTCACCGCCACCGCCTTCAACAAATCGGCCCTCTTCCCAAACGAGCGTCATACATGCCTCATGGCAAGGGAGAAGAAAGTAAGCACTCGTAATACTAGTACTTATGCTTCTTCAAGTGAGGATGAGTCTAGCGATGATGATGAAATAGATTATTCATGCTTATTCAAGGGATTAGATAGATCTAAAATTGATAAGATTAATGAATTAATTGATGCCTTGAATGATAAGAATAGGTTATTAGAAAAGCAAGATGATATTTTGTATGAAGAACATGATAAGTTTGTAGAGGCTCAAAAATCCCTTGCTTTAGAAATTAAAAGGAATGAAATGCTTTCTTGTGAATTGTCTGCATGTCATGACTCTATTTCTAGCTTAAAGAGCATAAATGATTATTTAGATGCTAAGTTAGAAATAGCAAATAAATCAACATCTTGTGTAGAACATGTTAAGATTTGCAATAGGTGCAAAGATTTTAATGTTGATGCTTGTAGTGAACACCTAGTTTGCATCTCTAAATTAAATGATGAAGTGGCTAGTCTTAATGCCCAACTTAAAACTAGCAAGAGTGATTTTAATAAACTAAAATTTGCTAGGGATGCCTACACGGTTGGTAGACACCCCTCAATTAAGGATGGGCTTGGCTTCAAGAGGGAAGCCAAGAACTTGACAAGCCATAAGGCTCCCATTCCCATCAAGGAGAAAGGGAAGGCCCCTATGGCAAATAGTGTGCAAAGGAACCATGCCTTCTTATACCATGATAGGAGATATTCTAGGAATGTTCATCATGATATAAGTTGCGATGATATTGGTTCACATGCTTATGATTCACATGCAATGCTTGCTTCAAGTTCTTCTATGATGTATGATAGAATTGTGGCTAGGAAAAATGTCATTCATCATGTGCCTAGAAGAAATATTGTTCATGCTCCTAGGAAAGTAATGAATGAACCTTCTACAATTTATCATGCTTGCAATGCTTCATTTGCAATTTGTAGAAAGGATAGGAAGATAGTTACTAGAAAATTAGGGGCAAAATGTAAGGGAGACAAGACTTGCATTTGGGTCCCTAAGACTATTGTGACTAACCTTGCAGGACCCAACATGAGTTGGGTACCTAAGACCCAAGCCTAAAATTGCCTTGCAGGTTTATGCATCCGGGGGCTCAAGCTGGATTATCGACAGCGGATGCACAAACCACATGACGGGGGAGAAGAGGATGTTCTCCTCCTACGTCAAGAACAAGGATTCCCAAGATTCAATCATATTCGGTGATGGGAACCAAGGCAAGGTGAAAGGGTTAGGAAAAATTGCTATTTCTTCCGAGCACTTTATTTCGAATGTGTTTTTAGTTGAGTCGCTTGGATATAATTTGTTATCCGTAAGTCAATTATGTAATATGGGATATAATTGTTTATTCACTAATATAGATGTGTCTGTCTTTAGAAGAAGTGATGGTTCATTAGCTTTTAAGGGTGTACTAGACGACAAACTTTATCTAGTGGATTTTGCAAAAGAGGAGGCCGGTCTAGATGCATGCTTAATTGCTAAGACTTGCATGGGCTGGTTGTGGCATCGCCGCTTAGCACATGTGGGGATGAAGAACCTTCACAAGCTTCTAAAGGGAGAACACGTGATAGGTCTAAAAATGTTACTTTCGAAAAAGATAGACCTTGTGCAGCTTGTCAAGAAGGTAAACAGGTGGGAAGCTCTCATCATGCCAAGAATGTGATGACAACATCAAGACCCCTGGAGTTACTTCATATGGACCTCTTCGGACCCGTCGCCTATCTAAGCATAGGAGGAAGTAAGTATGGTCTTGTTATAGTTGATGATTTTTCCCGCTTCACTTGGGTATTCTTTTTGCAGGATAAATCTGAAAACCAAGGGACCCTCAAACGCTTCCTAAGGAGAGCTCAAAACGAGTTTGAGCTCAAGGTGAAGAAGATAAGGAGCGACAATGGGTCCAAGTTCAAGAACCTTCAAGTGGAGGAGTACCTTGAGGAGGAAGGGATCAAGCACGAGTTCTCCGCTCCCTACACACCACAGCAAAATGGTGTGGTAGAGAGGAAGAACAGGACGCTTATAGATATGGCGAGGACGATGCTTGGAGAGTTCAAGACCCCCGAGCGCTTTTGGTCGGAAGCCGTGAACACGGCTTGCCACGCCATCAACAGGGTCTACCTTCATCGCCTCCTCAAGAAGACGTCATACGAGCTACTAACCGGTAACAAACCCAATGTTTCGTGTTTCCGAGTTTTTGGGAGTAAATGCTACATTCTAGTGAAGAAAGGTAGGAATTCTAAATTTGCTCCCAAAGCTGTAGAAGGGTTTTTGTTAGGTTATGACTCAAATACAAAGGCGTATAGGGTCTTCAACAAATCATCGGGTTTGGTTGAAGTCTCTAGCGACATTGTATTTGATGAGACTAATGGCTCTCCAAGAGAGCAAGTTTTTGATCTTGATGATGTAGATGAAGAAGACATTCCAACTGCCGCAATGCGCACCATGGCAATTGGAGATGTGAGGCCACTGGAACAAAAGGAGCAAGATCAACCTTCTTCCTCAACAATGGTGCATCCCCCAACTCAAGACGATGAACATGTTCATCAAGAGGAGGCGTGTGATCAAGGGGGATCACAAGATGATCATGTAATGGAGGAAGAAGCGCAACCGGCACCTCCAACCCAAGTTCGAGCAATGATTCAAAGGGATCATCCCGTCGACCAGATTTTGGGTGACATTAGCAAGGGATTAACTACTCGGTCTCGATTAGTTAATTTTTGTGAGCATTACTCCTTTGTCTCTCCCATTGAGCCTTTCAGGGTAGAGGAGGCCTTGCTAGATCCGGACTGGGTGTTGGCCATGCAGGAGGAGCTCAACAACTTCAAGAGAAATGAAGTTTGGACACTGGTGCCTCGTCCCAAGCAAAATGTTGTGGGAACCAAGTGGGTGTTCCGCAACAAACAAGATGAGCACGGGGTGGTGACAAGGAACAAGGCACGACTTGTGGCAAAAGGTTATGCCCAAGTCGCAGGTTTGGACTTTGAGGAGACTTTTGCTCCTGTGGCTAGGCTAGAGTCCATTCGTATTTTGCTAGCATATGCCGCTCACCATTCTTTCAGGTTGTTCCAAATGGATGTGAAGAGCGCTTTCCTCAACGGGCCAATCAAGGAGGAGGTGTACGTAGAGCAACCCCCTGGCTTCGAGGATGAACGGTACCCCGACCACGTGTGTAAGCTCTCTAAGGCGCTCTATGGACTTAAGCAAGCCCCAAGAGCATGGTATGAATGCCTTAGAGACTTTTTAATTGTTAATGCTTTCAAGGTTGGGAAAGCAGATCCAACTCTTTTTACTAAGACTTGTGATGGTGATCTTTTTGTGTGCCAAATTTATGTCGATGACATAATATTTGGTTCTACTAATCAAAAGTCTTGTGAAGAGTTTAGCAGGGTGATGACTCAAAAGTTTGAGATGTCGATGATGGGTGAGTTAAGCTATTTCCTTGGGTTCCAAGTGAAGCAACTCAAGGACGGCACCTTCATCTCCCAAACGAAGTACACTCAAGATTTGATCAAGAGGTTTGGGATGAAGGACGCAAAGCCCGCAAAGACTCCAATGGGAACTGACGGACACACTGACCTCAACAAAGGAGGTAAGTCCGTTGATCAAAAAGCATACCGGTCTATGATAGGGTCCTTACTTTATTTATGTGCTAGTAGACCGGATATTATGCTTAGCGTATGCATGTGTGCTAGATTTCAATCTGATCCAAGGGAATGTCACTTAGTGGCGGTGAAGCGAATTCTTAGATATTTAGTCGCTACGCCTTGCTTCGGGATCTGGTATCCAAAGGGGTCTACATTTGACTTGATTGGATACTCAGACTCCGACTATGCTGGATGTAAGGTCGATAGGAAGAGTACATCGGGGACGTGCCAATTCTTAGGAAGGTCCCTGGTGTCATGGAGCTCTAAGAAACAAACTTCAGTTGCCCTATCCACCGCTGAGGCCGAGTATGTTGCCGCAGGACAGTGTTGCGCGCAACTACTTTGGATGAGGCAAACCCTCAGGGACTTTGGCTACAATTTGAGCAAAGTCCCACTCCTATGTGATAATGAGAGTGCTATCCGCATGGCGGATAATCCTGTTAAACACAGCCGCACAAAGCACATAGACATCCGGCATCACTTTTTGAGAGACCACCAGCAAAAGGGAGATATCAAAGTGTTTCATGTTAGCTCCGAGAACCAGCTAGCCGATATCTTTACCAAGCCTTTAGATGAGCAGACCTTTTGCAAGTTGCGAAGTGAGCTAAATGTCTTAGATTCGCGGAACTTGGATTGATTTGTAGCATACATGTGTTTATGCCTTTGATCATGTTCCTTCATGCATTCTAGTGTTTAGTTATGGTGCTCAAGTTGTACAAGCACTCCCCGGACCTTACAAGTCCATTTGCATGTGATGCACAAATTTAGGGGGAGATGTGCTACAACTTGACCCTTTGAGACTAACTGTGTGCTTGAGTTTGCTTAATTTAGTCTCAAAGGTGGTTTGAAAGGGAAAAGGTGGACTTGGACCATGCAAGACTTCCACTACACTCCGATGAAAGAGTAACTTTTTCCAAGTTCATCATAGTACTCTTATTGTCGTTTTACTCTTAGTTGAAGATTTTGGTGAGGCAATGGGGTTAAAGGGCCAAGATTGATCCCGTTTTGGTGCTTGATGCCAAAGGGGGAGAAAATAAGGCCAAAGCAAGATATGGATCAGCTACCACTTGAGAATTTTGAAAAAGTAGAGTTAGAGTTTTTGTTTGTCAAAATACTCTTGTTTGTCTCTTATTGTCAAAAGTTGGTCTCTTGTGGGGAGAAGGCTTAATTATGGGAAAACGGGGGAGTTTTTTGAAATCTTTGATCAATTTCTCTTGGAACAACTCTTGTTATGACTCAACAAGTGTTTTTGACTTAGAGATAGGAAATTGAGGTTGATTTGCAAAAACAAACCAAGTGGTGGCAAAGAATGATCCATATATGCCAAATGTGATTCAAAACAAATTTGAGTTCTTGCTTGAATTGATTTTGTATTTGTTCTACTTGCTTTATGTTGTGTTGGCATAAATCACCAAAAAGGGGGGAGATTGAAAGGGAAATGTGCCCTTGGGCCATTTCTAAGTGTTTTGGTGATTTAGTGTCCAACGCAAGTGCCTAAGTGTCAAATGGTGGACAAAGTACAAATCAAGTATAAAGGTATGGTTCTCAGACTTAGTACATTGTTTTAGAGACTAATGTATTGTGTCTAAGTGCTGGAAACAGGAGAAATCAAATTGAAGAAGAGATGGCCTTGTTCAGCCAAAGTCAGCTCTGTCTGGGTGCACCGGACTGTCCGGTGGTGCACCGGACAGTGTCCGGTGCGCCAGGCTGGCTCAGGCGAACTTGCTGCTCTCGGGAAGTGATTAACGGCGTACGGCTATAATTCACCGGACTGTCCGGTGTGCACCGAACAGTGTCCGGTGAGGCAACGGTCGGCCGGGGCCAACGGTCGGCCGCGTAATCCGGGCGCGACGCGTGGCCGAGCCAACGACTAGAAGGGGGCATCGGACTGTCCGGTGTGCACCGGACAGTGTCCGGTGCGCCAACGGCTCCAAGGCGCCAACGGTCGGCTTCGCCAAAGAAGGAAAGAAATCCGCACCGGACAGTGTCCGGTGGTGCACCGGACTGTCCGGTGCGCCAGGCGACAGAAGGCAAGAATAGCCTTCCTGGAATGCACTCAACGGCTCCTAGCTACCTTGGGGCTATAAAAGGGACCCCTAGGCGCATGGAGGAGTACACCAAGCATTCTCTAAGCATTCCTAAGCACCAAGACTTCGATTCCGCGCATTTGATTCTTTGCGATAGCAATTAGAGCTCTAGTTGAGTTGTGAACTCGTTGAGTTGTGTTGTGAGCTCTTGTTGCGACTTATGTGCGTGTTGTCGTTGTGATTTCGTGTCTTGTGTGAGTTGCTCATCCCTCCCTTACTCCGTGCTTCTTTGTGAACATCAAAGTGTAAGGGCGAGAGGCTCCAAGTTGTGGAGATTCCTCGCAAACGGGATATAGTAAAGCAAAGCAAAATACCGTGGTATTCAAGTGGGTCTTTGGACCGCTTGAGAGGGGTTGATTGCAACCCTCGTCCGTTGGGACGCCACAACGTGGACTAGGCAAGTGTTGAACTTGGCCGAACCATGGGATAAACCACTGTGCCATCTCTGTGTTGATCTCTTTGTGGTTTACGTGTTGTGCAAGCTCTCCTCTCTAGCCACTTGGCTTAACTGTGCTAACTCTAATCAAGTTTTGTGGATTAAGTTTTAAGTTTTCACAGGATCACCTATTCACCCCCCCCCCTCTAGGTGCTCTCAGAGATGCCCATAATTTACACAAGATACTGCATGTAGAAAATACACTTACCAGAAGTTTCTTTATGTCCAAGTTTTGAAGCAAGCTATACGCATCCTCGCAATAGGTATGGGTCAGGGTTGTACAAACTGAAGCCACCTAGGAGGAAAAATCAAGCATGCTTATGAAGTAAATGCTGATGTCATATACATTAACCTATGAAGCACTTGATAAGTACAATAAGTCAATAAGTACACATTATTACCTCAGCTTTTGATTTCAAAACATCTTGCCCCACCACAAGCAAGCTAACTCGCTGGTCCATTATTAGCCCATCCATGTCAACCTGATTATGATCCTCAAAATCAGAATCATATATACATTTTGGTTCCATGTGACATGTATATAGCTTGATTATTCCTTACAAACTGGGGAATGGAGAATTTTGCATGCCATAAACAAATGCAAAATTCTGAAAAGCAATTGGAAGGAAACAAGCACATATAGTTAGTGGCTGGTGATGGTGCATGTTGCTCTTCTTTAACTCTTCATGATATCTTATATTCTTATGCATACATTACTTTATGTTGTCCCCCACTCGTGGCATGGATCCGTCTTCCCTTTCTATCAGTGTATTGTGCTAAAAACGCAAATGTGAAATTCTGAAAACCTGTTGGTGTCATGGTCACTAAGGACGACAACCACATGGTGCCAATCAAAATTGAGGACACCCACATGACCCTACTGAAATGTGTTGTTGTATATACCCCATCCCTATTGCCTCTGCCTCAAATAAACGCTCAATAACTCTAGGACCAAGACAGTTGTCTAATCTGTCCGAAACTAACTCCATACCGTACGGTGTCCATTACCATTCACGTCTTGAAGAGGCACAATGTATTCTCATTAACATCATGTAACACCCCTGGTGTTACTATAACTAAAACTTGAGCATGGCATCATAAGCATTGGCATTGCATATGTTTGATACACCTAGAGTGCATTCACTAGGCAAAAATTTCAAACAAGTTGTATTGTTTTAATGTTTTGCAAATAGAACCCTGGATAGGGAACTTAACCCCAAATAGGGATTAAAGGGGTAAAACTTAACCCAAATTGAGAAAACCTAAAGGCTTTAGGGAAATAGTTGTAAAATATCCCCAAAAACAAAGTTGAATCACATTTATACCCCTGGGACATCAAGAATCTCAATTAGAACCCTGGAAAACCCTAAAACCAAACCCTAGGGACCTATGTGCAAAATTAGTCCACTTTTGGGCTAAAGTGCAAAAACCAAGTCAAATAAGTATTTTAAGTCATTTGGTTCACAAATATGTGGACTTGAAAGCCAAACCCTAAGTTTTGGACTCATTTGCAAAAAGGACCCCAATTTTGATTCCTATACTAAGTCTGAAATCAGGGTTATAGGCCCAACTTTGGGGCTGTGTAGCTTTCAAAATAATGAGAATTCATATTAGGTCACCACAGCAAAATTGTAACCTGATTATAGAAGAACAACTTTGCTTAAGGTGGTAAGCTCACTTGTTGAGAAAAATTCAGAGATAATCTTGCCTGAAGTTACTCTGTCAGGCTTGTATCAAGAAACTGAAACTGAACCTGAAGTCAGAAGTGGTCACCGTGATATGAGACCGATTTAAGCACGCCATAACTTTTAATACGTTCGGTTTTGATCCAGGAATCCTATAGTAAGTTTGGAGATTGATGATTAGTGAACAACTTTTATTAAGAGGGATCGCTCTGTTCCTAACAAGAATCGAGAGATAAGCGGGTGGGATCATGGCCGGTTCAGGCGACTGAAATAGATGAGCCATGGTACAGTGTTTTGGATGGATCAGAACGCCAGCTCAGCTCGCCGTCGTTAATCACCGTCCGAAATCGTGCAGGGTGTTGGGTGGATAACACCGGGAAAAGGTAGCTCGTACATGGCACCCTCTCCTGTGCTCGGCCGGAGTTACTCACCGGCGGCCGCCGTGACTCAGTGGATTCCGCCGCAGTGGCACTCATGCCGTCGTTCTCCCTCACTGTATCTCTTTCCGACGTGGTAAGCATGCACGTGTGTTACTATCCGTGGCCGGGGGCCATCCGTTGGGCCACCGTGCCTATAAATTGAGCAGGGGGTCACGACGAGGTGCTCGCTGATCTTCAAGTGAGCTCAGGTACAACCAGAAATTCACACTGTCCTCTCCACCTTCTCTCAAATCGATTGCGCACGGTGAAAGCCCAGTCCCTTACTATCCTATAGCCTCAATCCCCACCCCTAATTTCGTCCAGAGACGTTGAATTGCCACTTCCCCCCAATTCAGTCCGCCGCGCCACCCAAAACAGCCCGCCCGTGGCCAGCGTACTCTGGTAAGTCATTGTCCAATCCTTGCGTCGTTCTAGTGTTCTTGCATACTCGCGAAGCTCACGGTGGCGTCTGTTTGCTCTGATCGACCATGGTTTGGCGAGAACATGTACTCCCGTGCTCGGTTCCCGCCGTGCACGTGGACCGGCTATTCTCGGGGTGCTCGAGTTAAATTAGTGGGTGTTCCGAGACCGTCTTAGGTCGGTAAAGCCTCCCCGATAATCGGCTTGAGCAATCATCGCCGGTCATGGCCGGTATGTGCCTCGGCAGGCGTGAACGATGAGCGCGCCGCGGTCGAGGACTAGTTTGGAGAAGAAATAGAAAGTCGGGGGCGTTTCTGTGAAGTGTCAGCGACTATTTTAAATAGGGTTTGGAGTTCTTCAGGTTATTCAATACTGCAGGGGTCTGTTCGCAAAATCGCCGGAGCGCGCGGGCGCGCGCGCGGGTGCTTTCTCCCTCTGAGCTGGGCCACTGGGCTGAAACCAGCCCAGTACTATTCATAAGTTTTTATTTCAGCCCAGTACTATTCATAAGTTTTTCTTTTTCTTTTTACTCCAGAGCTAAAACAATTGTAGAAAATTACAGAAAAATCCTAAAATTGTGAAACCAATTTTCCTAGGCTTGTTATTTTCCCTAGAAAAATCCTAAAGTTGTGGAGAGGGAGCGTACGTGCAGGAAGCGAACAAGGAGCCCAGGCCATGGGGCGAGCTCACCTGCTCGAGCTCGGACCCAGAGAAATGTCCTGCGCGCGGTAGAGCCAGGGGGAGCGGGTCGCTGTGCAGGGAGCGCGGCCAAAGGTGAAGGGGGCGCTATGCACAGGGAGGTCAGCCGGAGGTGGAAGAAGGACGCCGAGCACAGGGGCTTTGGACGCCCTAGTTGCTGGCCGAGCAGGGAAGAACATGGTAAGGCGCCATGGGAGAAACTCGAGCTCGCTACCATGGGGGGGAAGCTTCAGCGCGCCGAGGAAGAAGGAGCAGGGGGCGCCATGGCGAGGAAGGGAGCTGAGCTTGCTGCACGCTGGGGAAGAAGGTGCTGCTGCGCGTGGGGGAAGAAGCCAGGGAGAGAAGAAAGTGGCGGCTAGGGAAAAGTGAGGGGTGGGAGTGAAAATTGCCAAGTGAGCACCCCTATTTATAGAAGAAGCCCTAGGGTTAGGGTTTTCTCATGGGCCAAATGGACCGGGCTGGAATGGGCTTGGCACAAAACACGTACCCGGGTCGCGCTAAATTATTTTTCCGAATAAAAAAGCTCCCGTGGAATTCGTTTCTACAGAGAACAGAGCGAATTAGAGTTTCGGTGAACGGACGATTGAGCGATTAATTCGACCGAGAGTTTGATTTGAATTCGCTCGGAAATAATTCCCTACGCGTGATTCGAAAATAGATCATCCTGAGATTTGATCGGCTTTGGATTTTTAGTCGGAGAAGGCGAATCGTGATATTTTAAAATCACTGTCGATACGAGGTTTTGAGTTCGGTTCGGACATGAGATATTTGGTTGAGTCGGATAAAATTGATTAGAGGACGACATATTGAGCATTCCATTTGAGAGTACGGATTCAGATCAAAATAGTCGAACATAGATCAAAGTTCGAGGAATTAGACTCGGGCTCAGATCAAATAACAGTCGTCGAGATTTTGATTAAATGAGCTTCAGATGAGATTTATAATTCAAGATGGATTATCGAGTTCGTATTCGTGCCGAGAATTAAAAGTTTTAAAAGGCTCCAAAATTGGCCTTCTGTGAGACTGAGTAACTCCAAATTCGGTGAAATGAGAATGAGAAATCTGGATAAACAGAGATAGACACAATCGAGTAATAGAATTTTTTACTGAGCATCCGAGATTAGGAATAATCTCCCGATATAACACGAAATAGACACCTAGGGTGTCACATGAACTATGCCCCAACACTTTTCAAGGCAACTATTTAGAATACAATCAAAACATTGATATTCTTCTAATACCTGTTGGACAACCAGCTGAGAATCACCAAATATCTTCACATGTTTTACTCCCATACAATTTAAAAGCTCCAAACCGAACAAAAGGGCCTCATATTTGGCTTGATTGTTAGTGCAATAAGTTTTCAATCGGCTAGAGAAGTCGAAGTAGACATTACTTGGTGAAACAAGCACGATGTCAATTCCTTGCCCTTCATTGCAAACTGATCCATCAAAATATAAAGTCCAGGGAGTAACAGTGAGGTATGATATATTTAGTTTATGAGTATCATTGATCCGATGTTCTACAATAAAATCTGCTACGACCTGGCCTTTCATAGATTTCAATGGTTCATAGGCCAATTCATACTCTATAAGTGCATAAGCCCATTTACCAATCCTACCACTCATAATCGGGTTTTGCAACATGTATTTAATCACATCCGTTTGACTGGCAACGGTGCAATGACTAGACAGTAAATAACATCTACACTTGGTGCATGCATAAAATAGGCATAAGCATAACTTTTCGATAAAAGTGTACCTTGTTTCAGCATCCACCAGCCTCCGACTTAGGTAGGTCACCACATGCTCCTTTCCTCTAGTCACTTGCGTCAGAATAGCCCCAATAACCTTATATTCAGCTGCAATGTACAATCTGAACGGTACTCCTACTTGTGGTGCTTTTAATACGAGAGCCGAAGACAAATACTTTTTGATGAGATCAAATGCTTCTTGTTGTTCTGCCCCTAAGTGAATTCGGTATCATTCTTAAGCCGAAGGATAGGGGTGAAGGCATTAATCTTCCCGGCTAGGTTAGAAATAAACCTCCGCAAATAATTTATCTTGCTGAGAAACTTCTGCACTTCGACCTTACATGTTGGAGGTCTCACATTCCGAATAGATTTGATTCGGTCAGGGTCTATCTCTATACCATGTTCATGAATGATGAATCCTAAAAACTTACCAGCCGACACTCCAAAAGCACATTTACGTGGGTTCATTTTTAGACCATACCGACGCATTTTATCAAAGGCTTTGCGTAAATCAGCTATATGAGAGCTAAACTCAGTCGAATTGACTACAATATCATCAATGTAGACTTCCACGGTGTTTCCTAACAGCTCGTGAAAGATCAAATTCATAGTCCATTGATAAGTAGTACCAGCATTCTTTAGACCAAATGTCATAACAACCCACTCAAATAAACCAATGCATACTCTGACCAATGCATACTCTAGACATATAAAGACCGTTTTAGACGCATCTTCTTCGGCCATGAAAATCTGATTATATCCGGCATTACCATCAAGGAAGCTAATAATTCTATTTCCTGACACATTATTGATCAATGTGTCGGCTATGGGCATGAGACATTCGTCCTTAGGAGTTGCTCTATTCAAATTGCGAAAATCAATGCATACTCTGAGCTTACCTGACTCCTCCACCGGCACAATATTGGAGACCCACTCTGCGTATCTGCAAGGTCTAATAAAATTAGCTTCTAGCAGACGGTGAATTTCGTCCTCGATTCGTGGGAGAAGGTCTGGACGAAATGTTCTAGCTTTCTGCTTGAAAGGTCTGAAACCGGACTTAATGGGCAGCCGATGCTCTACGATCTCATGGCTTAATCCCGGCATCTCAGTGTAATTCCAAGCAAAGCAATCCGAATATTCTTTCAATAGACCGATCATTTCATCTCTAGGATCGGTCTCCAGGGTCTTGTTCATAAAAGTCGGCCTTGGAGTTTTACCATCTTCTATGTCGATTGCCTCCAAAGGATCGACCAATGTAAACCCCTGTCCTAATTTGTCGAGATCTCTAAATTCCTCTATCATGTCTCCCATAGAGGAATTAGATGATCTTTGTGTGATGGCGGACTCTCCGGTCTCGAGGGCCGGATCATCCGCGATACTGACTTTATGCTGTGGTAGATGTCCGGTCTTAAAGACCGAACTATTTTGTGAAAGACCGGACCATCCAGCCTTAGAAGCCGAACTGTCCGTGACCAGGGACTCATTCATTTTGTGTGTACTCATCATTTAAACTTTATTTAGGATTTAGTCGATTTTCCATCGACTCTAACATCACAGGAATAAAACCCTTTTTATCTATACTTATAAACTGATAATCAGAAAAGTCTACTCCTGTGAGACACGTAGCAGTCTCATAGGTCCAAAGTACAGGAGCATCGGCCACAGCAATACAGGCTGATGCATCAGCATGCACTTGTTCTACATCATCGCCTACCCATTGTAGTAGCATTTGATGTAGCGTGCAAGGTATACATTGATTAGTGTGAATCCAATCCCTGCCTAAGATTAGACTATAATTTCCTTCTACATCAGCGATGAAGAATGCAACAACAAGGGTCTTAGGGTCTGTTTGGTTGGGCTGTGGCTGTGAAAAAAGTTGTTGTGGGCTGTGAGCTGTGGAAAAAGCTGATGTAGGCTGTAAGCTGTTAAAAAGCTAAAAACTGTTTGGTGGAAACCAATAAAAGTCGTTAAAAATTCTTCGATATATGTTTTCACAGTTCCATCCAAAAAGCCACTAAAAGCAGGTCCAGGGGTGCTTTCAGATTTGCACTACGAGAAAGTCAGCTTTTAGAAAAAGCTGCTTCCTAAATCCAGCTCTTTGGTTGGCTTTTGGCTTTTACAGGGGCAAAAGCCAAAGCCAAAAGTTAAACCAAACACACCCTTAGTCCTGATGGTTAATTCAACAGACGTGACTCCCCTGGCTTTGATCGAACTGCCAGTCCCAACGCCGCTGAGGGTCATGTTGGTCTTGACAAGCTCGTCATCTTGTTTACTTAATTTTCTGTACAATGAATAAGACATTAGATTTACAGCCGCCCCTCATCCACCAACATTTTAGCAATCGGAATCCCATCGATGTGACCGCACACGAAGAGCGGCTTTAAATGATTTACCGATTCTTTTGGTTTGGTGAAGGTGGCCTCTTTAGGACCAAAGTCAAACTGAGCAAGAACAGGTTCATCATCGCCGATAATGTTACAGTCGGCAGAGAATGTAATAACATTTATATCCATACCTGAGTGCTCTGGAGAAGCTTCGTAGTCGACCAGGTCTTCCCCCAGTAGGTCGTTCTCCTCCATTGGTGTCGGCACGTCGTCGGAGGCGTCCTAGTGTGGTGCAGACGGTCCGGACTCAGGGGTCAGACGGTCCGCGCCTTGTGCAGATGGTCCGGCCTTTCCAACCGGGTTGTCTGCCATACCTACAGGGTGCTGCACAATTGTTGTTTTATTTTCTATTTTTGTGGTCATTTGCCTTTCCTCAACGGCCTTTGGTCTCCATTTCTTTTGTGGCGGCGGGTACTTTGGATGTGTGTCATTGAATATCTTTTCCGCCTCCTTTTTCTGGTTCTCTTTTGCTCTCAGGCGTTGTAATTTTCGCTTTTGGGACCGTGTCAATCACGATGGGCACCATCGGGGCATGGAGTATTTAGGATCGACTATTTTGATGGCAGCCGTATCTTCTTTTTTGTTTGTGTTGGCCGATTCGCCAAAAATCATCGGTCCTTCATTACTTTCCTGTATGACGACAGTTATTATACCTATTTTGATTATGTCATTTTTTTGTCGTTCTTTCGGTTGCTGTAGGTATATGCCCCCTTGCCGGACTGGTCAGCCTTTGCGGCCGAGTGGTCCAGCAATCTTGTTGGGCTTGTGCCTGGTGACCGGATTGAGTGGTACTCAATCGGTCCTGTACTGGAGGTGTCAACCTGTTGAATACATATGCTTGGGGTGCCCCCCAAGCGGGGTAATGTGGCATCCCTAATGGATATTGTGGCATGTTCCACATGTGACTCGGGGCGTATGGTGGTGGTATGTATGTATATGGATATGGCATAGGTAGATATGGGAGTGGAGGTGTCCATGCGGGTATGTTAGACCTTAACTGAACAGTATGACCTTCCATTCTTTCCGATTAGTGAGGTGGTCCAATCGGTCTTACCTGTTGATGCTTTGCTGGCCGGTCACTTGGGCCGGCCTTCTTTTTTACATATTTAGACAATAACTGGCTAAAGGTCGGGCCAGATCTTACCAGTCGGCCAGCTGCCTTTGCCGTATTAGTTTTCCACGTACCTATCTCTGGTCGTCGTGGTTTGAAGGTACACGGTCGTTGCGGGCCCTGAGTGTTGTCGGACCGTCCACTGGAATGTTTCGGACCGTCCGACGATGCTTCGGACCGTCCGTGTTGAGCAGCAAGGGTTCCTGCGCCTGTCCCCTTGTCTGTACTTGCCCCCCAGCGTCGGAGGTCGTGATGGTCACCTTCAGAGTCTCCCCCCATCAGGAGTCTTTTTGGCCACCACTTTCCTGCAAGAAATTTTACTATCCCCATTGGTCTCCCGCGTGTCGCCGATGACTATCTCTTTGCCTTTGCCCTTATCGGTTGTGTTTGGCCGAATTAGGACCTTCTTGCCCTCGAAACCGATCACATTTACGGGAAAGGGCTCTGTATCCACCTGCATTTTCTGAAATTTCAATCGTCCCTCGTTAATGGCCGATTGAATTTGTCGTCAAAATATATTACAATCATTAGTGGCATGAAAAAATGAGTTATGCCACTTGCAATATGCACGACATTTTAGTTCGTTGGCAGATGGAACAGTATGATTTATTTTAATGTTGCCGTTTTTGAGTAATTCATCAAATATTTTGTCACAATTACCAACATTAAATATAAACTTAATCTCCTCTTATCGTTTCTTTTGAACCGGCTGTAAGGAGGAACAAGCCGAAGATTTGTTCTGCGTTGGCCAAACCATTTCAGCCGCGTATACCTCTGTTGATTCGTCATCCTAGCTGCTTTGGTCACACTCTACTATATGCACGTTGTGACGAATTGTTTTCGTAGTTTCTTTGCTTCGGCTTTCACACTCTACGATAACTTTCATCATGGTAACTTTACTTTTGATGACGCTTCTCCTCTGGCAGCAGAATTGCAGGCTACTCCATGGCCACAATCCTACAAGCCACCACAGTTTCCCATGTATGATGGGCACTTAGATCCAAATCAATTCTTGATGAGCTACGAGGCAACAATATCCTCGTATGGGGGCAACGCTGCTGTCATGGTGAAGTCCTTCGTCATGGCAGTCCGAAGCGTGGCCCAGACATGGTACTCCTCCCTTCGGCCAGGAACAATCATATCATGGTAGAAACTCAAGGATATGCTAGTCACTAGCTTCCAAGGCTTTCAGACGAAGCCAGTCACTGCTCAGGCTTTGTTTCAGTGCACGCAGGACCATGAGGAGTACCTTTAGGCGTATGTCCGAAGGTTCTTGCGGCTGAGAGCTCAAGCGCCTATAGTGCCCAATGAAATCGTCATTGAGGCTATGATCAAGGGGCTTCGGCCAGGACCTACAACCCAGTATTTTGTCAGGAAGCCCCCACAAACCCTTGAGAAGCTTCTTCAGAAGATGGATGAATACATTCGACCGATAACGATTTTCGCCAAAGAAGGGAGGAAGCATACAAGTTTTCTGAAATGACCAGGGGCTTCGGAGGAAGACTTCATCCCAGGCATGTCCGATCAATTCTTAACTCCAATGCCAACGATGAAAGGGCCAATAATGCTCAGAACATCGATCATATCTCACAGTCTTCAAGCATGCAGCAGACTTCTTTCAGACCACCAACTCCGAGAGGCAGAGGAGGAAGAAGCTTCAGTGCAGGAAGGTTCGACAATCAACCCAGAAAGTTGTACTGCCTTTTTTGTGGCGAGGGCAAGGGCCATACAACAAGGACATGCCAGGTCACAATCCAGAAGCAAAAGGAAATTGTTGAAGCCGAGGCGCGGCAGAGTCAGCCGAAGCAAGTCCTCCACACTGTTTCGTGCTATTCTCCATACATCCCAGAACATGTAGGAAATCAACAACCTATGGCTTCTATCGCTTCGACAAGTCATTCCCGAGCTTCCTGGCCTCAGTTGCCACCACCACTATCGCTGGTTCACAATCAGCAACAAGAAGGTCACAATCATACTCAGCAATAGCGCGACCTTCGGGAGAAGTCCGAAGCTTGCATAGTCAACAACATTGTGCCTGAATCGAAGCACATCTACTAAAGAGACTACAGTGGCTCGGCCAAAGAATATGTTGATCTAATGTATCTTAACTCTTTTTGTCTTTAATTTTTCTTGCAAGAAAAACAATACAGGAGGGATTAACTTTCAACTTGATGAAACAATATTGTGGTTACACCGTCGAGTGTGACAGAATTAAGTTCCAAAGTTATAAAGTCGTTCTTAAGGGAACTCAGAGTAAGTTCCGAAGCTACAAAGACGTTCCTAATGGAGCGCAGAGTAAGTTCTGAAGCTCAAAAGTCGTTCCTAAGGGAATGCAGAGCCAAAATGCCACCAAAGTAAAAGGTGAAGAAGCTCCAAAGTCGTTCCTAAGGGGATGCAGAGCTTAAATACCACATAAATCAAAGGTGAAGAAGCTCCAAAGTCGTTCCTAAGGGGATGCAGAGCTTAGCTCTAAAGTCGTTCCTAAGGGGATGCAAAGCTGAATTACCACCTAAGTTAAAGGTGAAGAGACTCCAAAGTCTGTTCTTAAGGGAATGCAGAGTCTGGATGTGTTTTTGTGTGGGTGTTCATCTTCGGCATAAACATCATACTGCATCATACCATCACATCATATCGCATGTCATTACATCATAGATCATATCACATCAGCGAAAAAAATTGGAGAGGGAAAAATGTTTCTCCGAAAACATCTACTGGATTATGAAAGAATGTGCTAAAGCACAAAGTATACCTTCGACAAACATATTTTTACACAGTAGGGAAATCTTCAGCAATATTATTATACAACAGTCGTGGCAAAGCAAGGGGCAATCTTTCTTTGCGAAGCATGAAAATAAGGGAAGGTGTTTTTCGCCGAAGGCTCAAAAAATGGTACGTAAGTAACTTTCAGGCATCGCAAAGAAAAATATATTACATTAATTTACATACAAACACTTGATGTTTGTCCCGTGCACATGGTGGCAATCACATACAAGCATTTACAGTTTCTAGCATACAAGAATTTAATCTATTTTTAGAATCTTCTCAGCGGCTTCATGTAATAGTCTGTCGACAACTTCATCGATGACTTCGTTAGCAATCTTCATCACATCCAAAGCCTCTTTCATAGCTAGGTCAGCCTTAGGGTTGTATGGCTCCGGTGGTGGCGAAAGGCCAGCTGTAATAAAGAACATAATGGTGAATTTCGAAGTTAGAAACAAACAACAAGACAAAAAAAAAGCTTTAAAAGGATACCTATAATCATTGCACGTTCAGCAGCTTCTTCATCTTGCTTTGCCTCTTCTCGGGCGTCGTGAGATTCTTTTTCACTCTTTTTTATGGCTTCATCAGCCATCTCACGGCTGCCCTTCATCCAAACATTGGAATAGAATTTCCCGCCAATCAAAGAAGCGTCGGTCGAAGGTTCCTTTGTGTGGTCTGCTGAGAAGATGGCTTCTGCCTGGGCTACAGCCTTAACATGTTCGCAGCCGGTTTTTTCCAAAATTGCTGCAACCCCTCGTGCACCGGTGAAGGCACAAAAGTCTCCACGATCGCTGAGAATTTCTTCAAAAGCTTCAACCTCTTCGCCGATCCATTGGATAACCCCTTCAAGATCACCACAAATAATTTTTTGCTCTGATGAATATGCTCCCACCTTTGTGAAGCTATCTTTCAGTTTCTTTGCGCATTCCATGGATACTTCATAGCATTTTTCTTTAGAATCCCAAAGTTCTTCAATATTCTTCTGCACCCTGGCTCTTTCCATTTCACTTATTTCTTGCTTAGCCTTCGCAACTTCGAAATTTTCATTTATTTCAGCAAGTTTTTTCTGTAAATCTTCAACCTCAGTTTTGTGAGCTTCGACTTGTGCGTTAAGCTTGGCTTCGCTGGTTTTCAGCCTATCCACTAAGGAGAGCAGTATTTTGTCTTTTTCAAGAGCTTCATTCCTCAGTGTAATAACCTCTGATCAAAGATTGCCAAGAGCCAGCTGGCAACTTTCATCTTCTGACTTCTTCTGGGGCTTTAAAGCCTTGCTCAGAATTAAGCCCTACAAAAACAAAGGATGAGCACCTACTGATAAAGAAATAAGCGACAAAAATAATAAACTACAAAAATAATCTGTTTTCTAACAAGTTAAAATATTCTCACCTTCAGTATGTTCGTAACACATTCATTTTACTTGGGTGGCGCTGAACTTCCAATTCATATTTCTTGACAAGTTTTAACCAGTATCTTTGTCTCAGATTTAGGTCATAATAAGTGAAGATGTGCTTAAGGAAGCATATCGCACTATGAATTCCAATTCTTCGATAGATGTTTTGTGAGTAGTTTTATTGCTTCATTCTTGTCCACTGAAACCATTCTCTAATATCCTGATACATTTTATTGTGGTCCGAAAGAACGGAGGCTTAGAACAAAAATGAGAACCATTAAGAATTTGCTTCATCAGGGTGATTTTGAATTCAAGTGAATTTAGACAGTTATGAAGAACGATCTTCAGATAACACTTTTTCATTTCCTAACATAACTTAGTGTTAGCAGGCTCTCGATTCTTAATGTGACACTGAACTTTGGGATTAAGTATGTTCGTAACACATTCATTTTACCTAGGTGGCGCTAAACTTCCAATTCATATTTCTTGACAAGTTTTAACCAGTATCTTTGTCTCAGATTTAGGTCATAATAAGTGAAGATGTGCTTAAGGCCTTTATGATCGGTGGAAAGATTGCGATGATACTCATATTAAAGGTTTAATGTTTTATTCCTCGAGTTTGAACAAAAATAATCTTTTATTCATGGTTCATGTACAACTTTTATTCAAAATATAGTTGCAACATAATAAAACCAACTTGTTGAACTAATTTTAGCATGGAGTAAACCTTTTTTATGTTCCATTGACAATCCAAAGTACAGGGTTCACAATTAAATTCAAATAATTTGTGACAGAACCTCCCAAGTCATTAGGCCCACCTACAGTCGTCCTTGTCCAACGGACCTCAGACAACCCTACAGGTGCCCCTGATCACTTGACAAGTTCAGTATCTGTATTCCTTACCTTTCCCAAGAGCGTTTCACCCGCTACGCAGACATTACAATACATCGGAGGTACGAAAATGCGGAAGCAATTACAATAACTTACTTTATATTAAAGTAAGAAAGAGTTGTATTATTACAGACCAGAACGAAATATAAGAGTGTTGAGTAATATTATTACATAACCTGGGAGGCAAAAACCCCTCTCGATAAACAGTAAAAAGTTTTTCTTAACGGAGGACCCTTCCTCCTGCAGCTTCAGTCTTGATTTTCTTCTTTAGGTACCACCTTGGAACAGAAGCAACAAAAATTTGCTGCTTCATCACCTAAAACAACATGGGACAAAGCCCTGAGTACGAAATGTACTTTCGCAAGTTATACCCGTCAAAATAAAAGACTCTCAACGATATGTTGGTCGTTGGGGATCAAGGTATGGCTTTTCAATAATCAATGACTCTGTTTGCAGAAATGCTTACTAATAATGGATCCTTAAAAGTCCAGTTTTATTAGCAAGTTAAGTCATTACCTATGTTCTAGAGTTCTTTCTACCCTAGTTCAAGCACTTGACCTATACTAGCCAACTTCTTTTCAACCCTTCTTGTTCACTGGAATGCTACGTGTAGGGCAGTGACCAAGCCTTCATGTCCGCGAAGTTACGGCGATCCAAATCAATTATACTCAGCTGAGGATCTCCAATCACACGACATATGTAGCACTTAACCCTTGCATATGTCAACTCGCCACCGGGGTTCTTAAGACCAGATCAAGTTCACACCAACCGAGAGCACAGATACACCACCGTCCAGCCTCTTGCCACGGAGGGTACACGCTACTCTCGCCATCTCTCCACTCCCATTGCGTGTTATCTTATTCTGGTAGTAGTCTGCCCGAGGCAAAGCTTACCCATGATGAGGCATGTGACCAGTTAAAGGGTCCTCGATCATCAAGCCTACATCGACAAGGTCCTTAATTGACTCAAATGGAGACACTACACCGAGACTCTCTTCTCGTGCAAGTCACCCGCCCGGTCTCAATTTTATCATTTCAAATCCAAAGTTTGGTACCTGGCAGAGGTACATCTTTTCCGATGTTGAACCCATCATGGTCATGATGGATCCACCATCAAGTTTTATTTTTTTAAAAATCCCACCCACTTGAAGCATCATCTTTTGTCAAAACAAAACATTTTGTTTTTCTAGAGCAAAGTTAAGCATAAGAAAAACCTTTTTGTAAAACAGGGGATTAAGGAGAAGTAATCAAATTCAAGGAAGGAAATGCAGCAATTGGTTTAGCACACGACTCCTATCACCTAATGCATCAAGTAAGTGAGAAGGATTTTAAAATAGCAAGGAGGTGGAAAATGCACCGGGGCTTGTCTTGACTGATAGGTGAATCAGGCTCTGCTCCACAAATATCAAAGTAAAAGCAGTTTCCTGCCTGAGGTTCTTCAGGTGGTGGTGGTGTAGTCCTCGCTTCTTCAACTTCTATTTCCTCCTCGTTCTCTAGATATAGTCATATATAATCATGAATGCTCATGTGATGCTCATGAAATTGCAAAGATAATAAAAGTATATTATCTAAAGTCTTGAATATAACTTACCTTCATGGATCTCTAGGAAATTAGGGTTTTCGGAGTCTATAGTGAAGTTCATAGGGCAGGGGGGCTAGGGTTTTGGGTTCTAAGTACCAAACATGGTCCAAATCACACCAAACTTTACCCAAGGCTTCTAAATAATATTTAACGTTTACCTAAAAAGTTTGGTGAATTTTGGAATTGATAATTATTCTCTAAAATTCGAGAAGTATGGATTTTGGCTATTTTAAATGCCCCAAAATTCCCTATTTGAACTAAAAATCAGGAAACCATTTTTATTAAATACTATAAGAAATTAGAAGTCTAGCAAAATTGGTTTGGTATTTTTAGCATTTTTCTATAATTTTCTAGAAATTCTTAAACCCTGACAGAAAAAGAAAAAGGAAAAAGCATGAACAGTTCTGGACCGGAACTGGCCCAAGTCGGCCCATCTACAGGCGGAAACGTGCCCGCGCTGTCGGTTTTGCGCAGAGAGCCCTGACAATTTTAAATTCTTTAAAGAGTCCCTCTCACTATTCCTCTGTCTCGCTGACACTTGCAGAAACACCCTTGCGCTTTCCTCTCTTCACAATCCCTAGTCCACGACGGCGAACGACGGGGAACCGAGCTCCGGCGAGCTTGTACCGGCCGGATCCCGCAACGACCGGTGCTCTACTTTGGCTGAGACCAAATTCAAACCCTAACAAGAGTTTCCCCTCAACTAATTTCACTAACAATCAAACGTGTTCCCGGCGATCTAAGGGGTTCTAGTCTAATTGGCGGGGTTGGGGAGCATCAGGGGCACACAAGAACACTGAAACGAAAGGACAGAGGGTATGAGCGGACCTGAGACGAGATGGCCACGGTGAGGCCTCTTTCACGGTGGCGGAAAGCAGGTTTGGGGGAAATGGGAAATTGTCGAGCTCTAGTGATCAATTGAGGGCACGGCTTGGTGGCTTGGTGCTTGACTACCCTACAGAGCTCATGGCATGCTCAATTTATAGAGTCCGTGAGCGGTGTTGCTTAATTTGGACGAATTGCGCTGGCGGTCGAGAGGGGAATGAGTCACGGCGGCGATCTATCGTGGCAACCGCAGAGCGACTGAACTAGGCGGTCATTGGATGGTCACTTCGGCTCATACTGACGCGATAATCCTCCTAAGGCGTGGCGTCCACCCAGTGAACGGTGAACATGCTGGTGATTGCCGCTCGGCCACGTCGTCGGTGTGCACTGATGAACCATCAAGCACACAGTACATTCTAGCCCTATCCGAGGCGAGATCTTTCACCCTGTGATCGTTATCCATGTTTAATTCAGCGTGAATCACGGCGATAGCACGGATCCGCGCGCGTGGTCGCCAGCGGCGAGGTCTCTGAGCTGGCGATCCAATCCGGTTACTGTATCATCGCGAAGCTTCATCAGTCAGTCTGACAGACCGTGTTTGGGGTGAATTTCCTCCCAATTTTGTATGATAACTAGGTCAATGCTCTGTAGCAAAGTTATAGGCTAATAAACCAGCTCCAACTTTGCTACATTGTGCACCCACAAAAAGTCACAGGATCTTGTTTAAAATTGAGCCCTAAGTTCATCCAATCCCACTGTCAGTCTGAATTCAGATTTAGGGCAGTCTGATAGCTCGACTTTGGGCTCATTTAACTCCAAATTTTTCAAGTGACCAAGGCTTAATCCCTATAGCAAAGTTGTTCTCCTTACATAGCTCTACAATTTTGATGTGCTGACCCTAGGCAAAATCCTTATGAATTTGAAGGCACAAGGCTTCAAAGTTGACCCCATTCACTGATATTCAAACTTAGTCATTGGAGCACAAATGTGACCTTTTTGCAAATAAGCCCAAAACTTATGGTTTCATTTGCAAATCTCCAAATATGTGAACCATATGACTTAAGATAACCTATTTCCATAATTTTTGCACTTAGGTCCAAAATTTGCACACTTTTATAGATAACCCCCTAGGGTTTCAGTCCAGGGTTTTTCAGGGGCCTATTTAGGGTTTTTGGCACTTCTAGGGTTGGGATGCTACTTAAGTCCATTCATGGTGATATTTTATGATTATTACAACTAAGTTTTGAAGTTTTCTCTTATTAGGCTTTGTTTACTCCCTTAAGCCTACTCTAGGATTATGCACTGTATCCTAGGGTTTCACCCATGAAATGTCACATCAATACAACTTTGTTTGAAATTTTTGCCTAGTGAATGCATTCTAGGTGTGACAAACACATGATATGCCAATGCTTATGATGTCATGCTCAATTTTTAGTGGCAGTAACACCAGGGGTGTTACATCCTTTCCCCCATAAAAGAATCTCGTCCCGAGATTAAAAGTCTAGGGCAAGTAATGGAAAAGGAAACGCGACATAATTTTATTTCCTTATTTTTGGTACAAGACAGGGGCGATATGGGGTTCATTCCTCTTATTACAACAAATGTACATATCTTACAATTTACACGAAGCTAAGAAGTCTGGGAAATTCTTATCTAAAAAGTCTTGAGTTTCCCAAGTAGCTTCATCTTCCGTGTGTTGGTTCCACTGTATCGTGTAAAACTTGAGAGTTTTCCTTCGGGTAATTCTGTCCTTTTGATCCAAGACTCGAATAGGATGTTCAGAATATGTCAAGTCTGGTTCTAAGGCAACATCCATTACTTCAATGGTTCGATCGGGAACCCGAAGACACTTCTTCAATTGAGACACGTGGAACACATTATGCACAGCAGACAATGTTTCGGGTAACTGGAGTCGGTATGCCACTGGTCCACATTGTTCAAGAACAGGAAAAGGACCAATGTACCAGGGTGCAAGCTTCCCTTTTACCCCGAAACGTGATATACCCTTCATCGGTGAGACTTTGAGGTAGACATAATCCCCAACTAGAAAGTACAAGGGTTTTCGTCGCTTGTCTGCATAACTCTTCTAACGAGCTTGGGCTTCTTTCAAATTATGAATTATTCGTTGAACTTTCTCTTCTGTCTCCTTTACCATATCAGTCCTGAAGAAATATCTCTCACCTGGTTCAGACCAGTTTAACGGAGTACGACACTGTCGCTCATACAAAGCTTCAAAGGGTGCCATTTTAATACTCTCTTGATAGCTATTATTGTACGAGAACTCCGCTAATGGTAAACAGTCATCCCATTTTTGCGGAAACTCCAGAACACATGCTCGCAACATGTCTTCAAGTATCTGATTTACCCTTTCAGTCCGACCACTAGTTTGGGGATGATAGGCCAACTGTGGAGCAATTTAGTACCCAAGGATTTGTGAAGTTCTTCCCAGAATTTGGAAAAGAATTGAGGTCCATGATCCGACACTATAGTCTTTGGAACCCCATGCAAACTGAGGATGCGAGCAATGTACAGTTCCGCATATGCGATTACTGGATACTTTACTTTGACTGGGAGGAAGTGGGCAATCTTTGTAAGTCGATCAATGATAACCCAGATGGAATCATACCCTTTTGCTGTCCTGGGCAATCCCACAATAAAGTCCATGCTTATATCCTCCCATTTCCATGTAGGGATAGGTAAAGATTGTAATGGACCAGTAGCTTTCATGTGTACGGCCTTGACACGTCTACAAGTGTCACATCTTGCCACATAGCGTGCAATTTCAATCTTCATCTTCGTCCACCAATAATGTTGTTTTAGATCATTATACATCTTAGTGCTTCCGGGATGAATAGAATAGCGACTAAGATGTGCTTCATCTAAAATTTGCTGGCGGATTTCATCATTCTTGGGCACAACTATGCGGTTGTTAAAGCATACAACACCTTGATCATCTCTTCTAAAGCAGTTGGCTTTACCGGCCTCTATTTTCTCATGAATGTGTTCCATACCCTTATCATTTCTTTGTGCGTCGATTATTCTTTGCAGGAGGACTGACTCAAGCTTCAAGTGATTTGAAGTTCCATGTTGAATCATTCCAAGGTTCAACTTCTCCATTTCTTGGCATAACGTAATGTCAGAAGTCTTCATCGTCAGACAATGGCAGGAAGCTTTGCGACTTAACGCATCTGCCACTACATTAGCCTTGCCTGGGTGATAGTGAATCTCCAGTTCATAATCCTTAATAAGCTCAAGACATCTCCTCTGTCTCATATTAAGCTCTGAGTGGGTAAAGATATACTTCAAGTTTTTATGATCTGTGTAAATATGACAGATATTCCCTATCAGACAATGACGCCATATTTTTAGGGCATGAACCACAGCAGCTAACTCCAGGTCATGAGTTGGATAATGTTCCTCATGTTGGCACAACTGCCTTGAAGCATAAGCTATCACTTGGCCTTCTTGCATTAGAACACAGCCTAGACCACTGCCTGATGCGTCACAATACACATCAAAGGGTTTTTCAATGTCCGGTTGAGCTAATACCGGAGCAGTGGTCAATAATACTTTCAGCTGCTCAAAGGCTTCATTACATCTTGAAGACCAATTAAATTTAGTATCATTCTTCAATAAACTTGTGATTGGTTTCACAAGCTTGGAAAAATCTGGAATAAAGCGGCGGTAATAAACAGCCAATCCAAGGAAACTTTGGACTTGATGTACAGTGGTTGGGGGTTTCCACTCCAAAATATCCTTGACTTTGCTGGGATCCACCGCAATCCTCTTGGCAGATAATACATGTCCCAGAAATTGGATCTCCTCCAGCCAGAATGCGCACTTACTGAACTTAGCATATAATTGGTGCTCCCTTAAGCACGTTAATATGATCTGTAAATGTCGAGCATGCTCCTCTTCATTCTTGGAATATATCAAGATATCATCAATGAATACCACCACAAATTTATCCAACTCGGGCATGAATAACGAGTTCATAAGATATGTGAAGTGGGCAGGAGCATTTGTTAGTCCGAAAGACATAACCAAATATTTAAATAATTTGTACCGTGTAGTGAATGCGGTCTTGGGTATATCTTCGGGTCGGATATGGATCTGATGATAACCCGACCTGAGGTCAATTTTGGAAAATACCCAAGCTCCGGTAAGTTGATCAAATAGGATGTCAATCCGGGGAAGAGGGTACTTATTCTTGATTGTGACCTCATTAAGGGGTCTATAATCCATGCACATCCAAAGTGTTTGGTCCTTCTTGACAAAGATGACTGGACAACCCCAAGGTGATGAGCTTGGTCGGATGAATCCCTTTTCTAATAGATCTTGTAATTGGGTCTTGAGTTCTGCCAATTCATTCGGAGGCATTCGGTACGACCTTCTAGAAATAGGAGTCGTACTGGGCTTCAACTCAATCACAAATTCTACATCTCTTTCTGGAGGCAATCCAAGCAAATCTTCTGGAAAGACGTCCAGGAATTCACATACTACCGGAATATCTTGGATCTCCGGTATGATGGCTTCATATACTCTGCCAATTGGTTTAGCTGGAATAGATACATGGATGGACAAGAGAACCTCTTCTTGGCCATAACTCAACCTGATGGTTCTCAGATCAGTGTTGAGGATAGCTTTATGTTGGGCTAACCAATTCATGCCCAGAATTACATCTATATCTTGGCCTTTTAGAACAATCATATTTGTGGGAAAGTCCCGTTCAGCCAATGTTACGGGCACATGGAAAGCCACTTCTTTAGTGAATATTTGTCCCCCAGGCGAATGAATTATAAACCCTTCCCTTGATTCATTGTATGGAATGCAATGTTGCTCCACAAACTTCTTGCTTATGAATGTATGTGAAGCGCCAGAATAAAAAAGAATAACTGCAGGGTGATTGGCCACGAGAAACGTAGCCATCATAACCGGTTCTCCTTCCGGTGTCGTGGCCACTTGCATATAATAAATCCGCCCAGTTTTCTTCATATTTTTGCCCATTGTATTATTCACCGCATTTCCCCTGCCTTGAGTGGAACTCTCTGAACTCTGTTGATTATTTGATCTGTTCTGCTTTGGGTATGGACAGTCCTTGATAAAATGTCCGGACTTTCCACAATTAAAGCAGTCTGTTGAGGAGCTTGGGAGGGCGGGGAAACAAGTACCAGGGGCACTCGGCTGATTTGTTGAGGTGGGGGCAGCAGCAGGACGGATAAAGACAGGTTGTTTGAAAGGGTAGGAGGGTGGACGTGGAAAAGAACGATTCTGATTAAAAGGTCGGATCACCAACCTTTGTCTCTTCTCAGACCCCTGGTTGGGCCTGTCACCTCCATAGACCTTTGATTTTCCTAGGCCTGCATATTTGGCTTCGACTGCCAGTGTCGTGCTGATAGCCCTGCTGTAAGATAGGTCGAAGCAGGTGGCCATTTTTCGCTACAGCCGGTCATTAAGGCCTCTCATGAAGCAATTTCTCTTCTTTAGATCAGTGTTGACTTGATCAATAGCATACTGGGACAAGTGGTTGAACTTATTGAGATATTGTGTGACAGTATCTCCACCTTGTTTGAGCTTCATAAATTCTTCCTGTTTCATATGGAGCACCCCTTCAGGAATATAGTGCTCCCGGAAAGCCAGTTTGAATTCGTCCCAGGTAATTTAATGACCAGCAGGCTAGATAGCCAGATAATTTCCCCACCAGGTGCTGGCAGGGCCTCGCAACTGTTGTGCCACAAATAAGGGCTTTTGAGTCTCCGAGCATCGGAGAAGCCCAAACTTTTGTTCGATAACCCGGATCCATTCATCCGCTTCAAGAGGATCTTCAGCCTTGACAAATAATGGGGGACGTGTCTCCGAGAAGTCCAAATATGAAGTTTCGCGGGGTCCTTGTGGATACGCTCGCCTGCCTTGCTGTTGCATTTGTTGTCCCGCCATTTCCCGCAGAAAGCGGGTGTTGTCGGCTGTTGCATTGACTAAGGCAGCGATAGCCTCAGCCAAGGTTGGGGGTACTGGTGGCGGGTTAGGAGTAGCTTCCCTCCCACGGGACGTTCCCGCACCATCCTGTCCACGAGTCCTGGACGACATCTGAGGCAAAGAACATTTGGAAAATATAATATGCCAAAGCAAACCATCCATTTTGCATTACTTTAAAAGGTAATGATACAGACTCGAATTTACAACAGGACCACAATACCTATTATACATTAACACTATTTCTATACTACACTACTCTAGCTTCTTATCACTTTTGGTAGCTTCACTGTTGGGTGTAGGAGACCATTCGTCAACCATATTCATTGAAGGAGGGGGCCTGAAAAGGTCCAGTTCCCCACCAAGGGCTTCACCCGCTGCTCCAAAAGGTTCGGCTACCATCCCGACAGGATCCGCAGGTACGTTAGGGTGCAGTTGTGAATACAATACATGAACTTCCTCATGTAGTGTATTACAGTAAACCTGCAAGTTGTCCACGACTGTGCTAAGCTCCTCCACGCGGGCTCGAGCTTTGGCTTCCTTGGCCCAAGCAAGTGAACGTGAGTTAACAGCCCAATCGAGCGCTAAATCTCGTTCAGCAAGTTGGTCTTGCAAGTGTTGGATGTCAGTTCTTAGCTCGTTTATTCGCTGACCATCCTCGATCCATACCTTGTTCCTGTGACGGAGCTCCGTTCGAAGCTGTTCTACTTGAGCTTCCAGATCTCCGATAGGATTATTGCTACCACTACCACTGTCCTCATGCCTTGGAGCTAGTTGATGGCGAGGTACGCCAATTGATCCAGTAGACTTGCGCGCGGTTTTTCTTGTGCATGGTGGCATATCTCCATGAGGGGGGAAATCTTATTAGCATAGTTTTTAGTATGATGCATGTATAATTACAGAATCAACCTTAGTTGATTCACAACCTTCTATACATTGCACTCTACTATCTGGTCTTTAAGTATAGAAGGTAGTTAGATAAGAAGGAAAGAAATTTTCTAGATAAGTCTTTGAAAATTCTTTTTGAAAATGTCTCATAACATCTGCAGAGATGGGCTTCGCTCTGATACCAGCTGTGACAAAACCTCCCAAGTCATTAGGCCCACCTACAGTCGTCCTTGTCCAACGGACCTCAGACAACCCTGCAGGTGCCCCTGATCACTTGACAAGTTCGGTATCTGTATTCCTTACCTTTCCCAAGAGCGTTTCACCCGCTACGCAGACAATACAATACATCGGAGGTACGAAAATGCGGAAGCAATTAAAATAACTTACTTTATATTAAAGTAAGAAAGAGTTGTATTATTATAGATCAGAACGAAATATAAGAGTGCTGAGTAATATTATTACATAACCTGGGAGGCAAAAACCCCTCCCGATAAACAGTAAAAAGTTTTTCTTAACGGAGGACCCTTCCTCCCGCAGCTTCAGTCTTGATTTTCTTCTTTAGGTACCACCTTGGAACAGAAGCAACAAAAGTTTGCTGCTTCATCACCTAAAACAACATGGGACAAAGCCCTGAGTACGAAATGTACTTTCGCAAGTCTTACCCGTCAAAATAAAATACTCTCAAGGGTATGCTGGCTGTTGGGGATCAAGGTATGGCTTTTCAATAATCAATGACTCCGTTTGCAGAAATGCTTACTAATAATGGATCCTTAAAAGTCCAGTTTTATTAGCAAGTTAAGTCATTACATGTGTTCTAGAGTTCTTTCTACCCTAGTTCAAGCACTTGTCCTATACTAGCCAATTTCTTTTCAACCCTTCTTGTTCACTGGAATGCTACGTGTAGGGCAGTGACCAAGTCTTCATGTCCGCGAAGTTACGGCGATCTGAATCGATTATACTCAGCTGAGGATCTCCAATCACACGACATATGTAGCACTTAACCCTTGCATATGTCAACTCGCCACTGGGGTTCTTAAGACCAGATCAGGTTCACGCCAACCGAGAGCACAGATACACCACCGTCCAGTCTCTTGCCACGGAGGGTACACGCTACTCTCACCATCTCTCCACTCCCATTGCGTGTTATCTTATTCTGGTATTAGTCTGCCCGAGGCAAAGCTTACCCATGACGAGGCATGTGACCAGTTAAAGGGTCCTCGATCATCAAGCCTACATCGACAAGGTCCTTAATCGACTCAGACGGAGACACTACACCGAGACTCTCTTCTCGTGCAAGTCACCCACCCGGTCTCAATTTTATCATTTCAAACCCAAAGTTTGGTACCTGGCAGAGGTACATCTTTTCCGATGTTGAACCCATCATGGTCATGATGGATCCACCATCAAGTTTTATTTTTGAAAACATCCCACCCACTTGAAGCATCATCTTTTGTCAAAACAAAACATTTTGTTTTTCTAGAGCAAAGTTAAGCATAAGAAAAACCTTTTTGTAAAACAGGGGATTAAGGAGAAGTAATCAAATTCAAGGAAGGAAATGCAGCAATTGGTTTAGCACATGACTCCTATCACCTAATGCATCAAGTAAGTGAGAAGGATTGTAAAATAGCAAGGAGGTGGCAAATGCACCGGGGCTTGCCTTGAGTGATAGGTGAATCAGGCTCTGCTCTACAGATATCAAAGTAAAATCAGTTTCCTGCCTGAGGTTCTTCAGGTGGTGGTGGTGTAGTCCTCGCTTCTTCAACTTCTATTTCCTCCTCGTTCTCTAGATATAGTCATATATAATCATGAATGCTCATGTGATGCTCATGAAAATGCAAAGGTAATAAAAGTATATTATCTAAAGTCTTGAATATAACTTTCCTTCATGGATCTCCGGGAAATTAGGGTTTTCGGATTCTATAGTGAAGTTCATAGGGCACATGGGGGCTAGGGTTTTGGGTTCTAAGTACCAAACATGGTCCAAATCACACCAAACTTTACCCAAGGCTTCTAAATAATATTTAAAGTTTACCTAAAAAGTTTGGTGAATTTTGGAATTATTAATTATTCTCTAAAATTCGAGAAGTATGGATTTTGGTTATCTTAAATGCCCCAAAATTCCCTATTTGAACTAAAAACCAGGAAACCATTTTTATTAAATACTATAAGAAATTAGAAGTCTAGAAAAATTGGTCTGGTATTTCTAGCATTTTTCTATAATTTTCTAGGAATTCTTAAACCCTGACAGAAAAAGAAAAAGGAAAAAGCATGAACAGTTCTGGACCAGAACTGGCCCAAGTCGGCCCATCTACAGGCGGAAACGCGCCCGCGCTGTCGGTTTTGCGCAGAGAGCCCTGACGATTTGAAATTCTTTAAAGAGTCCCTCCCACTATTCCTCTGTCTCGCTGACACTTGCAGAAACACCCTTGCGCTTTCCTCTCTTCACAATCCCAGTCCACGACGGCGAACGGCGGGGAACCGAGCTCCGGCGAGCTTGTATCGGTCGGATCCCGCAACAACCGGTGCTCTACTTTGGCTGAGACCAAATTCAAACCCTAACAAGAGTTTCCCCTCAACTAATTTCACTAACGGCGCTCTAACATGCTCTGTCCACGGTGGCAGCAGGCACGACGAACAATCAAACGCGTTCCCGGCGATCTAAGGGGTCCTAGTCTAATTGGCGGGGTTGGGGAGCATCATGGGCACACAAGGACAATGAAATGAAAGGACATAGGGTATGAGCGGACCTAAGATGAGATGGCCACGGCGAGGCCTCTTTCACGGTGGCGGAAAGCAGGTTTGGGGGAAATGGGAAATTGGCGAGCTCTGGTGATCAATTGAGGGCACGGCTTGGTGGCTTGGTGCTTGACTACCCTACAGAGCTCATGGCGTGCTCAATTTATAAAGTCTGTGAGCGGTGTTGCTTAATTTGGACGAATTGCGCTGGCGGCCGAGAGGGGAATAAGTCACGGCGGTGATCTACCGTGGCAACCGCAGAGCGATTGAACTACGACGGTCATTGGATGGTCACTTCGGCTCATACTGACGTGATAAACCTCCTAAGGCGTGGCGTCCACCCGGTGAACGGCGAACACGTCGGTGATTGCCGCTCGGCCACGTCGTCGGTGTGCACTGATGAACCATTAAGCACACAGTACATTCCAGCCCTATCCGCGGCGAGATCTTTCACCCCGTGATCATTATCCGCGTTTAATTCAGCGTGAATCACGGTGATAGCACGAATCCACGCGCGTGGTCGCCAGCGGCGAGGTATCTGAGCTGGCGATCCAATCCGGTTACTGTACCATCGTGAAGCTTCATCAGTCAGTATGACAGACCGTGTTTGGGGTGAATTTCCTCCCAATTTTGTATGATAACTAGGTCAATGCTCTATAGCAAAGTTATAGCCTAATAAACCAGCTCCAAATTTGCTACATTGTGCACCCACAAAAAGTCACATGATCTTGTTTAAAATTGAGCCCTAAGTTCATCCAATCCCACTGTCAGTCTGAATTCAAACTTAGGGCAGTCTAACAGCTCGACTTTAGGCTCATTTAACTCCAAATTTTTCATGTGACTAAGGTTTAATCCCTATAACAAAGTTGTTCTCCTTACATAGCTCTACAAATTTGATGTGCTGACCCTAGGCAAAATCCTTATGAATTTGAAGGCACAAGGCTTCAAAGTTGACCCCATTCACTGATATTCAGACTTAGCCATTGGAGCACAAATGTGACCTTTTTGCAAATAAGCCCAAAACTTATGGTTTCATTTGCAAATCTCCAAATATGTGAACCATATGACTTAAGATAACCTATTTCCATAATTTTTGCACTTAGGTCCAAAATTTGCACACTTTTACAGATAACCCCCTAGGGTTTCAGTCCAGGGTTTTTCAGGGGCCTATTTAGGGTTTTTGGCACTTCTAGGGTTGGGATGCTACTTAAGTCCATTCATGGTGATATTTTATGATTATTACAACTAAGTTTTGAAGTTTTCTCTTATTAGGCTTTGTTTACTCCCTTAAGCCTAGTCTAGGGTTAAGCATTGTATCCTAGGGTTTCACTCATGAATTGTCACATCAATACAACTTTGTTTGAAATTTTTGCCTAGTGAATGCATTCTAGGTGTGACAAACACATGATATGACAATGCTTATGATGCCATGCTCATGTTTTAGTGGCAGTAACACTAGGGGTGTTACATAATTTATTTGACCTTTCTGAGCTTGGTTTCACTTCACACTTCTAGGCGTGGCTCGTGAAGAATATCTTGACTACTTATGCAAAAGGGGCGATTTAAACGTTCTTTTCATGTTTCATTGCTTGGAACGTACAAGAGGGTTTGTGTTTACTGTTAAATGTGTAATGATATTGAGCTTAAATGACTATGTGCCTTTTGTAGCGCCATATTCTCTTTTAGTGTAAATTCGAACTGTCTGCGTGATTATCCAAGGTGGATTTCACTTCATTACGACAAACTTGGTTTATAAAATGTGTTAGTGAGAACTAAAACCAAGTTAGGATGAGAAGAGAGAAGAAAAGAGAACTCTTCACTTGATTGATCCTGTAAGGTGAATATTAAACTTAGGAGCAATATTGCAAGTGAGTATGTGAACTCAAGAAGACATTAATCGCAATAAGTAAAATTGACAAGAGACACAACGTTACTGTGGTTCGGCCAATGTCTACTCCAGGTTGTGGTGACCTCCTTTGGTCAAGTGTTGCACTCAACCCCTCTCAAGTGATCCAAAGATCAAACTTGAGTGCCATAATTGTCTTCCTTATATAAATATCCCAGTTGTGAGGAATTTCTACAAACTGGAATCTCTCATGCCTTACACATATGATCACAATCAAATCAAGAGTAAGGGAGGGAATAGAATACGCACACAAGAGCACAACATAGCAACAACACACACAAATGTGAAGAAGAGAGCGCAACAACAAAATGACAGAGTAACGACTCAAGAAATACGCTCAAATCTCTCTAGAACACTTCGAAGGCGTGGTCGTGGAGTATCGAAGTTGTAGTGTGCTTAGGTACTGCTCCATGGTGACTAGGTGGTCCTTTAATAGCCCCAAGGGACCTTAGAGCGGTTGGAGCTTCATTTGGAAGCTCCCATCCTTCCTTGTCTGTGGATGCACCAGACTGTCCGGTGGCGCATCGGACACTGCACAGTACAACGGTCAGAAGATCTCTGAATGGCCACTTTGTCAAACGGGTACCGGAATGTCCGGTGGGGGCACCGGACTGTCCAGTGCTCCATCTGGTCGTTGGAGCAGGCCGATGTGGTTGATAGGCATTGGCTGCTCTCACACCTGACTATCCGGCGGTCAACACAGACCATTCAGTGAATTATAGGCAGCGGCGCTTGACCGAACAGACACCGAACTGCCCAGTGCTGCCTAGACCAGGGCAACTTGTTCCTTTTTGTGCTAATTCTCTTTGTTTTCTTTTGGCTTGACTTCAGATGGTTTCTGGCACTTAGACAAACATGATTAGTACCTAAAACAATTGTCTAAGTATTAGAAACATACCTTTATCACTTTGAACCATAGATGTTTGCAGTATGCTCACTTTTAAGCCCAAATGTGTGTTTTCTTGTATTTCTCAATTTGCTTTACAAACACATGTGCTCATGATCATATGAAGAGTTATTAGTTCATAATAATGTGTTGAATATTTAATCACCAAAACGACTAGAAATGGTCCAAGGCACATTTCCCTTTCACTTCCTCTCTCTTAACCAGTGCTCTACTTCAGAGCACTCATTGATATCATGTGCCCAAGAAAAAGGATAAGCAAATATCAGTAAGATTTACCTCTTCTACAACACATGCTTGGCAATAAATGATAGGACATGTCCACCCCTCCCATGAGCCTTCCCCAACTGATGGCCCGAGAAACAATTATTCTGTCGAAGGTGACGGTAACCCATCCGTCCTTATGCTCCTCCTCGGAATCGTCAAGGAACTTTTCAAGCAAGTCAGCCTCCATGGCCTCGAACCCCTCTACTGTTATGTGTTGTGTAAGAATTTGTGAGATCTTGATGATGATGTCGATTATAATATATATGTTGTTCATCTTTATATAATTATTGTATATTAATATTTTATTGATTAATTTATATGTCATTGTAACAACGTGCCAGTTCAAATATAGAATGCTAGTTTAATCGTGCCGGTGTATTTTTGCTCCTGTTTATTTGACTTGGGAAAGAGTAGAGAGAAGACACCTTGCAGTGCGTCGCTCGCTCGAGTGGATGAGGATCCCATGTGGCAACCCCACCCTCACATCCACACAACGCAGCAAAAAGCGTCCCTAAAAATCTCCCAAAAGCCAAACCACACCCGGTCTCCGCCTCCGTCTCTGCCTCCTTTCCCCTCGCTTCCTCGCCGGCTGGGATCTTGCGGCAGCTACGCTCGCTAGCTCTCCTCCAACCCGCCGTCGGCTCCCTCCGATTCCAGTCCCGTCCTGTCTCGCCGCTTCCTGGCCCCCCGCTTCTCACGCGGAGACCGGTCGGATTTCCCACCTCAAACATCGCCGGTTTTATCCACTCCCGCAGACCTCTTCCTCAGGGACGGGATTGGATTGGTGGTGGATCTTCTCCTCAGGGGAGGCACAAGATCCGTTCATCATCCTCGTCGCCTAAACTTGGCCGCTCCCGCTCCCACGCTGCTGCTCCACCCTCGCCGCTACTAGACCAGACCACGGAGGAGGAGACGAAGCGCCATGAGGCGGGGAGCCACCAAGGACGACGCCGCGCCCGACAAGGTCATGGGCCCTCTCTTCCCCCGCCTCCACGTCAACGACACCCTAAAGGGCGGACCTCGCGCGCCACCCAGGAACAAGATGGCGCTCTACGAGCAGTTCAGCGTCCCCTCCCACCGCTACAGCGCCGCCGTACCGCCCGCGCCTTCCCCAGCGCCTCCATGGGGCGCGCAACGACCCGCCTCCGCGGTCCCGTCCACGTCCGCCAGCCAGGTGAGCCGCTTCCTTGGATTGATCCACGGGTTTGCGTGCCGCCTTCATTGGTATTGTACATGATATATAAGCTATGCATCATGTACCACAGTACTACCAGTTAGCCTTCATTATTATTGTGTTGTGTTTGGTATGGTATGTTTGGCAGAACACAGTTACCGTTGCAGAATGTGATGGGAGTATAAAAACATAAATACATCTATAAGACCATTGGACGAATGAATATAAAGTGGTTATTACATATTTTCTTAGTTATTTTCAATGTTACTTTTTTTAAAAAAAATTATTGATTCCCTTTACAGAAAGGGGACCATAGAATGGATCAAGGATGCTCCAGTTCTTGTCTACAGCTTTTCCTTTAAAGGCCTTCTTTCTCGCTGTGCGCTCAAAATGCACTAGGACTTATATGATTTGATGATACACCTTACCTATAACTGTGTTATGCTCCCCTCCCCCCTGTTTTATTTTGGTCTTTCGATGATTAGTGATGTTTGCAATTGCATCGAGGGGGTCATTGACTTATATGATTTGATGATTTATATTCCATTCACTCATACTATGGCATGCTCACCTGAACCTTTGCCTCTAGGTTGGCGGCGGCGATAGACCTATCTTCCCATTATTTCGTGTGCCTTCAACTGAACCTGTTCGTTCATCAGATCAGACGAATGCCAACTCCAATGGCCAGGGTGCCAATGGTACAATAGCTGAATCTGGGAGGCAGAGGCAGTCCACACATCTTAAGAGCAAGGATACTAATGCTGCAGGACCACCTGCCGAGGGTAATAATTCCGTTGGGAAGAAATTGGCTAATGATGATGATTTTACAGTTCCCTCTGTCTTGTATTCTGGAATGCCTCCGCATTCCAGCCAAGAAAAGCTCACTCTCTTCCCTACCACAAGCCCATGTAAGAGTGTGCCTGCAAAATATTCTAGCACTGACAAGAGACGCTTAGAAGGAATGGATGCTTCTGATGTGAAATCGAAGGGTCCCTCAGGTATCAAGGAGAAAGAGCCAGTACAAGTGAGGATAGACTTGGAAGACAAAGAGACAACTCCGTCATTTCAAGTGCTAAACGACAAAACATGGAGTCCAGACCCAAAGTTATCTTCGCACATGGACAGGCTGAAGAAGCAACATGCTGAAGCTGAGAGTTATCAGATAAGGACCAGGAATGAGAATGCTGTCGAGACCCAAAGCCCTCCAAAAAATGGAGTGTCGTTGTTGTCTAAGCCATATGTTGATAGGAGGGAACAGAATGGTGATTCTGATCTATTGGGGCATGGCCTAAGAGAGACAGGTGTGAAGAGGAAAAGATCACATCATGACGTGGAGCAAAACGATGATCTGTCTGATTCCTCTGTTGAATCTTTGCCTGGAATGGAGATTTCTCCAGATGATGTTGTCAGTGCTATTGGTCCCAAGCATTTTTGGAAAGCGAGAAGAGCTATTGTCAAGTAAGTATACAAAACTTGAGTTCATGTTCTTGTTGTTTTTACCTATTATTGAACGTCCTGTGTGAGCATACCATCTCGGCGACTCCTGTAATCAGATAGTGTTTACACTCGCTTTTGTTTAACGTGCATACAGTCAGCAGAGGGTATTTGCTGTTCAAGTATTCGAGCTGCATAGGTTGATCAAAGTGAGTCTGCGGCAAATAAATATAACTTCTTTGGGCCCATGCTTATGGGCAGGTTAATTTAAATTTGAAAAATTGGTTTAACCGTTTTTTATGTTGACTTTTGCAATCAGGTGCAGAAGTTGATCGCTGCATCTCCACATGTACTTATTGAGGGGGATCCTTGCCTTGGCAAATCCTTGGCGGTGAGCAAGAAAAGGCTGGCTGGAGATGTGGAAACACAGCTTGAATCAGCTAAAAACGATGATGGCGTGCGACCAACGCAGCTAGAGCACTCGAAAGAGAAGACTGAAGCGAACCAACCTTCACCATCTCAAGACGAACAGGCCGCAACTAATGGTGACGTTGCTGCCTCGATGCATACCCCTTCCGACAACAAACAGAAGAGCTGGTGCATTCCTGCACCTCCAAGTCAGTGGCTGATTCCTGTTATGTCCCCGTCTGAAGGACTTGTCTACAAACCTTATACCGGGCACTGCCCTCCGGTGGGAAGTCTTTTGGCGCCCCCATTTTTTGCCAGCTACCCCACCTCCTCCTCCTCCACAGCTGGGGGGGATTTCATGAGTTCGGCATGTGGAGCCAGGCTGATGAGTGCCCCTGTGTACTTCCCGTCTTTCAGCATGCCTGCAGTGTCAGGGTCTGCAGTTGAGCAAGTGAGCCATGTTGCAGCGTCGCAGCATAAACGGAACTCGTGTAGTGAAGCGGTGTTGGCATCAAGGGACAGCGAGGTGCAAGGCAGTAGTGCTAGCAGTCCGGCATCTTCTGAAACAGCAGCTCAACCCAGGGTCATTAGGGTTGTTCCCCACACGGCACGCACGGCTTCAGAGTCGGCAGCAAGGATTTTCCGCTCAATACAGATGGAGAGGAAACAAAACGACCCGTGACTGGCAGATAAAAATGAAAGAACGGAGGGAGTAGACTAATTTTTTGACCGATAATTATAATGATCGCCGTAAATTGGCTGGCCCGCCCGCCTTATGTTTTTTGTTCAGTGTAAATATGCTGTGTCTGTCAGAATGATATGGCATCTGTAGCTATTTTGGTTCTGTCAGAATCATGTTGATTGGAATTCGTCGGTCGGTTGAGTAGGATGAAAATTGGGCACAGCCCATACGTCTACAGCAACGTCAAATAAAGGAAGAGAAAGCAATACATCACCAACACCAGAAGCAGATTTTTATTTTATTTTTATTACTGTGAGTGGAGTGGAGTGGCTCAACCACATGATAGATAGATAGATACATCAGCACCATGCTCCTTCCTAGTGACAGGCCACAACAAGCATTTCCCAAAGCAAATGCATTGGCCACAAAAGGCACCCAGCTAGGGCATTCTCAGCGCCTCGTTGATCCTGCTGAAAACGACTCGGAGCGGGATGCACGCGATGGTCGCCCCCGACGCCGCTCCTCGCGTCTTTCTCGACGACGAGGTCACTGCCCCTGCCCCTGCCCCTCCCCTTTTGGCATGCGGCTGCCATAACCTGTCCACCTCTTCTTTCTCCAACGCTGATGATGGCACGGCGCGCTGAAAACGACTCGTAGCGGGCAGCTGGACATCTCTCCTTGATGAAGGACAGCCAAACAGATCATCGCTGACCTCCACCGAGACTGGATACCCCACCACGGGTTTACAGTTCAACCTACTCATAAGAGAGACAAGGGGCACACGGCGCCAAGTGTTGCTGCTCCCCAGCACACTCAACTCCACATCATAAAGGCTGGGATTCAAATGCAGTGGCTTTTCAAACACCACTGACGATACTGAACCACTCTCACAGTTCGAATGGCTGCTTAAGGTTTCTAATGACTCCTCAGGACCACACTTGCTTTTACAGTGTTGCTGCTGAACCGTGCCAACACAATCCATACCACTAGGAACTATGGCAATATGCATTTTAGTATCATGTTCAGCCGGCTTGTTCTTATTCAATGAACGCTTCTCCAGCCTATTCTCCAAAAGGACAACCTCATCATCTCTTGCTGCTTCGTGCTTTCCTGTCTTTGTTTTCTGGCAGCCATGATCATTATTAGAATCTCTTGTCCTGTCCTTGCCCTCATGACCAACAGACCTTATGGTTCTCATCTTAATACTTTTACATGCATGTTTCCCAGCTTTCCAGGTAGGATTATTTGTCAATCCACAAGGTTGATATCTATGCAAATGATCTGGTGAAAATCACTAGGTCAGTATAGCACCCTTTGGAGGTTCAGAAGCAGGAAGAAAACATCACATATGCCAGGAAGTCATCACAAGATAATATGTCAAATTACCACGGTGCATCATCTAAGCTATAAGATCACATCCAACCTAACATCAGTTTTGCATACTGACCAAAAAATCCATGCCTTCCATAATTTCACAAGTAGCCTTATGCAGAATTGTAAATAATAATAAAAAAAAGACCTGTGTAGTTCCCAACAGAGAGATATATTAAAAAAAACTACGATCAGCAGGGAGCAGTCAGGCCTGATGGTCTCCCTGATTTCTCTGTACCCATTTGTAGAATTTTGGACACAAGAAAATCGTCATATTGTTATCATGAACCCTTAAACAAAACAAACAGGCTGGAGGTAGCAGCAACAGAGATAACTGAACTAGCAGTGTAACTATCTAAGTATAAAGTGATGTGCATCTTCCAGAATCTGTTGAAGATAAACACAAACAAGCAGTCACCAACGCTCATGCATCTAGCTAGCCAACATAAATGATAGCTGCCATTGTTAGAAGACATGGTACTGCTATCAAAGGAATCAAACTACCCGAAAATACAAAGTAGCAGAGCAGGTTTACCGGGTTCCGAGATATTTTGTGCAGCAGGGGGAGTTCCGACAAAATCATTCCCATGCCGTGAATCATCACTGAGTAGCCTTGCCATGCAGGATATTGCTGTGCCCTTTGCTTGATCTGTGGATGCTGCGCTGCGATGACAGCTGTTTGTGTCCAATGGAGTATCCAAGGTTGAAGTGCCAGAGGAGCTGCTTGAACATGTTGCCACACCCAACAAGTGTTCATCAGCCTTCTGACCATTTGGTCTGGAACCATTCCAGATATCTCCATTGCAGAGCTCTGAGAGCGGACGAGACCTATCCTTCTTCCTGGGGATCCCGCAAGGTTGGTCCTGATGTGCAGCAGCATGCTTCCTCTTTGTGGTGGCCTGAGAGCGCACAATTCTTCTGGCCTGCCCAACATTAGGCAGATCATTATACTTGGGAGCAAAGATTGCGGCAGCATTAGACAGGTCCATTGTGGGGACCGTCTTGGATCCGATGTCCCTGAGATCCCTCATACGGCAGGAGCCTTGAGGCGTATCGTCCTCGGAGTCATAGGGCGTCTTGCGCTTCCTCTTGGACCGCGGCGGCGGCAGAGGCGGCTGGATGGCTGGAGAAGGATCCTTTGGTGCAGCATCTTTGACTTGTCCGTTGGGCATTCCAACTTTGGGACTAGGTGAGCAGCTGGGGGCATGGAGGTAGGCCTTGGTTACCGGGCCAAGAGCGCTATCCTTCTCTATGTCGAGGGCCTGGAGAATGGCGCCCTCCATGCGGGCGTACCTGCCCTTGTTGTAGCTCCAGCTGGACCTGTTGCCGCTGGCGGCGAGTGTGAGGGCGTTGGTGATGCGCTGCTCGAAGTCGAGCTCCCCGCAGCGGAAGGGCTTGACGCGCTTGCACCTGGCCAGGTTACACCAGTCGCTGTGGCGAGCGCAAGCAAGTGTTCGTTAGGCTTAGAGTAGCTGGCTGCACTCCATAACTCTAGGACTTGAGGAGTGAGCAGGAGATTGACTGACTGAAATGGTGTGACATCTCGCCATTAATAGTAAGTGGGGGGAAACGAACTTGAAGAGTGCGGAAGGAAGGAAGAAAGAAGCGGCATACACGAAGGTTGGTCCGTCGGGGCGACGGCCGAGGAGCATGATGGGCGTGGCGGGGCAGCGCGGCGGCGGGGCGCAGCCTTCGGGGACGTCTTGCGGCGAGATGACGATGCTGGGCCACCAGGAGCCGTTGGGGCGGCGCAGCCAGACCAGGGTACCCTCCACGGAGACATCCACCGCCGGGCCCTCTTCCTTGAGCAGACCCCCCATCTGTGGTGGTGCTGGCGCTCCAATTCCAATCCCCCCTCCGCTCCGGCAACCTGATCTCTCCGCCTGGACAGGGGGAGGGACTGCAGCGGCGCGGAGGGCACAGAACGCGGGCTCCCGCTCCCCCCGTGGTGGCGTGAGGCGAGGCGGAGCAGTGGGGTAGTCGGCCTTCGGGGTAGGGGGAGAGACAATTGCATATACAATACTCTAAACAGTATGTTTCGCAATAATGTCAACAGAAAGATTTAATCCGTAAAAAAGTACTACAAAATGTGTCTAATTGATTATTCTATCATTTAACGTATATCCTTCCTTTTTATAATCTGATCTCATGTATTTTCTCTCTGACAAGATAGTTTTACCTCTTTATTAATTATACACATTTATTATTTGAAGATATGGCCACGAGAAAACACGAACGAACATAACCCGATTGAATCTCCTCCTGATTCTCTCGCCAATTGCCATGGATCCCACACATGCTGCAGCCTCATGCCTGAGCACACACCAAACTTTTCCTTGGAGGAGCCTCAAATATGCAATTGTCTCATAGTAGTCATATTCAAAGACTAATATGATACATGTGTGTTACGACGGCACACAATTATATTTGATACCCATAAAAAAGTTAATATCAGGATAAATATATGGTCCACATATAAGATATTAAACTGATAAAAATAAATAGTATACTTTATTTTAGTAAAAAGACTAAGAAAAATATATTATACTAATAAAAATAAATATTATACTTTATTTTAGTAAAAAAACTAAGAAATATATGAGTTGAAAAATTGACTAATCTTTTTTTATAGTTTGCTCAGTCGCTTGCCCTCGTTCAGCTAGCGAGGTGGTATTATGTGAGAATGCTACGACGCGTATGGATTTCTGTCGTGATAGGCTTAAGTGGTTTGTGAAGACCCATATATGGGACCTATTGTTATACGAGAAACAGAAAAATGGAATAGACGAACACGTTTCTGTAACACCCGGGTTTTAGGGGTCCAAAGCCCGGGCGCGAACATAATCACCAGGTGTGCTGGGACCAAGTCTCACACATATGATGATTCATGGCACAGGATCGAATGTCACATCTTTACTACATAACAGGAGTTCTGTACAAAATAAATAATTACATTATAAGGAGACAACGGTCCAGCAACCCAAAGTTGACTGGGAGACGACGACCTAGACCTCTCACGAACACATCGCAGCATCCTCCATGCGCTTCATCCTGCGGTACCTGTTCTTGACCTGTGGGGGGGGTGTGAGACAGCAAGAGTGAGCTCACATACGTTCATCGCTCAACAAGTTGTGGGGAATAATGTGCATGAACTCGCCAAAGGTGTGAGTTCATGTGAAGTGTAAGGCTTACCAAAGAGGATGGTTGAAGCTGAGCATTGCTTTTAAAGTTGGTCAAAATTTTATTAGCAATTACTAAGTATAAGTAAATACCAACCCAAGTAAATAGTAGAACAAAAGTAACATCATCACCTGCGATGCAATGCATATGACAAATTGAATTTAGTTCCATAAATTAATCATGTGAGGGTCCGAGCTGCTCATGACCGTGAGCACGGCTAGTATACCAGTTTTACACTCTGCAGAGGTGGCGCATCTTTACCCACAAGTCATGTTACCCATCTGCCAAGGGATCGCGACTTCCCATACACCTCTACCGAGGAGGCGAGGCAGGGTAACACTACGAGGCCTTTACAAAGTTCCACTAGCTTCAGAAAACCCGCTACAGTTTATAGGAAGCTCCAATGCAGGAATCCCTTGCAGGACCGCCATCGCAGCAAAATCCTCCCGAGGGCCTCCCTACACTGACCACTCCCCTACTGCCCTTGCCCCTTTCGGGTAAGGTAGTCCTCCACTAGCTTTCCTAATTAATCAGCCAAGGGCGTCCCATTAAACCCTTGTGGTAGCACTGTTTTCCCGGGTGGTCGCTCCATGTTCCAATTAACATAATGATCTTATCATGAACGATAAATAACAACGGATAACAATAGTATAATCATGAGTAATGTATCTTCATACCCAAAACCACATAAAGCACTAGCAAGTACTACCCAAAAAGTTCAGTGGTAACAAGGTGTAAAGATAATCAAACTAGGGTAACCTATTGGGTCCCATCAAAATTAACCTATGCAGATCATTATGATTAATTAGAACATGAGTGGGTAAAAAGAAGTGATCAAGGGCACAACTTGCCTGACACTTGAGATTCCAGGTACCAGGATGATCTTCAGATGACACGTGTCCTCACTGCTAGTCGTAGCAATACAACAAACATGGTATATGCAAAATTAACATCACACCAAACATAAGAATAAACTGAGTAATAATAATCCACGCGTCGCTACGAGACTAACGCGACTTGAACGGATCAAATCGGAGTTAAAACGGAGGAGATACGAATTTCCTAAGGTTTTATGTGCTTAAAATAGGATTTAGTGAGAGATTATTTTTAATACTGTTTTCATGAAAATACAGAGACTCTAAGTACTAGAGAATAAAATTACAAAATTTTAGAAAGTGAAATGGACTAATTTGGACCAAGTATGGATTTTCTATGAATTTGTCAAGTTTCTTCAATAAATTTGATACTAAAATTCGTTTTCTAACTGATTTTATGAATATAATCCCCCATCTGGACCTCGCACCAATTCCTAGAGAGTCCAGGGTCTATGATGCAAATACTTCTAAGACTCAGGCCGCAACCTAGGTGGACGGCGGGTTCAATTTTAAACTAACCGAGGGGCCCTTTTGCAAAACCCGCACCGCGAAGGGGTATCAACCGCCCAGGACCACCCGATCACATCCCAACGGCTCGGATTCAATTTCCCCTGATCTAATCGTGCCCGATGAATTCAGATCCTACGGTCCCGATCAACGTAAGCACCGAGCCATCGCAGCCGCCAATCACGAATCTAACGGCCGCGGACACCTTCCCTTCGGCCGACAGCTCCCCGCGGCGGATTACCCAGGCCACGACGAAACCGAGGCCCACTGCGGCGCACAGGTATGCGGCCGCGCTCCTTGCCGGAGTTGGCCAGCACGCGATTTGAGGCTTAATCCCACCGATTAACTAGTGCTACGCAAACCGGAGGACTCAACAATCTGATTGAGGTACACCATACCAGTAATGGGGAAGCAGAGAAGCAGGGCTGCGGCAAGAGGCGGATCCGCGGCGGCGACGTTCCCATGGCAAGCAATTCCAAGAGCTCCGCCCACGACAAGGCCACGGCGGTATTCCGAGCGGCATGATGAGGCCCGTGGGTCCATTTCCGAAGACCCGCCATTGCCATTAGCACAAATCTCCCGCAGCGGCATCTCACGTTTTCTCTCTCTCTCTCGGGTGTTACAATGGTGAGGGTTCACGGCGCTCGGTGGACGGTGGCTGACGGGAAAACGGCCCCAGATTTATACCCCGAGAGGTGCACCGAAGTCGGGAGGGTAGTTCCGCCGATTGCGGACCCTGTAGCGGAAGATGCGGCTGCGCACACCTGAGTCCGCGGATTCGCGTGGAGTCGTTCGGGGAAGACGATCCCTTCGGACGGGGCCCACGGGCAGTGGCCTGGTGAGCGCACACGGTGGAAGGGACGTCTGGCGAGCGGGACCCGCCGGTCAGAAGGGCGCGCAGGAGCTGGGCTGTGCGGTTGAAGGTTACTTGGGCCGACGCACGAGAAAAATGGCCCAAGCTAAAAAAATTGTTTTCTTTTTCTTTTATTCATTCCTATTTCTTTTTTTTTCTTTTCTTCTTTCAACTTCAAATTCGAAATTTAAATCCCAATTTATATTTGAGTGCAGATCTTGTGTCTAGCTACATGCACAATCAAAGAAATACTCGGCATGAATACAAAGCATATGTAATTTATATATTTACCCAGATTATTTTATTCCTTGGTTTAGGCAAAGGCTCAATGTACACATTTTATTTTATTTTAGGAAAGACATTATTTTTGAGTATATGATCAAATTCCAAGCTAGCTAAAATTAATACCCATTATCTTACTTGTTTAGGGGCAATTAATGTATTCTCTTTTACTAAGAATCACTTAATCTTGAATATGTTTAAGGGTATTCTTTAAATTTCTTGCGGAGAATAACTTGTTCTACTAGATTGAAGGTATTCCTATTTTATCTTTACTCATCTTCGTAGTATTATTCCTCGTAAAATACATAAAAGACATAAAAGGAATACCCAAACTCTTAGCTTAGTTTTAGGGTTTACAAATCCTACCCCCCTTAACAGAAATCTCGTCCCCGAGATTTGCAAGAAAAGGGATACAATAGGTTTGGTTTAAAATTTTAGTTTCTCATTTGGGTTTTGGAAATCAAAGTTTTGTTCAAGTTGTTACATAACGGTTAGTAGACGATTTGGAACACATGGATATTGTATGTCTAGCCATCTATTAGGTCAGATGAGGTATGGTTATGGCAAGTATAGGTCGTGGCAAGGATGAGTATAATAAGGAAAGACTTCATCTTGGGTGGTGAATCTTGAATTATCTCGAGATCTTGATTTGACTCGTATTCTTCCATGTCGAGGTTGATCTCCTTCTCCTTCCTTGACGATGTTGGTCTTCTTTGGCCTTCCTCCTGGAGTTGCCATCCGAGTTGAGGACATATGGCTATAGCTAGGATAGCTAGGGTACATGAGGTAGTTAGATTTAAACAGAGTTTTTACTTTGCTTTTAGGATATCTGGATTAGGCAACCTATGATGTAGGTTAGGTTGTTGTTTACGGATGAGTTAGTCCAAGGCATTAATTTAGGGTAAGATATGTTTATAGAATCAGGGCCTAATTTATGTCTAACTTACTTAAGTAACTAAATTTGGATTAGCTCATGTTAGATTAGTGGGATCTAGATCAGATTGGTATAACTAGATAAGATCTATTTATTTTAGGCTAGATCATGGTTGTTACTCTAGGATGAGGTAAGCAAATTGGTTATGACAAGTCGAGAGGATAAGATAGAATCTTTTTAAGGTAAGATGAATCTATTAAGGTAAGAAGAATCTTTTAAGATGAGGTGGATCTAGTAAGATAAGAGAGAGAGAATCTTATAAAATACGATGAATCTATTAAGATATGGGAGAGTCTTTTAAGATTAGAGGGATCTCTATGAGATAGATACATTTTAATGGAGGATTATCTAAATTGCTTGGTTTTCTTATGAATTCTATTTAAGCCTATACGTACATGCAGATGTAATTGTGGACATTACTCCACAGCCCATCACACTCAATCAAAGATCCAAATCAGACAAGTATCATAAGAACAAATACTCAAGCATACCAATATCTACAAAAATAGTTTTGCTTTTGTTCCTAAGATTAGGTCTCCTATTCCTAAAGGTCACTTTAGGCACGGGATTTCAAAGTGTGAAATCCACATTTGTCTTTAGAAGGAAAAGGTAAGAATGATCAGAGTCAAGCGGAAATAGATGAGAAAAGATTAAGAAAAGTTTAGAAAAGAATCAGAGTAGCAAAGGTAAGTAGATAAGGGTTATCCAGTTCTATCTAGGTTTCGTCCTACAGTCAACATTGCTCTGATACCACTTCTGTAACACCCGGGTTTTAGGGGTCCAAAGCCCGGGCGCGAACATAATCACCAGGTGTGCTGGGACCAAGTCTCACACATATGATGATTCATGGCACAGGATCGAATGTCACATCTTTACTACATAACAGGAGTTCTGTACAAAATAAATAATTACATTATAAGGAGACAACGGTCCAGCAACCCAAAGTTGACTGGGAGACGACGACCTAGACCTCTCACGAACACATCGCAGCATCCTCCATGCGCTTCATCCTGCGGTACCTGTTCTTGACCTGTGGGGGGGTGTGAGACAGCAAGAGTGAGCTCACATACGTTCATCGCTCAACAAGTTGTGGGGAATAATGTGCATGAACTCGCCAAAGGTGTGAGTTCATGTGAAGTGTAAGGCTTACCAAAGAGGATGGTTGAAGCTGAGCATTGCTTTTAAAGTTGGTCAAAATTTTATTAGCAATTACTAAGTATAAGTAAATACCAACCCAAGTAAATAGTAGAACAAAAGTAACATCATCACCTGCGATGCAATGCATATGACAAATTGAATTTAGTTCCATAAATTAATCATGTGAGGGTCCGAGCTGCTCATGACCGTGAGCACGGCTAGTATACCAGTTTTACACTCTGCAGAGGTGGCGCATCTTTACCCACAAGTCATGTTACCCATCTGCCAAGGGATCGCGACTTCCCATACACCTCTACCGAGGAGGCGAGGCAGGGTAACACTACGAGGCCTTTACAAAGTTCCATTAGCTTCAGAAAACCCGCTACAGTTTATAGGAAGCTCCAATGCAGGAATCCCTTGCAGGACCGCCATCGCAGCAAAATCCTCCCGAGGGCCTCCCTACACTGACCACTCCCCTACTGCCCTTGCCCCTTTCGGGTAAGGTAGTCCTCCACTAGCTTTCCTAATTAATCAGCCAAGGGCGTCCCATTAAACCCTTGTGGTAGCACTGTTTTCCCGGGTGGTCGCTCCATGTTCCAATTAACATAATGATCTTATCATGAACGATAAATAACAACGGATAACAATAGTATAATCATGAGTAATGTATCTTCATACCCAAAACCACATAAAGCACTAGCAAGTACTACCCAAAAAGTTCAGTGGTAACAAGGTGTAAAGATAATCAAACTAGGGTAACCTATTGGGTCCCATCAAAATTAACCTATGCAGATCATTATGATTAATTAGAACATGAGTGGGTAAAAAGAAGTGATCAAGGGCACAACTTGCCTGACACTTGAGATTCCAGGTACCAGGATGATCTTCAGATGACACGTGTCCTCACTGCTAGTCGTAGCAATACAACAAACATGGTATATGCAAAATTAACATCACACCAAACATAAGAATAAACTGAGTAATAATATTCCACGCGTCGCTACGAGACTAACGCGACTTGAACGGATCAAATCGGAGTTAAAACGGAGGAGATACGAATTTCCTAAGGTTTTATGTGCTTAAAATAGGATTTAGTGAGAGATTATTTTTAATACTGTTTTCATGAAAATACAGAGACTCTAAGTGCTAGAGAATAAAATTACAAAATTTTAGAAAGTGAAATGGACTAATTTGGACCAAGTATGGATTTTCTATGAATTTGTCAAGTTTCTTCAATAAATTTGATACTAAAATTCGTTTTCTAACTGATTTTATGAATATAATCCCCCATCTGGACCTCGCACCAATTCCTAGAGAGTCCAGGGTCTATGATGCAAATACTTCTAAGACTCAGGCCGCAACCTAGGTGGACGGCGGGTTCAATTTTAAACTAACCGAGGGGCCCTTTTGCAAAACCCGCACCGCGAAGGGGTATCAACCGCCCAGGACCACCCGATCACATCCCAACGGCTCGGATTCAATTTCCCCTGATCTAATCGTGCCCGATGAATTCAGATCCTACGGTCCCGGTCAACGTAAGCACCGAGCCATCGCAGCCGCCAATCACGAATCTAACGGCCGCGGACACCTTCCCTTCGGCCGACAGCTCCCCGCGGCGGATTACCCAGGCCACGACGAAACCGAGGCCCACGGCGGCGCACAGGTATGCGGCCGCGCTCCTTGCCGGAGTTGGCCAGCACGCGATTTGAGGCTTAATCCCACCGATTAACTAGTGCTACGCAAACCGGAGGACTCAACAATCTGATTGAGGTACACCATACCAGTAATGGGGAAGCAGAGAAGCAGGGCTGCGGCAAGAGGCGGATCCGCGGCGGCGACGTTCCCATGGCAAGCAATTCCAAGAGCTCCGCCCACGACAAGGCCACGGCGGTATTCCGAGCGGCATGATGAGGCCCGTGGGTCCATTTCCGAAGACCCGCCATTGCCATTAGCACAAATCTCCCGCAGCGGCATCTCACGTTTTCTCTCTCTCTCGGGTGTTACAATGGTGAGGGTTCACGACGCTCGGTGGACGGTGGCTGACGGGAAAACGGCCCCAGATTTATACCCCGAGAGGTGCACCGAAGTCGGGAGGGTAGTTCCGCCGATTGCGGACCCTGTAGCGGAAGATGCGGCTGCGCACACCTGAGTCCGCGGATTCGCGTGGAGTCGTTCGGGGAAGACGATCCCTTCGGACGGGGCCCACGGGCAGTGGCCTGGTGAGCGCACACGGTGGAAGGGACGTCTGGCGAGCGGGACCCGCCGGTCAGAAGGGCGCGCAGGAGCTGGGCTGTGCGGTTGAAGGTTACTTGGGCCGACGCACGAGAAAAATGGCCCAAGCTAAAAAATTGTTTTCTTTTTCTTTTATTCATTCCTATTTCTTTTTTTTTCTTTTCTTCTTTCAACTTCAAATTCGAAATTTAAATCCCAATTTATATTTGAGTGCAGATCTTGTGTCTAGCTACATGCACAATCAAAGAAATACTCGGCATGAATACAAAGCATATGTAATTTATATATTTACCCAGATTATTTTATTCCTTGGTTTAGGCAAAGGCTCAATGTACACATTTTATTTTATTTTAGGAAAGACATTATTTTTGAGTATATGATCAAATTCCAAGCTAGCTAAAATTAATACCCATTATCTTACTTGTTTAGGGGCAATTAATGTATTCTCTTTTACTAAGAATCACTTAATCTTGAATATGTTTAAGGGTATTCTTTAAATTTCTTGCGGAGAATAACTTGTTCTACTAGATTGAAGGTATTCCTATTTTATCTTTACTCATCTTCGTAGTATTATTCCTCGTAAAATACATAAAAGACATAAAAGGAATACCCAAACTCTTAGCTTAGTTTTAGGGTTTACAGTTTCACGTCATGAGACATATGACACATAAAACTAGTGTTTTAAAGCAGTAAAGATTTCAATAATCTCAATGAGATAAATGGATTCTAGGGGCCATACAATCGTCATTGGAGGTAAGTTATGAATTCGATAATGTTCTAACCTCAAGATTTGACTCATCATATCCATAAAAATCATCTAAAGATGTATGTGTAGAACAATATAAAAAAATCCTGAGCTGTCCATATACTGTTTGTACTGGAGTACACATATCTTACATAGAACAGGGATATAGTAGTAGTAGGCTCCTGCGACGGAATCATCGACATGGACGTACAGTACGACATTCGAGGCCACCACCATCAGCTGTGGACATGGAACAACCGACGTTCAAAAGATGCTATTCTGTTTACCAATCCACGTTCAAAACGCCACGCAAGATTTACCCCCGCAGAACACAATCAATCTAGCCTTGCAAGCTTCTCAATGCCATGGAATCCATGATCCACCAACCAGACCATCTGTTGCCTAGCACTACATCTCACAGCAGCAATAATGTCCAAAACTTGTCCAGAAACTTGCTTTCTGTGTGCCAGAAGCCCAAAATACTATGAGCTAGCGTTCTACCCAAAACAACAACACAAGACTTGTCACGTATGAATTCAGACACCTAGTACACGGATATCAACTCTCGTCCATGGCATCATTTCCACTGCCTCGCTCGACCTCTGCATCCTTGTCTCCAGCTTCAGAAGCACCTCTTCCAACCGAGTCTTCCAATGCCTCCAGGAACGACACCACCGTGAACTTATCTGCCATAATCACACACACGAGTTCAGATACCAAAAACTAATGCATACTATACTTACCACAACCGCAAAACTTGCAATCCCAAGTTCAGCAACAAGGAAGCTTGTCATTTTACCCAGAATCGTTCGCTAAACAGATTACTTTTTTTTTTACTTTACAGACATTAATTACCCCAAGCACGATGCATATAACAAATCTACTATCAAGTGTGGAGTTGGAGAGTCTGTAAAAAGGATTTTACATTTGTCAGGGTCAACTCCAAATTGAGCAAGATCTATCTGCCCAGTCCGCAGAACCTGTCATGCCAAAAACATCAAAATCAGCATATCACTACCACCAGGCAGGAACTAGCGACATCACCACGTAGCGCATGTTAATGCCTTAATGGTGAGGATGAGTAACTAACGTGGGTGAATGCATCTAATTGTTGGCGCAAAGGAGGACTTTGGAGAAGCTCAACGATATCACCAGGACTCCATGAGCCACCCTGGAATTGAGCAACGGCCATGAACTGAGCTGCAAGGTTCGGTTAATCTGAAAACCAGGGTACAAACCTCCGGAAGATGTGATGCCAATTGTTCAATGGGCAAGTCCTCAATTAATGGCAAGACCAGATCAGGCTTCAAGATGTCTCCTAGTCCTACTCCTGCAACCACCAACATGAACCAAAAGATGTAAAAGAAATCTAGTTGGTCGATAACAAGAGCGCATCAGTTTACAATAGCGCTTACCAGCATCAGGGTCAGCTGCAGCACCTGATATATCAGGGGAATGTAAGTAGAAGTTTCATATAAGCATATAAGACGGAAAAGCTCACACAATTAATATTACTTTTAAGCTGGTACCTGATGACTGTATTGCACTCAGAATTCTCTGCAGATCCTCCAAGCGTACAGGTCCAGCAGCAGACGTCACTTCACCAGCCAAATCAGCGGTCATGCTCTCAACTAGATTCCCAGCTCTGACATGAAGGAAAGGTATAGAAGTTATCAAACAAGATGGTATGCAAAAAAAGTGAAGTTCTCATCCATTAATATGTAAAAATATCACAAGTGTAAACGGAAGCAGTTTTTTTCACATTTTAAGAAAACCTGTGTTTGCTTATAACTGCATACTAAAATATAGTGACGCGAACAAGGGCAGCTAGATAAAGACGATGCTGACATTGTTTCTGGCACTGCACTGAGCATATGTATTAATACATGCAGTTTCTATTGCCATGGACAGACAGGTTGATAGGGTGTTGGGGGGGGGGGGGGGGGGGGGGGGGTAAAACAACAATGGAATCATTAACCTGGAAGAGATATCATCATCAGCCGTATCTTCAGACATTTCTGCTTCAATAGGTACTCGAAGATCAGCCTCAGCATCTGCACAGCAAACCAACAATACGACTTAAGACCAAATAACCAAGATATGTGCTGACTCCCAATATTAGGAGCATACCTAATGATCGATTTATGTAGGCATTAACTTGCATGCAAGTCTGGGAGTCCCCATCAGCATTTGGTTCCTGAAAAAAACAGAGAGCATCATGCCATCATGATAGTCAAACACTGAGAATAACAACAGTGCTACAACAGAAACTTCCAATTTCACACAAATGACCTGCATCCAGAAGAAGAATTTTCTGCTGTCTTGCTTAAACTTCAAGATGTAAACCCTTCCAGGAGATTCTGTCACCTAATGAAGTTAACTAGAGTTGATCACTGAAGCATAAAGATTCAATAGAATAACATGGAAAACATCTCAAACTTGGATTAATATTACACAATACCTTCTCAAAGACCGCCTCATCAGGAAAGATGATTTGATCCTTTGAAAGATGGAATCAAGGACAGACAAAACTACTGTGATGCTGATATGAACTAAAAGCAGTGAAAAGTGGAGGCACAGCATTCAAAGCCACGGATAAACCATGTATGAAGTTCAACATTTGTAACATGCATTTTTCCACAAACTAGGATTTCCAGCAAAGCAAAAATTTATTTTAAGTATACCAATCAACTGAGGGAACCAGAATAGAACAAGAAGTGCCTACAAAAAATACGAGTGCAAGAGGATACATCTTCAACTATGTTCTGTCCACGGTCAAGCCACTGAAAATGGACTAATCCCTCTTCACCCTACAAAAGAGAGATTGTATATAGTTGCAGTGAAATTCAAAGAAAGAAATAATGCAACTAGCTTAGAAGTTCTATTGTTGAGCTTAGTATAAGTTAAAGTATCCATACCCTACCAACGCGGACAAGACCCTTGCGCGTGTCTGGAACCACTCGTGTTCCCTCATGAGACATCTTACCAGCACGAAACTCACACATGATATCCTGACAAATACATCAAAAAATACATTAATATACAATTGCCAATTTAACAGCTTATATGTTGTAACAACAAAGCAATGAGATTGCAAATTTTAAACATAGAGATCATTCAGATTCTGGCAACTGATGGAGATTTCACTGGCCACTGCTCCGTCACTGAATGTAAAACTCTCAAGCATTATCTACCACGAGGAACTATAGCACCAAACAAATCCAGAGACATTGCCCAGCTTAACATAACCAGTTTGAAATGAAAGCAGACTTCAGATGTGGCATATCGACATGTTTAAGTACCATGTGCAGTAGCAGCAGCCAGCAGAGGTGAGCCGTTGGCTTCTAAATTTGCATAGAAGTAGCATAAGTTCAGTATCCGGAACAATTCTATCAGTATTTACTATTTATCTCAATTCACAAACACTTGAGCCTGTTGTTTGGGGCTTTTGGCTGTAGATGTAATAGGGCCCAAGATACCATGTGTAAGCATATATGTACTCCACAGCATAGCAATGACATAGCAATCCAAATATTGTATACCAAAAGGCTACGCTGCTGTAGAACTTAAATGGGGGAAAAATATTGTTGCTCTTCTGATAGAAAAACCATGAAGTCACTACAAATCAGTATCTAATAAGATAAAACTGGTAGGAATACAAGTAAGATGAACATATTGCTGGTATCGGTTGTCTGGAGATAACATGAAAAAAAAGCTAATTGGAAACGAAAACGAAAAAAAATGAAGCAAAGAACCTAAGCGTTCATAGATGATTGAGAACCTTTCTGTTAATAGGCTGGTGCCCTATCTAGAGTGATAGAACAATTGGTTCATGACATGAACTGCATGGGTTAAATATAGGCTCTGAAACCTTCTAGGTTCAATCTCAAGCCCATGCTAAATAATCATCATGATACTAACAGATGCATAAGGAAGCCAGTACCATGCAGAAACAGCAAGAGAATAAGTCAATAGCTTTACCTGTAGAGGTTCAGTGGTCTCCATCAGCAAAAGAATGTGCTCACCGTAAAATATAAGCCCTACAAAACAGGAATTTCTCGTGCTTATTATTATTATAGAACAGCCCGGCCCCTATGTCTTTGTGTGCTAGCGCTGACTCGCAAGCTTGCTAAGCAAGGCCATTTTTCGGTGCTACTGAATATATCTAGGACAGTGACAGTAGCAGTGCAGGTGGTTCTGTAGATACAATTGACTGACTATCGGGGAATTGATGATGCGGAAACTAAAGATTCATTAGTCATATCTCTTTGATCTCTTCTGTTCACTAGTTCATATCTATACCAATTGTTCCTTCTTAATATAATAACTTATATAAAAATGAAGTGTCTATTCCTGCATTCCGGAAACGGGAACACGTGCACATGCACCTAAAACGGCTATACTGGACCTCCAGAGTTTTACTGGAATTTACCTCCAGTATCCTGTACGTGTTGTATATTTCATCAATCTTAGTTATTCAGGCACGAAACAGACAACCGTTATTTGCAACAACAAAAAATGTCGGTTGCCTATTGTGTTGTGTGCTACTTCAAACTTGCCTCATTTAGTTGACTGCCAAAGATTTAACTCGTCTGCATTAATCACTAGTGTATAGGGCGCGCCTATGCGCGCGTGGCGAACCGTTTATGTATGCTTGACAGAGAGTAAATAAGGACATAAGAGCAAAGACAAAACAAACCAAGGTTCAGCAATTGAAAGAGTTGGACATTGTTCAGAGGTGATTAATGTAGCGGTTACATTAGCTACATAGTCAACCGACAGGTTCGTACGAATTTATATATTACATCATTAGCAGGATTCAACGGCTGGGGATCAGCACTGCGAAGGTTTCAGCAGTTTGGTTACTTGTACACAAAAACATTCGTGCTCCAAAAGTGACGATGCTCGTCATAGGTATGCAACATAGGTACCAATACAAAAAAGGTGAGCATCAGTAGTTAGAGTCTTTGAGCTGCTGTGTTTGTGTGGTATGGTTATGAAGGTGGGTGAAGAAGAATATGCAGATTACATTGATTACAAATTATGAAGAGGGCAAGAGAGTAGAATGTGTAGTACCTTCATGAGAACGGCGATGATCTAACGATTAAGGTTTTGAGGGTCTGTAGAACCTGGCTGGGTAGTCTTGATCCTATATGTTTGTTGGTGTTACTATGAACTATGATTCATACCTGCAGAATTGAATAGTATATACAACTCTGGTTGTATTCTTTTAAAAGTACATACTTCTTAGGAGGATGCGCAAGGTTATCTTTGTTGAGCTGATCTGAAAGTTGGTCGTCAACATGTAAATAAGTGGATAAGAAGTGTCAAGTAACACGGCTAATATAAAATAAAAGTTAATAGTATTGAAGTTCAATGCCTTTTTAAGAAAGCATCGTAGTTATTGAGGAGTGAGTTATTTTTATTATCATGTCAATATGGCATGCATGTGTGCTGATCTCCACTAACTTATATATTATATAATGATGATGCCCATTGTAGCGAGGCTGATCTCAACTAACTCAGATTATATTTGCAGATCAAACTACCACAAATGTTGGTATAAACTACATACCAACAACATAGTTTTTGTTTCAAAGTAAGTTGGATTAAGTTGGGGATCAAACCAATAAGAAACAAACATATTGAATAAGTATGGAAAGAGTAAAAGACAGCGAGCTAAAATTATTTGTTTTTTCTCGAACGCGCAGGAGGACTGCACGTCATTATATTAAGAAAGGAAAAGGTCCAAGAGGACCAAAGTACAATGCCCGTAGGGCAAACAGAACACTTGACCACACTCTAAACCCTGCTCATAATAGCAGGAAGACCAAAACTTGCTAGCTGCTTAGCCCCAGCCCTCTCCCAACAACTTAACTCATTCAGAAATAAGCTTTTAACAAAACACATGGAAGGGTTTACACTATCAAAAACAGCTTTGTTTCTAGTCAGCCATATGCACCAAGACCCCAAAATAATGAGACTGTTGAAGCCTTTCTTTCTGAATTTGGGCACCTTCTTAAGCGCCTTCCTCCACCAATCAGCAAATGAGATTTCATCAACAGCAGGAATGAGATCCCCAAGACACAAGGGAACAAGAATAGCATGCCAAAATTGCCTGGCAAAACTGCAAGTACACAAAAGATGTTGCACTGTTTCCTGCTCTTGGTCACAAAGAACACAAACAGCCGGATGTTGCAGCCCTCTCCTCCTTAGTCTATCAGCAGTCCAACACTTATTCCTTATCGCCAGCCAGAGGAAGAACTTGCATTTTGGGGGAGCCCAGGATTTCCACAAACGTTTCCATGGCTCAAACGAAATTGAACCCATGAAAAAAGCCTTATAGCAGGACTTTGAGGAGAACATCCCAGAAGAAGAGTGCATCCAAACATGTCTGTCAGCATCATGAGAGAGCCTAACGTCCCCCAAAGTATCCCACAACAACAGGTATTGCTGCAGCCCACTCAAGGAAAGAGCACCACGAATATCACTGACCCAATGCCAATTATCCAGAGCCTGTGCCACCGTTCTAGAAGAATACGCCTTGCGGCCAACCATACCCACCACCTCAGGGGCAATGTCCTGGATAGTATTCCCATGAATCCATCTATCCGACCAGAAGAGAGTAGTAGCCCCATTCCCTAAAATGGTAAAAACCGACAAATCAAAGAACTGTCTAACCTGACGTTGCACTGGGAGGGACAACCCACGCCAAGGTCTGCTCTGATCCGTCTTTTCCAACCATAACCATTTTGCCTGCAATGCCCAGCTTTTGAGCTTAAGGTTAGGGATCCCAAGCCCACCAAGCCTCAAAGGCCTCGTGACAACTTCCCATGGAACAAGACAGCTACCACCATTAACCTCCTTTCTTCCTCTCCAAAGAAATCCTCGCCGAATTTTATCAATTGATTTAATAACCCACTGAGGGACGTTGATTGCAATAAGAAGATAAGTCGGAATGGCCGATAGAACAAACTTCACCAACGCAGTCCGCCCAGCCAGGTTGAGCAACCGAGCCTTCCAGTTAGGCAGCCGATCTGCGATCTTCTCAATCCATAACTTAAGGTCACAATTCCTCAGCTTTTTATCAGAAATGGGCAGCCCCAGATACCTGCAAGGAAACGCAGCGGGACTGCAATGCAGCACACTGCAACCAGCAAGCACCTGCTGATCATCACATCTAATTGGAATAGCACTGCTCTTGAGCATATTGGTTACCAGACCAGAAGCCGAACCAAAACAGTTTAGTATTATCTTAGCACAATTCAGATCTGCTTCAATTGGCTTAATGAAAAGGACCACATCATCCGCATAGATGGAGACTCGACTGCGAACATCAGCCCCCCCAAGGCCCTGCAACAAGCCTCTATTTTCAGCAACCCGGAACAAGCTGCTAAGCACATCCATAACCATCACAAATAACATGGGAGAAAGAGGATCTCCCTGGCGAAGACCTCTCCGATGAAAAATAGGATTACCAGGCGAGCCATTCAAAAGCACCTGAGTAGAAGAGGTGAATAACAAGTTGGAGATCAGATTACGCCAAACAGGACCAAACCCCAAATGTGTCAAAATCTCCATCAAAAACGCCCACGAGACCGAGTCGAAAGCCTTGGATATATCCAGTTTCAGCAGCAAACTAGAGATCTTCCTCTTATGAAGGAACTTAATTGATTGTTGCACTAGCATGAAATTGTCGTGAATTGACCTTCCTCTAATAAAAGCACTCTGGTTAGCTGCCACTAGGTCTTGAAGGTATGGTCCCAAACGATTAGCGAGGATCTTAGTGACCAGCTTAGCAAAACTATGAATCAAGCTAATTGGTCGAAAATCACCAGCTGAGGAAGCATCTTCCCTCTTTGGAAGAAGAATTAGATACGCTGAGTTCAGCAAATCAAGTTTATAGGCATTTCCATGGTAAAGGGAATTAAGAGCAGCCATTATGTCGACCTTAATAATGTCCCAGCATGTCTTGTAAAATTTTCCTGTAAAACCATCAGGCCCAGGGGCCTTATCAGAAGGGAGACAAGCAATGGTGTCCCTAACCTCCTCCTCTGAAAAAGGCTGCTCCAAATCAGTTAGATCCATCGCAGCCCTGTGACAATTACTCAAATCAATAGTAAATGGCCTCTGCAAATCAGCCCCCAGCAGGTTATGAAAATACGCCTCAAGAATTTGTTGCATGTCATCATGATTGGTAGCCAATCTTCCATCTTCCTCAAGCTTGGAAATGAAATTCTTTTTCTTTCGATAACATGCCTGCGAATGAAAGAACTTAGTGTTGGCATCACCCTCCTTTAGATAGTGGATCCGTGATCTCAACCGAGCAACAGTCCTTTCAAGAGACGCGAGGCTAAGACACCGCTGTTTTAACAAATTTAGCAACCAAACTTCCCCACTGGACAAAATTCTGATATCCTGTGCCATTTCCAGCCTATGCAACACTTCTCTGACAAGCCCCAGCTGCAACCTTACATTACCCACTTCTTTATGCCCCCAGGACTGCAATGTGCGAGCTAACCTTTTAAGCTTCAATGACACATGCTCCAACGGACAGGAGCCTCCAACTGGCAAGCTCCAGGACGCACCCACCACCTCCAGAAAACCAGGAAATTTGGGCCAGAAACTCTCAAAGTGAAACCGTCTTTTCCCCAAGCAGCTCTCTCTGACCTTGAGGATCAAAGGACAATGATCTGAAGATGTGGTAGCATTACTATGAAGCGAAGCGTCTGGAAAAAGATCTTCCCAACAGCTAGTGCAAAAGACATGGTCCAGCTTAACAAGAGTTGGGGCATCTCTCTGGTTGGACCAAGTAAACCTCCTTCCCTTCAAATGAATCTCTTTCAGATCCAAGGAATTAATAAGCCTACGGAAGTCCCCCAACATAGCCCTGTTAATATTGGAATTGTTCTTGTCTTCCTCCCTGAAAATCAGATTAAAGTCTCCCCCAATGATCCATGGTCCCACACAGGTATTTCTGATTTCTCTTAATTCGTGAAGAAAGGAGGATTTAAGACTGTCCTGGTGAGGACCATACACTCCAGTGAACCACCAGCAAGAACCATTTTTCTCTTGCAATTTAACTGAAACCGAAAATTGCCTGATAACTGAAGCCAAAGATGAAAAAGCTCCATCGCGCCAGGATACCAGCACCCCTCCTCTGGTACCAATCGCAGGGCTGTAAACAAAATTGCTGAAACCAGACCCCAAAATTGAGAGCACATCAAAATCTGAAATAGAACAAAGTTTGGTTTCCTGCAGGCAAATAACCGAAGGTCTAATATCAATCACCAAAGATTTAACGGAATCTCTCTTCACACGATCATTCAGCCCTCTCACATTCCAGATTAAAAAACAGCTTGAATCCATTCAAACAAAGATCAAACACCACCAGCAAACCAGCCCCACCACACCTAAACAGGTCCATTCAGCGGCACCGTCCAGCCAAACAGCGCTGCCAAAGCAGCAATATGGACGCTAGAGAGCCCAGAAACAAATAGCTTCGCATAATTACCGGCATCCTGGACAGAAATAACTTCATTATCATCACAGAAACCCAACTGCCTGCAGACCTGGGCAGCAGCCTCCGAACCGAGTTCTGGAGGAAATTTGGCCACCCTCCTGCTCCGCCTTGGCATAAAATTACTAGGTAGAGGCTTCTTCCTTCTCTTTGGAATCTGTGGAGTTGGCAGCAAGGCATCCACTGGTTTAGTGACCAAACACTGGAACTCGCACAAGGGCGAAGAAATCACCATAGAATTATCAAGACCCGACTGAACCAACGGGCCATCCTGATCATCCAAAATAGAAGGTCTCAACCTCCTGGAGTAGACTCTAAAAACAGGCGGCTTCAAATTCCATCTAGCAGAAGAAGCCCTGACAACACAACTCACTGCCAAATCCGAATCCTCCCTCAACACAGCAGCCAAATCAGCAGAGGCACCATCAGGAGAATAACCAGGAACCACAGCATCACACAAGGCCAGAACACCAGGCGCCGCCAACATCTCAACCGCAGCACACGGGAGGGTAGGGGCATCAACTGGTTCTGCCCACGGCGTCACAGCATCACTGTTATCCATCGACGCATCCAAAAGCCCCACATCATCAGAGGGTCCAACACGCGTCGACGAGGAATGAAGACGAGGGCCCAGCCGCGAGTGCACCGAAGCCCGAGGCAATGAGGCCTGATCACCCAGTCTCTGCACCCGCCGAGCCCGACGACTCGGCCCCGGCTCATCATCAGAGGGATCCGATGGAGGTGGCTGCAGCTGCTCCTCCACAAGGACACCCTCCGGCCCAATAATCTTCACCAACACAGGGAACACCAACGAACGTGGAATCCAAACTCCGTCTTCATCGGGGACCGCTGGCTCCACAGCATGAAGGTCCAACACCTTCGGCAACTCCACGGGAGAGCGGCACCATGCACTCAACCTGATGACCGACAAGTCCTCCCCGCTGATAGAATCCGGGTGTAGTCCCTGAACCAGGCAATAAGGACCAAGCAAAACCTCCGCTGTCTCCAGTCCCCAAAGGTGAGCAGGGATACCACGGAGCTCGACGTCAATGAGGGAAGACAAGACACTGCCTCCCGAAGCAAAAGCCTGCCTAGTCCATCTCTTAATATGCAACCTCAATGGAGGGACAAAGAGCGACGGTCCTCCACTAAACACCTGCCCAGCCAGCTCCTCCGAGGGGAAGAGGACAATAAAAGAACCTGGCGCAGCACGACGTAGGCGGAGCGCATCAGCATCAAGGCCAAACCTTGAGGCGAGCGCCTCTCTAACCTCCGTGGCGCAACCAGATCCTTCTTGCCCAACAACGCTGACGATCAGGGCATGGCGAAGCTCCAACTCAGCACGGTCGAGCATCCTGGACCGCCCAATAAACCTCACAGGGCGAGGACCATCCTGAGCCGCGGGCGACAAGTCTCCCGAAGATAGCAGCAGAGGATCACCGCCAAGACCATGTATGAAGCAAGTGTGGATTGTAATATGTGTTTTTTGTTGCAACAAGGGTAGACAACTGTTTAATTGTGGGAACATATGTAATGTAGATGTTAAAACATGTTTCATTTGAGACTTGAGAGTGGATTTTTTGTTGATTGTTGCAACAAGTGTGCATAGCTACATTTCTGGGAACATGTGGAATTGAAATGTATAAGCAAAGAAAATCACGAAGCAGAGGGAAATCACAAACAAAGCGAGAGCTTATGTAAGTACTCCTTTCAGAACCAAAGATAATGTGGTCGCTAATTAAGGAACGTTGTATAAACCAATGTTTTCAGATCGGCTGATCGCTCCTGATCGCCAGAGGGGCGATCAGCTGACTAATCACGATTAGTCGACGACCAGCCCGATTAACTGGGTTCTGATCGGTCAATCAGACATCCTGATCGTCCAGGGCTATAGGAACCGATCAACCTTCATACATATATCACACACACACACACACGCCCATGGACATGGCTTCAGATTCAGGCTTTCAACAAGGCAAACAGCCATACGTGATACGCCCATGGACATGGGCAGCAACAGGCCAACAGCCATACTACAACATGAAGCAAATAATCACTGGAAGGTTTCAGGCTTTCAGCATCAAGTAAAACTGAAAACCAACAAACATGGACATGGGCAGCAACAGGCCAACAGCCATACGCCAGGGGCGGACCCAAGGGGGGGTCCGGGTGGGCCGTGGCACACCCTAAGCCAGCCCACCCAAGGCCTGGCCAGCCCACCAAGGATCCCTTCCCCTTCACAGTTTGCACTTTTTATATCTTCGCTCGAGAGCCCACCCTCACGTCTAGACACCAGGACGTCGACGTCTAGCCGTCAAGCCACCTAGGACCAGGCTGTCCAGTCGCCGCCTGCCAGGTCGGCAGCGGCCCGCTGCCCAGCTCCCACGGCGCCTCCCCGGTGACTAGCGCCTGCCGCTGCCCGCCCCAGATCCAGCGGTTCAGGCATGAATGCCTTCCATTGCTCCCCTCGGTGAGAACGTCTGCAGTTGTCCAATCCTCAAGGTTTATAACAATTATTTGGTAATCTTTGTGACAGTTAGGCTTCTCTAGTCTTATTGAATATTCGGTGCACTACTGGTATTATACAACAGAGGTTGTTTTTATCATGTGTAAGATCATTTCAGTTCCTTTATGATTTGTGGAATGGAAACACACAAGTTAGTGCTGAATTTTATCTATACGAGAAGGTTCATTTTGATCACGTATGGCAGATATGGGTAGACATTGTATAGAATTGTATATAAAAAATTTGTTGTGGCACACCCTATATAAAAACCTAGGTCCGCCACTGCATACGCCCATACCTACAGATTACAGTACAACAGAGCACACCAGAAAACAGGGACAAGCTCTGAATCTGGATTCTGGAGACTGGAGACCGTACCTGCAGGCCGGCTGCTGGCGCCGCCGCGCCGGGGATGGAAGAGGGGCCGAGGGGGACGATGCCACCGTATCCCCCGTCACCGGTAGCGCGCCGCCGTCACCGGTAGCGCGCCGCCGTCACCTGCACAGTGTTCCGCTAGGGTTCCTCCCTCGGCAGCTGGTTGCCTGGTCCGCGTCGTGTGTGCCTGGGCGTTGCTCTGTTGGCTCTTGGTTGTGCTGTGCAGCTTCGGCTCACGTGGTGGGAATTGGGAAAAAGGAAGCTGGGCTGGGCCGCTGGGCAAGTGAAGTGGGCCACTGGGCCGAAATTTTAATCCAGCTAGCCAAGCTGACTAATCGGTTGATCAGATATCTGATCGCCCTGATCGCGCCGTTACCCTTGACCTTGATCGGCTCTGAGTTACGTTCAGTCGATTAATCGCCGATTAATCGTGACTAATCGGATGTTCTGAAAACACTATAAACCAAACCAATTTAATTAATTTGTTGATGCACAAGGAGCACAGTATATAGCAGAAGCAGGACATGAATCAAGCGTGGTAGAATTAAATGCTACAAAATGGAACTATCTATGCAACGACGCAATGACATGGAAATGGAGTACGAGCAAAGGCTAGAAACAATTACCTCTCTGGATAAACCTTGGTTATGTGATATTGTTGCAACTACTGGAATCTAAAAAACAGTTTAGAGTGCTGCTATAAAGTATCGAAAACCCAATGTTAATTCCCTTGTACTGTGAGTTTGTTGCACGTAAATAAGGGTCTCTTTGGTTGGGCTGTGGCTGTGAAAAAAGTTGCTGTGGGCTGTGAGCTGTGGAAAAAAGCTGCTGCAGGCTGTAAGCTGTTAAAAAGCTAAAAACTGTTTGGTGGAAACCACTAAAAGTCGTTAAAATTTTTTCGATATATATTTTCACAGTTCCATCCGAAAAGCCACTAAAAGCAGGTCCAGAGGTGCTTTCAAATTTGCACTACGAGAAAATCGGCTTTTAGAAAAAGCTGCTTTCTGGATCCAGCCCTTTGGTTGGCTTTTGGCTTTTAGGGGGGAAAAACTAAAGCCAAAAGTCAAACCAAACACACCCTAAATAGGTAACTTAGCTGAGAGTGAAGCACAAGAAACACAAACATAACGAGATAAAATTATTCCATGATTGGAGGTGAAAATAGCTCATATTAGTACTACATTTACATCCAAAAAAATAATATAAGTGCAACATGTACAAGCAACTTTTTTGTCGTCGCATAAAGGATGTTCTATAAACTAAATCAATAAAGTTGTTGCTACACAGGGAAGGCAACATGTAGCAAACGCAGCATACGAATGAAGCGTGCTTATAGGAAATGGTATGTCACCGATTAGTTCATGTAAGGACACAATGGTGCTGAAATAGAGTAAACATAAGGCAAGAGTCAATTACCTCTTCTGATAAACCTTGGATATATGATATTGTTGCATGTACTGCAATCCGAAAACGAACAGGGGTGTTGTGCTGATGTAATAAATATTTCAGAACACAATGTTGATCCCCTTGTTCTTCTGTTGCATGGCATTAGGCAACGCAATACAACGTAAGGCACTTTGAAGAAGAAGATATGAGAAGATTTACTTCCACGGATGGAAACGTCACTTGCTCGTTGCCTGTCCACGAACTTTCTCTGCAGCAAGGGAGGATTAGAATTTTGGATAATGAAAATCGAGAACATGGAAGTTAGGCCATTTTTTGTTGTCAATGTCCTCTTTTTTTCCTCGAAAAAGTGGGTTACGGACCGGCTAAAAATCAGGAAAGAAAAGCAACTGCCCTCAACTTTTTTGTCTAGACATTTGACATTGTGTTTACATAATTAAATATGTAATGAACAGCCACAATCTCTATAATTTCGAGGTTTACATGTGTGCAACAATCACAATCGATATCTCTTTCAGTTTAATATGTGCAGTCATCCAATCAATTCATTTTATCTTGTTTCAAGTTCAGCCAAAAACTTTTATATGCTATTAACATATAATGAATGCTACATGGATATAGTGGAAGACATCCTCATCTGTCAGTTGCACGCTGAAAACACCAACGGAGCACAGCTTTCTATTGATAGGCTTTCCAATATGCCAAAAGCACTCCATTGTTTTACTTTTGTTCTCACCCTTTTGTTGTGATATTACCATGACATCTCTCTATGTTTTTTATCTTAAGACTATAGATAGCACAACAAAATCAAATATCATCTTAAGAGGAATCAAACATTTTAGCTAGCTAATGCAAAGAATGAATAAATTGATATAGTAGCAACAGTAAGTTAATGATTGAAAAATGTTCCTTGTTTCTTGTAGTCTAAACTTTGCATGGTATCTTTCAAAGTTTCTATGGTTGTGTCTATCTTTATTAACCTCATATGTCCGTCTTCCCTACAGGTAGTATATGTTATGTTTGTGCATATCCAGTGATCTGGAGGCAACGACATTACATCTACCGGTAATGCCATTGTCTAATCTAAGCTGATTTAATGATTCTTTCAGTGCATCGATAGGGCATTTGGGTGAATGCTTTCAGTTAAAAGGGAAGAGATACTGGCTCTAATCAGAATGGAACGTTGATCTGAGTGAAGTAGGACTGCACCAAACTGATCCATGCATTGTTCATCTGACAGCGATGCTAATTCTTTCTCGGAGAAGAAAAAATGTTAAACTCGATGGAAATGGACACAAGACGTTGTTCAGGTTTTTCCTTGCTTGACATCCTCATCTGTCACTTGCTATCACACCCAGGTTTTAGGGACCCGGGCGCGAACATAATCACCAGGTATGTTGAGACCAAGTTTCACACATATGATGAGTCATGGTACAGAAACAAATGTTACAACTTTACTATATAATAGGAGTTTTATACAAAATAAATAAATAATTACATCGTAAGGAGACAACGATCCAGCAACCCAAAGTTGACTGAGAGACGACGACCTAGACCTCTCACGAACACATCGCAGCATCCTCCAGGTGCCTCATCTTGTGGTACATCCTCCAGCATCCTCCAAGCGCCTCATCTTGAGTTTTATACAAAATAAATAAATAATTAAGACTTACTACTTCATCATTTAATTTAGAAATAGAAATTAAATGTTCATCACAAGCATCAACATTAAAATCATTGCATCTATTGCAAATTACAACATGCTCTACACAAGGACTAGATTTATTAACTACCTCTAGCCTAGCATTTAAATCATCATTCAAAATCTTCAAGCTAGAAATAGATTCATTGCAAATAGATAATTCAGAAGATAGTAATTCATTCCTTTTAATCTCTAAGGCAAGAGACTTTTGAAGACTAACAAATTTGTCATGTTTCTCATACAAGATGTCCTCTTGCCTCTCTAGCAGTCTATCTTTTTCATTCAATGCATCAATCAATTCATTAATCTTTTCTACTTTAGCTCTATCTAATCCTTTGAACAAGCTAGTGTAATCTACTTCATCATCACTAGAGTCCTCATCACTAGAAGTAGAGTACTTAGGAGTTTCTCGAGCGTTTACCTTCTTCTCCTTTGCCATTAGGCAAGTATGGTGCTCGTTGGGGAAGAGCGACGATTTGTTGAAGGCCGAGGCGGCGAGTCCTTCATCGTCGGAGTCGGACGAAGAACAATCTGAGTCCCACTCTTTGCCAAGTTGTGCCTCGCCCTTCGCCTTCTTGTAAACCTTCTTGTTCTCTCTCTTCCCATGTCTTTTTTCTCCCTGGTCATTTTTATTATCGGGACATTGAGCAATAAAATGACCTGTCTTACCACACTTGAAGCAGGAACGCTTTCCCTTTGTCTTGTTCTTGTTTGAGTACTCCTTGCGTCCTCTTAGTGCGGTCTTGAAGCGCTTGATAATGAGGGCTATTTCATCCTCGTTTAGCCCGGCCGCCTCAACTTGTGCCACCTTGCTAGGTAGCGCCTCCCTGCTACTTGTTGCTTTGAGAGCAACCTTTTGAGGCTCGTAGATGGGCATTGGCCCATTCAATGCCTCATCAACGTATCTTGCTTCCTTGATCATCATACGCCCGCTTACAAACTTTCCAAGTATTTCCTCGGGCGTCATCTTGGTGTACCTAGGATTTTCACGGATAGAGTTCACAAGATGGGGATCAAGTACAGTGAAAGACCTGAGCATAAGTCGGACGACGTCGTGGTCCATCCATCTCGTGCTTCCATAGCTCCTGATCTTGTTGACTAGGGTCTTGAGCCTGTTGTACGTTTGAGTTGGCTCCTCCCCCTGATTACTGTGAACCTTCCTAGTTCTCCTCCCACCAACTCCATCTTGGTGACCATGGTGACGTCATTCCCCTCATGAGAGATCTTGAGGGTGTCCCAAATTTGCTTGGCATTGTCCAAGCCGCTCACCTTATGGTACTCGTCCCTGCACAAGGATGCTAGCAAAACAGTGGTAGCTTGTGCATTTTTATGGATTTGCTCATTAATGAAAATGGGATTGTCAGTACTATCAAAAAGCATTCCATTTTCAATGATCTCCCAAATACTTGGATGGAGAGAGAATAGGTGACTACGTATTTTGTGACTCCAAAATGAGTAGTCTTCTCCATCAAAGTGCGGAGGTTTCCTAAGTGGAATTGAAAGTAAATGAGCATTGGAGTTAGATGGAATACGAGAATAATCAAAAGAAAAGCTTGAGTTAACCGTTTGCTTTTTCTCGTCGTCGTCGTCTCTTTGGGAAGAAGAGGATTCGTCGCTGTCGTAGTAGACTATCTTCTTGATGCGCCTCTTCTTCTTCTCGTCCTTCTTCTTATGACTTGAGCCCGAGTCAGTGGGCTTGTCGTCCCTTGGCTCATTGAGGAAAGACTCCTTTTCCTTGTCGTTGATCACCATCCCCTTTCCCTTAGGATCCATCCCTTTCGGGCGATTAGTCCCTTTCGTGAAGAGAACAGCTCTGATACCAATTGAGAGCACCTAGAGGGGGGTGAATAGGTGATCCTGTAAAAACTTAAAACTTATAGCCACAAAACTTGATTAAGTGTTAGCACAATAGAATCAAGTGGCTAAGAACCGAGCTCTTGTGAAACACAATAGTCACAGAGAAAACAAGCACAAGAGACACGATGATTTATCCCGTGGTTCGGCCAAGTAACACTTGCCTACTCCACGTTGTGGCGTCCCAATGGACGAGGGTTGCACTCAACCCCTTTCAAGTGATCCAATGATCCACTTGAATACCATGGTTGTTTTCTTCCTTATACTATTTTCCGTTTGCGAGGAATCTCCACAACTTGGAGTATCTCGCCCTTACAACAAAGATAAAAGTGAAAACACTTAGAGTAAGGGAGGGAAGCAACACACACAAATCCGCAGCAATACGCACACACACAGCCAAGACTTGAGCTCAAATGAATCGCAACAAGTTCACCACTAGAACAGAGCTCAAATCACTAAGAAAGTAAATCAAGTGTGAGGAGACGGAGTGTGGAAAACTTAGAATGCTCAAAGTATGCTTGGTTGACTCCTCCATTCCTTTTATAGCCCCAAGGCAGCTAGGAGTCGTTAGAGGCATTCTTGGAAGGCAATTCTTGCCTTCTGTCGTGTGGCACACCGGACAGTCCGGTGCGGATCTCCTTCCTAAAATGGCACAGCCGATCGTTGCAGAATTGTAGCCGTTGGCACACCGGACAATCCGGTGCCCCCAGCCGACCGTTGGCTGGGGCCACGCGTCGCGCGCGGATTGCGCGGCCGACCGTTGCGCTGGCGGTCGTTGGCTCACCGGACAGTCCGGTGAATTATAGTCGTACGCCGCCGACGAATTCCCGAGAGTGGCCCGTTCGCCAGAGCCAGCCTGGCGCACCGGACAGTCCGGTGCACCCAGACTGAGCAGCAGTTGGTTGTACACAGTCAACTCTTTTCCAATCCTTTTCTTTTCCTGATTCTAGCACTTAGATAAATATATTAGTACATAAAAACCAATGTACTAAGTCTAGAACCATACCTTCTTGTCAATTCGCACTTCATCCATCACTTGATATATAATTACTCACTCAATATGTGTTGGGCACTTAATCACCAAAATATACTAGAAATGGCCCAAGGGCGCATTTCCCTTTCAAATACAATATCACTACAGAAAATCATTTCACGGGACCCTAAATCAAATAATGCAACATTATTTCCGAGGGCTTAATAATTACCCTCAGAAATTAAAAGTTTAAATTATGTAGCCACTAATAAATAAATTAAAACAAGCTAATTTAATTGCATAATTAAATCAAGTCGTCGAACATAACAAATTAAACATTACTACTAGCAAACAATATATATGCATATACAAAATTATACTAAACATTATAAAATTGCTCACTTTGCCGGACGATTAGTCGGTGAAGCGAGCGCCGGCGGGGTCGGGGCTGGCGCCGGTGGCGTCGGGAACGGGGGCAGAGGCTCCGACGGCCGCGGGCGGCGTCGGGGCGGCTTCGGTGTTGCTTGGGCGACGGTGGAGTTGCCGGTCGACGTGGGTAGAGGATCGGGCGTGGGCTAGGCGTCGGGACGGGGCTGGAGGTCGCCGGGAGAGGCTTGGGCGGCGGTGTCGGGCGACGGCGGCGGCTGCTCGGCGGCGGCGTGGGCTAGGCGGCGGCTGCGCATGCGAGTGTCGGTGTTTTGGGTCCGACCGCACACCCGGGGTTGCCCCTCAAGGTGTTTTAGGAGTAGGACGGTGTCGCCGACTGTATCTAAATGGTTCGTGTCGGATGCACGAGGAACAATGGACAGTGTTTACAGGTTCGGGCCGCTTTGAGATGCGTAACACCCTACGTCCTGGCGAGTATGCTTTATGTAATGGGTTATAAGGGAGCTCTCTAAAGCTAGAACGTAGAGAGTTGAGGTGGATGGCTGAGTAGTGGGATCAATCGTTCTGAAGGGGTGCCCCCTAGGCCTTATATATTCGACCGTGAGGCAATACATGCGGATGAGATAACAAACCGCACCTAAGAGATAGTGAACTAATTGAGCCTATCCTCCTATAGTTCTGCCGACTTATCCTCGCCTGGCTCCGTTGTACGGGGTTCCAGCGCGGGAAAGTCGGGTCTTCTGTTGTGGTTGCTTGCTCAACGTTGTTGGGCCATCCGGGCTCGCATCGATCCGGCCTTATGTCGATCTGCTTCACTAGTCGTTCCTCCCCAGGCCCATGAAGGAGTGACCTTACGATTTATTGGGCCCTTGGGCCTTTCGTGAGGTCTTTTATCCTTCCAGTGGACCCGTGGGATATCTGTCCCCCACAAGCCCCCGGTCTTTGGGTTGATTTTGAGATAATCGGCCCAGAGATCCTAGGTCCAGCTTGCGGGCTTCGTTTATGACAATAAATGCTTTCCGGACAGTTTGGTAAAAACGATTTCTTACTGTCTCCTTCTGCTTTGACCACTTGAAAACTAGAGCTTTGTCTCACACTCGTGCCTTGGAGATCGGCATTTCGTATTGTAGGACCCTAAACTCCATTGGGTGCACCGGAGGTGCATCCAATGGGTGTAGCCCCCGAGCTTCGAGTGGATTTTTGAAAATAATCCACTCGAAGGTCTTCATCAGAAATCATTTTTATTTTCCGCTTGCACTCTTGTTGGAGGTCAGCCTTGCCTTTAATCTTGCCATATGCTTTAGAAGTTGGCATTGTCTTGACTTGAAATGGTGATTCATGGGGTGCACCGGAGGTGCACCCAATGGGTGTAGCCCCCGAGCTTCGAGTGGATTTTTGAAAATAATCCACTCGAAGGTCTTCATTTCGTGTCCTTTTGCTGAGGGTCTTCCTTTCTTTTTTCGAATGCCTTAGAGGTCAGCATTATGTCATCGATATTATGCTTTAGAGGTCAGCATTATTTTGTCTTTGAGGCCGAATTCGTGATCTGCCCATATCTTGCTAGGTGGTCAATTTATTTGATCTGCGATTGATTGGATGTTCGATGGATGTCCCCTGGCTAGTCTTCGTGTCGCTTCTGTCGGTCAGATTTTGTACTTCCCTGGCTATATTTGGCTTTCCTTTGATCCTTGCTGATATCTCATTTTTGTCTTGAGGTATTCATTGCATGCCCTGCACGGATGTGACAGTTTTGAAAAATATACTGATAATTCCTGGGCGTCCCCCCAATGGGTGTGGGCAAGGGACGGCTTGGTACGCTGAGTGTTTTAGCCGGCTGCTTCTGAGTAGTAATGTGATGTGACGGTGGGTGTAATCATATCACCCGTGCAGTTGACTGGAGTCCCAATGGGTGTTGCGTTGCGTGAAACGGCGTCAGCCGCCTGACGTATCTTCAGACGGGTTGAAGCGTATATTGAATATTTTGCGACTGTTCAGTGACCGTGGTAGGAGGTGAGCGGTTGCCTTCTTCTTCTATAAATAGTGCCTTTGCCTCTCCGGTTTTTTCACATCTCTTGTTGTTCTCTGTTGCTTGCTTTCTTCTTCTCCCTTCGTTTTCACCATGGGCAAGAGTAACAAACGCAAGCGCGAGCCGATTCCTCCATCGGAGGACTTCGGCGACTCAGAATACTCGGAGGAGGAGTTCTCCTCCGAGTCCGAGGGGTCTCCGGCTCCCGTCTCTCCCCCGGCGTCGTCCGACGATTCAGACGACTCCTAGGGGATTGCCGCGGAGGTCTGGACTTATATCCGGGCCATCGAGCGCTCCGGGCTCGAGGGCTCGGATGAGTCAGAGTACTCTCTCGGGCGAGGAGGACTCTTCGGACTCGTCCAAGGAGGGCGGTGGCGGCGATGGCGGAGATGACGACGACGACGACGACGGAGGTGATGGTGACGACGGCGACGATGGCAGTGACGGCGGCAGTAGGGGCGGCAACGGCGGCAGCAAGGGCGGCAACAGGGGCGGCAACGGCGGCAACAACAAGGGCAGCAACAGGGCCAGTGGCTAGATACCACTGGTCTTTAGATGTTAGTATAGGTTAGAAGTAGTATAATGAAATAATGTAGTAGTATTTAGTAGTGTAGAGTAGTATAGTGTAGCGTAGTAGTAGTAGCAGCAGTAGGGAAGTATCAACTCATAATGAGTTGATTTGTAAGTATTGTAACTTCCCTTAATGATGAATGATTTCGTCTCCTCCTGTGTTGATTATTTTGCTTCATAGGCAGTTGATCTCTGTCATGATATTTATTGTCCGTGATGTTCTCTATTTGTTATGTTTGTGTCGTAACTTGAAGTTCTCGAATCGTTCCTCCGTTTGCCTTATCTGTGAAGTTGATTCCTCTGGCTGAGTAACTCGGGCATCATATCGTCGCTTTTAGGGGTGATGGCCGAGCTATTATTGTCAACTTTTACGCTTCTGAAGTAGCGCCCGGATGATGACGAAGCCACATCAGCTTTGGAATGACTAATGACCACGTCGGCGCTTTTAGAGATAACTATCGAGTGACTGAAGACGACGTTGGCGTTTTAGAGATAATTGTCGAGTGACTGAAGACGACGTCGGCGTTTTAGAGGTAACTGCCGAGTGACTGAAGACGACGTCGGCGTTTTAGAAATAACTGCCGACTGACTGAAGACGACGTCAGCGTTTTAGAGATATCTGCCGAGTGAATGATGGTAACGTCGGCGTTTTAGAAATAACAGTCGAGTTAGAACGGGCTGCGTCGGCCACTTCGTAGATAATAGCCGAGTGATGATGTGGCACACCAGTGCTTTAGAAGTAACCGCCGGGTGATGACATGGCACGCCGGTGTTTTAGAAGTAAACGTCGGGTGATGACTGGGCGCTTTTTGGAAACGGTATCTGACCCGGGAATATCCCATATGTATTGCGCTTTCAGCCGCCTCTGCTTTCCGTGCCCTAGTTCTTGTTTTCCTGTCTCCAGATCTTCTCTGTCTTTTTGCAATTCAGCTCCCGCTCTGTTCACCGTTGGAGTTGAGATGGCGCCCAAGCAAAAGGCCTCGAGTTCATCCGCTGCGGTGATTCCCCCTATCGACCCCAACAGCCAGTTGCCTTTCGCAGGTAACCATATGTCTGTTGTTTCTGAGCCTGACCTTCTCCATCTCGTGTCCATCGGGGTCCTTCCTCCGAAGGAGCTCTGTTCTTGGCGGATTTGCCACGGGGTCACTGTTCCAACAGAGGATACCCACGAATCCGTGATTTATGTTCCTTTTCTTCTCCGCGGTCTCGCTCTTCCTATTTCTCCCTTTTTCCGCGGTCTCCTCGATTTCTATTGCCTTAATTTGACCCATCTGAATCCCAATTCCATTCTGCAAATTTCCATTTACGTTCATTTATGCGAAGCTTTTCTTGGCGTCCTGCCACATTTTGGACTGTGGAAGTACTTGTATCACTGTCGCCCTGGGATGGTCGGGGGGGCAGCATCAGCTGGTGGGGGTGCGAGTTTGGAGATGCATCGTGGGAGGAAGACTGACTATCTTGAAATCCCGCTCAAGGATAGTATCAAGGGATGGCGCTTGGAGTGGTTTATTGTTGAGAACCACGGAAATTCTCTCCCCCCCTCGGTCAGGGAGACAGCCGGATGTTCATACTCCGAGTTGGACCGAGTCCCCTACGGATCAGGAGATGGCTGAGGCAGGGGCTTTGCTGGCTGAAGTTGGACTGCTGAAGGAGAGGGGTCTGACTGCAGAGGCTGTGGTTGCTGATTTTGTCTTCAAGAACATTCAGCCATTGAAGGACAGGGCATACCCGGCCTATCTGTACCGAGGTCTAGCTGACTCAACCCGGGTCACCAACAGAAGAATTCCCGCTGTAGACTTGGTGAACCGGCTTGAAATGATTCTTAGAGGCAAGGTATCAAATGTTGGTGCCCCTGTGGCATACTCGGCCTGGAACCTGCCTCCTTCCAAGGCCTTCACTCATTTTGTGTCGAATCCACCTGTCGCTGATGGCGGTTTGGGCCTTAGAGTACGACCCTGTGCCAAAGAAGTTAGCGCTTTGGTTGCTTCGCTCGAAGAAATTCCTGATGATGAACGGCAGGTCCACTTTGAGGTGCCTTTAGATCCTAGTGATGCAGAGATAAGTGCTATGCTTGATATGCTGGCCGAGGACTCTTCTGGTGCTCCTACTGGGACATTGGTGGTGGCGCCTCTCCCGGAAGCTGGTACAAGCTTGTATATTCAGAAACCTGTCAGCGTTCGCCTGAAACGCCCTTGCCGAGCCAATCAACTTGATTCTCCTGCTGATGAGCAGAAAAAGAAAAAGAGACGTTTTCGGCGAGTATCCAGTTTGGATCGGGATGTTGGTCATTCGGTTCCTGCTGCTGAGGAAGTGCCTGTGCTTGAATTTACTGACGCTGACCCCAATGGGTGTGATCCATCTGTCGCTGATCCCAATGGGTGTGCTCCATCTGCCGCTGATCCCAATGGGTGTGCTCCATTTGCCGCTGATCCCAATGGGGGTGTTGTCTGTGTTGCTAATGAAAACGACGGGGAGGAAGAAGATGAGGTCCCTTTGATTCGGAAGAACAGTCGGCAATATGTCGCCAGTGGGGAAAGTAGTGGAGTTCTTTCTCCTGCTTTGTCTGCCCTCATTGGTCTACAAGAATTGTCCCTGGCGAACTTTGATCAGACTCTTGAAGATATGGTTCCAGAGGATCTGTTATCAGAGCCAGCGGATGGTGGTGTGATGGATGTTTGTGCTGATGTGCTCAACGCTGGGTTGGGGTCATCCCAGGCAGCGTCTCGCGCCTCATCGACCTTGGAGCGCGATCTTGAGGGTCAGGGAGCTGACTTGGATCATCTTGTTCCCATGGAAGTAACTGAGGGACCTTCAGCCTTAGAGGCGGCTACTGCAGAGAACTTGGTCCTCGAGGATGGTGCTGACACTTACCCAGCCCCCGAGGGTGTTGCCGGGGATGATTCGGCTCGGGTGGGAAGCGCAAGCCACGACCCAGCCCCCGAGGGTATTGCCGGAGATGATCCGGCTCAAGTGGGTAGCGCAAACTATGGCCCAGCCCCCGAGGGTGTCCGAGCGGGGTCTCCCTCTTGTACTTCCATGGATGTTCACGCAGGATCTCCTCCACACTCTGGTTGCATGGTGGTAGCCCAAGCTTTGGGTCAGGGAGTCGCTTTAGAGGCTAGCATTCCTGTCGACCGAGTTTTGGGCTCTGCTGATGACACTGAATTGGTTCCTGCCGGTTCATTGCAAGCTGCCCCGGATGGTGACCCTGTGCCAAACCGTCAATTGATTTCTCATGATTTTGGAATCCCTTCATTCTTCTCCAACCTCCAGGTACTATGCTCTATTCTAGTCTGATTTTAGCACCTGACGAACTGTTGTCTTTGCACTCATCTGCTCCCAATATCAGGCATTGGTGGATGAGATGGCTAGTCAGCTGAAGTTACAGGGTGCTTCTGTTCCAGAAAGAGCTTCATCTCTGGCACGTTGGAATCCAGTGCTGCTTCAACAGCATGTCTCTGACTTAGAGGCGACGAACGCTGGTTGGTGCTTTTCTGCTTCCCTTCGACTACCTTATTAAACTGCTTCTCAATTTGACCCTTTTGCTTAATTGTTTCTCGCTAGATATGGCTCGACAGTTTTCTGTTCTTGAAGAGAAACATTCTCAAAGTCAGGCCGAACTGGTCCGGCGGTGCTCCGATTTTGAGGAAAAGTATTCCCAAAGCCAGGCTGAGCTGACCCAAGCCTCTGCTGCTCTGAGTGACGCTAACACGTTGAACTCTACTCTTCGCGCTCAACTTGATTCTGAAAAGGTGACTTATGAAACTGTGCCTTGTATTGTTGTGTTCTTATTGCTTGCTTGATGTTTGAAGGAGCCGATTCTTGTTTGCAGGAAGAAAAACGTGCCCTTGTTGCTTCTCGCGACAATCTTGACAGACTATATCGTGATTCTAACAACTCGTTGACCATCCTGGAGTGGAGTCATCGCTTCACCATAGAGGAGTTAGACAATCATCGCTGTAAGCTGCAGGAATCCACGGATGACGTGATCCGTCTGAGGCAGTTGATATCGGCTAAGGATGCTGCTATCAAAGAACTGTGCGCTTCCAAGAAGTCCATCACCCAGGAGCTAGAGACCGCTCAGTTGGCTGTCAAAGTTGCTGAAGAAACTTCCATTACTCTGAGGGCCCAGCGCGACAGAGCCATGGATAAAGCCATTCGCGCGGGGCGGATCTTGATGAGGAGACCCGGCGTGGTTGTTCCCGACGATATAAGGGCTGATGTGAACGCTGCTCCTGATTCCTCAAGTCGCCCTTCTTCATCGGTTGCTCCTGAGAAGGATGTTGCAAAATAGAGAAATATTGCGTGCTTTGAGCGCGCGGTTATCATGATCGGATATTTGTTAGAGGACACCAGTTCGGCATTTGAATGCTACTGTTACTCTCGTATTGTTTTAGAATTCAGCAGTACGTAAATTTGCAGGAGTAAAATGTTGTGTGATGATTTTGAAACTTATTTACGGGATATAGAGGTCACCCCTATATGAGTAATCGTAAGCATGTGAAATCGCCTTAAGTAGGGATGAAAACGGACGGAAAAAATCCCGTCCCGACCCGCCCCATTTTCCACATTTAATCCATCCGTTTTCGGATTTCCGGAAAAATACGGGTTCGGGACGGGTTACGGGTTGAGCGTCGACAGGAGCGGGACGGAAACGGGAAATACTATTTTCCGTTCGGATTGTCGGGATCCCGTATTCGGTCGGGATATTTCCGTATTTATTCCGGATTTAACCCGGAGCGGAGTCACCAGTCAAGGCCCAAATCTGCCAAGCCCAACCCAACAACAGGCCTCCATGCTAAAGTGAAACCTAAGTCCATCTTCCAGCCGGCCGCCGTCCGGAGTCACGGACTCATCTAGTCACCTGTCCGGCCGTCCACCGACACTCACCCGTCGTCCGCCCGCTCGCCGACCGCCGTCCAGGCCGAAGGCCGTCCTGCTGTCTGCTAACTGCTGTCTGGTGTAGGCTACCAAGTATAGGCGTCCGAGACTACGAGTACAGCCTGTAGCGTCGAAGTCGTAGCCGTCGGTCCGTCCAGGCGTCCAGCCCGTCTTCTCAGTGTTCTCTAGGCTCCAGCCTCCAGCTGTCGTCTACCGAAGAGGCGAAGACACGCCCGTCTGCACACAGCATACAGCTCTAGCCTCCAGATGCCGTCTGCCAAAGAGCGGAAGAGGCGAAGACAGTCACCGGCTGGCTGCCACAACAAGTCACGCACACTGTACTGTCTGCACACGGCAGAGCTCCAATCCAATTAAGACGAAGACAATCAGGAGTCAAGACACCGAGGCCAACTAGTATTATTTGTAGTGTGACTTACTATGTTAACTGTTATTGTGTCTTGTGTCTGGACTGAATTTATGTGGGCTGAGTGAGTGTAAGGTTACTTGTTAGATTTGGATTTGTGCTATGTGCTCATATACTATTGTGGACTTATTTTCCTGTTGTTCAATGGCTATGTGGTCAACTGGTCATGTAATCATGTGGTGATGTGGGCTTTTTCCGGTTAATTTTTCTGTTGAGGCAATTTCCATTCGTTTCCGGTTAATTTTCGGTCGTTTTGGTTCGTTTCCGTAAACCCGTATAACCCGAACCCGTTTCCGACCGTAGTTGTTCCGCTCCCGCTCCCATTTCCGATGAAGAATTGCGGGAGCGGAAACGGGAGAAGGGTTTTTTCCGTCCGTTTCCGTCCGTTTTCATCGCTAGCCTTAAGTCGTTGCTGACTTAAATCGATTGCTTTTGTTAATAGGGCATAGTAGTAGTCCCAAGTTAAGTAAGCGCGAGTGTTGGGGGCCTTCGTCCTCCGAAGGTCCTCAAAAACATGATTTGACAATGTTTTCCAAGTGAATTATATGAACAGGTATTTTCGGATTCAGAACTATGGATATGGATCACGACCAGGACGAAGGCTGAGCCAGACGAAGGTCGGGGGCAGCCGAAGCTGTGCGCAGGGAAGCTTCGGCTCGATGGCAGAAGGGGGAACCGACTTAAAGATGAAAAGACCTCGGGGGCCTCGACAGATTTCCATAAGCCGTTAGCAAATGTAATGGGCATGGATGTAATTTTACGTGGGCTGCGTCCCGCGTCTATAAATAGATGAACAGTACTCCCGTACTGTTCACGCTGACTTTGCATTTGCTTTTACGTCACGCCCGTACTTTTTTACCTTCTCTCAGGATCGAAGGTACATTTGTAATTTGAAATCATTTCTATTTTCCCATGTTAATAAAATAGAAATGATTCCATGATGATGCTTATATTATATCTCATGCTTCATATGAGTCTTTCGTTTTCACCTATTATATTTACGAAGGTATGTCTCTTATGACCTTCGTCCGAAACTCATTATTTCCCGAAGGGACATAATGCTTCGAAGGACGAAGGACTTTAACACTTAACACTTTTCATGTTGCCTTGTTCTTAACTCTTAGCATTTGAGAACAAGTCACCAACATTGGCGCCCACCTCCGGTGAACTCATTTCCACTGCTTGAGTTTTTCGGCACCTTCGGCAAGCATCAGCTTCGTCATGCCGCCGAAGAAGGCTTCAGCACCAGGGGCTGGCACGCTGCAGCCGCTGGACCCTAATCAAGACGTCCTTTCTCTTAGAGAAGCACGGAGCCAGAAGAGGAAGGCTACCAGTCCAACACCTCCGGAGGATGATCTAGATCAGGAGATTCGGAATCTGGAGATCCTTCAGCAGCAGGTTCAACGCAAGAAGGAGAAGATGGCCAGGCTAGCTGAACTGCAGAGGCAGATAGACGAAGCCTCTGAAGAAGTTCGTCATCTTGCTCAGGATGAGCAATACCGAAGGCCTCAGCATCAAGACCTTCATCAGGAGGGCTTTCACAACGAAGATGACTGGTATAACAATTTCCATCATGGGAATTTTGTTTTTGATGATGTTTCTCCCCTGTCTGCTGAGTTACAGGCTACACCTTGGCCTCCATCATACAAGCCGCCTCAGCTCCCCGTATTTGATGGCCACTCTGATCCGAAGCAGTTTTTGATGAGCTACGAAGCAACAGTGTCTTCGTACGGTGGCAATGCTTCAGTCATGGCCAAATCTTTCGTCATGGCTGTTAGAAGCGTTGCTCAAACCTGGTATTCCTCCCTTCGACCAGGAACGATCACTTCATGGCAGAAGCTGAAGGACTTGTTATTAACTAGCTTTCAAGGATTTCAGACGAAGCCGGTCACTGCTCAGGCTCTGTTCCAGTGCACTCAGGATCCCGAAGAATACCTTCAGGCATATGTCCGAAGGTTTTTGCGTTTGAGGGCACAGGCACCAACGGTGCCCAATGAAATTGTCATTGAGGCCATGATCAAGGGGCTTCGGCCAGGTCCGTCAGCTCAGTACTTCGCCAGGAAGCCTCCTCAAACGCTGGAGAAGCTGCTCCAGAAGATGGATGAATATATTCGAGCTGATAATGATTTTCGCCAAAGAAGGGAGGAGGCCTTCAGATTTTCTGAGATGACCAGGGGCTTCGGAGGAAGATTCTATCCGAGGCATGTCAGATCAATTCATAACTCCAATCAAAATGATGATAAAGGGAGCCAACAGCAAAGGCCACAGTACTCCTCACAGGCTTCGGGGCAACAGCAAAGCTCCTTCCGACCACCAGCTCCAAGAGGCAGAGGCGCCAGGGGCTTCGGAGGAAGATTTGGCGATCAACCAAGAAGAATCTTTTGCTTATTCTGTGGAGAGAACAAAGGCCATACTACCAGGATGTGCCATGTTACTATACAGAAGCAAAAGGAAATAGCTGAAGCAGCAGCACAACAAGCCCAGCCGAAGCAGGTCATGCATACAGCTTCGTATCATTCGCCCTACATCCCAGAATATGTGGGCAATCATCCTGTAGTCTCTGCTGCTTCGGCAAGCCAGCCTTCAGCCTCCTGGCAACAGCCTCCGCCTCCACCTCCGTTGCAACAAGGTCAGCAGCCAGAAGGGAGCCAATATGCTCCACATCAAAGGGACTTCAGAGAACAGTCCGAAGCTCGCACGGTCAACAGCACCGTGCCAGAATCAAAGCACATCTATTGACAAATATCCTACCTTAATAGCAATCTTTTTCATTCAGTTTTATTCTCTGTAATAAAGGACATTGTTTTCATGTAATTAGTTTCGTTGATTCCTACAAGAAAAATATGTTTTCTTCACAGGTTTGCAACAATAAAAAGGACCTTCGGACTATTGAAAATCCTTCGAAGCAACGAAAAGTCGTTCTAAGGAACGCAGAGTAAGTCTGGCGAAGTCACAAAAAGTCGTTCCGAAGGGAGCGCAGCGTAAGTTTTCAGCTCCAAAGACGTTCCTAAGGGAATGCAGAGCTTATACCGCCTAAGTAAAAGGCGAAGAAGCTCCAAAGACGTTCCTAAGGGAATGCAGAGCTTATACCGCCTAAGTAAAAGGCGAAGAAGCTCCAAAGACGTTCCTAAGGGAATGCAGAGCTTATACCGCCTAAGTAAAAGGCGAAGAAGCTCCAAAGACGTTCCTAAGGGAATGCAGAGCTTATACCGCCTAAGTAAAAGGCGAAGAAGCTCCAAAGACGTTCCTAAGGGAATGCAGAGCTTATACCGCCTAAGTAAAAGGCGAAGAAGCTCCAAAGACGTTCCTAAGGGAATGCAGAGCTTATACCGCCTAAGTAAAAGGCGAAGAAGCTCCAAAGACGTTCCTAAGGGAATGCAGAGCTTATACCGCCTAAGTAAGAGGCGAAGAAGCTCCAAAGACGTTCCTAAGGGAATGCAGAGCTTACAGCGAAGAATCAGTGCTGATACAAAAATATTGTGTGAGGATATGTGGGTATCTTTCGGAACAAATGTCATCTACGTAGCATAACATCATTACATCATTTTGCATAGCATAAGCATCATACATCATTTTGCATATGGCCCAAAGAAGGGGACAAGATATTGATCTTCGGAAGTATGATTTGCAAGAGTGAAAATCGTGGTCTCAAGAAGGGGACACGACATTGATCTTCGGAAGTATGATTTGCAAGAGTAAAGCTTCGGAGAATCAATCTTCATCTTCGGAAGTATAGCTTCGGAGAATTTTTTCACGAAGTTTGGATATTCTTCACGAAGCATGAAAAGAAGGGAAGGTGTTTTTCGCCAAACTCAAAAACGGTACGTGTGTAAAGTTTCATGCATCGTAAAGAATTGAATAGCAAAAGTACATATATTACATTCGGGGTTACAAAAATGTTACATTATATTACATTTCCGAAGTTTTTTACAAAAATGTTTAATCTTCTCTCAAAACGACTCCTGCAGCTTCATTCAGAAGCCGATTGACGACTTCGTCCATAATATCTTCGGCCATCTTTTTAATTTCGTCGTCCCCCTTTGGCTGAGGGCCCGAAGGCGCTTTAGTCGGATCTGAAGCAGGACACGACTACATTACTATTACAAATCACAAACAGGTCTTAAAAGCCTAAAGATTACAACACGGTAGAAGCTATTATTTAGTACCTAATTGACCTTCGGGCTCTGTGCTCTTTTCAGCAGCCTTAGCCACTTCTCTAGCATCATGGATGCCCTTTTCACTTCTCTGAATAATCTCTCTTGCCATTTCTCGGCCACCGTTGTCCCAGATGTCGGTAAAAAATTTTCCCCCAACCGCGCTAGCTTCGGCTGAAGGATCTTTTATATCTTCAGTCGACAAGGTGGCTTCGGACTGTGCTAAAATTTTCACATGTTCACAGCCCTTCTTCTCTAAAATAGTGGCAATCCCTCTGGCGCCAGAGAAGGCACATATATCTCCTCGGCTATTTAAAATTTCTTCAAAGACTTCAGCTTCGTGGTCAATCCATTCAATGACACTTTCGGGATTGCCCCTCAGAAAATTTTCTTCACTTGAGAATGCGCCGACCTTGGCGAAGCTAGCTTTTAATTTTTTAGCACAGTCTATAGATTTATTGTAGCATCTCTTTTTGGATGAACGAAGCTCTTCAACAGTCACTTCTAGGTGATCTGCCCATTGATCGCTGAGTTCACGCTTTGTTTCTTCAAGTATACGTTCCTCTGTGGCTCTGGCCAGTTGTTTCCGGAGGTCTTCAATTTCGCGTTTCTGAGCTTCAGCCTGACTTTTGAAAGCAGCTTCGTCCTCCTTTATTTTATCTATCAATGAGTGTAATATTTTGTCTTTTTCGAGACCTTCGTTCCTCAGTTCAATCACTTCGGAACGAAGGTTGCTCAGGGCTATAGTACACCCTTCGTCTTCAGTATCTTTCTGGGCTCTGAGAGCATTGCTAAGAATCAAGCCCTGCAAAAAGGAATATGTGTGTGTGTCAGAGGGTTTACATGAACGGAAAAATACAACGATTTCATTTATCATACCTTTAAACTGTTATAAGCTAGGCTGTCAGCCAGATCGTTTTTTGATAGCACCGAAAGTCCGTCTTCTAAAGTTGGGAATCCGAAGCTTCTGCCTATCTCCCGACAGACAGAAATTTCCTTGTTGTCGGGAAGACAGTACAAGAAGTCTTCTTCTCCACTGCCATTAAATATTAATGCTCCCTTCGGATATTTCAGTTTTTGGGCATAATGCTGGGCCTCTTGTTCTTCTTTTTCTGATAATTTTTTCCCCGAAGCATGACGAAAAATATAATCACGAATCTTGGGGGATGCTTCGGGGGCAACAACACTAGATTCTTCAATAGTTGGCTTTGTTATTTTCTCTGTCTCACTTTCCAAAGTTTTTGCGGGCTCTGAGGGTCCAGCTTCGGCTGAAATCTCTTGCTCTGGAGCTGTAGAACCAGAGATTTCAGCTTTTGTTTCAGGAGTAACAGCAGCTTTCTTCGGAGGTGTGCTCGAAAATTCGATCGTTTCCAATACGTCTAGCACATTAGCCATTCTCTTTCTCTTCGGAGTTACAGCTGGCACTTTTTCATTTTTTGCTGTCCCGATGATTGCTGTAGGACTCAAAACTTCTGATGTTTTGAAGCCCTCAGTTGCTTCTCTTACTTTCTCAATTTTTTCTTTGAGCGGCGCTTCGGTTTTCTCTTTTGTTTCTGACAACAAAATGTTTGGTTGTTCTGATTCTATCTTTGGTGGCACTTCGGCCGTTTCTGCGATCTCTGGCAACAAGGCCGGCTCGATTAGTTTCTCAGCTTCGGTGGCTGAAGAAGTTTTCCCGGTAAACTCTGGCACCGAAGCTGGTTCAATATGGCGTGGTCGGTGTGTGAAGACCTTCAACCTTTTTCCTTTTGGTTCTGGCTCGCTAGGAGCGGTTCCAGCTTCTTCTTTTTCAGAGGTTATGTTTTTCCTTTTTTGCCTTCGGATGGGATAACAATAATCAGGGTAGAAGAACCCGATTGCATCAAACACTCGGTTCAGTCTCTTCTTTTTTCGGCCTCCGAAGGCTGCTGATAGTGCAGTATTTTCAGCCTTCGAGAATGCCCCAAGTAATTCATCACTTAATATTTCAATGCTTTTCAGCCAGTCATCATCAGGTTCAATAAATTTATCTGCATATTTGAATGTGTATTTTAATCTGACTAGTCCGCCTTCGTCGGACTCTTTAATGGTTTCTTTCGGCATTTCCCACTTTTCTGCAAGTGGCCATATCCTGAAGGCAATGTGCTCCTGGACCAGGTCCCTTGTCCCAATGAAGGAGCAGACTGCGCCGAAGGCTCTTTGGCATTCTTCGGCTGCCTCATCCATTTCAACCTTCGGCCTTCGAAGTCCGAAGCGTTGCCAAATTGGGTACATAATGATACTTTGGACATTATTTTGCGCTGTTAGATCATTTTTCACATAAAACCATTCAGACATCCAGGCTCCGGGCCACCTCTTCCGAAAGGTTGGCACAGGGTAGCTTGACCCGGAGCGGGCGCCGAAGCTGTAGCACCCAAAGTTGTTGTGGTATTGCTCCTTTCCCCAGGGTTTCGTCTCGTACAATAACTCGTGTATATTGCAGAAGCTTTTAGCGTTTGGTTCCAAACCTTGGCTTCTCGCAGCCCAGACAAAAATCCCCATTCTTATAATAGCTTCGGGAGTGAGTTGATGAAGGTAGATTTGGAATGTTTTCAGTACCTCAACAACAAAATTGCTCAGGGGGAATCGAAGCCCAGCTTTGAGGAGGCTTCGGAAAATTACAACTTCATCCTCTTCAGGGGTGGGAGAAGTCTTTTCCCCGGCATCAGCTCTCACAATAGATATGTCTCGGAAGTATCGCCCCCTCATATTGTCAATGTGACTCTGCTTGATGGTTGTTTTCCCAAAAACTGAGTGACTTGGTCGCCACGGTCGATCTTCGGCCTCTTCCCCACTACTTTCCACATCATAGCTGTCGCTGTCATCAGTATCTTCGGACAAACCTTCGAGAATCTCCTTCGTGATTTTCTCTGTATTAGTCTCTGCCATCGCTATCAGGAACCCCAGATTCTTCTCCTCCTCGAGACTCAGCTTCGTCTCAACAGGGATCTTCTTGTCTTCAGACATCTTCGGAAACACTAAAAATTTGTTCCCGAGGCCGAAGCTTCGAAATCAAAAAGACCAGCAAATCTCAATGAGCAAGAGCTAAAAATTTTTTAGTGGGCCGAAGCAAAAGGCAAGCGTGTGTACCAAATGAATTCACGATGTGTTCTTATTTATACGCCTAGGGCGTTGAAAGTTAAAAGGCCCCGCTTGTCAGTGAATGTTGCTATTCTAGCAAAGGGAAGGTGTTTTTTCGGACCTTCGGCTCAAGGCCTTCGTCCATATCGCAATCTGAATTTATTATTTACAAATTAATATTGCGAGGGGCTACTGTTGGGGGCCTTCGTCCTCCGAAGGTCCTCAAAAACATGATTTGACAATGTTTTCCAAGTGAATTATATGAACAGGTATTTTCGGATTCAGAACTATGGATATGGATCACGACCAGGACGAAGGCTGAGCCAGACGAAGGTCGGGGGCAGCCGAAGCTGTGCGCAGGGAAGCTTCGGCTCGATGGCAGAAGGGGGAACCGACTTAAAGATGAAAAGACCTCGGGGGCCTCGACAGATTTCCATAAGCCGTTAGCAAATGTAATGGGCATGGATGTAATTTTACGTGGGCTGCGTCCCGCGTCTATAAATAGATGAACAGTACTCCCGTACTGTTCACGCTGACTTTGCATTTGCTTTTACGTCACGCCCGTACTTTTTTACCTTCTCTCAGGATCGAAGGTACATTTGTAATTTGAAATCATTTCTATTTTCCCATGTTAATAAAATAGAAATGATTCCATGATGATGCTTATATTATATCTCATGCTTCATATGAGTCTTTCGTTTTCACCTATTATATTTACGAAGGTATGTCTCTTATGACCTTCGTCCGAAACTCATTATTTCCCGAAGGGACATAATGCTTCGAAGGACGAAGGACTTTAACACTTAACACTTTTCATGTTGCCTTGTTCTTAACTCTTAGCATTTGAGAACAAGTCACCAACAGCGAGCATGTTGCACCGTCTTAAGTCGTTGCCGACTTAAGCCGATTGCTCCGCTAGCAGGGCATAGTGGTCACCCCGAGTTAAGTAAGCGCGAGCATGTTGCACTGTCTTAAGTTGTTGCCAACTCAAGCCGATTGCTCCACTAGCAGGGCATAGTGGTCACCCCGAGTTAAGTAAGCGTGAGCATGTTGCACCGTCTTAAGTCGTTGCCGACTTAAGCCGATTGCTCCGTTAGCAGGGCATAGTGGTCACCCCGAGTTAAGTAAGCGCGAGCATGTTGCACTGTCTTAGGTCGTCGCCGACTTAAGTTGATTGCTCCGTTAGCAGGGCATAGTGGTCACCCCGAGTTAAGTAAGCGCGAGCATGTTGCACCGTCTTAAGTCATTGCCGACTTAAGCCGATTGCTCCGTTAGCAGGGCATACTGGTCACCCCGAGTTAAGTAAGCGCGAGCATGTTGCACCGTCTTAATTCGTTGCCGACTTAAGCCGATTGCTCCATTAGCAGGGCATAGTGGTCACCCCGAGTTAAGTAAGCGCGAGCATGTTGCACCGTCTTAAGTCGTTGCCGACTTAAGCTGATTGCTCCGTTAGCAGGGCATAATGGTCACCCCGAGTTAAGTAAGCGTGAGCATGTTGCACCGTCTTAAGTCGTTGCCGACTTAAGCCGATTGCTCCGTTAGCAGGGCATAGTGGTCACCCCGAGTTAAATAAGAATGCAGGTCGATCATGAACAAACTGAGTATTCTTGAAGCCTTTTTTATTGATGACATATTTCCCATTTTACAGAGTACATTGTCGTCCTGATAGCTTTTGAAATACAGCTAGGGACAAAACTTCCTGAGGTGTTCTATATTCCAGGAGTTCCCAGTTTCTGTGCCGTCCATTTGAGTGAGACGATATGATCCCGGTCGAGTGACTTCTGCTACTATGAATGGTCCTTCCCATAAGGGTGACAACTTGTGTCGTCCCTCCCCCGTTAGAATTCGGCGGAGGACGAGATCTCCCACTGAAAAGGATCGTCGTCGTACGACCTTGTCGTGATAGCGTCTCAGAGTCTGCTAGTATCGTGCTGATCGAATTACTGCGTTCAACTGTTCTTCTTCGAGTACATCAATGTCCTCCAGCCTAGTAGCTTCGGCTTCTGCTATGCTTTCGAAGACCAACCTTGGCGCCCCAAACTTGAGATCAGCGGGTAATACTGCCTCTGACCCATAGACCATGAAGAAAGGAGTGTTTCCATGCAGAGCTCGGCTAGGTTGGGTTCTTAGGCTCCAAACGACGTAGGGCAATTCCCTTATCCACTTTCCTGCAAACTTTTCATTTTTATCGAAGACCTTTTTCCTGAGTGCCTCCAATATCATCCCGTTAGCTCGTTCAACCTGCCCGTTGGCTCTTGGGTGTGCTACCGAAGCATACTTGATCTGAATGCTTTTTTGCTCACAGAAATCGAAGAACTCTGAACTTGTGAAGTTGGATCCTAGGTCGGTTATGATACTGTTCGGTATTCCGAATCTGAATATTATGTCTTGTATGAATTCCACGGCCTTAGCTGAGGTTAAAGAAGCAATGGGTTTAAACTCTATCCATTTAGTGAATTTGTCGATTGCTACCAGTACATGAGTGTATCCTCCTTGAGCTTTCTTGAAAGGTCCAATCATATCCAGTCCCCAGCATGCGAATGACCAAGTTACTGGTATGGTCTGCAGTTGCTGTGCTGGTAGATGTTGTTGCTTTAACAAGTATTGGCAAGCTTCGCACCTCTGAACTAACTCGGTTGCATCACTTTTCGCTGTTGGCCAATAGAATCCCGACCTGAAGACCTTCCCGACTAGTGTCTTGGATGCTGCGTGTATTCCACATTGTCCAGCATGGACCTCATCTAGAAGTCGCTTCCCAGTAGATGAGAGAATGCACTTCATGAGGACGCCTGATGCACTCCTTCTGTACAGTGTCTCCCCAATGAGTGTGTAGTGAGCTGACTGTCTAGCGATGCGCTCGGCTACATTTTTGTCGTCCGGTTCCTCTTCATTTTTTATATATCTAATGATCGGCCTTCTCCAGTCATCAGAGTCTGACTCTGGTTGATTCACGATATTACACTCTTCTGCCTGATCCATTGAGATGCTTGGTTGTGATATTTCTTGTACAAAGACTCCAGGTGGGACCTGAGTTCGACTGGATCCTAGCTTGGACAATACATCGGCTGCCGTGTTTCGATCTCTTTCTACATGATGAAATTCCAGACCTTCAAATTTATCTTCTAGTTTTCGGACGGCGGTGCAGTACTTCCCCATTGAATCGCTCGAACAGTCCCATTCTTTGTTTATCTGGCTTATGACTACCAAAGAATCTCCGTATACCATCAGTCTCTTGATGCCTAGTGATATAGCGATGTTGAAAGGGAAATGTGCCCTTGGGCCATTTCTAAGTATTTTGGTGATTGAGTGCCAACACAAGTGCTTAAATGTGAATTTATGCTCATGGATGGACAAAGTGCAAATCAAGAGTAAAGGTATGTTTCTAAGCCTTAGTACATTGGTTTTGTGTACTAATATACTTGTCTAAGTGTTAGAAACAGAAAGAAGAAGAAAAGAAAAGAGGTGAAAAAGACTTGGCTGTGTATAACCAAGACTCAGCTCAGTCTGGCACACCGGACTGTCCGGTGGTGCACCGGACAGTGTCCGGTGCGCCAGGCTGACTCGGCGTGAAGTAGCCGCTCTCGGGAATTAGACGACAACGTACGGCTATAATTCACCGGACTGTCCGGTGAGCCAACGGCCGGCCGGGCCAACGGTCGGCCGCGGAATCCGCGCGCGACACGTGGCCGAGCCAACGGTCGGAAGGGGGCACCGGACTGTCCGGTGTGCACCGGACATGTCCGGTGCGCCAACGGCTCCCAGATCTGCAACGGTCGGCTGCGCCATTTTAGGAAGGAAATCGGGCACCGGACAGTGTCCGGTGTGCACCGGACTGTCCGGTGCACCCGACGACAGAAGGCAAGATTGGCCTTCCAGATTTGCTCTCAACGGCTCCTAGCTGCCTTGGGGCTATAAAAGGGACCCCTAGGCGCATGGAGGAGTAAAAAAAAAGCAACCTTAAAGCATTCTTGATCATCCACACTCAGTCTTTGCGCATTCGTTTGTCATTCTCAGTGATTCGAGCTCCGTTCTAGTGAGAACTTTGAGATAGTCTTTTGAGCTCGATTCTTGGCCGTGTGTGTGCGCATTTTGCTGTGGACTTGTGTGTGTTGCTTCCCTCCCTTACTCCGCATTTCTTTGTGAATCTCAAGTGTAAGGGCGAGAGGCTCCAAGTTGTGGAGATTCCTCGCAAACGGGATATTGAAATACAAAGCAAAACACTGTGGTATTCAAGTTGGTCTTTGGACCGCTTGAGAGGGGTTGATTGCAACCCTCGTCCGTTGGGACGCCACAACGTGGAGTAGGCAAGCGTTGGTCTTGGCCGAACCACGGGATAAACCACTGTGTTTGATTTCTTGTGGTATTGTGTTTTGTTGAGACTCCTCTCTAGCCACTTGGCAATTATTGTGCTAACACTTACCAAGTTTTTGTGGCTATAAGGTTAAGTTTCACAGGATCACCTATTCACCCCCCCTCTAGGTGCTCTCAATTGGTATCGGAGCCGTTCTCTTCACAAAGGGACTAACCGCCCGAAGAGATGGATCCTAAAGGGAAGGGAATCGTGATCAACGACAAGGAGAAGGAGTCCTTCGTCAACGAGCCAAGGGATGACAAGTCCAACGACTCAGGCTCGGGCCACAGACGCAAAGATGGGAAGAAGAAGAAGACAAGACGCATCAAGGAGATCGTCTACTACGACAGCGATGAGTCTACTTCCTCCCAAAAGGACGACGACGACTACGAGAAAAAGAAAACGGTCAATTCGAACTTTTCTTTTGATTATTCTCGTATTCCTCAAAGTACTAATGCTCATTTATTATCTATTCCACTTGGTAAACCTCCTCATTTTGATGGAGAGGACTACGGATTTTGGAGTCACAAAATGCGTAGTCACTTGTTCTCTCTCCATCCTAGCATATGGGAGATTGTAGAAAGTGGAATGCACTTTGATAGTACGGATAGTCCCTTGTTTATTAATGAATAGATTCATAAAAATGCACAAGCTACTACTATGTTGCTAGCCTCTTTGTGCAGGGACGAGTACCATAAGGTGAGCGGCTTGGACAATGCCAAGCAGATCTGGGACACCCTCAAGATCTCTCATGAAGGGAATGATGTCACCTTGCTCACCAAGATGGAGTTGGTGGAGGGCGAGCTTGGACGGTTCGCAATGATAAGGGGCGAGGAGCCAACTCAAACATACAACCGGCTCAAGACCCTTATCAACAAAATAAGAAGCTACGGAAGCACGCGATGGACGGATCACGACGTCGTCCGCCTAATGCTAAGGTCCTTTACCGTTCTTGATCCTCATTTGGTGAACAATATTCGTGAAAATCCTAGGTACACCAAGATGTCACCCGAAGAAGTTCTGGGGAAGTTCGTAAGCGGGCGAATGATGATCAAGGAGGCAAGATATGTGGACGATGCGTTGAACGGTCCTATTCATGAGCCGCAACCCAGTGCTCTCAAGGCAACGAGGAGCAAGGAGGCGCTACCAAGCAAGGTGGCACAAGATGAGGTGGCCGGGCTAAATAATGAGGAGATGGCCCTCATCATTAAGCGCTTCAAGACGGCACTTAAAGGTCGCAAGGGACAGCCAAGCAAGACCAAGACAAAGGAGAAGCGCTCGTGCTTCAAATGTGGTAAGATTGGTCATTTCATTGCTAACTGTCCCGATAATGAAAGTGACCAGGAAAAGGGGAACAAAAGGGAGAAGAAGAAGCATTACAAGAAGGCCAAGGGTGAGGCACATATCGGAAAGGAGTGGGATTCGGATTGCTCCTCCTCCGACTCCGACAATGAAGGACTCGCCGCCACCGCCTTCAACAAGTCATCTCTCTTCCCCAACGAGCGTCACACTTGCCTCATGGCAAGGGAGAAGAAAGTAAGCACTCATGATACTAGTACTTATGCTTCTTCAAGTGAGGATGAGTCTAGTGATGATGATGAGATAGATTACTCATGCTTATTCAAGGGATTATATAGATCTAAAATTAATAAGATTAATGAGTTGATTGATGCTTTGAATGACAAGAATAGATTACTAGAAAAACAAGAGGATCTTTTATATGAGGAGCATGATAAATTTGTAAGTGCACAAAATTCTCTTGCTCTAGAAATTAAAAGGAATGAAATGCTCTCTAGTGAATTATCTACTTGTCATGAATCCATCTCTAAATTAAAAGGTGTTAATGATGATTTGAATGCTAAGTTAGAAATAGCTAGTAAATCAACATCTTGTGTAGAAATTGTTGAAACTTGCAATAGGTGTAAAGATTTTGACATTGATGCTTGTAGTGAACACCTAGTTTCAATTTCCAAACTTAATGATGAATTGGCTAGTCTTAATGCCCAACTTAAAACTAGCAAAAGCGAATTTGATAAATTAAAATTTGCAAGGGATACCTACACAATTGGTAGACACCCCTCAATTAAGGATGGACTTGGCTACAAGAGGGAAGCCAAGAACTTGACAAGCCATAAGGCTCCTATCTCCGCCAAGGAGAAAGGGAAGGCTCCTATGGTTAGTAGTGCTAAAAAGAATCATGCTTTTATGTACCATGATAGGAGACAAACTAGAAAGGCTTATAGGAGTTATAATGCTTATGATGATTTTGATTCTCATGCTATGTTTGCTTCTAGTTCTTCCTATGTGCATGATAGAAATATTGGTAGGAGAAATGTTGTTCATAATATGCCTAGGAAAAATGTTGTCAATGTTCCTAGAAAAGTTATGAATGGTCCCTCTACAATTTATCGTGCCTTAAATGCTTCCTTTGCTATTTGTAGAAAGGATAGGAAAATAGTTGCTAGAAAATTAGGGGCAAGATGCAAGGGAGACAAAACTTGCATTTGGGTCCCTAAGGATATTTGTGCTAACCTTGTAGGACCCAACATGAGTTGGGTACCTAAGACCCAAGCCTAAATTTGCCTTGCAGGTTTATGCATCTGGAGGTTCAAGCTGGATTATTGACAGCGGATGCACAAACCATATGACGGGGGAGAAGAAGATGTTCACCTCCTACGTCAAGAATAAGGATTCCCAAGATTCAATTATATTCGGTGATGGGAATCAAGGCAAGGTAAAAGGGTTAGGTAAAATTGCAATTTCTAATGAGCACTCTATCTCAAATGTGTTTTTAGTTGAGTCTCTTGGTTACAATTTGCTATCTGTTAGTCAACTATGCAATATGGGATATAACTGTCTATTTACAAATGTAGATGTGTCTGTCTTTAGAAGAAGTGATGGTTCACTAGCATTTAAGGGTGTACTAGACGGCAAACTTTATTTAGTTGATTTTGCAAAAGAGGAGGCCGGTCTAGATGCATGCTTAATTGCTAAGACTAGCATGGGCTGGCTGTGGCATCGCCGCTTAGCACATGTGGGGATGAAGAACCTTCACAAGTTTCTAAAGGGAGAACATGTGATAGGTTTGACTAACGTGCAATTCGAAAAAGATAGACCTTGTGCAGCTTGTCAAGCAGGTAAACAAGTGGGAGGAGCGCATCACAGCAAGAATGTGATGACCACATCCAGACCCCTGGAGCTGCTACATATGGACCTCTTCGGACCAGTCGCCTATCTAAGCATAGGAGGAAGTAAGTATGGTCTAGTTATTGTTGATGACTTTTCCCGCTTCACTTGGGTGTTCTTTTTGCAGGATAAGTCTGAAACCCAAGGGACCCTCAAGCGCTTCCTAAGGAGAGCTCAAAATGAGTTTGAGCTCAAGGTGAAGAAGATAAGGAGCGACAACGGGTCCGAATTCAAGAACCTTCAAGTGGAGGAGTTTCTTGAGGAGGAGGGGATCAAGCACGAGTTCTCCGCTCCCTACACACCTCAGCAAAATGGTGTGGTAGAGAGGAAGAACAGGACGCTCATCGATATGGCAAGGACGATGCTAGGAGAGTTCAAGACCCCCGAGTGCTTTTGGTCGGAAGCCGTGAACACGGCTTGCCACGCCATCAACAGGGTCTACCTTCATCGTCTCCTCAAGAAGACGTCGTATGAGCTACTAACCGGTAACAAACCAAATGTATCGTACTTTCGTGTATTTGGGAGTAAATGCTACATTCTAGTGAAGAAGGGTAGAAATTCTAAGTTTGCTCCCAAAGCTGTAGAAGGGTTTTTGTTAGGTTATGATTCAAATACAAAGGCGTATAGGGTCTTCAACAAATCATCGGGTTTAGTTGAAGTCTCTAGCGACGTTGTATTTGATGAGACTAATGGCTCTCCAAGAGAGCAAGTTGTTGATTGTGATGATGTAGATGAAGAAGATGTTCCGACGGCCGCTATACGAACCATGGCGATTGGAGAGGTGCGGCCACAGGAACAAGATGAACGAGATCAACCGTCTTCCTCAACTATGGTGCTTCCCCCAACTCAAGACGATGAACAGGTTCATCAACAGGAGGCGTGTGATCAAGGGGGAGCACAAGATGATCATGTGATGGAGGAAGAAGCGCAACCGGCACCTCCAACCCAAGTTCGAGCGGTGATTCAAAGGGATCATCCCGTCGACCAAATTTTGGGTGACATTAGTAAGGGAGTAACTACTCGATCTCGATTAGTTAATTTTTGTGAGCATTACTCCTTTGTCTCTTCTATTGAGCCTTTCAGGGTAGAGGAGGCCTTGCTAGATCCGGATTGGGTATTGGCCATGCAGGAGGAACTCAACAACTTCAAGCGCAATGAAGTTTGGACACTGGTGCCTCGTCCCAAGCAAAATGTTGTGGGAACCAAGTGGGTGTTCCGCAACAAACAGGACGAGCACGGGGTGGTGACGAGGAACAAGGCTCGACTTGTGGCAAAAGGTTATGCCCAAGTCGTAGGTTTGGACTTTGAGGAGACTTTTGCTCCTGTGGCTAGGCTAGAATCAATTCGTATCTTGCTAGCATATGCCGCTCACCATTCTTTCAGGTTGTACCAAATGGATGTGAAGAGCGCTTTCCTCAACGGGCCGATCAAGGAGGAGGTGTACGTGGAGCAACCCCCTGGCTTCGAGGATGAACGGTACCCCGACCACGTGTGTAAGCTCTCTAAGGCACTCTATGGACTTAAGCAAGCCCCAAGAGCATGGTATGAATGCCTTAGAGACTTTCTAATTGTTAATTCTTTCAAGGTTGGGAAAGCCGATCCAACTCTTTTTACTAAGACATGTGATGGTGATTTGTTTGTGTGCCAAATTTATGTCGATGACATAATATTTGGTTCTACTAATCAAAAGTCTTGTGAAGAGTTTAGCAGGGTAATGACGCAGAAATTCGAGATGTCGATGATGGGCGAGTTGAACTACTTCCTTGGGTTCCAAGTGAAGCAACTCAAGGACGACACCTTCATCTCCCAAACGAAGTACACGCAAGATCTGCTAAAGCGGTTTGGGATGAAGGACGCCAAGCCCGCAAAGACTCCGATGGGAACCGACGGACACACCGACCTCAACAAAGGAGGTAAGTCCGTTGATCAAAAAGCATACCGGTCAATGATAGGGTCTTTACTTTATTTATGTGCTAGTAGACCGGATATTATGCTTAGCGTATGCATGTGTGCTAGATTTCAATCCGATCCTAAGGAGTGTCACTTAGTGGCAGTGAAGCGAATTCTAAGATATTTGGTTGCTACGCCTTGCTTCGGGCTCTGGTATCCAAAAGGGTCTATCTTTGACTTGGTTGGATACTCAGACTCCGACTATGCTGGATGTAAGGTCGATAGGAAGAGTACATCAGGGACGTGCCAATTCTTAGGAAGGTCCCTGGTGTCGTTGAACTCTAAGAAACAAACCTCCGTTGCCCTATCCACCGCTGAGGCCGAGTATGTTGCCGTAGGACAATGTTGCGCGCAACTACTTTGGATGAGGCAAACCCTCCGGGACTTTGGCTACAATCTGAGCAAAGTCCCACTCCTATGTGATAATGAGAGTGCTATCCGCATGGCGGAAAATCCTGTTGAACACAGCCGCACAAAGCACATAGACATCCGGCATCACTTTTTGAGAGACCACCAGCAAAAGGGAGATATCGAAGTGTTTCATGTTAGCACCGAGAACCAGCTAGCCGATATCTTTACCAAGCCTCTAGATGAGAAGACCTTTTGCAGGCTGCGTAGTGAGCTAAATGTCTTAGATTCGCGGAACTTGGATTGAATTGTAGCATACATGTGTTTATGCCTTTGATCATGTTCATTCTGCATTTTGTTGCTTATTGTGGTGCTCAAGTTGTACAAACACTCCCTGGACCTCACAAGTCCGTTGCAAAGTGATGCACAGTTTTAGGGGGAGATGTGTTACAACTTGACCCTTTGAGACTAACCATATGCTTGAGTTTGCTTGTTTTAGTCTCGAAGGAGAATTAAAAGGGAAAAGGTGGACTTGGACCATGCAAGACTTCCACTGCACTCCGATGAAAAGAGTAACTTTTCCAAGTTCATCTTTTAACTCTTATTGCCTATTAGCTCTTAATTGAAGATTTTGGTGAGGCAATGGGATTAAAGGGCCAAGATTGATCCCGTTTTGGTGCTTGATGCCAAAGGGGGAGAAAATAAAGGCCAAAGCAATAAATGGATCAGCTACCACTTGAGAAAATTTTGAAAATAGTAGAATAGAGCTTTTGTTATGTCAAAACTCTTGCATTGTCTCTTTCGTCAAAAGTTGGCCTCTTGTGGGGAGAAGTGTTGATTATGGGAAATAGGGGGAGTTTTTGAAATCTTTGATCAATCTCTTTTGGAATGACTCTCTTTATGCTTCAACATGTGTGTTTGACTTAGAGATAGAGATTTGAGTTTGATTTGCAAAAACAAACCAAATGGTGGCAAAGGATGATCCATATATGCCAAAATTGAATCAAAATAAATTTGAGTTTTATTTGAAGTGATATTGCACTTGTTCTAGTTGCTTTATGTTGTGTTGGCATAAATCACCAAAAAGGGGGAGATTGAAAGGGAAATGTGCCCTTGGGCCATTTCTAAGTATTTTGGTGATTGAGTGCCAACACAAGTGCTTAAATGTGAATTTATGCTCATGGATGGACAAAGTGCAAATCAAGAGTAAAGGTATGTTTCTAAGCCTTAGTACATTGGTTTTGTGTACTAATATACTTGTCTAAGTGTTAGAAACAGAAAGAAGAAGAAAAGAAAAGAGGTGAAAAAGACTTGGCTGTGTACAGCCAAGACTCAGCTCAGTCTGGCACACCGGACTGTCCGGTGGTGCACCGGACAGTGTCCGGTGCGCCAGGCTGACTCGGCGTGAAGTAGCCGCTCTCGGGAATTAGCCGATGACGTACGGCTATAATTCACCGGACTGTCCGGTGTGCACCGGACTGTCCGGTGAGCCAACGGTCGGCCGGGCCAACGGTCGGCCGCGGAATCCGCGCGCGACACGTGGCCGAGCCAATGGTCGGAAGGGGGCACCAGACTGTCCGGTGTGCACCAGACATGTCCGGTGTGCACCGGACATGTCCGGTGCGCCAACGGCTCCCAGATCTGCAACGGTCGGCTGCGCCATTTTAGGAAGGAAATCGGGCACCGGACAGTGTCCGGTGTGCACCGGACTGTCCGGTGCACCCGACGACAGAAGGCAAGATTGGCCTTCCAGATTTGCTCTCAACGGCTCCTAGCTGCCTTGGGGCTATAAAAGGGACCCCTAGGCGCATGGAGGAGTAAAAAAAGCAACCTTAAAGCATTCTTGATCATCCACACTCAGTCTTTGCGCATTCGTTTGTCATTCTCAGTGATTCGAGCTCTGTTCTAGTGAGAACTTTGAGATAGTCTTTTGAGCTCGATTCTTGGCCGTGTGTGTGCGCATTTTGCTGTGGACTTGTGTGTGTTGCTTCCCTCCCTTACTCCACATTTCTTTGTGAATCTCAAGTGTAAGGGCGAGAGGCTCCAAGTTGTGGAGATTCCTCGCAAACGGGATATTGAAAGACAAAGCAAAACACTGTGGTATTCAAGTTGGTCTTTGGACCGCTTGAGAGGGGTTGATTGCAACCCTCGTCCGTTGGGACGCCACAACGTGGAGTAGGCAAGCGTTGGTCTTGGCCGAACCACGGGATAAACCACTGTGTCATCTCTGTGTTTGATTTCTTGTGGTATTGTGTTTTGTTGAGACTCCTCTCTAGCCACTTGGCAATTATTGTGCTAACACTTACCAAGTTTTTGTGGCTATAAGGTTATGTTTCACAGGATCACCTATTCACCCCCCCTCTAGGTGCTCTCAGATGTTCAGTCCATGAATCAGAGCTTCATACTCGGCTGCATTGTTAGAGGCTGGAAATAGCAACTGGAGGGCATATTTGAGGTGCTCGCCTCCAGGTGCGGTAAAGAGAATTCCCGCGCCTGCTCCCTGCAGTTTCAAAGAGCCATCGAAATACATTCGCCATACTTCTGTGGTTTCTGGGTTATCTGGTACTTGTTGTTCAGTCCATTCTGATACGAAGTCAACCAACGCTTGAGTTTTGATGGCAGTGCAAGGTCGAAATTCGATGTCATGAGATCCCAGTTCACAGGCCCACTTGGCTATTCGGCCAATGGCTTCCTTGTTGTGAAGAATATCCCCTATCGGAAAACGAGTGACTACTATGACTTTGTGGTCATCAAAGTAGTGACGTAGCTTGCGGGCAGTTAGAAGTACTGTATATAATAGCTTCTGAACTTGGGGATACTTTTTCTTTGAGGGACCCAGAACTTCACTGATGAAATAAACAAGATGTTGCACTGGGTAGGCGTGTCCTTCTTCTACTCGCTCGACTACCAACGCGGTGCTTACCACGTGAGTCGTGCAAGAGATATACAGCAGCAAATCTTTAGCTGGTTGAGTTGACGTGGCTCGCCGTGGCGGCTTCAGCACTGGTGGTGTCGTCAAGATTTTTTTCAGTGCATCTAGGGCTTCCTGTGCTTCTGAAGTCCACTGAAACTTATCCACTTTCTTGAGTAGCTTGTAAAATGGTAAACCTTTTTCTCCCAGCCTGGATATGAATCTACTCAGGGCTGCCATACATCCGGTAAGTCTCTGAACTTTCTTTTGCGATCGTGGTGCCTCCATTTTCATGATAACTTCAATCTTATCCGGATTAGCTTCAATTCCCCGGTGGCTGACAATAAATCCGAGTAGCTTTCCTGCTGGTACCCCATAGACACATTTTTCGGGATTAAGCTTCCATCGATATCGTCGTAGACTGTTGAAAACCAGCTGTAAGATGACGTTGACTTCTATTCTCCTGCGATCCATGTCCGCCAAAGATGACGTTGACCTCCCCGTCAACGCGCGGGAAGGCTCCACCTCCTCCCTCCTCCTGCTGCTGGGATTGTCGCGGTTCTCCTGGTCCTCCCCGCGGCGGAGGAGGAGGTAGAGGTTGGAAGGGCCGGCCGTGTCCGACGGAGTGCTTGAAGTCCCTGCAGTTCCGAAGGGTGTGGCGCATGTCCTTGTGGTACGGGCACTGGGCGTCGAGGATGTCGTCCAGCGTGCGTTCGCCTCCACGAGGTCTTCCCCGGGTGCGAGAGGCGGGTGGTCCGGCGGCATGCACTTCTTCGCGAGGCCTCTTCTCCCAGCGTTTGTCGGGTTGCTGGTTCGCGTCGCGTCGTGGCGCCGCTGGTGCGGGCTTCGCTCCTCCGATGAGGTCCTGAGCTCGCTCGTCGGCGGTGATGTAGAGGTCGGCTTCCCGGAACAGCTGCTCGGAGGTAGTCGGCGCCTTCTGCAATATGGCTCGGACGAAGGCCGAGTCATTGGATCCTCTGTAGAAGTCCTCGATCACGGCCGCTTCCGTGACCTCGGGGATACGATTTCTCATGGTCTGGAACCTTTTGAGGTACGACCGAAGAGTCTCGTCCCCCCGGCGCTTGATGGATTTGAGGTCCCATGGTTGCGCTGGTTTGTCGAAGAGGGACTGAAAGTTGGCGGTGAAGCATCGGCTGAAGTCGCTCCAGTCGTCGATGCAGTGTCGGGGTAGATGTTGCAGCCATTGCAGCGCGTCTTGCCCGAGGACAATGGGTAAGTATGCGGTCATCACGTCCTCGGACGCCCCGGCAGCTCGAGTAGTGGTGGTGTAGATGGCCAGCCAGCCTCCTGGATCTTGCTTCGGTTCATATTTGTCGACGTTGGACACCTTGAAGTTAGGGGGCCATTGAATGGCCCTAAGGCGTGGAGTAAGGGCGGACACTCCACACATGTCTTCTTGTCGTCGGGGATGATGTCTGTCCCGGGGAGGGGAGTAGTTGTTGTGGTTCCTCGACCGTCCCCGGGTAGTACCTCCAATCGAGGCCGTTGCTGACTCAGTTCTGGTGGCCTGACTCCGAGCCGGGATGTCATGATCCCTGTCGTACTCCTCCCGGCGGCGGATCTCGTTCTCATGCCGTCGTTCACGCGAAGCATTGATGGAGCTTCACGCGTCCCGGCGACTGTTGATGGCGTGTCGTAGATCGTTCGGCGGGTGAGCGAGAGGTAGAAGATGGTTGGCTGCCTGGGTGAACAGCCGTCGATAGCCCTCGGCGTCGGGAGTCCGAGGAAGTCCGTCAGCTATCCGAGCTAGTACCCCTCCAACTTCACTCGGCGTGTTCATGGCTCGGGCGAAGTCGGGATTCAGGTTGCGCCCGAAGAGTGGATTTTCCCGACGTTGCCTTGCCTCCTGCTCGGCCTGTTCCTGAGCTCGTCGGCGATCACGCCGTCGGGAGTTCCTTCGTTCTCTGAAGACGCGTTCCTCCGGAGTTTCTCCTATCTCTGAGACCTCCTCTCGCGAGACAGGTTGCTCTGGATCCCGCTCTCCGGCCTCGTGATGTCGCCGAATATTTCGACGTCGGTTCCTCCGTCGACGGGATTCCCGCTGAGGTGGTTCTTCTCCGGGCACGATCGGCTCGTCGTCGGAGACGGGGGGCGACTCCACTCTCCCGATGAAAAGAACGTCGGGGTAGAATGGTGCGGCTGTCGTGGCGATCTTCTTTCCGTTCTCCTTTGAGGGCGGAGGCACGGAAAGAACAACCTGCTTCCTCCCGGTTTTGTTTGTCTCTGTCTTCCTTACGATTTGTGTCCATTCTTTCGTCGAGGAAGTAGACATTGGAGTTCTCCTGGTCAGCGGGTCCTCGGTTCCTGGCTTGCTGAAGGCGATCTTTTTTCGGAGCGCTGGAGGTTGCGCTTTTTCCTTCTTTACCCCGATATTCTCGGAGTATGTTGGAAGGGACTTCTTCTTTGGCAGATCTGCGATGCGGTGTAGAGTTCCCTCTTCATCCGCCACGGATGAGATAGTTCCGAAGCAGAATACAGATCCGGGACGGAGGGTGATCTTGCGGTGGAAGGTGACGGCCATTGAGCTAGCTTAGATCGGCGACACACCCCCTACCTGACGCGCCAGCTGTTGGTGTTTTGGGTCCGACCGCACACCCGGGGTTGCCCCTCAAGGTGTTTTAGGAGTAGGACGGTGTCGCCGACTGTAGCTAAATGGTTCATGCCGGATGCACGAGGAACAATGGACAGTGTTTACAGGTTCGGGCCGCTTTGAGATGCGTAACACCCTACGTCCTGGCGAGTATGCTTTATGTAATGGGTTACAAGGGAGCTCTCTAAAGCTAGAACGTAGAGAGTTGGGGTGGATGGCTGAGTAGTGGGATCAATCGTTCTGAAGGGGTGCCCCCTAGGCCTTATATATTCGACCGTGAGGCAATACATGCGAATGAGATAACAAACCGCACCTAAGAGATAGTGAACTAATTGAGCCTATCCTCCTATAGTTCTGCCGACTTATCCTCGCCTGGCTCCGTTGTACGGGGCTCCAGCGCGGGAAAGTCGGGTCTTCTGTTGTGGTTGCTTGCTCAACGTTGTTGGGCCATCCGGGCTCGCACCGATCCGGCCTTATGTCGATCTGCTTCACTAGTCGTTCCTCTCCAGGCCCATGAAGGAGTGACCTTACGATTTATTGGGCCCTTGGGCCTTTCGTGAGGTCTTTTATCCTTCCAGTGGACCCGGGGGATTCTGTCCCCCACAGCGAGCGAACCGATGCGGGCGCGGGGGCGTCGGTTAAAATCCTTTATTTCTGACGACCCTTAGGAGACCGTCGGACATAAGCTTATGTCCGACGGCTTGTCTGCCAGCCGTCGGACATAAGCTTATGTCCGACGGCCCGCCTACTAGCCTTCGGATGTCAGAAATTATGTCCGACGGCCGCCAGTAGCCGTCGGACATATGCCCCTAGGCAGCCGTCGAACATAAGGGAGCCGTCGGACTTGTAGCGTTTTACTGTAGTGGGGAGCGAGGACAGGACGAACCTGTAGCGCAGAGCTCAAAGAGGAAGAGGCGACCGAGCGAGCGAGGAGGAGCCCCCGTGAGAGAGACTGCCGGCAAGAAGCATCAAGAGACGTAGCGAAGTTAGAGGAAGGTAGGACACTGTATTGACCTTTGATTAGAAATCCAACGACAGAAAATATTCACGCCGGCGTGGACATCGTTTTGAACCAAATTTAATATATAGGAAATTCCTGTTTTGTAGGGCTTATATTTTACGGTGAGCACATTCTTTTGTTGATGGAGACCACTAAACCTCTACAGGTAAAGCTATTGACTTATTCTCTTGCTGTTTCTGCATGGTACTGGCTCTTCCTTATACATCTGTTAGTATCATGATGATTATTTAGCATGGGCTTGAGATTGAACCTAGAAGGTTTCAGAGACTATATTTAACCCATGCAGTTCATGTCATGAACCAATTGTTCTATCACTCTAGATAGGGCACCAGCCTATTAACAGAAAGGTTCTAAATCATCTATGAACACTTAAGTTTTTTGCTTCATTTTTTTTCTTTTTCGTTTCCATTTAGCTTTTTTTCATGTTATCTCCAGACAACTGATACCAGCAATATGTTCATCTTACAATTTCGGCTCCTCGATAATAATAAGTTGATACACCAAGACCAAGACGTCATAGGAGCCTGTTATACAATATTCAACTCAACACGTACATTATATTTTTCTATCTCAAAGCAGAGAATTTAATATTGAGGGAGATGGTTGTATTTTATTACCCCTTAATCCAGAACCATATGCGCTGCTCCTTTAAACCATATATACCAGCATACCGGTTATGTACTTTTTGAACACATTGGGTGAAAGCACTTTAAAGAACGGATCCATAAGCATTTGCTCAGTATGTTTAGTTTATGCTCGAGTTCAAATGTTTGCTCATGTACGTGCTTTCTCCTTTGCAACATAATATTTGGTGTTTATATATGTACTTGGCAGTAATACTTTATTTGTCGTCATTATTATTATTATTATTATCGTAATATAACTTGAGTGGTTTTTTTTTATATGCATGGTACCGGTAGCTAGCACATTTAAACAACTAGCACAAATTTCTTTAACCCACGTAGACTGTCGTCGCTCTGAGGCTCCATGCTTGCCAAGCAAGAAGGACGGCGGTGTTGGCGAGGCGTACGTCAGTCCAATGAGGCGGCACTGCCTCTAAGAATTAATTCCTGTCGTCCATGCACACACACACACGCCAAGCTAGCCGCCGCTATGCATGATCCGTTCGTCGTCCTAGCTATTGTCTATCCGATCGACGACCTGTTCACGGCGTACGTATCTGCAAATGCAATGCATCTTCTCCTGCACGGCCACAGGACCCAGAGGCAAAGCTAGCTGCCATCTTTTTCGCCGTCGTCGGAACGACATATGGTATGGTACCATACCCCACCGACGTTCCCGAAGCCAAAGCTTCCACACACACTTTGTCTTCTTCGTCTCCGGCTAGCCTCGTCGCCGCCGTACGTGTACAGGTGCCCGCGCGTGCTATCTAATCAAGTACGTTGAGTGGAATACGATTATGAAAGTTGAAACCATGATTTTATCTTACTAGCGCATAATATATGGGCTCATGCATCTAGAAATCCTATATATGCTCTAGATCATACTATGATCTATCTCTCCGAATGATTTTTTTTCTCTCAATGTAGTTAACTACATGACTAATGGCTTTTTCGAACAGTAAAAGTAATCCGACATTTCAAAAGGTACGGAACCATGCATGCATGCATATATATATGTAGCGGTAATAATAGCATGGCCGTAATGGGGGCGCGCGAGAATGTCGTCGCGCGTTCTATAGCTGTCAGTATAGGAACACTAGTGTGTTCCATGACGGGTGTGGACACATGATGGTTTTTTTCCTTCTAGAAAATGGAAAAGTTTTAGCATGTGCGACCACAAGCTAGCAACCATGTTTTCAAATTCATCAGCTGAGATCACAAAATAAAGGAAAAGAGAGCACGAAAAAAACGTTACGGTACGGTGTCGTGTGAATTGTGATCAGACTACTAACTGTAGTACACGCATTTGACAATGCAAGATTATTGGCACGTACGTATTTTCATCATCATCTGCAGACATTTGAATTCCACAAATCTGACCCCCGTGTGTGATGCATGGGGGGAACAAGCATGCTAGGCTGCTAGCTGCTGTCGTCTCAGCTCTGCTGTTGCTAATTTTCTATGCGTGTGGGGGCGAGTGGAAAAAATATATACTACTAGATTCTGGCATTAATTTGTGGATTGTAATAGATTCTTTATTTTCTAGTAGCTAGCTAGACAGAGTCACAGACCGTGGGTGTGATTGTTGAAGGAAGGAACACTTGGCTCTTCAAGTGTTGAAGGGACACATAATAATTAACAACGCCATATATTATATGTTTGGATCTTATTCTTCACGTTGACATTCTGAAACACTGAATAATTTGTATTAATTCTACAGATGAAAAAAAGGTAATAATTAATTAATAGAGGGCGTTTGGGATCTTCATTCTCAAAATGATCATCAATTATATTGTCATTGCATAGTAACAATCTCTACAACATTACATATTCTAGAAACATAAAACTTATAACGCATACAAATATTTGATTTAACCGAGGGACGGAGTATAGCAAGTAGTCGAACAATTAATAATACAAGCGGCCTTGTCAAAAGTTAACGTGATGAGACACATACAAATATGTGACGTTTGTCGCGGTCGCCGTACGTGTCTTAGGTTAGGGTCTAATTAACCCGCGCGCAACAATACAATGCAAGCAGCACTTTGAATCAAATGTAGGTTTAATTTTCCCCCTTCGCATGCACATTTCATATTATTATATATATACCACATTGTTTTTATGAACTTTTCTTCTCTCATGGCTGTCCCATCGATGTAGCTGAACAAGACTGTAGTCTCCTTCGTTCGCTCAGCGGATCAAATTTTCTTTTCTTGTCTTGGTGGCAATAATAATACATACACGTGTGGATGGACGGACCGAACCGCTTTCTTTTGCCCGAATCGCTTGCATTAGACTTTCACATACTCCTGCAGCAGAGCAGTCCTCCAGTCTAGCCAGGTGCACGCAGCGACCAGCTGGGCTACCACGCGGCGGCGCGTCCGTGCATGGACCGTCGTCGACACGCCGGACGATGACCGGCCGGTGAAACGACCTTGCTTGCCTGTCGTCGTCAACGTACGTTCCGGCCGGTACCACCACCACCACCTGTGGACGACGACGGGAATATATAAAAATAAAAAGGCATGGTCCCTTTTGAATTAACCAACGTCGTCGGTCTCCGTTCCACACACAACAGCAAGCAAGCGCGTCACCTTTACAACGAGATCGAGTCTCCTCGTCGTCGCCTGATGACCCGACCATCAACGCGGGTCAATAAAAGCTAATTACAAAAATTTCTTTCCATTCCATATACTTGTATGCAGAAATAACAAACTCTAAAAAATTCCAAATCTCATAATTACCACCGAGACAATGACAATGGGTAGTCTCTCTCGGTGATGCATGCATGACTAGTAGCATATGACAATAATAATAATCACACCAAAACCTAAAAGCGGATGAGCTGTCAACTTAATTCGATCGCAACGAAGCAAGAGCTCGAACCAAAATCCTCTAAGCGCCAAACAGAGATGAACTGAGAGGACTTTATAAAAACTTAATTTCTAGGCACCTCAGAAAAACAAACGAAGAAAACTTTGTGAGAGAATAATCGATCTAAGGGGGCCTCCTCAGCGTGGAGTCATTTCCTTTTATTCCATTTGGCACAAAAAAAACCCCCCGGCTCCAAACAGCTAGAGCTAGCTCTCAATTCTGATCCTTCTCGGTATTGTCATTTTGCTGGAATCAATTGGCTTCTGATGATGACAAACATTGATCGAGTACTATGCCACAACATTAACCACCACGCACAGACCCAAAAAGTCAAATCTTAGCTCGCTATACACAAGAGGTCTGAACTTGAACACTAGTTTTGTCGGTTGACCTGAATAATAATCGATCTCTGACATATATATATGATCTCTCTCTTTGGTTTCATCAGGAGGTTTATTTTATTGCTAGTAGGTACGGATCGGATGGAGCTCTGTTGATTAATTAATTGCTTTGATTTGATGACCCACACCTATATAGCTAGCGCGCTCATCAGCAGAGCACTTAATTAACAATTGTAAATTATATATATAGTATCAGATCTAGTGCCGTACGAACCAGTACATCTGATGAATTAATGTTTAGTTTAACTACCAGGCTAAGCAATGCTGGAAAAGCTAGCTAGCTAGGACTAGGAGGTCAACAGGGAAATATGCTTGCTTGCATTGTGGATGGTGTGGGTTCAGTGCATGCATGCAACAGTGAGACTTTTTGAGCCCTCCATCGCGCTATCACTGAAGATACTCTTGCATACATAACAGTGCTTCATGCATGCACCGTCAACCAACCATATACAGCAGTAGTAGTAGTCGAGACTACTGGATCGATCTCTTACTAGTCTCTGCTGGTCCGTCTTGTTGCTTCTTCCAGCACGTCTAGCCTTACTCGTCGTTCCATCTCCTGTACTGCTGTCTCGTGTGTTGACGTCGATGGCAGAATGGCTGGCAGTCAATAGCGATGGCGACCCGGTCGTCCGTCCGTCCGAGGGTTTAGTTTCTTCTCTTTACTCTTCAAGGAAGGAATGGAATGGAATTGACTGCAAAGTGCAATGACTGTATAGTGATGGCGCTTTTCTGCTGCTTTCTTCAGTTTCACCCTTAGTTTGAGCCTGTTCGCCTGGCTTTAATTTGTACACGTCTCTACTCAGTGTTTTTGTCTCTATGGATTCAAACTGCAGGAGTCCGAAACGAAGAGCCCTGAAATATTCGCCGCTATACAGATGTTTTTTTTTGACACACTGTCCGACTATTGACGGAGGCGGACGTACAGACACCATAGGATTCCGGCTCCGTTAATGAAAGCAGTGCGATCCAATCCTAGCTAGGAAGATCTATCCGTCTCAAAAAAATCATTTACGGAGGCAGGCGAATTAATGAGAAGACTGGCTCCGAAAGTCATCGATTAACGCCCCTTTTAAGATGTCTGCCTCTATAAATGGTAGTATAAAATAAATATAACTTTTTCATATAAACTCGGTTCAAGACAAACTTATAAAAAGAAATATAGCTCTCGACATGATCGTCTATCACTTTCACTACTACCGTAATCCGACTTTTTGTCGAGTGCTAGACGCTTTGTCAAGTGTAATTTATCGGACACTCGACAAAACAGTTGTGTCCGGTATGACGGTATGTTTGTAGCTACTCGATTTTTTTAAAAAAATTGAAAGTGTTTAGAAATCCAAGATGTTATTGTAAGTTTATAGATTTCAAAATTAAAATTTAAACTATCAAACAATATATCAGATATTGACACGCACTACAGGAAAACACTTAATTCCCGTCGGCCTAAAACCGACGGGAATAAGCCCTAAACCGACGGGAATTACTTATTCCCGTCGGTTTAGGGCTTATTCTCGTCGGTTTCAGGCCGACGGGCGTCCCTTGTCGGGGATAAGGTTATCCCCGTCAGCAGCTGACGGGAATAATTAATTCCCGTCGGCTAGATAGTGGTCGACGGGAATTACGTCTAATTCCCGTCGGTTCTCGAGGCCGACGTGAGTTATTGATTAATTCTCGTCGGTTCCCTAGGCCGACGGGAGTTATTAATTAATTCCCGTCGGCCCCACGTGGCCGACGGGAATTAACTGGGTCGACGGGAGTTAATAGTTAATTCCCGTCGGTTCGACCATAGCCGACGGGAATTAACTGGGCCGACGGGAATTACTGTATACTGCTACAAAAACAACACTAAATTATGTCACTATTTCTGCACACATAACATATATCAAACATAATCACATATAACAGCCACATTACAAACACATGTAGAGATACGACATCCACAAACACATGCATTTAGACATAGTGCATTTATAATTAAAACATCCACCAACGTGTACGACATAGTATTCAAACATAACATCCACCAACATCAAACAACGAGTACGACATAGTATTGAACATAACATCCATCAACGAGTACGACATTTCAAACATAAGTTTAAGTGTTTAGAGATAACCACCACTTGGGTGGTTAGAGCTATGACCGCTGCCGCCTTCACCACCAGGAGGAGGGAACGCGAAGAGCGAGTCAACAAATCCAGTCCCTACTGCTGGATCAGACCCACTGCCACCCGCTTCAGGCGTAACCTATGCAAGTTAGCAAATATCAACACATTAAATGCAAATATCAAAAAGTATACAAGTGTATAAATTAATGGAGAGTTATCAAACGTACCCTATCTCCAGGTGCAGGTATATGTGTCGGAGGGGTGGTGAACTGTGGTGGTGGAACCGGTGTGTTTGCAAATTGGCTCCATTGTGGTGGCGGTGGAAAATTTGATGTCATGCCCTGTTGCTGCATTAACTGTTAAACACATATGTGTTACTACTGAAGATGTTGTATTGAAATATAATAATTTAGAGTTCGGATTATGTGTACTCACTTGATACATCGCTTGATTATGAGCATTGCAAGCTTCCATAAATTCGCGTTGTTGTCTCATCTCTTCACGCATCCCCATAATCTCCAACTCCTGCTCGTTCGGTCGACGAGAGCATGAGCTACGGGAAGATGAACCCGTCCTCTGAGATCTCACCGACGACGAGTCAATGAATCCGTCGAAGAGTGCGTATCTATAAGTGATTAAAAAAATGTTATTACTGCATAATCAATTTAGTGTCAACCATATAATTTCATAAGTTAGAGCTTACCGTCCATGCGCTTTGCCACCACCACTTGCGTACACCACCGAGGGATCCACCGGTTCATGGCGCCAGTCGTAGTCAGGGCCATGACGACGAACCATCTCCTCCCCATATGTCGCCTATACATCATTCACAACCTTACAAATGCAGGAATTTATATACTTTGAACGTTTGAACTTTTGAGCCAAAACTCACCAAGCGATCCGTGGCTATCTGGCTGCAGAGCTGGTCAGGGTTGTTCGGTTCTGGTCCTTTGTAGCCCTCCTGGTAGACCTCAATGTCACTAGGCTTTTGGCCACTCGTAGCTTCCTGTATAAACAAAAAACATTCATAAGCAATCGTATTATTTGTGTGAGACAATATCACGTTTCTAAACGTAACACATACATCTATATGTAAGTAGTAAAACTATATATATATATATACATAAATAACTATATATATACATAAAAACTATATATATACATAAATATATAGCTATATACATAAATAACATTAAATTTATCAATAGCGAAACCTTCATACAAGATACAACCTAATATGATAAGTTAAATCTATTCAATAAATAACATCAAATTCAACAATTTAATAGAATAAGTTAAATTTATTATAATAATAAAAATTTTGAATTATACGTAACATCAAGGCACACATGTGATATTAAACTAACTCTATTCACACTCTAATCACATGTTATATTAAACTAACTCTAATTACACTCTAATCACACCCTAAACTAACTCTAATCACATGAAAGTTAACTCCCGTCGGCCATAAAAAACCGACGAAAATAAACATTTATACACACATTTAACAATAACACTCGCATCATTATAATTCAAACCATAATATACCTTAACGGTCCGGGGCGGCTACGGCGCTCCGCGGCGGCGGCGTTGGTGGCGGCGAGCAGCGGGCGACGCTTCGGGGGCGGGCGGCGCAACGGGGACGGGCTGCAGACGGCGCTCCGGGGCCAGCGGCGCGGCGGACGGCGCTCCGGAGGCGGGGCGGGCGGCGGTCGTTGCTCCTAGAGCGGGCGGCGCTCCGTGGGCGTGGGTGGGCGGCGCTCCGGGGGCGTGGGCGGGCGGCGGGCGGCGCTATGGGGCCGGCGGCGCTACGGGGGCGGCGGCGGGCGGCGCTACGACGCGGGGGCGGGGACGGTTGGGGGCGGCGCTCCCGGGGCGGCGGCGGGCGCGCTCTAGGCCGCGGGCGGCTGGCCGGCGTCGGTGGTGAGCGGCGGCCGGCGTCGAGGGCGGTGGTGAGCAGCGGCGGCGTGAAAACGACAGAGACAAGCGAGAAAATGAGCCGCGCGGCGGCGACGTCGGGCACATCTCTACTACTTATTAAGGCTCTAAGGGTAGCCTGCCGTTCTGCCTTCGTTCAATCTGGATCGTCCATCCCTGTTATTCAATCTGGATCGTCCATCGCCACGCTCTTCTATTAAACGAGGGAAAATAGCAAAAAACTGTGTCTGGGTGAGGAATTGAACCCGCCACCTCCCTCTAACAGGCTGAAAGCACTAACTGAAACAGACTAACCAGTAGAACTCGACTGCATTTGTTGTAAATATCGAATATAAAATGTAAATATATATATATATATTATATTTTGTAAAATAAAAAGCATATAATCGTGCCGGGCCGGCCCGGCACTGCGGGCCGAGCCAGCGGCCCAAGCACGGCACGGTTCTCGTGCCGGGCCCGGCCCGGCACTATTAAACGGGCCGTGCTTCGGGCCGGCCCGTTAGGCACAGCCCATTTGGCCATCTATAGCTAGCCGCGCCACGTGCTCGCTTCGCGCAAAAAATGACACAGGTTGACAATACCAAGAGCTGATTACACAAGCTAACTGCTTCTTCTGTAGCAGGAAGGTTTTTAAGTTGCTACCGCAACCTTTGGCTAGCCGATATGGTACATTATATTTGCGTTGTGGTAGCCTGCGTGGGCTGAGTTATTTGTTTACCATACCAGGCCCAAGGAAGTACAAGTGAAGTTTAATTCAAATGCGCAGCAATCACCCACACGGCCGCACATTCTGCCAGCCCAGTATCCCAGATCCAGTCCACTACTCCACTCCCGTTCCCCCCAAGTCTAGCAGCCAAAGCATCGCCCGCGGATGGCGTCTCCGCCCCACTCAGTCGAGGTCCGGACCCCCGGCGACTCGCCGCGGCCCACCGCCGCTCTCCTCTCCCCCTCCGTGGCCGCACCCCAGCCCTCCATCGCCTCCCGCCTCCTGCTCCTCCTCACTGCAGCCGTTGCCGCCGCTACGGCCTTCGTCCTGCTCCGCCGCCCATCACCGTCGTGACCGCGGCATCCGCCACCGCGCGTCCGCTCTCCAAGCTCTCCAAGCCCGTGGTGCTGCTCACCCCCTGTCATCCTCGGCGATTCAAGGTGTTCTGCTCACCCCCTGTCCTTCTCGCTCTTTACTCTTTGATTGAGATTAGGGTTCTAGGGATTTACACTGCTCTCCAAGGAAGGACAGGGACTTGCTCTACCCCGTGATCCACTCCCCCACTGAGCTGCTTTCCTACCGAGGTCGCGAACTCCTCCTGTGCGAGATCCACGCTGCTCTCCATGGAAGGCCGGGGACCTGCTGTACCCCGATGTGGAAATCTCATCCTCGGCGATTCAAGGTGTTCTGCTCACCCCCTGTCATTCTCGCTCTTTACTCTTTGATTGAGATTAGGGTTGTAGGGATTTATTGCTTAAAGATTACGTGCTGACGATTTGATCTTTGGCCAAACCTCTTATCCCTCCTGTTGATGAGTTAGTTTAATTGTTCTGGGCGGAGTGTGTTCTACGTAGGAGCTTTATGAAATGGCTATTTTGCATTTCCTCATATCTTAATACAGTGACCCACAAATCTCCTGCTTGTTGGTGAAAAAGGTTAAGAGGATGAGGGTAATGGGAGAGGTTTTATTTTTTATATTCCTCCCTTGTGCCCTGCTAAACAACCACCTTTGGATATTGAAAGTAATTGGTGATTTAAAGTATCTTCTCAATTTGCTGACACTTTGCTGGCATTTCTCCAAAAAACCATTCCCGTTTTTTTGGAGGTGACTGGCTACACTATGGAGGATGTTCTTATGCAAGAACCTAAAGCAGGAGTGAGTGAAAACTTCTATTTTTTTTCTTATGGCCATTCTTTTGCTGATTTTGTATTCCAATAGCTAAGCATAAGAACAGTGTCTACTTGGCATTGATCCCATAATTTATGTGGTTTACTTGCAGATTTTGAAGCCAGCTTTCACCATTTTGCTTGATAGAGACAAAAAGTCTATACTTCTATTAATTAGGGGAACTCATAGCATCAGAGATACATTAACAACTGCCACTGGTGCTGTGGTTCCATTTCACCATACCATCGTACAGGAAGGTGGTGTTAGCGACTTAGTACTAGGATATGCTCTCAGGGCCTTGTCTGGCACAAGCATTGCAGATGTGCCCAGACTTCAAAATAAAGGTTTGAATTATTTCATAGCCATTTTCTTTGTCTTTGATGCTAGAGTATGAGCATTGCTACATCATAACCTTTTTATGACTTATGATGCATCATAACTGTGTTTACATGTTTCTTTCAAAGTGTTGCAATTGATGGGTGTTCATGGCAATTGGCAAATCTATTTAGGTTGTTGGACATTCACTGGGAGGTGGTACAGCTGCTCTGTTGACATACGTTCTGAGGGAACAGAAGGAGTTTGCCTCTACTACTTGTCTGGCATTTGCTCCAGGTTTCTATGCTATGCTTTTTTTCTCTTTTCTCTACTACTTCTTAAGAGTAGAGTGTAGGCGTCCACAGTTTACTGGTGCACGGTTCTGCCTGGGCCGCAGATGGAAGGTTCTGCATGCCCCGCTCGACCCCGCCCCGCCCCACCCTACACATGCCCGCCAGAATCGCCACCATGACAGGTGCTCTCTCTACCCCGTGAGACGCCCGCCACCCGAACCCTAGAAGCCCCACCTGCTTCCTCGCCGCCCCCAAACGCAGCCGATCGGATCAGGCTATCCGAGGTCAGCCGCATCGAGGAGGTCGAGGAGCCCCTCAAGCCGGCGCTCACCTTCGCCTCACCGTCCGAGAGAAGGATCAGAGCGGGGGGAGTAGGGGTACGTACCCGGGGTCGCAGTTGCAGATGTCGCAGATCTCCATGTTCTTAGCCCAGTCCGGGCTGATGAGCGTGTCGCTGGTGGCGCGGTCCACCATGGAGCCTGCCATGGAGGGTGGGGGGAACGATCGGAGGGAGGCCCCGCAGGCGGGGCGGCCGCTACTGTAGCCGGATTGGGATCGGCAGCGAGCGGGGTGGCGCTTGCCCGTGCCCGAAACCACCCGCACCATGCAGGTTTGCCCTGCACCTCTGTCCCTCCCTTTCTTTTCGTTCCTTTCCCCCACCCTCCCCCTCCTCCCTCTGGTTTTGTGCAGCGAAAATTCGGTAGCTGCGCTGCGCGCGCACATAGTGGCCCGCTCGCTGCCTGCTGCGCACCGGTCGATCGGACTGATGGAGAATGTGCCTGCGGGCTGCAACGGATCGGAGATAGAGATGGAGATGTCGGTGCGCGGTGGCGGGCGTGGATGGAAATGTTCTGTTGGAACCAACGGATCTGGCTGGCTGCGAAAGCAGCGGCGTGCGTGAGCTGCCCAGTGCGTCCAACGCGGAAGCGGCGGAGGAATCCTCTCTCTTTCCAGAGGGGTTCGTCCGCGCGCGTCCACCGAACCGAAGTCCGGACGTCGGTGCTCTCGTGGGAGGGAGGACGCCATCGTCGCCACGACGGCGACCCCGCAGCAGCTTCCCTATTACTCACAGGATACGCTATGGAAATTAGAACCTATCTTTGCCATCTACTGCTGCCACACTCTCATTTGGCTACAGCTGAATATGTCTCATTTTCACCGATTCTCTGTGTAGATAAAATGCCAAAACAAGCTAGACGCATAGATTGTATAAACACTATAAACTGTGTAAATTGTATAAACTGTGTCCAAATCTGATAAAATGTATAAATTAGCTTGTATAAACTGTCCAAGTTAGCTCTGTTTAAATCTAATAAACTGTCCAAATTAGCTATATATAAACTGATAAACTATCCAAATTAGCTCTATCCAAATCTGATAAATTGTATATTTTGTACAATCTGAATAAAAATGTGAGCTTTTGGTGGTTTGAATTAACCTTTTTTTTGTATAATCTGAACCCAGCAAATTCTATGCATCTAGCTTGTTTTGGCAAAATATCTACACAGAGAAGTTCTCAAGGGTGAAGCCTATGCAGCTGGTGACCTGGGTGTTGTTGTCCACATAGCTTACTTCAGGTATAGTAGCTTCTTTTTTAGCATGTCTACCTTCTGACCACTTTCTTTGGTAATTTGGAGCAAATGATGTGAACAAAAATTATGATTGTTTTGTTTCAGAATGGATGAAATGATGCGAGGTCAAAGAGGATGGCGGGAACTTCAAGCACTTGGAGATAAGATAAATCAGTTTAGTGGCATAATAGAAGGCTTAATTTGGTCTCCTAAAGCAAGTGATTCAAATGATAGACACGATGATTGGGCTTTTGAGGAGGTACTCGTGGAACTGGCATGGATCCATAATTCTGTAATCATTTTCCTATGATATCGAGAGCATGCCATCTGCCTTTTTGTATTAATTTAGCAGTCATTGGATTTCTTTCTAAAAGTGTTGCACTACTGGATTATCATTAATAAAGTTTGTTTCTCTTTATCTTTTGCTAAAATCATTCATGGCAGAAACTTGTGTAAGAGCAGATTTATGGTTCTTGAGTAGATGTGCAACACTGATGGTTTAGGACCTAAGAAGGGCATGCATACGAAGAATTGTTTTCTAACATTTAAAACAGATTCCTGTGCTGCCTAACAATGTCAGCTCTTGATTCTTGAAAAGGATATCTCTGCATAAGAAGGAAGTTTATTCGTGTAACTGCTAAAATTTATGGTTGTGTTGCATAACAATGCTAACTCTTAAAGTACTGGATTATCATTAATAAAGTTTGTTTCTCTTTATCTTTTGCTAAAATCATTCATGGCAGAAACTTGTGTAAGAGCAGATTTATGGTTCTTGAGTAGATGTGCAACACTGATGGTTTAGGACCTAAGAAGGGCATGCATACGAAGAATTGTTTTCTAACATTTAAAACAGATTCCTGTGCTGCCTAACAATGTCAGCTCTTGATTCTTGAAAAGGATATCTCTGCATAAGAAGGAAGTTTATTCGTGTAACTGCTAAAATTTATGGTTGTGTTGCATAACAATGCTAACTCTTAAAGAGTGGGTTCCAATTTGCTGAACTGGAGTGCCTTGTTATGCTAGAAAGTAATTTTTGGCATTTCTCTTCTCTTTATTGCGAGTTCTTTTGTTGGAAATGGACATTCCAAGCACCCAGCCACCCAGGTAGTCTTATAGAAATTTATTTTATCAAAGACCACACTCTCATTTTACTAGGCCAAATTGTGGGAGTACAGCCTGTGTAGCTTTGATCAGAAATAAGCAACTCTTTGTGGCAAATGCTGGTGACTCCCGCTGTGTCATCTCAAGGAATGGTCAGGTTAGTTGTTGTTACTCCTTTTTTAGGAAACAGGAGGGGTTACCGCCCGACTAGCAGGTGCACTAAAAACAACACGGTACAAAGGTTGTGCTATATTTTTGAAATAAAGTTCATGTGTGATCCTCTCATTTTTTCACTTCTTTCACAAAACATAGGCATATAATTTGTCTAGAGACCATAAACCAGAGCTCGAGGCAGAGAGAGAGAGAGAGAGAGGATACGGAGTGCAGGTAGTTTCATTCTAATGGGGCATGTAAATGGAAATCTAAACTTGTCAAGAGCTATCGGTATTCTTCACTCGCTTCTTCTCGTTCATACCTGACACCTTACCTAATGGTCTTGCTTGCATATGCAAAATGCCTTTTCAGGAGACATGAAGTTCAAACAAAATAAGTTCTTGCCCCCCGATAAGCAAATCCTGACTGCGAACCCCGACATAAACATTGTGAGCAAATTCTGCAGCTGTCTCGCACCCCTGCTATGCAGTTTACCAAGTTAGTGTTGCCTTCTTGTTGACTGTTATTCTGACTTTGTTCTTTCGTACAGGTCGAGCTATGTGATGTCGACGAATTCATTGTTTTGGCATGCGATGGCATATGGTAAATTTGTCCCTGTTAACAAGGTTCTGGCTTCAACATGATTTTTGCTTTTGTCAGAAGTAACAACAATATCCTCTGGGTTATTAGGGACTGCATGTCAAGCCAGCAGTTGGTCGATTTCATCCGCGAGCATATAGACACAGTAAGTACCAAGCAATTTAACACTATTTGCCCTTTTGAAAATTGTAAGCACCATCTTCGGATCACCTTTGGGCTTTCTTTGGCAATTGCTCATGCTGATGTTGTCCTGGCCATATGCTTTCTAGAAACTGAATGAACTGAGTCCTTTTGTATGGCTGGGCATGTTACTGTTTGCTTTCCTTATTGATACTTGCAGTGATGGTGGGTTGGCTTTTCTGTTGGATACCTGAATCAGGTTGTCCACAGATCATTCTGAAAAAGCATTTCGATTAAGGATGGCAAAAAGGTGCCCATGAAGTTGGTGCTCGATCGGATGGTGCTCGATCTAATTATTTGTTGAAGTTCTTATTGAGGTTATTAAGGTTTGCCAACTTTTTAGGTAGGTGTTCCAGAGCACAGAAGGCCCTTGAGCTAAGCCAACTTTTAGGAGTCAATATTTCTCCAACATGTACTTTTGCAGTAGTCATGAGTCATTGCTTATATGAAGTAAGGAGAGAAAATTATTGCTTCTCTTTTCTGATGCGTGAAGTTGTAGATGGACATTCTACAGAGAGTTGGTGAAGCCGTGTGTCTTTCAAGTACTACATCAATGATTTCTTATTTCTTTATGGACTTGTAGCACCTAAAAGGAACTCGTTTTTGAACTCTGCATTTTTTAAGATGACATTATTGTCGTATTGTAATATAATTTGATATGTATCAATTTAGTTATGTATTGATTGTTGCCAAAGATTTTATGAGATATTGAGATCGATAATATATGTGGTATTTTTTTATGTAATTGTTGTTCAATAACATTTTGCTGAATAATTTGTATACCGTTGCAACGCACGGGCACCTAACTAGTAAAGAATTAATTCCCGTCGGCTGGCGTCAGGGCCGACGGGAATTAGTTAACTCCCGTCGGCTGGCGGCTGGGCCAACGTGAGTTAAACTAAAGCCCGTCGGCTGGTGGCTGGGCCGACGAGAATTAAAATAAAGCCCGTCGGCTGGCGGCTGGCCGACGGGAGTTAAAATAAAGCCCGTGGGCTGGAATTGAGCCGACGGGAGTTATTTAATTCCTGTCGGCCCGCGCTCGGGCCGACGGGAATTAAAGTGGCCGACGGGAATCTTCCTGATTCCTGTAGTGACGGTCTATACGAAATTTCGTAGTTGTCAATATGATATATAGCTTTGTAGTTGATTTTTATTTGAATTCGTTAAGTATCCCAAATATTTGTTTTGAGTTTATAAAGTTCTAGATTCAAAATTTAGACTGTATAAAGAACGAACGTTCACAAAGTTAATACCGGAAGTGTAAGGACTGACTTGAGCTACATGTTTGTTATTGACAAGTTTTTATTTGAAATTATTTAGAGTCTCAAATATTTATCTTAAATTCACATATTTTTTATATTTAAAATTTTATTTTTTTGCAAACAATCTCGGACAGAGATACACCCTATACCAAGGTTTTATTACCTGATAAGATTTAAAACTTGGTAGTTAAAAGTTTTTTTCCATTTTAGCATCCAAAATATCCAATATAAATTGTTATGATACTATACAAATTTTAAGGAAAAATATAGATTGTTATGATACAAATAAACATGTTTTTATAGTGTATCTACTGATACTAATTTAGTGTAATAAATCTTATTTTTATCATTTTTATAAATTTGGATAAAATTTAGTGTTTGGTTTAAGATAACTCTAAAATTGATTTATTCATATTCAACAATGAAAGGAGTATTATATCATTAATTGGGGGGAGGTGCTAATCTCGTGTTGCACGTACACACCCTCCGATTCATTTTTAAATGTTCAAGTTGCATGGTTGATTAGACCAGTATGTAGTAGCTAGCTAACCTATATTGTATTAGGCTGAGTCCAGTGCACAACCTCCCTCTCGCCCCTGTCACGTCAGCTCTCGCCTCCACTCTCGCCTCTGCTGCTCCAGTGCACAGGCTGCAGCAGGCTACAGCCTCAGGCTATAGCCACATCAGCTTTTCTATTTCAGAATTAAGTAATTCACGCGGATTTATTTCAACGCTCAGAAAACACACAACATAATATTTTTATTGAATTAAAAATTACAAATTGCGTAATAATTAAAATAAAATTACATGACGATTTAAAAATACATAATAATTAATAGAAAATTACATAAATCTAATGATTATTATGTCCCCATACATGTTCAACCAAATCATTTACTAGTTGTGTATACATCGATGTGTCCGTCATCTCGTTGTCCATTTGAATCCTAGCTGCTAGGCTCGGGGTTGCATTGTAGTAGATCGACGGGCCGACTGTAGAATCAACTGTCTCATATGTCTCGTCTAAATCGGCATCACGCTCGTCATCGATGATCATATTGTGCAAAATGACACATGCACGCATGATCAAACCAAGAGTATGTTGAGAGTAAGAACGTCCAGGAACTGCTATAATGTTGAACCGAGATTTCAACACTCCAAAAGCGCACTCAACATCTTTGCGCCGAAAGTAATTTGGAGGATACACATAGTCATCAGCGAAGTAGTCTTGATGAAGCCGATCATGGGCAGACTCACGATCACGATTGATGTAGCATCGACGACGCTTGGGCCTGCTCGACGACTCTTCATTGAGGCTGAGCATAGCCTCCTCCATGGCTGCTTGCAATGCATTGCACATTGCCCCTTCGGCTCCTTCACTTGAGTTTGTGCTCGAGGAAGACATGACGTGAAGATGAGTAGAAAAGGCGAGTTTGGAAGAGAGAAATGAGATGAAATGGTGTGTGAAATGAGCTCCACCCGGGTAGGGATATATATAGAGGGATTGGGGATGAAATTTGTAATTTTTTGCAATTTTTTTCGAATTTTTTGGACTCCAAATGGTCAAAAACGGCTAGTTGCAACGGCTAGCACACGTGGACCAATCAGATCGCGACACGTGGACCAGTCAGATCGCGCCACGTCGCTCTCGCCCGCGCTCTCGTCCCGCGCTCTCGCCCCGCCAGTGCCTCGCCTCCCTCTCGCCCGCCTCTCGCTCCAGCGCGGGCGAGAGCGAGGCGATATCGTCCGCTCTCGCCGGGCGCCAGCGCCATCGCCCGGCGCCGGCCTCTCGCCCGCCTATCGCCCGCGCGCGGGCGGCAGCGGCCTCTTCTCGCCCGCGCTGCCGCCCGCACTGGCACCAGCCTTATACCTGGATGAATATAAAGATGTCCATCTAGAATACATATACAAATGGGTTCACGTGCTATGTAGTTTCAATATGAAGTAGTATTTCTTTTTGACCAATTAATAGATGTTGCTTTACGAAATATAGGCAACCTCTAGTTCGTGTATATAAATGTGGTAGTTTCTAAAGTGAGCCAGGAGGTATGTGAAAGGAAACAAATGTGTGAAGGGTGACATTTACAGCATGCACGAATAAGCCAAACGATTCAAAATCTCCTGCTCTAATCAACCATGCAACTCGACCAATCGCTATCGAAAACTATTCGAAATAAAACTGTGTACATTTTGCCACGCTCATAATGTATAAAATATCCCGAACATAATGACTTTTGACCCGAACCAAATTGGTCCTATACTCCCTACCAAAAAGTACGATTTTAATAAAACCATCTGAAAAATGTTTAGAAAGCTATATAAAAAATGATGACCACAGTAGCAAATAAGACCATTAGATTTTGTTTTAGAATATATTGTTTGATGCCATAAGTACCGATATATTCATATATAACCGTTTTCTATAAATATAGTTGTTGAACCGTAGACAGTTTTGCTGAAAGATAATTAGAGTTTTTTTTTTGTAGAACAGTGGTATGCATGAGAAACGTGAAGAATAAAGTAAAATGATATATGTACGGAAATACAATAAGGTACATATACACGCTTACGATGAATAAAATATCTAACAACTCTGACTTTGACCCAATTTAGTTGTACCTCCCTTCTAAATTGTACGATTTCCGCCCGTGCTAAAATCATGCCGTTTTAAATTTCATATTTTTTCTTGAAAATAAAATCCATATTTGTAGTCCTCCCAAACAAGCTTATTAGATCTGTCTCAGATATATTTTTAAGACTTATTTGGTGTTATAAATATTGGTAGCCACTTTTTTTCTGTATATAACTTTAGTTAAATTTTAGATAGGTTTGGTCAAAATAATAGACTGGCATTTTGTTCAGGAAGAGAAAATAGGTGGAAACGTCAAGACAAAGAATTACACGGAGAGATGGAACAGTTCCCCTAAGAAAACTAAAAAAAAAATACAGAGATGGGACAGAAATGGTTTGGTTCCTACACGAGTAGTAGTCCGTGCCAAAGACCTCTTCGCCGTCGCTGACGGGGGTCCAAATACGACCGCCCGGGGCCCGCCTCTCCGATCCCGCAGGCACGCACGTCAACCTCGGTCGGGCTTGCCGCCGTCATCGTCATCGGCGCCGGCAGCCCACTCCTCTTCCACGGTGGCGGTCGACGTCGCATTCGCGTCCGATCAGCGGGGCCGCCGCAAGTCCAGGGCACCCGCGTCAGCCGGTGCAGAAATACCGTCCGTTCATCGGTAGGACTTTAGTGGCACGAACAAATATCAACCGACACATCCAACTCCATGGATGATTCGTGCAGCGGACATTAGGGCTGGAGCTCGCTTGAGTCGGCTTATTAGGGTAATGAGATAGCTCGGTTATTTTTGTTAAACTAACGAGTCTTAGAATTAGCTTGGCTCGTTACGAATCGAGCTAAGATAATAATTTAGTTTTTGAAAAAATTTAAACGAGCTGATCAGTCAAGTGGGGGTACGGTTCACTGTACGAGAGAAAACCTGGCTCTGAATCAATCTCGTGTTCTTCACTACCCATTTAGATTTGTCTGGCATGGCCTGCTGTTACTGCTGTACTGTGCAAATAGAAAGGAAATTCCGAGGCCTTCTTCCTCACACAGAAATAGATTGAGCGTGCCCGGGACGAACCTTCCGGACGCGGCCACGTGCGTGCTCCGAAGTCCGCGTCACTGACCGCCGGCGTCGCACACTGCTCCACCTCTCTCTCCACTTTGCACGAAGACGCAGACGCACCCACACAGCCATCTTCCTCTCCACCTCCGTGTACCTTTCTTATATATACGGGCAGCCAGCGCGAGCTCGGCTGCACACGGCACACCCATCCACTCACGCTACGAGGCAGCTGCTTCTGGCGGCGACGCGAGCTGAGCGATCCTGACGGACGAACCAGCAGCCAGCTCCAGTGTCCACCAGCGAGAGCGTCCAGATGGCAAATATGGGCGATGGTGGCGCTAGCAGGAGGCGCCCGTCGCCGGAGCCGCTCCGACTCCCGCGGCCGCCCGCCATCGTTGACGGTGGTCGCGCTTCCGGTTCTCCCGTGGCGGTTGCTGCCGAGGCGACGAAGGCCCCGTACTCAGTCGCCTTCAGCGTGCCGGCGTCGCCGTCGGGGCTGCACCTCGCCGCGTGCGCGTCCGTCCACAGCGTGGCGCCGCCGCCACTGCCAGTGCCACAGCCGGTGGAGGACCAGCACCACCAGGCGGAGGCCGCGCCGCAGCTGCTGAACCACTCGCAGCAGGCGCTGACGATCCGGACCGACGAGCCGCCACCGCTGCAGCGGGTGCGAACCGTGTCGCGCAGCGACAGCGCGCGCGACCGCCGCTTCGACCACTTCAAGACCTTCTCCGGCCGCCTGGAGCGGCAGCTGTCCAACCTCCGCGGGGTGGCCGTGGACATCGAGCCCGGCCCCGGCGGCGCCGACTCCACCTCAAATAAGATGATATCCGAGGAGGAGACCGACGAAGACGACGACGGCGGCGAGGTCCCCACCGCGGACCGCTACTTCGCCGCCCTGGAGGGGCCCGAGCTAGAGACGCTGAGACCGACAGAGGTGTCGGCGCTGCCCGAGGACGAGACGTGGCCGTTCCTGCTACGGTTCCCGATCAACGCGTTCGGGATGTGCCTGGGCGTGAGCAGCCAGGCCATGCTGTGGAAGACGCTGCAGTCGGAGCCGTCCACAGCGTTCCTCCACGTGAGCCCTGCCGTGAACCACGCGCTCTGGTGGGTCTCCGCCGCGCTCATGGCGCTCGTCTCCTTCATCTACCTCCTCAAGATCGTCTTCTACTTCGAGGCGGTCCGGCGCGAGTTCCATCACCCGATCCGCGTCAACTTCTTCTTCGCGCCGTGGATCGCCTGCCTCTTCCTTGTCAAGGGCCTGCCGCATCCTGTGTGGACCATCCACCACGCCGTCTGGTACATTCTCATGGTGCCCATCTTCCTCCTGGACCTCAAGATCTACGGCCAGTGGATGTCCGGCGGCGACCGCCGGCTGTCCAAGGTGGCCACCCCGACCAACCACCTCGCCGTCGTCGGCAACTTCGTGGGAGCGCTGCTGGGCGCCAATATGGGGCTCCGCGAGGTGCCCATCTTCTTCTTCGCCGTCGGGGTGGTGCACTACCTGGTGCTGTTCGTGACGCTGTACCAGAGGCTCCCCACCAACGCGCAGCTCCCCAGGGAGCTCCACCCGGTCTTCTTCCTCTTCATCGCCGCGCCCAGCGTCGCGTCCGTCGGATGGGCAAGGCTGTGCGGCGACTTCAACTACGCCGCCAAGATCTTCTACTTCACCTCCCTCTTCCTCTCCATGTCACTGGTATGTAGTACGTGTACCTCACTCTGCCTCTGCATGCATATATACTGAGTACGCACGTACGTATACAGGTGGTGCGTCTCAACTTGTTCCGGGGCGTCCGCTTCTCGCTCGCGTGGTGGGCGTACACGTTCCCGATGACGAGCGTGGCCATCGCGGCGGCGGTGTACGCGTCGGCGGTGACCAACGTGCTCACCCGGGCGCTGGCCGTGGGGCTGTCCGGGGTGGCAACCGTCACAGTCGTCGGCGTGCTGATGACCACCGTCTACCGCGCGTTCGTGCGCAAAGACCTTTTCCCCAACGACGTGTCCATCGCCATCACTCAGCGTCCCAAGGCTAAGTTCGGAAAGATCCTCGCGCACATCCGCGCCTCCGGCGACGGCGTCAAGGACCTCGTCCTCGCCGTCTCCAGGCACGGCGGCTCCTCCGGATCCGACACCAACAGCGCCAGCGAGTCGCCGTCGCCCATGGCGCGTGGCCGCCGCAGGGCAGAGCCGTAGGCCACCGCACCGTCCATCTCCAAACAATTCTTATATCTAGGTGTCTCTGCAGGCTTCAGCTAGACGGCAGCAGAGATATGAGTCACTGCATCTGCACTACTTTGTAGAGGTACCTATGTGTCCTTGGAGTGATTGCCATGACGACAAGGATGCAATCGCGGGATGACACCTAGATCAGTTTCTTCTCTTTTTTTTCCCTTTGTTCTTGTTGTTGAATTATATATCTTGGCAACTTATATACATATTATAGTATATATATAGGAAGGATAATAGGCTGTGAATCTTTGTATGTTCTGAACCATGACTGATTTTATCTCTATACTATTATCATCCGCTGAGGTCTTTGAGAATCTTGAACATTACTTATATGTTGCCGGCCTTGCCAATGCTACAATGCGTGCTTGGTTTTATTGCCATTTTGACTACCATGGATGTCAATTTAATCTACATACCCAAAATCTAAAATCCGATTTAAGTTTTTAACCCACAAGTGCGCCTACATAGAACCTGAAGTTTCGCGGTTTTTTGGTGCATATTTCTATTTTAATTTGGGGTAACATACACGACCTGAAATTTAGTTTATTCTTTATTTGCGCAAAAATTGATTAAGATACAACAATAATTATTTTGAATAAGTAACTTGACTAATGATTTATAAAATGTTTTATTGCTGCTTAACATGAGAAGACTTAAAATCCGTAGATATTATTTAATTATTGATTGTACTTAACTGTTTATAACTGAATTATTGTTTAAAGGTGTAGACTGAGTAATAACTATTGGGTGATCCGAAACCCACTTAAATCCCGATAGGTTTGGATACGGATTTGAAATTAGATCGGCGATATGATCTCAGACGGGTTTAGGTAGACTTTACTGTTACGATTGCAGTAGAGTTTTAGCTCCACCCGACCCGTACGTTGCCATCGTTTACTACCATATGCGGTTTGCTTACTAAATTTAAAATTTTCTAGTAAGATTCCTTGTAATGCCAATGTAATCCCATTGCCCTGGCAATGCTCCGGTTAGACTAAAATGCCAAACTAAAGTAAGGCTCGATGACAAGGACATGTGCTCAACACTATTACAAAAATAATTTTAGCCTTGTCAATAGTGGGTATGTTTTGATACAACTCCAAGTCTAGAAAACCATATCTGGAGCACCAGTTTTATCTTGGAGCAACTCTAACTTAGATCTGGAATCTCATAAATGTTGAAAAAAAATCCCATTTGGGAGATGTTCACGGTGAATTTGGAGGGCCAACTCAACATCTACGTCCCAACAGTCACCCATTCACAGACTAATGGTGAGAGCTCCTTCTCCACCTTTGTATCGCTAACACCCTGGGCTCACATGAAAGAGTTTCCTCCTCTTCCTAATCTGAGCAATAGGACATAAGCCACGGCCTAGGCAAGGGCCATTGGCTAACAATTAGCTTGTAAACAATTAGGCAGGATATATTTGAGGTCTTAGCTAATAGATATCTAAAACATAGTAAATTGTCTGTTTTATTCTTGCACATCAAACAATAATTAGCCAAGAAAGCAAAGAAACGACAAGAGTAGGATCGTCTTTTTTTCTTTTTATAATATAATCTGTTAGCAGCTATTAGCAAGATCAAATAGCTAGCTAATGGACAAACAATTTACCAGCACTGTAGCTAACAATTAGACAATTTATTAGCTAGTCCGTTTTGGAGCCCAAGGTGCTAAAATTATGAGGCAAATTGTTTGCCAAATGGATCCAAACAGGTATTAATTATGAATGTAAGGGTCTCTCAGAGTTGAGTTGTACCAAACAAATTCTCTACTACTATAAAGTATAGCTATAGCTAAGATTGTGTACAAATTAGAATTCAAAACATGGTTGTTGGCTCCAAATCGGCATTCATACCCACTTAGTTTGTATTTTATACTCTACACTCACTTATAAATGAAAACTGTGGCGATGTGCATGCACCTTACTACCCTTATTTATTCAATCCTTCTCTTTCTTTGTTTATCCTCAAACAGAATGTATATATACGTGTGGGCCTTTAGTATATATGTATTAGTTCAACCCAATACGATCGGGCCCATTAATACAATCATGTTTTGGTTGGTGCTTTCGGTTGGGTTTCATTGACCCTCCCGGACGTAGGCCTACTTAATTGTAATGGTACTGTACATGGTGTCATCAGCTTTGCGCAATGCAAATCTGACGTGCATGGCGTCATCCTTGCTAAGAGGAACAACTACTTGCTGAACGCAACTTGAACATTTAAAATGCCCTTATATATATACACATACGTTCAAATTAAATTTCTAAATAGTAACAATAACGACATGGCCTTTGTACGTACAACACGAGATAGATTAGCACCTCCCCTGAATAAATTGATTTTTAGAGCTATCTAAATTAAATCAAACACTAAATTTAGCTAAATTCCCATTGAAGCAGCGGCAGGCTGTGTGTCTGCAACAGTGAAACTGAAGGAAACAGAAGAAAAGCAAAATACTCATCAGTCGTTGCATGCACTCTGCACTGCAGTCCATTCCATTCCTTCCTTGAAGAGTACGTCGCCATCGACGTCAACACACGACGTGCTGGAACAAGCAACAAGATGGACCAGCAGAGACTCCTGTATATATATGGTTGATTGATGATGCAGTATATAGTTATTGCTTAGCCTGCTAATTAAGCATTCAGATGTCCTGGTTAGTACGGCACCAGATCTGATACTTATAATTAACAATTGCTTAAGTCGGATTAACGGAGCGCAATTAACGGAGCTTCGTTCAGCTCGCTGTGTACCTACTAACAATAAAATAAACCACCTGAAACCAACGGGTTTAGGGTTGTTTTACTGTCCTCGAGTCAGTATCGACCACACACCCCACGGCGCTACACATCGTTGGTTCTTATCTAACATATCGACCACACTATCCACCGCGCACTACACCACCGCACTACACATCGTTACATCGTTAGTTCTTATCTACCACGACGTTATGGTGGGTCATTATCGCCAGCCTACAACTACAACCATCTTAACACTACATCAGTTTTTCTGTTATATATTTGTATTGTAAATGAAACAAAAATGTTTTAGGGCTAGTTTGGGAACACCATTTTCCCAATAGATTTCGATTTTCCTAAGGGAAAATAAACTAATTTCCCTTGGGAAAATGAAAATCTCTTGGAAAATTTGGGTTCCCAAACTAGCCCTTAGTGGAAAAAACATCACAGAATAAATAAGTAGATAAAAATTACGCAGTTCATAAAAATTATTAAAATTACATTGCTTGAAATAAATAATAAGTACATAATTCATAAACAAATTTAAATTACATTACTTAAAAATATATAATTTATAAGATAAATAAAAAATACATTACTTGGAAAAATAAAATTACATAATTCATAAAAATAATAAAAATAAAATCTTATTCCTATAGTGCAGATCTCAAATATGCTCCAGTAAATCATTCTACCTCATAGTCATCTGCATCGTATAATCCTCCATACTCATCCTCGATGATCATATTATGGAGATCGATACATGCACGTATAATCACATTGAGTATTTGGTGGAAAAAGAATGACTTAGGGTAGCAAGAATATGAAATTAGCCTTTATTAGGACCCCAAATACTCTCTCTATGTCCTTTCGTGCACCCTCCTAACATGTAGAATTATAGCCGTACGCCGTTAATTACTTCCCGAGAGCAGCCAGTTGACAGCCGCCGGCCTGGGGCACCGGACACTGTACGGTGCACCACCGGACAGTCCGGTGCACCCAGACCGAGCTGTCTTTGGCTGAACAAAGCCATCTCTTTCCAACTTGATTTCTCCTGTTTCCAGCACTTAGACACAATACATTAGTCTCTAAAACAATGTACTAAGTCATAGAAACATACCTTTACTTTTGATTTGCACTTTGCATAATTCCACTTGTGTTGACACTTAATCACCAAAATACTTAGAAATGGCCCAAGGGCACATTTCCCTTTCAACCTTCCTAAGAATTGGCACGTCCCCGATGTACTCTTCCTATCGACCTTACATCCAGCATAATCGGAGTCTGAATATCCAATTAAGTCAAAGGTAGACCCCTTTGGATACCAGATCCCGAAGCACGGCGTAGCGACTAAATATCTAAGAATTCGCTTAACGACCACTAGGTGGCACTCCCTTGGATCGGATTGAAATCTAGCACACATGCATACGCTAAGCATAATATCCGGTCTACTAGCACATAAATAAAGTAAAGACCCTATCATAGACCGGTATGCCTTTTGATCAACGGACTTACCTCCTTTATTGAGGTCGACGTGTCCGTCGGTTCCCATTGGAGTCTATGCGGGCTTGGCGTCCTTTATCCCAAACCTCTTGAGCAAGTCTTGTGTATACTTCGTTTGTGAGATGAAGGTGCCATCCTTGAGTTGCTTCACTTGGAACCCAAGGAAGTAGTTCAACTCGCCCATCATTGACATCTCGAATTTCTGAGTCATCACCCTGCTAAACTCTTCACAAGACTTTTGGTTAGTAGAACCAAATATTATGTCATCGACATAAATTTGGCACACAAAAAGATCATCATCACAAGTCTTAGTGAATAAAGTTGGATTGGCTTTCCCAACCTTGAAAGCATTAGCAATTAAAAAGTCTCTAAGGCATTCATACCATGCTCTTGGGGCTTGCTTAAGTCCATAGAGCGCCTTAGAGAGCTTACATACGTGGTCGGGGTACCGTTCATCCTCGAAGCCAGGGGGTTGCTCCACGTACACCTCCTCCTTGATTGGTCCGTTGAGGAAAGCGCTCTTCACATCCATTTGGAACAACCTGAAAGAATGGTGAGCAGCATAGGCTAACAATATGCGAATTGACTCTAGCCTAGCCACAGGAGCAAAAGTCTCCTCAAAGTCCAAACCTGCGACTTGGGCATAACCTTTTGCCACAAGTCGTGCCTTGTTCCTTGTCACCACCCTGTGCTCGTCTTGTTTGTTGCGGAACACCCACTTGGTTCCCACAACGTTTTGCTTGGGACGAGGCAGCAGTGTCCAAACTTCATTTCTCTTGAAGTTGTTGAGCTCTTCCTGCATGGCCAACACCCAGTCCGGATCTAGCAAGGCCTCTTCTACCCTGAAAGGCTCAATAGAAGAGACAAAAGAGTAATGCTCACAAAAATTAACTAATCTAGAGCGAGTAGTTACTCCCTTGCTAATATCACCCAAAATTTGGTCGACGGGATGATTCCTTTGAATCGTCGCTCGAACTTGAGTTGGAGGTGCCGGTTGTGCTTCTTCCTCCATTACATGATCATCTTGTGCTCCCCCTTGATCACACGCCTCCTCTTGATGAACCTGTTCATCGTCTTGAGTTGGGGGATGCACCATTGTTGAGGAAGATGGTTGATCTTGCTCTTTTTGTTCCTGTGGCCGCACATCTCCAATTGCCATGGTGCGTATTGCGGCCGTTGGAACGTCTTCTTCATCTACATCATCAAGATCAACAACTTGCTCTCTTGGAGAGCCATTAGTCTCATCAAATACAACGTCGCTACAGACTTCAACCAAACCCGATGATTTGTTGAAGACCCTATACGCCTTTGTATTTGAGTCATAACCTAACAAAAACCCTTCTACAGCTTTGGGAGCAAACTTAGAATTTCTACCTTTCTTCACTAGAATATAACATTTGCTCCCAAATACACGAAAGTAAGACACATTGGGTTTGTTACCAGTTAGAAGCTCATACGAAGTCTTCTTGAGGAGGCGATGAAGGTACACCCGGTTTATGGCGTGGCAAGCCGTGTTCACGGCTTCTGACCAAAACCGCTCGGGCGTCTTGAACTCTCCAAGCATCGTCCTTGCCATGTCAATGAGTGTCCTGTTCTTCCTCTCTACCACACCATTTTGCTATGGTGTTTAGGGAGCGGAGAACTCGTGCTTGATTCCTTCCTCCTCAAGGTACTCCTCCACTTGAAGGTTCTTGAACTCGGACCCGTTGTCGCTCCTTATCTTCTTCACCTTGAGCTCAAACTCATTTTGAGCTCTCCTTAGGAAGCGCTTGAGGGCCCATTGGGTTTCAGATTTATCCTGCAAAAAGAATACCCAAGTGAAGCGGGAAAAATCATCAACTATAACAAGACCATACTTACTTCCTCCTATGCTTAGATAGGCGATGGGTCCGAAGAGGTCCATATGAAGCAACTCCAAAGGTCTTGATGTGGTCATCACATTTTTGGTATGATGAGAGCTTCCCACCTGTTTACCTGCTTGACAAGCTGCACAAGGTCTATCTTTTTCGAAGGTTACGTTTGTTAGACCTATCACATGTTCTCCCTTTAGAAGTTTGTGAAGGTTCTTCATCCCCACATGTGCTAATCGGCGATGCCACAGCCAGCCCATGCTAGTCTTAGCAATTAAGCATGCATCTAGACCGGCCTCCTCTTTTGCAAAATCAACTAAGTAGAGTTTGCCGTCTAATACACCCTTAAAAGCTAATGAACCATCACTCCTTGTAAAGACGGACACATCTACATTTGTGAATAAGCAATTATATCCCATATTACAAAGATGACTCACAGACAATAAGTTATATCCAAGCGACTCAACTAAAAACACATTAGAAATAGAGTGCTCGGATGAAATGGCAATCTTCCCTAGTCCTTTGACCTTGCCTTGATTCCCGTCACCGAATATGATTGAGTCTTGGGAATCCTTGTTCTTGACGTAGGAGGTGAACATCTTCTTCTCCCTCGTCATGTGGTTTGTGCATCCGCTGTCGATAATCCAGCTTGATCCCCCGGATGCATAAACCTGCAAGGCAAATTAGGCTTGGGTCTTAGGTACCCAACTCTTGTTGGGTCCTACAAGGTTAGTAACAATGGTCTTAGGGACCCAAATGCAAGTTTTATCTCCCTTGCATTTTGCCCCTAATTTCCTAGCAATCACCTTCTTATCCTTTCTACAAATTGCAAAGGAAGCATTGCAAGCATGATAAATTGTAGAAGGTTCATTAATTTTCCTAGTAACATTAGCAACATTTCTCCTAGGCATATGATGAATGACATTTCTCCTAGGCATATCTCTACCATGCACATAGGAAGAACTTGAAGCAAACATGGCATTTGAATCATTACAACTCCTATGAACATTTCTAGAATATCTCTTATCACCATAAATGAAAGCATGATTCTTTTGACTACTATTAGTCATAGGAGCCTTCCCTTTCTCCTTGTCGGGAATGGGAGCCTTATGACTTGTTAAGTTCTTGGTTTCCCTCTTGAAGCCAAGCCCATCCTTAATTCAGGGGTGTCTACCAATAGTGTAGGCATCCCTTGCAAATTTTAGTTTGTCAAATTCATTCTTGCTAGTCTTAAGTTGGGCATTAAGACTAACCACTTCATCATTTAACTTTGTAATAGAGACTAGGTGTTCACTACAAGCATCAACATTAAAGTCTTTACACCTATTGCAAATTACAACATGATCTACACAAGAGTTAGATCTATTTGCTACTTCTAGTTTAGCATTTAAATCATCATTAACATTTTTTAAACTAGAAATGGTCTCATGGCAAGTAGATAGTTCACAAGAAAGCATTTCATTCCTTTTAACTTCTAAAACAAGAGATTTTTGTGCCTCTACAAATTTATCATGTTCTTCATACAAAAGATCCTCTTGCTTTTCTAACAATCTATTCTTATCATTCAAGGCATCGATTAATTCATTAATCTTATCAATCTTAGTTCTTTCTAAGCCCTTGAACAAACTAGCATAATCTATTTCATCATCGCTAGATTCATCATCACTAGAAGAAGCATAAGTAGTCTTTCGAGTGTTTACCTTCTTCTCCTTTGCCATGAGGCAGGTGTGATGCTCGTTGGGGAAGAGAGACGATTTGTTGAAGGCTGAGGCGGCGAGTCCCTCGTTGTCGGAGTCGGATGACGAACAATCCGAGTCTCACTCCTTGCCAAGGTGTGCCTCACCCTTAGCCTTCTTGTAGGCCTTCTTCTTTTCCCTCTTCTTCTCTTGTTCCTGGTCACTATCATTATCGGGACAATTAGCGATAAAATGGCCAATCTTACCACATTTGAAGCATGAGCGCTTCCCCTTTGTCTTGTTCTTGTTGGGATGCTCCTTGCGACCCCTTAGCGCCGTCTTGAAACGCTTGATGATGAGGGCCATCTCTTCCTCATTGAGCCCTACCACCTCAACTTGTGCCACCTTGCTAGGTAGCACTTCCTTGCTCCTCGTTGCTTTGAGAGCAACAGTTTGAGGCTCGTGGATTGGGCCATTCAACGCATCATCAACGTATCTTGCCTCCTTGATCATCATCCGCCCGCTTACAAACTTCCCAAGTATTTCCTCGGGCGTCATCTTGGTGTACCTAGGATTCTCACGAATATTGTTTACAAGATGTGGATCAAGGACAGTGAAAGACCTTAGCATTAGGCGGACGACGTCGTGGTCCGTCCATCGCGTGCTTCCATAGCTCCTTATTTTGTTGATGAGGGTCTTGAGCCTGTTGTAAGTTTGGGTTGGCTCCTCTCCCCTGATCATTGTGAACCTTCCTAGTTCGCCTTCCACCAACTCCATCTTGGTGAGCATGGTGACGTTGTTCCCCTCATGCGAGATCTTGAGAGTGTCCCAGATCTGCTTGGCGTTATCCAAGCCGCTCACCTTATGGTATTCATCCCTGCACAATGATGCTAGAAGAATAGTAGTAGCTTGTGCATTTTTGTGAATTTGCTCATTGATAAATATGGGACTATCAGTACTATCAAATTGCATTCTACTCTCTACTATCTCCCATATTCTTGGATGGAGAGAGAACAAGTGACTACGCATTTTATGACTCCAAAATCCGTAGTCCTCTCCATCAAAGTGAGGAGGTTTACTAAGTGGAATGGAGAGTAAATGAGCATTGGTACTTTGAGGAATACGAGAATAATCGAAAGAAAAATTAGAGTTAACCGTCTTCTTTTTCTCGTGGTTGTTGTCGTCGTTGTCCTTTTGGGAAGAAGAGGACTCGTCGCTGTCGTCGTAGTAAACGATCTTCTTGATGCGCCTCTTCTTCTTTCCTTCCTTCTTCTTTTGACTCGAGCCGGAGTCAGTACCTTTGTCGTCCCTCGGCTCGTTGAAAATGGTCTCCTTCTCCTTATCGTTGACCATCATCCCCTTTCCCTTAGGATCCATCTCTTCGGGCGATTAGTCCCTTCGTGAAGAGAACGACTCTGATACCAATTGAGAGCACCTAGAGGGGGGTGAATAGGTGATCCTGTAAAAACTTGAAACTTAATGCCACAAAACTTGATTATGAGTTAGCACAATAAAGCCAAGTGGCTAGAGAGGAGTTCTTGCAAGACACGATAACCACAAGAAGATCAACACAGATAGGCACAGTGGTTTATCCCGTGGTTCGGCCAAGTCCAACACTTGCCTACTCCACGTTGTGGCGTCCCAACGGACGAGGGTTGCAATCAACCCCTCTCAAGCGGTCCAAAGACCCACTTGAATACCACGGTGTTTTGCTTTGTTTTACTATATCCCGCTTGCGAGGAATCTCCACAACTTGGAGCCTCTCGCCCTTACAATTTGATGTTCACAAAGAAGCACGGAAGTAAGGCTGGGATGAGCAACGCACACTAGACACAAAATCATAGCACAAACACGCACACAAGTCACAACTCGAGCTCACAACACAACCCGAGGAGTTCTCTACTCAAATGGAGCTCTAGTTGCTATCACAAAGAATCAAATGCGCGGAATTGGAGTCTTGGTGCTTAGGAATGCTTGGTGTACTCCTCCATGCGCCTAGGGGTCCCTTTTATAGCCCCAAGGCAGCTAGGAGCCGTTGAGAGCATTCCAGGAAGGCAATTCTTGCCTTCTGTCGCCTGGCGCACCGGATAGTCCGGTGCACCACCGGACACTGTCCGGTGCAGATTTCTTTCCTATTTTGGCGCAACCGACCGTTGAAGATCTAGAGCCGTTGGCGCACCGGACACTGTCCGGTGCACACCGGATAGTCCGGTGCCCCCTTCTGACCGTTGGCTCTGTCACGCGTCGCCCGCGGATTACGTGGCCGACCGTTGGCCAGGCCGACTGTTGGCTCAGCGGACAGTCCGGTGATTTATAGCCATACGCCGCCGACGAAACCCGAGAGCAGCCAGTTCGCCAGAGCCAGCCTGGCACACCGGACAGTCCGGTGTACCCAGACTGCGCAGAGTCTTGGCTGCTCAGCCAAGTCTTTTCCAAATTGGTCTTTTCCTGTTTCTAGCACTTAGACACAATACATTAGTCTCCAAAACAATGTACTAAGTCTTAGAAACATACCTTTACTCTTGATTTGCACTTCTTAAGTCTTTGACACAAATATTACTCAAAGCATTTGTGTGGAGCACTTAATCACCAAAATCTTATAGAAATGTCCCAAGGGTACATTTCCCTTTCAAAGCCCCGCACATCCCTCTCTCCACGCAACGGCGCACATCCCGTGCTCCTCGCCTCCTCCGCGCCCACGCCAAACGCCCACCATCCTCACCTCCCTCCACTCCAGCCCTCGCCTGCGCCTGCCATCGTGTAATGCCCAAATTTCTGATTTAATAAAGAGAGAGGAATTAAATACGTAGATCTCCTTATTTATTTAGCATGCAAACATACATTATCATTAAAGTAATACAAAAACATGCATCCCATGTTGATATTCTTGTATTACTGCATTTGTATTTTAGTTTGTGATGCAAGTTTGAAATTGAAAGTTGGAATAGGAATAAAACACACAAAATAAAAGAAATAAAGAAAGGAACAAAAAAGAAAAGGGAAAAGAAAAAATGCAACTTAGACTAAACGCTCCAAATCGACTCAGCTAGCCTTCTGATCGGCCCACGGTGTGACTCGGCACCGACACCTGGGGTCTCCCTGTCAGCGGGTCACCCCCACCCGCACACCTCGGCGCGAGGGTTGCTGGCGCCGCGGACCCGTTCACCTGACACTCCTTCATCGCGCACGCCGCTCATCTCACTCTCGTATGGGACCCGAGCGCTAGTCTCACGGCTAACGGTCTCTACCGCGCCAACTACACCGAACGGTGGGCCCGAACCACTGTGTATCTTCCCCACTCCATGATAGGCGCATCGGTCGGCGTAACTCTAACATCCCAATTTTGATCCCAAGGTTAGGAACCCTAAACTCCTAAACCCCCCCTTTTTTAATTATCTCCTAAGACCCCATCCCATGAAACATTCCCTTCAGCATATGCATACACCATGATTTCTAGTAGCACTTCACATAGAATATTTTGACACCCCAAGAAATCTAGATAAATATTTGTTTAAAGGAAAAAGAGATTATAGAAAAGGGGAAAGAGAAATAGAATTGGAAATAGAAAAAGAAAAAAAAGAAAAAGGAATTTATCTCCCCCCCGGCTGGGCCAAATCTGGCCCAAGTCCTTCCCTCTCTCATGCGCGCCAGCACTCCCCCCACCTCTCACGGCCCGCGCGGCCCATCTCCCCCCCCCCGCGCCGCGCTCTTCCCTGACAGCCCAGCCCCACCTGTCAGCCACGCCCGCCCCTCCTCCCCGCACTCGCTCTCTCTCTGATGGCCCGGTCCCGCTCGTCAGCCCCTTCCCCTATCGCCCGTGATCGGCCATCGACGCGTTCGTCGCCGGCCACCTTCTGCCCGAGCCGTCCCGTCGCCGCTGTCTGCCCGAGCCGTCCCGTCGCCACTGTGTGCCATCATCACCGCCGCTGCAACCATCGTCGGTGCTCGCCACCTCTCCTCCCCCTCCCCGACCGCCTATAAAAGGACCGCCCCGAGCTTCCCCAACTCCCGACACCCCTCCCCCGAGCTCAATCAAGCTGTGCCCTTCCTCCGCTCCGGTGAGCTCCCATCTCTAGTGGCTTATAGTCAAATTTCTATAGCTCTTAAGCTCTGCCAATGCGCCACAAGCATAGCACACACTTCTCCTTCGCCTATTATGTCCGGTAGCCCCACCGGCGACCTCGCTACCGTGGACACCCGCCACCTCACCGCGGACCGGCTGTTCCAAGCCCCCACCGGCCAAATTGACCCCACCTCTGTGACCCCCTACCTCCGCCCGTGCTATGCCACCATCCCGTCGATCCAGAACTGGTTCACCGGCGACCGGTTCTCACCGCTGCGGGCGAACCGCCCTCCTTCCCCCCTCTGACACCGTTACCTCCTCCCCTCGCTGGCATGTGGGCCCGTGTCCATAGCGTCACCCCCCTCGCGTCGTGTCTCGTAGCGGGCCTAGCTGGGCCGATCGCCCGCGCTGGCGCACGCGCCTTCGGCTGGGCCAAATTTCCCCCCGGGGCCCAGCTAACCGAGAACCCTTTTCTTTTTTCATTTTCTCCTTTTTCTTTTCCTATTTTCATATATAAATGCATATATTGATATTTTATGCACCAAAAATAGTCTAAATAAATTATAGGGCACACAATAATAATATTTAAAGCTTGGCACACTCCACTAAGCCACCATGGTTGATGTATTGTTCATTGCCTATTTTGCTAGGAGAAGAGGGATCCGATCCTCCGGAATTTGTAGCTCCGGAAAAAGGGCAGGAACCCGACCTTTCCGAAATAGACCTTTCGTGCCAGGAGAACTTCGACGAAGGCAAGTACATTCTTCCCTTGATGCATAAATTACCTACTCTCTCTACCACTACCTAAACCGGGAATAAGGGTTGGGTCCTTTGCATTGTGAGAAGAGAGATAGTGTAACACCCTGATTTTGGGGTATAAAATTTCTTTCTATTTATCACCCAAAATCATGTGTTACTCTTCTTTTTTCTCACTATAGGCTTTCTCTATCTCTAGATTCTCTCTCCCTTTTTCCTTTTTGATTAGAGATAGCTTAAACTAGTGGAGGTTAATTATTTATTTTTGTCAAAACCTTATGAGTCATGATATGTTGCATCATGCTGAGCTTAAAATATTCTTTGAAGTGTTGCACAAGTTTGAATTTATTTGAATTTGAAACCTAGTTTGAATTTGGATTTGAAAACTCTATAGAAAAAGAAATGGAAAAGGAATTAGAAAATCCAGAGAAAAAGAAAAGGATAAAGCAGCCCAGCCGGCCCAAGTCGGCCCAGCCAGGTCGCGCGCCCGCGTCATCTGACAGGCGGACCCCGCCTGCCAGCGGCAGTTCTCCCTCGCGTGCGCGCTCCCTCTCTCGCTCGCTGCCCAGTTGGGCCGATCTGTCGGCGCCAGTTTTTCTTCACCCACGCGCACTCTCTCTGTCTCGCGGGCCTAGATCACCAATCGCCGAGCCATTGCCCCGCGCGCCACTTTCTTCTCTCTCTGCGCCATGGGCCTGCCCTGTCAGTTCCGCCCCCTCCGCGCTCGCCGTGGACCGGCGCGTGCGCACTCGCGCACGTCACCGGATTTCTCGACCATGACGCCCGCCCACGCGCCCAGCTCCCTTCTTAGAGCTCTGCCAGTGCCCCGCGCACACCCCTCGCCTTATTTCGCACAGCTTCACCCTCTCTCGCTTTCTACCCACGCCGCCAGCCGCCGGAGACCTGCGCCCGCGTTCCCGGCCATCCAGCTCGCCGGAGACCGCTCCAAGCCTCCCTGAGATCCGCCTCGAGGTGAGACACCCGTCTCCGTGCCCAATTTCCCCTATTGCGCCCTATGTTCAGCCAATGTCACCTTCCCCGGTGCTCGGCCGCGGCGGCCCGCCGTGCTCACGCGGAGGCCAGCCGATTTAGCTCGGTCTAGTCCCCGGAGTAGGTCCCTGTGTCACCCCTGCCTCTGCTGAAGCTAGCCCAGGCCTTAGCACGCCTTAAGTCCCCTCCCCGTGGCCGAAATGGCTCACCAGAGTTACTCCGGCCCGCCCGAGGCTTTCTCACCGCCGTTCTCCCCTCTCTGCCTGTGGATTCATGGCCTCTTCCCTGCCATCGAGTTCGTCGTGGCGCCCTCTCCCTCTCTGCGCAACTCCGGCGACCCCGGAGCCACCCTAGCTCGCGCCAGCCTCAACTCCGGCGACCTCACCGCCGCGGAGAGGAGCGGCGCCGCCTACAGCCGTCTGTTTCCCCTGGTCTAGTCCCCTCCGTCCGATTTAGATCGAACGACTCAGATCTCGGATAACGCTTCGCGCACGCGCGCCCTGACGCCCTGGCCCGCCTGTCAGCGCCTAAACCCCTTAGCGCTGGGCCCACTCGGTCAGCGCGCTCTCCCCCTCTATCGCTGACACTCCTTGGCCCGCCTGTCAGCGCTCGCCCGCTCGCGCGCGCGCGCCCTTGGACACAGATCTAATCTCAGCCGTTGGTTTTAGATCTGATGGTTAGATTTACCCGATACCCCTTCGCGCGGTAGTTTTCTTAAAGAGACCCTCGGTTTATTAGAAATCAACCTGCTGTCCCTGGTTTTCGCGCGCAGGCCCCTGTAATCTTGCAGATTTAGCCCTGGACTTTTGCATATTTTGAATTCCCAAACTTGTTTATTTCATAACTTTTGCATATGAACTCCAAATTTAGTGATCCAAATTGCAAAATGTTCATAGAATTATTCTCTATCTAAATAATGGTTTCATTTACTGTCTGCACATTCTAATTTTTATGATTAAATATGAACTAATGTAGATGTAGCTTATTTATTTAATAAAATAAATAAAAGGAGAACCTTAGAGATTTAAAGTTGTTTAAGCTTGTGATATTAATAATATGTATTACATAAGTTCATCTTTCTTCTAAATTTTAGGTCACCATAAAATAAATTGATCTATGATTATGTACTTGTAAATAACACTTAGGGAAATAATAATCTACTTCCAAATGAAGTTAATTTATGTTATAGTTCATGTTATATTTTGAATTCATTATCCCTTATGTAGTATTGTGTCCTTTTAAGATGTGTTCCAATGTTTGTACATGTTTGGTGTGATGTTCATTTGTACTTTCCAAATGTATTGAATGCATGCTTGCTTCATTTAGACAACGAGCAGTCCGAGGTTCCTGAGTGTGTTGTTGGAGACCTCCCTGAGGAACCACCTGGTGAAGGCAAGTGTCCTCTGACCCATTATGTCCTACATACTTTATGATTCACTGTCCCACATTACTTTATTGTAGCATCCCAAAAAAATCAAATCCTGAAACTTTCTCAAACTTGCTCTAAATTCAAAATGAATTTCAAATTTCATTTCAAAATGTTTGTTTGCGAGTTGATATCAACAAATAAAGTATAGTGGTCTATATTCTCTCTAAAATCCTCCTCAAAATATCCTACAAATATTTCCTCAGTGATCCCACTCAAATTGTTTACAGAAATACTGCCCAGATATTTCCCTAGTGATCCTCTTCAAGTTCTTTCCAGAAATACTGCCCAAATATTCCACCGATATATCTCCAGATATTTTCCTCCTGAGAAATACCTTCAGGATCATTTTTCAAGTCCCTATAAATATTTTCTTCATAACTTTCCTCATGCTCATACGTATACGTATGCCTCCAGTGTCATACGGTGAGCTCTACAAGCAAATCTCACTTATACAAGACAAATACATGCTAATCTCCCACTAATCCTCTCATCCTCCCACTAATCCTCTCATCCCTCCCCCTAATCCCCCCACCATGGCTATAAATAGAGGGGCAAGGGCCTCCTCTCTTCCCACCCCAAGCCATTTCATGGCAACTCTCTCCCCCCCCCACACACACCCACTCCATGTTCCACACAAGCACACACTAGCACAAGGATCGTTCAATCGTTCTTCGATCGTTCGTCCCCTGTTCTTAGTTTGTTCGTTCGTTCGTCCGATCGTTGGATCGTTCGTCTGATCGTTCATGGTTCGTTCGTTCGTTCGTCCGATCGTTCGTCCAAATAATCTTTTTCCTACCGTTATGCTGCCGAAATTCTGATCGTTCGTTCATTCGATCATTCGATCGTTCATCGTTCGTTCATAGTTCCTATTCATCGTTCATCGTTCGTTCATAGTCCCTATTCATCGTTCTTCTAGATAATTTTTGTCCTGCCGTTATGCTGCCGAAATTCCGATCGTTCGTTCGTTCGATCATTCGATCGTTCATCGTTCGTTCATAGTCCCTATTCGTCGATTCATCGTTCGTTCATAGTCCCTATTCATCGTTCTTCCAGATAATCTTTGTCCTGCCGTTATGATGCCGAAATTCCGATCGTTCGTTCGTATGATCATTCGATCGTTCGTCCGTTCGTTCGTCCAAATAATCTTTTCCTGCCGTTATGCTGCCGAAATTCCGATCGTTCGTTCGTCCGATCATTCGATCGTTCGTCTGTTCGGTCATAGTTCCTATTCATCGTTCGTTCATACGAACTATTCACTATCACTATTCACCATTACTATTCATCGTTACTATTCACATACACTATTCATCATCGTTACTATTTATCATTACTATTCATCGTTACTAATCATCGTTACTATTCATCGGTCATCTAGTCATCCCAAATTTCAACTACTCGTACATCATGTTGTCCAGTCCACCTAAGACCAGCCAGACCCATATTCCAGTCATACGAACTCCGTTGACTGTGATTTTTCTTCCAGTAGGGAACTTCCCATCTGGTCACCCATCCCAGGTTTCCCCAAGTTGAGCACGCTTGACTTTGAGATTCCTTCGAACCAGGCTTCCAAACTCAGATTCCAATAATTCTTGTTTCTAAATTCTTATCAAACTATTCCCTATCCAACCATGTCATCTCTTAAGCATGGTTCATATTCCAGAAGACTCCCAAAATACTCTTGTCCCATATTCTGCCTATAACTCTCTTGTTCATACTAAGTCAGACGATTCATTCATCACTATTCTCACCAACAGTGAACTTCACTGTGCTACACCACATACACCCAGCTATAAATACACCCAACTACCCTCTCCCTCTCCACACACACTCAACACCCTCAACCAAGGCAAACACCCCACCCACTCAGTTACTCCGCTCTACCGGCTACACGCATAGTGTCGCTTCGCCTCCAGTCCACCCTCCTGGTAAGCACCTCCGCTCCACCACCAGTAATATCACAACACCACATGACACAGATTCTACTCAAGACTCTACCCATCCATATATCGCTTTTCTGACCACTATACTAAATATTTGTTGGTATACTTGCTGGTTTGTATGTTTGCTTGTTCATGTTGCATAGTTATCGGAGCGTTCGTGCCGTCTCGTGGAGGCCAGATCTGCAAGTCTACGCTAGGCGGTGGAGCCAGAAGCCAGTTCCGCGAGCTCCCCTTCCCCCTTCGCCGAATAAGCACGGCAAGCTCACTGGATCCCTTTGATGCATAAATTACCTATGATTTTTCAACCACAACCCTCAGCCTGTTATTTTATGCATGATATGATTTTGAGACAAGTTATTATGGCCACCCAGCCGCTTGCCGCAATCAATCCCTGATATATATGTTCCAAATGATTTGAGAACAGGTGTGAGTTTTCAAAAGAAAATGCTTTTCAAAATGTGTGTGATGAAGGGTTTTCACCCTTATCACCTTGTGAGTGGGATAATCAGGGACTCCCTGGTTTAGGGGAGGGCCTAAGGTGTTGGCTCAGCTGGTTTAGGCGTGAGCAGAAGGATTGTCCCCTCATATAAGGACCGGTTTGTCATCTTCACTACCTGTACTCTTTAATAGTACAACCACTCGAGACTGTGTGGGCAGTGACTCAATCTGAACTCGTACGGTCCAACCCCAGGGTTATGAAGGCTGGGGAGCACCGGGAGGATAAGGAGGGGGAAAGTTTTGTCCGGTTTGGACATGGTGGTGGCCTGACTCCTTCCGGATAACCGTTAAGGTTAGGACGTGCGGGGAAAGAAAGAGAGTCGGATTCGGGTCTCATTGGCCATGGGATCGCAGAGCCGAACTAGTGGGTAAAGTGTACACCCCTGCGCAGAGTTTGAAAACCTATTCGAATAGTCTGTGTCCACAGGAATGGACGAGTCTGGTATGGTATGGCAATTAATGTTTTGTTTTCCAAAAAAGAGATGGTTTTGAGAAAAGTGGTTTTTAAAAAGGTTCGGCGGTTGAGTCGTGAGCTATGGTGGACGGGAAGTCCAGTAGCTGTTTTTGAAAAGGAAAACCAGTGGGAAACTGCTGAGATACCTGGATGGTTTAGTCCAGGGGATTTTGTTATAATACTGAAAAACTTCCTGCTCCTTTTGGAGAGGATGCACTTTGCAAAATACAAAATGTTTTTCAAAACAACCCTGCATAAAATATTGTTGTTTCTGCAAATATCCTGAGCTCTACATATTCCATGCATTATATCTGATTTCCCCATTCCACGGGTGAAGGTGGGCTGCTGAGTACGTTTGTACTCACCCTTGCTTATTTGTTGTTTTTTCAGAAAAAGGAGATCGGGTAAGAGTTACGACTGTTCCCAACCTTGCCTGTGGCTGTTGGACCGCTGAATTGCTTCGCTGCGTATATCGGGCTGCTTCAGCCCCACTCTGATGATATGTCTCGAGTTGTGGACCAACTCTTAAAGCTGTTCGCCACCTTTATAGGTTTGTCTCGTTTAAGCAGATCTGGAATCATCTGATGTATAAATGTGTTTACTAGCCTCCTGGGACTAGTAATTGTATCACATTTGAGTCCCAGAGGATTGGGACGCTTCAGGTGGTATCGGAGCTGTTAGGTTGGCCGCAGGACGTAACCCTTAGCCTGATCCAAAAGTTTTTGAGTCCAAACTATTTTCTTAAAAAAATTCTTGCTCGCATCCCTTCATTTCAAAAATGTTTTCCCCCTTTCCTTCTCTCAGAAGTCAGATGGAGGTTCAGTGCCAAACCAGCTTTTGCCAGAATGAAGATGGTTTCCCCAAGTTGCTGAGAGCATGCACAGTTCGCCTCGGAATCAGGAGCCAGCCAGAGTATGATGGTCGTGAGTTCGTCGAGCATGGCACAGAGAAGTGTGTCGTGACTGTATACATTGGATCCAGTCCACACCATGTGGAATGGAGTGTCACTGCTGCTGGGCACAGATTCAAAGACACCTGCCAAGTCATCGCTCGCAAGGCATTGAGGGCCCTGTGTCAGATCTACGAAGAAGAAGTGGTCGACACCCCGCTCAGATTCTTTCCACCCTTTCAGAGAGACCGTCTAGTTTGGATGGCCAGGATGCGTGCATTGGAAGGGAAGCAGCTGCTTGAGGACGACCCCACCGTCATGTACCTCACTGCATACCTGCTCACCCTGGATGCACAGTATGATTTCTTGGCTCGGCACCACCGTCAGATGATTGCCCGAGCAGAAGATGCAGAGAAGCGCAACCGTCAGCTGCATGTGGATCTCACCACAGCTCAAGCCCGTGCAACTGCCTTGGAGAGTCGTGAAGTCATTGCTGTTGAAGCCCTGAATCAAGCCAAGGATGAGCACATCCAGAAGTTGATGGAGGCCTACTTGGTAACCCATAACCAACGTAGAGCCCTGCGGATCCAAGAGCCCGCTCCATCCAACCCAGTTCAACCCAGGAGAGCTGAAGACCCCCAGATTCTTGAAGGTCACCCGGTCTCTACCAGAGGAGAAAAGAAGGCTTGGGAACTACCGGAAGGATCCATAGTCGTGGAAGGAATTCCAGTCTTCCCTCAGGCTACGAATAAGCAAGAGCACCCCGAGTCCTCCCAAGATCCCCCGCCAGAGTTGTTTGAGCCCCTCACCATGAAGAAGATTCCAGCACCATCCCTTGAGGTTAAGGAAGAAGCTGCAAGCACCCCGCCAGCACCACCGCCCTCTGAGGAGCTACAAGAGCCAGTCCCGCTTGAAGAAGAGTTCGACCCTGTTCTGCCATCTCAGTCGCCGCCAGAAGAAGTCATCAACATCAGCTCCATGTTGACCCATCCAGGAGATATCTCAGATTGAAGTTGTGCGTCAGCCTTGCCAGAAGAGAAGTTGCCTGGTCTGAAGTTAGTATGCCCAGTCCTCTGCATGCATTGGGTAGTGAAGTTTTTCTTCACTTTGGCTAGAGCCCTGCATGTATGAGAGGTAATCGTGTAGTCCCGTGCCTTGAAAAACTCTATTTGTGTGGCCCCCTAGGGCATTTCAAAATGAATTTCGCTTGATGTTTTCTCCCCTTTTGAGTGCATATGTGATGCTTTAACGTTAGTGCTCATAAGTTGCATTTAGCATAGTTCTCAATTCAGGAGCCAAGCAATAGTAGTTATGCTTAGCCCCCGAATCTGAGTAGCTCGTGCTTTGGAAAAACTCTATTCTTCCCTTATTCAAAACATTTGATTTGTTTGTGCTTATCATTGCTGAGCTTGTGTGTTTTCTTTTCGTTTTTCTTAAAAAGGTTTTCTCTAAAAACATAGATCTCAAATTAGATCTAATCCTCACCTTATGCTTCCATTCTCATCTTAACCCATCTCAAGAGAAAAGTGTCTTACCCAAGAAGATACCGAGAAGCTTACCCTTGAAGCATGGAATAAGCTACAGAGGAACCTATTCAGTCGCTCAGTCAAAAGGGCCGACCGTGAGAATCAAAGCACTGCCCCTGAGTCAAAGTAAACAGAAAAAGAGGACAGAAGGAGTTATTACCATACAGAGAGGCAAAGATTCTTGGAACCAGAGACCACAAACATCAGGGTCATCGACCCCACCACTCACCCGTGCCCCTCGCACGCGTGCCCGCCTCCATGCGCACTACCACCGCCCCACGCCCCCTTTTGCAGCGCACTACCACCGCCCCACTCCCCCTTTGCAGCGCACCCACCGCCACCATCATCGCCGGCAACACCAGGCCCCCTCCCCTTGTCGCACCCGCTGCCGCGTAGCACCTGCTCCATCACCGCCACTCCACAACCGAACACCCCCGCTCGCCTATAAAACCCCCCATCGGCTCCCTCAACTCCCATCTCGCTCAAAGCAAAGCACACTCCAGATAAACCTCCCTGCCAAATAGCAAGCAACTCCATTTTCCACTCCCTCGCCCCTAAGATCACAATGCTCGGTGATTCTTGGGTTGAAGACTGTTGTACATGGTTCATAGTCTTTGGTTTCCTCCTCTGTATGATGGTAATACTCATCGATAGACTCCTCCAGTGGGAAGAGCAAAGAGAAAGAAAGAGGCAGTGAAAAGTGAAAAGTGAGAAGAGAAAAGAAGATATTGAAGAGAAGATAAGAAGAAGGTTCTCCCAGAATCAACCTTGTGCCAGTCATCCCTCCGCAGCCAGCTCAAGCAGCAACAGCAGAAGAAGGTCCCGTAACACCCTTGTTATGAGGTACTTCAAGGAGTTCAAATCCCCAAGATTCAAGAGTTCTACCCTCATTCCATTTAAGTGGGGTAGTGTTCCAGTAAGGTTCCTGCTATGGAGAAAAAGAAGAAGGCCTGTAGCGAGCTTGTGAAGGACCAGATCCTCAAAGCATATAAGTTTCTGGATGAGAAGTGGTCACCCAAGTTGTGTTGATGAAGCACCGGAAGACCAATCAAGGAAGGAATCCATGTGGAAGTTCGCAAGAGAAAGGTTTGCGTGTTGGCATTGATGCTTCTTCAATAAGCTAGCTGTCAAGCGAAACCTAGAAGCCTGAAGATGATCTGTGAGTAGCCAGAATCAGCGTTTGCAATCAGCAACCAGATGCTCCGCCAGGCCAGATTTTGTTGAAGCTCTATCTCCTCGAAGAGTCTGCAAAGTGAAGATATGTAGCTGAAGTAAAGCTATACCCATAACCCTTCTAAGCCAAATCTCGAGGACGAGATTCCTTTTAAGTGGGGTAGATTTGTAGCATCCCAAAAAAATCAAATCCTGAAACTTTCTCAAACTTGCTCTAAATTCAAAATGAATTTCAAATTTCATTTCAAAATGTTTGTTTGCGAGTTGATATCAACAAATAAAGTATAGTGGTCTATATTCTCTCTAAAATCCTCCTCAAAATATCCTACAAATATTTCCTCAGTGATCCCCCTCAAATTGTTTACAGAAATACTGCCCAGATATTTCCCTAGTGATCCTCTTCAAGTTCTTTCCAGAAATACTGCCCAAATATTCCACCGATATATCTCCAGATATTTTCCTCCTGAGAAATACCTTCAGGATCATTTTTCAAGTCCCTATAAATATTTTCTTCATAACTTTCCTCATGCTCATACGTATATGTATGCCTCCAGTGTCATACGGTGAGCTCTACAAGCAAATCTCACTTATACAAGACAAATACATGCTAATCTCCCACTAATCCTCTCATCCTCCCACTAATCCTCTCATCCCTCCCCCTAATCCCCCCACCATGGCTATAAATAGAGGGGCAAGGGCCTCCTCTCTTCCCACCCCAAGCCATTTCATGGCAACTCTCCCCCCCCCACACACACCCACTCCATGTTCCACACAAGCACACACTAGCACAAGGATCGTTCGATCGTTCTTCGATCGTTCGTCCCCTGTTCTTAGTTTGTTCGTTCGTTCGTCCGATCGTTGGATCGTTCATCTGATCGTTCATGGTTCGTTCGTCCGTTCGTCCGATCGTTCGATCGTTCGTCCGTTCGTTCGTCCAAATAATCTTTTTCCTACCGTTATGCTGCCGAAATTCTGATCGTTCGTTCATTCGATCATTCGATCGTTCATCGTTCGTTCATAGTTCCTATTCATCGTTCATCGTTCGTTCATAGTCCCTATTCATCGTTCTTCTAGATAATTTTTGTCCTGCCGTTATGCTGCCGAAATTCCGATCGTTCGTTCGTTCGATCATTCGATCGTTCATCGTTCGTTCATAGTCCCTATTCGTCGATTCATCGTTCGTTCATAGTCCCTATTCATCGTTCTTCCAGATAATCTTTGTCCTGCCGTTATGATGCCGAAATTCCGATCGTTCGTTCGTATGATCATTCGATCGTTCGTCCGTTCGTTCGTCCAAATAATCTTTTCCTGCCGTTATGCTGCCGAAATTCCGATCGTTCGTTCGTCCGATCATTCGATCGTTCGTCTGTTCGTTCATAGTTCCTATTCATCGGTCGTTCATACGAACTATTCACTATCACTATTCACCATTACTATTCACCATTACTATTCATCGTTACTATTCACATACACTATTCATCATCGTTACTATTCATCGATGATATCTATAATTTCTTTTCCATCGCCACTATTCATCGTTACTAATCATCGTTACTATTCATCGGTCATCTAGTCATCCCAAATTTCAACTACTCGTACATCATGTTGTCCAGTCCACCTAAGACCAGCCAGACCCATATTCCAGTCATACGAACTCCGTTGACTGTGATTTTTCTTCCAGTAGGGAACTTCCCATCTGGTCACCCATCCCAGGTTTCCCCAAGTTGAGCACGCTTAACTTTGAGATTCCTTCGAACCAGGCTTCCAAACTCAGATTCCAATAATTCTTGTTTCTAAATTCTTATCAAACTATTCCCTATCCAACCATGTCATCTCTTAAGCATGGTTCATATTCCAGAAGACTCCCAAAATACTCTTGTCCCATATTCTGCCTATAACTCTCTTGTTCATACTAAGTCAGACGATTCATTCATCACTATTCTCACCAACAGTGAACTTCACTGTGCTACACCACATACACCCAGCTATAAATACACCCAACTACCCTCTCCCTCTCCACACACACTCAACACCCTCAACCAAGGCAAACACCCCACCCACTCAGTTACTCCGCTCTACCGGCTACACGCATAGTGTCGCTTCGCCTCCAGTCCACCCTCCTGGTAAGCACCTCCGCTCCACCACCAGTAATATCACAACACCACATGACACAGATTCTACTCAAGACTCTACCCATCCATATATCGCTTTTCTGACCACTATACTAAATATTTGTTGGTATACTTGCTGGTTTGTATGTTTGCTTGTTCATGTTGCATAGTTATCGGAGCGTTCGTGCCGTCTCGTGGAGGCCAGATCTGCAAGTCTACGCTAGGCGGTGGAGCCAGAAGCCAGTTCCGCGAGCTCCCCTTCCCCCTTCGCCGAATAAGCACGGCAAGCTCACTGGATCCCTTTGATGCATAAATTACCTATGATTTTTCAACCACAACCCTCAGCCTGTTATTTTATGCATGATATGATTTTGAGACAAGTTATTATGGCCACCCAGCCGCTTGCCGCAATCAATCCCTGATATATATGTTCCAAATGATTTGAGAACAGGTGTGAGTTTTCAAAAGAAAATGCTTTTCAAAATGTGTGTGATGAAGGGTTTTCACCCTTATCACCTTGTGAGTGGGATAATCAGGGACTCCCTGGTTTAGGGGAGGGCCTAAGGTGTTGGCTCAGCTGGTTTAGGCGTGAGCAGAAGGATTGTCCCCTCATATAAGGACCGGTTTGTCATCTTCACTACCTGTACTCTTTAATAGTACAACCACTCGAGACTGTGTGGGCAGTCACTCAATCTGAACTCGTACGGTCCAACCCCAGGGTTATGAAGGCTGGGGAGCACCGGGAGGATAAGGAGGGGGAAAGTTTTGTCCGGTTTGGACATGGTGGTGGCCTGACTCCTTCCGGATAACCGTTAAGGTTAGGACGTGCGGGGAAAGAAAGAGAGTCGGATTCGGGTCTCATTGGCCATGGGATCGCAGAGCCGAACTAGTGGGTAAAGTGTACACCTCTGCGCAGAGTTTGAAAACCTATTCGAATAGTCTGTGTCCACAGGAATGGACGAGTCTGGTATGGTATGGCAATTAATGTTTTGTTTTCCAAAAAAAGAGATGGTTTTGAGAAAAGTGGTTTTTAAAAAGGTTCAGCGGTTGAGTCGTGAGATATGGTGGACGGGAAGTCCAGTAGCTGTTTTTGAAAAGGAAAACCAGTGGGAAACTGCTGAGATACCTGGATGGTTTAGTCCAGGGGATTTTGTTATAATACTGAAAAACTTCCTGCTCCTTTTGGAGAGGATGCACTTTGCAAAATACAAAATGTTTTTCAAAACAACCCTGCATAAAATATTGTTGTTTCTGCAAATATCCTGAGCTCTACATATTCCATGCATTATATCTGATTTCCCCATTCCGCGGGTGAAGGTGGGCTGCTGAGTACGTTTGTACTCACCCTTGCTTATTTGTTGTTTTTTCAGAAAAAGGAGATCGGGTAAGAGTTACGACTGTTCCCAACCTTGCCTGTGGCTGTTGGACCGCTGAATTGCTTCGCTGCGTATATCGGGCTGCTTCAGCCCCACTCTGATGATATGTCTCGAGTTGTGGACCAACTCTTAAAGTTGTTCGCCACCTTTATAGGTTTGTCTCGTTTAAGCAGATCTGGAATCATCTGATGTATAAATGTGTTTACTAGCCTCCTGGGACTAGTAATTGTATCACATTTGAGTCCCAGAGGATTGGGACGCTTCATTTATGAAACCTAAGGATTGACTAGTCTATATTTACCTTATCCTTGTTTACCTTTTGGGTTATCATGGTTAGGATGTTGCTATTGCCTTATCTTAATCAATAAACATGATGTGAACATTTATGATACGATACTGTTATCCTGATTATGTGGATGATATTGTGATACCTTAGGGGGCTCAGGCCTTTTTCCTGAGTACCTCTCTGTAAGGTCCTGTTCGTGGAGTGACCACCCGGGATAATAGTATAACCATGAGGGTGGAATGGGACGCCCTTAGCAGATTAATTAGATGAATCAGGGGTATAGTTGGCTTTGCCGGAGGGCCGTCAACGGGGGTCGGGGCGTAGTGCTCGCTCTGCCAAGGTTGGGGTGCAGAGGTTCTTTTCGATTTGGTTTTGTTAGTCACCCATCTTGGAGAGGTGTACTGCGTTTATACGACTGGTGAAACCTAATGAGCAACTATGCACCAGGGGAGTCTTTGTAAAGGCTACGTAGTGTGTCCCTGGTCATTCACCTTGGTAGTGAAGATTGGGTCTGTACAACCCAGGCTGGAAAGGGATCACGACTTGTGGGTAAAGTGTACAACCTCTGCAGAGTGTTAAAAACTAGTATATCAGTCGAGCTCACGGTTAAGAGCAGCCTTGGGATCCTCTTTGATTAGAAGAACTTTGGATACTTTTATGATGATTGTTAACAATGATGATATAAAGTCTGATCTCTGGTATTTCCTCTTTTGAGGAGGTACTTCTGGGTAATAACTGGGTTTATTACTAAAACTTGGCTCTACTGATAATAATAAAAACTTGACCAACTAAAAGCAACTGCTTAACCTCAAACTCCACATACAGCTAGTCCACTTTAGCCAAACGGGACATTTGCTGAGTACGTTGATGTGTACTCACACTTGCTTTACACACCACCCCACCCCAGGTTGTCCCCAGTGTACTCAGTGCTCAGGAGGTGATTCTAGCAACATGGATGACTTCGAGGAGTTCCAGGAATATGACGAGTTCTAGTCCTTTCTTAGTGGCAAACCCCCAGTCAGCTGCCTGTGTAGGCTTAGCATCTACGTTTCGTAATTCCACACTTTGATAATTATGTTGAACAATGGTTATGTAATAGACTCTGTGGATGTCTCAGACATCTTGATGTAATCAAGTACCTTTCCGCTATTTATTTCGAGCATTGTGTGATGATGTCCAATTATGTAATAGCTGTGTACGTGAGTTTCTGATCCTGGCACGTACATGGTTCGCATTCGGTTTACCTTCCAAAACCGGGTGTGACAGATAGCCCGCATTAAAGAATATCTTTTGAGTACAAAATGTGGGATGAGAAAAGGGTGGTGTTTTTAATGAATAATGTTTTCAAAAAGTGTATGATGAAGGGTATTCACCCTTATCACCTTTTGAGTGGGATAATCAGGGGCTCCCTGGTTTAGGGGAGGGCCTCAGGTGTTGGCTGAGCCGGGTTAGATGTGAGCATAAGGATTGTCCCCTCATATAAGGACTGGTTTGTCATCCTTCACTACATGTACTCATGACAAGTACAACCACTCGAGACTGTATGGGCAGTCACTCAATCTAAACTCGTATGGTCTGAACCCCAGGGTTATGATGGTTGGGGAGCACCGGGAGGATAAGGAGGGGGAATGTTTTGTCCGGTTTGGGCATGGTGGTGGCCTGACTCCTTCCGGTATAACCGCTAAGGTAAGGACATGCGGGGAAAGAAAGATATTTGGATTCGGGTCTCATTGGCCATGAGACAGCAGAGTCGGACTAGTGGGTAAAGTGTACCCCTCTGCGCAGAGTTCAAACCTATTCGAATAGTCTGTGTCCACTGGTATGGACGAGTCTGGTGTGGTATGACAATTAGTGTTTATGATCTCCGCAAACAGGGAAATGTGTGTGTAAGTGTTTTTGGAAATGAAAACAATGCCACGGGAGCGGGAACCTCAGTGCTGGTTGAGTGTGAAATTATGCTACTTCTTTCTTTGGGGAAAACCATCAAAGTATTGCCTTCTTCTGAAAAAGAAGAGTGACTTCAACTCCACCATATCAAGCATGTACTATATAGGCCTCTCTCTGTCTTTACGGGCGGGATGGGCTTGCGGAATACCTAGTGTATTTACCCAGATTTATTTATGTTTTTCAGCAGCTGAAGACTTCTTTTCTGCTATGCTCGACCAGAAGGGGGTTGTGTCTGCACCCAATCTGCATGTGGCTTGGGCTATTTGATCTTCCATTGTGCTTTGCATTCCAGGCTCGCTAGAGCTTGTACTTTGGTATTGTAATAACTTTTATTCGAACTCTGTACTATTTGAAGTAAGGAATGTGGTTACTAGCCTCCTAGGACTAGTAATTGTATCACATTTGAGTCCCAAAGGACCGGGACGCTTCAGTAACAAACCCCTGCGAGCGTTGTGGGCTCCAGCTGGCATCCACAACCAATCCTCGGTGGCTACAAATAGTGTCACGCCCGGATTTAAGGGGTAAACCCAGGTGCATCTCAAATGTGTGATAGGATCAAGTATCACACATATGATGACTCATGGTATAGAAACGAATGTCACATCTTTAATATATAATGGAGTTCTGTACAAAATATTTAAATAATTACATCATACGAAGACAACGATCCAGCAACCATAGTTGACTATGAGACGACGGCCTAGACCTCTCACGAACTCATCGCGGCATCCTTCATGCTCATCATCCTGTGGTACCTGTTCTTGACCTTAGGGGAATGTGAGTACAGCAAGGATGAGCTCACATACGTTCATCGCTCAACATGTTGTGGGGAATAATGTGCATGAGCTCCCTTATAGTGGGGCTCATGTGAAGTGTAAGGCTTACCAATGGAGATGGTTAAAGCTGAGCATTGCTTTTAGAGTTGGTCAAAATTTTATTAGCAATTACTAAGTATAAGTAGATACCAAGCCAAATAAAATTTTATTAGCAGTCACAATTAATGATAACACCCACAATGCAATGCAATGCAAATGACAAATTAAGTTTAATTCCATAAGTTAATCATGTGAGTTTCCAAGCTGCTCATAACTGTGAGCACGACTGATATACCAGTTTTACACTCTGCAGAGGTTGCATATCTTTACCCGCAAGTCGTGTTACCCATCTGCCACGAGGTCATGAATCTCATATACCTCTACCGAGGAGGTGAGGCAGGGTAGCATTATGAGGCCTTTCTAAAGTTCCACTAGTTCGAGAAAACCCGCTAAGGATTCAGGAAGAAGGAAGCATAGGAATCTCTCGTTCGAAATGCCATTGCAACAGATCGACTCGAGGACCTCCCTATACTCTGCAGCGACGCCTTCCCGCGTGCCCTTTTTGGGTAAGATAATCTCTCTCTATCTTTCCTAATTACTTGGCCAATGGCGTCCCATTCCATCCTTGTGGTAGTATTGTTTTCCCGGGTGGTTCTCCATGTTCCAATTAATTCAATAATCTTATCATGAACAATAAATAAACCATTAGTATTAATGGAACATGATCATATATATCATTAATTTCTCAAAACCAGGCAGAGCAATAGCAAATCTATCCAATAGTTCATTTCTTTGCAAGGTGTGGGATAAACAATACTAGGGAAACCTATTAGGTCCCATCAAATTAACTTGAGCATGTCACAGTGATTAACATGAACATTATTAGGCAAAGAAAAGTGATCAAGGGCACAACTTGCCTTAGACTTGAGATCCTAGGTACCTCACCAAATTGGTCTTCAGGTTACTCGTAATCTCGCTGCTACTCGTAGTGATACATACAAATATACAAGAAGTACTTAAAATAACAATACGCCAAATATGAGAACAAACAACGTAAGAATATTTTACTCGTCGCCACGAGATCGCGGGTTCGAGAATCACTAAAATAAGAGTTATGGTTAAGAAGGTATGGTTTTAAGAAGATTTTCATGATTAAATAATTAAAACTAGGCCTTAGATTGATTTTATAAATCAAGTGAGATATACATTAAGGATTAACTTTAATATAAGTCATATCTTAGTTAAAGATCATCTTCTATTCAAATTATAATTATAAACATATTTCTTTAATTAGATAGATTAATCTACTATGCATAGGATAAATAAGTACCTAATTACAAAAGTATGTGATATGGTAAAGATTAGTGTTATACTGTGTAGGTAATATTAGTATGAATCCAACGCAATTCGAACGTGTCACATCGGAGTTAGAATAAATTATTTATGGATTTTCTATGATTTTTGGGATTATTTTAACGCTTAGAAATCAATTTCCAGATTTGATTATTGCTGTTAACTAAAAAATGGACGACGACATTAAATTCCCAAAGGTCAAGGACTGATCTATAAATATGTGGGCCAAACCGTAATGATCTTATAATGGCAAGGTATGGCGGGTTTATTAATGAAAAGATCAGGGACTCTTTAGAAACTTTTTCACACGGAAGGGGTACGTTCCGATCTAAGCCACTGGATCAGAAACATGTGGCCTAGATTAGATCCACCCGAATTTATGAACTGGTACGAGTCCTAGCTGTAGGATCACAGATCCACGACCCAAATTATGTCCACGCAATGATCCGATCCTAGCCCTCGACCGATGATCAATGGTCCTGATCAAACCGACCCAAGGGTTATTCCCTCATCTAATCTATTCCGTCTAAAGCAGGATTAGTGGCTCACAGCCATCCCTCACCTCACAGCCACCCAGTGCGTGGCGGTGCCGCCCTGCCCCGCGGTGGCCCAATGTCGGCGAGACGCTCGATCAGTCCCTCCCGCGAACGGACCGACGGACGGAGTCGACTCCGGTGAGAAATTGCCAAGGATTTGTGCCCTCCTTCGGACTGGTGGTCATCGCGGCTTCAACACGTCCTAGCAACCATCCCTGGTCATCCACCGAAGGTCAATCGACGATGGAAGCGCGTTCCACCTACTGCGGCCTTATCTCTCTCTCTCTCTCTCTCTCTCTCTGCAGCTACGGTGGGTACGCTAGGTCTCGGCAATCGCCTAGAGGGGGGTGAATAGGGCGAAACTAAAATTTACAAATATAAATACAACTACAAGCCGGGTTAGCGTTAGAAATAAAACCGAGTCCGCGAGAGGGTGTAAAACAAATCGCAAGCGAGTAAAGCGGTGAGACACAAGGATTTGTTTTACCGAGGTTCGGTTCTCGCAAACCTACTCCCCGTTGAGGAGGCCACAAAGGCCGGGTCTCTTTCAACCCTTCCCTCTCTCAAACGGTCCCTCGGACCGAGTGAGCTTCTCTTCTCAAATCACTTGGGAATCAAACTTCCCGCAAGGACCACCACACAATTGGTGTCTCTTGCCTCAATTACAAGTGAGTATGATCACAAGAAAGAATGCGAAAGAAAAGAAGCGATCCAAGCGCAAGAGCTCAAATGAACACTACAAATCACTATCTCTAGTCACTAAGGCTTTGTGAGGAGTTGGGAGAGGATTTGATCTCTTTTGGTGTGCTTTGCAATGAATGCTAGCTCTTCTATAGTGGTTGGAAGCTGGAAAACTTGGATGCAATGAATGGTGGGGTGGTTGGGGTATTTATAGCCCCAACCACCAAACATGACCGTTGGTGGAGGCTGTCTGTCGTATGGTGCACCGGACAGTCCGGTGTACACCGGACATGTCCGGTGCGCCAGCCACGTCACCAATGCCGTTGGATTCCGACCGTTGGAGCTTCTGTCTTCTGGGCCCGCCTGGATGTCCGGTGCACACCGGACATGTACTGTTCAATGTCCGGTGCGCCAGTATGGGCGTGCCTGACTTCTGCGCGCTTCTGGCGCGCATTAAATGCGCCTGCAGGTGACCGTTGGCGCGAAGTAGTCGTTGCTCTGCTGGTTCACCGGACAGTCCGGTGTACACCGGACATGTCCGGTGAATTATAGCGGAGCAGCCGCTGCGTTTTCCCGAGGCTGGCGAGTTCCGGAGGCCGCTCTTCCTTGGAGCACCGGACACTGTCCGGTGTACACCGGACAGTCCGGTGAATTATAGCAGGGTGCCTCTGGAAATTCCCGAAGGTGGCAAGTTTGAGTTGGAGTCCTCTGGTGCACCGGACACTGTCCGGTGGTGCACCGGACACTGTCCGGTGTACACCGGACAGTCCGGTGCCCCCAGACCAGAGGTGCCTTCGGTTGCCCCTTTGCTCCTTTGTTGCAATCCAATACTTGATCTTTTTATTGGCTAAGTGTGAACCTTTTACACCTGTATAATCTATACACTAGGGCAAACTAGTTAGTCCAATTATTTGTGTTGGGCAATTCAACCACCAAAATCAATTAGGAAAATAGGTGTAAGCCTAATTCCCTTTCAATCTCCCCCTTTTTGGTGATTTATGCCAACACAAACCAAAGCAAATAGAGAAGTGCATAATTGAACTAGTTTGCATAATGTAAGTGCAAAGGTTGCTTGGAATTGAGCCAATATAAATACTTACAAGATATGCATGGATCGTTTCTTCATTTTAGCATTTTGGACCACGCTTGCACCACATGTTTTGTTTTTGCAAATTCTTTTGTGAATCCTTTTTCAAAGTTCTTTTGCAAATAGTCAAAGGTAAATGAATAAGATTTTGCAAAGCATTTTCCAGATTTGAAATTTTCTCCCCCTGTTTCAAATGCTTTTCCTTTGACTAAACAAAACTCCCCCTAAATGAGATCCTCCTCTTAGTGTTCAAGAGGGTTTTGATATATCATTTTTGAAATACTACTTTCTCCCCCTTTTGAACACAATAGGATACCAAATGAAAATACCCTTTGAAAAACTAAGTTTTTGAAATTGGTGGTGGTGCGGTCCTTTTGCTTTGGGCTCATACTCTCTCCCCCTTTGGCATGAATCGCCAAAAACGGAATCATTAGAGCCTTCATTAGAACTTTCTCCCCCTTTGGACATAAATAAATAAGTGAAGATTATACCAAAGGTGGAGTCCTTTGTCTTTGTGCTCATAGTTTCTCCCCCAAAAATGGAGAGTTGCTTGGAGTGATGGCGAAGAATGAGTTACGGAGTGGAAGCCTTTGTCTTCACCGAAGACTCCAATTCCCTTTCAATACACCTATGACTTGGTTTGAAATAGACGTGAAAACACATTAGTCATAGCATATGAAAGAGACATGATCAAAGGTATATAAATGAGCTATGTGTGCAATTTAGCAAAAGAAATTCCTAGAATCAAGAATGTTTAGCTCATGCCTAAGTTTGTTAAAAGTTTGTTCATCAAGAGGCTTGGTAAAGATATCGGCTAATTGATCTTTAGTGTTAATGTAAGAAATCTCGATATCTCTCTTTTGTTGGTGATCCCTCAAAAAGTGATATCGAATGGCTATGTGTTTAGTGCGGCTATGCTCGATGGGATTATCCGCCATCTTGATTGCACTCTCATTATCACATAGTAAAGGGACTTTGGTTAACTTGTAACCGTAGTCCCGCAGGGTTTGCCTCATCCAAAGCAATTGCGCGCAACAATGGCCTGCGGCAATGTACTCGGCTTCGGCGGTGGAAAGAGCGACCGAATTTTGCTTCTTTGAAGCCCAAGACACCAAGGATCTTCCCAAGAACTGGCAAGTCCCCGATGTGCTCTTCCTATTGATTTTACACCCTGCCCAATCGGCATCCGAATAACCAATTAAATCAAAAGTGGATCCCCTAGGATACCAAAGCCCAAACTTAGGAGTATAAGCCAAATATCTCAAGATTCGTTTTACGGCCGTAAGGTGAGCTTCCTTAGGGTCGGCTTGGAATCTTGCACACATGCATACGGAAAGCATAATATCCGGTCGAGATGCACATAAATAGAGTAAAGAACCTATCATCGACCGATATAGCTTTTGATCCACGGACTTACCTCCCGTGTCGAGGTCGAGATGCCCATTAGTTCCCATGGGTGTCTTGATGGGCTTGGCATCCTTCATCCCAAACTTGTTTAGAATGTCTTGAGTATACTTTGTTTGGCTAATGAAGGTGCCCTCTTGGAGTTGCTTTACTTGAAATCCTAAGAAATACTTCAACTCCCCCATCATAGACATCTCGAACTTTTGTGTCATGATCCTACTAAATTCTTCACATGTAGACTCGTTAGTAGACCCAAATATAATATCATCAACATAAATTTGGCATACAAACAAGTTATTTTCAAGAGTTTTAGTAAATAGAGTAGGATCGGCCTTTCCGACTTTGAATCCATTTGCAATAAGAAAATCTCTAAGGCATTCATACCATGCGCTTGGGGCTTGCTTGAGCCCATAAAGCGCCTTAGAGAGCTTATAGACATGGTTAGGATACTCACTGTCTTCAAAGCCGGGAGGTTGCTCAACATAGACCTCTTCCTTGATTGGTCCATTGAGGAAGGCACTTTTCACGTCCATTTGATAAAGCTTAAAGCCATGGTAAGTAGCATAGGCTAATAATATGCGAATTGACTCAAGCCTAGCTACGGGTGCATAAGTTTCACCGAAATCCAAACCTTCGACTTGGGAGTATCCCTTGGCCACAAGTCGAGCTTTGTTCCTTGTCACCACACCATGCTCATCTTGCTTGTTGCGAAAGACCCATTTGGTTCCTACAACATTTTGATTAGGACGTGGAACTAAATGCCATACCTCATTCCTAGTGAAGTTGTTGAGCTCCTCTTGCATCGCCACCACCCAATCCGAATCTTGAAGTGCTTCCTCTACCCTGTGCGGCTCAATAGAGGAAACAAAAGAGTAATGTTCACAAAAATGTGCAACACGAGATCTAGTAGTTACCCCCTTATGAATGTCGCCGAGGATGGTGTCGACGGGGTGATCTCGTTGGATTGCTTGGTGGACTCTTGGGTGTGCCGGTCTTTGCTCTTCATCCTCCTTGTCTTGATCATTTGCATCTCCCCCTTGATCATTGTCGTCATCTTGAGGTGGCTCATTTGCTTGATCTTCTACTTCATCAACTTGAGCTTCATCCTCATTTTGAGTCGGAGGAGATGCTTGTGTGGAGGAGGACGATTGATCTTGTGTATTTGGAGGCTCTTCGGATTCCTTAGGACACACATCCCCAATGGACATGTTCCTTAGCGCGATGCACGGAGCCTCTTCATCACCTGTCTCATCAAGATCAACTTGCTCTACTTGAGAGCCATTAGTCTCATCAAACACAACGTCACAAGAAACTTCAACTTGTCCAGAGGACTTGTTAAAGACTCTATATGCCCTTGTGTTTGAATCATATCCTAGTAAAAAGCCTTCTACAGTCTTAGGAGCAAATTTAGATTTTCTACCTCTCTTAACAAGAATAAAGCATTTGCTACCAAAGACTCTAAAATATGAAATGTTGGGCTTTTTACCGGTTAGGAGTTCATATGATGTCTTCTTGAGGATTCGGTGAAGATATAACCGGTTGATGGCGTAGCAAGCGGTGTTGACCGCCTCGGCCCAAAACCGATCTGAAGTCTTGTACTCATCAAGCATGGTTCTTGCCATGTCCAATAGAGTTCGATTCTTCCTCTCCACTACACCATTTTGCTGTGGCGTGTAGGGAGAAGAGAACTCATGCTTGATGCCCTCCTCCTCAAGGAAGCCTTCAATTTGAGAGTTCTTGAACTTTGTCCCGTTGTCGCTTCTTATTTTCTTGATCCTTAAAGCGAACTCATTTTGAGCCTGTCTCAAGAATCCTTTTAAGGTCTCTTGGGTTTGAGATTTTTCCTGCAAAAAGAATACCCAAGTGAAGCGAGAATAATCATCCACAATTACAAGACAATACTTACTCCCGCCGATGCTTATGTAAGCAATCGGGCCGAATAGATCCATGTGGAGTAGCTCAAGCGGCCTGTCGGTCGTCATGATGTTCTTGTGTGGATGATGGACACCAACTTGCTTTCCTGCTTGGCATGCACTACAAATCCTGTCTTTCTCAAAATGAACATTTGTTAGTCCTAAAATGTGTTCTCCCTTTAGAAGCTTATGAAGGTTCTTCATCCCAACATGGGCCAGTCGGCGGTGCCAGAGCCAACCCATGTTAGTCTTAGCAATTAAGCAAGTGTCAAGTTCAGCTCTATCAAAATCTACCAAGTATAGCTAACCCTCTAACACTCCCTTAAATGCTATTGAATCATCACTTCTTCTAAAGACAGTGACACCTACATCAGTGAATAAACAGTTGTAGCCATTTGACATAATTGAGAAACGGAAAGCAAATTGTAATCTAATGAATCTACAAGAAAGACATTGGAAATAGAATGGTCAGGAGATATAGCTATTTTACCAAGACCTTTGACCAAACCTTGATTTCCATCCCCGAATGTGATAGCTCGTTGGGGATCTTGGTTTTTCTCATAGGAGGAGAACATTTTCTTCTCCCCTGTCATGTGGTTTGTGCACCCGCTGTCGATGATCCAACTTGAGCCCCCGGATGCATAAACCTACAAAACAAGTTTAGTTCTTGACTTTAGGTACCCAAATGGTTTTGGGTCCTTTGGCATTAGAAACAAGAACTTTGGGTATCCAAACACAAGTTTTTGACCCCTTGTGCTTGCCCCCAACATATTTGGCAACTACTTTGTCGGATTTGTTAGTCAACACATAAGATGCATCAAAAGTTTTAAATGAAAGGCTATGTTCATTTGATGCACTAGGAGTTTTCTTCTTAGGCAACTTGGCACGGGTTGGTTGCCTAGAGCTAGATGTCTCACCCTTATATATAAAAGCATGGTTAGGGCCAGAGTGAGACTTCCTAGAATGAATTCTCCTAATTTTGTCCTCAGGATAACCGGCAGGGTATAAAATGTAACCCTCGTTATCCTGAGGCATGGGAGCCTTGCCCTTTACAAAATTAGACAATCTTTTAGGAGGGGCATTAAGTTTAACGTTGTCTCCCCTTTGGAAGCCAATGCCATCCTTGATGCCAGGACGTCTCCCACTATAGAGCATAGTTCTAGCAAATTTAAATTTTTCATTTTCTAAGTTATGCTCGGCAATTTTAGCATCTAGTTTTGCTATATGATCATTTTGTTGTTTAATTAAAGTCATGTGATCATGAATAGCATCAACATCAATATCTCTACATCTAGTACAAATAGATACATGCTCAACTATAGATGTAGGAGTTTTGCAAGATTTTAATTCTACAACCTTAGCATGTAATATGCCGCTTTCACTTCTAAGGTTAGAAATAGTAACATTGCAAACATCAAAATCTTTAGCCTTAGCAAGCAATTTTTCATTTTCATTTCTAAGGCTAGCAAGTGAAATGTTCAAATCTTTAATCCTAGCAAGTAAATCATCATTATTATCTCTAGGATTGGAACTTAAATCATTACAAATATGAGAATCAACCTTAGCTAACAAATTAGCATTCTCATTTCTAAGGTTGTCTATAGTCTCATGGCAAGTGCTTAGCTCACTAGACAATTTTTCACATTTTTCTATTTCTAGGGCATAAGCATTTTTAACCTTAACATGCTTCTTATTTTCTTTAATAAGGAAGTCCTCTTGGGTGTCCAAGAGATCATCCTTTTCATGAATGGCACTAATCAATTCATTAAGTTTCTCTTTTTGTTGCATGTTGAGGTTGGCAAAAAGAGATCGCAAGTTATCTTCCTCATCACTAACATTTTCATCACTAGAGGATTCATATCTAGTGGAGGATTTATATTTAACCTTCTTCTTTTTGCCGTCCTTTGCCATGAGGCACTTGTGGCCGACGTTGGGGAAGAGGAGTCCCTTGGTGACGGCGATGTTGGCGGCGTCCTCGTCGGAGGAGGAGTCGGTGGAGCTCTCGTCGGAGTCCCACTCGCGGCACACGTGGGCATCGCCGCCCCTCTTCTTGTGGTACCTCTTCTTTTCTCTCCTCTTGCCCTTCTTGTCATCGCCCCTGTCACTGTCACTAGAAATAGGACATTTGGCTATAAAGTGACCGGGCTTACCACATTTGTAGCAAACCTTCTTGGAGCGGGGCTTGCAGTCTTTCCCCCTCCTTTGTTTGAGGATTTGGCGGAAGCTCTTGATGACGAGCGCCATTTCCTCATTGTCGAGCTTGGAGGCGTCGATTGGTTGTCTACTTGGTGTAGACTCCTCCTTCTTTTCCTCCGTCGCCTTGAATGCGATGGGTTGAGCTTCGGATGTGGAGGGATCATCAAGCTCGTTGATCTTCCTTGAGCCTTCGATCATGCACTCAAAACTTACAAAATTCCCGATTACTTCCTCAGGGGTCATTAGTGTATATCTTGGGTTGCCACGGATTAATTGAACTTGAGTAGGGTTAAGGAAAATAAGAGATCTTAGAATAACCTTAACCACCTCGTGGTCATCCCACTTTTTGCTCCCGAGGTTGCGCACTTGATTCACCAAGGTCTTGAGTCGGTTGTACATGTTTTGTGGCTCCTCCCCTTTGCGAAGCCGGAACCGACCGAGCTCCCCCTCGATCGTCTCCCGCTTGGTGATCTTTGTCAGCTCATCTCCTTCGTGTGCGGTTTTGAGCACATCCCAAACCTCCTTAGCGCTCTTCAACCCTTGCACTTTGTTATACTCCTCTGTACTTAGAGAGGCGAGGAGTATTGTTGTTGCTTGAGAGTTGAAGTGCTCGATTTGGGCTACCTCATCCTCATCATAGTCTTCATCCCCTACGGATGGTACCTGTGCACCAAACTCAACAACATCCCATATACTTTTGTGGAGTGAGGTTAGATGAAATCGCATTAAATCACTCCACCTAGCATAATCCTCACCATCAAATGTTGGTGGTTTGCCTAATGGGACGGAAAGTAAAGGTGTATGTTTAGAAATGCGAGGGTAGCGTAGGGGAATCTTACTATACTTCTTGCGCTCTTGGCGCTTAGAAGTGAAGGACGCCACGTCGGAGCTGGAGGTGGATGTTGATGAAGAGTCGGTCTCGTAGTAGACCACTTTCCTCATCTTCTTTTTCTTGTCCCCACTCCGACGAGGCTTGTGAGAAGAGGATTTCTCCTTCTTCTCTTTGTGTGAAGAAGATTTCTTCTCCTTCCCTTTGGAGGAGTCCTTCTTCTTCTCCTTCCCTTTTAAGGAGTCTTTCTTCTCCTTTCTCTTGGTGCGGGACTCTTCCGATGAAGCGCTCCCGTGGCTTGTAGTGGGCTTTTCGCCGGTCTCCATCTCCTTCTTGGCGTGATCTCCCGACATCACTTCGAGCGGTTAGGCTCTAATGAAGCACCGGGCTCTGATACCAATTGATAGTCGCCTAGAGGGGGGTGAATAGGGCGAAACTGAAATTTACAAATATAAATACAACTACAAGCCGGGTTAGCGTTAGAAATAAAACTGAGTCCGCGAGAGGGTGTAAAACAAATCGCAAGCGAGTAAAGCGGTGAGACACAAGGATTTGTTTTACCGAGGTTCGGTTCTCGCAAACCTACTCCCCGTTGAGGAGGCCACAATGGACGGGTCTCTTTCAACCCTTCCCTCTCTCAAACGGTCCCTCGGACCGAGTGAGCTTCTCTTCTCAAATCACTTGGGAATCAAACTTCCCGCAAGGACCACCACACAATTTGTGTCTCTTGCCTCAATTACAAGTGAGTATGATCACAAGAAAGAATGCGAAAGAAAATAAGCGATCCAAGCGCAAGAGCTCAAATGAACACTACAAATCACTCTCTCTAGTCACTAAGGCTTTGTGAGGAGTTGGGAGAGGATTTGATCTCTTTTGGTGTGCTTTGCAATGAATGCTAGCTCTTGTATAGTGGTTGGAAGCTGGAAAACTTGGATGCAATGAATGGTGGGGTGGTTGGGGTATTTATAGCCCCAACCACCAAACATGACCGTTGGTGGAGGCTGTCTGTCGTATGGTGCACCGGACAGTCCGGTGTACACCGGACATGTCCGGTGCGCCAGCCACGTCACCAATGTCGTTGGATTCCGACCGTTGGAGCTTCTGTCTTCTGGGCCCGCCTGGATGTCCGGTGCACACCGGACATGAACTGTTCAATATCCGGTGCGCCAGTATGGGCGTGCCTGACTTCTGCGCGCTTCTGGCGCGCATTAAATGCGCCTGCAGGTGACCGTTGGCGCGAAGTAGTCGTTGCTCTGCTGGTTCACCGGACAGTCCGGTGTACACCGGACATGTCCGGTGAATTATAGCGGAGCAGCCGCTGCGTTTTCCCGAGGCTGGCGAGTTCCGGAGGCCGCTCTTCCTTGGAGCACCGGACACTGTCCGGTGTACACCGGACAGTCCGGTGAATTATAGCGGAGTGCCTCTGGAAATTCCCGAAGGTGGCAAGTTTGAGTTGGAGTCCTCTGGTGCACCGGACAGTCCGGTGCCCCCAGACCAGAGGTGCCTTCGGTTGCCCCTTTGCTCCTTTGTTGAAATCCAATACTTGATCTTTTTATTGGCTAAGTGTGAACCTTTTACACCTGTATAATCTATACAATAGGGCAAACTAGTTAGTCCAATTATTTGTGTTGGGCAATTCAACCACCAAAATCAATTAGGAAAATAGGTGTAAGCCTATCTCCCTTTCACTATCTCTTATTTTATTGAGATGATATACACTTTTTTAGTAATTGTTGATAAAATTTTGACCAACTTATTAAAAGCAATGCTTTAACCATTATTTGTTGATCAGCCTTACACTACATATGAGCCCCACCGTAAGTGAGCTCATGCACATTATTCCCCAAACTTGTTGAGCGATTAACATTTGTGAGCTCACCCTTGCAATAACCCCTCAGGTGAAGAGCAGGTGCCCCCAGAGGACTACTATGACGAGATCTATGTGTCTTCTCCCTGTCAGCTTAATGGCACCGAGGGATAATAATATTAGTTCACGTTATTTATTATCAGTTATTTTGTAAGACATTTTCATTATATAATAAAAATTATGACATTTGTCACTATACACATTGTATGTGTTGATCTTGTTTGGCGCACATATGAGACGCACACGTGTATGCCCTTAAAACCGGGTGTGACACCTCGCGTGTTGCCCCTGCCTCCCCGACCCCCTGCCCCGCCATGACAGACCCCCATGGTCCCCTCCCTCACCTTCACCATTTGCCTCCTCCTCGATGCTCGCACCTCTGATAAGGAACTCGAGGGGCTCGTGGCCGACGTCGAGGCGCTCAAGACTCCATCCAGGGCCACGACGAGTTGTCTTATTCGTACATCCAGGGCCACGACGAGTTGTCTTATCCGTACATACGCTACTTCCACGAGGTGGACGAGGAGCTCATGTGTCGCCTGATCTAGGTCAACGTCCAGGGCGTCACGCGGGTCACGCGTGTTGTGCTGCCAGGCATGGTCGAGACTCGAGAGGAAGTGTGACACCATTTGCACATTATCAACATCGGCTCCAGTGCCACCTCTGATGTGCCTTCCTATGTGTCTATTCTGTCCACCACCACCAAAGTCACAATACTAACAAGTGTTTTCCTCGCATCTCTCTAGCTAAATCAATAAGGACATGTTCGTTTGAGCCGAAATTCACCTCAAAATTGTTCCAGTTCATCAAACCCTATATTAATTAGACAAATAATCTGGCTAGGAATAGTTACGGGTGACCATTTCTTAGGAACCAAACAGGCTCTAAAGATATAGTTAGGTATATTGTAAAATCGGAAAAGGCTACAAACATTCCACCACGGCTACACATTTAAGGGCATGAATCTCAGGTGCCCTGACAATATAAAACAACAATCTACAATTTCATTACTATGAAGATTTCTCTCGTCCATACTATACCAAACATATCATACTATCAAGATTTGTACATGTTGAGCAAGCTTTAAATAAAAAATATCGGCTGACTAATCTTTTTGAATTTCAATATATCTTTCATAACGTGTTCACTCCATAGCAACGCACGAACATTCATCTAATACATTAGATAAGCACACAATGATCTCCTTATATAATCCATCTAATAAAGGTATGTTTGATAGAACTCTTGCTTACTCAAAAACAACGCTAACTTTAGCTTTTCCAAAAAAGTAACTTTTTAGTAGAGCTAAAGTCATTTTGTAAATCATTAAAAACATATTTGTCGGTACCCTAAAACAGGGGTACCCCTAACTACTGTATGAAGACACAGTACCCACGCGGCTATCTTTGGTCACGTGGTAAAGGAGCTGTGCGTGGGGCCAGGCCGTGACTCACCCCAGTCCCCAGCTTCGAGTGACTACTCTGGGCCAGCAACAGCACCCGACCCCACCATGTGGCCAGAGAAGAAGATATACTCAAAGGTGTCAACAGTGAGTCCGGACCCCCATGGGAAAGTGTCGGACCCCTGTATATACAGACTGGGCCTCCGGGTAAGGTCCAGTACCTCCACGGGCGCAAACTGGACCCCTAGGATGGGATCCGGACCCCTCTGTGTGGGGTCCGGGCCGCTCACAGCAGGGTCCCGGGATTTTGGGACAGAGAATACCCAGGCCTTAATCAAGGCCAGGCGGGGGTCCAGAGCCGACACGTGTCCGGACCTTATCGTATACGCTTCTGCTCCCCGCCCAAGCGAAGACTCAATGCTGTCGCGTGGCCTACCACACGTGACGTAAGCCAATGGGTGGAGCCTGACGTAATGCCTCTGAGCTACGCGGCCTCTGCATTTATTGAGGATAAGGCGCGTCGTCTGTCCATTCCACTGGCAGGCAGTGTGCCGCCTCTGCATTTATTGAGATATGTCCATTCCCCTGGCATGCGGTGACCTGTCCATTCCCCTGGCAGGCGGCGACATGTCCATTCCGCAGGCGGCGTGCCTGTCAATTCCACTGGCAGACAACACTCATACTGCCACGTGCACTACGCTCATCATTACTCGCACGTTACCAAGGAAGCAGTCACCGCATATCAATACTGCGTGGACTGCGAACATCATGGCACCAGGAGATTGCTCAGGCGTTACTTGCATTAGTTACTCCTATAATGTGTTCCTTCCGTTATGTTCCTGAGCCCAAGCGTTACTTGCATTAGTTACTCCTATAATGTGTTCCTTCCGTTATGTTCCTAAGCCTACATGTCAGGGCTCAGGATTCTTGTATGTGCCTCCCTTGAGCTATAAATCAGAAGTCACACAACATTACAAGGCAAACTCTCAAGTTTACTCAAACCCTCAGACGGGCTCACAAGCGCTCAAGCTCTCAGACTCAATACAACACACAGACAGTGGAGTATGGTATTACGCTCCCACGGCGTAAACCACTCTAAATCTTCGTGTACACTCGCTATCATCTATCTCCCAATAGACAGTCAAAACGCTTAGACCCTCCTCATCTTAAAATTTAGGACGGGTGCGTTCTGCCGCCCAGCCGGAGATTTTCCTCTCCGACAATATCTTATCATAGATCTAGAGCCATTTATGGATTCTTTGTAGTACAAAAAGGACTACTTTATATTCTTTTTATAATTAGTCGTTTAAAAAAGTCAGAGCCAAAGAGCTACCAGTTATAATCTTTGTTGTTTATTTCTCTTAAATTATTTATAAGCTACATTATATAATCTATACAATAAACAAACATACTACCCTTTAGACAATAATGCATCATGATTTTCTAGAACATAGCACAATTTATAAAATCACTAAAAGTATTTCAAATTGTCTTTCATAATGTTATATTTAGGTGACTTATATATGTACTTAGAGATTGTTTTAAACTATTTTTTAGAATAATAAAACTAGGCATTAAAAGTATTTTATAGTCTTCATTATTGTGAAAACTAATATTTGTTTTTATAGCGACGTTATGAAATTTGAGGTGGTGTCTCGGGCTCCAATTAATAATAGTGCAGTATTGCATGGATCGTTAGCCACTCAGGCAAGTATGCCAATTGTTGAAGCGGTAGGTTCAACTGGAAGTAATTCTGTTCAATATCCAAATTTAGACAACCACTTGTGACTGCAAGAACATTCTGGTCTGTTCAAAGTTTCATCGTCGCTTATGACTGCAATAACGACGACCTCAGTATGGGGTTCCGGCGCTATATCCTGGCAAAATTACGACCTATGAAGATAACGATAGAAACCCAAAATTTGGCAAATTGGCACACCATTCCCACAAACATGAAAAGGCTTGCGAGATCTCGTGACCAGATTGCTGGTTTTACTATCCGAAGGCAAACTTGGACGGCACAACACGGACAAAGAGCAGTCCATCCATAGGTCCCTCGTTCAGTTCGCTGCAGTAATCATGAAAATGTCGCCGTGGAAACAGATGTAATGGAACAAAAATCCAAATCACACATCCACGAAACCACGGATCATGAGCGTTTCTCTGCGAAGATTATGATTGTTAGGGAGGCATCAGCGCACCTCTCTGCTGGGATCTTCGCGACAAAAGCCTATTTTTTTTGTTTAGTTTGACAACGACGAATGTGGCATACGAGCCCGGGTCTCGCAGAGGATTATGCAGAGAGCGAGATGGCTAGGACGCGCCTGCAAGCCGTATTCGAGGGGTAAAAACTGGATGACGCCGCACGAAGAAGGGCGGCGGATCCCCAGGTCCCTCGATCCAAAGCAAACCGAGCAAGAAAAAAAAAGAAACAAAAAATGCTGGCCTCGATAGATGAAGAAGATCGGATGCTCAGCGAATACGAACCAAAGGTAAAAGGTGAACATCAGATCGCCATCGGAGGCGATTGATCAGGGTTGTGTGTACCTCGTCATCGCACCCTACCATGGAAAGACAAAAGGATCCCGAAAAAAAACGCAGAGGAAAGTGGCGGATCTCTGAAACCAAACATGACGAGGAGGTAGATGCAGATGGCGGCGGCGAGTGCGGGCTTTAGGGTTTCGGGGTTGCGAGGTATAAATAGAAGAGGAGCCGGAGCTGGTCAGGTGGAACGGGAGGAGGAACTGGAACGGCCGTGCGGCCATTGCGCAATCAATGGGCTGGCAAATTGGGCCGGAAGTGTTTGACCCTTTCAGCTGTGCCTTAACTGACGATCAAACCGAGGCCCAAAAGGTGGAAATAGACCGAAGTTTTGACTTCGGTTATTTCTATTACACGTGAATTGGAGAGTATTAAGATGTATTGAAATAGATTTTTAATTTATTTTAAATTTAAACCGACTCAATAACATTCAATCCACATGGATTAGCATCAAACTGAACAAGTCCTTAGCTGAGTGTCGCTGTGGTCTCATGTCATCCACGTCGACTAGAGGAAGCACTAGTCATGCCAACTAGAGATGGCAATGGGTACCCATGACCCGATACCTGATGGGTATTTACTCTATTAGGTTATGTATATGGGCTAAATTGTCTATCCATAGGTTTTTTATTGGGCAAAAACATTCACCCAGTGGGTAAACGGATATTAGAACGTTCCGTCCTCACCTGTACGTGATAAGCCGTGGGTATAAAATACCCGATATAAACTTAGCCTGAAAACATGAATTTAGACTTCAGTCATCCATCTTTTTTTATTATTTAACAACCTTTTGGACGACAATATCATAGAAGGCTTAATAACTATTTGATATTGATGATCATGTAATGTGTTATGTGGTACTATCATAGTGTTGCTACTTTATCCAATTATCTATGGTGTTCTTGAATAGATTATTGAATGATGCTACACTTTTTGTAATGGTATTTAGATGTACTTAACATTTGTATATTGTAGATGTTTAATTTTTGTGGGTACGGATGATATTGGTATGGGTACGGGGGTAAATCCATACCACTAGTGAATATCAGTGACCCGATAGCGCTATTTTTCGTTGTGTGTATAGGTATATGATAGTATTACATAGTAGCTATTTATCTGTTGCTATCTCGGGTGCCAACCCGCAAGATAGACCTTTAGGACGTGATTATTGTCCGCATCAGACCTCGACCAGGTTGAGCAGATCCACCTTGTGTGATTGATTGTCCACATTAGAGCCGTACTAGGTTCAGCAGGCCCACCCTGGCATGATTGGATGCTCACATTAGGGGCCTGTTTGGTTTAGGTTTTTTCTGACCAGCTTTTCTGAGAATTTGATTGTGGGGAGAATCTGGCTGTGTAGAAAATCTGAGTATCATTAGGATTACGTGCGGAGGAAGATAAAGGTGTCCATAGGACTCAGGATCTAGAAAGTGACAGATTCCTACTATTGCAACGACTCAATCGATTATGTGTTTATGTTGATTTTGAATGATTTTTACCCAAACGAATTTTATAGAGGCCGACTAAAAAGTTAAGTGTTTGGCAGTCCATAACAGCTTTTGGTGGCCACAAGCTCTAAAAAGCTGAAACAAACAGGGGCTAGATCCACGAGCTAGGTTAGAGATGGCAATGGGTACCCGCGACACGATACACGATGGGTATTTACTCTATTAGGGTATGTATGTGGGCTAAATATTCTACCTGTGGGGTCTATTATTGAGCAAAAATCTTCACCCAATGGGTAAATGGGTATTAGAACGTTTCAACTTCACCCATACCCGTTAAAACTCGTGGGTATAAAATACCCAATATAAACTTAGCCCAAGCATGAACTTGGATTTAGTCATCCATCATTTTTACTATTTAACAACCTTTTAAGCCATAATGTCATAGAATGCTTAACGACAATTTAATGACCATGTAATGGAAAATATAATGTGCTATGTAGCATTGTCCTAGTGTTACTACTTTATCCAATTATCTTTGGTGTGTTGAATGGATGGTTAAATGATGCTAGAATTTTTGTAATGATATTTAGATAGATATAGTTGACATTTGTATCATATAATATTTTGATAGATGTTTAATTTTTGTGGGTATAGGTGACCCGATGGGTGACCTATACCTACATGGGTATGAGTATGAGGGTAAATCCATACCCACCAGTGTATATGGGTGACCCGATGGGTTATTTTTTGTTGTGGGTACGGGTATGGGATAGTAATACTCGGTGGGTATTTATCCATTGCCATCTCTAAGCTAGGTCCAGCGTAGGGATGGCAGCGTAGGGATGGCAACAGGGATTTCCCCGTCGGGGAATGGCTCCCTATCTCCGTCCCTGCGAACGCTCACGGGGGAGCTTTTTCTCCCATCCCCGTCCCCGTCGGGGAATTTATCCCCGTGGGGAACCTCGCAGAGAATCTGTCCTTAGTAGAACTACAATATTTAAATATAAATTTAAATTAATTGTATCAAATTAATACAAATTTAACAAACAAGATTGAAAATTACAATAGACATCTACTTTAGAGTTTAGTTTGCTATTTTATAACATGTCATGCATTGAGTTTTTATTATAATTCTACCAAATAAATTGACTAACTTGAATAAAAAAGTTTCGTGGGGCGGGTACACGGGGAACGTTTTCCATCCCCCGTTCCCGCGAACCCGACGGGGATTAAATTTGCCCCATTTAGATCCCCGCGGGGACTAGATTAGTCTCATACCCGTCCCCTAACAGAGGAATTTCCCACGGGAAATCGGAGATCGGGTCTCCATTGCCATCTCTAGTACAGCGCACTCAATCCTGCCCGCTAGCCAGACTCAACATCAACGTGGCCGGCAAGGTTCTCTCCTCGACCTTGGCTGAGGCTGTCTCAACAACAACAACGGTCTGTAAATATAATGACCATGTAATATATACGGATGATCATGGGTTACCATGTATTATGTAATATCCATAATCATCCGTATCACTCTATATACGTATATAATGTAATGTTTCTGTCACTGTACGCCAATGTTCAGGAGTATTCAATTTCGGCGCGCCAAATACTAGTGAGTATTATTGGAGCACCACTAGGCTGCAGCTCAGTTATAGCTTAGCCGCCACCAGTCAAAATAACTGACTCACCATCATCAATTGGTCATCGAATTGTGCCCAAAGTCTGTCCTCTGTAAACGAGACTAGCCGACAGGAGTGTTATTGGATCATCATTCGGCGGCAGTTCAGTTATAGCTGCCACCGTAACTATCTCCGCCGGTCATCGCCGGCGGTAAAGAGAAAGGGCAAAAACTACACCGGCCGGCTCACCCACAGACTACAGCTGACGAAGAGTAGACCACGTCAGCGCCCGAAGTCCGCGACGCACGCGGGGTTGCCGGCGACGGCGACGGCCGCGGCAGAGACGCGGAGCGCGACGCGGCACCGCATGGCGACGCGCACGGTGCGGCGGCCGTAGAGCCCGCCGAGCAGGCTGAGCCTGCCGTCGACGGCGGTGCGCGTGGCGAGGCGCACCTCGCCGCCGCCGAACAGCACCTGGGCGACCACGGCGGGCGCGACCCTGTCGACGAGCACGTCGACGTCGGCGGCCACCCGGCTGGCACCGCGCGCGGGGACCTCCCCGGGCGGCGCGCGGCCCACGCCGACGGGGCCCGGGTCCGCCGCGCCGTCCACGAAGATCTCCGTGGCGCTGGCGCCGAACCGCATGGACTCGTAGTTGGGGTTGCGGACCACGATGGCGCCGGACAGCGTGACGTTGATCCGCAGCGGGCGCGCCGGGGACGCGGCGTCCAGGCGCACGCTGAAGCGCCTGACGGCCACGGACTCCATGGACAGCGTCGGGTCCCGCACCCTGAGCACGGTGAGCGACAGCGACAGCACCGCCGCCGCGGCCAGCGCGCCGCCGACGGCCACGCCGCAGCACGCCCGCCGCAGCCAGCGGCGGCCGTGCCCCGCCGACGGTGTCGGGGCATCGGCGCCACCGTCGCGGGCCTTGTTGGCGCTGGCGGCGTCAATTACAACGAAGGGAGCGGAGGCTTTGGTGGGCTTGGTCGGCGGGTTGGCGGCGTCGGCCATGGGTCGTGGTGGTGCTGGAGCGCGTGCCGGGGACAGCCGGCATTGGTTGTGTCACTTGTGTGGTGTTGCTGAACACGATCGAGATGATTAAGGCGGGCAGGGCAGGTACTTGTCACACACCACGGTGACCATGCTCGGTGGTTGGGGAGTTGGACGTCCCGTTCGGTGCTCTGTTTGCACCGGTGGGGGATTAAATTGGGTCAGCGAGCTTGATTGCCTGGCCTGGCTACGGCTGCTTCTCTGCTCGACACGACGAGAAGGGACGAGTACGTACGTGCCATGACGATGTTGATTGCTGGCAGTTGGGTTACACGAAGGCCACGTGGTCCTGAACCTGAACCTGAACCAGACCAGGCCTTCCACGGACGGGCTTCCATTCTAGTGCTCGAGCTCGGGGAGGTGCTCTCCGAATGGACCAAGGCATGTCGTCCAGCTACGGCCTCCGAGGGAGGACAAGGCTGGCATGGCGGAGCCTCTCCGTCGACGCCAGTTTCTTCTTCGTTCTATATATGTGCTTGCCTGCGTTCTGTAGAAGCAAATCCCTCGAACGCTACACTTTTTTTTTTGTCTGCGCAGCTTTCTAAAAACAATCCAGATTCTCATAACTTGATATGTGGCGTTCCCGGCTGCGGCCGTGCTCTATTCCCGGTCGGCGTGGACACAGTAAAATGCGGTGCGCTTGCGGCGGATACCCGCCGTGTCGTGTCCGTGGTTCCTTTCCACGAGACCAATCGGTCCAGGATCTCGCCCGGGCGTTGTCAGACACCTCCCGCGTTCGTGTTCCGGCCGCGCACCCGCCACTGGATGAGGTAAAACATGCAGGAAATTTGAATAAACGAATCTCCAGCGCATATTACTTTTTTTTTATCATCACAAAATAGTGCCGAGATGATTCGCAGGGGCAGCACCAAAAAAACGTACAGCAAGGCGGAGCCACAACGAATCATCACGATGCCAGAGAGCTATTATCATTCATTGACCACCTCGAAACTTCATTTATCTCTATGCAGATTTACACAAGACGGGTACCAGTGTACCACCAAAACGGGTGCAAAAAAAATGCGCCACCATCTCTTTCCTTTCAGGCAGCAGCATTACGTATACCAAATCTGGAGGGGGAAAAATGAACTCTATCGGGCACAAAAACCGTTCTGCCATGGCCCGGTGGAAAAAGGGACCATATCCTCGCACTATCTAACCATATTCACACTGCACAAAGCCACCACCCACTTCAAACTGAGATATCCACGGGCACTCCTCTGAAGCCACCACCTTATTTTCGCAGAATTCACAGGCCACACCACTCTGGAAAGACGATATGTGTTGGAAACAAACACCGCCCGTGACAAATTCAAACGTTTGATAAACATTACTGGGCGCAGAATTGCTCTTTATCTTCGTGCCACTTCCTCACAGTGCCATCCAACTCCGGAAATGAAGAAAGAACAAGCAGCTCAAGGAGTTCGAACGCTAGCTGCTTCAAACAAACCGGGGACTGTATGGGGAAAAAACAAATATAAATGTGAGCCAAGGATCAGACAACCGATGCTGCTCTTTTTTTATCTGACTGGCAGTTTCCTATTGTTTCTCAAATGCATGTTGCTTACTACTTTCCACAGAAATAATTCAGATCACTAACTAAACATCTACGGTCCTTAGAAAAACATAAAATAGTTCGTTAGGGACACTGAAGCAATTTTCATTTTCATGTGGTCTATGTAAATACGTATCCCTATATGTTAGTAATCTACCATGATGAAGGCATAAAAGAACCATATTAATTTTTTACTAACTTTATGCGAGTATTTAATTGCTTGAACCAGTATGGAGCCTGAATCAACTAATAATAATCAATAATAGGATAGCTGGGTGAGTTGGTCACCGAGGCGTCTTGTATGACTGCGAATTTGAGGCCACCAAATGGGAGGGTAGCTTTGGTGCTTAGGCAATAGTAATTATGGGAAAAGATGAAACTTGCAGTGTCTACTGCAAGATAACCTTACAGGGCCCACCAATACAGGTCAGCTTCTACAATATTGGAACCAACACTCTATGGAGCTCAGTAGAAGTAAATTAACAGACAATATGATCTCACTCCTGCAAGAATACTTGCCTGAAGAAAGAAATAGATATCATGAGCACATCTTTCATAATCCTTTCGACCAACAAGACTCACTAGTGGAGATGGGGCTTTATCTGTGCAGCAAAACAATAACATGGTAAAAGATAAGCTCTGAAGATTGCATTGATCACAAATCATTGAAGCAAAAAATCTATTAAAAGGGAATGCAACACATAATGGAAGAAAAACAAAAGAGAAGTATCTCGTGTTCACCTATTATCAGTTCACGGACAAAATTTGCACGATGAGCAGCTTCTATCCGTTGTTCATCGCTTAGATAGTTTCCCATGCCATTGCTCTGAGCACCAGGAGGAGGTGGAGGCGAATTTCTCTTTGGATGTTTTGTCATGAAAATTCCATCAGGCCAGAGAATCTGTACGCAGAGAAAATACAGACTAAATTATGGGGGGTGATCCTGCACAAAAAATCCATTGATAACAGGTATGAGACTGCCTAACTGCACACATAATATTTATCCCTTTATGTGTTGGTTGTCTGAACTCCCTCCCTCTCCCTCTCTTTTCTAAAGATACAATCTGAGACTTACTTGTTCAATGCGCTTAACAGCAAAAGCAATTATCCTCCCTTTCCTAAGTAATTGGATTTTGTCAACAAGCCAGTCATCAAACGTGTCTCCCATTCCCAATTGCAGTATTTGCTTTGCTACCCAAAATGCTTGACGCCTACAAAAAACAGAAATTCATTGTTAAATCTAGACTTTCCAAACTATCGGGGCTACAGATACAAAATGTTAGAAGACCATGATGGTGGGTGTAGTGTTATTTCACCTTATCCAGCCTCCATCTTGGAGCTGAAAGACCACATCAACAAGATGAAACAAGGGAACACTAAGATTCGGGGCCATCCACTGCAATGGATATGTTTGAAGTTATCAGACAGGCACAGGCAGGCTAATTATAAAAATACTGTTAAAGGATTCAAATCTTGGGATCTTAGTAGCAACATGTTCATAGAAAATAATAAGAACCTATTAACCTACATCATTAGGAGATACTGAAAATCCTCCAGACTCTGGAATTTGAGATGTGTCATTGGTTTCAGTTGAACGCAACTTCTTAGGATTTAATGAATCTATTGAAAAGGAATGATCATTCTGCTCTGGATCACTTCCAGAATTGTCCTGATAATGATTGGCAGTTGTGTTGCTAACACTATCTGTTGTGTGGCTAACACCGTTTCCCAAGTTCTTGTTCACATTCCCTTTCCTAAATCTCAAACCATCACAAGCGATGTCTGAATCCTTATGTACGGTGTCGTCTATATGTCCATGCAAAGATTGACCTCCAGAGATAGAATTTCCATTCAAAGCTCCAGAAGAGTTCAATGCTTTTATATTTTTCCCATTTGATCTTTCATCTAAACTGACTGCAAGATAATAGGAATTCAGCATTAAACAATGCAAAAACGAGCTTGTTCGGCTGCCATTTTCATCCAGCTGCAGCTGCAGCTGCAAACAAACACTGTTCCTACAGCAGCAAGCAGCTGCAGCAGCTGCCACTGTAGAAACTAGCAGCCGAACAAGCTTAGCAGGGATTTCACGAAGAACTAGCCATTCGGGCCAACAAACCTGACAATGTTTGGATGACTGAGAGAGTGTCCGTGAAAATATATGTCTGCAAAGAGACATTCCCCAATTTATTAAACGCCAGTTTTGAAAATATTGAGATGATAAAGAGTTAAATAAGGAAACTAACCTGTGAATCCACACTCAGAAAATCCCAGACTTCTATGCAGCTTGAAACAATAGGAATTTGCAGAAGGTTCTGTAGAATTAATAGGTCGATAGAGTTATGATGATGTAAGTTTTTTTTCTAAACAAAACTGCTAACATCTGTATCACAGATCATGAAGCGCAACAAAATGATCTAACAGAAAATGCATACTTCAAGGTTAGCCTACCATACTGCAACACAAAAACAGAAAGAAAATCTCACTGATGTTTACTAAATACATAGTATATGATCCACTGAAGATCAAGATGCCAATTACGTGAATGTTACAAAATAAAGTAATACACACCAATCCCTGAATACATAAATAACGACTCGTGTCTTTCTTGAGCAATTGGAAGGAGCACAGCACCCATTATAGTTCTAAGCTAAAACAAAGAAAATGTCTGTTTCTTGCAAGATTGCTCTGCAGCCTGCACCTTGTTAGCCCCTGATGAAGCTGTTCTAAACTGACTAAAATGAAGCAGGCCCAAGAAACAAATTGTTGTTTAGAAATATCAGTGCTTAAAACTTAAATCTTAGTGAAATGTGATTATGTGAAGAGGATTAGACCTTAACTAAAGTTCCTTCAACTAGTAGGGACTAGGGACAACAAATACCTTCAGATATATGTCGAGCAGCTTGCATCTCTCTCGAACAACAGAAACCTCTAAACCTGATGAGAGGAAATGTTTTGGAGGTAAATGAAGATTGTACTGAGCATACTCTTTTAGACGCCGATGCAGGTCTTCAAAATGACGAAACCTAATTAACAGCAACCACAGAGAGCAAGTAAACACACTTGGAATGGAAAAAAAATAAAGCATATATCCATCATGGCCCATTGAACAAGAAAAAAACACAGCATGCCCACCTCCTCTTAATGGACCAACTATTACCATTGGCGTCGGTCACGGAAATAGAATACACAGCAAACATGCCAGACCCGCTTTTGACAATGCTAGCTCCTACCACCTGATTATGGAAATATGATAAGCATATGTACCACCAGAAATTATCAGAGTCAAAGTAAATCAAATGAACAAACATTACCTCGCATCTTAACTTCAAATAAGAGTCTTGTAGCACATTGGCACCACAATAATTTGAAGAATATGCAGAGTCACTTGATGGCAACAATAAAGATGAAGTATTTGAACTACTAAACATCCTAGCCATACTTTCCACCTCAGGATCCTCGTCTAGCTCATGCGTCTTTAGATCATTTGCAGATGTATTTAGTATGTCCATACTATCACCAACAGAGAAAGAGGATCTCTCCACTTCTTGCCAGATAGGAGGCTTCTGAGCATTTGACCTTGACCTTTTTCTTCCTGAAGAAGTTCTTGACATCTTCAGTTTTCCCACATGACTTCTGTTCTTCTTTGCTCTATGGAAACCAGGAGATTCGAGTGGGTGATGTATATGTGATAAGGTAGCATTTCCTTTACTTTTGCTTTCCCAAACTCTGGTAACAGGAGAATCAAGTCCAGTCACATTGTTGAATTCATCGTCCTCAGTGGCATATGAACTCTCACTCTCTACTGCAAAGTCTTCTGGACCGGCATGTTCTGCCATTTCTGCAGATAGGCTTTTCGGGGTGCCATTTGGATATGTTACATATGTAGGTGTAGTTGAGTGTCTTACCAAATGCTGGTCCTTTGACTGAGATGACGCTGTTGGTCTTTCAGAATTACTTTGATTGTAACAAACTGAAGTGCTGCAAGGAACTGATTGCTGAACTGAAGTCGAGCCCAGAGAAGCAGATCCAACAGACACTTTTGCGACATGTTCTACATTTTCTGGTTTGTAGTTCTTTCCCTTTGTCCACATATTCTCAAGGTGCTCAAGTGCTAAAGCTTGATGTGCACGCTCAGAACTGATACCCAAGGGCTGTGCACACTCTCTACCATGACCATTTGCAGTTGCTCTGTTGCTGCTTTTGGTATGCAACGAAAACCCATTATCAGAAGTAACGTGGGAAGACGAAGCTAAACTTGTTGACTCCAGTGGGTGTGAACTACTGACTAAAGGTGCATGAGAGGATTCTAATTTTAGACTATATGGATTTGTACTTTTTCCAGGTTGTATATCTGATGCAGTTTTCGATTGACCCTGACGAAATTGAACGAGCTCAACACCTGAACTTGAGTGGTCTATTAGTGCCGAAAATTCATCAACAGAGGGCATATGTGGTTCCCTGTGCTTAACAGTTGTGACAACATCCAAGGATTCTGCAGTTCCTTTCTCCAACTTATTGGCATGCGAAAGAGCAAAGGATTCGATTCTTTCATTTATAAACCTGTCAATTTAACATTTAAATACGATGACAGTAAAAATAATTATTTGAACCAGGTCCAGTGAGTTATTACCTTGGATTTGCTAAGTTCACAACAGGTCTCAAAACTGCACAAGCGAGAAGTTCCCGCGCTGTACACCGGAAGAAAGTACATTGTAGATCCTGAGGCTTCACTGTGATTGAGATCAACCCGTCAGCAAGACTTTTCAATACCTGGAGAAAGGAAACATATACTAGAATCATCAGATGACCTAAACAGAGAAAGAGATATATTCCTACAATGATCAACTCACCAACAAGCTTATGTAAGTGCAATCAAGACATGAATTAAAAAATGTGTTATTGAAGTGAGTAAATAAAATGTGACTGAAAATGTGAAATCTAATTATCCAATTGTGCAATAAATTACCAGAAGTGCTTAACATCTATATATTGAAGTATTGAACATGCACTTGGTCATGGAAATCCATCTATTCTTATACATTATAATAGAATACATGTATTATTAATGAATAATGATGAAGGGGAACATTTACAAAAGGACATAGCAACCAATTAACTAACAAAATTCTATGTATTGATCGCTTGTCAAAATTGTGTTGTGTTATGCTCTAGATGTATGGCATGCATTCAAGTCATCTAGATCTAGCATTCTAGATGAAGGGGTGATATGGTCTTATCTAGCATCATCTTTTGCACACAAGTTCATTGTAGAGATAATAAGATATATGTTGACCTAGCAGCACTCAGTTATAACATTCATGGATTTCCATGTCAAATTTGAAGTAAGAAGTGCATGAAGTTTATGCCTTATGGTTGAAGATAAGAGAAAAGATAGATGTATTTATGGTAACAGTAAAACATAACCACAAACAGCAGGAATAGTGGTTCATCAAATTTCCTACCTTGTCCTGAAAATATCTGGCTACAAATGACAAATGAACCTACTACAATCAAGATTTCGAAAATTTCACCATCCACTAAGTCTTACCTTGTATTCAGCGCCAGCTGAAAATAAAGCAGGATGCAACTTGTTTTCAGCTAAAAGGATCATTTTCAGTTCAGCATCACGACGCTCTGAAGGAAGGCCCACAAACTTCTCTCTTCCAATCTTGGCTTGACAGAAATGATAAAGTTCCAAATTATTGCATATAAGATCGACCAAATCCCTGGAAAACACAGGGAATGCTTTAGTATTAGAAGTCTAATGTTCTGAAAACATTGTGTCATCTATGTTTTTATTTATTGCACAAAAACAAGATTTTCTACCTGATCAGCAGATTGATAAGGTTAACATTTCTTGCCCGAACTGAAATCTCCCCAAGGACAGTATTGACTACATCGATGAGTTCCTCTGGACCTTCCTTGTCAGGTGTTACGCGCGAGTACCACAGATCTGTTACCCATTCTGAGATAAGGTGCCTTGTGAACTGTTCGAATGCTGCTTCAACTGGAGGCGAGTTAACCTTGCTCCTCCAATCTATTTTTCCATCCGTTTCAGTCTGATGAATGACTTTCTTTACCTCAGTACCTTTTGTTTTGACGAGTGAATGACTGGCATGATCTGTTCTAGTTACGCTCTTTCTACGAAGGCCATAATCAAGCGATATGTAGCGGAACAAAACAATCAGAGCTATGGCAAATGGCAGATTAAACCAAACTGACGAGCTCGTAACTGCAATAGGGCAAAATGATGTTCAGCGAAAATATAATCAAGGGGGGAATATTTTGTATGTGCGCAATAAAATTTTGTTTCAAAACATAACCCCCTGCAGTAATATTCAAAGAAGCACATTTCAAAAGTCTGCCTATTTGAGCACTCAAATTAAACCGATATGCATCGTGCTAGACATCTTTGGCGGTAGACTCTACCATGCAGTCTAGGATGAGATGCAGGACTATTAGTGATATGTATTTCAGCTACGAAATCCATACTATTGAGAACATGACTTGCACTGTATTGTATGCAGGAGATCAGCAACAAACTACCACTGACAAAAAAAACACTGAGCAGAGCAAACAATTGTCATGTACAAGCGACCAGTCATGTGCGGTGAAAACAACGTGCAACTTAGTTTAGTGCGGCAGCGACTGGATAATGCAATGAACTAGAACACTGCAGCAACAAGTCAAACGAATTCAAAAGTCAGCAGCCGCCTATCTGGAAGGGTTAATTGCCGAAACCACGAAGTCCAGTTGGGAAACTAAGCCATGGGCAGGCTGCAGGCAGCATAACCCTAATCACGGCACCATACACCGACAACCGCATCGGCTGAATCGCCGACGCGCACGAGCCCATCCCACTGTGGGCAGCGAAGGTGGGAACTAGCAGAGATATGAAAATCCGGGTTCCGGAGGACTCACGGGACATGAGGAAGGCCAGCCCGAAGGCGAAGACGAGGAGCAGGACGCCCCGCTTCTTGCCCTCCTCCGCGAGGTCCCGCAGCGTCTGCGCTCTTGGCGCGCCCGCGGCCGTCGTCTCCATCGCCGGCGGCACCCTCCTCCGCGCGGGGGGCGGGGGAAGGCGTAGGCGCGGCGGTGGGAGTGGGCCGCCGGCCTGGTTCTGGATTTTGTCTCGTGGAAGGGGGGGGGGGGGGGGGGGGTACGGCCGCGGCAGGTCAGGTGGTGGCGCTTTCGGGGGCGTTTCCGTGTAAAATCTCAAGAGTTTCAGTTTTTTTTCAGTTTATTAGAGCATCTTCAACGACCCTTAAACCAGTGTCCTGTTTTTACATATATAGGGTTCAATTTATAAAAAAATAACTTTAATAGTGTTTTATTTTACAACTTTTTGTCAAAAATGTAGAGCACTCCATGTAGGGATGTTCCTCTAATATTTTAATATAGATATACATATAATTTGAAGCTAATTTTTAATCGTGTTGTTAAGAATATTATGAATTACAAGGATAAAAAGTTATATAATTTTTATGTCCATTATTTTCTCACTACAATAATAAAGGTGAAAAATATCCGAATATATATTTGTATTCGAATTTTATATTAATTATTTAAAAAATAAAGAACAAATTTGATGTTTACTTTTTATGGATATTAATAGGCCTAATACTAAAAACAAAAAAATAATTTTACATAACAAATTTTATATGTTATTTGTTCACAATGAAAGAAAAAGGACAAAAAAATTAACATCTGATTAAGTATGTGGATCCATCCTTAACTCCATGAATTGACCCAAATTTGCTACACTCAAACTAGTGTCATGTCTTTGCTTTGTGCATCGCTCTCAATATTTTCTTTCCTAATAACATATTTCGCTTTAAAAAATATATATATGATCTAGGTCTTAACTGCTGGAGCATAATTCATTTGAGTGCCCTGAACACTTTGAATCATGTAGTATTTTAATTTTTAGAGCATTGTTCTAAGTCACCTTGTTAGAGATGCTATTAGACTTTTAAGATTTTCCGTTTTGCTTAAACCATTCGACTAGAAAACAACATGCGATGTATCCCAATTCCCAACTAGTAGCTGTCGCGCACCCTGCCTGCGCGCGCAGCTGCCGCCATCGCTGCTTCGAATGATGCATACTATTTTTAGCTTAAATAGAAAAAAAAATACTGCATATCTTACCTAGAATAAAATCAGCTGACCGAATTTTTACACTTTGGAGTTTCACCATGATTAGTCGATTTGTTCAATAACAACACAAGAACTATTGGTACCTAGAAAAAAGAGGATGGCATACATGTGGCTCAGTGGCTGCCAAACACGGGCACCATCAGCGTGTCATCGAACTCGCGGCAATAGTAGCGCACCCTCTTGGTCGGCTTGCTTAGGAGCATCCGGAGGTTGGATGGCCTCACAATCTGTGTGGACGTCGTCTCAAGGTTCGAGCAAAGAAATAACTGGCGATCACATACTTGAACAGATGAACAGCAAGAAGCATCTCATATTGTTGTGCACTTCAAAATGACGATCTAAAATCACAAGGGATGCAGATTCCCACAAAGCGATGAGTCCATAGTCCATACTGTGCTAATTCTTTGATGCAAAGTGAATTGTCCGCTCAGAGCCTGCTTCAGCCGTGGGTCAAAGTCCAGTCGGTACCTCGTCGAGCAATCCACAGTGCCTCTGATGAAGTCATGACAAAGAGCACATGAGCTTTCCTCATCTTCCTGGACTTGACGAATCCAATTACCAAGCACTCGATCAGCTTGGTTAGCCTTGATCGAAGAAAAAAAATGGTAAAATGATGAATTTGAGAAGCGAAAAAGTCATCATTTTGTGCATTTTAGTTTAGTACCTTTAATGATGAATTTGAAAAGCGAAAAAGCCATCATTTTGTGCATTTTCGTTTAGTACCTTTTCCATACATTATCAATCGCCTTCTATCTTGATTAGTTATACCCTCAATATTAGATTCGTCTTAAATGTCCTATAAGGCCCATATATAACTTAAATCCACATTAGAATTATGAAGGGAAGTAGGCTTTGGATGGTATAACATAAATAATCCCTATTAGAACTATGAAGGCAAATGCAAGCATGCTTTCAATGGTATAAGGCCCATATATAACAACGAAGTCGTCGTTCTGGGCTTCTGGCCATCGACATGCTCATGGCTATCAACGGAATTCTTCGTGGAGGAAGTGGGTTCCCTGAAACTGGCACAACCCGAGAAATCCTTAGCAGAGGCGCGGGCATCGAGGAGGAGGCGATGTCGCGAGGAGCGAATGGGAGGGAGGCCAGGATGGAGGCGGGACCGACGTGTGGGACCGCAACGAGCAGATGAAGCTATATTAGACACAATACCCCATAGTGGATGTATACCTACACATGCTGGAAGGTGATGTAAGGGGTATGACGGAAGATGAAGCTATATTAGACACAACCCAGAACCTCGCCGTGAGTCCACTTTGCAGGACCCGGTACCGCAACATTGACAGTTTGACACCGAGCAAGCTACAGTGCCCCGTATGGAGAGCAGACATGACATAACGTCGTATCGGGAGGACGACAACGCACACCCCCATAGACGACGCTAGGAGGGCTAGAGCGGCCTAGGGGCAACAAGCCAAGGACCCTCGAGTAGAATATAAGTTTCAACGGTAAAGTCCACCCTTGAGCTATAAAAGGACGGAACATTCTTTCTTCCACACACTAGCACACTCGTCGTAACATGCTCCTAGACAATACATGAATCAGCACTACACTAGACTAGGACCTCGGTCTGAACCAGTATAACCTCTGTGTCCCAGTTTATAGCTCGGAGTGAGTCCGCGCTTACATCCCAACATGAGGTTGTTCCCCCACTCAGCCCAACGTGGGTCCACCCCTGCCCTCAGTAGACTTCAATGTGTTAAAATGACGCCACATAGTAGCTCTTTGTTGAAACGACCTATGTACTCTTTTTAAGCTATCTTTAACAACCTCCCCATCTACTCTCTATCTCAGCCATATTTTAAACTCCACTCATAAAATATGCGATCTATAGCGTAAAACAATGTTTTGCACGTTCATATCCACGCTCCGCTGGAGACGGCTTTACGCCGATAGCAACAACTAGTGAATGTATTGTCCTTCTATGCGATGGGACACGACGCTATGTTTGAATGTGAATTAATAGTTAACTGTCAAAAAAATACTAGTGGAATTAGATGTCTAACAAATAGCCGGATAACTATTCACCGATTTTAGTTAAGTTGAATTAGCTAATAAACTAATAAATAGTTTAGGGTGTAGCTAATAGTTAGCTAGACTATTAGTTACGGTGTTTGAACATCTCTAGCTAATTTTGACAGTTAATTATTAGCTATAGTGTATTCAAATTCAAATATGGACTAAGAATATTTTATTTGATAGGTCTATTTGCAACATTTTTGCTGCCACAATTCTGATTACTTCTTGATCTGACATATGCTGCCTTGACAGCACGATGGACATCTACTGGCCTACTGCCCTGAGTTGTGTGGTTCGGCCATATAGGGCGTGTTTGCCGCCATAGCCCAGCAGCCTGGCTGCGCTACCGGGCTGCAGCTCCCGTGTTTGCGTCGCTTGGCTTGCTCGGGAGCCAGGCTGTGCGCGTGCAAATTTAGCCTATCAGTCTGGCTCCACAGAAACGAGCTCAAGATCCGTTTCTTGGGAGCCTGGCTGCTCGTGGTGCAAGGATTCCGTGTTTAGGTAGTTTTGGTCTTCTAGCCCGACTGCATATTGGGTGACAAACACCAACTCGTCTGAACCAAACTCATATGGTACAAATACGCAAACAAAGTAGTAGCCGGAACAGGCTAGCCTTAACCTAGACCAGTTGAACGGACGGAGCTGGTCCGCAACATGGTCACAAACACGCCCACAGTGTTTGTTCGCCGCCCCGCGGCCGCGAGCGTTTCCTGGAAGCCCTCCAGCAATGTCCAGTCCAGCACGCAGCAAAGAAACACTGCGTTGTCTGATCGGACTCGGACGGATCGAGACAGTTGCACTTGGATGCATGGTCCCGTGTACCTGGCAGGCAGGCTCTGGAGAGTGGAGCCTGGGGTTCCGTTGTCAGGTGGGTGGCTGTTGGAACAGAAGTCAGACACGACGAGCGCTGCTCATTCATCCAAGCTTTTCAGAGGGCCGCGACGCGACAGAGGCTTTTCATGTGGGTGCTCGTGCTTGCTTCCCGAAGCGGGCGCTGCCGGCTTGCCGCCGCAGAGAAAAATGTGAGAAGAAGCAACGGTTTTGCCCAAGGTGCCTTGCCGGCGGCGACCACAGATCGGTGGCGAGGAAGGAAGGGAAACCAGAGCACAGGCGGAGGCTTCAACATCCTGTAACAAACAGTTAAAAGTATCTCTGTTTTTTTTGCATTCCGATCTGTTTCATCACTCGGTAAACATAGAATCGAATCGAACCCATTCAAATCCGAGCAACAAGAATCCATATCGCGCAGTAAGATAGCTGGGACACATTCCGCCCGTGCTGTCGGGGTGCTCGGGCAGCCATCATGTGGCGGCGCTCCTGACGCCGTCGCGGACGCGATCACCACAACCGCGGCCGAACATCCCTGTCCCCAGCACCCATCCCTCGATCATCTCCTGCGCCGCGCGCCCGTTGTCCGCCGGCACTAGGTGCCCCGCGGCGTACACCACCACGTGCGTCAGCGAGCCCGACCGCTGCACGTAGCCCGCGAGCTCCCCGCCCTCCGCGGCCGTCCGCCACACGGCGCGCTCCGCGTCCAGGAACGCGCGCAGGCCGTCCCAGCGCACCCCGCCCAGCCACGCCTCGGTGGACACGACGCCGTCCCGGAGGTCGCGGACGCCCTGGTACAGCAGCACGCGGGCCGTGCTCCGCAGCAGCGACTCCACCTGCGGCAGCACGTTGCGCATCACGTCCGCGTGCATCGCCACGCCCACCGCGTCGCTGCACTCCTCCCACGCCACGTCCTCGCGCGCGCCCAGCGCCGCCTTGGCCTCGGCGCGGTTCAGGAACGCCCCCACGGCGGCCGTCGCGTAGTCCCGCTGCTTCGCGTAGTCGTACAGCGTGGCCAGCCCCGTCGTGTTCTGCAGCCACGACAGCACCCGCCCCCGCGCGTCCGACGCCGCGGCCCACCGCTGGGCCCGTGTCAGCGACACCGCCTCCGACTGCAGCGCCTCCAGCTCCCGCTTCTGCCGCGCGTTGAGGAGGCCCAGGAAGTAGGCCGAGTCCGCGTGCGTGGCCACCTGCGCCACCGGGTGCGTGAGCCCGTTGCCGATGGCCACGCCGCGGAGGTTCACGCGCAGCGCCTCCGGCAGCGCCCGGTTCGCGTCCAGGATGTGCGCCCCCGCCGCGGGGATGTACTTGCCCGCGTAGCTCTCGCCCGTCAGGAAGAAGGGCCGCGCGCGGAGGGCTGGGTCCAGGGCGTAGAAGGACTGCAGCGCGGCGAGGATGTGCGCGGCGATGACGGACTGGTTGGTGGGGATGTCGGCCGGGGACGGCGCCGCGCTGAAGCCTGTGCCGAGCGGGCTGTCGATGAAGAGGAGTCCGAAGCGGCGGTTCCACGCGAAGGGGTTGCGCGAGAGGGTCTCGCCGTCGGGGTTCACGAAGTAGGGGCCGAGCTCGAAGAAGTTGCCCAGGAGGCTGGAGCACCCCGGCCCGCCCTGCAGCCAGAGGAGGAGCGGCGTGGAGGCCGGCGGCGTGACTGGATCCGTGGCCTCGTAGAAGGCGAAGAAGAGAGAGGCGTTGACGGGCGGGATGGGGAGGTACCCGGACTTGGTCGGAAGTGCTTCTTTCGGAAACACCGCCGCCGCGGCCGCCGCGGGAGCAGCCAAGAGTGGGACGGCGGCAGCGAGAAGGATCAGAATGAGGCGAGCAAGCGGCGGAGCCATTGGACTGGCGGAGCCGGGCGCCGGCTGCAGGCGATTCCGGTTGGGATTGGATTGTGGGGTGTGGCGTGGGAGTGTCACCATCGGCGCAGGGAAGGGAGTGTTTGACTCTTGTGTGGCCAACAACCATGTGCTCATCGTGTAACATAAACAACTTCGCCGGCATTACGTTTTCCATCTACCAGTGACGAAGGCCACTTTCGTACGTCTAATCATAAAAAAACATTTTAGTTTGTATACATAATGTATATTTAAGTGTTTAAATATAGAAAAAACGAACAAAGCTTTAGCTGGCTTGCTGCAGGGCAGGAGGAAGAAAGGAACTACAAAGAAAAGGAGGGCACCATGGTGTTTAAAATTAACATTTGAAAGAGCTCCATTATGGTAGATGATTTCCCCCTACGCTCAAGCTGGGCACGACATTCTAGCCTCCATTTCTACAACAATCTGGTAAACAGATTTGAGATAAGAGTGCAACATGCAGTGTAGTAGAATTCTCTAAACAATATCGCAGCAACAAACATGGTTTAAATCTCATTTATACATAATTTTAGTTTTGTTTTACTATTTAAATACAGGATAGCACGCCGTCGGTGAGAAGATAAGCAATATTGACAAGTGCTGCTAATGAACAGAAAATCTACACTTGCGAATGCTCAAAATTTGAGCCCTTGATATATACATTGTCAGTTGATATTCGCCATCAGTCAACGTTTAGACATTTACACTTGCAAATGCTCAAATTTGAGCCTTTCTTCTATAATAAGGAAATTTCAGCCTTAGATATGCATTGACGTTGAATCAATGATCCCCTCATTTGCAGCGTCACTAGGGACGAGCTCATTTCGCTCGAATACAACGTAGCAATGCAGCGGCAACATGATTAACACCAGCTTATGGGGCCAAAGTGAGCTCACCAAGCATTTCACTGCAACACTTAAATTCCATCACGTCCCCAACATCAACGAAAGAAACTCAAACGTAGCAAAATCCATAAATGATTATGCCGTACATGTGCGGCCGGCCAACAAAGGAAAGTTGTTACAGTTCAGTTCGCATATAAGAAGTCAAATACACACAACTAACACAATCTAAAAGCGATACAGATAAGCATGCGAAGTGAAAACTACAGTCGATTGCAGCCACATGCAACCAGAGATCATTCAGCCAAGCCATTCGTTTCTTCAATGCCTGCCTCGGGTTCTCGCCCTGCTCGCCTCCTCTGGGGTAGACGGGAACAGCTCCACATACCTCGTCCCGATAGTCATCTTATCCTTGCACATCGCCGTCTTGGCAACTTCAGCTGTTGGGAACTCAACAAAGGCTTCACCGGTAGCTTTCCCATCTGAGCGGATCGCAATATGCACATTCTCCTCTGTCAGCTCATACTCCAGGAAGAACTTGATGATGTCCTCAGTCGTCGCAGAGTAGGGAAGCCCACGGAGCTTCAGCACCTCAGTGTACTCCATGCTGCCCTTGTCTTCAGCAGTCTTCTTAGGGGGCCTCGGAGGAGGTGAGGAGCGGCGACACTCCGACTCAAAGTAACCACCCTGGCTCACCTCGTTGGCTATTGCACTGTAGTACTCCTGCTTCTTACATCTGAACACCTCAACATACCTCCGGCCCATGTTCTGCCTGTTACGATGCAGAGCAAATTCTGTTTGCATAGCTGTTGGGAAGACCACAAAAGCCTCACCAGTGAAGCGGCCATTCTTGTTAACCAGGAGGCAGTCCACTATGTCCAGTCCCACAAAGAACTTGCAGATATCAATGTCATTGCAATCAAAAGGGAGACCTCGCAGCCGTACACCTGGAAAGTTTTGGATGCCAGTGCTAGCCCCTGCACCAGCTAAGTTGCTGCTGTTGAAGGGCTGGTAGAAGCCACCACTGGCACCACCAGTGTTGCTGCCCATGGCCCCAAAATAGGGCGGGCCTGGTTCAACAATCCTAGACCTCTTTGAGACATCCAATGGACTCCCTGCGTTCACTGCGAAGTAGGGATTCGATTCCATCATCATTCGTGTCCTCTTTGATCCCTCGTACCCATCCGAAACCCCCCAGCCTCCCATCATTGCCCTTCAGATAATCCAGTCCCAAAAAGAGAAAAGAAAAGGAGAATAACCCCCCATCTCTCAATCCCAAATTCAAATAATAACCCAAATATAAATATAATTGTGCAGAAAAGACATAATAGAGCTGATACGAAGGATAATATGCAATACTAAGCAAGCTGCACATAACCATGAAATTTGAGTCTCAATAAAGCAATTATTTGCAACAAATAGGCAGAATCAGTTTTTAGCTACGCCTAGAAATTTTCTCTGAACATTTAAATGGCATGCTTCCAACTTGGGTTGTTTGATCGTTTTACATCCAGTACACAAGCATGCATGAACAAATTTAGAGCTTAATCTGGAGGTGGAACCTTATCCCGTAAATGAAATTTGAGCTGTGTAATGAAGCTGAATTAAAAGTTGATATCATGAAACTAACTTCTGCTTGATCACGAGTTTTAGACATGATAGCTAGAATTCAGGCACAAGGACAAAACTATTTCGAGCATCACAACCTAGCACAAAGAGTTATAACAGAACTACTCCGAGAACCACAACCTAGGGACATAATTATAACAGGGGTAAACTTATTTAAGAAATACCCTACCCTGATATTGCGGAAACAAAACAAATTCCACCAAATAATCAACATGGCACTGAGGGATGTTCCTAAAACATCCAACTTATATGATAAATCTAATATTTTAGCATAGATACACATAAAATTTAAAGCTATTTTTTGGCAATGTTATTAACAATATTATGAAGTATAAAAATAAAATTTTGTATATTTTGTGTGTATTATTTTCTCCCTACAACAGAAAAGGTGAAAAACATCCGAATCCGATAGGTATCCGAATTTTATATCAATTATTTAAAAAGATATATAACGAATTTGAGGTTTTCTTTTTATAAAGATTAATAGGCTCAATGCTAAAAATAAGAACATAATAGCAAATTATATATGTTATTTGTTCACAATCGAAGAAAAAAGACCAAAAAATAACATCTGAATAAATATCCGGATCCATCTCTTGGCACAGGACAAATCTATTAGGCACAAAACCGTGCCGGACTATTTTGGTGCCCAATAATCTCCTATTAGTTGCTACGAGGGTTCACGAATTCAATAGTTCAACGGCATAAAATCCCACCAAGTATCTGGCCTCTACCATGGTTATGGTGGCTACACAGACCACCGCCGGCGGCAAATAACCGTGTGGCAGGGTCTAACGCAGTAAGGGGCATGGGTTTACACTTGCGCAGCCATTTAAAAAATAGATCAGATCCGAATTCACAGATACCTTAAGTTAGGGTTTGAGTGCTCGGTTTCGCACAGCAGGTAGGAAGAGGAAAAAGGGGTGGCCATGCCACATACCTAACAGGTGATGGTCGCCGGCGAAGGGGCCCGACGAGATCTGAGCAGCTGGCGTACAGCGGCGGTCGCCCAGTCGTGCCACGAAAGGGAGCGCACGCGGGGAGGGGAGAACACGAGAAGAAAAGACGGGGGCGAGCCGTAAAGGCGTAAACCAGTCCTGGGCAGCTGGGCTGTTTGGTTAATACATATAAGGAAAAAAAAAGTGCGGTAGAATTGGGCTGGGCCCGGAGCAGGCCGGAAAATTGCTTTGTTCTGGTTTGTCGGTCATAGTTATTGGCTCCAAATCCATATTCAATATTCATGTGGCTAAAATAATTATAGACACATATTTGTATTTTATATTCTACACTCGATTTTATATTCTACACTCGATATTCAGTATGATGGAACCCACTCTTAATTTGTTGTTGTTTCGATTAATTCAATATAGGATAAAGTGGTTCTAAAAAAGAAAAATTATAGTTAAATGTTGAAACATTCGGCTCCCTAAAATCTTCAGAGCCGTTCCATGGCATGAAGCCGTTTTATTCTAACTGGCTGCCGAACCAAACACTACCTTACTGAGGGATTTGAGGTTCACTGGATCTGCAATAAAATTGGGTAGCTACACAGCAGTTTTAAATCCAAGCGAAAGCATTTTGTTTGGAATTATACTTTTCGCCTTTATGATATTGACAGATCCATGTGTTAGTGTCTATTTGGCTTCTTCCTTGTATTGTTCCTCCTCGAGTCGGCTTAGATGCAGGCGAAGCTATCTAAGAGGGCGTAACCATCGTGCGTGGGGTCATAGCATGCTCAGACAGGGCACGCGACCACGGCCGGGCACGGCCAACGGTGCTCTTTCATGCGATGATTTATCATAACGAAGAAGAAAAGAACACGAGGAAGAAGAAAAGAACGAACTATTTCAATGTAACCAACAACAGTGGCGGGTAATTTTTCACACATACACCAAGTTTGAGCCGTGCATACAGTCTACCACCGTCCACCGGTCGACTGAGCCCGCGGGTACGCACGTACAGCACGAGCACGAACACTTGAAGAAGCAGGATATAGACTGGATGGTTCAAACTCCAAAGCAAACACGACATTACAATTAGGAGAAGAAAGGGCTCTGCGCCTCTGCCTTTATATTTCTTCTTTTCAAGGAAGAAGAAATGCCCGTCGTTTTTTTTACAGCTTCAGAATACCTATGGCACAACACGGTGCAGTTCTACAGGATAACTCATACAACGAGGTTGCATCAACATAGTCTAGCGAACAGTTGCTACAACTTCCAAAAGAATGGAAGGATTGCCTACTTGTTGTATCCATCCGTGTTTTGAATGAACAAAAAGATCAAGATTCGGACTTCTGTATCTGCAGCCTCTGGCAATTCAATTCCCCGTATGTCCAACTTTAGCCGCTTCTCCGCGCATCCCAACTATCTCCACAACAGCAAAAGGGGATCGAGGCCCGAGCTGAAACATCCTATCAAGCAAACATTTTACAAGAAACCTTCTATCAAGATCTTCATCCCTGCAGATGCAATAAGCTATACCTGGGTTACATGAATCACAGAGAGATAACCGCAAACATTGTAAGTTTCTGATGGTTACCTATACACCAGGAATCTTCAGAAGAATAAGCGAGCAGAGATACAAGCACACTGAGATGGCGATCCCAGCAATCAAATTTTGGTATAGGCGGCTATTATCCCTACTGGGGATAAAAGCCGACTTCAAGACGTTTGTGATCTCAAACACACGGTATGATAGCTGCATTTATTAGATAATGAAATGAGTATCCTTTTTATGACTGTTGAATGGAACTGTTTTCTTTCCAAGTACTGAGATGGGTTTGAAGTTGGCAACTTACAAGAAGATAGATCGCTGTAGTAAGCATGAAGTTAAGCATAGGATAATCTGGTATGAAACAAAGAAGCCACTTTGGTTGTCCATTTGGCATGCTAGACCTGCAAAAGAAGCTTGGTCACAATGTGGCGAAGCAAAGACATTTGAGCAGCATTTTTAGTTCAGTTGAATAAACTACTGCTATATGAGAAGAAACATTGGAGTTGATCTTCTACCAACATGCTATTACCACAAGGTTAGTGAACTGGAAGCACCTTCAATAATTAGGGAAAAACGTAGAGGTAACTCAAGAGTCATACCTAAGCCAAATATGGATCTGAGAAATATAAGTCTCGAGTGTAATCTTGCCAAGCCATCTGTCACAAGTGTACATTAAAAATACTTAGTGGTGGAGTAAGCCAAGAAAACACATGAACAATGTAGGTAGTAAAAATTTTAATGCTTACGCGAAAAGAGCTAAAGAGGCATTCCTCAACTGCTGGGTGCAATTGCGCAGGCAGATATAAACACTGAAAGAAACACAGTTCATTGTCAACTGCAACTAAGCTCTAAGCATATTGCTGGCATGGCATGTGCCACATCGATTATGAATACATGTTAAATTTCTTATACGTACGTTATAGGGATCCATGATGTGTAGGGATGGTACTTGTTGTATGTAACTTTGTCTAGCTTGTATATATATTCATACCACAGAAAGCCAACCTAGAAGAAGAAACACAACACCTAGTCAGTACAGTATTAACAACACAGTGGTGTCAAGTACTTGATTTAAAGAAATCCAACAGTTTCCACAACAACAAAGGTAAGAGATTGTGGGAACTTACCGTCAATGAAAGAGTGACAATGGTTCCCTTGATTGATAATCTAACCTTAGTCTCAGATTCTTCCAGCTTCTCCATCCATCTTTCAACCTGTTTACGTCAAAAGGCTCCATGTTAAGGTTAACATGATCTGAACAAAAGAAACGATGCTTAATATATATAGAGATTAGGGAAAATATATCGAGACGTATCCAATAACATCTCGTAGATACAGTCTCAGAGGGTGATCAGGGTAATATAGGTCCATAACTGAAATACTTACATTAGGATGGAAGTAAGCATAAATCATTCCAATAATCCATATGTATCGATCGAGGCCAGATCGGAAATGCCACTCATGTAGCAGGGGTAAGTGTGCCTTGGATGGCGATGGATCTTTATAGCCTGAATAGAAAATAATTAAGGTTGGTCCTGAACTCCTAAGCATGACTGGTAGGGAGAATGTCATACAAAACTACATCAATAACTTACCTAGCAGAAACGTAAAGGGGGCCCACAATGATTCAAATACCCCAGGGATTTCCCATATCAAAATTACAGACAAGAAGCAGCAAGCAATCTTAATAGCCATGATTGATGGTACCTCATTGTATTTGTTAAACAGACCAAGTGATCCATATACCATAAGAGTAAATAGTGTGTGCATTGGGCATATATAATAGAGCATGAGATCATTGTCAAGGACAATGCAACAGAATGCCACAAAGAAATTTAATCTCCACATCATCTGCATGGAAAGTATAGTTATTGTTCTAGTGCTTAAAAGGCGGTAACAAGAAATACAGGAGACTAAACTCATTAGGACATAGCACAAAATAAGACTGATGAGGTAGCATAGGCACCTGAGCAAATCTTGCAATACTAAAATCTTTCTTGATATAGTAATATGAGAAATTCCCAAATCCAGTCATCCAGACATAGCAAGCAATGAACACACGGATTGCATTGTATATCTCAGAAGCAGCAAAATAATGGTACATCAGAAATAAGACCTGGAAACACAGAACGAATAATTAGTACACTCTTGCAACCAGAATGGATTAACACAATACTCCCTCCATTCCAAACTATAAGGCATTTTGGCTTTTTTATATGCATAACTTTTGCTATGCACTTAGATATACACTATGTTCATACATAGTTAAAGCAATGTATCTAGAAAGCTAAAACGTCTTATAATTTGGAACAGACGGAGTACCTGTGTAAGACAGAAACCAAAAGGGAATGCAAAAGCACTACTGCAGTAAGTACATTTTGGTGGCATTTAGTTGTCGAAACTCGAAAGCTTGAAATATACAAGTGAGAAGAAAACTATTGCAGTAGTTGTCACAATAAAAGTGTCCAGTTGATATAAGGCAATATACTTTTAAGTAAAGTCTGTGTACATACCACCATATTGTGGGATAGAAGGAACACCATAACAATGGATACAAATCGGTATAGCAGAGGATGCAAATTTAAAACAGAAGACACATCATGCATATCATACAAATATCAAAGCCTAGCGAGTGCTTTACATGTGATATGGGTGTTCTCGGTTGTAAGAGCGCGTTCCCGGCCGCAGCTCAGATTGAGTAGGCTGAGGCGGCACCGGGAGAGCTCGCCGGCGACCTATGGTAATGGTTGGCGGAACCACCGGCCGTTTATCGTCGGCAACGCCTGCTGCTGAATTTGTGGGAACAAGAAGTCCCTTTTCTCTCTGCCGCCCCTCTCTCTTTTATTCCAAATCCTTGTTCCTAAACATAGAAACTAGGGAGCAATATAATGCTCAATAAGGTAACTAATACTACCATTACAAAATTGAGAGATACTTGCTGCTAAATAAGCCGCAGCTGATTACTTTCCTCAACTACTGCTTCCTAAAATACACCCTATTCGGTTGGGCCATATCAATACTCCCCCCCTCGACAACAAGCTTGTCCTCAAGCTTGAAATCTGGGTGTGCACGCCGAAATTCCAGGGCATCTTCCCACGTAGCCTCTTCAATATCCTGTCATGTCCATTGGATCAAGAACTGGCGATGACCTTGAATGAAGCGTTGAGCCAATATGCTGTAAGGAACCAACTGTGCAGATTCTGAAGACGGATAAGAAACATCAGCCGGTAAATCGGGAGCTACGACCGGAGGAGTGCCTTTAAAGGGTTTCAACATGGAGACATGAAAAACATCATGAATTTTGGCCGTGGTTGGGAGAACTAGGCGATATGCCACCTCGCCTACCTTGCTGACCACCAAATAAGGACCAAAAAATTTGGGCGCCAGCTTGTGATAGTGTCCCTGTCGCACTGAAAGTTGGCGATGGCTCTGAAGCTTCAACCAAACCCAATCACCCACCGCATAAGTAACCTCACGGTGATGAAGGTCATAACGTTGTTTCAACCGGTTCTGGGCGGTCAACAAATGATGACGAGCTCGATCCAATAATGCATCCCGATCCACTAACCTTCTATCAACGACATCTACCAGAGTGATGCCCTGGCTGTAAGGAACCAATGGAGGGGGTTTGCGACCATAGACCAATTCAAAAGGAGTCATCTGAAGTGCCGAATGATACGAGGAATTGTAACAGAATTCTGCCCAAGGTAGCCATTGAACCCAAGTGGAGGGTCGCTCAGTGGCTAAACAGCGAAGATACATCTCAATAGTACGATTCACCACCTCTGTCTGGTCGTCCGTCTGAGGGTGATATGAGGAAGAGGTGAGGAGTTTTGTGCCACAACGCTTAAAAAGATTCTGCCAGAAGGTGCTAGTGAACACCGGATCGCGATCGGACACAATAGACTCGGGCACCCCATGGAGCCTCACCACTTGGTCAAAGAAAATATCCGCAACCGCAGATGTTGTAGCGGGCCGCTTGATAGCAATAAAATGACCATATTTGGATAAGCGATCCACCACTACCAACAGAGCTGACTTCCCTTGAGACTTTGGAAGTCCTACTATGAAATCCATGGATATATCTGGCCAAATGTGTTGCGGGATTGATAATGGTTGCAGAAGACCAGCAGGCGCTAAGGTACTCGCTTTATGCTGCTGGCAGACAGCACACTGGTGAATGTATTGCTCCACTGACCCCCGCAGGTTCTCCCAGAAAAAACTTTGCTTAATACGATGCAGTGTTTTGTGCACTCCTTCATGGGTCACATTGTGGTAGGCAGCCACCACCTGGGAACGAAAGGAAGAGGTTGCTGGAATGAATAACCGTTGTTTGCGAAAGACCAGGCCCCCATGTGTGGACCAAATGTGTGCAGCGGGTGTCGCTGAATTGCTGGAATCCGACTCCTCCTGAGAACCCTGAAATTCTGGCCATGAAATGTAGCGATCTTCAGTCTCCCAGTTGTCCAACACCTCCTGCGCTTCGCCGCGCAGGTGCATGCCCGCCATCTCCACCCACTCCTCCTGGGGCACCGCATGCAGTCGGCCGTACCGCTCGCACTGGCGGAGCCAGAGCAGAGGGTCCTCTCCGCCATCGAACAGCGACAGTTCGTAGCGAGGCACGTGTGGCTGAAAGTAGCCTAGAGGGGGGTGAATAGGCTAATCTGAAAATTTTCACAATAAACTTCGAAAGATTGTTAAATACACAGTAGCGATCTTCAGTCTCCCAGTTGTCCAACACCTCCTGCGCTTCGCCGCGCAGGTGCATGCCCGCCATCTCCACCCACTCCTCCTGGGGCACCGCATGCAGTCGGCCGTACCGCTCGCACTGGCGGAGCCAGAGCAGAGGGTCCTCTCCGCCATCGAACAGCGACAGTTCGTAGCGAGGCACGTGTGGCTGAAAGTAGCCTAGAGGGGGGTGAATAGGCTAATCTGAAAATTTTCACAATAAACTTCGAAAGATTGTTAAATACACAGTTCGACTGGTGCAGGCCGGTTCAACAGCTACATGCGCAAGTTGAACCACTCTGAACCAATCCAAATGTTTTAAAAACTTTAGACTAAAATCTACTAGAAAAAGTATTTCGCGAGTTCTTGTGAGAAGTAAGGTATAGCTAAGTTAGGATGAAAAGATGAATATGTAAAGGCTATTTCACTTCTAGATAAACTCTACGGAAAAATCTTTATGTCAATCTTGCAAGTAAAAATATCTTAAGTTAAAAACAAGCAAGAACACAAGACAAAAGATTTAATCCGAGGTTCGGCCACACCACAAAGGTGTCCTACTCCCCGTTGAGGAGCCCACAAAGGGCCAGGTCTTTTTCAACCCTAATCCTCCAAAAGCCGACCACAAAGGTCAAGTCAATCTCTTCTTATCTTAGCTCAAAGAGCGGGTGATACAAACTTCTTGGGGTCGTCCACAAATTTGGAGACTCCCAAGCAACCTCAAAAGATCTTGAAACCTAGGGTTTCAAGAACACCAAGAAAGCACAAGAGGGGTTTGCACAAGCTCAAGTCTTTGTAAAAAGAGATGGGAGAGGAAAACCAAATCGTGAGCACAAGCACAAACCTCACACCCAAGAGCTCCTCCAACAAGGTTGAATCTTGAGGAAGATTTAAGTGTGAGAGAGATGGGAGAGATGAGTGCTTTGTCTCAAGTTAGGTGAGCAATAAATGTGTGAGTGTCCAGCCGCATTGAAGAAGGGAGAGAGAGGGTTCTATTTATAGTCACGGCTCAAAAACTAGCCGTTTGACCAGAAACCTCGCAGAAGACCGGTTGAGCCACCCCCTAGGGCGGTTGAACCGCCCCCTGACAGGTCAGCAGACTGTCTGGCAGACTGACCTGCAGGCGGGTCAGACAGGACAGGACCGGTTGAACCGCCTGTCATGCAATCAACCGTCTCTATCTTCACAAGATCTACAAAAAGACTGCTTATGAGCTTCTCACTGGTAACAAACCTAAAGTTGATTATTTTAGAGTATTTGGTTGTAAGTGTTTTATTCTTAACAAGAAAGTCAAGAGCTCAAAGTTTGCTCCTAGAGTGGACGAGGGTTTCTTGCTTGGTTATGCATCAAATGCGCATGGATATCGCGTTTTCAACAATACCACCGGTCTTGTTGAAATAGCGATAGACGTGACATTTTATGAGTCTAATGGCTCGCAAGGGCATGTTTCTAATGGCACTGCAGGAAATGAAGAACTACCTTGTGAGGCCATAAAGAAATTTGCAATAGGTGAAGTGAGACCTCAAGAAAAGGATGATGAGGAAGGAACTTTGTAGATGACCAATGAGGTTGTTGATGTGGGTGCAAAGGTGGTGGGTGACAAATCCTCCACCCAAGCAAACCCATCAACCTCAAGTCATCCAAGTCTTGAAGAAAATCATCAATTCCAAAGGATGCCAACTGTGGTAGAAGATAAACACGAAAGTGTTAATGGTGAAGTGCCTCTTGATCAAGTGAATGATGAAGAAGAGCAAATACAAAGACAACCATCAGTGTCTCATCCTAGAGTCCATCATACCATTCAAATGGACCATCCGGTGGACAACATCCTGGGTAGCATCAGGAGAGGGGTAACAACTTGATCTCGTTTAGCTAATTTTTGTGAATTTTACTCGTTTGTTTCCTCTCTTGAGCCACTTAAGGTTGAAGAAGCATTGTGTGATCCAGATTGGATAATTGTCATGCAAGAGGAGTTGAACAACTTCTCCCGGAATGAAGTTTGGTCCTTAGTCCAAAGACCCAAACAAAATGTGATTGGGACAAAATGGGTCTTTAGAAACGAACAAGATGAAAATGGCGTGGTTACAAGAAACAAAGCACGGTTGGTTGCCCAAGGCTACACTCAAGTGGAAGGACTTGATTTTGGTGAAACATATGCGCCGGTAGCAAGGTTAGAGTCAATTAGAATATTAATTGTCTATGCTACTAACCATGACTTCAAACTATATCAAATGGATGTCAAGAGCGCATTTCTAAATGAACCACTACAAGAGAGGGTCTATGTGGAGCAACCACCGGGCTTTGAAGATCCAAAGAAGCCAAACCATGTTTACCTACTTCACAAGGCACTCTACGGGCTTAAACAAGCCCCTAGAGCTTGGTATGATTGCCTTAAAGATTTCTTGCTTAAAAATGGTTTTGAAATAGGAAAAGTAGACTCTACTTTATTCACTCGCAAAGTTGACAATCAATTATTTGTTTGTCAAATATATGTCGACAACATTATATTTGGCAGTACTGATGAAACTTTTTGTGAGGAATTTAGTAGGGTTATGACAAATAGGTTTGAGATGTTCATGATGGGTGAGCTCAAGTAATTCCTGGGTTTTCAAGTTAAACAACTTAAGGAAGGAACCTTTCTGTGCCAAACCAAGTACACACAAGACATGCTCAAAAAGTTTGGCATGGAAAAGACAAAGCACGCCAAGACACCAATGGCTTCAAGTGGTCATCTCGACTTAAATGAAGAAGGTAAATCTGTAGATCAAAAGCTTTATAGATCAATGATAGGATCTCTACTATATTTGTGTGCATTTAGGCCAGATATCATGCTTATTGTGTGCATATGTGCCCGTTTTCAAACTAACCCAAAAGAGTGTCACTTAGTGGCCGTTAAGAGAATTTTGAGATATCTAGTTCACACCCAAAATCTAGGTCTCTGGTATCCTAAGGGCTCCTTTTCCGATTTATTTGGCTACTCTGATTCAGACTATGCCGGTTGTAAAGTAGATCGAAAAAGCACCTCAGAGACTTGCCAATTCCTTGGGCGGTCCCTGGTGTCTTGGAGCTCTAAGAAGCAAAACTGTGTTGCACTTTCCACTGCCGAGGCCGAATACATAGCTGCTGGTGCTTGTTGTGCTCAGTTGCTATGGATGAAGCAAACTTTGAGAGATTTTGACTGTGAGTTTAAAAGAATCCACTACTTTGTGACAATGAGAGCGCCATTAAACTAGCCAACAATCCTGTGCAACATTCTAGAACCAAACACATAGATATAAGACACCATTTTCTGAGGGACCACGAAGTAAAAGGAGATGTCGAATTATGTCATGTAAACACAGAAAATCAACTAGCCGATATCTTCACAAAACCCTTCGATGATACTAGATTTTGCTTTCTTAGGAGTGAATTAAATATCTTAGATTCTCGTAACTTAACTTGAAAACGGACACACCGATTGTTTGATTCACTATTTTTTGATTGATAGTTTTAAAGCTTTGTGATGATCTTTCGAAACTTGGTGGAAATGTTAAAATTCAAATGAATTTGAGTGCTAAGATTTTTTAAAATTTTTCACTTGAAGCTCAACTGGCTTGGCCGGCTGAACTTTCTAGTTCAGCTGGAGGAGGCCAGCTGAACTTCGGAGCTAAACTTCAGCTCAGCTGCTTTTAACCAGAATTAACCAGGACTATCCTGGCCAAAACCGGTTGAATCGGTATTGAGGACCGGTTGAACCGGTCTGGCTCTGACTGGTCTGCTGCAGTTCTGTCCGCGCAGACTTTTTGCAGCTGTGTCAGCCGTGTCAGCTCCTGTGTCAGCCGCGCAGCAGCTTTTGCAGTTGACTGGTCACATCTGCGCTGCACCTTTTTGACTTTTGTGGCTTTTGGAATCTGCTGCTTTAATTAATGTCATGTCAGGTCGCGTCAGTCACTTTTTGGAACACCTTTTCAGAAACCTGTGCAGTACTTTTTCAGCTTTTACTGTTTGAAGAATCTGCTTTTTACTGCGCAGACGCGTCAGAAATTTAAATTTTTTGGCGTTTCTGGCCCTCTGACCGCGCTGGTCAGATGCGGTTGAACCGGCCCTTGAAGGGCGGTTGAACCGGTCCTGGGGACCAGCTCAACTGCCTATTTATATGTCGCTCCCCTTCTCTTCCCTCACTCCAACCATTCTCGCCTTAGTCTCTCCGCAGTGTTTAGAGCCTCCTCTATCACTCACCTCAACCGGTTCATAGTTCCAAAACCTCTCCAATCATAGTGCGTCGTCGCAACCCTTCCGTGATTGAGTTTAGCAGCGACTCGGATGAGATTCAGGAGGAATCTCCAGTCCCCTCTCCTCCGCCTCGTCGCTCCCTCTCTAAGAGAGGACGCGGCTCTGGTAGGATGGATGGAGAGGGTTCTTCCATGCCCTCGCAGCCGGCTCGTGGGAGGCGCCAAAAGGTTGGCGCCACTCGACCTCGTCGCAGCACTTCTTCCTCTGGATATGCTCCTTGCCAGGAAGAGAATGGGACTTTCGACGACTTCATCGACCCTCCGGCGCCAGATGCACTCTACGTCACCGGTCTGCACGTGCATCCGGCGAACGTTACCCGCGGTCCACATGAACCTCCTGTCGACTTCTCTCTAAAGGGAGTAGACACCCTTCAGCGCCTGAGGTTCACCAATCCTTCTCTCACTCCTCGTCATCCTGGTGTCTAGGACCCTCGGTTCTGGAATCTTTTCCAGGCTGATTTCTACAATTCTGTCATTTTATCCAAGAAACACCCAGTCGTCAGGCATAGGTTTATAGACTGGGAGGGATGTGAGAACATGGGCGATGCTGACATGACGTCAGCTCTCCAAAACTTAGAGAGAAAGGGGTTAAAATATATTATGACCATGGAATACCCCTGGAACGACGAGGTGGTAGCTCAGTTTTATGCCACCCTCTGGATCAAGAAAGTAGATGAGGAAGCCGATGGGTATGATTACCCTGTCATGTATTTCTTCATCCAGGATAACTGGCACAAAGTCAGTTATCGTCGTTTTGCCCATATTCTGGGCTTCTCTGATGCTGATATTCAGGGCAACAACATGCGAGTGCATAACATTAGGCTGCTCATGCGTGAAGAGACTGAATTTATTCATGTCTCTAATGATCGGGAGTTCTGAACGACCGCTAACATGCATAGGTACTACAGGTACCTTAACTCTTTGTCCAGAATGACCGTTCTCCCGAAGGGCGAGAATCAAATGAACGTCCTTGGGGAGAGTCGGGTCTCCCTTCTCCTCCTTGCTCCCAACAGTCTCGCCCGCATTAATGTGTTTGACATGATCTGGGAAGAGATCATCCGTGCTTCCTGGTCTCCTCTCAAAGGGTGTCTTCATGCACCCTTTATCATGAAGATGATCGAAGTGGTCACCCAGACTCACTTCGAAAAACATGTCAAACACTCCCGCTACGTACCCTACTGGGTTGATTCCTCCAACCCAGCTGCTCGTACGAAGCGGGCTCCCTCAGGATCTGGAGGCCCTGCCTCCTCTGCTGAGCCACCTCCCCAGCCTCCTCATCATCCATCTTCCTCTCGCGCCGCCGCTGCCTCGCGTCCCTCTCCTGGCCGCGGATCTCCCATGCCACGTGGTCGTGGTCGTGGCCGAGGGATGGGTGCCCGCTTGGTCCATGGGATTGTGGCATTTTTTTCTATGTGCTGGAACATTTCTGCTGATGTACATGAGCTGGCAAGGCGTCACCGGGAGACTGACGACAATCTTCGTCGTCAAGCTTCCACTATGGGTATGCCCCTCGCTCGCCTGACGTGCCTCTCCATCCTCCTCCCCCGGAGATCAATGAGTGGCACCGGCAGGCCTACGGGGTGTCATTTATGTCAGCAGACGACGAAGAAGAAGCCTACGTTGATGATCGCGAGCAGTTTGCCCCACCTCCCTACCATGGGGATCCGGGTCAATCATCCTCTCACCCTCCGCCTCCCTACTCGGGTCAGGGACCCACTCCCGGTGACCCTAGGCCATCCGGCTCTGGTTACCATCACCACCCTCCACCTCCTCATCATCGTACATCTTCGGCATCTGTTTTTTCTGCGGCTGATGAGCTACCTAGGGACTCCTCATTCGAGGAAGACGTGATGAGGACCCTCTTCCCTGACTACACATCATACCCTCCATCATATCCTTCGTCCTATCCTCCTCCTGGAGGATATTGATTCATGTATCCATGTCTCTCTCTTCGTTTTTGGTACTTGTTGCCAAAAAGGGGAGAAAATCCAAAATTTCTAGTCATTCTGTTTGTGGTTTTTTCGGTTATGTATTTCTTTTGGTTTATTTTTGTTTTGGCCACTGTTGTGTCTTGTATCCTCTTATCATTGTATGAAATAAAACTGTTGGGTTATTATTCAAAGTGATATGATGGTCTTCTGGCCATCATCTTTTGTCCCGTCAGTTTGTAATGATTGCTTTGCTATGAAGTAAAAATGATGTGTATTTAGAGATAGTCATATGCATCACAACTCCTGTTTGACACTCTTGCACCCCTCGGATGGTTGTATTCAGTATGATTTTTGTCACTATCTCTAAATGTGTTGCTCACATGACATATTATGTCAAAACATTGGATTCACAATCGTGCACACATTTAGTCTAAAGTTTATAAAACAGTTGGATTGGTTCAGAGTGGTTCAACTTGCGCACGTAGCTGTTGAACCGGCCTGCACCAGTCGAACTGTGTATTTAACAATCTTTCGAAGTTTGTTGTGAAAATTTTCAGATTAGCCTATTCACCCCCCCCCCCCCACTCTAGACTACTTTCAAGATGGCTCCCCCTAAATGTGTGCACGATTGTGAATCCAATGTTTTGACATAATATGTCATGTGAACAACACATTTAGAGATAGTGACAAAAACCATACTGAATACAACCATCCGAGGGGTGCAAGAGTGTCATAACAGGAGTTGTGATGCATATGACTATCTCTAAATACACATCATTTTCACTTCATAGCAAAGCAATCATTACAAACTGATGGGACAAAAGATGATGGCCAGAAGACCATCATATCACTTTGAATAAAAACCCAGCAGTTTTATTTCATACAATGATAAGAGGATACAAGCCACAACAGTGGCCAAAACAAAAATAATCCAAAAGAAATACATAACCGAAAGAACCACAAACAGAATGACTAGAAATTTTGGATTTTCTCCCCCTTTTTGGCAACAAGTACCAAAAACGAAGAAAGAGAGAGACAAGGATACATGAATCAATATCCTCCAGGAGGAGGATAGGACGGAGGATATGATGGAGGGTATGATGTGTAGTCAGGGAAGAAGGTCCTCATCACGTCTTCCTCGAGTGAGGAGTCCCTAAGGGGCTCATCACCCGCAGAAAAAACAGATGACGAAGATGTACGATGAGGAGGAGGAGGTGGAGGGTGGTGATGGTAACTAGAGCCGGATAGCCGCGGGTCACCAAGAATGGGTCCCGGACCCGGGTAGGGAGGAGGATGAGAGGATGATTGACCCGGATCCCCATGGTAGGGAGGCGGAGCAAACTGCTCGCGATCATCAACGTAGGCTTCTTCTTCTTCGTCGTCGTCGTCTGCTGACATAAAGGGCACCCCGTAGGCCTGCCGGTGCCACTCATTGATCTCCGGGGGAGGAGGATGGAGAGGCACGTCAGGCGAGCGAGGGGCAAAGGGCATACCCATAGTGGAAGTTTGACGACGAAGATTGTCGTCAGTCTCCCGCTGACGCCTTGCTAGCTCATGTACATCAGCAGAAATGTTCCGGCACATAGAGAAAAATGCCGCAATCCCATGGACCAAGCGAGCACCCATCCCTCGGCCACGACCACGACCACGTGGCATGGGAGATCCGCGGCCAGGAGAGGGACGCGAGGCAGCGGCGGCGCGAGAGGAGGATGGGTGATGAGGAGGCTGGGGAGGTGGCTCATCAGAGGAGGCAGGGCCTCCAGACCCTGAGGGAGCCCGCTTCGTACGAGCAGCTGGGTTAGAGGAATCAACCAAGTAGGGTACATAGCGGGAGTGTTTGACATGTTTTTCGAAATGAGTCTGGGTGACCACTTCGATCATCTTCATGATAAAGGGTGCATGAAAACACCCTTTGAGAGGAGGCCAGGAAGCACGGATGATCTCTTCCCAGATCATGTCAAACACATTAATGCGGGCGAGACTGTTGGGAGCAAGGAGGAGAAGGAAGAACCGACTCTCCCCAAGGACGTTCATTTGATTCCTGCCCTTCGGGAGAACGGTCATCCTGGACAAAGAGTTAAGGTACCTGTAGTACCTATGCATGTTGGCGGTCGTCCAGAACTCCCGATCCATAGAGACATGAATAAATTCAGTCTCTTCCCGCATGGGCAGCCTAATGTCATGCACTCGCATGTTGCTGCCCTGAATAACAGCATCAGAGAAGCCCAGAATATGGGCAAAACGACGATAACTGACTTTGTGTCAGTTACCCTGGATGAAGAAATACATGATAGGGTAATCATACCCATCGACTTCCTCATCTACTTTCTTGATCCAGAGGGTGGCATAAAACTGAGATACCACCTCGTCGTTCCAGGGGTATTCCATGGTCATAATATTTTTTAACCCCTTTCTCTCTAAGTTGCGGAGAGCTGACGTCATGTCAGCATCGCCCATGTTCTCACATCCCTCCCAGTCTATAAACCTATGCCTGACGACTGGGTGTTTCTTGGATAAAATGACAGAATTGTAGAAATCAGCCTGGAAAAGATTCCAGAACCGAGGGTCCTGGACACCAGGATGACGAGGAGTGAGAGAAGGATTGATGAACCTCAGGCGCTGAAGGGTGTCTACTCCCTTCAGAGAGAAGTCGACAGAGGTTCATGTGGACCGCGGGTAACGTTCGCCGGATGCATGTGCAGACCGGTGACGTAGAGTGCATCTGGCGGCGGAAGGTTGATGAAGTCGTCGAAAGCCCCATCCTCCTCCTGGCAGGGAGCATATCCAGAGGAAGAAGTGCTACGACGAGGTCGAGTGACGCCAACCTTTTGGCGCCTCCCGCGAGCCGGCTGCGAGGGCATGGAAGAACCCTCTCCATCCATCCTACCAGAGCCGCGTCCTCTCTTAGAGAGGGAGCGACGAGGCGGAGGAGAGGGGACGGGAGATTCCTCCTAAATCTCATCTGAGTCGCTGCTGAACTCAATCACGGATGGGTTGCGACGACGCACCATGTTTGGAGAGGTTTTGAAACTATGAACCGGTTGAGGTGAGTGAGAGAGGAGGCTCTAAACACTGCGGAGAGACTAAGTCGAGAATGATTGGAGTGAGGGAAGAGACGGGGAGCGACATATAAATAGGCAGTTGAGCTGGTCCCCAGGACCGGTTCAACCGCCCACCAAGGGTCGGTTCAACCGCATCTGACCAGCGCGGTCAGAGGGCCAGAAACGGTCAGAGGGAAAACGCCCAAAAAAAAATTAAATTTCTGACGCATCTGTGCAGTAAAAAGCAGATTCTTCAAACAGTAAAAGCTGAAAAGGTACTGCACAGGTTTCTGAAAAGTTGTTCCAAAAAGTGACTGACGCGACCTGACATGGCATTAATTAAAGCAGCAGATTCCAAAAGTCACAAAAGTCAAAAAGTTGCTGCGCAGATGTGACCAGACGGCTGCAAAAGCTGCTGCGCGGCTGACACAGGTGCTGACACGGCTGACACAGCTGCAAAAAAATTATGCGCGGACAGAACTGCAGCAGACCGGTCAGAGCCAGACCGGTTCAACCGGTCCTCAATACCGGTTCAACCGGTTTTGACAAGGATAGTCTTGGTTAATTCTGGATAAAAGCAGCTGAGCTGAAGTTCAGCTCTGAAGTTCAGCTGGCCTCCTCCAGCTGAACTAGAAAGTTCAGCTGGCCAAGCCAGTTGAGCTTCAAGTGAAAAATTTTAAAAATCTTAGCACTAAAATTCATTCGAATTTTAACATTTCCACCAAGTTTTGAAAGATCATCACAAAGCTTTAAAACTATCAATCAAAAAATAGTGAATCAAACAATCTGTGTGTTCGTTTTCAAGTTAAGTTACGAGAATCCAAGATATTTAATTCACTCCTAAGAAAGCAAAATTTAGTCTCATCGAGGGGTTTTGTGAAGATATCGGCTAGTTGATTTTCTGTGTTTACATGATATAATTCGATATCTCCTTTTGTTTCGTGGTCCCTCAGAAAATGGTGTCTTATATCTATGTGTTTGGTTATAGAATGTTGCACAGGATTGTTGTCTAGTTTAATGGCGCTCTCATTGTCACATAGTAGTGGGATTCTTTTAAAATCACAGCCAAAATCTCTCAAAGTTTGCTTCATCCATAGCAACTGAGCACAACAAGCACCAGCAGCTATGTATTCGGCCTCGGCAGTGGAAAGTGCAACACAGTTTTGCTTCTTAGAGCTCCAAGACACCAGGAACCGCCCAAGGAATTGGCAAGTCCCCGAGGTGCTTTTTCGATCTACTTTACAACCGGCATAGTCTGAATCAGAGTAGCCAAATAAATCGAAAAAGGAGCCCTTAGGATACCAGGGACCTAGATTTTGGGTGTGAACTAGATATCTCAAAATTCTCTTAACGGCCACTAAGTGACACTCTTTTGGGTTAGCTTGAAAACGGGCACACATGCACACACTAAGCATGATATCTGGCCTAGATGCCCACAAATATAGTAGAGATCCTATCATTGATCTATAAAGCTTTTGATCTACAGATTTAACTTCTTCATTTAAGTCGAGATGACCACTTGAAGCCATTGGTATCTTGGCGTGCTTTGCCTTTTCCATGCCAAACTTTTTGAGCATGTCTTGTGTGTACTTGGTTTGGCACAGAAAGGTTCCTTCCTTGAGTTGTTTAACTTGAAAACCCAGGAAGTACTTGAGTTCACCCATCACGAACATCTCAAACCTATTTGTCATAACCCTACTAAATTCCTCACAAAAAGTTTCATCAGTACTGCCAAATATAATGTCGTCGACATATATTTGACAAACAAATAATTGATTGTCAACTTTGCGAGTGAATAAAGTAGAGTCTACTTTTCATATTTCAAAATCATTTTTAAGCAAGAAATCTTTAAGGCAATCATACCAAGCTCTAGGGGCTTGTTTAAGCCCGTAGAGTGCCTTGTGAAGTAGGTAAACATGGTTTGGCTTCTTTGGATCTTCAAAGCCCGGTGGTTGCTCCACATAGACCCTCTCTTGTAGTGGTCCATTTAGAAATGCGCTCTTGACATCCATTTGATATAGCTTGAAATCATGGTTAGTAGCATAGGCAATTAATATTCTAATTGACTCTAACCTTGCTACCGGCGCATATGTTTCACCAAAATCAAGTCCTTCCACTTGGGTGTAGCCTTGGGCAACCAACCGTGCTTTGTTTCTTGTAACCACGCCATGTTTATCTTGTTTATTCCTAAAGACTCATTTTGTCCCAATCACATTTTGTTTGGGTCTTTGGACTAAGGATCAAACTTCATTCCGGGAGAAGTTGTTCAACTCCTCTTGCATGGCAATTATCCATTCCGGGTCACCCAATGCTTCTTCAACCTTAAGTGGCTCAAGAGAGGAAACAAACGAGTAAAATTCACAAAAATTAGCTAAACGAGATCGAGTTGTTACCCCTCTCCTGATGCTACCCAGGATGTTGTCCACCGGATGGTCCCTTTGAATGGTATGATGGACTCTAGAATGAGGTACTGATGGTTGTCTTTGTATTTGCTCCTCCACATCATTTACTTGATCAAGAGGCACTTCACCATTAACACTTTTGTGTTCATCTTCTACCACAGTTGGCATCCTTTGGAATTGATGATTTTCTTCAAGACTTGGATGACTTGAGGTTGATGGGTTTGCTTGGGTGGAGGATTTGTCACCCACCACCTTTGCACCCACATCAACAACCTCATTGGTCATCTACAAAGTTCCTTCCTCATCATCCTTTTTTTGAGGTCTCTCCAAAAGCCGACCACAAAGGTCATCCACAAAGTTCCTTCCTCATCACAAAGGGCCGGGTCTTTTTCAACCCTAATCCTCCAAAAGCCGACCACAAAGGTCAAGTCAATCTCTTCTTATCTTAGCTCAAAGAGCGGGTGATACAAACTTCTTGGGGTCATCCACAAATTTGGAGACTCCCAAGCAACCTCAAAAGATCTTGAAACCTAGGGTTTCAAGAACACCAAGAAAGCACAAGAGGGGTTTGCACAAGCTCAAGTCTTTGTAAAAAGAGATGGGAGAGGAAAACCAAATCGTGAGCACAAGCACAAACCTCACACCCAAGAGCTCCTCCAACAAGGTTGAATCTTGAGGAAGATTTAAGTGTGAGAGAGATGGGAGAGATGAGTGCTTTGTCTCAAGTTAGGTTAGCAATAAATGTGTGAGTGTCCAACCGCATTGAAGAAGGGAGAGAGAGGGTTCTATTTATAGTCACGGCTCAAAAACTAGCCGTTTGACCAGAAACCTCGTAGAAGACCGGTTGAGTCGCCCCCTAGGGCGGTTGAACCGCCCCCTGACAGGTCAGCAGACTGTCTGCCAGTCTGACTGCCAGACTGACTGGCAGACTGACCTGCAGGCGGGTCAGACAGGACAGGACCGGTTGAACCGCCCCCTAGGGCGGTTGAACCGCCCCCTGACAACCCTGGTGACCTGACTGCCAGTCTGACTGGCAGACTGCAGATCAGAAGTCAGAGGGGTCAGAGACCAGTTGAACTGCCCCCCAGGACCAGTTCAGCTGGTCTAGACCAGAGAGTTTTGGAGAGAAAACCCCAGCTCAGCTGCCCGGGGGCAAGTTCAGCTGGGTATGGTCAAAGAGGTCCACAGCTGAAGTTGAAGTTCAGCTACAGCTGAAAGTTCAACTCAGCTGAAGTCCAGCTCAGCTACAGCTGAAGAAGCTCAACACAGCTGAAGTTAAGTTCAGCTGGAAAGCTCAGCTGCAGTTGAAGAAGTTCAGCTGCTTTTCAGCAAGAACACTCTAGGTTTCTCAACCCTAACCATGGTCAACCAAATAATGTTAGAGTGATTTTTGGTTTTCAAAAATAGCTTTTGAATTTGGGGACTTGAGCTATAGCAAACACCTATACCTGTGCGGAAAAGAATAAGGAAGAATTACATCATGCAACACAAGATTTTACATAAAATTTTATACGTCCGTTGCATGAGGTCCTTGGTGCTTCCTTAAGTTCCTGTTTCTTTCTAATCATACATTGAGAAAAAAAAACTGTTAGTACCCTTATTTGTTTTGTCATTAAATCACCAAAACCCTCACTTGGGGTTGATTGCACTTACAGTGGCCCCCCACGGCGTCCACCCCGCTCGATGCCACCCGCGTCCTCGTCGCGGCCCTCCTGGCGCCGGTGTGGCGGCGGGCGCCTCCTGTCACCTGTCCCGGACGCCGAGTCGGCCACCATCTTGGCAAGCTCGGCGATGGTGGTCTGCATGTCCTTCACGGCGACCGCCAGTTGCGCCACAGATGACTCGAAGCTGCCCACCCGATCTTCAGCAGAAGCCATGGAGGAGGACTCGCCTGAATCCGATACCAGTTGATATGGGTGTTCTCGGTTGTAAGAGTGCGTTCCCGGCCGCAGCCCAGATTGAGTAGGCTGGGGCGGCACCGGGAGAGCTCGCCGGCGACCTATGGTAATGGTTGGCGGAACCACCGGCCGTTTATCGTCGGCAACGCCTGCTGCTGAATTTGTGGGAACAAGAAGTCCCTTTTCTCTCTGCCGCCCCTCTCTCTTTTATTCCAAATCCTTGTTCCTAAACATAGAAACTAGGGAGCAATATAATGCTCAATAAGGTAACTAATACTACCATTACAAAATTGAGAGATACTTGCTGCTAAATAAGCCGCAGCTGATTACTTTCCTCAACTACTGCTTCCTAAAATACACCTTATTCGGTTGGGCCATATCAACATGTCATCATACTCGGCGCCACCTCTAAAATTCTCTTATGATATAGATACCAAAGCATCACAACATCAAGAAAAATAAATAAGTGAAGCAAAATCACTAACCTGCATCCACCCTTTCCATTCCTCAGTTTGGTGGCGATTAAGATAGAGTATAGACTTTCCTGAAAATGCTGATTTTTCATGATGCTTCTTTAGTGAAGTAAGTGTTGATGCTATGATGAGAAGAATGTATAGAAACAGGAACAGATCACGATTGTAGCTCTGTCAAAGAAAAAAAAAGGATTACAATGCAAGTAAAAGACATAAAGAACATATAAGAAACAGGCCATAATAGATCATAAAATAAGAAATAAAAATAGCAGCTTCAGTGATCAGAAACATTATACAGTCAAAATTTAGATAAGCAACACCCACTGTAGTTTACATGTGTGGCTTACTGCGGTGCTGAGTGTCAAGAGTAACTAGCAGGAGTAACCTTATTACCTTCTTGCTTTCTGGAAATATGTCTGTGCGGTCACAGATATAGAAGTAAACCAGAACAACGCCAAATTCAGCCCTGAAAAAAATGGTTAGAGGGCAGAGAAGTATCAGCAGATGATCACATAGCCAGAAGGCTGAGAGTGCATGCCATTATTGTTAGTAAATAATCTTACATGGCTCTCAGTACAGCACGGTTTTCAAGCAGAAAAGACTCGTCCATAGTTATAAACCTACAGTTCACAACCAGAGAGATATCAATATTTCACATATCACAAGTGTACGACCTATATTCAAATGCTTGTGTTGGTCTTGAAACGGTACCGTAACAAATTCGCTTTGGTAGACAAGTTCCTGAACTTTGTAGATGGTGATTTCAACTGTCCTCCTTCAAGTAATACTGACTTTTCATCCTCCTTGATGGTTCCATTATCCAAATTAGCGTCTGAATGACTGCAGAAGACAAAACAACGCAAGAGCAGGGTGACATTAAAACACTTTTTTCCAATTTCTTTGTGGTGCATCTACTGCCTGCCTGATCTAAAAAAGAAAACTCCAATTGCAGTCTTGAATAATTTGGAACAGCAGTTCGCAGTTGGCTATAAACATTTACTAGTTAAGACCATTTACAATATGAGCCTGTAGTCCTAATGCTAATTTCAAAATAAAGTATGTGAAGAGAAATCTCACACTTTCCCATGAGACAAAGATTTCTTGTATTCGAGGATTTCAGAGTAGATCCATGAGATGAGGACAGGGAATAGACCTAGCAAAAATGACACCTGAAAGAAAGCAAAACATTCAGTTCCATAAGTCCATGCGACCATGAGTCCATGGCAAATAAGCCAAGGTGCCAGTTAGTTCACCAAAGCACCAAACTAGGACAACAAAATTAGGATAGCTTTTTATTTCATGGAGGCTGTAGCCACAGTCAGATCCAACCCCCCAGAAATATGCGCTCTTAATTTGATGATTTTGGTCCAGGAAAGAAAGTTCTATCCCTACACCCCGTCATAAAAATGAGGCCAAATCTGTTCTATATCAGTAATTTTCAGCAGACAGACAAACATCCTTGTTTCATATCACGGCTCAGCCGCGCATCCTTTTCACGGTGAAGAACAGTAGAGAGAGACAGAGTACAGGGACCATATGCCCAATGTTAGGTTTCTTCCCTGTGGCTTGTACCCATTCCAAACCACAACCTTACAGAAAGAATTCTATATGTATGTTTCGCGTAAGTCGTAAGGAAGAGAACTGGCACACAGCTTCATTGCCACGAAAGCTCCTCCTAGGAGCAGAAATCCACCGCCCCACCAAACTGGTTAGGTACGGGGTCATGTGCAGGGAGGGTGCATGTGCATTCGCTTAGCGGGCACTAAATTCTTGCTCGAACCCTGGAGCTACCTTAAACCATGGCATCAATACTGCAAGTGCAACAACCGGTACTTCACTTCAATCCAACGGCGACGTGCACAGCAGCCGGCTGCTCGAGGAGCGCATCCACACGTGCGTGAGCCCGGAGATTATGGCCAAATTTGGTCGCGCAGGCGCTGCTAGCCCCCAGAGCCGAGTGAAGCGAGCTACGAAGCAGCACGGCTGGGGCGGATCCCACGGCTGGCGATAAGCAAGCAAGACGGAGGGAGAGGGGGGCACACCTGTCCGGGCGTGACGGGGCCGAAGACCTCCATTCCGGCGGGGGGGCAGCCCCGGGCCGAGATCCCGATCCTCGCTCCCGGCCGGCGACCGATCAGCCTAGATCCAGGGCCGCGGAGGGGACGTGCGTGCTGCGCAGTAGGGGCGCGGCGGGTGGGTGGGCAGAGGCGAGAGCGATGGGGATGTGGGATTTATATGCGCGCGCAATGGCGAGGGGGTACGAAGGGCAGAGATTATCCTGGTGCGGAGGAGCTGGCCGGTGGCTGGTGCGGCTGGGGGTGGCCGGGTGGGGGAGGAGGAGATCTGAAGCAACCGGGGCGGGGGCGGAGACGGTGGCTGGTCGCGGTCGTGCTGCAGGGCGGGGAGAAATGAAAGCCCCTGTTTGTTTCAGCTTTTTGGAGCTTCTGGCCACCAAAAGCTGCTGCGGACTGCCAAACGTTCAGCTTTTCAGTCAGCTTCTATAAAATTCGTTTGGGTAAAAACCATTTAAAAATCAATATAAACACATAATCGGTTGAGTCGTTGCAATAGTAGAATTCGTCATTTTCTAGATCCTGAGTCCTATGGACACCTTTATATTTCTCCACACATAATCCTAATGATACTCAGATTCTCTACACAGCCAGATTCTCCCTACAGCCACATTCTCAGAAAAGCTGATCAGAAAAAAGCTGAACCAAACAGCTCAAATGATGGGGGCAGGAAACCAAGGAAGGGGAACTGGAGGGTTGGTTCGTTGACGGGGATCGTGGTGGGTGGTGCGTTTGCCGTTTGGTAGTGGTAGTGGTTTTCAGAGTTCAGAGTCTTCGCTTTTCAGAGAGACCGTTCCTCGCTGTGCTGCCTGCCCCCTGCGCCCTGCCATGCCCATATTGGCATGTGTCCGTGCTCTCATCTATTATCTTTCCTTTTCTCTACGCTACTAGATGAGAGAGGAAACTGAGGCAGGCTCACAGACAGAACAATCAGGAACTGCAGGTGCACCTTGATTTTGTTTTTCGGTCGTGGATCTCACACGCTGCCTCAAAACTCAAAGGTTCGATGGATGAATTGTTTGGTTATCATTTTTGGGCGTTTGGTCAAGTGGGTGTGTGTGGTTCACTGGCCTACTAGCTACTATTAGGCCCTGTTTCAATCTCAATAGATAAACTTTAGCACCTTTTTTAGCTATTTTTAGTCATTTGGTGATCTAAACAAGAGTGCTAATGGTGATGTAATAAAATTTAGCACATATTATTTTAAGTGATAAAATTTATATGGCTAAAGTTTAGCAGGAAGCTAAAGTTTATCCTGCGAGATTGAAACAGGGTCTTAGTACTAGGAGCGCATATATAGTTTTTTATTGTTTGGTGGAAAAAGCAAATGATAGAGCATGGTGATATTGGTGCCTAATTAGAATTTTTAGAAGATTGACACTCTCGTACAAGGAAAGAAAGCGACGTGATTTCATGCATATCTTCTACATGTTTATTTTTTCAGATGTACGGTGCCTTTTTAGGTGATGTTTGTCATAGCTTCATCGATAGTTTCTTACCAGTCGCTACATTTTTTCTCATATATCTTTTAGGTGCCCTTCATTTCGGTACTTACTCGTTCACTAGTTAGATGCCCGTGCGTTGCAACGGCATACAAAATATTCGACAAAATATTAGTGCATTTCCTCGACTGAAAAAGCTAAATGACGCTATTTTACTTTTCCTCATAAATAGTACAATGTAGAGGAGCGTTTTTACATCTGTAAGGTAACACAAAGTATGAAAAACAAAAGCAAGATAACACAAAGTATAAAAAACAAAAGCGCCTAAAAGAAACTCTACATGACGTATCTAATTGGTGGATATAATGAGAGAGAAAAGATGAAGAGCATAAAAGGAATACACAAGACTAAAAAGCGTGGGAAAATCCTATCCTGATTGTTGCTGCAACTTATTCAGGATGGCATCGCATTACTGAAGACAGATCTCGGCACACAATATTCATGTAATCTTTGGCGCAACTTGTTCAGGATGGAATCGACCAGCAGCCTATCTGGCACCTGGTAATGACAGGGAGCTGAAATTTAGAACTATCATCATGCCACTTTAGACGTGCTTCAAGATTCTGCATTGACGGGAGAAACCACCTCTAGGAACATGCTTTTCTATAAGTAGTGACTCCTGGAAAAACACATGTTAGGTCAGACCATCTGTTGGCTTCACACAAACAGAAGTTCGATCACCTATGTGAAAAATTATTGTAACCTTACTATTACAGTTCAAATATTAAAACAAAATCATCTACAGTTCAGGCCATTCCACCACTAACCATAGAAGAAGTGCCAATACAACTTTCAAAACATGGGCTAGCCGATTCAAGTAATATGGCTGTTGTGGCTGAACAAAAGTGATTGTCACGATTATCATCACCTTCTTCACGGGAATGTCAGATTCTCTAATAGCAAGTGACGATTCAGCAAAATCCACCTCATCATGCAACAATGCACGAACTGGAGGGCTCTCTTGAATCTGAGGCTCGTCGATCAGTTCGAGCTCTTTCTCTACTAAAACTGTCTTCGACTCCTTCACTCTGGTACCCATCATTTCAGTCTCAATCACACCCTCATGGAACAGAGACATCTTGTTTTTAGATACTATTTTCTTGTAAACATCGACAGAGAATAAATGTATGAACCCAATGAAAATGCCTACTACCATGGAAAAGAACGACAGACTCCAACTCTCCTGTAGCTCAATCCCTTTGATTTTAATCTCTCATGCAATCAGCTAATCAAAAAAATATGATTTGAATAGTTGAATAAAAAAATAAGATTTGAATAGTTGAATAAAAAAGCAAAACATATTATTCTGCATTGTATCGTAGCTAATCAAAAAAGAAAAAAAGAGTAAAAAAGTTAAGGTTTATAAACATTATGTACTAAACGTCCATAGAAATTGAAACGGGTCAGAATAAAATGGTGAAAGCAGTACATGATATTGAAAGGAACGCTGAAACCAGTAAAGCCATAATTTTCATCCAATCGACTACATTTGAACAGGGTTTTAGATATAAACATGCCAAATGGATCAGTATGAATGTGCAGCTGATGAATAGGATACATGACATTCAAGCAGACTGGGTATTCTAGAAGTTCGCACACACTGCTAGACACCACCACATTCGGTTTTGGTGGGTGCTGAGTATGGTCACCAGGGAGTTCAACAACATACAACGCCTCAGTCTTTAGAGGATCAATAATCTCCGAGTAGGAATCATCAATATAAGCAGTTGTGGCCATCATCAGGGTCTTGGAATTATATGGTCCTGCCATGAAAAAAGGATGAATATTTCCATTTATATTATGTGTGATTTAATAAAGGGTGATGATTCTGACAGGGGAACAAGTAGGCAAGCCCATGTAACTGGGAAAGACCGAAGAATGCAGCTAGTGATGCTCTTGACTGGAGAGACACAGATACAATAACAGCTTTATCAGAGTTTATGCGATCAATGAAGTCTCCCAAGCATTGCTTCTGCAGCATAACCGTCTCTGTTGATGTTATACGACCAGTAAGATAAAGACAAAACAGTCAACATTAATTGAACTTGATCAGCCTACTTATTCACAACTGGTCTGAAGAGTAAAGGAGAAAAGTAAAGAAAAAACATGCATGCCAAACGGTCTTTTAGTGAAACCTATGCACTGTAGTTTCATTGTGATTGTTTTGTAAACTTTATGTGTCAGGAATATGGGCAAGGGTCTGACGAAAGGTTGTAGATGATGAATTGACTTATGAAGTTTCAACGATGCAGATGAAACAAATTTTTAGCAGAAAGGAACATGGGTATATCCTTCCTTAGATCTTTCAAAGTTATAGGTTCTTGGCAAATGCAGCAGGTTTCGTTCAGTAATCAGTACGCTATGACACTTATACTTATTGTTCTGATAAAAAAAATAAATCTTGAAAATTCTTTGCTTATGTCTTGTGAAACGAACATTTATTGGTGTGAATGCATTATAACCTTTTCTTGGCAAATGGAGTTTGTGCTGATTGTACCCATGTGCCTCAGAAAAATCATGGTTGGTGATTTGTTGAACAGACTTCAGTTTTTTAATGCGACCTTAGTTTTTTTATCTGTTGAAACAGAAAAATGAAGGGCCATCTCAGACTAACCTGCAGGAGCATTGGCGCAGGCTGGACTCTTGTGTGTCTGCAATGTGGAAACCTGCATTGTAAATGGTTAGGTAAATGCTTCACTTAAAAATGGCAGTAAATGCTTCCATGTGCTCGTGATCAAGTAGGTTTTATGTTCAATCTGCAGTTCTACACAAGTGCGATTCATTTTGATACTCATTTCTATTTACTTTCATAGCTCGTGCTAACTGCCATGAAGTGCAATGCATCTATGACTGCGAATTGATATTATGCTCCTGCCATAAAGTGCATTGCATCGTGCTAACTGTACACTAATCTGTGAGGATCTAAGACCAATATTTATTTATGTTTTCTCCTTTAGTATCATATAAAAAACAGCACGCCTAGACAACCCAGAAAATGTGTCGCAATAGGAATATCAGATTCTAACGCTGGCAGCAATCTCGAATTATAATGTTTTTTCCAAACAAGCGAGGTCACTAAACAGAAGCGGCAACAGATAAAAACTAAAGATAAAAACTAAAGAGTACAGATGATTGGCATCACATCGGGAATGAAATATGCCTAACATATCAAGCTTTAAACTGAAGCAAAAAATAATTAGGATTCAGAAATACACAGAACATGTTATTCACTATTCTATTTGCTAGTTGTTAGCCACTTAGTCTGTTACCTGAAGTCCTGAACTGGCCAAACAAGTGAAGTCCTTGTCTCCTGCGATGCGGGCTGCTTCTCTCCTCTGCTTCTTATTGACATATATAATGCTACCTGATCTTCATATCGTTCATTATTCTAGCCCTAAATACACAACAAATTTACTGATTCACGATTATGACCATAACAATAGAGCTGGTTAGAATACAAAATGCACCTAGGAACAGTTCATTTTAAAAATATGTGAAGCCTATAAGCTTAAAAAAGCAGTGATTAATAATTAAATCATGTTTCTGGTTGGATTTCTTTCTAATTGTTCAACAGAAACAATTACGTCTAAGAAACACGTAGTAGTAATGCGAAGGTTAGTGTTCCCAAAATCTGTCCATGTGTACCTAAGCCCTGCTGAACCTATTGAGTTACACAAAATGCCACCAATAATATATCATCTAAGGCATTATAATGCTCGAATGGAACCATAAGTACCTTCCCTCTAAACTGTTAGTTCAAATCTAGCACTAAAAACATACTACAGATTAAAAGGTGCGCATAACTACCATACACTGTGAACCAAGTACCAATTAGAGATTACATTGAAGTATTGAACCAAGCTCTTTGGTTGTGGCTACCTCCTCTTCCTCTCTCGCATGTTAGTTTCCCCTTGCGATTCATTTCGTCTTCTGTTCTGTCCACCATGAGCAGCCCCATTCATCCCCTGTCTACTCAGCAGAAAATCAAGATGAAGTAGCACTGAGGAACGATGAGCAAACCTAATCAAGCATTTAGAGCCATGCAAATAGTTATTAAACCGTGTAGATTCAATTCCTGTGCCATGAATCTGAGTAACTCATTGAACATGCTTTCGGTAAGCATCAGGTTTGCTTTGATTCAACGTTTTTCCTGTGGCCTTTATGCAAACAGAGAACTTAAAATTTTAAGAGCTATGGGAGACAAAAATAGCAGGGAAGGGAACCTACGACGACGTTAGGAAGAGAACTGCCAAAGGAAGGTGGCAAAGGAGGAAACCTGGCTAGTGTTTGAGATGGATCACTGGAGGGGCCAACTTGTGATGTCCACCGCATGTCCCCATCCAGCTCGACCCTCCTGCCACCGGCCGCAGATGCATCCGGCACCATGCCCATTTGCTCACTGGAGGCCTGCTACACACCTCCTTCACTACCCGGCTCACCAGCTACACGCCTACACCAGTCCCGCTTTGTTGTTGCTTTGGTGTTTGAGGATCATGAGGTGCTTGGGCTTCAGGTTGTGGAGACAGAGTCTGCGGCTTCAAAGCTACCTTTGGTTTTGTCATGATCGGTTTGCAGAACCTGTAAAAATGGTTTCAGAAGCAACAGTCTGAATCAATGTCATACTAAAATTGATGAAGAGTGTTTTTGTTGCAAATACCAGAAAGTGGAGAAGCGATGCAAGCTTGATTATGGAAATACCAAGCCCTTAGCTTGGGAAAAGAATCAATATAAATCGGCTGAGCAGGAACCTCATTGACTGAGCCCATATCATTGCAAGAATCCCTATTAGAGGCAGATGAATTTGAGAACTCAATGTGATTATTGTGCATCAACAACAGATAGTCCAGAGTCAATTCCAGCTGATAGTCGCCTAGAGGGGGGTGAATAGGGCGAAACTGAAATTCTCAAAAATAATCACAACTACAAGCCGGGTTAGCGTTAGAAATATAAACGAGTCCGCGAAAGAGGGAGCAAAACAAATCGCAAGCAAATGAAGAGTGTGACACGCGGATTTGTTTTACCGAGGTTCAGTTCTTGCAAACCTACTCCCCGTTGAGGAGGCCACAAAGGCCGGGTCTCTTTCAACCCTTCCCTCTCTCAAACGGTCCCTCGGACCGAGTGAGCTTCTCTTCTCAAATCACTTGGGAACCAAACTTCCCGCAAGGGCCACCACACAATTGGTGCCTCTTGCCTCAATTACAAGTGAGTGTTTGATCACAAGAAAGAATCAAGAAAGAAGGAAGCAATCCAAGCGCAAGAGCTCGAAAGAACACAAGCAAATCTCTCTCTCTAGTCACTAGGGCGTTGTGTGGAATATGGAGAGGATTTGATCTCTTTGGTGTGTCTAGAATTGAATGCTAGAGCTCTTGTAGTAGTTGGGAAGTGAAAAAACTTGGATGCAATGAATGGTGGGGTGGTTGGGGTATTTATAGCCCCAACCACCAAAAGTGGCCGTTGGGAGGCTGTCTGTTCGATGGCGCACCGGACAGTCCGGTGCACACCGGACATGTCCGGTGCCCCCGCCACGTCATTACTGCCGTTGGATTATGACCGTTGGAGCTTCTGACTTGTGGGCCTGCCTGGATGTCCGGTGTACACCGGACATGTACTGTTTACTGTTCGGTGTGCCAGTATGGGCGTGTCTGACTTCTGCGCGCTTCTGGCGCGCATTGAATGCGCCTGCAGGTTACCGTTGGCGCGAAGTATCCGTTGCTCCGGAGTTGCACCGGACAGTCCGGTGCACACCGGACATGTCCGGTGAATTATAGCGGACTAGCCGTTGGAGATTCCCGAAGCTGGCGAGTTTCGAGTTGGAGTCCTCTGGTGCACCGGACATGTCCGGTGGTGCACCGGACAGTCCGGTGTGCCAGACCAGAGGCGCCTTCGGTTGGCCCTTTGCTCTTTTGTTGAACCCAACTCTTGGTCTTTTTATTGGCTAAGTGTGAACCTTTAGCACCTGTATAACTTATACACTAGAACAAACTAGTTAGTCCAATTATTTGTGTTGGGCAATTCAACCACCAAAATTATTTAGGAACTAGGTGTAAGCCTAATTCCCTTTCAATCTCCCCCTTTTTGGTGATTGATGCCAACACAAACCAAAGCAAGTATAGAGATGCATAATTGAACTAGTTTGTACAATGTAAGTGCAAAGGTTGCTTGGAATTGAGCCAATACTTACAAGATATGCATGGATTGTTTCTTTTATTTTTAACATTTTGGACCACGCTTGCACCACATGTTTTGTTTTTGCAAACTCTTTTGTAAATCTTTTTCAAAGTTCTTTTGCAAATAGTCAAGGGTAAATGAGTAAGATTTTGCAAGGCATTTTCAAGATTTGAAATTTTCTCCCCCTATTTCAAATGCTTTTTCCTTTGATTAAACAAAACTCCCCTAAATGAGATCCTCCTCTTAGTGTTCAAGAGGGTTTTGATATATCATTTTTGAAATACTACTTTCTCCCCCTTTTGAACACAATGGGATACCAATTGAAAAATTATTCAAATTATTCTTTGAAAATCTAAGTTTTTGAAATTGGTGGTGGTGCGGTCCTTTTGCTTTGGGCTCATACTCTCTCCCCCTTTGGCATGAATCGCCAAAAACGGAATCATTAGAGCCCTCGAAGTAATTTCTTCCCCTTTGGTCATAAACAAATGGGTTAAGATTATACCAAGGAAGAAGTCCTTTTGTTCTCCCCCCAAAGATGGAGAGTGGCTTGGAGCGACGGCGAAGGATGAGTTACGGAGTGGAAGCCTTTGTCTTCGCCGAAGACTCCAATTCCCTTTCACTATACCTATGACTTGGTTTGAAATAGACTTGAAAACACATTAGTCATAGCATATAAAAGAGATATGATCAAAAGTATATAAATGAGCTATGTGTGCAATCTAACAAAAGAAGTTGCGTGAATCAAGAATATTGAGCTTATGCCTAAGTTTGGTAAAAGTTTGTTCATCAAGAGGCTTGGTAAAGATATCGGCTAATTGATCTTTAGTGTTAATGTAAGAAATCTCGATATCCCCCTTTTGTTGGTGATCCCTAAGAAAATGATACCGGATGGCTATGTGTTTAGTGCGGCTATGCTCGACAGGATTGTCAGCCATTTTGATTGCACTCTCATTATCACACAGCAAAGGGACTTTGGTTAATTTGTAACCGTAGTCCCGCAAGGTTTGCCTCATCCAAAGCAATTGCGCGCAACAGTGGCCTGCGGCAATGTACTCGGCTTCAGCGGTGGAAAGAGCGACTGAATTTTGCTTCTTTGAAGCCCAAGACACCAAGGATCTTCCCAAGAACTGACAAGTCCCCGATGTGCTCTTCCTATTGATTTTACACCCCGCCCAATCGGCATCCGAATAACCAATCAAATCAAATGTGGATCCCCTAGGGTACCAAAGACCAAACTTAGGAGTATAAGCCAAATATCTCAAGATTCGTTTTACGGCCGTAAGGTGGGATTCCTTAGGGTCGGATTGGAATCTTGCACACATGCAAACGGAAAGCATAATATCCGGTCGAGATGCACATAAATAGAGTAGAGAACCTATCATCGACCGGTATACCTTTTGATCCACGGACTTACCTCCCGTGTCGAGGTCGAGATGCCCATTGGTTCCCATGGGTGTCTTGATGGGCTTGGCATCCTTCATCCCAAACTTGCTTAGAATATCTTGAGTATACTTCGTTTGGCTTAGGAAGGTGCCCTCTTGGAGTTGCTTTACTTGAAATCCTAAGAAATACTTCAACTCCCCCATCATAGACATCTCGAACTTTTGTGTCATGATCCTACTAAATTCCTCACATGTAGATTTGTTAGTAGACCCAAATATAATATCATCAACATAAATTTGGCATACAAACAAATCATTTGCAAGAGTTTTAGTGAACAAAGTAGGATCGGCCTTTCCGACTTTGAAGCCATTTGCAACAAGGAAATCCCTAAGGCATTCATACCATGCTCTTGGGGCTTGCTTAAGCCCATAAAGCGCCTTAGAGAGCTTATAGACATGGTTAGGATACTCACTGTCTTCAAAGCCGGGAGGTTGCTCAACATAGACCTCCTCCTTGATTGGTCCATTGAGGAAGGCACTTTTCACGTCCATTTGATAAAGCTTAAAGCCATGGTAAGTAGCATAGGCTAATAATATGCGAATTGACTCAAGCCTAGCTACGGGTGCATAGGTTTCACCGAAATCCAAACCTTCGACTTGGGAGTATCCCTTGGCCACAAGTCGAGCTTTGTTCCTTGTCACCACACCATGCTCGTCTTGCTTGTTACGGAAGACCCATTTGGTTCCTACGACATTTTGGTTAGGACGTGGAACTAAATGCCATACCTCATTCCTAGTGAAGTTGTTGAGCTCCTCTTGCATCGCCACCACCCAATCCGAATCTTGAAGTGCTTCCTCTACCCTGTGTGGCTCAATAGAGGAAACAAAAGAGTAATGCTCACAAAAATGTGCAACACGAGATCTAGTGGTTACCCCCTTATGAATGTCGCCAAGGATGGTGTCGACGGGGTGATCTCGTTGAATTGCTTGGTGGACTCTTGGGTGTGGCGGCCTTGGTTCTTGCTCATCCTCCTTTTCTTGATCATTTGCATCTTCCCCTTGATCATTGTCGTCGTCTTGAGGTGGCTCATTTGCTTGATCTTCTACTTCATCATCTTGAGCCTCATCCTCATTTTGAGTTGGTGGAGATGCTTGAGTGGAGGAGGACGGTTGATCTTGTGCATTTGGAGGCTCTTCGGATTCCTTAGGACACACATCCCCAATGGACATGTTCCTTAGCGCGATGCACGGAGCCTCTTCAATACCTATCTCATCAAGATCAACTTGCTCTACTTGAGAGCCGTTAGTCTCATCAAACACAACGTCACATGAGACTTCAACTAGTCCAGTAGACTTGTTGAAGACCCTATATGCCCTTGTGTTTGAGTCATAACCAAGTAAAAAGCCTTCTACAGTTTTAGGAGCAAATTTAGATTTTCTACCTCTTTTAACAAGAATAAAGCATTTGCTACCAAAAACTCTAAAATAAGAAATGTTGGGCTTTTTACCGGTTAGGAGTTCATATGATGTCTTCTTGAGGATTCGGTGAAGATATAACCGGTTGATGGCGTAGCAAGCGGTGTTGACTGCCTCGGCCCAAAACCGATCCGAAGTCTTGTACTCATCAAGCATGGTTCTTGCCATGTCCAATAGAGTTCGATTCTTCCTCTCCACTACACCATTTTGTTGCGGCGTGTAGGGAGAAGAGAACTCATGCTTGATGCCCTCCTCCTCAAGGAAGCCTTCAATTTGAGAATTCTTGAACTCCGACCCGTTGTCGCTTCTAATCTTTTTGATCCTTAAGCCGAACTCATTTTGAGCTCGTCTTAGGAATCCCTTTAAGGTCTCTTGGGTTTGAGATTTTTCCTGTAAAAAGAACACCCAAGTGAAGCGAGAATAATCATCCACTATTACAAGACAATACTTACTCCCGCCGATGCTTATGTAAGCAATCGGGCCGAATAGATCCATGTGGAGTAGCTCAAGCGGCCTGTCAGTCGTCATGATATTCTTGTGTGGATGATGGGCACCAACCTGCTTTCCTGCCTGGCATGCGCTACAAATCCTGTCTTTCTCAAAATGAACATTTGTTAATCCTAAAATGTGTTCTCCCTTTAGAAGTTTGTGAAGATTCTTCATCCCAACATGGGCTAGTCGGCGGTGCCAGAGCCAACCCATGTTAGTCTTAGCAATTAAGCATGTGTCGAGTTCAGCTCTATCAAAATCTACTAAGTATAGCTGACCCTCTAACACACCCTTAAATGCTATTGAATCATCACTTCTTCTAAAGACAGTGACACCTACATCAGTGAAAAGACAGTTGTAGCCCATTTTGCATAATTGAGATACGGAAAGCAAATTGTAATCTAAAGAATCTACAAGAAAAACATTGGAAATAGAATGGTCAGGAGATATAGCTATTTTACCAAGACCTTTGACCAAACCTTGATTTCCATCCCCGAATGTGATAGCTCGTTGGGGATCTTGGTTTTTCTCATAGGAGGAGAACATTTTCTTCTCCCCTGTCATGTGGTTTGTGCATCCGCTGTCGAGTATCCAACTTGAGCCCCCGGATGCATAAACCTACAAAACAAATTTAGTTCTTGACTTTAGGTACCCAAATGGTTTTGGGTCCTTTGGCATTAGACACAAGAACTTTGGGTACCCAAACACAAGCCTTGGAGCCCTTGTGTTTGCCCCCAACAAACTTGGCAACTACCTTGCCAGATTTGTTAGTAAGCACATAAGAAGCATCAAAAGTTTTAAATGAAATAGTATGATCATTTGATGCATTAGGAGTTTTCTTTCTAGGCAACTTGGCACGGGTTGGTTGCCTAGAGCTAGATGTCTCACCCTTAAACATAAAAGCATGATTAGGGCCAGAGTGAGACTTTATAGAATGAATTTTCCTAATTTTGCTCTCAGGATAACCGGCAGGGTATAAAATGTAACCCTCGTTATCCTGAGGCATGGGAGCCTTGCCCTTAACAAAGTTAGACAAGTTCTTAGGGGGAGCATTAAGTTTGACATTGTCTCCCCTTTGGAAGCCAATGTCATCCTTAATGCCAGGGCGTCTCCCATTTTAAAGCATGCTACGAGCAAATTTAAATTTCTCATTTTCTAAGTTGTGCTCGGCAATTTTAGCATCTAATAATGCTATATGATCATTTTGTTGTTTAATTAAAGCCATGTGATCATGAATAGCATTGATATCAATATCTCTACATTTAGCACAAATGGAAACATGCTCAACACTGGATGTAGAGGGTTTGCATGAATTAAGTTCAACAATCTTAGCACGCAAGATATCATTATTATCTCTAAGATCGGAAATTGTAACATTGCAAACATCTAGTTCTTTAGCCTTAGCAATTAAATTTTCATTTTCTACTCTAAGGCTAGCAAGAGAAATGTTCAATTCTTCAATCCTAGCAAGCAAATCATCATTATTATCTCTAGGATCGGAAATTGAAACATTACATTCATGTGAATCAACCTTAGCATTTAAACTAGCATTCTCATTCCTAAGGTTGTCAATCATCTCACGGCAAGTGCTTAGCTCACTAGATAGTTTTTGACATTTTTCTACTTCTAGAGCATAAGCATTTTTGACCTTAACATGTTTCTTGTTTTCTTTAATTAGAAAATCCTCTTGGGAATCCAAAAGGTCATTTTTTTCATGAATAGCACTAATCAATTTATTTAATTTTTCTTTTTGTTCCATATTAAGATTGGCAAAAAGAGAACGCAAGTTATCTTCCTCATCACTAACATTATCATCACTAGAGGATTCATATCTAGTGGAGGATTTTGATTTAACCTTTTTCTTTTTGCCGTCCTTTGCCATGAGGCACTTGTGGCCGACGTTGGGGAAGAGAAGTCCCTTGGTGACGGCGATGTTGGCGGCGTCCTCGTCGTCGGAGGAGTTGCTTGAGCTTTCGTCGGAGTCCCACTCCCGACAAACATGGGCATCACCGCCCTTCTTTTTGTAGTACCTTTTCTTCTCCTTTCTTCTCCCCTTCTTGTCGTCGCCCCTGTCACTGCCACTTGATAATGGACATTTAGCTATAAAGTGACCGGGCTTACCACACTTGTAGCAAACCTTCTTGGAGCGGGACTTGTAGTCTTTCCCTCTCCTTTGCTTGAGGATTTGGCGGAAGCTCTTGATGACGAGCGCCATTTCCTCATTGTCGAGCTTGGAGGCGTCGATTGGTTGTCTACTTGGTGTAGACTCCTCCTTCTTTTCCTCCGTCGCCTTGAATGCGACGGGTTGAGCTTCGGATGTGGTGGGATCATCAAGCTCGTTGATCTTCCTCGAGCCTTCGATCATGCACTCAAAACTTACAAAATTCCCGATAACTTCCTCGGGGGTCATTTTAGTATATCTAGGATTACCACAAATTAATTGAACTTGAGTGGGGTTAAGGAAAATGAGTGATCTTAGAATAACCTTAACCACCTCGTGGTCATCCCACTTTACGCTCCCGAGGTTGCACACTTGATTCACCAAGGTCTTGAGCCGGTTGTACATGTGTTGTGGCTCCTCCCCTTTGCGAAGTCGGAACCGACCGAGCTCCCCCTCGATCGTTTCCCGCTTGGTGATTTTGGTGAGCTCGTCTCCTTCATGCGCGGTTTTGAGCACATCCCAAACCTCCTTGGCGCTCTTCAACCCTTGTACTTTGTTATACTCCTCTCTACTTAGAGAGGCGAGGAGTATTGTTGTTGCTTGAGAGTTGAAGTGCTCGATTTGGGCCACTTCGTCCGTATCATAATCCTCATCCCCTATGGATGGTACCTGTGCTCCAAACTCAACAACATTCCATATACTTTTGTGGAGTGAGGTTAGATGAAATTTCATTAAATCACTCCACCTACCATAATCTTCGCCATCAAAAGTTGGCGGTTTGCCTAATGGAACGGAAAGCAATGAAGTATGTCTAGATGTACGGGGATAGTGTAAGGGGATCTTACTAAACTTCTTGCGCTCTTGGCGCTTAGAAGTTACGGACGACGCATCGGAGTCGGAGGTAGATGTTGATGAAGTGTCGGTCTCGTAGTAGACCACCTTCCTCATCCTCTTGTGCTTGTCGCCTTTCCGATGCGACTTGTGGGAAGAAGATTTTTCCTTCTTCTCTTTGTGATGAGAAGAAGTTTTCTTCTCCTTCCCTTTGTTGGAGGAGCTCTTCTTCTTCTCCTTCCTCTTGGTGCGGGATTCTTCCGATGAAGTGCTCCCGTGGCTTGTAGTGGGCTTTTCGTCGGTCTCCATCTCCCTCTTGGTGTGATCTCCCGACATCACTTCGAGCGGTTAGGCTCTAATGAAGCACCGGGCTCTGATACCAATTGATAGTCGCCTAGAGGGGGGGTGAATAGGGCGAAACTGAAATTCTCAAAAATAATCACAACTACAAGCCGGGTTAGCATTAGAAATATAAACGAGTCCGCGAGAGAGGGAGCAAAACAAATCACAAGCAAATGAAGAGTGTGACACGCGGATTTGTTTTACCGAGGTTCAGTTCTTGCAAACCTACTCCCCGTTGAGGAGGCCACAAAGGCCGGGTCTCTTTCAACCCTTCCCTCTCTCAAACGGTCCCTCGGACCGAGTGAGCTTCTCTTCTCAAATCACTTGGGAACCAAACTTCCCGCAAGGGCCACCACACAATTGGTGCCTCTTGCCTCAATTACAAGTGAGTGTTTGATCACAAGAAAGAATCAAGAAAGAAGGAAGCAATCCAAGCGCAAGAGCTCGAAAGAACACAAGCAAATCTCTCTCTCTAGTCACTAGGGCGTTGTGTGGAATATGGAGAGGATTTGATCTCTTTGGTGTGTCTAGAATTGAATGCTAGAGCTCTTGTAGTAGTTGGGAAGTGGAAAAACTTGGATGCAATGAATGGTGGGGTGGTTGGGGTATTTATAGCCCCAACCACCAAAAGTGGCCGTTGGGAGGCTGTCTGTTCGATGGCGCACCGGACAGTCCGGTGCACACCGGACATGTCCGGTGCACACCGGACATGTCCGGTGCACACCGGACATGTCCGGTGCCCCCGCCACGTCATTACTGCCGTTGGATTATGACCGTTGGAGCTTCTGACTTGTGGGCCTGCCTGGATGTCCGGTGTACACCGGACATGTACTGTTTACTGTCCGGTGTGCCAGTATGGGCGTGCCTGACTTCTGCGCGCTTCTGGCGCGCATTGAATGCGCCTGCAAGTTACCGTTGGCGCGAAGTATCCGTTGCTCCGGAGTTGCACCAGACAGTCCGGTGCACACCGGACATGTCCGGTGAATTATAGCGGACTAGCCGTTGGAGATTCCCGAAGCTGGCGAGTTTCGAGTTGGAGTCCTCTGGTGCACCGGACATGTCCGGTGGTGCACCGGACACTGTCCGGTGGCACACCGGACAGTCCAGTGTGCCAGACCAGAGGCGCCTTCGGTTGGCCCTTTACTCTTTTGTTGAACCCAACTCTTGGTCTTTTTATTGGCTAAGTGTGAACCTTTAGCACCTGTATAACTTATACACTAGAACAAACTAGTTAGTCCAATTATTTGTGTTGGGCAATTCAACCACCAAAATTATTTAGGAACTAGGTGTAAGCCTAATTCCCTTTCACCAGCTTTACTGAGCCTCCACGACCAGCAATACAATACTCTTGAGGAGGTCTATAAAACTTCCACAAGCGAAGAAGACAAAGAAATGCACAAAAGAAGACTCAATAAACAGATATTTCACCATGAATGGTAGACTTGTGATTAGGAGGCGGTGGTATTGACCCAAAAGCCTCACATACTGGCATTAATGCCACAACAACATCTGGAACCTGTATCACATAAAGATTTTCTTAAATTCACGAACAACAATCAGTGCAGCAATGTTAAATAATTTTGTGCCCAATTAATAAAATGTTTTACATTTGTGACATAGAATATTAAAACACGCATAACACTACTACTACTTGCAGGATACCTGAAAGGGAATTAGGCTTACACCTAGTTCCTAAATAATTTTGGTGGTTGAATTGCCCAACACAAATAATTGGACTAACTAGTTTGCCCAAGTGTATAGATTATACAGGTGTAAAAGGTTCACACTCAGCCAATAAAAAGACCAAGTTTTGGATTCAATAAAGGAGCAAAGGGGCAACCGAGGGCACCCCTGGTCTGGCGCACCGGACTGTCCGGTGTGCCACCGGACAGTAAACAGTACCTGTCCGGTGCACCAGGGGACTCAGACTCAAACTCTTCACTCTCGGGAATTCTCGGAAGCCGGCGCGCTATAATTCACCGGACTGTCCGGTGTGCACCGGACATGTCCGGTGCTCCAAGGAAACTCGGCCTCCTGAACTCGCCAGCCTCGGGTTCGCGCGGCAGCCGCTCCGCTATAATTCACCGGACTGTCCGGTGTGCACCGGACTGTCCGGTGTGCCAGCAGAGCAACGGCTCCCTGCGGCGCCAACGGCTCCCTGCGGTGCATTAATTGCGCGCGCAGCGCGCGCAGACGTCAGACTTGCCCATACCGGTGCACCGGACATCAAACAGTACACGTCCGGTGTGCACCGGACACCCAGGCGGGCCCACAAGTCAGAAGCTCCAACGGTCAGAATCCAACGGCAGTGATGACGTGGCAGGGGCACCGGACTGTCCGGTGTGCACCGGACTGTCCGGTGCGCCATCGAGCAGAAGCCTCCAGCCAACGGTCAAGTTTGGTGGTTGGGGTTATAAATACCCCAACCACCCCACCATTCATTGCATCCAAGTTTTCCACTTCTCAACCACTACAAGAGCTCTAGCATTCAATTCTAGACACACTAAAGAGATCAAATCCTCTCCAATTCCACACAAAGCCCTAGTGACTAGTGAGAGTGATCTGCCGTGTTCATTTGAGCTCTTGCGCTTGGATTGCTTCTTTTCTTTCTCACTTGTTCTTGAGATCACAACTCCATTGTAATCAAGGCAAGAGGCACCAATTGTGTGGTGGCCCTTGCGGGGAAGTTTTGTTCCCGGCTTTGATTTGAGAAGAGAAGCTCACTCGGTCCGAGGGACCGTTTGAGAGAGGGAAGGGTTGAAAGAGACCCGGCCTTTGTGGCCTCCTCAACGGGGAGTAGGTTTGAGAGAACCGAACCTCGGTAAAACAAATCCGTGTGTCACACTTCATTATTTGCTCGCGATTTGTTTTGCGCCCTCTCTCGCGGACTCGTTTATATTTCTAACGCTAACCCGGCTTGTAGTTGTGTTTATATTTGTAAATTTCAGTTTCGCCCTATTCACCCCCCCCCCCCCTCTAGGCGACTATCAATTGGTATCAGAGCCCGGTGCTTCATTAGAGCCTAACCGCTCGAAGTGATGTCGGGAGATCACGCCAAGAAGGAGATGGAGACCGGCGAAAAGCCCACTACAAGCTACGGGAGCACTTCATCGGAAGAGTCCCGCACCAAAAGGAGGGAGAAGAAGAAGAGCTCCTCCAACAAAGGGAAGGAGAAGAAATCTTCTTCTCACCACAAAGAGAAGAAGGAAAAATCTTCTTCCCACAAGCCGCATCGGAAAGGCGACAAGCACAAGAGGATGAGGAAGGTGGTCTACTACGAGACCGACACTTCATCAACTTCTACCTCCGACTCCGATGCGCCCTCCGTCACTTCTAAGCGCCAAGAGCGCAAGAAGTATAGTAAGATCCCCCTACGCTACCCTCGCATTTCCAAACATACACCTTTACTTTCCGTCCCATTAGGCAAACCACCAACTTTTGATGGTGAAGATTACGCTAGGTGGAGCGATTTAATGCGATTTCATCTAATCTCGCTCCACAAAAGTATATGGGATGTTGTTGAGTTTGGTGCACAGGTACCGTCGGTAGGGGATGAGAACTATGATGAGGATGAGGTGGCCCAAATCGAGCACTTCAACTCTCAAGCAACGACGATACTCCTCGCCTCTTTAAGCAAAGAAGAGTATAACAAAGTGCAAGGATTGAAGAGCGCCAAGGAGGTTTGGGATGTGCTCAAAACTGCGCACGAGGGAGATGAGCTCACCAAGATCACCAAGCGGGAAACGATCGAGGGGGAGCTCGGTCGGTTCCGGCTTCAAAAAGGGGAGGAGCCACAACACATGTACAACCGGCTCAAGACTTTGGTGAACCAAGTACGCAACCTCGGGAGCAAGAAGTGGGACGACCACGAGGTGGTAAATGTTATTTTAAGATCTCTCATTTTTCTTAATCCCACTCAAGTTCAATTGATTCGTGGTAATCCTAGATATACTAAAATGACCCCCGAGGAAGTTATCGGGCATTTTGTAAGTTTTGAGTGCATGATAGAAGGCTCGAGGAAAATCAACGAGCTTGGCGACCCATCCGAAGCCCAACCCGTTGCATTCAAGGCAACGGAGGAGAAGAAGGAGGAGTCTACACCAAGTAGACAGCCAATAGACGCCTCTAAGCTCGACAATGAGGAAATGGCGCTCGTCATCAAGAGCTTCCGCCAAATCCTAAAGCAAAGGAGGGGGAAGGACTACAAGTCCCGCTCCAAGAAGGTTTGCTACAAGTGTGGTAAGCCCGGTCATTTTATTGCTAAATGTCCTATATCTAGTGACAGTGACCGAGGCGACGACAAGAAGGGGAGAAGAAAGGAGAAGAAAAGGTACTACAAGAAGAAGGGCGGCGATGCCCATGTTTGTCGGGAATGGGATTCCGACGAAAGCTCAAGCGACTCCTCCGACGACGAGGACGCCGCCAACATCGCCGTCACCAAGGGACTCCTCTTCCCCAACGTCGGCCACAAGTGCCTCATGGCAAAGGACGGCAAAAAGAAGAAGGTTAAATCCAACTCCTCCACTAAATATGAATCTTCTAGTGATGATAATGCTAGTGATGAGGAGGATAATTTGCGTTCCCTTTTTGCCAACCTTAACATAGCTCAAAAAGAAAAATTAAATGAATTAGTTAGTGCTATTCATGAAAAGGATGACCTTTTGGATGCCCAAGAGGATTGTCTAATTAAAGAAAACAAGAAACATGTTAAGGTTAAAAATGCTTATGCTCTAGAAGTAGAAAAATGTCAAAAACTATCTAGTGAGCTAAGCACTTGTCGTGAGATGATTAACAACCTTAGAAATGAAAATGCTATTTTAAATGCTAAGGTTGATTCACATGTTTGTAATGTTTCAATTACCAATCTTAGAGATGATAATGTTGACTTGTTTGCTAAGATTGATGAATTGAATGCATCTCTTGCTAGCCTTAGATTAGAGAATGAAGATTTAATTGCTAAGGCTAAAGATTTTGATGTTTGCAAAGTTACAATTTCCAATCTTAAAGATAAAAATGATATTCTTCATGCTAAGATTGTGGAACTTGATTCTTGCAAACCCTCTACATCTACCATTGAGCATGTCACTATTTGTGCTAGATGTAGAGATATTGATGTTAATGCTATTCATGATCACATGATCTTAATTAAGCAACAAAATGATCATATAGCTAAACTTGATGCTAAAATTGCCGAGCACAACTTAGAAAATGAGAAATTTAAATTTGCTCGTAGCATGCTTTATAATGGGAGACGCCCTGGCATTAAGGATGGCATTGGCTTCCAAAGGGGAGACAATGTCAAACTTAATGCCCCTCCTAAAAATTTGTCTAACTTTGTTAAGGGCAAGGCTCCCATGCCTCAGGATAACGAGGGTTACATTTTGTACCCTGCCGGTTATCCCGAGAGCAAAATTAGGAGAATTCACTCTAGGAAGTCTCACTCTGGCCCTAATCATGCTTTTAGGTATAAGGGTGAGACATCTAGCTCTAGGCAACCAACCCGTGCCAAGTTGCCTAGAAAGAAAACTCCTAATGCATCAAATAATCATGCCATTTCATTTAAAACTTTTGATGCTTCTTATGTGCTTACTAACAAATCCGGCAAGATAGTTGCCAAATATGTTGGGGGCAAGCACAAGGGCTCCAAGACTTGTGTTTGGGTACCCAAAGTTCTTGTGTCTAATGCCAAAGGACCCAAAACCATTTGGGTACCTAAAGTCAAGAACTAAAATTATTTTGTAGGTTTATGCATCCGGGGGCTCAAGTTGGATACTCGACAGCGGGTGCACAAACCACATGACCGGGGAGAAAAGGATGTTCTCCTCATATGAGAAAAACAAAGATCCCCAACGAGCTATCACATTCGGGGATGGAAATCAAGGGTTGGTCAAAGGTTTGGGTAAAATTGCTATTTCACCTGACCATTCCATTTCCAATGTTTTTCTTGTTGATTCATTAGATTACAACTTGCTTTCTGTTTCCCAATTATGTCAAATGGGCTACAACTGTCTATTCACTGATGTAGGTGTCACTGTCTTTAGAAGAAGTGATGATTCAATAGCATTTAAGGGAGTGTTAGAGGGTCAGCTATACTTGGTAGATTTTGATAGAGCTGAACTCGACACTTGCTTAATTGCTAAGACTAACATGGGTTGGCTCTGGCACCGCCGACTAGCCCATGTTGGGATGAAGAATCTTCATAAGCTTCTAAAGGGAGAGCACATTTTAGGATTAACAAATGTTCATTTTGAGAAAGACAGGATTTGTAGCGCATGCCAGGCGGGAAAGCAAGTTGGAGTCCATCATCCACACAAGAACATCATGACGACCGACAGGCCGCTTGAGCTACTCCACATGGATCTATTCGGCCCGATTGCTTACATAAGCATCAGCGGGAGTAAGTATTGTCTTGTAATAGTGGATGATTATTCTCGCTTCACTTGGGTATTCTTTTTACAGGAAAAATCTCAAACCCAAGAGACCTTAAAGGGATTCTTGAGACAGGCTCAAAATGAGTTCGCCTTAAGGATCAAGAAAATAAGAAGCGACAACGGGACGGAGTTCAAGAACTCTCAAATTGAAAGCTTCCTTGAGGAGGAGGGCATCAAGCATGAGTTCTCTTCTCCATACACACCTCAACAAAATGGTGTAGTGGAGAGGAAGAATCGAACTCTATTGGACATGGCAAGAACCATGCTTGATGAGTACAAGACACCGGACCGGTTTTGGGCCGAAGCGGTCAATACCGCCTGCTACGCCATCAACCGGTTATATCTTCACCGAATCCTCAAGAAGACATCCTATGAACTCCTAACCGGTAAAAAGCCCAACATTTCGTATTTTAGAGTTTTTGGTAGCAAATGCTTTATTCTTGTTAAAAGAGGTAGAAAATCTAAATTTGCTCCTAAAACTGTAGAAGGCTTTTTACTTGGTTATGACTCAAACACAAGGGCATATAGGGTCTTTAACAAGTCCACTGGACTAGTTGAAGTCTCATGTGACGTTGTGTTTGATGAAACTAACGGCTCTCAAGTAGAGCAAGTTGATCTTGATGAGATAGGTGAAGAACAGGCTCCATGCATAGCGCTAAGGAACATGTCCATTGGGGATGTATGTCCTAGGGAATCCGAAGAGCCTCCAAATGCACAAGATCAACCGTCCTCCTCCATGCAAGCATCTCCACCAACTCAAAATGAGGATGAGGCTCAAGTTGATGAAGGGCAAAATCAAGAAGATGAGCCACCTCAAGATAATGGCAATGATCAAGGGGGAGATGCAAATGATCAAGAAAAGGAGGATGAGGAAGAACCAAGGCCGCCACACCCAAGAGTCCACCAAGCAATCCAACGAGATCACCCCGTCGACACCATCCTCGGCGACATTCATAAGGGGGTAACCACTCGATCTCGTGTTGCACATTTTTGTGAACATTACTCTTTTGTCTCCTCTATTGAGCCACACAGGGTAGAGGAAGCACTTCAAGATTCGGATTGGGTGGTGGCAATGCAAGAGGAGCTCAACAATTTCACAAGGAATGAGGTATGGCATTTAGTTCCGCCTCCTAACCAAAATGTTGTAGGAACCAAATGGGTCTTCCGCAACAAGCAAGATGAGCATGGTGTGGTGACAAGGAACAAAGCTCGACTCGTGGCCAAAGGGTATTCACAAGTGGAAGGTTTGGATTTCGGTGAAACCTATGCACCCGTAGCTAGGCTTGAGTCAATTCGCATACTATTGGCCTATGCTACTTACCATGGCTTTAAGCTCTATCAAATGGACGTGAAAAGTGCCTTCCTCAACGGACCAATCAAGGAAGAGGTCTATGTTGAGCAACCTCCCGGCTTTGAAGACAGTGAGTACCCTAATCATGTCTATAGGCTCTCTAAGGCGCTTTATGGGCTCAAGCAAGCCCCAAGAGCATGGTATGAATGCCTAAGAGATTTCCTTATTTCTAATGGCTTCAAAGTTGGCAAGGCCGATCCTACACTCTTTACTAAAACTCTTGAAAATGACTTGTTTGTATGCCAAATTTATGTTGATGATATTATATTTGGGTCTACTAACGAGTCTACATGTGAAGAGTTTAGTAGGATCATGACACAGAAATTCGAGATGTCGATGATGGGGGAGTTGAAGTATTTTCTAGGATTCCAAGTCAAGCAACTCCAAGAGGGCACCTTCATTTGCCAAACGAAGTACACTCAAGACATTCTAACCAAGTTTGGAATGAAGGATGCCAAGCCCATCAAGACTCCCATGGGAACCAATGGGCATCTCGACCTCGACACGGGAGGTAAGTCCGTGGATCAAAAGGTATACCGGTCGATGATTGGGTCATTGCTTTATTTATGTGCATCTCGACCGGATATTATGCTTTCCGTTTGTATGTGTGCAAGATTCCAATCCGACCCTAAGGAATCCCACCTTACGGCCGTAAAGCGAATCTTGAGATATTTGGCTTACACACCTAAGTTTGGGCTTTGGTACCCTCGGGGATCCACATTTGATTTGATTGGTTATTCGGATGCCGATTGGGCAGGGTGCAAAATTAATAGGAAGAGCACATCGGGGACTTGCCAGTTCTTGGGAAGATCCTTGGTGTCTTGGGCTTCAAAGAAGCAAAATTCGGTCGCTCTTTCCACCGCCGAAGCCGAGTATATTGCCGCAGGCCATTGTTGCGCGCAATTACTTTGGATGAGGCAGACCCTGCGGGACTATGGTTACAAATTAACCAAAGTTCCTTTGCTATGTGATAATGAGAGTGCAATCAAAATGGCCGACAATCCCGTCGAGCATAGCCACACTAAGCACATAGCCATTCGATATCATTTTCTTAGGGATCACCAACAAAATGGGGATATCGAGATTTCTTACATTAATACTAAAGATCAATTAGCCGATATCTTTACCAAGCCACTTGATGAACAATCTTTTACCAGACTTAGGCATGAGCTCAATATCCTTGATTCTAGAAATTTCTTTTGCTAGCTTGCACACATAGCTCTTTTGAATACCTTTGATTATATCTCTTTTATGTACTATGACTAATGTGTTTTCAAGTCTATTTCAAACCAAGTCATAGGTATATTGAAAGGGAATTGAAGTCTTCGGCGAAGAAAAAGGCTTCCACTCCGTAACTCTTACTTCGCCATCACTCCGAGCAACTCTCTATTCCTTGGGGAGAAATGAGCATCAAAGAAAAGGACTTCATCCTTGGGGGAGAGAGTAAAAGCTCAAAAGCAAAAGGACCGGACTTCTTCTTTGGTATAATCTTAACTCATTTACTTATGACCAAAGGGGAAGAAATTACACCAAGGGCTCTAATGATTCCGTTTTTGGCGATTCATGCCAAAAAGGGGGAGAAATGAGCCCAAAGCAAAAGGACCGCACCACCACCACCAATTTCAAAAACTTAGCGTTTTCCAAAAGTATTTATCAATTGTTATCCTATTATGCTCAAAAGGGGGATTTCAAAAATCTTACTTCAAAACCCTCTTGAACACTAAGAGGAGGATTTAATTTAGGGGGGAGTTCTGTTTAGTCAAAGGAAAAGCATTTGAAACAGGGGGAGAAAATTCCAAATCTTGAAAATGCTTTGCAAAACTCTCATTCACTTTTGACTATTTGCAAAAGAACTTTGAAACGGATTTACAAAAGAATTTGCAAAAACAAAACTCGTGGTGCAAACGTGGTCCAAAATGCTAAATAAAGAAAGAAACATTCCATGCATATCTTGTAAAGTAGTTATATTGGCTCAATTCCAAGCAACCTTTACACTTACATTATGCAAACTAGTTCAATTATGCACTTCTCTATTTGCTTTGGTTTGTGTTGGCATCAATCACCAAAAAGGGGGAGATTGAAAGGGAATTAGGCTTACACCTAGTTCCTAAATAATTTTGGTGGTTGAATTGCCCAACACAAATAATTGGACTAACTAGTTTGCCCAAGTGTATAGATTATACAGGTGTAAAAGGTTCACACTCAGCCAATAAAAAGACCAAGTTTTGGATTCAATAAAGGAGCAAAGGGGCAACCGAGGGCACCCCTGGTCTGGCGCACCGGACTGTCCGGTGTGCCACCGGACAGTAAACAGTACCTGTCCGGTGCACCAGGGGACTCAGACTCAAACTCTTCACTCTCGGGAATTCTCGGAAGCCGGCGCGCTATAATTCACCGGACTGTCCGGTGTGCACCGGACATGTCCGGTGCTCCAAGGAAACTCGGCCTCCTGAACTCGCCAGCCTCGGGTTCGCGCGGCAGCCGCTCCGCTATAATTCACCGGACTGTCCGGTGTGCACCGGACTGTCCGGTGTGCCAGCGGAGCAACGGCTCCCTGCGGCGCCAACGGCTCCCTGCGGTGCATTAATTGCGCGCGCAGCGCGCGCAGACGTCAGACTTGCCCATACCGGTGCACCGGACATCAAACAGTACACGTCCGGTGTGCACCGGACACCCAGGCGGGCCCACAAGTCAGAAGCTCCAACGGTCAGAATCCAACGGCAGTGATGACGTGGCAGGGGCACCGGACTGTCCGGTGTGCACCGGACTGTCCGGTGCGCCATCGAGCAGAAGCCTCCAGCCAACGGTCAAGTTTGGTGGTTGGGGCTATAAATACCCCAACCACCCCACCATTCATTGCATCCAAGTTTTCCACTTCTCAACCACTACAAGAGCTCTAGCATTCAATTCTAGACACACTAAAGAGATCAAATCCTCTCCAATTCCACACAAAGCCCTAGTGACTAGTGAGAGTGATTTGCCGTGTTCATTTGAGCTCTTGCGCTTGGATTGCTTCTTTTCTTTCTCACTTGTTCTTGAGATCACAACTCCATTGTAATCAAGGCAAGAGGCACCAATTGTGTGGTGGCCCTTGCGGGGAAGTTTTGTTCCCGGCTTTGATTTGAGAAGAGAAGCTCACTCGGTCCGAGGGACCGTTTGAGAGAGGGAAGGGTTGAAAGAGACCCGGCCTTTGTGGCCTCCTCAACGGGGAGTAGGTTTGAGAGAACCGAACCTCGGTAAAACAAATCCGTGTGTCACACTTCATTATTTGCTCGCGATTTGTTTTGCGCCCTCTCTCGCGGACTCGTTTATATTTCTAACGCTAACCCGGCTTGTAGTTGTGTTTATATTTGTAAATTTCAGTTTCGCCCTATTCACCCCCCCTCTAGGCGACTATCAATACCTAAATAAATGCTCTGATTGTTGCACTGATTGTTGTAATATGGGGAATAATGTGATGTGTAAGCTGAGGTACTTGAGGGTCAGGATACCCCTCTTGGACTGCGCCTCGTCACCGACGTAGGCGTCCTTCTGCCCCATCCCGACCATGACACCAGTGTGGCGCGGGCGCCCCACGATGCTGGGGAAGACGGCCCTCGGGGCGTCGTCGCCAGCGAACCCAGCCTGCCGAGGTTGGTGTTGTTGTTAGGGCCCCAACAGCCACCGAGAACCTTGCATTCTCAAGAACAGATGTGACCAAACCGGTGGCTTACCTTGACCATGCCAGTTCCGTTGTCGCAGACGAGGGGCTGGATATCCTCGGCATCGGCCATTTTATACCTACACCAGAGCTCGCCCGATGCCACGTTTGTTAAAACAAGCAGAAAGTATCCATGAGTTGCTCTACATAATCCATTCTAAAAGGCATCAATTGAAGCTATTCTCTGTTTCTATTTTGCTCCCAGCATAAGACAGTAATAAAAAAACATGGCATTGACCACCAAACCACAGATCGGGCCATTTCGTTAACGAAAGGCACGCGATGACGCCAGATCACGCGCGCAAGCACGCAGATCTGTTGCATTTCAAATAAACGCACGCCCCAATTCCAGCGAGATCCAGCCGGATCCGCTGCAGGAGCGTGCAAGCGCGAGATCGGATCGGCTTGGCACGACCCCTAGCGAGCAATGCTAGGCGGATCTGGGAGAGCTGCACCGCGCCCCCGCGCCACGCGCTGGCAAGAGCAGGCAGAGAGGGGCTCTAGGGTGACTGCAGAGATGGTGAGAGACAGTTACCGGATTAACGGAGGATCCACGGTGAGGAGGCGAGGTGCGGTGAGCTCAGGCAGGCAGAGAAGAGCAAAGGAAGAGAGAGCGGTGGTGGTGATGGTTCTGTAGGGTTGCTCCCGTGGCCGTGAACCTCTTGGCTCAAAAATGACCTTGAACCTCTTGGCTCGCGACGGGTGGGAATCACGCCGAGCGCCGGTTTTCTCCCGTGGCCACCATCACCGCCTGCGCGCGCGCTAGATTCAGGTGTCTAGTTCGAATGGGGCTACGTCGGAGTCGTCCTTAGAGTCCTCGACGAGGGGAGGGAGAAGAGAGAGGTGGGCATCGACGGGAGCGCTATCGAGGGGCAGAGGGAGAATGGAGGTGGCGGCGGCTGGAAGCAAAGGGAGGGGTTAGGGTTTGCCCCCACCTAGCCTTCCGCCTCTGGACCCGGGCCCAACGACGACGATGGAGTGAGGCGGAGGGGAGGAGTCGGGAAAGGCTAGGGGACGGGACTGAACTGCTCCTTTGCCATGGGCCGCCATCAGATCGACAAGCGCAGCGACCTCGTGCGGGAGGCGCTACGATGCTGGGGGTAGGGGTGCGGACGGGGGATGGAGTTGTCGCGCGTGGCGCGGCGGTGATGGTGGGGTGTCACGGATGGGGGCGGGGATGGCGGCGGCGGGGCTGGAATATCACGAGCGAGATCGCGGGAGGCAGAACACGCGCAATGTGGACGCCTACGGTAAGGAATTATAGAGTAGTAAAGACAAGTGTTCATTTGCTCGGGCGAAGGACCACAATTATATTTTAGGAATGTTAATGACACTTGCTTTCTCTACTTACTGTGGTGTGCTCCGACGCCTTCATGTTAGTGTCCGGTTATTGATCGCCACAATTAAGTTTCTGTGCTACATCAAATTAGACAACTACTTCAACCAACACTATGTCTACCTTCGATGGTCTACAATAGCACTCCATTTCATTACTTGCGCTCGTGGGTTATAGGAGAGTATGCCTCCAAAACGACTGTCATCCATGTGTTTATTTGCTCGTTTATTTGCTCGAGTAAAGGACAACAAATACGTTTTTGGAAATGTTAGTGGCACAACTGCTTGCTTCCTCTACTCACTCGTGTTGAGCTCCATCATCTCTGACTCGATGTTTAGTTGTTGATTGTCGTAGCTACATTCTTATACAGCATCATGCGGAACGACTACTTCGATTGGTGATATGTGTGTCTACTTTTTTATAGTTAACATGCTAAATTCACACATGCTTCTTTATAGTGTCACCAACATCTATAATGGATTTTCTAGATTAAAATGCAACTAAAAATGTATAATTTCTAACAATCCAGAAAATGATAAGGCTTTCTCGACTACTAGCTTTGCAAGTATGTTGAAACCAAAATTTTCAAATGGAACTCACTATAAACAATGGCATAAGAGATGATTATTATGGTTTAACTATTATGTATTGTTATTTTGTTGCAAAATCTATGACACCTAGACCTCACTCAGCTAAAGAGGAGCGTGAGCGTGTGTTTCAGGATACTGACACTATGTTCAAGAAAACAATAATTGGCATGCTAGAAGATTTTATAGTTGATGCTTATATGACAATGTTCACTGTAAAATGGCTGATGGTTGTTCTGTAGTAAAATAAGCTCATCAAATACATATACCGGTGAAAGAACTTGATATTTTGTTTGTGTGTTGCTGGATAAGTTTATGGCAGGCTATATCATTGTTAAGCTTCCACAAACTTGAACATATTTTAATACTTCTCTCAAACATAGGAGACAATAACTTGCCACCACCGACCTTATCGGCTCTTTAGATCCTTAAGAGAGAATGAGAGTAAAAGACGTCAGCGAAAATAGAGATGATGATGGGATTTGTAGAACCCATGTGGTGCAAATTTCAAACAAGAGTTCAAACAAAAGAACACACTCCTTTTTAAAGAAGATGGTAAAAAAAAAAATTCAACTGTTTCACTTGTGACAAACCCAGATATTACGTTAGAAAATACTTGAATGCTAATTCAAAAGGAAACAAGAAACCTGCAAACATAGTTGAGGCTGGTCGGAAAATTTGAGGTATGGTGGAGAAGAATGCACGTTGAAGAAAGGGGAGAGGATGACGGCTGGGTCCTCATTAAATTGAGATTTGAGATGGAGAGAGGGGTTGTAGCAGGGACATTTTTGGGCATACAAAAATACTGACGCCTGCATATGGGCCCAGCTAAAACGTACAAAATAGCACGTCTTACGTTCCACAAAAAATTATAGTAACACATTTACAATATTATAAATTGTAACAGTACTTTTTTCAGCTCGCAAAAATAAAATGTCACCCTTTAGGTTTAACACTAAAATTTCTCGTGGATTCTATGGCCAGCGTAGGTACACAAAGCCCCTTTCTCCTCCGCATGCTCATATTTAAATCCCACAGTGCGTGCTGCCCGAAAGATTTGGGTATCCCTGCCTCCGTGGTAGAAGTCCTGGCAGCTCCAGCTCCAAGCGCATTAGCTCGACCTAATTCCTTCTTCAACTGTTGTGTACTTGTGTGGGTGTCTCTCTCCCTCTGCCCGAGATGTTGTCTCTGAGCTGCAGCTGCCCAGGGGTGTCGTCCATGAGCAAGACGGCGCTCGATTGGGGGCACCTGGTGGCCTCCTGCCGCAGCCGCTGGCACGGCGCGCGGGCGCCGCCCAGACGGCGGCGCACGCCATGTGTTTGCTTGGTTGCCTTACCGACCACTACCCAGCCTGGTCTGCTTCTCTCCTCTCTCTCTCTCTCTCTCTCTCTCTCTCTCTCTCTCTCTCTCTCTCTCTCTCTCTCTCTCTCTCTCTCTCTCTCTCTCTCTCTCTCTCGTTTCTGCCGCTTAAACTTAAGGACTTAATTGCCTTGCCATGTAAAATCCGATTGATTCTTTATCTAAAAAAACTGAAAATCTATAAAGAAAACAGTGTTTTAGCTTGGTTTCAGTGGCAGTGCTGGAGTGATATGCTTACCCGTGTGTGTGTGTGCAGGCCCTGCTGCTGTTGATGTGCCCTCACGGACGGTTCCTGCTGTCACAACATCAAGCGCCCCTGAACGCATTTCTGTTTCTGCGCTGCTCGAGGTTGTCTCAGACGACTTGCTCAACCTCAACAACAATCTCAAATCGGTGAGCTTATTCTCGAATTCTATAAGCGATACAGTTTAGGACTTTGGGGCCCTTTTCCTTTCCCTTCTTTTCAGACTTCAGAGAGCACATGTTTAAGCTATGCGCACGTGACCGTCAAATTTCTCCTTTTTCGTGATTGCAATTGATAGCATATATATAGTTGTGATTTGACTTGTGGGAAAGGCCATTAATGCATTACTCATATCCGACATGTTTGCAGCCAAAGGTTACGCATTTCCTTTGCTGTTTCTTTAGAAAATGCATTCAAATCTATATAACCAGCATGTTAACGGGCTACATCATCCGTTTGCCTTCGGCTTAGACATGTTCCTCGAGCGTTCCTAGTTCATGGAATTTCCTCAAGGTAAAATATTCAATGAAACTCCAAATAAAATTGGTAACCATCATATGCTATCCTTAACAGTGCATGGCAGCACCTGATCTTTGAAGTGCCCTGTAAAATGATAGGAATATAGAGACAACTAAAGACATTAAAAGCATATGCGTTTCTTCCTGTATTGGTCTCATATTTGATGACTTGGAGCTTAGATCACCAAGAGTGGGCTGATGGATTTTGCAGTTCCGTTCGCTCTAACTTGTCATTTTTCTGTGGTCTCCGTAACTTCTACCACTGTTTTTTGTCCTTTTTCTGCAAACTTCACTTTATTTTTTCAATTTGACATGCTTTGAGAACTTATGTATTTTTAGTTTCATAGATCCATCAATCCGACTAAAATATCAAATAGGTTATTTTTTCTTGAACACGTATAGAACTGAAAATAAGTACAGTCAATACTTGAGCACTTTCCCAGTCCTCATGATCCCTAGGCTCCACCAGGCCTCCGAAATTTTGTCTCTGGCACATTCCTCAAGTGCTCGTAGTTCACGGAATTTCTTGAAGACAAAATATTCTCATGAAATGCCAAAGTAAAATAAGTAACAATCATATGCTATCAGCAACTGTCTAGTTCCATGGTTGCGCCGGCTCTTCGAAAGTGGTATGAAAATGACAGGAATACATATATTATTAGGCATTAATAGTTGCTTCCATCCTTTTCAAGGGAGCATGTATTTTCTTCATGTAGTGGTCTCATTTTTGACAAGTTGGAGCTCAGAACACCATAAGTGTCCGGTGGAATTTGCAATTATGCTTACTATAACTTGTCATTTTTTTGTGGCCTCCACAGCATCTTTGGCTGCCCTTTTTGTTCTTTTCTGCAAGTTTTTCGTTTCTTCAATGTTAACATGCTTCGAGATCTCAAGTAGGACTGAAAGTAAGAAGTACACACAGTCACACACTCATACTTCAGCGCTTCCCCACTCCTCATATCTAGGATCCACCAGGCCTATGACATTGACTCAAAGTGAGTCACGATTATTATTTTCTAAAGGTGTGATATCCAGTGGAGCTTAGTTAGGACCAAAGAAGGCCATTGCCACCCCTAAGCTAGACAAATTCTTAATGGAGCATCTATTTTTATTCATTTAAGTGTTGACAAAAAAAACTTGACTTGTAGGGTATTAGACAACCTCTGGTACCTTCTGACACAGGTTGAGAAAACCCATGAGGCCTGAACCTCAGCCTTAGACGTGTGATTTGGCGTGAGGTAGATGAGGGGATCTTTTTAACCCTAGCCTGAAATTCGCTTTCACACGGAGTCAAACTCAAGACCTGAGGAGTGCTACTCAGACCATCTAACCAACTCAGCTAGAGGCCCTTTCGCTGACAAGAAACTAATTTGTCCCCCTCTACTTTCATCTCATGTTACATTCCCCCACTTTTTTTCCTGTCCAAGCTCCACCATTGGTGATGTCCATGTCTTCGACTAAGACCTTGATCTTTGACAAATAATAAGTTTCATGCACACAACAACTCTCCTAAACGCTTAAAGTTTTGACAAAGGTGGACAATATATTCATACTACACATTTTTGGTTGAATGCAAAAAAATATTTTCCTTAAGAACTTAGAGTAAGGACTTGAGCTTTGACAAATAATAAGTTTCATACACATTGCAGACGATATACTCATACTACACATTTTTTATTGAATGCAAAATCTATTTTCCTTACGAACTTCTTAGACTAAGGCCTTGAGCTTGGACAACATAATAAGTTTCATGCACACAACAACTCTCCTAAATGCTTCAGGTTATGGGAAAGGTGGTCGATATGCTCATACTACACATTTTTGGCCCTGAATGTAAAAAAAAACATTTCCCTTAAGAACTATATGATGATACATCACAGCTTTACAGTCGTCTATAGATCTTTGTTATTCATATAAATAAGGCCTAAAATTTCAGAACATTTAAATCAAATATTACGCCTGCTCTAATTTGCAATCTGCAACAGGTACACATGACTGTTGAAGGTTATTTTATCAGTTCGTGCTTAATGAGCTCTGATAGTATTATCTCCCACAGTGATCACTGATATAACTTCAACAGCTTGTTGGTGCAGAAAATCCAGTTTTAGTTTCTGCAGCAGAACAAATTTTCAGTGCTGGTGGAAAGAGGTTAAGACCAGCATTAGTTTTTCTGGTATCGAGAGCAACTGCTGAATTAGCTGCTTTGCCGTAAGTTCCTTTCTGTGCTATAGAGTTACCACTTCGTATCATGATTTTTAGTATTAATCACACAGATATTTTGGTTTTGCAATCCAGGGAGCTAACTACAGAACATCGGCGCTTGGCTGAGATCATAGAGATGATTCATACTGCAAGTCTAATACATGATGATGTCATAGACGATAGCGGGATGCGAAGAGGTATGTATAAATGTTGTTTTTTCAGGAACACGTCAGCCGTATTGTCAAAAGAGAACCATTGATTGATCATGCTCTCTTTCCCATTTTCATTTTAGATCTCATAGTAACATTTGTTTAATGTTTTCCGGGCATGTCTGTGCATGGTTGTACCTTTTTTTTTTGCTTTTGAACTCTGGAGACATACATTGCATTACACTGGAAGTTCCAAATTCGTTATGTAATTTTTACACCTCTCTTTGCTGGTGCTTGTTACATTTTAGAGCACGTTCCTTTACACACAGTGGCATTCACTTCATCATATTGTAATGGTTTCGTGAGGGTATCATTAAGTTGACCGGTTAGATTGGATCGGAAAAGGGTAGCTGACCTTACTAGTGATTTCGTGTATAGTGTTAATTAAAAAAGGAACGTTTTTTTTTTCATCATGTTCATTTCTATTTTTATTTAAAACCTCTTGGAAACATTTGTCTGGTATTTTCTGGGCACGTCTGTCCATGGCATTTCTGAATCCGTGTCTCGTTTTTCCCTCTGTTTGCTAAATGCTAGTTACCTTGTCGCATTCGTACGTGATGCAGGAAGCTTCATGTATGTTTTCCTTTACGCGCAATGCTATTCATCATACTCAATGCAATGGTTTGGTGTGGTGTAATAAGTTGACCGATTTATGATCTATTTCTGCAGGGAAAGAAACAATCCACCAGCTGTACGGCACACGGGTGGCTGTGCTCGCTGGCGATTTTATGTTCGCGCAGTCTTCTTGGTTCCTAGCAAACCTAGAAAACATTGAAGTCATCAAGCTCATCAGCCAGGTACTGTTACGTTGGCGCTTTGTTTAATTACCTCGAGGGAGGGAGGTTCAAAGGGATTTTTTTTTTTAAAATTTGGTGTTGTAGTAACAGGTAATTAAGGATTTCGCGAGCGGCGAGATAAAGCAAGCGTCGACGCTTTTCGACTGCGACGTGACCCTGGACGACTATCTGCTGAAGAGCTACTACAAGACGGCCTCCCTGATCGCGGCGAGCACGAGGTCCGCGGCCATCTTCAGCGGCGTGGGCAGCGGCGTGTGCGAGCAGATGTACGAGTACGGGCGGAACCTGGGTCTGGCGTTCCAGGTGGTGGACGACATCCTGGACCTGACGCAGTCGGCGGAGCAGCTCGGGAAGCCGGCGGCGGGGAGCGACCTTGCCAAGGGCAACCTGACGGCGCCCGTGATCCTGGCGCTGCGGGAGGAGCCCCGGCTGCGGGGCATCATCGAGTCCGAGTTCTGCGAGCCCGGGTCCCTGGCGGCCGCGGTGGAGCTCGTGCACAGGGGCGGCGGGATCCGGAGCGCGCGGGAGCTCGCGGAGGAGAAAGGCGGCCTGGCGTTGCGCAGCCTGCAGTGCCTCCCGAGGAGCGAGTTCCGGAGCGCCCTCGAGCGGGTGGTGCACTACAATCTCCAGCGGGTTCGGTAGAGGAAGGTGCTGTGCTTCCATGTGGCAGTGGCATGGCAGTGCGTGTTGTTTAGTGTAACCGACACTGCCGCGTGCCCACCAACCTCGTGGAGCATGCATCTGTAAGGTTCTCCATTTCTTTGGGGGGTGAGTGAGGGCACTAGTAGCATGGTGTGCAGTGGTTGTGAGGTTCTATTGTTGTTGTAACTACAAGCAGGTAAACTGTTCTGGACGACACCACGATGTATATGTACATATGAAATGCACTGCTGCTGTGGGATGTATGCAATGAGCCAATGAGTAGGTTTATCTCACAATCATCAGCTGATGCTAGCTGATGGCGATCCTCCTCTTGTATGCTCATGGGTGAATCAGGCGCCGCCACGCGCGCGCCTGGCTCGAGCCTGAGCCTGTGGTTCGGTTGGGTTTCTTTTTCTGGTGGTCGGTGATCGCTTGAAATGTGATTCGAAGGCAAGCTTGGCATCGGCTGGCGTTTCAATTCCACCACAGGCACCCGCCACCAAACTAATCACACGGGCCACGGGTGCGGTGCGGTGCGGTGCAGGGTGCTCCCGGTAAACCTACTACACCCACCCACCACCCATCGCGGACGCAAAACGCAAATGCCATGCGCCGACACTAAAACGCAACAGGGACTAGTTATCTGCCGTACACCACCCAACACCTGTGAGGCTGTGAGCCTGTGACACCAAAATAATTGGATGCTAAGACGCGTACCATTTCATGGTGCTACTTACACTAGTGGTTTTATTTCATACTGTACATGAATATCCTTTTCTGTAAATCCACCAAAAGAAAAGATTGACTTGGGCGCCGTGTTTTCAAAAGCCACTAGTAGTGTTGGATGTGGACCACACAGGAGATGCAGATCGGACGGTGGGCAAGCGCCCAGCACCACACCACCCCACCCCGCACCAGGCCCGGGCCCCCATCATATAACGGCCAACAAGCCACGAGCGACACGAAAGAAATCTCCCTCCCGTTCCCTTTCCTCCCCCGCTCCGCCTTTCCCTTTCCTCCCCCTTCTCTTCCTCTCTCCTCTCCTTGGGGGCGCGGCGAGATCGGGCGGAGGAGCCCTACCGCCCCCCCTCGCCGCAGCGGAGGCGGGTGCTCAGCTCCGCGGAAGGTTAGAGGTGCGGGGCTGCGTTTGGAACCGGCGGTGGGCGCGGGAGATCCGGCCAGCGGGGATGCAGCAGGACCAGCGGAACAAGGTGTGGCCGCCGCTTCTTCTTTCTTAGTGCTTGCTCGTAAATTTCGCCGTTTCCTTGCCAACGTTTCAAAAACACACAGACAGACAGTTGCTGCGCGCTGCTAGCGTTGGTGCTTCATTTAGATTTCGGTTCCGGGCTGCTGCTGCTAGTGCGTGAGCCATCGGTCGATAGTTTCCGGAACAGAACACCTCTATTTTTTTGTTGTTGTTATTTTTGAATCCTTATGCCTGTTCGAAAAGTTCTGACGGGACTCTACTCCACGCGGTTCTTCCGTGCCCATACCATTAGTGGAGTCTAGATTCGATCTGGACACCGCTTTGAATCGGTGGTGGATGTAATGAAAGAAGGCCGCCCAATGCCGCGTGAGCTGAACGGGAGATGAGCTGCAGACAGCTCTCACCTCCTCACATGCAAAAGTTGACCATTTTTCGTGCCGCTTCGAGATGCCATCTGTCCCCAGGATTGAACGCCACCGCTGTCCGTACTACTGAGTCCTGAGTCCCGTCGGCGCGCATGGTTGTTCGCACCCACTTTGCTTGCGGTGCTTCGTCTCGTCGGACACACGATTCCATTAGTAAAAGTAAAACTCCTCTGTCTGTCTGTTTGTTTGTTTGTTTTCTGCACACGGTTACTGCATTATGATGACAGCTTCTGCCCGTTCCGATTCCGTTTCGGTTTCATGTCACGTTTCATGTTCCTTCCGTTTCATGTCCCGTTTCGGTTTCCCAAACTGAGCATTCAAGTAGTCTGCAGTGGGGGTTTCTCGAAACAGCTCATTGATCTAACAGTCGTGTTGCAGACTTCTGCAGAGGTCGACTTCTTCACAGAGTACGGGGATGCGAACCGGTACAAGATCCAAGAGGTCATCGGCAAGGGAAGCTACGGGGTCGTCTGCTCTGCCATCGATCTCCACACTCGGCAGAGGGTGGCGATCAAGAAGATACATGGCATCTTCGAGCACGTCTCCGATGCCGCGAGGATCCTCCGCGAGATCAAGCTTCTGAGGCTCCTGAGGCACCCTGACATTGTCGAGATCAAGCACATTATGCTGCCTCCCTCGAGAAAGGACTTCAAGGACATTTTCGTTGTTTTTGAGCTCATGGAGTCCGACCTCCACCAAGTTATAAAGGCCAACGATGACTTGACCAAGGAGCATTACCAGTTCTTTCTCTATCAGTTACTTCGGGCCCTCAAATACATTCATACTGGTAGGACACCTCTGCCGCTGTATATGCCAGACATTTCCCCGAATCTCCCAAACATGGGAGTGTGCATTTTAGTTCAGTTATAACCCCTTTCATCTCCTTGCAACTCGCAGTGAGCATTCGATTGCATATAGCCATAGTTTATGCTGATTCTGAAATTACATGGTTGCAGCTAATGTTTACCACCGTGACCTCAAGCCCAAGAATATTTTAGCAAACTCTAACTGCAAATTGAAAATATGTGACTTTGGACTAGCCCGAGTCGCATTCAATGATACCCCAACAACAGTCTTCTGGACGGTATGTAAGAAACAAATACTCAGCTCATTTTTCATTGGATTCGGATATTAATGTATATCGCATATTGATGATACATATGCCTTGCAGGATTATGTTGCAACAAGGTGGTACAGAGCTCCGGAGCTCTGTGGATCCTTCTTCACCAAGGTGAGCTTTCTAGTTACATACCATTACTTATTATATTCACTAATAAGCAATGTTTGACGGTCCCATAATATGAATTACCAATTCTGATTGTTTGAGAATACTATTCACTCATGGAGAGTTGCTCTTTAGTGTTTTGTTATGAGTGGTTCTATCCAAATACTATGAGTCTGGATAAAGATTCTCATAGTAATTTCACATTGGAGATATTCATTAAACTCTGTCAGTTATGAGTGGTTCTGTCTGCCATTTTCAGTATGTGGTTTATGTTTATGCATGGATCAATCTGATTGATATTTAACTTCTTTGTCCCTATTATGCACAAATAGGAACAAATAACCTGCTGAACTGCTTTACGATAATCAACATTTCTTACTATTATAAGAACAATTTGCTTTTTATATAAATTATCGCCAGACTGTATACTGAATGTGCTTTATATTGATGCTATCCCCCAAAAATGCAGTATACACCAGCTATTGACATTTGGAGCATTGGATGCATATTTGCTGAGGTGTTGACAGGGAAGCCTTTATTTCCTGGTAAAAATGTTGTTCACCAGCTAGATTTGATGACTGATCTTCTAGGTACACCATCAACGGACACAATTTCTCGGGTATAGTGCTAAAACCAAGGAAACAATATTTTTAGTTTGTGTCATGGCTCAGGGACTCCTAAGCTGAACTTGTTCTTTTTATTCCTTTTCAGGTTCGGAATGAGAAAGCAAGAAGGTACTTGAGCAGCATGAGAAAGAAGGACCCTGTTCCATTTTCCCAGAAGTTTCCCAGTGCAGATCCTTTGGCACTTAAACTGTTAGAAAAACTATTAGCGTTTGATCCAAAGGACCGTCTGACAGCAGAAGAGGTAGTCTTTTGCTGCTGTCTCATCTTAAAACTTCTTTGTGTCTAATTTTTCTCTATGGATCTAGATCTGAGATGTTGCTTTCAACTTTACTTTGTAATCCTTAGTATTTGTAACATCTCTTTCAATTGTTTCAGGCATTGCGTGATCCATACTTCAAAGGTCTTGCCAGGGCTGAAAGAGAACCATCCTGTCAGCCAATCAGAAAAGTGGAATTTGACTTTGAGCACAAAAGAATGTCAAAGGAAGAGATAAGAGAGTTGATATTCCGCGAGATACTGGAATATCACCCACAACTGCTGAGTAGCTACATTAATGGCACAGAGAGGACAACCTTTCTCTACCCAAGGTTTTAGCTTTTCTGTGTTTGCACATGTATGTTGCTTTGCACATGCATGTAATTGCTCATGTATCCATTCGTTTGAACACTTGACGGAACAGTTGCTGGCTATTTTTATGCAGTGCTGTTGATCAATTTAAGAAGCAATTTTCTCATCTTGAAGAGAGTGGTGGTAACGGTCCATCAGTTCCAACGGACAGGAAACATGCATCCCTTCCCAGGTAAATAGGGCATCATAGTCTTGATTTCATTCTCACACTGCTTTGAGGTGCAATTTCAAGTACATTTACATCTTAGTTTCTCTCCATATTAAGGTTCTCCCTTGTGGCCTGAGTGCCCAATGGTAAGGAGTAGCCGGGAAAGTTGCTCCCACTTGTCTGGGCTTCTGTCCTTTTGTCACTGTAATTTAGTTGAGTGAAAGCTTTTGCTTTTTGGTTTTGCTAATCCGCAGCTTCATTTTGTAGGACCACTGTGGTTCACTCGAATCCAATTCCTGCCAAAGAACAACCTCTTGGTGCCTCATCAAGGGTTAGACCAGTCTCTGATGATTCATGTAAGAACCCTTGGGAGAAAGGAAGTGGTCCTGGAAATGTTCCCAGGACATCTCTGACTCCACAAGGGCTGCAAGCACAAGCAGGTATTTCCGTGTTCACTTACTGCCAACTTCCTCTGTTCCAAATTGCAAGTCAGTCGTTTGGGCTTAGATACAGAGCAAAAACTATGTTATCTACAAAAACCAAAACGACTTATAATTTGGTACGGAGAGAGTACTACAAATGATCTGTTGATATTTTCTGACTTACGATGGCCCGCCCTGTTCTGAGATTGTTTTCCATTTGCCATAGCAGGATCAGTAAGAGTTAATGGCCCAGTGACGGATTCAAGGTATCCTCCTCACCAACAGATCCCACAAGCATACGGTTACCGCCAAATGCCTGCAAGGTTGGACAGTACCAACCCATCGCAGGCCATGGGAGGTTACACGCTGCAGTCGCAGAAGGCCTATGCTTGTGCAAACGGCAAAGGCTCGCCTGATGTGGCCGTGAACATGAGAGCTCCCCCCTTCCATCTCCCAGCTGGACCAAAGAAGAACCCATTAGATAGGATAGCACCTGACACCACCGACATATACACAAGATCCCTGAACGGCATCGTCGCCGCCGCCGCTGCATCAGTGGGCGCTGGCGCTGGTACTCACCGAAACATCGGCGTTGTGCCATCTGGCATGTCAAGGATGTATTAGCTGCTGCTGAAATGCTGGCAAATCCTACCTAGCCTTGTGGCCACAGCTTCTCCGGGACTAGCCGGCAAGGCTACAAGGAGTGGGCATGTGGTGCAAGGAGTGATTCATAAGAGGTGGTCCCGTGGTCTTGGACTCCTGGACATGTTCTTAGGTCACGTGTTGAGGCGGAAAAATGGCGCCATTTTGCGCACAACTGAAGGTTTGATCGATTCATTTGATTCAATTGAAGCTAATGTATTTGCTAATAGTAAAAGGACGCTGATCCAAGGGAAAGGCTGGAGAAATTCTGACATAAATGCAACATAGGCCGTTGGCCGTTGCAGTGGGACCTGAGGGCGTGTGTATACAATGTATTATTCTCGTTTTATCGACCGTCACATCTGGTATTATCATGCTATCAGCCACCTTTAATCTTTATCTACCACAACAGTTCAATACATTGTCTTTACTGTTAACCTACATTCGCCTTAGCGCCTTAACCACCTTTACTTTATACTAACTCCATTTGTTTTTATTTAACGCTGGCTAATATAACTTTACACTAAAACAAGTCAAATATTAAAAACCGGAGGCAGTATATTTTTTAGTTAGAACAAAACACGAAATAAAAATATATCCATGTATAAAAATTATATAATTCATAAAAAAGCAAATGAAATGTAAAAACTACAAACAACAAAATTGACATAATTCATAAAAATAACTGATACACTGTTACTCTTCGGCATCTTTCTCTCCCGTCTCTTTGTACTTTTTTGCGTCTTTGTCTAAGTCAACATTTGAGTGATCCAACAAATTATTTAATTATTCAAATAATTTAGATTGAGTCATCCTCTACCTGGTCTGTACAACTTGCTCAATAGTTTTTCTCCATAACTCTAGACTAGCTGCTACTTGTTGCTATTTATAAAATAATCGTTTAGTTTTATAACTTTCGATCTTGGATGTAGTGTTTCTCATTTGCGTAGAGTGTTAGTTATTTTGGAATAAATTTTAAATCTTAGAAAGTTGTTTGTTTTGGGACACAAGAAGTATATGTATAGAAAAGTCAAAAAATTTATAACAGAATGAAAGGAGTACATGTATAATCCCCAATAAAAAACAAACAACATGTTCCTTGGGCTTAAAGCCACCCGTTTGGGCGGCTGCTGCCACCATTCCAAGAATCAATACATTATACAAAGAATCCATTACGATACTGAATACAAAAATTCTCAGATGTAAAACCAAAACCGAACTGAACTATAAAAAAACTAAAATTTTGGTTCGATTTAATACAGTTCGGGTTTAGCGTAAAAAAAAGTGCCCGCCCTAAGACTCGCGAGGCTGTGTAAACAAGCGGAGCTGTTATTACTGCTAGACTGGAGAGTACTACTGTTACTACCACGGTTTACAAAACCGTTCCAGAGTTAAAAACCGCCCCCCACCGGTAACGGTTTACCAACGGTAAACCGGTAAAAACCGGTAAAAACCGATCGGTTTGACCAACTCAAATCAATTTGAATTTGAACTGGTTTACCGGTGAAAAACCGGCGAAAAACCGCTTTAAACCGCCGGTTAATCGCGAAATCAACTGGTTTTTGCTGTTTTTTACAGAAAATATGAAATTTTTTGACAAGATTTATTGTAGTTTGTTCAATTCACATTGCACACTAAATATTAATTAATCCACACGACATGTATTCACCAAAATAACATATAGCATACATATACAACCACAAACTCCAATTCTCATGCAACAAACAATCAGCGAACTTCGCAATACTCAAATACAAGTTCTTTTATAACTCTCCAACGAGTCAACAACACATAGGTCGACTTATTTCACAATACTCACATGTTTATCTCGAGTCATATTGATAGTACTCAGGTATGTTGGAAAGATCGTGATATTGTTCCAATCCGTTATAGTGATAGGTCTATACAAAATATATAAGATACATTAGCGAGAAAACAAGAATGACAAATCAATATTTATCCACAAAGCAAAAAACATACCGGTATGTGTGTTTGGTGTTTGTGTATTGTATGTGCACCTCACCAAGTGTTGGACTTTTCTCCTAATAAGCAACTCTTAGGAACACATATAAAAGAACTAGAGCTAAGGGTTCTAGATTGAGTCTTGTCTAGACGGATAGTTATTAGAAGAACCGAAGCTACTTGATCTACGGATTTCATCTTGGACAGGAAATGAAACCGAAATTGACCACTAAATGCCTAAACTGGACTTGAGCTACGGATTTATCTTCACTTTTAACATATAACATCTTCACATATAGCATATAATAGTAAACAAGACTAATATTGTCTAAATTGACCACTAAATACTCAATTTTGGCATTAAATCCGGTTTTCCGGCAAAAATTGGCGGTTTACCGATCTCAAATAGCGGTTTACCGGTCCCAAAAAACGGTTTACCAACGGTTTTTGGTATTTATGAATTTTTTCAAATCTTTTGAATTTCAAACGAATTTTGAAAAAAAACCGGTGGTTTACCGAAACCGCACCTCGGCGGTTTCGGTAAACCGACCGGTTTACCGCCGGTTTTTAGCGGTTTTGTAAACCATGGTTACTACACACGGAAAAGGTGCGAGGCCAATTGCGCCAGATACAACCCCAATCCCCAAGTGCCCGCCTCGTGCTGTTGGACCCCAAATCCTCCCACCCAGCATGCATGTCCGGTGTCCGCGTTAGATTAAAGGGCATGTTTGGTTTGTGTCTAAATGTGCCATACTTTGCCTAAGGTTAGTCGTTCGAATTGAATAACTAACCTTAGGCAGAAAAGTTAGGCAAAGTGTGACAATTGAGGTAACAAACCAAACATACCCTAAAAGCGAAACTCTCTTGCCACAAGTCCAAACATACCCTAAAAGCGAAACTCTCTTGCCACAAGTCCAAACAAGTGTTGGAACGCTATCAAGCTGATTTCAGATTTAATATTAAAGATCCGGCCGGATGCATCGCGGGCATCCCGAAGAAATACTTAAAAAAAATACATGGAGGGTGAGAGTTAGACGGTGGTTGGCTGAATGAAGTGTATAGCTTAGATTGTCCTGAAATGATTACATGGCCGGCCGGTGTGTTCTGTCAGTAATTTTTATGGGTTCTGAAAAATATCTGCAGCGCTATGCAAAATTTTGGCTTTTTAAAACTTTGTTCGGTTATTCCTGTTCCATATAGATTGAATTTGATTAAAAAAATATAAAAAGATTTTAATTTGTTTTAGATTTAAATATATCCAATCCTACCTAATTCATAAGGATTAAGAGTAAAAGCTAATAATCCCTTATCAGGATGACCAGCCCAACCCAGGTTACCCAGCTAATCCCAGCGCCCCACTCGGTCTCCAAAACATTTGCCGTTTATATAACCCGCGCCGCTCGCAACTCGCATATTGTGGCAGCCACCACCACTACCCAGTTCCAAGCTCGCTGAAAAAAGCTTCGTCCATTGCATCCCGTCCGGCAGGCCAAAGCCTCGCTCGGACAGTCGGACCGGTCCACTACACCACCAATGGACATGGACGCCGAGGCTCCGCTCCTCCTCCCCATCGACATCACCATCGTGCCGTCGGCGCCCTCCTCCTCCCCTTCGACCCGGAGCATCGTCCTCCGCATAGCGGCCGTGCTCGCCGTGGCGTGCGCGTCCCTGCTAGCGCAGCACGAGGCCAGCAAGGGCTTCGCAGTCGCCGTCGCGAACGACGCGGCGCGGGGCAGCGCGGCGGCGCGGCGCTTCGACCTGCACTTGGCGTCCAACGGCCGCGCCGAGCGCGCCCTCCTGCGCGCCAGCCGCGCCGTGGAGCGCGCGCTGTTCCCGGACGCGTCGTTCCCGCGCAGGCAGGTGCGGCGCGTGACCGTCCGGATGGCCGCGCGCAACCTCACCGCGGGCGCCGGCGCCACGGTGCGCGCCGCGGCCCCGGGGGAGTACGTCGTGTCCCTGAGCCCCGGCCTCGTCGCGTCGTCGTCGGCGTCGGCGAACGACGCCGCCGTGGCCGCCGCGCTGCGCCGCGCGGTCGCGCGCATGTGGCTCTGGGACGGCCGCGGCGCCGCCCCCGCGCGCGTCACGGAGGCTATGGTCGACTACCTCGCGGGCGCGGCCGGTGACGACGAGGCGGCGGCGGCGGCCGAGGACGCGCACGGGTGCGGCACGTTCTCGGCGCGGCTTCTGAGGCGCTTAGAGGCGCGGCGCGAGGGCTTCGTGGCGCGGCTGAACCGGGCGATGAAGGACCGGTGGAGCGACGCCGCCGTGGACGCGGCGCTCGGCGCGCCAGCCCGGCTCGCCTGCCGCCACCACGCGGAGGAAACGACGGCGGCGCTGACCCGCCGCGGGCAGCTGGAAAATGGTGGCTGGAGGTGAGTGGGTGGTCGCTGTCAGTGCATGCGATTGCAACCTCGATCGGTCGTTTCATTTCATATCAACAACAATTGCTTTGCTTGTAAATGGTGGTGGTGGTGGTATACAAAATATGGTATCAAACGTGATGTGAGAAGCAGATTTTTGGACGTGGATGAAGGTGGTGGTTGGTAATGATACGGAAGAAGGTTCTAGCTAGGGCGCCTTGTGCCGATCGCTGTCAGTGATGCTCCCGCGCGTATATAATATAGTATGTTTATTGTGTATATGAAATGAGGATGATGATCATTCATCATGGCTCGTGGTTATGGTTGAAGATGGAGATGATATTTTCCTAGCAGCTAGGTTTGTTTAGAGCAGCATTTTCTTGTGCCGGAGTGAGATGACGCCATGTGGAGGGAGCTCTGGATCAGAAAGGAACAGCAACAATGGTGGAGATACAATGGGCAATAGCACATTCATGCATCATTGCTGAATCCAACCACTGTTTGCGACTTTACGTACGTAGTATTATTATTGGACAGAGCATGAGGGAGAAAGACTGTTGGTTGGTTCAGGCCCAGCGAACTTCTTGGGGACATATAGGTGGGACGACACCGTGGCAGCTAGTGTGGCCCCAACCTCGCTGGAAGGAAGGACGGAAGAATCCAGAGCTCTGGACGTGACTGACTGCCGGATCCATCCTGCTCCCGTTTACCCTTTTTTCGGTCTCCAAGAACACCGGTGTGCGTGCGTCGTAGTCTGAAGAACCTGCTGCAGGGTCTCGACGTTGGTTGAACTCACAGAAAGCTAAGTATGCAGCCTCTCTATGTGTTTGATTGGCTTTGCTGTTTGTATGAAGCCATAGCCATGTGAGGTGGTGTATGTTCGCGGTTCCGACATGTGCAAACGGAATGCATGTCCTGTTGGATTAGAGTAAACAACAGCAATAATACAGAGCAATAGAGTACTAGAGTGCCGTCTGCCAGCTCGGCGACCTTGTCCTGAGCAGTGAGCAGCATCACCCGCTGCGAACGCCGACCGAACCACTTACATATGTGAAAAAACAAAACAAAATTTGTTCTGACTGAAATACTACAACAACAAAACTATTAGAACGCAGCAAACACCTGAAGCAATGCAATTATGCAAAACCTCATCATATCTTCCTCGCTGTGACTGTGAGCACATGGCTTGTCAGCATGCTTCCACCCACCACAGTACATGTCCTTGTTCTTGGATGCCATAGTTTGTACTACGTGAGTGAGACCTGTTGGATTGGGAAGCCAAAGCCTTCAGAAAGAGAAAAAGTCACTTTCTCTACTGGTTTGCCATTCCTTTTCGTTTCTGACGAAAAGAAGAACAGCTGGATGGCCTTCTGTCTTCTCCTGTAGCAAACAGGACTACACGACGCTGGCATTATTGGCTCGGATATTGGCTCTTTCGCGAGTTCAGGGTCAAAAAAGCGCTGCCCTTTTTCTTCCCCAAGACATGGGTGGCCTTTTGTTGGTTGGTTACTCTAGACTCTAGTTCCAACCTCCAACAGCTGCTGTTGTGAACTGGATAGCGAGCTGGGCTGCAGCCCTAGCCAGACTCCGGTCGCGGTCGCCGTCGCCGGTCAGCCGAAGCTTTGATTTCAGCTTCAGCTGGCGCGTGGACAGACACAGACGTCGGCAGGGCCGAGACTAGATGGATGACTCAACTCGAGCTGTAGCTGTCGACTTGTCGAGTGAGTGGGTGATACAAGTTTTTACTCGAGGCCAATGAATCAAATCGTATAACTGTGGCTTCTGGGCCAAAATGGTCAGTGGCCTCATTAAAGCTTTGACGAACTTGTAGCCCATGGGCCATATGACATGGTCAACATTGTATTGGGCCAACGAAAAATCACCAGCGTTCGTTGGAACAAAGTAGGGGTCCAGTTTCTAATCGATATGTGCAGATGCTTCTTTCTGTAAAAAGTCTACACGACAAAAAAAAAATACATGAAATGCAACCAGCAACAACGCGGCACACATTCAACGTTGAATCCATTCATGTCGGCGGTACCGTTGTAAAATTGTTACAAAATTATATTTAAAGACATAGATTAAAACACTTTAATACATTCTTAGATTTTTCGGTTTTTTTTCTAGAGCTAAAGTTAGTTTCACCACGCTTCCTCTCGTCTGCCCCACTAGCTTGAGGCGGTAAAGCAATCGGCCCACACACTTCCCTTTGCCCCACTAGCAGCGATCCCAAGAACGGCAGGGGGGAGGAGGATGCGGCGGCAGCGGCTTTTTGTCCAATTTGTGCCTGCCTCTAGACGAGGACCGGAATTTTCAAGCTATCCTTTCCGCAGCAGGCTGCTTATTCTTGCGACCACCTTCCTGTGATCTTCTCCTCTCCTTCTATAGTGCTAGGCGGCGCCGTCTAGATCTGGGTAACGACCTAGTACGCCTGGTCCGGAGGGAGGGGGGCCACAGAAGCCAAATCTGCAAACTTTTTCTATGGCCGACCCCTCGCAGCTGATACTGATAATATAGATGGTCAAACGGGTCACTCGGTCCGGCCAGGCCCAGCCCATATTGGACACGTCTCGTTTTAGGCACGGTCCATCAAGCCCGGCTAGCAAATCGTGTCATGCCGGATGGGCCCACGTACCGCGGCACAGACACGGCATGTTGGTCTGCTAGCCGTGTCGAGCCGGTCCGGTAGCACGTTAACTCATCTAATTATATTGTATAATTTAGCAAAAAATGTAGCTATTGGGGGCTCAAACACATACCCAAATGTACAAGAGACTTAAACACATCTATCTAGCTAGTGTGGCGGTAGTTTTATTGTGTTATACGTTAAATTATTATATTTAATATATATAAACTATTATTTTTAAAATAAAAAATATAACTGTGTAGTGTCCGTGTCAGCACTATGGATCGAGATGGTGGTTCAGGCACAACACTATAGTCGTGTCGTGGCAGTCACTAAAGACAGGTTGGATCGTGTTTTTTCTTGTCATGCCTAGACTGGCCAATCGTCTTAGTGTCAATTGGTCATCTATAACTGATACAATGTGTGGACTCCTTTGATATCTCAATGTGTGCTGACCAGGCAGCCTGCCTGCCTGCCTGCCCGGCCAAGTTTCCTGTTATTCCCCGGCGGCCAGACTTGTGATTCCGTTTGTTCGTGTCACTGAAGAAAGCATTCGCTTTACACGCACTCGTTCCTGAATCAGCACAGCCCCAGCCTACCGGTGCCGGCTGCTGCTTCGCTGGGAGCCAGAGGCCCACCCAGAGCTCGCAAGCTTGTCATGGCTCTGCCTCTGCGGCCAGTCCATGGCTTGGCGTCCCTTCTTCTTCTGCTCCTCGTCCTCCTGTCCTGCAACTGCCACTGCCACGGTGAGTTGTTGCATACTCTGCTGTCTAGGCCGATAATGCATACTCTTCTTCTCCAATGATGGTTTGCTCCACGCTGACTCTGGCTCTGGCAGCAGGGGGAGGAAGCGAGCGGGGAGCAGGCGCGACAAAGAGGCTGGAGCGCGACGTCACGTCGCCCCTGGCCACGGTCCCGGTGGTGAACCCGACGGCGACGATGCCGTTGCCCACCGCGACGCCGGCGGCGCCTTCGCTGCCGCTGGCCACCGGCGCCGGCGGCGGGAGCTGGTGCGTGGCGAGCCCCAGCGCGGGCGCGGCGGTGCTGCAGGTGGCGCTGAACTACGCGTGCGGCCAGGGCGGCGCGGACTGCTCCGCCGTCCAGCGGGGCGGGAGCTGCTTCAGCCCGGACACCGTCCCCGACCACGCGTCCTACGCCTTCAACACCTACTACCAGAAGAACCCCGTGCAGACCAGCTGCGACTTCGGCGGCGCCGCAGTCCTCACCACCACCAACCCGAGTAAGCTCGTCAAGCTCCACCCTGAACACGTCGAGATCAGAGCAAGGTTCTTGTTTTCGCAATCTGCATCCATAGATAGATAGATGTTCACGCGTTCGCTTCTTTGTTTGCATCTGCATGCGCAGGTACTTCGACGTGCCAGTATCCAGCAACGAGGTAAATTTCTACCAACGCAAGCAAAAAAAAAAAAAGGAAAGGTAGCTAGCTACATGTGGTGATTTCTGCTTGGAACTGACAGCACCGGAGCTTCGGTCCTGAACACGTCGACTCCGCTGACGCCAGGATACGGATCTGCCCCCGGCGGGTACGGGAGCTCTCCACCGGCTGGAGACGGCAGGTCCCCTCCGCTGTACGGGAACATGTCGCCGCCGGACTACGGCGACAACACCAGCGCCGCCGTGACCGTGAGGGCACTGCCCGGCCGCAAGACGGCGGCGGCCGTCGTGGCGCTGGCCACGACGTCGACGTGGCTCCTCATCGCACTGACGGTGAGCGGCTGAACCTGCACGCCAGGCCCGCGCGCCGCGTTGCCTCCGCGCACGTGCAGTTCGTTCAGTTGCAGACTCGCAGCTCAGGTGGCGCCCGAAGGTGATGTCTCTGTTAGAAAATATTTTATGTGATCTAATTCCAAGGGGTGCGACCCGTTGTGGTGTCCCTTCACTATGTATATATATGTACACTTCATGAGATGAATACAACAGTCCTGTCATTTTGTCGTTTCTCTCTGTCTCTCTCCACTGGGTTAGCCACTGAATTAATTATAACACGTTATCAGCACGAGTCTCTACACTGAGCGAAGAAGGCCAGAAAATCATCGGACGCAAGCATGGAATATCAGAAAATAACTGGCGAGATCATCATGGCCATGATCGTGATTTTCTTCTTGGTGGATGACGTTAGTTGCGTCCACACCAAGACAAGATGGCATGCAGATGCAGGAACACTACGATGGCAATCAGTAGTGTTCGGATGATGGCTGGGATGAGGCGATCGGTGGCCAGTAAATCCAACTTGAGAGATCTCCAAGGTCAGTTGCTAATTTATTTGTTGGATTGGACTCCGTCGTCCAAAACAAGATGACAATCAGACAAAGCAAATCATAAAGGGTATGCAATCATTATTTCTCTCGATCTGTGAGTCGTGAATGAATCGGATTTTTCTTCATCGACGAACTGGCATCCTGCACCATGTGACAACTAGAGATGGCCAAATGGGCGGCACGGCACGGCCCGGCCCGGGCACGGCCAGGCACGGCACGGTTAGGGCACGGCCCGTTTAGCCTGTTTAATAGCCGTGCCGTGCCGGCACGGCACTAGTGCCTAAGGCCAGGCCCAAGCACGGCACTAAGCCTGCTTAGCCGTGCCGTGCCGGCCCGTTTAGCCCGTTTAGCCCGTTTAGCCCATATAGCCCGTTTAGCACTATACCACAGAATTTTAGTCAGATATTCACAAACACAGTTAAAACATATTAAAATAGCTAATATTGAACTGTTTAGTGCAATGGCTGACTCATTAAAAACCTATTTAGATAAAAACTCACTCTTGTGAGAAAACCCTATATAAGAAAAAAGAGTACAACACACAGCTAACTACTCGTGCTTGGATCTAATCATGTATAATCGTGCCTAACCGTGCCTAGGGGCTAATCGTGCCGTGCCCGTGCCGGCCCAGCGTGCCTGATGCTCGGCCCAGGCACGGCACTACCTATCGGGCCGTGCCGGCACGGGCCCGACACTAGCCGTGCCGTGCCGTGCCCAGGCACTACGGGCCGTGCCGTGCTTCGGGCCGGCCCGTTTAGCCCGGCCCGGCTGGCCATCTATAGTACTGACAACTGACAAGGCGACAGCAGTTGCACCTAGAGACGCGCCGTCAGGCCAGGGTATCGCACTGAGGCTGCTAGGGCCGGACGCCTACGAGCCGCCGGGGCTGCTGGTGCCGGACGCCAGGCCGCGCGCCCACGGGGCTGCTGGGGCCGGACGCGCCGTGCCGAGGCCGCCCCATGGCCGGATCCTGCGACGGTGTGGCGCGCGCTCACCGGGGCCTGGCCAGAGCGCCCGCCCCGCCGGGGGGCCAGCCTACTCGCCGCCTGGGGGCCACGCGCCGAGTCCGTGCCCGCCTGCCGCCGCGAGGCTGCGTTCCTGGCACCGCCGCGGAACCGCGCAGGCCGGATCCACGCGCCGCCGCGAAAAATGCCGCCAGGGCTGCCGGCGGCTCTGGGAAAGGAGGAGCGGTTAGGGTTTTACCCTAACTGCCACTCTTGTATGGCCGGTTGGGCCGCTGCCTGACCGCCTGGGCCGCGCTGGCCGGCTAGGCCGCATGGGCTGTTCGCCCACATGTTTGAATGGGCTAAATTTACTCATTTTTATTTTCTGTATTTTTAAATACATGACTATGATTATTTGTATCACAGTTTTAATCAGTATTTATTATCTAAATTTAAATATTTAGACTGCTGATGATATTTTTAATTGTGATACTTGTCTGTTTTATTATAAAAAATACAGACTTGTTAGTGAATTATATTTTATTTCCATTTATAATTCACATATTTTTTTCGACTTGCTTTTGTTTTTGCATTCTTTTATGTTTGCATGGATAACATAGCACATAAATAAGTCGAAACTAATGGTCCTCATGCAAAATGATATTGCATTTTTGGAAAAGCATAGGGTGATGGAGTCCTAAGCACTGGCTGCACTAAATTCTTTATAGAGTTTAGTAGCCTAGAGACCGTGCTTTAGGCCGCATTTGAAATGCCTATCACTATGAGGTCTACATCTTTCGAGATGATTACCTATATGTGCTAGCCAAAAAGATCATGGACCAAGCAGGCGTCGTGGGCTATGGAGCCAAGCTAGACGCTGCAGTCATGGTGACTGCTAAAAGAATTCTTTTAATTAAGTTCTACTTAATTAAACGATGAATTCTTGCAAAATATGACACATATCTTGAACTTGGGATTATTCAACACATGATGGAGATCTAGGCTTTGGCTGCAATAAGTTCTTGGAATTTATTTGCCCTGAGACCAAGCTTTTAGACAGCAAAAGATTATTTGCCCATCAGTAAGAGGTCTACATCATATGTCGATGATGATTACCTATATGTGTTTTCCCAAGTAGATATGTTGGAGATATGATGTTAGTTATTCACCTTTATGGTGATTTCCATTTTATTTTTGAAAAATTGGTCAAGCACAGGGTAGTGGAGTCCTAAGCATTGGCTGCGGTATGTTCCTTGAATATATCAGCCCAGAGACCATGCTTTCAGGCAGCAAAAGTTTTGCCCACTACTGAGAGATCTACTCCATTGTTTCATTACATAGAGATTATCTACATTGTGTCCACCAATTTTCAGAAATCTTTTGGTACACTGTATGTGATACCTAGAATTCTCCAACATATAAAGATATGATATATTTTGCGGCAAAGTTGCAACAGCAAACAAAAATGGTTAAACCATTTGGAGGATAATTATTTAATAGAGTTTGATGAACTCGCCTAATGGGCTTAATTATCCTTAAATGTTTATTGGATATGTTCATTTCATTTTTGCATAATATGGGAATTCACCTCTTCATTTTGGAGGAAATGAGATGCTCTCTTTCTCTTACGGTTCTTATGAAAAGAACTTATGTGCTTTTGTGGCTTGATATGCAAGCGCAAAATGAATAGCAAAGAAAATCATAAGACTTGTGGACTTATGAGTATGTGTCTACATTATATTGTAGACTAACACTTTGTATTCAAATATTTTTGCCTGAAAGCAAATATATAAGCACATTAAAAAGGGAAGGGCAATGAGTATGACAAACTCTTTTGTCATTACACTATACGTGGTATAGTGTTGTATGCATAAGCATCTAATCATGTATATGAAATCCCAATAGATGCATACTACTCATGAAAGCTAAGATATGAAGTGTACTTCAATCTTCCATCTGACATGATAACAGTGGTTAGTTGTGTAATTCATGATTTGGACTAATCATGTAACAACACTTCTAAGAGAAGACCACTTTGTTAGATGATTTGCTTTTGAGTACTATTTAAATGATGCATGAGATTTGGTATAATCTCATAATTGTGTTGTGATAGGTTCAACTCATGCGGTGTGAGTTGAACACACTCATGTGATTTGAGTGTAAAAACTCATATGAATTTGAGTTAAACAAACTCATCGATTGGAGTTGATCACTCATGTGATTTGAGTTGAACAAACTCATCGATTAGAGTTGAACCAACTCATTAAGGGAGTTGAAGACTCATTGATTTGAGTTGTTGAATACCGATACAATAATATGGGCAGTAAATCATCTATCTATGCAGTTGATAGATGTAGTGACAACATATGCTTATGTGGTCACTAGATTATGGTATATGTGGAGTCTTGAAGGATTCCAAATACATAATCACCAATCACAAATTTGCAATGCTTGGAAAGTCTTTGTGACTTAGAGCATCTTGGTCAAATATGGTACATTCGACCTAGTGAATCCTTCTTTCTGAAAGGATACACAAAGTATGGTATGTTCAGTGTAAATATGTGCAACATATTTTAAACATACATTACTTATCGACGGAGTTCAAGATAGAGGATATGAATTGAAAGAGATTTCCAATTCAAAGTAAACTATCTTGAGTATCTTAGATACAAAGTTGTCTATATCCAACATATATTGAAGAAATTCAATATGAGAGAATCATTGTTATTTGATTCTTTCGGAACATGAGATGTGCTATTGTATCTTGCAAGAGCATCCGGCCGGATATTGCTTTGCAATGATTTGCTAGCTAACAGCACATGAGATCGAGTTATGATCTCCAGGTGTACTCATGCTCTCCTTATGTTTGGATATATTGATCTTGGATATCTATAGAAGATCCCCAGGTACAAGATCAATGACATAGTTCTGGTAAGTTGGACCTACTGTCTGATAAATGTTGATCAACAGAGATTAATGGTCACTTACAATAATCATTCTATAGTACACTTCGTGGGATTGTATAGAATGATATACTACATAGTGAAGGTATGTGGTGGTCATGATTTTATATCATTGACCTTATTATCTATGGAGATAATATTACTTTGTGTTGTTTAGATGAAAAACAAGTTACGAACTAAGTCTCTACTTACTCCACATTTTAGATGTGTTTGAGAGGAGGTATGGGATGACTTAGTGATTTGTAAAGATCAGGGGGAGTTTCCTCTTGATCTGAATAACTTGTTTCTGCATCATGTTGTACTCTTTTCTTTGCATGAGTTTTTCCCCTGTTTGGGTTTTTCTCATTCAAAGTTTTTAACGAGGCAACATCAACACAAGGCCTATGTCGTATCATCTATTTTTCCCATAGTGGTTTTCAAGGATGATACATTATGACATAGTTATTGTTGTATTTGAACTAGGTGATGAGTTTATCTCCTTAGAGTTCAAATGAATCAACAATAGAGTATGACTACTCTCCTTATTTCTCCCACTGGGTTTTTAAGGAGACTCAGCTGATATGTTGATTTCTCAGATTTTCTGGCAAGATTATCTTGGAGAAATATTAGCCTGAGTTATATGTCTCATCATTTATTTTCCCTGCTGGGGTTTTTGAAATGATGACTATAGACATATTATTGTTCTTTGGGCTAGAAGTCCATGGGAGAACAATGGCATACCATGGTTCAAATAAACCATCGACAATTATCTATAAGGATAATTGAGCTTGTGTTGTTCAGATGGAAACATTAACATCTTGCAAAGTCTTGTGATAATCTTGCTGATCTATTCACAAAATCTCTACCATACTCAACGTTTTCAGAAATGTGTTGAGGTGATTGGTATGAGAAGACTTAAGTGCTTGCAAGATCAGGAGGAGTAATTCTCCGTGATATTTGATCTGTTTTGTACCATCATATTACACTCTTTTCTTTGTATGAGTTTTGCCTTGTTAAGGTTTTCTCATCCAAAGTTTTTAACGAGGTAATATCAACTAAGCTATATGCATCATCATTGACTTTTCCCCACAGGGGTTTTTATGCATGATGATTACAAGCATATTTTTCTTTTGGAGTTCAATATGAGTTTTACTCATAATCCAAAAGATATTGTGTACTCCTTATTTTTCCCACAGGGTTTTTGAGGAGTTAATATATAAGAAGACAACTGACAGATGATCAAATGAAGTTGGAATTGATCAAGGGGGAGTGTTAGAAAATATTTTATGTGATCTAATTCCAAGGGGTGCGACCCGTTGTGGTGTCCCTTCACTATGTATATATATGTACACTTCATGAGATGAATACAACAGTCCTGTCATTTTGTCGTTTCTCTCTGTCTCTCTCCACTGGGTTAGCCACTGAATTAATTATAACAGTCTCGAGACGATGCAAGACTACGGATGCGGAGGCTACGTACAAGTACACTGGCTGGCGTACCTGAAGAAGAGAAGAGCAGGATTGCGACCAGTAACGTCGTGTCTCTGGCACTGGCAGTCAGTAGCGTTGCCCTTGTTAGCAGGCAGATGTGTACAGTACAGATGATGATATTCTTTGTTCTTGCATGCCATTTTGCAATGAAACTAGACTGCACCCCTGATCTCAACCACTCCACTCCTTTACGATTCGTCAACACGCGGCTGCAAGAACGCGTACGTCACGCTCCGACCTCCAACATTAAAAGGCTCTGGACAGAGTAGCCTCGCCTATCATAGCCTAGCTAGCTACTAATTGATCAAGGACAGGTTCATGTTCAAAACAACGATCAATCTGGCATCCTCTCTTGACAAAGCACTGAGTGGGAAATGCTCATCCATCAATTAATCACCTCAATCATAAAATTGAAGCCAAGAGGCACGCAATACCTGTGATGTAAAGTTTCACTTCCTCGGGAACTAATGGCGCTGCTGTTAGATATTTCGGTTTTATTTGTCACATGATATGTGAATGACAAAAGAGAATAAAATAGAAAAGAGGAAGTCCTTTCTCTATCAGAATTTGAATAAATAGATCGAGCTACATTTTCTTTTGCCATATCCTAGAAACCCTACAGGTAGAGCATGCTCGAACATATGTCTCTTGTGCCTCAAAATGTCACGACAGCGACTCATGCGCACAGGCACAGCTGGTATCCGCGTGCCTGGATCAGAACACAAGCACTGCATGGCCTCACCGGCGTTGCACACACAACAGGACCGCCTTCCACAGAAGTCGACAAGGGGGATGGATCAGTAGGTATTTGGCCACATTTGGTTAGCCTGAGCAGCGCCACTTAGGTTACTATCGCTAGGGTTTCGGTGTTCAGGGCCCAGGCCTGGCTGTGACTGCCCAAGCGCAGAGCCAAATTGTGAAGGTAGTTGGCCCTGCCGAAGGCCGGCCTGATGACTCTGCCCTTGATAGCCATACATGGTACTGGCTGCAAGTGGGGGCATCCCTCGTGAACTAGCACCATGCATCCACATTGCAGGGTTCTCATTCTGTCAGCAGCAGGCAAAGAGTTAGTGAACAAAAGAATTTGTCAACCTCATGCAAGACTCAGGCACCATATAGTTTACCTGCTGAAGAGAAATAAATTGATTTCCATCTTTGAAATGTGAAGGGACCGTCCCATCAAACCCAAGAGTTGTTGTTGCTGCTGCTGTGCTTTGATTCAGAGGGAAATTTCCAGGCATGTTGCTTGCAGTTCCAAAGCCCCCAACGTAGCTTGAGAGCAAAGAGCCTGGCTGTGGTAAGCTAGCAAGGGCAATGTTGCTTTTGTACTGCGGTAGAGGGTATTTCACACTTGAGGTGGGAACTGCCGCTGCTGCCTGGTGGAACAAGCCACTGTTCATGTATGGTTGCTGAAAAGCGGCAGGCGGGAGATATGCATAGCTTGGTGGAAGAGATGGATAGCCAATCATGCTTGCGTAGCCAAGAGGAAGGGTTGGTTGAGCATAGGGATGAAGAAGATGCTGAGGGAGTGGAGGCCCTGAAGCAATGCTGGTGCTTTGCTGAGATTGAGTCAATTGAGGGTTGGGTAAACCAACTGGATTGGCATTCTGCGAGAATCAAACACACAATAAGAATTGTGCCATGTATATATCAGATCCAAGAAAAATACTCCTTCCGTTCCAAAATAGTAGTCGTTTTAGCTCTAGATTTTTATGTCTATATCCATATGGATGATTATGAACCTAGACATATATATAGAACACATACATTAATTATTGTATGAATCTAGTAAAAAGGTAAAACGAATTTTAATTTGGGACAGAGGGTGTATAAACTAGGAAAACTATATGTATATGCCCATTATGCAAAGACAACTGACTACAAGTTTTAAGTGGAAAATAAGATGAAAGTAACATTATGGCACAACTGGCATGGATCGATCATTGAAGTAGTCAGTAGCACAATCTTCACTAAAACTAAAATAAGAGTACACTATAGTGTTGGAGAATGGAAATTTTTAACCCTTTGAATTCTTTCTTAAAAAATAGACATAGAAACCAGAAAACACATAACAGATGCCTAAAGATGAAACTTAAGTCCCTCTAAAGCTCAAATTGGAGATCATAGTAGTTCCAGTTCCAAAAATAATAAGAAACTAAAAAAATCAACGTAGTTGGGTTCATTATCAGGATTTGTCCAAATACAAATCACATTTGAAGACTGCTAGTTTACTATCAAGCTTGCTCATGGCGACATGGTGCAGTTAACGGCGACGACTAATGTGCAATCAGGTCTTATGTGCAAGCGAGATTCTTGCCCGTTAGGTCATATGATCCAACCGTAGATATAACTATGGTTTGTTAGGGGGTTCTTTATAAATCCACGCGAGCCAGTGGTGGAAGGATTAAAGCGTTACATGTGACATTCGGTTGGAATATTGGATCATGATCTAACGGATCAGGAGTCTTGCTTGCACGCTTGCACATAAGAACTGATTGCACAGTAGTAGTTCCCGTAGTTAACATAAACCAAAACACAATCTAGCAGGTTAAGAGAAGGAAGTTTATCATTCTTGAAATTTCATGCTCTTAGCATTCATCATTTACATGTAACATGATAAGTTAAAAACACTGACACACAAATAGCAAGATAACAAAATCTTAGGCTATCTCCATCAGTTAACCCATCCTCATCTCTCATTTTAAACTTCACTCTATAAACAGTGTAGTCTACGTTGCAAATCAATGTTTTGCACGGCCATATGCATGATCTTAGGCTATCTCCATCAGTTAACCCATCCTCATCTCTCATTTTAAACTTCACTCTATAAATAGTGTAGTCTACAGTGCAAATCAGTGTTTTGCACGGCCATATGCATGATCTGCACCGCTTCCTCATCTTTCATCAAAAAACGCAAAGGAAGTTTATCGTCCTAGCAGGTTCCACCACATTCTTAACACTCATCATTTACATGTAACATGGTAATTTCAAATATTAGGAAATAATCACAATCAAATAGCAACATAACAAAATCGTATGTACCATCTCGTATTTCACCGCCACCACCGACAACAACAAATCCTTTTGTCCCAAGCAAGTTGGGGTAGGCTAGAGATGAAACCCGCAAGAAACGAGGATAGGAAAAAACACGGAAGAGTAAAAGACAGACAGTAGAGTTAAGGGTAAACAAAAAAAAGACAAAGATAATGGTTCGGGGACGTTGATTGCTAGTCTCGTATTTCACTATAAAATGCAAATGTTCCACCCATGCAAATCTTAGGACTAATGACAATTTATACAACAGAAGAAGAAAAAAGGCTCGTTATCCAAAGCAAACATGAGCCTTATTTATGACATTTAGTCAACAACAAATGAAATATATATTGCCCTTTCAAGACCAAAATTCTAACAGATCAGACTACCTAGCGACATCAAGTACCTGTAGGTAACATAACCAACAAGACAGAATGTACCAAGTTGGCAAGAAAGAGAGAAATACATTGTTGCTTCACTGGAAAGCACAGATGGAGTTGAATTTGCATGATTAAGTGAAATGTTCATACCTCTTGGGGCTGCGTAGAAACAGTTGTATTGCTCATGGATGATGACATTGTACCATGCATCATAGGAGGATGGGTGAGCAATAGTGAAAATGCTGGATCAAATTCACGCAATGGTGGAATTGCTGGTGGCAGGAGACCATTTTGCATTTGCTGCAGACACACAATAATAAAACAGACGTTAGTTGCTGACTCAACAATAGAACAGCTGTTAGTTGCAGACACACACAAAAATAAAACAGCTGTTAGTTGCAGACACACAATAATAGACCAGCTGTTAGCAAAGAACATTAATGCAAAGTAAACAGAATAAATAATAGCATATGAACTGCAAAAAAAGAAATCGGGTGCTCTTTTTCAAAAAGTTAGTGTGCCTTCCAATAGTATAATAAGCAAGCAATGTCAACCTTTTATGAGGTCTCTCCCAAGAGGCACAGACAAGACAAAGAGTTAGGTGTAAAGTATGACAGTATATAAGCAAAATAGCAACCACAACACTTAATTTGCATATACATAATTGCGTAGAAATTTGCAACATATCACGGCAATTAGAACTAGGATGACACATCACACATGGCATGGGTCTGTACCATGAAGCTTGAGAAAGGAGAGATGTTCTGGAATTGTCGGTTTTCCTGTAAACTCTGTGAAGCAGAATCTTGCAACGGTGCACTTGAAGTTGCATAATCTGGAGTTGATGTTAGGTTGTATTCAGTATTGCTTGTGACATCCAAGAAATCAGCTCTAGTGACTTCAGATTGCTGTACTGATGTAATATCAAGATTCTCCTCGTTGCTGTTTGCCGCAGAAGTAACATATTCATTAACATCAGTAGCTAAAGTCACCTTGCCTTCATCGTCATGGATCCTAAAAATAACGGCTTATAAGAGCTACATGATAAAGATGGAGCTAAGAAAATAAAAGGAAAGGAACATACCTGCCATCTGATTGGTCAATTGAATCATCATCAGGAACTGCCGCAGCATCCCCATGACTTTCAAGAGGTTTTGTTGTCAAGGATGAATCAAGTGTTCCAGACACAAAACTACCAAACGTCAAATGCGCACAATCAGCATTCGAAACCTGAAGATGATCAGGAATTATTACAGCCGGATTATCATCGGACAATTTTGGTCCCTCATGCAGAGTCAAATGATCAAATTGTGTTGTCGCTGTAGACACGTCTCCATTCAGATCTGCCATCAAAGAGGTAAACGGTAATACAAAATGAGAAACTTGATGAACACCTTCAGGAACACCCAATTCACAATGTAACACAATAGATGGCCATCGTCCCATTTTATTTTAGAAGGGGCATAATAGGTAACAGGTAAAGTAGTAGAAGGATGGCAACATAGGGGTGTGCATGTGTGATATCCAAAAACAAGTGGGATGTGTGATACCTACATATTAGGAAACAAAAGGGAAAAAAGATCCACAATTACACATAATAAATAAAATAAAGAACTTACAACTTAATTTACTTATTAGTAAGTAGGGTCATCGGAATCATATAAGCCGGACAACATGGGGAAATACAGGTAAGACAAAGCAAGGCTGATTTTGACTTACTTTGGTTGTGCTCAAATGGAAGGCCATTGAGCTGAAAGTCATTTGTTTTCTCTATCGAGCCTTCATCCACATGGCTGACAACTTCAGTATATTCTGATTGTATATCTTTACCAGAAGCAGAAACTTGTCCAGGAGATATCAAGCTTTCTGTATTGCCCTCTTCCAAATTTGCATATTTTTCAATGTCATCTTCATTGGCATCTGGCGTTGATGACCCTTGTGCATTAGCACTCATGGAAGGGGCTTCAACATCTGTTCCCTCAGCTGAAGGTAACATATCAAATGCGGAAGCATCTTTAGGTAGAGAGTGCACCTCAACAGCACCGTTTGGCAATTTATCTGCTGCGACATGGCCTGCTTCTGATGCAAAAACAGTTCTGTTATATTCCTCAGGCACAAGATTTGGTGTATTGGAAATGACTGAATCACCAACGGTTGGCAACGCAGTGCTACTTGCAACAGATCTGCTCCCAACTTTAGCTTGAGGCCTGCCCATCTTCACTATTTCAGCCATGGAAGGGCGACCTGGAATACCACCCCAACCATGCTGCACTTTAGATAAAGGCTGAGAAGTGGTGTTCTTAGCATCAGTCTGGGCAACATTGCTGCAAAAATAATTAGCCTAAAAGAATTAGTAAGCCTGCCAAGGAAGCCTTGAAGCTACCTTTACAAATTACCAGATAAAGTGAACACATTTAATTTGCATGAGTGAAACTATACATTATCAAAATTCAAAGACACTGCCAATTTGCCTTGGAAAATGGTTACTAAATAATATAAACAGTTAAGAATACAGAACAGATGACACAGAAATGAAGACAAAGTATATGGAACTGATACTGCAAATGTTGATCTTTTCATAATATTCAAGCCAGAAAGTATCAGGTCCTTCAATGCCGTAACAAGTTACTTGTAGAGAAGGACATCAGAACGATATCAAGTAAACTTTTTTCTACTATTCCTTCCTCTAGCATTATATTAGTGAAACATAACAAAAAATATAATTGCACTTAGCCTACGTTTAGTGATGAAGCTACTCCTTTAATTTTCGTATGACAGAATAAATGCTTCAATTGCACGCATTCTAGGATGACAAGTAAAAAACAACAATTATGTTCTGGTTTATCAAATACTACACTCTGTTCTGTAGGACCTACTATATTTGACTTATATGACCTGTGTTATCCACCTTTGAACATTGTTTTGTGAAGAGAACACTAGAAATGAACTATAGCCATTATGATCAAAGGTCTAATAGGAAACCAGCCAAAATGTCTATTCCATTTCTGATGTACTTCAGTTATCAAATAGACAAATGGACAAATGGTGCAAAATAGTAAGTACAAGGGAATAACTAAAACTAATGAAATAGTTTCAAAAACTACAATACCAGTCTGGAGTAAGTTGGGTAAGACTAGCTATGAAATCCAAAAAGAGTTACAAGTCACAAGGAAGAGAAACAAATGAAGGAAAGGACAACAGTGATATATGAAGAAGACATTGACTTGAAACGATGAAAACGGCAAACATTAACAAAACAATCAACATATAGCTAGGAATCATATATGGAACCAATAAGTAGCACATACATAGTAGCAGAAAATATTTCTGTAGTGTCACTTGTCTTGACATCCAAGGCTGATGAGTTTAGTGGAGCTTGCATCTCTGGTTCCTTTTTTACAGGGCCTTTGAAACCGCCTGTAGGGTCTGCTGAAATGAAGAGAGAGAAAACAAAATGAGAGCACCATTTATCCTGAGGAAACTACAAACCATACATCATTATAACAGTTATAGCACAAAAATACAAAATGAAGAATGCGACCTCGCCCACTTCGATCTGAAACAGCCTTATATCCTCGGTATGTATATTTCTGGAAAGGTCGAGGCCTTGTTTCGTGATTAACTTTAGTCTACAGATAAGAGAGAGTTTGTCAGGGGAATAATAGTTAACCTGGAGAAATGGATTGACTCAGATCAAATGCCAAGATGCACTAAAGTTTACAGAAAAGGATTTTTGAGTGTAATAACATAGTACCCAAAAAAAGGCATATCAATGCATAGATCTATTTCAAAGCAAGTACAGTGCAATGCAACTGCTCTGTTAACAGTTGTATGTTGATTCTTCAAGCAAGAATGGCACCATATAGCAACACGACATATCAGTCAGTCTATAGCATGGCAGGAACCTAAATCCCTTATTCAGTGCAAGATTGCACAATCAATGACCTTCAAATTGCAAAAAGGAAAATCTTACATTACAGTGAAAAGAAAACCCTCAAACAAAAACCAAAGAACGAAAAGCAAACAATGAACCTATAGAAAAGCTGGGGATATAACCGTGTCATGGTAACACAAAACACAGTTTTGCACTGTAGACTGCACTATTCGCAGAGGAAAGTTTGAAATAGGAGATGAGATGGGAGATAGGGTGTGTAAGCTGCTGGAGATAGTCTAAGAAATCCATGCGTCTACGAACCTCCTTTTTCCTATCCCGCTTTCTTCTGACTTCATGAAAAGTATCTGGATAGACATGAATTAAAAAAAGAGTTAGATTAATCATAAGAAATCCCTGCCAAAAATATCATAAACAAACATTTAAGATCCTCAATGATCTATAGATGCTACCCTATGCTTCATTTATTACGAATATATCAGCCATAAAAGTTAAGGGTTAGATGGTGCATTTAGAAATTAGAATAAAACAAATGAGCAGAACTAATGGAAGGTTCCATAACTTGTAGCGACCTTAGGTAACTGGCACCCAAGCATCTCTACACTGAAAGTACTACTTACCCAAAAATATACGCTACTTGGCACATACCAATTTAAAGAAAATAGGTAGGCAATGCGTCTATGCCAACATATAGACAGATAGAAAACTCAATACCAAGAAAATGGTAAGCAATACATGAGTGAACTTAAACACATCCTATTGATGAAGATAAAAGGGATGTTTATGGTAGGCGCAACAGTTTTTGTTTACATATAAGTACCAGGTAACATGATCCTGGAACACAGTTGGATTACAATGGGATATGAATCAGGACTTACGTAGGAAACTGAACCCTCACCCCCCCCCCCCCCCCTCCTATTATTACACCATGGGGTGGCACAATCTGTTGCAAAAGACACATTCATAAATGCAAAAAAAAGGTTGTCCGTTGACAAATATAAATTAGTGTCTTCTCCCATCTGAAGTCATGAGCATGACAAATTAAAACTTCCCAGCATGCTTCACAGTGACGTTGAACCTAAACTGGCAAGCAAAACAAGTCGCAGCGTACCGCATCCGCAGAATCGGACCAAATTTGCAAGCAATTCAACAGCAACCGTCCAAAACGGGGGGGTTACAACTTATACCACACGAGGGGGGGCACAAACCCTAGCGCTGACAAGCATCGCACGACAACGTCCACGCTAAACAATTGGAGCCCGCGAGGACAAAGCTGGAGCCTAGAGCGAGGTGAGAGTATATGCCCTTACCCTGGGAGATGAGCCTCTCGACGGCTATGTCGGGGTCCATTCCGCAGTCGCAGAGCGTGGCGTAGATCTCGCCCTCCGAGCGGTCGGCCAGGATCCCCTTGAGGCTCTGCACCATCTTCCTTGAGGCGACCGGGATCGCCGCCGCATCCGCCCCGTCCGGCGCCGCGTAGGAAGGCTGCCTCCCGCCGCCGCCACGGCCACCGCCCCTCATGGCGCTCCCGCTCCCGCCCCCGCAGCCACCACAGGGGCCTCCGCCGGCTCCTCCCCCTCCTCGATCCGGGGCGGCGACCAGCTGCGGTCGCGTCGCCGCTGCACGCGGTGTACGGAGCAGCAAAACCCTCGTCGCCGCCGCCCCACACGCACCGTATATTGCCACAGCCACGCAAACGCACGCACCGAGAGAGGGCCGGCCGTGTACGAGCTCAGCTAATAAACGGGAACGGGGGAATGCCGGTTTCCTTACCTGAGCTGAAAAAAGAGAAAGACAGACGAATAGCGCCCTGCCCTGCCTTCCGCCTTTGCTCCCTGCACCCGGTCTCTCCTCTGTGTCGCGTTTCACCGGTCGCTGACAGACGGGTGCCGTTTATGAAATCAGTCCGGATTGTTTCTCCTCTCTCTCTCTCTCTCAATTCGTTGCGGTCTTTTAAAAAAACGTATCTGCCCCACAGAGATAAAACATTAGCAACTTAAGCTAAGGGTCTAACTTAACTGTTTAAAGTTAGTTCTATAATTCAAATGGCTAATAATTTTATATAAGTTGTGACGTCTTATACAGGAAATTAAACACAGATAGGTATGATATGCTTAAATGGTAATGACATATTAAATGGGTTTTTCGCTCTTCTTATAATAATCATTCCTTAATTTCTAAAGGCACACATTATTTATCTAAGTGCGTATAAGCAGTACAATTTTCCGGTGTCGTGAATAATGTTGATAGAGGGGCGTGACGTGAGATGGCTGGCTTCACGTGCAAGGTGGTCAGAAGTAGAGATGTCAATGGGGAATTATCCACCGGGTTATAGCATCCCAGACTCATCCCCATCATATTTAATCTATCCTCATACTCATCCCCATTCGGGTTTCGGGTTCTCAATGGGTCCCCATCCTCAATTAAGGAATAACTATGTACTAATAGCTAGCACAAACTATCCAGATTTCATACATCACTACATCAGCAAGCACTCATCCATGATCCATTCATCCATCGATCAGAAAAGAAATTAGTACTTCAGGACCGATAGAAGAAATGAAGAAATGGAGTCTACTCACCTTCCTTGGTCACCATTTGAGTTCGTTGGTGCCTGAGAATTCATGGTTGTCACCGTCGTGCTAGGCTCATAGTAGTCGGCGGTGCTCCTCGTCGCTGGTGAAGTCGCCAGTGTGCAGTGCTAGCGCAACTGTCCAGGCGTGTGGCAGTTGGCCGACTGGACAGGGCATAGCGTATGGCTGGTTATTTTAGGGTTTTGTTTTTTGATAGTCTACTAGTTTCCTTGCTATGTTGCCTTGTTGGGCTAAGACCTGAGGTGCGCTGCCGTGTTGGGCTTGGTGTTTGGCTTGGCCTCAACTCATTCTTACAACAAGGACAGGTGTACAAGCATGAAATACACATGAGTAATCGGGTTCGGATTCTTGTTTTCTAAACCCATACTCGTTTAACCAATGGGTGGATATTTTGTCCCATATCTATACCATGGGGATAATTTTTGTCCCGTACCCATACCCTAATAAAGGAATTCTTCATGGGTTAGCAGGTATCGGGTCCCATTGACATCTCTAGTCAGAAGAGTCTTTTCGTTCTCTGATTTGTTGTGTTAATCATGTAAGGCTCATGTGGATGTATCCAGCCAAGATATAAAGTTGTGACGTATAGTACAACCATATAATGCGGTGTAGTAAGCAGTAATATTTTCATGGCGCAAGCATCACTGGTAGGAAGTCGTGACATGAGATAGATAAGTGCTTGTAGAAAAACGTGATGTGAGGTGTGGTCGTGTAGGAAGGTTTGATGACCGGCTTCAGACTTTGATTGTTATTCTATTATAGACCTAAATCCGTTTGAGATGGTTCGGTGTAAAATAGTTTAAGTAGGCTTCAAATGAAAAGGTGAATGAAATTCTTCTTATTCTCTTGTTTATTGTGTTTATTATATCAGCCTTGCGTGGTTGTATTCAATTATATATGAAGTTATGTGACTCGGCATAATAAAACCAAGTGACGCACGAGAGCCTTTTTTTTTGCATTTAGAACCTAGGGCCAAATAAACAGGCTCACAGATTATAACGCATCTTTCTTTCCCTCATAGCTCTAAGACTTTTTTTGGAAATCACTGGCATCTTCCTTTCAAGGTTTATTAGAGTGAGATATTATTTTAATATACTGCTCTGCAGCTGCAATCTATAAAGATAAAATATTGTAGAAATCGTAGCTGTAGCCGAATTAGAACTGCAACAAACCGCAATAAACAAGACGATCGATTATGGGCCTGTTTGGTTCAGCTTTTTTCTGACCAGCTTTTCTGAAAATCTGGCTGTGGGGACTGGGGAAAATCTGGCTGTGGAGAGAATTTGAGTATCATTACGATTACGTGTGGAGGAAGATAAAGTTGTTCATAGGGCTCAGGATCTAGAAAGTAACGGATTCCTACTATTACAACGACTCAACCGATTATGTGTTTATGTTGATTTTGGATGGTTTTTGCCCCCAACGAATTTTATAGAAGCTGGCTGAAAAGCTGAGCGTTTGGTAGTCCGCAGCAGTTTTTGGTGGCCAGAAGCTGCCAGAAGCTAAAACAAACAGGCTCTATGTCCTACATGGTTAGTGGTCTGGAAAAAGCATGGCGTGAGATGATTGAAATGTTGTTTGAAAGGTGTGACCTGAGATGGCTGGAGTGCTAACTGTAAAGTGTGATGTCAGATGGTTGGCTTCAGGTGAGAAGGGTGAAACCTTAGTAACCGGGAACCGGGAACTTGGCCACGTTCCTCGTTTCGGGAACATGGGAACAATCTCGTTCCAGTAGTGTTAAATCTTAGTTTTTGCAGCGTTCCGCGTACCATGTTTCCGTTCCTCGATCCTATCGATCCGGGAACCTGGTTACTAAGGGTGAAAAAAAGATCTTTTGGTTCTATTATTTGTTGGGCGTATATCGCTTGGGTCTAAAACTGTTGTCTCCAGTTGGTTATCAAGTCGGGTAAGGTGTGAGTCTTCATTGAGCTTGTTGACGAAGGTCTCCTTCTCCTTGTCGTTGATCACCATCCCCTTGCCCTTAGGATTCATCTCTTCGGGCGGTTAGTCCCTTTCTTGAAGAGAACGGCTCTGATACCAATTGAGAGTACCTAGAGGGGGGTGAATAGGTGATCCTGTAGAACTTCAAAAACTTAAGCCACAAAACTTGGTTAATTGTTAGCACAGTAATTTGCCAAGTGGCTAGAGAAGGATCTCAACACAACACAATAACCAAGAGATATCAATCACAGAGATGGCACAGTGGTTATCCCGTGGTTCGGCCAAGACCAACGCTTGCCTATTCCACGTTGTGGCGTCCCAACGGACGAGGGTTGCAATCAACCCCTCTCAAGCGGTCCAAAGACCAACTTGAATACCACGGTGTTGCTTTGCTTCTCTTAATCCCGTTTGCGAGGAATCTCGACAGCTTGGAGCCTCTCGCCCTTACACAAGATGTTCACGAAGAATCACAGAGCAAGGGAGGGATTAGCAACTCACACACGACACAAAGATCACAGCGAATACGCACACGCAAAACCCAGACTTGAGCTCAAGAGACTAGCACACTAGAACGGAGCTCAAATCACTAGAATGTCGAACAAGTGCGCAAGAATGAAGTGTGAGTGATCAATGATGCTCAAAGGATGCTTGGTGTCCTCCTCCATGCGCCTAGGGGTCCCTTTTATAGCCCCAATGCAGCTAGGAGCCGTTGAGCACAAATCTGGAAAGCCATTCTTGCCTTCTGTCATCGGGGGCACCGGACAGTCCGGTGCACACCGGACACTGTCCGGTGCCCGATTTCCTTCCTTAAATAGCGAAGCCGACCGTTGACATACTTGGAGCCGTTGGCACACCGGACATGTCCGGTGCACACCGGACAGTCCGGTGCCATCTTCTAGCCGTTGGCTCGGCCACGTGTCCCGCGCAGATTGCGCGGCCGACCGTTGGCACGACCGACCGTTGGCTCACCGGACAGTCCGGTGCACACCGGACAGTCCGGTGAATTTTAGCCGTACGTCGCCGGTGAATTCTCGAGAGCGGCCAGCTCGCTCGAGCCAGCCTGGCGCACCGGACACTGTCCGGTGCACCCAGACTCAGCAGATTCTTGGCTGCTCGAGCCAAGACATTTCCAATTGGATTTTACCTGTTTCCACCACTTAGACACAATACATTAGTCCATAAAACAATGTACTAAGTCTGAGAAACATACCTTTATCCTTGATTTGTACTTTGTCCACCTTTTTACACTTAAGCACTTGTGTTGGGCACTTAAACCACCAAAATACTTAGAAATGGCCCAAGGGCACATTTCCCTTTCAGTTGTAATGGACCGGGAGAAGGGAAATTATAAAGTGTTAGATCTGATTTTAGAGCACAATCATATTCTTCACTTGCCACAAACCTCACACTTGATGGTGTCTCAAAGGAAAATTTCAGAGCTACAAGGTTTTGAAATTGAGACAGCTGATGATGCAGGAATTAGGCCTAAAGCTGCACATGGATTGGCTAGTCTGCAGGTTGGTGGGTCAAGTAACCTTAGTTACACACTCCGTGACCACAAGAATTATTTGCGGGCCAAGCGCCAACGGGAAATGGCATATGGTCAAGCAGGAAGTATGCTTATGTATTTTCAAGACAAAATCGCAGAAAATCCATCTTTCCAATATGCATTACAAATGGATCGGGAAGAACAAATAGCAAACATTTTCTGGGTTGACGCTAAAATGCTCACTGACTATGCATATTTTGGTGATGTTGTCAGTTTTGACACTACCTTTGGAACAAACAAGGAGAGTAGGCCTTTTGGTGTGTTTGTTGGGTTCAATCACTTTAGGGAAACAATTGTTTTTGGTGTTGTTCTCATGTATGATGAGACGTTTGAGTCCTTCAAGTGGCTATTTCAGACCTTCCTAAAAGCTCATAATGGCAAGCAACCTAAAACAATATATGTATGTACGAGTACGAAGATGAGGCCTAAAACAATATATGGCAAGCAACCTAAAACAATATATGTCCTGATCATACAGCTGAAGTCAGCGAGAAAGAATCAAGTATTCTCACAGATTTTAGTGCATGTATGTACGAGTACGAAGATGAGGCCACATTTGAGCATGCATTTAACATCATGAGAACAAAGACGACCATTTAACATCCTATCGATCCGGGAACCTGGTTACTAAGGGTGAAAAAAAAGATCTTTTGGTTCTATTATTTGTTGGGCGTATATCGCTTGGGTCTAAAGCTGTTGTCTCCAGTTGGTTATCAAGTCGGGTAAGGTGTGAGTCTTTTGATATTTTTATCCTCAAAACCTGCATCAAAACAGATGGCTTATAAATTCTATCTCATACCTTTACATTTTGTTTTCTCAATGTGGTATCTATCGAAACCCACATGTCTCTCTCCCTCGAGGTTCATTATTATTAATCATGCATAGATAAATCTTACTAACTTCAAAATGACATGGTACTATCAAAGGAACTAAAATTTGTTGTGATTTCACATGATGTTACTGTAAAAAAAATATGAGTTCTAAGTAGTAGAACACGTATTTCAAAGCTGGTAGGGATGTTACTAAAATTTGTTAGTAAAACACATATTAATCATAACCAAATGTTTTTTTATTGTTTATTTACTCACTTTATATATTTTCAACTCAGACCATCTGGTCTTCTTAATATAACCATTCTTTTAATTCTTTTTTAAGGCACATAATACCTAAACTACGTATAAATAAGCAATACTTTTTTTGTGCCACAATTAAAGCTGGTAAGGATGCATGACATGAGATGGTCAGAGTGCTATTAAGAAGGTGTCATACAAGAAGTACAGAATGGTCGTAGGAAAGCCTAATGTGAGATGGTTTGCTCCATGAGACAATATGTCGGTACCCTGAGACAGGGGTACCCCCTATTACTTTATCAAGACGCAGTTCTCATGCGGCTACTCTTAGCCGCATGGCAGTAGGGCTGCGTCCGTGACTAAGGCGTGCCTCAGCCCAACCAAGGGCGGTTGCTCAGGGCCCACAGCGGCGCCTGGCCTCACCACCTGGGTGGGTCCGGGGCCGCCACGTGTCCAAGATGGTGGAATACTTCAGGGCATCTGCAGTAAGTCCGGACCCCATGGGAGTGCATCGAACCCCTAAGTTTGCGGACAGGACTCCCAGAGGAGGTCCGGGACCTCCATGTGTGCATACTGGACCCCTAAGGTGGGAACCAAACCCCTCCACAAGGGGTTCGGACCACTCACAGCGGGGTCCCGGTGCGCCAGGACGGAAAATGCTTAAGCCCTGGTCAAAGACCAGACAGGGGTCCGGCACTAACACGTGTCTGGGCCCCATCCTGTACGGCTCAGCTCCCCACCTAAGCGGAGACCCGATGCTACCACGTGGCTCTCTGCCCGTGACGTAAGCCAGCGGGTGGAGCTTGACGTAAGGACTATGTGCCATGGGCCGCGCCCACGCGTCGCATGCTACGCTATCTCGGTATTTAATGCGGAGGAGGCCCGCCGCCTAACAGGCGATGTGCCGTCTCATCATTTAATGCACCCCGTCCACTCCGCTGGCAAGCGATGTGACGACTCAGCATTTAATGCGCCCTCTCTCCACTCCTCTAGTAGGCAGCGACCGGGCCATCTTACAGGCGGCGTGCCTGTCCAATCTATTGGCAGGCAGCGTATTGTCACATGTTCTATACTCATGACAGCTCGCGCGTTACCGAGGAAGCAGCCGAGAGAAGCCAATACTATAAGCGCTACGGGCATTACTACACTCGGGGATGGCCCGGACGTTGCAGGCATTAGTTATTTCCCTCCATTTTATTCCTGGGCCCACGTGTCGGGGCTCAACACCTGTTGTACGTGCCCCCTGGAGCTATAAAAGGGGAAGCATGCGACGTTACAAAGGGCAGGTCCCAACAGACGGACAGACTCACGGGGATCCTCACATCCACCCAAGCTCTCAAGCAATACAGCACACAATGGAGTAGGGTATTACGCTCCGGCGGCCCAAACCACTCTAAACCCTCGTGTGTTCTTATGAGTTCATCCACTAATCCGCGTAACAAGCAAAACGCTTAGGCCCCTCCTCATCTTAGGATTTAGGGCGGGTGCACTCCGCCACCCGGCCGGAGATTTCCTCTCCAACACTTGACGCGCCAGGTAGGGGCTTGGCTTTAGGTTCTTGCTTGTTTTCCTGCTCGACGCCATGGTTCACATCGTCGAGCACCAAGATTTCATGCCCGAGGACTTCATGCTGGAGGAGGAGGCTGCCTCTTCCACTCCTCTGGCCACCAACTTCCCGGCGCCTACTGCAGCGGCTGTTGTGCGCTCTGCACGGCAGCACACTCCCACGCAAACATACAGGGCATCTAGGGCTGCACCTGGGGCGCTGTCAGCAGCCAGGGAGTTGTTGCGCCATCCTCCTAGCTCCACGGCCTCTCCAGGGGCCATGAAGCAATAGCCGGACGGCGTCGACCGCCTACTCGGCATGGCGCATTCTAGCTCAACCAAGCCCAGACCTCGGTCGTCCCAGCATCAACATGAGACGTCGGCGTCTGTGCGCTCACCCTCGGTGAGGGCAACGCCGGCTGAGGACCTGCGGGCGGAGCTCAATCGCCGGCGCGCGGCGAAGGACGCTCCAGTCCCTCTGGAGAGGTCTAATGACCTGCGGACAGAACTCAACCGCAGGCGTGCGGGCGAGGATGCCCGCGTCTCTCTGGAAAGGGCGCGAGAGCGCCGGCAAAACATCGAGGGTCGCAACCTCGATAAAGTCTTCGCTGCGGTAGCACCACAAACCCTAGTGGGCGTCCGGTTCCAGACAGGTGTCCCGTTGGCTGGCGTGGGTTGCGCCGCTCTCGCAGATCATCTCCACGCGGCGTCCTGGCCATCCAAGTTCCGACCGCACCTGCCGAAAAAGTACGACGGAACGTGAAATCCGTCAGAGTTCCTGCAGGTGTACGTCACGGCTATCACAGCAGCAGGTGGAAACACCGCTATGATGGCGACATATTTTCATGTCGCCTTATCCGGGCCCACCCAGACTTGGCTCATGAACCTTGCCCCAGGATCAATCTACTCCTAGGAAGAGCTCTGCGCGCGGTTCACAGCGACCTTCGCTAGCGCTTACCAACAACCCGGAGTGGAGGCCCACCTCCACGCAGTAAGGCAGGAGCCCGGAGAAACTCTCCGGACGTTTATCTCCTGCTTCACCAGGGTGCGAGGTACTATACCTCGCATTTCTGATGCTTCTATCATCACGGCCTTCCGCCAAGGAGTACGTGATGAAAAGATGTTGGAGAAGTTGGCCACGTATGACGTGGAAACTGTCTCCACCCTCTTCGCTCTGGCCGACAAGTGCGCCAGGGCCGCTGAGGGCCGTGCGTGGCACTCGGCGCCACAGACCGGGGCTACCCAGACGGGTGGCTTAGGTGTCGTCGCTTAGGATGGCAAAAAGAAGAAGAAAAAGAACTGCGGCCATGAGAAGCCGCACTCCGCCGCTCTGGTCGTTGCAGCTGCGACTAGGGGCCGGGGCGACCGCAACAAAAGCCCACGGCCGCAGAAGGGTAACAGCGGCTCATGCCCTGTGCACCCCAACGGTTGCCACAGCGCCGCGGAGTGTCGCAAGATCATCGACCTCGCGAAATGCGTCAGCGCGCGGCGCGAACAGTCTTCCAGGGATGGCTCCCCACCTCGTCGCCGACCTGGCAAGGAAAGGGTCGACGACGATGAGGTGGTCGCGGCTGAACCGGACCTCGGGTATCAGTCACCCGACGGGGTCCTGAAGGATGTTTTCGCTGGAGGCTCCAACTCCGGTGACGACAGCTAGTCGAGCCACCAGGGGGCCCCATACTCCTTGGTCTACGGGGCCGAAGCCTGCCTTCCCCCGGAAACCCTTCTGGACTCCTAATGGGTCCAGCCTTCTCATGGGCTTATGCAGGGGCAGCAACAACGCAGGGACGTGGAATCCATCGACGAGCCCAGTTGTCAAGCGGCGACCCGAAATGCACGTTGTAGCCAGACGCCCAATCGCTGCTAACGGTCTGTGCGTAGTAGGGAGCCCAGGGTCGGGACCTAGTCCTACGGTGAGTACCAAACCAAGAAGGGATCCGGAAACCCACCTCCAGCTGGGAAGGACCCTTCAAGGTGACGGAAATATGCCGACCCAGGAGAGACCGCCTTGCTACAGCTGGAATGCCTTTTTCCAGCCCGTGGAGCATGGAGCATCACCGTAAGTTCTACCCATAGAAGCAAGTCTGAGGGGTTAAGTTTTTCTTCTTTTGTAATCAGGCCTCGCATATGTGTACACCAGCCCGGTAAGGTCCGCCCTCATAAACCCGGCCTGTTGGTTTACACCCGTGCATGTCAAGTTATAAAAAGGAGATTTACCCCCTCAGATGTGCTTCTATGATAACTTTATCTTCCTGCTCCATAGTTTTATCTTGTAGTGTCGGTACCCTGGATCAAGGGTACCCCCTACTACTGTGTCAAGGCGCAGTTCCCGTGCGGCTACCTCTTAGCCACATGGTAGTAGGGTTGTGTCTGTGACTAAGGCGTACCTTAGCACAACCAAGGGCGGTTGCTCAGAGCCCACAGCGGCGCCCGGCCTCACCACCTGGGTGGGTCCGAGACCGCCACGTGTCCATCATGGTGGAATACTCCTGAGCATCTGTAGTAAGTCCGGACCTCCATGGGAGTGTGCCTAAGTTTGCGGACAGGACTCCCAGGGGAGGTCCGAGACCTCCACGTATGCATACTGGGCCCCCTAAGGTAGGAACCAGACCCCTTCACAAGGGGTCCGGACCACTCACGGTGGGGTCCCGGTGCACCAGGATGGAAAATGCTTAAGCCCTGGCCAAAGGACAGGCAGGGGTCCGGCGCTGGCACGTGTCTGGACCCCATCATGTACGGATCAGCTCCCCGCCTAGGCGGAGACCCGATGCTGCCACGTGGCCTTATGCCTATGACATAAGCCAGTGGGCGGAGCCTGACATAAGGACTACGTGCCGCGGGCCGCGCCGCGCATCGCATGCTACGCTATCTTAGTATTTAATGCGGAGGATGCCCGCAGCCTGGCAGGCGATGTGCCATCACAACATTTAATGCGCCCCGTCCACTCCGCTGGCAGGTGAGGTGACGACTCGACATTTAATGCACCCTCTCTCTACTCCTCTAGCAGGCGACGACCAGGCCACCCTACAGGCGGCGTGCCTGTCCAATCAGACAGCGGGCGTATGCCCATACCACCACGCGCGCGCCATGGTCATCATGACTTGTACGTTGCTAGGGAAACTTCTGCTGCAAGCCAATACTACGGAGATCGCAGATATCAGAGCACGAGGAGATTGCACTGGATTAATGGCTCCAAGTACTACATCTGTTATGTCCCTGGGCTCACGTGTCGGGGCTCAGTACTCTTGTACGTGCCCCCCTTGAGCTATAAAAGGGGAGGCACACAACGTTACAATACAGACCCAGGTCATCCAATACACAACTCAAGCTCACGAGCAATACAACACACAGTGGAGTAGGGTATTACGCTCCGGTGGCCCGAACCACTCTAAACTCTTGCGTGTTCTTGTGTTCATCCCCAAAATCTCACAACAAGCAGAACGCTTAGGCCCCCTCCTCATCTTAGAATTTAGGGCGGGTGCACTCCGCCACCCAGCCGGAGATTTCCTCTCCGACATTTGGCACGCCAGGTAGGGGGCTAAGCTTTAGGTTTTAGCTTGTTTACTTGCTTAGCATGATGGTGCAAATCGTTGAGCATCGCGCCGAGACTTCAGTGGATTTCCTGGTAGAGGAAGAAGCTGCTTCTTCCACGCCACTGGTTGCCAACCGCCCAGTGCCAGGCACTGCTGCCGTGCACGTTGCGTAGCAGCATATAGCTGCGCAGACATCCCGGACTCTACCTAGGACAGCTCCGGGGGCGTTGTCGGCAGACAGGGAGTTGTTGCGCCACCCCCAAGCTCCATGGCCTCACCGGGGTTATGAGGCAATGGCATGAAGACGTCGACCGACTGCTTGGCATGGCGCACTCCGGCTCGACCAGGTCGAGGCCGCGGTCATCCCGACGCCAACATGAGACGTCAGCATCCGTGCGCTCACCCTCGGTGAGAGCAGCACCGACTGAAGACCTGAGGGCAGAGCTCAGCCGCCGGCACGCGGCGGAAGATGCTCTAGTCTCTCGGGAGAAGTCTTATGACCTGCGAGCAGAACTCAACCGCAGGCACGCGGGTGAAGATGCTCGCATCTCACTGGAGAGGACGCGAGAGCGCCGGCACAACATCGAGGGTCGTAACCATGATAAAGACTTTGCCGCGGTAGCACCGCAGACCCTAGTGGGCGCCCGATCCTAGGCGGGTGTCCCATTGGCTGGCGTGGGCTACGCCGCTCTCGTAGATCATCTTCGAGTGGCGTCCTGGCCATCCAAGTTCCGGCCGCACTTGCCGGAAAAGTACGACGGTACGTCAAACCCGTCGGAATTCCTGCAGGTGTACGTCATGGCTATCACAACAGCAGGTGGAAACACCGCTGTGATGGCGACATATTTTCATGTCGCCTTGTCTGGGCCCGCCCGGACTTGGCTCATGAACCTTGCCCCAGGATCAGTCTACTCCTGGGAAGAGCTCTGCGCACTGTTCACAGCGAACTTTGCCAGCGCCTACCAACAACACGGCGTGGAGGCCCACCTCCACGTAGTGAGGCAGGAGGTCGGGGAAACCCTCCGGACATTTATCTCCCGCTTCACCAAGGTGCGGGGTACTATACCTCGCATCTCTGATGCTTCTATCATCATGACCTTCCGCCAGGGAGTGCGTGATGAAAAGATGTTGGAGAAGCTGGCCACGCACGACATCGAAACTGTCTTCACTCTCTTCGCTCTGGCCGACAAGTGTGTCAGGGCCGCTGAGGGCCACGCGTGGCACTCGGCGCCACAGACCGGGGCTGCGCCAGATGGGTGACTCGGGTGCCGTCGCTCAGGACGGCAAAAAGAAGAAGAAAAAGAACCGTGGCCATGAGAAGCCGCGCTCCGCCACTCTGGTCGTTGCAACTGCGACTGGGGGTCGGGGCGACCACAACAAATGCCCACGACCATAGAAGGGTAACAGCGGCTCATGCCCTGTGCACCCCAATGGTCGCCACAGCGCCACTAAGTGTCGCGAGATCATTGACCTCGCGAAACGCATCAGTGCGCGGCGCGAGCAGTCTTCCGAGGATGGCTCCCCACCTCGTCGTCGACCTGGCAAGGAAAGGATCGACAATGATCAGGTGGTCGTGGCTGAACCAGACATCGGGTATCAGTCACCTAAAGGGGTCCTGAAGGATGTTTTCACTGGAGGCTCCAACTCCGATGACGACAACTAGATGGGCCACCAGGGCGGCCTGTACTCCCTGGTCTGCAGGGCCGAAGCCTGCCTTCTCCCGAAAACCCTTCTGGACTCCTCATGGGTCCAACCTTTTGATGAACCTATGCAGGGGCAATTACAACGCAAGGGCGAGGACTCCATCAGCGAGCTCAGATGTCAAGCGGCAACCCGAAATGCACTTTATAGCCCGGTGCCCATACACTGCGACCAACGGTTCATGCATAGTAGGGAGCCCAGGGTCAAGACCTAGTCCTACGGTGAATACTGAACCAATAAGGGATCTGCAATCTCTCCCCCAGCTAGGAGGAACCCTTCAAGGTGACAGAAACATGCCAGCTCGGGGGGTGCCTGCCTTGCTATAACTAAAGGAGTATCTCTTCATAACCTCTGGAGCATCTATGTAAGTTCTGCCCGTAGAAGCAAGTCTGAGGGGTTAAGTTTTTCTTCTTTTGTAGTCAGGCCTCGCATACGCGTACGCCAGCCCGGTAAGGTCCACCCTCATAAACCCAGCCTGTTGGTTTACACCCGTGCATGTCAAATTATAAAAAGGAGATTTACCCCCTCGGATCTGCTTCTGTGATAACTTTATCTTCCTGCTCCATAGCTTTATCCTGCAGTTTCCGGGTGAAAGTCGCCTAGAGGGGGGGGGGTGAATAGGGCGAAACTGAAATTCTCAAAAATAATCACAACTACAAGCCGGGTTAGCGTTAGAAATATAATAGAGTCCGCGAGAGAGGGTGCAAAACAAATCGCAAGCGAATAATCGAGTGAGACACGCGGATTTGTTTTACCGAGGTTCGGTTCTCTCAAACCTACTCCCAGTTGAGGAGGCCACAAAGGCCGGGTCTCTTTCAACCCTTACCCTCTCTCAAACGATCACTCGGACCGAGTGAGCTTTCTCTTCTCAATCACTTGGAACACAAAGTTCCTACAAGGACCACCACAAGATTGGTGTCTCTTGCCTCAATTACAAGTGAGTTTGATCGCAAGAAAGAATCAAGAAAGAAGAAAGCAATCCAAGCGCAAGAGCTCGAAAGAACACAAGCAAATCTCTCTCTCTAATCACTAGGGCGTTGTGTGGAATTTGGAGAGAACTTGATCTCTTTGGTGTGTCTAGAATTGAATGCTAGAGCTCTTGTAAGTAGTTGGGAAGTAGAAAACTTGGATGACTTGAATGTAGGGTGGTTGGGGGTATTTATAGCCCCAACCACCAAACTAGCCGTTTGGTGAGGCTGTCTATTCGATGGCGCACCGGACAGTCCGGTGCACACCGGACATGTCCGGTGCGACAGCCACGTCACCAAAACCTGTTGGGTTCGACCGTTGGAGCTCTGTCATCTGGGCCCGCCTGAATGTCCGGTGGCGCACCGGACATGCACTGTAGATTGTCCGGTGCGCCAGCATGGGCGTGCCTGACCTCTGCGCGCGCAGCGCACGCATTTAATGCGTCGCAGGTAGTCGTTGGCGCCGAAATAGCCGTTGCCCCGCTGTTACACCGGACAGTCCGGTGTACACCGGACAATCCGGTGAATTATAGCGGAGCAGTTGAAATGAATTCCCGAGGCTGGCGAGTTCCTGAGGCCGCTCTTCCTTGGAGCACCGGACATGTCTGGTGTACACCGGACAGTCCGGTGAATTATAGTGGAGTCGCCTCTAGAATTTCCCGAAGGTGACGAGTTTGAAGTTTGAGTCCTCTGGTGCACCGGACATGTCCGGTGGCACACCGGACAGTCCGGTGCGCCAGATCAGAGGTGCCTTCGGTTGTCCCTTGCTCCTTTGTTTGAATCCAATACTTGGTCTTTTTATCGGCTAAGTGTGAACCTTTGGCACCTGTATAACTTATGCACTAGAGCAAACTAGTTAGTCTTAAATATTTGTGTTGGGCAATTCAACCACCAAAATTATCTAGGAACTAGGTGTAAGCCTAATTCCCTTTCAATCTCCCCCTTTTTGGTGATTGATGCCAACACAAACCAAAGCAAATATAAAAGTGCATAATTGAACTAGTTTGCATAATGTAAGTGCAAAGGTTGCTTGGAATTGAGCCAATAAATGTTACTTACTAGATGTGCATGGATTGTTTCTTTATTATTAACATTTTGGACCACACTTGCACCACATGTTTTGTTTTTGCAAATTACTTTTGTAAATCCTTTTCAAAGTTCTTTTACAAACAGTCAAAGGTAAATGAATAAGATTTTGCGAAGCATTTTCAAGTTTTGAAATTTTCTCCCCCTGTTTCAAATGCTTTTCCTTTGACTAAACAAAACTCCCCCTCAAATAAATTCTCCTCTTAGTGTTCAAGAGGGTTTTGAGATATCATGTTTTGAAAATACTACTTGCTCCCCCTTTTGAACACAAAGAGATACCAATTTGAAATTTTCCAATTTGAAAACCATTAATTTTAAAATTAGGGTGGTGGTGCGGTCCTTTTGCTTTGGGCCAATACTTTCTCCCCCTTTGGCATGAATCGCCAAAAACGGATACTCGGAATGAAATATAGGCCCTTGAAGACTACTTTCTCCCCTTTGGCAAATAAAGCATAAGAGTGAAGATTATACCAAAGATGGAGAGTGAAGTGGAGCGACGGCGAAGGATGGGTAGTAGAGTGGAGTGGAAGCCTTTGTCTTCGCCGAAGACTCCAATTCCCTTTCAATATACCTATGACTTGGTTTGAAATATACTTGAAAACACATTAGTCATAGTATATATAAAAGAGACATGATCAAAGGTATATTTATAAGCTATGTGTGCAAATTAGCAAAAGAAATTCCTAGAATCAAGAATATTGAGCTCATGCCTAAGTTTGGTAAAAGTTTGTTCATCAAGTGGCTTGGTAAAGATATCGGCTAATTGATCTTTAGTGTTAATGTATGAAATCTCGATATCCCCCTTTTGTTGGTGATCCCTAAGAAAATGATACCGAATGGCTATGTGTTTAGTGCGGCTATGCTCAACGGGATTATCCGCCATGCGGATTGCACTCTCATTATCACATAGAAGGGGAACTTTGGTTAGTTTGTAACCGTAGTCCCGCAGGGTTTGCCTCATCCAAAGCAATTGTGCGCAACAGTGGCCTGCGGCAATATACTCGGCTTCGGCGGTAGAAAGAGCGACCGAATTTTGCTTCTTTGAAGCCCAAGATACCAAGGATCTTCCCAAGAACTGGCAAGTCCCCGATGTGCTCTTCCTATTAATCTTACACCCCGCCCAATCGACATCCGAATAACCAATCAAATCAAATGTGGATCCCCGAGGGTACCAAAGCCCAAACTTAGGAGTATAAGCCAAATATCTCAAGATTCGTTTTACGGCCGTAAGGTGGGATTCCTTAGGGTCGGATTGGAATCTTGCACACATGCAAACGGAGAGCATAATGTCCGGTCGAGATGCACATAAATAAAGCAATGAACCAATCATCGATTGGTATACCTTTTGATCCACGGACTTACCTCCCGTGTCGAGGTCGAGGTGCCCATTTGTTCCCATGGGTGTCTTGATGGCTTGGCATCCTTCATTCCAAACTTGGTTAGAATGTCTTGAGTGTACTTCGTTTGGCTAATGAAGGTGCCCTCTTGGAGTTGCTTGACTTGAAATCCTAGAAAATACTTCAACTCCCCCATCATAGACATCTCGAATTTTTGTGTCATGATCCTACTAAATTCTTCACATGTAGATTCGTTAGTAGACCCAAATATAATATCATCAACATAAATTTGGCATACAAACAAATCATTATCAAGAGTTTTAGTGAATAAAGTAGGATCGGCTTTGCCGACTTTGAAGCCATTAGCAATAAGGAAATCTCTAAGGCATTCATACCATGCTCTTGGGGCTTGCTTGAGTCCATAAAGCGCCTTAGAGAGCCTATAAACATGGTTAGGGTACTCACTATCTTCAAAGCCGGGAGGTTGCTCAACATAGACCTCCTCCTTGATTGGTCCATTGAGGAAGGCACTCTTCACGTCCATTTGATAAAGCTTGAAGCCATGGTAAGTAGCATAGGCTAATAATATGCGAATGGATTCAAGCCTAGCTACGGGTGCATAGGTTTCACCAAAATCCAAACCTTCGACTTGTGAATACCCTTTGGCCACGAGTCGAGCTTTGTTCCTTGTCACCACACCATGCTCGTCTTGCTTGTTGCGGAAGACCCACTTGGTTCCTACAACATTTTGGTTAGGACGTGGAACTAAATGCCATACCTCGTTCCTAGTGAAGTTGTTGAGCTCCTCTTGCATCGCCATCACCCAATTCAAATCTTGTAGTGCTTCCTCTACCCTGTGTGGCTCAATAGAGGAAACAAAAGAGTAATGCTCACAAAAATGTGCAACACGAGATCGAGTGGTTACCCCCTTATGAATGTCGCCGAGGATGGTGTCGACGGGGTGATCTCATTGTATTGCTTGGTGGACTCTTGGGTGTGGCGGCCTTGGTTGTTCATCCTCCTTGTCTTGATCATTCGCATCTCCCCCTTGATCGTTGCCGTCATCTTGAGGTGGCTCATCTCTTTGATTTTCTCCTTCATCAACTTGAGCCTCGTCCTCAATTTGCGTTGGTGGAGATGCTTGCGTGGAGGAGGATGGTTGATCTTGTGCATTTGGTGGCTCTTCGGATTCTTTAGGACACACATCCCCAATGGACATGTTCCTTAGCGCGATGCATGGAGCCTGTTCTTCACCTATCTCATCAAGATCAACTTGCTCTACTTGAGAGCCGTTAGTCTCATCAAACACAACGTCACAAGAAACTTCAACTAGTCCTGAGGACTTGTTAAAGACTCTATATGCCCTTGTGTTTGAATCATATCCTAGTAAAAAGCCTTCTACAGTTTTAGGAGCAAATTTAGATTTTCTACCTCTTTTAACAAGAATAAAGCATTTGCTACCAAAAACTCTAAAATATGAAATATTGAGCTTTTTACCGGTTAGGAGTTCATAGGATGTCTTCTTGAGGATTCGATGTAGATATAACCGGTTGATGGCGTAGCAAGCGGTGTTGACCGCCTCGGCCCAAAACCGATCCGGTGTCTTGTATTCATCAAGCATGGTTCTTGCCATGTCCAATAGAGTTCGATTCTTCCTCTTCACTACACCATTTTGTTGTGGGGTGTAGGGAGAAGAGAACTCATGCTTGATGCCCTCCTCAAGAAAGCCTTCTATTTGTGAGTTCTTGAACTCCGTCCCATTGTCGCTTCTAATTTTCTTGATCCTTAAGCCGAACTCATTTTGAGCCCGTCTCAAGAATCCCTTTAAGGTCTCTTGGGTATGGGATTTTTCCTGCAAAAAGAACACCCAAGTGAAGCGAGAATAATTATCCACAATAACTAGACAGTACTTACTCCCACCGATGCTTATGTAAGCAATCGGGCCGAATAAATCCATGTGTAGGAGCTCCAGTGGCCTGTCACTTGTCATGATGTTCTTGTGTGGATGATGAGTGCCAACTTGCTTCCCGGCTTGGCATGCGCTACAAATCCTGTCTTTCTCAAAATGAACATTTGTTAGTCCTAAAATGTGCTCTCCCTTTAGAAGCTTATGAAGATTCTTCATCCCAACGTGGGCTAGTCGGCGATGCCAGAGCCAACCCATGTTAGTCTTAGCAACCAAGCAAGTGTTAAGTTCAGCTCTATCGAAATCTACCAAGTATAGCTGACCCTCTAACACTCCCTTAAATGCTATTGAATCATCACTTCTTCTAAAGACAGTAACACTTGTATCAGTAAATAGACAGTTATAGCCCATTTGACATAATTGGGATACGGAAAGCAAATTGTAATCTAAAGAATCTACAAGAAAAACATTGGAAATAGTATGGTCAGGTGATATAGCAATTTTACCCAATCCTTTGACCAAACCTTGATTTCCATCCCCGAATGTGATAGCTCGTTGGGGATCTTGGTTTTTCTCATATGAGGAGAACATCTTCTTCTCCCCTGTCATGTGGTTTGTGCACCCGCTGTCGAGTATCCAACTTGAGCCCCCGGATGCATAAACCTACAAAACAATTTTAGTTCTTGACTTTAGGTACCCAAACGGTTTTGGGTCCTTTGGCATTAGAAACAAGAACTTTGGGTACCCAAACACAAGTCTTGGAGCCCTTGTGTTTGCCCCCAACAAACTTGGCAACTACTTTGCCGGATTTGTTAGTCAAAACATAAGATGCATCAAAAGTTTTAAATGAAATGCTATGATCATTTGATGCAATAGGAGTTTTCTTTCTAGGCAACTTGGCACGGGTTGGTTGCCTAGAGCTAGATGTCTCACCCTTATACATAAAAGCATGGTTAGGGCCAGAGTGAGACTTCCTAGAATGAGTTCTCCTAATTTTGCTCTCGGGATAACCGGCAGGGTACAAAATGTAACCCTCGTTATCCTGAGGCATGGGAGCCTTGCCCTTAACAAAGTTAGACAAGTTCTTAGGAGGGGCATTAAGTTTAACATTGTCTCCCCTTTGGAAGCCAATGCCATCCTTGATGCCAGGGTGTCTCCCATTATAGAGCATACTTCTAGCAAATTTAAAATTTTCATTTTCTAAGTTATGCTCGGCAATTTTAGCATCTAATAATGCTATATGATCATTTTGTTGTTTAATTAAGACCATGTGATCATGAATAGCATTAACATCAATATCTCTACATCTAGTACAAATAGAAACATGCTCAACATTAGATGTAGAGGGTTTGCAAGATTTTAATTCAACAACCTTAGCATGTAATATATCATTCTCACTTCTAAGGTTGGAAATAGTAACATTGCAAACATCAAAATCCTTAGCCTTAGCAATCAACTTTTCATTTTCTATTCTAAGGCTAGCAAGAGAATCATTCAATTCCTTAATCTTAGCAAGCAAATCATCATTATCATTTCTAAGATTGGGAATTGAAGCATTACAAACATGGGAATCAACCTTAGCAATTAATCTAGCATTTTCATTTCTAAGGTTGTTAATGGTCTCATGGCAAGTGCTTAGCTCACTAGACAATTTTTCACATTTTTCTACCTCTAGAGCATAAGCATTATTAACCTTAACATGTTTCTTATTTTCCTTGATTAGGAAGTCCTCTTGGGAGTCCAAGAGATCATCCTTCTCATGGATGGCACTAATTAATTCATTTAATTTTTCTTTTTGTTGCATGTTTAGGTCGGCAAAAAGGGTGCACAAATTATTTTCCTCATCACTAGCATTATCATCACTAGAGGATTCATATTTAGTGGAGGATTTAGATTTAACCTTCTTCCTTTTGCTGTCCTTTGCCATGAGGCACTTGTGGCCGACGTTGGGGAAGATGAGTCCCTTGGTGACGGCGATGTTGGCGGCGTCCTCGTCGGAGGAGGACTCGGTGGAGCTCTCGTTGGAGTCCCACTCCCGGCAAACATGGGCATCGCCGCCCTTCTTCTTGTAGTATTTCCTTTTTTCTCTCCTCTTTCCCTTCTTGTCGTCGCCCCTGTCACTGTCACTAGATATAGGACATTTTGCAATAAAATGACCGGGCTTACCACACTTGTAGCACACTTTCTTGGAGCGGGGTTTGTAGTCCTTCCCCCTCCGTTGCTTGAGGATTTGGCGAAAGCTTTTGGCGATTAAAGCCATCTCCTCATTGTCGAGCTTGGAGGCGTCAATTGGTTGTCTACTCGGTGTAGACTCCTCCTTCTTCTCCTCCGTCGCCTTAAATGCCACCGGTTGTGCTTCGGACGTGGAGGGTTCATCAAGCTCGTTTATCTTCTTTGATCCTTTAATCATACATTCAAAACTCACAAAATTCCCGATTACTTCCTCGGGAGTCATTAGTGTGTATCTAGGATTACCACGAATTAATTGAACTTGAGTAGGGTTAAGGAAAATAAGTGATCTCAAAATAACCTTAACCACCTCGTGGTCATCCCATCTCTTGCTCCCGAGGTTGCGCACTTGGTTCACCAAGGTTTTGAGCCGGTTGTACATATCTTGTGGCTCCTCCCCTTGGCGAAGACGAAACCGACCGAGCTCCCCCTCGATCGTTTCCCGCTTTGTAATCTTGGTGAGTTCATCACCCTCGTGCGCGGTCTTGAGTAGGTCCCAAATCTCCTTTGCATTCTTCAACCCTTGCACCTTGTTGTATTCCTCCTTGCTTAGAGAGGCGAGGAGTATGGTTGTAGCTTGTGAGTTGAAGTGCTCGATTTGGGCCACTTCGTCCGTATCATAGTCTTCAACCCCTACGGATGGTACCTGTGCTCCAAACTCAACAACATTCCATATACTTTTGTGGAGTGAGGTTAGATGAAATTTCATTAAATCACTCCACCTAGCATAATCTTCGCCATCAAAGGTTGGCGGTTTGCCTAATGGAACGGAAAGTAATGGAGTAGGTCTAGATGTACGAGGATAGTGTAGGGGGGATTGAAAGGGAAATGTGCCCTTGGGCCATTTCTATGTATTTTGGTGATTGAGTGCCAACACATGTGCTTAATTGGGAATTTATGTACATGGATGAACAAGGTGAAAATCATGAAGTAAAGGTATGTTTCTAAGCCTTAGTACATTGGTTTTAAGTACTAATATATTTGTCTAAGTGTTAGAAACAGAAAGAAGAAGAATAGAGAAAAGGAGAAGGGACTTGGCTGTGTGCTGCCAAGACCCAGCTCGGTCTGGAGCACCGGACTGTCCGGTGTGCACCGGACAGTGTCCGGTGCGCCAGGCTGGCGCGACTCGAACTGACCGCTCTCGGGAAATTGGCCGGCGGCGTACGGCTAAAATTCACCGGACTGTCCGGTGTGCACCGGACTGTCCGGTGAGCCAACGGTCGGCCAGGGCCAACGGTCGGCCGCGCAATCCGCGCGGGACACGTGGCCGAGCCAACGGTCGGAAGACGGCACCGGACTGTCCGGTGTGCACCGGACATGTCCGGTGCGCCAACAGCGCCAGATCTGCCAACGGTCTGCAACGGTCGTCTTCGCCGTTTAAGGAAACAAATCGGGCACCGGACAGTGTCCGGTGTGCACCGGACTGTCCGGTGCCCCCGACGACAGAAGGCAAGGGTGGCCTTCCGGATTTGCTCTCAACGGCTCCTAGCTGCCTTGGGGCTATAAAAGGGACCCCTAGGCGCATGGAGGAGGACACAAGCAACCTTTGAGCATTCTTGATCATCCACACTAAGTCTCTGCGCATTCGTTTGTGTTTCTAAGTGATTCGAGCTCTGTTCTAAGTGAGAACTCTGAGATAGTCTTGTGAGCTCGATTCTTGGCCGTGTGTGTGCGCTTTTGCTGTGGATTTGTGTGTGTTGCTTCCCTCCCTTACTCTGTGTTTCATTTGTGATCATATACTTGTAAGGGCAAGAGACTCCAATTTGTGGAGATTCCTTGCAAACGGGATAGTGAAAGGAAAACAAAACACCGTGGTATTCAAGTGGGTCTTTGGACCGCTTGAGAGGGGTTGATTGCAACCCTCGTCCGTTGGGACGCCACAACGTGGAGTAGGCAAGCGTTGGTCTTGGCCGAACCACGGGATAAAACCACTGTGTCACTCTGTGCTTGATTCTCTTGTGGTACTGTGTTTTGTTGAGACTTCACCTTAGCCACTTGGCAATAATCGTGCTAACACTTAACAAGTTTTTGTGGCTTAAGTTTGAAGTTTTTACAGGATCACCTATTCACCCCCCCCCCTCTAGGTGCTCTCAATTGGTATCGGAGCCGTTCTCTTCACAAAGGGACTAACCGCCCGAAGAGATGGATCCTAAGGGGAAGGGTATAGTGATCAACGACAAAGAGAAGGAATCCTTCGTCAACGAGCCGAAGGACGATAAGCCTACCGACTCCGGCTCGGGCCAAAGACGGAAGGAAGGGAAGAAGAAGAAGACCAGGCGCATCAAGGAGATCGTCTACTACGACAGCGACGAGTCTACTTCTTCCCAAAAGGACGAGGACCACAACGACTACGAGAGAAGAAAACCGGTTAATTCAAACTTTTCTTTTGATTACTCTCGTATTCCGCAAAGTTCACATTCTCATTTGCTCTCCATTCCACTCGGCAAGCCCCCACACTTTGATGGAGAGGACTACGGATTTTGGAGCCACAAAATGCGTAGTCACCTATTCTCTCTCCATCCTAGTATATGGGAGATTGTAGAGAGTGGAATGCATTTTGATAGTTCGGATAGTCCCATGTTCATTAATGAACAAATTCATAAGAATGCACAAGCTACTACTGTTCTTCTAGCTTCCTTGTGCAGGAATGAATACCATAAGGTGAGCGGCTTGGATAACGCCAAGCAAATCTGGGACACCCTCAAGATTTCTCATGAGGGGAACGACGTCACCTTACTCACCAAGATGGAGTTGGTGGAGGGCGAGCTTGGACGGTTCGCAATGATAAGGGGCGAGGAGCCAACGCAAACATACAATCGGCTCAAGACCCTTATCAACAAGATAAGAAGCTACGGGAGCACGCGATGGACGGACCACGACGTCGTCCGCCTAATGCTAAGGTCATTTACCGTTCTTGATCCTCACTTGGTGAACAATATACGTGAAAATCCCAGGTACACCAAGATGTCGCCCGAAGAAGTTCTTGGGAAATTTGTTAGCGGGCGAATGATGATCAAGGAGGCGAGATATGTGGACGACGCCTTGAATGGTCCGATCAACGAGCCGCAACCTCTCGCTCTCAAGGCAACACGAAGCAAGGTGGCACAAATTGAGGCGGCTGGACTCAACGATGAAGAAATGGCCCTCATTATCAAGAGATTCAAGACGGTGCTAAAGGGTCGCAATGGACAGCCGAGCAAGACTAAGACCAAGGGGAAGCGATCATGCTTCAAATGCGGTAAGCTTGGTCATTTTATTGCTAACTGTCCTGATAATGATAGTGACCAGGAAAAGGGGAACAAGAGGGAAAAGAAGAAGCATTACAAGAAGGCAAAGGGCGAGGCGCATCTAGGCAAGGAGTGGGACTCGGATTGCTCCTCGTCCGACTCCGACAATGAAGGACTCGCCGCCACCGCCTTCAACAAATCAACCCTCTTCCCCAACGAGCGTCACACATGCCTTATGGCAAGAGAGAAGAAGGTATGTACTCGCAACTCTACCTATGCTTCTTCAAGTGAGGACGAATCTAGTGATGAGGATGAAGTAGATTATTCATGTTTGTTCAAGGGCTTAGATAGATCTAAGATAGACAAAATTAATGAATTAATTGATGCCTTGAATGAAAAGAATATACTTTTAGAAAAGCAAGAGGATTTGTTGTATGAAGAGCATGATAAATTTGTTGAGGCACAAAAATCCTATGCTTTAGAAGTTAAGAGAAATGAAATGCTTTCTTTTGAACTATCTACTTGTCATGAAACCATTTCTACTTTGAAAGGTGTCAACAATGATTTAAATGCTAAATTAGAAGTAGCAAACAAATCCAATTCTTGTGTAGAACATGTTGAAATTTGTACTAGGTGTAAAGACTTTGACATTAATGCTTGTAGTGAACACCTAGTTTCAATTTCCAAGCTTAATGATGAACTGGCTAGTCTTAATGCTCAACTTAAGACTAGCAAGAATGATTTCGATAAGCTAAAATTTGCAAGGGATGCCTATACAATTGGTAGACACCCCTCAATTAAGGATGGACTTGGCTTCAAGAGAGAAGCTAAGAACTTAACAAGCCATAAGGCTCCCATTCCCGCCAAGGAGAAAGGGAAGGCCCCTATGGCTACTAGTGCTAAAAGGAACCATGCATTTTTGTATCATGATAGAAGACAAACTAGAAATGTAAGTCATGATGCTTATGATTCATATGTTTATGATTCTCATACCATGTTTGCTCCTAGTTCCTCTTATGTGTATGATAGAAATGTTACTAGGAAAAATGTTGTTCCTAAAAGAAATGCTATTCATCATGTGCCTAGAAGGAATGTTATTCATGCTCCTAGGAAAATAGCAAATGAACCTTCTATAATTTATTGTGCTTTAAACACTTCCTTTGCTATTTGTAGAAAGGATAGGAAAATAGTTGCTAGGAAGTTAGGGGCAAAATGCAAGGGAGACAAAACTTGCATTTGGGTCCCTAAGGATATTTGCACTAACCTTGCAGGACCCAACATGAGTTGGGTACCTAAGACCCAAGCCTAAATTTGCCTTGCAGGTTTATGCATCCGGGGGTTCAAGCTGGATTATTGACAGCGGATGCACAAACCATATGACGGGGGAGAAGAAGATGTTCACCTCCTACGTCAAAAATAAGGATTCCCAAGATTCAATTATATTCGGTGATGGGAATCAAGGCAAGGTAAAAGGGCTAGGTAAAATTGCAATTTCTAATGAGCATTCTATATCAAACGTATTCTTAGTGGAGAGACTTGGATATAATTTGCTATCTGTCAGTCAATTATGTCAAATGGGATATAATTGTTTATTTACAAATGTAGATGTGTCTGTCTTTAGAAGATGTGATGGTTCACTAGCTTTTAAGGGTGTACTAGACGACAAACTTTATTTAGTTGATTTTGCAAAAGAAGAGGCCGGTCTAGATGCATGCTTAATGGCTAAGACTTGCATGGGCTGGCTATGGCATCGCCGCTTAGCACATGTGGGGATGAAGAACCTCCACAAGCTTCTAAAGGGAGAACATGTGATAGGTCTAACGAATGTACATTTCGAAAAAGATAGACCTTGTGCAGCTTGTCAGGCAGGTAAACAGGTGGGAGGAGCGCATCACAGCAAGAATGTGATGACCACGTCAAGACCCCTGGAGCTGCTGCATATGGACCTCTTCGGACCTGTCGCCTATCTGAGCATAGGAGGAAGTAAGTATGGTTTAGTTATTGTTGATGACTTTTCCCGCTTCACTTGGGTGTTCTTTTTGCAGGAAAAATCCGAAACCCAAGGGACCCTCAAGCGCTTCCTCAGGAGGGCTCAAAATGAGTTTGAGCTCAAAGTGAAAAAGATAAGAAGCGACAACGGGTCCGAGTTCAAGAACCTTCAAGTGGAGGAGTTCCTTGAAGAGGAAGGGATCAAGCACGAGTTCTCCGCTCCCTACACACCACAGCAAAATGGTGTGGTAGAGAGGAAGAACAGGACGCTCATCGACATGGCGAGGACGATGCTAGGAGAGTTCAAGACCCCCGAGTGCTTTTGGACGGAAGCCGTGAACACGGCGTGCCACGCCATCAACAGGGTCTACCTTCATCGCCTCCTCAAGAAGACGTCGTATGAGCTACTAACCGGTAACAAACCCAATGTATCGTACTTTCGTGTATTTGGGAGTAAATGCTACATTCTAGTGAAGAAGGGTAGAAATTCTAAGTTTGCTCCCAAAGCTGTAGAAGGGTTTTTATTAGGTTATGACTCAAATACAAAGGCGTATAGAGTCTTCAACAAATCATCGGGTTTGGTTGAAGTCTCTAGCGACGTTGTATTTGATGAGACTAATGGCTCTCCAAGAGAGCAAGTTGTTGATTGTGATGATGTAGATGAAGAAGATGTTCCGACGGCCGCTATACGGACCATGGCGATTGGAGAAGTACGGCCACAGGAACAAGATGAACGAGATCAACCTTCTTCCTCAACTATGGTGCATCCCCCATCCAAAGATGACGAACAGGTACCTCAAGCGGAGGCGCTTGATCAAGGGGGAACACAAGATAATCAAGTGATGGAGGAAGAAGTGCAACCGGCACCTCCAACCCAAGTTCGAGCAATGATTCAAAGGGATCATCCCGTCGATCAAATTCTGGGTGACATTAGCAAGGGAGTAACTACTCGATCTCGATTAGTTAATTTTTGTGAGCATTACTCCTTTGTCTCTTCTATTGAGCCTTTCAGGGTAGAAGAGGCCTTGCTAGATCCGGACTGGGTGTTGGCCATGCAAGAGGAGTTAAACAATTTCAAGCGCAATGAAGTTTGGACACTGGTGCCTCGTCCGAAGCAAAATGTTGTGGGAACCAAGTGGGTGTTCCGCAACAAACAGGACGAGCACGGGGTGGTGACGAGAAACAAGGCTCGACTTGTGGCAAAAGGTTATGCCCAAGTCGCAGGTTTGGATTTCGAGGAGACTTTTGCTCCTGTGGCTAGGCTAGAATCAATTCGTATCTTGCTAGCATATGCCGCTCACCATTCTTTCAGGTTGTTTCAAATGGATGTGAAGAGCGCTTTCCTCAACGGGCCAATCAAGGAGGAGGTGTACGTGGAGTAACCCCCTGGCTTCGAGGATGAACGGTACCCCGACCATGTGTGTAAGCTCTCTAAGGCGCTCTATGGACTTAAGCAAGCCCCAAGAGCATGGTATGAATGCCTTAGAGATTTCTTAATTGCTAATGCTTTCAAGGTTGGGAAAGCCGATCCAACTCTTTTTACTAAGACTTGTAATGGTGATTTGTTTGTGTGCCAAATTTATGTCGATGACATAATATTTGGTTCTACTAACCAAAAGTCTTGTGAAGAGTTTAGCAGGGTGATGACGCAGAAATTCGAGATGTCGATGATGGGCGAGTTGAACTACTTCCTTGGGTTCCAAGTGAAGCAACTCAAGGATGGCACCTTCATCTCCCAAACGAAGTACACGCAAGATCTACTAAAGCGGTTTGGGATGAAGGACGCCAAGCCCGCAAAGACGCCGATGGGAACCGACGGACACACCGACCTCAACAAAGGAGGTAAGTCCGTTGATCAAAAAGCATACCGGTCAATGATAGGATCTTTGCTTTACCTATGTGCTAGTAGACCGGATATTATGCTTAGCGTATGCATGTGTGCTAGATTTCAATCCGATCCTAAGGAGTGTCACTTAGTGGCGGTGAAGCGAATTTTTAGATATTTGGTTGCTACGCCTTGCTTCGGGCTCTGGTATCCAAAGGGGTCTACCTTTGACTTAGTTGGATACTCTGACTCCGACTATGCTGGATGTAAGGTCGATAGGAAGAGTACATCGGGGACGTGCCAATTCTTAGGAAGGTCCCTGGTGTCATGGAACTCTAAGAAACAAACCTCCGTTGCCCTATCCACCGCTGAGGCCGAGTATGTTGCCGCAGGACAGTGTTGCGCGCAATTACTTTGGATGAGGCAAACCCTCAGGGACTTTGGCTACAATCTGAGCAAAGTCCCACTCCTATGTGACAATGAGAGTGCTATCCGCATGGCGGAGAATCCTGTTGAACACAGCCGCACAAAGCACATAGACATCCGGCATCACTTTTTGAGAGACCACCAGCAAAAGGGAGATATCGAAGTGTTTCATGTTAGCACCGAGAACCAGCTAGCCGATATCTTCACTAAGCCTCTTGATGAGAAGACCTTTTGCAGGTTGCGTAGTGAGCTAAATGTCTTAGATTCGCGGAACCTGGATTGAATTGTAGCATACATGTAGTTATGCTTTTGATCATGTTCCTTTTTGCATTTTGTTGCTTATTGTGGTGCTCAAGTTGTACAAACACTCCCTGGACCTCACAAGTCCGTTGCAAAGTGATGCACATGTTTAGGGGGAGATGTGTTACAACTTGACCCTTTGAGACTAACCATGTGTTTGAGTTTGATAATTTAGTCTCGAAGGAGGATTGAAAGGGAAAAGGTGGACTTGGACCATGAAAGACTTCCACTGCACTCCGATGAGAGGGTAACTAATTCCAAGTTCATCTCATGAAATCTTATTGCCATTTGCTCTTAATTGAAGACTTTGGTGAGGCAATGGGGTTAACAGGCCAAGATTGATCCCGTTTTGGTGCTTGATGCCAAAGGGGGAGAAAATAAAGGCCAAAGTGATAAATGGATCAGCTACCACTTGAAAGATTTTGAAAATAGTAGAATAGAGTTTTTGTTTTGTCAAAAGCTTTTATTGTCTCTTATTGTCTCTCTTGTCAAAAGTTGGCTTCTTGTTGGGAGAAGTATTGATTATGGGAAATAGGGGGAGTTTTTTGAAATCTTTGATCAATCTCAGTATTGATTATGGGAAATAGGGGGAGTTTTTGAAAACATGTGTGGTTGACTTAGAGATAGAGATTTGAGTTTGATTTGCAAAAAACAAACCAAGTGGTGGCAAAGGATGATCCATATACGCCAAAATTGAATAAAACCAATTTGAGTTTTTATTTGAAGTGAGTTTGCACTTGTTCTAGTTGCTTTATGTTGTGTTGGCATAAATCACCAAAAAGGGGGAGATTGAAAGGGAAATGTGCCCTTGGGCCATTTCTATGTATTTTGGTGATTGAGTGCCAACACATGTGCTTAATTGGGAATTTATGTACATGGATGAACAAGGTGAAAATCATGAAGTAAAGGTATGTTTCTAAGCCTTAGTACATTGGTTTTAAGTACTAATATATTTGTCTAAGTGTTAGAAACAGAAAGAAGAAGAATAGAGAAAAGGAGAAGGGACTTGGCTGTGTGCTGCCAAGACCCAGCTCGGTCTGGAGCACCGGACTGTCCGGTGTGCACCGGACAGTGTCCGGTGCGCCAGGCTGGCGCGACTCGAACTGGCCGCTCTCGGGAAATTGGCCGGCGGCGTACGGCTAAAATTCACCGGACTGTCCGGTGTGCACCGGACTGTCCGGTGAGCCAACGGTCGGCCAGGGCCAACGGTCGGCCGCGCAATCCGCGCGGGACACGTGGCCGAGCCAACGGTCGGAAGACGGCACCGGACTGTCCGGTGTGCACCGGACATGTCCGGTGCGCCAACAGCGCCAGATCTGCCAACGGTCTGCAACGGTCGTCTTCGCCGTTTAAGGAAACAAATCGGGCACCGGACAGTGTCCGGTGTGCACCGGACTGTCCGGTGCCCCCGACGACAGAAGGCAAGGGTGGCCTTCCGGATTTGCTCTCAACGGCTCCTAGCTGCCTTGGGGCTATAAAAGGGACCCCTAGGCGCATGGAGGAGGACACAAGCAACCTTTGAGCATTCTTGATCATCCACACTAAGTCTCTGCGCATTCGTTTGTGTTTCTAAGTGATTCGAGCTCTGTTCTAAGTGAGAACTCTGAGATAGTCTTGTGAGCTCGATTCTTGGCCGTGTGTGTGCGCTTTTGCTGTGGATTTGTGTGTGTTGCTTCCCTCCCTTACTCTGTGTTTCATTTGTGATCATATACTTGTAAGGGCAAGAGACTCCAATTTGTGGAGATTCCTTGCAAACGGGATAGTGAAAGGAAAACAAAACACCGTGGTATTCAAGTGGGTCTTTGGACCGCTTGAGAGGGGTTGATTGCAACCCTCGTCCGTTGGGACGCCACAACGTGGAGTAGGCAAGCGTTGGTCTTGGCCGAACCACGGGATAAAACCACTGTGTCACTCTGTGCTTGATTCTCTTGTGGTACTGTGTTTTGTTGAGACTTCACCTTAGCCACTTGGCAATAATCGTGCTAACACTTAACAAGTTTTTGTGGCTTAAGTTTGAAGTTTTTACAGGATCACCTATTCACCCCCCCCTCTAGGTGCTCTCAGGGATCTTACTAAACTTCTTGCGCTCTTGGCGCTTAGAAGTTACGGACGGCGCGTCGGAGTCGGAGGTCGATGTTGATGAAGTATCGGTCTCGTAGTAGACCACCTTCCTCATCCTCTTTTTCTTATCCCCACTCCGATGCGGCTTGTGGGAAGAAGATTTTTCCTTCTTCTCTTTGTGGTGAGAGGAAGAAGATCTTTTCTCCTTCCGTTTGGAGGAGTCCTTGTTCTCCTTCCTCTTGGTGCGGGACTCTTCCGATGAAGTGCTCCCGTGGCTCGTAGTGGGCTTGTCGCCGGTCTCCATCTCCCTCTTGGTGTGATCTCCCGACATCACTTCGAGCGGTTAGGCTCTAATGAAGTACCGGGCTCTGATACCAATTGAAAGTCGCCTAGAGGGGGGGTGAATAGGGCGAAACTGAAATTCTAAAAAATAATCACAACTACAAGCCGGGTTAGCGTTAGAAATATAATAGAGTCCGCGAGAGAGGGTGCAAAACAAATCGCAAGCGAATAATCGAGTGAGACACGCGGATTTGTTTTACCGAGGTTCGGTTCTCTCAAACCTACTCCCCGTTGAGGAGGCCACAAAGGCCGGGTCTCTTTCAACCCTTACCCTCTCTCAAACGATCACTCGGACCGAGTGAGCTTTCTCTTCTCAATCACTTGGAACACAAAGTTCCTACAAGGACCACCACAAGATTGGTGTCTCTTGCCTCAATTACAAGTGAGTTTGATCGCAAGAAAGAATCAAGAAAGAAGAAAGCAATCCAAGCGCAAGAGCTCGAAAGAACACAAGCAAATCTCTCTCTCTCTAATCACTAGGGCGTTGTGTGGAATTTGGAGAGAACTTGATCTCTTTGGTGTGTCTAGAATTGAATGCTAGAGCTCTTGTAAGTAGTTGGGAAGTGGAAAACTTGGATGACTTGAATGTAGGGTGGTTGGGGGTATTTATAGCCCCAACCACCAAACTAGCCGTTTGGTGAGGCTGTCTGTTCGATGGCGCACCGGACAGTCCGGTGCACACCGGACATGTCCGGTGCGACAACCACGTCACCAAAACCTGTTGGGTTCGACCGTTGGAGCTCTGTCATCTGGGCCCGCCTGAATGTCCGGTGGCGCACCGGACATGCACTGTAGATTGTCCGGTGCGCCAGCATGGGCGTGCCTGACCTCTGCGCGCGCAGCGCACGCATTTAATGCGTCGCAGGTAGCCGTTGGCGCCGAAATAGCCGTTGCCCCGCTGTTACACCGGACAGTCCGGTGTACACCGGACAGTCCGGTGAATTATAGCGGAGCAGTTGAAATGAATTCCCGAGGCTGGCGAGTTCCTGAGGCCGCTCTTCCTTGGAGCACCGGACATGTCTGGTGTACACCGGGCAGTCCGGTGAATTATAGCGGAGTCGCCTCTAGAATTTCCCGAAGGTGACGAGTTTGAAGTTTGAGTCCTCTGGTGCACCGGACATGTCTGGTGGCACACCGGACAGTCCGGTGCGCCAGATCAGAGGTGCCTTCGGTTGTCCCTTGCTCCTTTGTTTGAATCCAATACTTGGTCTTTTTATCGGCTAAGTGTGAACCTTTGGCACCTGTATAACTTATGCACTAGAGCAAACTAGTTAGTCTTAAATATTTGTGTTGGGCAATTCAACCACCAAAATTATCTAGGAACTAGGTGTAAGCCTAATTCCCTTTCACCGGGTATTATTTTTTATCAAGCCCACGCGTACGGTTCCCGTCTGTTGGGGACTTGTTCTCAAATGCTATGAGTTAAGAACAAGGCAACATAGAAAATGTTAATCGGTAAAGTCCTTCGTCCTTCGAAGCATTATTCCCCTCAGGATATAATGGTTTTCAGACGAAGGTTATGAAGAGCATGCCTTCATAAATACACTTTACAGTGACGAAGGATGAATTATAAAGAATATAAAGGATAGCACAAACAATTGTATACTATTATTATTTAGAAATAGAAATAACGTCGAATTACAAATGTACCTTCAACTTGAAGGAGATGAAAGTACAAGCGTGACGCAAAAGTGAATGCCAAATCCGCGTGAACAGTACGGGGGTACTGTTCACCTATTTATAGGCACATGACACAGTCTATGCAAAATTACATTTATGCCCTTTACATTTGATAATAATTCTATAGTAATCTATCGAGGTCTGAATAGCCTTTTCATCTTTAAGTCGGTTGCATTATGTTGCTACCACGCCGAAGCTTTCCTGCTCACACCTTCGGCGCTGTATCAAACCTTCGTATTATTCTGGTCTGCTATGATACCGACTTGAGTCCGAAGATACCTGTTCACACATTAAACTCCAGAGATACTGTTAAATCCAGTTTTTGAGGACCTTCGTAAGCCGAAGGCCCCCAACAGTAGCCCCTCGCAATATAAATTTGTTTAAAATAATAAATTTAAATTGCGACATGGACGAAGGCTTTACGCCGAAGGTCCGAAAAAACACCTTCCCTTTGCTAGAATAGCAACATTCACTGACAAGCGGGGTCTTTCAATTTTCAACGCACTAGGCGTATAAATACGGTCATACCGCAAACTCATTTGGCACGCACTCTTGCCATCTGCTCCCGCTTACTTAATTTTTAGCTCTTGTGTACTAAGATTTGCTGAGCTCTTAGTTTTGAAGCTTCGGCTTTGAAAACAGTTTTTTAGTGTCTCCGAAGATGTCTGAAGATAAGAAGGCTGCTGCCGAGATGAAGCTGAGTCTCGATGAAGAGAAAAATCTGGGGTTTCTTATAGCAATGTCGAAGACCAACACAGAAAAAATTACCAAGGAGATTCTAGAAGGTTTGTCTGAGGATACTGGTGACAGCGACAGTTATGATGTGGACAGCGGTGGTGAAGACTCCGAAGATCGTCCCTGACGACCAAGCCACTCAGTTTATGGTAAATCAACTATCAAAGAGAATCATCTTGTCAACATGAGAGGAAGGTATTTCTGGGATTTGTCCGTTGTGAGGGCCGACGAAGGGGAGAAGACTTGTCCACACCCTGAAGAGAATGAAGTCGTAGTGTACCGAAGCTTTTTGAAAGCTGGGCTGCGATTTCCCTTGAGCAGCTTCGTCGTGGAGGTGCTGAAAATGTTTGAAGTCTATCTTCATCAACTTACCCCCGAAGCAATTATAAGGCTAAACATCTTCGTATGGGCCGTGAGAAGCCAAGGTCTGGAACCTGATGCGAAAAGCTTCTGCAACATACACGAATTATCATACAAGACAAAACCTTGGGGTAAGGAACAGTATCACAATAACTTTGGCTGCTACAGTTTTGTTTCTCGGTCTGGGTCAAGCTGTCCCGTGCCAACCTTTCGGAAGAGATGGCCCGGCGACTGGATGACAGAATGGTTTTATGTGAAAAATGATCTGAAAGCACGAGAAGATATCAAAGGTATAATTATGCGCCCTATTTGGCAAAGCTTCGGCCTTCGGAGGCCGAAGGTTGAAATGAATGAAGCTGCCGAAGCATGCCAGAGAGCCTTCGGCGCTGTCTGTTCTTTTATTGGAACGAGAGATTTAGTACAAGAGCATATTGCCTTCAGGGTGTGGCCGCTCGCGGAGAAATGGGAAATGCCGCAGGAAACCATAAAAGAGGCCGACGAAGGTGGACTTATCAGGCTGAAGTACACTTTTAAGTTCGGAGATAAATTCGTTGAGCCAGATGATGACTGGTTAAGAAGCATTGAAAATTTAAGTGATGAACTGCTTGGGGCTTACTCGAAGGCTGAAGATACTGCACTGTCAGCAGCCTTCGGAGGCCGAAAAAAGAAGAGGCTGAATCGGGTGTTTGATGCAATCGGGTTTGTCTACCCTGACTATCGTTGTCCCATTCGAGGGCAGAAAAGAAAAAACACAACCTCTGCGAAAGAAGAAGCTGCAATTGCTCCCAGCGAGCCAGAACCGAAAAGAAAGAGGATAAAGGTCCTCACACATCGGCCGCGCTATATTGAACCAGCTTCGGTGCCTGAGTTTACCGGAGAAACTCCTTCGGCCACCGAGGCTGAAAAGCCAACCAAACCAACCTTGCTGCCAGAAGTTGCAGAAATGGCCGAAGCGCCAAAGAGGATAGAATTGGAAGAACCGAAGATTTTGCTACCAGAAGCCAAAGAGATGGCCGAAGCGCCATCCACAGAAAAAATGGAAGAAGTGAAAAAACCAACTGAAGAAAAAACATCAGAAGTTTTGAGTCCTGCAGCAAATGTTGAGACAGTAAAAAATCAAAAAGTGTCAGTAGTGACTCCGAAAAGAAAGAGAATGGCTAATGTGCTAGATGTACTGGAAACAATTAAATCTTCAAGCACACCTCCGAAGAAGACTGCTGCCATTCCTGAAGCAACAACTGAAATTCCTTAGAGCCCGCGAAGATAAAGTCCTTGGAAACTGAGGAAGAAAAAATAACAGAGCCAACTTTTGTTGAAGAAATCGGTGTCATTGCCCCCGAAGCATCCTCCAAAGTCCGTGATTATATTGTTCGTCATGCTTCGGGGAAAAAACTATCAGAAAAAGAAGAGCAAGAGGCCCAGCGCTACGCCCAAAAACTGAAGTATCCAAAGGGGGCGTTAATATTCAATGGCAGTGGAGAAGAAGACTTTTTGTATTGTCTCCCTGATAGCAAGGAGATTTCTGTCTGTCGGGAGATGAGCAAGAGCTTCGGATTCCCAACATTAGAAGACGGGCTCTCGGTGCTGTCGAAGAATGATCTGACCGAAAGCCTGGCCTATAATAGCTTAAAGGTGCAACAAATGGGATCTTTGTATTTTTTGTTGAGACCAAAATTTTTCGTTTGTTTAAATCTATTGACGCACACATATTTCTCTTTGCAGGGCCTAATACTTAGCAATGCCCTCAGGGCACAGAAGGATGCTGAAGACGAAGGGTGTGCTATAGCCCTGAGCAACCTTCGTTCCGAAGTAATTGAACTGAGGAATGAAGGTCTCGAAAAAGATAAAATATTACACTCATTGATAAATAAAATAAAGGAAGACGAAGCTGCTTTTAAAGGTCAAGCTGAAGCTCAGAAGCGCGAAATTGAAGATCTTCGGAAACAACTGGCCAGAGCCAAGGAAGAACGCATACTTGAAGAAACAAAGCGAGAACTCAGCGACCAATGGGCAGATCACTTAGAAGGAATTGTTGAAGAGCTTCGTTCGTCCAAGAAGAGATGTTATAACAAATCTATAGAGTGTGTTAAGAAGTTAAAAACTAGCTTCGCCAGGGTCGGCGCATTCTCAAGCGAAGAAAACTTTACAAGAGGCAATCCCGAAGGTCCCATCGAATGGATCGATCACGAAGTTGAAGCCTTCGAGGAAATTTTAAATAGCCGTGGAGATATATGTGCTTTCTCTGGTGCCAGAGGAATTGCCACCATTTTAGAGAAAAAGGGCTGCGAACATGTTAAGACTCTAGCGCAATCCGAAGCTGCTTTGTCCTTCGAAGATGCAAGAGATCCTTCGGCCGAAGCTAGCATGGTTGGTGGAAATTTTTTTACCGATATATGGGATAATGGTGGCCGAGAAATGGCCCGAGAAATTATTCAAAAAAGTGAAAAGGGCATTCACGATGCTAGAGAAGTGGCTGAAGCTGCTGAAAAAAGCGCAGAGCCCGAAGGGCAAATAGGTATCAACTAATGGTTTTATTATGTTGTAATTTTCGATTTTAAATTTTGTTCGCAATTTGTAATAGCAATGTAGCCGTATCCTGTCCTCCTTCAGATCCTACTAAAGCGTCTTCGGGACCTCCCCCGAAAGGAGACGACGAAATTAAAAAGATGGCTGAAGCTATCATGGATGAAGTTGTTAATCGGCTCCTGAACGAGGCTGCGGAAGTCGTTTTGAGAGAAGATTAAGTATTATTGTAAAAACTTCTGAAATGTAATATACTGTAACATTTTGTAACCCTGAATGTAATATACATGTTTTTATTGTTCAACTCTTTACGATGCATGAAATTTTACACGTACCATTTTTGAGTCTTTGACGAAAAAACACCTTCCCTTCTTTTCATGCTTCGTGAAGAGGAATTTTTCTTTGTCACAACAATATCCAGTGTTCTGATGAATAATATCCAGGCTTCGTGAAGATATTTTCCGAAGCTACACTTCCGGCGATCAATAATGTATCTCCTTGTGACATTATGATTTTTCCCTTTTTTCAAAACATTCTTCTGTAGATCGATATTGTATCCACCTCTTGTGCCATATGCAACATGATGTATGATGCTTATGCTATGCGAAATGATGCGATGATGTTATGTTGTGTGAGGTGATGTTTATTCCGAAGATACATACGCATCCCTGCAATAAAACACATAATCTTTTATAAGCCTTCCTTAGGAGCTTCTTCGCCTTTTACTTCAGCGGAATCAGCGTTTATTTTTCGCTGTAAGCCTCCCTTAGGAGCTTCTTCGCCTTTTACTTTCAGCGGTATTCGCGTTGACTTTTCGCGCTTCGCCTTTTACTTAGGCGGTATCAGCGTTGACTTTTCGCTGTATGCTCTGCATTCCCTTTGGAACGACTTTGGAGCAGAAAACTTACACTGCACTCCTTCTGGAGCGGCTTTTTGTGACTTCGGCAAACTTACTCTGCGTTCCTTAGAACGACTTTTTGTTGCTTCGAAGAATTTTCGATACTTTGAAGGTCCTCTTTGTTATCACAAATCTTTAAACTTCAACAACTTAGGCCTGTGAAGAAAATATATTTTCCTTGTGGCAAACAACGAAACTATTTACATGAAATCTAAACAATGTCCTTTATTACACAGAAAATAAGACTAAATAAAAAAGACTGCTATTAAGGTAGGATATTTGTCAATAGATGTGCTTTGACTCTGGCACAGTGCTGTTGACTGTACGAGCTTCGGACTGCTCTCTGAAGTCCCTTTGGTGTGGAGCATACTGGCTCCCTTCTGGCTGTTGGCCTTGTTGCAGCGGAGGTGGAGGCGGAAGCTGTTGCCAGGGAGCTTGAGGTTGACTCGCCGAAGCAACAGAAACTGCAGGGTGGTTGCCCACATATTCTGGGATGTAAGGCGAATGATACGAAGCAGTATGCATGACCTGCTTCGGCTGAGCTTGTTGTGCTGTGGCTTCGGCTATTTCCTTTTGCTTCTGGATGGTAACATGGCACATCCTGGTGGTATGGCCTTTGTTTTCACCACAGAATAAGCAAAAAGATTCTTCTTGATTGATCGCCAAATCTTTCGCCGAAGCCCCTGGCGCCTCTGCCTCTCGGAGCTGGTGGTCGGAAGGAGCCTTGCTGTTGCCCCGAAGCCTGTGAGGAACATTGTGGCCTTTGCTGTTGGCTCCCTCTATCATCATTTTGTGTAGAGTTGTGAATTGATCTAACGTGCCTCGGACAGAACCTTCCTCCGAAGCCCCTGGTCATTTCAGAAAACCTGAAAGCCTCCTCCCTTCTTTGGCGAAAATCATTATCGGCCCGAATGTACTCGTCCATCTTCTGGAGCAGCTTCTCCAAAGTTTGAGGAGGCTTCCTAGCAAAGTACTGAGCTGACGGTCCTGGCCGAAGCCCCTTGATCATGGCCTCAATGAAAATTTCATTGGGCACCGTTGGTGCCTGTGCCCTCAAACGCAAGAACCTTCGGACGTACGCCTGAAGGTATTCTTCGTGATCCTGGGTGCACTGGAATAGAGCTTGAGCAGTGACTGGCTTCGTCTGAAACCCTTGGAAGCTAGTTAACAACAAGTCCTTCAGCTTCTGCCATGAAGTGATCGTTCCTGGTCGAAGGGAGGAATACCAGGTTTGAGCAACACTCCTGACAGCCATAACAAAAGATTTGGCCATGACTGCAGCATTGCCACCATAAGAAGACACTGTTGCTTCGTAGCTCATCAAAAACTGCTTCGGGTCTGAGTGGCCATTGAATACGGGAAGCTGAGGCGGCTTGTAGGACGGGGGCCAAGGTGTAGCCTGCAGCTCAGTGGACAGAGGAGAAGCATCATCGAAAACAAAATTCCCATGATGGAAATTATCATACCAGTCATCTTCGTTGAGGAAACCCTCCTGATGAGGGTTTTGGTGCTGAGGCCTTCGGTGCTGCTCATCCTGAGCAAGATGACGAACTTCTTCAGAGGCTTCGTCTATCTGCCTTTGCAGTTCAGCTAGCCTGGCCATCTTTTCTTTCTTCCTCTGCACCTGTTGATGAAGCATCTCCATGTCTCTGATTTCTTGATCTATCTCGTCCTCTAGTGGTGTCGGGCTGACAGCCTTCCTTTTTTGGCTTCGGGCCTCCCAAAGAGAGACAGTCTCCTGATTGTGGTCCAGCGGTTGAAGAGCTGCAGTGCCAGTTGCTGAAGCTTTCTTCGGCGCCATAACAAAGGTTTATGATCGCCGAAGGTGTTCAGAAAACTCAGAGTGTGGAAGTGAGTTCACCGGAGGTGGGCGCCAATGTTGGGGACTTGTTCTCAAATGCTATGAGTTAAGAACAAGGCAACATAGAAAATGTTAATCGGTAAAGTCCTTCGTCCTTCGAAGCATTATTCCCCTCAGGATATAATGGTTTTCGGACGAAGGTTATGAAGAGCATGCCTTCATAAATACACTTTACAGTGACGAAGGATGAATTATAAAGAATATAAAGGATAGCACAAACAATTGTATACTATTATTATTTAGAAATAGAAATAACGTCGAATTACAAATGTACCTTCAACTTGAAGGAGATGAAAGTACAAGCGTGACGCAAAAGTGAATGCCAAATCCGCGTGAACAGTACGGGGGTACTGTTCACCTATTTATAGGCACAGGACACAGTCTATGCAAAATTACATTTATGCCCTTTACATTTGATAATAATTCTATAGTAATCTATCGAGGTCTGAATAGCCTTTTCATCTTTAAGTCGGTTGCATTATGTTGCTACCACGCCGAAGCTTTCCTGCTCACACCTTCGGCGCTGTATCAAACCTTCGTATTATTCTGGTCTGCTATGATACCGACTTGAGTCCGAAGATACCTGTTCACACATTAAACTCCAGAGATACTGTTAAATCCAGTTTTTGAGGACCTTCGTAAGCCGAAGGCCCCCAACACCGTCTGTCCTGACATGATGACACCCGGATTGAGCAGCCAGGCTTGCAGATTAGGACCCCCTTACGAAAGCTGGGAGGTCCGATAGCCTGGGGGCCGGTTCTAGAGAACGGAGGCTCGTTCCATGGGGTGGTCCGGATCAGTGTAGCCGCTTAGCGTGGTCCCGTACCGTAAGCCTGCACAGTCCACCACTCTATGACGAGAACCTTAGTATTTGGAGCTATAGTTCTGTGGGTCCGACAACCTGGGGTCTGGCTCCAGAGAATGGACACTCATCTCCTGGGGTGGTCTGGAGCCGAGCAGCCGCTTAGCCTGGTCCCGTACCGTAAGCCTGCACACCACACCACTCTGCGGCGAGAGCCCTAGTATCTAGAGCCACGATCCAGGGGGTCCGAACACGCAACTTGGCCTCCTGGACTAAATACTGCAGGTCCCGAGCATGTATCAAAGGATGGCTAATGTCAGACGGGGAATCCTATGAGTGTGCTACTAACACTTCCTAGCTAAAGTTGTGTACAGGCCCAGGTCCCGGTCGGGGCTGCCTCTTGGGGGTTGTTGCCAACTCTTTCAGGTACGCTGGTATCCAACCTCGACACATCGAGCCTGCATCCCAGGGGCCAAGTACCAAGGAGGAGTCGACAACATCACACACAACAGGGACAGGTGGTACACAGATAAGTGCTAATACTACTTGATAAATAGTACTCAAAAAGTACATTACAAAAGTAAAAATTATTACATCTACCTTCAAGCGGAGCCATAGCTCCATTTCTATAGGTGTAAACTACTCAATGCCAGTAGGATCGCGCTGGAAGCTCACGAACGCTGTCCTCACGGAATTCTCCCGAGCGACTTGCCAACAACGATGGCTACCTCAACATGTGCGCCATAGCAGAGAGGCCCTCGCCCCCGTCTTCCTACGAGGGGTGACAACGAGGCCATTAAAGCAAAAGAGTTGGGTGCACGGCGGCTGGCGGCGCTGGTGGTCTGGCCAGCGACGGCGACCACCTCAACGCGCGCGCCATGGCGAAGAGGCCCTCGCTCCCGCCCCCTACAAGAGTGAGGACAAGACCATCCAAGCCAAAGGGTTGGAAGCTCGGTGGCTGGTGGCACTCGTGGGCCGGCCGGCACCGCGTAGCCGAGGTCTCGGGACCGAACCCCTCGGGCGTGGTAGCGTCGCAGGGACTGCTGATACCGCGCCGAGTGTATCAAGGCCATGTCCCGAGCCTCCTCTAGCTGGTCCAGTGAGTCTTCTCGGTTAGCTCGGTTGCTTTTATCGTCGTAGGCCCTCGCCCTCGGGGAACCGTATTCTAAGTCTATGGGCAAGATGGCCTCGGCCCCATAGACTAGAAAGAACGGTGTGAAGCCCGTGGCTCGGCTCGGCATTGTCCTCAGACTCCAGACCACCGAGGAGAGCTCCTTCATCCATCGCTTGCCGAACTTGTTGAGGTCGTTGTAGATCCGCGGCTTGAGTCCTTGCAGGATCATGCCGTTGGCACGCTCTACTTGCCCATTCGTCATGGGGTGAGCCACGGAGGCCCAGTCCACCCGGATGTGGTGATCCTCGCAGAAGTCTAGGAACTTTCTACCGGTGAACTGGGTGCCGTTGTCGGTGATGATGGAGTTCGGGACCCCAAAGCGATGGATGATGTTGGTGAAGAACGCCACCGGCTGTTCGGACCTGATGTTGTTTAGGGGCCGGACCTCGATCCACTTGGAGAATTTGTCGATGGCGACCAGCAGGTGCGTGTAGCCCCCGGGTGCCTTCTGCAAGGGGCCGACGAGGTCCAGACCCCACACAGCAAACGACCAGGTGATGGGTATGGTCTGTAGAGCCTGAGCGGGCAGGTGGGTCTGCCTTGCGTAGAATTGACACCCTTTGCAGGTGCGCACAATTCTAGTGGCGTCGGCCACCGCGGTTGGCCAGTAGAAGCCTTGTCGGAAGGCGTTTCCAACAAAGGCTCGAGGTGGTGCGTGATGACCGCAAGCCCCTGAGTGTATTTCTTGTAAGAGCTCCTGGCCTTTGGCGATGGATATGCATCGTTGGAGGATGCCTGAGGGGCTACGGTGGTAGAGCTCCTTCCCGTCCCCCAGCAAGACGAACGACTTGGCACGCCGCGCCAACCGCCGAGCTTTGGCTCGGTCGAGGGGTAGCTCTCCTCGGTGGAGATATTGCAGGTACGGGGTCTGCTAGTTTCGATTAGGTGCGACCCTGCTTTGCTCTTCCTCGACGCGCAGTGCCTCATCTTCGGGGGCCGAGGTTGCCTCGGGCTGAGCCGAGGGTGTCTCGGGCAGAGCCGAGGGTGCCTCGGGCCGAGCCGAGGGTGCCTCGGGCCGAGCCGAGGATGCCTCGGGCTGGGCCGAGGCCTTCTCGGGCTCGGGCGTGTCGTCGGTCTTGATGAAGGGTTGGTGCAGGTCTCGGGAGAAGACGTCCGGGGGAACCGTTGTTCGCCCCAATGCTATCTTAGCCAGCTCGTCCGCAGTCTCGTTGTAGCGTCGGGCGATGTGGTTGAGCTCGAGCCCATAGAACTTGTCTTCCAGGCGCCGAACCTCATCGCAGTAGGCTTCCATCTTCGGGTCGCGGCAGTGGGAGTTCTTCATGACTTGGTCGATGACGAGCTGTGAGTCACCGCGAGCGTCGAGGCGTCGGACCCCTAGTTCGATGGCAATGCGCAACCCATTGACCAGAGCCTCGTACTCGACCACATTGTTGGACGCCGGGAAGTGGAGGCGTAGCACGTAGTGTAGGTGCTTTCCGAGGGGCGAGATGAAGAGCAGGCCCGCGCCTGCCCCTGTCTTCATCAGCGACTCGTCGAAAAACATGGTCCGGAGTTCCGGTTGGATCGGAACTGTCGAGAGCTGGGTGTCGACCCATTCAGCCACAAAGTCCGCCAAGACCTGGGACTTGATGGCCTTCCGAGGGGCGAACGAGATCGTCTCGCCCATGATTTCCACCGCCCACTTTGCAATTCTACCCGAGGCCTCTCGGCACTGGATGATCTCCCCCAGGGGGAAGGATGACACCACAGTCACTGGATGAGACTCGAAGTAGTGTCGCAACTTCCGCCGCGTCAGGATTACCGCGTACAGCAGCTTCTGAATTTGTGGGTAGCGGATCTTGGTCTCGGACAGTACCTCGCTGATGAAGTAGACTGGCCTCTGGACGGGCAATGCATGCCCTTCCTCTTGTCTCAACCACGATCGCGGCGCTGACGACCTGAGTGGTAGCGGCGACGTAGATCAAGAGGTCTTCTCTGACGGCGGGAGGCACCAAGATGGGCGCGTTCGTGAGGAGCGCCTTCAGGTTCCCGAGGGCTTCCTCTGCCTCAGGGGTCCAAGTGAAGCACTCGGCCTTCCTTAAGAGGCGGTACAGAGGCAGGCCTCTTTCGCCGAGGCGTGAGATGAAACGGCTCAGAGCCGCAAGGCATCCCGTGACCCTCTATACGCCTTTCAAGTCCTTGATGGGCCCCATGTTGGTGATGGCCGCGATTTTTTCTGGGTTGGCCTCGATGCCCCGCTCGGAGACGATGAACCCCAAGAGCATGCCTCGGGGGACCCCGAAAACGCACTTCTTGGGATTGAGCTTTACGCCTTTCGCCTTGAGACATCGGAATGTCACTTCAAGGTCAGAAAGGAGGTTGGAGGCTTTCCTCGTCTTGACTACGATGTCATCGACGTAGGCCTTGACCGTTCGACCAATGTGTTCGCCGAACACGTGGTTCATGCACCTTTGGTATGTCGCACCCGCATTCCTCAAACCGAACGGCATGGTAACATAGCAGTACATGCCGAAGGGTGTGATGAAAGAAGTCGCGAGCTGGTCGGACTCTTTCATCCTGATTTGGTGATACCCTGAGTAGACATCGAGGAAAGACAGGGTTTCGCACCCAGCAGTGGAATCCACGATTTGATCGATGCGAGGCAGAGGGTAGGGAACTTTCAGACATGCTTTGTTTAGACCAGTGTAGTCTACACACATCCGCCATTTCCCTCCTTTCTTTCTCACAAGCACAGGGTTGGCAAGCCATTCGGGATGGAATACCTCTTTGATGAACCCTGCTGCCATTAGCTTGTGCATCTCCTCGCCTATGGCTCTGCGCTTTTCTTTGTCGAATCGGCGCAGAGGCTGTTTCACGGGTCGGGCTCCATCTCGGATATCCAGCGAGTGCTCGGCGACATCCCTCGGTATGCCGGGCATGTCCGAGGGACTCCACGCGAAAACGTCGACGTTCGCGCGGAGAAAGTCGACGAGCACTGCTTCCTATTTGGGGTCGAGCTCGGAGCCGATCCAGATCTACTTGGAGGCGTTGTTGTTGGGGTCGAGAGGGACGGACTTAACCGTCTCCGCCGGCTCGAAGTTGCCGGCATGGCGCTTCACGTCTGGTGCCTCCTTAGAGAGGCTCTCCAGGCCGGCGATGAGGGCCTCGGATTCGGCGAGGGCCTCGGCGTACTCCACGCACTCCACGTCGCATTCGTACGCGTGTCGATACGTGGGGCCGACGGTGATGACCCCGTTGGGGCCCGACATTTTGAGCTTGAGGTAGGTGTAGTTGGGGACGGCCATGAACTTGGCGTAGCATGGCCTCCCCAGCACTGCGTGGTAGGTTCCTCGAAACCCGACCACCTCGAACGTGAGGGTCTCCCTTCGGAAGTTGGAAGGTGTCCCAAAGCAGATGGGTAGATCAAGTTGTCCGAGGGGCTGGACGCGTTTCCCGGGGATGATCCCGTGAAAAGGCGCAGCGCCTGCCTAGACCGAGGACATATCGATCCGCAGGAGCCTGAGGGTCTCGGCGTAGATGATGTTGAGGCTGCTGCCTCCGTCCATGAGGACCTTAGTGAGCCTGACGTTGCCGATGACGGGGTCGACAACGAGCGGGTATTTCCCCGGACTCGGCACGCGGTCAGGGTGATCGCCCTGGTCGAAGGTGATGGGCTTGTCGGACCAGTCTAGGTAGACCGGCGCCGCCACCTTTACTGAGCAGACCTCCCGACGCTCTTGCTTGCGGTGCCGAGCCGAGGCGTTCGCCACTGGCCCACCGTAGATCATGAAGCAGCCGCGGACCTCGGGGAACTCTCCTGCCTTGTGATCCTCCTTCTTATCATCGTCGCGGGCCCTGCCACCTTCCGCAGGTGGCCTGGCCTTGTGAAAGTGGCGCCGAAGCATGGCGCACTCCTCAAGGGTGCGCTTGACGGGCCCCTGATGATAGGGGCACGGCTCCTTGAGCATCTTGTCGAAGAGATTGGCACCTCCGGGAGGTTTCCGAGGGTTCTTGTACTCGGCAGCGGCGACAAGGTCCGCGTCGGCGGCATCGTGTTTCGCTTGCGACTTCTTCCTGCCTTTCTTCTTGGTGCCGCGCTGAGCTGATGCCTCGGGGACATCTTCCGGTGGGCGGCCCTGGGGCTGCTTATCCTTCCGGAAGATGGCCTCAACCGCCTCCTGGCCAGAGGCGAACTTGGTGGCGATGTCCATCAGCTCGCTCGCCCTGGTGGGGGTCTTGCGACCCAGCTTGCTCACCAGGTCGCGGCAGGTGGTGCCGGCAAGGAACGCGCCGATGACATCCGAGTCGGTGATGTTGGGCAGCTCAGTGCGCTGCTTCAAGAATCGCCGGATGTAGTCCCGGAGAGACTCCCCCGGCTGCTGGCGGCAGCTTCGGAGATCCCATGAGTTCCTAGGGCGCACGTACGTGCCCTGGAAGTTGCGGGCGAAGGCTTGGACCAGGTCGTCCCAGTTGGAGATCTGCCCCGGAGGCAGATGCTCCAGCCAGGCCCGAGCGGAGTCAGAGAGGAACAGGGGGAGGTTACGGATGACGAGGTTGTCATCGTCCGTTCCACCCAGTTGGCAGGCCAGCCGATAGTCCGCGAGCCACAGTTCCGGTCTCGTCTCCCCCGAGTACTTTGTGATAGTAGTCGGGTTTCGGAACCGGGTCGGGAACGGCGCCCGTCGTATGGCTCGGCTGGAAGCCTGTGGACCGGGTGGTTCGGACGAGGGACTCCGATCCTCCCCACTGTCGTAGCGTCCCCCACGCCTGGGGTGGTAGCCTCGGCGCACCCTCTCGTCGTGGTGGGTTCGACGGTTGCGGTGAGGGTGTCCGTTGCCGAGGCGATCCGGGGCCGCAGGCGCTGTGTTGCGCGTGCGCCCGGTGTGGACCGAGGCTTCCCGCATGAATCGGGATGTCGCGGCGCAATGTTCCGAGGGGTACCCCTGCCTTCGGGAGGCGGAGCTTTCGGCCCGTCGGACCGCGGCATCCTCCAGGAGATTCTTGAGCTCTCCCTGGATACGCCGCCCCTCGGTGGTAGATGGCTTTGGCATCGCGCGGAGAAGTATTGCCGCTGCAGCCAGGTTCTGGCCGACCCCATTGGAAGCCGGTGGCGGCCTTACCCTGACATCGTCGCCGATGCGGTGCTGGATGCCCTGGGGTAGATGACGCGCTTCTCCGGTCGGAGGTTGTCCTGCCCATTCCTGCCCGATGTCCCAGCGGAACGGCTCAAGTGTTCCTGCTCCCTCGTCGAGCCTGGCCTGCATCTCGCGGATTTGCTCGAGCTGTGGGTCATGACCCCCCGCCGGGACGGGGACCACAGCTAGCTCCCGAAGGATGTCAACACGAGGCGCAGGCCTAGGGGGATCACCGTTTTCCGGCGTACCAAGATGGTTGCCTTCGCCGGGACCCCCTAGATCAACGTGGAAACATTCACGACTTGGGCCGCAGTCCTCGTCGCCGAGGCTGCGGCTACCGTCAGAACAATCGGAAAGGCAGTAGTCGCATGCGGTCATGAAGTCCCGCATGGCACTGGGGTTACCAAGTCCGGAGAAAACCCAACAAAAGTCGGGCTCGTCATCTTCCTCGGAACCCGAGGGCCCGTAGGTCGAGACGGCCGTCAGCCGGTCCCAGGGTGACCGCATACAATACCCCAGAGGGTTTGGACTCGCCTCTATGAGAGCGTCCACCGAAGCGAAGTCGCTTGGTGGGTTGAGGCTGAATCCAAAAGGCACGAGATGGGAGTCGGTCGGTACCTCTTGGTCGACGGGCGGTGACGAAGTCGCGTCAAGGGCAGACTGCACCGTCGTCTCAGGTACGAGGGTGACGCCCAGCAAGTCCTTTGCGAGCGTGCTGGCGTCGTCCGTTTGCTTGGAGTTGGCGTGTTGCGGGGAGACGGCGCTCGTCTTCGTCTCAGACGCGAGGTCGATGCCCGACATGCCCTCTGTTGGGGCGCCGACGCCGTCGACTCGCTCGACAGCCGACGAGATGCCGCCTCCTGCTTGGCCTTGGTTGCCCCGCCTCCTCCTCCGTTAGCGGGGGGAGGGGACGGGACAAGCTCGAATGTCGTTCTTCCGCCACGTGGGGAAGACGTCGTCGATTCCGCCACCAGCGGGCGGATTGTCGGCCGCCATTGTCGCTGTCGCGCGGCGGGGGAAGGAGTATCATGTCGTAGCTACCGTCAAGGTACATGAACTCAAGACTCCCGAAACGGAGCACCGTCCCGGGCTGGAAAGGTTGCTGGAGACTACCCATCTGGAGCTTGACGGGAAGCTGTTCGTCAACACGCAGCAGGCCCCTACCTGGCGCGCCAACTGTCGGCGTTTCGACCCTGGGAGGTCCCTGGACCGACGAGTAAATTTTCGTCGCGTGCCCCAGCCCAGATGGGTCGGCGCGAGAAGGAGCGCAAAGGGGGGAAGAAGCCGGAGGGAGACAGACGTAAAAGGGGAAACCCGCGGCCTTTGTGTTTGTCCCGCGTCCAGGTCGGGTGCACTTGCAGTAGGGCCCTGGACCTTCCTTTTATAGGCGTAAGGAGAGGATCCAGGTGTACAATGGGGGTGTAGTAGTGTGCTAACGTGTCTAGCGGAGAAGAGCTAGCGCCCTAAGTACATGCTGTCGTGGCAGCCGGAGAGGTTTTGGCACCCGGTTTGTGTGGTGTCGTGGCCGTCGGAGGAGCGCTGGAGCCTGGTGGAAGGACAGCTGTTGGGGCTGTCGAGTCCTTGCTGACGTCTCCTTGCTTTCGTAAGGGGGCTGAGAGCCGTCGTCGTCATGGAGCATGCGAGGCGCCATCATTACTTGTTTATCGGGGTGAGCCAGATGGGACGCCGGTTTTGTTCCCCGTAGCCTGAGTTAGCTTGGGGTAGGGTAATGATGGCGCCTCCTGTGACGTGGTCGGTCCGAGCCTTGGGTTGGGCGAGGCGGAGGCTCCTCCGAGGTCGAGGTCGAGTCTGTCTTCTGAGGCCGAGGTCGAGTCCAAGCCCCCGGGTCGGGCGAGGCGGAGAGTGTCGGCTGAGGCCAGGGCTGAGTCCGAGCCCTGGGGTCGGGCGATGCGGAGTTCGTCGTCTTCCGGGGCTGAGCCCGAGTCTGAGCCTTGGGGTCGGGCGAAGCGGAGTTCGTCGTCTTCCGGGGCCGAGCCCGAGTCTGAGCCCTGGGGTCGGGCGAAGCGGAGTTCGTCGTCTTCCGGGGCTGAGCCCGAGTCCGAGCCCTGGGGTCGGGCGAAGCGGAGTTCGTCGTCTTCCGGGGCTGAGCCCGAGTCCGAGCCCTGGGGTCGGGCGAAGCGGAGTTTCCTATGGCGCCTGAGGCCGGACTTGGCTGCTGTCAGCCTCACTCTGCCGAGTGGCACAGCAGTCGGAGCGGCGCAGGCGGCGCTGTCCTCTTGTCAGGCCGGTCAGTGGAGCGGCGAAGTGACTGTGGTCACTTCGGCTCTGTCGACTGAAGGGCGCGCGTCAGGATAAGGTGTCAGGCCACCTTTGCATTAAAGGCTCCTGCGATACGGTCGGTCGGCGTGGCGGCTTGGCCAAGGTTGCTTCTTGTCGAAGTCTGGGCCTCGGGCGAGCCGAAGGTGTGTCTGTTGCTGGAGGGGGTCCTCGGGCGAGACGTAAATCCTCCGGGGTCAGCTGCCCTTGCCCGAGACTGGGCTCGGGCGAGGCGAGACCGTGTCCCTTGAGTGGACCGATCCTTGACTTAATCGCACCCATCAGGCCTTTGCAGCTTTGTGCTGATGGGGGTTACCAGCTGAGATTAGGAGTCTTGAGGGTACCCCTAATTATGGTCCCCGACACATTTTGTACCCTGTCGGTTATCCCGAGAGCAAAATTAGGAGAATTCACTGTAGAAAGTCTCACTTTGGCCCTAATCATGCTTTCATGTATAAGGGTGAGACATCTAGCTCTAGGCAACCAACCCGTGCTAAGTTGCCTAAGAAGAAAACTCCTACTGCATCAAATGATCATGACATTTCATTTAAAACTTTTGATGCATCTTATGTTTTGACTAACAAATCCGGCAAGGTAGTTGCCAAGTTTGTTGGTGGCAAACACAGGGGCTCCAAGACTTGTGTTTGGGTACCCAAAGTTCTTGTGTCTAATGCCAAAGGACCTAAAACCGTTTGGGTACCTAAAGTCAAGAACTAAAATTGTTTTGTAGGTTTATGCATCCGGGGGCTCAAGTTCGATCATCGATAGCGGGTGCACGAACCACATGATAGGGGAGAAGAAAATGTTCTCCTCCTACGAGAGAAACCAAGATCCCCAATGAGCTATCACATTCGGGGATGGAAACCAAGGTTTGGTCAAAGGTTTGGGTAAAATAGATATATCTCCTGACCATTCCATTTCAAATGTTTTTCTTGTAGATTCCTTAGATTACAACTTACTTTCCGTTTCCCAATTATGTCAAATGGGCTACAACTGTCTATTTACTGATGTAGGTGTCACTGTCTTTAGAAGAAGTGATGATTCAATAGCATTTAAGGGAGTGTTAGAGGGTCAGCTATATTTGGTAGATTTTGATAGAGCTGAACTCGACACTTGCTTAATTGCTAAGACTAACATGGGTTGGCTCTGGCATCGCCGACTAGCCCATGTTGGGATGAAGAATCTTCATAAGCTTCTAAAGGGAGAGCACATTTTAGGATTAACCAATGCTCATTTTGAGAAAGACAGGATTTGTAGCGCTTGCCAAGCAGGGAAGCAAGTTGGTGTTCATCATCCACACAAGAACATCATGACGACTGACAGGCCACTGGAGCTCCTACACATGGATCTATTCGGCCCGATTGCTTACATAAGCATCAGCGGGAGTAAGTACTGTCTAGTTATTGTGGATGATTATTCTCGCTTCACTTGGGTATTATTTTTGCAGGAAAAATCTCAAACCCAAGAGACCTTAAAAGGATTCTTGAGATGGGCTCAAAATGAGTTTGGCTTAAGGATCAAGAAAATTAGAAGCGACAACGGAACGGAGTTCAAGAATTCACAAATTGAAGGCTTCCTTGAGGAGGAGGGCATCAAGCATGAGTTCTCTTCTCCCTACACTCCACAACAAAATGGTGTAGTGGAGAGGAAGAATCAAACTCTATTGGACATGGCAAGGACCATGCTTGATGAATACAAGACTTCGGATCGGTTTTGGGCCGAGGCGGTCAACACCGCTTGCTACGCCATCAACCGGTTGTATCTACACCGAATCCTCAAGAAGACATCATACGAACTCCTAACCGGTAAAAAGCCCAACATTTCATATTTTAGAGTCTTTGGTAGCAAGTGCTTTATTCTTGTCAAAAGAGGTAGAAAATCTAAATTTGCTCCTAAGACTGTAGAAGGCTTTTTACTAGGATATGATTCAAACACAAGGGCATAAAGAGTCTTTAACAAGTCCTCAGGACTAGTTGAAGTTTCTTGTGACGTTGTGTTTGATGAAACTAACGGCTCTCAAGTAGAGCAAGTTGATCTTGATGAGATAGGTAATGAAGAGGCTCCGTGCATCGCGGTAAGGAATATGTCCATTGGGGATGTGTGTCCTAAGGAATCCGAAGAGCCACCACATGCACAAGATCAACCATCCTCCTCCACGCAAGCATCTCCACCAACTCAAAATGAGGACGAGGCTCAAGTTGATGAAGGAGAAAATCAAAATGATGAGCCACCTCAAGATGACGGCAATGATCAAGGGGGAGATGCAAATGATCAAGACAAGGAGGATGAAGAATCAAGACCGCCACACCCAAGAGTCCACCAAGCAATACAACGAGATCACCCCGTCGACACCATCCTCAGCGATATTCATAAGGGGGTAACCACTAGATCTCGTGTTGCACATTTTTGTGAGCATTACTCTTTTGTTTCCTCTATTGAGCCACAGAGGGTAGAGGAAGCACTCCAAGATTCGGATTGGGTGGTGGCGATGCAAGAGGAGCTCAACAACTTCACTAGGAACAAGGTATGGCATTTAGTTCCACGTCCTAATCAAAATGTTGTAGGAACCAAATGGGTCTTCCGCAACAAGCAAGATGAGCATGGTGTGGTGACAAGGAACAAAGCTCGACTTGTGGCCAAGGGATACTCCCAAGTCGAAGGTTTGGATTTTGGTGAAACCTATGCACCCGTAGCTAGGCTTGAGTCCATTCGTATATTATTAGCCTATGCTACTTACCATGGCTTCAAGCTTTACCAAATGGACGTGAAGAGTGCCTTCCTCAATGGACCAATCAAGGAAGAGGTGTATGTTGAGCAACCTCCCAGCTTTGAAGACAGTGAGTATCCTAACCATGTCTATAGGCTCTCTAAGGCGCTTTATGGGCTCAAGCAAGCCCCAAGAGCATGGTATGAATGCCTAAGAGATTTCCTTATTGCTAATGGCTTCAAAGTCGGCAAGGCCGATCCTACTTTATTTACTAAGACTCTTGCAAATGATTTGTTCGTATGCCAAATTTATGTTGATGATATTATATTTGGGTCTACTAACGAATCTACATGTGAGGAATTTAGTAGGATCATGACACAGAAATTCGAGATGTCGATGATGGGGGAGTTGAAGTATTTCTTAGGATTCCAAGTGAAGCAACTCCAAGAAGGCACCTTTATAAGCCAAACGAAGTATACTCAAGACATTCTAAACAAGTTTGGAATGAAGGATGCCAAGCCCATCAAGACTCCCATGGGAACCAATGGGCATCTCGACCTCGACACAGAAGGTAAATCTGTCGATCAAAAGGTATACCAGTCGATGATAGGTTTATTACTCTATTTATGTGCATCTCGACCGGACATTATGCTTTCCGTATGCATGTGCGCAAGATTCCAAGCCGACCCTAAGGAAACTCACCTTACGGCCGTAAAACGAATCTTGAGATATTTGGCTTATACTCCTAAGTTTGGCCTTTGGTACCCTCGGGGATCCACATTTGATTTAATTGGTTATTCGGATGCCGATTGGGCAGGGTGTAAAATTAATAGAAAGAGCACATCAGGGACTTGCCAGTTCTTGGGAAGATCCTTGGTGTCTTGGGCTTCAAAGAAGCAAAATTCTGTAGCTCTTTCTACCGTCGAAGCCGAGTATATTGCCGTAGGCCATTGTTGCACGCAATTACTTTGGATGAGGCAAACCCTTAGGGACTATGGTTACAAATTAACCAAAGTTCCTCTTCTATGTGATAATGAGAGTGCAATCCGCATGGCGGATAATCCCGTTGAGCATAGTCGCACTAAACACATAGCCATTCGGTATTATTTTCTAAGGGATCAAAAACAAAAGGGGGATATCGAGATTTCATATATTAACACTAAAGATCAATTAGCCGATATCTTTACCAAGCCATTGGATGAACAAACATTTACCAAACTTAGGCATGAGCTCAATATTCTTGATTCTAGGAATTTCTTTTAATGTCTTGCTCACATAGCTCAGAAATATACCTTTGATCATGTCTCTTTTATATATGCTATGACTCATGTGTTCTCAAGTAAATTTCAAACCAAGTCATAGGTGTATTGAAAAGGAATTGGAGTCTTCGGCGAAGACAAAGGCTTCCACTCCACTCTATTACTCATCCTTCGCCGTCGCTCCGCATCACTCTCCACTTTGGTATAATCTTCACTCATACGTTTTATTTGCCAAATGGGAGAAAGTAGTTAGTGAAGGACTTATATTTCACTCAAAGTATCCGTTTTTGGCGATTCATGCCAAAGGGGAGAAAATATTAGCCCAAAGCAAAAGGACCGCACCACCACCCTAATTTTAAAACTAATGATTTTCAATTGGTAAATTTCAAATTGGTATCTTATTGTGTTCAAAAGGGGGAGAAAGTAGTATTTTCAAAATTGATATCTTAAAACCCTCTTGAACACTAAGAGAAGAATTTATTGAGGGGAGGGGGGGGTTTGTTGAAGTCAAAGGAAAAGCATTTGAAACAAGGGGAGAAAATTTCAAATCTTGAAAATGCTTCACAAAATCTTATTCATTTACCTTTGACTACTTGCAAAAGGACTTTGAAAAGGATTTACAAAAAAAGAATTTGCAAAAATAAAACATGTGGTGCAATCGTGGTCCAATATGTTAAAAATAAAGAAACAATCCATGCATATCTAGTAAGTAATATTTATTGGCTCAATTCTAAGTAACCTTTGCACCTACAAATATGCAAACTAGTTCAATCATGCACTTCTATATTTGCTTTGGTTTGTGTTGGCATCAATCACCAAAAAGGGGAGATTGAAAGGGAATTAGGCTTACACCTATTTCTTAATTGATTTTGGTGGTTGAAATGCCAACACAAATAATTGGACTAACTAGTTTGTTCTAGTCTATAAGTTATTCAGGTGCCAAAGGTTCACAAAAAGCCAATACAAAGACCAAGAAAAGGGTTCAACAAAAAGAGCAAGGGATAACCGAAGTGTGCCCTGGTCTGGCGCACCGGATTGTTCGGTGTGCCACCGGACAATGTCCGGTGCACCACCGGACAGTGTCCGGTGCACCAGGGAACTCAACGTCAAACTCTTCACCTTCGGAAATTTTCAGAGAAGCTACGCTAAAATTCACCGGACTGCCCGCTGCACCACCGGACAGTGTCCGGTGCTCCAGGGAAGAGCAACTCTGAACTCGTCAGCTTCGGGAATCCGCTCCGCTATAATTCACCGGACAGTGTCCGGTGCACACCGGACTGTCCGGTGTGACAGCGGGGCAACGGCTACTTCGAGCGCAACGGTCGTCTGCAACGCATTAAATGCGCGCCAGCGCGCGCAGAGGAGCAGAACACGCGCGGGTGGCACACCGGACAGCCTACAGGGCCTGTCCGGTGCAGCACCGGACAGCCAGGCGGGCCCACAGGACATAGCTCCAACGGTCGGAACCCCTTCGACCAGGTGACGTGGTGGCGCACCGGACAGTGTCTGGTGGCGCACCGGACTGTCCGGTGCGCCATGCGACAAAAGCCTCCACCAATGGTCAAGTTTGGTGGTTGGGGCTATAAATACCCCAACCACCCCCACTTTCAAGTCATCCAAGTTTTCCACCTTCCAAATACTTACAAGAGCTCTAGCATTCAATTCTAGACACACCCAAGTGATCAAATCCTCTCCCATCTCCACACAAGGCTTTAGTGATTAGTGAGAGAGATTTGTTGTGTTCTTTTGAGCTCTTGCGCTTGGATTGCTTCTTTCTTTCATTCTTTCTTGCGAACAACTCAATTATAACTGAGGCAAGAGACACCAATTGTGTGGTGGTCCTTGCGGGGAAGTTTGTTCCCGTTTGATTGAGAATAAGAAGCTCACTCGGTCCGAGGGACCATTTGAGAGAGGGAAAGGGTTGAAAGAGACCCGGTCTTTGTGACCACCTCAACGGGGAGTAGGTTTGCGAGAACCGAACCTCGGTTAAACAATTCCGCGTGTCACACTCTTTATTCGCTTGCGATTTGTTTTGCACCCTCTCTCTCGGACTCGTTTATATTTCTAACGCTAACCCGACTTGTAGTTGTGATTAACTTTGTAAATTTCAGTTTCGCCCTATTCACCCCCCTCTAGGCGACTTTCACTCGGCATGTGCTTAGTACGTTCAAACGCTTGACACAGGTATCCGCACGTTAATCCTTATTCCAATTTTCCATCTCGTAGACAACAAATCCCCATGGATCGTTGTCCACAGACCAGCATCATTATGATATGAAAGTGGGTACAACCAATTCCTGACCTCGTGCGAGTGCTAGAAAAATCACTCGACTTCTACCGAGATCCTAATTAATAAAGCAGCTACTCGACCTAGCATACTAGCATTCATCTCAATAGGATTCCTGAGATCATGCAACTAGGGTTTCAAACAACTCCTACACTTAAGTGCACATTCAATCCTACAATCATTAAGTGTAGTAAAATAGCATAAATAACAGGTTATGCATAAACCGAGGCTTGCCTTCCAAAGCTGAGGCAGGCAGATCCTCTGGTGCAGGCTCTGGTGCTGGATCCGGGGCTACCTCCTGAGCAGCTCCTTGCTCTGGCACGAGGACGTACTCTCCGTCAGCGAGGTTGCAATCTATCGAATGCAATGAATAAGAATATGCATGCCATGATTATGCAGGATGTGGTAAACATTATGCTAAGTAAAGAAAACTAAGTTAGTTTAGTAACTTAGGGTTTCTTGGTCTTACGTGGCTCTTAGTGGTGTATGCTTATCAACTTAGGTTTGGAGTTTTGTTAGGGATAAGCATAGTGGATTTGTATTTCCCTTATATATTTCAGTGGGCAACTTAAAAGGGTGTTGCTGGTTGGGTTAGGGTGACACTAATTTCCACCATCAATTTTCCTCTTCTTTATTTTCTATTTAGGAATTTTAGTGTGGTTTGAACTACAACAGTGGTTTAACTTTTTCCAAAAATTCTGTAAAAATTACAGTGGGTGAATATTGGGCTCTGAAGTCTGTCCTAAAATTTTGAGGTAAAAAACAAACAGAACCTGCCCTGGACAAAAATAACAAAAGTTGGGGCAGAGGGGTTACTTTGCACTACAACCCTTATCTAGGTGTGGGTTCTGTACTAAGGGTTATTTTTGATAGTATATATGGGTCATAACATACTTCTGCGCCAAAAATCACAGAGGGTTACTTAGTGGATTTTTAGTTATGATTTTCTAAGGTTTAATGCCAAAAAGACACTTATAACTAACTTACTAATTGAAAAATGTCAAACAACAGAACTTTCATTTTTCCTAGGTTCTTCTTAGCAAAAGAATAGTTATTCCTAAGGTAGGGGTGTTTTCTTCTTAGGATTATTTTCTTAGGACTTTTTAAAGTTTTCTCTATTTTTCATGAATAATTGAGAGTATAATTTCTTTCCACTGGACTATGGGTTAATAGATTTTTCTTGTGAACTACATGACTTAGGCATGCTAGGAAAAATATGGTTGCCCTCTGGTTTCCATTTTTAATCCCTTTTCTTAATTTTCCTAAGTTTGAGCATAAACAAGCTTTAGTGAACAAACCCCCCTTAACCTTGTACACTGGAGTGTTTACTAATTTTAAACAGTGTTACTACTAAGTTAGTGTCTCCACTATTTTTCTTAACCCTGGTCTAACAATATTTCTATTTTTCTTTCTAATATTAAGTTTTTAGCAGTTTTCTTATTTAATTCAAAACTCTAGAAATAATACAGGAACTATGGGGTTTACTATTTTTATCTGATAGTTCATATTTCCCAAAGTCTAGCAAAATTGGTTTGACAATTTTTGGATGATTATTCTTCAAGTTATGCATTTATTAAGTTCTCTGCATTATTTAAAAGAAAAATAAATTCGAAAATGGAAAAGAATTTAGGTTTGCGCTGAGGCCCCTGGGTTTTCTCTCCCTCTTCTCTCACAAAACTGTCCTCGGTTTACTATTGGCATGGGTCACTGACATTGCACAAAACCCCTTGGACCTAGCCGAAATCTAACCCGCGCTCCCTGGCTAGCTTAAACAGTACCCGCGGCATAGATTACGGCGGCGAGGCTTACCGGTGGCAGTAGAGCTCCGGTGGGGTGGTCAGTGACGTTGGGGAGGTCACGACGGTCATGTCGGTGTGCGGGTCGGCGTCCACTACACCATGACACAATATTGCCAACGGATTGTCTGATGGTAAAACACCTAAATAGCGTCGCACAGTCCGTCGGTAAAGAGCTTTGCCGACAGATAATGTGTGTCGGCGAAAGTCCTGTCGGCAATAACCTTTACCGGCAGACATAGATCTACCGACAGACTATCTGTCGGCAATGTTTATGTTATTGCCGACAGACATATCTTTGCCGTCGGACAAATCTTTGCCGACATATTCTTGTGCCAACAGCTTATGTGTCGCTAAAAGTCTATATACCGACAGATTGTCTGATGTTATTCCCTATGTGAAGTTTAAAAAAATCATGTATATAAATATATGCTAATGAAACAAATAATAAACTGATTATGATGCACATTGCAGGACAACTTGAATAATATGTAGCTCAGAATATATGAAATTTGATTACTAAAAGAAAGAGATCAATCTTTGACTTTGAATTCCAACATATATTGTTTTGGAACACAATTTGTGTGATGAACATATAAAAATAATAGCATACATGTTTTCTGAATTCTGAAGTGATCTTTTAGTTCTATTACATGCAAAGTCTAAAGATTCATCTAGCTAGCAAACTAAAATCTCTCCATCAGCTGGGTGATGTTACGCCAACAGCTAGCACTCTGATCCTTGCTTCCAGCACCTTCCCTACAACATATTTTGATAATTTGTCAATTACTATATCAACAGGTCTATAAACTCCTAACAGAAAATTCAAACTGAAAGTTTAATAAAAGTATTAAATTGCAAAAAGTTTGGTGATACTGCAGATGAAAGTAAATCACAAAATATTTCATGTAAAGGATGACAAAAAATAGGACTGAATAGAGATGCGGATTCGCATCCAGCCTGCATGCATACACAGTCGACCACTGAAGTTTCTTTTTTTGTATTTATACTCGGAGGGCAAGTGTACATTGTACAATCATACGTAGTGAATGTAATCATGCATGGTGCCTGGTATACAGCACCACGTACGCGTACACGTACCCTGTTGATCATTAAGACATGCATGCTAACACTAGTATCTAGGACAAACTCGAATGGGAGCTACTAGCTTCCAAATAAAAATGCAAGAGCCCCTAACTCCGTCCCCAGCATGCCATGCAATCAATGGATAGAATAAACAACTCTGTTTTCGTTCCCTACCAGTGTGGTCGGCCGACCGGCATGAGCTTGTTCGATTCCAAGTTCAATATTAGTAAAGAGAATTGACCACTAGCACGTGCAGAAAAAATGGAGGCTACTGATGATAGCTAATACTCTCTGATGATCCCAAACAGGCTACTGATGAATCAAGAATCGAGCAAGCTACTCTATCTTGTTTTATTTATTTATTAAGTTGATCAATATTGGCATCCACTCATCAATGCACTATGCAGAGCTGCTCTAAAGTCTAAGAAAGTATAGTTGTTAACCATACACTTTATTGTGCACTATACGGCGTGTCGAGCATATCAACCCACAATGATATATTATTACTGCTGGATTGGGTTCCAGTGTTCAACGAAAAGCAATGTCACAATAAGAAGGCACATTACTGAAGGGCCGACATAATAATTGACGAAACGAGCCTCTGTGCACACATATATAAATATAAAAATAATAGCAATTGCTGCAGTGCAGTACTTTTAGCTTACTTGTTGATCGAACCGAGCGCCGCGGTGGTGACGATGGCTGCTTTCCCTCGGACGTATCCATTGCTGCCAGACAAAGAACAAAATATCATGAACCGAGCCATCGTAGAAGCCAAAAGGCGGCGAACACAAAAAACACCCGTAAGAAATAAAAGAAATTGAAAGGGGGAAAGTACGTTGTGGGACGTCTGCGGCAGTGGATGTGGCGGGGCCGCCCTCAGAGGTGTCCATGGTGGCGAGGCCGCCGCTCTTGGCCCTGTTCTTCTTGTTCCGGTTCTTCGCCATGGCTGCACGGCGCGCCCTCCTGGTCCTAGTGCCTAGGGTTTCTCGGGGCTTCGGTGGTGCGGACCTCGGGGACAATTTGGGCTAGGTGTGTGGTGAGGAGTCAGGCCCGTTTTGATGGGCTGTTGCTACATTCCATATCTGGGTCAAATACAATTATGAACCCATCCGTTTGGTTTTCCATTTTTTTGCCTTCTCTTTTGTTTGCTGTTCACCTGTTTTCTTTTCTTAATTAAATATGGAGCTGCTTTCAAATCAAACGTCTCTGTCAATGTACAGTACACGGTCTTCTTCTTATTCTATTGCGACGAGAAGGAAAAAAAGGCTCACGTCTATGGATGTCTTGAATTTGCAATCCTCGTCGAGAATGAATCCACCATTTTAGTCATTTACCATCATCATGTATCAAGTTGCCTCTAGAGCGCCGCCAGGTGGGTCCACAGATCAGTCGGTCAGCACGCGCGTCAGTCCACAGATCGATCTGTTGGTCTTTTTTTAATTATAAGTCCTAACCCAATTATTGCCGACAAATGATCCGATGCAATTTGTTTCCGACAGACGTTGTGTCACGATTAATCATTTATACCGACAAATAGTCTATCACAATAGCTCAACATTTTTGCCGACAGTTTATTTGACACAAAAATACTAAATACCGACGGATACTGTGATGGTAATATGTTGCGACAGACTAGCTGTCGCCAAAAACCTATTTTTACCGACAGATGTTTGCCGCTAATTTTGTGACATGGTATAGTGGTCGGAGGTGGTCGGAGCTACCCTGGCCACGAGCACAGGCGCCGGGGGTCGTCAGCGGCTCCTGTTCCGGCCAAACCACGACGGTATAGTTCAATAAAGTGTACGAGGAGCTCCACGAGGTGATGTAGAGGCCATGCGCGCAACGAATTGGGAAATGGTGCAGAGGCTTACCCGGTCCACGTGCTCCGGCGGGGTTCTGAACTCCGGCGAGCACGATTGCGCTATTCTGGTGGCGCGGGTCCTTGGTTCAAGCTCATGCAAGCTTCACGGCCTCCCAGGGGAGCTATCCAAGGGCTTGGATCGAGCGGAGGAGGGTGGGAAAGGGGTTGGCCACGATGGTTGCCCTCGGGCGGCTCTGGCGGGTCGCGGGGAGGTCGCCGGAGCTATGGGCGAGCTCCGGGGAGTTTGGCACGGGGCAAAGGATGCAACGGGGAAGATAGCCGGGCTCTGGGACGGGCTTTATAGCCGTAGCGCGGGCGTGGTCACGGGCGGCCGCGGGCGCGCGGGTGTTCGTGCACGGGCGTGCTCTGAGCGCGCCCCCGAGTGTCAGCCCGCGTCAAACACGTGGGAGCTTGCTTCTGCCATGGTTCAACGGCGGATTTGAGCACCTTAGCGTGCATATCTTGGCAAAACCACTGTGTACGGTCTCTTCCCTGCTCCATATCCTACCTTTTTTATGTGAGTTCCAAACCAAGATACGGTCGGGGTAGGGAGATAGAGGGGTGAGAAGTTGCCTATGTCATAGCTGTCCAAACCAGGACAAAAGCTATGCCAAGTCGTGTCAAACGACTTAGGGTAGGGGTCAACTTTCTCCAGGGCATTTTAGAGGTAATTTGGCGTCACTTTGTCAATTGGGTCGAATTGTTTTGAAGTTTGAATGAGGGTGAACATGTGTGATCTTTGGCCAAGGGTTGGTTTTGGACTTAGAAAAATCCTGATTTTTCTTTTGTGCTCAACCCTTTGGTGAACCTTTTGGGGCTTTTCTGAATTCTTTTTGGGTCACTTTCTTACTATTATTTGTAGGGTATTAAGGGTACTACAACTTTTATAAATGGCCCAAGTCATGATCATGGGGTTTTCATAACCTTTTGGTCACACTCACTTATAGTGCTTCACTTGTCCAAAGGGGTTTGAATTTGGGTTTGGGCAAATCTCCCCATTAGATGTGCATGATAAGTTAGGATATGATATCTAAGATGGGTTTCACTTGCTTAGGACCTTGAGTTCCAAGTTTGAGGTGCTTTGCTCTATTTCAACCACATGTGATGATGGGCTTGGCTTGTGTAGTCTTAAGTGAAAACCCTAAGTAACACTTGAGGTCTTACACGGTGCACCACCGAACATCCCAGAGGCCCCACCAGTCAGAGCTCCAACGGTCGAACCCTAATGGCCGGGTGACGTGGCTGGCGCACCGGACAGTGTCCGGTTGCAAACCGGACTGTCCGGTGCGCCCGTCGACAGCAGCCTCCACCAAACGGCTAGTTTGGTGGTTGGGGCTATAAATACCTCAACCACCCCACATTCAATAGCATCCAAGTTTTCCAACATCCAACACATTACAAGAGCTATAGCATTCAATTCTAGACACAACCAAAGAGATCAAATCCTCTCCCAAGTCCGGAATCACTCCAAATCAAATAGTGACTAGAGAGAGCGACATTTGTGTTCATTTAAGCTCTTGCGCTTGGATTGCTTCTTTTCTTTCTCATTCTTTCTTGTGACAATCCCAATTGTAACCGAGGCAAGAGACACCAATTGTGTGGTGATCCTTGTGGGGACTTAGTGTCCCGTGTGATTGAGAAGAGAAGCTCACTCGGTCTAAGTGACCATTTGAGAGAGGGAAAGGGTTGAAAGAGACCCGGTCTTTGTGACCACCTCAACGGGGAGTAGGTTTGCAAGAACCGAACCTCGGTAAAACAAATCCTTGTGTCTCACTCTTTATTTGCTTGCGATTTGTTTTTCACCCACTCTCTCGGACTCGCATATATTTCTAACGCTAACCCGGCTTGTAGTTGTGATTAACTTTGTAAATTTCGGTTTCACCCTATTCACCCCCCTCTAGGCGACTTTCAATTGGTATCAGAGCCCGGTGCTTCATTAGAGCCTAACCGCTCGAAGTGATGTCGGGAGATCACGCCAAGAAGGAGATGGTGACCGGCGACAAGCCCGCTACAAGCCTTGGGAAGGCTCCATCGGGAGAGTCCCGCAACAAAGGGAAGGAGAAGGAATCCTCTTCCCACAAGTCGCATCGGAGTGGCGACAAGAAAAAGAAGATGAGGAAGGTGGTCTACTACGAGACCGACTCTTCATCGCCATCCACCTCTGGCTCCGACGCGCCGTCCATAACTTCTAAGCGCCATGAGCGCAAGAAGTATAGTAAGATTCCCCTACACTACCCTCGTATTTCAAAGCGTACTCCTTTACTCTCCGTTCCATTAGGCAAACCACCGGTTTTTTACGGTGAAGATTATAATATGTGGAGTGACAAAATGAGGCATCATCTAACCTCACTCCACATAAGCATTTGGAATGTTGTTGAGTTTGGTGTACAGGTACCATCCGTAGGGGATGAGGACTACGATTCTGATGAAGTGGCCCAAATCCACCACTTCAACTCCTAAGCCACTACTATACTCCTCGCCTCTCTAAGTCGAGAGGAGTATAATAAAGTGCAAGGGTTGAAGAGCACAAAGGAAATTTGGGACGTTCTCAAGACCGCACACGAAGGAGACGAGGTGACCAAGATCACCAAGCGGGAGACGATCGAGGGGGAGCTCGGTCGCTTCATGCTTCACCAAGGAGAGGATCCGCAAGCCATGTACAACCGCTTGAAGACCTTGGTGAACCAAGTGCGCAACCTCAGGAGCACAAAATGGGATGACCATGAGATGGTCAAGGTTATTCTTAGATCCCTCGTTTTTCTTAACCCTGCGCAAGTTCAATTAATTCGAGGTGATCCTAGATACAAGCTAATGTCTCCCGAGGAAGTTATAGGGAAGTTTGTGAGCTTTGAGCTAATGATTAAAGGCTCAAAGAAAATCATCGAGCAAGGCACCTCCTCCACGCCCGAGGCACAACCCATCGCATTCAAGGCAACGGAGGAGAAGAAGGAAGAGTCTACACCAAGTAGGCTCCCCATCGACGCCTCAAAGCTCGACAATGAGGAGATGGCTTTAATCATCAAAAGCTTTCGACAAATCCTCAAGAAAAGGAGGGGGAAGGACTACAAGCCCCGCTCCAAGAAGGTTTGCTACAAGTGTGGTAAGCCCGATCACTTTATTGCAAAATGTCCTATATCTAGTGACAGTGACAGGGGCGACGACAAGAAGGGGAGAAGAAAGGAGAAGAAGAGGTACCACAAGAAGAAGGGCGGCGATGCCCATGTTTGCTGGTAGTGGGAATCCGATGAGAGCTCCACCGACTCCTCCTCTGACGAGGACGCCGCCAACATCGCCGTCAACAAGGGACTCCTCTTCCCCAACATCGGCCACAAGTGCCTCATGGCAAAGGACGGCAAAAGGAAGAAGGTTAAATCTAAATACTCCACTAAATATGCATCCTCTAGTGATGAAGACAATTCTAGTAATGAGGAGGATAATTTGTTTACTCTTTTTGCCAACCTTAACATGGAACAAAAAGAAAAGTTAAATGAATTGATTAGCGCTATTCATGATAAGGATGAACTCTTGGATAGCCAAGAGGACTTCCTAATTAAGGAAAATAAGAAACATGTTAAGGTTAAAAATGCTTATGCACTAGAAATGGAAAAATGCGAAAAATTAACTAGTGAGCTAAGTACTTGTCATGATTTGATTGCCAACCTTAGAAATGAAAATGCTAGATTAATTGCTAAGGTTGATTCAAATGTTTGTGATGATTCGTATGCCAATCTTAGAAATGATCATGCTATTTCTATTGCTAAGATTGAAAAATTAAATGTCTCTCTTGCTAGCCATAGATTTGAAAATGAAAAATTGATTGCTAAGGCTAAAGACTTAGATGTTTGCAATACTTCCATTTCCGATCTTAGAAGTGAAAATGATATTTTACATGCTAAGATTGTTGAATTAAAAACTTGCAAACCCTCTACATCTACCATTGAGTATGTTTCTATTTGCACTAGATGTAGAGATGTTGACATTGATGCTATTCATGATCACATGGTTTTAATTAAACAACAAAATGATCATATAGCAAAATTAGATGCTAAAATTGCTGAGCATAAACTAGAAAATGAAAAATTTAAATTTGCTCGTAGTATGCTTTATAGTGGGAGACGCCCTGGCATCAAGGATGGCATTGGCTTCCAAAAGGGAGACAATGTCAAACTTAATGCCCCTCCTAAAAAATTATCTAACTTTGTTAAGGGCAAGGCTCCCATGCCTCAGGATAACGAGGGTTACATTTTGTACCCTGCCGGTTATCCCGGGCATAAGATTAGGAGAATTCACTCTAGGAAGTCTCACTCTGGCCCTAATCATGCTTTTATGTATAAGGGTGAGACATCTAGTTCTAGGCAATCAACTCGTGCTAAATTGCCTAAGAAGAAAACTTCTAGTGCATCAAATGAACCAAGCATTTCATTTAAGACTTTTGATGCATCTTATGTTTTGACTAACAAATCCGGCAAAGTAGTTGCCAAGTATGTTGGGGACAAACACAAGGGATCAAAGACTTGTGTTTGGGTACCCAAAGTTCTTGTATCTAATGTCAAAGGACCCAAAACTGTTTGGGTACCTAAAAACAAGAACTAAATTTGTTTTGTAGGTTTATGCATCCGGGGGCTCAAGTTGGATCATCGATAGCGGGTGCACAAACCACATGACAGGGGAGAAAAAGATGTTCTCCTACGAGAAAAACCAAGATACCCAACGAGCTATCACATTCGGGGATGGAAATCAAGGTTTGGTCAAAGGTTTTGGTAAAATTGCTATATCACCTAACCATTCTATTTCCAATGTTTTTCTTATGGATTCTTTAGACTACAGATTGCTTTCTGTTTCTCAACTATGCAAAATGGGCTACAACTGTCTATTTACTGATGTAGGTGTCACTGTCTTTAGAAGAAGTGATGATTCAGTAGCATTTAAGAGAGTGTTAGAGGGTCAGCTATACCTAGTTGATTTCAATAGGGCTGAACTCGACACTTGCTTAATTGCTAAGACTAACATGGGCTGGCTCTGGCATTGCCGACTAGCACATGTTGGGATGAAGAATCTTCACAAGCTTCTAAAGGGAGAACACATTTTAGGACTAACAAATGTTCATTTTGAGAAAGACAGGATTTGTAGCGCATGCCAAGCCGGGAAGCAAGTTGGCATTCATCATCCACATGGACCTATTCGGCCCGATCGCTTACATAAGCATCGACGGGAGTAAGTACTGTCTTGTTATTGTGGATGACTATTCTCGCTTCACTTAGGTATTCTTTTTACAGGAAAAATCTCAAACCTAAGAGACCTTAAAGGGATTCTTGAGACGAGCTCAAAATGAGTTTGGCTTAAGGATCAAGAAAATTAGAAGCGATAATGGGACAGAGTTCAAGAATTCGTAAATCGAAGGCTTCCTTGAGGAGGAGGGCATCAAGCATGAGTTCTCTTCTCCCTACACGCCACAACAAAATGGTGTAGTGGAGAGGAAAAATAGAACTCTATTGGACATGGCAAGAACCATGCTTGATGAGTACAAGACTTCGGATCGGTTTTGGGCCGAGGCGGTCAACACCGCTTGCTACGCCATCAACCGATTGTATCTACATCGAATCCTCAAGAAGACATCTTACGAACTCCTCACCGGTAAAAGCCCAATGTTTCTTATTTTAGAGTCTTTGGTAGCAAATGTTTCATACTTGTTAAAAGAGGTAGAAAGTCCAAATTTGCTCCTAAGGTTGTAGAAGGCTTTTTACTAGGATATGATTCAAACACAAGGGCATATAGAGTCTTTAACAAGTCCACTGGACTAGTTGAAGTCTCTTGTGACATTGTGTTTGATGAGACTAACGGCTCCCAAGTGGAGCAAGTTGATCTTGATGAATTAGATGATGAAGAGGCTCCGTGCATCGCGCTAAGGAACATGTCCATTGGGGATGTGTGTCCTAAGGAATCCGAAGAGCCCATTCAAGCACAAGATCAACCATCCTCCTCCATGCAAGGATCTCCACCAACTCAAGATGAGGATGAAGCTCAAGATGATGAAGAAGAAGATCAAGAAGATGAGCCACCTCAAGACGACGGCAATGATCAAGGGGGAGATGCAAATGATCAAGACAAGGAGGATGAGAAAGTTGCAAGGCCGCCACACCCAAGAGTCCACCAAGCAATCCAACGAGATCACCCCGTGAACACCATCCTCGGCGACATTCATAAGGGGGTAACCACTAGATCTCGTGTTGCACATTTTTGTGAGCATTACTCTTTTGTTTCCTTTATTGAGCCACACAGGGTAGAGGAAGCACTCCAAGATTCGGATTGGGTGATGGCGATGCAAAAGGAGCTCAACAACTTCACGAGGAATGAGGTATGGCATTTAGTTTCACGTCCTAACCAAAATGTTGTAGGAACCAAGTGGGTCTTCCGCAACAAACAAGACGAGCATGGTGTGGTGACAAGGAACAAAGCCCGACTTGTGGCCAAGGGATATTCACAAGTCGAAGGTTTGGACTTCGGTGAAACCTATGCACCCGTAGCTAGGCTTGAATCAATTCGCATTTTACTTGCCTATGCTACTTACCATGGCTTTAAGCTTTATCAAATGGACGTGAAGAGTGCCTTCCTCAATGGACCTATCAAGGAAGAGGTCTATGTTGAACAACCTCCCGGCTTTGAAGACAGTGAGTATCCTAACCATGTTTATAGACTCTCTAAGGCGCTTTATGGGCTCAAGCAAGCCCCAAGAGCATGGTATGAATGCCTAAGAGATTTTCTTATTGCTAATGGATTCAAAGTCGGAAAAGCTGATCCTACACTCTTTACTAAAACACTTGAAAATGATTTGTTCGTATGCCAAATTTATGTTGATGATATCATATTTGGGTCTACTAACGAATCTACATGTGAAGAGTTTAGTAGGATCATGACACAGAAATTCGAGATGTCTATGATGGGGGGTTGAAGTATTTCTTAAGATTTCAAGTGAAGCAACTCCAAGAGGGCACCTTCATTAGCCAAACAAAGTACATTCAAGACATTCTAACCAAGTTTGGGATGAAGGACGCCAAGCCCATCAAGACACCCATGGAAACCAATGGGTATCTCGACCTCGACACGGGAGGTAAATCCGTAGATCAAAAGGTATACCGGTCGATGATAGGTTCTTTACTCTATGTATGTGCTTCACGACCGGATATTATGCTTTCCGTATGCATGTGTGCAAGATTCCAAGCCGATCCTAAGGAAGCTCACCTTAGGGCCGTAAAACGAATCTTGAGATATTTAGTTTATACTCCTAAGTTTGGCCTTTGGTACCCCAGGGGATCCACATTTGATTGAATTGGTTATTCCGATGCCGATTGGGCAGGGTGTAAAATTAATAGAAAGAGCACATCGGGGACTTGCCAGTTCTTGGGAAGATCTCTGGTGTCTTGGGCTTCAAAGAAGCAAAATTTTGTGGCTCTTTCAACCGCCGAAGCCGAGTATATTGTTGATAGTCGCCTAGAGGGGGGGGGTGAATAGGGCGAAACTGAAATTCTCAAAAATAAACACAACTACAAGCCGGGTTAGCGTTAGAAATATAAACGAGTCCGAGAGAGGGCGTGAAAACAAATCGCAAGCGAATAAGCAAGTGAGACACGCGGATTTGTTTTACCGAGGTTCGGTTCTCTCAAACCTACTCCCCGTTGAGGAGGCCACAAAGGCCGGGTCTCTTTCAACCCTTCCCTCTCTCAAACGGTCCCTTGGACCGAGTGAGCTTCTCTTCTCAAATCAAAGCCGGGAACAAAACTTCCCCGCAAGGGCCACCACACAATTGGTGCCTCTTGCCTTGATTACAATGGAGTTTTGATCACAACAACAAGTGAGAAAGAAAGAAGCAATCCAAGCGCAAGAGCTCAAAAAAACACGGCAAATCTCTCTCGCTAATCACTAAAGACTTGTGTGGAGTTGGAGAAGATTTGATCTCTTTGATGTGTCTAGAATTGAATGCCTAGCTCTTGTAAGTGGTTGAGAAGTGGAAAACTTGGATGCAATGAATGTGGGGGTGGTTGGGGTATTTATAGCCCCAACTACCAAACATGACCGTTGGTGGAGGCTGTCTGTTCGATGGCGCACCGGACAGTCCGGTGCACACCGGACATGTCCGGTGCCCCAGCCACGTCACCAGTGCCGTTGGAATCTGACCGTTGGAGTTCTGATTTCTGGGCCCGCCTCGATGTCCGGTGGCGCACCAGACATGAACTGTGCAGTGTCCGGTGCGCCGGTATGGGCGCGCCTGCCCTCTGCGCGCGCTGCGCGCGCATTTAATGTGTTGCAGGTAGCCGTTGGCGCGAAGTAGACGTTGCTCCGAGGATGCACCGGACAGTCCGGTGAACACCGGACATGTCCGGTGAATTATAGCGAAGCAGCCTTTGTGAAATCCCGAGGCTGGCGAGCTTCCAGAGCCGCGTCCCGTTGGAGCACCGGACAGTCCCATGAATTATAGCGCGTTGGCTCTGGATTTTCCCGAAGGTGACGAGTTGGAGTTGGAGTCCTCTGGTGCACCGAACACTGTCCGGTGGCACACCGGACAGTCCGGTGCGCCAGACCAGAGGAGCCTTCGGTTGCTCCTTTGCTCTAATGTTGAACTCAATACTTGGTCTTTTTATTGGCTAAGTGTGAACCTTTTGCACCTGTATAACTTATACACTAGAACAAACTAGTTAGTCCAAAGATTTGTGTTGGGCAATTCAACCACCAAAATTATATAGGAACTAGGTGTAAGCCTAATTCCCTTTCAATCTCCCCCTTTTTGGTGATTGATGCCAACACAAACCAAAGCAAATATAGAAGTGCATAATTGAACTAGTTTGCATAATATAAGTGCAAAGGTTGCTTGGAATTAAGCCAATATAAATACTTACAAGATATGCATGGATTGTTTCTTCATTTTTAACATTTTGGACCACGCTTGCACCACATGTTTTGTTTTTGCAAAGCATTTTCAAAGCATTTTCAAGTTTTGAAATTTTCTCCCCCTGTTTCAAATGCTTTTCCTTTGACTAAACAAAACTCCCCCTAAATGAAATCATCCTCTTAGTGTTCAAGAGGGTTTTGATGATTCAAATTGAAATACTACTTTCTCCCCCTTTTGAACTCAATAAGATACCAATTGAAAAATACTCTTTGAAAACACTAAGTTTTTGAAATTGGTGGTGGTGCGGTCCTTTTGCTTTGGGCTAATACTTTCTCCCCCTTTGGCATGAATCGCCAAAAACGGAGTCATTAGAGCCCTTCAAATTACTTTCTCCTCCTTTGGTCATAACTAAAAGAGTGAAGATTATACCAAAGTAGGAGGCCTTTTGCTTTGCTCTCTCCCCCAAGGATAGAGAGCGGCTCGGAGTTGAGAGCACCTAGAGGGGGGGGGGGGTGAATAGGTGATCCTGTAAAACTTAAGCTTATAGCCACAAAAACTTGTTAAGTGTTAGCACAATGAATGCCAAGTGGCTAGAAAGGAGTCTCAACAAAACACAATACCACAAGAGATCAATCACAGAGATGACACAGTGGTTTATCCCGTGGTTCGGCCAAGGCCAACGCTTGCCTACTCCACGTTGTGGCGTCCCAACGGACGAGGGTTGCAATCAACCCCTCTCAAGCGGTCCAAAGACCCACTTGAATACCACGGTGTTTTGCTTGCTTTTTCTCAATCCCGTTTGCGAGGAATCTCCACAACTTGGAGCCTCTCGCCCTTACAATTGAAGTTCACAAAGAACACAGAGCAAAGGGGGAAATGAGCAACGCACACAAGACTTCAAAAGATCAGAGCAACAACACGCACACAAGTCGCAACAAGAGCTCGCAACACAACTCAAAGAGTTCGCAACTCAATAAAAGCTCTAGATGCTATCACAATGAAACGAATGCGTGAGATCGATGTCTTGGTGCTTAGGAATGTTGTAGGAATACTTGGTGTTCTCCTCCATGCGCCTAGGGGTCCCTTTTATAGCCCCAAGGCAGCTAGGAGCCGTTGAGAACAAATCCAGAAGGCCATCCTTGCCTTCTGTCGTCGGGCGCACCGGACAGTCCGGTGCACACCGGACACTGTCCGGTGCCCGATTTCCTTCCTTAAACAGCGCAGTCGACCGTTGGAGATCTGGGAGCCGTTGGCGCACCGGACATGTCCGGTGCACACCGGACAGTCCGGTGCCCCCTTCCGACCGTTGGCTCGGCCACGTGTCCTGCGCAGATCGAGCGGCCGACCGTTGGCCCGGCCGACCGTTGGCTCACCGGACAGTCCGGTGCACACCGGACAGTCCGGTGAATTTTAGCCGTACGCCGTCGGCGAATTCCCGAGGGCGGCCACTTCGGTCGAGGCAGCCTGTCCGGTGCACCACCGGACAGTCCGGTGTGCCAGACTGAGCTGAGTCTTGGCTGTACACAGCCAAGCCTTTTTCACCTCTTTTTCTTTTCTTCTTCTTTCTGTTTCTAACACTTAGACAAGTATATTAGTACACAAAACCAATGTACTAAGACTTAGAAACATACCTTTGCTCTAGATTTGCACTTTGTTCATCCATGGGCATTGATTCACATCTAAGCACTTGTGTTGACACTCAATCACCAAAATACTTAGAAATGGCCCAAGGGCACATTTCCCTTTCAATCTCCCCCCTTTTGGTGATTTATGCCAACACAACATAAAGCAACTAGAACAAGTGCAATATCACTTCAAATAAAAACTTAAATTTATTTTGATTCAATTTGGCATATATGGATCATCCTTTGCCACCACTTGGTTTGTTTTTGCAAATCAAACTCAAAATCCTATCTCTAAGTCAAATCCACTTGTAGAGATATAAAGAGAGGTTTTCCAAAGAAATTTGATTCAAGAATCCAAAAACTCCCCCTTTTTCCCATAATCAACACTTCTCCCCACAAGAGGCCAACTTTTGACAAAAGACAATGCAAGAGTTTTGACAAACCAAAAGCTCTATCCTACTGTTTTCAAAGTTTCTCAAGTGGTAGCTGATCCATTTTTCACTTTGGCCTTTATTTTCTCCCCCTTTGGCATCAAGCACCAAAACGGGATCAATCTTGGCCCTTTAACCCCATTGCCTCACCAAAATCTTCAATTAAGAGCAAATAGGCAATAAGAGTTAATGAGATGAACTTGGAATAAGTTACCCTCTCATCGGAGTGCAGTGGAAGTCTTTCATGGTCCAAGTCCACCTTTTCCCTTTCGATCCTCCTTCGAGACTAAATTATCAAACTTGAACACATGGTTAGTCTCAAAGGGTCAAGTTGTAACACATCTCCCACTAAACATGTGCATCACTTTGCAAAGGACTTGTGAGGTCCAGGGAGTGTTTGTACAACTTGAGCACCACAGTAAGCAACAAAATGCAGAAAGGAACATGATCAAAAGCATAAATACAAGTATGCTACAATTCAATCCAAGTTCCGCGAATCTAAGACATTTAGTTCACTACGCAGCCTACAAAAGGTCTTCTCATCTAGAGGCTTGGTAAAGATATCGGCTAGCTGGTTCTCGGTGCTAACATGAAACACTTCGATATCTCCCTTTTGCTGGTGGTCTCTCAAAAAGTGATGCCGGATGTCAATGTGCTTTGTGCGGCTGTGTTCAACAGGATTCTCCGCCATGCGGATAGCACTCTCATTATCACATAGGAGTTGGACTTTGCTCAGATTGTAGCCAAAGTCCCTGAGGGTTTGCCTCATCCAAAGTAGTTGCGCGCAACACTGTCCTGCGGCAACATACTCGGCCTCAGCGGTGGATAGGGCAACGGAGGTTTGTTTCTTAGAGTTCCACGACACCAGGGACCTTCCTAAGAATTGGCACGTTCCTGATGTACTCTTCCTATCGACCTTACATCCAGCATAGTCAGAGTCTGAGTATCCAACCAAGTCAAAGGTAGACCCCTTTGGATACCAGAGCCCGAAGCAAGGCGTAGCAACTAAATATCTCAGAATTCGCTTCATCGCCACTAAGTGACACTCCTTAGGATCGGATTGAAATCTAGCACACATGCATACACTAAGCATAATATACGGTCTACTAGCACATAAGTAAAGCAAAGAACCTATCATGGACCGGTATGCTTTTTGATCAACGGACTTACCTCCTTTGTTGAGGTCGGTGTGTCCGTCGGTCCCCATCGGAGTCTTTGCGGGCTTGGCGTCCTTCATCCCAAACCGCTTCAGCAAGTCTTGCGTGTACTTTGTTTGGGAGATGAAGGTGCCGTCCTTGAGTTGCTTCACTTGGAACCCAAGGAAGTAGTTCAACTCGCCCATCATCGACATCTCGAATTTCTGCGTCATCACCCTGCTAAACTCTTCACAAGACTTTTGGTTAGTAGAACCAAATATTATGTCATCGACATAAATTTGGCACACAAACAAATCACCATCACATGTCTTAGTGAACAGAGTTGGATCGGCTTTCCCAACCTTGAAAGCATTAGCAAGTAAAAAGTCTCTAAGGCATTCATACCATGCTCTTGGGGCTTGCTTAAGTCCATAGAGCGCCTTAGAGAGCTTACACACGTGGTCGGGGTACCGTTCATCCTCGAAGCCAGGGGGTTGCTCCACGTACACCTCCTCCTTGATTGGCCTGTTGAGGAAAGCGCTCTTCACATCCATTTGGAACAACCTGAAAGAATGGTGAGCGGCATATGCTAGCAAGATACGAATTGATTCTAGCCTAGCCACAGGAGCAAATGTCTCCTCAAAGTCCAAACCTGCGACTTGGGCATAACCTTTTGCCACAAGTCGAGCCTTGTTCCTCGTCACCACCCCGTGCTCATCCTGTTTGTTGCGGAACACCCACTTGGTTCCCACGACATTTAGCTTGGGACGAGGCACCAGTGTCCAAACTTCATTGCGCTTGAAGTTGTTGAGTTCTTCCTGCATGGCCAATACCCAATCCGGATCTAGCAAGGCCTCCTCTACCCTGAAAGGCTCAATAGAAGAGACAAAGGAGTAATGCTCACAAAAATTAACTAATCGAGATCGAGTAGTTACTCCCCTGCTAATGTCACCCAAAATTTGGTCGACGGGATGATCCCTTTGAATCATCGCTCGAACTTGGGTTGGAGGTGCCGGTTGTGCTTCTTCCTCCATTACTTGATCATCTTGTGCTCCCCCTTGATCACACGCCTCCTTTTGATGAACCTGTTCATCGTCTTGAGTTGGGGGATGCACTGTTGTTGAGGAAGAAGGTTGATCACGTTCATCTTGTTCCTGTGGCCGCACTTCTCCAATCGCCATGGTTCGTATAGCGGCCGTCGGAACATCTTCTTCATCTACATCATCACAATCAACAACTTGCTCTCTTGGAGAGCCATTAGTCTCATCAAATACAACGTCGCTAGAGACTTCAACCAAACCCGATGATTTGTTGAAGACTCTATACGCCTTTGTATTTGAGTCATAACCTAACAAAAACCCTTCTACAACTTTGGGAGCAAACTTAGAAGTTCTACCCTTCTTTACTAGAATGTAGCACTTGCTCCCAAATACACGAAAGTAAGATACATTGGGTTTGTTACCGGTTAGCAGCTCATATGAAGTCTTCTTGAGGAGGCGATGAAGGTAGACCCTGTTGATGGCGTGGCAAGCCGTGTTCACTGCTTCCGACCAGAAACACTCGGGGGTCTTGAATTCTCCAAGCATCGTCCTCGCCATATCGATTAGCATCCTGTTCTTCCTCTCTACTACACCATTTTGCTGTGGTGTGTAGGGAGCGGAGAACTCGTGCTTGATCCCTTCCTCCTCAAGAAACTCCTCCACTTGAAGATTCTTGAACTCGGACCCGTTGTCGCTCCTTATCTTCTTCACCTTGAGCTCAAACTCATTTTGAGCTCTCCTTAGGAGGCGCTTGAGGGTCCCTTGAGTTTCAGACTTATCCTGCAAAAAGAACACCCAAGTGAAGCGGGAAAAGTCATCAACAATAACTAGACCATACTTACTTCCCCCTATGCTCAAATAGGCGACGGGTCCGAAGAGGTCCATATGCAGCAGCTCCAGGGGTCTTGAAGTGGTCATCACATTCTTGCTGTGATGCGCTCCTCCCACCTGTTTACCTGCTTGACAAGCTGCACAAGGTCTATCTTTTTCGAAATGCACGTTAGTCAAACCTATCACGTGTTCTCCCTTTAGAAGCTTGTGAAGGTTCTTCATCCCTACATGTGCTAAGCGGCGATGCCACAGCCAGCCCATGCTAGTCTTAGCTATTAAGCATGCATCTAGACCGGCCTCTTCTTTTGCAAAATCAACTAAATAAAGTTTGCCGTCTAATACACCCTTAAAAGCTAGTGAACCATCACTTCTTCTAAAGACAGACACATCTACATTTGTAAATAGACAGTTATACCCCATATGACATAATTGACTAACAGATAACAAATTATATCCAAGAGACTCTACTAAAAACACATTAGAGATAGAGTGCTCATTAGAAATTGCAATTTTACCTAACCCTTTTACCTTGCCTTGATTCCCATCACCGAATATAATTGAATCTTGGGAATCCTTATTCTTGACGTAGGAGGTGAACATCTTCTTCTCCCCCGTCATATGGTTTGTGCATCCGCTGTCGATAATCCAGCTTGAACCCCCGGATGCATAAACCTGCAAGGCAAATTTAGACTTAGGACTTAGGTACCCAACTCTTGTTGGGTCCTACAAGGTTAGTCACAATTTCCTTAGGGATCCAAATGTAAGTTTTATCACCCTTGCATTTTGCCCCTAACTTCCTAGCAATCACCTTTTTATCCTTTCTACAAATTGCAAAGGAAGCATTCAAAGCATGATATATTGTAGAAGGTTCATTTACTTTCCTAGGAATATTAACAACATTTCTTCTAGGCATATTATGAACAACATTCCTTCTACCAACATTTCTATCATGCACATATGAAGAACTAGAAGCAAACATAGCATGAGAAAAATCATCGTAAGCATTATAACTCCTATAAGCATTTCTAGTTTGTCTTCTATCATTATACAAAAAGGCATGGTTCTTTTTAGCACTAGTAGCCATAGGGGCCTTTCCTTTCTCCTTAGCGGGAATAGGAGCCTTATGGCTTGTCAAGTTCTTGGCCTCCCTTTTGTAGCCAAGTCCATCCTTAATTGAGGGGTGTCTACCAGTCGTGTAGGCATCCCTTGCAAATTTTAGCTTATCGAACTCATTCTTGCTAGTCTTAAGTTGAGCATTAAGACTAGCCAATTCATCATTAAGCTTGGAAATTGAAACTAGGTGTTCACTACAAGCATCAATGTCAATATCTTTACACCTAGTACAAATTACAACATGTTCTACACAAGAATTAGATTTATTTGCTACTTCTAATTTAGCATTTAAATCATTGTTGACACCTTCTAAAGTAGAAATGGTTTTATGACAAGTAGATAATTCACCAGAGAGTATTTCATTCCTTTTAATTTCTAGAGCAAGAGAATTTTGTGCACTAACAAATTTATCATGCTCCTCATATAAAAGATCTTCTTGTTTTTCTAGTAATCTATTCTTGTCATTCAAAGCATCAATCAACTCATTAATCTTATCTATTTTAGATCTATCTAAGCCCTTGAATAAGTATGAATAGTCTATGTCATCATCATCACTAGACTCATTATCACTAGAAGAAGCATAAGTGGAGTCTCGAGTACTCACCTTCTTCTCTCTTGCCATAAGGCATGTGTGACGCTCGTTGGGGAAGAGGGATGACTTGTTGAAGGCAGTGGCGGCGAGTCCTTCATTGTCGGAGTCGGAAGAGGAGCAGTCCGAGTCCCACTCCTTGCCTAGATACACCTCGCCCTTTGTCTTCTTATAGTTCTTCTTCTTCTCCCTCTTGTTCACTTGATCCTGATCACTATCATTGTCGGGACAGTTAGCAATAAAGTGACCAAGCTTACCGCATTTGAAGCATGATCGCTTTCCCTTGGTCTTAGTCTTGCTTGGTTGTCCCTTTCGACCTTTTAGCGCCGTCTTGAATCTTTTGATGATGAGGGCCATCTCTTCATCATTAAGACCGGCAGCCTCAATTTGTGCCACCTTGCTGGGTAGCGCCTCCTTGCTCCTTGTTGCATTGAGAGCAATGGGTTGAGCTTCGTTGATCGGACCATTCAAGGCGTCGTCGACGTATCTCGCCTCCTTGATCATCATCCGCCCGCTTACGAATTTCCCGAGTACCTCCTCGGGCGTCATCATCGTGTACCTGGGATTCTCACGAATATTGTTTACGAGATGAGGATCAAGAACAGTAAAGGACCTTAGCATTAGGCGGACGACGTCGTGGTCCGTCCATCACGTGCTTCCGTAGCTCCTTATTTTGTTGATAAGGGTCTTGAGCCGGTTGTAAGTTTGGGTTGGCTCCTCTCCTCTTATCATTGCGAATCGACCGAGCTCGCCCTCCACCAACTCCATCTTGGTGAGTAAGGTGACATCATTCCCCTCATGAGAGATCTTGAGGGTGTCCCAAATCTGCTTGGCATTGTCCAAGCCGCTCACCTTGTGATACTCGTCCCTGCACAAAGAGGCTAGCAACACAGTAGTAGCTTGTGCATTTTTATGGATCTGTTCATTAATAAATGAAGGACTATCCGAGCTATCAAATTTCATTCCACTTTCCACAATCACCCAAATGCTTGGATGGAGAGAAAATAGGTGTGTACGCATTTTGTGACTCCAAAATCCGTAGTCCTCTCCATCAAAGTGAGGAGGCTTGCCAAGTGGAATGGGGAGCAAATGAGCATTTGAGCTGTGCGGAATGCGCGAATAATCAAAAGAGAAGTTTGAGTTAACCGTCTTTTGTTTGTCGTAGTCGTCGTCCTTGTGGGAAGAAGTAGACTCGTCGCTGTCGTAGTAGACGATCTCCTTGATACGTCTTGTCTTCTTCTTCTTCCCATCTTTACGTCTGTGGCCCGAGCCAGAGTCGTTGGATTTGTCATCTTTTGGCTCGTTGACGAAGGACTCCTTTTCCTTGTCGTTGATCACGATTCCCTTCCCCTTAGGATCCATCTCTTCGGGCGGTTAGTCCCTTTCTTGAAGAGTACGGCTCTGATACCAATTGAGAGCACCTAGAGGGGGGGGGGTGAATAGGTGATCCTGTAAAACTTAAGCTTATAGCCACAAAAACTTGTTAAGTGTTAGCACAATGAATGCCAAGTGGCTAGAAAGGAGTCTCAACAAAACACAATACCACAAGAGATCAATCACAGAGATGACACAGTGGTTTATCCCGTGGTTCGGCCAAGGCCAACGCTTGCCTACTCCACGTTATGGCGTCCCAACGGACGAGGGTTGCAATCAACCCCTCTCAAGCGGTCCAAAGACCCACTTGAATACCACGGTGTTTTGCTTGCTTTTTCTCAATCCCATTTGCGAGGAATCTCCACAACTTGGAGCCTCTCGCCCTTACAATTGAAGTTCACAAAGAACACAGAGCAAAGGGGGAAATGAGCAACGCACACAAGACTTCAAAAGATCAGAGCAACAACACGCACACAAGTCGCAACAAGAGCTCGCAACACAACTCAAAGAGTTCGCAACTCAATAAGAGCTCTAGATGCTATCACAATGAAACGAATGCGTGAGATCGATGTCTTGGTGCTTAGGAATGTTGTAGGAATACTTGGTGTTCTCCTCCATGCGCCTAGGGGTCCCTTTTATAGCCCCAAGGCAGCTAGGAGCCGTTGAGAACAAATCCAGAAGGCCATCCTTGCCTTCTGTCGTCGGGCGCACCGGACAGTCCGGTGCACACCGGACACTGTCCGGTGCCCGATTTCCTTCCTTAAACAGCGCAGTCGATCGTTGGAGATCTGGGAGCCGTTGGCGCACCGGACATGTCCGGTGCACACCGGACAGTCCGGTGCCCCCTTCCGATCGTTGGCTCGGCCACGTGTCCTGCGCAGATCGAGCGGCCGACCGTTGGCCCGGCCGACCGTTGGCTCACCGGACAGTCCGGTGCACACCGGACAGTCCGGTGAATTTTAGCCGTACGCCGTCGGCGAATTCCCGAGGGCGGCCACTTCGGTCGAGGCAGCCTGGTGCACCACCGGACAGTCCGGTGTGCCAGACTGAGCTGAGTCTTGGCTGTACACAGCCAAGCCTTTTTCACCTCTTTTTCTTTTCTTCTTCTTTCTGTTTCTAACACTTAGACAAGTATATTAGTACACAAAACCAATGTACTAAGACTTAGAAACATACCTTTGCTCTAGATTTGCACTTTGTTCATCCATGGGCATTGATTCACATCTAAGCACTTGTGTTGACACTCAATCACCAAAATACTTAGAAATGGCCCAAGGGCACATTTCCCTTTCAGGAGTGACGGCGAAGGATGAGTTGTGGAGTGGAGTGGAAGCCTTAGTCTTTGCCGAAGACTCCAATTCCCTTTTAATACACCTATGACTTGGTTTGAAATAAACTTGAAAACACATTAGTCATAGCATATATAAAAGAGACATGATCAAGGTATTTTTATGAGCTATGTGTGCAAGTTAGCAAAAGAAATTTCTAGAATCAAGAATATTGAGCTCATGCCTAAGTTTGGTAAAAGTTTGTTCATCAAGTGGCTTGGTAAAGATATCGGCTAATTGATCTTTAGTATTAATGTATGCAATCTCGATATCTCCCTTTTGTTGGTGATCCCTAAGAAAATGATACCGAATGGCTATGTGCTTAGTGCGGCTATGCTCGACGGGATTGTTGGCCATTTTGATTGCACTCTCATTATCACATAGCAAAGGGACTTTGGTTAATTTGTAACCGTAGTCCCGCAGGGTTTGCCTCATCCAAAGCAATTGCACGCAACAATGACCTGCGGCAATGTACTCGGCTTCGGCGGTTGAAAGAGCGACCGAGTTTTGCTTCTTTGAAGCCCAAGACACCAAGGATCTTCCCAAGAACTGGCAAGTCCCCGATGTGCTCTTTCTATTAATCTTACACCCCGCCCAATCGGCATCCGAATAACCAATTAAATCAAAAGTGGATCCCCGAGGGTACCAAAGCCCAAACTTAGGAGTATAAGCCAAATATCTCAAGATTCGTTTTACGGCCGTAAGGTGGGATTCCTTAGGGTCGGATTGGAACCTTGCACACATGCAAACGGAAAGCATAATATCCGGTCGAGATGTACATAAATAGAGTAAAGAACCTATCATCGACCGGTATACCTTTTGATCCACGGACTTACCTCCCGTGTCGAGGTCGAGATGCCCATTAGTTCCCATGGGTGTCTTGATGGGCTTGGCATCCTTCATTCCAAACTTGTTTAGAATGTCTTGAGTATACTTTGTTTGGCTAATGAAGGAGCCCTCTTGGAGTTGCTTCACTTGAAATCCTAAGAAGTACTTCAACTCCCCCATCATAGACATCTCGAACTTTTGTGTCATGATCCTACTAAACTCTTCACATGTAGATTCGTTAGTAGACCCAAATATAATATCATCAACATAAATTTGGCATACAAACAAATCATTCTCAAGTGTTTTGGTAAATAGCGTAGGATCGGCCTTTCCGACTTTGAAGCCATTAGCAATAAGGAAATCTCTAAGGCATTCATACCATGCTCTTGGGGCTTGCTTGAGCCCATAAAGCGCCTTAGAGAGCTTATAGACATGGTTAGGGTACTCACTATCTTCAAAGCCGGGAGGTTGCTCAACATAGACCTCTTCCTTGATTGGTCCATTGAGGAAGGCACTTTTCACGTCCATTTGATAAAGCTTAAAGCCATGGTAAGTAGCATAGGCCAATAATATGCGAATTGACTCAAGCCTAGCTACGGGTGCATAGGTTTCACCGAAATCCAAACCTTCGACTTGGGTGTATCCCTTGGCCACAAGTCGTGCTTTGTTCCTTGTCACCACACCATGCTCATCTTGCTTGTTGCGGAAAACCCATTTGGTTCCTACAACATTTTGATTAGGACGTGGAACTAAATGCCATACCTCATTTCTAGTGAAGTTGTTGAGCTCCTCTTGCATCGCCACCACCCAATCCGAATCTTGTAGTGCTTCCTCTACCCTGTGTGGCTCAATAGAGGAAACAAATGAGTAATGTTCACAAAAATGTGCAACACGAGATCTAGTAGTTACCCCCTTATGAATGTCGCCGAGGATGGTGTCGACGGGGTGATCTCGTTGTATTGCTTGGTGGACTCTTGGGTGTGGCGGCCTTGGTTCTTGCTCATCCTCCTTTTCTTGATCATTTGCATCTCCCCCTTGATCATTGCCATCATCTTGAGGTGGCTCATTTGCTTGATCTTCTACTTCATCAACTTGAGCTTCAACCTCATTTTGAGTCGGTGGAGATGCTTGCGTGGAGGAGGATGGTTGATCTTGTGCTTTTGGAGGCTCTTCAGATTCTTTAGGACATACATCCCCAATGGACATGTTCCTTAGCGCTATGCACAGAGCCTCTTCATCACCTATCTCATCAAGATCAACTTGCTCTTCTTGAGAGCCGTTAGTTTCATCAAACACAACGTCACATGAGACTTCAACTAGTCCAGTGGACTTGTTAAAGACCCTATATGCCCTTGTGTTTGAGTCATAACCAAGTAAAAAGCCTTCTACAATCTTAGGAGCAAATTTAGATTTTCTACCTCTTTTAACAAGAATAAAGCATTTGCTACCAAAGACTCTAAAATATGAAATGTTGGGCTTTTTACCGGTTAGGAGTTCATAGGATGTCTTCTTGAGGATTCGGTGTAGATACAACCGGTTGATGGCGTAGCAGGCGGTGTTGACCGCCTCGGCCCAAAACCGATCCGAAGTCTTGTACTCATCAAGCATGGTCCTTGCCATGTCCAATAGAGTTCGATTCTTCCTCTCCACTACACCATTTTGTTGAGGTGTGTAGGGAGAAGAGAACTCATGCTTGATGCCCTCCTCCTCAAGGAAACCTTCGATTTGAGAGTTCTTGAACTCCGTCCCGTTGTCGCTTCTTATTTTCTTGATCCTTAAGCCGAACTCATTTTGAGCCCGTCTCAAGAATCCCTTTAAGGTCTCTTGGGTTTGAGATTTTTCCTGTAAAAAGAATACCCAAGTGAAGCAAGAATAATCATCCACAATAACTAGACAGTACTTATTCCCGCCGATGCTTATGTAAGCAATCGGGCCGAATAGATCCATGTGTAGGAGCTCCAGTGGCCTGTCGGTCGTCATGATGTTTTTGTGTGGATGATGGGCTCCAACTTGCTTCCCTGCCTGGCATGCGCTACAAATCCTGTCTTTCTCAAAATGAACATTTGTTAATCCTAAAATGTGTTCTCCTTTTAGAAGCTTATGAAGATTCTTCATCCCAACATGGGCTAGTCGATGGTGCCAGAGCCAACCCATGTTAGTCTTAGCAATTAAGCAAGTGTCAAGTTCAGCTCTATCAAAATCTACCAGGTATAGCTGACCTTCTAACACTCCCTTAAATGCTATTGAATCATCACTTCTTCTAAAGACAGTGACACCTACATCAGTGAATAGACAGTTGTAGCCCATTTGACATAATTGGGAAACAGAAAGCAAGTTGTAATCTAATGAATCAACAAGAAAAACATTGGAAATGGAATGGTCGGGTGAAATAGCAATTTTACCCAAACCTTTGACCAAACCTTGATTTCCATCCCCGAATGTGATAGCTCGTTGGGGATCTTTGTTTTTCTCATATGAGGAGAACATATTCTTCTCCCCTGTCATGTGGTTTGTGCACCCGCTGTCGAGTATCCAACTTGAGCCCCCGGATGCACAAACCTACAAAATAATTTTAGTTTTTGACTTTAGGTACCCAAACGGTTTTGGGTCCTTTGGCATTAGAAACAAGAACTTTGGGTACCCAAACACAAGTCTTAGAGCCCTTGTGTTTGCCCCCAACAAACTTGGCAACTACCTTGCCGGATTTGTTAGTAAGCACATAGGATGCATCAAAAGTCTTAAATGAAATGCTATGTTCATTTGATGCACTAGGAGTTTTCTTTCTAGGCAACTTAGCACGGGTTGGTTGCCTAGAGCTAGATGTCTCACCCTTATACATAAAAGCATAATTAGGGCCAGAGTGAGACTTCCTAGAATGAATTTTCTTAATTTTGCTCTCGGGATAACCGGCAGGGTACAAAATGTAACCCTCGTTATCCTGAGGCATGGGAGCCTTGCCCTTAACAAAGTTAGACAAGTTTTTAGGAGGGGCATTAAGTTTGACATTGTCTCCCCTTTGGAAGCCAATGCCATCCTTGATGCCAGGGCATCTCCCATTATAGAGCATACTTCTAGCAAATTTAAACTTTTCATTTTCTAAGTTATGCTCGGCAATTTTAGCATCTAATAGTGCTATATGATCATTTTGTTGTTTAATTAAAGCCATGTGATCATGAATAGCATTGATATCAACATCTCTACATCTAGTACAAATAGAAGTGTGCTCAACGGTAGATGTAGAGGTTTTGCAAGATTTTAATTCTACAACCTTAGCATGCAACATATCATTCTTAGTTCTAAGGTCGGAAATAGTAGTGTTGCAAACATCAAAATCTTTAGCCTTAGCAATTAACTTTTCATTTTCAATCCTAAGGCTATCAAGAGAAATATTCAATTCATCAATCCTAGCAAGCAAATCAACATTATCATCTCTAGGATTGGAAATTGAATCAATACACACATGGGAATCAACCTTAGCAATTAATTTAGTATTTTCATTTCTAAGGTTGTCAATGGTCTCATGGCAAGTGCTTAGCTCACTAGACAATTTTTCACATTTTTCAACTTGTAGAGCATAAGCATTTTTAACCTTAACATGCTTTTTATTTTCCTTGATTAGGAAGTCCTCTTGGGAGTCCAAGAGATCATCCTTCTCATGGATGTCACTAATTAATTCATTTAATTTCTCCTTTTGTTGCATGTTTAGGTCGGCAAAAAGGGTACGCAAATTATTCTCCTCATCACTAGCATTATCATCACTAGAGGATTCATATTTAGTGGAGGATTTAGATTTAACCTTCTTCCTTTTGCCGTCCTTTGCCATGAGGCACTTGTGGCCGACGTTGGGGAAGAGGAGTCCCTTGGTGACGGCGATGTTGGTGGCGTCCTCGTCGTCGGAGGAGGAGTCGGTGGAGCTCTCGTCGGAGTTCCACTCGCGGCACACGTGGGCATCGCCGCCCCTCTTCTTGTGGTACCTCTTCTTTTCTCTCCTCTTGCCCTTCTTGTCGTTATCCCTGTCACTGTCACTTGATAATGGACATTTAGCAATAAAGTGACCGGGCTTACCACACTTGTAGCAAACCTTCTTGGAACAGGATTTGTAATCCTTCCCCTTCCGTTGCTTGAGGATTTGGCGAAAGCTTTTGATGATTAAAGCCATTTCCTCATTGTCGAGCTTGGAGGCGTCAATTGGTTGTCTACTCGGTGTAGACTCCTCCTTCTTCTCCTCTGTCGCCTTAAATGCCACCGGTTGTGCTTCGGACGTGGAGGGTTCATCAAGCTCGTTGATCTTCTTGGAGCCCTTGATCATACATTCAAAGCTCACAAAATTCCCGATAACTTCCTCGGGGGTCATTTGAGTATATCTAGGATTACCACGAATTAATTGAACTTGAGTGGGGTTAAGGAAAATGAGTGATCTAAGAATAACCTTAACCACCTCGTGGTCATCCCACTTCTTGCTCCTGAGGTTGCGCACTTGGTTCACCAAAGTCTTGAGCCGGTTGTACATGTCTTGTGGCTCTTCCCCTTAGCGAAGTCGAAAGCGACCGAGCTCCCCCTCGATCGTTTCCCGCTTGGTGATCTTTGTTAGTTCATCACCCTCGTGCGCGGTCTTGAGGAGGTCCCAAATTTCCTTTGCATTCTTCAACCCTTGCACCTTGTTGTATTCCTCTCTATTTAGAGAGGCCAAGAGTATGGTTGTGGCTTGGGAGTTGAAGTGCTCGATTTGGGCCACCTCGTCCTCATCATAATCCTCATCCCCTACGGATGGTACCTGTGCTCCAAACTCAACAACATTCCATATACTTTTGTGGAGTGAGGTTAGATGAAATTTCATTAAATCACTCCACCTAGCATAATCTTCACCGTCAAAGGTTGGCGGTTTGCCTAATGGAACGGAAAGTAATGGAGTATGTCTAGATGTACGAGGATAGTGTAAGGGGATCTTACTAAACTTCTTACGCTCTTGGCGTTTAGAAGTTATGGAGGGCGCATCGGAGCCGGAGGTCGATGTTGATGAAGTGTCGGTCTCGTAGTAGACCACTTTCCTCATCCTCTTGTGCTTGTCCCCACTCCGATGTGACTTGTGAGAGGAAGATCTCTCCTTCTTCTCTTTGTGGTGAGAAGAAGATTTCTTCTCCTTCCCTTTGTTGGAGGAGCTCTTCTTCTTCTCCTTCCTCTTGGTGCGGGACTCTTCCGATGAAGTGCTCCCGTGGCTTGTAGTGGGCTTTTCGCCGGTCTCCATCTCCTTCTTGGCGTGATCTCTCGACATCACTTCGAGCGGTTAGGCTCTAATGAAGCACCGTGCTCTGATACCAATTGATAGTCGCCTAGAGGGGGGGTGAATAGGGCGAAACTGAAATTCTCAAAAATAAACACAACTACAAGCCGGGTTAGCGTTAGAAATATAAACGAGTCCGAGAGAGGGCGTGAAAACAAATCGCAAGCGAATAAGCAAGTGAGACACGCGGATTTGTTTTACCGAGGTTCGGTTCTCTCAAACCTACTCCCCGTTGAGGAGGCCACAAAGGCCGGGTCTCTTTCAACCCTTCCCTCTCTCAAACGGTCCCTTGGACCGAGTGAGCTTCTCTTCTCAAATCAAAGCCGGGAACAAAACTTTCCCGCAAGGGCCACCACGCAATTGGTGCCTCTTGCCTTGATTACAATGGAGTTTTGATCACAACAACAAGTGAGAAAGAAAGACGCAATCCAAGCGCAAGAGCTCAAAAGAACGCGACAAATCTCTCTCGCTAATCACTAAAGACTTGTGTGGAGTTGGAGAAGATTTGATCTCTTTGATGTGTCTAGAATTGAATGCCTAGCTCTTGTAAGTGGTTGATAAGTGGAAAACTTGGATGCAATGAATGTGGGGGTGGTTGGGGTATTTATAGCCCCAACCACCAAACATGACCGTTGGTGGAGGCTGTCTGTTCGATGTCGCACCGGACAGTCCGGTGCCCCAGCCACGTCACCAGTGCCGTTGGAATCTGACCGTTGGAGTTCTGATTTCTGGGCCCACCTCGATGTCCGGTGGCGCACCGGACATGAACTGTGCAGTGTCCGGTGCGCTGGTATGGGCGCGCCTGCCCTCTGTGCGCGCTGCGCGCACATTTAATGCGTTGCAGGTAGCCGTTGGCGCGAAGTAGTCGTTGCTCCGAGGATGCACCGGACAGTCCGGTGAACACCGGACATGTCCGGTGAATTATAGCGAAGCAGCCTTTGTGAAATCCCGAGGCTGGCGAGCTTCCAGAGCCGCGTCCCGTTGGAGCACCGGACACTGTCCGGTGTACACCGGACAGTCCGGTGAATTATAGCGCGCTGGCTCTGGATTTTCCCGAAGGTGACGAGTTGGAGTTGGAGTCCTCTGGTGCACCGGACACTGTCCGGTGCGCCAGACCAGAGGAGCCTTCGGTTGCTCCTTTGCTCTAATGTTGAACTCAATACTTGGTCTTTTTATTGGCTAAGTGTGAACCTTTTGCACCTGTATAACTTATACACTAGAACAAACTAGTTAGTCCAAAGATTTGTGTTGGGCAATTCAACCACCAAAATTATATAGGAACTAGGTGTAAGCCTAATTCCCTTTCAATTGCCGCAGGCCATTGTTGCGCGCAATTGCTTTGGATGAGGCAAACCCTTAGGGACTATGGTTACAAATTAACCAAAGTTCCTCTTCTATGTGATAATGAGAGTGCAATCCGCATGGCGGATAATCCCGTTGAGCATAGCCGCACTAAACACATAGCCATCCGGTATCATTTTCTAAGGGATCACCAACAAAAGGGAGATATCGAGATTGCATATGTTAGCACCAAAGAACAATTAGCCGATATCTTTACCAAGCCATTGGATGAACAAACCTTTACCAAACTTAGGCATGAGCTAAATATTCTTGATTCTCGAAACTTTTATTAATGTTTTTGCACACATAGCTCATATGTATACCTTTGATCATCTCTTTCATTTGCTATGACTAATGTGTTCTTTCAAGTCCATTTCATGCTAAGTCATAGATTGAAAGGGAAAAAGGAGTCTTCGACGAAGACAAGGCTTCCACTCCGCTCCATCGAATCATTCATCCTTCGCCGTTGCTCCGCACATCTCTCCAACTTTAGTATAATCTTCACTCCTTTTCTTCCATCCAAAGGGAGAGAGAGTAGTTTACAAGGGCTTATATTTCACTCAAGCATCCGTTTTTGGTGATTCATGCCAAAGGGGGAGAGAGTATTAGCCCAAAGCAAAAGGACCACACCACCACCAATTTCAAAAATTATAGTCCTTTATTTGGTATTAAAAGAAGTTTTTCAATTAGTATTTTATTTTGATATAATTTCAAATTGGTATACCCTCTTCAATATTAATATCTGAAACTCTCTTGAACACTAAGAGGAGGATTTCATTAAGGGGGAGTTTTGTTTAGTCAAAGAAAAAGCATTTGAAACAGGGGGAGAAAATTTCAAAACTTGAAAATGCTTCTCAAAATCTTATTCATTTACCTTTGACTATTTGCAAAAGAATTTTGAAAAGAATTTCCAAAACATTTTTCAAAACAAAACATGTGGTGCAAGCGTGGTCCAAAATGTTAATAAGAAGAAAAGCCATCCATACGCATCTAGTAAAGTAATATTTATTGGTTTCATTCCAAGCAACCTTTGCACTTACATTATGCAAACTAGTTCAATTCTGCACTTCCATATTTGCTTTGGTTTGTGTTGGCATCAATCACCAAAAAGGGGGGAGATTGAAAGGGAAATAGGCTTACACCTTTTCCTAATTGATTTTGGTGGTTGAATTGCCCAACACAAATAATTGGACTAACTAGTTTGCTCTAGCCTATAAGTTCTACACGTGCCAAAGGTTCACAACAAGCCAATAAAAAGACCAAAGATGGGTTCAAATAAAGAGAGCTAAAGAAATCCCAAAGGCACCCTGGTCTGGCGCACCGGACTGTCCGGTGCACCACCGGACAGTGTCCGATGCACCAGGGAACCCGACGCTGAACTCGCTACCTTCGGGAAAATGGAGGTTGCTCCGCTATAATTCACCGGACTGTCCGGTGTGCCAGCGGAGCAACGGCTACTTCGCGTACAACGGTCGACTGCAACGCATTTAATGCGCGCCTGCGTGCGCAGAGTCAGAGCACGCGCAGTAGGCGCACCGGACAGTCTACAGGACTTGTCCGGTGCACCACCGGACAACCCAGAGGCCCCACCAGTCAGAGCTCCAACGGTCGAACCCTAACGGTCGGGTGACATGGCTGGCGCACCGGACAGTGTCCGGTGGCGCACCGGACTGTCCGGTGCGCCCGTCGACAGCAGCCTCCACCAAACGGCTAGTTTGGTGGTTGGGGCTATAAATACCCCAACCACCCCCACATTCAATAGCATCCAAGTTTTCCAACATCCAACACATTACAAGAGCTATAGCATTCAATTCTAGACACAACCAAAGAGATCAAATCCTCTCCCAAGTCCGGAATCACTCCAAATCAAATAGTGACTAGAGAGAGCGACATTTGTGTTCATTTAAGCTCTTGCGCTTGGATTGCTTCTTTTCTTTCTCATTCTTTCTTGTGACAATCCCAATTGTAACCGAGGCAAGAGACACCAATTGTGTGGTGATCCTTGTGGGGTCTTGGTGTCCCATGTGATTGAGAAGAGAAGCTCACTCGGTCTAAGTGACCGTTTGAGAGAGGGAAAGGGTTGAAAGAGACCCGATCTTTGTGACCACCTCAACGGGGAGTAGGTTTGCAAGAACCGAACCTCGGTAAAACAAATCCTTGTGTCTCACTCTTTATTTGCTTGCGATTTGTTTTTCACCCTCTCTCTCGGACTCGCATATATTTCTAACGCCTAACCCGGCTTGTAGTTGTGATTAACTTTGTAAATTTCAGTTTCGCCCTATTCACCCCCCCTCTAGGCGACTTTCAACTACCACTACATTATTCTACTAATACTACTTCTACTATTACCTATCTATACTAATATTTAAACCAGTGGCGCTTAGCCACTGGCCTTGTTGCTGCCCCTGTCGTTGCTGATGCCGCTGCTGTCGCCGCCGTCGCCCTTGCCGCTATCGTCGCCACCGTCGCCCTTGCCGTCACCTTCGCTGTCGTCGCCGTCGCCATCACCATCGCCTCCGCCGTCGTCGTCGCCCTTATGGGGGACAGATATCCCCCGGGTCCACTGGAAGGGTAAAAGACCTCACGAAAGGCTCAATGGCCCAATAAATCATAAGGTCATTCCTTCATGGGCCTGGGGAGGGACAATCAGTAAAGCAGATCAACGTAAGGTCGGATCGGTGTAAGCCCGGACGGCCCCACAGCGTTGAGCAAGAGACCACAACAGAAGATCCGACTTTCCCGCGTTGGAGCCCCATGCAACGGAACCAGGCAAGGATAGGTCGGCAGAATCATAGGAAGATAGACTTAAACAATTCACTATCTTTTAGGTGCACGTTGTTATCATATCCACATGTATTGCCCCACGGTCGAATATATAAGGCCCGGGGGCACCCCTTCAGAACAATCGATCTCACTACTCAGCCATCCACCTTAACTCTCCACGTTCTCGCTTTAGAGAACTACCTTGTAACCCATTACACGAAGCATCCTCACCAGGACGTAGGGTGTTAAGCATCTCTAAGCGGCCCGAACCTATAAACATTGTCCATTGTCCCTCGTGCATCTGGCACGAACCATTTTGCTACAGTCGGCGACACTGTCCTACTCCTAAAAACACCTCGAGGGGCAACCCCAGGTGTGCGGTCGGACCCAAAACACCGAGAGCTGGCGCGCCAGGTGGGGGGTGTGTCGACGATCTAAGCTAGCTCAATGGTCGTCACCTTCCACAGCAAGATCACCCTCCGTCCTGGATCCATGTTCTGCTTTGGAACGATCTCATCCATAGGAGACAAAGAGGGAACTCTACACCGCATTGCAGATCCGCCAAAAAAGAAGTCCCAACAAACTCCGAAAATACCGGAGAAGCGCAACCTCCAGCTCTCCGAAAGAAGATCGCCATGACAGCCGCGCCATTCTACCCTGACGTTCTTTTCATTGGGAGAGTGGAGTCGCCTCCCGTCTCCGACGACGAGCCGACCACGCCAGGGAAAGAACCACCTCAGCGGGAGTCCCGTCGACGAAGAAATCGGCGCCGAAACATCCGGCGACATCACGAGGCCGGAGAACGGAATCCGGAGCAACCTGTCTCGCGAGACGAGGTCTCGGAGATGGGAGAAACTCCGGAGGAACGCGTCTTCAGAGAACGAAGGAACTCTCGATGGCGTGATCGCCGACGAGCTCAGGAACAAGCCGAGTAGGACGCAAGGCAGCGCCGGGAAAATCCACTCTTCGGTCGCAACCTGAACCCCGACTTCGCCCAAGCCATGAACACGCCGAGTGAAGTCGGAGGAGTACTAGCTTGGATAGCTGATGGACTCCCTCGGACTCCCGACGCCGAGGGCTATCGACGCCTGTTCACCCAAGCAGCCAACCATCTTCTACCTCTCGCTCACCCGCCGAACGATCTGCGACACGCCATCAACAGTCGCCGGGACGCGCGAAGCTCCATCAACGCTTCACGTGAACGACGACATGAGAACGAGATCCACCGCCGGGAGGAGTACGACAGGGATCATGGCATCCCAACTCGGAGTCAAGCCACCAGAACCAAGTCAACGACGGCCTCGACTGGCGGTACTACCCGGGGACGGTCGAGGAACCTCAACAACTACTCCCCTCCCCGGGACAGACATCATCTCCAACGACAGGAGGACACATGTGGAGTGTCTGCCCTTACTCCGCGCGTTAGGGCCATTCAGTGGCCCCCTAAATTCAAGGTATCCAATGTCGACAAGTATGAACCTAAGCAGGATCCAGGAGGCTGGCTGGCCGTCTACACCATCGCCGCTCGAGCCGCCGGAGCATCCGAAGACGTGATGACTGCGTACTTACCCATTGTCCTCGGGCAAGACGCACTACAATGGCTACGACATCTACCCCGACACTGCATCGACGAATGGAGCGATTTCAGCCGACGTTTCACCGCCAACTTTCAGTCCCTCTCCGACAAACCGGCGCAACCATGGGACCTCAAATCCATCAAGCGCCGGGGCGACGAAACTCTCCGGTCGTACCTCAAAAGGTTTCAGACCATGAGAAATCGTATCCCCGAGGTCACGGAGGCGGCCGTGATCGAGGACTTCTACAGAGGATCCAATGACTCGGCCTTCGTCCGAACCATATTGCAGAAAGCGCCGACTACCTCTGAGCAGCTGTTCCGGGAAGCCGACCTCTACATCACCGTCGACGAGCGAGCTCAAGACCTCATCGGAGGAGCGAAGCCCGCACCGGCAGCACCACGATGCGACGCGAACCAGCAACCCGACAAACGTTGGGAGAAGAGACCGCGCGAAGAGGTGCATGTCGCCGGACCACCTGCCTCTCGCGCCCGGGGAGGACCTCGCGGAGGCGAGCGCACGCTGGAGGACATCCTCGACGCCCAGTGCCCGTACCACTAGGACATGCGCCATACTCTTCGGAACTGCAGGGACTTCAAACACTCCGTCGGGCACGGCCGACCCTTCCAACCTCTACCTCCTCCTCCGCCGCGGGGAGGACCAGAAGAACCACGACAACCCCAGCAGCAGGAGGAGGGAGGAGGAGGAGCCTTCCCACGCGTTGACAGGGAGGTCAACGTCATCTTCGGCGGACACGGATCGTAGGAGAACAGAAGAAAACAAAAGCTCAACGATCGCCAGATATTGGTGGCGACCACCGGTCCTCCCGTCCCATACCGGTGGTCGGAGCACCCGATCACCTTCACTCGGGCAGATCAATGGCTCAACTTCGACCACCCAGGCAAATACCCGCTCCTCGTCGATCCGGTGATCCGAGAGAGCAGGGTGAAGAAGGTGTTAGTGGACGGGGGGAGCAGCATCAACGTCACCTTCCCCCGGACACTCCAAGGCTTGGGAGTTCACCTCAAAGAGCTCCACGAGTCAGACACTCCTTTCTTCGGCATCGTGCCAACTGAAGGGGAATACCCGCTGGGCCACATCTACATGCTGACAGGGAAATGTACCCTTGGGCCATTTCTAAGTATTTTGGTGATTGAGTGCCAACATAAGTGCTTTTGTGCAAAGTGGTGGACAAAGTGCAAATCATGTCAAAAGGTATGTTTCTAGACTTAGTACATTATTTTATGGACTAATGTATTGTGTCTAAGTGCTGGAAACAGGAAAAATTGAATTGGAAATGAGATGGCTTTGTTCAGCCAAAGTTAGCGTGGACTGGGTGCACCGGACTGTCCGGTGGTGCACCGGACAGTGTCCGGTGCGCCAGGCTGACTCTGGCGAACTTGCTGCTCTCGGGACTTCGACGGCGGTGTACGGCTATAATTCACCGGACTGACCGGTGGTGCACCGGACTGTCCGGTGAGCCGTTCACAGGCGAACTCGTCGCTCTCGGGAAACCATCAACGGCGTACGGCTATAATTCACCGGACTGTCTAGTGTGCACCGGATTGTCCGGTGAGCCAACGGTCAGCCGGGGCAACTATCGGCCGTGGATTCCGCGCGTGACGCGTGGCCGGGCCAACGGTCACATTGGTGCACCGGACTGTCCGGTGTGCCAACGGCTCTGGATCTGCAACGGTCGGCTTCGTCAAATAAGGAAGGAAATCCGCACCGGACAGTGTCCGGTGGTGCACCGGACTGTCCGGTGCGCCAGGCGACAGAAGGCAAGATCCGCCTTCCTGGAATGCTCTCAACAGCTCCTAGCTGCCTTGGGGCTATAAAAGGGACCCCTAGGCGCATGGAGGAAATAACCAAGCAGTCCTTGAGCACTCTTGATCACTCACACTCCATTCTTGCGCACTTGTTCGACATTCTAGTGATTTGAGCTCCGTTCTAGTGTGCTAGTCTTTTGAGCTTAAGTCTGGGTCTTGTGTGTGTGTATTTACTGTGATCTTAGTGTCTTGTGTGAGTTGCTAATCCCTCCCTTACTCCGTGCTTCTTTGTGAACTTCAAGTGTAAGGGCGAGAGGCTCCAAGTTGTGGAGATTCCTCACGAACGGGATTAAGAAAAGCAAAGCAAAACACCGTGGTATTCAAGTGGGTCTTTGGACCGCTTGAGAGGGGTTGATTGCAACCCTCGTCCGTTGGGACGCCACAACGTGGAGTAGGCAAGCGTTGGTCTTGGCCGAACCACGGGATAACCACTGTGCCATCTCTGTGTTTGATCTCTTGTGGTTATTGTGTTTTGTTGAGACTCCTCTCTAGCCACTTGGCGATTATTGTGCTAACACTTAACCAAGTTTTTGTGGCTTAAGTTTCAAGTTTTACAGGATCACCTATTCACCCCCCTCTAGGTGCTCTCAATTGGTATCAGAGCCATTCTCTTCACGAAAGGACTAATCGCCCGAAGAGATGGATCCTAAGGGGAAGGGAATCGTGATCAACGATAAGGAGAAGGAGTCCTTCGTCAACAAGCCAAAGGATGACAAGCCTACCGACTCGGGCTCGGGCCACAGACGCAAAGATGGGAAGAAGAAGAAGACCAGACGCATCAAGGAGATCATCTACTACGACGACAGCGATGAGTCCACTTCTTCCCAAAAGGACAACGACGACAACGACTACGACAAACGAAAGACGGTTAACTCAAACTTTTCTTTCGATTATTCGCGTATTCCGCATAGTTCAAATACGCATTTGCTTTCCATTCCTCTTGGCAAACCTCCACACTTTGATGGGGAGGACTACGGATTTTGGAGTCACAAAATGCGTAGTCACTTGTTCTCTCTCCATCCAAGCATATGGGAGATTGTTGAGAATGGAATGAAATTTGATAGCTCGGATAGTCCCATATTTATTAATGAACAGATACATAAAAATGCACAAGCTACTACTGTGTTGTTAGCCTCGTTGTGTAGGGACGAGTACCATAAGGTGAGCGGCTTGGACAATGCCAAGCAGATCTGGGACACCCTCAAGATCTCTCATGAGGGGAACGACATCACCTTGCTCACCAAGATGGAGTTGGTGGAGGGCGAGCTTGGAAGATTTGCGATGATAAGGGGCGAAGAGCCAACTCAAACATACAACCGGCTCAAGACCCTCATCAACAAGATAAGGAGCTACAGAAGCACGCGATGGACGGATCATGACGTCGTCCGCCTAATGCTAAGGTCCTTTACTGTACTCTATCCACACTTGGTGAACAATATTCGTGAAAATCCTAGGTACACCAAGATGTCGCCCGAAGAAGTCCTTGGGAAGTTCGTGAGCGGGCGAATGATGATCAAGGAGGCGAGATACGTGGACGACGCGTTGAACGGTCCAATCCATGAGCCCCAACCCATTGCTCTCAAGGCAACGAGGAGCAAGGAGACGCTACCTAGCAAGGTGGCACAAGTTGAGGCGGCAGGGCTCAATGAGGAAGAGATGGCCCTCATCATCAAGCGCTTCAAGACGACGCTAAAGGGTCGCAAGGGACAGCCAAGCAAGACCAAAACCAAGGGGAAGCGCTCATGCTTCAAATGCGGTAAGATTGGTCATTTTATTGCTAACTGTCCCGATAATGGAAGTGACCAGGAACAAGGGAGCAAGAGGGAGAAGAAGAAGAATTACAAGAAGGCCAAGGGTGAGGCACATATCGAAAAGGAGTGGGATTCGGATTGCTCCTCCTCCTACTCCGACAATGAAGGACTCGCCGCCACTGCCTTCAACAATTCATCCCTCTTCCCCAACGAGCATCACACATGCCTCATGGCAAGGGAGAAGAAGGTATGTACTCGAGACAGTACTACTTATGATTCTTCTAGTGATGATGAGTCTAGTGATGAAGAAATAGACTACTCTAGTTTGTTCAAGGGATTGGATAGAACTAAAATAGATAAAATAAATGAATTGATTGATGCCTTGAATGAAAAGGGTAGACTTTTAGAGAAACAACAGGACCTTTTATATGAAGAGCATGATAAATTTGTTAGTGCACAAAAATCTCATGCTTTAGAAGTTAAAAGAAATGAAATGCTTTCTAGTGAATTGTCTACATGTCATGACTCTATCTCTAGCTTAAAGAGGATTAACAATGATTTAAATGCTAAATTAGAAGTAGCAAATAAATCTAACTCTTGTGTAGAACATGTTATGATTTGCACTAGGTGTAAAGATTTTGACATTGATGCTTGTAGTGAACACCTAGTCTCAATTTCCAAATTGAATGATGAATTGGCTAGTCTTAATGCCCAACTTAAGACTAGCAAAAGTGAATTTGACAAATTAAAATTTGCAAGGGATGCCTACATGATTGGTAGACACCCCTCAATTAAGGATGGTCTTGGCTTCAAGAGAGAAGCCAAGAACTTGACAAGCCATAAGGCTCCCATCTCCGCCAAGGAGAAAGGGAAGGCCCCTATGGCTAGTAGTGTGCAAAAGAACCATGCTTTTATGTACCATGATAGGAGACAATCTAGAAATGCTTATAGGAGTTGTAATGCATATGATGCTTTTGATTCTCATGCCATGTTTGCTTCTAGTTCTTCCTATGTGCATGATAGAAATGTTGGTAGAAGAAATGTTGTTCATAATATGCCTAGGAGAAATGTTGTCAATGTTCCTAGGAAAGTTAATGAACCTTCTACAATATATCATGCTTGCAATGCTTCATTTGCTATTTGTAGAAAAAATAAGAAGGTGATTGCTAGGAAGTTAGGGGCCAAATGTAAGGGAGACAAGACTTGCATTTGGGTTCCTAAAACAATTGTGACTAACCTTGTAGGACCCAACAAGGGTTGGGTACCTAAGACCCAAGCCTAAATTTGCCTTGCAGGTTTATGCATCCGGGGGTTCAAGCTGGATTATCGACAGCGGATGCACAAACCATATGACGGGGGAGAAGAAGATGTTCACTTCCTACGTCAAAAACAAGGATTCCCAAGATTCAATAATATTCGGTGATGGGAACCAAGGCAAGGTAAAAGGGTTAGGTAAAATTGCTATTTCATCCAAGCACTCTATATCTAATGTGTTTTTAGTTGAGTCTCTTGGATGTAATTTGTTATCTGTTAGTCAATTATGCAATATGGGATATAATTGTCTATTCACAAATGTAGATGTGTCTGTCTTTAGAAGATGTGATGGTTCACTAGCTTTTAAGGGTGTACTAGACGACAAACTTTATTTGGTTGATTTTGCAAAAGAAGAGGCCGGTCTAGATGCATGCTTAATTGCTAAGACTTGCATGGGCTGGCTGTGGCATCGCCGCTTAGCACATGTGGGGATGAAGAACCTCCACAAGCTTCTAAAGGGAGAACACGTGATAGGTCTAACTAATGTACACTTCGAAAAAGATAGACCTTGTGCAGCTTGTCAAGCAGGGAAACAGGTGGGAGGCTCTCATCACACCAAAAATGTGATGACCACATCAAGACCCTTGGAGATGCTTCATATGGACCTCTTCGGACCCGTCGCCTATCTGAGTATAGGAGGAAGTAAGTATGGTCTTGTTATAGTTGATGATTTTTCCCGCTTCACTTGGGTATTCTTTTTGCAGGATAAATCTGAAACCCAAGGGACCCTCAAGCGCTTCCTCAGGAGAGCACAAAATGAGTTTGAGCTCAAGGTGAAGAAGATAAGGAGCGACAACGGGTCCGAATTCAAGAACCTTCAAGTGGAGGAGTATCTTGAGGAGGAAGGAATCAAGCACGAGTTCTCCGCTCCCTACACACCACAACAAAATGGTGTGGTAGAGAGGAAGAACAGGACGCTCATCGATATGGCGAGGACTATGCTTGGAGAGTTCAAGACCCCCGAGCAGTTTTGGTCGGAAGCCGTGAACACGGTTTGCCACGCCATCAACCGGGTCTACCTTCACCTTCTCCTCAAGAAGACTTCGTATGAGTTGCTAACTGGTAACAAACCCAATGTGTCTTATTTTCGTGTATTTGGGATCAAGTGTTATATTCTTGTGAAGAAAGGTAGAACTTCTAAATTTGCTCCCAAAGCTGTAGAAGGGTTTTTATTAGGTTATGATTCAAATATAAAGGCGTATAGGGTCTTCAACAAATCATCGGGTTTGGTTGAAGTCTCTAGCGACGTTGTATTTGATGAGACTAATGGCTCTCCAAGAGAGCAAGTTGTTGATCTTGATGATGTAGATGAAGAAGACGTTCCAACGGCCGCTATGCGCACCATGGCGATTGGCGATGTGCGACCATAGGAACAATTGGAGCAAGATCAACCTTCTTCCTCAACGATGGTGCATCCCCCAACCCAAGATGACGAACAGGTACCTCAAGTGGAGGCGCATGATCAAGGGGGAGCATAGGATGTTCAAGTTGAAGAGGAAGAAGCGCCTCAGGCACCTCCAACCCAAGTTCGAGCGACGATTCAAAGGAATCATCCCGTCGACCAAATATTGGGTGATATTAGCAAGGGAGTAACTACTCGTTCTAGATTAGTTAATTTTTGTGAGCATTACTCCTTTGTCTCTTCTATTGAGCCTTTCAGGGTAGAAGAGGCCTTGCTAGATCCGGACTGGGTATTGGCCATGCAGGAGGAACTCAACAACTTCAAGCGTAATGAAGTTTGGACACTGGTGCCTCGTCCCAAGCAAAACGTTGTGGGAACCAAGTGGGTGTTCCGCAACAAACAGGACGAGCACAGGGTGGTGACGAGGAACAAGGCTCGACTTGTGGCAAAAGGTTATGCCCAAGTCGCAGGTTTGGACTTTGAGGAGACGTTTGCTCCTGTGGCTAAGCTAGAATCAATTCGTATTTTGCTAGCATATGCCGCTCACCATTTTTTCAGGTTGTACCAAATGGATGTGAAGAGTGCCTTCCTCAACGAGCCAATCAAGGAGGAGGTGTACGTGGAGCAACCCCCTGGCTTCGAGGATGAACGGTACCCCGACCACGTGTGTAAGCTCTCTAAGGCGCTCTATGGACTTAAGCAAGCCCCAAGAGCATGGTATGAATGCCTTAGAGACTTTTTAATTGCTAATGCTTTCAAGGTTGGGAAAGCCGATCCAACTCTTTTCACTAAGACTTGCGATGGTGATCTTTTTGTGTGCCAAATTTATGTCAATGACATAATATTTGGTTCTAATAATCAAAAGTCTTGTGAAGAATTTAGCAGGGTAATGACGCAGAAATTCGAGATGTCGATGATGGGCGAGTTGAACTACTTCCTTGGGTTCCAAGTGAAGCAACTCAAGGACGGCACTTTCATCTCCCAAGCAAAGTACACGCAAGACTTGCTAAAGCGGTTTGAGATGAAGGACGCCAAGCCCGCAAAGACTCCGATGGGAACCGACGGACACACCGACCTCAACAAAGGAGGTAAGTCCGTTGATCAAAAGGCATACCGGTCTATGATAGGGTCTTTACTTTATTTGTGTGCTAGTAGACCGGATATTATGCTTAGCGTATGCATGTGTGCTAGATTTCAATCCGATCCAAGGGAGTGTCACTTGGTAGCCGTGAAGCGAATTCTTAGATATTTAGTCGCTACGCCTTGCTTCGGGATCTGGTATCCAAAGGGGTCTAACTTTGACTTAATTGGATATTCAGACTCCGACTATGCTGGATGTAAGGTCGATAGGAAGAGTACATCGGGGATGTGCCAATTCTTAGGAAGGTCCCTGGTGTCGTGGAACTCCAAGAAACAAACTTCTGTTGCCCTATCCACCGCTGAGGCCGAGTACGTTGCCGCAGGACAGTGTTGCGCGCAACTACTTTGGATGAGGCAAACCCTCCAGGACTTTGGCTATAATCTGAGCAAAGTCCCACTCCTATGTGATAATGAGAGTGCTATCCGAATAGCGGAAAATCCTGTTGAGCACAGCCGCACAAAGCACATTGACATCCGGCATCACTTTTTGAGAGACCACCAGCAAAAGGGAGATATCGAAGTGTTTCATGTTAGCACCGAGAACCAGCTAGCCGATATCTTTACCAAGCCTTTAGATGAGAAGACCTTTTGCAGGCTGCGTAGTGAGCTAAATGTCCTAGATTCGCAGAACTTGGATTGATTCATAGCATACATGTGTTTATGCCTTTGATCATGTTCCTTATGCATTTTGTTGCTTATGTATGGTGCTCAAGTTGTACAAGCACTCCCCGGACCTCACAAGTCCTTTGCACGTGATGCACATATTAAGGGGGAGATGTGCTACAACTTGACCCTTTTGAGACTAACCGTGTGCGTGAGTTTGCTTGATTTAGTCTCAAAGGAGGTTTGAAAGGGAAAAGGTGGACTTGGACCATGAAAGACTTCCACTGCACTCCGATGAGAGGGTAACTTATTCCAAGTTCATCTCATGTACTCTTATTGCCTTTGTATTCTTAATTGAAGATTTTGGTGAGGCAATGGGGTTCAAGGGCCAAGATTGATCCCGTTTTGGTGCTTGATGCCAAAGGGGGAGAAAATAAAGGCCAGAGCAATAAATGGATCAGCTACCACTTGAGAAATTTTGAAAATAGTAGAATAGAGCTTTTGGTTTGTCAAAACTCTTTTATTGTCTCTTGTGTCAAAAGTTGGCCTCTTGTGGGGAGAAGTGTTGATTATGGAAAAAAGGGGGAGTTTTTGAAATCCTTGATCAATTTCTTTTGGAATACCTCTCTTTATGTCTCTACAAGTGGATTTGATTTAGAGATAGGAAATTGAGTTTGATTTGCAAAAACAAACCAAGTGGTGGCAAAGAGTGATCCATATATGCCAAATTTAATTCAAAACAACTTTGAGTTTTCATTTGCATGGATGTTGCACTCGTTCTAGTTGCTTTATATTGTGTTGGCATAAATCACCAAAAAGGGGGAGATTGAAGGGGAAATGTGCCCTTGGGCCATTTCTAAGTATTTTGGTGATTGAGTGCCAACATAAGTGCTTTTGTGCAAAGTGGTGGACAAAGTGCAAATCATGTCAAAAGGTATGTTTCTAGACTTAGTACATTGTTTTATGGACTAATGTATTATGTCTAAGTGCTGGAAACAGGAAAAATTGAATTGGAAATGAGATGGCTTTGTTCAGCCAAAGTTAGCGTGGACTGGGTGCACCGGACAGTGTCCGATGCGCCAGGCTGACTCTGGCGAACTTGCTGCTCTCGGGACTTCGACGACGGTGTACGGCTATAATTCACCGGACTGACCGGTGGTGCACCGGACTGTCCGGTGAGCCGTTCACAGGCGAACTCGTCGCTCTCGGGAAACCATCAACGGCGTACGACTATAATTCACCGGGTGAGCCAACGGTCAGCCGGGGCAACGGTCGGCCGTGGATTCCGCGCGTGACGCGTGGCCGGGCCAACGGTCACATTGGTGCACCGGACTGTCCGGTGCGCCAACGGCTCTGGATCTGCAACGGTCGGCTTCGCCAAATAAGGAAGGAAATCCGCACCGGACAGTGTCCGGTGGTGCACCGGACTGTCCGGTGCGCCAGGCGACAGAAGGCAAGATCTGCCTTCCTGGAATGCTCTCAACGGCTCCTAGCTGCCTTGGGGCTATAAAAGGGACCCCTAGGCGCATGGAGGAAATAACCAAGCATTCCTTGAGCACTCTTGATCACTCACACTCCATTCTTGCGCACTTGTTCGACATTCTAGTGATTTGAGCTCCGTTCTAGTGTGCTAGTCTTTTGAGCTTAAGTCTGGGTCTTGTGTGTGTGTATTTGCTATGAACTTAGTGTCTTGTGTGAGTTGCTAATCCCTCCCTTACTCCATGCTTCTTTGTGAACTTCAAGTGTAAGGGCGAGAGGCTCCAAGTTGTGGAGATTCCTCGCGAACGGGATTAAGAAAGCAAAGCAAAACACCGTGGTATTCAAGTGGGTCTTTGGACCGCTTGAGAGGGGTTGATTGCAACCCTCGTCCGTTGGGACGCCACAACGTGGAGTAGGCAAGCGTTGGTCTTGGCCGAACCACGGGATAACCACTGTGCCATCTCTGTGTTTGATCTCTTGTGGTTATTGTGTTTTGTTGAGACTCCTCTCTAGCCACTTGGCGATTATTGTGCTAACACTTAACCAAGTTTTTGTGGCTTAAGTTTCAAGTTTTACAGGATCACCTATTCACCCCCCCTCTCTAGGTGCTCTCACATGCCCGTCACCTTCGGAACTCCGGAGAACTACAGAACCGAGTTCCTGAGGTTCGAAGTGACGAACTTTGACTGCGGGTACAACGCCATCATCGGGAGGCCCGGATTGGCAAAATTCATGGCCATTCCGCATTACACGTACATGATACTAAAGATGCCGGGACCACAAGGAATCATAACTGTGCGCGCTGACTTCCAAGGCGCCGCAGAGTGTTTCCGAGTGGCCATCCAAGCGGCCCTCACCACCAAGCCATCGACGACTTCTTTAACACAGGCGAACTCTAAGCCTGAGGAAGACCTTACCACACCAGCGAATGAAGCTCAAGCCGCGACCTCTATGCGGCCGACTGAAGAAACCAAAAGAATCAACCTTGGAATCGCTGATGAGCGCAAGACTGCCATCATCAGCTCCAGCCTAGACGATAAATAGGAAGGCACGCTCGTCCGGTTCCTGCAAGATAACCGAGACGTATTCGCATGGCAACCTGCGGATATGCCGGGAGTCCCGAGAGAACTGGCCGAGCACAAACTGAAGGTCTATCCCCAGGCAAGGCCGATCCGGCAAAAACTACGTCGTTTCACGCCCGACAAGAGAGAGGCCATTCGCGCTGAGCTGGCCCGCTTGGTCGCGGCTGGGTTTATTAGAGAGGTGTTACATCCCGAGTGGTTAGCCAACCCTGTTCTTGTACTCAAAAAGAATAAGGTGGATTAGCGCATGTGCGTCGACTATACGGATCTCAACAAACATTGTCCAAAGGATCCCTTCAGGCTCCCAAGGATAGATCAGGTGGTAGACTCCACCGCTGGATGTTCTGTGTTATCTTTCCTGGATTGCTATTCCGGATACCATCAGATCAGCTTGGCGAAGGAAGACGAGGAAAAAACAGCGTTCATCACTCCGTTTGGTGCTTTCTGTTATACCTCCATGCCGTTTGGCCTCAAAAACGCTGGAGCGACTTATCAGAGAGCCATTCAAACATGCTTAGCCGATCACTGGGGCAAGCGTGTGGAAGCCTACGTAGATGATGTGGTAATCAAAACGGAGAACTCGGAAAACTTCATCGAAGACTTACAACTGGTTTTCAACAGTCTACGGCGGTATCGATGGAAGCTTAATCCCGAAAATGTGTCTTTGGGGTATCAGCCGGAAAGCTACTCGGATTTATTGTCAGCCACCAGGGAATTGAAGCTAATCCAGATAAGATTGAAGCTATCATGAAAATGGAAGCACCACGATCACAAAAGAAGGTTCAGCGACTTACTGGATGTATGGTAGATCTGAGCCGATTTATATCCAGACTGGGAGAAAAATGTTTACCATTTTATAAACTACTCAAGAAAGTGGATAAGTTCCAATGGACTTCAGAAGCGCAGGAAGCTCTAGATACACTGAAAAAATTCTTAACAACGCCACCAGTACTGAAGCCGCCACGGCGAGCCACGTCAACTCAACCAGCTGAAGATCTGCTGCTGTATATCTCTTGCACGACTCACGTGGTAAGCACCGCGTTGGTAGTCGAGCGAGCAGAAGAAGGACATGCCTACCTAGTGCAACATCCTGTTTATTTCATCAGCGAAGTTCTGGGTCCCTCGAAGAAAAAGTATCCTCAAGTCCAGAAGCTGTTATATGCAGTACTTCTAACTGCCCGCAAGCTACGTCACTACTTTGACGACCACAAAGTCATAGTAGTCACCGGTTTTCCGATAGGGGATATTCTTCACAACAAGGAAGCCATTGGCCGAATAGCCAAGTGGGCCTGTGAACTGGGATCTCATGACATCAAATTTCGACCTCGCACTGCCGTCAAAACTCAAGCGTTGGTTGACTTCGTGTCAGAATGGACTGAACAACAAGTACCAGATAACCCAGAGACTACAGAAGTATGGCGAATGTATTTTGATGGCTCGCTGAAGCTGTAGAGAGCAGGTGCAGGAATTCTCTTCACCGCACCTAGAGGCGAGCACCTCAAATATGCCCTCCAGTTGCTATTTCCAGCCTCTAACAACGCAGCCGAATATGAAGCTCTGATCCACGGACTGAACATCGCTATATCATTAGGCATCAAGAGACTGATGGTATATGGAGATTCTCTGGTAGTCATAAGCCAGATAAACAAAGAGTGGGACTGTTCGAGTGATTCAACGGGAAAATACTGCACTGCCGTCCGAAAACTAGAAGATAAATTCGAAGGCCTGGAATTTCATCATGTAGAAAGGGATCGAAACACCGCAGCCGACGTATTGTCCAAGCTAGGATCCGGTCGAACTCAGGTCCCACCCGGAGTCTTTGTACAAGAAATACTACAGCCGAGCATCTCAATAGATCAAGCAGAAGAATGTAATATCGTGAATCAACCAGAGTCAGACTCTGATGACTGGAGAAGGCCAATCATCAGATATATAAAGAACGAAGAGGAACCAGATGACAAAAATGCAGCCGAGCGTATCGCCAGACAGTCGGCTCACTACACACTCATTGGGGAGACATTATACAGAAGGGGTGCATCAGGCGTCCTCATGAAGTGCATTCTCTCATCTACTGGGAAGCGACTTCTGGATGAGGTCCACGCTGGGCAATGTGGAATACACGCAACATCCACGACGCTAGTCGGGAAGGTCTTCAGGTCAGGATTCTATTGGCCAACAGCGAAAAGCGATGCAGCCGAGTTAGTTCAGAGGTGCGAAGCTTGCCAGTACTTGTCAAAGCAACAACATCTACCAGCACAGCAATTGCAGACCATACCAGTAACGTGGTCGTTCGCATGCTGGGGACTGGATATGATTGGACCTTTCAAGAAAGCTCAAGGAGGATACACTCATATACTGGTAGCAGTCGACAAGTTCACCAAATGGATAGAATTCAAACCCATTGCTTCTTTAACCTCAGCCAAGGCCGTGGAATTCATACAAGACATAATATTCAGATTCGGAATACCAAACAATATCATAACTGACTTAGGATCCAACTTCACAAGTTCAGAATTCTTCGATTTCTGTGAGCAAAAGAGCATTCAGATCAAGTATGCTTCGGTAGCGCACCCGAGGGCCAACGGGCAGGTCGAACGAACTAACAGGATGATATTGGAGGCACTCAGGAAAAGGGTCTTCGAAAAGAATGAAAAGTTCACAGGAAAGTGGATAAGGGAATTGCCCTACGTCGTTTGGAGCCTAAGAACCCAACCTAGCCAAGCTCTACATGGAAACACTCCTTTCTTCATGGTCTATGGGTCAGAGGCAGTATTACCCGCCGATCTCAAGTTCGGGGCGCCGAGGTTGGTCTTCGAAAGCATAGCAGAAGCCGAAGCTACTAGGCTGTAGGACATCGATGTACTCGAAGAAGAACGGCTGAATGCAGTAATTCAATCAGCACGATACCAGCAGACTCTGAGACGCTATCACGACAAGGTCGTGCGACAACGATCCTTCTCAGTGGGAGATCTCGTCCTCCGCCGAATTCTAACGGGGGAGGGACGACACAAGTTGTTGCCCTTATGGGAAGGACCATTCATAGTAGCAGAAGTCACTCGGCCGGGGTCATATCGTCTCACTCAGATGGACGACACAGAAATCAGGAACTCCTGGAATATAGAACACCTCAGGAAGTTTTACCCCTAGCTGAATTTCAAAAGCTACCGGGACGACAATGTACTCTGTAAAATGGGAAATATGTCATCAATAAAAAAGGCTTCAAGAATACTCAGTTTGCTCATGATGGACGTGCATTCTTACTCAACTCAGGGTGACCACTATGCCCTTCTAACGGAGCAATCGGCTTAAGTCGGTGACGACTTAAGACGGTGCAACATGCTCGCGCTTACTTCACCCAGGGTGACCACTATGCCCTTCTAACGGAGCAATCGGCTTAAGTCGGCGACGACTTAAGACGGTGCAACATGCTCGCGCTTACTCAACTCGGGGTGACCACTATGCCCTTCTAACGGAGCAATCGGCTTAAGTCGGCGACGACTTAAGATGGTGCAACATGCTCGCGCTTACTCAACTCGGGGTGACCACTATGCCCTTCTAACGGAGCAATCGGCTTAAGTCGGCGACGACTTAAGACGGTGCAACATGCCCGCGCTTACTCAACTCGAGGTGACCACTATGCCCTTCTAACGGAGCAATCGGCTTAAGTCAGCGATGACTTAAGACGGTGCAACATGCTCGCGCTTACTCAACTCGGGGTGACCACTATGCCCTTCTAACGGAGCAATCGGCTTAAGTCGGCGACGACTTAAGACGGTGCAACATGCTCACGCTTACTTAACTCAGGGTGACCACTATGCCCTGCTAACGGAGCAATCAGCTTAAGTCAGCAACGACTTGAGGCAGTGCAACATGCTCGCGCTTACTTAGCTCAGGGTGACCACTATGCCCTACTAACAAAAGCAATCAATTTAAGTCAGTAACGACTTAAGGCGATCTTGCATGCTTACGATTACTCATATAGGGGTGACTTCTATACCCCATAAAACAAGTTTCAAAGCCATCACTCAGCATTTTACTACTGCAAATTTATGTACTGTTGAATTCTAAAACAATAGGAGAATAACAATATCATTCAAGGGCTAAACTGGTGCCCTCTAACAAAATGTATGACCATGCTAACCGCGCGCTCAAAGCACACAAAATATTTCTCTATTTCGCGATATCTTTCTCAGGAGCAACCGACGAAGAAGGTCGACTTGAGGAATCAGGAGCAGCATTCACGCCAGCCCTTATATCTTCATGAACAACCACGCCGGGTCTCCTCATCAAGATTCGTCCCGCCCGAATGGCCTTATCCATGGCTCTGTCGCGCTGGGCTCTCAGAGTAATGGAAGTTTCTTCAGCAACCTTGGCGGCCAATTGAGCGGTTTCTAGCTCCTGGACGATGGATTTCTTGGAAGCACGGAGTTCTTTGATAGTAGCATCCTTCGCCGATATCAACTGCCTGAGACGGATCACATCATCCATGGATTCTTGCAGCTTACAGCGATGATTGTCTAACTCCTCCATGGTGAAGCGATGACTCCTCTTCAGGATGGTCAACGAGTTGCTAGAGTCGCGATACAGTCTGTCAAGATTGTCGCGAGACGCAGCAAGGACACATTTTTCTTCCTGCAAACAAGAATCAACTCCTTCAAACATCAAGCAAGCAATAGGAACACAGCAATGCAAGGCATAGTTTCATAAGTCACCTTTTCAGAATCAAGCTGAGCACGAAGGGAAGAGCTCAGTGCATTGGCGTCATCTAGGGCAGCAGAGATCTGGGCTAGTTCAGTCTGGCTTTGAGAATACTTTTCTTCAAAATCAGAGCACCGCTGAACCAGTTCAGCCTGATCTCGAGAATGTTTTTCTTCAAGAGTGGAAATTTGCCGAGTCATATCTAGCAGGAGACAATCAAACAAAAAGGGTCAGAATGTAAGGCAGTTCAATAATGAAGACAAAGAGAAGCAAAAAAGCACTAACCAGCACTGGTCGCCTCCAAGTCAGAGACACGATGTTGAAGTAACACTGGATTCCAACGTGCAAGAGACAAAGCTCCTTCTGGAACAGAAGCACCCTGCAACCTCAGCTGGCTAGCCACCCCGTCCACCAAAGCCTGATAAGGAGAACAGATGAGTGTAATGACAGCAGTTCATATGGTGCAAAAGTCAGGACAGAATATATCACAGTACCTGGAGATTGGAGAAGAACGAAGGGACTCCCAAATCGTGAGAGATCAATTGATGACCGGGCGTAAGGTCGCCACCCGAAGCAGCTTGCAACAAACCAGCAGGAACCAACTCAGTGCCATCAACAGAGCTCAAAACTTGGCCAGCGGGGACGCTGCCCTAAAGCGACTCCCTGGTCCAAAGCTTGTGCTACCACCATGCAGCCGGAGTGCGGAGGCGATCCCGCATGAATGTCCATGGAAGTACAAGAGGGAGACCCCGCTCGGACACCCTCGGGGGCTGGGTCATAGTTTGCGCTACCCACGTGAGCCGGATCATCTCCGGCAGTACCCTCGAGGGCTGGGCAGTGGCTTGCACTTCCCACCCGAGCCGAGTCACCCACGGCAACACCCTCGGGGGCTGGGTAAGCGTCAACACCATCCTTGAGGGCTAGGTTCTCTGCAGTAGCCGCCTCTAAGGCTGAAGGCCCCTCAGTTACTTCCATGGGACCAAGATGATCCAAGTCAGTCTCCTGACCCTCAAGACCGCGCTCTAAGGTTGATGAGGCGCGGGACGCTGCCCGGGATGACCCCAACTCGGCGTCGAACACATCAGCACAAACATCCATCGCGTCACCATCCGCTGGCTCTGATAATAGGTCCTCTGGAACCATATCTTCTAGAGTCTGATCAAAGTTTGCCAGAGATAACTCTTGTAGACCAACGAGAGCTGACAGAGCAGGAGAAGGAACCCCACTACTTTCCCCACTGACAATATACTGCCGATTGTTCTTCCGAGTCAGAGGGCCTCATTTTCTTCCTCCTTGTCGTCTTCATCAGCAACACAGGCAACACCCCCATTGGGATCAGCGACAAATGGAGTACACCCATTGGGGTCAGCATCAGTAAATTCAGGCACGGGAACCTCCTCAGCAGCAGGAACCGAAGGACCAGCGCCCCGATTCAAACTAGATACTTGCCAGAGGCGTCTCTTTTTCTTTTTCTGCTCATCAGCAGAAGGATCAAGTTGATTGGCTTGGCAAGGGCGTCTCGGGCGAGCACTGGCAGGCTTCTAAATATCCAAGGTTGTACCAGCTTCTGGGAGAGGCGCCACCACCAATATCCCGGTAGGAGCAGCATTAGGAGAGTCCTCAGCCAGCAAATCAAGCATAGCACTAATTTCCGCATCACTAGGATCCAAAGGCACCTCAAAGTGGACTTGTCGTTCATCATCAGGAATTTCCCCGAGCGAGGCAACCAAGGTGTTAACTTCTTCGGCAGAAGGTCGCACTCTAAGGCCCAAACCGCCATCAGCGACAGGTGGATTCGACACAAAAAGAGTGAAGGCCTTGGGAGGAGGCAGGTTCCATGCTGAGTATGCTACTGGGGCACCAATATTTGATACCTTGCCTCTAAGAATCATATCGAGACGGTTCACCAAGTCTATAGAGGGAATTTTTCTATTGGTAACCCGAGTTGAATCAGCTAGACCTCGGTACAGATAAGCCGGGTATGCCCTGTCCTTCAACGGCTGAATATTCTTGAAAACAAAATCAGCAACCACAGCCTCAGCAGTCAGACCCCTTTCTTTCAGCAGTCCAACTTCAGCAAGCAAAGCCCCCGCCTCAGCTACCTCCTGATCCGTGGGAGACTCGGTCCAACTCGGAGTGCAAACATCCGGCTGTCTTCCCGACCGTGGGGGGAGAGAATTTCCATGGTTCTCAACAATAAACCATTCCAAGCGCCATCCCTTGATACTGTCTTTGAGAGGGATTTCAAGATACTCAGTCTTCCTCCCACGGCGCATCTCCAAACTAGCACCCCCAACCAGCTGATGCTGCCCCCCGGCCATCCCAGGGTGACAGTGATACAAGTACTTCCACAACCCAAAATGTGGCAGGACGCCAAGAAAAGCCTCGCACAAATGAACGTAAATGGAAATTTGCAGAATAGAATTGGGATTCAGGTGGGTCAAGTTAAGGCGATAAAAATCAAGGAGGCCGCGGAAAAAGGGAGAAATGGGGAGAGCGAGACCGCGGAGAAGAAAAGGAACGTAAATCACGGATTCATGGGTATCCTCTGTCGGGACAGTGACCCCATGACAAATCCGCCAAGAACAAAGCTCCCTTGGGGGAAGGATCCCGACGGACACGAGGTGGAGAAGGTCAGGCTCGGAGACAACAGACATATGGTTACCTACGAAAGGCAACTGGCTGTTGGGGTCGATGGGGGGAATCACCGTAGCAGATGAACTCAAGGCCTTTCTCTTGGGCGCCATCTCAACTCTACTGGCGAACAGAGCGAGAACCGAATTGCAGAGAGGATCTGGAGGCAGGAAAGCAAGAACTAGGGCACAGAAAGCAGAGGCGGCTGAAAGCGCAGTATATGCGGGATATTCTCGAGTCAGATACCGTCTCCAAAAGCGCACAGTCAGCACCCGGCGGTTACTTCTAAAACACCGGCGTGCCACGTCGTCACCCGGTGGCTACTTCTAAAACCCCGGTGTGCCACATCGTCACTCGGCTATTATCCTCAAAGTGGCCGACACGGCCCGTTTTAACTCGGCTGTTATTTCTAAGACGCTGACGTTATCACCAGTCGCTCGGCATTTATCTCTAAAGTGTCGGCGATGTCTTCAGTCGGTCGGCGGTTACCTCCAAAGCGCCAATGATGTTTCCAATCGCTCGGTGGCTATCTCTAAAGCGTCGACGATGTCTCCAGTCGCTCGGTGGCTATCTCTAAAGCGCCGACGATGTCTTCAGTCGCTCGGCAGCTATCTCTAAAGCGCCGACGATGTCCTCAGTCACTCGGTGGTTATCCCTAAAAAACGCTAGCGTTGTCACAGGTCACTCGGCTATCACATCTAAGAGCGCCGATGTGGTCAACAGTTATTCTGACGCTGACATGGTTTCGTCATCACTCGGACTCTATTTCAAATGCGTAAATATCGACAATAATAGCTTGGCCATCACCCCTGAAGCGACGATACGATGCCCGAGTTATTTAGTTACTATTCTGAATGAATCAACTTCACAAATAAGAGATCGACTTACTACGAAGCAAAGTAATTGGTACAGGAGGAGACAAAGCCATTCTTCATTAAGGGAAGTAACAATACTTACAAATCAACTCATTATGAGTTGATACTTCCCTACTGCTGCTGCTACTACTACTACTACTACGCTACACTATACTACTCTACATTACTAATACTACTACATTATTTTACTATACTACTTCTAATCTATACTAATATCTAAAAACCAGTGGCATCTAGCCACTGGCCTTGTTGCTGCCCTTGCTGCTGCTGCCGCCGTTGCCCCTGCTGCTGCCGCCGTTGCCCCTGCTGCTGCCGCCGTTGCCGCCCCTGCCGCCGCCGTCACTGTTGTCGCCGCCATCGCCTCCGTCGTTGTCGTCGTCGTCGTCGCCTTCGCCATCGCCGCCACCGTCCTCCTCGGATGAGTCCTCCTCATCCGAGGAGTACTCCGACTCATCCGAGCCCGCGAGCCCGGATGTAAGTCCAGACCTCCGCGGCAATCCCCTGAGAGTCGTCCGAGTCATCGGACGATGCTGGGGGAGGGACGGGAGCTGGAGACCCCTCGGACTCAGAGGAGAACTCCTCCTCTGAGTATTCCGAGTCGCCAAAGTCCTCTGATGGAGGAGTTGGCTCGCGCTTGCGCTTGTTGTTCTTGCCCATGGTGGAGATGCAAGGAGAGGAAGAAAGCAAGCAGCAAAGAACAGCAAGAGATGTGAAAAAGCCGTAGGGGCAAAGGCATTATTTATAGAAGAAGAAGGCAACCGCTCACCACCAACCACGGTCACTGAACAGTCGCGAAGCATTCAATACACACTTCAACCCGTCTGAAGACGCGCGGTTGACGCCGTTTCACGCAATGCAACACCCAATGAGACTCCAGTCAACCGCGCAGAAGATATGATTACACCCGTTGTCACATCACATTACTACTCAGAAGCAGCCGACTAAAACACTCAGCGTACCAAGCCGTCCCTTACCCACACCCATTGGGGGGACGCCCAGGAACTATCAGTATATTTTTCAAAACTGCCACATCCGTGCAGGGCATGCAATGAATACCTCAAGACAAAAATGAGAAATCAGTAAGGATCAAAGGAAAGCCAAATATAGCCGGTGATGTACAAAATATGACCGACAGAAGCGACGTGGAGACTAGCCAGGGAACGTCCATCAAATGTCCAATCAGTCGCAGAGCAAATAAATTGCACCACCTAGCGAGATATGGGCGGATCACGAACTCGGCTGCAAAAAGACAAAATACATGCTGACCTCTAAAGCATAATATTGATGACATAATGCTGACCTCTAAGGCATTCGGAAAAAAAGAAAGAATTATTCTCAGCAGAAGGACACGAAATGAAGACCTTCGAGAGGATTATTTTCAAAAATCCACTCAAAGCTCGGGGGCTACACCCATTGGGTGCACCTTAGGTGCACCCCATGAATCACCATTTCAAGCCAAGATAGTGCCGACTTCTAAGGCATAAGACAAGATTAAAGACAAGGTTGGCCCTCAACCAAAGTACAAGAGGAAAATAAAAATAATTTCTGATGAAGACCTTCGAGTAGATTATCTTCCAAAATCTACTCGAAGCTCGGGGGCTACACCCATTAGGTGCACCTCCGGTGCACCCAATGAAGTTCAGGGTCCTACAATATGAAATGCCGACCTCTAAGGCACAGGCATGAAACAAAGCTCCAGTTTACGAGTGATCAAAGCAGAAGGAGACAGTAAGAAATCGTTTTTCTCCAAATTACCTGCAAGCTAGACCTAGGATCTTTGGGCTGATTGCCTCAAAATCAACCCAAAGATCGGGGGCTTGTGGGGGACAGATATCCCCCGGGTCCACTGGAAGGGTAAAAGACCTCACGAAAGGCTCAAGGGCCCAATAAATCGTAAGGTCATTCCTTCATGGGCCTGGGGAGGGACAATCAGTAAAGCAAATCAACGTAAGGTCGGATCGGTGAAAGCCCGGACGGCCCCACAGTGTTGAGCAAGAAACCACAACAGAAGATCCGACTTTCCCGCGCTGGAGCCCCATGCAACGGAACCAGGTGAGGATAGGTCGACAGAATCATAGGAAGATAGACTCAAACAGTTCACTATCTTTTAGGTGCACGTTGTTATCATATCCACATGTATTGCCCCACGGTCGAATATATAAGGCCCGGGGGGCACCCCTTCAGAACAATCGATCTCACTACTCAGCCATCCACCTTAACTCTCCACGTTCTCGCTTTAGAGAACTACCTTGTAACCCATTACACGAAGCATCCTCACCAGGACGTAGGGTGTTACGCATCTCTAAGCGGCCCAAACCTGTAAACATTGTCCATTGTCCCTCGTGCATCTGGCACGAACCATTTTGCTACAGTCGGCGACACCGTCCTACTCCTAAAAACACCTCGAGGGGCAACCCCAGGTGTGCGGTCGGACCCAAAACACCGACAGCCCTCGCCATCGCCGCCACCGCCGCTCTCCTCGGACGAGTCCGAGGAGTTCTCCTCGTCCGAGGAGACCTCCGACTCATCCAAGCCCTCGAGCCCGGCGCGCTCGACGGCCCGGATGTAGGACCACACCTCCGTGGCGATCCCCTGGGAGTCGTCTGAGCCATCAGACGATGCCGGGGGAGAGGCAGGGATCGGCGATCCCTCAGACCCGGAGGAGAACTCCTCCTCCGAGTACTCAGAATCACCGAAGTCCTCCGAGGGAGGAGTCGGCTCGCGTTTCCGCTTATCGCCGGAATGGTGTGAAGAGCTCCCGCCTTTCTTGCTCTTGCCCATGGTGGAGTAGAAGAAGAAGAAAAGAGAATAAGCAACAAGCGACAGTAAGATGTGTGAAGATGACGAAGAAGCAAGCATACTATTTATAGAAGAAGAAGGCAACTGCTCACCTCCTACCACGGCCACTGAACAGTCGCAAAAATTCAATATGCAATTCAAATCGTCTGGAAACACGTCAGGCGGCTGGCGCCGTTTCACGTAACACGGCACCCATTGGGACTCAAGTCAACTGCATAGATGATATGATTACACCCACGGTCACATCGAGTTACTACTCAGGGACAGTTCGCTAAACGCTCAGCGCACCAAGGGGGGGGGGACGTCCAGGAATTTTCAATAGATTTTCCCAAGCAGTCGCATCCATACAGTATACGCAATGAATACGTCAAGACAGAAGGAAGATATCGACGGAGATCAAAGGAAATCCAAAAATAGCTGATGAAGTACAAGTCTAATCAACAGGAGCATCAAAGCACAGAGCGAAATAATGACCAGCCAAGGGCCATCTACCGGATGTCCAATCCATCGCAGATCAAGTAAATTTCAAGCCAGTGCATGGGCAGGCCGTATTGATGATCACAAAAAGATAAAACTATATGCTAATCTCTAAAGCATAAACTGAGGAGACAATGCTGATCTTTAAGGCATGAGTCTAAATCTAAGACAGTGGTTTCTGAAAAATCGTGGAATGAAGACCTTTGAGTGGATTATTTTCAGTAATCCACTCAAAGCTCGGGGGCTACACCCATTAGGTGCACCGGTGCACCCAATGAATCATGAGATCCCGAAGAACAAATGTTGATCCCTAAAGTATAAGCTGGTGATAAAATGCTGATTTCTAAAGCATCTATCTAAGTCAGAAACCATGATTCTTAAAGAAGTATGAGATGAGGACCTTTGAATGGATTATATTCAGTAATCCACTCAAAGCTCGGGGGCTACACCCATTGGGTGCACCTTCGGTGCACCCAATGAATCCTTAACCCTGAGTGCAAAGCGTCGACCTCTAAGGCATGAACAGAGTACCGATCACTGAAGATTAAAAGCAAAAAACTGAAGAACAAAGCCAGAAAAAGATGACAGAAGACCATTCTTACCAAGTTACTCGGAGCTGGAGGTAACAACTCAGTAGACATGTTTCAAAATCGCAAGCTGGACCTGGAATCTTTAGGCCGATTATTTCAAAATCAGCACAAAGATTGGGGGCTTGTGGGGGACAGATATCCCCCGGGTCCACTAGGAGGCAAGAAGGCCTCATGGAAGACCCCAAGCCCATTATTCCACGAGGTCGTCCCTTCGTGGGCCAGGGGAGGAACTTTCAACAGAGTGGATCAACACAAGGACGGATCGACTTGAGCCCGTATGGTTCGCCAAGCTTAAACGCTATCTACTGCATTGATCCGACTTTCCCACGCGGCGCCCTCAGACGTCGGAGCTGAAGGATTATGAGTCGGCGAGATTATAGGAAGATAAACTCAGTCGGTTCACTATTACTTAAGAACACGTGGTTATCATATTCGCATGTAACACCCCACGGTCGAATATATAAGGCCTAGGGAGCACCCCCTCAGAACAGATCTCACCTTTCAGCCACACACCCAACTCTCTGGTATCTTTCATACTAGAGAACTCTCTTGTAATCCACCACATAAAGTACTCACGCCAGGACGTAGGGTGTTACGCATCTCCAAGCGGCCCGAACCTATACAAAACTATCCACTGTCTCTCGTGCGTCAAGCGCGAACCATCGAGCTACAGTTGGTAAAACCGTCCTACTTCAAAACGCACCTCAAGCGGCAACCCTGGGTGCGCGGTCGGACCCAAAACATCGACAACAACTTTCAAGAAGTCGAACCGCCACTCGCACCAGTACCGTGCCTTCTCAGGGCCACCGCAGAAGATAGGGAAGATGAATTTTCAAAACCATATGCAGCAGTATCGAGGTGCCCCGCACATGAACCAGTAAAAGCTATCGAGCACGAAGATCATGGGTCAGTCAGCCGCGGGAACAGGCGCGATGGTTGATATGACCAATGGTAAGCTGGTAGCGCGAGCACGCCGAGTTAATGCGGCACGCGCAGAGGAGGCGCCCCAGTCGCTGGTCATACCAAGTTGATGCAAGATACAAGCTTTGGCCCCACCTACAGGCTCGTATGCTCCCCTGAGGTGGGCCCGGGGGCCACTGTCCGTACCCTGGATCAAGGGTACCCCCTACTACTGTGTCAAGGCGCAGTTCCCGTGCGGCTACCTCTTAGCCACATGGTAGTAGGGCTGTGTCTGTGACTAAGGCGTACCTGAGCACAACCAAGGGCGGTTGCTCAGAGCCCACAGCGGCGCCCGGCCTCACCACCTAGGTGGGTCCGGGACCGCCACGTGTCCATCGTGGTGGAATACTCCTGGGCATCTGCAGTAAGTCCAGATTCCCATGGGAGTGCACCTAAGTTTGCGGACAGGACTCCCAGGGGAGGTCTGAGACCTCCACGTATGCATACTGGCCCCCCTAAGGTGGGAACCAGACCCCTTTGCAAGGGGTCCAGACCGCTCACGGCGGGGTCCTGGTGCACCAGGATGGAAAATGCTTAAGCCCTGGCCAAAGGCCTGGCAGGTTTCCAGCGTTGGCACATGTCTGGACCCCATCATGTACGGCTCAGCTCTCCGCCCAGGCGGAGACCCGATGCTGCCACGTGGCCTTCTGCCTGTGACGTAAGCCAGTGGGCGGAGCCTGATGTAAGGACTACGTGCCGCGGGCCGCGCCGCGCATCGCATGCTACGCTATCTCAGTATTTAATGCGGAGGATGCCCGCAGCCTGGCAGGCGATGTGCCATCACAACATTTAATGCGCCCCGTCCACTCCACTGGCAGGTGAGGTGACGGCTCGGCATTAAATGCACCCTCTCTCTGCTCCTCTAGCAGGCGACGACCAGGCCACCCTACAGGCGGAGTGCTAATACTGTTTGATAAATAGTACTAAAAAATACCTTACAAAAGCAAAATTTATTACATTTGCCTTCAAGCGGAGTCCTAGCTCAATTTCTACAGGTGTAAACTACTCGACGCCAGCAGGGTCACGCTGGAAGCTCGCGGCCACTGTCCTCGCGGAATCCTCCCGAGCGACTTGCCAGCGACGGTGGCCACCTCAACGCGTGCACCATAGCGAAGAGGACCTCGCCCCCGTCTTCATACGGGGGTGACAACGAGGCCATTAAAGCCAAAGAGTTCGAGGCACGGCGGCAGGTGGCGCTGGTGGTCTGACCAGCGACGGCGACCACCTCTGCACCAGTGGCTCGCTAGTGGCTCGCCAGCGGCGGCGACCACCTCAACGCGGGTAGGGATGAAAACGGTCGGTAAACACTAAAACCATTACCGTTTTCATATTTTTTATCGGAACAAAATCGAAAACAGTAACTCTGGAAATGGAAACGATATTGGTATTTCGGAAACATCGAAAATGAAAGTTCGATGCGGAAAATACACCGGTAACGGTCGAAATCTAAAATACGATCGGTAAACATATCAAACTTCACAATACAACAAAGTTGACAAAAGATCACAAGGACCACAAGTTCACAATTCATGATATAACAAGTTCACAATATAACAAGTTCACAAGGATCACAAATTTATAATATAAAAAGTTTACAAAGATCACAATTTCACAATATAATAAGTTCACAGTATAACAAGTTCATAAAGATCACAAGTTCACAGACTCAAAGATCATAATTCACAATATTCACTCGATTCAGCTGACATGACATGCTTACTCATGAAATATTTTTTCCTCACATAAAGAGTTTTTTCACAGCCTCACAGGAAAACCCTAAAGTCTAGTGTTTGGAAAAGACAGACTCTCGGATCTATATCATTATATATTACTAATACATAACATGTGCATAGAAAATAGTAGATTTGTTCAAGAGACCAAATCGTTAATCTTAACTGCCTGCCAACACCATCTATCCCCAAAAAAAACTTAAAGCGTCCAAAAAATACAAAAATAAGTAATCCTTATCCAGATACGTACATGCGATGCAAAAAAATCACATGCTGGAAAATTCCAAAAAAAATTCCGAGATACAATTCCAGAAAATTCCGAGACACAAATTTGGTAATTTCCGACAAAAACCGGTAACCGAAGGAAACGGTCGGTAGAACACCACGCCGATTCCGATACCGATTCCGATAGAAAATTCTGAAAATTGATTCCGTTTTTAAAAAATACCGTTACCGATGAATCTGATCGAAAAATTTCGAAATCGGTTTCCAGAATTCCAAAAAATTCCGAAACCGTTTTCATCCCTAAACGTGGGCACCATGGCGAAGAGGCCCTCGCCCCCGCCCTCCTACGGGGGTGATGACAAGACCATCCAAGCCAAGGAGTTGGAAGCTCGACGGCTGATGGCGCTTGCGGTCCGGCCGGCACCGCGTAGTCGAAGTTCGCCTCCTTCGCAAGGCTGGTGAACATCCTTTCCTCCGAATGCTGGAGGAAGAAGGGAGCCACCAGCTCATGCGGAAGGCAGAACCACAACTCGACTCGCTCTCCACCCCTGCAAGGTTGATGAACATCTTTGAAGTTGAGGGAAGGGGGAGGCCGCAGCCCGGCTCGCTTCTCACCACCACAAGGCTGGTGGTCATCCTTGTAGATGACCACTGGTGGGAGATCGTAGCTCGGCTGCGTGATGAAAATCCTTGAAGCTGAGCGATGGCGGAAGAACGCCAACCCCCACGAGGTCGTGCTCCTCCAACAACAGCAAGAAGAAGGTGAGATCGGCAGCGCCATCGCGCAAGAAAAAAGAGCGCGAGCTCCCCGACTGCGAGGTCACCGAGGGGGAAGGCGCTGACGCGGATCCTTCCATCGAACACCGGTGCGCTCCATCCAGAGGCCCTGAAGACAAAGGGGTGTAGCGAGTGGGAGGGAAGCAAGGCATGGCTGCTACTTGAGGGATAAACCCCTATTTAAAGGCAGATTCCCCCGCTCGCGCCCTGAAGCGTCACGGGCAAGTCTCCCCTGATGCACACCAATGTACCCAGTCTATGGCTCGGGGGCCCAGTCCCACAAGTCATACGGATGGCGCGGTGGTCTCCAAGTGCGAAGAAGGCAAATCGCCGTGTGAAGAGCGTGCTACCGACCTGAGGTAGTGCGCCTCTTCATCTTCGCCATCTCCAACGATCCAGCCCTGGCATGGGGGCCCGAGCCCACACGTCATACACTTGGCGCGCCGGTTCCCGACTACGAAGAAGGCGAACCGACGCGCGAGGAGCGTACTGCCACCCGCGGTAGTACGCCCCTTTATCTCCTCCTAGGCCCTGTTTCCGACGGCTCAGTCTCCGACGCAAGGGCCTGGGCCTACAAGTCATCCCCCTTGGATGTCAGACCCTGGGGAAGAGAAGTCGAACCACCGTTTGCAGCGATACTGCGCCCTTTCAGTACCGCCGGGGGAGTTTTTAAAGGCGGCAAGATCGAGGTGCCTCACGCGTGGCCCGGCAAAGTCATCAAGCATGGGGCCACACGACCGTCAACCACAAGGACATATGCGGCAGTTGATGTGACCATAGGCAGACTGACAGCGCGCGCGTCGATGCGCCGAAGTTAATGCCATGTTGACGCATGGTGCGAATTTTGGCCCCACCTGCAGGATCGCATCCTCCCCTGAAGTGGGCCTGGGGGCCACTGTCGGTACCCTGAGACAGGGGTACCCCCTACTACTATATCAAGGCGCAGTTCCCGTGCGGCTACCTCTTAGCCGCACGGTAGTAGGGCTGCGTCCGTGACTAAGGCGTGCCTCAGCCCAACCAAGGGCGGCTGCTCAGGGCCCACAGCGGCTCTCGGCCTCGCCACCTGGGCGGGTTCGGGGCCGCCACGTGTCCAAGATGGTGGAATACTCCAGGGCATCTGTAGTAAATCCGGACCCCCATGGGAGTGCGCCGAACCCCTAAGTTTGCGGACAGGACTCCCAGGGGAGGTCTAGGACCTCCACGTGTGCATACTAGGCCCTGAAGGTGGGAACCAGACCCCTCCGCAAAGGGGTCCGTACCACTCGCAGCGGGGTCCCGGCGCGCCAGGATGGAAAATGCTTAAGCCTTGGTAAAAGACCAGACAGGGGTCCGACACTAACACGTGTCTGGGTCCCATCCTGTACGGCTCATCTCCCCGCCCAGGCGGAGACCCGATGCTGCCACGTGGCCCTCTGCCCGTGACGTAAGCCAGCGGGCGGAGCCTAACGTAAGGACTATGCGCCGCGGGCCGCGCCGCGCGTCGCATGCTACGCTATCTCGGTATTTAATGCGGAGGAGGCCCACCGCCTGACAGGCGATGTGCCATCTTAGTATTTAATGCACCCCGTCCACTCCGCTGGCAGGCGATGTGACGACTCAGCATTTAATGCGCCCTCTCTCTACTCCTCTAGTAGGCAGCGACCGGGCCATCTTATAGGCGGCGTGCCTGTCCAATCTATTGGCAGGCGGCGTACTGTCACATGTTCTATACTCATGACAACTCGCGCGTTACCGAGGAAGCAACCAAGAGAAGCCAATACTATAAGCGCTACGGGCATTACTACACTCGGGGATGGCCCGGACGTTGCAGGCGTTAGTTATTTCCCTCCATTTTGTTCTTGGGCCCACGTGTCAGGCTAAGCACCTATTGTACGTGCCCCCCTTGAGCTATAAAAGGGGAAGCATGCGACATTACAAAGGGCAGGTCCCAACAGACGGACAGACTCACGGGGATCCTCACATCCACCCAAGCTCTCAAGCAATACAACACACAATGGAGTAGGGTATTACGCTCTGGCGGCCCGAACCACTCTAAACCCTGGTGTGTTCTTATGAGTTCATCCACTAATCCGCATAACAAGCAAAACGCTTAGGCCCCTCCTCATCTTAGGATTTAGGGCGGGTGCACTCCGCCACCCGGCCGGAGATTTCCTCTTCGACACAATCTTTTGGCTATATTGTTTGTTGAGTGTGTATCGTAAATTATTATATCCAGCTAGGTATAAAGTTATATAGCACATGAATTATAGCTCCTACACTCACTAGTTGTGTGTGAGACATAATTTAAATCTTCTGGACCTCTTTGTAGTGTATGCCATTGAAAACCCAATATCTCTTGCTTCACGTGTAGCTTCCTTATCAACTCATCTACATTGGTCTAATACCCGTGCTAACGCTACGCGCGCTATGATCACGAGGAGGGAGGAGAGGGGAGGTGCAAGTGAGGGTGTGTGAGTGAGGATGATGCAAATATCATTGGGCCTATTTGGTTCAGCTTTTTCTGCCAACTTTTCGAAGAATCTGGCTGTGTAGAAAATCTGAGTATCATTAGGATTACGTGCGGAGTAAGATAAAGGTGCCCATAGGGCTTAGGATCTATAAAGTGATGGATTCCTACTATTGCAACGACTCAACCGATTATGTGTTTATGTTGATTTTGAATGGTTTTTACCGAAATGATTTCTATAGAAGCTGGCTGAAAAGCTGAGCGCTTGGCAGTCCGCAGCATCTTTTGGTGGCCAGAAGCTGCAAAAAGCTGAAACAAACACGACCATTGATCATTTGATTTAAGTAAGGAAGATACGGTAGGGTTACCCAACGATCTGAATCATTATTTTCGAGGGTGTGTTATATGTGAGTGTAGTTTGTTTAGTGGATTTAGCAGAGGTTATAAGTGTGTGGTGATTTGTTAGATGGGTTTTGCAAAGTTGAAACATGTGGATTATATCGAATAGATGTATAGACAAGTACTTGTGACCAATTAAGTTTTGGGTGATCTTATTTTGAATTTACCTGCAAAGGATATTTAGTCATCGTTGGTATTACCTACCAAAACAGGAGGAAATCTAGTGCCCTTGAAATTTAGATATGGGACTGACCAGGGATTACATTTTCGTTTTGAAATTCAGAAAACCATTTTGTTGATCAAAGTTTGACTTTATATTTTTAAATTCTAAACTGGAATACACAGAAAATCAGATCGATTTTTAAATTTCGAACCAAAGCAAAAAACGATAAATTTTACTACTTTTTGCTCCTTTTCGAGCGATATTAGCAGGTCGTGTAAAGAGTCGTGCAAAGTATTGTTCTGTACTATAAATTGCACTGTTTATAGAGTGAAGTTTGAAATAAGGAGTGAGATAAAGAGTCTGTTGGAGATAGTCTAACACCTCTCATTAGCACATGCTTTGATACTTTTGGAACTAAAACTACGAACCAAAGGTCATTTATTTAAGTGCTTTTCTTCCCGCCCACTTTAGAATATTTTGAATCGAATGCCTTTTTTTACGAGGACTGTTCTATCTTAATTCCTCTTTGAATTTTGCTTTTAAGAAAATTAAAACATGTTAAAAAAAACTAACCAAATAGAGCTTCAATATAATATGGTTAGACTGTTTCCAGCAGAGGTAATAAATAAGAGACGTGGAACTGTCGATAATACTATGTAACTCTGTTTGTAGAGTAAAGTTTGAAATAGGGGATGTCATATATAAGAGATAAGATAGGAGATATGTCGAAGATAGCCTTAGGACCCGTTCGTTTCTGCAGGAATGCACCAAGAATTGTTCATGTTGATCAAAACTTATATAAATTAAAGAAGCAATCTGGGTAGGAACAGTTCCGGTCTTCTATTCCGTGTCAACCGAACGGGCCGACCATTTATAACCGTCGAATGGTTTTTTGAACAACACCAACGTATGAACAAACAAATGCAGATACAACACGTACTCGTCTGTAGCTGCTGGGCACGTACTCGTCTGTAGTTTGTACCTTTGCTTCTAGGCTAAGGCATTTGGCCTTCCGCAGCTTATCCCATTTTCCCTAGACGCGAAACAAAGCTCGAAGGGGAGGGGAAGTCCGAAATCGTGTGACACCCGACCGTTATCGTCATATTCCGTGGCTCCCGCCGCTGATTCATGCACCACGGCGCCGCTCCCACATTATTCGTCCCGAACTTGATCATGCTGCCCACAGCCCACGCAAGGTTTATGTTAAATCTGGGCCAAACATTTTTGGGCTGATTCGGGCCGAGGGCTATGCTGCAAGCAGGCCAAGTTTCCTCATGAAATGGGCATTCTGTGCTAGTGTGTCAGGCCAGTCCCAAAATATACTTGTGACGACTTATGAAGAGCGTCTCTAAAAAGCTCACCAGAAAACTCCTTAAAATCAGTTTTAAGAGACATCTAAATAACTAGTGAAGATAGATTTAAATTTTTTCTCCAACAAATCCCTTAAAGTAGTAGATTGTTTCTCGTGAGCCCTAAACCCCCTCATTTGTAGCTACAAATGAGGGAGTTTTAAGAGCTATAAAAAAGTTAGGAGCGCTTTAGGGGAACTGTTGGAGATACGTTTTTATTTTTTTTCTCTAAAAAACTGGATTTAGGGGAGACTTCTGGAGAGCTTTTAGAGATGCCCTAATGATTACCAAACGTGTCCGAGCATTGCAGAGCAGGGAACTTATAGAATCAGACTCCATATTTTTTTTGTTGGACACCGATGATTCTAACTCTTGAGAATTCAGAAAAAATGGACGTTGCGCTATAACGAAGAAACTCTTTTTTAAATATTAGAAAAAACATTTTTAGAAAAGGGATTATTATTAAGCTATAACTAAGAAACTCTTTTTTTATATTAGGAAAATATTTTTAGAAAAAAGGAATATTATTAATATTCCAGCTTCTGTATCGGTTGATACATGTGGCTGTCAAACTCACAAACATAGGGGTTCTACCTTGGAACAAAAATCTCGTATTCTATAAAGGTTTCGTGAATTTAAGCTCTCAATCTATGATAAAAGACCATCCATTATTTGAAAAGATCTCCATCATTGTCGTTTTAAGCACACGACAGCCCCATTTTAATTAAGGTCTATTCTCCTTCTGCAACAGTGTCCAGGACTTTATTCAATGTGTTCCTCTGAAGGTGACATGCAAGGGAGTGGAAACTTGTGCATTATCAAAAACCACATCATTACGACTTAACCATATAGCCCAACAGAGGGCACATGATCCAACCCAAATCAGACTCTTAAGTCTATAAGTTAAACCTTTTAGCCAAGTGCCAAACATATGTTGGATGCACGAAGGTGAAGTAATGTTCAATGAAATTTGTACATCTCTCCAAACACATCTAGCCATATGACAGTCAAAGAAAAGGTGTTGAATGGATTCATCTAAGTTGCATCCACAACATTTAATACTTACTTTCCACTGTTTTTTTGCTAAATTATCCTCTGTTAGAACTATGCCTTTAACTAAGTACCACATAAAAATTTTAATCTTCAAAGGTAGCTTTAAATCCCAGATGGGGTGGTTTCTCGAAACAATGTTCGGAACGACCAAAGCCCTATACATAGAGCTGACCGTAAACTGACCTTGCAGGAGAAAATCCCATACAGACGTATCTCTTTGATCAGCTAGACTAATAGTAAATACTCTAGCTACTATCTGATTCAAAGCAGCTAGATTATTTATATTAAGCGACCGACGAAATGCCACATTAAGCTGATAATGTTATAAAACATTAGCTACCGTTGCCTTTTTTCTTTCTCACAATGTTGTACATATCTGGAAATTGGTCTTTCTAAGGGACAGACCCCAACCATTTATCTTCCTAGAATTAAATATGTGTACCATCCCCTAACACAAAATGACTCATTCTCATAAAGTCCCGTTTTACCTCCATGAGTCCGGACCAAAAGTGAGAATCACCGAACATGTGTTCTACTTGGGTTATTGTTTTATTTTTTTAGATACTTATTTTGAAAGAGACATTACCAGATACCTTGTTCATCAATGAGTCTAAAAAGCCATTTACTTAGAAGACATCTATTTTGTAACCTCAGATCTAGGATGACAAGACCCCCAAAGCCTTGGATGCGCACAATATACTCTATTTAGTTAGCCTATATTTTCTTTTGAGTCCCTCACCTTCCGAGAAGAAACGAGACCTAAACTTGTGCAAACGTTTTAGAAAACACGAGGGAAGAGAAACGCATAGCTATTTTTTTTCAAGCACGCAAAAAAATATATTTCCTGTATTTTTAACGACGATGGTTGCCTGCAGTCTAGGTCTTCATTCACGAAGGCCGTCCGATTCTGAATATCATCTCTCTCTGTCTGTCTCTCTCTCTGTCTCTCTGAAGAAAATACAGTCTGAAAAGTGAAATCTCTACATGTGTTTGTTCGTACGAAGCTATCTGAAACCTATGCATTTGTTTTGTACGAAGCCAAACCACAAGCGAGCAAAAAGAATGCAATGTAACGGATCGAAACAAGAACCTGACCTGTTCCCGAAATGGCCTTTTTCGGGTGAATCATTCCACCGCGGCCTGGTCTGGTGGTGCAGTCTGATCCAGCACAACACAACACAACACCAAACCAACCGTCTCTCTCGTACAAGCAAGAACAAGCATCCGACACATCGACTGCTTGGGCATTCCAGAATTTTCCAGCATCCATCCATATATGATGATATGAATTGGAACCAGCGGACAGGGACATGTAGGGTCACCGGGTCAGGCTGGTGCCACACATGCTTAGCAGACAAGCAGAGGCAGCACCACGAAGAAGAAGAAGAAGAAAAGAAGAAGGCATGAGCACAAAGTGACAGATTCCAAAAAGCCATTTCCTGTTGGTAGCAGCATCCACCACCGCCCACTGAAAACCATCCAAGGGCACTTGGCAAAAGGTTCTCAACTTTGACCAAATTTTCTGCAAACGGACACGGCCACTTGCGATGTCCTTAGCTTGATCTTTGAACATATTTTCATAGTATTTGATTGAGTTGTACGTAAATGTTAACTAGGTGGATGCCCGTGCGTTGCAACGGAAACATATCATCAGCATAGGGAACACAGCTCCTACCAATCTGGTATCAAAGGTCTCGACGATCATGAGCTCTGTCGCTGCCCCTAGGCAGCAGCCGCCGCCAGCATCAGACGGCCCCCAGCAACGTCCAGCGCGCGGGTCGCAGCCCCCTGCTTCGTCGGGAGCCATGATGCTTCGCCGATACTCCCCCAAATACCCAACCTCCTTGCCGTGCAGCCCCACTGATGGCATGGCGGCCCTGCAGCCAATGGTACGTTGTACGTCGTGGTAGACGAGCTGCTCTCCTAAGAGCGCAGTGGCCTGCTGCTCCACGTAAATGGACAAACAAAAAAGTTATTGCTACAAACTTATGATCAGCTAGACAAACAAAAAAAATGTAAATAATATATAAAGTTGTTATTATGAGTAAGTTAGAAAGAGCTACAACAATACGACAACTCTATGAGGCCATGATACACAATAACAGGGATTCACTATGCATAAAACTCCCAAGTAACATTGCTATGATGTTAGATAATTTTATAATATATATTGTCGTTTCTGGCCGCCATAAATTGGTGGGCCACAACACTTTTGTATTTGTCTATTTTAACCTAAAACTTCTTAATATATAAGTATGCACACTGGTGTACTTCACAAGCCTTCACTCAGGATGCACTGGTGCATATTGCTGAACTCTAGCATATCACGTGCACAAGTCAATTCAGTAGATCAACTCACCATATACCAAACCCAGATCCAGCATATCAGTTTAGAGTCCTTATCCTGAACTGACACCTTGTACCTTGTTGAGCTCCAAGTATTATAAAATCAAAAATAAATTCTCAGGTCACAAGTTCTCAAGTCACATACATGTAACATCTTCAGCTGTGGCTTCGTTGTATGCAGAACTATCAAATCGAAATTTAGAAGAAGGCTACTAAGATACTTAAATAAGGAGAACTCTAAACAAAGTCACAATGCCAATCAAAACATCTATAATGGTGATTCAAACTCTAATTATTTCCACCAAGTGCAGTTTCAGTCAAAATATTTGGCAAGAAGACTGCAAAGAACAATATAAACAGCATCCAGAATACTGATTCGGTGACAGAAACCTTGTGGTGTTACATTGTTTCAGGAACTACAAATTCAAATGTCCTGATTCATATATTCAGTTCCCAGCTTTCTTTCTGAGTATATATATATACAATGTGTGAGCTCTAAACAACATTTTTTACATATCACATTCTACTGATTACAGAAGGATGATAAGCCCTTCTTTCTGATCACTATGACAGTTGACAATAATACATCTGTGTTCTGGAGAGAAATCAATCAAATGTACAATCTGGTCTCTTACCAGAATAGATCATCTATACCCGCAGACGTCGATGGTGGGGGCACCTCCTCCTCCTCCATCTCTGGTTCAGGTTCCATGCCAAACTCCGGGGACTCAATATCAGCAAGGTTCTTCAAGTCAACGATGGATAGCTCGTCTAGTTGCTTCACCACAAGGTCTGCAGCGCTAAGCTCGTAGATCTTGTGCTTGCTTGCGACCGCGACACACTTCATACGTGCGTCATGCGCAGCTTCCACCGCCGAATTGGGAGATTATTGAGATTATGAAACACGGCAGAACTGGTTTCGACAAAATGGAGGCGTAGGTGTGGGCTTTGACATTTTAGAGGCGCAGACGACAGACAAACGCTGATATGGAATTGATTTAGTTATTAGCCACGACGAAGAAGGATTTAGCTACTTAACCTCACGCCGTCGCTGACGATGCTCGCTGTGCCAAACGGCAACCTCCTGCAGTCATCGGTGGCGTTCGCGGCGCTGACCTCGCCGGCGTTCTCAACTCCGTCCAGCGTGCCGTTGAGGCGGTTCTCGCGCAGGTCCAGCGCGCGCAGCTCCGCCAGGTGGGACAGCAGGTCGAGCGGGCTGCGCAAGTCCAGCGACGGCAGGGTCAGCGAGGTGACGGGGCGGCCGTCCGCCGAGCAGCCCACGCCCGCCCATCGCCCCGCGCACGCGTCGTCCGTGCTCCAGTTCTTACTAAACTCTGCATTGGTTCTTAGATGATATGGGATGAAGTTGGGCAAGAGCAGAGTGAAAGGGAGAGAATACTCGAAGAGCTCGAGCAGGAGTGCCAGGAAGTTTACCGAAGAAAAGTAAACAGTGCCAACATGTCCAGGATCTAGCTGCACCAAGCCTTAGCTGAATCCGAGGCTGAATTTACCAACCTGCTGCTATCCCTCGGAGAAAGATCGTTCCCGGCACGAGTAAACATCCTGATCTCGCGGGTATCGTCATATTTATTTATCCATGTCCAACAAGGAACAGCTGGAAACTAACCTGGAAACGAATTTCTGCAGCCCGAGAAAATGGCAGGCACCCTGAAGGAGCAGCTGAATTCCATCACGCCCGCCCTACAAGAAATGCAGATGAGAAAGGATGCCAGAGTAAAGCAGTTCGTGGAGGTTCAGACTGAAATACACAGAATCGCTTCTGAAATTGTTGGACGGTTAGCGGGTGGAGCTGTCGCTGTGAACGAAGAGGATCTGAGAACTACAAAGCCATTGGTTGTTCCCGTCTATCATCACAGGCCATAGGTATTTCCAGAAAAAGTATGTAAAACAAAGTGGTCAACTCTAGTCATGACTCATGATATTAAGGTCAGTTGCAAGGTTATCGAGCGAGCTAGAAAATGGCCACTGAAATCACCATACTCCAATTATATCATATACGAAAACATATCGTTACCACATAACCTTGAACTGCAAGCAACCTTGCATACCGTACTGTCCAAACTATCAAACTTGGGACCTACCGTAGTAACTCAAAAAGCAGGTGAAGAATATGAGTTGAAGGATTATAGCACATTCTGAGCCAGAACCACTTAAGAGTATTTTTAGGACTCATAAATGCTACACCCCATAATTGCTCCCAAGTCAAAGATGTTCAGCCCTTGGTTTACAAATTTAAAGCTCTACAATAGGACGACCTACAGAAGAAAGCAGAAGCAGAAAAGATTCATAAAGGAGCGATGCATTTACCATTTCAGAAAAGCTAAGTCTGTTAAGTCAACCGCCTGACAAACAAAGCCAGTAGAACTAAAAAGCCAGAGGTTTTACTCAATCTCTGCAGACTACACTTTGATGACGGCTTTAATGTCTGTGCTCCCAGCTCTATCAGTGTGGCGGTACTATCCGACTAAATCAATTTATTCAGAAGGCATCACAACATGATAAATTGAGAAACAAAATAACATCAATGCAACAAATGAAATGAATAAATTAATGAGCTTCTACCAGAAAGATGGCCACTGATTTCCACCCAACTAAAAGTGAAGAAAAACTAAATAACAATGCAGGTGCTCACTTTCTCTTTAACAGCATCCTCCCTTCCAAGCGCCTGTTGCCTCCTTCGTGTAGCTGTTGGATTCGCCTCAGCCTCACCAATATGCTGCTTCCACTCAAACTGTGATGTGACAATGAGCACGAGCAGGAGGAAGATAAGAACTATTGGCCTAAAATTCATCACGCCGATCAGCAATTACAGAACCTATAAAATATGCCATAGAGCAAGCTAATTAGAGAAATTCCGCCCGCCACTGGCGAGGAGACAGCGAAGGCGACGGCAGCCGTCTCCGGGTGTTGAGGAAGCAGTGGATCTGAGCCACGGAGGCCGCCTGCGAGGAGACGGGCAAGTGCGGCTGCGGCAGGAGGCGACGCGTGGGCGAGGGGCCCTTGGCCGCCATGCCAAGCAACCCCATCCCCTGGATCTGGGGAAGACGGCGTCCTAACTGGACGGCGTGTCCGCAATCCAACATCCACCGCGACGAATCCACCCAGCGGCGAGTCTAGGCAGCGTGACTCCAGGTCTCCACGTGGTTCTCCCCTGCCCGAAGCAGAGCTCCAACCCACTTGTCGCTGTTGCAAGGACCCGGACGAGTCAGCCGGACCTCCGTCGTCGTTGTCGCCTTCGGTGGATTCTTCTTCCAGAGGCCAGCAAGAACGGGTCGGTGTGGGTCCGCTGCGGGAATGGTCGATTGAGGGGGGGGGGGGGCGCCATATCAAGGGAAGAGAGAAGAACCCGACGTCGTAGCGGCGACCGAAGGGGAACCGATCGGGGGAGGAGGAGGGGGAGGGGGAGGGATCGCTATCGTAGGTGAGGGGGAGGGTAAGGGGCACCGCAAGCTCGCCGCATCTGCGGAATATCGGGCTCTTCTTCTTGTGCTTCGTGGAGTCCTCCGTGTCAACGTAGTGGCTCTCGTCGATGTGGTCGAACTCGTCGTCCAAGTCCTCCGTCGCCGCGTCCGCCACGGACTTGAGGTCGGCGATGTTGCTCAGCGACGCGAACGCCCGATCCCTAGGGTTCAGGTTCCCCATCCGCGCGGACCGCGAGAAGCCGGTCGTCAGCTTGCCCGGCTCGCCGATCGAGTACGTCCTCCGGCTGCTCGGCGTCCGTGGCTTGTCCGGCATCCACCGCTGCGACGCCGACCGCGGCGTTCCCTTCTTGCTGCTGCCATTCGGAAGGCGCTGTTCGAGGCCGTAGCCCGGCGCGGGGGCGGTCTTGGCGGACGTGGGGGTGCTGCACGCCGTCGTGGTGGGATGGCGGGTCATCGCCTTACGCCGCCGGATGTCGCGGGTCGCGGAGATGCGCGGCGGTGTAGCGGAGGGGTTCGCGGCAGCGGGCGAGTGGGTCTGAGGGCGTGCGAGATGCGCGGCGGCGGATTTCGCGGCGGGCGGCGGATTTCGCGGCGGGCGTGGGGTTGCGCGGTGGCTGGCAGGCGTGCGGCAGCGTGGGTGGGGGGGGTGTTGGGTAGCGGCGGGGGCGGTCTACACTTTGGTCTTAATAGTTGTAGAGAAGAGATAATTCTATTATAGAAGAGGGGGGTCGGGAGGGACCAGTGTGTGTATAATAATACTAGTATGGGATAAAAACGACGTGGCAAAGTTCTGAAATTATGCGTCGGAATCTGTGCTTTGCCTGGGGGGATGTTGACCCTGGCTTTTGTCTGCGCTGCCACGCCAGGGGAATCATTCCGCGGATAGTGGATTTGGAGGGAACCCGGCAACCGGTGCGCTAAATAAATAAATAAATAAACTATCCGCACTGGATAACATTGATATTATTAGTATTCTCGGTAGTGGAGACCTAGACTAATATTCGGAGCAAAGCAAGCGCCCCCATGGAAAAAAAAAGATGCTTGCAGATAAATACTCCAGTAAACACTTATTATGCCGTGCTGCACTGTAGTAGTGTAGTATTATTTCCCTGTTATATTTCTAGAAATCCATATTTATGATGTGTTCCGATTCTTAATTCGCTTGATTTTTTTTACCAAGTTTGATTGTCTAATCTTATTCGTTTTTTTGGAAAAATATAAAATTGCAAAACAATAATTGAAGTATATTATAATTATAAAATTTTTAAAAAGAAAACGAGTCGGTTAAATTTGAGGTAAAAAAAGGCAAACGAATTGTAAGTAGTCTATAACGAAGGTTTCCAAAGAGTGTGTAAACAATTCTAGGTGTCACGACTGTTGCGAATAGAAAAAAATAGAATAATATGAAGAACAATCGTTATTACACACATCCCACATATACGTGTCACTGTGGCTTCGCATCGCACATATTTGCATCATGTTATATGCTAGAATATAATTCCTTTCGTCATTATTATTCTCTATTCTCGAAATTCTTGAAGAATAAGGAGGCAAAAATCATGACGAGAAAATGTTGTGGAAATATTGTAATATCATCTGCACTATTCCTTGGTTATGTTTATGATTAATGCCATGGGAATTACATTAACAATATCTAGAAGGTGTATTCTCAACCATGTCATGGGAATAATTGACTTCGATGAGTATTGTTGCTATAAATATTGACCGGCGCGCGGTCATGAACTCTGGAAGTCTCGAACATTAACAATAATCTAGAAGGTGTATTCTCAGGGTCTGTTTGGTTGAACTGTGGCTGTAAAAAAAATTGCTGTGGGTTGTGAGTTATGAAAAAAGCTGTTGTAGGCTGTAAGCTATTAAAAAGCTAAAAAAACCGTTTAGTGGTGTCGGCGTTTCGAGACAGGGGGGTCCCTAAGCCGACGAGTGAGTGTGCTGCGTGCCCCAGCCCAGATGGGTCGAGCGCGTGGGCGAGCGCGAAGGGGGGAGAGGCGAGGTGGCCGGAGTCGAGCGTGAGAGAGGTGGAAGTCCCGCGGCCTTCGTGTTCGTCCCGCGCCCAGGTCAGGTGCGCTTGCAGTAGGGGGGTTACAAGCGTCCATGCGGGTGAGGGAAGCGAGCGGCCCCAAGAGAGCGCCTGTCCCGTCCTCGGTCCCGCACGGCCAACCTTCTCTGAGAAGACCCTGGTCCTCCCTTTTATAGTCGTAAGAAGAGGATCCAGGTGTACAATGGGGGGTGTAGCAGAGTGCTACGTGTCTAGCGGAGGGAGAGCTAGCGCCCTAGGTACATGCCAATGTGGCAGTCGGAGAGATCTGGGCACCCTGCTGGCGTGATGTCGTGGCTGTCGGAGGTGTAGCGGAGCCTGGCGGAGGGACAGCTGTTGGAGCGGTCGAGTCCCTGCTGACGTCGTCCTGCTTCCGTAAGAGAGCTGGGGGCCGCCGTCGTCATAGAGCTCGTGGAGCGCCATCATTGCCCCTCTCGGCGGAGCTGGCCGGATGAGACGCCGGTCTTGTTCTCCGTGACCCGAGTCGATTCAGGGTAGGATGATGATGGCGCCTCCTGTTGACGTGGCGGTCTGTGCCCTAGGCAGGGCGACGTGGGGGTTCCTCCGAAGCCGAGGTTGAGTCTGCCTCCCGTTGCCGTGGCCGAGCCCGAGCCAAGGGGTCGGGCGAGGCGGAAGTCGTTCGGCCGAGGCCATGGCGGAGTCCGAGCCCTGGGGTCGGGCGAAGCGGAGTTTCGTCGTCTTCCGGGTCTTAGCCCGAGTCCGAGCCCTGGGGTCGGGCGGAGCGGAGTTCGCCGTCTTCCGGGTCTTAGCCCGAGTCCGAGCCCTGGGGTCGGGCGGAGCGGAGTTCGCCGTCTTCCGGGTCTTAGCCCGAGTCCGAGCCCTGGGGTCGGGCGGAGCGGAGTTCGCCGTCTTCCGGGTCTTAGCCCGAGTCCGAGCCCTGGGGTCGGGCGGAGCGGAGTTCGCCGTCTTCCGGGTCTTAGCCCGAGTCCGAGCCCTGGGGTCGGGCGGAGCAGAGTTCGCCGTGGCGCCTTTGGCAAGGCCTGACTGCCTGTCAGACTCACTCTGTCGAGTGGCACTGCAGTCGGAGTGGCGCAGGCGGCGCTGTCCTTCTGTCAGACTGGCTAGTGGAGCGGTGGAGTGACGGCGGTCACTTCGGCTCTGCCGGGGGCGCGTGTCAGGATAAAGGTGTCAGGCCACCTTTGCGTTAAATGCCCCTGCAATTCGGTCAGTCGGTGTGGCGATTTAGTCAAGGTTGCTTCTGAGCGAAGCCAAGGCCTCGGGCGAGCCGGTGATGTGTCCGCCATAAAAAAGGGGGCCTCGGGTGAGACGGAAGTCTCTCGAGGTCGGCTGCCCTTGGCCGAGGCTAGGCTCGGGTGAAGCGTGATCGAGTCACTCGTGTGGACTGATCCCTGACTTAATCGTACCCATCAGGCCTTTGCAGCTTTATGCTGATGGGGGTTACCAGCTGAGAATTAGGCGTCTTGAGGGTACCCCTAATTATGGTCCCCGACAGTAGCCCCCGAGCCTCGAAGGGAGTGTTAGCACTCGCTTGGAGGCTTTTGTCGCACTTTTTTGCAAGGGGACCAGACTTTCTCGGTTGCATTTCGTTCCGGTGGGTGCGCGCGAGCGCACCCGCCGGGTGTAGCCCCCGAGGCCTCGGAGGAGTGGTTACACTCCTTCGAGGTCTTAATACTTCGCTCAACGCTTCGGCTGGTCTGGTCGTTCCCTCATGCGAACTGGCCGTAGCCCGGGTGCACGGTCGGGGCCCAAGCTCTCGGGCTGGTATGTTGACGCTGTCAACGATTTGGCCGGAGCCGGTTTTTGCGAGAGCAGCCCCCGAGCCTCTGCACAGGGCGAGAGGACGATCAGGGACAGACTCGACTTTTTACATACGCCCCTACGTCGCCTTTCCGCAAGGAGGAGGGGGGGAGTGCGCCATGTTACCCTCGATGGGCACCGAACATGGTGTCTCCGGTGAGCTGCAAGCGGGTAATCCGAGTGGACGTCCGTGCCCCGTTCGTTGGGGGTCGGCTAGGGGCCCAAAGGCACGCCCAAAAGTACTTGCGGGTGATTTGCCGGACCCGGTCCCCTGGCGACGGGGTCCGAGGGCTCGATGCCTCCCTCCGATGGGATTCCGTTACAAGATCGTTCCCGCTGGTCTCGGAAATGTCCTAGGGTACCTCGGGAGCGCAGCCCGAGCCTCGGTTATGTATCGAACGTACCCCTGGTCATCCCTCGCTCGGTGTCTGAGGCGACTGTGAACCCTTCGGGGGCCAGCCTTCGAACCCCTGATCAGTAATGGGCGCGGAGCCCGAGTAGCCTGAGGCGGCCATGGAGCCCTTCGGGGGGCTGGCCTTCGAACCCCTGACCAGTAGTGGGTGTCGGGCCCACGCGATCTGAGGCGACTGTTGAACCCTTCGGAGGGCCAGCCTTCGAACCCCTGATCAGTAATGGGGGGCTCGGAGCCCGGTTCCTTCGCGGAGAAGGATCCCATTCGGGGTATCCCCCTTTCCCGGTCCCTGTTGCAAGAGATAGAGAAAGAGGAAAACGGAAAAGGATACGAAATCGGACGACGTGGCGTACCTTTTCTGACGCGGTTATTACGGCGAAGGTGAAGCGTCGCGCGCTCCTCCTGCCAGAGGCGCCACGTGTCCCGCTGCGGAGTTAATGCGACGGGGCGAGTGGTTGGCGGGGCGGCCGTTGCGCGCGTGCGATCCGTTCGAGGAACGGGTCACGGGTGCACCGTCTCCACGCCGTGAGAGGAGGCTCTCTTGCTGTCCCGGGATGGGACGCGAGCTTGGCTGACGACGTGACCGCTGCGTCCGCCCGCCTGCCACCGCTATTACTGCCGGCCCACTTTCGGTCGCTTTGACCGACGCGCCAGTCTGGCGCTGTTGGGTCGCCTCGAGTCGCGGCATTGGCTCCGCAACCGAAGAGGCGCGATGGTGGCACAAGTGGCGGTGCGGTTGCTTGCATGCAGCAACTGGCGCACCGGTTGCTCGACGCGTGGGCCTGGGTCCCCAAGCTGACGTGTCAGAAGTTGGAGAAGCGCGTCCATCTGGCGCGGTTGCATGCCGCCTGCATGGCTGCCCGCCCCTTCTGCCCGTTGGTCTGGGCGAAAATGGGGGGTCGCTTGTAACCGCTGGACGGTCGTGCGCACCACGCGCGGCGGTTTGGCCTCTTCTGCCCTGAGCCGGCTTGCATGACATGCGGGACCCACCCCCCGAGTCGCAGGGGGGGCCTTGGAGTGTGTTGGAGAAGACTCAGCCCGTGGCACCTGGGGGCGCACGTAGGGAGAGTTGCCTTTAAAAGGAGGGAGACTCCTTTCGGAAGGCAACCATGTCTTCTTCCTCCCTTAAGCGTCGTGTCTTCCCATCTTCCAAGCCCCCGGATGGGGGGTATCCGCCGCCTTTCCGCCTCCTCGTTGGAGGAACGCAACTCCATGGGAGTTGGTACCTTTCAGCCATCGTTCGGCTTCAAGGATTTTCATCATGCAGCCCGGTCGCACCCCTCCGCCGGCGGTCACCTGAGATGGCGACCTCCGGCTTGATGGTGGGGGAAAGCGAGCCGGGCTGCGGCCTCTTCCCCTCCCTCAGCCTCAAGGATTTTCATCACCAGGGCTGGGGAGGGGAGTGCGCAGAGTTGAGGTCGGCCCCTGCGCGGGCGGCGGCCCGCCCCTTCACTCAGTGATCGGAGGGAAAGGCGGCCGTCGTCCGCGGCGCTGGCAGCTGCAGCGTGCCTGGCTTTCAGGCGCGAGTGGCTTCGGAGCCGCTCGCGGTGCCGGCATCCGCCACGGCAGCTTGAAGAGGTTCTGCTGCCGGCGAGATAGCCGGGGCCGGCCACGGGCTGACCTCCAACTCTACGGCCTTCTGCCCGTCCTTGCTTTATGAGTTTCGGCATGGGCGGGGGCCTCCTGGCAGCGGCATCTAGCCCGAGGTCGGCGTTGCCGCTGCTTGGTCCCTCGGAGCAGAAGGCGTCGTCGTCGCCGCTGCCGGAGCAGGTGACGGCGCACCATTCGTCGGCCTTCCGTTGCTCCGCAGGCCTTCCCCCTCAGAGTGGGGTCGTTCGTGCCTGCGGAGGGGGGAACCGGAGTTCCGTTCGTAATGGCACTTCGAGTGCCGGTGTTTTTTGTTCGTTGCGGCTGTCGGGGCCTGAACATGTATGTAATTTCGGCACGGAGCCGTGTTTTTCCTCATTTTCGAGCACTAAGTCTCGCCTGTTGATTATCTGAACCGCTTTACCAAGCATGAGTCGCCCCGTGTCAAGGTGACGGGTGAGGTATCCGTATCCCGGAGGCGTAGGAATCCCTCGGCCCGTTCGGCCTTGTTGTCTGGGGCTCCTCTAGCTTAGTTAAAGGGACCCCTCGGCCGCCCTTCGGTGGACCGAGGCCAGGGGTAGCGATATCAGTATGAACAGAGGCGGAGTTGGCTCGAGAATGGGAACCTGGTTGGCCGGAGCCTAGCCGTGTTGTCCGTCAGCGGAGCCGACGCCAAAGTCGATCAGTCGAGGCCTCGGGTCGGGCTGGCGTCCTTGGAAGCCGACTGACCGAGGCCCCAGGGGTAACCGGTTGAGCCGCCTGCTCGGGCCGGATTCCCGGAGGAGTTCCTGGACCGCGTCGCCGCCCGAGGCTGGGTCGGACTTTGCTGAAGACGTCGTCGATGCCGAGGGTGCTACGGCTCCCTTTGGCGTGAAGACCCGAGCCTGCAGGATCAGATCATCTTGTAGCGTGTGCTTTCCGCGGCCGCCGAGGCCAGAAAAACACACCCTCGCCGTGCTTGCGAAGCTGCGTCTTTTTTTTCCTTGTTTCGAGCATCTAGACTCTGTCGGTAACAGGGATGTTTGTGTGAGCGAGAGTTGCTTTTCGCGGAAGGGACGAGTGAGGTATCCGTATCCCAGAGGCGTGGGAATCCCTCGGCTCGGTCGGCCTTGCCGCTTACGCGTACTTTCACCCGTCCATGAGGCCCTGTCCCTGACTTAGTCGAGAAAGCTTGAAGGACTGCTTCGGCAGGAGAGCTTCCGAACGTGATGACTTGTTTGGTCCACGGAGTCGCTTTATCCGAGCGCAAGTTACTTATCGCAGAAGGTGATGAGTGAGGTATCCGTATCCCGGAGGCGTAGGAGTCCCTCGGCTCGGTCAGCCTTGGCTGCTTACGTGTACTTCGTCGTTTCCAGGATCCGCTTTCCGAAGTAGTCAAGAAGCACGAAAGAAATCCTGCTAAAAAGAGATCCTTTTTCGAGGAAAAATTCGACGCAGAGGGGGTCTCCCCCCTTTTAGCCCCCGAGGGAGGGTCGGGCTTTGCCGAGGCTAGGCCGACCCTTCCTTGACGACTAAACTTTGCGTAGGTGCGAGGTATATGAACAACTTGAAAGCATCTTAAGGGTAGAAGCGACGTAGCTGTTTGATGTTCCAAGCGTTGCCGTAGATCTCGCCTTGATTGTTGGCCAGCTTGTATGTTCCGGGCTTCAGAACTTTGGCGATGACGAATGGCCCTTCCCAGGGGGGCGTGAGCTTGTGCCTCCCCCGGGCGTCTTGCCGCAGCCGAAGCACCAGGTCGCCCACCTGGAGTTCTCGGGACCGGACCCCTCGGGCGTGGTAGCGTCGCAGGGACTATTGGTACCGCGCCGAGTGTAGTAAGGCCCTGTCCCGAGCTTCCTCCAGCTGGTCCAGCGATTCCTCTCGGCTAGCTTGGTTGCTTTGTTCGGCGTAGGCCCTTGCCCTTGGGGAGCCGTATTCTAGGTCAGTGGGCAAGATAGCTTCAGCCCCGTAGACCAGGAAAAACGGCGTGAAGCCCGTGGCACGACTCGGCGTCGTCCTTAGGCTCCAGACCACCGAGGGGAGTTCCTTCATCCACCGCTTGCCGAACTTGTTAAGGTCGTTGTAGATCCGAGGCTTGAGCCCTTGTAGTATCATGCCGTTGGCACGCTCTACTTGCCCATTCGACATGGGATGAGCCACGGCAGCCCAGTCCACCCGGATATGGTGATCCTCGCAAAAATCCAAGAATTTTTTGCCGGTGAACTGGGTGCCGTTGTCGGTGATGATGGAGTTCGGGACCCCGAAGCGATGGATGATGTTGGTGAAGAATGCCACCGCCTGCTCGGACCTGATGCTGTTCAGGGGTCGGACCTCGATCCACTTGGAGAATTTGTCGATGGCGACCAGCAGATGCGTGTAGCCCCCGGGCGCCTTCTGCAAGGGACCGACGAGGTCCAGACCCCATACAGCGAAGGGCCAGGTGATGGGTATTGTCTGCAGAGCTTGAGCGGGCAGGTGTGTCTGCTTCGCATAGAATTGGCACCCTTCGCAGGTGCGGACAATTCTAGTGGCGTCAGCCACCGCCGTTGGCCAGTAGAAGCCTTGCCGGAAAGCATTTCCGACAAGGGCTCGGGGCGCTGCGTGGTGGCCGCAAGCCCCCGAGTGTATTTCTTGCAGCAGTTCCCGACCTTCGGCGATGGAGATGCATCGCTGGAGGATGCCCGAGGGGCTGCGATGGTAGAGCTCCGCTTCGTCGCCCAGCAAGACGAATGACTTGGCGCGTCGCGCTACCCGCCGAGCCTCGACTTGGTCGAGGGGTAGCTCTCCTCGACGGAGATATTGCAGGTACGGGGCCTGCCAATCTTGATCTGGCGTGGCCCCGCTCTGCCCTTCCTCGACGTTCAGTGCCTCGCCTTCGGGGGCCGAGGGTACCTTGGGCTGAGCCGAGGGTACCTCGGGCTCGGGCGCGTCGTCGAGCTTGACGGAGGGTTGATGAAGATCCCGGGAGAAGACGTCCGGGGGGACTGTCGTTCGCCCCGAGGCTATCTTAGCCAGCTCGTCTGCGGTTTCGTTGTAGCGCCGAGCGATGTGGTTGAGCTCGAGCCCGAAGAACTTGTCTTCCAGGCGCCGAACCTCGTCGCAGTAGGCCTCCATCTTCGGGTCGCGGTAGTGGGAGTTCTTCATGACTTGGTCGATGACGAGCTGCGAATCACCGCGGGCGTCGAGGCGTCTGACCCCTAGCTCGATGGCGATCCGCAATCCGTTGACCAGAGCTTCGTACTCGGCCACATTGTTGGACGCCGGGAAATGGAGGCGCAGCACGTAGCGCAAGTGCTTTCCGAGGGGCGAGATGAAGAGCAGGCCCGCGCCGGCCCCCGTCTTCATCAGCGACCCGTCGAAAAACATGGTCCAGAGCTCCGGTTGGATCGGAGTCGTTGGCAGCTGGGTGTCGACCCATTCGGCCACGAAATCCGCCAACACCTGGGACTTGATGGCCTTCCGAGGGGCGAACGAGATCGTTTCGCCCATAATTTCCACCGCCCACTTTGCGATCCTGCCCGAGGCCTCTCGGCACTGGATGATCTCCCCCAGGGGGAAGGATGACACCACAGTTACCGGATGAGACTCGAAGTAGTGCCGCAGCTTCCGCCTTGTCAGGATCACAGCATACAGCAGCTTTTGAACTTGTGGGTAGCGGATCTTAGTCTCGGACAGCACTTCGCTGATGAAGTAGACCGACCTCTGAACGGGCAATGTATGCCCTTCCTCTTGCCTTTCGACCACAATCGCGGCGCTAACCACCTGAGTGGTTGCGGCGACGTAGACCAAGAGGGCTTCTCCGTCCGCCGGGGGCACCAAGACAGGCGCCTTTGTAAGGAGCGCCTTCAGGTTGCCGAGGGCTTCCTCGGCCTCAGGGGTCCAAGCGAAACACTCGGCCTTCCTTAAGAGGCGGTACAGAGGCAGACCTCTTTCGCCGAGGCGTGAGATGAAGCGGCTCAGGGCCGCGAGGCATCCCATGACCCTCTGTACCCCTTTTAAGTCCTTGATGGGTCCCATGCTGGTGATGGCCACGATCTTCTCCGGGTTGGCTTCGATGCCTCGCTCGGAGACGATGAACCCTAGGAGCATGCCTCGGGGCACCCCGAAGACACACTTCTCAGGATTAAGCTTGACTCCTTTCGCCTTGAGACACCGGAATGTCACTTCAAGGTCGGAGAGGAGGTCGGAAGCCTTCCGTGTCTTGACTACGATGTCATCGACGTAGGCCTCGACTGTGCGACCGATGTGTTCGCCGAACACATGGTTCATGCACCGCTGTGTAACGCCCCGAATTTTTGCAGTTGAATTTTTTCTTTTCTTTACTCGCCAAAATTCGGGCGTTACCTTTCCTTTTCTTTTTCCCTCGCTAAACCTTGACCTTTTCCAAAGTTCTAGCGGGATTCGGTTTGGATTTCCCGTGTAAGAAAAACCCTAAATGCTTTATGTTGCTCGATGCACCATGCCGAACCTTGCATTTCCTTTGATTGCTTTGAAAGTGCAAATGCATTCATGTAGAAGGATCGGATTTCGAAAATGTTTTCTTTCTCTTTTCTTTCTCTTTTCTCTCTCTCTTTCTCTCTCCTCCTTTTTTTTCTCTCTCCCGCGCCGTGGGCCGACCCCGGCCGGCCCAGCCGCCCCTGCGCGCCCCCCCCTGGGCCCAATAGGCCCAACCGCCCCCCCCCACCTCCCCTTTTTCCCCAAACCCTCTCCCTCTCCCTCTCATTTTCTCTCATTTTCTCTCCCTCTCCCTAAGCCGCCGCCCCTACCCCTGCCCTAAGCCGCCGCCGCCCCCTGCCCAACCGCCGCCCTCGGCCGCCCCTGCCGCCGGCCGCCCCTCGCCGTCGCGCCCCTCCCCGGTGAGCTCCCCCTCCCCCTCTCCTCCCTCCCCCGTCCCCTCTCCCCTCTCCCCATGGCCGGTTCGGCCGCCTCCCTGCCCGCCGGTTCGGCCGCCCCGCCCCCGGCTCGGCCGCCCCCTGCGCCGCCTCCCTGCCCGCCGGTTCGGCCGCCCCCCCCCCCCGGCTCGGCCGCCCCCTGCGCCGCCCCCTGCCCCGCCGGTTCAGCCGCCCGCGCCCGCGCCCCGCCTAGGGCCGGTTCAACCGCCCTAGGGCCGGTTCAACCGCCCCCCCCCCTTCTGTTTTTTTATTTTTTTTATTTTATTTTATTTACTTTCTGTAATCATAATTACTGTATTTTAAGTAGGCTAATCACTGTTCATGCTATGGGAAAATAGGAAGTGTAATTTAAAATTCCGTTATGCTATTGATGCACGTAGTTAATTGTTTACCCTGTGCAATGTTGATCAACTAAAAGTGATTAGGTTTCCATTAGTGTATATGTAACAGAATTCTTTTGTTAAAAACCAATTGTGTCATTAGTGCATAAGATTTAACCCCCCCTGCGAGACCTTTCCCGTTTCTTTCTAACCACAACAAATGCGTTATCGAATGTCATACTTGATGCATATTCGCTTTATTTGTTATCTTGTATGGTGTACTGTTCTTTTGTATTAAATATGTGGATGTATGTATGTATGTTTGCGCTCGCATAGAGAACGATCCGGTCGAAGAGCCCGAGGAATTCGCAGGAGAAGCCCCTGAGCAGCAGTCGTTTGGTGGAGGCAAGTGTCCTTTGACCTATCTATGTCCTATTCATTCTTTAATTCACCTCCCGCTTTACACATTTATACCTAAGGATTGACTAGCTTTTGTTATCCATGTCCTTGTTTACCTATTTGGATCGGATTATTACTACTTAGTCTGATGCTATTGCTCAACTCTAATCAATGAACATGATGTGACTATCTATGATACGCTGTTTTCCCGTTCTTCTTTATGATTATACTTGTGGTTTTCAAGGGGACTCGAGCGGTTTCTCGAGTGCCTCTCCGTAAGGACCTGTTCTATGGATGACCGCCCGGGAAAACAGTGCAACCATGAGGGTGGAATGGGGTGCCCTTAGCTGAATAATTAGAGGATCCGGGGTGTAGTTCACTTAGCCGTCGTGCCGTCAATGGGGCTCGGTGTATGCGGCTCGCTCTGCCAAGTTTGGGTTCGCCCCTTGGGGAGGAGTGCGGTGCATTTAGGAAACCTAACGGGTGGCTACAGCCCCGGGGAATCTTTGTAAAGGCTTCGTAGTGATGCCCTGCTGGATCACCTTGGTAGTGATCAATGGAGAGTCATGATCTCCGGGCAGAATGGGAATCACGGCTTGTGGGTAAAGTGCACAACCTCTGCAGAGTGTTTGAAAACTGATATATCAGCCGTGCTCGCGGTTATGAGCGGCCAAGGGAGCTCCAGTGATTAGTGGTACTTGATCAGAGATATTGTGGTACAGGTGGTTATGAGATTGATGGTTCCGGTTATGATTATGGTATTGGTAAGTGGTATTCTTTCCGTTTGGAAAGGATACATTGGGTTAATAACTTGGGTTAATGTTAAAACCTGGCTTTCTACTAGTAAGTAATAACCTGACCAACTAAAAGCAACTGCTTGACTTATCCCCACATAAAGCTAGTCCACTACAGCCAAACAGGATACTTGCTGAGTATGTTGATGTGTACTCACCCTTGCTCTACACACCAAACCCCCCCCCCCCAGGTTGTCAGCATTGCAACCACTGCTCAGGCGAAGATGAAGCTGTGGAAGGAGACTTCCAGGAGTTCCAAGATTACGACGAGTTCTAGGTGTGGGTTAGCGGCAACCCCCAGTCGGCTGCCTGTGAAGGCCGCGTTATCTACGTTTCTTTTCCGCACTTTGATTTATTGTAAGAACTATATGGACGTCTCAGACGTATGATGTAATCGACTATTATTTCCCCTTTTAATACTATTTTGAGCACTGTGTGATGATGTCCATATTATGTAACTGCTGTGTACGTGAATAACTGATCCTGGCACGTACATGGTTCGCATTCGGTTTGCCTTCTAAAACCGGGTGTGACATAAGTGGTATCAAAGCCGTGCTGACTGTAGGACCGCTAACCTAGAGTAGAATGGTCGTTCTAAGGATTATAGACCTCTGTCTCTTCCTTGACTTTGATATCCCTTCAAAAGTTGGTCCTACTGACCAAACCTATGTTCTACTATATATTATACCTTGCTGAAAATCATGTTTTATTCTAATCCTTCATCTACTTATGATTCATTATTTGCTGGTCATATTAATTCTGTTCTCCCCCTTTTGCTTGCGATGTCTTTTGTAGATGGCTCGACTTAGACACACTGCACGAAAGTCAGTCATCCCCTTCTTACCCTCCCGCCTTGCTGAGCGTCCGCTTCGCCGTCCCGTGGCCGGACAGTCCAGCCACTTGGAGAGACTACACCACCGCCTGCGTGAGGAGCAGGAGCGTCGACGACAGGAGCAGCGGAGCTCTTCCCTCTCGCTCCACCAGGAGATAGAGTCTGTGAGGAGCTGCTCCCCTGTGCTTTCTCTGGAGCCGCCCCCTGCACCACCACTGGGCGCCCCAGCTTCTGGAGTAGCTGCTGGAGGAGACCCAGACGACGGAGATGGCGACGACAGCTCGAGCCACGACACCGACTTCTCTGCTAATCCTGAGCCGGAAGGATGGGTTGCTCGACCCATCACTCGCGACGCTGCTCGCGGGTGTCACTTCCACGATGCGCTCGACACCCTGCTACGTCGGGCATTTGACCGACATACTTGGTCCGTCGAGTATCGCTGTGTGGTCTACCAGCATAGTCGCGGGGTCTACCCGGACCGCTGGGAGGCGACTTGCTTGGTGCGCTGCCCGGAGGACAGTCTCCAGGGTGCAGAGGCCTGTTCAGAGCACTATTCTATCTCTGAGCGGGACTCAGCTGAGGCAGCCATGCAAGATGCTGCACGGCGTGCGCTTTCGCACTACTGCTCGGTTTTCGGTGGGGCAGCTGACGGCCTTGACCTGAAGTATTACCCCCGCCGTTCATCTGGCAGCACAGGAGGCGTGATTGTCTCACCTGTCGGTGAGGGCAATCCTAGGTTGAGCAGCACAGTCAACCTAGCCGCCGTGCTAAACACGGAGCTGGACCATGCACTAGACGAGCTGAGTAGGGCTCGTGCTGAGATCGCCCTGCTGCGGGCTGAGCGCGCGGAACGTCGTTTTCTGGACGGTGGATCCCCCGCTCCCGTTGGGACTCAGCACCCGTACCGCTCACCTCAGCGTGGACACCAGTCTTATGGCAATCCCGCCTGCAAGACCAAGATCAACCTAGAACCATAGATCGTTAGAGTTGGATCTTGTAATTAATACGAAATATATACATGGAAGCTTCAGTCTTAGCGTTAGTCTCGATCTTAGTTAGTTTTAGTTAGACAGGGTAGTTTGCTATATCCTGTGCATCTATGTTTGTCATGATGAACTATGTTTGGTTTGGATCTTTGTAATGATTGTCACCAGAGTGTGGGTATCCCCTGCATTTTGGTTTACATACTATGTCAATAAAGTTAGTTATATAGTTGGGAAACCCATTATTCTCCTTTCCTCTTTATCTGAGAAGCTGTGTGGTCTGTGTTGGAGATCAGTGAAGATGCTCATCTGTTCAGTGCTGTTGGAGAATTCTATACTCTTTTCTTATGCTGCAAGCTTTGCCAGATCAGTTCTGATGTGTGGTTGCGTTCTGCAGATGTCAGAGAACAGGCGTAGAGGAGGAAGGCGTGCTCAGCAGGAGCGAGCCGCTCCGCAGGATGAGGTGCCCCAGCAGCAGCACCTGCCGCCCCCGCCCCCGATGTCGATTGAGCAGATGTTTCTGATGCAGACTCAGGCAGTTCAAGCTATCGGTCAGACTTTGGCCGCCATTCAGCAGCAGCAGCAGCAGCAGCAGCAAGCACCACCCCAGCCTCAGATGCCTCAGATGCCTAGAGATAAGCGTGCTGAATTCATGAGAGGTCATCCACCAACGTTCGCTCACTCTTCTGACCCCATGGATGCTGAAGATTGGCTGCGCACTGTGGAGCGGGAGTTGCATACCGCTCAGTGCGATGACAGGGAGAAAGTTCTGTATGGTCCCCGTCTGTTGAGAGGAGCAGCCCAGTCATGGTGGGAGTCTTACCTCGCCACCCATGCCAACCCCGACACCATCACCTGGGAAGAATTCAGATGTAGCTTTCGTCAGTACCATGTGCCTGCAGGTCTGATGACAGTGAAGAAGGAGGAGTTCCTGGCCCTTAAGCAAGGGCCATCGTCTGTCAGTGAGTATCGGGACAGGTTTCTGCAATTGTCTCGCTACGCTCCCGAAGATGTCAATACCGACGCCAAGCGACAGTACCGTTTCCTGAGAGGCTTGGTTGACCCTCTGCAGTATCAGCTGATGAATCACACCTTCCCGACATTCCAGCACCTGATTGACAGAGCAATCATGACAGAAAGGAAGCGTAAGGAGATGGAAGATCGTAAGCGCAAGATCAGTGGACCCCAGCCTGGAAGCAGCAGCCGTCCCCGTTTCTCAGGCAATCAACCTCAGCAGTTCAGGCAGAACCAGCGTCCACCTCAGCAGCGTCAGCAGTATCAGCAGTTCCAAAGGCAGTATCCTCAGCATCAGTACCAGAACCGTCAGAGCAATCAGTCAGGAGGTCAGTTTCAGAAGCAGAATCAGCAAGCACCTCGTCTTCCTGCCCCAGCAAATCAGCAGAACAGTCAGGCAGCACCAGCTCAGGTTGGAAACAGGGCATGTTTCCACTGTGGAGAGCAAGGCCATTGGGTGATGCAATGTCCGAAGAAGGCAGCCCAGCAGCAGTCAGGCCCCAATGCCCCAGCAAAGCAGAATGTGCCTCAGCCTGGAGCAGGCAATCGCTCTCAGCAGCGCTATAATCATGGAAGATTGAATCACTTGGAGGCTGAAGCAGTTCAGGAGACCCCCGGCATGACAGTAGGTATGTTCCCAGTCGATTCCCATATTGCAGAAGTGTTATTTGATACTGGAGCAACACATTCTTTCATTACTGCATCATGGGTAGAAGCACATAATCTTCCAACTACTACCATGTTAACCCCCATTCAAATTGACTCAGCCGGTGGTAGAATTCGAGCTGATAGCATTTGTTTAAATGTAAGTGTGGAAATAAGGGGGATAGCGTTTCCCGCCAACCTTATAGTAATGGGTACTCAGGGAATAGATGTCATCCTAGGGATGAATTGGTTAGATAAGTATCAGGCAGTTATCAGTTGTGATAAAAGGACCATCAAGTTGGTGTCCCCACTAGGAGAGGAAGTGGTGACCGAGTTAGTCCCGCCTGAGCCAAAGAAAGGAAGTTGTTATCAGACAGCTGTCGATAGCAGTGAAGCAGACCCAATTGAAAGTATCAAGGTTGTGTCCGAGTTCCCAGATGTGTTTCCAAAGGATTTACCGGGTATGCCACCAGAGCGGAAAGTTGAGTTTGCTATAGAGCTTCTTCCTGGAACCGCCCCTATCTTCAAGAGAGCTTACAGAATATCTGGACCAGAGTTGGATGAACTTAAGAAGCAGATTGATGAGCTGTCAGAGAAAGGTTACATCCGGCCAAGCACCTCGCCTTGGGCCGCCCCTGTCCTATTTGTGGAAAAGAAAGATGGCACCAAGAGGATGTGTATTGATTATCGAGCTTTGAATGAAGTCACGATCAAGAACAAGTATCCCTTGCCCAGAATAGAAGATCTGTTCGACCAGTTGAGAGGAGCCAGTGTGTTCTCCAAGATCGATCTGAGGTCAGGTTATCATCAGCTCAGGATCCGACCTTCGGACATTCCGAAGACGGCATTCATTACCAAGTATGGTTTATATGAGTTCACAGTGATGTCTTTTGGTTTGACCAATGCGCCAGCATTCTTTATGAACTTGATGAACAGTGTATTCATGGATTATCTTGATAAGTTCGTGGTGGTATTCATTGATGACATTCTGGTTTATTCTCAAAGTGAAGAAGAGCATGCAGATCATTTGAGGATGGTGTTGCAGAGATTGCGAGAGCACCAGTTGTATGCAAAGTTGAGCAAGTGTGAGTTCTGGATCAGTGAAGTCCTGTTCTTGGGTCACATAATCAACAAAGAAGGATTGGCTGTGGATCCGAAGAAAGTGGCAGACATTCTGAACTGGAAAGCGCCAACAGATGCTAGAGGAATCAAGAGCTTCATTGGAATGGCCGGATATTATCGGCGATTCATTGAAGGGTTTTCGAAGATTGCGAAGCCAATGACAGCGTTGCTAGGCAACAAGGTTGAGTTCAAGTGGACCCAGAAATGCCAAGAGGCCTTTGAAGCGCTGAAAGAGAAGTTGACAACAGCGCCTGTCCTAGTCTTGCCTGATGTGCACAAGCCCTTCTCGGTGTATTGTGATGCTTGTTACACAGGTTTGGGATGTGTGTTGATGCAAGAGGGAAGAGTTGTGGCTTACTCGTCCCGACAGCTGAAGGTTCATGAGAAGAATTACCCAATCCATGATCTAGAGTTGGCAGCAGTGGTTCACGCACTGAAGACATGGAGGCACTATTTGTATGGACAGAAATGCGATGTTTACACAGACCACAAGAGTCTGAAGTACATATTCACTCAGTCAGAATTGAACATGAGGCAACGAAGATGGTTAGAATTGATCAAAGACTATGAGTTGGAGATTCATTACCATCCAGGCAAAGCAAACGTAGTGGCAGATGCTTTGAGCAGAAAGAGTCAAGTCAATCTGATGGTTGCTCGCCCGATGCCTTATGAGTTGGCCAAGGAGTTTGACAGGTTGAGTCTCGGATTTCTGAACAATTCTCGAGGAGTCACAGTTGAATTGGAACCTACCTTGGAGCGCGAAATCAAAGACGCGCAGAAGAATGATGAGAAGATCAGTGAGATTCGGCGATTGATTCTAGAAGGCAAAGGCAAAGATTTTCGAGAAGATGCAGAAGGAGTGGTATGGTTCAAAGACCGCTTGTGTGTTCCCAATGTCCAGTCTATTCGGGAGTTGATTCTTAAGGAAGCTCATGAGACAGCCTATTCGATTCACCCTGGCAGTGAGAAGATGTATCAGGATCTGAAGAAGAAATTCTGGTGGTACGGAATGAAAAGGGAAATCGCAGAGCATGTGGCTATGTGCGATAGTTGTCGAAGAATTAAGGCAGAACACCAGAGACCAGCTGGATTGTTGCAACCGTTGCAGATCCCTCAGTGGAAATGGGATGAAATTGGTATGGATTTCATAGTCGGATTGCCTCGCACTCGAGCCGGCTACGATTCCATTTGGGTAGTAGTGGACCGCTTGACCAAGTCAGCCCACTTCATACCTGTCAAGACCAACTACAACAGTGCAGTATTGGCAGAATTGTATATGTCTCGGATCGTTTGTCTTCATGGTGTGCCAAAGAAGATAGTGTCAGACAGAGGAACGCAGTTCACCTCTCATTTCTGGCAGCAGTTGCATGAAGCCTTGGGCACGCATCTGAATTTCAGTTCAGCTTATCACCCGCAGACAGATGGTCAGACTGAAAGAACCAATCAAATTCTTGAAGATATGTTGAGAGCCTGTGCATTGCAAGATCAGTCCGGATGGGATAAGAGATTGCCTTATGCAGAGTTTTCCTATAACAACAGTTATCAGGCCAGTTTGAAGATGTCACCATTTCAGGCGCTCTATGGAAGGAGTTGTAGAACTCCGTTGCAATGGGATCAGCCTGGAGAGAAGCAAGTGTTTGGGCCAGACATTTTGCTTGAAGCCGAAGAGAACATCAAGATGGTCCGAGAGAATCTGAAGATAGCGCAATCAAGGCAGCGAAGCTATGCAGACACAAGAAGAAGAGAGCTGAGTTTCGAAGTCGGAGACTTTGTCTATCTGAAAGTGTCACCGATCAGAGGAGTCAGAAGATTCGGAGTGAAAGGCAAGCTAGCACCCCGCTACATTGGTCCGTATCAGATTCTTGCAAGACGTGGAGAAGTGGCTTATCAGCTCAGTTTGCCAGAGAATTTGTCTGCTGTGCATGATGTCTTTCATGTGTCTCAGTTGAAGAAGTGCTTGCGTGTGCCAGAAGAGCAGTTGCCAGTGGAAGGTCTTGAAGTCCAGGAGGACTTGACCTACGTTGAGAAGCCAGCTCAGATCCTTGAGGTTGCAGATAGAGTCACCCGAAGAAAGACCGTCAGAATGTGCAAAGTCAGATGGAGTCACCACTCTGAGGAAGAAGCAACCTGGGAGCGTGAAGATGATCTGATGGCCAAGTACCCGGAGCTCTTTGCTAGCCAGCCCTGAATCTCGAGGGCGAGATTCTTTTAAGGGGGATAGGTTTGTAACGCCCCGAATTTTTGCAGTTGAATTTTTTCTTTTCTTTACTCGCCAAAATTCGGGCGTTACCTTTCCTTTTCTTTTTCCCTCGCTAAACCTTGACCTTTTCCAAAGTTCTAGCGGGATTCGGTTTGGATTTCCCGTGTAAGAAAAACCCTAAATGCTTTATGTTGCTCGATGCACCATGCCGAACCTTGCATTTCCTTTGATTGCTTTGAAAGTGCAAATGCATTCATGTAGAAGGATCGGATTTCGAAAATGTTTTCTTTCTCTTTTCTTTCTCTTTTCTCTCTCTCTCTTTCTCTCTCCTCCTTTTTTTTCTCTCTCCCGCGCCGTGGGCCGACCCCGGCCGGCCCAGCCGCCCCTGCGCGCCCCCCCCTGGGCCCAATAGGCCCAACCGCCCCCCCCCCACCTCCCCTTTTTCCCCAAACCCTCTCCCTCTCCCTCTCATTTTCTCTCATTTTCTCTCCCTCTCCCTAAGCCGCCGCCCCTACCCCTGCCCTAAGCCGCCGCCGCCCCCTGCCCAACCGCCGCCCTCGGCCGCCCCTGCCGCCGGCCGCCCCTCGCCGTCGCGCCCCTCCCCGGTGAGCTCCCCCTCCCCCTCTCCTCCCTCCCCCGTCCCCTCTCCCCTCTCCCCATGGCCGGTTCGGCCGCCTCCCTGCCCGCCGGTTCGGCCGCCCCGCCCCCGGCTCGGCCGCCCCCTGCGCCGCCTCCCTGCCCGCCGGTTCGGCCGCCCCCCCCCCCCCCCCGGCTCGGCCGCCCCCTGCGCCGCCCCCTGCCCCGCCGGTTCAGCCGCCCGCGCCCGCGCCCCGCCTAGGGCCGGTTCAACCGCCCTAGGGCCGGTTCAACCGCCCCCCCCCCCCCTTCTGTTTTTTTATTTTTTTATTTTATTTTATTTACTTTCTGTAATCATAATTACTGTATTTTAAGTAGGCTAATCACTGTTCATGCTATGGGAAAATAGGAAGTGTAATTTAAAATTCCGTTATGCTATTGATGCACGTAGTTAATTGTTTACCCTGTGCAATGTTGATCAACTAAAAGTGATTAGGTTTCCATTAGTGTATATGTAACAGAATTCTTTTGTTAAAAACCAATTGTGTCATTAGTGCATAAGATTTAACCCCCCCTGCGAGACCTTTCCCGTTTCTTTCTAACCACAACAAATGCGTTATCGAATGTCATACTTGATGCATATTCGCTTTATTTGTTATCTTGTATGGTGTACTGTTCTTTTGTATTAAATATGTGGATGTATGTATGTATGTTTGCGCTCGCATAGAGAACGATCCGGTCGAAGAGCCCGAGGAATTCGCAGGAGAAGCCCCTGAGCAGCAGTCGTTTGGTGGAGGCAAGTGTCCTTTGACCTATCTATGTCCTATTCATTCTTTAATTCACCTCCCGCTTTACACATTTATACCTAAGGATTGACTAGCTTTTGTTATCCATGTCCTTGTTTACCTATTTGGGTCGGATTATTACTACTTAGTCTGATGCTATTGCTCAACTCTAATCAATGAACATGATGTGACTATCTATGATACGCTGTTTTCCCGTTCTTCTTTATGATTATACTTGTGGTTTTCAAGGGGACTCGAGCGGTTTCTCGAGTGCCTCTCCGTAAGGACCTGTTCTATGGATGACCGCCCGGGAAAACAGTGCAACCATGAGGGTGGAATGGGGTGCCCTTAGCTGAATAATTAGAGGATCCGGGGTGTAGTTCACTTAGCCGTCGTGCCGTCAATGGGGCTCGGTGTATGCGGCTCGCTCTGCCAAGTTTGGGTTCGCCCCTTGGGGAGGAGTGCGGTGCATTTAGGAAACCTAACGGGTGGCTACAGCCCCGGGGAATCTTTGTAAAGGCTTCGTAGTGATGCCCTGCTGGATCACCTTGGTAGTGATCAATGGAGAGTCATGATCTCCGGGCAGAATGGGAATCACGGCTTGTGGGTAAAGTGCACAACCTCTGCAGAGTGTTTGAAAACTGATATATCAGCCGTGCTCGCGGTTATGAGCGGCCAAGGGAGCTCCAGTGATTAGTGGTACTTGATCAGAGATATTGTGGTACAGGTGGTTATGAGATTGATGGTTCCGGTTATGATTATGGTATTGGTAAGTGGTATTCTTTCCGTTTGGAAAGGATACATTGGGTTAATAACTTGGGTTAATGTTAAAACCTGGCTTTCTACTAGTAAGTAATAACCTGACCAACTAAAAGCAACTGCTTGACTTATCCCCACATAAAGCTAGTCCACTACAGCCAAACAGGATACTTGCTGAGTATGTTGATGTGTACTCACCCTTGCTCTACACACCAAACCCCCCCCCAGGTTGTCAGCATTGCAACCACTGCTCAGGCGAAGATGAAGCTGTGGAAGGAGACTTCCAGGAGTTCCAAGATTACGACGAGTTCTAGGTGTGGGTTAGCGGCAACCCCCAGTCGGCTGCCTGTGAAGGCCGCGTTATCTACGTTTCTTTTCCGCACTTTGATTTATTGTAAGAACTATATGGACGTCTCAGACGTATGATGTAATCGACTATTATTTCCCCTTTTAATACTATTTTGAGCACTGTGTGATGATGTCCATATTATGTAACTGCTGTGTACGTGAATAACTGATCCTGGCACGTACATGGTTCGCATTCGGTTTGCCTTCTAAAACCGGGTGTGACACGCTGGTACGTCGCGCCCGCGTTCCTCAAACCGAACGGCATGGTGACATAGCAGTACATGCCGAACGGCGTGATGAAAGAAGTCGCGAGCTGGTCGGACTCTTTCATCCGGATCTGGTGATACCCTGAGTAGGCATCGAGGAAGGACAGGGTTTCGCACCCAGCGGTGGAATCCACGATTTGGTCGATGCGAGGCAGAGGGTAGGGAACCTTCGGACATGCTTTGTTGAGACCAGTGTAGTCTACACACATCCGCCATTTCCCCCCTTTCTTCCTCACAAGCACAGGGTTGGAAAGCCATTCGGGATGGAATACCTCTTTGATGAACCCTGCTGCCATTAGCTTGTGGATCTCTTCGCCAATCACTCTGCGCTTCTCCTCGTCGAATCGGCGCAGAGGCTGCCTGACGGGTCGGGCTCCGGCCCGAATATCCAGCGAGTGCTCGGCGACATCCCTCGGTATGCCGGGCATGTCCGAGGGACTCCACGCAAAGACGTCGGCGTTTGCGCGGAGAAAGTCGACGAGCACTGCTTCCTATTTGGAGTCGAGCCCGGAACCGATCTGGATCTGCTTGGTGGTGTCGCCACTGGGGTCGAGGGGGACGGCCTTGACCGTCTCCGCTGGCTCGAAGTTGCCGGCATGGCGCTTCACGTCCGGCACCTCCCTGGAGAGGTTTTCCAGGTCGGCGATGAGGGCCTCGGACTCGGCGAGGGCCTCGGCGTACTCCACGCACTCCACGTCGCATTCGAACGCGTGTTTGTACGTGGGGCCGACGGTGATGACCCCGTTGGGGCCCGGCATCTTGAGCTTCAGATAGGTGTAGTTGGGGACGGCCATGAACTTCGCGTAGCAAGGCCTCCCTAGCACGGCGTGGTAGGTTCCTCGGAACCCGACCACCTCGAACGTCAGGGTCTCCCTTCGGAAGTTGGAGGGTGTCCCGAAGCAGACGGGGAGGTCGAGTCGCCCGAGGGACTGGACGCGCTTCCCAGGGATGATCCCGTGGAAGGGCGCAGCGCCTGCTCGGACGGAGGACAGATCGACGCGCAGGAGCTTGAGGGTCTCGGCGTAAATGATGTTGAGGCAGCTGCCCCCATCCATCAGGACCTTGGTGAGCCTGACATCGCCGACAACGAGGTCAACGACGAGCGGGTATTTCCCCGGGCTCGGCACATGGTCGGGGTGGTCGGCCCGGTCGAAAGTGATGGGCTTGTCGGACCAGTCTAGGTAGACTGGCGCCGCCACCTTCACCGAGCAGACCTCCCGGCGCTCTTGCTTGCGGTGCCGAGCCGAGGTATTCGCCGCATGCCCTCCATAGATCATGAAGCAGTCGCGGACCTCGGGGAACTCTCCTGCTGGGTGATCTTCGTTCTTGTCGTCGTCGCGGGCCCTGCCACCCTCGGCGGGTGGCCCGGCCCTGTGGAAATGACGCCGAAGCATAACACACTCCTCGAGGGTGTGCTTGACGGGCCCCTGATGGTAGGGGCACGGCTCCTTGAGCATCTTGTCGAAGAGGTTTACACCTCCGGGGGGCTTCCGAGGGTTCTTATACTCGGCGGCGGCGACAAGGTCCGCGTCAGCGGCGTCGCGTTTCGATTGCGACTTCTTCTTGCCTTTCTTCTTGGCGCCGCGCGGAGCAGACGCCTCGGGAGCTTCTTCCGATGGGCGGCCCTGGGGCTGCTTATCCTTTCGGAAGATAGCCTCGACCGCCTCCTGGCCAGAGGCGAACTTGGTGGCGATGTCCATCAGCTCGCTCGCCCTGGAGGGGGTTTTGCGACCCAGCTTGCTCACCAGGTCGCGGCAAGTGGTGCCGGCGAGGAACGCGCCGATGACATCCGAGTCGGTGATGTTGGGCAGCTCGGTGCGCTGCTTCGAGAATCGCCGGATATAGTCCCGGAGCGACTCCCCTGGCTGTTGCCGGCAGCTTCGAAGGTCCCAGGAATTCCCGGGGCGCACGTATGTGCCCTGGAAATTGCCAGCGAAGGCTTGGACCAAGTCGTCCCAGTTGGAGATCTGCCCCGGAGGCAGGTGCTCCAACCAGGCGCGAGCAGTGTCGGAGAGGAACAGGGGGAGGTTGCGGATGATGAGGTTGTCGTCGTCCGTTCCACCCAGTTGGCAGGCAAGGCGGTAGTCCGCGAGCCACAGTTCCGGTCTCGTTTCCCCCGAGTACTTCGTGATAGTAGTCGGGGGTCGGAACCGGGTCGGGAATGGCGCCCGTCGGATGGCCCGACTGAAGGCCTGCGGACCGGGTGGTTCGGGCGAGGGACTCCGATCCTCCCCGCTGTCGTAGCGCCCCCCACGCCTGGGGTGGTAGCCTCGGCGCACCCTTTCGTTGAGGTGAGCCCGACGGTCGCGTCGATGGTGCTCGTTGCCGAGGTGGCCCGGGGCCGCAGGCGCGGTGTTGCGCGTGCGCCCGGTGTAGACCGAGGCTTCCCGCATGAATCGGGAAGTCGCGGCATGAGGTTCCGAGGGATATCCTTGCCTTCGGGATGCGGTGCTCTCGGCCCGCCGGGCCGCAGCGCCTTCCAGGAGATTCTTGAGTTCTCCCTGGATTCGCCGACCCTCGGTGGTTGACGGCTCCGGCATCGCGCGGATGAGCAATGCTGCGGTTGCCAGGTTCTGACCAACCCCGCTGGATGCGGGCGGCGGCCTGATCCTGACATCGTTGGCGACGCGGTGCTGGAGACCTTGGGGCAGGTGACGTATTTCTCCGGCCAGGGGTTGGCCCACCCATGCCTGTCCGACGTCCCGACGGATCGGCTCAAGCGCTCCTGTTCCCTCGTTGAGCCTGGCCTGCGCCTCGCGGACTTGCTCGAGTTGTGGGTCGTAACCCCCTGCCGGAGCGGGGACCACAGCTAGCTCCCGTGGGATGTCGGCGCGAGGCGCTGGCCTAGGGAGATCATCATCCTCCGGCATGCCAAGATGGTTACCTTCGGAGGGATTCCCTAGCTCGATGTGGAAACATTCGCGACTTGGGCCGCAGCTCTCGTCGCCAAGGCTGCGGCTTCCATCGGAACAGTCGGATAGGCAGTAGTCACATGCGGTCATGAAGTCCCGCACGGCACTGGGGTTGCCAAGTCCGGAGAAATCCCATCCGATGCTGGGATCGTCATCTTCCTCGGACCCAGAGGGCCCGTAGGTCGAGACGTCCGTCAGCCGGTCCCAAGGCGACCGCATACGCAACCTCGGCGGGGTTGCACTCGCCTCAAGGAGAGTGCCCGCCAAAACGAGGTCGTTTGGCGGGTTGAGGCCGAGTCGAAATGACGCAAGATGGGAGTTAGTCGGTACCTTTTTGTCGACGAGGAGCGACGTAGTCACATCGGGGACTGGTTGCACCGTCATCTCTGGTTCGAGGGCGACGTCCTGCAGGCTTTCCGCGAGCGCGCCGGCGTCGTCTTCTTGCTCGGGGTCAGCGTGCCGCGGGGGGACGGCGCTTGCCTCCGTCTTGAACGCGAGGTCGACATCCGGCGTGCCTTCCGTCGGGGCGTCGGGGGCGTCGATTCGCTCGACGGCCGACGAAGCGCGGCCTCCCGCCTGGCCTTGACGGCCTCGCCTCCTCCTCCGTTGGCGGGGGAGAGAACGGAGCGAGCCAGAATGTTGCTCCTCCACCACGCGGGGAAGACGTCGTCGATTCCGCCGCCGGCGGGCGGGTTGTCGGCCGCCATTGTCGTAGTCGCGCGGCGGTGGAAGAAGTATCATGTCGTAGCTGCCGTCGAAGGACATGAACTCAAGAGTCCCGAAACGAAGCACCGTCCCGGGCCGGAGAGGTTGCTGGAGACTGCCCATCTGGAACTTGACGGGGAGCTGTTCGTCAGCACGCAGCAGGCCCTACCTGGCGCGCCAACTGTCGGCGTTTCGAGACAGGGGGGTCCCTAAGCCGACGAGTGAGTGTGCTGCGTGCCCCAGCCCAGATGGGTCGAGCGCGTGGGCGAGCGCGAAGGGGGTAGAGGCGAGGTGGCCGGAGTCGAGCGTGAGAGAGGTGGAAGTCCCGCGGCCTTCGTGTTCGTCCCGCGCCCAGGTCAGGTGCGCTTGCAGTAGGGGGGTTACAAGCGTCCACGCGGGTGAGGGAAGCGAGCGGCCCCAAGAGAGCGCATGTCCCGTCCTCGGTCCCGCGCGGCCAACCTTCTCTGAGAAGGCCCTGGTCCTCCCTTTTATAGTCGTAAGAAGAGGATCCAGGTGTACAATGGGGGGTGTAGCAGAGTGCTACGTGTCTAGCGGAGGGAGAGCTAGCGCCCTAGGTACATGCCAATGTGGCAGCCGGAGAGATCTGGGCACCCTGCTGGCGTGATGTCGTGGCTGTCGGAGGTGCAGCGGAGCCTGGCGGAGGGACAGCTGTTGGAGCGGTCGAGTCCCTGCTGACGTCGTCCTGCTTCCGTAAGAGAGCTGGGGGCCGCCGTCGTCATAGAGCTCGTGGAGCGCCATCATTGCCCCTCTCGGCGGAGCTGGCCGGATGAGACGCCGGTCTTGTTCTCCGTGACCCGAGTCGATTCGGGGTAGGATGATGATGGCGCCTCCTGTTGACGTGGCGGTCTGTGCCCTAGGCAGGGCGACGTGGGGGTTCCTCCGAAGCCGAGGTTGAGTCTGCCTCCCGTTGCCGTGGCCGAGCCCGAGCCAAGGGGTCGGGCGAGGCGGAAGTCGTTCGGCCGAGGCCATGGCGGAGTCCGAGCCCTGGGGTCGGGCGAAGCGGAGTTTCGTCGTCTTCCGGGTCTTAGCCCGAGTCCGAGCCCTGGGGTCGGGCGGAGCGGAGTTCGCCGTCTTCCGGGTCTTAGCCCGAGTCCGAGCCCTAGGGTCGGGCGGAGCGGAGTTCGCCGTCTTCCGGGTCTTAGCCCGAGTCCGAGCCCTGGGGTCGGGCGGAGCGGAGTTCGCCGTCTTCCGGGTCTTAGCCCGAGTCCGAGCCCTGGGGTCGGGCGGAGCGGAGTTCGCTGTCTTCCGGGTCTTAGCCCGAGTCCGAGCCCTGGGGTCGGGCGGAGCGGAGTTCGCCGTCTTCCGGGTCTTAGCCCGAGTCCGAGCCCTGGGGTCGGGCGGAGCGGAGTTCGCTGTGGCGCCTTTGGCAAGGCCTGACTGCCTGTCAGACTCACTCTGTCGAGTGGCACTGCAGTCGGAGTGGCGCAGGCGGCGCTGTCCTTCTGTCAGACTGGCTAGTGGAGCGGTGGAGTGACGGCGGTCACTTCGGCTCTGCCGGGGGCGCGTGTCAGGATAAAGGTGTCAGGCCACCTTTGCGTTAAATGCCCCTGCAATTCGGTCAGTCGGTGTGGCGATTTAGTCAAGGTTGCTTCTGAGCGAAGCCAAGGCCTCGGGCGAGCCGGTGATGTGTCCGCCATAAAAAAGGGGGCCTCGGGCGAGACGGAAGTCTCTCGAGGTCGGCTGCCCTTGGCCGAGGCTAGGCTCGGGTGAAGCGTGATCGAGTCACTCGTGTGGACTGATCCCTGACTTAATCGTACCCATCAGGCCTTTGCAGCTTTATGCTGATGGGGGTTACCAGCTGAGAATTAGGCGTCTTGAGGGTACCCCTAATTATGGTCCCCGACAAGTGGAAACCATTAAAAGTCATTAAAAATTCTTCAATATATATTTTCACGGTTCCATCCGAAAAGCTACTAAAGAAGGTCCAAGGGTGCTTTCAGATTTGCACTACGAGAAAGTCGGCTTTTAGAAAAAATTGCTTCGTGGATCCAGCCCTTTGATTGACTTTTGGCTTTGAAGAGGGCAAAAGCCAAAGCCAAAAGTCAAACCAAACACACCCTCAATTATGTGCCCCTAACCTCTGCATGCATGACGGTGGGCTTATTATTCATATATATATATATATAGTTTATATATTAAGAGCCATGGGCTTCCAATAACTAGAGGAAGCCCAGGTCGGACGGTGCAATCCGGTCGAGTCGGACCACATCCGGACGTCTATAAAACAGGACCCGGAGTGCTAGGGTTCAGTTTTTTTACGCTCCACCCCGATTTATTAGCGACGCCGCGTGCGACGACGGCGATTGCCCTAGAGCGTGCGCGACGGTGGACCCCCAGCCGGTGGCCGCAACTCCATGACCTCGACGCGCGGTGGCGGAGGTTGCTCGATCCGGAGTAGTGGCGGCGGTTCCCAGGTCGGTGGCGGCGGCTCCCCGATCCAGAGGGTGAGCGACAACGAGGCCCTTGTGCGGGCAAGCGGCGGCGTCCCCGAGGTCCCGAGCAGGCGGCACTTCCAAGGCCGGCGAGCAAGCGACACCCGTCGACGTGCGAGTAGCGACGGCGACGCATGATGCGCGATCTTCGAGCGAGCGGCGTCACGGAAGGCCCGAGATGCGCGCAGCGATGATCGCGCGTGACATCTCCGATCCGGCGCAGTTTTCTTTTCGATTTATTGTGTTTTATGCCTACCATATGTATTATTTACGCCAAAAACTGTACGATTTTATGCTTAAACACGGAGTTCGTATATCAGTTTACTGCGTGCATATTGGAAAGACAATTCCTTGATTTATGTTGTTCGTAATTTGCGCGCATGCAATGGAAACTCCCATGATTTTTGCCATAATTTTTGGATCTGTATAAAAATAGAAACCACATGCATGCGGCTGCCATATTTTCGGATCTGTCATAAAAATAGGATAGTAATAACAACCTACTAGAGCTATCAACCTCTCACATTGACTCGGTATTTACGCTTATAATTGAGGGATTTTATGCTAAAACTTAAGGTTTTTACGCTCCACCCAGGGATGCGTCCACCAGTGAATAACATGCCAGATTTTTTACGCAGTATGACGAATTGCATAAATACCTACACAGTGTGGCATATTTAGTATGAGTATATATCATAAAATAATCATTACGAGTCTAGCTGCATGGCTGTTGCAGCGACCCTAAATTTATGGAGAAAATAAAGTATTTAAAATAAAAACCGCCACACATCTTTCCTAAATTTACGCGCATGCAAGGGAACGTGTTTGACTCATGCATGTATTTTGCCATAATTTTTGGATCTGTATAACCGCATGCATGCGGCTGCCATGTTTTTGGATCTGTCATAAAAATAGGATCGTAATAACAACATACTAGAGCTATGAACCTCTCACATTAGCTTGATATTTACGCTTATAATTGGAGGATTTTATGCTCAAAACTTAAAATTATTATGCTCCAACCCGGAGATGCGTCCACCAGTGAACAACATGCCAGATTTTTTACACAGTGTAACGAATTGCATAAATAGCTACACCATGTAGTATAATTTGTATCAATATATATCATAAACTAGATCTAATGTGTTTAGTGTAACGAATTGCATAAATAGCTACACCATGTAGTATAATTTGTATCAATATATATTATAAACTAGATCTGATGTATTTAGCTGCATGGCTGTTGGAGGGATCCTGTATTTATGAAGGAAATAAAACATTAAATACGATTTTTTGTTTCTATGCGTGCAATTCATTTTCTTTCATTGTACATTATTTTCATCATAAATTCGTGTGCATGCAGCTGGTAACAGATTTTTATGCAGTATACCGAATTGCATAATTATCTACACAGAGTAGCATATTTAGTAGCAGTATATATCATAAAATGGTCCTTACGAGTCTAGCTGCATGGCTGTTACATCGATCCTAAATTTATGGAGAAATTGAAGCATTTAAAGATAGAAACCACCACACATATCTTTTCTAAATTTACGCGCATGCAAGGGAACGTGTTTGACTCATGCATGCATTCCTTTTTGCGCGCACAGACGTGGGCGCGAGTGGTGCAACCGTGAGCCTGGTCCAGTCGGTGCGCTGGGTTGAACCAGGCTGCAGGGACGATCGGCCTGGGCTTTCTTTAACTATTAGAAGTCCATGGCTCCCGTTATACCTGCCATATATATATATATATTACATAACTTTACATCATGGGTCCTAGAAGTAAGAAAGACGGGGTTAAAATTACAAAATGCTCCTTGCATTGAACACAATATACTTGTTAAGCCTCTGTCTCTGTGTGCGTATGGGTTGCTGTAGGAAGTGTTGTTGGCATAGCTGGATGCTTCTACATGGTTCAGGCCAGTTCTCTGAAATCCCAACAGCAACCGGGGCAGCTTCCTTGGGCGGGGCAAGAAGAAGGCATGCAAGCAGGCGGGGGGATTGTGCGGCGCATCGAATCATAAATCAAATCAAACGAGAACAAAATACAGGGCGAGGCGAAAACGACACCCAACGTGTAAAGGCACCGCGCCGCCCTCGCACCCGCAACCCAAATTTTACAGCACCGATCCGATCGAATCGAACCCGCCGGGAATAGCTGGGGTTTCGCCGAGACATTCCGGACTGCCATGCACTGCACGCGACACTTGCATAATAACCTAACGCTCTCTTGCAGCAATAGTAGTAGTAATAACGTCACGGGTTTTTTTAAAGTGTGTGTGTGTGTCTCGATGGATTGATTCGGCACGACTGGAAGTGGAAGAAGTCCTCCTGTGCCCTGCACAGCACAGTGTGAGACATCGAAAAAGGCGATGCCCTCTGCATTTGTCTACTCGCATCTGATTCTGGATTTGTCTGACGCGTCGCGTCATCTGCCACTGCCAGTCACACGGACGGACCGGCCGGACGCCTCGCCATTCGATTCGACCAGCCAGCGAGCATCATCCAGCATGCATGCAATTTCCGTCCATTTCCATGGCTGCCAAACGGACGAGAGTAAAGTTCATCGGCCGCTCCGTTGGATCCGGATCCACGCCGCGCATCCAACGCTAAACCCCCGTTTCGTAGTCACAGGGTTCTCTCTCTCTCTCTCTCCTATGGCGCAAGACGAAGGAAAAAAAAAGAGAAAACACTTGAAAAGCTCGCCCTTCTCAAGGAACAACAGGAAGGAAGGAGCCTTGACAAGCTATGGACACTGACGGGACGACAAGTTCGGCGACGGAAGCGTCGCCCGACTCCGCTATGTACTCGATCTGCTGCACAGGACGACAAGTTCGGCTAAACTACTCCACGACGGCCAGGGCGCCAGTGAAGGCCGGGGCGGCCTCGCAGTGCCCGCCGGACCCGGACCCGGACCCGGTCCCCGCGACGACGGCCAGCGTCATCGACTCCTGGCGGTGGAACCGCTTGTGCTTGTCGATGAACGCCTCCACCGTGCGCCGGAACTCGTCGGCGTCGTCCGCGCCCCAGCGGCACGCGCGCGCCGACACGGACGACCGCCGCCGCCGCCCGTTCTCCGACTCCGTCCGCCGCAGCTCGGGGGCCGCCGGCGGGGACGCCGCGCGCCGAACCTGCAGCAGCCGCGGGCCCGCCGCCATCTTCTCCGACCTGCTCCGCCGCGGCGCGGCGCGCGCCAGCTTGCTCGCCCGCGCCGCCGCGGGGCTCCCGGGCCTGTCGTCGGACGCCGGGGCCGGTGGGGGCGCGCTGAAGGCTTCCAGCGATGTGGAGGGAGCCGGTGGAGCTGTAGGAGCATCGGAAAACGAGGAAGGGAATACGGCGCTGGCGGCGTCCTGCGGTGGCGGTGTGCCGGCGGTCGTGCTCGTCTGCTGCCCGCCGGAGGCGGAGGAGAACGACGACGACGACGAGGAGAGGTCGCGCTCGCGCCGCGACAGCGCGAGGAGGAGGAGCACGATGGCGTTCCCGAGGACGAAGACGAAGCGGGCGTTGAGGAGGAGCGACCCCGCGAGACGCAGCGCGGCGGCGGCGGCGGAAGGCACGCGGGACGACGACCAGGACAGGAACGCCACCAGCGCGAGGAGCTCCCCCACGCGCAGCATCCGGTACAGGAGCCGCAGACGCATCGCTGCTCCGGCGGCCGCCATGGCTGGAGCCTTGTGGTTTGGGATGGTACCACGTGCTGGTGCTTGGGTTTTGGAAGAGAAGCTGAACTGAAGAGACTTGCGCTGCGACTGCGAGAGTGGAGGGAGCAGGGGGAGGGGAGTGAGTGAGCTGCTGCTGCGCTGCTGCTGGAAATTCTCTGGATGGGGTGAGCTGGAGGAGGGGTATATATAGGCCAATTTTGGAGCTTCTTTTTTTTTTTCTGGACATTCTGTCCAATACATTCATCTGTCTCTTTATTTCGTTCTAGATTTTTTCCTTGTGTGCGAGCTTTTATGTTTTGTATGGGCGTACAGTGTTTTAGGATGTGTTTGGTTGCAATAATAGGACGAGACGGGATGAGACGATCCCTCAAATAAGGTTGTTTTATTCAAGATTAAAGATTAGGATATGACTATCTCAGTGTTGTCTCCAGTTGTCCCTCAAAATTGGAGGGACAAGAGAGAATGATAGAGGACGTCCCTGTCTTAGTTGTCCCGCAACCAAACACACCCTTACACTATTAGGTGGAGGTAAACTATTTCTATGTATCCTGTATGTACATATACAGCTTTATTCTTTCTCGCAAAATCTGGCGACGTGTGATGATCACATGACAACAATCGTTGGTGCGTGTACAATACAAGCATATAAAATCACGTGGGCTTGTATTTTTCTAAACTTATTATAAAGAATTTTTCAGCGTCGTACATTTATCTGATAAACGACGTGTGTTTTTAGGCACTCTTTTGTATGACTCTTTTTATAAAAATAGCTTTGATTTCGTTGTCGTTGTGCTCCTCCACGTTTAAATAGTAAAAAAATGCTAGATTTATGCACAAATATGGATTTGAAACATAGTTGTTGGCTTTAAACGGCACATTCACATCTACCTAATAACCAATATAACGAATATGTTTGTGTGTGTTTTATATATTCTGTACTTAAATATAAAATGAAAACCATAACAATGTGCAAGCACCTTGCTAGTAGAAAATGGATACACGTGCGACTTGTTTTTTGCATTGTGTTTCGTAAAAAAAACATGTTCTTCTTCTTCGTTTTGTATCAAACAGGCCCTATGTAGGCTGTAGCCACGTCTCACGATCGAACACGAAGCGTGGTTCCGTCCGTGTGGCCGCCATGGGACTTGCTCGGAGATTCGTGCTCGCGCCTGCGCGGGGCCATCGGTGCGTGTCGGCCTCGGCCAACCCAGACCCACGCGACCTCACCTGACGTCGTAGTCTTCCCTGCCTCGCTGTAGGTCGCGGTCTCCCAGTCCCAGGTCCAGGGCGCAGGGGTGGTCTGGTCTGGGCGTGCGAGCGAGGCTGCGGAGACCGATCGATCGATCGATCGAATCGGACCGCCCATCCCATCCCACCCCATCCGCTTGTCGCGAGCCCATGCAACTTTTGGAGTTAATTTGGACGGACGAAATCTCCAAGTTTGGAAAACGAAGCACACACACGGAATCAAAAAAGAGGGAGGGAGGGGAAACATCTCACCTAGGAGGTCATGTACAATCCGTTTCCAAGTACAAGAGACCGCTAAGAATTTTATGATATAACCCGGAGCCGTTGGATGTAAATGCAGCTAACCCATAGTATATGTGAAAAACTGTAGATGGATAAACTATTTTTAAAGAGCCCATATCTTGCATTTTCTTTGAATTACCCCCCTTAAAGATCCTCTTAAAACAGATCCCATAATCCACATAATGCGCAGCTGGTGTGTTACCCGATAAACACACGGTAGCCTCTTGATTTTTGGGATTTTGTTTATTGATATCAAGAATCCAAAACAGACACTACAGTAAACGAGGAAATTTCCGACGGCTCAAACCGTCGGACATAAGAACTAAACCGTCGGAGATAAGCTATCTCCGACGGCAATAACTTATCTCCGACGGTTTTAAGCCGTCGTGGATAATGCGTCGGAAATAGCATTATGTCCGACGGCAGCCGTCGGACATACGCTATGTCCGACGGCCCCATCGAACCGTCGGAGATAAGACGTCGTAACCGTTTTAACCGCTGCCTGGGCCCACAGTTGTTATATCCGACGGTTTTAAGCCGTCGGACATAACATATAGCATATGTCCGACGGCCTACACTAGGCCGTCGGACATAACGTTTTTCAGAAATTGCACAAAAATCTGAAATTTAAAAAATCTGACATTTGCAAATACAAAACAGAATTCATACACATATACACATTCACATTAACAAATATACTCACATAAGTATACACATTCACAAATATAATCACATAAGCATTCACATTCACAAAATTTAACATAACAACATAGTTCCAAATGGTTGCAATAAGTGTTTACATAAACATAGTTGTCCAAACTCTAAAATGAACATTATTCGACGGGTAGGCTTTCACATGAAAGGTTTCAACAAGTGTTTTACATCAGTATCACTCATATCCATCGCCGCCTCCTCCGGCTGGACTATGCGTGCTGAAAAGATTGTTCACCCACGAATGTGTTGTGTCGTCCTGACCAGACCCATCTCCAGGTGCGGCAACTGAAGCGGGGGGTGTCTGAAATCCCTATAACACAAGCACATGAAATAGTAACCACTCAGTTGTTCATTTAAACACATAAGACATCTATGAACATGTCACACACGCATATGTGTACATACCATAGGGAATTGTGACGGAGGCGGAGGCGGTGGTGGAGGCGCCAACATTGGCATTGGCAGTGCAAAGTCCGGAGGCGGCATCCTATATGTCGGCATCGGGACGCCCGTTTGTTGGGCTAGTTGCTACAAATTATATACAAGTCATTGTTGAGCAAACAAGATACACATCAAGTGTTTTGCAAAATAAGCTACAAAATGTTACTTCAACTTACCGAGAGAAGAGCTTGATTTTGGGCCTGGAGGCTTGCATAATACTCGTCCCTCTTCTTCTGGTACTCGGCTTGTTGTCTCTGGTATTCAGATTGTTGCCTCTGGTACTCCAATTGATCCCTCAAGACTGATTGATGGTACTCTGCCTGTTGACGCAACACCGCAAGCTCTATCTCATGGGCTGCTGATCGTGAACGAGACGACTGTGAAGACGACGATGTGGATTGTCGTCCACGGCGTCTCAGCTCTCTGGAATCAATCGTAGAATCAAAAATACCCAACCTACAAGAGTGAACCATGCACTTAGTATAGTAACTCATGCCTCAGTTGAATCGCAAGCATATGATGACAATTTTGAAAACCAAATCAAATAATCTCACCGTCCATGGGCTTGTCCTCCTGCACTAGCATATGCTGCCTGAGGGTCGATTGGCTGGCTCCTCCAATCGTACTCCTCCCCATGGCGTTGAACCATCTCCTGCCCATACGAAGCCTGGAGGCAAACAATATCAAATATAAGTGCATAACCCCTATGCCATTGCAAACAATATCAAACACATAATAGAGAATCAAAACTCACTAGACGGTCGGTGGCCGTCTGAGTGCATAACACATCAGGATTCTGAGGATCAGAACCCCTATGGCCTTGCATATACACCTCCACATCCGTGGGCGTACGGCCGGATTTGACTTTCTGTACATAAAAGTTATATTGACACATTTCTATGTAATTCAAAGTTACGACAAACTGAGACTTACCATTCGCTTAGCCAAGCGCACATGACCATCACCGCCGTAGTTGTGGAACGACTCAGTTCCACGGTTCCCCATGTTCCTTTCGGAAATGGCACGAAACTCAGGGGAACCCCACCATCTGCACAATGCCCGATAACCGTCTGATCGGGTGGCCATCCACGGCACCGACACCTACATGAAATTTTTTAAATAAAGCAAGCAGATACATGGCTTCGTGCGATATGAGAGGCAACAACCTGTTTACCTCTAGGTATTGCTCCTCCGTCAAGTAAATTGATGACCACTCGGCCTTTGTATTTGGCATCGGTCGATCATCAGCATTTGCTCTGTACCATGCCTTTATAGCCTGAATTCGTGCATAGTACATTGCATCTGCAACGACATCGTTCGCGTTATACTCAAACACGTAACGAGCGTTCATATCATATGATCCATCGTTCGGCAACTTGTACCGTTTCTGCAAAAACCATAGTGTTATCATAAAAGCAAACATATATGGAATAACTAAAATAGTATAAACAAGTCATACCCAGAATGCATCCCAAACTAGTGCCTGTGTGTTGCCAAACGTTCTACAGACACCATAGCGATAATGCTCCCAAGTGGTGGCGGGGACAGACTCGCCAGTAGGCAAAGTCACAAGACCAGGCCAGTGCAGACGAACAAGATTACCAAGAACCATGTTCACCTGCCTGTAGTGTCCTGTGCCTGTGAACGAGTCGTCGATCCAAGTCCTGCAAACAGAAATCAATGTAGAAATTAAAACATAACTTTCAATAACATTTAAGCAAAGATATGTCACTCACTTTCCACTAGGCTTTATCACAACCCGAGATTCGGGTGGAAGCTCTGGAGGTGGTCCAACAAAATGCAGCTTCCTCGTTCTCTTAACTCGAGAAGTTCCAGACCCAGCTGCAGAATCTCCACCAGCCCTAGAATCCCCAGCCCCAGAATCTCCACCAGCGTCGTCTCCAGCATCATCTCCCACATTATCTCCACCATCATCTTCAACATCATCTCTTGCATGATCCTCTACCACTAGTTCCTCAATTTCAGCATCCTATGAAACAAATAACTTACATCATACAATATTAAGTAACTCAAATAATGTAATTTAACAACTAACTTACATCTTGTGGAGGCAAATGTTCTGCCAGCGCTCTCCGTCTGCTCATGGTAGAACCTGTGCCCTGAAAAATTGAATCCTCACCCCTCGAGCTGCTCCTCGAGCTACTCCTCGACCCAAGCAAACTACGAGCTAAAGACTTCATTTTCTTTGACATCCTATTTTAACAAAAACAAGTTAGTACATAAATCGACAATAAAATAATAAAATATGCAATAAAATCATAAAATATGCAATAAAATCATGATCCATACTCGTCAATCGTAATCGTAATCAAAATCAGGATCTAGTTGCTTTCGTCGATTTAATGGACGCCAAGTAGCTTTCTTCTTTCTCGTCACTCGTTTTCTTTTTGGAGGAACCTCTACATCATTTTGATCGCCTAATAAAGATTCTTCCAACATTTCAGTTTGTACATTAAACGTGCTTGTAAGTTCTTCGTCTTGGAAAATCTGAGCAGCCCCCACTTCCTGCTCGATTTGACTTTCAACATAACCAGCATCACCAGGAGCATATAGTCGTTCACGAGGATTAACTTTGTACACTACCCTCCAATCAACCAAACCGTTTTTCTTAGATGGATATGTCATATAATACACCTGCTCGCATTGGTGGGCAAGGATTATAATGTCGTGGCCTTTTAATCTATCGTTGTGTTTGACTTCCACCATGCCATATTGATTTTCTCGCGTTGTATTTGGAGAAAACCAATCACAATCGAAGAACACCACTTTGAGTTGTTTATCTCCAAAAAACTTGTACTCGATTATATCATTAATGACTCCATAATAATTAGTCACCTTCCCTTCATCGTCGACAGCTCTAGTTACAACTCCGGAGTTTGTCGTGGCTGCTAGAGGATGATCATCTTCGAACCTTGTGGAACGGAATCTAAAACCATTGACATCATACCGACCATAACGTCTGCCAGTTACTGCTCCTAGGGATAATTGTCGAAGGTCCGGGTGTATATTGTCATTTTTATCTACATAATCTCGAAACCAACACAAGAAATTAAGTCCCCCATCTTTTCCCTCTCGACGAATCTGGTCACGTTCACAGCCAGAGATGCAATTTTGAGAATCAAATTCCCTGTTAGTACAAGGAAACAAACCTTTTAGTATCACAACAAAAATTCTAGCGGCAATGACTAAAATAAAGTTTACACTTACAGGAGAAACTGACTCATCTCTTCCATGTTGTTATACATGTAGAGTAAAGCAGTCTTCCATTCGTCGTTGGTGAAAAAGTATGTTGTGCTGGGTCCTACAGTTTTGCCCCTCCATTGAAAAATTTCAATATCACTAATAGGGGGCTCGTCGACATGATACCGCAACGTATGGGCATTGACATTGTGTTCCTCTGCAAAGTACAGGCCCGTGAACGATGCTATCTCTTTGTATTTGAATTCTTCAGCGATGCACCCTTCAACTCGTCTCTTATTACCAACCATTGCACGTAGCTTCTTTAGTGTCCTTTCGATGTGATACATCCATCTATATTGCACAGGACCTCCTACCTTAGCTTCGAATGGTAGGTGAACAAGTAGATGTTGCATCAGATTGAAGAAACCTGGTGGAAATATTTTTTCAAGTTTGCATACCAAAATCGGTATTTCTTGCTCAAGCTTCTCCATCATCTCTTTCTTTATTTCTTTGGCACAAAGATGTCTATAAAAGTAGCTTAGCTCCGCTAATGCTTTCCAGACATTATTTTTTACAAAACCACGAAACATAACAGGAAGGAGTCTTTCCATTATTATGTGGTAGTCATGACTCTTCAACCCAGAAAACTTGCCCGTCTTCAAATTCACAGACCTTCTAAAGCCCGCGGCGTAACCATCTGGGAACTTTAAGTTTTTCAACCATTTCATCAATTGTTTCTTCCTTTTAGGTTTAATACTGAAAGGAGCACGTGGCTTCTTCTGATTCTCTCCTATCTCCATAGTTGGTCTTCTACAGATTAAGGCCAAGTCTTTCCTTGCCTTAGGGTTGTCTTTTGTTTTGTCGGTGATATTCATGCAAGTGCTGATAATGCTTTCACCCATATTTCGTTCCTGGTGCATGACATCAATGTTATGCATTAGAATCAAGGCTTTCATATAAGGGAGTTCCCATAGACCACATTTGTGAGTCCAATTATGCTCGGTTCCATAACCTTCAAAACGATTTCCATGTTCGTTTAGTTTCAAATCATTAAGTCTCGCGAGAATCTCTGGACCACTTAGACGCTTGGGTGGTCCCCTCGTCACAATCGTGTCCTTTTTAAAAGCGTTCCTATCGAACCTGAACGGGTGATCCTCTGGCAAAAAACATCTATGGCAATCGAAGTAACATATCTTTCCACCAAACTTTAGTCGAAAGCATAAAGTGTCTTCAACGCATATAGGACATGTCAAAATCCCATGACAACTCCATCCAGCAAAGATACCATAAGCCATAAAATCATGAATAGACCATAAAAACGCGGCTCTCAGGTTGAACTTCTGTTTCTTGTAACAATCGTACGCCTCGACTCCTTCCCACAAAATTTTCAATTCTTCAATCAGGGGTCTCATCATCACATCGATCTTTGTTCCAGGATGATCCGGACCAGGTATTATAAGACACAAGAAAATAAATTCATATTTCATGCAAAGAGCTGGTGGAAGGTTGTATGGAACAGCAAAGACGGGCCAACATGAGTACGACGTTGCAGTTAGATTGAATGGCGAGAAACCATCTGTTGCCAAACCGAAGCGGACATTCCGCACTTCATCAGCAAAGCTGGAATCAAAAGCATCTAGTGCCTTCCATGCATCTGTATCAGCTGGGTGCACCATGACATTTGGATTCTCACGTACCCCTTCTTTGTGCCACCTCATGTGTCTGGCTGTATTCTTGGAGATGAACAAACGTTTCAACCGAGGTATGAGAGGCATGTAACGAAGCTGCTTACGTGCAATCTTCGTAGTCACGGTCAAACCATCGTCGTTTTCAACCTCAACGAATCTACGCTCACCACATACATTACACTTCTTCTCACCTGCGGTCTCCTTCCAGAAAAGCATACAATTATTTTCACAGACATCGATTTTTTCGTAGTCCATACCCAGGCCAGATAACAGCTTTTTAGACTGATACATGTCCTTTGGCATCTTGTGATTCTCCGGAAGTACATCACTGATCAAGTTCAAAAGTTCCTTGTAACAGTTGTTTGAGAATGCAAACTTAGACTTAATAGCCATAAGTCGAGTCACAAATACAAGGACGGTCACTTTTGTGTGCTCATGCAACGGCTCTTCGGCAGCTTTAAGGAGCTCGAAGAACTTCTGAACCTCAGGTGTAGCTGGATCCTCAAACTCGGTGGGTTGACCGGGGTTCTCCGAATCGACAGTTAGAAACTCATGGCGTACATCGTCAAGCATCTCTTCCATCCTATCGTAGTCCTCCTCTTCATGTGACTGAACTTCCGATACAATACGAGGAGGTGGGTCCTCACCGTGGTGCACCCACACCTCATAGTCTGGCATATAACCGTTCTTGCAAATATGTATCGACATAGTCCTCCTGTCAAGGAAATTAATGTTCCGACACTTGCTACAAGGGCACCTAACATCGGTTCCAGTCTCTGACCGAGCAAAAGCATGGTCGAGAAAAGCGTCAGTCTTGGCCACCCACTCACTTGATAGAGCACCTCTTTTCTTCCAACCTTCATACATCCATCGACGATTCTCCTCCATACTAGATACGAGACGTTAACTTAATTAGATAAGTAATGCACGGACCATCCGTTTTTATGAAGAAATCACGCCCCTACATCTGTAGGAAAGGATAGGTCCTAAACCCACCCAGGAGTGACCGACGAGGCCGTGTTTATGACAAGACATGTGGTCGTGCGAAATTTCGGCAGCATAACCCCGCTGTTCTCCAATCGCACGCCTAAAAATGGTGCAATTGGAGAACAGAGGGGTTATGCTGCCGAAACTAAGCAGGAGCACATGCTTTTGTCATAAACACGAACTCTGTCGGTCACCCCGAGGCTGTCCAATAAAGGGACAATTCCGGCCCAACATACCTCACATGCGTCGCTTGTAAGGTGTGTTGGGCCGAAACGGGTGACGCCTAGGTTTCGTTTGTTCACACTACGATACACTATGATTAACTAGAATCATCGTGTATTATTAAATAATTAAACTAATAAACCACAATACAATATTACATACGAAATAACATTGTTATGAATGACAAATCATATAAAATGACCTTATTTCCGAGGGCATAATAATTACCCTCGGAAATTTAAAATTTAAATTATCTAAAGCACCACTAAATAAACTAAAACAAGGTAATTTAATTACGTAATCAAATTTAGGCCATATAATCAACTTTCGCCAAATAATCAAATTTAGGCCATCGGATATAATAAGATAAACATTATTTAACATACTAATTATTTAATAACAACATTAGAAACTACAAAACAATATTAATATATACAAAATAAATTTAAAAATACTTACTTTGATAATATGGCGGGCGGAGATGTAGCCGGCAGCGACGGGGCACCCCTGTTGACGTGAGCGACGGGGCTAGCGTGGCGGCGACCGGCGGCCGGCGGCGACGGCGGCTGGGCGGGGAGGCGTGTGGGCGGGGCTGCGTCGACGGCGGCTGGGCGGGGAGGCGGCGCGGCGGCGCAGTGGGCGACGGCGCCGGGCAGCGGACGGCGGCGGCGCGTGGGCAGAGACAGAGAAGAGAAGAGCGCGCGCGTGGAAATGAACCGCGCGCTGGTTTCCTGCGGGATTAAAAAATCTTACCTCCGACGGCTACGCTGTCAGCCGTCAGACATAACCTTATCTCCGACGGCTGCCTTCGAGGCCGTCGGAGATAAGTACTATTTCCGAGCGCCCGTTGTGGCCGTCGGACATAAACTTATCTCCGACGGCCTCGTAGGCCGCCGTCGGAGATAAGGCGGCCGTCGGATGTTTATTAGTTTACTGTAGTGAGAGCATGCATGAGCTGCGTTTGGATGTACAACGTGTTTTTTTTTAAAAAAACTAGATTTTGTAATATCCCCGTAATCCAAAACACGGCCTGAGCGCGGCAGGAATTCCGGACACGGTCCTGAACGATTCCTTTTTTTTAATCTTCGTACAGTCGTGTACTGTTCATACTCCGAAAAATCGCCCGTGGACGTGCACGTGTTGGGTGTTGAGAACATCGGTCGCGTACGGTAGCGTCTGCAAAATCTTCCGTTCAATTTTTTTCTCCCCGGTTCTTCTTGCGAGTGGATTACTCCGAATTTATTCGACGGCAACTCGTCGTAATAAAAGTAAAAAAAATTAAAAAAAATTCCCGTGACCCCGGCGACGGCGACGGAGCAGAGTTTGGAACCCGGACCCCCCAAGTCTCGAACCCGGCCGCTATGTTTCGAGGCGGGAAAAAGTGCAACCACCACTGTTCGTTCCTCCTCCTCCTTTTTTTTCCATGCATGCATGCAAACCAGATTGGCAGGTCCGGTCAGTGTCGTTCACTTCCTCCCTGTCCCTGGTGGTCCGGTCTGGTCTGGTCTCCCAATCAAATCAAACCAACCGTGCGCAGCGCAGCGCAGCGCAGTGCAGGTGCAGCAGCTGACACGTGCGTGTGCGTGCACGGCCGCGAGCGTGAGCCGTCCTTTCCTTTCCTTTCCTTTCCCCGCCACCACCAGGGAGGGAGGGCCGGCCGATCTGCGAATTGCTTGCTGTGCAGGAGGACTACGTACTAGTAGTACCGTGTGCGTGCAGTGCAGCAGCCTAGCTGCAGCAGCATTTGCTACTGCTGGGCCGCTTTCGGCCGTGCGGAGACGTCCCCCTGTCCGAGGACGGGACGGGAGTAGTAGTAGTACTAGTACGGGACACGACGACGGAGCAGGAGCTGCTGTGCACACGTGCGGTGCCTTTTGGTTTTGGCGCGCGCCTTTCGACGGGACGCGTCGTAACAACTCACTCCTCCCCCCCCCCCCCCCCCCCCCCCCCCCCCGCCGTTGCCCGCTGCGTTTACGTGCAAGCAAGCGAGAGAGCGCTCGCTGTCAACCAACCAACAAGCCTCTTTCCTTTCCTTTTTCTTCTTCTTGTCTTCTCTTCGTTTCGTTCCTTTAATTTCTCTCCATAGCCGGCTACGAGAAGAGGTCGTAGGGGTAGTAGGCTGCCACGATGCGAAATAAACTAGCGTGGGAAAATTCGTCGTCCAACACCACCAAGAACCACTAACCGCTAGGGCTGACAATGGGCCTCAAATTTTACACTATAAAACTTAAGGATCGAATCGGATTAGGATCGGACTTTGTTTCTATTCATTTTTAAACTATAAATAAGTTAGGACCCTACTAAATTGTGAAGAGCCATTTGGATCGAGATCCATTACCACCCCTACTAACCGCCGCCCGTCCAACCCCCCAGCACATGCGCATCATTAGCGCCGTTTGCGCACAAAATAAAAAATGGAATTAAACGAGTGCGCGAGTATAAAAGGCCCGCATGATTTCGCAGGAAAAAAGAAGGCCCATCTTTCCCCGCCGTTTCTCCCGGCACAACACACCCACACCAAAAAAAAAAAGAAAAAGAAAGAAAGCGCGATCGATCATCACCGAACATTTTTTTTCTTTGATTTCGCGCGCATAAAAGCAGCAGGCAGGGGTAAAGAAGAGGACGACTAGCTAGCTAGTTCACAATAGACTGATAGACATGAGTAGGCCGTCCTGCTGATTGATTATTCATCCCTGTGCGCTGCAGAGAGCGGCCGGAGGTCGTATTCAACTATTCATGCGCATGTGACCTGCCGCCTGTCGTAAAAAAAAAATCAAACTTCAATAGTTTTAGGCTAGGTTTCAGTCTCACGAGATAAACTTTAGCAGCTTTTTAGCTACTTTTAGCTATTTAGTTATTTAAACAAGAGAGCTAATGATAGTATGATAAAATTTAACACATGTTATCTCATAAGCTGCTCACGAGGTGCTAAAAGAAGGTAAACGTGGGCCAGAGAAATCCAAATAAATTTATTCTTTTTAAGAGTTTTTACATTCTTACAAAGACATAGACTTATCGATGTAGATTCATATATAAAAGGTGCATGGGGACGTGGTGGCGGACAGACCCGGCGGCGTGAGCGTGACCCGCCGCTCCGTCGGCAGTCGCCTTGTGATTGGGGCAGTAGATGGGCTTCGTTGGAATAGTGCGAGGCGCGATGATTGACTATTATTGCTGATGGTGCTGGATTACTGTAATCATGTCGGGCGACCAGGTGATATATATGGCTACGCGCGCCATTGCACGCCCACGCATATACTAGGAACGAATAGACTTGGGGTTACCACCTAGCTAGCTCTCTAGCCGCAGGCTGCTTGTTTGGCACTTGCATTTATCATTTTTTTTATAGATACATGGGCGGCAAAAGGCTCTTGAGCTCTTTCTTGCAGGAGGAGTGCTGTGTGGGCGGCCTATGATAGGTCCAGATCAGTATATACTGTGTCCAATTGAGGGTTTGAATGTGAAAGATGGAAAGAAACAATTACAAATTGACAAGTTGAATGTGAAAAAGTAAATAATTTTTTTTATTACAAACGGGAGTTTGATTCTGTAAAATTAAGGAGAAAAAAAAAATTAAAACAGAACGCGCCAGGTAGGGGTCGAACCTACGACCTTCTGCTTAGGAAACAGACGCTCTATCCACTGAGCTACAGGCGCTTGGTGATGCTATCAATTCATTTCGTTTGAATAAATTGATTTCTCTTCCTGTTACTCACCTTGGGTGAAGAGCTGTACACCTCAGCTGCCGTGGCTCAAGCATTCCCGAAGCTATTCTTACTCTTTTTATTTTTCTGTTTCCAAAAGAGGAGGACAATAATACAGGACTCCGATACGCGATAAGCATGGATACGATTCCGTTTTTTTTCCCCCCCGCTTTGAGAACACCGGCAACGGCAAGCTGCCGTGGCACACCAAAAAACGAGCCAAATTCAACGACACACACCCCCGCTAAGCAACGGATATATACCTTTCCGCGAACGAACGAAACGAGCATCGCATCCGAACCCGATGCCCATTTCCATTCTGCTCTCGCCGCCTACTTGCGTCGCCACTTTGCGACCATTTCCAAAGCGCCACCTCTGTTACTCCCCCGTAGCCTGGCCTCCTGTGATCTGTAGCACTCACTACTGACTCTATAGTGGTAGTAGTAATTATTACCACTACACTAGTACTAATCGCTGCTCCTAAGCACGTACTAGTACGAGTAGGCGCTAAACCGGCAGCTTGCTTAGCTTTGCCTTTCAGCCCCCCCTTGGCCTTGGTGATCATTGAGTAGTGAGTGATCTGTTCGTTCTCCCTTTTTTCTCCTCCTCCCTTTACTTTACTTTACTTTACTGCTGCTGCTACCAGTAGTGCGGTTTGGAGGGGAGGTTGATCATCCATCATTTGCATTTGCATTTGCAGGTATAATTATTAGACTAGTGACAGCGTCATGATACTACTGCTAACCTGTGTGCCCTTATGATTTCTGGCTGGGCTGTGTGGATGGAGAGACGAGTAACCATCTATGCAGCATCATTGCTACCACTCCGCTAGCAGGTGTATCCATCCATCTATCTACCTATCACCGGTGATTTTGCTTTGTTTCTTTCTAACTCAAGTAATCATCAGGTCAGCCAACAAACAATTTACTACAAGCGCACAGATGTAAAGAGATGGAATGTGCTAATGCTGTGGTCGCCAAGAGTGAATTTCCTTTTCCATATGCTGGTTGGTGGCCAGCCTCCCTTTGCGGAAAACAATGACTACGACTCAGACGCTCCGGCATGCTTTCGCTGTAAAAAAAAAAAGGATCGTCAGGCAGGCAGATAGTCACCATTCTGCTTTGCTCCGACTCAGCCTCAGCAACGCACCAGGGTTACGTCAGTTCGGTAGGCTGAAGAATGGGCTTCTGCAATACAAATCTCAAACATACAACTTTTTTTTCTTCTGGATTCATCTCATGGTATTTATAACTGATGAAATAGTGTGATCCATGTATTACAGCGGGTGCTGCATAGGGGGTACTACTATATATTATTCTGTTGGAATTGTTTGCACATGTGTAGTGCAAGCGCAGCTGCCTGCAATTGCAACTCTGTGTGCCAGTACATTGCTTGAGCATCGTGTCTTAAACTCTAAGCATGCAACATATTGGAACGGGACACCAAAGCAAACGTTCTGTAGATGTAGTGCAAAGTTTGGACTTCAATTTTGGTCCTATCACAATGGTAAATGAGTTAGGGTTCTCGTTAAGTAAAGACCCAACAAAAAAGAAGAAAAAGGGAACATGGTCACAAACAACAAGATGACCGTAGCACCTGGGCTAATTTTCAGTGAAAAATGCAACTACCTCTGCATGGATCAGAAACATACGTCGAACCCAAGTAGCTCAATGACCCGCTTGGCAATCCAGAGCTTCATCACGTCCAACTTGACCTTTGACGTATCCACCTACCAAGCACAAAATCGCCGAATCAGAGGAAGCCTCTGCATTCAATAGCTATATATCTCTAAAAGTATCGACAAACAAAGGGTATGAGTGAAAGAATGAACTGACCAGATGGTCAAACTCGGACGCGAACTTCTACGTCTTGAGCAGCTTGGCTTGCTTATTTGAGAAGCTTGTATCCTGGTGAGTGGACGTCCCCTGCGAAAAACACGACAATTAGAGCAATCTCTACCAATAATAGATCCGACGAGAACAACTGTGACCAGATGAAGCACACGCTAGGTAGATCTACCGTTGATGCCACGTCGCCATGGGGTGGGAGGAGCGGAGCAGAAGACGGGTGAGCTAGGAGACAGGCTCCTGGTCCCTAGGAGTGACGAAGAGGTTTAGAGTTGGCTGGATTCGACACAACTTTTATCATCCAGTGAGCATCCTTATCCGGAGGCGAGCGCCCTAATCCTTCTCACCAGCGGTGGTGCAACGACGGAAAAAGCGGGCGAAGTTTGTTGCGAAATGGACGAGGTTTGTTGCTAGAGCGACATATGCGAAAACGCTACTGTGCGAACAAATAGGATAGAGATGGAATATGATCTGGGACCGTGGATTGATTTTGAAGAAATATAAGGGGTTCTTTGTAAAAGCTCGCGCCAGAGTAGAAGACGAGTGAGCTAGGAGGCGGACTCCCGGTCCCTAGGGGCAACGAGGAGGTTCAGAGTTGGCTGGACTCGACACCACCTATATCACTTACCATATGTTTGGTTGCCTGTATTTGCTGGTGCTTGCATCGCGGGATATAATGAGCTGGTGTTTGGTTGTTGTCAATCAGGCTCTACGCATGCGAAGTATGTGTTTGGTTACCTGCGTGCAGATGTGGAGCCAGACTCGCACAATACTTAAAGCACCCTGGACTAGGCTCTGCAGGCGCGAGCAAATTGGTCGCATCTCTGGAGCCAAGCTCCCGCCGGCCTGTCTCATGCAGCCGGGCTACGGGGAGAACCCAACCAAACAGGCAATTAGTGAGCATCCATATCCGAAGGCGGGCGCCCTAATCCTCCTCACCGATGGCGGTGCAACGACGGAAGAAGCGGGCAGAGGTTGTTGCGAAATGGACGGGGTTTGTTGCTAGAGTGACAGTTGCGAGAACGCTACTCTACGAACAAATAGGATAGGGATGTGAAATGATCTAGGACCGCAGGTTTATTTTGACGAACTACAAGGGATTCTTTGTAAAAAGAAGTCACAACCGTTGAAACTGGTGGCTTAATATATTAGAGATTAGAGACAGAGATACATCAGTCATACATGTGATTTATTTCCAGGCGAAAAAATATCAGATTGCTAAGTAAGGTGCATTTAGAATAGGACAAAGCCACCCATAAAAAATGAAAGATAGGGCAAATGGACAGGTATCGTAACATGAAGCAGCCGAAGAGCAGGATACAGTGTGCATCTTTATGTTGTCCTCCGATGTATGTTTCATCGTTGACAAGGTACCATGTAAATTTCTCCCTTTCAGTAAGTGCTTTCAGGACAACTTAGTTTCATAATAGTATAACACATGTTCGTACTTAAATTATGAAACCTCTAAAATAACAGCTTAGAATTTTGCTTGCCACATAACACAAAACTACTGCCTCATATCTCGCTCCCTTTCTTTCACCAGATCACCATGTATAGATTATGTGTTAACTACAAGACATCCTATGCAATATGTAAGCATTCTGTAATATAAACACGAGATGTGCACCGGGAACCACCGCAGCAAAATTGTTTCCAACATCACCAAGTCACATCTTTAATCCTCTGGAGATCAAGATGTCTCCGTACAGTTCATCTCCTTTCCGTTCCAGCTGAGTAACCTTGATGTAATCACAAGTTGCCAAAACTGCAGAACAAGCATTCCCATTAAATAATAAGCTCCATTCTAGCAATTACAATGAAATACCATAAACTTCAGATTCACCGTTATTCCTCTTATGTCAAATATTTTAAGCAAACTCCGTGTTCCCAGTTAGGCCTTGTTCGGTTATTTCTATATCACATATATTGAATAAGATTAAAAAAAAATAGTAGAGATTTTGACTTGCTATGGATTGAAACTCATCCACAATCCCCGGATTGGAGAGAAAACGAACGGACCCTTATGCGGCCTAGTATTGGGTTGTGTGAAACTTCTCTTTTTAACCACAATTGAGAGAAACCAGTTATGCGTTGCTGGCAATGTTTTGACAATGGCTCTAATAACTAACAACTTCATCCAGCTAAACATCAACAACAAACCTGGACACAACCAAGACCTGAAAACTAATGCGTCACCCTCCTCGATAAGGGCTAGTTTGGAGCTAAGGGGAGACGAACCCGGGAAAAGAAAACCAATGGTATCCATGAGATTGTTCACCTTGGGAAAAATGTAGAGATTCCTAGGGGATTTGAGTTTCCAAACTGTTTTTTTCTTAAACTTCACATAAAAACTTGACCTGCGGAGGGAAACACAACCTCCAGACATTATATTAATAAGAAGACCTTGCACAGGTCGAAAAAACCTTCAAACCCCTGTCACACCCGTACACAACGACACCATACCCCATGTGAGTCGAACTTAAAACCTGAGGAGTGTTCGCTCAGACCATATAACCAACTTAAGGAGTGCTACTCAGACCAAGTAACTAACTCAGGTAGAGTTTTTTTCGCGTTTTTTAAACTTCTACAATGCAAAGGTAGAGCAACAACCATCTTATAAAAAAATAAAAAAATAGTTATTTGCACCATACTGAGTAACTGAGAAAACGTTACACGGTCACTAAAATAACAAATTTGAGGAAATTGTGCCAAATTTCCTAGCAGTAAAAGGAAAGCAGGCTTGAATGGTGTTTAATTGTAACCCAACCTAATTACAGAAACCATCACTAAGCCAGTAAAGCTATCATAACTGTTTAACATCATCTCAGTGACCACTACTAGTTTTTTATTTACTTTAACAACAGTACTCTTCATTTTCCAGTCAAAGCACCATAGAGAAATACTACCTAGCTTTCAAATTATAGGTCAACAAAAGTTATGTACCTAGAAAAACAAAAAATGACCTATAATTTGGGACGGAGGGAATACATACCAGCTATTTGATAGAATAGTCGGGCTGCCCTGGCTTTGGTCATTCCATGAGCTAAATGACTTAAGGATTCAGATTGTGGGACACCTGGGGTATCGAAATGAAGTTTGAGATGCCTGCATGAAGATAACTCTAGCATCAGATAATTTATGACCCAGGCACTATGAGCAAACAAATTAAGGATATTTACGACTGGATTGTTTCTGTGATCTTGTCCATTGGATTGGAGCGCCTCTCATATGGGGTTTGAGTCGGTTCAGTTTCTTCCAGTAGGTCTGAAACGAATGCCAACAATTAAATTCTATGTTGGTTGAAACAGTTTCAAATGCTCCAGAAAACAGTTTCACATGTTTATATATAACAGAGTAAATAAATGACAGAAATGGAACCAACCAGGAGTTGGAGTAAAATTGTTAACTTCTATGTTGGTTGAAACAGTTTATGTTCCAGTCGTCCAGAGACAGTTTCACATGTTTATATATAGCAAAGGACAGAATGCAACCAACCAGGAGTTGGCACATAATCTGAAAGCCTTCTCATCTTGAAGTCCCTCACTTCCTGCTCCAGTGGAAAATCTTCCTCAACAGTATCAAGATTCCCCAAGCTTCTTGCAGATGAATGCTGCCCCCTTTTGGACCTGTGTTCAATAACCATGACATGGTCACTTTAAGAAACTAACAAAGACACTGAAGGACAGTGGGGAGCTAGACATTTTTTTTATTTGCCTGCCACTTCATCAAGGAGATTACACACTTTAGTTTCTGCACTCACTAGTTACGAGCATATACAATAAGAGGTTCTGTTGTGATGACGAAAACAACTTTAGATGGACAAGTTCTTTCAGTACCAAAATATCACATAGTCATAGTTCAGTATATAGGTGACATGCTGCTGTTACTATAAGTCAACAGTCACCTTCCACTTCCTGATGGCAATTGTACTTCTGGATCCAATTGTATAAACGCCGATCCAGAGCCACCAGAGCTTGAAGCAGACCTGCGACTTAACCCTGCTAGAGATTTACGTCATCAACTGTCTATATAAGCACAGACAGAAATTAAACTTATTCACTTTTCAACTTACCAGGACTTCCAGGAGTAACACTATGGTCACTGTGAAGAATATTGTAAGCTCTGTCATATTTTGCACTCATGTTTGCCCTGAGTTTTTCAATGCCATCTGTTAAATCCATCGGCAGACCACCTGTTTCCATCTCATACTCTCCCCCAGCCTGAAAATTCAACCACTCACCAGGGACAAATTTAATGATAATTATGATGAGTCACTAGGGAAGGGTGTTTTTCTTTTCTGAAAAGAATCTAGAATAACCTGAGGTGGTGAGTTTTTCGGTTGTGGTTCTTGTGATGATGATCGCTGCCCTCCTTTAAGAAAGTAAGAAACAGTTAAGGTTTTTCAATTGGCCTTTAGCATGTTAAAATAATATGGTTTCTTTAGTCAAGAGTGACATGATATTACAAATTATGAAGTGACCTGAAGAAGCTTTTGTGGACTTGACCTCAGTGCAGTCCTTCCAGAGCTGCATAAGTGGCTTAGGATAACATAATTCTGAGAACAAGTTGTCATGAGATATTAGAGCAACCGGGGGGATGTGCATGAGATCACTTATCTTGGTTGATCGAATAAAATTAAAATTCTGCAAGCATAAATCAGATAAATGTTGTTTATTAGAATGCATCGGTACAGAAATCTCCAGGAAAATAGGTTAGTCGAGCCAAACATACGCTGTTAAGTTTACGCCTTTTTGAGACAAGGCTTGATGCATCCTTCAGCCATGTCTGATATATGTTTCCTGGGATCATCATCTGGTTATTGTCCATAATTACTCGTGGGACTTCCCAACGTGCTTTCCGCTTTGATGCTTTCGGTGGTTGCTGCTGTGTGTAAAAGTGCTAGCTCAAGTAAACAAGTAATCCCTTTTCATACTATTTTCTAGATGTAATAAGGCTTGATAAATCATGTTTACCTTCATCTTCTGTTCCTCTTGGTCCTCTGGTCCCCCTGCAAGAGAACTTTCAGTAATTGCAGCAAGATGCTTCAAATATGGCATAAATGCAACAACACATGTACTTAAATTATGTCGAGCAGCCAGTTTGTAATATATCAGGTAACTAGTCAACCAACAAAAAAAACAAAGTTGGAAATGAGGGAAGATGAACTGTTGTATTGATAATAGATGAGGTTACAATATATAGAGACACAGGAAACCCTAACCCTAATGGGCCGGCAGCCCAACAGTGGTGCCGACCCACACACACTCACACACACATAGTCTAACATCCCCCCGCAGTCGCAACGGGGGCACCACACACGATGAGACTGGAGTAGAGGCCGAAGGTAGAAGCCGACGGGTTGAAATCCCCCCGCAGTCGCAACGTCATGATGGTGCGAATGTTGCGGCTGGAGTAGAGACCGGTGTGTGCTCCAAGAAGACGATAGCCCCTAGATGCCGAGGTAGCCGAAGTCGAGGTGGTCGCGGTCGGAAGACGCGCAGCAAAAGCCTGATCTTCGGGAGGGGTCGACGTTCGAGCGTCAACGATCGGCAGGGCGACACAGCAAAAGGGCACAGGCAGGCCGACCTTCCTGCTTCTTCGATCGACCAGACGTCAAGGAGCCCCGCCAGGGAGGCCGACAGCAGCGCATGCGGCTGCGCTGGTCATGGTGTCCGCGCCCGCGGCAGAATAGAAGGGGGGAAACGGCAGATCCGGCCGGGAAGGCCACGGCAGCGACGGATCCAGCCGGGAAGACGCGATCCAGCCAAAGGGACGGCGGATCGAGCCGGAAAGGTCGTAGCAACGTGGATCCGGCCGGGAAGGCCGCGGCAGCGACGGATCCAACGAAGGCGATGAAGGGGTGGGCAGCGGGGCGGGTCCAGCCGGGCAGGGGCCTGCGCCGGACCTGGCAAGGGGTGTTGGCGGCACCGGCGACGGGAGAAGCTCGAAGTGGGAGGCGCTGCTGGGGCGACAGCGCGAGCAATTAGGAGGTGGCTAGCGCGATGACAAGGGGATGCACGGGCAAAGATGCCGACACAGGGGAGAGGAGCGCAGGGTATCCATGCCGGGGAAGAGGTGGCTGGCACTGGTGAGGACGATGGCGCGCACAGGCCGCGCACAGGCCGCGCAGGAAGGCCGGGGGGCGCTGCGCATGGGAGCGGCGGTGCGCAGGGCGCGCAGGAAGGCCGCGGGGCGCGGCGTGTGGGGCGCGAACGTCGGGAAGGGCGCTGGATGGGGGCGCGTACACCGAGGAGGGGCGCGAACGCCGGGGAGGGCGCTGCACGCAGGGGCGGCAGCGCGCAGGAAGGCGGAAGGGAGCACCAGCAGGGCACGTCTATGCCCAGGGAATGGGCGTTGGCATGCTGGTGGAGGCAGGAAGAGAAGCCTGGCGGCTGGAAGGAAAGGGGAGGGCTCCGACAGCGGCAGGGAAGGGTGCGCTGGCGCCCATGGGCGTGGCGAGGCACGCAGCCAAGGCAGCGGGCGCGGGGGCAGAGAAGACGCGGCCGCCCGCAGCCGCCAGCGCCTTGACGGAGCCGTCGCTCCTTCTCCTAGATCTCCGTGACAGGGCGGAGTCGACGGTGGGCGGCGCAGGTAGGGGCAGCAGACCGACGGCGGCGGGAGCGAGTGTCGACGACTTGGGGGCGCCGCGCCAGGGAGGGTCGCCGGCAGGGGCCGCGCAGCAGGGGGCGCCGAGCCAGGGAGGGTGTGGGCGGCTCCGGCGACCGACGGTGGAGAGGGAGAGGCGCCGGAGCGCCGGGAGGCGGGGAAGGCCCGCGAGCGAGAAGAGGCGCGCCCCGCGACGGAGAGCTCCTCGAGGGAGGCAGCGAAGCGCTCGAGGAGCGCGGCGGAGGGGAGGCCGCCCGTGGAGGACTTGACGACGCCATCGAGGGTGAGGGTCTTGGGCGCCGAGGTGGACTTGATGGCGGCGGAGATGGCGCGCTCCCACGCCGCGTCGTCCTCGCCGGTGGCGCAGGGGCGGTGGTGGCAGGGAGAAGAGGCTCGGGCCGGCCAGGGCAGAGGAGTGGGCGGCGGCTGGGGTGTGGCCGCCCCCGGGAGGAAGGATGAGCCTCCCGGGGGAGGCGGCGGCGGCTGGCTGGTGTCGAAGGTGGAAGGAGACTTGGCCGAGGCCCGGCAGCGCGAGGGGCTCTGCTGCAGCGGCTGCTGGGTGGGAGTCAGGAAAGAAACCCTAATCTGATACATGAAGGAAGATGAACTGTTGTATTGATAATAGATGGGGTTACAATATATAGAGACACAGGAAACCCTAACCCTAATGGGCCGGCAGCCCAACAGTGGTGCCGGCCCACACACACTCACACACACACTGTCTAACATCCCCCCGCGGTCGCAACGGGGGCACCACACACACGATGAGACTGGAGTAGAGGCCGAAGGTAGGAGCCGACGGGTTGAAATCCCCCCGCAGTCGCAACGTCATGATGGTGCGAATGTTGCGGCTGGAGTAGAGACCGGTGTGTGCTCCAAGAGATGGGTACACATATTTATAGGGACTATGTGTGTGTGAGTGTGTGTGGGTCGGCACCACTGTTGGGCTGCCGGCCCATTAGGGTTAGGGTTTCCTGTGTCTCTATATATTGTAACCCCATCTATTATCAATACAACAGTTCATCTTCCTTCATGGTATCAGATTAGGGTTTCTTTCCTGACTCCCACCCAGCAGCCGCTGCAGCAGAGCCCCTCGCGCCGCCGGGCCTCGGCCAAGTCTCCTTCCACCTTCAACACCAGCCAGCCGCCGCCGCCTCCCCGGGGAGGCTCATCCTTCCTCCCGGGGGCGGCCACACCCCAGCCGCCGCCCACTCCTCTGCCCTGGCCGGCCCGAGCCTCTTCTCCCTGCCACCACCGCCCCTGCGCCACCGGCGAGGACGACGCGGCGTGGGAGCGCGCCATCTCCGCCGCCATCAAGTCCACCTCGGCGCCCAAGACCCTCACCCTCGATGGCGTCGTCAAGTCCTCCACGGGCGGCCTCCCCTCCGCCGCGCTCCTCGAGCGCTTCGCTGCCTCCCTCGAGGAGCTCTCCGTCGCGGGGCGCGCCTCTTCTCGCTCGCGGGCCTTCCCCGCCTCCCGGCGCTCCGGCGCCTCTCCCTCGAGCTCTCCGTCGCGGGGCGCGCCTCTTCTCGCTCGCGGGCCTTCCCCGCCTCCCGGCGCTCCGGCGCCTCTCCCTCTCCACCGTCGGTCGCCGGAGCCGCCCACACCCTCCCTGGCTCGGCGCCCCCTGCTGCGCGGCCCCTGCCGGCGACCCTCCCTGGCGCGGCGCCCCCAAGTCGTCGACACTCGCTCCCGCCGCCGTCGGTCTGCTGCCCCTCCCTGCGCCGCCCACCGTCGACTCCGCCCTGTCACGGAGATCTAGGAGAAGGAGCGACGGCTCCGTCAAGGCGCTGGCGGCTGTAAGTAGAGGGACTCTAACTCTCATCAAGAGGATGACACTATGAGTTGGGGCAATTTTCTGTTTATTTCTTCAAACACTACACAATGCCATACCCTTAGAGGGGTTGGGGACACATATTTATAGCCCTAGGGGCTGCACTACCACACCTTCTCACACACACTACACAACAGGATTGTCCTCTAGATGCTAAAGAGACTACAGAGGACAGTCAAAAAGCGACTGCTGTCCTCTAGATGCTAAAGCGACTACAGAGGACAGTCAAAAAGCGACTGTTGTCCTCTAGATGCTAAAGAGACTACAAAGGACAGTCAAAAAGCGACTGCTGTCCTCTAGATGCTAAAGGACTACAGAGGACAGTCAAAAGCAGGCTGTCCTCTAGATGCTCAAGACTTATTCCATCATTCTCCCCCTAAGTCTTGGGCGTCGTCTTGTGAGAAAGTTGGGCCATCCCGGACCTGGAGCAAAGCTCAACAAACTTGATCTTCCCAAGGGGCTTGGTGAGCAGGTCTGCAAGCTGATCCTTGATGTTGATGTAGCGCGCCTTGATGCTCCCTTCTGCCAAGCAGTCTCGGATGAAGTGGTATCTCAGCCGGATGTGCTTGCTCCGTTCATGGAACACGGGGTTCTTGGCCAATGCCAGAGCGGACTGGCTGTCCACCCTGAGTTCCACCGCTCCAGTGTCTCTCCCGAGGAGATCACCGAGCAGTCGAGCCAGCCAGAGCGCCTGAGTCGAAGCAGTGGACGCCGCTATGTACTCGGCCTCGCAGCTGGACATGGCCACCACCTGCTGCTTGACCGACTGCCAGCTAATGAGGCACTTGCCGAGGAAGAAGAGGATCCCGCTTGTGCTCTTGCTAGTGTCGATGTCGCCGGCGTGGTCGCTGTCGCTGTACCCGACAAGGTGTGCCTCCCCAGGGCACCTCGGGTAGTAGAGACCGTGGTCGAGAGTCCCCGCAACATAGCGGATGATCCTCTTCACAGCCTGCTCATGCTCCGTCGTCGGTCGCTGCAAGAACCGACTAACGTAGCCGACGGAGTATGCCAAGTCAGGTCGTGTGTGGACGAGGTAGCGAAGGCTCCCCACAAGACGCCGGTACTGAGTAGCATCCACCTCCTCCGTCGTGCTGTCGCGACTCAGCTTCAGCCTCTCCTCCATCGGAGTGAGAGCTGGGTTGCAGTCGGTGAGCCCAGCCAGCTCAACAATGCGCCTGGCATAGGCGGTCTGGCGAAGTGTGATCCCGGAGTCTCCCTGGTGCACCTCAATCCCCAGGTAGAAGGAGAGATGCCCTAGGTCACTCATTTGGAAGGTGGCCTTCATCTCTTCCTTGAACGCTGCCACCTCTGCATCCTTGGCGCCGGTGATCACCAAGTCGTCGACGTAGACACCCACCAGCAGGGCATTTTCTCCATTGCCCCGCCGATAGATGGCCGCCTCGTGCGGGCTTGGCATGAAGCCCATCCTCTTGAGCGTGGAATCCAGCTTGGCATTCCACGCCCTTGGTGCCTGTCGCAAGCCGTAGAGAGCCTTGCGCAGGCGCAACACCTTGCCCTCCTTGCCAGGGATCGCAAAACCTGGCGGCTGGTGTACGTAGACCTCCTCCTTTAAGTCGCCGTTAAGAAACGCCGACTTGACATCCATGTGATGAACATGCCAGCCCTCCAGGGCTGCCAGCGCGAGGAGGAGTCGCACGGATTCCATCCGTGCTACAGGGGCGAAGGCATCGTCGAAGTCGATCCCCTCCTGCTGCAAGAAACCGCGTGCCACCAAGCGAGCCTTATGCTTGACGATGGCACCGGCTTCATCCCTCTTTAGTTTGAACACCCACTTAAGGGTGATCGCGCGATGACCATGAGGGAGATCAGCGAGCTCCCAAGTGCGGTTCGTCTCAACCGCGTCCATCTCCGACTGCATCGCAACACGCCAAGCCGCATGTTTCTCGGCCTCCGCGAAAGACCGAGGCTCACCATCGTCGCATGCAAGATGCAACTCTCCCGCCAGAATGCGAGATGCAGGGCCTGGCACCGACGGGTCGAGGAGAAGGCCCTCCACCCTTCGATACCGCAACGGCTCGCCGTCGTAGCACGCGTCGACGTGCTCCTCGTCGCGGGACAGAGGGGTCACGAGCTCCACTGGGTCGTGCTCGACACGAGCTGGTGTCGGAGAAGACGTTCCCGGAGAGGGTACCGTCGGTGCTGGAGTACGTGGTGGCGAAGAGCTCGTTGTAGCCGGAGTCATGGCTGGAGTGCGCGGTGGTGAAGAGCTCGTTGTAGCAGGAGCTGGAGAGTGTGGCGCTAGAGTCGGTGGAGACTTGGGGGCTGGGGTAGACGTGCTCGGAGAAGAGGTGCCTACTCCCCCAGCTCCCTCAAAGTGGACGTACTCGATGGTGAAGTCGTACGTCGGAGTCGTGTCGTCGTCCACCGCCTTGTCCCACGCCCATCCTCGCCCTTCGTCGAACACTACGTCGCGCGCCGTGCGCACACGCTGTGTTCTTGGGTCAAGGATGCGGTAGGCCTTCGAGCCTTCCGCGTAGCCAATGAACACCCCTGGGGTGCTCCTATCGTCGAGCTTGCTGATGTGGCCAAGCTCCTTGGTGAACGCGAGGCAGCCGAAGACCCGTAGGTGAGAGACCGCCGGCTTGCGCCCATGCCAAGCCTCGTACGGTGTCATCCCGTTGAGAGCCTTGGTGGGCGAGCGGTTGAGGATGTAAACCGCTGTCACCACCGCCTCTCCCCAGAAGACAGCTGGCATTCCTCTCTGCTTGAGGAGAGCCCGAGCCATCCCCACAACCGTCTGGTTGCGCCGCTCGACGACGCCGTTCTGTTGCGGGCTGTACGGCGCGGAGTAGTGGCGCTGAACGCCCTCATCCGCGCAGTACGACGCGAACTCAGCCGCCGTGAATTCGCCGCCGTTGTCGGTGCGCAGCACGCGCAGCTTGCGGCCGCACTCCGCCTCCGCAGCGACCTGCACACGCCTGATGGCGTTCGCAGCCTCTCCCTTGCTGCCAAGGATCATCACCCACATGTAGCGGGAGAGATCGTCGACGAGCAGCAAGAAGTAGCGTCGTCCTCCTGGTGTGGCTGGTGTCACCGGGCCACACAAGTCCCCATGCACGAGCTCGAGCCTCTCCTTGGCTCGGAAGCTCGACTGCTGGGGAAAGGGGAGTCGTCTCTGCTTTGTCAACACGCAGACATCGCAGAATTGCTCCACATGGTCAAGGCACGGCAGGCCTCGTACCATCTCCTTGGCGCTGAGCCGCTTCAGGGCTTCGAAGTTAAGGTGCCCGAAGCGCTCGTGCCACTGCCATGCCCCGTCGTCTCGACGAGCAGCAAGGCAGCAAGGTTGTGCCACCTTCACATTGAGGATGTAAAGCCGATTTGCACTCCTGCGTACCTTGGCAAGAAGGCGACGAGAGGGATCCCAGATCCTCATGACTCCGTGCTCGACCTCCACGCGCGAACCGTTCTCATCCAGCTGTCCCAAGCTGATGATAGAGTTCCTCAACGCGGGGATGTAGTAGACTCCGGTGAGCAGCCTGTGCTCACCAGACGCGGCGGTGAAGACGACTGAGCCGGCGCCCTTGATCTCTACGCCGGAGGCGTCCCCAAACTTGACGGAGCCTCGGACGCTAGAGTCAAGCTCGGTGAAGAACTCCCGTCGGCCGGTCATGTGATGAGTGGCACCGGTGTCGAGGCACCATCCTTCGATCATGTCCTTGTTGGAGCCGTCGCCGAGGAAAGCGCGTGCTTTCGACTCATCAAGGTGGAGGAGTGCCGCTGCGGCCGGTGCCGCTGGAGATGGCTCGATGCTTGCATGTGCCAGGAGCAGGGCCTCCTCCTCCGCCTCCGCCTGTGCGACGTTGGCCTGGCCACGTCGTGGCTGCCGACAATCCCTGGCCCAGTGGCCAAGCTTGCCGCAGTTGTGGCAGCCGTCGTCTCGTGCCGGCTTCTTGTTGCCGACGGCGCCGCCTTGGGCACCTCCACGTGCACCACCCTCAGCATGTCCTCGCGCCCCGGCCTGGGCGCCTCCACGCGCCTTGCGCGGCTTGCCGCGTTTGCGGCCTCGTGTCGAGGAGGACTCCCCCTTCTTCTTGTCACCCTGGCAGGCCTCCCACTGCTCCCGAGTGAGATGTAGCTTCCCGCCGATAGTGATAGGCCCAGAGAGAGCCTGTGGTTCGTCGCCGTCGACCACCTTGAGGCGACCAATCGCCTCTTCGATCGTCATCGTGGAGAGGTCTAGCAGAGACTCGATCGAGCGAGCAATCTGCTTGTACTTCTCGGGGATGCAACGGAAGAGCTTCTCAACAGCTCTCTCCTCATCGTAGGTGTCGTCGCCGAACTGCACCATCTTCTGCAACAGAGTGTTGAGGCGGAGAGCAAAGTCATCAACATCCTCACCTGGCTTGAAGGCCAGGTTCTCCCACTCCTTGCGAAGTGCCTGCAGTGTGGTCTTGCGGGCACGATCGCTGCCGATGCGGGTCGCAGCGATGGCGTCCCAGGCCTCCTTGGCAGTCCGCTTCTGGGAAAGCGAAAACTGCATCTCGGGCGGGACTGCAGCAATGAGGGCATCCAGCGCCCGCCGATCCTCGTGGTAGTCGACGTCGTCGTAACGAACTGCTTCCCACATGTGGCGAACCTGGAGCCGTACCCTCATCACCGCGACCCACTCGACGTAGTTGGTCTTGGTGAGGGTAGGCCACCCACCGCCGGGACCGATGTCCCTGACAATGGCCTGGGCCATGCGGCGACCATGGTACCGATCCGGGGAGGGAGAACCGCGCCGCCTATAGAGGCCGCGATCTCCGTCGACTCGGTCGCCGCCGCCGGGAGCACCGCCGGCGCGTCTACGCCCGTCTGGGCTGCCGCCGCGTGCGCCCCCGCCAGGAGCGCCGTCAGCGCGTCGGCGCCTATCCGGGCTGCCGCCACGCGCGCCCCCATGGGGATGCGCGGCTGCCCACTGTGCCGCCTGCTCTCGCGCTGCTTCCCTCGCCAGCCTGAGCTCTTCGTCGGTGTTGTCGTCGACAGAAGCAGAGCTGCCAGCTCTACTGCCGCGCAGAACCTCGAGCTCTGTTGCCGCCGCACGTGCAGCATCCGCCGCCTCCGCTGCTTCTACTTCCGCTCTCGCTGCTGCCAGTTCCGCCGCCGCCAACCGTGCTGCCCTTGCCGCTGTCGCTGCAGCCGCTGCTGCTGCTCGCTCTCGTTCTTGTGCCGCGGCGACCTCGGCTTCCTGCTGGCGCCGCGCACTCGAAGTGACCGAGCGTAGGGACATGGTGGGCTAGTGAGGGGTCGCTGCGTGTGGAAGAGGCTGTCTCAGACGAAAGGTTGCTCGTCTGAGCAGGAGAGGAAGGAACAGTTGGAGCTCTTGCTGCCGACTGAGTGTGGGGAGAGGCGCGGGAAGGAGATGAGCAAGAGATGTTTAGGCTACAGGATAGTTTGCCTCTGATACCAATTGTAAGTAGAGGGACTCTAACTCTCATCAAGAGGATGACACTATGAGTTGGGGCAATTTTCTGTTTATTTCTTCAAACACTACACAATGCCATACCCTTAGAGGGGTTGGGGACACATATTTATAGCCCTAGGGGCTGCACTACCACACCTTCTCACACACACTACACAACAGGATTGTCCTCTAGATGCTAAAGAGACTACAGAGGACAGTCAAAAAGCGACTGCTGTCCTCTAGATGCTAAAGCGACTACAGAGGACAGTCAAAAAGCGACTGTTGTCCTCTAGATGCTAAAGAGACTACAAAGGACAGTCAAAAAGCGACTGCTGTCCTCTAGATGCTAAAGGACTACAGAGGACAGTCAAAAGCAGGCTGTCCTCTAGATGCTCAAGACTTATTCCATCAGCGGCTGCGGGCGGCCGCGTCTTCTTTGCCCCCGCGCCCGCTGCCTTGGCTGCGTGCCTCGCCACGCCCATGGGCGCCAGCGCACCCTTCCCTGCCGCTGTCGGAGCCCTCCCCTTTCCTTCCAGCCGCCAGGCTTCTCTTCCTGCCTCCACCAGCATGCCAACGCCCATTCCCTGGGCATAGACGTGCCCTGCTGGTGCTCCCTTCCGCCTTCCTGCGCGCTGCCGCCCCTGCGTGCAGTGTGTGTGAGTGTGTGTGGGTCGGCACCACTGTTGGGCTGCCGGCCCATTAGGGTTAGGGTTTCCTGTGTCTCTATATATTGTAACCCCATCTATTATCAATACAACACAGTTCATCTTCCCTCATGGTATCAGATTAGGGTTTCTTTCCTGACTCCCACCCAGCAGCCGCTGCAGCAGAGCCCCTCGCGCCGCCGGGCCTCGGCCAAGTCTCCTTCCACCTTCGACACCAGCCAGCCGCCGCCGCCTCCCCCGGGAGGCTCATCCTTCCTCCCGGGGGCGGCCACACCCCAGCCGCCGCCCACTCCTCTGCCCTGGCCGGCCCGAGCCTCTTCTCCCTGCCACCACCGCCCCTGCGCCACCGGCGAGGACGACGCGGCGTGGGAGCGCGCCATCTCCGCCGCCATCAAGTCCACCTCGGCGCCCAAGACCCTCACCCTCGATGGCGTCGTCAAGTCCTCCACGGGCGGCCTCCCCTCCGCCGCGCTCCTCGAGCGCTTCGCTGCCTCCCTCGAGGAGCTCTCCGTCGCGGGGCGCGCCTCTTCTCGCTCGCGGGCCTTCCCCGCCTCCCGGCGCTTCGGCGCCTCTCCCTCTCCACCGTCGGTCGCCGGAGCCGCCCACACCCTCCCTGGCTCGGCGCCCCCTGCTGCGCGGCCCCTGCCGGCGACCCTCCCTGGCGCGGCGCCCCCAAGTCGTCGACACTCGCTCCCGCCGCCGTCGGTCTGCTGCCCCTCCCTGCGCCGCCCACCGTCGACTTCGCCCTGTCACGGAGATCTAGGAGAAGGAGCGACGGCTCCGTCAAGGCGCTGGCGGCTGCGGGCGGCCGCGTCTTCTCTGCCCCCGCGCCCGCTGCCTTGGCTGCGTGCCTCGCCACGCCCATGGGCGCCAGCGCACCCTTCCCTGCCGCTGTCGGAGCCCTCCCCTTTCCTTCCAGCCGCCAGGCTTCTCTTCCTGCCTCCACCAGCATGCCAACGCCCATTCCCTGGGCATAGACGTGCCCTGCTGGTGCTCCCTTCCGCCTTCCTGCGCGCTGCCGCCCCTGCGTGCAGCGCCCTCCCCGGCGTTCGCGCCCCTCCTCGGTGTACGCGCCCCCATCCAGCGCCCTTCCCGACGTTCGCGCCCCACACGCCGCGCCCCGCGGCCTTCCTGCGCGCCCTGCGCACCGCCGCTCCCATGCGCAGCGCCCCCCGGCCTTCCTGTGCGGCCTGTGCGCGCCACCGTCCTCACCAGTGCCAGCCACCTCTTCCCCGGCATGGATACCCTGCGCTCCTCTCCCCTGTGTCGGCATCTTTGCCCGTGCATCCCCTTGTCATCGCGCTAGCCACCTCCTAATTGCTCGCGTTGTCGCCCCAGCAGCGCCTCCCACTTCGAGCTTCTCCCGTCGCCGGTGCCGCCAACACCCCTTGCCAGGTCCGGCGCAGGCCCCTGCCCGGCTGGACCCGCCCCGCTGCCCACCCCTTCATCGCCTTCGTTGGATCCGTCGCTGCCGCGGCCTTCCCGGCCGGATCCACGTTGCTGCGACCTTTCCGGCTCGATCCGCCGTCCCTTTGGCTGGATCGCGTCTTCCCGGCTGGATCCGTCGCTGCCGTGGCCTTCCCGGCCGGATCTGCCGTTTCCCCCCTTCTATTCTGCCGCGGGCGCGGACACCATGACCAGCGCAGCCGCGTGCGCTGTTGTCGGCCTCCCTGGCGGGGCTCCTTGACGTCTGGTCGATCGAAGAAGCAGGAAGGTCGGCCTGCCTGTGCCCTTTTGCTGTGTCGCCCTGCCGATCGTTGACGCTCGAACGTCGACCCCTCCCGAAGATCAGGCTTTTGCTGCGCGTCTTCCGACCGCGACCACCTCGACTTCGGCTACCTCGGCATCTAGGGGCTATCGTCTTCTTGGAGCACACACCGGTCTCTACTCCAGCCGCAACATTCGCACCATCATGACGTTGCGACTGCGGGGGGATTTCAACCCGTCGGCTTCTACCTTCGGCCTCTACTCCAGTCTCATCGTGTGTGGTGCCCCCGTTGCGACTGCGGGGGGATGTTAGACTATGTGTGTGTGAGTGTGTGTGGGTCGGCACCACTGTTGGGCTGCCGGCCCATTAGGGTTAGGGTTTCCTGTGTCTCTATATATTGTAACCCCATCTATTATCAATACAACAGTTCATCTTCCTTCATTCTTTTTGTCAAGTACAAGAGGTTGAAATACGACATAAATTGAGGATCAGAAATATAGTTGTGCTTAGTGATTATTGGTAAGACAATGGATCACATTGACAAAAGAGTGAGACATGCCACATAGCAGCTAGAAGAATCGACAATTGCAACCAAGGATGCACTCCCCCCTTATTCAGGTGGGAAAATGTCGATACCCTGAAAACAGGGTACCCGCTCCTACTATGTCAAGATGTGTCCTCGGGGGCCACCGTTAAGGATTTCACAGGTAGTCGGCCCAGCACGGGGTTAAGACCCACCATATGGAGTCATGACGAGCCCATGCTTGCCTCCTGGGCTGGGTGACCGTCTCCATCAAGCCCCATAAAGAGAGGAATCAGCAACCTCAGTTATAGGTTAGGGACCCTGCAAATAGGACCTGGACCTCCTTGTGTCCCAACGGATCCCCAGCCAAAGGGATCCCCTCAGGTATGGCTCCATGTTTCAGAACGGCTTCGGGTATGAAAGATACAATCTGGACCTCAGGCGAGGTGAGGTCCGGAGTCACCACGTGTCCAGGCAAGGGTGGCGGTAGCCCGGATCCCCTCAGGTACGGCTTGAGCCCGTGGTCAGGAAATACTTGGTAAACAGTGTCACTACTTATCCCCAGGCCTGCCCCTCACCCAGGCAGGGGTCCGGTGCTAACACGTGGCCAGACGCCCTTAGTGTAAGCCACCGGACGATGCACGATGAAAGCCTCTGATATAGGTCCCGTTAGCATTGAGTACAGATGGGACACATACTTGCCCGCATCAGTAGCAGGTAGCGTGTCCCTAGCATTAAATGCACGCGGCGCCTCAGGCCTGTAACGTGCGGATTTTACTGTCGCACGTTACCGAGGCAAGGGCATTGACCCAATGCGCCGTTTGGGCACCCTTCATTATGACTTCCACTGTGCCTCATGCGTTACCGAGGCATGAAGGGACGGACAAAGAAGACTGGACGACACCACCCGTTACACCCTACACACGGCAGTGTATCAGACTATGTCGTAACCTACATCAAGGTCTGTGTTCCGATTAGACGGGATAAGGTGGCAGGATAAGGACGCCAGAAGATCGTGCAGTACCCAAGAAGGGATACGAGCTCAAGAAGACCTAGCGTTATCAACGATATCCAGTTGTTTACTGCTCCATATTGTAAACTCTTCTAGGCCTACCTGTCAAAGCCTAAACTCCCTTGTAACGTGCCTCCCTTGGACTACAAAAGGGAGAGCACTTGCTCTGTAGTAGGGGAGGGCAATTCACACACAGACCTTCGACTCCCCAGTTCTTAAACAATACAACTCACAATGGATGTGTTATGGTGGGTAAAACATATGAAAGGCGGCCCAAGCAGCCCATAGGCCAGGCCACGCCAGGAGATCAAGATTAGAGGGATAATGATAAGTTTGTTTAGATTAGATATCAAAAGGAGAAATAGTAGGAGTTTGTTAGAGAATAAATAGGGGTGGCAACAGTTTATGTGCGCCTATACTGGACTATATAAAGTCCTTAGTTTGTACCTAGGAGGATTAGCAAAGATCAATCTAAGAAGAGTATTGCTCCTTGCCACATTCTGTTTCAGCCGTGCGCCAGCACGGCTCCCTCTCGCCCTCAATCGTCAAGGCCTCGCCCTACTACCCACTCATACAACCTCAGAAGTCGAGATCATTACAATCTGGTATCAGATATGTCAGGTCACGATGAGGAAGATAGCACGACAGCCACTGCCCTCCAGCCGTCCCTGGCGTCCATCGCCGCGACACTAGGTGAAGTCCAACGCCAGCTCTGCGACTTTGCCCAGCAGATGTCTTCCATCTCCTCCCGTGTTGCGGCCGTCGAGGCATGTCCATCTGCATCCACGCCAGCCACCCCGCAGCAGGACATTCCCTATGGCCTGCCGGGATACGGCGGCATCCCCAAGGTACCGGTGAACATCAACCTTTGCCAGTCACGACACATCCTACCCCCACAGCCCCCTTCCAATCCATCGTCTACCCCTTCCTCATTCCCCATCACCACTACCATCATCCCCCCCACCGGAATATTCAGGAGCACCATTCTCTCAACCAGCGATGAGTGTTCCTCGCTTTCATCGATTGGAGTTTTCATTGTTTGATGGTAAAGAAGACCCCATTGGATGGATCAACAGATGCGAGCAATTCTTTGAAGGACAACGTACGCTGGAAGAAGAGAAGGTGTGGCTTGCCTCATATCACATGACAGGAGTCGCTCGGACTTGGTACTGTCAACTCCAGCGCGACGAGCCACCATTGTCATGGAATTCTTTCAAGCAGTCCTGCCAGCAACGGTTTGGTCCTCCGCTGCGCAGCAACCCTCTCGGTGAATTGGCCTGGCTTCCCTTCCGGACAACCGTAGACGACTACCAGGAAAGGTTTTGGGACCTTCTTGCCCACACGGCGCCCCTCACCCAGGAACAAAAAGTCCAGCTATTCACCGCAGGCCTCCCAGAACGCATCAAAATTGATGTCGAGTTGATGGCACCACGGAACCTTAATCACGCATTAAGCTTGGCGCGCGCATATGAACGACGTTCTCAAGTGCTTGATGGCAACGTCATAGCAGCACCCACCAAGCCAGTGAGACCGCCCCAACGACCATCAGTTCCAATCCCAGCAACACAGCCAACAGTGCCAGCCACAGGCAATGCAGCGCAGCAGCCACCATTCAAGAAGCTCACATCTGGAGAGATGGCAGAACGCCGAAAGCTAGGGCTTTGTTACAACTGTGATGAACAATATGTTTGCGGCCATCGGTGCCCCTGGTTATTCTATTTGGAAGTAGCTGACTTCGAAGAGGATACTGTCACAGAGGAAGTTGATGAGGAGCCAAAACCAGTTATCTCTCTACATGCTCTGACAGGCATCAGATCAGAGGACACCATGCAGATTCAAGTAAAAATGAATGATAAATTGCACACTGCATTACTGGATACAGGCTCCACACACAATTTTGTCAACCTCAACACAGCCTTGTCATTGCAATTGGAAGTCCGCTCAAGCCGAGGTCGGGTAGCTGTAGCAAATGGCGACAAGATCGACTGTCATGGCCTTGCCAACAGTCTCAGACTATGTGTGGGTCCAGATATTTTCACCATGAATGCTTATGCTATTCCACTGGATTCCTTTGACATCATCTTAGGGGTTCAGTTCCTGCACACTCTTGGTCCCATCCTTTGGGACTTAGCCAACATGACTCATGAGCATGGCGTTCTGGAAGAATGGTTACCAAGTTTTGTGGAAAGGGTTGAATTCTACTCGCAGCATGATGCACAAGCCACTTTCAGCATGTGTTTCAACATCAAACCCGACACCAATGATGGACTCCCTAGTCCAGCAATTTGATGATGTTTTCTCATCCCCAACGGGTCTCCCTCCAGCACGACCATGTGATCACCGCATCCACCTGATGCCAGGCACAACACCAGTGGCGGTACGTCCTTATAGATACCCTCAGCTGCAGGGCAGTATTCTGCATGCTCGGCTTATAAGGGTTTCTTCTCTGGCTCTGTTGGTTTTGAGCATTACAAAATGGTCTGGAAATCTTGGGCACCTCCTAAGTGTAGGTTCTTCCTTTGGCTGGTGGCCCATAATAGGTGCTGGACTGCAGACAGACTTGAAAAAAGAGGACTAAATCATCCTCGTGAAGGCTAACCATGTGCTAAAGTAGGGGTCAAGGCGGGCACCGAGACCTAACCTGTCGGCCTCAAGCCTATGGCGCTCGAGGTAGGCCGTGTGTCAACCTGGTAGGCTCGGGCGCATGGCATTCAGAGTAGTTGCCGACTCTCTCCCCTAAGCACCGCCTTTGGGCATCGCCGAGGAGCAAAAGGTTGTTGCTTGCCCTTCGTGTTGGAGGAAGGTAGCACCGCCAGCAAGACAGAAGAGAGCGTCAACCACCTCTCCATCCTCGACAGCCAAGCGTCTGTCGCCTGACCGTCGCCTAACCTCGCCCTCGACCAACGCTAAGGCCCGGATCATCGGCGGTGGCACAAGCTTATGACGTTTGGGGTATGCTGTGCAGACCAGCATTCCGGGACCCATGGCGTCCAGGGTAGCCGTCGACGACACCCAAAATGCTCCGCCTACGGCCATCACCGACCTGACGTAGGCTGCTGCTTACCCTTCCAGTCTGAAGGATAGCAGTACCCCAATAAGGCAAAAAGGGTGTCAGGCCAACGACGGCTACAACAACATCAACCTCGCCACGACAAAAGGCAGCCTGTCGGCAGTGGGAGACCCTTACAGGGACATTCACGCGCTCCGAAGGGGTTCAATACCGGCGCCAAGACCCAACTCGCCTGCCACAAGCTCCATGGCGTTCATGGTAGCAGAAGGGACGTTGCTCACCCTTCGAGTCAGATGCACAACGGAGCTCAGGCGGTCTTGGTCAGCCTCGCACCTTCCATCTGTAAGGTAGCATGAGAACAAACTATTCCTTTATAATAGGTTACCATCTGTCTGTGATCCGGACCAGTAAAGATCCGCTCAAGTAAACCCGGCCTCTAGCGCCATCCGTGATCAAGACCGGTAAGAGTTTCCCCCTTTGTAAACCTGGCCTCTGGTATGCAGATTTTTGGTGACCAGCTATGAAAGAAGAAAGTGTTCTCATACATCAGTTTCTTTTCCTTTTTACAAAGCCTTACCACCCTAAGGCACCATGCTTTTGTTGTAAGTCATGAGAACTGAATTATGTAGTTTCTCTTGCACTTAGTTTGAAGTCCCGCTTGACGATGAATGTGGAATGAACGACTAAGGACTTAAGTCTAAGGGAAAGGTCCACATTCTCCCGGATGGTCCGGAGCTAGGTAGCCGCTTAGCCAGGTCCCGTACCGTAAGCCTACACCTTCCACCGCACGAGAATAGCTGACTTAGTACTTGGGGGTCTGGGCTACAGTCAGATTCAAGGGGCTGGCTTCAAACTAGGTTCAACAAGTTTAAGTTACATGGTTCAGAGGATTGAATGCACAATACAAGCAAAGGCCTTAAGGGAACGTCGCTGGTCCCAGACCACGTCCTGGATGGTCCTTGGCCTTGTGAAGGCCTCGAACCTCCAAAGCTACCAAAGCTCTAGGAAAAGGGGAAAAGGAATCCAATAAACACAGTTGGAGGTGTACACATCAAGAACAGCCTGGTAGGGGTTCGTCCCCGTAAACCCGGACTTACCACAAACGGTTCATAATACGGTGAGGCCGCTCGTATAAACCCGGTCTCTGCGCCCTCTGTGGTCCAGCCCGGTAAGAGTTGATCTTATAAACCCGAACCTCCTCAGGATCTCTATGCAAGGTCTCAAGCATCCGAAAAAAGAGGAAGGGTTTTTGCTCTCAATCCAGCTCGAGGTGCACAAACATTATCATATCCTTGGCAAAGGTATGTTTTCTTTTTTTCCGCCTCCCTCTTGAGATCCTTAGCTTCGCTGTTGTCATGAAATCTGGATTATGTAACCAGCTTTGCTGCTCAGTTTATATCCCCACTTATTACCGAACGAAGGCACAGGTTGACTGGCACCTGGTCTAAAGGAAAAGTCCACATTCTAGCAGGTGGTCCGGAGCTAGGTAGCCGCTTAGCCTGGTCCTGTGTCGTACGCCTACACCTTCCACCGTCCCAGAATAGCTGGCTTAGTACTTTTTGGACTAGGTACCTAACGGGCCTACGCCTCATTCAAAATTAAGGTTGGATCTTATAAACTCTGCCTAGCAACAACCCGGCTACATAATTCAATAGAATGAGTACAACAAAGCTAGGATCTCGAGGGTACACCGCTAAGCACTACTCCTAAACCATTCACGGAATACCATATGCTCCTAAGCACTATTCCTAAGTCGAACTCCGGAGTAGCTCCCTGGACTAAAAGCAATCCCCCACAACTGGGAAAAACTTCAGGGAGCCTTAGCGGCTGGGGCGGAAAAGAAAATAATCCTTGCCTTCCCATAACTGGATAAACACGAGGGCAGTACCACTTTCTTTGTCTTCATGCAGCAATAACAGTGTGCCGGCAAGCAACCCACTCAACGTGAAGGCTACATGCACGAAGCTGCTGCACAAGGTTGACATTTCTGGAACAAGACGGTATGGCCCCACCTGCGGGTTTGCCGCCTCACCCGAGGTGAGCCCAGGGGCCACTGTCGCTACCCTGAAAACGGGGTACCCACTCCTGCTATGTCAAGGTGAGTCATTGGGGGCCACTGTTAAGGATTTCACGGGCAGTCGGCCCAGCACGGGGCTAAGGCCCACCGTATGGAGTCATGACCAGGCCAGGCTTGCCTCCAGGGCTGGGTCGTCGTCTGCATCAAGCCCCATAAAGGGAGGAATCAACAACCTCAGCTATAGGTTTGGGACCCTGCAAATAGGACACAGATCTCCTTGTGTCCCAACGGATCCCCAACCAAAGGGATCTGGAGGAGACATAGGAGAAGGCGCTCTCTGGTTACAACACCAAGTCTTTAGAACGATTCCGGGTATGAAAGATACCATTCGTACCTCAGGCCAGGTGAGGACTGGAGTCACCACGTGTCCAGGCAAGGGCAACAGTAGCCCGAATCACCTCAGGTACGACTCGAGCCCATGGTTAGGAAAGACATGGGAAGCAGTGTCACCACTTATCCCCAGGTCTGCCCCTCACCTAGGCAAGGGTCCGGTGTTAACACGTGGCCAGACGCCCCTAGTGTAAGCCATCGGGCGATGTCTGGCGAAAGCCTCTGACATAGGGCCCGCCAGCATTGAGTACAGATGAGACGTATACTTGCCTGCATCAATAGCAGGTAGCGTGTTGTTGGAACTCGCTAACTCGCGGTCAGCCAAGCTCGAACAGTGGAAGAATAGGAAACAATTTGATGTCGTTTAACACAAATTATTAGGGCAATATTGTTTTTCTCCGTCCCCCACAATGGTGCAGTACGAGGGTATTTATAGGTAACCGAGGGTCGGCACTGCCCCGTCAAATACAAATGTACCCTCGGTTACCTACGATATCCCCGGAATATTCCCCCTTGGGGGGTTACAGTGGGTCATTACAGCGTAATTAATTACAAACACGGGCTGATCCGCTAACAGTCCTACTTGCGTAGCGGCCTGCGAGCTAGATCTCACAGCGTGGGCCGACTACACATGGGCCCCCCTATTACAATTGGCGGTAGATCACAGCGCATGGTCTTCGCAGTCCATATCCTCCGCCGACGGAATTCTCGATGGTCTTCGCTCTGGCCCGTCCTGGTGAAAGGGGTGCCCGAGTCTTCGGACTCTTCGTGTTCTTCGAAGCGTGGTCGCTCTTCAGGCCTTCGCACCCTCCAGTCCTTGACCCTTCGTTATTGTGGTTTCCCGAGCGAGGGGGCGTTGAGCCTTCGCCCCAACACGTGTCCCTGGCATTTAATGCACGCTACATCTCAGGCCTGTAACGTGTGGATTTTACTGTTACCCGCATGTTACCGAGGCAAGGGCATTGACCTAATGCGTCGTTTAGGCGTCCTTCATTATGACTTCCATTGTGCCTCGTGTGTTACCGAGGCATGAAGGGACGGACGGAGAAGACTGGACGACACCATTCATCACACCCTACGCACAACAACGTATCAGACTACGTCGCAACCTACATCAAGGCCTATGTTCCGATTAGACATGACAAGGTGGCAAGATAAGGACGCCAGAAGCTGGAGTAGTACCCAAGAAGGGATACGAGCTCAAGAAGATCTAGCGTTGTCAGCGCTATCCAGTTGTTTACCGCTCCATATTGTAAACTCTCCTAGGTCCACCTGTCAAGGCCTGAACTCCCTTGTAATGTGTCTGCCTTAGACTATAAAAGGGAGAGTACTTGTTCCGTAGCAGGGGAGGCCAATTCACACTCAGACCTTCGACTCCCCAGTTCTCAAGCAATACAACTCACAGTGGATGTAGGGTAATACGCTCCGACGACCTGAACCACTCTAAACCCTTGTGTTCATCTAGAAGGCCAGGCAATCACCTAAGCCTACTCCTCATCTGAGGATCAGGGCAGGTGCAATCCACCACTCGGCCGAAGGATTCTCCCCTCCGACAGAAACTATACCCCCCGCCTCCCCAACTCGTCAAAAGAAAGATGCTCTCCCTAGCCTTTAATCCTAAAAAAGTCCTACTGTAGCCATTTGAGTATGTACAAAGGCAATGAGAGATAAAGTGTGAATTGTTTTTGGAATACTCCAATAGAGTCTGCAAATGACCATTAGCTGCCAGTAAGAACCATCATCTGGAGAACTTTTGGATGCAAGTTCCTCTTGCGAAATTACATGTCAATGCACAATTGACATAAAAATCATTGTCCTTTGGGGGGAAAAGGAAATTCTATATTTTTTTAAGTTACGGCCTTGTTTCCATATGGCAGAGAGTAAATCATGTGTTTGGTTTCACCTTGTTGAGGTTCTCCATGAACAGGGGAGGGGGCAGCGTAGTACGGTTCTTCTTGTTGAGGAATGTCTTCCTGCCTAGGTGGTGACGGAATCAGCGTACTTGGAACTTGTGGGTACTCATCAGGAGTGATATTGACTGTGGTCTCATCATCTGCTATGTCAAATCTGTATACAAGGCACTATTTATATTTGTACTATAAGCAAAATAAGAAAAAGAAACATGCAGCAGCGATGATAAAAGAGTGGTAAATTTAAATAAATATGCAGCTTTTCTTTACCTCTCAAAGTGATTGAATAAATCAGTTTCTGCAAGCCCAGACTCAAAATTATCGACCAGGGTTATATTCACTGCTTTAGCTGAGAAAATATTGTAGAGTTTGAAAATATTCACCCCTATACAAACACAGAGTAATCCGCAAGATGAGAAAGACCAACCTTGATGACGATCATCAGCATGAGAGAAGTCATCATCATCAAGATTGACTTGAACATACTGTTCATCCAGATCTTCCAATCCCTAAGCATGCATGATACATTTCAGTCAGAAGAGTGGATACAATCAGGCCAAAGTCAGAAAAAAGTGAGGTGTTCATGCGATGGTTATTCTAAATAAGCACCATACTGTATGCATATAAAGTTTTTTTTTCTGAAATACACAGGTGACAAGGATTACCATTCGTCGGAACTTGGCACCATCAGGCTCTGAGAAAAACATGGGCTGTTCCACCACCATATTGATCTCTGGCAGTGTTACTGCTTCATACCTGCATGAAGTTCGGCTGTCAGATAAGCATGCCACATCACTTTCTTACTCTTCGAAAAGAAAATCTTTCCTATATCATGTTATGTGGCCGGCGGTAGGGGGGAAGTGGCAAGGGCGCAGGCGCCGGCCCCTGACTTCGCAGGTGGCGTGGACGATCGGCTGGGTGCCGATCTATGTTGGGCAGCAAGGAGGGAGACCGGATTAGCAGGGAAGAAAGACAGTTTGGAGATAACTCATTCCTCCTTTATTTCATAACTTTCAATTACATATATAGGCCAGCTGCCTGGCCGCAGCCTCCTATCTGCTTGACTCTATCTCCTTAAACTTCTCCTAAAAAATCTCAACAGCTTCTAATCTGCTATTACCCCTAGATATTCTCAACTAATATCTCTAGATAAACTCAACTAGGCCTCTTATCCTTAGCCCTGCGCCTGTAAGTGGCGCCCCACATAACATCTCTTCCCCCATCGAGTATCAGCTCGTCCTCGAGCTGAAAATGAGGATATTGCCTCCTGAAGTCGTCCAGGTCTTCCCAAGTTGCTGCTGAGCTAGGCAATGAATCCCACTGAATAAGGATCTAGCAAAGTCCTCTGGCTTGACGAATCTTCAGCCTGTGCTGGTTGCAGCTGTGCAGCACCGTCATGAATCGGCGGGAGTGGTGGTGGAGAATCTGGAGTGCCCAGAAATTTCTTTAGTAACCCAATGTGGAACACGTTGTGAATCCGAGCCGTGGATGGCAGTTCGAGGCGATAAGCCACCTCATTGATCATGGCCGCCACCTTGTATGGCCCAAAGTAGCGCGGCCTCAGCTTGCCGCGCATCACCGCTGAGAGCGTTGCTGGAGAGCGATGACGAACTCGCAACCATACCCAATCACCTGGAGAGAAGCTCACTGCCCTGTGACCACGGTCGTAGGCACGTTTGGCTACGGCCTGTGCCTGCTCCAGTCGGGCGCGTACATCACTCAAGAATTCTTCTCTTTCTGTCATGGACTGGGTAACTGCTGGTACTCGGCACTCTCCCAGGTCATACTCTCGTAATGCTGGTGGATCCCTACCATATATGATGCGGAAGGGAGTCTCCTTGAGGGCAGTGCGGAAGGAGGTGTTATAGACATATTCTGCCCAAGGGAGCCATCGCAGCCATTGTCGGGGACGGTCACCTGTCAAACACCAGAGGTACATGCCAATGGTCTTGTTGATTGTTTCTGTTTGACCATCCGACTGGGGGTGGAATGCGGAACTCATGTGTAGCTTGGTGCCCATCAACTTGAAGAGTGTTGTCCAAAATGTGGATGTGAACACTGGATCACGATCTGACACTATGGTTGATGGGAGGCCATGGAGTCTGACTACCTCCGAGAAGAAGATTGATGCTATTGTTTCTGCTGAATAAATTGACAGGATGACAGACTTGCCCCCAACCTTGGGAAGGCCTTCGATGAAGTCCATTGATATATCTGACCAGACTGACGTTGGTATTGGTAGAGGGGCAAGGAGGCCTGCTGGATGAAGATGTTCAGTCTTGTTTCACTAGCAGGTGATGCAGTGCCGAACCAGGTCCTTAATGATAGCCCTTGCCCTTGGAGTGTGAAAATCCCGTCGAAACCGGTGCAGTGTCTTCTCTGTGCCTTCATGCCCCACGTCGTGAGTCGACACGAGTATGTCTTGGAGGATGCTAGACTCGGGAGGGAGATATGCATGACCATTGAACAACACGAGTCCATCGACAAACGCCCAAGGTGTTTTGCGTGTGTCGACCAGGATCTCGTCGCGCAATGCGACAAGGGCCGACTGAGATGCTGCTGCCTGGCGGAGTTGATCAAACACCTGGAATGTTGGTCCTGACAGGGAGAAGATTGCAGCGTCTTCCATGTCGCGGCGCGACAGGGCGTCTGCAACAATGTTGTTGCGCCCTGATCGGTATTCCACCCTGAAATCAAACCCAAGCAGTTTGCTTACCCAGTGGTGTTGGGGGATGTGACAATCGCTGATCTAGCAGGTACTTCAAACTGTAGTGGTCTGTCCGAATGGAGAATGGCTGACCCCAAAGGTATGGGCGTCAGTGTCGTACCGCATGTACCAACCCAATGAGCTCCCGCTCATAGGCAGTGAGGTCGCGGTGCCGAGGTGCCAGTGCTCGGCTGAAGAAGGCAACCAGCCCTGCTCCCTGGTGCAGCACGACGCCAAATCCGGCTCCAGAGGCGTCGCACTCTATGGTGAAATCTTGTCCTAAGTCTGGAAGGGTGAGCACAGGAGCTGTGTTGAGTGCCTTCTTCAGGTGGAGGAATGTTGTTGTGGTCTGATCGGTCCAGGAGAAGCCATTCTTCTTGAGTAGCGCAGTGAGGGGTGCTGCTATTTCACCATATGACTTTATGAACTTGCGGTAGTAGCCCACAAGTCCCAGGAACTCGCGTAGTGCTCGGACCGATCGTGGTGGCAGCCAATCAACCACTGCTTGAACTTTGGCAACGTCCATGGCCACGCCTTCCGCCGAGATGAGGTGGCCAAGGTAGGAGGTCGACGCTGCGCCGAAGGAGCACTTGTATCTTTTGAGCACCAGGGAGTGGTCGCTGAGCGCGGTGAAGACGGTCCTCAGGTGATGCAGATGTTCGGACCAGGTGCTGCTGTAGATGAGGATGTCGACCAAGACGAAGCGCCGAAGGAACGGATGAAGGACCGTGTTCATGAGCGTCTGGAATGTCGCCGACGCGTTGGAGAGGCCAAACGGCATTACGAGGAACTCGTACAGGCCTTCGTGTGTTCGGAACGCCGTCTTGTGGCTGTCGTCGGTGGCCATGCGCACTTGGTGATAGCCGGAGCGGAGGTCGAGCTTGGTGAAGAACTTGGCGCCGCGAAGTTCATCAAGCAGCTCGTCGACGACTGGAATGGGGAAGGAGTCCTTGATGTTGCGTTCGTTGAGGGCTCTGTAGTCGACGCAGAAACGCCAGGTCTCGTCCGATTTCTTGACCAAGAGAACCGGAGACAGAAAGTCGAGGTGCTATGGCAGATCAATCCATGCTGCTGCATGTCGTGGCACTGGCGCTCCAATTCATCCTTTTGCAGTGCTGGGTATCGGTACGGCTGGACGGCGATGGGCGCCGTGGTCGGTAGTAGATGGATCCGGTGGTCGCAGGGTCGCTGCGGCGGTAGGCCACGAGGCTCGCGGAACAGGTCGTCGAAGGAGGTGAGCATAGCGTCGAGGACGTCCTGGCCTGTTGCTGCGAGCAGGCGCGGTCGTGGTGTCTCTGCGAGTCCTCGCCACTCCATCTGTCGTCCTTCACGCCAGAACGCCATGGACAACTTGGCGAAGTCCCAGAGGATCGGCCCCAGCGTGGCGAGCCACTAGGTACCGAGTACCATGTCGAACCCGGCCAGGGGCAGGACGATGAGATCAGCCGAGAAGGTGGTGTTGTGGATGACGAAGGGCCCTGATCTGAAGACTCCCAGGCATGGCAGCTTCTCGCCGTTAGCCACGATGATGCACATGTTCCCCCGTTACGCGACCGGGAGACCTGTTCGTGTGGCGGTGGCTTTGGAGATGGAGTTGTGTAGATCTAGAGTCGATGAGGGCGACGATGCTGACTGTGCCCAGACTGACCGGAACCTGCATGGTCTTGTTGGCCGTGACCCCGGCGATGGCATGGAGGGAGATGACGGGGTTGTTGCTGGCCGGTTCTTCTGTGTTGCCGTCGTCGCTCTCGCCTTCGTGGAGTTTGAGGAAGAGATGTTTGCAGACGCGGTTGTGGCCTCTGGCAAATTTCTCATCATAGTTGAAGCAAAGTCCCAAACGTCGGCGTTCGTCCATCTCCTCCGGTGAGAGCCGACGGATGGCCTGTCCGCTGCTGCTGGAAGGCCGGGCGCATAATGGTGATGACGAGTCTGAGCCAGCGAGTGGTGGCAGCTGGGGTGTCGACAGCGTTGGAAGCAAGCCACGACTAGATCGGGGTGGCCTGTTGGTCGACGCCTGTGCTGCTGCAACTGCCTGTTCCCGGCGTTTGTAGGCTCTGGCGAGGCTCATGGCCACCTCCAGTGTGACCGGGTGTTGGAGTTCGACGTCGATGGAGAGTGGTTCCTGTAATCCCAGGGTGAACAGCTGGATCTTTTGATTCATGCTCAACGGCCCAGCCCTGGGTAGCAGCTCTAGGAAGTGCTCGGTGTAGGCGTCCACCGTTCCTGTGCGCCGGCAACTCGCTAGTTCGCCGAGGGGGCAGGCTCGGACGGGGGCCCGAAGCTAAGGTTCAGCAGCTCGGCAAAACGTTGCCAAGGGGGGCGTCCCTTCTTCCTGGTGCAATTGCATGTACCACTGTTGTGCAGCGTTTTCCAGGTGGTATGATACCATCCATACCTGTCCTCTAGAACGACTCGCTGCTGGAAGAAGAATGACTCGCATTTGTTGGTGAAGAGTAGCGGATCCGTCTTCTCGTCATATTGTGGGAAATCCAGATGATGGAATCTGGTTGGGCGGTCTTCATGGTTGGCATTGGGCCCGCCTCGTGGACGTTGGTTCCCGTGAGGGATGATCTCCTGCTGGCGCTAATCAAGGCGATCAATGGCAGCCTAGCTTTCCTGTTGCTGCCGTTCTAGGCGCTGTATAGTGGTGTGCAGGGTGTCCAGGGTTGCCAGCCTTTGGTTGATGGCGTCCAAGGCCTGAGCCACTGGATCGCTTGGGATGGAGGACATGGTGGTGGGTAGGTGCGTGGCTGGTCTCCTGAAACCAAGATGTTATGTGGCCGACGGTATGGGGGAAGTGGCAAGGGCGCAGGCGCCGGCCCCTGACTTCGCATGTGGCGTGGACGATCGGTTGGGTGCTGATCTATGTTGGGCAGCAAGGAGGGAGACCGGATTAGGAGGGAAGAAAGACAGTTTGGAGATAATTCATTCCTCCTTTATTTCATAACTTTCCATTACATATATAGGCCAGTTGCATGGCCGCAACCTCCTATCTGCTTGACTCTATCTCCTTAAACTTCTCCTAAAAAATCTCAACAACTTCTAATCTGCTATTACCCCTAGATATTCTTGACTAATATCTCTAGATAAACTCAACTAGGTCTCTTATCCTTAGGCCTGCGCCTGTAAGTGGCGCCCCACATAACATATCACCGGTTCATATCCACTCCATGCTATTTACACAAGGGGAGAGACTTAGGTGTTTGGCTATGAAAGAGCTAGTAGTAATGAGGTCAAATTTATCTATAGAAGTTTAACCCGAAATGTGCTATATCAAGAAAAGATTACATTTCTCAAGTAAATTTCCAAGGGTTATACTACAGCCATAGGAATGGTAATGCCAAAAGAATTAATCAAGGCCGTGGATGTTCATTTCCAGTTCTCAAAGGTAATGAAAACCCTTTTAAGATAGCATTATTTCTCAAGTACAGTATTGTATAGCTAGCAAATGGACACGCTAAAGAATATGCCAAAAGATACTCCAACGACACGAAGATGCTCACATATTGGAAGGAGAAAGTAACTGTTGCACCAAAATATGCTAAATGCAAATCCATCCACCTCCTATTCTGATATCTCAAAAGTCAAAATTATAAATATAAATAAAAAAATAAAACAGCAAGTGATTAGGCCAGTTGACAGAAGATCATTGGGACTCATACATCAGATATCAGAGTATCAGACAGTGGATGTGAGTGCTTCAGCAAGCACAAGGGCCCAGTGAGTAAGGCACAACAAACTACCACGGGAATCGCCAACATGTAGCTGTGAATCCCATTTTCGTTTCCCACGGCACACAAATTGCACCAGATACCAATTCAGTTCAAGCAAACTAACACATATCTATCTCCTAAGAACTTCCATGAACATCTCAGCCAGATCACAACATTCGCCAATCCAAACAACCAGATGAACACATCACAGCCTAAACGCACACACAACAATCTCTGTTTTAAGAAAGCTAAGAAGCAAACACCAAGTCTCATCAATAACAACATCAACAGCATGAATGCAGTGCAACCTTACTCAAACCGAACCCCCTCAACCCCAGCATGTAACATCTATAAACGCTTAGAAAGGGAGGAGACCGGTAGCACACTTACTTGGCTTGAGTTTTACCCTTGGGGAGGACGGTGGGGTCTGTGACCGGTTTGATCCGCCATGCCTCGTTGATCTCAGTCTGCACGAGAAGTTAGTGGTATAACTCGAACTGAATTCGCAAGGATATTCAAATCGACTGACCAGGACACAGAAAACACTCGGGCAGATCCTGAACTAGTTCTTACCAGAAGCCGAGAGACATCAGCTGCGAGAAAGAGAACACATGATCGATTTTAGAATTGGGATGATGAAACACTGGGAATTCAAACAAAATCAACATCAAGTAGGATGTAGGGAGGAAGAAACTTACTGTAGAGAAGCTTCACCTTCCTCTCGTACACGATCACCACGCCACCTGCTCACGCATTTCGAATTTTCGACCATGGAAATTGGAACGTAAAAAAAAACTATCCAAAAAATGGGAGGAACAGTTTTGGGTGGCGCAAGCAAAATCGAACTCACCCATGAGGATTCCAGAGAGCCTCAGAGCCATGGGCACCGAGGGGTTCAAAATTTCCTCACTAAAAGTGAAACACACAAACAAAAGTCAGCAAAAACAAATAAAAAAAACACAAAAATAGCAGTCAAAACCGTGCGGAACTCGAATCCCTGGGACCAGTTTCCCCACCAGATTTTGATGATGTCGAGCTTGTCGAGCCGTTTGCGGTTGATCTTCGAGTGGAGCGTCGCCGCCATCCTGAAACCACAATGCAAACGCAGTTAGTGACCGCCAAATCGGCGCGAGCGTGGCCATCACTGTGGGTCGATGCCAGGATAAGGCATAGAACCAAACGCATTGCAAGGAACAAGGAAGGGAAACGAGCGCGATTAGAGCCCGCAACGAGAGGCATAGGAGGTGCGATCAAGGGAGCAGACGCGCCATATCTGGCCGAGCGGCGCCTTCCGCGCGAGAAGCTGATGCGAGTAGAACATTCTCGACCGAACGGGCAGAGGAGGAGGAGGAAGAGGGCTCGGAGCGGAGCGGCGCGCCGCCGCGGAGGCAGCGAGAAGCGAAGTGTGTGTTGGTATGGGGGTTTTGGCCTCGGCTAGGAGAGGCTGGACCGCTGGACCGCTGGAGAGCTGGGTTGTCTACTTGTCTCTTGTCTCGTAATCTCGTTCTCGTGGAGAAAAAGAAAGAAACGGGGGCGGATCGGTTAAATCGTGCGCGTGGGGAGGGCAATATCGGAAACCTATCGGGGGTCGTTCCGCGCCATTCGCCCATTCCCACGTCCTCATGTAGCCACAGTGCCACACAAATGATGTGAAGCAATCTGGGTATCTTTGGTTCAGGTCATTTAGGGTTTGGTATTATATAATCTAAATTCTATGTAAATAAGCTAGTGATAGACAAACTAAGTATGAAGCAACTTATGTGATAAAATTATATAATCTAGTACTTGAGATTATGATAACCCTATAAGCTTCTCAAAAGATGCTTATATCAGCTTATTTTTAATAAAAGACCCACTATTAATCGTAAGTTGATGAAAATTACCCGGTACTGCCATCCATCTACCCATGATCGTTCTCACCTAGCCCAACTTAGACTTGACCTCTCCTTCTCCTCCCTAATGATCTCCTCCGAACCCTAGCCGCTAGTGTTTCATATGGTTGATTCTAGACCGCCATGGATCCCAACAATGTTGAGGATAACCTTTCCAAAGCTTTGGAGCACCAAAATTTGTTGCCACGATGCGAGCTCGTCTTCGATTGTAACATGTATCATGTTAGCACGCTGAGAAAGGAGACACTGATAGCCCCGACGTATGCGGTGGCTTGGGGCATGGCGTTGGACAAGGCGGTTGTGTATCCCAGAGGTGCAGAACTACGATGTTGAACACGGATAGACCGGCTTAGTGCGTGGTCTTAGGCGTGGATCAACCAATGTTCGGCGCAGAACTACCAGTAGCCTGTCGCGAGGCACGTCACGCGACATGGCCAGCGACATTGGACACAGCGCAACCTCCCTAGAGTTTAGCACTAGCAGAACAACACCTATAGATACATTGAACTCCATAGTTCATTGTATTGCATCTATAGTTATGGTCACTGCAAGGATGTAAATGTTACATAATTTGTTGGAATAATAGAAATAAATCAAAACAAATAACTACATTATGAAGTATGTCTTAAAAGAACCATCTAGGTTAAGTGTGCTTGGTCTAGAGCAATCTTAGGATGTGTGCCCGACCGACAAATCCTCCCTAGTTCGTATGAGTGAGGATAAAGTGCGCACAAAAGACTCGTGTTGGTTTGTAAGGATGGTTTATGGTTCTAGAGGGTTGTCAGGAGTAAGTATCACTGGTCCGACAGTGGATGAGATGTTACAAATGGTATCAGAGACGACCCTCGTGGTTTCACGGACGTGTGTAGGCTAGGGTTTTGGGTATATGTTGCACGACGTATGTAGGCTCAGAGTGGTCAAATGGCATGGAATATGACGACACTAGACATACAGTCACGGGTAAGAGGGAGGTTTTTGGCTTGGGGTTGACCGATGAGGACGTCGGTCTTCTAAGAGGGAGGATTGTGATATCCTAGCCTGGTTGGATTGTGACATCCTCGCTAAGACTTAATAAAATTAATAGAATATCCATATCAACAAGGTGTATCTTTTTTTCGGAAGCCTGCTGCGAAAGAACCTTTAGGTTAAACGTGTTTGGCCTAAAGCAACCTTAGGATGAGTGATCGATCGAAAAGTATTCTCTGGTGCGTATGAGTGAGGACAAAGTACGCACAAAATTCTCGTGTTGGTCTGTAGAATGGTCTATGGTCTTATAGTGCTAACAAAAGTAATTACCACCGAAAGTAGGTGGGGTGTTACACGCATGCATGGCTCTAAATAATTTCATTCGAGGTAGTATAATGATCGATGATGAGTTTGATCACTGTGTTCAAATCACAAGACGAGAACTACATTGTCGATTCCTCCCGGTCATCACGATGCTGAAGAACATTTGGAAGACTAGGAGGGAGATATGAATAACTTTCAAGATCAAATTGCCACTACACTATTTGTTAGGAAAATGCAGCTGCACAAAACACAATAAACCTTTCTAGTTCTGGTGTGTGTTTTTATTGTATCTTCTAATTAAAAGATATTTAACATCAAACCATTTTTATATTCGTGTTTATAAGGTTTTTGTTAAAAAAACTAGACCACTTGCTAGAAGATTTATTTAGGGGGTGTTTAGTTTCTAGGGACTAATGTTTAGTCCCTTTATTTTATTCCTTTTTTGTGTATAAATTGCTAAATATAGAAACTAAAATAAAATTTTAGTTTCTATATTTGGTAATTTTGGAACTAAAATGGAATAAAATCTAGGGACTAAACACCCTAGAAACCAAACACCCCCTTAGTCTATATAAGCAACCAAACAAATGTCTTATATGAGCTCAATCCGGTGCTACTTACTCATCATGGCTGGCCTCGGACAACCTGGCAGCGCTGGCAACCAACCAGACGTGTCATCATGCCTACACCATCGTCTCATATAAAGACAGGGCAAGGCATACGGTGCGAAGATATGGAAGAAGATGAGGGGCATGTTTCATTTGCTGCGTCCGAGTTTATTATTTACAAGATGCACCAACAATCCCCAAGCCAAGAGTTGCCGCGGCTTTGCTCGCCCAGCTTATTGCACTGTTCGCACTACTCCACTAGATACATATATTAATAACATCGGAAGAGCTAGCTACTGGAACCGATGCGACCGCACCAAACCATTTCTCGTCGTCCATGGCAACATCCGGCACCACCAGCCCTTCTTCCTCATGTTCTTGTCCCTCCGACGGCTCAAGTCAAGGTCGGGCGCGCGCCTCAAACTAAGTCTCAACTCTCAAGACGATGACTAACCTGTAACCTTGCACGCCATGCGTAAGGCCAAAGTTAGTCTCTATATGACGGTGCCGTCCTTGATGGTTGCGTTCTTCAGGACTACCACGATCCCAGACCGGATGTAGTATCCTTCGTCCGGCCGGTCGGCTTCTTGGACGCCCTGGCAGAGAACACACGATGCAAGTAGAGTCAATTAGGAGCGGTGTTCTTGGTGGTGGTCATTTCTTCTTTTGGGAGATAGAAATATTTCGGCTCCTCAGAAACTTAATATGTTCCTCCCCCACTTGCTCACCTCTTTGTTTGTTATGGAGACGTTCCTTCCAACCCTGGCATTCATGTCGATGATGCAGTTGCTGCAACGCATCAATAGAAGGGCTTATTAAACCATCGTGTTATGACACACAATACTTTTCTTTTTTGTTCCTTCTTCCATCAAGGTTCAAGCCAAGCGCTCACCTTATCTTCGTGTTCTCCCCTACGCCAATGGGCACCTTGCCCTCTGCCAGTAGCCTTGAGATCTCGTCTTCGGTCTCATACAAATCCGCACCCATCATCATGGTATTCTGCAAAGCACCGTTCGCGTCAGTGTCTGCGGGCGCTCAATACAGATACAAGACTGAGCAGTCATCGACGATGAACAAGCAAGCGAACCTTGAGCTCGCATCCAGAGTTTAGGCGTGAGCGAACACCAACAATAGAGTGCTCGATGGCACACTCACGCAAGAAGCAGCCGTGTGAAATGATCGCGTCTTTAATCTGCACACGTTGAATCCAAAGGTCAAATAGGCACAAGCTCATACTACAGTTTACAGGTCACAGGCACCATTCATTCCATGCATAGGAAGCGCGTACCCTGCACTTATCCGACTTCGTTGGTGGCAAGTACCGAGGGGAAGTGAAGAATGGTGTTTTCGGATCGTAAAACTCGAACTTTGGAGGCTGCGACGGGGCATACGAGATGAAAACTGTATTAGTCTGGATGGAAATCTATCATTTCAAGATATTTTCAGTCTAAATGCACTGGACAGTTAAGAGCACATTAGACCTTGGAAAGAGAAAACAGAATATACCTGCTCGCAGAGGGCCATGTTTGCATCAAAGAAAGATCTGATTGTTCCAATGTCCTCCCAGTAGTCAGTGAAAACATATGCCTGACAAACGAAGTCACATGAACTGCCTGTGCATTTGGTGCGATACTGCTCTACCCTAATAGAGATTGGACTCGTGCAAAGCTGACTGGGCCCGTGATTTACCGAATAATGGAAGTGAATCACAAAGGAAACTGTTTTACCTGTACATTGTGCTCATGCAAAGCCTTGGGCAGAATTTCAGAACCAAAGTCATGCAGTTCAGCATACCGTGACCTATAAGAATGCTCCAGTTAGAATGCAGACTATGGGGAACTGTATGGACCACAAAGAAAAAAAAACTCTTACTTTAGAAGGTCTAACAAAACATCTCTCTTAAAAACGTAAACTCCCATTGAAGCGATATAGGGATATTCAGCTGGGGAATCAATGGCGAAATTGAGGAAGCTGGTATCCACTTTCTGCAACAAGCAGAAGCAACAACGTACATTTCAGATAGTGCTAGTTTTGTAAAGTAAGTTATTCTTGGAAGGTTCCAATATATATCTGAGTCCCTGAGGTAAGATGATGGCTAACCATTTCTTCCAAGGCAGCACCCTTTGGTTTCTCAGAGAACTGAATTACACGGCCTGAACTATCGAACTTAACTAATCCATAGTCAGATGCTCGACTTCCAAAACAAAGAAAAAATCAGCATGTGCACCGGTTTTCTGATGACAAGTGCTGAAAAAAAATCAGAAACCTGATGTAATGACATACCTCTCTCCAACAGGAGCGCATGATAAAGTTATGTCTGCATTGTCATCGACATGTTTCTGAAAATAGTAGATGTCAGGGCATCATCAGACAGTTAAACTAAAGAACATATACACATACAATACAATATACAGGAGCGGATCACCAACCTGCACAAGCTCCATGTAATCCATACGATAGAGTTGATCTCCTGACAAAATCAAAATGTGTTCTATAGCTTTATGCTTGTAATAATCCTGAAAAAGTACACACAACATAAGATGCATTGTTCCAGGAATCAAAATAAGTCAGGCAACATGTACCATCAGCCACTAGACATAATTATTACCTCAAGTACCCAGATAAATTTTCTAACGGCGTCTGCTGTGCCCTGGAACCAACCAGCAGCCTCCCCAGGCATTTGTGTTGCAGCCAGCACCTATTTGTTGCCAAATTTATATCAGTAAATGCATGTTCTACGCTTTAATGAGATAAAGAAATTTAACCAAGCTCCGAGATGGGAATCGTGAGAATAATATTTGCAAGCTCTCTGAGTAAAGCAATCAAACTTGAGGTGACTTACCTCAACAGATCCATCAGTGAAGTTGATCCCCCCACCAAGATAGGTACGATGAATGTGACGGTTAAGAGAAGCTGAGTTGAACTGAGTCATAACAAATATCTTGTTTATGCCACTGTTGAAACAGTTGCTCATGGGGATATCAATAAGCCTGTAACATCCTCCAATAGGAACCTAAGTAATGCAACAAAAGGAAAGAAACAAGATTCAGACCACTGATTCAATGCAACAAAAGGATGGAGATGGACAAAGTAGTGGAAGGCATCATGTGCGGTGGGGCCCTGCTAATAATTAATAATTAATAATTTAAACATACGGAAACCTCGCTACTGCAGGAATTATGGTTTAACTACCTTTATACAAATCAATTACCATGTGAATATTTCTAGCAAAGCCACAGACTTTTGGTGCCTTCTGCAGTAGAGGTGTATCTACTTGAAATAAAATAAAGCTGGAGATTGCTAGAGATCTCTAGATCCTGTCTACTTAATAAGACCGAAGATGATTATTAAATCGGTACTTCTTGCAACATGAAGCCAATAAAGTCAAAGTGTGCCATCTTACAGCAGGGGTGGCCCTTGTGCTTGTGAGAGGGAAAAGCTGAGTCCCGGTACCACCACCCAAAATGACGGCAGCGACTTCATTAGGATCAGCATAATTCCTCCGAAAGGATGTTCGGACGACCTGTAAGTTTTTGCATCCAGAAATTGATAATTATAGCAGCTAACATCAAGTCAAATAAAAAAATACAAAGGGCTGTGATGAAACACCGACACTATTATCGACAGGATGAGACTTACAAGAGTGTCTGGGCCAGCATCTGATGTGAGCACACACTGCGTGCTGCTCACAGCACCCCTTGCACTGAAACACATCCTCCTCAGTGCCTTGTTGCGCCTGATGCTGCAGCAGTTGATCCTCATCCTCTCACTCCCATAACCTCCACTGCCTCTCCTCACTGGGCTCATACACGCTTTTCCCTCTAGGGGAAGCACGCTGCTGAACTGCATAGCTGAAGCACACCTGCACGATCACAACCATTAACCACCAGGCAGTCCTGGAAATCTATTTCACTATGTACTGAATCAAGATGCAGGGCAAGACTATATAAAAAAACTGATTTTCTTGCCTAGTTCCTGACAAATCCCCGCATCAATCAAGGGAAAAGGGAGCCATACTTTTGCGGAATCCTTACTGCCGTAAGGAGGGATCATCAACGTACTCGCGGAATAACGGACTGGATAATAAAGGATTAAAGGGTGGTGGTGCAATGGTGTACACAAACACAAGGGAGATTTCGAAAGCGAAGGATGGAAGCACACATCAGACTGAGGAAAGCTATAAAAAGGACCTTCTGCCTTCTTTTCGGGAGTTAGACATGTGAATCACAACAGCTCAGTCCCAGTTGGGTTGGATCTTTTCTTCCTTGTACACTCTGAACCCATATAGAAGCAAAGTGTACTAGGAAAACTTTGCGATAGAAAATTACTCCACGATCCAAGGATGAAAAGCAACCAGGAGAAGAACATGAGGTTGAATAACGAATAGTCACAACCCCAAATTAGCAACCCGGCCCACCTAAAATCAAGTGCAGCTAACCAAAACGTATGCAGGACAGATTCATACCAGAAATGGGAGGAGATTGCAGAAAGTGCTCGGAATCAAGTGGAAGCGTGGAGCCACTCGACGCGAGGAGGGGGGGAAAAGGCAGCACTTTTGGAGTTGTTTAAGGACAACAATGATGAAACGGGGATGTCCACAAGTCAAATACAAGTAATAAAACCAAGAGCGCAGGATCCAAGAACGAAACGGAGGACCCATTTTTGTTGTTGGGTTGGGAGACGAACACACGAAAAGAGAATAAGAGATAGGTCGAAGAACACGTCGACTTCCCGTTCCACCCGCGAGGACCAAGAGACGTACTACAACCGTCTCGGGAACGGCAACCAAGAACGAAATCTTGCGGAGAGCCGGAGACTGTATAAGAACTCAAAGTACTATTTGCTGCACCATCAATTCAGGCAAAATATAACTGGAAACAGAAAAAAAATCGAGAGAAATCCATGCAGGAGCAGGATTACGATCCTAGCCGACGTCTCCGTGCTCTGGAGAGTTTGTAACGGATCTCCCCCTCCTCCCTCGCCTCGCCCGAGGGCTGAGCCCTTATTCACGGCCACACACTACCCGGCACCCACCCACCTGATCCACCGCCCCTCCTGCCGCCGGCGCCAAACTCCTACACAGGTCACATGCACAACTAATAACATCGCGCGCATACACCCGCGGCAAAACCCAACGAACGAAGGAAATGTTCCAGGGAACCGAACGCGCGCCCGCAGCAGCAGCATTCGCTGAGGGGCAGCGTCGCAGGCAGAACGCGTCCATCGGACCGCCCATGCGTTCCAGGAACGACGAGCGCACCCGGGCGCCGCTCAGTCAGAGGCCTCTCTCGCCTTGGACGCAGAAATGCGGAGACGACGCGCAGGCAGCAATCGACGGCACGCCAACGAAGGAGACAAGAGTAACGAAGATGGATGGGTTGGATTACCTAGGGACGGATGGATCGATTGCGCTGGGAGCCGGAGCGATGCGATGGACGAGAGAGAATGGGTGGCCGCGACGGTGCGAGACGGTGGCGATGTGGCGCGGGCGGCGGCCTATAAAGCGGGGCGAGGCCGTTGCGTTGGAATGGAGTGGAGTGGGGAGGAGGAAGGCGAGCGAGGCAAATGGAAATGAGAATGGGAATGGACGGACGAACGGTGGAGAAGGCGTGGCCGCGGCCTCGCTTGGCGCTACTACGCCGCGTGTGCCCTGCTCCCCGTGCCGCGCCTGCGCTTGCCCATGTGGGGGAGGAGCCCGGCGCACGGTAAACAACCACGAGTGTAAGAGTAACAGACGCCACTCTATCTCCTCCTTCCACCGCGCCACCGCTCGCCGGTCGGTCCCGTCCGTTTCTGTGTTTTCCCGGATCAAAACGCCTCGTCGTCGCTTGCATTATTGGCTCCATCTGACGTGACGTGACTTGAGATGGAGATTTTTTTTTGCCCTCCTCCTTAAGGAGAAAGAAAAAAGGAAATATTTTTTGGCGGTTTCATTGACAACAAAACGGAAAATGAAAATAAAAAATGGCTGTGGCCACTCCTTAGAATGCCGTGTCATCTTTTTAAAGTCTTGGAGCGCTGCACTGAAATACAATTTTGACGGCTTACGAATGAAATGGAGCCAAGTGCAATCCATAGTGAATGGGAAACCGATCCTAAAACAAGAAGCCTAAAACGAGCTCAAACGACAGCTGAGATGGAGGGTGAGAGGAGTCTTCCGCCAAAACATGAGCATCCAACGGCTGCGAGGGAAAATCATCGTCGAACGGACGGTTCTAAATCATCCACTAGCAGTAGCTAGCACGGTGGAGGAGCGGACAAAACTGTGCAGTGTTCCCTCCCCTGGGCCCTGGCCGCAAGAGCAAGTGGCCCGTGCCTGTAACAATTCTCCCGTGGGATGTCAGGCAGAGGCATGCATAGGCCGTAGGAGTGTGGCCTGTGGCCTGTGGGAGTGGGACACACAGCCGGGGCAACTGACGGTTGGAATCGCGCGCCACGGCAGCGAACGTACCTGCTCCGCACGTCATGGGCCCCGCGCCGAGGATCTTTTGGTCGTCCTCGCCACGCGCGGGCCCACGTGGCGGGCGGATCTGCGCCGGGTGATCGGACCTCTTGTCCGGGCCCGGGCGTCCTCCCTCCTGCGTGGTGGGGTGGGCCATAGACGGACCTCTCCGGCCTGTCCTGTCCCCCGCGCGTCACACGTCAGAGCCTGCCACTGGCCACTGCTGGGCCTGGACTCTTCCTTGAATGTCTCGAGGAAAGGGAATCAAGTCTGGCCCATGTAAAAGGTGTGCATGCCGCTGCCATCCAACAAGCTGTGTGTTGCACGTGCCGATCCCAGTACTATGTACTAGCAGCGACAGCGGCAGCCAGCAGCGTCGTTTAGGCTTTGGCCGTGGTTGGCTGGGAATTGGGATTATTTTTGGTAATAGCATGTCATCACTGGCTCCTTTTTTTTTTCTTTTAGCCATTAGATTGATGACGATGAGCGCGGGCGGCCAGGGCCGGATTGAAGCCGAGCTTTACGGAGCACGGGTCATGGATGGCTCCAGATCAACAGGTGCTACGGACCGTCGATGGGGATCTGGCACCCGGCTACCCGCTTAATTTTGTCCGCTTGCGTCATTAAACGCCCATCTCGTCGTGCAAAGCAAACCAATCGCTTGACGACGCACGGATCCGACGTCGCCGTGGGCCCGGATCGGACCTCCGTCCGCAACTCACGCAGCCTTGCAAACCTGCCCGCTCGCTGGGTGCTGGCCGCTCCAGAGTCCAGACCCCATCAATCATGATACACAGCGGTGTGGGTGCGCGGGCATCGCCGTCCCGTCCGGACTCGGGAGCGACCCCATGCGCGCGTGGCACCCGCAGCCCGCGCACCACGTGGTGTCTGCTCTGCTCTCTCTGCTGCTACTGTGGCCTGTGGGTCGGGTACGTACTGTACTGTACGTTGCCGCGACGCGACCGCCTCGGTCCGACCGTCGTCTGGTTGGTTCGATGGCGTCTCCTTTTCCTGCTGCTACGACTATGCTCGCGCGGCCGGCCGCCGGTGCGACGCTGCGTGTCCGATCGAGGCATGGCCGCAGCGTTCGGCCTGATGTTTGTTTATTTAGGGCGCAAAACAAACTAGCTACTGACACCTTACAGGCCAGCTTGGACTGGCATGGGGGCAGCACGACAGCACACCAGGAGGCGAGGCAGGCAGAGAATGAGAATGCCACTTCCCTTCTCCTCCTGCAGGCTGCAGCATACCGATAAGATAAAATAAAACTAGGGTCTAGGATCTGTTGTTATTAAGTCCTGTTTTCTAAGCACTCTCCTAGTTACTTGTGCTAGTTAATTATAGTCATTAAAGACCTTGAGCAGCTCAACAGGTGTGTGCGGCTGCCAAGGCTCCTATCTGATTAGCTAAGCTCTAATGAGCTGTTATGTAATCAATGTGACTCATCTCATCTTTCTATATAATCAAGCAATGATGGCTGAGGTTAGTACCTCCGGCAAAACCACTCTGTTTACCTCTAACATTTGGTACCAGAGCTTAGGTTAGACACCTGAGAGTCTCAAGGCCGACTCCTCTCTTCTCTACTCATGTCGACCTCTGCTGAGCGCGCTGCCAGGCTCAAGGCCAAGGGAACCAGCGAAGGAGAGCTGGGCGACTTCTCCAGCCGGGCTGCACGCCTGAAGGCTGCAGAGGAAGCAGCGGCGCTGGCAGTCCAGGCAGCGAAGCAGGCAGCGGCTGCAGCAGAGGCAGCGGCAAGGACGGCGCAGGAGCTGCGGGCCGAAATCGCCGCCGAGAAGGGAGAAGATGAGGAGGACTGGGAGGAGGAAGAGGAAACAGAGAGGAACAGACGGATGAGGACTCCACCGCGAGATAGGAGGCGCTCGCAGTCACCACTGCGGGACCGAAGGCGCTGCCGTGGCGGCGCTCGCTACGAGTCGCCGCAAGGAAGGGTGGTGTACCGCGACTCCGGCAGCGGCACGTCATGGCCAATGCTGGACAAGACGAACTACTACGAGTGGAGCCAGACCATGAAGCTGAGGATGCAGGCGCGCGATCTCTGGGACGCCATTGAAGGCGGTCCTGTCCAGTTCCGCGATGACAGACGCGCACTGGAGGTGATCGTCGGGGCTGTACCCAAGGAGATGGGTCTCCCACTGCTCGACAAGGCTACGGCGAAGGAGGCGTGGGACGCCATCGCTGCGACCCGCATCGGCGTGGACAGGGTCCGTCGAGCAACACTGCAGCGCCTACGCCGTGATTGGGAGAACATCAGCGTCAATCCTGGTGAGCAAGTGGATGACTTTCCTGTGCGGTTGTCAACTCTGCACCAGCAGCTTGTCATCCATGGCGATAGGGACATCACCGAGGAGCGCGTGGTGGAGAAATTCCTGCGCACGGTGCCGACCAAGTACTCGCAGATCGTCGTCGCCATTGAGCAGTTCCTTGATTTTGAGGCACTGACTCTTGAGGAGGTGACTGGAAGGCTTAAGGCAGTGGACAATCGCGAAGAACAAATACTGACCGAGCCGGTGGCCATCAATGGCAAGCTGTTGTACACTGAGGAGCAGTGGAAAGCGCGGTGCAGAAAGGAAAAGAAGGGAGACGATGCATGTGGCTCTGGTTCCAGGAACCAGCGTGGTGGCGGTGGACGCAGCCGCGGTGGTGGACGAGGACGAGGCAGAGTAGGTGGACGTGGTGGCGGACGAGGAGACGGCAATGTTGCTGGCCGTGTCGGCCCCAACACCTGCCTCAACTGCAACCAAGAAGGCCACTGGGCACGTGAGTGTCCGCAGCCGCGCCGTGAGGATGCAGAGCGCGGCGGTGGCGGTGGAAACCGTGCTGGCCGCGGCGGTGGCAACCGTGGTGGAGGTCGCGGCGGTGGAAATCAGGCTGGACAGCGTGGCGGGAACCAAGGAAGGCATGAGGCGCGCATCCAGTACGCCGAATGTGAAGAAGATGGTGCTCTGTTTCTGGCACAGGGCTTTATCAGCCTAGAGCAGAGCACGCCGGCGCACAGCCACACGGCGCAGCACGTCGAGCTCTCTGAGCCACGTGCCTGTGCCTACCTTGGCGTGGATGAAGAAGATATGGACGGCGGTTGGTACCTAGACTCTGGCGCAACACATCACATGACCGGGCGTCAAGAACTCTTTGCTGATCTGAACACTGGCGTTCGAGGAACGGTCTGGTTCGGGGATGCATCGAAGGTGGAAATCAAGGGAGTTGGATCCATCATTTTTCAAGCCAAGACCGGTGAGCAGAGAGTTCTTCACGGCGTTTACTACATTCCAGCGCTGAAGAACTCCATACTAAGTTTGGGACAGCTTAATGAATGAGGGTCCAAGGTTGTGATTAACCATGGCGTGCTTCACATTTGGGACAATCATCACCGATTGCTGGCCAAGGTACATCGAGGGAAGAACAGGTTGTACATTTTGCACCTCGAGGCTGCACAACCTATCTGTCTCGCGGCGCGCAAGGATGTTGAGGCATGGCAGTGGCACGAACGTTTCGGCCATCTGAACTTCGATGCACTCCGACGACTCAGCAAGGAGGAGATGGCACGTGGGATGCCGGTGGTCGATCATGTGGAGCAAGTATGTGACACTTGTGTCACCACGAAGCAGAGGCGGCGCTCTTTTCCGGCCGCAGCAGCATATCGTGCCCAGAATCAACTCGAATTGGTGCACGGTGATCTATGCGGCCCAGTCACGCCAGCAACACCGGTGGGCAACCGCTACATCCTGCTGCTCGTCGATGATGCCACCCGTTTTATGTGGGCTGTGTTGCTGCCATCCAAGGACGCAGCGGCAGAAGCAATCAAGAAGATCAAGGCGGCAGCAGAGGTGGAAAGTGGGCGCAAGTTGAAGGTCCTGCGCACCGACAATGGCGGGGAATTCACCGTCGCGGAGTTCGCCACATACTGCGCCAATGAAGGTATTAAAAGGCATTTCAGTGCTCCTTATTCACCGCAACAGAATGGTGTGGTTGAGCGCAGGAATCAAACTGTGGTGGCCATGGCACGAGCTCTGCTCAAGCAACGCCAGATGCCTTCTCGGTTTTGGGGGGAGGCTGTGATGACGGTTGTGCATATTCTGAATCGATCTCCAACAAAGGCACTGAAGAATGTAACTCCGTATGAGGCATGGCATGGCCGCGCACCAACAGTTGGCCATCTCAAGGTATTTGGTTGCGTGGCTTATACCCGGCAGCTTACTCAGCTCCAGAAACTTGATGATCGCGGTAAGGCTGGAGTGTTCATTGGCTATGCAGAAGGGGCCAAGGCATATCGTGTATTTGATCCAGTGTCCCAGCGCGTGCGAGTCAGCCGTGATGTGGTATTTGATGAAGGACGTGGCTGGGACTGGGCATCAGCGGCAGCAGGTACTTCAGAGGCAGCATGCAGCGATTTTGTTGTTGAGTTTCCATGGGCAGAAGAGTTTCCTGAAGCAGAAAGTTCAGTGTTACCCTCACCACCTCTTCAGCCACATCCTACATCACCTAGTCTCCCTTTGGTGAGTGCAGGAGAGTCTGCAGCAGAAACAGAGGAATCCGCAGTAGAGACAGAGGTGCCTGTGTCACCTAGAACACCTACACCAGCTCCAACAAGCCCGCAGATAGAGCATGTGACTCCTCTGGAAAATGATAGTGAAAGGGTGGATGCTTATCATGATGGTGAAGAGCTTCGTTATAGGAAGGTCCATGATATTATTGGTAATCAGCCAACCCCTTTGCCGGCACAGAGGTTGTTTGCAGAACTAAACCTCACTCATGCCGGTGAGCCCACGAACTATGAAGAGGCAAAAGATGATCCAGATTGGCAGGCAGCAATGAAGGAAGAGCTGAGCTCAGTTGAGCGGAATGGGACTTGGGAACTTGTTACTCCTAGTCCAGGTCATCGCCCAATTTCATTGAAGTGGGTGTTTAAATTGAAGAAGGATGAACATGGTGCTGTGATCAGGCACAAGGCAAGACTTGTGGCCCGTGGCTTTGTTCAGAAGGAAGGGATTGACTATGAAGATGCCTTTGCACCAGTTGCAAGAATGGAATCAGTACGTGTTTTACTTGCTCTAGCAGCACAAGAAGGTTGGACAGTACATCACATGGATGTGAAGTCTGCATTTCTGAATGGAGAACTCAAGGAAGAGGTTTATGTTACTCAGCCACCAGGTTTTGAAGTATCAGGAGAAGAGAAGAAAGTGTACAGGTTACACAAGGCATTGTATGGCCTAAGACAGGCTCCTCGGGCGTGGAATGCCAAACTTGATTTGACTCTCAAGCAGATGGGTTTTGAGCAGAATGTATATGAGGCTGCCATGTACAGGAAAGGTTCAGGTGATTCTTTGCTGATAATTGGAGTCTATGTTGATGATTTGATCATCACTGGAGTCAATCAGCAGAAGATTGAAGCTTTCAAGGCAAAAATGAAGCAGACATTCGAAATGAGTGATTTGGGTCTGTTGTCTTTCTATCTTGGGGTTGAGGTAAGACAATCAGAGGGAAGCACTACTCTGAAACAGACTCATTATGCTAAAAAGATACTTGAGCTCGGTGGTATGGCAGACTGTAATCCAGCTACCACCCCCATGGAAGAAAGGTTGAAACTGAGCAAGGAAAGTACAGCAAAGGAGGTAAATCCAACTCAGTATAGAAGACTAGTTGGTAGTCTGAGATATCTAGTGCACACAAGGCCAGATTTGGCTTTTGCTGTAGGGTATGTTAGTGAAAGGGAATTAGGCTTACACCTAGTTCCTATATAATTTTGGTGGTTGAATTGCCCAACACAAATCTTTGGACTAACTTGTTTGCCCAAGTGTATAGTATATACAGGTGTAAAAGGTTCACACTTAGCCAATAAAAAGACCAAGTTTTGGATTCAACAAAGGAGCAAAGGGGCAACCGAAGGCACCCCTGGTCTGGCGCACCGGACTGTCCGGTGTGCCACCGGACAGTGAACAGTACCTGTCCGGTGCACCAGGGGACTCAGACTCCAACTCACCACCTTCGGGAAATTCCAAGGCGACTCGGCTATAATTCACCGGACTGTCCGGTGTACACCGGACAGTGTCCGGTGCGCCAAGGGAAGTCGGCCTCAGGAACTCGCCAGCCTCGGGTTCGCGCGGCAGCCGCTCCGCTAAAATTCACCGGACTGTCCGGTGTGCACCGGACTGTCCGGTGTGCCAGCGGAGCAACGTCTCTCTGCGGCGCCAACGGCTCCCTGCGGTGCATTTATTGCGCGCGCAGCGCGCGCAGACGTCAGGCACGCCCATGCCGGTGCACCGGACATCAAACAGTACATGTCCGGTGTGCACCGGACACCCAGGAGGGCCCACAAGTCAGAAGCTCCAACGGTCAGAATCCAACGGCAGTGATGACGTGGCAGGGGCACCGGACTGTCCGGTGTACACCGGACTGTCCGGTGCGCCATCGAGCAGACGCCTCCAGCCAACGGTCAAGTTTGGTGGTTGGGGCTATAAATACCTCAACCATCCCACCATTCATTGCATCCAAGTTTTCCACTTCTCAACTACTACAAGAGCTCTAGCATTCAATTCTAGACACACTAAAGAGATCAAATCCTCTCCAATTCCACACAAAGCCCTAGTGACTAGTGAGAGTGATTTGCCGTGTTCATTTGAGCTCTTGCGCTTGGATTGCTTCTTTTCTTTCTCACTTGTTCTTAAGACTATAACTCCATTGTAATCAAGGCAAGAGGCACCAATTGTGTGGTGGCCCTTGCGGGGAAGTTTTGTTCCCGGCTTTGATTAGAGAAGAGAAGCTCACTCGGTCCGAGGGACCGTTTGAGAGAGGGAAGGGTTGAAAGAGACCCGGCCTTTGTGGCCTCCTCAACGGGGAGTAGGTTTGCAAGAACCGAACCTCGGTAAAACAAATCTCCGTGTCTCTCTTGCTTATTCGCTTGGGATTTGTTTTGCGCCCTCTCTCTCGGACTCATTTATATTTCTAACGCTAACCCGGCTTGTAGTTGTGTTTATATTTGTAAAATTCAGTTTCGCCCTATTCACCCCCCCCTCTAGGCGACTATCAATTGGTATCAGAGCCCGGTGCTTCATTAGAGCCTAACCGCTCGAAGTGATGTCGGGAGATCACGCCAAGAAGGAGATGGAGACCGGCGAAAAGCCCACTACAAGCCACGGGAGCACTTCATCGGAAGAGTCCCGCACCAAAAGGAGGGAGAAGAAGAAGAGCTCCTCCAACAAAGGGAAGGAGAAGAAATCTTCTTCTCATCACAAAGAGAAGAAGGAAAAATCTTCTTCCCACAAACCGCATCGGAAAGGCGACAAGCACAAGAGGATGAGGAAGGTGGTCTACTACGAGACCGACACTTCATCAACATCGACCTCCGACTCCGATGCGCCCTCCGTCACTTCTAAGCGCCAAGAGCGCAAGAAGTATAGTAAGATCCCCCTACGCTACCCTCGCATTTCCAAACATACACCTTTACTTTCCGTCCCACTAGGCAAACCACCAACTTTTGATGGTGAAGATTACGCTAGGTGGAGCGATTTAATGCGATTTCATCTAATCTCGCTCCACAAAAGCATATGGGATGTTGTTGAGTTTGGTGCGCAGGTACCATCCGTAGGGGATGAAAACTATGATGAGGATGAGGTGGCCCAAATCGAGCACTTCAACTCTCAAGCCACAACCATACTCCTTGCCTCTCTAAGCAAGGAAGAATACAACAAAGTGCAAGGGTTGAAAAATGCAAAGGAGATTTGGGATGTGCTCAAAACTGCGCACGAGGGAGATGAGCTCACCAAGATCACCAAGCGGGAAACAATCGAGGGGGAGCTCGGTCGGTTCCGGCTTCACAAAGGGGAGGAGCCACAACACATGTACAACCGGCTCAAGACTTTGGTGAACCAAGTGCGCAACCTCGGGAGCAAGAAATGGGACGACCACGAAGTGGTAAATGTTATTTTAAGATCTCTCATTTTTCTAAATCCCACTCAAGTTCAATTGATTCGTGGTAATCCTAGATACACTAAAATGACCCCCGAGGAAGTTATCGGGCATTTTGTAAGTTTTGAGTGCATGATAGAAGGCTCGAGGAAAATCAACGAGCTTGGCGACACATCCGAAGCTCAACCCGTTGCATTCAAGGCGACGGAAGAAAAGAAGGAGGAGTCTACACCAAGTCGACAACCAATAGACGCCTCCAAGCTTGACAATGAGGAGATGGCGCTCGTCATCAAGAGCTTCCGCCAAATCCTAAAGCAAAGGAGGGGGAAGGACTACAAGTCCCGCTCCAAGAAGGTTTGCTACAAGTGTGGTAAGCCCGGTCATTTTATTGCTAAATGTCCTATATCTAGTGACAGTGACCGAGGCGACGACAAGAAGGGGAGAAGAAAGGAGAAGAAAAGGTACTACAAGAAGAAGGGCGGCGATGCCCATGTTTGTCGGGAATGGGATTCCGACGAAAGCTCAAGCGACTCCTCCGACGACGAGGACGCCGCCAACATCGCCGTCACCAAGGGACTCCTCTTCCCCAACGTCGGCCACAAGTGCCTCATGGCAAAGGATGGCAAAAAGAAGAAGGTTAAATCCAACTCCTCCACTAAATATGAATCTTCTAGTGATGATAATGCTAGTGATGAGGAGGATAATTTGCGTTCCCTTTTTGCCAACCTCAACATAGCTCAAAAAGAAAAATTAAATGAATTAGTTAGTGCTATTCATGAAAAGGACGACCTTTTGGATTCCCAAGAGGATTGTCTAATTAAAGAAAACAAAAAACATGTTAAGGTTAAAAAGGCTTATGCTCTAGAAGTAGAAAAATGTGAAAAATTATCTAGTGAGCTAAGCACTTGCCGTGAAATAATTGACAACCTTAGGAATGAAAATGCTATTTTAAATGCTAAGGTTGATTCTCATGTTTGTGATGTTTCAATTTCCACTCCTAGAGATAATAATGATGATTTGCTTGCTAGGATTGAAGAATTGAACATTTCTCTTGCTAGCCTTAGAGTAGAAAATGAAAAGTTGATTACTAAGGCTAAAGAACTAAATGTTTGCAATGTTACAATTTCTGACCTTAGAACTAAAAATGATATGCTGCATGCTAAGGTTGTAGAATTAAAATCTTGCAAACCCTCTACATCTATTGTTGAGCATGTATCTATTTGTACTAGATGTAGAAATGTTGATATTGATGCTATTCATGATCACATGATTTTAATTAAGCAACAAAATGATCATATAGCTAAACTAGATGCTAAAATTGCCGAGCACAACTTAGAAAATGAGAAATTTAAATTTGCTCGTAGCATGCTTTATAATGGGAGACGCCCTGGCATCAAGGATGGCATTGGCTTCCAAAGGGGAGACAATGTCAAACTTAATGCCCCTCCTAAGAACTTGTCTAACTTTGTTAAGGGCAAAGCTCCCATGCCTCAGGATAACGAGGGTTACATTTTATACCCTGCCGGCTATCCTGAGAGCAAAATTAGGAAGATTCATTCTAGGAAGTCTCACTCTGGCCCTAATCATGCTTTTATGTATAAGGGTGAGACATCTAGTTCTAGGCAACCAACCCATGCTAAGTTGCCTAAGAAGAAAATTCCTAATGCATCAAATGATCATGCCATTTCATTTAAAACTTTTGATGCATCTTATGTGCTTACTAGCAAATCCGGCAAGGTAGTTGCCAAATTTGTTGGGGGCAAACACAAGGGCTCCAAGACTTGTGTTTGGGTACCCAAAGTTCTTGTTTCTAATGCCAAAGGACCCAAAACCGTTTGGGTACCTAAAGTCAAGAACTAAAATTGTTTTGTAGGTTTATGCATCCGGGGGCTCAAGTTGGATACTCGATAGCGGGTGCACAAACCACATGACAGGGGAGAAAAGGATGTTCTCCTCATATGAGAAAAACCAAGATCCCCAACGAGCTATCACATTCGGGGATGGAAATCAAGGTTTGGTCAAAGGTCTTGGTAAAATTGCTATATCTCCTGACCATTCCATTTCCAATGTTTTTCTTGTAGATTCCTTAGATTACAACTTGCTTTCCGTTTCTCAATTATGTCAAATGGGCTACAACTGTCTATTCACTGATGTTGGTGTCACTGTCTTTAGAAGAAGTAATGATTCAATAGCATTTAAGGGAGTGTTAGAGGGTCAGCTATACTTGGTAGATTTTGATAGAGCTGAACTCGACACTTGCTTAATTGCTAAGACTAACATGGGTTGGCTCTGGCATCGTCGACTAGCCCATGTTGGGATGAAGAATCTTCATAAGCTTCTAAAGGGAGAGCACATTTTAGGATTAACAAATGTTCATTTTGAGAAAGACAGGATTTGTAGCGCATGCCAGGCAGGGAAGCAAGTTGGAGTCCATCACCCACACAAGAACATCATGACGACCGACAGGCCGCTTGAGCTACTCCACATGGATCTATTCGGCCCGATTGCTTACATAAGCATCGGCGGGAGTAAGTATTGTCTTGTTATTGTGGATGATTATTCTCGCTTCACTTGGGTATTCTTTTTACAGGAAAAATCTCAAACCCAAGAGACCTTAAAGGGATTCTTGAGACGAGCTCAAAATGAGTTCGGCTTAAGGATCAAGAAAATAAGAAGCGACAACGGGACGGAGTTCAAGAACTCTCAAATTGAAGGCTTCCTTGAGGAGGAGGGCATCAAGCATGAGTTCTCCTCTCCCTACACGCCACAACAAAATGGTGTAGTGGAGAGGAAGAATCGAACTCTATTGGACATGGCAAGAACCATGCTTGATGAGTACAAGACACCGGACCGGTTTTGGGCCGAAGCGGTCAACACCGCCTGCTACGCCATCAACCGGTTATATCTTCACCGAATCCTCAAGAAGACATCATATGAACTCCTAACCGGTAAAAAGCCCAACATTTCATATTTTAGAGTTTTTGGTAGCAAATGCTTCATTCTTATTAAAAGAGGTAGAAAATCTAAATTTGCTCCTAAAACTGTAGAAGGCTTTTTACTTGGTTATGACTCAAACACAAGGGCATATAGGGTCTTTAACAAGTCCACTGGACTAGTTGAAGTCTCTTGTGACGTTGTGTTTGATGAAACTAACGGCTCTCAAGTAGAGCAAGTTGATCTTGATGAGATAGGTGAAGAACAGGCTCCATGCATCGCGCTAAGGAACATGTCCATCGGGGATGTGTGTCCTAAGGAATCCGAAGAGCCTCCAAGTACACAAGATCAACCATCCTCCTCCATGCAAGCATCTCCACCAACTCAAAATGAGGATGAGGCTCAAAATGATGAAGAGCAAAATCAAGAAGACGAGCCACCTCAAGATGATAGCAATGATCAAGGGGGAGATACAAATGATCAAGAAAAGGAGGATGAGGAAGAACCAAGACCGCCACACCCAAGAGTCCACCAAGCAATCCAACGAGATCACCCCGTCGACACCATCCTCGGCGACATTCATAAGGGGGTAACTACTCGATCTCGGGTTGCTCATTTTTGTGAACATTACTCTTTTGTTTCCTCTATTGAGCCACACAGGGTAGAGGAAGCTCTCCAAGATTCGGATTGGGTGGTGGCGATGCAAGAGGAGCTCAACAATTTCACGAGGAATGAGGTCTGGCATTTAGTTCCACGTCCTAACCAAAATGTTGTAGGAACCAAATGGGTCTTCCGCAACAAGCAAGATGAGCATGGTGTGGTGACAAGGAACAAAGCTCGACTCGTGGCCAAAGGGTATTCACAAGTCGAAGGTTTGGATTTTGGTGAAACCTATGCACCCGTAGCTAGGCTTGAGTCAATTCGCATATTATTGGCCTATGCTACTTACCATGGCTTTAAGCTCTATCAAATGGACGTGAAAAGTGCCTTCCTCAACGGACCAATCAAGGAAGAGGTCTATGTTGAGCAACCTCCCGGCTTTGAAGACAGTGAGTACCCTAACCATGTCTATAGGCTCTCTAAGGCGCTTTATGGGCTCAAGCAAGCCCCAAGAGCATGGTATGAATGCCTAAGAGATTTCCTTATTGCTAATGGCTTCAAAGTTGGCAAGGCCGATCCTACACTCTTTACTAAAACTCTTGAGAATGACTTGTTTGTATGCCAAATTTATGTTGATGATATTATATTTGGGTCTACTAACGAGTCTACATGTGAAGAGTTTAGTAGGATCATGACACAGAAATTCGAGATGTCGATGATGGGGGAGTTGAAGTATTTTCTAGGATTCCAAGTCAAGCAACTCCAAGAGGGCACCTTCATTTGCCAAACGAAGTACACTCAAGACATTCTAACCAAGTTTGGGATGAAGGATGCCAAACCCATCAAGACACCCATGGGAACTAATGGGCATCTCGACCTCGACACGGGAGGTAAGTCCGTGGATCAAAAGGTATACCGGTCGATGATTGGTTCATTGCTTTATTTATGTGCATCTCGACCGGACATTATGCTTTCCGTTTGCATGTGTGCAAGATTCCAATCCGACCCTAAGGAATCACACCTTACGGCCGTAAAACGAATTTTGAGATATTTGGCTTATACACCTAAGTTTGGGCTTTGGTACCCTCGGGGATCCACATTTGATTTGATTGGTTATTCGGATGCCGATTGGGCGGGGTGCAAAATTAATAGGAAGAGCACATCAGGGACTTGCCAGTTCTTGGGAAGATCCTTGGTGTCTTGGGCTTCAAAGAAGCAAAATTCGGTCGCTCTTTCCACCGCCGAAGCCGAGTACATTGCCGCAGGACATTGTTGCGCGCAATTGCTTTGGATGAGGCAAACCCTGCGGGACTACGGTTACAAATTAACCAAAGTCCCTTTGCTATGTGATAATGAGAGTGCAATCAAAATGGCCGACAATCCCGTCGAGCATAGCCGCACTAAGCACATAGCCATTCGGTATCATTTTCTTAGGGATCACCAACAAAAGGGGGATATCGAGATTTCTTACATTAATACTAAAGATCAATTAGCCGATATCTTTACCAAGCCACTTGATGAACAATCTTTTACCAGACTTAGGCATGAGCTCAATATTCTTGATTCTAGAAATTTCTTTTGCTAGCTTGCACACATAGCTCATTTAAATACCTTTGATCATATCTCTTTTATATGCTATGACTAATGTGTTTTCAAGTCTATTTCAAACCAAGTCATAGGTATATTGAAAGGGAATTGGAGTCTTCGGCGAAGACAAAGGCTTCCACTCCGTAACTCATGCTTCGCCATCACTCCGAGCAACTCTCTATTCCTTGGGGAGAAATGAGCATCAAAGAAAAGGACTTCATCCTTGGGGGAGAGAGTAAAAGCTCAAAAGCAAAAGGACCGGACTTCATCTTTGGTATAATCTTAACTCGTTACTTATGACCAAAGGGGAAGAAATTACTTCGAGGGCTCTAATGATTCCGTTTTTGGCGATTCATGCCAAAAAGGGGGAGAAATGAGCCCAAAGCAAAAGGACCGCACCACCACCACCAAATTCAAAAACTTAGTGCTTTCCAAAAGTCTTTATCATTTGGTATCCTATTGTGTTCAAAAGGGGGAGAAAGTAGTATTTCAAAAATGGTATATCAAAACCCTCTTGAACACTAAGAGGTGGATCTCTTTTAGGGGGAGTTTTGTTTAGTCAAAGGAAAAGCATTTGAAACAGGGGGAGGAAATTTCAAATCTTGAAAATGCTTTTGCAAACTCTTATTTATTTACCTTTGACTATTTGCAAAAGATCTTTGAAATGGATTTACAAAAGGTTTTGCAAAAACAAAACAAGTGGTGCAAACGTGGTCCAAAATGTTAAATAAGAAAGAAACATTCCATGCATATCTTGTAAGTAGTTTTATTGGCTCAATTCCAAGCAACCTTTACACTTACATTATGCAAACTAGTTCAATTATGCACTTCTATATTTGCTTTGGTTTGTGTTGGCATCAATCACCAAAAAGGGGGAGATTGAAAGGGAATTAGGCTTACACCTAGTTCCTATATAATTTTGGTGGTTGAATTGCCCAACACAAATCTTTGGACTAACTTGTTTGCCCAAGTGTATAGTATATACAGGTGTAAAAGGTTCACACTTAGCCAATAAAAAGACCAAGTTTTGGATTCAACAAAGGAGCAAAGGGGCAACCGAAGGCACCCCTGGTCTGGCGCACCGGACTGTCCGGTGTGCCACCGGACAGTGAACAGTACCTGTCCGGTGCACCAGGGGACTCAGACTCCAACTCACCACCTTCGGGAAATTCCAAGGCGACTCGGCTATAATTCACCGGACTGTCCGGTGTACACCGGACAGTGTCCGGTGCGCCAAGGGAAGTCGGCCTCAGGAACTCGCCAGCCTCGGGTTCGCGCGGCAGCCGCTCCGCTAAAATTCACCGGACTGTCCGGTGTGCACCGGACTGTCCGGTGTGCCAGCGGAGCAACGTCTCTCTGCGGCGCCAACGGCTCCCTGCGGTGCATTTATTGCGCGCGCAGCGCGCGCAGACGTCAGGCACGCCCATGCCGGTGCACCGGACATCAAACAGTACATGTCCGGTGTGCACCGGACACCCAGGAGGGCCCACAAGTCAGAAGCTCCAACGGTCAGAATCCAACGGCAGTGATGACGTGGCAGGGGCACCGGACTGTCCGGTGTACACCGGACTGTCCGGTGCGCCATCGAGCAGACGCCTCCAGCCAACGGTCAAGTTTGGTGGTTGGGGCTATAAATACCTCAACCATCCCACCATTCATTGCATCCAAGTTTTCCACTTCTCAACTACTACAAGAGCTCTAGCATTCAATTCTAGACACACTAAAGAGATCAAATCCTCTCCAATTCCACACAAAGCCCTAGTGACTAGTGAGAGTGATTTGCCGTGTTCATTTGAGCTCTTGCGCTTGGATTGCTTCTTTTCTTTCTCACTTGTTCTTAAGACTATAACTCCATTGTAATCAAGGCAAGAGGCACCAATTGTGTGGTGGCCCTTGCGGGGAAGTTTTGTTCCCGGCTTTGATTAGAGAAGAGAAGCTCACTCGGTCCGAGGGACCGTTTGAGAGAGGGAAGGGTTGAAAGAGACCCGGCCTTTGTGGCCTCCTCAACGGGGAGTAGGTTTGCAAGAACCGAACCTCGGTAAAACAAATCTCCGTGTCTCTCTTGCTTATTCGCTTGGGATTTGTTTTGCGCCCTCTCTCTCGGACTCATTTATATTTCTAACGCTAACCCGGCTTGTAGTTGTGTTTATATTTGTAAAATTCAGTTTCGCCCTATTCACCCCCCCCTCTAGGCGACTATCAGTTAGCAGATTTCTGGAGAAGCCAACAGCTGAACATCTTCAGGCTGTAAAAAGGATCTTGAGATATGTGACTGGTACTCTAGATCATGGGCTATGCTATACTAGAATGACAGGCAAGGCAAGACTTGTGGGTTATAGTGACTCAGACTTGGCTGGAGATAGTGATACAAGTAGAAGCACTACTGGATGTTTGTTTTTCCTTGGAAACAGTCTGGTCAGCTGGCAATCTATCAAGCAGAGAGTTGTTGCATTGTCAAGCTGTGAGGCTGAATATGTGGCAATGACAACAGCTGCAACCCAAGCCTTGTGGTTGTCAAGGTTGTTTGCAGAATTATTGGGAAGAGAAGTTGAGGTGGTGGAACTTAGAGTAGACAATAAATCTGCTCTAGCTTTGGCAAAGAATCCTGTTTTCCATGACAGGAGCAAACATATTAGAATCAAGCATCACTTCATCAGGGACTGTGTGGAAGAAGGTAGCATCAAAACAGAATTTATTCCCACTGCAGATCAGCTTGCTGATATACTGACCAAAGCTTTGGGCAAGACCAAGTTGGAAGATATGAGAAGCAGAATTGGGATCAAGGAGATCAAGATCAGTTGAAACAGGCCTTAGGGGGAGAAATGTTGTTATTAAGTCCTGTTTCCTAAGCACTCTCCTAGTTACTTGTGCTAGTTAATTATAGTCATTAAAGACCTTGAGCAGCTCAACAGGTGTGTGCGGCTGCCAAGGCTCCTATCTGATTAGCTAAGCTCTAATGAGCTGTTATGTAATCAATGTGACTCATCTCATCTTTCTATATAATCAAGCAATGATGGCTGAGGTTAGTACCTCCGGCAAAACCACTCTGTTTACCTCTAACAGGATCACGTACTAGTATCTTGCTCGCGCCTTGCGCGAGTTTTGTCCAGTCAACAGATTGTCTTATACGCATAATACACATAAGAGAAGTAATTCACAGTAGTGAAATAGTTCAGTTAGCAGTGGCGAAATTAGTACTCAGTAGAACCCGGTGACCCTTCCATCGCCCCAAAACGATGTACTTCTAGATCCTCGTACTGATGACCCACATATAACTGGGAGTGCTCTGAACACAAAACTGGACTGATCTGAACCACTAAACTGCAATGTCCCAGAGCAGCTCTGAATATGAGTAAAGAGTTGAGATCCCCTAGAGCTGCAAGTCTGCAACCGCATGCTTTGAGATCATCTTCATAGTAACTAACACATCTGGTGGTCTAAATTCTTTTTATATTTAACAATCCCGCATGAACTATGTATTTTCAGAATAATTTTGTTTGGACAGCTTCAGAATAAAAAGATAGTGGAACTCAGTTTTTGAGCTACTAATAAATAACTGCATATATTTTGTACAACTAAAAAGCCATGTGTTTGAGTCTACAACCAGTTTTCTGACACAATAATAAATGAACTCTGTTACCAACAATCTTTACTATGAACACCGAAGTGATGGACATCAGTTCAAGAATGATCAGGTAAACTGCATGTAAGCAAACGGTTTTGGAAGTGTATATTTGCCAAACAATAATTAACTGCCACAAAGAAAATGATAATCATGGTAACAATACTAACAATTCATTTTAAATTCAATATACGATTTTAAATGGCATTAGTAATAGAAAACCACAACTCATTTGATAATAATAAGATCATTGCTACATAAAGTGTTTTAAATTTTATATATTTTTTTTCGAGAAGGCATCTAAGGTTGTGTTGTTGCTTTATTAGAAGAGATTGACCCATTTTAAAGGAAAAACCTAGCCTAAAAACCTTTTTAGATTTTATATAGTGATAGGATTTTTGTTTCGAGAACACAGAAACATTTCTACATAACAATTTAATTTATTTCTAGTAGTCATCATTCCTTGATTTAGTGCTAAGCTACAAAAAAGATAAGTTATGATGGAAGTATGAAACGTTTTGCCTTAACAGTGCTGCACAGTTCAATGCTTTTCTATGACCCATCTAGCAAATTGTTGTATGCACAGTTCTTATACGACAATGAGTATATTCCGTTCAAAAAATCTTTTTTTTGCAAAAAAGGTCATCCAAAACAGACTTTGAATCATGCCCCATTGAATTCTTACATGCGTAACCCTATCGGATTTAGATGCTTATTCTTGTTGGCCGAACGACGTTCTGTACCTGATGCTCACTCGTCACACTTCGCTGAAACGAATTGTGGTTTGGGATGCTCCTGAGCCTCTTCTTGCCAAAACTGCTGATGGAGCTGGCCCTTAGTACATCCTCTTCCTTGGTCCTTCTAATTGGATTGGTGTTCTCAGAAAAATGTCCATTCTAATGCCAATTTTGGGTGCTTATTGGATAGGTTGCAATGTTGGACTAGCCTTCTGGGTGGTTAGAAGGGCGTTTCTGAAAGGTGGCAACCAATGGATATACATTGAAGCTGATGATATATATGACAACTATTAAATAGAAAATGGTGACGATATATAAGAGGAACCTGGATAGTATGGCTCTTGAGGGAAGGATCATCGAATGCAGGTTGCTTGGAGATGTGAACATAGTCGATGATATCTCCATCGAGGCTATGGTAACTAATTGTCCAAAAAATGTTTGTCATTCAGTGGCCAATGTGTCTTAAAAGTTTACTGACCTAAAGTGAGTATCATGTAAGTTTAATTCGTGTGTTGTGATTTGTTCCCTCATAATATTGTGTTCTTTAACACATAAAGTGTTTTAGATTTTATATAGTTTTTCGATAAGATAGCAACAACTTTGTTATTGTTTTATTAGAAAAGATTGACCCATTTTAAGGTGAAAATCTTGCCCTAAAACCTTTTTAGATTTTATATAGTGATAGATTTTTTGTTTTGAGAACACATGAACATCTCTACATAACACTGTAATTTACTTCTAACAGTTCTCATTCCTTAATTCAGTGCTAAGCTATCAAATAATAAGAGATTGACCCATTTTTAGGCGGAAAACCTTGCCCTAAAACTTTTTAGATTTTATATAGTGACAGATTTTCTGTTTCGAGAACACAGGGACATCTCTTCATAAAACTGTAATTTACTTATAGCAGTCCTCATTCATTAATTCAGTGCTAAGCTACCAAAAGATAACTTACGATGGAAGTATGAATTGTTTGCCTAAACACTGCTACACTATTCGATCTTTTTTCCGGACCGAGCTAGCAAATTTTTGGGGCAACAATCTTATGTTCTCAGTATGGGGGGAAATAAATCATGGATAGAATATGTGACAGACATGCAGTAGTTCTGATTCTGTGAGGATGGTGCAATGCATAGTATTGTAAGTGCGGGGGAGAGGAAAAACTCTGCATACCTACATGAACAGTATGTTGCAAATAAACTCGTGAAGAGGAAGGGTGCCGCCGTCGTCGAATGAAAGCGTCGCAAATAGCCACTTGGAGACGCTGACACCGCCATGCACAGAGGTGGCGCAGAACGACGCCGCAAGAGTGCCGCGCGGGGCCCACACGAAGGCAGTGACGGATGAGGAGGGCAGGCACGAGGAAGCGAAGCCGGATCCGGATGGGACGCAGCGCTGTAGTTCGATGATGCGGCGGAGGAGCCTGTGACGACAGCGGAGCAGGGGCTGGTGAGCAACAAGCCTGACGTGGTGGCAGGACAAGGAAAAGCGCGAGAGTTAGCGAGATCGCAAGAGAAGACGCGAAGACGGCGAGACATGTGGTGGCGGGTTGCGTGAGGAGGGCGAGGATGCACAACAGCACATCCTCCGGCCTTTGTGCGTTGTAAACACGAAGAAGAAAGGTCTAGACTCTATAGGAAGCTGCTTCAGCAGTCCACCATCGTTGGTGAAAACGCCCCTTCCAGAGAAGACGAGAACAAAGTGGCAGAGGTGATCAGAAGGGGTAGATAAGTCGCCACCGAGCGATCCATATCGAACGACTGATATTTAGAAGGCGACGTGGCGCTCTGTATAGCCAGGTTTCCATCCGGATTTCATATAATAGAAATTCATCATTGCCATGTCGAGGCGTCAGGAAACGAGCCTCCACTCCAGCAGCCTAGCGCCCTGGCCTCTCCTCTCAACGCTCGTTTCCATGCCACGTCGACGAGCTGCGGGGAGACTATACTGCCATCCCATCCCATCACGAAACGACCAAGGGTGCGGGGCTGAGTGAGCGCGCGCGTGTGTGTGTGGGGGAGCTTGGTTGGATGACGACGCGCGGCGGAGGTTACGACGGGCGTCACATGGGCGGTTGTTGCGCACGCGCGAGGGGGGCGAGCGGGGGCATAGTAGGAGTCTACGCTACTTTGTTAGGTAGTAGAGATATACACGGTAATGCTATTTGACACCATAGGTGCCAAAATAGCTATTTGGCACCCGCCTTCTCCCACGCGCCTCCTCCGATCTTGGGGTCTTGTATCGCCCGAAAAAGCGGGCAGGCGGTACTCGGGTGTCAACACGATCAGTCGCGGGAACTGCGTGCAGACATATACCCAAGGATCAGCACAAATCACTGTTTCAGGTGGTTTGCCGCGTCATACCTCGCGATCAGGCCCGGGCGGGGGGCATGTGCCACATGTGCACAAGAACAGGGCCCCCTCCCTCTAAGGGCCCCTAAAATAATAGTTAGCGATATTTTAATCAATACAAATTTTAGTAATGATTAGAAGGTCTAGCTAAGTCAGCTCGATAAGAATAAAATATAGTGGTTGTCGTAACAACCGAGTACCAATCTGTTATGCAACTCATTTTAGCTATATGGCGAAATGCAGGTAGCACATGCTGGCATAACATCCAAACGTTAAGATCATTCGTTACCGTTATTAAGTCATTTCCCACATTAATAATTCAATCACGATTAATAATTGAGATTAATCTATACCCTCTATTCTTAACAAAGAAAAAAAAAAGAAAAAATCGGTACAGAGCCTTGAATTATGCTGGCCCGGCCCTGCTCGCGATCACCGTAGCGATGATGTATCATGCATGCGTGCCAACATATATACACGTGTAATTCATTTTGCATTTACTCATCATGCCAAAACTGAAACGCACTAGTCCAGTTCGAGAATCTCTCCATTTTTTGCAACCTACGAGAGATAGTAAAGAATGCCTCACCTCTCTGCTTCGCTTCGTTGGTGATGGTGCAAAGAAAAACAAAATCAGAAACTAATGATAGCCAGATGTGATAGGCCGATAGCATACCTTAAAATATTAAGGCATTGCACTGTGACTAGATATTTATAGAATAACCGGGTTTGTTCACTTATTTTCTTTTCTTGTAATATTTACTTTTAAAAAAAATACTAACTCACTACATGACTTCTATCCAAATATTTCTTATTAATGACTGAGGCTAAAAGATAGAATGACAGATAATTTATATGATGACTGAATTTGTTCATTTCCTTACCTGTAATATTTTTTTATAGAATGACTGACTCACTAAATAACTATTATCTCAGTAATTCTCATGAATGGCTAGAGCTAAAAGACGAAATGATCGAGTATTCATATAATAACTGAGTCTGCTCACTTCCTTTCATGTGATGTCTATTATTTAGAATAACTGACTCACTAGATGACTCGTCAATTATTCTCATGGATGACTGAAGCTAAAATATGGATTGACTGAGTTTATTCACTTTCTTTCTTGTAATGCTTGTTTTTTTAAGAATGACTGACTCACTAAAATGACTTTTCTCTCGGTAATTCTCATGAATGACAGAGGGTAAAAGATGGAATGCCTAAGTATTCATACAATGACTGACACTAATAATTATAATGACTGACCCTAATAAAAAATACAATAAATTGACTTCGAGATAAATATGTCAAGTGGGATCTAGTTTTGAAGTAAACGAAACGCTAAACACATGCATGTGCGTGTACTTTTTTGTGCGTGTACTTCGAGATAAATATGCATGTGCAAGTTCACGGTCTTGTTTCGTGATCATGGTGCTCAAAAATTCCGGTCAGCTCCTTAAATAGGCCGTAACTTGTGCTAAATAACATGAATATCATTTTTCCATTCAATGTTTTTCATTTTTTGAGCGACTTGCAGTTCAAATCTGAATTATTCGAAGAAACTTAATTAAATGAACTAAATCTAAAAGGTATAGCAAACACTTCGATAATTGTGCCAAAATTGAACATGTAGGTCTATATACTGTAGGAACACACCACAAAAAGTTTGGTGTAAAAAATAAAAAATAAAAAATATGCTTTGCCGAGTGTCAAACGTTGACATTCGGCAAAGAATAGCTTTGTCGTATGTCTATCACGGGACACTCGACATAGGTAACAGCCGTCAGATATAGACGGCTGCTGACGGCCCTTTGTCGTGAGTCTCATTTCGCCGAGAGTTTGACACTCGGCAAATCGTCCTTTGCCGAGCGTCAGTATATGCCGAGTGTTTGGCGCTCGGCAAAGGATGTGTATGCCGAGTGTCATTATGCGCCGAGAGTAACACTCGGCAAATAATATTTTGTCGAGTGCCCGATAAGTTATACTCGGCAAACCATCGGGCACTCGGTAAAGAGCATGTTTCCGGTAGTGTATGAGGCTGGTGGAATGTATATGTGGGTTGTTTGAGAACTCTTTGGCAAAAGGAAAAACAAGTTCATCAGAAACTTGTAACTGAAATATACTAGTAGTATATCCTTTTATTTTTGACGCTGTAAATACTTGTGCACACGCATTATAGAGGGACTGAGGTTTCCAGGTGCTGTATGCTGAAGATGAGGCCATCATGCACAAGTAAAGATTTTTTTTTTTTGAGAAACACTTCAAAGTTTCTTTGTTCAAACTGAAGGGAAACAAGCATGGCATCAGAGTCGTTGTGCTTTGGAACGATGCGTAGAACGGAGGCTCAAAAAAAAAAGATATGTAGAACGGAGGAACATGATTTAGGCACTTCAGATCAATTATTACGATAGTCTAGTTCAGTTCCGTCCATCATCCAGATCTTCCATCGTGGTACAAATTGAGTTGCACATTACATATATCCTTGATACGACGACAATGTAAAGAAGAGGACGTAGTACAGACACCACACACACCAGTCACCAGCTTAACGCTAACATATTACTCATCAGGCACCATGGTCGTCAGGAAGGCCTGCAACGGCCACCACTGGGCTCCGAACAAGGTGGTTGGTGGACACCCAGATCAGGCTGCCTTCGACGAAATCCCCGCCGCCCACCACCGTTGTTAGGAATAAACTCGACACCGGGTGTGTGTGCGCTGGTCAGGTCGATGTGTGTGCGTGTGTCTGCATGTTGCCGTGGTTAGCGTGTGTCGCGTTCGTGTGCGTGCACGGCGCGAGTGCAAGTTTGTTAGCATGCACGTGTATGAAGGCGTGCGTTGTGCGGTAATCACAGTCAGCAGCTTGGTTCGTGCGACGCGTGAAGCTGCATGCTGAGATGCCGTGATCCGTTGTTGGCTTGGTCAGGACGTGCGCGTTTGCCGCGTCCAATGCGTTGGCCGAGTGGTGCGGATCGTGAGCAGGAGTAGTGGCTGCGTGCAGTCCGTTGCTTCACGTCCTCCAGCTATAAATACTCCATGTACTGCTAATAGAGAAAATGACGGCAAAGCAATAGAAAAACAAACGACGTCTGTGCGTCTGGCGTTCGGCGCCATATTTGCTTGTCTCCGTAGCTACTTTTCTTTCTGGTGTGAGTTCTAGTCTTGAGCGCTAGTGAGTTCCAACATTTGGTATCAGAGCCATTTTATGCCCAAGATCCTGCGCTACTACCTCGAGTCAGAGTCCATGGCGATGGTTCCGCACGGCGCCGGGGGGAGTTCGGTCTCCATGTCATACCCGGTGCTGTCGCCGGCGAGCTACACGGCGTGGGCGATCAAGGTGGAGTCGATCCTCGACGCGCAAGGTCTCTGGGAGGCCGTGTCTCCACCAGATAATGGCGAGGTGAATGCGGTGAAGAACAAGACGGCGCGGGCACAGCTTCTCCAAGCTCTGCCCGATGACATCTTGATGCAGGTCTCCACCAAGAAAACAGCAGCGGAGGTGTGGGCGAGCCTCAAGACTCGTTTCGTCGGTGCGGATCGGGTCAAGACGGCACGCCTCGCCACGCTCAAGGGGGAGTTCGACAAGCTGTACATGGAGGACGAGGAGGCATTGGACGACTACGCAGGCAAAATCAGCGGTATGGCGGCGCGTTACGCCGGGCTTGGCGCGACGCTCGACGACGCTGCCATGGTGAAGAAGCTCCTCGACACCGTTCCAGATCGGCTCTTCCCCGTCGTCGCGGGCATCGAGCAGTTCTGCGACGTCGAGACGATGCCGTTCGAGGAGGCGCTCGGACGTCTCAAGGCGTTCGATGAGCGTTCTCGGCGGCGTACTCATGCCGGTGGTGAACGGCGCGACGATCAGCTCCTCCTCACGGAGGCCGAGTGGAAAGCTCGAAAAAAGAAGAAGTCGACGATCGGCAAATGCTTCAACTGTGGCAACCGCGGCCACTTTGCACGGGACTGCCCCAAGCCGAAGAAGGAAGAGGCACTATTTGCCAATGCCGAAGAGGAGGCGACGCTCCTGTGAGTGCAGAAAGCCGTGCCGTGTTTAGGGGGAGATTGTTAGGAATAAACTCGACACCGGGTGTGTGTGCGCTGGTCAGGTCGATGTGTGTGCGTGTGTCTGCATGTTGCCGTGGTTAGCGTGTGTCGCGTTCGTGTGCGTGCACGGCGCGAGTGCAAGTTTGTTAGCATGCACGTGTATGAAGGCGTGCGTTGTGCGGTAATCACAGTCAGCAGCTTGGTTCGTGCGACGCGTGAAGCTGCATGCTGAGATGCCGTGATCCGTTGTTGGCTTGGTCAGGACGTGCGCGTTTGCCGCGTCCAATGCGTTGGCCGAGTGGTGCGGATCGTGAGCAGGAGTAGTGGCTGCGTGCAGTCCGTTGCTTCACGTCCTCAAGCTATAAATACTCCATGTACTGCTAATAGAGAAAATGACGGCAAAGCAATAGAAAAACAAACGACGTCTGTGCGTCTGGCGTTCGGCGCCATATTTGCTTGTCTCCGTAGCTACTTTTCTTTCTGGTGTGAGTTCTAGTCTTGAGCGCTAGTGAGTTCCAACAACCGTCACCGTCACGTTGAACGTCTTCTTCTCCCCGGGTTCAGAGAACACCAGGTAGTCCGGGGAAACCCAGATGTCCATCGAGGATGGGCCTTGCACGTTCGCACCGTAGGTCTTCGCCGGGCCGACGTTCGTAAGGGTCCGGGGTACCGTGACCGGCGTATCCTTGAGTGGCACCGTTATGGTAGGATAGTTGAGCCACGATTCTGGGATGCTCCCCACCTCCGAGCAGGTCGAGCTTGGGCTAGTGATGGTCTTGAGTGCCTTCTCCCCCAGGAGGCCGCAGATGTAGCTTGCATAGTCCCTGGCGTCAAGATCATACACCAGCCCCGGCCGGGTCGGTGGCCCTGGAGACGTTGACGTGGCCGGCGCCCATGGCGAAGGATGTCGCTTCGGCGTGCTGCTCGTCCAGAATGGGCTGGCCGCCGTTGTCCAGCCGGTCCGCCGTGGTCAGCATGGCCGACTTTATGGCAGCCGGAGACCAGTCCGGGTGGGCTGCCTTGAGGAGCGCCACCACACCAGTGATGTGCGGCGCTGCCATTGAGGTCTACCCCGTCGTGTATCGCCTCCTCCATCCCGCATGTAATACTCGACTCCTCGCACCCGCAACGACTTACATCGTCTTCATCATTGAAAGCAGGACTGTATTCATATAATCTTTTTGATAATTACATTGGTGGCCGAGACTCAATATATATAGCAGTCATATAGGCCGATTTATAGAAGTAAGAACCGGTCAATATCAATCACTGCTATATTAGGAACCAATCATATCAATCACTGCTATACAGCCAATACCGTGAAGGCGGAAGGCTATGATGGCATTCCATCTATAACTCTAACACTCCCCCCGTCCCCCCGTTCTGAGCGGCAGTAGAACAAACGTTCAGGCTGGATCGAAATTCACAGAACACTGAAGATAGAAGACCTTTGGTGAAATGTTGTCGGCACATGGAGGATATGAACAGTTCCTACAGCAACTTTGTCTCTGGCGAAGTGCAAGTCGATCTCAATGTGTTTAGTGCGTTGGTGCTGAACCGGATTGGTAGAGAGATAGACGGCACTGATGTTGTCACAATATACAAGTGTTGCCTTCTGAATGGGTTGGTGAAGTTCTTGGAGTAACTGACGCAACCAGGAAGTTTCAGCGACTGCATTGGCGACGACCCGATATTCGGCCTCAGCGCTGGACCGAGAGACAGTGTGTTGCCGCTTGGACGACCAAGACACCAAATTATTGCCAAGGAAGACACCAAATCCAGATGTGGAACGACGAGTGTCGGGACAACCGGCCCAGTCCGCATCAGAGTAAGCCACAAGACTGTTTACTGGAGAACGATGTAGCTGGAGACCATGGTTGAGAGTTGTCGGCGTTTCGACCCCGGGGGGTCCCTGGACCGACGAGTGAATGTTCGCCGCGTGTCCCAGCCCAGATAGGTCGGCGCGAGACGGAGCACGAAGGGGGGAGAAACAGCAAAGGGGAAACCCGTGGCCTTCGTGTTGTCCTGCGCCCAGGTCGGGTGCGCTTGCAGTAGGGGGTTACAAGCGTCCGCGAGAGAGAGAGAGAGAGAGAGAGAGAGAGAGAGAGAGAGAGAGAGAGAGAGAGAGAGAGAGACTGTCCGCTAGCCCGTTATCCCGCGCGGCCAACCTTCTCGTATGAGAGCCTTGGACCTTCCTTTTATAGGCGTAAGGAGAGGGCCCAGGTGTACAATGGGGGGTGTAGCAATGTGCTAACGTGTCCAGCTGAGAGGAGCCAGAGCCCTAAGTACATGTCGTCATGGCAGTCGGAGAGGTTTTGGCACCCTGTTCATGTGATGTCGTGGCCGTCGGAGGAGTGCTTGAGCCCTGTGGAAGTACAACTATCGGGGCTGTCCGATCCTTGCTGACGTCTCCTTGCTTCCGTAAGGGGCTGAGAGCCGCCGTCGTCATGGAGCACGCGGGGTGCCATCATTACTTGTTTACCGGGGCGAGCCAGATGGGACGCCGGTCTTGTTCCCCATAGCCTGAGCTAGCTAGGGGTAGGGTAATGATGCCCCCCTGTGACGTGGTCGGTCCGAGCCCGAGGTCGGGCGAGGCGGAGGCTCCTCCGAGGTCGAGGTCGAGTCTGGGCCCGAGGGTCGGGCGAGGCGGAGACCGTCGTCCGAGGTCGAGGCTGAGTCCGAGCCCTGGGGTCGGGCGAGGCGGAGACCGTCGCCCGAGGTCGAGGCTGAGTCCGAGCCCTGGGGTCGGGCGAGGCGGAGTTCGTCTTCCGAGGTCGAGGCTGAGTCCGAGCCCTGGGGTCAGGCGAGGCAGAGTCCGTCGTCCGGCGTCGAGTTTGAGCCCAAGCCCTGGGGTCGGGCGAAGCGGAGTCCGTCGTCCGGCGTCGAGTTTGAGCCCGAGCCCTGGGGTCGGGCGAGGCGGAGCTTTCTATGGCGCCCGAGGCTGGACTTAGCTGCTGTCAGCCTCACTCTGTCGAGTGGCACAGCAGTCTGAGCGGGGCAGGCGACGCTGTTTTCCTGTCAGGTCGGTCAGTGGAGCGGCGAAGTGACTGTGGTCACTTCGGCCCTGTCGACTGAGGAGCGCGCGTCAGGATAAGGTGTCAGTCGATCCTTGCATTAAATGCTCCTGCGATACGGTCGGTTGGCGTGGCGATCTGGCCAAGGTTGCTTCTCCGCGAAGCCTGCCCGAGCTGGGCCTCGGGCGAGTCGAAGGTGCGCCGTTGCTTGAGGGGACCCTCGGGCGAGACGTGAATCCTTCGGGGTCGGCTGCCTTTGCCCAAGGCTGGGCTCGGGCGAGGCGAGATCGTGTCCCTTGAGTGGACTGAGCCTTGACCTTAATCGCGCCCATCAGGCCTTTGCAGCTTTGTGCTGATGGGGGTTACCAGCTGAGATAAGGAGTCTTGGGGTACCCCTAATTATGGTCCCCGAAAGTAGCCCCCGAGCCTCGAAGGGAGTGTTGATACTGAGAGCACCTAGAGGGGGGGGTGAATAGGTGATCCTATAAAACTTAAACTTATAGCCACAAAAACTTGGTTAATCGTTAGCACAATAATTGCCAAGTGGCTAGAGAGAAGCCAAAACACAATAACCACAAGAAATCAATCACAGAGATGACACAGTGGTTATCCCGTGGTTCGGCCAAGTACAAAACTTGCCTACTCCACGTTGTGGCGTCCCAACGGACGAGAGTTGCACTCAACTCCTCTCAAGTGATCCAATGATCAACTTGAATACCACGGTGTTCTTCTTTACTTTGATCTTTTCCCGTTTACGAGGAATCTCCACAACTTGGAGTCTCTCGCCCTTACAATTGAATTTCACAAAGAAGCACGGAGTAAGGGAGGGAAGCAACACACACAAATCCACAGCAAAATGCGCACACACACGGCCAAGAATCGAGCTCAAAAGACTGTCTCAAAGTTCTCACTAGAACGGAGCTCGAATCACTGAGAATGACAAGCGAATGCGCAAAGACTGAGTGTGGATGATCAAGAATGCTCTAAGGTTGCTTGGTTTTCTCCTCCATGCGCCTAGGGGTCCCTTTTATAGCCCCAAGGCAGCTAGGAGCCGTTGAGAGCAAATCTGGAAGGCTGATCTTGCCTTCTATCGACTGGTGCACCGGACAGTCCGGTGCCCGATTTCTTTCCTTAAACGGCGCAGTCGACCGTTGGCCGCCAGAGAGTCGTTGGCGCACCGGACATGTCCGGTGCACACCGGACAGTCCGGTGCCCCCTTCTAGCCGTTGGCTCGGCCACGTGTCCCGCGCAGATCGCGCGGCCGACCGTTGGCCCGACCGACCGTTGGCTCACCGGACAGTCCGATGCACACCGGACAGTCCGGTGAATTATAGCCGTACATCGCCGATAAACTCCCGAGAACGGCCAGTTCGCCCGAGTCAGTCTGGCGCACCGGACACTGTCCGGTGCACCACCGGACAGTCCGGTGCTCCAGACCGAACAGCCTTTTGGCTATACACAGCCAACTTTTCTCTGACTCGATTTCTCCTGTTTCAAGCACTTAGACACAATACATTAGTCTTCAAAACAATGTACTAAGGCTTAGAAAAATACCTTTTGATTTGCACTTTGTCCATCCATGGGTATAGATTCACATTTAAACACTTGTGTTGGCACTCAATCACCAAAATACTTAGAAATGGCCCAAGGGCACATTTCCCTTTCAGATACTCGCTTGGAGGCTTTGGTCGCACTTTTTTGCAAGGGGACCAGCCTTTCTCGGTTGCGTTTCGTTCCGGTGGGTGCGCCCGAGCGCACCCGCCGGGTGTAGCCCCCGAGGCCTCGGAGGAGTGGTTTGACTCTTTCGAGGTCTTAGCGCGTTTCGTGATGCTTTGGCCGGTCTGGTTGTTCCCTCATGCGAACTGGCCGTAGCCCGAGTGCATAGTCAAGTTCCAAGCTCTCGGGCTGGTATGTTGACGCTGTCAACGGTTTGGCCGGAGCCGGGTTTGCGAGAGCAGCCCCCGAGCCTCCGCACAGAGCGAGAGGACGGTCAAGGACAGACTCGGCTTTTTTCATACGCCCCTGTGTCGCCTTTCCGCAAGGAGGAGGGGGGAAAGTGCCATGTTGCCCTCGGAGGGCGCCGAACATGGTGTCTCCAGTGAGTTGCTAACGGGTGATCCGAGTGGACGCCCGTGCCCCGTTCGATAAGGGTCGGCTAGTGGCCCAGAGGCGCGCTCCAAAAGTACCTGCAGGTGATTTGCCGGACCCGGTCCCGTTTGATAGGGTCCGATGGCTCGATGCCTCCCTCTGATGGGATTCCGTTATAGAATCGCTCCTGCTGGTCTCGGAAATGTCCTAGGGTACCTCAGGAGCATAGCCCGAGCCTCGGCCATGTATCAGACGTACCCAAAGTCATCCCTCGCTCTGCGTGCTCTGAGGCGGCTGTCGAACCCTTCGGGGGCCAACCTTCGAACCCCTGATCAGTAGTGGGCGCGGAGCCCGAGTGGCCTGAGGCGGCTGTCGAACCCATTCGAGGGGCCAGCCTTCGAACCTCTGACCGGTGATGGGCGCGGAGCCCGAGTGCTCTGAGGCGGCTATCGAACCCTTTCGAGGGGCCAGCCTTCGAACCTCTGATCAGTAGGAGGACTCGGGGCCCGAGTGCTCTGAGGCGGCTGTCGAACCCTTCCGAGGGGCCAGCCTTTGAACCTCTGATCAGTAGGGGGGCTCGGGGCCCGCTTCCTTCGTGGAGAAGGATCCCTTTCAGAGTATCCCCTTTCCCGGTCCCTGTAGCAAGAGAGAGAAAGAGGAAGAGGAAAAGGATACGAAATCGAACGACGTGGCGCACCTTTTTTGACGCGGTCATTATGGTGGAGGTGAAGCGTCGCATGCTTCACCTGCCAAAGGTGCCGCCTGCCCTGCCGCAGAGTTAATGCGACAGGACGTGTGGTTCGTGGGACAGCCGCTGTGCGTGCGCGAGCCGTTAGAGGAACGGAACACGGGCGCGTCGTCTTCACTCCGTGGGAGAGGGCTCTCTCGCTGTCCCAGGAGGGGACGTGAGCCTGCAGACGACTTGACCGCTGCTTCCGCTCGCCTGCCGCCGCCATCACTGCCGGCCCACTTTTGGCCATATCGACCGTCGCGCCTTCTCCCGTGGCTGACTGACCCGTGACCGATGTGCTCAGTTGGCACTGTTGGGCCATGCGCAGGGTTGCCTCGAGTCATGGCATCGGTTCCGCAGTCGAGAAGGCGCGGTACTGGCGCAAGTGGCGGTGCAGTTTCCCGAACGTAGTAACCGGCGTGCCGGTTACATGACGTGTGGGCCTGGGCCCCATGCTGGACGCGTCGGAGTCGAAAGGGTGCGCCCTCTTGGTACGGTTGCATGCCGCCTGCATGGCGGTTTGCCCTTTCACCCGCTGGTCTGGGCGAAAGTGGAGGAGTGCTTGTAACCGCTAGGCAGTTACGCGCACCGCGCGCGGCGGTTTGGCTTCTTCTGCCCTGGGCCAGCTTGCATGACGCGTGGGACCCAGCCCCCGTGTCGTAGGGGGAGGACCTTGGAGCGTGTTGGTGAAGACTCAGTCCGCGACGGCTGAGGACGCAAGTGGGGAGAGTCGCCTTTAAAAGGAGAGTGACCCCCTTGGATGGCAACCATGTCTTCGCACTTCCTTCATGCATCGCGTCCTTCCACCTTCCGAGCCCCCGGATGGGGAGCGCCCGCGGTTCTTTCGTCTTGTTGTCGTTGGAGGAACGCAACTTCGTGGAAGTTGGTACCTTTCAGCCATCGCTCGGCTTCAAGGATTTTCATCCGGTAGCCCGGCTGCATCCCCTCGCCGGTGGTCACCCAAGACGGTGACCACCCGTTCGATGGTGGGGAGAAGCGAGCCGGGCTGCGGCCTCTGCCCCTCCCTCAGCTTCAATGATGTTCATCATCAGTGCTGGGGAGGGGAGTGCGCCGAGTTGGGGCCTGTCTCCGCGTGGGCGGCGGCCTGCTCCTTCCCTCAGTGATCGGGGGGAAGGGCGTTTGCCGTTCGTGGCGCTGGCAGCTGCCACGTGTCTAGCTCTCCGGCCTGAGCGGCTCCGGCGCTGCTTCCGGTGCCACCTCCCACCGAGGCAGCCGGAAGAGGTTTATCTGCCGACGAGATAGCCGGAGCCACCCGCGGACTGACCTCTGACTCTACGGCCTTGGTAGCTTGTCCTCGCCCCTTGAGGTGGGTCTTGGGCGAGGGCCTTGTCGCAGCAGCGTCTGCCCTGAGGTCATCGCTGCTGCTGTTTGGCCGCCCAGAGCGGATGTCGTTGTCGCTGCTGCCGGAGCGGGCGTCGGCGAGCCACCTGGGGTTTTGTCGCCCCGCAAGCCCTCCAATGTGGGGGGTTGTTCGTACCTACGGGGGTGGAACCGGAGTTCCGTTTGTAATGGCACCTTGAGTGCCGGTGTCTGTTCATTGCGGCTGTCGGGGCCTGAACATGTATGTATTTTGGCGTGAAGCCATGTTTCTTCCTTATTTCAAGCACTAGGACTCGCTTGTCGGCTAACTGAACCTCTTAACCAAGTGTGAGTTTCCTCGTGCGAAGGTGACGAGTGAGGTATCCGTATCCCGGAGGCGTAGGAGTCCCTCGGCTCGGTCGGCCTTGCCGCCCGAGGCTTCTCTTGCTTAGTTAAAGGAACCCTCGGCCGCTCTTCGATGAGCTGGAGCCGGAGGCAGCGGTGCCAGCACGGACAGAGGCAGAGTTGGCTCGAAAAGAAGCTTCGTCGGTCGGAGCCTGGCCAGTCCGTCCACTGGCGGGACCGACGCCGGAGTCGGGTTGCCGAGGCCATGAGCTGGGCTGACGTCCTCGGGGGACAGCTGGCTGAGGCTACGAAGCGACCGGTTGAGCCGTCTGCTCGGGTCGGGTTCCCGGAGGAGGCCCTAGCGGCGATGGCCTAGGCGTGGTGCCGACAGGTTCCTTCGAGGTGGAGATCCTCCGACCGTGTTGGGGGCCTTCGGCTTACGAAGGTCCTCAAAAACAGGATTTAACAGTATTTCTGGAGTTTAATGTGTGAACAGGTATCTTCGGACTCAAGTCGGTATCACAGCAAACCAGAACAATACGAAGGTTGATACAGCGCCGAAGGTGTGAGCAGGAAAGCTTCGGCGTGGTAGCAACGAAATGAAACCGACTTAAAGATGAAAAGGCTATCCAGACCTCAATAGATTACTGTAGAACTATTATCAAGTGTAAAGGGTATAAATGTAATTTTGCATAGGCTGTGTCATGTGCCTATAAATAGGTGAACAGTACCCCCGTACTGTTCACGCTGATTCGGCATTCACTTTTGCGTCACGCTTGTACTTTTATCTCCTTCAAGTTGAAGGTACATTTGTAATTCAACGTTATTTCTGTTTATACATGATAATAATATATAATTGTTTATGTTGTCCTTTATATTTCTTACAATTCATCCTTCATCACTGTATAGTGTATTTATGAAGGTACGCATTTCATAACCTTCGTCCGAAAAGCATTATATCCTAAGGGGAATAATGCTTCGAAGGACGAAGGACTTAATCGATTAACATTTTCTATGTTGCCTTGTTCTTAACTCATAGCATTTGAGAACAAGTCTCCAACATTGGCGCCCACCTCCGGTGAACTCACTTCCACTCTTTGAGTTTTTTTTTGAACACCTTCGGCGATCATAAACCTTCGTTATGGCGCCGAAGAAAGCTTCAGCGACTGGGGCTGCAGCTCTGCAACCGCTGGACCACAATCAGGAGACAGTCTCCCTTCGGGAGGCCCGAAGCCAGAAAAGGAAGGCTGTCAGCCTGACACCACCAGAGGACGAGATAGATCAAGAAATCAGAGATATGGAGATGCTTCATCAACAAGTGCAGAGGAAGAAAGAAAAGATGGCCAGGCTAGCTGAACTGCAGAGACAGATAGACGAAGCCTCTGAAGAAGTTCGTCATCTTGCCCATGATGAGCAACACCGAAGGCCTCAGCACCAAGACCTTCATCAGGAGGGTTTTCCCAACGAAGATGACTGGTATGACAATTTCCATCATGGGAATTTTGTTTTTGATGATGCTTCTCCTCTGTCCGCTGAGCTGCAGGCTACACCTTGGCCTCCGTCCTACAAGCCGCCTCAGCTTCCCGTATTCGATGGCCACTCAGACCCGAAGCAGTTTTTGATGAGCTACGAAGCAACAGTATCTTCGTATGGTGGCAATGCTGCAGTCATGGCCAAATCTTTTGTTATGGCTGTCAGGAGTGTTGCTCAAACCTGGTATTCCTCCCTTCGACCAGGAACGATCACTTCATGGCAGAAGCTGAAGGACTTGTTGTTAACTAGCTTCCAAGGGTTTCAGACGAAGCCGGTTACTGCTCAAGCTCTGTTCCAGTGCACCCAGGATCACGAAGAATACCTTCAGGCGTATGTCCGGAGGTTCTTGCGTTTGAGGGCACAGGCACCAACGGTGCCCAATGAAATTGTCATTGAGGCCATGATCAAGGGGCTTCGGCCAGGACCGTCAGCTCAGTACTTCGCTAGGAAGCCTCCTCAAACTTTGGAGAAGCTGCTCCAGAAGATGGACGAGTACATTCGGGCCGATAATGATTTTCGCCAAAGAAGGGAGGAGGCTTTCAGGTTTTCTGAAATGACCAGGGGCTTCGGAGGGAGGTTCTACCCGAGGCACGTTAGATCAATTCATAACTCTACACAAAATGATGATAGAGGAAGCCAACAGCAAAGGCCACAATGTTCCTCACAGGCTTCGGGGCAACAGCAAGGCTCCTTCCGACCACCAGCTCCAAGAGGCAGAGGCGCCAGGGGCTTCAGAGGAAGATTTGGCGATCAACCGAGAAGAATCTTTTGCTTATTCTGTGGTGAGAACAAAGGTCATACCACCAGGATGTGCCATGTTACCATCCAGAAGCAAAAAGAAATAGCCGAAGCAGCAGCACAACAGGCTCAGCCGAAGCAGGTCATGCACACTGCTTCGTATCATTCGCCTTACATCCCAGAGTATGTAGGCAATCACCCTGCAGTTTCTGTTGCTTCGGCGAGTCAACCTCAGGCTTCCTGGCAACAACCTCCGCCTCCACCACCGCTGCAACAAGGCCAGCAGCCAGAAGGGAGCCAACATGCTCCACACCAAAGGGACTTCAGAGAACAGTCCGAAGCTCACACAGTCAACAGCACTGTGCCAGAGTCAAAGCACATCTATTGACAAATATCCTACCTTAATAGCAATCTTTTTCATTCAGTTTTATTTTCTGTAATAAAGGACATTGTTCAGGTTTCATGTAAATAGTTTCGTTGATTCCCACAAGGAAAATATATTTTCTTCACAGGCTTAAATTGTTGAAAGACTTGTGATAACAAAGAGGACCTTCGAACTATCGAAAATTCTTCGAAGCAACAAAAAGTCGTTCTAAGGAACGCATAGTAAGTTTGCCGAAGTCACAAAAAAGTCGTTCCAAAGGGAGCGCAGTGTAAGTTTTCTGCTCCAAAGTCGTTCCAAAGGGAATGCAGAGCATACAACGAAAAGTCAACGCTGATACCGCCTAAGTAAAAGGCGAAGCGCGAAAAGTCAACGTGAATACCGCTGAAAGTAAAAGGCGAAGAAGCTCCTAAGGGAGGCTTACAGCGAAAAATAAACGCTGATTCCGCTGAAGTAAAAGGCGAAGAAGCTCCTAAGGGAGGCTTATAGTAAAAAGACAATGCTGATTCAAAAGATTATGTGTTTTGTCGCAGGAATGTGTGTATCTTCGGAATAAACACCATCTTACACAGCATAACATCATCGCATCATTTCGCATAGCATAAGCATGATACATCATGCTGCATATGGCACAAGAAGGGGACATGACATCGATCTTCGGAAGAATGTTTTGAAAGGGGAAAATCATGCTAAGTAGCTTCGGAGAACATTTTCACGAAGCTTGGATATTATTCATCAGAGCACCACGAATATTGTGGTGACAAATGGGAATTATTCTTCACGAAGCATGAAAAGAAGGGAAGGTGTTTTTTTTCGTCAAAGACTCAAAAACGGTACGTATGTAAAATTTCATGCATCGTAAAGAATTAAATAATAAAAGCAGGTATATTACATTCAGGGCTACAAGATGTCACGCATATTACATTTCAGAAGTTTAATTTACAATAGTATTTAATCTTCTCTCAGAACAACTTCTGCAGCCTCATTCAGGAGCCGATTGACGACTTCGTCCATAATGGCTTCAGCCATCTTTTTAATTTCGTCGTCTCCTTTCGGCTGAGGGCCCGGAGACGCTTTAGCAGGATCTGAAGTAGGACAGGATACGGCTACATTGCTATTACAAATGGCAAACGAAGCTTAAAACCAAAAATTACAACACAATAAAAACTATTAGTTAATACCTAATTGCCCTTCGGGCTCTGCGCTCTTCTCAGCAGTCTCAGCTGCTTCTCTAGCGTCGTGGATGCCCTTTTCACTTTTTCGAATAATTTCTCGGGCCATTTCTCGGCCACCGTTATCCCAGATATCGGTGAAAAATTTTCCACCAACCATGCTAGCTTCGGCCGAAGGATCCCTTGCATCTTCGAAGGACAGAGCAGCTTCGGATTGCGCTAGAATCTTTACGTGTTCGCAGCCCTTTTTCTCTAAAATGGTGGCAATCCCTCTGGCACCCGAGAAAGCACATATATCTCCACGGCTATTTAAAATTTCCTCGAAGGCCTCAGCTTCGTGGTCGATCCATTCGATGGGACCTTCGGGATTGCCTCTTGTGAAGTTCTCTTCGCTTGAGAATGCGCCGACTTTGGCGAAGCTAGCTTTTAACTTCTTGACACACTCTATAGATTTGTTATAGCATCTCTTCTTGGACGAACGAAGCTCTTCAACAGTTCCTTCTAAGTGATCTGCCCATTGGTCGCTGAGTTCTCGCCTTGTTTCTTCAAGTATGCGTTCTTCCTTGGCTCTGGCCAGTTGTTTCCGAAGATCTTCAATTTCGCGCTTCTGAGCTTCAGCTTGACCTTTAAAAGCAGCTTCGTCTTCCTTTATTTTATTTATCAATGAGTGTAATATTTTATCTTTTTCGAGGCCTTCGTTCCTCAGTTCAATTACTTCGGAACGAAGGTTGCTCAGGTCTATAGCACACCCTTCGTCTTCAGCATCCTTCTGTGCCCTGAGGGCATTGCTAAGTATCAGGCCCTGCAAAGAGAAATATGTGTGTGTCAATAGATTTAAACAAACGAAAAATTTTGGTCTCAATAAAAAATACAAGGATCTCATTTGTCACACCTTTAAGCTATTATAGGCCAGGCTGTCGGCCAGATCGTTCTTCGACAGCACCGAGAGCCCGTCTTCTAAAGTTGGGAATCCGAAGCTCTTGCTCATCTCCCGGCAGACAGAAATCTCCTTGCTGTCAGGGAGACAATACAAAAAGTCTTCTTCTCCACTGCCATTGAATATTAACGCCCCCTTTGAATACTTCAGTTTTTGGGCGTAGCGCTGGGCCTCTTGCTCTTCTTTTTCTGATAGTTTTTTCCCCGAAGCATGACGAACAATATAATCACGGACTTTGGAGGATGCTTCGGGGGCAATGACACCGATTTCTTCAACAAAAGTTGGCTTTGTTATTTTTTCTTCATCAGTTTCTAAGGATTCTATCTTCGCGGGCTCTGAGGACCCAGCTTCGGCTTCAGTTTCTTGCTCTGGAGCTTTAGTATCAGAAATTTCAGTTGTTGTTTCAGGAATGGCAACAGCCTTCTTCGGAGGTGTGCTTGAAGATTTGATTGTTTCCAGTACATCTAGCACATTAGCCATTCTCTTTCTTTTCGGAGTCACTGCTGGCACTTTTTGATTTTTTACTGTCTCAACATTTGCTGCAGGACTCACAACTTCTGATGTTTTTTCTTCAGTTGGTTTTTTCACTTCTTCCATTTTTCTGTGGATGGCGCTTCGGCCATTTCTTCGGTTTCTGGTAGCAAAATCTTCGGTTCTTCCAATTCTATCCTTTTTGGCGCTTCGGCCATTTCTGCAACTTCTGGCAGCAAGGTTGGTTTGGTTGGCTTTTTAGCCTCCGTGGCCGAAGAAGTTTCTCCGGTAAACTCAGGCACCGAAGCTGGTTCAATATAGCGCGGCCGATGTGTGAGGACCTTTATCTTCTTTCTTTTCGGTTCTGGCTCGCTAGGAGCAGTTACAGCTTCTTCTTTTGCAGAGGTTGTGTTTTTTCTTTTCTGCCTTCGAATGGGATAGCAATAGTCAGGGTAGACAAACCCGATTGCATCAAATACCCGATTCAACCTCTTCTTTTTTCGGCCTCCGAAGGCTGCTGACATTGCAGTATCTTCGGCCTTCGAATAAGCCCCAAGAAGTTCATCACTTAAATTTTCAATACTTTTTAACCAGTCATCATCTGGCTCAATGAATTTATCTCCGAACTTAAAAGTGTACTTTAGCCTGATAAGTCCATTTTCGTCGGCCTCCTTTATGGTTTCCTGCGGCATTTCCCACTTCTCCGCGAGCAGCCATACCCTGAAGGCAATATGCTCTTGTACTAAATCTCTAGTTCCAATTAAAGAACAGATAACGCCGAAAGCTCTCTGGCATTCTTCGGCAGCTTCATTCATTTCAACCTTCGGCCTCCGAAGGCCGAAGCTTTGCCAAATAGGGCGCATAATTATACCTTTGATATCTTCTCGTGTTTTCAGATCATTTTTCACATAAAACCATTCTGTCATCCAGTCGCCGGGCCATCTCTTCCAAAAGGTTGGCACGGGACAGCTTGACCCAGACCGAGAAACAAAATTGTAGTAGCCAAAGTTATTGTGATACTGTTCCTTACCCCAAGGTTTTGTCTCGTATGATAATTCGTGTATGTTGCAGAAGCTTTTCGCATCAGGTTCCAGACCTTGGCTTCTCACGGCCCATACGAAGATATTCAGCCTTATAATTGCTTCGGGGGTGAGTTGATGAAGATAGACTTCAAACATTTTCAGCACCTCCACGACGAAGCTGCTCAAGGGAAATCGCAGCCCAGCTTTCAAAAAGCTTCGGAACACTACGACTTCATTCTCTTCAGGGTGTGGACAAGTCTTCTCCCCTTCATCGGCCCTCACAACGGACAAATCCCGGAAATATCTTCCTCTCATGTTGACAAGATGATTCTCTTTGATAGTTGATTTACCATAAACTGAATGGCTTGGTCGCCAGGGACGATCTTCGGAGTCTTCACCGCCGCTGTCCACATCATAACTGTCGCTGTCACCAGTATCCTCAGACAAACCTTCTAGAATCTCCTTGGTGATTTTTTCTGTGTTGGTCTTCGACATTGCTATAAGAAACCCTAGATTTTTCTCTTCGTCGAGACTCAATTTCATCTCGGTAACAGCCTTCTTATCTTCAGACATCTTCGGAGACGCTAAAAAACAGTCTTCAAAGCCGAAGCTTCAAAACTAAGAACTCAGCAAATCTTAGTGCACAAGAGCTAAAAATCGAGTGAGAGGGAGCAGATAGCCAGAGAGCGTGCCAAATGAGTTTGCGGTATGACCGTATTTATACGCCCAGTGCGTTGAAAATTGAAAGACCCCGCTTGTCAGTGAATGTTGCTATTCTAGCAAAGGGAAGGTGTTTTTTCGGACCTTCGGCGTAAATCCTTCGTCCATGTCGCAATCTAAATTTATTATTTTAAAATAAATTAATATTGCGAGGGGCTACTGTTGGGGGCCTTCGGCTTACGAAGGTCCTCAAAAACAGGATTTAACAGTATTTCTGGAGTTTAATGTGTGAACAGGTATCTTCGGACTCAAGTCGGTATCACAGCAAACCAGAACAATACGAAGGTTGATACAGCGCCGAAGGTGTGAGCAGGAAAGCTTCGGCGTGGTAGCAACGAAATGAAACCGACTTAAAGATGAAAAGGCTATCCAGACCTCAATAGATTACTGTAGAACTATTATCAAGTGTAAAGGGTATAAATGTAATTTTGCATAGGCTGTGTCCTGTGCCTATAAATAGGTGAACAGTACCCCCGTACTGTTCACGCTGATTCGGCATTCACTTTTGCGTCACGCTTGTACTTTCATCTCCTTCAAGTTGAAGGTACATTTGTAATTCAACGTTATTTCTGTTTATACATGATAATAATATATAATTGTTTATGTTGTCCTTTATATTTCTTACAATTCATCCTTCATCACTGTATAGTGTATTTATGAAGGTACGCATTTCATAACCTTCGTCCGAAAAGCATTATATCCTAAGGGGAATAATGCTTCGAAGGACGAAGGACTTAATCGATTAACATTTTCTATGTTGCCTTGTTCTTAACTCATAGCATTTGAGAACAAGTCTCCAACAGACCGTGTTGCCGTCTGAGGCCAGGTCGGATTCCGCCGAAGGTGGAGTCGACGCCGAGGGTGCTGCTGCTCCCCCACTGATGTCTCATCCTGCTGGAACAGTTTATCTGTAGTGTGCGTATGTTTTTTGGCTGCCGCCGAGGCCCAAACATATCGTCGTCGTGTTGTAAAGATGCGTTTCTTTTCACCTTGTTTCGAGTATCTGGACTTATTTATCGGTAACAGAATTGTTTGTCCGAGCGAGAGTTACTTTTCACGGAAGGCGATGAGTGAGGTATCCGTATCCCGGAGGCGTAGGAGCCCCTCGGCTCGGTCGGCGTTGCCGCTTACGTGTACTCTTACTCATCCGTAGGATTCTGTTATCGATATAGTCGAGAAGGCACGAAAAATCGTTTCGGCAGAAAAGTTTCCGAGCATTAAGACTTGTTCGGTCAGCGGAATCGCTTATCCGAGCGTGAGTTACTTATCGCAGAAGGTGATGAGTGAGGTATCCGTATCCCGGAGGCGTAGGAGTCACTTGGCTTGGTCGGCCTTGCCTGCTTACGTGTACTCCGTCGTTTTCAGGATCCCACTTTCGAAGTAGTCTAAAAGCACGAAAGACGTTCTAGCAGAAATACTTTTTCTGAGGAAAATTTTGACGCAGAGGGGGTGCCCCCCTTCTAGCCCCCGAGGGAGGGTCGGGCTTTGCCGAGGCAAGACTGACCCTTCCTTGATGGTTAGACTTTGTATGTAAGCGAGGTATATCAATGACTTGAAACATCTTAAGGGTAGAAGCGACGTAGCTGTCGGATGTTCCAAGCGTTGTTGTAGACCTCGCCTTGACTGTTGGCCAGCTTGTATGTTCCGAGCTTCAAAATCTTGGCGATGATGAATGGCCCTTCCCAGGGAGGCGTGAGCTTGTGGCGCCCTCGGCCGTCTTGTCGTAGCCGAAGCACCAAGTCGCCCACCTGGAGGTCTCGGGACCGAACCCCTCGGGCGTGGTAGCGTCGTAGGGACTGCTGATACCGCGCCGAGTGTAGTAAGGCCATGTCCCGAGCCCCTTCCAGCTGGTCCAGTGAGTCTTCTCGGCCGGTTCGATTGCTTCGGTTGTCGTACGCCCTCGTCCTCGGGGAACCGTATTCTAAGTCTGTGGGCAAAATGGCCTCGGCCCCATAGACTAGAAAAAACGGCGTGAAGCCCATGGCTCGGCTCGGCGTTGTCCTCAGACTCCAGACCACCGAGGGGAGTTTCTTCATCCATCGCCTGCCGAACTTGTTGAGGTCGTTGTAGATACGCGGCTTGAGTCCTTGCAGAATCATGCCGTTGGCACGCTCTACTTGCCCATTCGTCATGGGGTGAGCTACGGCGGCCTAGTCCACCCGGATGTAGTGATCCTCGCAGAAGTCCAGGAACTTTCTGCCAGTGAACTGGTTGCCGTTGTCGGTGATGATGGAGTTCGGAACCCTAAAGCGATGGATGATTGGTGAAGAATGCCACCGCCTGTTCGGACCTGATGCTGTTTAGGGGTCGGACCTCGATCCACTTGGAGAATTTGTTGATAGCGACCAGCAGGTGCGTGTAGCCCCCGGGTGCCTTCTGCAAGGGACCGATGAGGTCCAGACCCCACACAGCAAACGACCAGGTGATGGGTATTGTTTGCAGAGCCTGAGCGGGCAGCTGGGTCTGCTTTGCGTAGAATTGACACCCTTGGCAGGTGCGTACAATCCTAGTGGCGTCGGCCACCGCGGTTGGCCAGTAGAAACCCTGCCGGAATGCGTTTCCAACGAGGGCCCGAGGTGCTGCGTGGTGACCGCAAACCCCCGAGTGTATTTCTTGTAATAACTCCTGACCTTCGGCGATGGAAATACATCGCTGGAGGATGTCTGAGGGGCTGCGGTGGTAGAGCTCCTTCCCGTCACCCAGCAAGACGAACGACTTGGCGCGCCGCGCCAGTCGCCGAGCTTCGGCTCGGTCGAGGGGTAGCTCTCCTCGGTGGAGATATTGCAGGTATGGGGTCTGCCAGTCTCGATTAGGCGGGACCCCATTCCGCTCTTCCTCGACGCGCAGTGCCTCACCCTCGGGGGCTGAGGGTGCCTCGGGCTGAGCCGAGGGCGCCTCGGGCAGGGCCGAGACCTTCTCGGGCTCGGGCGTGTCGTCGGTCTTGACTGAGGGTTGATGTAGGTCTCGGGAGAAGACGTCTGGGGGAACCGTTGTCCGCCCTGAGGCTATCTTAGCCAGCTCGTCTGTAGTCTCGTTGTATCGTCGTGCGATGTGGTTGAGCTCGAGCCCGAAGAACTTGTCCTCCAGGCACCGAACCTCATCGCAGTAAGCTTCCATCTTCGGGTCGCGGCAGTGGGGGTTCTTCATGACTTGGTCGATGACAAGCTACGAGTCGCCACGAGCGTCGAGGCGTCGGACCCCTAGCTCGATGGCGATGCGCAACCCGTTAACCAGAGCCTCATACTCGGCCACATTGTTGGACGCCGGGAAATGGAGGCGCAGCATGTAGCGGAGGTGCTTCCCGAGGGGTGAGATGAAGAGCAGGCCCGCGCCCGCTCCTGTTTTCATGAATGACCCGTCGAAAAACATGGTCCAGAGTTCTGGTTGGATCGGAGCTGCTGGAAGCTGGGTGTCGACCCATTCAGCCACAAAGTTCGCCAAGACTTGGGACTTGATGGCCTTCCGAGGGGGCGAACGATATATTCTCGCCCATGATCTCCACCACCTATTTTGCAATCCTACCCGAGGCCTCTCGGCACTGGATGATCTCCCCCAGGGGGAAGGATGACACCATAGTCACCAGATGAGACTCGAAGTAGTGTCGCAATTTTCGCCGCGTCCGAATTAATGTGTACAGTAGCTTCTGAATTTGCGGGTAGCGGATTTTGGTCTCGGACAGTACTTCACTGATGAACTAGACCGGCCTCTAGACGGGCAATGCATGCCCCTCTTCTCGTCTCTCGACTACGATCGCGGCGCTGACCACCTGAGTGGTAGCAGCGACGTAGATCAAGAGGGCTTCTCCGGCAGCGGGGGGCACCAGGATGGGCGCGATTGTGAGGAGCGCCTTTAGGTTCCCGAGGGCTTCCTAGTCCTCGAGGGTCCAAGTGAAGCGCTCAGTCTTCCTTAAGAGGTGGTACAGAGGTAGGCCTCTTTCGCCGAGGCGCGAGATGAAACGGCTCAGGGCTGCAAGGCATCCCATGACCCTCTGTACTCCTTTCAAGTCTTTGATGGGGCCCGTGTTGGTAATGGCCGCGATTTTCTCCGGGTTGGCCTCGATGCCCCGCTCGGAGATGATGAACCCCAGGAGCATGCCTCGGGGGACTCCGAAGACACACTTCTTGGGATTGAGTTTTACGCCTTTCGCCTTGAGACACTGGAATGTCGTTTCAAGGTCGGAGAGGAGGTCGGAGGCTTTCCTCGTCTTGACTACGATGTCATCGACATAAGCCTCGACCGTTCGACCAATGTGTTCTCCGAACACGTGGTTCATGCACCTTTGGTATGTCGCACCCGCATTCCTCAAACTGAATGGCATAGTAACGTAGCAGTACATGCCAAAGGGTGTGATGAAAGAAGTCGCGAGCTGGTCGAACTCTTTCATCCTGATTTGGTGATACCCTGAGTAGGCATCGAGGAAAGACAGGGTTTCGCACCCAGCAGTGGAATCCATGATTTGATCGATGCGAGGCAGAGGGTAAGGAACCTTCGGACATGCTTTGTTTAGACCAGTGTAGTCTACACACATCCGCCATTTCCCTCCTTTCTTTCTCACAAGCACAGGGTTGGCAAGCCATTCGGGATGGAATACCTCTTTGATGAACCCTGCAGCCATCAGCTTGTGAATCTCCTCGCCTATGGCTCTGCGCTTTTCTTCGTCGAATCGGCGCAGAGGCTGCTTCACGGGTCGGGCTCCAGCTCGGATATCCAGCGAGTGCTCGGTGACATCCCTTTGTATGCCAGGCATGTCCGAGGGACTCCACGCAAAAACTTCGGCGTTCGCGCGGAGAAAGTCGATGAGCACTGCTTCCTATTTGGGGTCGAGCTCGGAGCCGATCCGGATCTGCTTGGAAGCGTCATTGTTGGGGTCGAGAGGGACGGACTTAACCGTTTCAGCTGGCTCGAAGTTGCCGGCGTGGCGCTTCGCATCTGGCGCCTCCTTGGAGAGGCTCTCTAGGTCAGCGATGAGGGCCTCGGATTCGGCGAGGGCCTCGGCGTACTCCACGCACTCCACGTCGCATTCGTACGCATGTCGGTACGTGGAGCCGACGGTGATGACCCCGTTGGGGCCCGACATCTTGAGCTTGAGGTAGGTGTAGTTGGGGACGGCCATGAACTTGGCGTAGCATGGCCTCCCCAGCACTGCGTGGTAGGTTCCTCGGAACCCGACCACCTCGAACGTGAGGGTTTCCTTTCGAAAATTGGAGGGAGTCCCGAAGCAGACGGGCAGATCGAGTTGTCCAAGGGGTTGGACGCGTTTCCCGGGGATGATCCCGTGAAAAGGCACCGCGCCGGCCCGGATCGAGGATAGATCGATCTGCAGGAGCCCGAGGGTCTCGGCGTAGATGATGTTGAGGCTGCTGCCTCCGTCCATGAGGACCTTGGTAAGCCTGATGTTGCCGATGACGGGATCGACAACGAGCGGGTACTTCCCTGGGCTCGGCACTGAAAGGGAAATGTGCCCTTGGGCCATTTCTAAGTATTTTGGTGATTGAGTGCAAACACAAGTGCTTAAATGTAAATCTATGCCCATGGATGGACAAGTTGCAAATCACGAGTAAAGGTATGTTTCTAAGCCTTAGTACATTGGTTTTGTGTACTAATATACTTATCTAAGTGTTAGAAACAGAAAGAAGAAAGAAGAGAAGAGTTGGCTGTGTACAGCCAAAAGGCTGTTTCGGTCTGGGGCACCGGACTGTCCGGTGGTGCACCGGACAGTGTCCGGTGCGCCAGGCTGCCTCGGGCGAAGAGACCGCTCTCGGGAATTTGCCGACGGCGTACGGCTATAATTCACCGGACTGTCCGGTGTGCACCGGACTGTCCGGTGAGCCAACGGTCGGACGAGCCAACGGTCGGCCGCGGAATCTGCGCGCGACACGTGGTCTGGCCAACGGTCGGAAGAAGGCACCGGACTGTCCGGTGTGCACCGGACTGTCCGGTGCGCCAGATCTGCAACGGTCGGCAACGGTCGGCTGCGCCTGTTAAGGAAAGAAATCGGGCACCGGACAGTGTCCGGTGTGCACCGGACTGTCCGGTGCGCCCGACGACAGAAGGCAAGGATGGCCTTCCAGATTTGTTCTCAACGGCTCCTAGCTGCCTTGGGGCTATAAAAGGGACCCCTAGGCGCATGGAGGAGAACACAAAAAAAGATTCCTACAACATTTCTAAGCACCAAGACATCGATCTCGCGCATTCTTTTCATTGTGATAGCATATAGAGCTCTTGTGGAGTTGTGAACTCTTTGAGTTGTGTTGCGAGCTCTTGTTGCTGCTTGTGTGCATGTTGTTACTCTGATTTTGAGTCTTGGGTGCGTTGCTAGTTCCCTCCTTACTTCGTATTTCTTTGTGAATCTCAAGTGTAAGGGCGAGAGGCTCCAAAGTTGTGGAGATTCCTCGCAAACGGGATATTGAGAAGAAAAGCATAACACTGTGGTATTCAAGTTGATCATTGGATCACTTGAGAGGAGTTGAGTGCAACTCTCGTCCGTTGGGACGCCACAACGTGGAGTAGGCAAGTTTTTGTACTTGGCCGAACCACGGGATAAATCACTGTGTCTTCTCTGTGTTGAACTTCTTGTGATTATCGTTGTGTGCAAGATCTTCACTCTAGCCACTTGGCATTGATTGTGCTAACACTTAACAAGTTTTTGTGGCTATAAGTTTAAGTTTTACTGGATCACCTATTCACCCCCCCTCTAGGTGCTCTCAATTGGTATCAGAGTCGTTCTCTTCAAGAAAGGGACTCACCGCCCGAAGAGATGGATCCTAAGGGGAAGGGAATCATGATCAACGATAAGGAGAAGGAGTCCTTCGTCAACGAGCCCAAAGAAGACAAGCCTACCGACTCCGGCTCGGGCCATAGACGGAAGGAAGGGAAGAAGAAGAAGACAAGGCGCATCAAGGAGATCGTCTACTACGACGACAGCGACGAATCTTCTTCTTCCCAAAAGGACAACGATGACAACGACTATGACAAACAAAAGACGGTTAACTCAAACTTTTCTTTTGATTATTCGCGCATTCCGCATAGTTCAAATGCTCATTTGCTCCCCATTCCACTTGGCAAGCCTCCTCACTTTGATGGAGAGGACTACGGATTTTGGAGTCACAAAATGCGTACTCACCTATTTTCTCTGCATCCAAGCATTTGGGAGATTGTGGAAAGTGGAATGAAGTTTGATAGCTCGGATAGTCCTTCGTTTATTAATGAACAGATTCATAAAAATGCACAAGCTACTACTGTGTTGCTAGCCTCTTTGTGCAGGGACGAGTATCACAAAGTGAGCGGCTTGGACAATGCCAAGCAGATTTGGGACACCCTCAAGATCTCTCATGAGGGGAATGATGTCACCTTACTCACCAAGATGGAGTTGGTGGAGGGCGAGCTCGGACGATTCGCGATGATAAGGGGCGAGGAGCCGACACAAACATACAACCGGCTCAAGATCCTTATCAACAAAATAAGGAGCTACGGAAGCACGCGATGGACGGATCACGACGTCGTCCGCCTAATGCTAAGGTCATTTACCGTTCTTGATCCTCACTTGGTGAACAATATTCGTGAAAATCCTAGGTACATCAAGATGTCGCCCGAGGAAATTCTTGGAAAATTTGTAAGCGGGCGAATGATGATCAAGGAGGCGAGGTACGTGGACGACGCGTTGAATGGCCCAATCCATGAGCCTCAACCCATTGCTCTCAAGGCAACAAGGAGCAAGGAGGCGCTGCCCAGCAAGGTGGCGCAAATTGAGGCGGCCGGTCTTAATGATGAAGAGATGGCTCTCATCATCAAAAGATTCAAGACGGCACTAAAAGGTCGCAAGGGACAGCCAAGCAAGACTAAGACCAAGGGAAAACGATCATGCTTCAAATGCGGTAAGCTTGGTCATTTTATTGCTAACTGTCCCGACAATGATAGTGACCAGGAACACGGGAGCAAGAGGGAAAAGAAGAAGCATTACAAGAAGGTCAAGGGCGAGGCACATATCGGAAAGGAGTGGGATTCGGATTGCTCCTCCTCCGACTCCGACAATGAAGGACTTGCCGCCACTGCCTTCAACAAGTCATCCCTCTTCCCCAACGAGCGTCACACATGCCTTATGGCAAGGGAGAAGAAGGTATGCAATCAAAACAATGTCACTTATGATTCTTCCAGTGATGATGAGTCTAGTGATGATGAAATAGATTACTCTAGTTTGTTCAAGGGATTGGATAGAACTAAAGTAGATAAAATTAATGAATTGATTGATGCCTTGAATGAAAAAGATAGACTCTTAGAAAAACAAGAGGACCTTTTGTATGAAGAGCATGACAAATTTGTAGAAGCACAAAAATCTTATGCTTTAGAAGTTAAAAGAAATGAAGTGCTTTCTAGTGAACTATCTTCTTGTCATAAAACCATTGCTACTTTAAATAGTGTTAATGATGACTTAAATGCTAAACTAGAAGTTGCTAGTAAATCCACCTCTTATGTAGAACATGTTGAGATTTGCACTAGGTGTAAAAATTTCGATGTTGATGCTTGTAGTGATCATTTAGTTTCAATTTCTAAACTAACTGAGGAATTGGCTAGTCTTAATGCCCAACTTAAGACTAGCAAGAGTAATTTTGAGAAACTGAAATTTGCTAGGGATGCCTACACGGTTGGTAGACACCCCTCAATTAAGGATGGGCTTGGCTTCAAGAGGGAAGCCAAGAACTTAACAAGCCATAAGACTCCCATCTCCACCAAGGAAAAAGGGAAGGCTCCTATGGCTAATAATGTTAAAAAGAATCATGCTTTCATGTACTATGATAGGAGATATTCTAGAAATGCTTTTAGAGGTCATGATGTTTTTGATTCACATGCTTATGACTCTTATGCTATGACTGCTTCTAGTTCTCATGTTATGCATGGTAGAAACGTGTTTAGAAGAAATGGTGTTCATCAAATGCCTAGGAGAAATGTTGTTCACAATGCTCCTAGGAAAGTAGTAAATGAACCTTCTACAATTTATTGTGCTTTAAATGCTTCCTTTGCTATTTGTAGAAAGGATAAGAAAATTGTTGCTAGGAAGTTAGGGGCAAAATGCAAGGGAGACAAAACTTGCATTTGGGTCCCTAAGGATATTTGCACTAACCTTATAGGACCCAACATGAGTTGGGTACCTAAGTCCCAAGCCTAAATTTGCCTTGCAGGTTTATGCATCCGGGGGTTCAAGCTGGATTATTGATAGCGGATGCACAAACCATATGACGGGGGAGAAGAAGATGTTCACCTCCTACGTCAAGAATAAGGATTCCCAAGATTCAATCATATTCGGTGATGGGAATCAAGGCAAGGTAAAAGGGTTAGGTAAAATTGCAATTTCTAATGAGCACTCTATCTCTAATGTGTTTTTAGTAGAGTCTCTAGGATATAATTTACTATCTGTTAGTCAATTATGCAATATGGGATATAACTGTCTATTTACAAATGTAGATGTGTCTGTCTTTAGAAGAAGTGATGGTTCACTAGCTTTTAAGGGAGTATTAGACGGCAAACTTTACTTAGTTGATTTTGCAAAAGAAGAGGCCGGTCTAGATGCATGCTTAATAGCTAAGACTAGCATGGGCTGGCTGTGGCATCGCCGCTTAGCACATGTGGGGATGAAGAACCTTCACAAGCTTCTAAAGGGAGAACATGTGATAGGTTTGACTAACGTTCAATTCGAAAAAGATAGACCTTGTGCAGCTTGTCAAGCAGGTAAACAAGTGGGAGGAGCACATCACAGCAAGAATGTGATGACCACTTCAAGACCTCTGGAGCTGCTGCATATGGACCTCTTCGGACCCGTCGCCTATCTGAGCATAGGAGGGAGTAAGTATGGTCTAGTTATTGTTGATGACTTTTCCCGCTTCACTTGGGTGTTCTTTTTGCAGGATAAGTCTGAAACCCAAGGGACCCTCAAGCGCTTCCTCAGGAGAGCTCAAAATGAGTTTGAGCTCAAGGTGAAGAAGATAAGGAGCGACAACGGGTCCGAGTTCAAGAACCTTCAAGTGGAGGAATTCCTTGAGGAGGACGGGATCAAGCACGAGTTCTCCGCTCCCTACACACCACAGCAAAATGGTGTGGTAGAGAGGAAGAACAGGACGCTCATCGATATGGCGAGGACAATGCTAGGAGAGTTCAAGACCCCCGAGTGCTTTTGGACGGAAGCCGTGAACACGGCTTGCCATGCCATCAACAGGGTCTATCTTCACCGCCTCCTCAAGAAGACTTCGTATGAGCTGCTAACCGGTAACAAACCCAATGTATCTTATTTTCGTGTATTTGGGAGCAAGTGCTACATTCTAGTGAAGAAAGGTAGAAATTCTAAGTTTGCTCCCAAAGCAGTAGAAGGATTTTTATTAGGTTATGACTCAAATACAAAGGCGTATAGAGTCTTCAACAAATCATCGGGTTTGGTTGAAGTCTCTAGCGACGTTGTATTTGATGAGACTAATGGCTCTCCAAGAGAGCAAGTTGTTGATCTTGATGATGTAGATGAAGAAGATGTTCCAACGGCCGCTATGCGCACCATGGCGATTGGTGATGTGCGACCACAGGAACACTTGGAGCAAGATCAACCTTCTTCCTCAACCAGGGTGCATCCCCCAACCCAAGATGACGAACAGGTACCTCAAGTGGAGGCGTGTGATCAAGGGGGAGCACAAGATAATCATGTGATGGAGGAAGAAGCGCAACCGGCACCTCCAACCCAAGTTCGAGCGATGATTCAATGGGATCATCCCGTCGACCAAATTCTGGGTGACATTAGCAAGGGAGTAACTACTCGATCTAGATTAGTTAATTTTTGTGAGCATTACTCCTTTGTCTCTTCTATTGAGCCTTTCAGGGTAGAGGAGGCCTTGCTAGATCCGGACTGGGTGTTGGCCATGCAGGAGGAGCTCAACAACTTCAAGAGGAATGAAGTTTGGACACTGGTGCCTCGTCCGAAGCAAAATGTTGTGGGAACCAAGTGGGTGTTCCGCAACAAACAGGACGAGCACGGGGTGGTGACGAGAAACAAGGCTCGACTTGTGGCAAAAGGTTATGCCCAAGTCGCAGGTTTGGATTTCGAGGAGACTTTTGCTCCTGTGGCTAGACTAGAATCAATTCGTATCTTGCTAGCATATGCCGCTCATCATTCCTTCAGGTTGTACCAAATGGATGTGAAGAGCGCTTTCCTCAACGGGCCAATCAAGGAGGAGGTGTACGTGGAGCAACCCCCTGGCTTCGAGGATGAACGGTACCCCGACCATGTGTGTAAGCTCTCTAAGGCGCTCTATGGACTTAAGCAAGCCCCAAGAGCATGGTATGAATGCCTTAGAGATTTTCTAATTGTTAATGCTTTTAAGGTTGGGAAAGCCGATCCAACTCTTTTTACAAAGACATGTGATGGTGATTTGTTTGTGTGCCAAATTTATGTCGATGACATAATATTTGGTTCTACTAACCAAAAGTCTTGTGAAGAGTTTAGCAGGGTGATGACGCAGAAATTCGAGATGTCGATGATGGGCGAGTTGAACTACTTCCTTGGGTTCCAAGTGAAGCAACTCAAGGAAGGCACCTTCATCTCCCAAACGAAGTACACGCAAGATCTGCTAAAGCGGTTTGGGATGAAGGACGCCAAGCCCGCAAAGACTCCGATGGGAACCGACGGACACACCGACCTCAACAAAGGAGGTAAGTCCGTTGATCAAAAAGCATACCGGTCCATGATAGGTTCTTTGCTTTATTTATGTGCTAGTAGACCGGATATTATGCTTAGCGTATGCATGTGTGCTAGATTTCAATCCGATCCTAAGGAGTGTCACTTAGTGGCGGTGAAGCAAATTCTTAGATATTTGGTTGCTACGCCTTGCTTCGGGCTCTGGTATCCAAAGGGGTCTACCTTTGACTTGGTTGGATACTCAGACTCCGATTATGCTGGATGTAAGGTCGATAGGAAAAGCACATCGGGGATGTGCCAATTCTTAGGAAGGTCCCTGGTGTCATGGAATTCTAAGAAACAAACCTTCGTTGCCCTATCCACCGCTGAGGCCGAGTACGTTGCCGCAGGACAGTGTTGCGCACAACTACTTTGGATGAGGCAAACCCTCCGGGACTTTGGCTACAATCTGAGCAAAGTCCCACTCCTATGTGATAATGAGAGTGCTATCCGCATGGCGGAAAATCCTGTTGAGCACAGCCGCACAAAGCACATAGACATCCGGCATCACTTTTTGAGAGACCACCAGCAAAAGGGGGATATCGAAGTGTTTCATGTTAGCACCGAGAACCAGCTAGCCGATATCTTTACCAAGCCTCTAGATGAGAAGACCTTTTGCAGGCTGCGTAGTGAGCTAAATGTCTTAGATTCGCGGAACTTGGATTGAATTGTAGCATACATGTGTTTATGCCTTTGATCATGTTCATTCTGCATTTCGTTGCTTATTGTGGTGCTCAAGTTGTACAAACACTCCCTGGACCTCACAAGTCCGTTGCAAAGCGATGCACATGTTTAGGGGGAGATGTGTTACAACTTGACCCTTTGAGACTAACCATATGCTTGAGTTTGCTTGTTTTAGTCTCGAAGGAGAATTGAAAGGGAAAAGGTGGACTTGGACCATGAAAGACTTCCACTGCACTCCGATGAGAGGGTAACTTATTCCAAGTCCATCTCATGAACTCTTATTGCCATTTGCTCTTAATTGGAGATTTTGGTGAGGCAATGGGGTTAAAGGGCCAAGATTGATCCCGTTTTGGTGCTTGATGCCAAAGGGGGAGAAAATAAAGGCCAAAGCAATAAATGGATCAGCTACCACTTGAGAAATTTTGAAAATAGTGAAATAGAGCCTTTTGTTTTGTCAAAACTCTCTTATTGTCTCTCTTGTCAAAAGTTGGCTTCTTGTGGGGAGAAGTAGTGATTATGGGAAAAAGGGGGAATTTTTGAAATCTTTGATCAATCTCTTTTAGAATGACTCTCTTTATGCTTCAACATGTGTGTTTGACTTAGAGATAGAGATTTGAGTTTGATTTGCAAAAACAAACCAAGTGGTGGCAAAGGATGATCCATATATGCCAAAAAGGAATCAAAATGAATTTGTGTTGGAAGTGATTTTGCACTTGTTCTAGTTGCCTTATGTGTGTTGGCATAAATCACCAAAAAGGGGGAGATTGAAAGGGAAATGTGCCCTTGGGCCATTTCTAAGTATTTTGGTGATTGAGTGCAAACACAAGTGCTTAAATGTAAATCTATGCCCATGGATGGACAAGTTGCAAATCACGAGTAAAGGTATGTTTCTAAGCCTTAGTACATTGGTTTTGTGTACTAATATACTTATCTAAGTGTTAGAAACAGAAAGAAGAAAGAAGAGAAGAGTTGGCTGTGTACAGCCAAAAGGCTGTTTCGGTCTGGGGCACCGGACTGTCCGGTGGTGCACCGGACAGTGTCCGGTGCGCCAGGCTGCCTCGGGCGAAGAGACCGCTCTCGGGAATTTGCCGACGGCGTACGGCTATAATTCACCGGACTGTCCGGTGTGCACCGGACTGTCCGGTGAGCCAACGGTCGGACGAGCCAACGGTCGACCGCGGAATCTGCGCGCGACACGTGGTCTGGCCAACGGTCGGAAGAAGGCACCGGACTGTCCGGTGTGCACCGGACTGTCCAGTGCGCCAGATCTGCAACGGTCGGCAACGGTCGGCTGCGCCTGTTAAGGAAAGAAATCGGGCACCGGACAGTGTCCGGTGTGCACCGGACTGTCCGGTGCGCCCGACGACAGAAGGCAAGGATGGCCTTCCAGATTTGTTCTCAACGGCTCCTAGCTGCCTTGGGGCTATAAAAGGGACCCCTAGGCGCATGGAGGAGAACACAAAAAAAGATTCCTACAACATTTCTAAGCACCAAGACATCGATCTCGCGCATTCTTTTCATTGTGATAGCATATAGAGCTCTTGTGGAGTTGTGAACTCTTTGAGTTGTGTTGCGAGCTCTTGTTGCTGCTTGTGTGCATGTTATTACTCTGATTTTGAGTCTTGGGTGCGTTGCTAGTTCCCTCCTTACTTCGTATTTCTTTGTGAATCTCAAGTGTAAGGGCGAGAGGCTCCAAAGTTGTGGAGATTCCTCGCAAACGGGATATTGAGAAGAAAAGCATAACACTGTGGTATTCAAGTTGATCATTGGATCACTTGAGAGGAGTTGAGTGCAACTCTCGTCCGTTGGGACGCCACAACGTGGAGTAGGCAAGTTTTTGTACTTGGCCGAACCACGGGATAAATCACTGTGTCTTCTCTGTGTTGAACTTCTTGTGATTATCGTTGTGTGCAAGATCTTCACTCTAGCCACTTGGCATTGATTGTGCTAACACTTAACAAGTTTTTGTGGCTATAAGTTTAAGTTTTACTGGATCACCTATTCACCCCCCCTCTAGGTGCTCTCAGGCACGCGGTCGGGGTGGTCGCCCTGGTCGAAGGTGATGGGCTTGTCGGACCAGTCTAGGTAGACTGGCGCCGCCACCTTTACCGAGCAGACCTCCTGGCGCTCTTGCTTGAAGTGCCGAGCCGAGGCGTTCGCCACTTGCTCACCGTAGATCATGAAGCAGTCATGGACCTCGGGGAACTCCTCTGCCTTGTGATCCTCCTTCTTGTCGTTGTTGTGGGCTCAGCCACCTTCCGCCGGTGGCCCGGCCCTGTGGAAGTAGCGCCGAAGCATGACACACTCCTCAAGGGTGTGCTTGATGGGACCCTGATGATAGGGGCACGACTTCTTGAGCATCTTGTCGAACAAGTTGGCGCCTCCGGGAGGCTTCCGAGGGTTCCTGTGCTCGGCGGCGGCGACAAGGTCCGCGTCGGCGGCGTCGCGTTTCGATTGCAACTTCTTCTTGCCTTTCTTCCTCGCGCTGCGCTGAGCGGACGCCTCGGGGACGTCTTCCGGCTAGCGCCCCTGAGGCTGCTTGTCCTTCCGGAAGATGGCCTCGACCGCCTCCTGACCAGAGGCGAACTTGGTGGCGGTGTCCATCAGCTCGCTCGCCCTGGTGGGAGTCTTGCGACCCAGCTTGCTCACCAGGTCGCGGCAAGTGGTGCCGGCGAGGAATGCACCGATGACATCCGAGTCGGTGATGTTGGGCAGCTCGGTGCGCTGCTTCAAAAATCGCCGGATGTAGTCCCAGAGGGACTCTCCCGGCTGCTGGTGGCAGCTTCGGAGATCCCAGGAGTTCCCAGGGCGCACGTATGTGCCCTGGAAGTTGCCTGCGAAGGCTTTGACCAAGTCGTCCTAGTTGGAGATCTGCGCAAGAGGCAGATGCTCCAGCCAGGCTCGGGCGGCGTCGGAGAGGAACATGGGTAGGTTGCGGATGATGAGGTTGTCATCGTCCGTTCCACCTAGCTGGCAGGCCAGCCGGTAGTCCGCGAGCCACAGTTCCGGCTTCGACTCCCCCGAGTACTTGGTGATAGTAGTCGGGGTTCGGAACCGGGTCGGGAACGGCGCCCGTCGTATGGCCCGGTTGAAAGCTCGCGGACCGGGTGGTTCGGGTGAGGGGCTCCGATCCTCCCCGCTGTCGTAGCGTCCCCCATGCCGGGGGTGGTAGCCTCGGCGCACCTTCTCGTCGAGGTGGGCTCGACGGTCGCGGCGGTGGTGCTCGTTGCCGAGGCGACCCGGGGCCACAGGCGCGGTGTTCCGCGTGTGCCCGGTGTGGACCGAGGCTTCCCGCATGAATCGGGAAGTCGCGGCGCGATGCTCCGGGTGGTACCCCTGCCTTCGGGAGGTAGAGCTCTCGGCCCGTCGGACCGTGGCATCTTCCAGGAGATTCTTAAGCTCTCCCTGGATACGCCGCCCCTCGGTGGTGGATGGTTCCGGCATCGCTCGGAGTAGTATCGCTGCTGCAGCCAGGTTCTGGCCGACCCCACCGGAAGCCGGGGGTAGCCTCGCCCTGGCATCGTCGATGATGCGGTGCTGGACGTCCTGGGCCAGATGACGCGCTTCTCCGGCCGGTGCTCGGCCTGCCCACTCCTGCCCGATATTTTGCCGAAGCTGCACAAGTTGTCCTGCTTCCTCGTTGAGCCTTGCCTGTACCTCGCGGATTTGCTCGAGCTGTGCGTCCTGACCCCCCGCAGGGACTGGGACCACAGCTAGCTCCCGAAGGATGTTAACGCGAGGCACAGGCCTAGGGGGATCACCGTCCTCCGGCATACCAAGATGGTTGCCTTCGTCGAGACCCCCTAGATCGACGTGGAAGCATTCGCGACTTGGGCCACAGTCCTCGTCGCCGAGGCTGTGGCTGCTATCGGAGCAATCGAAGAGGCAGTAGTCACATGCGGTCATAAAGTCCCGCATGGCACTGGGGTTATCGAGCCCGGAGAAATCCCAACGAGAGTCGGGTTCGTCATCTTCCTCGGAACCCAGAGGCCCGTAGGTCGAGACGGCCGTCAGTCGGTCCTAGGGTGACCGCATATGCTACCTCAGAGGGTTTGGACATGCCTTTATGAAAGCGTCCACCAAAGCGGGGTCGCTTGGTGGGTCGCAGTTGAATCTAAAAGGCATGGAACGGGAAACGGACGGTACCTCATGATCGACGGGTGGTGACGAATTCGCGTCAGGGACAAACTGCATCGTTGTCTCAGGTACAAGGCTAACGCCCAGCAAGTCCTTCGCGAGCGTGCTGGCGTTATCCGTCTGCTTGGGGTTGGCGTGTTGCGGGGAAACGACGCTCGTCTTCGTTTCAGACGCGAGGTCGACGCCCGACGTGTCCCCCGCTGGGGCGTCGGCGCCGTCGACTCGTTCGACAGCCGACGAGGTGCCGCCTCCTGCTTGGCCATGCCTGCCCCGCCTCCTCCTCCGTCGGCGGGGAGGGTGACGGGACAGACCCGGATGTTGCTCTTCCGCCACGTGGGGAAGACGTCGTCGATTCTGCCGCCGGCGGGCGGGCTGACGGCCGCCATTGTCGTTGTCGCGCGGCGGAGGAAGGAGTATCATGTCGTAGCTGTCGTCGAGGGACATAAACTCGAGACTCCCGAAACGAAGCATTGTCCTGGGTTGAAGAGGTCGCTGGAGACTACCCATCTGGAGCTTGACGGGAAGCTGTTCGTCAACACGCAGTAGGCCCCTACCTGGCGCGCCAACTGTCGGCGTTTCGACCCCGGGGGGTCCCTGGACCGACGAGTGAATTGTCGTCGCGTGTCCCAGCCCAGATGGGTCGGTGCGAGACGGAGCACGAAGGGGGGAGAAACAGCAAAGGGGAAACCCGCGCCCTTCGTGTTGTCCTGCGCCAGGTCGGGTGCACTTGCAGTAGGGGGTTACAAGCGTCCGCGAGGGAGAGAGAGAGACTGTCCGCCAGCCCGTTCTCCCGCGCGGCCAACCTTCTCGTATGAGAGCCCTGGACCTTCCTTTTATAGGCGTAAGGAGAGGGCCCAGGTGTACAATGGGGGGTGTAGCAATGTGCTAACGTGTCCAGCTGAGAGGAGCCAGAGCCCTAAGTACATGTCGTCGTGGCAGTCGGAGAGGTTTTGGCACCCTTTTCATGTGATGTCGTGGCCATCGGAGGAGTGCTTGAGCCCTGTGGAAGTACAGCTGTCGGGGCTGTCGGATCCTTGCTGACGTCTCCTTGCTTCCGTAAGGGGCTGAGAGCCGCCGTCGTCATGGAGCACGCGGGTTGCCATCATTACTTGTTTACCGGGGCGAGCCAGATGGGACGCCGGTCTTGTTCCCCATAGCCTGAGCTAGCTAGGGGTAGGGTAATGATGGCCCCCCCCTGTGACGTGGTCGGTCCGAGCCCGAGGTCGGGCGAGGCGGAGGCTCCTCCGAGGTTGAGGTCGAGTCTGGGCCCGAGGGTCGGGCGAGGCGGAGACCGTCGTCCGAGGTCGAGGCTGAGTTCGAGCCCTGGGGTCGGGCGAGGCGGAGTTCGTCTTCCGAGGTCGAGACTGAGTCCGAGCCCTGGGGTCGGGCGAGGCGGAGTCCGTCGTCCGGCGTCGAGTTTGAGCCCGAGCCCTGGGGTCAGGCGAGGCGGAGCTTCCTATGGTACCCGAGGCTGGGCTTAGCTGCTGTCAGCCTCACTCTGTCGAGTGGCACAGCAGTCGGAGCGGGGCAGGCGACGCTGTTTTCCTGTCAGGTCGGTCAGTGGAGCGGCGAAGTAACTGCGGTCACTTCAGCCCTGTCGAGTGAGGAGCGCGCGTCAGGATAAGGTGTCAGTCGATCCTTGCATTAAATGCTCCTGCGATACGGTCGGTTGGCGTGGCGATCTGGCCAAGGTTGCTTCTCCGCGAAGCCTGCCCGAGCTGGGCCTCGGGCGAGTCGAAGGTGCGCCCGTTGCTTGAGGGGACCCTCGGGCGACACGTGAATCCTTCAGGGTCGGCTGCCTTTGCCCGAGGCTGGGCTCGGGCGAGGCGAGATCGTGTCCCTTGAGTGGACTGAGCCTTGACCTTAATCGTGCCCATCAGGCCTTTGCAGCTTTGTGCTGATGGGGGTTACCAGCTGAGATTAGGAGTCTTGGGGGTACCCCTAAATATGGTCCCCGACAAGAGTGCCCTTGAGATAGCGAAGAATACACTTCACGAGAGCATAGTGAGGCTCCCGAGGATCATGCATGAACAGACAGACTTGTTGAACAACGTATGCGATGTCTGGGCGAGTGAAGGTGAGATACTGGAGAGCACCTACGAGACCACGATAATGAGTGGTGTTCTCAACCGGAGGACCATTAGAGGAAAGCTTGGCGCATGTGTCGATTGGTGTAGCACATGGCTTGCAATCTTCCATCCCAGCGCGCGCAAGAATATCCAGAGTGTACTACTTCTGACACAAAAACAATCCATCGTTGCGACGAGTAACAGAAAGCCCTAGAAAATGATGGAGATCACCAAGGTCCTTCATATAAAACTCATTGTGTAGCGAATCAATAATGTGACGTAGCAGGACGAGACAGTGAGCACAATATCGTCAACATAAAGCAACAGATATGCAGTATCAACACCATGTTGGTAGATGAACAAAGAAGTATCTGAGCGAGCACAAAAAAAAATCGATGGAAGTAATGTAAGAGGCAAAGCGACTGTACCAGGCACGAAGGGCTTGCTTCAACCCATATAGGGATTTGTTGAGACGGCAGACATGGTCCGGGTGAGAGGAATCAATGAAACCAGAAGGTTGCTCACAATAAACTGTCTCTGTCAGAGTGCCATGGAGAAAATTATTTTTTACATCCATCTGATGGATAGGCCAGGTGTAAGAGAGTGCAACAGAGAGAACCGTCCGAATAGTGGCTGGTTTTACGACAGGACTAAAAGTCTCACCATAATCAACCCCACGTTGTTGAGTAAACCCGCGAAGAACCCAGCGAGCCTTGTAGCGGTCAAGGGCACCGTTAGGAAGAAACTTGTGCCGAAACACCCATTTTCCAGTAACAACATTAGTACCAGCTGGCTGGGGGACAAGAGACCAAGTGTCATTGGCCTGCAAAGATGCAAATTCTTCACACATAGCATCGCGCTAATTAGGATTGGCAAGAGCACCACGATATGTCTTGGGCAGAGGTGACAAAGTGGCTGCATGGAGGTTGAGGCGTTCCTTGGGCTGGCGAAAACCATGTTTGCCCCTTGTGACCATGGCGTGGTCATTCTGCACAGGAGGGATGCACAACACACCAGGAATAGCCGGTGCAGGAGTGCTGCCAGACCCGGTCGTTGCTGTTGCAGACCCAGAAGGCGTGTCGGGACCAGTAGCCATTGGTTCGGCTGCATCAGGCGCAGACTCATCGGGGTCGGTGTGCAGGTCCATAAGAAGCGGCCCAGGTGGAGATCCCCTCGAGGCTGGAGGTAGCTCATCCCAACCAGGTGACACGGGGTCAGGGGCTTCGCTGGGTAGAAGCGCCTGTGAGACAGGTACAACAGCCGGTCTTGGGCGCGTGGCAATGCCAGAGGCGGTGGGAGTTGAAGCCGTAGTGGAGCCTGTTTCTGCACAATCACGAGAAGAAAAACATGGCTTAATGGAGAGCGACATGGCATGAAACTCTGAAAGAAAGTCAAAGTTAGATGACGGAAGTGAATTAGATTTCTCAGCAAAAGGGAAAGATGACTCATCAAATACGACATGGCGAGAAATGATAAGACAATTAGAATCAAGGTCTAAACAACGATATCCTTTGTGATTTTCTGAGTAGCCAAGAAACACACAAAGAGAAGAACGTGGAGCTAGTTTGTGAGTAGCTGTGGCGGAAGTATTAGGGTAGCACTTGCAACCAAAAACACGTAAATGGTCATAAGAGGGTGGAGAACCGTGGAGCGCGGCATAGGGAGTCTGTTGAGAAAGTGTTTTGGAGGGCCTCCGATTAAGCAAATAAGTGGCTGTGTGAAGGGCTTCAACCCAATAGGAAGGCGGAAAGCTAGCTTGAAATACTAAGGACCGAGCGATGTTGTTAAGTGTTCGAAGAATGCGTTCGGCTTTACCATTTTGCTGAGAGGTGTAAGAACAAGACATGCAGAGAGTGACACCATGGGTGAGGAAGAATGTGCGAGAGCTGGAGTTGTCAAACTCGCAGCCATTGTCGCATTGGACACTCTTGATGGTGCGGCTAAACTGGGTGGAAACAAAGGAAAAAAAGTTAGCGAGAGTGGAAAACGTGTCCGACTTAAATTTAAGAGGAAACGTCCACACAAAGTGAGAGCAATCATCAAGAATGACAAGATAATATTTGTAACCGGAAATGCTTGCCACAGGAGATGTCCATAAATCACAGTGTATTAAGTCAAAATTTTGAGATGCTCTAGAGCGAGAAGTAGAAAAAGGTAAACGGGTATGACGACCTAACTGACAGGCATGACAAAGTGGTAAATGATCAAACTTATTACATGAGATAGCAGAGCTACGAGCTAGTATGGAAAAGGCATCATCACTAAGATGAGCGAGACGACAATGCCATATCGTTGATGACTCGACAGTCATGAGAAAGGCTTGAGGAGTTGATGTGTCTGCCGAAGGGAAGAGGGGATACAACTGTCCGGAGCTATTGCACCTGACGATCACGTTCTTGGTTTGGAGGTCCTTCACGGAGAGACCAAATGGGTCAAATTCAATAGAAACAAGATTATCAGTTGTAAAGCGACGAACAAATATAAGATTCTTGATAATATCATGGGAAACTAAGACATCATAAAGAAAAAGAGGACGATCAGTAGATGGAAAATAAGTATGGCTAGTGGAGGTGACTGGCATCAAGGACCCATTACCGACTATGATACTTGAAGGGGTGGAAGAATTAGGACAAAAAACATGGGAGAGAATACCGGAGTTGGATGCCATGTGTGAAGAAGCCCCTGAGTCCATGTACCATTCTGTGGTCGGCGGAGGAGTTAATGTCATTATGTGGAAGTTGTGGGCGAGTTCAGCTTGATCCCACACAGCGCCGGACGGAGGCTGTATAAGACCTGGAGATGACCACATGGGTGGTGCATGTTAAGTAACCCTAGTTAGGGTTATGTGGGCAAATACCGGCTTTGCCCCTGAGGGGTTTTACATCTCTATATAAGGAAACTGTACACCCCTTCATATTATAGAGATCAGAAAGAGGCCAAAGGCCCAACCATATATCCTGTGTCTCGTATGTTTCCTCTGTCGTGCTTATGGGAAGGGAGACGGGTTCTCTACAGCTTCTTGCGCCTCTACTGCTGACAGGAGGGAAGGGAGCGGATCTGGTGATCCGTAGTAACGTAGTTCTTAACACGTTATCAGCACGCTCTACCTCGACGTTGCGGCGAGATCAGATCTACATCAACTCTCCGTCAAGCCGGCAGGTCTCCGGCCTAGCCGAACTCTCCTACGCGAGAGACTTCGATTTTTCCTCTACGGAATAGATTAGTATGTTTAATGTTCTTGATACGGACTGTGATCCATGCGCGATAAACTACCATCGTCGATGTGCTTCTACGCACATGCCAGCTAGCCCACGTCGGACGATGTGCTTGCATCGTGGTCGTTCGTGCCCACGCGCCAGAAGTCGCGCACGTCTGCGAGAGGAACCCGTTCTGCCTGGCCGATGCGTTTTCCACCATCGCGTACCAGACCCGCTTCGCGCTCAGTACTGGTCCTTGCAGCTTGATCAGTTGCAATAGCGAGAGAGGAGAGGCTGTTGAGCTTCTGGTCAAAGCGGCACATAAAAAGAGGAGAGAGCCGTGCGTGGCTTCTCATCAACTTGGCCGAGTCAAACAAAAAAAAAAAGAAAAGAAAGGGTTGTTCGACATGCTTGCATGCGTTCAGAAACGTTTTGCAATTGGATGGCCTATGTGATTGCATGCGTTCAGCAAACACATTTTGGTGTATTTTTCTAAGCGCACACGACTAAGCTACCAGAAAATAATCGGAAAGAATAAAATATTTTATGTTTCAGATTCCACTTTAATTAATTATTTCCAGCAGTAAATAATTAGTAGAAAAGTACATGTTTAAATATGGAAATGTTTTTTTACACCTGACGTGTTATGCTCATGCAATAATTTTGGTGTTTATTTTTCTGCTTTTATTTCTCGTAGCAAATATTTAGTAGATAATTATTAAAATGCATGTGAAGGTCATGCGACGTTTTTTCATATCGCTCTAAATATTTGTTATGTGTTGATCCTTCGGACTCACATGGAGCGATTAAATTGTATAGTGGGTACTCAGACACGTCGATCAGACTACATTATTAATCGACTGAGTTATGTCATTGGCTGAGCACTGGCTGCGCCCTGGCAACACGACGCATTATTTGTGTCGTACGAACTTGGCTGCGTCATGTGATTGCTATGTCGCGCTCTCGCTTAATCAGATCGCTCTCGTTGAGTCAAACCGCCATTGCCGAGTCACATATTTTTCGCATGCCCTGTAGGCACTGTCCGTCTGCCGTGATCATCGAGCCACAATTGCGCCTGTTGCGCACATTGCGTGGACTTATCGTGTACCCCGACTACCGAGCCAAAATTGTGCTTCTTGCGCTTTTTGCGAGGGCTCATTGTGTTGTCGTAGCCCTGATGGCCGCGCACGAATTGACACCAGATACGCTGGAGCTTGTACTCGCGTAGAATGTGGTGGTTTGTTCAAGCCCCTGAAGTCACATCATAATGCAACCTTCGTAAATAATTTTGTTTAGCTCTATATTTTATTTGATTGTGTTGTGTGGCATCAAATATTTATATATATCGTCAAGTGGCCATAACAACTATATCAAGCTCTATAGTGCTTGGAAATCCGGGAAATTAAATCGAAATACAATGAAACATAGATAAGTTAAATCTCTGCTCTCTTCTCGTGCATAAAGTTTTACCCGAAGTAGCCTGAAGAAATTCAATATCAATGCATGAAAGCCTTTTTGGCACAGAAAACATCACAAATTGGGATTCTATTAGTAAGCAAAAGGCCTTACCAAATGATTTAAGACTATAAATCTCAGCCATACATTGCTCAACTAGATGTTAGCACATTGCTCTCTTTGTCGCTAAATGACATGAAGCAAACTATGAGATAAAAGGACATGTAATCGCCAGCAACACGAAGTTGCGAGTATACCGAGAGGTTATTCTGAGAAAATTTTCACTATGTTGGTGTGAAAACCATAGTGTGTTCCAGTCGAACCACTTTACTCGTTCTATCTAAGACCTCTATGCTTATGTGATGTCGCATACATCTCTCGGAATTGTAAATACTTATAGTCACTGAATTGACTCGGGATAGTCCTTTCACAAGTTTGGTATACACTGTAAGCTAAATGGTAAAGGTCGGTCCTGAATGGACACATACCTGGGGTTTATGTAACCGAACTACACTGAATTCTACCCTTTGGCATGCTTACCATTATCTACCTACGATCTACCAGAAGTGAGAAGAGTAGACAAATAACTATGAAATCCCACATCACCACAGAGCTTGAAGCTAAATTAGACATTAACATGTCCTTGGTCCTCGAAGCCAGAAGAGTCATATGTCTTGACCACTAGACTACTAGTGATGATAATTTGTGATAGAAATATGAAGATCTTGTAGAGACCTGTTGTATCCTCTCTACCCGTGATGATTTCTTCATATGAGAGCAGTAATACTAGTTGTTGAAGATGGATCCTAGGCGGATACCAGTATTGTTTCGTTCTTGCCAAGAAGTTATTATCATTTGCTTCATCAAAAGCTAGTTATATGCTGATTTTCCCAGATAAAAGGAATTCTTGGTCTTGTCTGTTCTATTCTAAAGCTTCTCTTTTTGCTGAACAATGAAGAGATCGAAATAATGCTATATAGAACAATTTGGTATATAATATGAGGAGAAATGTTTGCCATGCTGGCAACACCACAAATAATTAACTATTGTTATAAGTTCTCTCTCAAAATTATTATACCTAAAAATGTTGCATAAATCGATACCCAATTTTAGAGCAGTATGAGTAATTGGGTAAACCATGGGCAGTGATAAAAACGAGCTGGACTATACATCTCTTCATATAAAAATCTTTGCTTGGCAGCATTGGCCTGATGTCGTGCACTTCACTACCAATATAAACACACATATTTTTCGTATGTGCTTAAAAGCACAATGCAACCAATGAATGACTTTGTGAGCGTTAGACCCTGATGGTCATTTTACTTGTTGATCTGAAGTCAACTAATGGCTCCAAACGAATGGTATGCATGAGCCCCTGAAGGACCCTTATGGATAAAATAGTGTTGCGCATATCAGTCTAAATCTTAATGATTGACTATGCATTTGGTAGTAATAACAATAAGTTTGCAGAATTATAACCATTAAGCAACTTGTTGTGCGTGTCTCGCTGGATGTTGAGACTAACCCTTCATGTTGAAGGACAAATATGTAGTATTCATGCCACTACATTAATCTAAGTCCAAAGCTCACTGCATAAAACCCCTATATGTAATGTGCGTAAGATTTCCCAAATAAATCACCACAATAGCATACATTGGCCACAAACTAGATGATTGTGGTTGGGGATTTTATCTGTATGCTTTTAGAACATCTCGGCATTAGAGGGAGGAATGCTCATATAATGTAATGCCTCAATATTCTATTAAACACACAAAAGCCAAACTGAACCTGTCGTTCGGTGTGTACTCCTGTGTATATGGAGTTTGCCAGAAATCGTTGATGAGTAACCATATTGGTCTGAATGCTTCTACCTGATATAGGTGTGGATATACCCGGGATTAATATCATCCACATTTGACTTACTGGTATTTTATCTATTCTCGGGGACGCCTACGAATATGATCCATCAGCCTTAGTCAAAGCATATGTTCTGATTGCACATTCACGTGGTCTGTGATAACTCTCCTCCGATTAATTCACCTTGATGGTGTTTTGCCTCACGAAGAGGTTCATCTTGATGATGAAATTCCTAGCAATGCGCGCAATATCATTGTGCTGGGAATACGGAACAATGAATCTTTTGTTTTGGGAAATGACGAAGATCATTATTAAATGTGGGAGACAAATATGTCGACACCTATCTTGCCCCTCTAGATTGCAAATGGATCCAAAACAAAGTCCTAGGCATGAGTGCTTTAAGCTCTCTTATCGGGTCATTGATAAATGCAATCGAGGTTGAACCAATAATCGCAAAATAAAAGTCACGAGCTAGAAGTTCGGATATTTATGGGCACTATTGAAATAATGTGTGGTGAATGCGATGGTTCAAGTGGTCTCATGAGAGACCCATCCCACGTATGTGTTGAATAAACACTGTTCCGCTATGTAATATATCTGGCAAATGGCATGAATTAAAATATGCAGTTAATAGGATTCTGAAGATCCGCATGAGATCCTACGGGGACTCATATCTTTGAATTATAAATATGCAACATATAAATCTCGTACTATATAATACATTCCTGATGAATGATCACTCTCCTATGTAGAGAGAATATCTCCTAGATGAGATTATAGTTCCTTGATGGAACTTTTCCAGAAGAAATAAAGTCTGTGTTAAACACCAAAGTTTGATAATCCCTATAAAGGGATAAAGACCCATATAGACCCGAAAAGGAATAAGATGAGGTACCAAAGGACTTGAAGTTTACCGAATAAGCACATGTGCATTCCATGAGTTTTACTCATGGTAATTTCCACTAGATGTGGAATTACGGTATCCTTTAAAGCTCTGATGGCAGAAACCTATAAGGTTTAGGTGTCACTGGCAAAATATCCCCATTGTGCCAGAATGACAGACTATAACGATGTATCTTGTCGATGAAAAATCCCTGATAGATTACGATCTTTGATGGACTTTTGTTACACCATCATAGATGTTGCAATGGATGAACGCCTGGAGCGATGTGTCATATTTAGAATATGTACTATTGCAACTATATTGCCCCCTAAGTCCTATTGAAGGACATGTTACTTGCTTTGCACAACTATGTATAAATTATGGTGTAAGATAGAAAATGATAGCACCCCAACCTCATCCATTCTTGTTATTCCAGATGAACAATGAGACATATATCTTGAAGAATATGCTTGAGTTATGAGGGATAACGACTTTGACAGATGTCATCATCAGGGGGAGCGAATGCTTATATTGATCACAATCGTGAGACAATAAATGTCATATTCTATGTCCTGAAGGCGTGAGCTTGATGATCAATATGTGAACCTTTATGGAACTTTCTATCAAATATATAGATCCAGTCGATCGAATACCATCAGTCAAAGTGGCTTATTTATATTGATACGTGCACTTACCTCGAATATTTTAGAAGTGAGTAGAGGTAAAGTTCCTGAAATAGTCCTTGCAAGGATATGCAATCCGTTTGCTAAATCTTTATGTGCATATACTTCCAGAAGAAGATGTTTTGCCTTATTGATACAGTTTTGCAAGGTTCAGGGGGAGCACATTTCTAAAGTTAGCCTTTGTAGAAGATTCGGTAGAATCTAGATCCCAGATGATCGAAATCTGTCCCGATGACAACTGTTGTACTCTTTTTCCCTTGATGAGTTTTCTTGAAGTTTCTCACATGAGATTTTTAACGAGGCAACAAAGTGTAAATGCAATTTGTATCACCATGCACTCTTTCTCCATATTTTTCCCACTGGGTTTTTTGGAGTTTTAACGAGGCATGTGTTGGTCGCGGTATTCGCCCAAGGGGGAGTGTTGAGAAACCCTAATGAAGAGTTATGTGAGCAAATACCGAATATAGCCCTGAGGGCTATCGCGTCTCTATATATAGAACATGTACCCCTCATATGGAATACAGAGATCAGAAAGAGGCCAGAGGCCCAACCCTATATCATGTGTCTCGTGTGTTTCCTCTGTCGTGCTTATGGGAAAGGAGACGGGTTTTCTACATCTTCTTGCGCCTCTGCCGCTGACGGGAGGGAAGGGAGCGGATCTGGTGATCCGTGGTAACGTAGTTCTCAATAGTTCTTAGGAAGCGGTGCACCGAATGCACCGGTCGGTGTGGGCAGGACCGGCTGGCTTGGCAATAGCCCACCATGGCCAGCGAAAGAAGGCCCAACTGGCCCACCGAGGAAGGCCGATTGAGGTCCTGGCTGGAGCGTCGAAACAACACCCCGTGGCGACTGTTGCACGAGGCCAGGGGAGCGGTAGCCAGGAAGCGGCCCACAGGCGCCCCCGGCCACATCTGAATAAGCCCAGTCCATGGATTGTAAAATGAAGGCCAAGCTGGTGAGCTGTTATGCTTTTTGTTTTTGTATTTCTTCTTGGGCCCTGGATGATGAGATGAAGCAGGGGTACCGTGAGCCGGTCCGGCAGAAGAACGAGGAGCAGTGGCGTACCCCTGAGCCGGTCCGGCAGAAGAACGAGGAGCAGTGGCGACGAGTGCCTGCGAGGGTGCCGAAGGTCTGGCCATGGAGATCTCTTCAACCAGGAGATCATTCTTGACCTCAGTGAAGGAGGGGAACGGCTTCTGTCGCTTGAGAATGGCGCCCATGTACACAAACTTCTCATTCAGACCGCGTAGGACGGACAGAACAAGAGTTCGGTCAGGGACATGCTCGCCCAAATCGCCCAGGAAGTCCGCCATAGACTTGAGCTTGCGGCAGTAATCAGAGACAGAGAGGTCACCTTGCACAAAGTTACGGAACTCGGCGTCGAGGATGAGTGCACGGGTCTCCTTGTTGCCGACGAACTGATCTTCGATGGCGAGCCAGACGTGACGCGCGGATGCGCCGGGCGTCATGACATCGCTGAGAAGCTACAACGGAAACGGAAATAGAAAGGTCGCAGGAGCGACGGCTGATACCATGAAAGCATGATTGTATTCATATAATCTTTTTTGATAATTACATTGGTGGCCGAGACTCAATATATATAGCAGTCATATAGGCCGGTTTATAGAAGTAAGAACCGGTCAATATCAATCACTGCTATATTAGGAACCAATCATATCAATTACTGCTATACAGCCAATACCGTGAAGGCGGAAGACTATGATGGCATTCCATCTATAACTCTAACAATCATCATGACACACCTTGTACACGGCGATGAGGTGCGATCCCCGCGGCCGTGCCGGAGCCTAGGCCGCCAGGGAGTGACGCACCTTCGACGAAGTTCCCTGCGACGTGCGTGCCGTGGCCAATGCTGTCGTCGGAGGGGTCGTAACCTCGGACGAAGGACTTGGATCCGACGAGCTTGCGAGTGCACCGGCCGGTGTCTTCTTCAGAGCCTGTGCAGGCCCCGTTCCACCTGGCTGGTGGCTCCGGGACCCCGTCGTCGCGGAAAGAGACATGCTTGCCGTCGATCCCCGAGTCCACAACGCCGATGACGACTCCGCTGCCGTAGCCGGCGTCGCTCCAGAACCGGTGCTCGTCCCTGCTAAGCCCGAGGAACGACGCGTGCGCGTGGTGAAGAGCTCCAGCTTGCGGTCGGGGAGCGCGCGTAGGAAGCCCGGCTGCTTCGCCACCGCCGAAAGCTCGGCTTCGGTGAGCCGGGCGGCGAACCCATGGAAGACTGCCGTGTACGAGCCCACCAGGCGCGTGTCGCCGGTGGACCCAGACTCATCCGTCAGCTGCTCGGTGGTGGTAGGCAGGAAGCTCTCGTGCCACTGGCGATGCGCGCTTCGGCTCATGGCGTCGGCATTCACGGGTGGCGAGACGAAGACGATGTAGGTGCGACGATAAGCAGCAGGATCTTCTTTGGGCTCATGGGCAAAGCTTGCTCGGGGGACCTCGGTCTCGCCCATGGTGGAGTGGAGGGACAGAACGGCGAGGAGGAGGAAGGTGGTGGCGAGGCCAAATCGGAAGGATGCCATGGGGAGCGTCAGCAGGAGCTTGCTAGCTACGGCTGGCTGAAAGTGTGAAGGTGTATTACAGAGAGAATGATTCACACGATACTCTGTTCCCTTACATTGGCAGATACAAATAGCCAGTGATAGCAACAATCACGACAAGCAATCCTAGATTACATGCAACTATACATGGAAGGAGCTAATCATGAGATGCTAAATGATTACACCGGTGAAGGGCAATGCACCTGGACGTGCATGCAAATGGAGCCGGTGATGATGCAGCTAATGTTGCTCATCCAGGTCACCTGACGGTAGCGGGTGCATGAGCAAGCCGTCGAACACTCTCCCTTAGTCGGAGCGGGAGGAGGTCAAACGTTCAGACTAGTCCGAAACTCAGTGAAGACGGAAGATGGAAGACCCTTGGTGAAGATGTCAGTAAACTGTGAAGTAGTCGGCACATGAAGGACCCGAACGTGGCCAAGAGCGACACGCTCGCGGATGAAATGTAGATCGATCTCCACATGTTTCGTACGCTGGTGCTGAACTGGATTGCTGGAGAGATATACTGCACTGCTATTATCACAGTAAACAACAACAGCATGACGCAAAGGGTTGTGAAGCTCGAGAAGCAGCTGCCGAAGCCAAGTAGCTTGAGCGACGCCGTTAGCAACAACACGATACTCAGCCTCAGCACTGGAGCGAGACACAATCGGCTGCCTTTTGGAAGACCAATTTCAATTACTTAAGAGGTCAGGGTCGTATTCACAAAAAATAGGGACCTAGCTATAAGACTCTTTGAACTGGCTAGGACAGCGGGTTAGTTCTGAAAAACTTCAGGGTTTCTTTTGCAAAATGGCGCGACAGTTATAATCTCGGTTTCCTCTCGGTCGTTGGATCCCTGACTACCGGCCAGGATTAGATCCCAACACCAGCAAACCGGTACGAAGTCACAGCCGCCAGATCTAGGATCCTAGGCTAAAATTCTTCCACGTCTACGACATACCCTGGCCCTCGGATAACCGATCCACGACTCTGATTCAGTCTAACCAACCGGTATTCTATGGTTTAATCTGGCCCGTTGGTGACCGGATCAGCGGCCAGGGAGTCGCCTCCCTCTCTCCGATGACCGGCAACGACGGCGCACAGCGCCCGCGGCGGCGCCATCACCGGAGACAACCAATCCAGCGCTCCAATGCTTCCTTCACCACCCATATAGTGATTCGCGAAGAGGAGTACGGGGCGAACGCAATGGTCGAGGACTCACCGGCGATGGCTATGTGGTGAAGTCGACCCACGGCGTGGAGTGGATCCACGGCGGTGATGATCCCCCGCGAGGAGTTGTGCCTACTCAATTCGTCCTCTCGCTTGGAAGCGCGCTCACCCATGCTCCCAAAATCCCCACGAAGATCCTGGCCTTCCCTAGAAAGCTTGTCGTCGCGTCAAGCTCTGCTCCCACGCCGGCGGCCCTTCTTCTCTCTCCAACCTATCTACTCGCTCCGGTGGAATGCGCTCGGTGCCTCGTGTAAATCCCCCAGGCACGGAATAAATCCAGTCGAAGTAGGAACGGCCTCGGGCGAGCTCCTAGGCGGCTTCCGCGGCGCGCACATGTAACAGACGCGAGGATAGGGGCAAGTCTGATAAAATGTTAGAGCGTGACATGCCTCATAAAGAAACATCATGCTCTACTACATTGTCCACATCAAGAAAAACCTATACTGGTGTCTGTGTTTGCTTGTTTTCATATCAAGCAGAAGAGCTGTATACCGTTTTATTAAAGAAAGAAATACATCAAGTTCACAGGTTGTTTACTTTTGTCATAGAAACATGGTTTAAACTTCACTGGAGCTTGCCAAACCTAAAATCACCAGTTCATCTACCACACGCACCTGCCATATATACGAGCAATTGTTTGCAGCAGTTTATTCCAAAATAATCCAGACGCCATTCGTCATTCAAGTGCTGCTAGTACATGGAGCCGAAGCAGAGAGTGAACTCCTGTACAGTTACAGAGTTCAGACCTTGGCAGTACAGAGAGTGCAGATCCTGGCGTACATCTTCAGGTTCAACAATATCTGTGCCTATGCTAGCTACTCTGTTTGCATATCCACTTGTTTCAGTGAGCTTGATGTATTAACCAAGACCAGACTTACAAGTCAGTGAATGATGGTTACATCAATCAATCTAACCTCGTTCAGTAATCAGTAGCATCCGATTGCTCGTCTTGTCTCAACATTCTTGCCACCCAGCAGTTTCTTCGAGACGGGTCGGAGTGGGAGAGGATGTTGTGCGGGTTCAGACACTCCTCGGAGGAGTTCGTCCACCATCTCACGTATGAGGTGTTCAAGGACGCCGTACTCTATCTCGGCAACGACATTTGCACCATCGCTAGTCAACCACTCCATGTTCCGGAGACCTTCCTCGAACAGCCTACAGATTGACTGCCAGATAACGGACACTTCCGGCATGATCACCTCGTCTTTGTTCACCATTCTCTTGTTCCTCTGCTCCCTGTCTGAACATCTCGAGACATGGCAGGAGCTTCGCGGAGGCAACATCTGGCTGGTCGAGGTCCGCATGCAGCTTCCTCGAGTTCTGCTATTCCAACATTGTATGAGGTTCATCTGCAGTGAGTGGATATGGTTACAGCACTGTCAATAGCAGGAAAGAAACAACTCCTACATGGAATCCTAGTTCATGCACTCCTATCTGACTAGAAGTATGAAACAAACAATTGAAGGGAAAAAACTGCGGGTTGTGATGCCTTTTCATTTTAGGTTTTATGAAGTTTTAGACCAGGCAAGTGATTCTTAGCTGGAGTATTTGCTAGCTCTAGATTTCAGTGAGGAAGGGTAACTATCATGAACATCTTTTTTTAGTTCTTTTCCTCACAGCTTTTACCATTCAAGAATGCACTGGAGATGGTAGTCATGCTTGCAATTGGTCATCTGCAAAGAAAACACCAGGACCAATGAACACAAAAGGCATGATAAGTGCATCAATTAAAAGCAACCAAAGTATTTGGCGGCGGCGGCAGATGTGCGAACCACGGAGGGGTTGCTGTCGCAGAAGGCGTCGAGGCAGATGCTACAGGCGTCCTGCACGTCCCCCTCCACGAATGCCACCGCCGAGGACAGCTTGCTCTCCATCTTTGCCTTCTCGTCCAGCTCTCTTGGCAGGCTGAGTTTTACTTGCATCCTAAGGAGTTCATAAATAAGGTGAACAAAATAACAAAACACATAATACGCAAATGTTTACAACATCAATTGTTTATATACATACCTCAACCTCAGAATCAGTCTCTGACTCACTTTCACTAGAATCTTTCTTTTTTCATAGCTGTTGCAGGAGCCTTATACTTAGGAGGCACTTCCTGAATATAATCATGTTACAACTAAAATAATGCTTAATCATGAAAATTATTGGCACAAGGTGAAGAACAAGTACAGAATATACAATGGTTAACCCAAATATATGTGAACAAACAAACCAAACAGACCTCATCTGAGTCAGCATCAAAGTCACTCTCAGAAGAATCTCCCTTTTTCTTTTGTGCAACAATCCTAGATGTTTTCTTTAGTGGGGCAGCAGGTTTCTGAAAATTGCACACAGAAGAGAAATTACATGAACTGGCTAAGCTAAATAAAAGCATCTCACTCTCGGACTCATTCTTATTTCTAACGCTAACCCGGCTTATAGTTGTGCTTAAGTTTATAAATTTCAGATTCGCCCTATTCACCCCCCTCTAGGCGACTTTCAATCTCCACCAACTCAAGATGAGGATGAGGCTCAAGAAGATGAAGGAGAAAATCAAGAAGATGAGTCACCTCAAGAGAATGGCAATGATCAAGGTGGACATGCCCATAATCAAGATAAGGAAGATGAACAAGATCCAAGACTGCCACACCCAAGAGTCCACCAAGCAGTACAACGAGATCACCCCGTGAACTCCATTCTCGGCGACATTCATAAGGGGGTAACTACTCGATCTCGCGTTGCTCATTTCTGTGAACATTACTCCTTTGTGTCTTCTGTTGAGCCGCACAAGGTAGAATATGCATTAAGGGATTCGAATTAGGTGGTGGCGATGCAAGAGGAGCTCAACAACTTTACAAGGAATGAGGTATGGCATTTAGTTCCACGTCCTAACCAAAATGTTGTAGGAACCAAGTGGGTCTTCCGCAACAAGCAAGATGAGCATGGTGTGGTGACAAGGAACAAAGCCCGACTTGTGGCCAAGGGATACTCACAAGTCGAAGGTTTGGATTTCGGTGAAACCTATGCACCCGTAGCTAGGCTGGAATCAATTCGCATTTTACTTGCCTATGCTACTTACCATGGCTTCAAGCTTTATCAAATGGACGTTAAGAGTGCCTTCCTCAATGGACCAATCAAGGAAGAGGTCTATGTTGAGCAACCTCCCGGCTTTGAAGATAGTGAGTATCCTAACCATGTGTATAAACTCTCTAAGGCGCTTTATAGGCTCAAGCAAGCCCCAAGAGCATGGTATGAATGCCTAAGAGATTTTCTTATCACTAATGGCTTCAAAGTCGGAAAAGCCGATCCTACTCTCTTTACTAAAACACTTGCAAATGATTTGTTTGTATGCCAAATTTATGTTGATGATATCATATTTGGGTCTACTAACGAATCTACATGTGAAGAGTTTAGTAGGATCATGACACAAAAATTTGAGATGTCTATGATGGGGGAGTTGAAGTATTTCTTAGGATTTCAAGTGAAGCAACTCCAAGAGGGCACCTTCATTAGCCAAACGAAGTACATCCAAGATTTACTCACCAAGTTTGGGATGAAGGATGTCAAGCCCATCAAGACACCCATGGGAACTAATGGGCATCTCGACCTCGACACGGGAGGTAAATCCGTAGATCAAAAGGTATACCGGTCGATGATAGGTTCTTTACTTTACTTATGTGCATCTCGACCGGATATTATGCTTTCCGTATGTATGTGTGCAAGATTCCAAGCCGATCCTAAGGAAGTTCACCTTAGGGTCGTAAAACGAATCTTGAGATATTTAGTTTATACTCCTAAGTTTGGTCTTTGGTACCCTAGGGGATCCACATTTGATTTAATTGGTTATTCTAATGCCGATTGGGCAGGGTGTAAAATTAATAGAAAGAGCACATCAGGGACTTGCCAGTTCTTGGGAAGATCTCTGGTGTCTTGGGCTTCAAAGAAGCAAAATTCCGTAGCTCTTTCTACCGCCGAAGCCGAGTATATTGCTGCAGGCCATTGTTGCGCGCAATTGCTTTGGATGAGGCAAACCCTTAGGGACTATGGTTACAAATTAACCAAAGTTCCTCTTCTATGTGATAATGAGAGTGCAATCCGCATGGCGGATAATCCCGTTGAGCATAGCCGCACTAAACACATAGCCATTCAGTATCATTTCTTAAGGGATCACCAACAAAAGGGGGATATCGAGATTGTGTATATTAACACCAAAGAACAATTAGCCGATATCTTTACCAAGCCATTAGATGAACAAACTTTTACCAAACTTAGGCATGAGCTAAATATTCTTGATTCTAGGAATTTTGATTGATATTTTGCACACATAGCTCATTTATACCTTTGATCGTATCTCTTTCATGTGCTATGACTAATGTGGTTTCAAGTGCATTTCATGCTAAGTCATAGATTGAAAGGGAATTGGAGTCTTCGACGAATACAAGGCTTCCACTCCACTCCATCAAATTACTCATCCTTCGTCGTCGCTCCGCACAACTCTCCAACTTTGGTATAATCTTCACTCATATGTTATTTACCATAGGGGAGAAAGTAGTTATAAGGGCTTATATTTCACTCAAGTATCCGTTTTTGGCGATTCATGCCGAAGGGAGAGAAAGTATTAGCCCAAAGCAAAAGGACCGCACCACCACCAATTTCAAAAATGTAGTCTTTCAAATTTGAGTTAAGAAAAGATTTTTCAATTTGGTATCTTATTTTTGATAGAATTTCAAATTGGTACAACCTCTTCAAAACTAATATCTAAAACCCTCTTGAACACTAAGAGGAGGATTTTATTGAGGGGGAGTTTTGTTTAGTCAAAGGAAAAGCATTTGAAACAGGGGGAGAAAATTTCAAATCTTAAAAAAATGCTTCTCAAAATCTTATTCATTTACCTTTGACTACTTGCAAAAGGACTTTGAAAAGAATTTACAAAAGTATTTGCAAAAACAAAACATGTGGTGCAAGCGTGGTCCAAAATGTTAAAAATGAAGAAATCAATCCATGCATATCTTATGAGAACATTTATATTGGTTCAATTCTAAAGTAACCTTTGCACTTATATTATGCAAACTAGTTCAATTATGCACTTCTATATTTGCTTTGGTTTGTGTTGGCATCAATCACCAAAAAGGGGGAGATTGAAAGGGAAATAGGCTTACACCGTTTCCTAATTGATTTTGGTGGTTGAATTGCCCAACACAAATAACTGGGCTAACTAGTTTGCTCTAGATTATGAGTTCTACAGGTGCCAAAGGTTCACAACAAACCAATAAAAAGACCAAGAAAGGATTCAAATATAGAGAGCAAAAGACAACCGAAGTGTCCCCTGATCTGGCGCACCGGACTGTCCGGTGTGCCACCGGACAGTGTCCGGTGCACCAGGAAAGCCAACTCTGAACTACTCACCTTCGGGAATTCTGGGAGTCGTTCCGCTATAATTCACCGGACTGTCCGGTGTCGCACCGGACTGTCCGGTGCACCAGCGGAGCAACGGCTACTTCGCGCCAACGGTCGTCTGCAGAAGACATTAAATGCGCTACAGTGCGCGCAGAAGTCAGAGCAGAGCCAGAAGGCGCACCGGACAGTGAACAGTGACTGTCTGGTGCACCACCGGACTGTCCGGTGGCCCAGATGTCAGAAGCTCCAACAGTCAGAATCCAACGGCCGGGTGACGTGGCTGGCGCACCGGACAGTGTCCGGTGGCGCACCGGACTGTCCGGTGCGCCATACGACAGCAGCCTCCACCAACGGCTCCTTTGGTGGTTGGGGCTATAATTACCCCCAACCACCCACCATTCATTGCATCCAAGTTTTCAGCCATAAAACACCTTACAAGAGCTATAGCATTAAATACAAGACACAACAAGAGATCAAATTCTCTCCCAAGTCCAAAGACAACTCCAATCAAATAGTGACTAGTGAGAGAGTGATAATTGTGTTCATTTGAGCTCTTGCGCTTGGATTGCTTTTCTTTTTCATTCTTTCTTGATTCCAACTCAATTGTAACCAAGGCAAGAGACACCAATTGTGTGGTGGTCCTTGTGGGGACTTAGTGTCCCGTTTGATTGAGAAGAGAAGCTCACTCGGTCTAAGTGACCGTTTGAGAGAGGGAAAGGGTTGAAAGAGACCCATCTTTGTGACCACCTCAATGGGGAGTAGGTTTGCAAGAACCGAACCTCGGTAAAACAAATCATCGTGTCTCACTCTTTATTTGCTCGTGATTTGTTTTCGCCCTCTCTCTCGGACTCGTTTATATTTCTAACGCTAACCCCGGCTTGTAGTTGTGCTTAAGTTTGTAAATTTCATATTCGCCCTATTCACCCCCCTCTAGGCGACTTTCAATTTGTTTTTCGCCCTCTCTTTCGGACTCGTTTATATTTCTAACGCTAACCCCGGCATGTAGTTGTGCTTAAGTTTGTAAATTTCAGATTCGCCCTATTCACCCCCCCTCTAGGTGACTTTCATATACCATCTTGCATAAATTCTTACCTGATCTACACTGGTTAAAGCAGTGGATGCACATTTGGTACCTCCAGTGGCACACCCCACATCTGTATTTGAAACCAGCTGCACTACATACTAATACAAAATAATAATGCATAGACAAAACTTGTACAATCAAATTTAATGACAATTAAGACTTTAACACATACGTTTCTAATCGTTGGATCATTGTTTTCATTGGGACCGCCTGATCTCATATCTCCAACGAATACACCACCTGCCTGCATTCATATTTCACAAAATAAATGGTTATTGATATATCACGCTAATCAAATGTATATGTTTATATGCATACAAGTTAAAAAATGACCACTATAACATGATTATCATACCCATCACTACCGTCGCCACTCTCATCACACCCAATATCAGGTTCTGAACGTGAGAGCACATGTATCAGTTCATCTAATGCCACAAGTGCTTTATCATAGCCTGCTCTTGACATACTGGCATGACGGACAACCTTCATTGTTTTTGTTAGCAACATTTTCTGTCTATATGATTTAGTAACCCCATCTTTGCCTTTCAAATTTTTGTCTGCTGCCTCAAACGGAACATCTTGTCTAGCTGAGTTAGTATATCTTTGCAGATTGTACTCCTTTGGTATTCAATCTACCTGAAGGTGCATAAAGGCCTTCAACAGGTGTACATAAAGAAGACCTGCATCACATTATAATATAATTTATGCTTATTTTAAACACTTTTTATACATTACATTAATCTTAATTTACGAAAAAATCTACCTATGTGCTCCCAATTCTTGCACTCACTTGTATACTTCCCATCATCCATATTTGCTACCACTTTGAACTGGTGTTGTCCCCATACATTTCTGCATGATCTATTTGTGTGTTGCACCACCCAATCATTAGGGCCACCATCCGGATATTGGGATATTTTGTACACTGTGGCATATTTCATTGATTCCTCAAATCTATTCATCATAGCCCTAGTGTACGCCCTTGCAACTCTGATCTCAAACATATAGAATGTATCTGTTGCTTTATTTCCCTGTATTTCATAAAGTTCAATTAGATTTCACTATATCATACATGAAAATAAGTTTTCTTTTGACATGCCTTGCATACTAACGCTTCCTTCGATTCCTTCATCTTCCTGCTACGCAACACCTTCATCATTTGTTTCGCAAAAACATGCAGTGGTGTGTTTGTATCTACATGCGAGCTCTTCACCAGCTTGTTCATGCTCTCACTACGCTATGTTGAAACCATGACACCACAAAAATCATATTTGAAAAAGGCAGGGATCCATTCCTTCCGAATATCATAAAGCTTTCTTAGTCCCACATCTTCATGTAGGTTAATTTCGTCAAGCATCACAGACCATGCAGATTCAAATTCATATGGAGTCAATGTATGGTGTACTATAGATTGGAACCTGGTCTTGAAGTCATGTTCTGCAAATCTTGCATATAACTCATTAAGAAATGGCATAAATCTATTCTGTACATGCCATAAACACAGCATATGGATCGTTGATGGGAAGACCCTTCGCAGTGCAACTGGCATCGCAGATCTTGATCTACATAAAATGGACATAAAACCCAGAAAAATATCATATTACAAATGGATACACCTAATGACTAAACCAATTTTACATATTACGTACCTGTTAGCATAACTCGCGGTCCGTCACAGCCCATGCAAGTTTTGAATACATTAAACGCCCACTCGAATGTCTCTATAGTTTCATCACCGAGCAACACAAAACCAAACACCGTGCATTGAACATGGTGGTTAGCACCAACAAACATTCCTAATGGTTTATCATATAAATTTTTCTTATGTGTCGTATCAAAGGTGACAACATCTCCAAAGTCAATATATTCCGCCTGCATACTAGCATGTGACTAAAATATACTATCTTCCCTTCACCATCCAGCTGAAAGTCACAAAAGAACTGTGGATTTTGCTTCTTGCACGTCGTAAAAAATGCCAACAGCTTAGCTACATCGTTAGCATAGTTCTCCCGTCTCCTTGCTACTTTCCTGTACAATTTTACAAAAAAATAGTGCCAATTTTAAAACATGACCTTACTGATAATAACAAGTATTAATAAAAACAATAAACAATCGCACAAGGTCTTACATGTTTTTTAAGTCTTGTGTCGTAATTGTAACATTCTCGGGACCATCATGCATATCTGAAATCATGTCAACTATGCAGTGCTATGGTACTCTACTGTCATGCATTGCACCCACAAAGTCCATGAATTCAGGATCACAGCTCTTGTTGCAATGAAGGTGTTGTTTCTCTGTCTCTTGTGTAATGAACTCATGATTATGTTCCAGATTTATTCGCTCAATCCGCACAGCTATTATTGTCTTTTTCTCGTCGTCATAAATTTTCCTAAGCTTTATCCCTGCTTTGCATTGTGTCTGGACAATATACGTACTACGCACTCTAGGGTTACTATCATGTCTTGTTGCACATCTACCTTCCCTCGAGCAATTCAACCATTTACAGTTAGTCTTCTCCCTGTACTTTTTACTGGAAATCCAACCTCATATACATATCTTTTATAAAATGTAAAAGCATCATCAACGTCATGAAAGGTCATACCAATCTTAAGGATTATACTTTGATCAATACTATCTGGCTACAAACATACAACATTTTATCACATATTATAACCACCAATTTGTGTTCGACACATCTACATGAATGCTGCACAAAAGTTGGAATACACACCATTTTGATCAGAAAACTTACGTGCGATTGCAGTATATGAGGTGTATCCATCTCCCCAGAACTAATCGTTATCATAGGCGCACGACCCAGTGTTGTTATCTGTCCGCCTCGATCTCCATACTCATGCCCCTCGCTTCTCGGCCCTCGCAGAGTCGCAGGCGAAGTGCTAATGATTGAATCAGTAGCCATGGGAGGTTGCGGTGGCGCTAGAGCCAGGCGGCCAGTCGGTGACATATCTTCAGCCAACGACATAACCGCAGACGACAGGAATTCTATGTGGGAGTCGTTTCTGAGTTTTCAGCGGTGGTATGCAACAATGGTACGCAGTATGAGATCCGATCTTATCGCGCCCACTCTACGACGTGGTTACAGGGATGGCCCCACATCATAACATATCTAAATTGGAAAGAAATCAATTTATTGTACATGTCATAATAGTTTACGCATTATTGAGACATATTTATGACACTCACCATATTGTTTTACGAATCAGTTGTCAACTAATGTATTCTTGCTACCATATACCTGCCTCTTACTAATTCTATTATAACAATTTACGAACTCGTTTTAAATTTTTATGCATTATCCTCGCTTCTAGTTTCTGTTGTTATAGGTACTTAATGCACCTACGACACTAAATTATGCTACGTCCAATGAAGTTTACGCAATAATCACTACCGGAATCAATAGCTTTGCCGAGTGCCTGAAGCACTCGGCGAAGCCTTAAAAACACTCGGCAAAGGCTTTGCCGAGTGTAACACTCGGCAAAGAAGGCTCGGCAAACAGTGCATCGGCAAAGCCTCCTTTGCCGAGTGCTTTTTGTCGGGCACTCGGCAAAACTCTTTGTCGAGTTCCAGAGAGCACTCGGCAAAGAAAAGTGGCCGTTACGACACCGGGTGATGGAGACGGCGGCTTTGCCGAGTGTCTCTTGTGACACTCGGCAAAGAAGTTAGCTTTGTCGAGTGCCTTCCAGGCAGCACTCGGCAAAGAAACGGCCAGGGAGGGTCCCCATGTCAGGTTCTTTGCCGAGTGTCTTAAGTGGCACTCGGCAAAGACGACCTCTTTGCCGAGTGCCAGCGACATAACACTCGGCAAAGAACCTAAGCCGGTGCCCAGGTCTGTGCTCTTTGTCGAGTGTTATGACCCTGACACTCGGCAAAGAGCCTCTTTGTCGAGTGTAACACTCGGCAAAGTGACCAGTATATACCTTTTTTATTTGTTTTTTGTATTCCATCCACACAAACAGAAGATATCACATATATATCACATATATATACATCACAGATATCATCACAGACATAAATAGCCAACACAAACATAAATAGCCATCGCAAACATAAGTGTTCAACACACGTATTAAACACAAACATAAGTCTCAAACGTCGCAAGCTCTCACATAAGTATCAAACACAGTGAAAGTCGCCTAGAGGGGGGGTGAATAGGGCAAAACTGAAATTTACAAATATAATCACAACTACAAGCCGGGTTAGCGTTAGAAATATAACCGAGTCCGCGAGAGACGGTTGAAAACAAATCGCAAGCAAATAAGAAGTGTGACACGCGGATTTGTTTTACCGAGGTTCGGTTCTCGCAAACCTACTCCCCGTTGAGGAGGCCACAAAGGCCGGGTCTCTTTCAACCCTTCCCTCTCTCAAACGATCCCTCGGACCGAGTGAGCTTTCTTTTCTCAATCACTTGGAACACAAAGTTCCTACAAGGATCACCACAAGATTGGTGTCTCTTGTCTCAATTACAAGTGAGTTTGATCGCAATGAAGGAATCAAGAAAGAAGAAAGCAATCCAAGCGCAAGAGCTCGAAAGAACACAAGCAAATCTCTCTCTCTAATCACTAGAGCGTTGTGTGGAATTTGGAGAGGATTTGATCTCTTTGGTGTGTCTAGAATTGAATGCTAGAGCTCTTGTAGTAGTTGGGAAGTGGAAAACTTGGATACAATGAATGGTGGGGTGGTTGGGGTATTTATAGCCCCAACCAACAAAAGTGGCCGTTGGGAGGCTGTCTGTTCGATGGCGCACCGGACAGTCCGGTGCACACCGGACATGTCCGGTGCCCCCGCCACGTCATCAATGCCGTTGGATTCTGACCGTTGGAGTTCTGACTTGTGGGCCTGCCTTGATGTCCGGTGGCGCACCGGACATGCACTGTTCACTGTCCGCTGCGCCAGTATGGGCACGCCTGACTTCTGCGCGCGCAGAGCGCGCATTTAATGCTTCGCAGGTAGCCGTTGGCGCCGAATAGCCGTTGCTCCGGAGTAGCACCGGACAGTCCGGTGCACACCGGACATGTCCGGTGAATTATAGCGGACTAGCCGTTGGAGATTCCCGAAGCTGGCGAGTTCCTGAGGCTGCTCCTCCTTGGCGCACCGGACACTGTCCGGTGTACACCGGACAGTCCGGTGAATTATAGCGCGAGTGCCTCTGGAAATTCCCGAAGGTGGCGAGTTTGAGTTGGAGTCCCCTGGTGCACCGGACATGTCCGGTGGTGCACCGGACAGTCCGGTGCGCCAGACCAGAGGTGCCTTCGGTTGGCCCTTTTGCTCCTTTGTTGAATCCAATATTTGATCTTTTTATTGGCTAAGTGTGAACCTGTTACACCTGTATGACTTATACACTAGAGCAAACTAGTTAGTCCAATTATTTGTGTTGGGCAATTCAACCACCAAAATTATTTAGGAACTAGGTGTAAGCCTAATTCCCTTTCAATCTCCCCCTTTTTGGTGATTGATGCCAACACAAACCAAAGCGAATATAGAAGTGTATAATTGAACTAGTTTGCATGATATAAGTGCAAAGGTTGCTTGGAATTGAGCCAATATAAAAAAACTTACAAGATATGCATGGATTGTTTCTTACTTATAACATTTTGGACCACGCTTGCACCACATGTTTTGTTTTTGCAAAATCTTTTGTAAATCTTTTCTAAGTTCTTTTGCAAATAGTCAAAGGTAAATGAATAAGAGTTTGCAAAGCATTTTCAAGATTTGAAATTTTCTCCCCCTGTTTCAAATGCTTTTCCTTTGACTAAACAAAACTCCCCCTAAAAGAGATCCTCCTCTTAGTGTTCAAGAGGGTTTTGATATATCATTTTTGAAATACTACTTTCTCCCCCTTTTGAACACAATAGGATACCAATTGATAATATTCAACACTAAGTTTTTGAAATTGGTGGTGGTGCGGTCCTTTTGCTTTGGGCTCATACTCTCTCCCCCTTTGGCATGAATCGCCAAAAACGGAATCATTAGAGCCTTGTAAGTAATTTCTTCCCCTTTGGCCATAGACAAATGAGTTAAGATTATACCAAAGATGAAGTCCTTTTGCTCTCTCCCCCAACGATGGAGAGTGGCTTGGAGCGACGGCGAAGGATGAGTTACGGAGTGGAAGCCTTTGTCTTCGCCGAAGACTCCAATTCCCTTTCAATACACCTATGACTTGGTTTGAAATAGACTTGAAAACACATTAGTCATAGCACATGAAAGAGACATGATCAAAGGTATATAAATGAGCTTATGTGTGCAATCTAGCAAAAGAAATTGCGGGAATCAAGAATGTTGAGCTCATGCCTAAGTTTGGTAAAAGTTTGTTCATCAAGAGGCTTGGTAAAGATATCGGCTAATTGATCTTTAGTGTTAATGTAAGAAATCTCGATATCTCCCTTTTGTTGGTGATCCCTAAGAAAATGATACCGAATGGCTATGTGTTTAGTGCGGCTATGCTCGACGGGATTGTCGGCCATTTTGATTGCACTCTCATTATCACATAGCAAAGGGACTTTGGTTAATTTGTAACCGTAGTCCCGCAGGGTTTGCCTCATCCAAAGCAATTGCGCGCAACAGTGGCCTGCGGCAATATACTCGGCTTCGACGGTGGAAAGAGCGACCGAATTTTGCTTCTTTGAAGCCCAAGACACCAAGGATCTTCCCAAGAACTGGCAAGTCCCCGATGTGCTCTTCCTATTGATTTTGCACCCCGCCCAATCGGCATCCGAATAACCAATCAAATCAAATGTGGATCCCCGAGGGTACCAAAGCCCAAACTTAGGAGTATAAGCTAAATATCTCAAGATTCGTTTTACGGCCGTAAGGTGGGATTCCTTAGGGTCGGATTGGAATCTTGCACACATGCAAACGGAAAGCATAATGTCCGGTCGAGATGCACATAAATAGAGTAATGAACCTATCATCGACCAGTATACCTTTTGATCCACGGACTTACCTCCCGTGTCGAGGTCGAGATGCCCATTGGTTCCCATGGGTGTCTTGATGGGCTTGGCATCCTTCATCCCAAACTTGCTTAGAATATCTTGAGTGTACTTTGTTTGGCTTAGGAAGGTGCCCTCTTGGAGTTGCTTTACTTGGAATCCTAGAAAATACTTCAACTCCCCCATCATAGACATCTCGAATTTCTGTGTCATGATCCTACTAAACTCTTCACATGTAGACTCGTTAGTAGACCCAAATATAATATCATCAACATAAATTTGGCATACAAACAAGTCATTTTCAAGAGTTTTAGTAAAGAGTGTAGGATCGGCCTTTCCGACTTTGAATCCATTTGCAATAAGAAAATCTCTAAGGCATTCATACCATGCTCTTGGGGCTTGCTTGAGCCCATAAAGCGCCTTAGAGAGCTTATAGACATGGTTAGGATACTCTCTGTCTTCAAAGCCGGGAGGTTGCTCAACATAGACCTCTTCCTTGATTGGTCCATTGAGGAAGGCACTTTTCACGTCCATTTGATAAAGCTTAAACCCATGGTAAGTAGCATAGGCCAATAAAATGCGAATTGACTCAAGCCTAGCTACGGGTGCATAGGTTTCACCGAAATCCAAACCTTCAACTTGAGAGTATCCCTTGGCCACAAGTCGAGCTTTGTTCCTTGTCACCACACCATGCTCATCTTGCTTGTTGCGGAAGACCCATTTGGTTCCTACAACATTTTGGTTAGGACGTGGAACTAAATGCCATACCTCATTCCTAGTGAAGTTGTTGAGCTCCTCTTGCATCGCCACCACCCAATCCGAATCTTGTAGTGCTTCCTCTACCCTGTGTGGCTCAATAGAGGAAACAAACGAGTAATGCTCACAAAAATGTGCAACACGAGATCTAGTAGTTACCCCCTTATGAATGTCGCCGAGGATGGTGTCGACGGGGTGATCTCGTTGGATTGCTTGGTAGACTCTTGGGTGTGGCGGCCTTGGTTCTTCATCCTCCTTGTCTTCCTCATTTGCATCTCCCCCTTGATCATTTCCATCATCTTGAGGTGGCTCAATTGATTGATCTTCTTCTTCATCAACTTGAACTTCATCCTCATTTTGAGTCGGTGGAGATGCTTGCATGGAGGAGGATGGTTGATCTTGTGTATTTGGAGGCTCTTCGGATTCCTTAGGACATACATCCCCAATGGACATGTTCCTTAGCGCTATGCACGGAGCCTCTTCATCACCTATCTCATCAAGATCAACTTGCTCCACTTGAGAGCCGTTAGTTTCATCAAACACAACATCACATGAGACTTCAACTAGTCCAGTGGACTTGTTAAAGACCTTATATGCCCTTGTGTTTGAGTCATAACCAAGTAAAAAACCTTCTACAGTTTTAGGAGCAAATTTAGATTTTCTACCTCTTTTAACAAGAATAAAGCATTTGCTACCAAAAACTCTAAAATATGAAATGTTTGGCTTTTTACTGGTTAGGAGTTCATATGATGTCTTCTTGAGGATTCGGTGTAGATACAACCGGTTGATGGCGTAGCAAGCGGTGTTGACTACTTCCGCCCAAAACTGATCCGAAGTCTTGTATTCATCAAGCATGGTTCTAGCCATGTCCAATAGAGTTCGATTCTTCCTCTCCACTACACCATTTTGTTGTGGCGTGTAGGGAGAAGAGAACTCATGCTTGATGCCCTCCTCCTCAAGGAAGCTTTCAATTTGAGAGTTCTTGAACTCCGTCCCGTTATCGCTTCTTATTTTCTTGATCCTTAAGCCGAACTCATTTTGAGCTCGTCTCAAGAATCCCTTTAAGGTCTCTTGGGTTTGAGATTTTTCCTGCAAAAAGAACACCCAAGTGAAGCGAGAATAATCATCCACTATTACAAGACAATACTTACTCCCGCCGATGCTTATGTAAGCAATCGGGCCGAATAGATCCATGTGGAGTAGCTCAAGCGGCATGTCGGTCGTCATGATGTTCTTGTGTGGATGATGGGCTCCAACTTGCTTTCCTGCCTGGCATGCGCTACAAATCCTGTCTTTCTCAAAATGAACATTGGTTAGTCCTAAAATGTGTTCTCCCTTTAGAAGTTTGTGAAGATTCTTCATCCCAACATGGGCTAGTCGGCGGTGCCAGAGCCAACCCATGTTAGTCTTAGCAATTAAGCATGTGTCGAGTTCAGCTCTTTCAAAATTTACTAAGTATAGCTGACCCTCTAACACACCCTTAAATGTTATTGAATCATCACTTCTTCTAAAGACAGTGACACCTACATCAGTGAAAAGACAGTTGTAGCCCATTTTGCATAATTGAGATACAGAAAGCAAATTGTAATCTAAAGAGTCTACAAGAAAAACATTGGAAATAGAATGGTCAGGTGATATAGCAATTTTACCCAATCCTTTGACCAAACCTTGATTTCCATCCCCGAAAGTGATTGCTCGTTGGGGATCTTGGTTTTTCTCATAGGAGGAGAACATTTTCTTCTCCCCTGTCATGTGGTTTGTGCACCCGCTGTCGATGATCCAACTTGAGCCCCCGGATGCATAAACCTACAAAACAAGTTTAGTTCTTCACTTTAGGTACCCAAATGGTTTTGGGTCCTTTGGCATTAGACACAAGAACTTTGGGTACCCAAACACAAGTCTTTGACCCCTTCTGCTTGCCCCCAACATATTTGGCAACTATCTTGCCGGATTTGTTAGTCAACACATAAGATGCATCAAAAGTTTTAAAAGAAATGTCATGATAATTTGATGCATTAGGAGTTTTCTTTCTAGGCAACTTAGCACGGGTTGGTTGCCTAGAGCTAGATGTCTCACCCTTATACATGAAAGCATGATTAAGGCCAGAGTGAGACTTCCTAGAATGAATTCTTCTAATTTTGCTCTCGGGATAACCGACAGGGTATAAAATGTAACCCTCGTTATCCTGAGGCATGGGAGCCTTGCCCTTAACAAAGTTTGACAATCTTTTAGGAGGGGAACTAAGTTTGACATTGTCTCCCCTTTGGAAGCCAATGCCATCCTTGATGCCAGGGCGTCTCCCATTATAGAGCATACTTCTAGCAAATTTAAATTTTTCATTCTCTAAGTTATGCTCGGCAATTTTAGCATCTAATTTTGCTATATGATCATTTTGTTGTTTAATTAAAGCCATATGATCATGAATAGCATTGACATCAACATCTCTACATCTAGTACAAATAGTGACATGCTCAATGGTAGATGTAGATGGTTTGCAAGAATTAAGTTCAACAATCTTAGCATGTAGAATATCATTTTTATCTCTAAGATCAGAAATTGTAACTTTGCAAACATCAAAATCTTTAGCCTTAGCAATTAAATTTTCATTTTCTAATCTAAGACTAGCAAGAGAAATGTTCAATTCTTCAATCCTAGCAAGCAAATCATTATTATTATCTCTAGGGTTGGGAATTGAAACATTGCAAACATGAGAATCAACCTTAGCTAACAAATTAGCATTTTCATTTCTAAGGTTGTCTATTGTTTCATGGCAAGTGCTTAGCTCACTAGATAATTTTTGACATTTCTCAATTTCTAGAGCATAAACATTTTTGACCTTAACATGCTTCTTATTTTCTTTAATAAGGAAGTCCTCTTGGGTATCCAAGAGATCATCCTTTTCATGGATGGCGCTAATCAATTCATTAAGTTTCTCTTTTTGTTGCATGTTGAGGTTGGCAAAAAGGTTACGCAAATTATCTTCCTCATCACTAGCATTATCATCACTAGAGGATTCATATCTAGTGGAGGATTTAGATTTAACCTTCTTTTTGCCGTCCTTTGCCATGAAGCACTTGTGGCCGACGTTGGGGAAGAGGAGTCCCTTGGTGACGGCGATGTTGGCGGCGTCCTCGTCGGAGGAGGAGTCGCTTGAGCTTTCGTCGGAGTCCCACTCCCGACAAACATGGGCATCGCCGCCCTTCTTCTTGTAGTACCTCTTCTTCTCCTTTCTTCTCCCCCTCTTGTCGTCGCCCCTGTCACTATCACTTGATAATGGACATTTAGCAATAAAGTGACCGGGCTTACCACACTTGTAGCAAACCTTCTTGGAGCGGGACTTGTAGTCTTTCCCTCTCCTTTGCTTGAGGATTTGGCGGAAGCTCTTGATGACGAGCGCCATTTCCTCATTGTCGAGTTTGGAGGCGTCTATTGGTTGTCGACTTGGTGTAGCCTCCTCCTTCTTTTCCTCCGTCGCCTTGAATGCGACGGGTTGAGCTTCGGATGTGGATGGATCATCAAGCTCGTTGATCTTCCTCGAGCCTTCGATCATGCACTCAAAACTTACAAAATTCCCGATAACTTCCTCGGGGGTCATTTTAGTATATCTAGGATTACCACGAATTAATTGAACTTGAGTGGGGTTAAGGAAAATGAGAGATCTTAGAATAACCTTAACCATTTCGTGGTCGTCCCACTTCTTGCTCCCGAGGTTGCGCACTTGGTTCACCAAGGTCTTGAGCCGGTTGTACATGTGTTGTGGCTCTTCCCCTTTGCGAAGCCGGAACCGACCGAGCTCCCCCTCGATCGTTTCCCGCTTGGTGATCTTTGTGAGCTCATCTCCCTTGTGCGCGGTTTTGAGCACATCCCAAACCTCCTTGGCGCTCTTCAACCCTTGAACTTTGTTATACTCCTCTCTACTTAAAGAGGCGAGGAGTATTGTTGTCGCTTGAGAGTTGAAGTGCTCGATTTGGGCCACCTCATCCTCATCATAGTCTTTATCCCCTACGGACGATACCTGTGCACCAAACTCAACAACATCCCATATACTTTTGTGGAGCGAGGTTAGATGAAATCGCATTAAATCACTCCACCTAGCATAATCTTCACCATCAAAAGTTGGTGGTTTGCCTAATGGGACGGAAAGTAAAGGAGTATGTTTTGAAATGCGAGGATAGTGTAGGGGGATCTTACTAAACTTCTTACGCTCTTGGCGTTTAGAAGTGACGGATGCCGCATCGGAGCCGGAGGTGGATGGTGATGAAGAATCGGTCTCGTAGTAGACCACTTTCCTCATCCTCTTTTTCTTGTCCCCACTCCGACGTGTCTTGTGAGAAGAAGATTTCTCCTTCTTCTCCTTGTGGTGTGAAGAAGACTTCTTCTCCTTCCCTTTGGAGGAGTTCTTCTTCTCCTTCCTTTTGGTGCGGGACTCTTCCGATGAAGTGCTCCCATGGCTTGTAGTGGGCTTTTCGCCGGTCTCCATCTCCTTCTTGGCGTGATCTCCCGACATCACTTCGAGCGGTTAGGCTCTAATGAAGCACCGGGCTTTGATACCAATTGAAAGTCGCCTAGAGGGGGGGTGAATAGGGCGAAACTGAAATTTACAAATATAATCACAACTACAAGCCGGGTTAGCGTTAGAAATATAACCGAGTCCGCGAGAGACGGTTGAAAACAAATCGCAAGCAAATAAGAAGTGTGACACGCGGATTTGTTTTACCGAGGTTCGGTTCTCGCAAACCTACTCCCCGTTGAGGAGGCCACAAAGGCCGGGTCTCTTTCAACCCTTCCCTCTCTCAAACGATCCCTCGGACCGAGTGAGCTTTCTTTTCTCAATCACTTGGAACACAAAGTTCCTACAAGGATCACCACAAGATTGGTGTCTCTTGTCTCAATTACAAGTGAGTTTGATCGCAATGAAGGAATCAAGAAAGAAGAAAGCAATCCAAGCGCAAGAGCTCGAAAGAACACAAGCAAATCTCTCTCTCTAATCACTAGAGCGTTGTGTGGAATTTGGAGAGGATTTGATCTCTTTGGTGTGTCTAGAATTGAATGCTAGAGCTCTTGTAGTAGCTGGGAAGTGGAAAACTTGGATACAATGAATGGTGGGGTGGTTGGGGTATTTATAGCCCCAACCAACAAAAGTGGCCGTTGGGAGGCTGTCTGTTCGATGGCGCACCGGACAGTCCGGTGCACACCGGACATGTCCGGTGCCCCCGCCACGTCATCAATGCCGTTGGATTCTGATCGTTGGAGTTCTGACTTGTGGGCCTGCCTTGATGTCCGGTGGCGCACCGGACATGCACTGTTCACTGTCCGGTGCGCCAGTATGGGCACGCCTGACTTCTGCGCGCGCAGAGTGCGCATTTAATGCTTCGCAGGTAGCCGTTGGCGCCGAATAGCCGTTGCTCCGGAGTAGCACCGGACAGTCCGGTGCACACCGGACATGTCCGGTGAATTATAGCGGACTAGCTGTTGGAGATTCCCGAAGATGGCGAGTTCCTGAGGCTGCTCCTCCTTGGCGCACCGGACACTGTCCGGTGTACACCGGACAGTCCGGTGAATTATAGCGCGAGTGCCTCTAGAAATTCCCGAAGGTGGCGAGTTTGAGTTGGAGTCCCCTGGTGCACCGGACATGTCCGGTGGTGCACCGGACACTGTCCAGTGGCACACCGGACAGTCCGGTGCGCCAGACCAGAGGTGCCTTCGGTTGGCCCTTTTGCTCCTTTGTTGAATCCAATATTTGATCTTTTTATTGGCTAAGTGTGAACCTGTTACACCTGTATGACTTATACACTAGAGCAAACTAGTTAGTCCAATTATTTGTGTTGGGCAATTCAACCACCAAAATTATTTAGGAACTAGGTGTAAGCCTAATTCCCTTTCACACAGACATAAGTATTATACATAAGTTTTGAAGTCTAAAACAATGAAAACACAACACTCATGGAGGTGGGTGGTTTGACCGGGGCTGCGTTGGGCTGAACCCTTCCGGAGGGTTGTTGGATGCCGCCCCAGATTGGCCCTGCACAGAGAAGAGATTGCATGTGTTATACCAGATGCATTACAAACATTTAACTACAATTTTGATACTCACAGGAGTGTGGAAGAGAGTAGGGTCAACTGAGGGGAACAATGGAGGTGGCAGAGCGATGCCCTGTGCGGCGCCAAGGCTCTGCATGTACTGGAACATCTCTGCCATCCTCTGATCAGCCACCGCCCGCTCCGCCATTATCCTCGCCTCCATCTCTTGACGTTCCCTCCTCTCTTCTTCTAGTTGGGTCTGTAATATTACAAGCCAACGTTATAGTAACTCAAAGAGAAGGTATATAACTCAAGAAAGGATGAGTTACATAAGCACTAACCTCGAGTTGTTGTATGCGATGCTGTGAGCTGTCGTGCCGAGGTCGTATGGCTGGACTCGAACTCGTGCTCCTTGCTCTCACCTGAGACAGAGTGGGAGTGGAGGACGAGTCGATTGCCCCGTCGGCAATCCAGTACCGCCCATGTCTCTTGCCTCCTCCGACCCTCATGAGCACATCGGGGTCGATCGACTCGGTGCTCGGATCATAGTCTGGGCCATGGACCTCCTGCGCCATGGCGGTGTAGTCATGGAGGCGGCTGTAGACGGCGGGGTTGGTGTAGGCCTCGGGCCCGTCATCCGGGTTGTAGGTGACGTCGGACGTCGCCTTACCCTTATGGGCCATAGCATAGGCCGAGAAGGTGGAACAAGGCCTGCCACCATGTGACGCCGACTGCAACGAAAACCAACGAGATAGTTAGAAATAATATCTAACTTAGTGCTATATATCTAAATAAAAAAGGTGGCGTACCCATGCTTCGGCATATTGGCCTAGGCTCCGGCTGCCTTGGTGGTGGGAGGGGCCTTGCATCATCAAACGCCGTTCCCGGCTAGCTGTGTATGCCTCGTCCCACTCAGCCGAACACCACCTATCCGCCATCTGCTCCCAGCAAAGAGGATGTGCGGCGCACCAATGTGGAATCACCTGCAAATTAAACACATAAAGTGCATATCAGAAGATAAAATAAAATTCATGCATTGAGTACTGGTACCAAACATGCATGACTTTACCTGCAGGTACTGCTCCTTGGTCAACGACATGGTTCGGGCTTGAGGTTTGGTCACCTTCTCCCCAAGGACGGAGCCGTGGTAGGTGATGATGGCCTGGATGCGGGCCTCATAGTGCATGTCCACAACGAGCTTCTTACAGCTCGTGGTGGCCACCACATCCGCCCTAGCCTCGTATCCAGCATCGCATCTGAAGAAATCCTGCATACAAAAATGATGTATCCATACATTATTTCAAGAATTTGCAACGAATGCGACATATTTTACATTATACTAAGACTTACCCACAGCTCTTGCTTCACCCGCTCCGCCTTGTTATTGAATTCCCTGCCGTCCCGGTCTACTGCATCGGGGGCGACGGCGTAGTGGTCGAAGGTGAAGGCTGGGCCCGTCACTCCGGCGTACTCCACAAGTCCAGGGAAGTGTTCCCTGCACAGCAGGCCGAGGATGTTGTTGGGGGGGGCGACGATGACCCCTAGCATAATCCAAAACCGTCCAAGACCTGTCCAAGTGATAAATAAAAAGTATTAGTTTATATTATGATTTTGAACACATAATATGAACAAGAATGAAGAACATAAAGTTACATACCTCTCCCCTTCCGGCCGAATCAGCGGCCGTCTGTCCCGAAGTATGGGACGCGGCGGGAGACTCGCGGGGCCTCGCAGGTAGATGCTCCTCGAACTAGAGCCGCCTGAACCTGAGGCGTACTGGTGCTGGTCGTCGTCGTCCTGCTGCTGGTCGTCGTCGTCCTGAGGCGCCGCCTGCTGCTGCGCTGCCTGCTCTGCATCGTCCGCCGTCCTACTCCTCCCTCTCCTCCTCCTCAGGAAACCGCCCACCATATTTGTCCAACAACCTGCAATTAAGAGTAAACAAATAAGCACATATAAAAAGATGTATTTAAAAACAGGTGCGAAATAAAAAGTCATATAGCATTACATCGATTAAAAATAATCTTCATATGTGTCGGGGTTAGCCGGATCATAACTCTCATCATCACTATCAAGCATTTCAATCTCAACATCATCGGAAGACGCAACCTCATCATTGCCTTCAAGGATTCCTAAGTCATTATCATTTTGCACCTCATCATCCTCCTCTTCTACAACCATTTCAATATCTACGTCCAATCTGATAGCTTCAGTTAAGTCTATCTCAAATCGCCCTTCTAGCCCATCTTCTTGGAAGAACTCTCCATCATGTGTCCGGATCTAAGTTGTAATCTTCATCGTTAGGAACAGGTAACCTCCCATGCGGCGATACCTTATACACAACATCCCAACCCTTAAGATGTTCTTTCGTTTAACACGCATATGGGAGATAATACACTTGTGTGGCCTGTTGGGCCACGATATAGACATCGTCTCCTGCTAAGGTGGAATCTTGTCGAATTTCGACTATCCCAAGATTAGAATGTGTCCGTCTCGTCACTTGAGGGTCAAACCAATGACATTTGAATATCACTGGAGTAAGAGGTTTGGAACCATAAAAATTGAGCTCATATATTTCTTCAATTCGTCCAAAATAATCGACATTGTCAAGGCCCAGCGTAAAGACTCCAGAACACGTTGTTTTCCGATTGGGCCGACTTTTGTCGTAGTGTGTTGTGCGAAAACGGTATCCATTGACGTCATACCCAGAATATTTCTTGACCCTGTAAGCAAAGCCGTTGGCTACTTGTCTCAACTCGGCACTCATAGACGGATCCCTTTGGCCCTGCAAGTATTCTGTTGGAGACTTGTTCTCAAATGCTATGAGTTAAGAACAAGGCAACACAAAAAATGTTAATCGGTAAAGTCCTTCGTCCTTCGGAGCATTATCTCCCTTAGGATATAATGACTTTCGGACGAAGGTTATGAAGGGCGTACCTTCATAAACACAGCATACAATGACGAAGAATGAATCATAAGGAATATGAAGGATAACATAGACAAGTATATATTATTATCAACTTATTTTTTGCATTACTATTATGAAGAAACAGAAATGACATCGAATTACAAATGTACCTTTAGCTTGGAAAGAGATGAAAGTACAGGTGTGACGCAAAAGTAAATGCCAAATCAGCGTGAACAGTACGGGGGTACTGTTCACCTATTTATAGACACGGGACACAGCCCATACAAAATTACATTCATGCCCTTTACATTTGGTAATGATTCTATAGTAATCCACCAAGGTCTGAATAGCCTTTTCATCTTTAAGTCGGTTTCATTTTCTGCTACCACGCCGAAGCTTTCCCGCTCACATCTTCGGCGCTGCATCAACCTTCGTATTATCTTGGGCTTCTCCTACTGTGATATCGACTCGAGTCCGAAGATACCTGTTCACATATTATTCTCGAGAAATACTGTTAAATCTTGTTTTTGAGGACCTTCGTAAGCCGAAGGCCCCCAACAGTAGCCCCTCGCAATATTAATTTGTTTAAAATAATAAATTTAGATTGCGACATGGACGAAGGCTTTAAGCCGAAGGTCCGAAAAAACACCTTCCCTTTGCTAGAATAGCAACATTCACTGACAGGCGGGGTCTTTCAATTTTCGACGCGCTAGGCGTATAAATAAGATCATACCGCAAGCTCATTTGGCACGCTCTCTTGCCATCTGCTCCCGCTCACTCAATTTTTAGCTCTTGCGCACCAAGATTTGCTTAGCTTTTAAGTTTTGAAGCTTCGGCATCGAAAACAGTTTTTTAGTGTTTTCGAAGATGTCTGAAGATAAGAAGGCTGCTGCCGAGATGAAGCTGAGTCTCGATGAAGAGAAGAATCTGGGGTTTCTTATAGCAATGTCGAAGACCAATACAGAAAAAATCACCAAAGAGATTTTAGAAGGTTTGTCTGAAGATACTGGTGACAGCGACAGTTATGATGTGGATAGTGGTGGTGAAGACTCCGAAGATCGCCCTTGGCGACCAAGCCATGCGGTTTTCGGCAAATCAAGTATCAAAGAAAATCATCTTGTCAACATGAGAGGAAGGTATTTCCGGGACTTGTCCGTTGTTAGGGCCGACGAAGGAGAAAAGACTTGTCCGAACCCTGAAGAAAATGAAGTCGTAGTGTACCGAAGCTTTTTGAAAGCTGGACTTAGATTTCCCCTGAGCAACTTTGTCGTAGAGGTGCTGAAAATATTCGAAGTGTATCTTCACCAACTTACCCCCGAAGCAATCATAAGGCTGAATATCTTCGTGTGGGCCGTGAGAAGCCAAGGTCTGTAGCCTGATGCGAAAAGTTTCTGCAATATACACGAATTATCATACGAGACAAAACCTTGGGGTAAGGAACAGTATCACAATAATTTTGGCTGCTACAGTTTCGTTTCTCGGTCTGGGTCAAGCTGTCCCGTGCCAACCTTTCGGAAGAGATGGCCCGGCGACTGGATGACAGAATGGTTTTATGTGAAGAATGACCTGACAGTATGGGAAGATATCAAAGGTATAATTATGCGCCCTATTTGGCAAAGCTTCGGCCTGCGGAGGCCGAAGGTTGAAATGAATGAAGCTGCCGAAGAATGCCAGAGAGCCTTCGGTGTTATTTGTTCTTTTATTGGAACGAGAGATTTGGTACAAGAGCATATTGCCTTCAGAGTATGGCCGCTCGCGGAGAAATGGGAAATGCCGCAAGAAACCATAAAGGAGGCCAACGAAGGTGGACTTATCAGGCTAAAGTATACTTTCAAGTTCGGAGATAAATTTGTTGAGCCAGATGATGACTGGCTAAAAAGCATTGAAAATTTAAGTGATGAACTGCTTGGGGCTTACTCGAAGGCCGAAGATACTGCACTGTCAGCAGCCTTCGGAGGCCGAAAAAAGAAAAGACTGAACCGGGTGTTTGACGCAATCGGGTTCGTCTACCCTGACTATCGCTATCCCATTCGAGGGCAGAAAAGAAAAAGCACAACCTCTGCGAAAGAAGAAGCTGCAGCTGCTCCTAGTGAGCCAGCACCGAAAAGAAAAAGGATAAAAGTCCTCACACATCGGCCACGCTATATTGAACCAGCCTCGGTGCCTGAGTTCACCGGAGAGACCTCTTCGGCCACCGAAGCTGAAAAGCCAACCAAGCCAACCTTGCTGCCAGAAGTCGCAGAAATGGCCGAAGCGCCAACAAGAATAGAATTGGAAGAACCAGAGATTTTGTTACCAGCAACCAAAGAGACGGCCGAAGTGCCATCGACAGAAAAAATGGAAGACGTAAAGGGATCAACCGAGGGATCAAAAATATCAGAAGCTTTAAGTCCTTCAGCAAATGTTGAGACAATAAAAAACCAAAAGGGGCCAGCGGTGACTCCGAAAAGAAAGAGGATGGTCAATGTGTTAGATGTTTTGGAAACAATTAAGTCCTCAAGCACAACTCCGAAGAAGACTGTTGCAATTTCCGAAGCAAAAACTGAAATTTCTGATACTAAGGCTCCCGAGCCAGAAACTGAAGCTGAAGCTGGGCCCTCAGAGCCTACAAAGGTAAAATCCTTGGAAACCGAGGAAGAAAAAATAACGGAGCCAATTCTTGTTGAAGAAATCAGTGTTGTTGCCCCCGAAGTATCCCCCAAAGTCCTTGATTATATTGTTCGTCATGCTTCGGGGAAAAAATTATCAGAAAAAGAGAAGCAAGAGGCCCAGCTCTACGCCCAAAAACTAAAGTATCCAAAGGGGGCGTTAATATTCAACGGCAGTGGAGAAGAAGACTTTTTGTATTGTCTCCCTGACAGCAAGGAGATTTCTGTCTGTCGGGAGATAAGCAAGAGCTTCGGATTCCCAACACTAGAAGACGGACTCTCGGTGTTGTCGAAAAACGAACTGGCCGACAGCCTGGCATACAATAGCTTAAAGGTGCGAAAAATGAGATCTTTGTATATATTTTTTTTGTTGAGTCCAAAATTTTTCGTTTGCTTAAATCTATTGACGTAAACACATTTTTCTTTGCAGGGCCTTATACTTAGCAATGCCCTCAGGGCCCAAAAAGATGCCGAAGATGAAGGGTGCGCTATAGCCCTGAGCAACCTTCGTTCCGAAGTAATTGAACTGAGGAACGAAGGTCTCGAAAAAGATAAAATATTACATTCATTGATAAATAAAATAAAAGAAGACGAAGCTGTTTTTAAAGGTCAAGCTGAGGCTCAGAAGCGTGAAATTGAAGATCTTCGAAAACAACTGGCCAGAGCCAAAGAGGAACGCATACTTGAAGAAACGAGGCGAGAACTTAGCGACCAATGGGCAAATCATTTAGAGGGAACTGTTGAAGAGCTTCGCTCGTCCAGGAAAAGATGCTATAACAAATCTATGGAGTGTGTTAAGAAGTTGAAAACTAGCTTCGGCAGCGTCGGCGCATTCTCGAGCGAAGAAAATTTTACAAGAGGCAACCCCGAAGGTGCCATCGAATGGATTAATCACGAAGCTGAGGCCTTCGAGGAAATTTTAAATAGCCGCGGAGACATATGTGCTTTCTCGGGTGCCAGGGGGATTGCCACCATTTTGGAGAAAAAGGGCTGCGAGCATGTAAAGATTTTAGCGCAATCCGAAGCTACCTTGTCCTTCGAAGATGCGAGAGATCCTTCAGCCGAGGCTAGCATGGTTGGTGGAAAAAATTTTCACCGATATCTGGGATAATGGCGGTCGAGAAATGGCTCGAGAGATTATCCAAAAAAGCGAGAAAGGTATTCACGATGCTAGAGAAGTGGCTGAGGCTGCTGAGAAGAGCGCAGAGCCCGAAGGGCAACTAGGTATTAACTAATGGTTTTTATTGTGTTGTAATTTTTGGTTTTAAACTTCGTTCGCAATTTGTAATAGCAATGTAGCCGTATCCTGTCCTCCTTTAGATCCTGCTAAAGCGTCTTCGGGCTCTCACCCGAAAGGAGACGACGAAATTAAAAAGATGGCTGAAGCTATCATGGACGAAGTTGTTAATCGGCTCCTGAATGAGGCTGCAGAAGTTGTTCTGAGAGAAGATTAAGTACTATTGTAAAAACTTCTGAAATGTAACATGTGTGACATCTTGTAGCCCTGAATGTAATATACCTGCTTTTATTGTTCAATTCTTTACGATGCATGAAATTTTACATACGTACCGTTTTTGAGTCTTTGACGAAAAAACACCTTCCCTTCTTTTCATGCTTCGTGAAGAAGAATTTTCATTTGTCACAACAATATCTGTAGTGTTCTGATGAATAATATCCAAGCTTCATGAAGATATTTTCCGAAGCTACACTTCCGAAGATCAATAGTGTATCTCCTTGCGACTTAGCATGATTTTCCCCTTTTTCAAAACATTCTTCTGAAGATCGATATTGTGTCCCCTTCTTGTGCCATATGCAGCATGATGTATGATGCTTATGCTATGCGAAATGATGCGATGATGTTATGTTATGTAAGATGGTGTTTATTCCGAAGATACACACACATTCCTGTGATAAAACACATAATCTTTTTGAATCAGCGTTGTCTTTTTGCTATAAGCCTCCCTTAGGAGCTTCTTCGCCTTTTACTTCAGCGGAATCAGCGTTTATTTTTCGCTGTAAGCCTCCCTTAGGAGCTTCTTCGCCTTTTACTTTCAGCGGTATTCGCGTTGACTTTTCGCGCTTCGCCTTTTACTTAGGCGATATCAGCGTTGACTTTTCGCTGTAAGCTCTGCATTCCCTTTGGAACGACTTTGGAGCAGAAAACTTACACTGCGCTCCCTTTGGAACGGCTTTTTGTGACTTCGGCAAACTTACTCTGCGTTCCTTAGAACGACTTTTTGTTGCTTCGAAGAATTTTTGATAATTCGAAGGTCCTCTTTGTTATCGCAAATCTTTAAGCTTCAACAACTTAAGCCTGTGGAGAAAATATATTTTCCAACGAAACTATTACTTGTCAATAGATGTGCTTTGACTCTGGCACAGTGCTGTTGACTGTGCGAGCTTCGGACTGTTCTCTGAAGTCCCTTTGGTGTGGAACATATTGGCTCCCTTCTGGCTGCTGGCCTTGTTGCAGCGGTGGTGGAGGCGGAGGCTGTTGCCAGGAAGCTTGAGGTTGACTCGCCGAAGCAACAGAAACTGCAGGGTGGTTGCCTACATATTCTGGGATGTAAGGCGAATGATACGAAGCAGTGTGCATGACCTGCTTCGGCTGAGCCTGTTGTGCTACAGCTTCGGCTATTTCCTTTTGCTTCTGGATGGTAACATGGCACATCCTGGTGGTATGTCCTTTGTTCTCACCACAGAACAAGCAAAAAATTCTTCTTGGTTGATCGCCATATCTTCCGTCGAAGCCCCTGGCGCCTCTGCCTCTCGGAGCTGGTGGTCGGAAGGAGCCTTGTTGTTGCCCCGAAGCCTGTGAGGAGCACTGTGGCCTTTGCTGCTGGCTCCCCCTATCATCATTTTGAGTAGAGTTGTGAATTGATCTAACGTGCCTCGGATAGAACCTCCCTCTGAAGCCCCTGGTCATTTCAGAAAACCTGAAAGCCTCCTCCCTTCTTTGACGAAAATCATTATCGGCTCGAATATACTCGTCCATCTTTTGGAGCAGCTTCTCCAAAGTTTGAGGAGGCTTCCTAGCAAAGTATTGAGCTGAAGGTCCTGGCCGAAGCCCCTTGATCATGGCCTAAATGACAATTTCGTTGGGCACTGTTGGTGCCTGTGCCCTCAAACGCAAGAACCTCCGGACGTACGCCTGAAGGTATTCTTCGTGATCCTGGGTGCACTGGAATAGAGCTTGAGCAGTGACCGGCTTCGTCTGAAACCCTTGAAAGCTGGTTAACAACAAATCCTTCAGCTTTTGCCATGAAGTGATCGTTCCTGGTCGAAGGGAAGAATACCAGGTTTGAGCAACACTCCTGACAGCCATAACAAAAGATTTGGCCATGACTGCAGCATTGCCACCATACGAAGATACTGTTGCTTCGTAGCTCATCAAAAACTGCTTCGGGTCTGAGTGGCCATCGAATATGGGAAGCTGAGGTGGCTTGTAGGACGGAGGCCAAGGTGTAGCCTGCAGCTCAGCGGACAGAGGAGAAGCATCATCAAAAACAAAATTCCCATGATGGAAATTGTCATACCAGTCATCTTCGTTGAGGAAACCCTCCTGATGAAGGTCTTGGTGCTGAGGCCTTCGGTGTTGCTCATCCTGAGTAAGATGACGAACTTCTTCAGAGGCTTCGTCTATCTGCCTTTGCAGTTCAGCTAGCCTGGCCATCTTTTCCTTCTTCCTCTGCACCTGTTGATGAAGCATCTCCATGTCTCTGATTTCTTGATCTATCTCATCCTCTGGCGGTGTCGGGCTAACAGCCTTCCTTTTCTGGCTTCGGGCCTCCCGAAGGGAGACTGTCTCCTGATTGTGGTCCAGTGGTTGCAGAGCTGCAGCCCCAGTTGTTGAAGCTTTCTTCGGCGCCATAGCGAAGGTTTATGATCGCCGAAGGTGTTCAAAAACTCAAAGAGTGGAAGTGAGTTCACCGGAAGTGGGCGCCAATGTTGGAGACTTGTTCTCAAATGCTATGAGTTAAGAACAAGGCAACACAAAAAATGTTAATCGGTAAAGTCCTTCGTCTTTCGGAGCATTATCTCCCTTAGGATATAATGACTTTCGGACGAAGGTTATGAAGGGCGTACCTTCATAAACACAGCATACAATGACGAAGAATGAATCATAAGGAATATGAAGGATAACATAGACAAGTATATATTATTATCAACTTATTTTTTGCATTACTATTATGAAGAAACAGAAATGACATCGAATTACAAATGTACCTTTAGCTTGGAAAGAGATGAAAGTACAGGTGTGACGCAAAAGTAAATGCCAAATCAGCGTGAACAGTACGGGGGTACTGTTCACCTATTTATAGACACGGGACACAGCCCATACAAAATTACATTCATGCCCTTTACATTTGGTAATGATTCTATAGTAATCCACCAAGGTCTGAATAGCCTTTTCATCTTTAAGTCGGTTTCATTTTCTGCTACCACGTCGAAGCTTTCCCGCTCACATCTTCGGCGCTGCATCAACCTTCGTATTATCTTGGGCTTCTCCTACTGTGATATCGACTCGAGTCCGAAGATACCTGTTCACATATTATTCTCGAGAAATACTGTTAAATCCTGTTTTTGAGGACCTTCGTAAGCCGAAGGCCCCCAACATATTCGCAAGTTAAAAGACGCTAAATTGAGTTCAAAGACGTATCTCTTTTACAAACTAAGCACATACCTTACGTTTGAACCAGGAAATGAAATCGGGCAACCCATTTCTCGCACCCTTTCTAAGAAGAGCGTCATATTCCTGTGGAGTGGGATCCCTTGATCGACGCCAGAATTCATGAAGAAATTGTTCCATGTATGGCATCACCTCTTCAAGGTTGGTCAATACGTATAGCATGATATGCCGCCACTCTTAATGTGTCAGGGTCTTGGTGGTCGAGCCACTTGCGCTTCCGAGTTGGCCTCGAAATATGCTAAGGTTCGATTCATTGTCGCCATCATTGTAACGAGGGGGTGGATTATGCACGCTCGACAGTTTGTCACCATAATAAGTTGTTGTGAAGTTTGAGACCTCCTCTAGAATGTATGCCTCTGCAATGGAAGCCTCGATTTTGCATTTATTTCTACATTTCTTTCGAATAGTCTTTAGACATCTCTCGATTGGATAGCACCAACGTCCCTGCATGGGCCCCCCATTCGTGCCTCATAGGGGAGATGAAGAATCAAATGTTGCATTGGATTGAAGAAGCCGGGTGGAAATATCTTCTCAAGCTTACACAGTAACACGGGGGCCAATCTTTCCAAGTCTGCAACAACGGTCCGAGATAACTCTTTTGCACAAAGCTGACGGAAGAAATAGCTCAACTCTGAAAGCGCTAGCCAGACATGCTCAGGGACATAGCCTCGAACCATCGCAGGAAGAATCTGTTCAATCCATATGTGGAAGTCATGACTCTTCATCCCTAAGACTCGCATAGTAGATAAGTTCACCCCCCTACTCAGGTTAGATGCATAACCATCAAGGAACATCAACATGTTGATCCACTGAAGTACTTCCTTCCTCTGGGCCCTGCTTAGGACGAAATCGGCCTTAGGCCTTCTCCACGTCTTTCCGCCACTTGGAGGCTTCATCTCTAGTTTTGGTCTATCACATAACGCTGCCAGATCCACTCTTGGCTTCACATTATCCTTTGACTTATCAGGAATGTCCATATTCTGCCTTTGAAAGCACACACCAGGGGGGAGATTGATTGGGATAACAAACACGGGCCAACATGTGTACGGGGCAGCGCTCATTCCATAGGGATTGAACCCATCTGTGGCCAACGCAACACGTACATTACGAGCCTCTTCGGCTTTGTCACGGTGAATGTCATCAAAGTGTTTCCATGCTTCACCATCTGATGCGTGCACCATCTTGTCAGGATTGTATCGTTTTCCATTTTTGTGCCATGTCATCTGTTTCGCGGATTCCTCTGTCATGTACAGACGCTGGATCCTCGGTATGAACGGAAGGTGTCGTAGGATTGTCAAGGGGATGTCGAGCTACCTCTTCTGTCCATCACCAGAGTTTACCTCCATAAACCTAGACGAATTACACTTGGGACAGTACTTTGCCTCCGCATATTCTTTCCTAAATAGCACGCAGCCCTTCGGACAAGCATGAATCTGCTCATACGTCATCTTGAGTGCACGAAGTAGTTTCTGTGCCTCGTACATGCTCTTTGGCAGAACGTGATCATCCGGAAGCAGACTCCCAATAACCGTCAACAAGCCATCGAATGTGTCTCTACTCATGTTGTACTGCGACTTGAACGCCATTACACGCCCAATGGCATCCAGTTGAGAAACCTTTGTCTGGCTGTGAAGAGGCTTCTGTGCCGCGTCGAACATGTCGTAGAACGCCTTTGCAGTCGGCTCTGGCTCGTCATCCATACATCCTCCCGTGTACTGTGCCTCCTGATAGTCGTTCAACATATCCGCTACCCCAGCATCCGCGTCATAATCCTCGACGCGTTGTCTCAGCACCTCCTCTCTCGTACGATGCGCTTCACCATGAAATATCCACCGAGTATAGCCCGGCGTAAATCCATTCTTCCAAATATGTTCTACCATGGTCTTCTTTGGTTTTCTTTTCTGGTTGTCACAATTGCTGCACGGGCATGGGACTAGACTCGCTCCTTTAGCAGCTTCGTTGTATGCCTGTTCCACGAAATCATCGGTCTTTCTAATCCATTCAGTGGTGACATCGTTTCTTCCTCTACGGCCTGTGTACATCCACTCACGGTCCTCCATCCTATAACATATTTAACCAAAGCCTATCAACAAAAAAATCCGGCAGCACCTCCCCTGCACGGGGAGGTTTTCAAAGCCTGTAAATATAAGTAGCAGCACGATGGCTGACATCCACACATATACATATCCACACATATACATTAATGCCTAAATAACCACATAAACATATTTTGTGCAATTAAAAGACTTACCTAATGCAAGCAAAGTGACCATTAGAAACCTAACTCTATTTCACAATACACAATCACACACAAAAAAACTAACTCTATTTCACAATACACAATCAAAATGAGTTTGTACCTAGTTGCTCGGCGTGGACGGTGCACGACGGCGAACGGGCGTGACGGCGTGGAGGGCGCGACGGCGGCGAACCGGACGGCGAGGGGCGCGTCGAGGGGCGCGACTACGGCGAACCGGGCGGGCGCGGCGGCGGCGAACCGGACGGGCACGGCGAGGGGCGCGGGCGCGGCGGGCGGCCCCGGCACAGCGAGGGCAAGCGGCGCGGGCGGGCGGCGGCCCCGGCGCGGCGAGGGCGAGGGCGAGGGGCGCGGGCGGGCGAGGGGCGCGGGCGGACGGCCCCGGCGCGGCGAGGGCGAGCGCGAGGGGCGCGGGCGGGCGACGGCCCCGGCGCGGCGAGGGCGACGGCGAGGAGCTCGGGCGGGCGAGGGCGACGGCGAGGAGCTCAGGCGGGCGAGGGCGACGGCGAGGAGCTCGGGCGGGCGAGGGGCGCGGGCGGGCGGCCCCGGCGCGGCGAGGGCGCGGGCGGGCGGCCCCGGCACGGCGAGGTCGAGGGCGGGGGGCGCGGCGGCGGCGAATCGGGCGGCAAGGGCGCGGCGGCGGCGATGGTGAGTGAGAGAGTGAGAGTGAAGTGAGGAAGAAAGGTTAACTGGCGGTATGTATACGGTCTTTGCCGAGTGCCCGCGATCTGGCACTCGGCAAAGATTTTTTTTAATTTTAAAGTACGCTTTGCCGAGTGCCCTAGATGCGGCACTCGGCAAAGGCGGCTTTGCCGAGTGTCAACCGGGAGACACTCGGCAAAGATTCTGTCATTACACTTTGCCGAGTGTCACCCTTTTGACACTCGGCAAAGCCCTCTTTGCCGAGTGTCACCTTTTAACACTCGGCAAAGTGTATTTTCATTTTTTTAATTTTGTCTCCCAAACTTTTTCTGGTATGTTCCTACACTATGTAGACCTACATGTATCATTTGTGGACAATTATAACATAGTTTCCATAGTTAGTAGATTTAGTTCGTTTATTTGAATTTCTTCGGAAAATTCAAATTTGAACTGCAGGTCACTCGAAACTTGGAAAACCGTGCATGAAAAAATGATATTCATGTTACTTAGCATAAGTTACGACCGATTGCAGAAGCGTACCGGAAACTTCGAGCAACATGCTCACTAAACATGGCCGTGAACTTGGCATCCACATGTTTAAAAATTGTATAAAACACAAACAAAGTCAGAAAATCATGAAACTTGTCCACGTGTCATGATATCATATGTACAGGCTGTGATAAAAATTTTAGAATGTTTGGAGAAAGTTGTGAGACACTATGTGTAGAAACCTAAGAGATCCACATTGAAACTCTTTGATTTCATGTGTAGTCCTCTAGGTTTCTACACATAGTGTCTCACAACTTTCTCCAAACATTCTAAATTTTTTATCACAACATGTACATATGATATCATGACACGTGGACAAGTTTCATGATTTTCTGACTTTGTTTGTGTTTTATACAATTTTTAAACATGTGGATGCCAAGTTCACGGCCATGTTTAGTGAGCATGTTGCTCGAAGTTTCCGGTACGCTTCTGCAATCGGTCGTAACTTATGCTAAGTAATATGAATATCATTTTTTCATGTACGGATTTCCAAGTTTCGAGTGACCTGCAGTTCAAATTTGAACTTTCCGAAGAAATTCAAATAAACGAACTAAATCTACTAACTATGGAAACTATGTTATAATTGTCCACAAATGATACATGTAGGTCTACATAGTGTAGGAACATACCACAAAAAGTTTGGGAGACAAAATTAAAAAAATGAAAATATACTTTGCCGAGTGTCTAGAGATGACACTCGGCAAAGAATGCTTTGCCGAGTGTCTACTATGTGGCACTCGGTAAAGAAGCCTCTTTGCCGAGTGCCAGCCGTTGGCTCTCGGCAAAGACTGACGACCGTCAGCTCTGGGACGGCCGCTGACGGCCCTTTGCCGAGAGCCCCTTTGTCGAGTGTTTGACACTCGGCAAACGTGTCTTTGCCGAGTGCCGCCCTATGCCGAGTGTTCAGCACTCGGTAAAATGGCTCTTTGCTGAGAGCCTAGCTTTACCGAGTGCGGCACTCGGCAAAGCCTTCTTTGCCGAGTGCCCGACAAAAGGCACTCGGCAAAGAATACAACACTCGGCAAAGCCTCGGATTCTGGTAGTGAATACAGTTTCATCTTTGTCTGAGGCCATTCATATGAGATATTTATGAAAACGAAACTAATATCCACAAAATAAGGTAACCGCACCCGCAAATAATGGCATTCGACACAATACCATATAAATATCGTGCATGCAATCAAATCAAATCGTCCGCCTACAGACGGTTGCAACCGAACCGAATAAAACGGCCACTAATTATGTGCATGCAATCGTGCATATCCGACCAATCAAATCAGTTGCATGCAGTCGTGCCTGTCGGCCTTGCCTGGGACGTGGGGACGCGGGTCATCGGCTGGCACGTGGGTGGGTGGGGGGCTTGGCTGGCCAGGCTTTCGGCTACCCTTTGGAAGCCTAGGGCTTCCAATATCCCCTCCCTATACACACACACTTGATCCTAATTAATCTATCAAGTCTTTCTTACCAAATTTTTTTGTGTTTGGGGTGGGTGGGGTGATTGAGAAGACAAAACGTACCTAGGAAGCTCATGTACCTTTGAAAGTGAAAAATTTTCTTTGGATGGCTAGTAATGATAAAATCCAATCGGCAGAATAGCCAGTGAGGAGGAAAGCAGAGAGGATCTAATGGTTGTAAATTGTGTAGGGAGATGAGACAGATGATCACATTCTGGTTCTTTATAACTTGGCTAGGGTGATTTGGTGTTGGGTTAGAGATGCTGAAAGGGAATTAGGCTTACACCTATTTCCTAAATGATTTTGGTGGTTGAATTGTCCAACACAAATAAATTGGACTAACTAGTTTGCTCTAGTGCATAAGTTATACAGGTGCCAAAGGTTCACACTTAGCCAATAAAAAAACCAAGAATTGGGTTCAACAAAGAGAGCAAGGGATAACCGAAGTGTGTCCTGGTCTGGCGCACCGGACAGTGTCCGGTGCACCAGGGGACTTCACGCTGAACTCCTCACCTTCGGGAAAATCCAGAGGCGCTCCGCTATAATTCACCGGACTGTCCGGTGTACACCGGACAGTGTCCGGTGCTCCAAGGAAGAGCGTCTCAGGAACTCGCCAGCTTCGGGAATTCGCTCCGCTATAATTCACCGGACATGTCTGGTGTACACCGGACTGTCCGGTGAGCCAGCAGAGCAACGGCTACTTCGCGCCAACGGTCACCTGCAGAAGCATTAAATGCGCGCCAGAGCGCGCAGAAGTCAGGCACGCGCGAGGTGGCGCACCGGACACTCTACAGTACATGTCCGGTGTGCCACCGGACGTCCAGGCGGGCCCAGCAGTCAGAGCTCCAACGGTCGGAACCCAACGGCCTGGTGACGTGGCTGGCGCACCAGACACTGTCCGGTGTGCACCGGACTGTCCGGTGCACCATGCGACAGACAGCCCCACCAAACGGCTAGTTTGGTGGTTGGGGTTATAAATACCCCCGACCACCCCACATTCAAATCATCCAAGTTTTTCCTACTTCAACTACTTACAAGAGCTCTAGCATTCAATTCTAGACACACCCAAGTGATCAAATCCTCTCCAAATTCCACACAACGCCTTAGTGATTAGTGAGAGAGATTTGCTTGTGTTCTTTCGAGCTCTTGCGCTTGGATTGCTTTCTTCTTTGATTCTTTCTTGCGATCAACTCAATTGTAACCAAGGCAAGAGGCACCAATTGTGTGGTGGCCCTTGCGGGGAAGTTTTGTTCCCGTTTGATTGAGAAGAAGAAGCTCACTCGGTCTGAGGGACCGTTTGAGAGAGGGAAAGGGTTGAAAGAGACCCGGTCTTTGTGACCACCTCAACGGGGAGTAGGTTTGCGAGAACTGAACCTCGGTAAAACAAATCCACGTGTCACACTCCTTATTCGCTTGCGATTTGTTTTGCACCCTCTCTCGCGGACTTGATTATATTTCTAACGCTAACCCGGCTTGTAGTTGTGATTAACTTTGCAAATTTCAGTTTCGCCCTATTCACCCCCCTCTAGGCGATTTTCAGATGCTTTGTCATGAGATAAAGCTCTAGGTCTTTCTTGTAAATACAGAATAATAAAGTGGCCTTTAATTTGCCAACCAAGGGAGCAAGGTAGTTTAGGGGTTATGAACCTTGACATCCAAAACAAGTGTCTCAAATGGCTTTTCAAGCTATGCAACGAAGAGGGAATTTGACAAGATATTTTTTCGCGAACACACAGGAGAGCGGTGTATCATTATATTAAGAAGAGAAAAGGCCCAAAAATGGACCAAATTATAGGTTACAGGGGCCTATCATGGAGGCCAGAACACAGAAAACCAGAAGGGATCCATTAAAGAAACTAAACCAAGGCTACAGGGGTCAGAGAGGCCACAACGCACTCAGACCGGACAATTCAGCTAGACGCCAGGCTACAACCTCATCTCTAATGACTTGAAATACCTTAGCAATACTAGGATTAGATCTCTCAAACACACACGCATTGTGATGCTTCCACAGACACCATGAGACTAGCATTACCAGTGAGTTGAAACCTTTCCTGTCACTTTTGGGGACCAGGGATAAAGCCGAGCACCACCATTCCTGCAGATCCAGATCATCTGGCCTAGGAACACAACGCTGAAGGCCGACCAAGGAGACGGTTCTGAACCACACCTCCCTAGCGAACAGACATGAGACAAGCAAGTGGTTCACATTTTCATTATGTTGATCACACATAGGGCAATGTTTCGGGTGAGGCAGTCCTCTCTTCTCTAATCTGTCAGATGTCCAACACCTATTCAGAGTAGCTAGCCAAATGAAAATTTTGCATCTTGGTGAAGCCTAGTTCTTCCAAATCCGACCATATGAATCAAAAGCTACATACCCCACAAAGAACCGGCCATAGGCTGATTTGGAGGGAAAATACCATTGGCAGAAGGGGACCATAAGTGTTGATCACGAATGTCAGGATCTAGGTTAATATCTTGGAGCAGGTCCTAGAGCAAGAAAAATTCCCCAAAAGCATGAGGTGACAGGTCCCCCTGATATCATTGACCCAGGCAGCTTGGTGCAAAGCATCTCGGACCTTTGTTGTCCTCGCATGTCGCTTGGGTACTGATAGAAACAGTTTAGGAGCTATATCAGCCAAGGATTTCCCATCCAGCCACATGTCCAACCAAAAAACAGTATCTGTGCCATTGCCAATTACAGTCCACACTGAAACAAAGAACATAACAGCTGTTGAAGGGTGAACAACAAAATCCATGCCGGGCCAAAATCGATCAGGCTGGGTTTTCTTGAGTCACAACCACATCATATGTAGGGACCATCCCATCAACTCAAGATTATGAATCCCCAAGCCCCCAATTCAAGAGGTCTACACACCCACTGCCAGCCGACCAAACAATGGCCACCTTTGATATCCTGACTCCCTTTCCAAACGAAGCATCTCTGAATCTTGTTAATGGCTTTGATTACCCAACTAGGACACAATAGAGCAATTATATTATACACTGGGATGGCAGTGAGGGCATATTTAACCAAAACTGCCCGTCCAGCGGGATGAATGAGGGATGCCTTCCAAAGTGGCAGCTGGTCTGCAACTCTATCAATGAGGGGATAGAAATCACCTTTTAGCAGCTTCTTATGGGAGAGCGGTAGCCCGAGATACTTGCAAGGAAATTGTCCAGCCGAATAGGGAAGACTCCTAGAAACTGTTGCCAAGTCTTGATCACTGCACCTGATAGGAACAAAAGAGCTCTTCCTAATATTTGTGACTAGCCCAGAAGCAACACCAAAAATTCTCATAATTTCTTTGATCAAATTCATCTCATCAGGGTGGGGCCTTAAGAAAAGTACCACATGAAAGGGAAATGGCCTTAACCATATTCTCTAATTGATTTTGGTGCTTGATGACCATCACAACCTAGTGGACTAACTTGTTTGCCTAGTCTTTAATTCACAGGTGCATAATATCACTCAACTCAGTTCTAAGACACATATAGCTCAAAACCAACCTTAGTGGAGTGAAACTTGGAAATACAAAGATTACCTAGTTTCATATCTTGGACAAGTTGCAAACACCCCTAGGAATCTATTTGACACATCAAGAAGGGTTGGAAAGCTTAATATCAAAGAGTCAATATTTTGAAGCTAGTTTGAGCAAAATCAGAATCACAAGTTGAAGAAAGCCAAAAGACCAAGAAATGGGACTTGGACGAGTTGGATAGTCGGCAAATATGTTTGTCTAAGTCCAAGGAACATCCTCAAAGATAGCCAAATCAGTTTGAAGAAGAATTGAGAAAAAGGGTTTTTCAGCTTCCAGCCATAGGGGCACCAGACTGTCTGGTGTGCATCGGACTGTCTGGTGGGTCCCTCGGTCCAGGCGCAAAAACAAACAGAGAAGCAGCCAGGCGGGCCGCCAAGGCAAAAGGTTGCACCGGGCATGTCCGGTGTGCACCGGACTGTCCGGTGCGAATTATAGCGACCGCCCCAGCGAACTCTTCAGCTTCGGGAATTTCCCAGCAGAGGGCATCGGACTGTCTGGTGTGCACCAGACAGTCCGACAAATGGTAACCTGCCACCCTGCAACGGTTTGCAATGGCTACCTGCGCACGTGTCAGTGCACTGTCCGTTGTCCGGTGTGCACCGGACAGACACTATTCAGTGTCCGGTGCACCACCCGACAGAAACAGTACAGCTCCTCTCCAACGGTTGTTTTGGTGGTTGGGGGCTATAAATACCCCCCCCAACCAGCACATTGAAGATATAAGACCTACTCCAACCTTTCATACTTCAAGTGCAACCACTCCAAGCATTCAAAGCCAATTCCACACCGCATTTGATCGATTTGAGTTTGAGTGACTTAGCGGCTAGCGCATTTGAGTGTTGTAAGGTCTTATGATCATGTGAGCTTTGATTGTTCTCATTTCTCTCTCGCTCTTATTCTCTTGATTGTAAATTGAGGCAAGAGGCTCCAAAGCTTTATGTGGAGACCCTTGCGGGACTTGGTGTCCCCGAGATAGTGAAGCAAGGCTCAATCGGTCTCCGTGACCGTTTGAGAGAGGAAAGGGTTTAAAGAGATCCGGCCTTTGTGGCCTCCTCAACAGGGACGTACATCCTTCGGGGTGGAACCTCGGGAAACAAATCACCGTGTCTATTTATGTTGGCCATTACTTTGTGATTTGCTTCCTCCCTCTTCTTTCTCTCTAAGTTCTCTTGCCCGTGTTTGTTTTGAGTTGGCTCCCAAAGTTATCTGCAATGATTGAGCAACTCTAGGAAAGAAGAACTCTCTTCCGCACTCCGATTTCCTTATCACTCTTTCTAAACCCTAACCTCGGATCAAAGTTTATGTTCAAAGTTATAATTTTCCGGTTTTGCCTATTCACCCCCCCCCCCTCTAGGCGACTTTCAATTGGTATCAGAACCCGGCACTTCAATTAGAGCTTAGTCGCTCGAAGTGATGTCGGATGAACACGCCAAGAACGAGGTGCCCACCGGGGCAAAGCCTGAGACTTCGGGAAAGAAGCATGAAGGCAAGACTTCATCAAAGGAGATCAAGCTATCCGGTGACAAGCACAAGGAGGACAAGGAAGAGTCCGCCGGCTCCATCAAGTCACACAAGAAAGATGGCAAGAAGAAGAAAAAGATGAAGAAGGTGGTCTACTACAAGACCAACTCCTCCGCGCCATCGACATCTGACGCCGAGTCGACATCCTCCAAACGCCAAGAGCACAAAAAGAGTAACAAAATTCCTTTCTGTTACCCTCGCACTTCTAAACGTACCAATCTCATTTCTGTTCCTTTAGGCAAACCACCATATTTTGATGGTGATGATTATTCTATGTGGAGTGAAAAAATGAGATATCACCTAACTTCACTCCACGAAAGCATTTGGAATGTTGTTGAGTTTGGAGCGCAGGCACCACAGGTGGGCGATGAGGACTACGACTCCGATGAGGCCGCCCAAATGAGGCACTTCAACTTCCAAGCCACCACTATACTTCTCGCTTCTTTGTGTCAGGAGGAGTACAACAAGGTGCAAGGGTTGAAGAGCGCCAAGGAAATTTGGGACGTCCTCAAGACGGCACATGAAGGTGATCGTGTCACCAAGATCACCAAGAGGGAGACGATCAAGTGAGAGCTCGGTCGGTTCGTCCTCAACAAGGGAGAAGAGCCGCAAGCAATGTACAACCGGCTCAAGACGATGGTGAACCAAGTCCGCAACCTTGGGAGCACCAAATGGGATGACCATGAAGTCGTCAAGATCATCCTTAGGTCACTTATTTTTCGCAATCCTACACAAGTTCAACTAATCCGTAAGAATCCTATGTATGAGCAGATGTCTCCCGAGGAGGTGATTAGCAAGTTTGTGAGCTTTGAACTTATGGTCAAAGACTCCAAACACATTGCAAACTTGGAGCAAGGAGCCGCCTCCACACTGGAGCCATAACCCGTTGCATTCAAGGCAACGGAGGAAAAGAAGAAGGAACCCATGCCAACCAAAAGGGTTCCAATTGATGCCTCCAAGCTTGACAATGAGGAGATGGCTCTTATCATCAAGAGCTTTTGGCAAATCCTCAAGCAAAGAAAGGGGAAGGACTACAAACCCCGCACCAAGAGGGTTTTCTACCGATGTGGTAAGCCAGGTCACTATATTGCTAAATGTCCATGTGCTAGTGTCAGTGACAGGGATGAGGACAAAAAGGGAAAGAAGAAGATAGAGAAGAAGAAGTACTACCACAAGAAGAAGGATGCCGAGGCGCATGTTGTGAGAGAGTGGGACTCCGACGAAAGCTCCACCGACTCCTCCTCCGACGAGGACGCCGCCAACATCGTCATTAACAAAAGGACTTCTCTTCCCCAATCTCGGCCACAAGTGTTTCATGGCCAAGGAGGCCAAGAGGAAGGTAACACCTAGAACCACCCCCAAGTATACTACTTCTGATGATGAGGGTGATTCTAGTGATGATGAGAAAGACCTATCTTTGTTTTTCCAAGGTCTTTCTCAAAAACAAATTGATAAGGTCAATGAATTAATAAATTTTATTAATGAAAAGGATGATGTCTTGGAATGCAAAGAAGTACTTCTCACAAAAGAACATGGTAAATATGTTAAGCTTGAGAAGGCCTTAGCTCATGAGAAAGAAAAATGCAAAACCTTGACTATTGAGCTAAAAACTTGCAATGATTAAATTTCTTGTCTTAAAACTGAAAATGTGAAATTAATTGCTAAGATTGAAGAATTGAATGCTTGCCCTACCTCTACATCTACCATTAGGCATGTTACTATTTGCACTAGATGTAGAGATGATGATGTTGATGCTATCAATGATCACCTTGTTTTGATTAAGAACCAAAATGATCATATAGTAAAATTAGATGCTAAAATTGCCGAGCATGAGCTTGAGAATGAAAATTTTAAATTTGCTCGTAGCATACTTTATAATAGGAGACGCCCTAGCATTAAGGATGGTGTTGGCTTCCAACATGGGAGTCAAGATAACACCAAGCTTAATACCCATGGAAACAAACTTTCTCAATTTGTTAAGGGCAAAGCTCCCATGGTTCAGGATAGAGAAGGTTACATTTTATACCCTGAAAACTATCCTGAGCATAAGATTAGAAGAGTTCATGCTAAAAAGACTCATATTGATCATCGTGCTTATACTTATGCAAATGAAGCATCTAGCTCTAGGCATTCTACCTCACATGCTAAGAATGTTAAAATGTCTAAAAAGAAGATTGTTGATGCATCTCATGAGCCTAAGCTTTCATTTAAGACTTTTGATGCATCTTATGTGCTTACTAACAAATCAGGCAAGGTAGTTGCCAAATATGTTGGGGGCAGGCACAAGAGTCCAAAGACTTTTGTCTGGGTACTCAAGGTGCTTGTTTCTAATGTGAAAGGACCCAAGACCGTTTGGGTACCTAATGACAAGGCCTAAATTTATGTTGTAGGTTTATACATCCGGAGGATCAAGTTGGATAATTGACAGCGGGTGCATAAACCATATGACAGGGGAGAAGAGAATGTTCTCCTCATATGAGAAAAATGAAGATCCCAAAAAACAATCACATTCCCGCTGAGATGTTGTCCCCAAGAGGTTATTATAGAACTCCCAGACTGCGTCCTTCTTCTCTTTTTGGTCCGTAGTAACTCAGTTTTCCACCAACACTTTGGCCATGAATTTTTTTCTTCCGATACCGAGCATGATGCTGAAAGTAAGAGGTATTAGCATCTCCCTCTCTCAGCCACTGCAACCTAGATCTCGTTCTAGCGATGGTTCTCTCCAAGGAGGTTGAGTTCCAAACCACTAAACCCGCCATGGTAAACCCTCTTGCGCACCCTGCAAGGCGTGACTAACTGCCATTTTTAGGCCAAATCGATCAAAACCCTTGCACACCCCGCAAGGCATGACTAACTGTTGGTTTTGAGGCCAACCCGGTCAAAACCCTCTTGCATGTTGCGCGCGGTGTGACTCGCCAATGTCAACGTATGTTCGACCTCCGCTAAGCTCTTCACACCTTTCGCATGCCCGCGCACTGGCCGCCTATTCAAAACTTACAATCGTCTTCTTCCTTGACTTGGCCCACCATGTAGTACTCTTGCTCATCATATGCACGATGTAGATCACCCATGGCATCGCACGGACTCCTCAGGTCCCTCGGTCCCAAGCCTCTATGGTGTTGTTTGGTTCAAGAAATGTAACGCAAATGGTAATGGTAATGGTTTACGTTTGATTACTAGCGGTAACAAATTTGAATAGGCTGGTATCAATTTTTAGTATGGTATCTGATTACGGTTGGACTAAAACAAACATGATTTAACGTTATCAGTTACCCATTACGTTACAAATTTGTGAACCAAACGGCACCTATGTTCATCCTTCACCGCCCTTGGTCCATTGGCATTAACACCTTGCTTGACCTTCAACGCATGACATCGACCACCATGCTGCATCTATCACCATAGCATGTTGCATGTGTGCATGATCACGTATATATGTGCATAGCATGTTGCGAGCGAGCATGAGCGCAGCAGAAGTGGATCTACACTGATACCATGAAAGAGTTCAAACGACTGACACAATACATGGTTTGCATTAATATGTGTTGTGTACATATATACAAGTACAAAGGACTGTTATCTCTTTCTAAAGAAACTAAAAAAACAAAATAAAAATAAGAAAAAATATTGGAATTCTAGATTTTTCGAAATATTCAACCAAGTGTGAGGCTACAAACAAGGAGAACAAATCAATACAGTTACATGCTGCCATGGACCTCGAAGGAGCCCGGAATTAGGCCAACTCCAGCAACCCGGAATTAGGCCAACTCCAGCAACGTCGTGCATGCAGGCGTGTATAACACTGTTTTGCACTATAGATGTATTGTTGCAGAGAGAACTTTGAAATAGGGAGTGGGATAGGGAGCCTGGAGATAGTCGACTTTTTAGCATTACGGTGAATTGCAAAAATCAAAACTGGGGAAGTTCCAGTTCCAGGACCAGGAACGCATGAATTCAACCAGATATGTATAGTGAGGAACAGCAAATAACTCCAACAGAACTGAAGCCACCAAACACTCAGCTATAGCATATGGGGTAAAGATCTCCAATTGTAGTAGCCACATAGTTCATGACGTTCGTATGATTTTTCTTCCACAGAACTCTACATGACAATGTAAACCTATCCAAAATCTGGTTCTGACCCTCCCAGACTAAGAATCTCAACAACTAAATCTTGAGTCGAACATAATCGCCTACAGAGATCTGGAGCCATCAATCCTTCCTCCAATGATGTCATTCGCAGGTCTGTGACAAACAATCTGTTCTCAATCAATAAACCTTTGATAACTCAGTTCCACCAGCCAACTCTCGGTTTAGCTGGTGGAGTCAGTTTGATTAGTAGCTTCCACTTCTACATCTTCTTTATTATGGAACCAACTTTCAAGGACATCATTTACACTGTTGTGTGGGCACCGGTCAGCATGATTCCTAGCTTTCGTCTGGCAGAAGCACTCTGGCCATGGGTTTGTGTAGAAAGACTCTGGATGGATGCGCTTGTGGGGGGCGCCAAAATGGGTGAGCATGACCTGCCTGACCCTCTCCTCAAATGCAGATGTGTGCCCTTCCTCCCTGTCCATGAATATCCGAGCAAGGGCCTTCTTGTTTGGTGTGATCGTGGTTCGGAAACCATAGTATAGACGATGACCCATGAGATTGTCTGCGAAGTTGCTCGGACCATCATATATAAAAATGTCCGACAGGAGACAGACCATGTAATCAACTGCTGACCCTGCTAGCCCTCGGATATTTTCTTCCAGCTTTCCACTTCTGATCATACTATGGTTTTTAAGACGTGGAAACATAGCCTTGAATGGCTTCATGAAGTGTTTCCCACCAAAGAGCTTGCCAGGAGCAAGGTAAATCCATGTTGAGTTATCAAATCCCGTAGCACGTAGAATAAGACCTACCTGCAAGACAATACAAAATAGAACAGTTTTCCGTTATTTATGGAAAGATTTATTCATCAGAAAAGTCGGTTATGATGGCTATGACATTTATTTTTCATATATTGTCATCCCACATTTTTGTGCTTTAAAGAAATGATATTTCAAGGAACAAGGTCTATTGTGGACCTCAAAGTAACCATTGCCATGTGTGGGCCAAAATGTACAGCCTAGTCTGAGGGCCAAAGTTCTCTGGTGCTCTGGTTTTGTGGTTTGCGGACCAGAAAGGTAGGCATGCATGGACTTGCATATTTGATATTTTTATATAACTTTCAGCTTTTCATAGGAGGAGACCTCAATGGTCATGTAGTAAACAAATGCAGGCTATGAGTTGGTTCATGGGGGTTTTGGGTATAGTAGTAGGAATCAAGAGGGAGAAGAAATCTTAGACTTTGTTGTAGCCTACGACTTGATGATAGCCAACACTTTCGTTCGGAAGAGAGAGTCCCATTTGGTGACCTTCAGCAGTGGCCATCACAGGAGTCAGATTGACTTTGTTCTCACAAGAAGAGAGGACAAACGGGCATGCTTGGATTGCAAGGTGATACCTGGCGAGTGTGTTGTTTCTCAACACAAGCTGGTGGTGGCTGACTTCAGTTATCGGATTCGTTGCCGTGTGGATAAGCAAACAAAAATTGCGAAAACAAAGTGGTGGAAACTCAGAGGAGGGCACTCAAAGGCTTTCAATGAAAGGCTTATCGCAGAAGGCACTTGGATTGAAGAAGACGCGAACAGTATGTGGGTGAAGATGGCAACTTGCATTAGGAAGTTGGCGTCAGAGGTGTTTGGAGTGACCAAGGGAAGCAGAAGTGAGCCTAAAGATACTTGGTGGTGGAATGAGGAGGTACAAAAGGCAATTAAGGATAAGAAAGAGTGCTACAGACAATATCACCCGATCTGCCTTCTGAATGTGGATTTTAAAATTTTTACCAAAGTGTTGTCTAATAGACTTTCCTCTGTAGCCAAGGTGGTGATAGGGGGCAATCAAACTGGTTTTATCAAGGATAGAAATATCCTGGAAGGGGTGCTAATTCTTCACGAGGTGGTTCATGAGTTGAAAAGGAAAAACAAAAAGGGGTTGATCTTGAAGATTGATTTTGAGAAAGCATATGACAGTCAGATGGGATTTCTTGGAGGAGGTTATGAGAGCTAAAAGGTTCCCGTATAAGTGGGTGGAGATGGTGATGAAAACAGTGGTGAAGGGGAAGGTTTGTGTGAATGTGAATGGTGAAAGAAGCAATTTTTTCAGAACCTTCAGGGGGCTGAGGCAGGGTGACCCTTTATCTCCCCTTCTGTTCAATATAGTGGCCGATGCTCTCAGTATTATGATTGATACTGGAGTTAAGAAAAATCATATTACAGGGGTTTTATCTGATATTTTACCAGGGGGGATTTCGCACATCCAGTACGCTGATGATACGATTATTATGATTGATGGGTCTGAGAAATCTATTCTCAACTTGAAGACTATCTTATACTGCTTTGAATGGTTATCTGGTTTGAGAATAAATTTTCACAAGAGTGAAGTGTATGTCTTTGGGTTTGAAAAGGATGAAGAAAGGAGGGCCAACATGCTTAATTGTGCGCTGGGATCCTTTCCAATGAAATATTTGGGTATTCCTGTCTCCGACAGAAGATTGAAATCATCAGATGTAGGTTTCATCTTAGAGAAAATGGGAAAAAGACTGGATCCGTGGAAAGGGAAACACTTATCTAAAGGGGGCAGACTTATTTTGACTAATTCATGTTTGAGTAGTTTGCCTACATACACTATGGGATTCTATCTGCTTCCTAAGGATATTCATAAGAAAATGGACCGAATCAGATCTAACTTCTTCTGGCAAGGAGCTGAGAAGAAAAATAGTTTCCATATGGCTAAATGGGACATGGTGACCAGACCAAAAGATCAAGGGGGTCTTGGGGTGGCTGATACCAGTTTGATGAATGAATGCCTTTTGGTCAAATGGATTTGGAAGATCACGCAGGGCTCTGATGATATTTGGTTTAAACTTATCAAGGCAAAGTATATGCCTGAGGGCAACTTCTTTATATCCAAAAACAGAGGTGCTTCTCAGTTTTGGCAAGGCTTGCACAAAGTGAAACATTTATTCAAATGGGGGGCGGTTAATACTGTTAACAATGGGGAGGGGACCTTTTTTTGGAAAGATACTTGGCTAGGGGAAGTTCCTTTAGAAATTAAATACCCAAGGTTCTTCGATATCTGCAAGGACAAGGATGTTCTTGTAAATGAGTGCTATGATGAGGAGGACTGGAGCATGGAGTTTCAGCGTCCTCTATTAGCTGAGGATCTTAACATGTGGGAAGAGTTGCAAGCGGATCTGCAAGAGCAGGTCCTGCGGCCTGAGAGGGATGTTGTGCTCTGGAGTTTGGATAGCTCTAAGAACTTTACTGTTAATTCATTATATAAGTTTAGAACTGACGGAGGTGTAAGGAATAATGTGCTTAAAACCATCTGGAAGTGCGGGTTGCCTTTGAAAATTAAGATTTTCCTTTGGCAATTATACAATAGGAAAGTACAGGCTGCTACTGTGTTAAAAGAGAGGGGTTGGAAGGGGAGTAGCCGATGTGTTCTCTGTCAGGATAAGGAGTCTATTGATCACATTTTCTTTAGATGTGTTCTGTCAAAGTTTCTTTGGAAATGCTGGAACCAGATTTTTAATTGGGATAGTGTTCCTTTTTATGTGGAGGACTTATTTTATAAGCATGAATTCATGGAATGTATGGGTACTCGTAAACAAAGTTTATTCCTGTTAGCGGCTATGGTGTGGGCCATTTGGAGAAATCGGAATAAAATGGCTATGGAAGTCTTTCCCCATCTGTACTACAAAAATTTTATATGACGTGATTGCTTACCTGCAGTATTGGGGGACAAAGGCAAAGGCAAAGGAGAAAGCTGGGCTGGACAAGATGGTGGATTCGATGAAGCGATGGTTGCATGACTTCAAGCCAAGGCGGGATGCAGTGTCAGACATTGGTGTCGTATGATATCTGTCTGTTTGTGCTGACCGGTGGAACGGCGGTAGGTTCTTGGGGAGTGGCGTTCATCTTTGAGCTGTGCGCTGGAACTCCTCTGTATTTTTGTCAGGCCGGCGTGAGTTGTCTGCTTAGCTTTTGTGTTGCTCATTCGGTGCTTCCCCAGAGATGGATGTGTGTAAGTTGAGATGATCGGATTCTGTAGGTTGGCTGCGTTTTGCTGCTCATTGGATGCCATAAAATGGTAGCTGACCAGGGAGCTGTCTTTTTTTCAGACCTTTTTTGGTTCTGGTGTGTGTGGCGTGAATGGTCACTTGGGTCAGGTTCAGGTTTTTGTCCTGACTAGTTTTTAGGCCTTGTGGTTGCTGTCTTGCAGTGCGTGGAGGCGTGCTTTGTTCCTGCTGCTTCAGTAGCTTAATAGAGGTTTGTTTTGCTGTCAGTGTAAGCTGGTGTCCCCAGTAGTCTGTCTTGTGTGACATTGTATCAGCTTTCTTAAAAGCGGAGTAATAAAATACTCATTTCAAAAAAAGAGTGTTACAGACGTTTATACCATGACAAGAATGCAGACAACGAACAAAGATACAAGGTGGCAAAGAAGGTCGCGAAGAGAGCTGTGAGTGAGGCAAAGGGCCGAGCCTATGAGGGTCTTTACCAAAAATTGAGTACAAAGGAAGGAGAGAGAGAAATCTATAAGATGGCTAGGTTTTGTGAGAGGAAGACAAGGGACCTCAATCAAGTTAAATGTATTAAAGACGAGATGGATCAACTCTTGGTGAAGGGAGAAGACATCAAGCATAGGTGGCGGGGATACTTTGACAACCTGTACAATGGGGGGAATGAGATGGATATCTAGTTGGACGACTCCTTTGATGACACAAATAGACGCTTTGTGCGTAGGATTCATGAAACTGAGGTTAGAGAAGCTTTAAAGAAGATGAAAGGGGGCAAAGCGATGGGCCCGAATGGTATCCCAATAGAGGTGTGGAAATGCCTCGAGGATATAGCTATAGTTTGGCTAACCAAACTGTTCAACCATATCTTTCGGGAGAACAAGATGGAAGAAGAATGGAGGAAAAGCACTTTAGTACCAATCTTCAAGAATAAGGTTGATATCCAAAGTTGTACTAACTACCGCGAGTTTAAGCTGATGAGCCACACGATGAAGTTATGGGAGAGAGTTATTGAGCATCGGTTGAGAGGGATGACGCATATCACTGTGAACCAATTTGGGTTCATGCCCGGAAGGTCAGCCATAGAAGCAATCTTCTTACTTAGACAAGTAATGGAGCGGTACAGGGAGCAAAAGAAGAATCTGCACATGGTTTTCATCGATCTGGAGAAGGCCTATGATAAAATACCCAGGAATCTTTTGTGGTGGGCTTTGGACAAGCATAAAGTTCCAACAAAGTATGTTGCCCTCATCAAGGACATGTATAACAAGGTTATGGCTAGTGTTCGAACAAATGATGGCGATACAGATGAGTTTCCTATTAAGATAGGACTACATCAAAGGTCAGCATTGAACCCTTATCTTTTCGCCCACGAGAGATATACAAGATGATATCCTTTGGTGTATGCTTTTTGCCGACAATGTAGTGCTAGTGGATGCAAGTCGGGAGGGAGTCAATAGGAAGCTAGAGTTGTGGCGACGAACCCTAGAGTCGAAAGGCTTTAGAATTAGTAGGACTAAAACTGAGTATATGAGGTGTGATTTTGGTACTCCTAGACATGAGGATGGAGATGTGAGTTTGGAAGGTCATGTAGTACCTAAGATACTTTTCTATACTTGGGATCGATGTTACAGAGAAATGGGGATATTGATGAAGATGTCAGCCATAGGATTAAAGCGGGATGGATGAAGTGGTGCCAGGCATTTGGAGTTCTATGTGACAAGAGGGTACCACAAAAGGTTAAAGGCAGGTTCTATAGGACAGCAATTAGACCTGCAATGTTATATGGAGCAGGGTGTTGGCCTAATAAAAGACGACATGTTCAACAATTAAGTGTAGCGGAGATGCGTATGTTGTGTTGGATCTGTGGACATACAAGGTTGGACCGAGTGAGGAATGATGAGATTCGTGATCGGTTAGGAGTAGCTCCAATTGAAGAAAAACTTATCCAACATCGATTGAGATGGTTCGGACATATCCAGAGGAGACCTTTAGATGCACCAGTGCATAGAGGCATCGTAAGACAAGACAATAATGTGAAGAAAGGCAGGGGCTGACCAAAGCTATGGGATGAGGCAATCAAAAGAGAGCTGAAAGAATGGGATGTTCTAGAAGAGTTGTGTTTGGATAGAAGGGCGTGGAAAGAGGCTATCCATGTGCCGGAATCTTGATTTAGGCTCTACCCCTACCCTCTCTAGTTCTCCGCTTGTTTCCTCTAGCTGGTGAGTCTTGTTGGGTTTCAACTCTAGCCTACCCCAACTTGCTTGGGATTAAAAGGCTTTGTTGTTGTTGTTGTTTGTAATCAAAATCATTCATTTAATGGGTGCATCTAGTCAAAGAACCCTAAAGTTGGATGTTTGGAAGCTCCATTAGAAAAGCATACTTATAGAAGCTTAAAATTTTGAACTTTGCCACGCCCATACTTAGACTGATATACATCCATGCCAAGTTCAAACTCAATCCAGAATAAGGTATACAAAAATGACAAGCTGAATTTGTCATTTTTGTTTACATTACCCAGACTGAGTTTAAATCTGAAACTTGACATACATATATGTCATAACATGATGAAGTATGGTTGTGCCTAAGTTTGAAGTTTCATTTTTGGAAATATTCCAACCATACTTTTCATTTATACCATCAACATATATGTCAATGATATATAGGACCAGACCCCATATGTTATTGCCTAGCTAGATGGTATAAACGAAAAGTGCATATAACTTGGCGGTATGGATGCAAATCAACCTTTCATTGAAGCTTCTAGGTATGTTTTTTTATTAAATTTTCAAATTTCCAACTTTTAGTGTGTGTTCACCCAAGATGCCCCCTCATTTAGTAGACAATATATGGCATTCAAACAATCATAGAGACAATATATGACATTCAAGCAATCATAGATACTAGAATAGCATACATAAAAGTCATGATTCATGAATAGCGGAAACAATATGATGTAGATCACAGATCACGTGGGTCTTGCTTTTAGTGGAAGGATAAATTGTCCACAATACATAACAGAAGGTACAAACAATCGCAAGTACTCCCACCGTCCCAAATTGTAGATCGTTCTAGCCCTCCTTTTCCGTCCACATTCATATACGTGTTGATGAATCTAGACACATATATGAACCACATCCATAGAATAGTGTGTGTATCTATTCAAATGCTAGAACACTTACAATTTGGATAGTGTATCTATTCATATACATGTTGATGAATCTAGACACATATATGAACCACATCCATAGAATAGTGTATGTATCTATTCAAATGCTAGAACAACTTACAATTTGGAACGGAGGGAGTATGCAGCAAGAACAAGTATTCATGTTATGTAATTTAGTAACCCATTGCTGGTCACTTAAACAGAACTAGCAGGGTGTCCGTGCTTTGCTATGGAACATGCAATGTTATGTGTTATCTTATTATTAGAGAGGAGATGGAGGACGTTGAGTTGTGTTTGGATTCTAAATTGGTGCTAATTCTGTTGTCGTAGGAAGTTGACGGTGCTGGGAGATCAAGCACTTACGATCGCCTCTCTGAGATGCAGGGCCAAGCTTGGCAATACCCTTGAGCCAGAATCTATCGTCAGCAATTTTTAAGGAAACAAAGGGTTAGTTTGAACGATAATACTATCCGGCGCCATGCAGTGTAGCTCTGCCGCAATGTTGGCTGGCTGTTGAGAAAGACGCCAAATGCAACCTCGACCAAATGCCTACGACAGCTAACACACAGTCAGATATCATAATTGTTACAAAGTTAGAATTAAGGCGAGTGGACATTTTTTCCCAGTGGATGGTAGGCTTGTCGAATCTAACGCTAGGTATAGATGTCGAAACATGACGGACTCACCCGGTGGCCCGTAGTACAGCATGCTTTTGGTCCAGCTATGCCTAGTGCGTTGGCAACTTGGTATGGCTTGACAGCCTAGGCTGGTCACATCCTGATTTTCTATTATATCAATATATACTTTTGTACCATACTATATGAAACAGGATGCCAACCAACTTGGCACAAATGAAACAACGTTCTGCTGGTTAGCCCAGGCTTATGCGCACTGGGAGCGTGGGGGTTTGAATCCCAGGCGTGTCCTCTGATTTGTGCTATTTTTTGCGTACAAGGCGAAGGGGTCTCCAAGGGGAGCATGCGAACGCGAAAGCGGCAGAAGGATCGGGTCGGGGAACGCACAAACTCCCTCTTTAAAGGAGTGGAGAAATGCAATATAAATATAAAAACGTACCCACGGAGCTAAGCTGCAAAAAATGCACTAGCATGCGCTTACCTGACTAGGTACTGAGCCAAATTTGTACCCCCATCCACAGCAATTAACTTTTAGTGTCAGCACACAATTAGATTATATATTAGCACTAGACACAAACATCAGGAACAATGTCTATAAGAAGAATCAGTACCTCTTCTGGAGTTAAAGGGCACTTTCCAATGAGCCTTCTTTCCCTGTAGTCAGGTGTGTTTCCTGGAAAATATTTGCCCCAATACCTCAACAGCAATGGAAAATATTTGTTCCGATGCCTCAACAGGATTTCCTGTTCTTCAGGTGTGAATATGTCGAAGCACCTGCAGTATTCATTTTGGAAGTAAGGTCTGTTCATGTCTAGCAACACAAAAACGAAATTGCATCCCAAGACATGCAAGTAATAACCACTGCATATAACAGATTTTCATGTATAGGTTATCAACAATAGTGAGAAGTAATGAATCAAATAGAGAATAGTTTTCTAAAATTCTAGTATCAAGGATTGAAAATGGCCACTATAACTTCATCTTAACAATTTGATACCTATGAATGACTAAATGTTATGAGTTCCACGTAAGGGCCATGTTTGGCCCCCGTCAAAGACTTTCCTAAGCCTACAACAACAAAGCCTTTTTAGTCCCAAATAAGTTGGGGTATAGGCACTTTCCTAAGCCTACTACAGAAAAAAAAAGATCCAGAGATAAGCTTCTGTATCAATGGATACACTTCAGCATTAAGCAATCATACACTATGGTTTGACCAAAGTCTTACCCAGCATATGCAAGCACATCCAGCTCAAACCGAAGATGAATTGACATGAAATGGCCTTCTGAATGGAGCTTATTCGCTATATCACTACTTGTTTTCATGATACTTGGCTTAAATCGTAGTGCGTGATAATTCACCCTGCATCTCAATCTCTGGAACTCTGGATCATCAATTTTTTCTGCCAAACGGTGTGAAAATGGAGTTAAATATATTGCACCATACTTCCTTAGTCTCTCCAAAGCAGTTGTTCTGTACCAAGTAACGGGTGCATCTCTAGGAGGTAAAATCTGCAAGGACAAAAAGTGTTCCATAAGTGTAGAATATCCAGAAAAAAATTGACTTTTCAAAGATAGAAAAAGTTACTTTAGTACAGCTAAATTTAGTGTCCTACTGTGCTCTGAATATATTCACCTTATATGCTTTGAGCTTCTTGGTCTTTCCTTGTGCAGTGATTTTTGGAATGCTCATGACAATTCGAACATCATATTTCAATGTGTTGATGAAGTGGGGAACATCATATATATCTACAAAACCACTGGTCCCATACATAAATGGAAAAAAATAAGTAAACACCAACCAAGAACAATATTCTGGATCATTCAACGTAAACAAGGTGAACAAGAAGGTAATTACAAAGCCAGAGAAGAAGTTAACTCAATATAAATGTAGAAAATGAGACCTCATTATAATTACCAAATAAAGTATCTTGCAAGTAGTGCAGCATACTAACATGCAATGGCCACCTTACCATTTGAAAACCATAGTCAGGTATTTTAACTCTTAGTTTTGGGTTTGTCCAACTGATTTTCACCATAACTTCTAACATCTTCAAAATGGCATTACCCAAAAACGAAAATAAGGATTTCAAATTGGGTCAATAATATCTGCATTGTTAGAATGTTTGACAGAAAAGTTTCAGTTTTTACAACTTAGCTCACAATTCATTTTCTAGTAATACTATGAACAAATTTCAGGAAGGATGCTGAAAAGGTGACATAAGGGTTCGTAGACTATAATGTAACTGCAAAAATTCCTCCTAGAGTCCTATAACAATGAACTCATCTTAAGATTCTTAACTGTAAAAGTTCCTCCTACAGTCCTACTATAACAATTAACAAACTAATCTTTCCAAACAAATTCTAACCCTGCAAATTTTAATAAATTAATTTATATAGACACCTTTTCAGCATTCTAGAAGTATGCTACTTTCCAATAACCTGACTAGTGGTTACGAAGTGCTAATTATCTACTATCACCTGGACCCAAATACTTCTACAAAGTTAATCAACATGACTACATAAAACACATGGATTATGTCAATATCTTATGGTAATACCAAGTACATTAGGCATAAAAAGCACTTTGGGGGGGGGGGGGGGGCTGCTTTTACTTTGTTGGAAGAAAAAAATACTGCTCAAACAGAAGGAATAATAAAGAGCACAGGTTTTGTGGTAACTTTGCATGCAATGATCTTCCTGCATCATAGACATTTCAGACAGACGTACCTCTCATCGTGCCAAAATGAATTTGTGTCTAACTCTGGCAGCACTAGTGTAGCATTCATGATTCGTGCTACGACAACAGCATTACATATCTACAAAATCAAGGCAGAAGTAATCTTAAATCTCTCAGCTATGTTGCCATGAATACACAAAACTTGCATGGTTAACTATGCTACTTTAGAGACAGTTTTTTATATTAGTCATACTGCACTGCGTTGTTGGGTCAAGCCGCCGTTGCACCAGACACGCAAGTACCCATTGCTCTCAGATTCAGCTGGTGGGGCTGCAAGTAGAGAGATTGCATTTCAGAATTTCATTTTGCCATCACTCAGAATGGCATAGGACTGGATAAACTTACGAGGCCAACAGATGCGTGGTGCAGAAGATGCTCTCCAACCATTTGAATCTACGGTTCTCCACAACTCATTTGCAACAACATCCTTGAGTAGTAGCACTGATATCAGTACAAGATATAGTTTGATAGAAAATTCAAATAAATGTTGTACATACAATTCAATTCCATGCATATAGCATAACTCAATCAGTGATGCACCAAAAATTTGTCTCAGACAAATTGGGCCATTTATTTTTAACATTATTCCTTATATGATGCATAGATCCATACGTTGTGCTGACTTGATTTTAATAGTTATGTATCAAATCCTTACTCCAGTCTTTTCATCAGAATCAATAAACAGTAGTGATGCATCGATGCATCACTTCCCTAACAGCCTACAGCTAGCAAAACTGAGGTTATGAAACATCATGTGCCAACTGTCAATTTTACAAATGCCCTTACATTTATGTCGTAACCTGCTGGCCTGCGTCAATGTTTACAGGTCTACTATAATGCAGTAAACTAATTGTTTATGTTTCTCAGTTTTTCACAGGAACAGTAAGCTACATCCTTGGGGGTGCTGATTAAGCAAAATAATAGTTATGGAGAAGTTGGATCTCACACAACTTTGGAAAGAACTATCGCAACTTACTGCAGTCTGCAGGTAAGCCCATCAGTAATACTCTGTAACCATATTAGGTGCTTCTGCGTTGGATACAGTTTACAATCTTGCTTACAATCTCTTGAACAAGGAGTATGTATTTGTTACATATATATTATAGCAACTTTTCCATCCGTTTCAAACAACATGATTCATGCTTATTGCTTAGGCATATACACTGCCCAATTATGTCAATTTTTGCAGAATAGTTCGTTTTAGATGGTCCATTAGAGATTTTCTTTGCAAAGTACCTTGGTTAGCACCAGCACCTGCATAGCCATAGCCTCTCACCTTTCACTCTTAACTCTCATGACATTGCTATCGGTCTTCTCTCCAGTGGCAAGCAGAACAAACAGCACAACGAAATCACTATAGAAACAAGCATGAGTGACGCGAGCACACCTGGACCCTGTAGGTGCTGAGGAGGCCAACGGAGAAGGACGACCAGAGGCAGATGGTGCCTGTGACCAGTGCCGTTACAGCTAGCCACAGCAGTGCCGATCCACGGTGCCGGCGCAGTAACGTCTCTCTGCCGAGGGCCCTGCGAGGTTCGCCGAACCAATCGAATCAGCAGCACAAAGTAGACCACAATTAAAAAAATAGCGGGAAATAAATTGGGGGCGGATTGCCGCTGGAAGCAGGCGGCTCACCTGCGCATTGGGATCAGGTGTCTAGGATTTGGTCGTGCCGCGTGCGAGGGGTTCGGATCTTGACGGAGGCGAGAGCTGCGGCAGGTGGTGGACTAGGGTAGGCCTAATAAAAAAAATTCAATACGCTATAGGGTAAAAACAATACACAATTCGGTAATACACCAGCATAATATAATTTTCCAACAATTCGGATATAAAGTATCTGGAAAGGTCTCATAACCTCGCCAATCCAACAAAATAGTTGAAAACTTGCTCAAATGGCATCTCGATTTCAGTAAGGCACAGTTCACACTTCCACAATCCCTAAAATGGCATCTCAATTTCACAACCCCTAATCACAGATCACAATCCCTAAGGCGCGTATCATAGATGCGTAAGCTCAAATGCACATGAACAGAACTCACCAAGATTTAGGACTTACGGTTAGGGACTTAGGGGAAGGAGGCTCGGTCGGCGGCGCAACACCAAGTCACGAGCAATCTGTCCAAATCGAAACACGAGGTTACCAGCGAGAGGAAGCGGACGACGGCGCAACTCGCTGCAGGGCGTTGGGCATCGGCAGCCGTTCGACGGTGGGTGCGGGACAGCGGCGCTCGCTGCAGGGCACGAGTCGCGCGACTTCGCCAGGCGGCGACGCTCGCTGCACGGCGCCTGGCGACGGTGCTCGCAGTCGCTAGGGATTGGGGGCGGCCTGGCGGCGAAGGTCCCTGTCGCTGGGGGTTGGGGTGGCGGCTAGGGTGAACCGGTGAAGAACGAAGCTGAATAGCAAAGTGCGAAACACTGGCGGCTGACCACGGGGTACGGCGCTATCTCCCACCATTCCTCTCCCAAATCCACTGTTCGCACTTTCTATTCATATTTAAATACCTTCTCTTCAATTATTCTTGGGAAATTTGGATCCATACCATTAAAAGATCACCACTTTGGATCCATACCATTATTATCTCACTTACATGTGGGTCCACATGAGTCAATGACATGTGGGGTTCATGGTATATATCTAAAGTTTGGATCTTTTAATGGTATAGATCCAATTGTTCCATTATTCTTCCTCTATTTCTCCTCCTCTCCAACCATTCTCTCTATTCAGTTCCTCTTTAATCTTTAACTGAGCTATTTGCTTTTTATATATCAGTTTTCAGAGTTTTAAAAAATATTATCAATTATCATATTTATACTACTGTAATACACATTGTTATCTGCTAATTAAACTTGAAAATGATTAATTTCGCAATTATTTTCATTGATTAGTGAACAGGGGAGATTACCTTTCTAGGGGGAAATGAGTCTCTCATCGGCGTGAGGGAGAGGGGGAGGGGGTGCCGTTGGAGGCGAGGGGGTCTGGTCAAGGCACCGTATGGTCGATAGGGTGAGGGAGCCGATGAACCCTTGAGATCGCCTCAGCATCCTCACGGGACTCACCACTCACGGGCTCACCGACTATCTCCAGCTATTTACTCGTCCTCATGCCCATATTCAAACTACATTTTGCGAACAGTGCAGTCTACAGTGAAAAACAGTGCAAACAGTGCTTTTGGGTAAACTATGGCTAGACTGCTACATACGGTCACGGCCGCCCTGGGCGACAGTCGAGGAACCGCTCGGCCTCATTAGGGTTACGCTCTTTTACATGTCGATATTGGCGGGTATGAAATTAAATTTGGTTCAGTACTAAATTAGTCATAGTATTGAAATGAGATGTAATTTTAATTCTATTATTTGGATGTCACTGAATTGGAGTTTAGAATTGTGGGGTCTAATTCCATGCAGTTCAAAGGGGTGACGCTCTGTACCGAGAGAGGAAGTTTCTAGTTATAGTCCAATTCCAGAAAATTGGGTCTCTGATTCCAAATCAAAATTCCATGTGCAACTAAACAATAGAATTCAAAAAAGCCAATTCCAATTCCTAATTTTGTGCTTCAATGTCTACGTCCAAATGGAGTATTAGGGTAATTGAGACCTACATCTCTATCCCTCCTCTGTCTCTATCTCTGCTATATATTCTCTACTATTTATTAAAAACGTAAGGGGTAGTCTGACTCCGTGGTTCTGTCTCCCCTCATTCTGCCCACACCGGCTGACAGGTGTCCCCCTGTCCTCTGCTCCGCACCGTCAAGCTCCCAGGTCTCCAGCCGATCCTCCCTGTGCCTAGGGATGACAATTTGACCCGTGGATTCTGAAAGGGAAATGTGCCCTTGGGCCATTTCTAAGTATTTTGGTGATTTAGTGTCCAACACAAGTGCTTAAATGATAAACTATGTCAAATGGTGGATATGGTGCAAATCAATACAAAGGTATGATTCTAGACTTAGTACATTGGTTTTTGTGTACTAACATGGTTGTCTAAGTGCTAGAATCAAAGAAAATACAATTGGAAAAGCTTGGCTCGAAGCGGCCAAGACTCTGCGCAGTCTGGGTGCACCGGACTGTCCGGTGGTGCACCGGACAGTGTCCGGAGGTGCACCGGACAGTGTCCGGTGCGCCAGGCTGGCGGCTGTCAACTGGCTGCTCTCGGGACTTCGTCGGTGGCGTACGGCTAAAATTCACCAGACTGTCCGGTGTGCACCGGACTCTCCTATGAGCCAACAGTCGGCCGGGCCAACGGTCAGCCGCGTGATCCGCGCGCGACGCGTGGCAGAGCTAACGGTCAGAAGGGGGCACCGGACAGTGTCCGGTGCGCCAACGGTTCTAAACTGCCAACGGTCGGCTTCACCAAAGAAGGAAAGAAATACGCACCGGACACTGTCCGGTGGTGCACCAGACTGTCCGGTGCGCCAGGCGACAGAAGGCAAGAATTGCCTTCTTGGAATGCTCTCAACGGCTCCTAACTGCCTTGGGGCTATAAAAGGGACCCCTAGGCGCATGGAGGAGTACACCAAGCATCCTTTGAGCATTGTTGATCACTCACACTTAATTCTTGCACACTTGTTCGACATTCTTAGTGATTTGAGCTCTGTTCTAGTGAGAACCTTGAGATATTGTGTTGAGCTCAAGTCTTGGTCTTTTGTGTGCGTATTTGTTGTGGTTTTGAGTGTGTCGTTTCCCTCCCTTACTCTAGTGCTTCATTTTGGTTCTTATTGTAAGGGCGAGAGACTCCAAGTTGTGGAGATTCCTCGCAAACGGGAAAGAGTAAAGTAAAGAAGATCACCGTGGTATTCAAGTTGATCATTGGATCACTTGAGAGGAGTTGAGTGCAACTCTCGTCCGTTGGGACGCCACAACGTGGAGTAGGCAAGTTTTGTACTTGGCCGAACCACGGGATAAATCCTCGTGTCTCTTGTGCTTGTCCTTACTGTGTTTATTGTGTCTCACAAGAGAACTCCTCTCTAGCCACCTGGCCTTATTGTGCTAACGCCTAATCAAGTTTTGTTGGATTAAGTTCAAGTTTTTACAGGATCACCTATTCACCCCCCCCCCCCCCTCTAGGTGCTCTCAATTGGTATCGGAGTCGTTCTCTTCAAGAAAGGGACTAATCGCCCGAAGAGATGGATCCTAAGGGCAAGGGTATGGTGGTCAATGATAAGGAGAAGGAGTCCTTCGTCAATGATCCAAAGGATGACAAGCCTACTGACTCAGGCTCGGGCCACAAGAGAAAAGACGGGAGGAAGAAGAAAACAAGGCGCATCAAGGAGATAGTCTACTACGACAGCGACGAATCTTCCTCTTCCCAGAAGGACGACGACAACGACTACGAGAAAAAGAAGACGGTTAATTCAAACTTTTCCTTTGATTATTCTCGTATTCCGCAAAGTTCCAATGCTCATTTGCTTTCCATTCCCCTCGAACCCCCCCCCCCCCCCACTTTGATGGAGAGGACTACGGATTTTGGAGTCACAAAATGCGTAGCCACCTGTTCTCTCTCCATCCAAGTATATGAGAGATAGTAGAAAATGGAATGCACTTTGACAGTATGGATAGTCCCATGTTCATTAATGAGCAAATTCACAAAAATGCACAAGCTACTATTGTTCTTCTAGCTTCATTGTGCAGGGATGAATATCATAAGGTGAGCGGCTTGGATAATGTCAAGCAGATTTGGGACACCCTCAAGATCTCACATGAGGGGAACGACGTCACCATGCTCACCAAAATTGAGTTGGTGGAGGGTGATCTTGGGAGATTCGCAATGATCAGGGGCGAGGAGCCAACCCAAACATACAACCGGCTAAAGACCCTCGTCAACAAAATAAGGAGCTATGGAAGCACGCGATGGACGGACCACGACATTGTCCGCCTAATGCTAAGGTCTTTTACTGTCCTTGATCCACATCTTGTGAACAATATTCGTGAGAATCCTAGGTACACCAAGATGACGCCCGAGGAGATACTTGGAAAGTTCGTAAGCGGGCAAATGATGATCAAGGAGGCTAGATACGTTGATGATGCATTGAATGGCCCAATCCAAGAGCCTCAAACTATTGCTCTCAAGGCAACGAGGAGCAAGGAGGCGCTACCTAGCAAGGTGGCGCAAGTTGAGGCGACCGGGCTTAATGATGAAGAAATGGCCCTCATCATCAAGCGTTTCAAGACGGCGCCAAGGGGTCGCAAGGAGCATCCCAACAAGACCAAGACGAAGGGGAAGCGCTCATGCTTCAAATGTGGTAAGATTGGTCATTTTATCGCTAATTGTCCCGATAATGATAGTGACCAGGAACAAGGGAACAAGAGGGAAAAAAAGAAGTCTTACAAGAAGGCTAAGGGCGAGGCACACCTTGGCAAGGAGTGGGACTCGGATTATTCGTCGTCCGACTCCGACAACGAAGGACTCGCCGTCGCCGCCTTCAATAAGTCGGACCTCTTCCCAAACGAGCATCACACCTGCCTCATGGCAAGGGAAAATAAGGTAAGTACTCATAATACTAGTACTTACGCTTCCTCGAGTGATGAAGAATCTAGCGATGATGAAATAGACTACTCATGTTTATTCAAGGGCCTAGATAGAACTAAGGTTGATAAGATTAATGAATTAATTGATGCCTTAAATGATAAGAATAGGTTATTAGAAAAGCAAGAGGATCTCTTGTATGAAGAACATGATAAGTTTGTAGAGGCACAAAAATCTCTTGCTTTAGAAATTAAAAGAAATGAAATGCTTTCTTGTGAATTGTCTACATGCCATGACTCTATTTCTAGCTTAAAGAGCATAAATGATGATTTGAATGCTAAGTTAGAAATAGCTAATAAATCAATATCTTGTGTAGAACATATTGTAGTTTGCAATAGGTGTAAAGATTTTAATGTTGATGCTTGTAGTGAACACCTAGTTTCAATCTCTAAATTGAATGATGAAGTGGCTAGTCTTAATGCCCAACTTAAGACTAGCAAGAGTGAATTTGACAAACTAAAATTTGCAAGGGATGCCTACACGATTGGTAGACACCCCTCAATTAAGGATGGTCTTGGCTTCAAGAGGGAAGTCAAGAACTTAACAAGCCATAAGGCTTCCATCTCCGCCAAGGAGAAAGGGAAGGCCCCTGTGGCTAGTAATGCTCAAAAGAACCATGCTTTCATGTATCATGATAGGAGACATTCTAGGAATGTTTATAGAAGTTATGATGCTTTTAATTCTCATGCCATGATTGCTTCTAGTTCTTATATTATGCATGATAGAAATTTGGCTAGGAAAAATGTTGTTCATCATATGCCTAGAAGAAATATTGTTCATGTTCCTAGGAAAGTAATGAATGAACCTTCTACAATCTATTATGCTTGCAATACTTCCTTTGCTATTTGTAGAAATGATAAGAAGGTAATTGCTAGGAAATTAGGGCCAAATGTAAGGGAGACAAGACTTGCATTTGGGTCCCTAAGACCATTGTAACTAACCTTGTAGGACCCAACATGAGCTGGGTACCTAAGACCCAAGCCTAAATTTGCCTTGCCAGGTTTATGCATCCGGAGGCTCAAGCTGGATTATCGACAGCGGATGCACAAACCACATGACGGGGGAAAAGAGGATGTTCTCTTCCTACGTCAAGAACAAGGATCCCCAAGATTCAATCATATTCGGTGATGGGAACCAAGGCAAGGTGAAAGGGTTAGGAAAAATTGCTATTTCATCCGAGCACTCTATTTCTAATGTGTTCTTAGTTGAGTCGCTTGGATATAACTTGTTGTCTGTAAGTCAACTTTGTAATATGGGATATAATTGTTTATTCACAAATGTAGATGTGTCTGTCTTTAGAAGAAGTGATGGTTCATTAGCTTTTAAGGGTGTACTAGACGACAAACTTTATTTAGTTGATTTTGCAAAAGAGGAGGCCGGTCTAGATGCATGCTTAATTGCTAAGACTAGCATGGGCTGGCTATGGCATCGCCGTTTAGCACATGTGGGGATGAAGAACCTTCACAAGCTTCTAAAGGGAGAACACGTGATAGGTCTAACTAATGTAACTTTCGAAAAAGTTAGACCTTGTGCAGCTTGTCAAGCAGGTAAACAGGTGGGAAACTCTCATCATGTCAAAAATGTGATGACAACATCAAGACCCCTGGAGTTACTTCATATGGACCTCTTCAGACCCGTCGCCTATCTAAGCATAGGAGGAGGTAAGTATGGTCTTGTTATAGTTGATGATTTTTCCCGCTTCACTTGGGTATTCTTTTTGCAGGATAAATCTGAAACCAAGGGACCCTCAAGCGCTTCTTAAGGAGGGCTCAAAATGAGTTTGAGCTCAAGGTGAAGAAGATAAGGAGCGACAACGGGTCCGAGTTCAAGAACCTTCAAGTGGAGGAGTATCTTGAGGAGGAAGGAATCAAGCACGAGTTCTCCGCTCCCTATACACCACAACAAAATGGTGTGGTAGAGAGGAAGAACAGGACGCTACTAAACATGGCAAGGACGATGCTTGGAGAGTTCAAGACCCCCGAGCGGTTTTGGTCGGAAGCCGTGAACACGGCTTGCACTACAGGAATTCACTTAATTCCCGTCGGCCAGAAACCGACGGGAATAAGCCTAAACCGACGGGAATTACTTATTCCCGTCGGTTTTCAGCCGCCAGGCGTCCCTTGTCGGGGATAAGTTTATCCCCGTCGGCGGCTGACGGGAATTATTAATTCCCGTCGGCCACTAACTAGCCGACGGGAATTAAGGCTAACTCCCGTCGGTTCCCTAGGCCAACGGGAGTTATTAATTAATTCCCGTCGGTTCCCTAGGCCAACGAGAGTTATTAATTAATTCCCGTCGACCCTACGTGGCCGACGGGAATTAACTGGGCCGACATGCGTTATTAGTTAATTCCCGTCGGTTCGACCATAGCCGACGGGAATTAACTGGGCCGACGAGAATTACCCTATACTGCTACAAAAACAGCACTAAATTAGGTGACTATTTCTGCACACATAACGTATATCACACATAACATAAATCACAGATAACAGCCACATTACAAACACATGCATTCATAATAAAATCACGCATTACAAACATAACATCCACCAACATTTCAACTATAAGTTCAACCACCACATCGAGTCAACGAGTACGACATAGTATTGAAATATAAGTACGACATATGTTCAAGTACGACCAAGAGTCAACGAGTTAAGAAACATGTTCAAGTGTTTAGAGATAACCACCACTTGGGTGGTTAGAGCTTTGACCGCTGCCGCCACCACTACCAGGAGGAGGGAACGCGAAGAGCGAGTCAACAAATCCAGTCCCTGCTGCGGGATCAGACCCACTACCATCCGCTTCGGGCGTAACCTATGCAAGTTAGCAAATATCATCACGTTAAATGCAAATATAAAAAAAGTATACAAGTATATAAATTAATGGAGAGTTATCAAACGTACCCTATCTCCAGGTGCAGATATATGTGTCGGAGGGGTGGTGAACTGTGGTGGTGGAACTGGTGTGTTTGCAAATTGGCTCCATTGTGGTGGCGGTGGAAAATTTGATGTCATGCCCTGTTGCTGCATTAACTGTTTGTCGGGGACCATAATTAGGGGTACCCTCAAGGCTCCTAATTCTCAGCTGGTAACCCCCATCAGCATAAAGCTGCAAAGGCCTGATGGGTGCGATTAAGTCAGGGATCAGTCCATTCGAGCGACTCGATCACGCCTCGCCCGAGCCTAGCCTCGGACAAGGGCAGCCGACCCCGGAGGATTTCCGTCTCGCCGGAGACCCCCCTCCAACGGCGAACATATTTCTGGCTCGCCCGAGGCCCTACCTTCGCTAAGAAGCAACCCTGACCAAATTGCCGCACCAACCGACCAAATCGAGCATTTAATGCAAAGGTGGCCTGACACCTTTATCCTGACGCGCGCCCCCCAGCCGGCAGAGCCGAAGTGACCGCCGTCACTTCGCCGCTCCACTGACCGATCTGGCAGGAGGACAGCGCCGCCTGCGCCACTCCGACTGCGGTGCCACTTGACAGAGTGAGACTGACAGGCAGTCAGGCCCTGCCGAAGGCATCATAGGAAGCTCCGCTCCGCCCGACCCAGGGCTCAGACTCGGGCTAAGTCCCGGAAGACGGCGAACTCCGCTCCGCCCGACCCAGGGCTCGGGCTCGGGCTAAGTCCCGGAAGACGGCGAACTCCGCTCCGCCCGACCCAGGGCTCGGACACGGGCTAAGTCCCGGAAGACGACGAACTCCGCTCCGCCTGACCCAGGGCTCGGACTCGGGCTCAGCCCCGGAAGACGATGAACTCTGCTTCGCCCGACCCAGGGCTCGGACTCGGGCTCAGCCCCGGAAGACGATGAACTCCGCTCCGCCCGACCCAGGGCTCGGACTTGGGCTCAGCCCTAGAAGACGACGAACTCCGCCTCGCCCGACCCAGGGGCTCGGACTCGACCTCGACCACGGAAGACAGACTCGACCTCGGCCTCGGAGGAGCTTCCACCTCGCCCAACCTAGGGCGTAGACCAGCCACGTCAACAGAAGGCGCCATCATCACCCTACCCCGAGCTGACTCGGGCCGCAGGAAACGAGACCGGCGTCCCATCTGGCTAGCTCCACCGGATAGGCAATGATGGCGCCCCGCGTACCCTGTGACGGCGGCGGCTCTCAGCCCCCTTACGGAAGCAAGAGGACGTCAGCAAGGACTCAACCGCTCCGACAGCTGTCCCTCCGCCAGGCTCCATCGCTCCTCTGACGGCCACGACATCACACCAGCTGGGTGCCAAAATCTCTCCGGCTGCCACAACGGCGTGTACTTAGGGCGCTAGCTCTCCTCCGCTAGAACTGTAGCACTCTGCTACACCCCCCATTGTACACCTGGATCCTCTCCTTGCGCCTATAAAAGGAAGGACCAGGGCCCTCTTAGAGAAGGTTGGCCGCGCGGGGACGAGGACGAGACAGGCGCTCGCTTGGGGCCGCTCGCTCCCTCTCCCACGTGGACGCTTGTAACCCCCTACTGCAAGCGCACCCGACCTGGGCGCGGGACGAACACGAAGGCCGCGGGATTCCCACCTCTCTCACGCTGGTCTCCGGCCGCCTCGCTCTCCCCCCTTCGCGCTCGCCCTCGCGCTCGACCCATCTGGGCTGGGGCACGCGGCGACATTCACTCGTTGGCCCAGGGACCCCCCCGGTCTCGAAACGCCGACAGTTGGCGCGCCAGGTAGGGGCCTGCTGCGTGTTGACGAACAGCTTCCCGTCAAGCTCCAGATGGGCAGTCTCCAGCAACTTCTCCAACCCGGGACGGTGCTCCGTTTCGGGAGTCTTGAGTTCATGTCCCTCGACGGCAGCTACGACATGATACTCCTTCCACCGCCGCGCGACGACGACAACGGCGGCCAGCGGCCCGCCCGCCGGCGGCGGAATCGACGACGTCTTCCCCGCGTGGTGGAAGAACAACCTTCGAGCTCATCCCGCCCTCTTCCCCGCCAACGGAGGGGAAGGCAGGGCAGCCAAGGCCAAGCAGGAGGCAGCGTCTCGTCGGCTGTCGAGCGAGTCGACAGCGCCGGCACCCCAACGGGGGGCGCACCGGGTATCGACTTCGCGCTTGAGACGAAGACGAGCGCCGACTCCCCGCGACACGCCAATCCCGAGCAAGCGGACGACGCCGGCACGCTCACGAAAAGCTTGCTGGACGTCACCCTCGTACCTGAGACGACGGTGCAGTCAGTCCCCGACGTGACTTTATCGCCGCTCGTCGACCAAGAGGTACCGACCGATTCCCATCCCACGTCATTTGGATTCAGCCTCAACCCGCCTAGCGACCTCGCTTTGGCGGGCGCTCTCGTAGAGGCGAGTCCAAACCCTCTGGGGTTTCGCATGCGGTCGCCTTGGGACCGGCTGACGGACGTCTCGACCTACGGGCCCTCTGGGTCCGAGGAAGACGACGAGCCCAGCATCTGTTGGGATTTCTCTGGACTTGGCAACCCCAGTGCCATGCGGGACTTCATGACCGCATGTGACTACTGCCTCTCCGACTGTTCCGACGGTAGCCACAGCCTTGGCGACGAGGACTGCGGCCCAAGCCGCGAATGTTTCCACGTCGATCTAGGGGTCCCTCCGAAGGCAATCATCTCGGCATGCCGGAGGACGGTGATCTCCCTAGGCCAGTGCCCCGCGTTGACATCCCACGGGAGCTAGCTGTGGTCCCCGTTCAGGCGGGGGGCCATGACCCACAGCTCGAGCAAATCCGCGGGGCGCAGGCCAGGCTCGACGAGGGAGCAGGGGCGCTTGAGCCGATCCGCCGGGACGTCGGGCAGGCATGGGCGGGCCAACCCCCGGCCGGAGAAATACGTCATCTGCCCCAGGGTTTCCAGCACCGCGTCGCCGACGACGTCAGGGTCAGGCCGCCACCCGCATCTAGTGGGGTCGTCCAGAACCTGGCTGCAGCAGCGATGCTTCTCCGCGCGATGCCGGAGCCATCAACCACCGAGGGCCGGTGAATCCAGGGGGAGCTCAAGAATCTCCTGGAAGGCGCCGCGGTCCGACGGGCCGAGAGCTCTGCCTCCCGAAGGCAGGGGTACCCCTCGGAACCTCATGTCGCGACTTCCCGATTCATGCGGGAAGCCTCGGTCTGCACCGGGCGCACGCGCAACACCGCGCCTGCGGCCCCGGGCCGCCTCGGCAACGAGCACCATCGCCGCGACCGTCGGGCCCACCTCGACGAGAGGGTGCGCCGAGGCTACCACCCCAGGCGTGGGGGACGCTACGACAGCGGGGAGGATCGGAGTCCCTCGCCCGAACCACCCGGTCCGCAGGCCTTCAGCCGGGCCATCCGACGGGCATCGTTCCCGACCCGGTTCCGATCCCCGACTACTATCACAAAGTACTCGGGGGAGACGAGACCGGAACTGTGGCTCGCGGACTACCGTCTGGCCTGCCAACTGGGTGGAACGGACGATGACAACCTCATCATCCGCAACCTCCCCCTGTTCCTCTCCGACACCGCTCGCGCCTGGTTGGAGCACCTGCCTCCGGGGCAGATCTCCAACTGGGACGACCTGGTCCAAGCTTTCGCCGGCAATTTCCAGGGCACGTACGTACGCCATGGGAATTCCTGGGACCTCCGAAGCTGCCGGCAGCAGCCGGGAGAGTCTCTCCGGGACTACATCCAGTGGTTCTCGAAGCAGCGCACCGAGCTGCCCAACATCACCGACTCGGATGTCATCGGCGCGTTCCTCGCCGACACCACCTGTCGCGACCTGGTGAGCAAGTTGGGTCACAAGACCCCCTCCAGGGCGAGCGAGCTGATGGACATCGCCACCAAGTTCGCCTCCGGCCAGGAAGCGGTCGAGGCTATCTTCCGGAAGGACAAGCAGCCCCAGGGCCGCCCACCGGAAGATGCTCCCGAGGCGTCGACTTAGCGCGGCGCCAAGAAGAAAGCCAAGAAGAAGTCGCAAGCGAAACGCGACGCCGCCGACGCGGACCTTGTCGCCGCCGCCGAGTACAAGAACCCTCAGAAACCCCCCGGAGGTGCCAACCTCTTCGACAAGATGCTCAAGGAGCCGTGCCCCTATCACCAGGGGCCCGTCAAGCACACCCTTGAGGAGTGCGTCATTCTTCGGCGCCACTTCCACAGGGTCGGGCCACCCGCGGAGGGTGGCAGGGCCCACGACAACGACAAGAAGGAAGATCACCAAGCAGGAGAGTTCCCCGAGGTCCGCGACTGCTTCATGATCTACGGTGGGCAAGCGGCGAATGCCTCGGCTCGGCACCGCAAGCAAGAGCGCCGGGAGGTCTGCGCGGTGAAGGTGGTGGCGCCAGTCTACCTAGACTGGTCCGACAAGCCCATCACCTTCGACCAAGCCGACCACCCCGACCACGTGCCGAGCCCGGGGAAATACCCGCTCGTCGTCGACCCCGTCATCGGCGACGTTAGGCTCACCAAGGTCCTCATGGACGGAGGCAGCAGCCTCAACATCATCTACGCCGAGACCCTCGGGCTCCTGCGTGTCGATCTGTCCTCCGTCCGAGCAGGCGCTGCGCCCTTCCATGGGATCATTCCTGGGAAGCGCGTCCAGCCCCTCGGACAACTCGACCTTCCCGTCTGCTTCAGAACACCCTCCAACTTCCGAAGGGAGACCCTGACGTTCAAGGTGGTCGGGTTCCGAGGAACCTACCACGCGGTACTGGGAAGACCATGCTACGCGAAGTTCATGGCCGTCCCCAACTACACCTACCTGAAGCTCAAGATGCCGGGCCCCAACGGGGTCATCACCGTCGGCCCCACGTACAAACACGCGTTCGAATGCGACGTGGAGTGCGTGGAGTACGCCGAGGCCCTCATCGCCGACCTAGAAAGCCTCTCTAAGGAGGTGCCAGACGTGAAACGTCACGCCAGCAACTTCGAGCCAGTGGAGACGGTTAAGGCCGTCCCCCTCGACCCCAGTGGCAACGCCTCCAAGCAGATCCGGATCGGCTCCGGGCTCGATCCCAAATAGGAAGCAGTGCTCGTCGACTTTCTCCGCGCGAACGCCGACGTCTTCGCGTGGAGTCCCTCGGACATGCCCGGCATACCGAGGGATGTCGCCGAGCACTCGCTGGATATTCGAGCCGGAGCCCGACCCGTCAAGCAGCCTCTGCGCCGATTCGACGAGGAGAAGCGCAGAGCGATAGGCGAGGAGATCCACAAGCTAATGGCGGCAGGGTTCATCAAAGAGGTATTCCATCCCGAATGGCTTGCCAACCCTGTGCTTGTGAGAAAGAAAGGGGGGAAATGGCGGATGTGTGTAGACTACACAGGTCTCAACAGAGCATGTTCGAAGGTTCCCTACCCTCTGCCTCGCATCGATCAAATCGTGGATTCCACTGCTGGGTGCGAAACCCTGTCTTTCCTCAATGCCTACTCAGGGTATCATCAAATCAGGATGAAAGAGTCCGACCAGCTCGCGACTTCTTTCATCACACCCTTCGGCATGTACTGCTATGTCACCATGCCGTTCGGCTTGAGGAATGCGGGCGCGACGTACCAGCGGTGCATGAACCATGTGTTCGGCGAACACATTGGCCGCACGGTCGAGGCCTACGTCGATGACATCGTAGTCAAGATGAGGAAAGCTTCCGACCTCCTTTCCGACCTTGGAGTGGCATTCCTATGTCTCAAGGCGAAAGGCGTCAAGCTCAATCCCGAGAAGTGTGTCTTCGGGGTGCCCCGAGGCATGCTCTTGGGGTTCATCGTCTCCGAGCGGGGCATCGAAGCCAACCCGGAGAAGATCGCAGCCATCACCAGCATGGGGTCCATCAAGGACTTGAAAGGCGTACAGAGGGTTATGGGATGTCTCGCGGCTCTGAGCCGCTTCATCTCACGCCTCGGCGAAAGAGGACTACCACTGTACCGTCTCTTAAGGAAGGCCGAGTGCTTCACTTGGACCCCTGAGGCCGAGGAAGCTCTCGAGAACCTGAAGGCGCTCCTCACAAAGGCGCCTATCTTGGTGCCTCCAGCTGCCGGAGAAGCCCTCTTGGTCTACGTCGCCGCGACCACTCAGGTGGTTAGCGCCGCGATTGTGGTCGAGAGGCAATAAGAAGGGCATGCATTGCCCGTTCAGAGGCCAGTCTACTTCGTCAGCGAGGTACTGTCTGAAACCAAGATCCGCTACCCACAAGTTCAGAAGCTGCTGTATGCAGTGATCCTGACACGGCGGAAGTTGCGACACTACTTCGAGTCTCATCCGGTAACTGTGGTGTCATCCTTCCCCCTGGGGGAGATCATCCAGTGCCGAGAGGCCTCGGGTAGGATTGCAAAGTGGGCAGTGGAAATCATGGGCGTGACAATCTCGTTCGCCCCTCAGAAGGCCATCAAGTCCCAGGTTTTGGCGGACTTCGTGGCCGAATGGGTCGACACCCAATTACCGACGGATCCGATCCAACCGGAGCTCTGGACCATGTTTTTCGACGGGTCGTTGATGAAGACAGGGGCCGGCGCAGGCCTGCTCTTCATCTCGCCCCTCGGGAAACACCTACGCTATGTGCTACGCCTCCATTTCCCGGCGTCCAACAATGTGGCTGAGTATGAGGCTCTGGTCAACGGGTTGCGGATCGCCATCGAGCTAGGGGTCCGGCGCCTCGACGCCCGCGGTGACTCGTAGCTCGTCATCGACCAAGTCATGAAGAACTCCCACTGCCGCGACCCGAAGATGGAGGCCTACTGCGATGAGGTTCGGCGCTTGGAGGACAAGTTCTACGGGCTCGAGCTCAACCACATCGCTCGGCGCTACAACGAGACTGCGAACGAGCTGGCTAAAATAGCCTCGGGCGAACAACGGTTCCCTCGAACGTCTTCTCCCGGGATCTGCATCAACCCTCCGTCAAGATCGACGACACGCCCGAGCCTGAGGCGCCCTCGGCCCAGCCCGAGGTACCCTCGGTCCAGCCCGAGGTACCCTCGGCGCAGCCCGAGGCACCCTCAGCTCGGCCTGAGGCGCCCTCGGTTCAGCCCGAGGTACCCTCAGCCCCCGAGGGTGAGGCGCTGCGCGTCGAGGAGGAGCGAAGCGGGGCCACGCCTGATCGAAACTGGCAGACCCCGTACCTACAATATCTCCACCAAGGAGAGCTACCCCTCGACCGAGCCGAGGCTCGGCGGGTGGCGCGGCGCGCCAAGTCGTTCGTCTTGCTGGGCGATGAGAAGGAGCTCTACCACCGCAGCCCCTCTGGCATCCTCCAGCGATGCATCTCCGCCGCCGAAGGTCAGGAACTCCTGCGAGAGATACACTCGGGGGCTTGCGGCCATCACGCGGCGCCTCGAGCCCTTGTCGGGAATGCTTTCCGACAAGGCTTCTACTGGCCGACGGTGGTGGCCGACGCCACTAGAATTGTCCGCACCTGCGAAGGGTGTCAATTCTACGCAAGGCAAACCCACCTGCCCGCTCAGGCTCTGTAGACGATACCCATCACCTGGCCTTTCGCTGTGTGGGGTCTGGATCTCGTTGCCCCCTTGCAGAAGGCACCCGGGGGCTACACGCACCTGCTGGTCACCATCGACAAATTCTCCAAGTGGATTGAGGTCCGACCTCTAAACATCATCAGGTCCGAGCAGGCGGTGGCGTTCTTCACCAACATCATCCATCGCTTCGAGGTCCCGAACTCCATCATCACCGACAACGGCACCCAGTTCACCGGCAGAAAGTTCTTGGACTTCTGCGAGGATCACCACATCCGGGTGGACTGGGCCGCCGTGGCTCATCCCATGTCAAATGGGCAAGTAGAGCGTGCCAACGGCATGATTCTACAAGGGCTCAAGCCTCGGATCTACAATGACCTTAACAAGTTCGGCAAGCGATGGATGAAGGAACTCCCCTCGGTGGTCTGGAGCCTGAGGACAACGCCGAGCCGAGCCACGGGCTTCACGCCGTTCTTCCTAGTCTACGGGGCCGAGGCCGTCTTGCCCACAGACCTGGAATACGGCTCCCCGAGGACGAGGGCCTACAGCGATCAAAGCAACCAAGCTAGCCGAGAAGACTCGCTGGACCAGTTGGAGGAGGCTCGGGACAAGGCCTTACTACACTCGGCGCGGTACCAGCAGTCCCTGCGATGCTACCACGCCCGAGGGGTCAGGTCCCGAGACCTCCAGGTGGGCGACCTGGTGCTTCAGCTGCGACAAGACGCCCGAGGGCGGCACAAGCTCACGCCCCCCTGGGAGGGGCCCTTCGTCATCGCCAAAGTTCTGAAGCCCGGAACGTACAAGCTGGCCAACAGTCAAGGCGAGGTCTACGACAACACTTGGAACATCCAACAGCTACGTCGCTTCTACCCTTAAGATGTTTTCAAGTTGTTCATATACCTCGCACCCACGCAAAGTTTAGTCATCAAGGAAGGGTCGGCCTCGCCCCGGCAAAGCCCGACCCTCCCTCGGGGGCTAAAAGGGGGGGAACCCCCTCTACGTCGAAATTTTCCTTGAAGAAAGATCTTTTCTGCCAGAATGTCTTTCGTGCTTTTTGACTACTTCGAAAAGTGGATCCTGAAAACGATGGAGTACACGTAAGCAGCCAAGGCTGACCGAGCCGAGGAACTCCTACGCCTCCGGGATACGGATACCTCACTCATCACCTTCTGCGATAAGTGACTCACGTTCGGATAAGTGATTCCGCGGACCGGACAAGTCTTCTCGTTCGGAAGCTCTTCTGCCGAAGCGATCCTTCGGGCCTTCTCGACTGCGTCGGTGACAGAGCCCCATGGACGGGTAAGAGTGCGCGTAAGCGGCAAGGCCGATCGAGCCGAGGGACTCCTACGCCTCTGGGATACGGATACCTCACTCGTCACCTTCCGCGAGAAGCAACTCTCGCTCGCACAAACATCCCTGTTACCGACAAAAAAGTCCGGATACTCGAAACAAGAGGAAAAGAGACGCAACTTTACAATACAACGAGGGTGTGTTTTGGCCTCGGCGGCCGCAAGAAACACACGCTACAAGACGATCCGATCCTGCAGGCTCAGGTCTTGACGCTGGAAAGGGGCGGCAACACCCTCGGCATCGACGACACCTTCGGCGAGGTCCGACCTAGCCTCGGACGGCGACGTGATCCGAGGTCCTCCACCCTGAAGGACGACGTCGTCGCCACGCCCGGGCAATCGCTACCAGGGTCTTCTCCGGGAATTCGGCCCGAGCAGGCGGCTCGGCCGGTCACCCCGGGGCCTCGGCCAACCGTCCTCCAAGGACGTCAGCCCGACCCGAGGCCTCGGCTGGTCAACTCCGGCGTCGATCCCGCTAACGGACGACCCGGTTGGGCTCCGACCAACTAGGTTTCCTTTTCGAGCCAACTCTGCCCCTGTTCATGCTGATATCGCTACCCCAGGCCTCGGCTCATCGAAGAGCGGCCAAGGGGTCCCTTTAACTAAGCTAGAGAAGCCTCGGACAACAAGGCCGACCGAGCCGAGGGATTCCTACGCCTCCGGGATACGGATACCTCACTCGTCACCTTTACACGGGGCGACTCACGCTTGGTGAAGCGGTTCAGACAACCAACAGGCGAGTCTTAGTGCTCGAAAGTGAGGAAAAAACACGGCTCCGTGCCAAAATTACATACATGTTCAGGCCTCGACAGCCACAATGAACAAAAACACTGGCATTCAAAGTGCCATTACAAAACGGAACTCTGGTTCCGTCCCCGCGGGTATGAACAACCTCCACACAGGGGAGCCTGCGGGGCGACGAACGCCGGGGGACCCGCCAGCGACCTCTGTAGCAGCAGCCATGGTCCCAGGACGGTCGCGGCCGCCGGAGGGCTCTCGTTCGCGTTCCCGCTCAAGGGACGCGAACCAGCTATTAAAGCCAAAGAGCGGGCCGCTCCAAAGCGCGCCGGCAGGTCCTCGCTGCCGCCCTCGCCGCGAAAGCGAGGAAGAGGGCGGAATGTTGCATCCTAGCTGGGCAGCAACAGTTCGCCTTCCCCGGCATGGCTGGAGGATGTCTCCTCCGTAGAGCTGGAGGATGTTTGCCACCACCAGAAGCTGGAAGAAGGGATGGCCCTCCGGCCCACGCGGGAAGTAGAGCCCCGGCTCGCCTCGCTCCCCGCCCCAGCGAGGATGACGAACACCCTCGACACTAAGGGCGGGACCGAGATCACAGCCCGGCTTGCCTCTCCCCATCCGGGGGTTGGAGGTCACCGTCTTGGGTGACCGCCGGCGGAGGGATGCAGCCGGGCTGCATGATGAAAATCCTTGAAGCCGAACGATGGCTGAAAGGTACCAACTCCCACGGAGTTGCGTTCCTCCAACGATGAGGCGAAAAGACGGCGGGTATCCCCCATCCCGGGGCTTGGAAGGTGGAAAGACACGATGCATAAGGGAGCGCGAAGACATGGTCGCCTTCCAAAGGGGGCCACCCTCCTTTTAAAAGCGACTCTCCCTACTTGCGCCCCCAACCGTCGCAGGCTGAGTCTTCTCCGACACACTCCAAGGTCCTCCCCTGCGGCGCGGGGGCTGGGTCCCACACGTCATGCAAACCGGCTCAGAGCAGAAGAAGCCAAACCGCCATGCGCGGTGCGCACGACCGCCCAGCGGTTACAAGTGACCCTCCACTTTTGCCCAGACCAACGGGCGAAAGGGGCGGGCAGCCATGCAGGCGGCATGCAACCGCGCCAAGTGGGCGCGCTTCTCCGACTCCCAACACGCCCAGCATGGAGGCCCAGGCCCACGCGTCATGCAACCGGCGCGCCGAATGCTTCGTGCATGCAACTGCACCGCCACTTGCGCCACCACCGTGCCTCCTCGACTGCGGAGCCAATACCGCGACTCGAGACGACCCAGCGCATGACCCAGCGGCGCCAGCCTGGCGCGGCGGTCAACGCGGCCAAAAATAGGCCGGAAGCGATGACGGTGGCAGGCGGGCAGGAGCAGCAGTCACGTCGTCAGCCAAGCTCACGTCCCATCCGGGGGCAGCGAGAGAACCCTCTCTCACGGCGTGAAGACAACGCGCCCGTGTTTCGTCCTCGAACGGCTCGCGCATGCGCAACGGCCGCCCCGCCAACCACTCGCCCCGTCGCATTAACTTCGCGGCGGGACAGGCGGCGCCTCTGGCAGGAGAAGCGGGCGACGCTTCGCCTTCGCCATAATGACCGCATCAGTAAAGGTATGCCGCGTCGTTCGATTTCGTATCCTTTTCCTTTTTTCCTCTTTCTCTCTCTTGTAACAGGGACCGGGAAAGGGGGATACCCCGAAAAGGATCCTTCCCCGGGAAGGAACCAGGCTCCGAGCCTCCCTACTGATCAGAGGTTCGAAGGCTGGCCCCCCGGAAGGGTTCGATAGCCGCCTGAGATCGCGTGGGCCCTACACCCACTACTGGTCAGAGGTTCGAAGGCCGACCCCTCGGAAGGGTTCCACGGCTGCCTCAGGCTATTCGGGCTCCGCGCCCATTACTGATCAGGGGTTCGAAGGCTGGCCCCCGAAGGGTTCACAGCCGCCTCAGACGCCGAGCGAGGGATGACCATGGGTACGTTCGATACATAACCAAGGCTCAGGCTGCGCTCCCGAGGTACCCTAGGACATTTCCGAGACCAGCGGGGACGATCTTGTAACGGAATCCCATCAGAGGGAGGCATCGAGCCCTCAGACCCCGTCGCCAGGGGACCGGGTCCGGCAGATCACCCGCAGGTACTTTTGGGCGTGCCTCTGGGCCCCTAGCCGACCCCTAACGAACGGGGCACGGACGTCCACTCGGATTACCCGCTTGCAGCTCACCGGAGACACCATGTTCGGCGCCCATCGAGGGCAACATGGCGCTTTTCCCCTCCTCCTTGCGGAAAGGCGACGCAGGGGCGTATGTAAAAAAGTCGAGTCTGTCCCTGATCGCCCTCTCGCCCTGTGCAGAGGCTCGGGGGCTGCTCTCGCAAACCCGGCTCCGGCCGAACCGTTGACAGCGTCAACATACCAGCCCGAGAACTTGGGACCCGACCGTACACCCGGGCTACGGCCAGCTCGCATGAGGGAACAACCAGACCAGCTGAAGCATTACGCAAGGCATTAAGACCTCGAAGGAGTGAAACCACTCCTCCGAGGCCTCGGGGGCTACACCCGGCGGGTGCGCTCGCGCGCACCCACCGGAACAAAACGCAACCGAGAAAGGCTGGTCCCCTTGCAAAAAAGTGCGACGACAGCCTCCAAGCGAGTGCTAACACTCCCTTCGAGGCTCGGGGGCTACTGTCGGGGACCATAATTAGGGGTACCCTCAAGGCTCCTAATTCTCAGCTGGTAACCCCCATCAGCATAAAGCTGCAAAGGCCTGATGGGTGCGATTAAGTCAGGGATCAGTCCATTCGAGCGACTCGATCAGGCCTCGCCCGAGCCTAGCCTCGGACAAGGGCAGCCGACCCCGGAGGATTTCCGTCTCGCCCGAGGCCCCCCTCCAACGGCGAACATATTTCCGGCTCGCCCGAGGCCCTACCTTCGCTAAGAAGCAACCCTGACCAAATCGCCGCACCAACCGACCAAATCGAGCATTTAATGCAAAGGTGGCCTGACACCTTTATCCTGACGCGCCCCCCAGCCGGCAGAGCCGAAGTGACCGCCGTCACTTCGCCGCTCCACTGACCGATCTGGCAGGAGGACAGCGCCGTCTGCGCCACTCCGACTGCGGTGCCACTTGACAGAGTGAGACTAACAGGCAGTCAGGCCCTGCCAAAGGCATCATAGGAAGCTCCGCTCCGCCCGACCCAGGGCTCGGACTCGGGCTAAGTCCCGGAAGACGGCGAACTCCGCTCCGCCCGACCTAGGGCTCGGACTTGGGCTAAGTCCCAGAAGACGGCGAACTCTGCTCCGCCCGACCCAGGGCTCGGACACGGGCTAAGTCTCGGAAGACGACGAACTCCGCTCCGCCCGACCCAGGGCTCGGACTCGGGCTCAGCCCCGGAAGACGATGAACTCCGCTTCGCCCGACCCAGGGCTCGGACTCGGGCTCAGCCCTAGAAGACGATGAACTCCGCTCCGCCCGACCCAGGGCTCGGACTTAGGCTCAGCCCTAGAAGACGACGAACTCCACCTCGCCCGACCCAGGGGCTCGGACTCGAGCTCGACCACGGAAGACAGACTCGACCTCGGCCTCGGAGGAGCTTCCACCTCGCCCAACCTAGGGCGTAGACCAGCCACGTCAACAGGAGGCGCCATCATCACCCTACCCCGAGCTGACTCGGGCCGCAGGAAACGAGACCGACGTCCCATCTGGCTAGCTCCGCCGGATAGGCAATGATGGCGCCCCACGTACCCTGTGACGGCGGCGGCTCTCAGCCCCCTTACGGAAGCAAGAGGACGTCAACAAGGACTCAACCGCTCCGACAGCTGTCCCTCCGCCAGGCTCCATCGCTCCTCCGACGGCCACGACATCACACCAGCTGGGTGCCAAAATCTCTCCGGCTGCCACAACGGCATGTACTTAGGGCGCTGGCTCTCCTCCGCTAGACACGTAGCACTCTGCTACACCCCCCATTGTACACCTGGATCCTCTCCTTGCGCCTATAAAAGGAAGGACCAGGGCCCTCTTAGAGAAGGTTGGTCGCGCGGGGACGAGGACGAGACAGGCGCTCGCTTGGGGCCGCTCGCTCCCTCTCCCGCGTGGACGCTTGTAACCCCCTACTGCAAGCGCACCCGACCTGGGCGCGGGACGAACACGAAGGCCACGGGATTCCCACCTCTCTCACGCCGGTCTCCGGCCGCCTCGCTCTCCCCCCTTCGCGCTCGCCCTCGCACTCGACCCATCTGGGCTGGGGCACGCGACGACATTCACTCGTCGGCCCAGGGACCCCCCGGTCTCGAAACGCCGACACTGTTAAACACATATGTGTTACTACCGAAGATGTTGTATTGAAATATAATAATTTAGAGTTCGGATTATGTGTACTCACTTGATACATCGCTTGGTTATGTGCATTGCAAGCCTCCATAAATTCGCGTTGTTGTCTCATCTCTTCACGCATCCTCATAATCTCCAACTCCTGCTCATTCGGTCGACGAGAGCATGAGCTACGGGAAGATGAACCCGTCCTCTGAGATCTCACCGACGACGAGTCAATGAATCCGTCGAAGAGTGCGTATCTATAAGTTATTCAAAAAATGTGATTACTGTATAATCAATTTAGTGTCAACCATATAATTTCATAAGTTAGAGCTTACCGTCCATGCGCTTTGCCACCACCACTTACGTACACCACTGAGGGATCCACCGGTTCATGGCGCCAGTCGAAGTCAGGGCCATGGTGACGAACCATCTCCTCCCCATATGCCGCCTATACATCATTCACAACCTTACAAATGCAGGAATTTATATACTTTGAACGTTTGAACTTTTGAGCCAAAACTCACTAAGCGATCCGTGGCTGTCTGGCTGCAGAGCTGGTCAGGGTTGTTCGGGTCTGGTCCTTTGTGGCCCTCCTGGTAGACCTCAATGTCACTAGGCTTTTGGCCACTCGTAGCTTCCTGTATAAACAAAAAACATTCATAAGCAATCGTATTATTTGTTGATCGACATAGAAAGATCAAACTTACCATTCTTTTAGCTTTTCGTATCATGTCGTCACCGCCAAACTTGTGGTTAGGATTGGTTCCTCGACATTGTCTGTGATGCGCTGACGCTTTCTGGAAGCCTTCGGAAGCCCAATATCGACACCAAGCATAGTACTCATCAGGCATGGGCGCCATCCATGGAACCATCACCTGCACACACACAATGTTACATATTATATCAATCACAACAATAAATATAAAGGGTAAAACAAATTGAATACTAACCTCACGATATTGATCCTCAGTCAAATATATCTTTGAGGACCCTTCCTTTTTATTCAAGGGGCCTGCTTCTTCCGGATGCTTTTGAAAATACAGGTTTGTAGCCTGAATTCTCACAATAGTATATGGCATCCTTCACCAGCTTCTTTGCATTGTTTTGGAAGACACGTTCAGCGTGCCCCATGTAATCCTCTCCGTCAGGCAACCGATATCGAAGCTACAACATAAAGAATACAAATACAATGGTATAAGTCATAGATTTACAATATTAAGAAACATAACAAAAATAATAAAGAATTCATACCCAAAAGTCATTACGCACAAGTCCCTGTCTGTCGGTGTGGTTTCGTTCCTTTTTAAACTTGTACTCGTCCCAGGTACTGACGAGCACCTCATCCTCGGTATCACCGTTTGACACCTTCACTATACCAGGGTAATGAAGGCGGCAAAGAGAACCCAACGTAAGGTTAACCTAAGTGTGGTGTCCCTTGCCGTCAAAGGACAGGTCCTCCCAATTCCTGCATTACACAAAAACATTAACAATACACATGATAGTTATATTAGATAAGTTAATATATTACACTCACCGATCTCCATGTGGCATGATTAAAGTCCTATCAGCCTCTCGCTTTATCGCGTGACGAGGCTTTACTGAGTGGCTTTTTCTTGAGCGACGTGTGCGTGTCGCTGAAGAGCCTCCCGAGCCATCATCCATCGGGTTGTCAGCCGGTTCGCCCTGTTGGCCCCACTGGTCCCACGCCTGTTGCTGCTCTCTCTGGTGGTCCCACTGGTCCCATGGCTGGTGATGCTGTGCGGCCTGGTCCCATGTCACGTGCTCCACCTCCTCATTGTGTTGCTCAGCCTCATTGTGCTACTCCTCCTCAATGTGCTGCTCCTCAGTGTGCTGCTCATCCTGGTACATACAACTCAAGATTTATTTGTAAATATGTAAACAAATTTATTTGTACAAGATATATTACCTCATCTCCATGTACCACGCTCAACAGCTCTCGACGTCTGCTGCTGCTCGAAGAACTGCCCTGAAAAAGGCCCAGGCCCTTGAATAACCCATTCACTGACTTCTTTGATTTTGGCGGCATCCTGCATAAAAAATAAGAAATTATTCATTAGTGCATCAAAAATGACATAATACTTAAAATATAAACAAATGAAATAACAAAACAACTTTACTTGTTAAATATCATCAAAATCAGGATCTATTTATTCTCTTCTATGCAGAGGTCACCATGTAACTTTTCTCCTAACAGGTTGTCTTCTCCGTCTCTCGGGAAAAGTTAAGTCGTTAACGTCTGGAACTAGTGAATCTAATGCCGGTGTAGGATCAATATGAAAACTAGTTGGCAACTCTTCTTCTTGAAACACCTCATCAACCTGCTCAAGGTGACCAATTTGATATTCGTCCTCACCAGGAGTGTATAGGCGTTCGCGGGGATTTACATTGTACACAACCCTCCATTTAGACAACTTTTTGCATGGATATGTCGAGAAATAAACTTGGTCTGCTTGATGGGCAAGGATATACGTGTCGTGTCCTTGAAGCAATTTTTCAGGTTGGATATGTGTCATCCCAAATTCGGTCCTATAATACTTCGGGTCATACCATTTACACTCAAAGAAAACTAGCGCTAAAGGCTTATTTCCAGCAAATGTAATCTCGATTATATTTTTGATTTTCCCGTAATAGCAGGCTTCGTGTCCTTCCATGTCGGTTGCCCTAGTAACGATTCCACTATTTTGAGTGGCGGCCATAGGATGACTTGATTCGAAAATGCTTGAACGAAAGCGATATCCATTGACGTCGTAACTTTCATAGCTTTTGGCAGTTACGCTTCCAATAGATAACTAACATAAGTCATCATTCAAATTCATTTCCTCCCCAAACTGTCAATCATGCCACAAAGCATTAGCAAATTCTGTAATATTAGTTAAATGAAATTAGCTCTCGGAGCCACATAATTAAGACTTACACGGTCCCGAAGCCACATAATGAAATTAGGTCGCCCATGCATACCATCGCGTCGCAATTTGTCTATGTCTCTCGCTGTTGGCCTACCGAGACACCTCATGTTTTGTTCATCAAACTCACTGTCAAATATTATTGTATGACATGAGATATTTGATAACATAAACTAATTCACATATGAACAGTTTAAGAAAACAAGTCTTACACAAAGTATTTCTCCACCTCAGGCATATTCGTGAACATGTACAGTAAAGCAGACTTCTGTTCTTCCATATTGAGGTGATATGCCTTGGGTGGACCAACGACTTTGCCGTTTGTCTGAAAAATCGAAAGATCACTACACGGAGGCATCTCTCGTTCATCATCTTGTTACCTTTTCTTTCGAGCAAATACATTATGTTCTTCTGCAAAGTAACAACTTGTGAAGTGTGCTACCTCCTTTAGTTTAAATTGTTCCGCAATACATACTTCAACTCTTGCCTTATTGCCCACCATTGCTCTAACCTTCTTTAATGCCCTTTCTATATGTGTCGGGGACCATAATTAGGGGTACCCTCAAGACTCCTAATTCTCAGCTGGTAACCCCCATCAGCACAAAGCTGCAAAGGCCTGATGGGTGCGTCTAAGTCAAGGATCGATCCATTCGAGGGACCCGATCACGCCTCGCCCGAGCCCAGCCTCGGGCAAGGGCAGCCGACCCCGGAGGATCTACGTCTCGCTTGAGGCCCCCTCCAGCAACGGACACACCTTCGGCTCGCCCAAGGCCCAGTCTTCACCAAGAAGCAACCTTGGCCAAATCGCCACGCCAACCGACCAAATCGCAGGGGCATTTAATGCAAAGGTGGCCTGACACCTTTATCCTGACGCGCACCCTCCAGTCGACAGAGCCGAAGTGATCGCAGTCACTTCGCCGCTCCACTGACCGGTCTGACAAGAGGACAGCGCCGCCTGCGCCGCTCCGACTGCTGTGCCACTCGACAGAGTGAGGCTGACAAGCAGTCAGGACCGGCCTCAGGCGCCATAGGAAACTCCGCTTCGCCCGACCCCAGGGCTCGGACTCGGGCTCAACCCCAGAAGACGATGAACTCCGCTCCGCCCGACCCAGGGCTCGGACTCGGGCTCAGCCCCGGAAGACGACGAACTCCGCTTCGCCCGACCCCAGGGCTCGGACTCGGGCTCAGCCCCGGAAGACGACGAACTCCGCTCCGCCCGACCCAGGGCTCGAACTCGAGCTCAGCCCCGGAAGACGACGAACTCTGCTTCGCCCGACCCCAGGGCTCGGACTCGGGCTCAGCCCCGGAAGACGATGAACTCCGCTTTGCCCGACCCTAGGGCTCGGACTCGGGCTCAGCCCCGGAAGACGACAAACTCCGCTTCGCCTGACCCCAGGGCTCGGACTCGGGCTCAGCCCCGGAAGACGACGAACTCCGCTTCGCCCGACCCCAGGGCTCGGACTCAGCCTTGGCCTCAGCCGACGGTCTCCGCCTCGCCCGACCCCGGGGCTCGGACTCGACCTCGGCCACGGAAGACAGACTCGACCTCGACCTCGGAGGAGCCTCCACATCGCCCAACCTAGGGCACCACAGACCGACCACGTCAACAGGAGGCGCCATCATTACCCTACCCCAAGCTGACTCAGGCTACGGGGAACAAGACCGGCGTCCCATCTGGCTCGCTCCGCCAGACAAGTAATGATGGCGCCCCGCACGCTCTATGACGACGGCGGCTCTCAGCCCCCTTACGGAAGCAAGAAGACGTCAGCAAGGACTCGACAGCCCCGACAGCTGTCCTTCCGCTAGGCTCCAGCGCTCCTCCGACGGCCATGACACCACACGAACCGGGTGCCAAAACCTCTCCGGCTGCCACGATGGCATGTACTTAGGGCGCTATCTCTCCTCCGCTAGACACGTTAGCACACTGCTACACCCCCACTGTACACCTGGATCCTCTCCTTGCGCCTATAAAAGGACCAGGGCCCTCTTACAGAGGGTTGGCTGCGCGGGGAAAGGACGGGACAGGCGCTCGCGTGAGGCCGCTCGCTCCCTCCCGCGTGGACGCTTGTAACCCCCTACTGCAAGCGCACCCGACCTAGGCGTGGGACAAACACGAAGGCCGCGGGATTTCCACCTCTCACGCCCATCTCCCTCCGGCTGCCTTCCCCCCTTCGCGCTCCGTCTCGCGCCGACCCATCTGGGCTGGGGCACGCGACGACAATTTACTCGTCGGTCCAGGGACCCCCCGGTCTCGAAACGCCGACAGTTGGCGCGCCAGGTACTGGCCTGTTGCGTGTTGACGAACAGCTTCCCGTCAAGCTCCAGATGGGCAGTCTCCAGCAACCTTTCCAGCCCGGGACGGTGCTCCGTTTCGGGAGTCTTGAGTTCATGTCCCTCGATGGCAGCTACGACATGATACTCGTTCCCCCGCCGTGCGATAGCGACAATGGCGGCCGACAGCCCGCCCGCCGGCGGCGGAATCGACGACGTCTTCCCCGCGTGGTGGAAGAACAACATTCGAGCTCACCCCGTCCCCTCCCCCGCCGACGGAGGGGGAGGCGGGGCAACCAAGGCCAAGCAGGAGGCAGCACCTCGTCGGCTGTCGAGCGAGTCGACGGTGCCGACGCCCCAACGGGGAGCACGTCGGGCATCGACCTCGTGTCTGAGACGAAGACGAGCGTCGTCTCCTCGCAACACGCCGACCTCAAGCAAACGGACGATGCCAGCACGCTCGCGAAAGGCTTGCTGGGCAACACCCTTGTACCTGAGACGACGGTGCAGTCAGTCCCTGACGTGACTTCGTCACCGCCCGTCGACCAAGAGGTACCAACCGATTCCCATCTCACGCCTTTTGGATTCAGCTTCGACCCGCCAAGCGACTTCGCTTTGGTGGACGCTCTCGTAGAGGCGAGTCCAAACCCTCTGGGGTATCGTATGCGGTCACCCTGGGACCGGCTGACGGACGTCTCGACCTACGGGCCCTCGGGGTCCGAGGAAGATGACGAGCCCGACTTCTGTTGGGATTTCTCCGGACTTGGTAACCCTAGTGCCATGCGGGACTTCATGACCGCATGCGACTACTGCCTTTCTGACTGTTCCGACGGTAGCCGCAGCCTCGGCGACGAGGACTGCGGCCCAAGTCGTGAATGTTTCCACGTCGATCTAGGGGGTCCCTCCGAAGGCAACCACCTTGGTATGCCGGAGAACGGTGATCTCCCTAGGCCTGTGCCTCGTGTTGACATCCTACGGGAGCTAGTTGTGGTCCCCGTTCCGGCGGGGGGTCATGACCCACAGCTCGAGCAAATCCGTGGGGTGCAGGCCAGGCTCAACGAGGGAGCAGGAACACTTGAGCCGATCCGCCGGGACATCGGGCAGGAATGGGCGGGCCAACCTCCGGTCGGAGAAGTGCGTCATCTACCCCAGGATATCCAGCACCGCATCGCCGACGATGTCAGGGTAAGGCTGCCACCCACCTCCAGTGGAGTCGGCCAGAACCTGGCTGCAGCTGCAATGCTCCTCCGCGTGATGCTGGAGCCATCAACCACCGAGGGGCAGCGAATTCAGGGAGAGCTCAAGAATCTCCTGGAGGACGCCGCGGTCCGACGGGCCGAAAGCTCCGCCTCCCGAAGGCAGGGGTACCCCTCGGAACATCGCGTCGCGACTTCCCGATTCAAGCGGGAAGCATCGGTCCACACCGGGCGCACGCGCAACACAGCGCCTGTGGCCCCCGGGTCGCCTCGGCAACGAGCACCATCACCGCAACCATCGGGCCCACCTCGACGAGAGGGTGCACCGAGGCTACCACCCCAGGCGTGGGGGACGCTACGACAGCGGGGAGGATCGGAGTCCCTCGCCCGAACCACCCGGTCCGCAGGCTTTCAGCCGCGCCATACGACGGGCGCCGTTCCCGACCCGGTTTCGAACCCCGACTACTATCACAAAGTACTCGGGGGAGACGAGACCAGAACTGTGGCTCGCGGACTACCGGCTGGCCTGCCAACTGGGTGGAACGGACGATGACAACCTCATCATCCGCAACCTCCCCCTGTTCCTCTCTGACACCGCTCGCACCTGGTTGGAGCACCTACCTCCGGGGCAGATCTCCAACTGGGACGACCTGGTCCAAACCTTCACCGGCAATTTCTAGGGCATGTACGTGCGCCCTGGGAACTCCTGGGATCTCTGGAGCTGCCGACAGCAGCCGGGAGAGTCTCTCCGGGACTACATCCGACGATTTTTGAAGCAGTGCACCGAGATGCCCAACATCACCGATTCAGATGTCATCGGCGCGTTCCTCGCCGGCACCACCTGGCGCGACCTGGTGAGCAAGCTGGGTCGCAAGACCCCCACCAGGGCGAGCGAGCTGATGGACATCGCCACCAAATTCGCCTCTGGCCAGGAGGCGGTTGAGGCCATCTTCCGGAAGGACAAGCAGCCCCAGGGCCGCCCACCAGAAGATGCCCCCGAGGCATCAACTCAGTGCGGCGCCAAGAAGAAAGGCAAGAAGAAGTCGCAAGCGAAACGCGACGCCGCCGACGCGGACTTTGTCGCCGCCGCCGAGTACAAGAACCCTCGGAAACCCCCCGGAGGTGCCAACCTCTTCGACAAGATGCTCAAGGAGCCGTGCCCCTATCATCATGGGCCCGTCAAGCACACCCTTGAGGAGTGCGCCATGCTTCGGCGCCACTTTCACAGGGTCGGGCCACCCACGGAGGGTGGCAGGGCTCGCGGCGACGATAAGAAGGAAGATCACCAGGCAGGAGAGTTCCCCGAGGTCCGCGACTACTTCATGATCTACGGTGGGCAAGCGGCGAACGCCTCGGCTCGGCACCGCAAGCAAGAGCGTCGAGAGGTCTGTTCGGTAAAGGTGGCGGCGCTAGTCTACCTAGACTGGTCCGACAAGCCCATCACCTTCGACCAAGCTGACCACCCCGACCACGTGCCGAGCCCGGGGAAATACCCGCTCGTTGTCGACCTCGTCATCGGCGACGTTAGGCTCACCAAGGTCCTCATGGACGGAGGCAGCAGCCTCAACATCATCTACGCCGAGACCCTCGGGCTCCTGCGCGTTGATCTATCCTCGGTCCGGGCAGGCGCTGCACCTTTCCACGGGATCATCCCCGGGAAGCGCGTCTAGCCCCTCGGACAACTCGATCTTCCCGTCTGCTTTGGGACGCCCTCCAACTTCCGAAGGGAGACCCTCACGTTTGAGGTGGTCGAGTTCCGAGGAACCTACCACGCAGTACTGGGGAGGCCATGCTACGCGAAGTTCATGGCCGTTCCCAACTACACCTACCTCAAGCTCAAGATGTCGGGCCCCAACGGGGTCATCACCGTCGGCCCCACGTACCGACACGCGTTCGAATGCGACGTGGAGTGCGTGGAGTACGCCGAGGCCCTCACCGAATCCGAGGCCCTCATCGCCGACCTGGAGAGCCTCTCTAAGGAGGTGCCAGACGTGAAGCGCCACGCCGGCAACTTCGAGCCAGCAGAGACGGTTAAGTCCGTCCCCCTCGACCCCAGCAGCGACGCCTCCAAGCAGATCCGGATCGGCTCCGAGCTCGATCCCAAATAGGAAGCAGTGCTCGTCGACTTTCTCCGCGCAAACGCCGACGTTTTCGCGTGGAGTCCCTCGGACATGCCCGACATACCGAGGGATGTCGCCGAGCACTCGCTGGAGATCCGAGCTGGAGCCCGACCCGTGAAGCAGCCTCTGCACCGATTCGACGAAGAAAAGCGCAGAGCCATAGGCGAGGAGATCCACAAGCTAATGGCGGCAGGGTTCATCAAAGAGGTATTCCATCCCGAATGGCTTGCCAACCCTGTGCTTGTGAGAAAGAAAGGAGGGAAATGGCGGATGTGTGTAGACTACACTGGTCTAAACAAAGCATGTCCGAAGGTTCCCTACCCTCTGCCTCGCATCGACCAAATCGTGGATTCCACTGCTGGGTGCGAAACCCTGTCTTTCCTCGATGCATACTCAGGGTATCACCAAATCAGGATGAAAGAGTCTGACCAGCTCGTGACTTCTTTCATCACACCCTTCGGCATGTACTGCTATGTCACCATGCCGTTCGCCTTGAGGAATGCGGGTGCGACGTACCAACGGTACATGAACCATGTGTTCGGCGAACACATTGGCCGGACGGTCGAGGCCTACATCGATGACATCGTAGTCAAGACGAGGAAGGCCTCCGACCTCCTTTCCGACCTTGAAGTGACATTCCGATGTCTCAAGGCAAAGGGCGTGAAGCTTAATCCCGAGAAGTGTGTCTTCGGGGTTCCCCGAGGCATGCTCTTGGGGTTCATCGTCTCCGAGCGGGGCATCGAGGCCAACCCGGAGAAGATCGCGGCCATCACCAGCATGGGGCCCATCAAGGACTTGAAAGGCGTACAGAGAGTCACGGGATGCCTTGCGGCTCTGAGCCGCTTCATCTCGCGCCTCGGCGAAAGAGGACTGCCTCTGTACCGCTTCTTAAGGAAGGCCGAGTGCTTCACCTGGACCCCTGAGGCCGAGGAAGCCCTCGGGAACCTGAAGGCGCTCCTTACAAACGCGCCCATCTTGGTGCCCCCCGCTGCCGGAGAAGCCCTCTTGATCTACGTCGCCGCAACCACTCAGGTGGTTAGCGCCGCGATTGTGGTTGAGAGACGAGAAGAGGGGCATGCATTGCCCGTCCAGAGGCCGGTCTACTTCATCAGCGAGGTACTGTCCGAAACCAAGATCCGCTACCCACAAATTCAGAAGCTGTTGTACGCGGTGATCCTGACGCGGCGGAAGTTGCGGCACTACTTCGAGTCTCATCCGGTAACTGTGGTGTCATCCTTCCCCCTGGGGGAGATCATCCAGTGCCGAGAGGCCTCGGGTAGAATTGCAAAGTGGGCGGTGGAAATCATGGGCGAAGCGATCTCGTTCGCCCCTCGGAAGGCCATCAAGTCCCAGGTCTTGGCGGACTTCGTGGCTGAATGGGTCGACACCCAGCTCCTAACAGTTCCGATCCAACCGGAACTCTGGACCATGTTCTTCGATGGGTCGCTGATGAAGACAGGAGCAGGCGCAGGCCTGCTCTTCATCTCGCCCCTCGGAAAGCACCTACGCTACGTGCTACGCCTCCACTTCCCGGCGTCCAACAATGTGGCTGAGTACGAGGCTCTGGTCAACGGTTTGCGCATCGCCATCGAGCTAGGGGTCCGACGCCTCGACGCTCGCGGTGACTCGCAGCTCATCATCGACCAAGTCATGAAGAACTCCCACTGCCGCGACCCGAAGATGGAAGCCTACTGCGATGAGGTTCGGCGCCTGGAAGACAAGTTCTACGGGCTCGAGCTCAACCACATCGCCCGACGCTACAACGAGACTGCGGATGAGCTGGCTAAAATAGCCTCGGGGCGAACGACGGTCCCCCCGGACGTCTTCTCCCGAGACCTGCATCAACCCTCCGTCAAGACCGACGACACGCCCGAGCCCGAGAAGGCCTCGGCCGAGCCTGAGGCACCCTCGGCTCAGTCCGTGGTACCCTCGGCTCAGCCCGAGGCACCCTCGGTTTGGCCCGAGGTACCCTCGGCCCCCGAGGGTGAGGCACTACGCATCGAGGAGGAGCGAAGCGGGGTCACGCCTAATCGAAACTGGCAGACCCCGTACCTGCAATATCTCCACCGAGGAGAGCTACCCCTCGACCGAGCCGAAGCTCGACGGTTGGCGCGGCGCGCCAAGTCGTTCGTCTTGCTGGGAGATGAGAAGGAGCTCTACCACCGCAGCCCCTTAGGCATCCTCCAGCGATGCATCCCCATCACCGAAGGTCAGGAGCTCCTACAAGAGATACGCTCGGGGGCTTGCGGCCATCACGCAGCACCTCGAGCCCTTGTCGGAAACGCCTTCCGACGAGGTTTCTACTGGCCGTCGGCGGTGGCCGACGCCACTAGAATTGTCCGCACCTGCGAAGGGTGTCAGTTCTACGCAAGGCAGACCCACCTGCCCGCTTAGGCCCTGCAGACGATACCCATCACCTGGCCTTTTGCTGTGTGGGGTCTGGACCTCGTTGGCCCCTTGCAGAAGGCACCCGGGGGCTATACACACCTGTTGGTCGCCATCGACAAATTCTCCAAGTGGATCGAGGTCCGACCCCTAAACAGCATCAGGTCTGAACAGGTGGTGGCGTTCTTCACCAACATCATCCATCGCTTTGGGGTCTCAAACTCCATCATCACCGACAACGGCACCCAGTTCACCGGCAGAAAGTTCCTGGACTTCTGCGAGGATCACCACATCCGGGTGGACTGGGCCGCCGTGGCTCACCCCATAACGAATGGGCAAGTAGAGCGTGCCAACGACATGATTCTACAAGGACTCAAGCCTCGGATCTACAACAACCTCAACAAGTTTGGCAAGCGATGGATGAAGGAACTCCCCTCGGTGGTCTGGAGTCTGAGGACAACGCCGAGCCGAGCCATGGGCTTCACGCCGTTCTTTCTAGTCTATGGGGCCGAGGCCATCTTGCCCACAGACTTAGAATACGGTTCCCCGAGGACGAGGGCCTACGCCGACCAAAGCAATCGAGTCAATCGAGAAGACTCACTGGACCAGCTGGAGGAGGCTCGGGACATGGCCTTACTACACTCGGCGCGGTACCAGTAGTCCCTGCGACGCTACCACGCCCGAGGGGTTCGGTCCCGAGACCTCCAGGTGGACGACCTAGTGCTTCGGCTACGACAAGACGCCCGAGGGCGGCACAAGCTCACGCCTCCCTGGGAAGGGCCATTCGTCATCGCCAAAGTTCTGAAGCCCGGAACATACAAGCTGTCCAACAGTCAAGGCAAGGTCTACAGCAACGCTTGGAACATCCAACAGCTACGTCGCTTCTATCCTTAAGATGCTTTCAAGTTGTTCGTATACCTCGTTCCCACGCAAAGTTTAGTCATCAAGGAAGGGTCAGCCTTGCCTCGGCAAAGCCCGACCCTCCCTCGGGGGCTAAAAGGGGGGGAACCCCCTCTGCGTCGAAGTTTTCCTCGAAAAAAGATCCTTTCTGCCAGAATGTCTTTCGTGCTTTTTGACCACTTCGAAAGTGGATCGTAAAAACGACGGAGTACACGTAAGCAGCCAAGGCTGACCGAGCCGAGGGACTCCTACGCCTCCGGGATACGGATACCTCACTCATCACCTTTTGCAATAAGTAACTCGCGTTCGGATAAGTGATTCCGCGGACCGAACAAGTCTTCACGCTCGAAAGCTCCTCTGCCGAAGCGATTCTTCGGGCCTTCTTGACTGCGTCGGTGACAGAACCCTATGGACGGGCAAGAGTACGCGTAAGCGGCAGGGCCGACCGAGCCGAGGGATTCCTACGCCTTCGGGATACGGATACCTCACTCATCGCCTTCCGTGAAAAGCAACTCTCGCTCGCACAGACAATTCTATTACCGACGAAAAAGTCCAGATACTCGAAACAAGAGGAAAAGAAGCGCAACTTTACAACACGACGATGGTGTGTTTGGGCCTCGGCGGCCGCAGAAAACACACGCTACAAGATAATCCGATCCTGCAGGCTCGGATCTTGACGGTTGAAGGGAGCAGCAGCACCCTCGGCGTCAACTACACCTTCGGCAAGGTACGACCTAGCCTCGGACGGCGACGCGGTCCGAGGATCTCCACTCTGAAGGACGACATCATCACCACGCCCAGGCCATCACCGCCAGGGTCTTCTCCAGGAATCCGGCTCGAGCAGACGGCTCGGCCGGTCACCCCGAGGCCTCGGCCAGCTGTCCCCCGAAGACATCAGCCCGGCCCGAGGCCTCGGCAACTCAATTCCGGCGTCGGTCCCGCCAGTGGACGACCCGGCCAGGCTCCGGCCGACCAAGTCTTCTTTTCGAGCCAACTCTGCCTCTGTTCGAGCTGACACCGCTACCCCTGGTTTCGGCTCATCGAAGAGCGGCCGAGGGGTTCCTTTAACTAAGCAAGAGAAGCCTCGGACGGCAAGGCCGACCGAGCCGAGGGACTCCTATGCCTCCGGGATACGGATACCTCACTCGTCACCTTTGCACGGGGCGACTCACGCTTGGTGAAGCGGTTCTGTTAGCCAACAGGCGAGTCTTAGTGCTCGAAAATGAGGAAAAAACACGGCTCCGCGCCAAAAATACATACATGTTCAGGCCCCGACAGCCACAATGAACAAAAGACCGGCATTCAAGGTGCCATTACAAACAGAACTCCGGTTCCGTCCCCGCGGGTATGAACAACCTCCACACCGGGGAGCCTGCGGGGCGACAAGTTCCGGGCGACTCGCCAGCGACCTCTGCAGCAGCAGCTATGGGCCCAGGGCGGACGAAGCCAAACCGCTGCGCGCGGTGCATGCAACCGCCCAGCGGTTACAAGCATTCCTCCACTTTCGCCCAGACCAGCGGGTGAAAGGGCGGACAGCCGTGCAGGCGGCATGCAACCACGCCAAGTGGGCGCGCCCCTCCGACTTCCAACGCACCCAGCATAGAGGCCCAGGCCCACGCGTCATGCAACCGGCGCGCCGGTTGCTACGTGCGAGCAACTGCACCGCCGCTCGCACCACTACCACGTCTCCTCGACTGCGGAACCAGTACCGCGACTCGAGGCAACCCTGCGTATGACCCAGCAGTGCCATCCTAGCGCGACGGTCAATACGGCCAAAAATGGGCCGGCAGTAATGGTGGTGGCAGGCGGGCAGGAGTAGCGGTCACGTCGTCAGCCAAGCTTACGTCCCATCCAGGGGCAGCGAGAGAACCCTCTCTCACGGCGTGAAGACGGCGCACCCGTGTTCCGTTCCTCGAACGGCTCGCGCACGCGCAACGGCCGCCCCGCGAACCACTCGCCCCGTCGCATTAACTCCGCGGCGGGACAGGCGGCGCCTCAGGCAGGAGAAGCGAGCGACGCTTCGCCTTCGCCATAATGACCGCGTCAAAAAAGGTACGCCACGTCATTCGATTTCGTATCCTTTTCCTTTTCCTCTTTCTCTCTCTTACAACAGGGACCGGGAAAGGGGGATACCCCGAAAAGGATCCTTCTCCGTGAAGGAAACAGGCCCCGAGCCTCACTACTGATCAGAGGTTCGAAGGCTGGCCCCTCGGAGGGGTTCAACAGCCGCCTCAGAGCGCTTGGGTTCTGCGCCCACTACTGGTCAGAGGTTCGAAGGTCGGCCCCTCGGAAGGGTTCAACGGCCACCTCAGGCCACTCGGGCTCCACGCCCACTACTGATCAGGGGTTCGTAGGCTGGCCCTCGAAGGGTTCACAGTCGCCTCAGACACGGAGCGAGGGATGACCCTGGGTACGTTCGATACATAACCAAGGCTCGGGCTACGCTCCCGAGGTACCCTAAGACATTTCCGAGACCAGCGGGAACGATCTTGTAACGGAATCCCATCAGAGGGAGGCATCGAGCCCTCGGACCCCGTCGAAAGGGGACCGGGTCCGGCAGATCACCCGCAGGTACTCTTGAGCGCGCCTCCAGGCCTCTAGCCGACCCCTAACAAATGGGGCATGGGCGTCCACTCGAATTACCCGCTAGCAGCTCACCGGAGACACCATGTTCGGCGCCCTCCGAGGGCAACATGGCGCTTTCCCCCCCCTCCTCCTTGCGGAAAGGCGACGCAGGGGCGTATGTAAAAAAGTCGAGTCTGTCCTTGACCATCCTCTCGCCATGTGCAGAGGCTCGAGGGCTGCTCTCGCAAACCCAGCTCCGGCCAAATCGTTGACAGCGTCAACATACCAGCCCGAGAACTTGGGACCCGACCGTGCACCCGGGCTACGACCAGCTCGCATGAGGGAACAACCAGACCAGCCGAAGCATTGCGCGAGGCATTAAGACCTCGGAGGAGTCAAACCACTCCTCCAAGGCCTCGAGGGCTACACCCGGCGGGTGCGCTCGCGCGCACCCACCGGAACAAAACGCAACCGAGAAAGGCTGGTCCCCTTGCAAAAAAGTGCGACATAAGCCTCCAAGCGAGTATTAACACTCCCTTCGAGGCTCGGGGGCTACTGTCGGGGACCATAATTAGGGGTACCCTCAAGACTCCTAATTCTCAGCTGGTAACCCCCATCAGCACAAAGCTGCAAAGGCCTGATGGGTGCGTCTAAGTCAAGGATCGGTCCATTCGAGGGACCCGATCATGCCTCGCCCGAGCCCAGCCTCGGGCAAGGGCAGCCGACCCTGGAGGATCTACGTCTCGCCCGAGGCCCCCTCCAGCAACGGACACACCTTCGGCTCGCCCAAGGCCCAGTCTTCACCAAGAAGCAACCTTGGCCAAATCGCCACACCAACCGACCAAATCACAGGGGCATTTAATGCAAAGGTGGCCTGACACCTTTATCCTGACGCGCACCCTCCAGTCGACATAGCCGAAGTGACCGCAGTCACTTCGCCGCTCCACTGACCGGTCTGACAAGGGGACAGCGCCGCCTGCGCCGCTCCGACTGCTGTGCCACTAGACAGAGTGAGGCTGACAAGCAGCCAGGACCGGCCTCAGGCGCCATAGGAAACTCCGCTTCGCCCGACCCCAGGGCTCAGACTCGGGCTCAGCCCCGAAAGACGACGAACTCCGCTCCGCCCGACCCAGGGCTCAGACTCGGGCTCAGCCCCGGAAGACGACGAACTCCACTTCGCCCAACCCCAGGGCTCGGACTCGGGCTCAGCCTCGGAAGACGACGAACTCCACTCCGTCCGACCCAGCCGACGGTCTCCGCCTCGCCCGACCCCGGGGCTCGGACTCGACCACAGCCACGGAAGACAGACTCGACCTTGACCTCGGAGGAGCCTCCACATCGCCCAACCTAGGGCACCACGGACCGACCACGTCAACAGGAGGCGCCATCATTAACCTACCCCAAGCTGACTCAGGCTACGGGGAATAAGACCGACGTCCCATCTGGCTCGCTCCGCCAGACAAGTAATGATGGCGCCTTGCACGCTCTATGACGACGACGGCTCTCAGCCCCCTTACGGAAGCAAGAATACGTCAGCAAGGACTCGACAGCCCCGACAGCTGTCCTTCCGCCAGGCTCCAGCGCTCCTCCGACGGCCACGACACCACACGAACCGGGTGCCAAAACCTCTCCGGCTGCCACGATGGCATGTACTTAGGGCGCTAGCTCTCCTCCGCTAGACACGCTAGCACACTGCTACACCCCCACTGTACACCTGGATCCTCTCCTTGCGCCTATAAAAGGAAGGACCAGGGCCCTCTTACAGAGGGTTGGCCGCGTGGGGAAAGGACGGGACAGGCGCTCGCGTGAGGCCGCTCTCTCCCTCCCGCGTGGACGCTTGTAACCCCCTACTGCAAGCTCACCCGACCTGGGCGCGGGACAAACACGAAGGCCGCGGGATTTCCACCTCTCACGCCCGTCTCCCTCCGGCTGCCTTCCCCCCTTCGCGCTCCGTCTCGCACCGACCCATCTGGGCTGGGGCACGCGGCGACAATTTACTCGTCGGTCCAGGGACCCCTCGGTCTCGAAATGCCGACAATATGGAACATCCACCTATACTGAACAGGACCACCGACCTTAGCCTCATATGGAAGATGTATAAAGAGATGCTGCATAGGATTGAAGAAACCCAGTGGAAATATTTTTTCCAATTTGCACAAAAGCACCGGTGCCTCTTTCTCCAGCGGTTCCATCACATCTCTTCTGATTTCTTTAGCACACAACTGTCTATAGAAATAGCTAACTTCAGCTAACGTTTTCCACATAGCTTCGGAAATGTACCCACGAAACATTACGGGCATGAGCCTCTCCATAATTATGTGGAAGTCATGGCTCTTCATTCCATTCATCTTCATTGTCTTCAAGTTCACAGATCTTCTAAAACCAGCGGCATAACCATCGGGGAATTTAATATCCTTCATCCACTTCATCACTTCTTTCCGTTGCTTAGATTTCAGACAATAGTCAGCTTTTGGTTTGCCTCCGTTTTCTCTAAGCACTTGGGTTGGACGATCACATATCACTGCTAAGTCCATGCGTGCTTGTCATTGTCTTTCGTTTTATCAGGGAAATCCATGCATGTATTTATGAGGGCTTGGCAAAAGTTACTCTCTTGATGCATGACGTCGATGTTGTGCATCAAAATCAATGACTTAACATAAGGAAGCTCCCACAAGCCACATATGTGAGTCCAGTTATGCTCCTCACCAATACCTTGATACCTTTTCCCACTCTCGTTTAGGACAAGTTTCATATGCTCTTCTGTAATTTCTATCCCACTACGTCGCTTGGGCGGTCCCTTCGTGACAATGGTGCCCTTCCTAAATTCCTTTCTCTGCCTTCTGAAGGGGTGATTGAAGGGTAGAAAACATCTATGGCAATCAAAGTAACATATCTTGCCACCAGCACTAAGACGAAAACAATCTGTATCTTTAGCACAATAAGGACACGTCAATCTACCATGCACGCTCCATCCAGAGAAAATACCATACGCCATAAAATCATGAACCGAGAACAGATATGCAACACGAAGATTGAATTTCTACTTCTTGAAGCAGTCATAGGCTTCCACACCTTGTCATAGCTTCTTTAACTCTTCAATCAGTGGTTGAAGCATCACATTGAGGCGTACGCCAGGATGCTCAGGCCCAGGTATAACAAGACATAGGAACATAAACTCATATTTCATGCAAAGAGCAGGTGGAAGGTTGTATGGTATGGCAATGGCAGGCCAACATGAATACGACGCAGCGGTCATATTAAATGGCGTGAAACCATCAGTTGCCAAGCCGATACAAACGTTTCTTGCATCGCTGGCAAAATCTGGATCAAATTTGTCAAGAGCCTTCCATGCATCACCATCTGACGGGTGCACCATTAACCCATCTTGTCTGTCCGTACAATCTTTATGCCACCTCATGTGCATAGCGGTCTTCCTCGAGAGAAACAAACGTTTCACTCTAGGAGTGAGAGGCATGTACCGAAGCTGTTTATGTGCAACCTTTGTCACCACCTTCTCCCCATCTTCATTTACAAGCTCCACGTACCTCGACTTCCCACATTTTAAGCATTTCTGTTCTCTGCCATATTCCTTCCAAAAAAGCATACAATTGTCTTGGCAAACATCAATCTTTTCATACTCCATACCAAGACCTTCAAGCAATTTCTTGGACTGGTACATGTCTTTGGGCATCTTGTGACCCGTAGGAAGAACCTCGCTAATCAAAGCCACAAGCTCCTTGTAACAATTAATTGAGAATGCAAACTTGGACTTGATTGACATCCGCTGGGTCACGAATTCCAGTACGGTCACGTCAGTGTGCCCGTGAAGAGGCTCTTCTGACGCTTTGAGTAGGTCGAAGAACTTCTGAACCTTCGGTGTAGGTGAATCATGATGATCTGGTGCCAGTTCAGGCTGCAGATCCTCAAGCATCTGGTCCATCCTATCAACATCATCTTCACCGTCATCAACTTCTACTTCTGCTACTCGTTCAACATCTTCACCATGGAGATACCAGACCTTATAGCCTGGCACGAAACCATACGAACACAGGTGTAGTGTGACCTGCCTCTTGGTGTGGCTCGTCATATTTCTACATTTATTGCATGGACACCTAATATTATCTATTTGTGACAAAGCAGCTGCATGGTCCAGAAACATCTGCGTCTTGGCAAACCATTCACTTGTGTGACACCCACCCTTCTTGAAACCTTCATACATCCAATCACATCTATCACCCATTATTGCGGCTGTGTGTACGAGTAAAGAGTGCGTGTGAGACATTCATGTTTCTACACGTCACACATACATCTATAGGTAAGTAGTAAAACTATATATATATATATATACACATAACATCACCTTCATCACATTAACATGATAATAATTAATTAACAATATTGCAACATCCAATTTTAAGTCAAATCATACTAACAAATAACATGTGATATTAAAACCGACGAAAATTAACATGTGATATTAAACTAACAAATTGTAATCGTATTACAGTTAACTCCCGTCAGCCATAAAAACCGACGAAAATAAACAATAATCACACTCTAATCAAGCCACATAAACTAACTCTAATCACACTCTAATCATATGTTATATTAAACTAACTCTAATCACATTAAAGCTAACTCCCGTCGGCCATAAAAAACCGACGAAAATAATCACATGTATTTACATATAGGTAGGATTATACCTCGACGGGGGGTTAGAGGCGGCGTTCGGGCGGACGGCGGCGCTCCGAGACGAGCTGAGGGCGTTGGCGGCCTCGGGGGCGGCGTTCCGGCCTCAGGTGGCGGGCCTCGGATGGTGGCAGCGCGGAGGAGCGGTGGCGCGGTGGCGTGGCGTCGCGGTGGCGTGGGGGCTCGGTGGCCCGGCGGCGCAGGAGCTCGGCCGCGCGACTGCTCGGGCGGGCCGCTGCTCGCTGCGGTCGGCGGCTCGGGCGGGCGGCGGCGTTGGGGGCGGCTCGGGCGGGCGGCGGCGTTGGCGGCTCGGGCGAGCGGCGGCGGCGGCTCGTCGGTTTCAGATGAGAGAGAGGAGGAAGAATGAGTCCGCGCGGGCTCGGACGTGGCTCTAAAACCATTAATCCCCGTCGGCCTATGACATGGTCGACGGGAATTAAATAACCCCCGTCGGCTTAGGGACAAAGCCGACGGGAATTACTTAACAAAGTCGGCTAGGTGACGTGGCCGACGGGAATTAAATTAATTCCCGTCAGCTAGTTGACGAACGACGGGAGTTACTTAATTCCCGTCGGCTTTTGCACTGGCCGACGGGAATTAATCTGGCCGACGAGAGTCAACGGAATTCCTGTAGTGTTGCCACGCCATCAACCGGGTCTACCTTCATCGCCTCCTCAAGAAGACTTCATATGAGCTTCTACCCGGTAACAAACCCAATGTATCTTACTTTCGTGTATTTGGGAGTAAATGCTACATTCTAGTGAAGAAAGGTAGAAATTCTAAGTTTGCTCCCAAAGCTGTAGAAGGGTTTTTATTAGGTTATGATTCAAATACAAAGGCGTATAGGGTCTTCAACAAATCATCGGGTTTGGTTGAAGTCTCTAGCGACGTTGTATTTGATGAGACTAATGGCTCTCCAAGAGAGCAAGTTGTTGATCTTGATGATGTAGATGAAGAAGATGTTCCGACGGCCGCAATACGTACCATGGCGATTGGTGATGTACGACCATAGGAACAAAAGGAGCAAGATCAACCTTCTTCCTCAACAATGGTGCATCCCCCAACTCAAGACGATGAACAGGCTCATCAAGAAGAGGCGTGTGATCAAGGGGGAGCACAAGATGTTCATGTGATAGAGGAAGAAGCGCAACCGACACCTCCAACCCAAGTTTGAGCGACGATTCAAACGAATCATCCCGTCGACCAAATTTTGGGTGATATTAGCAAGGGAGTAACTACTCGCTCTAGATTAGTTAATTTTTGTGAGCATTACTCTTTTGTCTCTTCTATTGAGCCTTTCAGGGTAGAAGAGGCCTTGCTAGATCCGGACTGGGTGTTGGCCATGCAGGAAGAGCTCAATAACTTCAAAAGAAATGAAGTTTGGACGCTGGTGCCTCGTCCCAAGCAAAATGTTGTGGGAACCAAGTGGGTGTTCCGCAACAAACAGGACGAGCACGGGGTGGTGACGAGGAACAAGGCTCGACTTGTGGCAAAAGGTTATGCCCAAGTCGCAGGTTTGGACTTTGAGGAGACATTTGCTCCTGTGGCTAGGCTAGAGTCCATTCATATTTTGCTAGCATATGCCGCTCACCATTCTTTCAGGTTGTTCCAAATGAATGTGAAGAGCGCTTTCCTCAACGGGCCAATCAAGGAGGAGGTGTACGTGGAGCAACCCCCTGGCTTTGAGGATGAACGGTACCCCGACCACGTGTGTAAGCTCTCTAAGGCGCTCTATGGACTTAAGCAAGCCCCAAGAGCATGGTATGAATGCCTTAGAGACTTTTTAATTGCTAATGATTTCAATGTTGGGAAAGCCGATCCAACTTTTTTTACTAAGACTTGTGATGGTGATATTTTTGCGTGCCAAATTTATGTCGATGACATAATATTTGGTTCTACTAACCAAAAGTCTTGTGAAGAGTTTAGCAGGGTGATGACGCAGAAATTCGAGATGTCAATGATGGGCGAGTTGAAATATTTCCTTGGGTTCCAAGTGAAGCAACTCAAGGACGACACCTTTATCTCCCAAATGAAGTACACGCAAGACTTGTTAAAGCGGTTTGGGATGAAGGACGCTAAGCCCGCAAAGACTCCGATGGGAACCGATGGACACACCGACCTCAACAAAGGAGGTAAGTCCGTTGATCAAAAAGCATACCGGTCAATGATAGGGTCTTTACTTTATTTATGTGCTAGTAGACCGGATATTATGCTTAGTGTATGCATGTGTGCTAGATTTCAATCCGATCCTAAGGAGTGTCACTTAGTGGCAGTGAAGCGAATACTTAGATATTTAGTCGCTACGCCTTGCTTCGGGATCTGGTATCCTAAGGGGTCTAACTTTGACTTAATTGGATACTCAGATTCCGACTATGCTGGATGTAAGGTCGATAGGAAGAGTACATCAGGGACGTGCCAATTCTTAGGAAGGTCCCTGGTGTCGTGGAGTTCTAAGAAACAAACTTCCGTTGCCCTATCCACCGCTGAGGCCGAGTATGTTGTCGTAGGACAGTGTTGCACGCAACTACTTTGGATGAGGCAAACCCTCAGGGACTTTGGCTACAATCTGAGCAAAGTCCCACTCCTATGTGATAATGAGAGTGCTATCCGCATGGCGGATAATCCTGTTGAACACAGCCGCACTAAGCACATAGACATCCAGCATCACTTTTTGAGAGACCACCAACAAAAGGGGGATATCGAAGTGTTTTATGTTAGCACCGAGAACCAGCTAGCCGATATCTTTACCAAGCCCTTAGATGAGTCAACCTTTTGCAGGCTGCGTAGTGAGCTAAATGTCTTAGATTCGCGGAACCTGGATTGATTTATAGCATACATGTGTTTTATGCCTTGATCATGTTCCTTAATGCATTTTGTTGTTTATTTATGGTGCTCAAGTTGTACAAGCACTCCCCGGACCTCACAAGTCCATTTGCAAGTGATGCACATATTTAGGGGGAGATGTGCTACAACTTGACCCTTTGAGACTAACTGTGTGCTTGAGTTTGCTTAATTTAGTCTCAAAGGAGGTTTGAAAGGGAAAAGGTGGACTTGGACCATGCAAGACTTCCACTGCACTCCGATGAAAGAGTAACTGATTCCAAGTTCATCTTTGTACTTCCACTACTCTTAGTTGAAGATTTTGGTGAAGCAATGGGGTTTAAGGGCCAAGATTGATCCCGTTTTGGTGCTTGATGCCAAAGGGGGAGAAAATAAGGGCCAAAGCAATAAATGGATCAGCTACCACTTGAGAATTTTGAAAATAGTAGAATAGAGCTTTTGGTTTGTCAAATATCTCTTATTGTCTCTTTTGTCAAAAGTTGGCATCTTGTGGGGAGAATGGTTGATTATGGGAAAAAGGGGGAGTTTTTGAAATCTTTGATCAATTTCTCTTGGAATATCTTTCTCTATGCATCAACAAGTGTATTTGACTTAGAGATAGGAAATTGAGGTTGATTTGCAAAAACAAAACCAAGTGGTGGCAAAGAATGATCCAAATATGCCAAATCTGATTCAAAACAAATTTGTGTTCTCATTTGAATTGAGGTTGCACTTCTTTTAGTTGCTTTATGTTGTGTTGGCATAAATCACCAAAAAGGGGGAGATTGAAAGGGAAATGTGCCCTTGGGCCATTTCTAAGTATTTTGGTGATTTAGTGTCCAACACAAGTGCTTAAATGATAAACTATGCCAAATGGTGGATATGGTGCAAATCAATACAAAGGTATGATTCTAGACTTAGTACATTGGTTTTTGTGTACTAACATGGTTGTCTAAGTGCTAGAATCAGAGAAAATACAATTGGAAAAGCTTGGCTCGAAGCAGCCAAGACTCTGCGCAGTCTGGGTGCACCGGACAGTGTCTGGAGGTGCACCGGACAGTGTCCGGTGCGCCAGGCTGGCGGCTGTCAACTGGCTGCTCTCGGGACTTCGTCGGCGGCGTACGGCTAAAATTCACCGGACTGTCCGGTGTGCACCGGACTGTCCGGTGAGCCAACAGTCGGCCGGGCCAACGGTCAGCCGCGTGATCCGCGCGCGACGCGTGCCAGAGCCAACGGTCAGAAGGGGCACCGGACTGTCTGGTGTGCACCGGACAGTGTCCGGTGCGCCAACGGCTCTGAACCGCCAACGGTCGGCTTCGCCAAAGAAGGAAAGAAATCCGCACCGGACTGTCCGGTGCACCAGGCGACAGAAGGCAAGAATTGCCTTCCTGGAATGCTCTCAACGGCTCCTAGCTGCCTTGGGCTATAAAAGGGACCCCTAGGCGCATGGAGTAGTACACCAAGCATCCTTTGAGCATTGTTGATCACTCACACTTAATTCTTGCACACTTGTTCGACATTCTTAGTGATTTGAGCTCCGTTCTAGTGAGAACCTTGAGATATTGTGTTGAGCTCAAGTCTTGGTCTTTTGTGTGCGTATTTGCTGTGGTTTTGAGTGTGTCGCTTCCCTCCCTTACTCTAGTGCTTCATTTTGATTCTTATTGTAAGGGCGAGAGACTCCAAGTTGTGGAGATTCCTCGCAAACGGGAAAGAGTAAAGTAAAGAAGATCACCGTGGTATTCAAGTTGATCATTGGATCACTTGAGAGGAGTTGAGTGCAACTCTCGTCCGTTGGGACGCCACAACGTGGAGTAGGCAAGTTTTGTACTTGGCCGAACCACGGGATAAATCCTCGTGTCTCTTGTGCTTGTCCTTACTGTGTTTATTGTGTCTCACAAGAGAACTCCTCTCTAGCCACTTGGCCTTATTGTGCTAACGCCTAATCAAGTTTTGTTGGATTAAGTTCAAGTTTTTATAGGATCACCTATTCACCCCCCTCTAGGTGCTCTCAAATTCGGATATCCGTCGGATATTTGACCCGACGAAGCCGGGTATGGATACATTTTTTGACCCGTGGATCAGACCTGTATTCGACACGAAGTCAGGCGGGCATGGATTAGGATATTACCTCCCACCCACGAGTTATCCTTTGTATATCCGAAATCGACCCATAGTTTGTTTTTTTGCCTAGCCTATATTACACAACAAAGAGCAAACCTTAACTCCATGAACACCACGTATAACGCTCCCAATTCCCCACCATTGGCTGCCCCTTCTAGCCTTGCTGGCTTCCTGTGCTGTACCCAGTGCCCCCTTCAAGTCCCATAGACCGCAGCATAGCTGGCGACTGACCCTTCCGAGCTCCAGTGTCCTTGACCGTGGCCCATAGGCCCATAATAGTTCTTTTATTAAGTTTTAAATCATGTATGATGGTGAATTGAGAAGAAACTTAATTAATTATGCTATTGAATTATTGAAAATGATTGTGTCTATCATATCCGACGGATATCCGAAACCCGTCCGAAACCCGATAAGCATAGGCATGAATATATATTTCTACCTGCGGACAAGGTTCAAGAAAACGCTAGGCGCTAGGCAGGCGTTAGCCTACTGACTAGCGCCTAGGAAGATTAAACGTAGATTAAGCATGATTAATCGTGATTGTTTTTTTAATTTTTGTGCTGCCGAGAGCAAGATCAGTAGTAAGTACTAAGTAATAATAACACAACTAAGTAGTAATACTAGTGAACATACCTCTTGCTGTTCTGCATATTTATTTTTGACATAAGTTGCTTTCCTCCTTGGCTTCTTGCAAGTTGCATCCAACAGCAGCTGATCATCAAAGAGAGACAAGTTAATAATCTGAAAAACTCTACAATCAGATACTTTGGAAAGAGTAGAAACTCATCTATGAGGGGCAGCTCAATATTGTACATGCACAGCCAAGCTTCCAAACAACAGGGCAACATCACAATTCACAAGTCAAAGGATCACAAGAAAATATATAGAAAACACTCACAGTTCATCACATGCCTTAATGGTCCACAAATTAAATAACAATACAACACACATTAATGGTTTTATGGTCCACAGTCCACACACATTTGGATAAGTAAATAACTAGATATTAATATTTAGATAACTTGGCAGCATGCTGCCATCATGCAATCTCCTCACTCCTCATCATCCTCATAGGCAATGTCATCTTCTAGATGATTAGGATCTTCAGTTTCAGATTCCCACTCTTCTTCATCATACAACTCTCTAGCCACTCTTGCACTCCTGCGAGGTTGAAGTTGTTCATTAGTTCCCATTGCTTCTCCAAGGACACTCCATGGTATCCCTGTCCCCGGCATTACTCCTTCATCTTCCTCATCCCTAAAGACAGCCAATGCATGATCATCTCCTCCCTCAAAGAAAAACCCTTGAGCTTCAGAAGCATCACTACTTAGGAGCACTTCATAATTACTCTTTCTGGCAATCTTCTCCTTCTTGGACAGCAATTTATTATTGAATTGGATGAATACTAGAGAGTTTAGACGCTCTGTTGTAAGCCTATTCCTTCTCTTTGTATGATGCTGTACATTATAAATAAGAATTACAACATCAGCACATGTACATTAAATTAGTACTAGAGAGCAATTAGTAGAGACTAGAGACTACAAACTGACCTGTTCAAAGGTGCTCCAATTCCTTTCACATCCAGAAGAGCTAGATGTCAGTGAGAGGATTCTAATAGCCATGTATTGCAAATCTGGTGCTCCACCTCCATAAAGCCTCCACCAAGACGCTACAAAATGAAGTGAAATGTGTCAAACATGTGCAGAATTGATTGTAGAAAAATCTGGACAGAATTGATTGCACAACAATCTACACATAATTGACACAAGCTTACCCGGTTGGAACTCAAAGCGTTCACAGCTCCTTGCCATCTTCTTTGAGAAGGATCCTTGTCTCTTTTGGAACTTATCCAAGTCCTCATTAACAGCCCTATATTCCTTTTCATCATTACCATCATAAAAGGTCTCCACACATTGCATGAATTTTTCCACTACATTTGAATCAGAGAAGATTGCTGGATTGTTGTAACTATAGTATGGATTCAACATATATGCAGCCACGTGCAGTGGAGAATCAAGTCTATCTTTCATCTTCTTGTCAACAATAGCCATCACTTCTCTGTATTTATTTTCCACATTTCCAAATGCCTCCTTGATCTCCCTCTTTGCCTTGAGAAGTTCTCCGTACACATAACCCATAGATGGCTTCACATCTCCATCAACCAAACGTAGAACTTTCACCAAGGGCTCAAAGACCTTCAAACAAAGGGAGACACCTCTCCAAAAACGAGGGTTCAACACCGTGGCTGTAGCATCCTTGCCCTTTTTGGACATCTCCATTGACTTGATAAAAGTAGTTCCCTCACTAGTATTTGTGCACAGATTCATAATACTTCTTCTCTTCATATCTGTCCAAGCATCAGTCATGATGGAGCAGCCATGCTTAATCTTCTCATCTTCCCGGTCTTGTAGCAAGCTCTTGGTTCTTGCATGCTCCTCTTCCAACAATCTACCCCGAAGATCATGCTGAGCTGGAGGTTGGAAACTGGGACCAAATTGACCAATAGCTTCAACCATTTCCTTGAACTCATCATTATCAATAGCATGGAATGGAATAGATGCAAAAATAGATTGGTGCAGAAAAATAAAATTCCAGCAACTAATAATGCATGGATTGGAACAAATATGAAGGTTGCACAACAATAAGAATTGGTAAATTCCTTAAGTACAGAACATACCATGTGTATACACCCATCTAGCAACATATTGCTGCACTTGGTGTGTTCTCTCTTTCCAAAGTGCATCATTTATGTTTTGTTGCCTCTTAGCTTCAGCATTGCTTAACTTGGGATCAATGGGACGAGTAAATTTGTCCATGGGTCCTAGCTTGCGAGGGGTACTTGAGCTTCCAGCAAGTGACTCAACTTCTGTCACTTCCTCTTCACATGTTGCAAGTTGCACATTCTCCCTAACCTCTTTGTCATGTTGCTGCTTATCTTTCTTCTTCTTCGCTGTCTCATCAAGATTTCTCTTGCACTTCTGCTTAACTTCCTCAGTTACTTTTGGGCACTTCACAATAGATGTGCCAACATGAGCAAGATGCTGCTTAAGGCGATAAATTCCAGCTGTGCTCTCTTGTCCACAAAGAAGACACTTGACTCTGTTCTTGTCATTGGGATCACAGAGACGCCCCCACTCCCAGCCTATATCAGATGACTTCCTCTTTAGATGGTTGTTGTCGATCTCAGGTGGAGTCGCTGCTGCAGTACCATTAGTAGCAGCAGCCTCGGATGTTGACATCCTACAAGCACCCAATCCTCAGATGAACCCAGGACCAGGACAACCATAGAGAACAAAATCCAACCCAATACTCAAGCAAGAATAACATGGGGGAGAGATTGAAGGAGCACCTGGATTGGAGGGATGTGTGCCCACTGCCCACCTGTTCCAGCACCTGGATTGGAGGGATGTGTGCGATTCTGGAGCAGGAACAGAAATGAGCAGAGAACAGAGAAGAAAAGGAGGAGATGAACAGAGCAGGGAGTAACCTGGGCACAGCGTGGAGCAGGGGCGGCGGCAGCGCTAGCGTGGAGCAGGGCGTCCTCGGGCTTTTCTTACCGCGCGCGGGCCCTGTCTTCCTCTTCCCGCGTGGACCCTTTTCCCGCGCGTGGCCTGGCGCGGTGGCGCCCGCCCGCCCTTTCCCGTTCCCGCGCGCGCCCGCCCGCCCTTTCCCGCGCGTGGCCTGGCGCCAGACTTTTCGCGAGCGCGCCCAACGCGATTCCGCGCCGCCCAGCGCGCCTACACGCCGCCCAGCGCGCGTCCGCGCCGCCTAGACGCGCCCAGCGCGTAATCTTGCGCCTAGGCCATAAACGAGACGCTAACCCTCCGTCTAGCGTTTAAACCAGATTAAACCTCGTTTAATTGCATTTTTTTGAACCTTGCCTGCGGATATAGTTACGAGCAAATATTGATTGTAACCGTGAATACAGCTACCGGTGGATATTTGTAATATCCTATCCGAATTCGACCCGTTGCCATCCTAGCCGCGCCTCCCTCTCGCCGTCCCTCGCCCAACTGCCCCCGCCCTAGCCCCCGCCCAACCGCCGCCGCCGCCCAAGCGTGGCCACTGCCCGCGTGCGCGGAGCCGCCGCTGCTCCGCGCCAGGATGTCGCGCACCCGCAGCCCTTGATTCTTCCTCCGCCCCCTTGGTTCCGCTCTGCTCTCGCGTCGCCAGGAAGTCGAGGTGTCTTGATCTGTTCTGCTGCTGTGGTGCTGGCGCAGGGTTTCGTCGCGAAGCCGGAGACACTGACCGTGGCCAGTCGCCATGCACTGTCGTGCTCGCGCTACTGCAATCGGCGTTCCACGGCATCGTGTGGCCGCGCAAGGACCATCCCCACGTACGCACCCCTCGATTCTCCCTCCGCCCTCTTGGTTTCGCTCTGCTCTCGCCTCGCCAGGCAGCCGAACATTCCTAGGATATTTAATTGACAGAGGTGTATCTGCTGCTGCTAAGGCTGTCAGGAAGGTAGGACCATAGATTTCCCATCCTAATGGATTGGCAGTTTGTTATTGAACTACGTATCTCAAGAGTGTTTACATTACATGTTGTGCTGTTCAGGCATATCCACAAGAGAAAGTTGGACTATTTGTTTCAGCGTGGAAAGGGTGGACCCCTCTCTGTAGTTGAATACAGTGAAATGGATGCAACTATGACAACTAAAGTCAATCAAACTACTGGTTGCCTTCGTTATTGCTGGTGCAATATATAATTCCTACACCCGCCTCCCCTCTTATATATATATAGGGAAGTGGTAATGGAAGCCCTGGGCTTCCCTTACTAATGGAAGCCCCAGCCAGGACGCGGTCAACCCAGCACCCGCGCGGCCATGCAGTCAACAGCCAGGAATCCAGGACGATAAGCACGTAAGGCAATATACGAATGCATATATATATGGATAAAGATGCGTAAACCATGCATAAAGGAATCTTTTGACGCCTGAAACACGTGGAATGAATATGACACTGTGGACAGCGTTTACGACTGCATAATGACATGTACTTGACAACATAAATCATGCAGTATGTGGTTCTGGTTCTGGCTCGGGCGGATTCCAGCGTAAACCGTGAGCTAAAACAGCGTAAATGAGTTCGAAATTTAGCGTAAATCCTATTTCTGTTTTGTAACAGCAAACGGGGCCTAAAATTACGGCGTGAAAATCGCGTGCAACCGATCGTGCGCGGGTCCTTGCTCGGGCCGATTCCAGCGTAAACCGTGAGCTAAAACAGCGTAAATGAGTACAGAATTTAGCGTAAATCTTATATATGTTTTGTAACAGCAAATGAAGCCTAAAATTACGGCGTGAAAATTGTGTGCAGCCGATCGTTCACGGGTTCTGGCTCGGGCGGATTCCAGCGTAAAACGTGAGCTAAAACAACATAAATTAATACGAAATTTAGCGTAAATCATTTATCTGTTTCGTAACAACAAATAGGTCCCGAGATTACGACGTGAAAATTATGTGCGGCCGAGTGCGCAGGTTCTGGCTCGAATGGATTTTAGCGTAAACGTGAACCTAAACATCGTAAATTAGTACGAATGTTAGCGTAAATCGTATATCTGTTTCGTAATGGCGAATGGAGCCGAAATTTACGGCGCGAAAATCACGCGTCACCGGACGTACACGGGTTTTGGCTCGGACGGATTTATGCGTAAAACGTGAACCAAAACAACGTAAATGAGTACGAATTTTATAATATAATTGAAACAATTCTAAGACGATATTATATTATTACGAGCAGAATGTCAAAGTATTTTTAGTCTAAAACAGATATAATATATTGTTAACAACAAACAAGCACATGCAGGGAAACACCAATACTAGCTATATGTGGACATGTGAAATGCTATCTAGTAGAAGCAAAAACAAGGTAATGCAATACAACATGCTTTAGTGGCTTATCAAATAACTGAATTTATCCCTCATGTCCTAGCACTCAGTCTTGTTAGGCCACTGACCAAGCTGTATTGCTCATCTTCTCGAAGGTGTTGTTTACAATGACCAATTCATCAATGCCAAGAAACACCTGCAAATATTAGAAAATATTAAGGGTTGATATCATTATACATCATCAAGGTTTACCATAGAAGTGTCTACAACAATTCCAGCAAAGAAATGTTTAGTAAATTAGAATCAGACAGTGATCATAAATAGTAGTAATTGGTAAAAGTCTATCTGCTATAGCATACGACATTGACGATCACAACAAAAATAGTATTAATAACTGAACCTGTACACATACATGTAAGATGCAAAAGTCTATTAGGAGGCGAGCAGGCCAGCTACTCTGGCCATGGCTGTGTAGCTCTGAATCGCTCTCACCGCTTGAAGTCGCTGGCCGTGAGTTTACTATATAGGCGAAAAAAGAGGATGCGACGAGGATAATGTGGACGAGCAATCAACATCTAGTACTGCATCCCGGAGCCACTGCATGGAGAATCTGAGACCTTTTATTTCCATCGCACCCACTGGCTTGAAGAATCGGGGACAGCGGGGACCGGAAGACCCCAGATGTATCTGCACGGGCGGGCAAACCAAAGTAGGGCGGCAGGTCACAGAACTTGACCTGTGGAGCGTGGGCGGTGGGGGATCCGGAACTAGGCTACCGGGGGGGGGGGGGGGGGGGGGGGCGCTGCCGCGTCGAGCCAACGCCGGAGAGCCCCCGAGGTGGCGAGCAGCAGAGCAGGAGATCCGGACGCCGGTGGCCGGTGCCTAGGCAGCTGGCCGAGTCTGGAGAGGGCGAGGGGCGAACAGATCTGGGCTAGGAGGCACCTCTGGAACGATGACAGGGAGGCGATCGTCATGGATCTCGTCTATGGGACGCTTGTCCGCCGCGCTCGCTCGTGTCGCGCAACCGCCGCCACTGAAACCCTAGACTCAGCCATCGCGCGGAAGGCCAGGTAGAGCGGTTGGTTTTATACAATGGTACATGAGCGTAAACTTGTGTATAACTAAGCGTAAACATTATAGTGGGTGGACCGGATGGTCGCCTGGTCAACCGAGCGGGTGGTCGGGGCTTCCTGTAGTTAAAAGGAGCCCAGGGCTCTAAATACTATAACTATATATATATATATATACTAGGTATATACCCGTGCGTTGCTACGGAATCAACACATTTTATTAACATACATTGAGTTCAATACATTTTATTAAGATACATTGAGATTGTGAATACAAATGTGAATATCGACTGTCCCCAAGCGAACGTAGATGGGTGGGTTGTCCTCGGTTGCAGTCGATCTTAGTTGGGTAGCTCGTCGCTAAGACTATATATCACATAGTTAAATCTTATTTAAATGGAATAATTATTCAAACACGTCCAAATCTTTACAATAAAGTATCAATTGTTTGTGTGCATACAAGCTTAGTGGTCCAAAGGTAGCTAGCAAGTGGTACCCATATAAGAGTATATTAGTCTGGGGTGGCTCCATGGCAATGACACCAATCTGGAGTTCTGTATTGCACCTGCTAGAGTCCAATGAACCAAACTTACCAAAGTTTTAGTTTAAGACAGACAATTTAACCTTCATTGAGAAATCAGAAGTACTGAACCCGGTAACAGTTCTTCTGAAGATTTTTTCTCTCATAACAGGAAATATTGGCAAACATTCATTTCAGGTTATCAAACATCTAAGGAATACAATGCTATGAATCTTGCTACCAAGCAGATAGAGAATTGTTATTACCGAAAATTGGTTATTCTAAATGCAGCATGTGATTCAGTCCAACGATAGGAAAAAAATCCAGGCACACTTTTTCATACTTCATGTCCGGTCCAAATTGGGGTCTTCCAATTTGATTGTGGTCAGGCACAAAAGTACGTGGAGAGTGAGACCTTGACCACAAGTAGAACTAAAGAATAATGTTCTTTTCCAGTTTTGCATGTGCCGAATATTGAACAAATGAAAAATCCAGCATTTACAAATTGTGGAACATGACATAAATTCAAGTTGCACGACTGCTGCCATTAAAAATGAATGTATACTATTTAGACCATTTACAAATTGTGATGTGAAAACCTTCTGCAACATAAATAGTGGGCCAACACGGTAAATAGAGAGTCGACTCACACAACTTCTTTAGTTTTAGTACAAACTTTGCTTACACAAAACAATCAGCCGTAGGTAAAATCTTACACACTCTAGTTGCAAAGTGAGCAGGATTAGCAAACACGATCCGTAGTCGAGTAAAGCTTTCTTTTGTTCTGCCCATCAAAACCAAACTATCGCTTTCTCTGTCGAGTCGATGGACTTTGTCTCACAAGGCACAGGGAAAAGAGATCTTTAGAGCCCCTAAGATTACACATTAAAGATTATTAAAGCTCAGATGCAAAACCAAGGATGAAATTACTTTTCTTCATTGTGGTGAACAAGAAAAAAGTGCCAAAATTTTGACAAGTCACATCAATTAAACAATAGACAAGAAGATACCCAGAGGGCTCAATCCATAGAAGTATATGATCCCCTGGATGGAGCAGGTAACTAAACAAAAAGGCAAGGTAGAAGTGTCAGATCTAGAACATCAGTTAATAGGTAGTATTCTGACTAAACAACACTAAGTATTCTGTTCGATATTACCATCGTGCGGAGGATTATGATGATTCTTATTATTATCGCAAGTACAATACAATTATCAGGAATTAATATGGGCATTTCTGAAAAAGTACCAAAGTCATGCATACTGGTATACATGGGCCATGACAGGAAATTCACTGCAAGGATTTGCTAGACAACTAAACATAAAACCTACCTGAAATCTTCCAAGTACAAGAGATAGAGTAATTGCTATGTTGTACCTTGCAGTCATTGGGGGTATCTTGCAACATGCAGCCTGAAGGCACCCCGTGGAGATGGAGAGCGACGTTGTTCGCTCACCAACATGACATCCCCTTCATCACCATCCACTCCCTCTCCGACCTCACCGGCGGCGGCTCCTTGATCAGCAACGAAGCCGCCACGTTCCTCGACATCGCGGCGCAGAACTGATCAGGTGGGAAACAGAGGTAAGACAAATATTCCAAATTCTGAGCAATATCAAAAGGATAAACTATGAAACCTGAATGTTTCCCTTTGAGAATACAATTGAACATGTGTAAATAATCGCAGTGCACGTAGAATAAAATATATAAGAAGCATGAACAGATCTAACACATACCGAATTTTTTATCCACTGATCTCGACATGGTTGCTGCTTGACTTCTGGTCAACTTCTTCAACATGTTCTTTTTTCCTAAAACTCAAATCCAGAAGAAATAATCAACATAAGGCTATGATAACAATTGCATAAATAGCATAAGAGGTTTCAGTTTTCCCATGTTGCATAGCAAAAAAAACACTGACAAGATCGTGCTCGTGAACGTCGACAGGATTGCTGCTTGAATTCTCATCATTTTTCTCTTCATGTTTGCTCTCCTAAACCCCATTTTCCCCAAATGATGTAATTTAAATAATCATCGTGTATTCAAAATAGCATAAAGGTTTCAGTTTTCCCAATGTTGCATAGCAAAAAAAAACACTAACCAGACTGTGCGTTTGGACCTCGATAGGATTACTGCCTAAATTCTCATCAATTTTCTCCTCATGCTTGCTGTCTTGACCCCCCCAAATGAACTTGTTTAAATAATCACAGTGCATGTAGAACAAAATATATAAGAAGCACAGACATATCTAGCACATACTGAAATTTTTGTTTAACATTACCTACCGTACTGATAGTAAGAAGAAAAACAGTGGATAGATGAAAATGGAATCTTACACTGATAAAACGGAGTAACCAAATGCATATAAGAAGCACGGGTAGATCTACACACATACTGAATTTTTTTAACACTACATGGCATACTGATAGTAAGAAGAAAACAAGAGATAGATGAACATGGAATCTTACATTGCCCTGAGCTCGATGCAGTTCTTGATCTTTACAGGGATTGGGTCATGCAAGCTGTTCTACAGAGCTCTAAAAAGGGAGGAATGCACATCATGAGTAGGCAGCAACATAAATACAAGATTCATCTCATACATATCCCTATTAGGGGTGGGTTATTTCTACTCATAGAAGTCGAACAGATGGCATGCTAGATTTTGATAAGCACCTAGGTTAGGTATACACCATTTCCAAAATTGTGTACATATAAAAGGTAAAAGTGGCTTGCAATTTGGAATGGCAGGAGCCAGGAGTATTTATTTAGGCTTTTAAGTCACATGCGCATAAATCATTGTCTCTATGTATGTAAAATTGTGGTGGATAATAACAATAACTAAGACATTTTCTAGTAGTACCATTGTCATCTCTATATGCAGCTTAAATAATGAGCTAGACATAAAAAAGACGTTGACCTTTCTTAGCTCGCTTCCCCAGACTCCCGCACCAATGGGCACATGAAACCTAGGAGAGACAGAGCTAACTTGAGATTGCATTGGATTGCAGAACCACATTTCTCACTCAGAATTCAACTTTACAGGAATGCTAATAAATGACCATGTTCCCTAGCTTGTACCTCCAGTTTGTCCCAAGAACTTCTTGTCTTGTCCAATGCACAAAAGCACAATAGAAGAACCCAACACTGCTAGCTGGCCTACAGTTCATGCGATCCTTTGCACATAACTATAGAAAGCAAAACAGGATCAGCTGATGTTGCCTTTTCCTGGCAAAAGAAAATAATAAAAATAATAATAATAGTATGCAATTTGGTCATTCTCTTCAATAATAGTGTTCCATTGCTTTGTTTGTGCACTGTAGATATTTCAAAGAGTGCCCACAGGGATACAGGAGGCGGAGACCTATCACTTACAATGGCAAAAAGGAGACAGAAACCGCAGAAAATTGGATGATGGCTCCAACGCATATCAACACTATGTTTCCAATGGCTTTCTGTCGCCTTACTTCTCTGGCTACCTCACTGACATCAAGTGCTTCTTGAACTAATTCCAGATAGAGAAAAAAGAATAACAAAATGAATTAGAGCATCTCATTAATCATGAAGGTAAAGCTAGAAATGCTTAATATGATTTCTGAAATCATGGGCTATTGGTGCAGATACTTGCAGGCAATTCATATGCAAATTACAAATAATAGCAAAATGAATTTATCAAGGAAGCACTGCTAATGTGTCAGCCAGCCGCATTATCAAAGAAAAAGAGGCGTGGGCGAGATCCCCGCCTGCCTGCTCAGGCGTGGGCAGGATCCGGTAGGATCCGCGGCTGCCTGCTCGGGCGTGGGTAGAGCGCGTCGCGGGGGTGGGGGAGGGCTGCAGGGGCACAGGCAGCTGGAGGCGGCGGGCGCGTTGGAGACGGGAGGGGGCACGCTGCAGGGGCACGGGCAGCCGTGGGCGAGATCCCCTCCGCCTTGCCCCTGTGAACTCCCCTCCGCTCTGCGAGGATTTGGTGGCGGCGCGGTGTCGACCGAGGATTTGGTGGCGCTGATGGCGGGGCGGGTTTGGGGCATGAGCAAGGGCGCGTGAGGGAGGACGAACGCGGGGCAGAACCGTGGTGCACTTTTGTGAACGCCTACAATAGATTCATATAGAGTAGTAGAGATTACATGAGACGTCAGTAATATATTCTACATGAGATGCCAGTAACAATAGTAAGTAATAGGACATAATATTAAGTAATATACACGAGACTTCAGTAATATAAATATCCATGACATGTCAGTAATAAAAATCAGTAATTATTAGATAAGTAGTAATAATATTCAGTAATTATATGAGCTGCCAGTCGATAAATGAGATTTCAGTAACGACTTATATGTATGTGCTGAAAACTTTTTTTGAAAGGATGCTAGGGAAGGCGAGGAACAGGGGTCACAATCAGCATGTCATGTAGAAGATCTCGATCTGAGTGACATCATTACAGAGGTTAGGGATGAACCCATACTTAAGAAGTTGATCAAAAGAAGCATAAAAAGAAGAGAAAAAAGAATGTCGAAGAAAAGAATGATTTGTCAGCTAATGTACAATACAAGAGTAGGTCGTCTTGTGTAAACATCTACGCAAAAGGTCATGGAACTGTGCATCCGATTATCGATAATCTAGTATAGTAAAAAAATAGTCGGAAACTTCATACTATCAACAATAATCGTCGTTATTATAATGTACGTAAGTATTCTCTTCGTTTTTTTAGTTGTCGCTGGATAGTTCAATTTTGCACTATCCAGCGACAACTAAAACGAAACGGAGGGAATATTATTTTGCAGAACGAAGTCGATATTGAGTACACACCACTAAAGCCCCGTCTCACTCGCGCCACGGCTGCAAATTGAAGTTACCACTGCAGGAAGAATAGGAAGGTGAAAAAACAACAAAAGGGTAAAAAGAAGAAAAAAAGCATTGCTTATGACAAGGATGGCTTCGTGATATTTGATGAATCGCTTATACCTGTATAGGTGAGTACCCGTGCGTTGCAACGGGAACATATAATAATATAATAACTTATATACAAAATGTGTCTTATATTGTTATAAAAAATATTTCATAATCCATTTATAATCCTAGTCATACATAACTTTTGTTATTTTAATTTAGTTGTTTCACTACTCCAGTGCAACCATCAGTATCATACAGACTTCGATATATGCCACGATTTGCATGGTCTCATCATTGAAGAGCACGTGTCACACCTGTCGGTAGAAGTTCCCTCGTACATTGTCAGTCATCAGGTACGCACCACCATACACGCTTGCTTAAACAAAAAAGCAAGTGTATGTGTTTGCGAAGAGAATTAAAGGCAGGCCGGCACAAAAGCTACCCCGACGATGGCGAGTGGTCATTGTTGTCGGTCCTCCTCTGCGTCACCTCTGGTGCCAAGATGACGCCATAGTCCTTGATATAGTAGTCGTCGAATGCGCACGACATGGCGAGTACTGATGACTCTTGGCTGGGCTGCCAAACGAAGTGCACCCCGGGCTCATCAGCGAGGTAGTACACCTAGCCGTTGCACGACCGGATGTGCTACTCCTCTACATAAATCTTGTTCGAGGACACTCACACAACGTCAGCAACGACCGTCGTCCCAGCGCACAAGAATTCATGGCCGGTCAGTAGTGACTTACGTGGGAGGTTGAGCTTCAGGTGGATGATGAGCTGGACGGTGTGATGACATCATTGTCGGATGCGGTGCCCAGAACAACCCGAGAGTCGCCGGCGTTAGCGACGACCATGAGGTCCCCCTATTTGAAGATGGACAGTGCGGTGCAACCGCTCTGGACCGCGTCCAAGAGGCGGCTGCGCCGGAGCTTGCCGAACACAACGACGTATGCGGTCACGTAGTACTGCTTCCAGAGGTCGAACTGGCAGTCGCCAAGCTTCTTTTCATCGTCGATGAGCGACGCCAACGCGAGCGCCTCCTGCCAGTGGTGTTTGTTCGGGGTTTTTCCAAGTAAGAAACATGGATTCATCTTTGGCGTTGGTTTATGAAAATGACTCACAAGTCAGAGCCATGGAAAAATATTACAGAGAATAAATGTCACACATATAAAAAAGAATTTAAGTTGAAAACATTATTCAAACAAAAGAAATTGCATGCAAGGCTCTTTTTTAAATACTACTCCATCCAAAAATATAATTCAGGAATCTTGTTGATAATTATTTACTACTACACATTGTGCAAAGATAGCAGGTGGGCTTTGTGAGAGATGTAGTATATATTTTTACTATAACAAATATTAATATAAACACACATGTGGTGTAGTGGTAGCTATAAGTACATTTGCTTGAGAGGTCACAGGTTCGAATCCCATTGGAGCCACATTTGTGTTTTTTTAATTAATTTTAGCTAGGCGCCACATTTGTGTTTTTTTAATTAATTTTAGCTAGGCGTGAGATGCACGTGGGAATGAGATTTGCGGGGAGGGGGAATGAGAAAGAGTGCGGGGAGGGGGTAATGGGAATGTCAGAACACTGGCAGCCGGGAATGGAAATGGGAATGGACTTTGCGGGGAGGGGAGAAAGTGCGGGAATGAGAATGGCAGAACACGGAATGACAGCCTACCCCTTACCGCCTTAATAAGTAGTAGAGATATATGCAATTATGCATTAACAATTGTGTATTTCTTTTATGTCGTAGGTCTGCTTGCATATGTTCATTTTGGATTTTCTGAACCAAGTGACAAACAGTCTTGAAAAGGATAGCATGTTGCATTTAACCCTTTATTTAATATATAATGTAATTGCTGCATTTTTTTCAAACCTTTTTGAAAGCTGAATTGGGACCAGTTATAAATTTATTACTGATATTTGGGCGTACTTGGGTTGATTCTCTTGGAGAGATGGTTATGACGAACCTGACAACTGGGTACAAAGTTGTGCTATATATTTCCAGCCATGTGGCTGATTTGGGTATGATATTTGACCATTAATTTATTCTTGCATTTGTTGTAGTTTGTTGACAGTTTCGTTCCATCTAGCGGAACACCTAGACTATCCGGACGACCTGGTTTCCTGAAGATTGGAACTGCTGCAAACGAGTTGGAGCTAATAGATGGGAATTCAGTCTGCATGGGAGCAGTCTCTCCTTTAATCGCTGATACAATGATGGAATCCATGACACAATTCATCTTTCTTGGCACCCTGCAAAACATTAGAGTGTGCCAAAGGATAGTCAAACAAACTTTACAGCTCTCATGTAATAGACCAGCAGTCAGCCGCCAATATAATTTTCTATTGTGTCACATTAAACCCATAGCTACTTTCTAACTACCAAGTAGCCGAGGGTCGTCATTCACTTTCTGGACTACGAAACTATCTCAGATTCTGAGGATCACCAGGTCCAAGCTGATGGACATCATACGAGAAAATGGAGAAGACGGTCAGATCATCAAAAGCAACTTTCAGCAAGTTAGTGCTTAAGCACGAGCATATCTAATGTTCTGTAATTTAAAAGCTTCAAATACTCTAGAAACAGCTTTGTGCTTCAAATGTGTAGAGACTCTGCGTGGACCAAAAACTGTACATCGCAATGCATCAAGATGATCGGGTCCCTGCATTTGAATGGAGGATGGGTCCTTGAGACCCCTCTTGTCAAAGCATGCAGTGTGCTGAAATATTTGCTTGGCTATGATGGCATTATATATTGGGTAAAATCGACAATGAGTTTAAGTGTGTTACAAGGGAGAAGGATTTTGTTGTATCTCATATTGAAATCTAACCTACACCTCTCGTGAGAATGGATTATGTGTCCAGGCTATGTTGAAGGCAGAGGTGTCACAATACTGCCACCTCCAGGATATCACGGTCGAGGGCTGGGATGTGCCCAAGCCGGTCCGATACTTCCAAGAAGCCAACTTCCCAGGTTTAGTCCACTTCCACTGTTTCCTGTCCGTGAGTCCGTTGAAAGTAATGCAATACCTGTGAGTTCTTATACTACTATTTCACGATTCCTTCGCAATACCTATGATTTCTTATACTACCGTTTCACGATTCCTTTAACAGATTACTGCATGCAAGCGATTGCCAAATCTAGATTTGTGGAGCAAACACCTATACAATCTCAAGGTTGGCCTATGGCTTTGAAGGGTAGGGACCTGATATGTATCGCTCAAATAGGCTCAGGGAAAACACTATCTTATCTGCTACCTGGGTTGGTTCATGTTGGTGCCCAGCCACAGCTAGGTTTGTTTCCTATAAACTTGCTATGAGCTTTCTGCATTTTATGCATTGTGATTGTAATGCCTTTAGAACAAGGCGATGACCCAATTTTATTAATCCTCGCCCCCACAAGAGAATTGGCTGTTCAAATACATGAAGAATCTACAAAATTTTGATCATATTCAAGAACTAGATGCAAATGTCTATGGTGGGGCACCTAAGGGTCCACAAATATGTGACCTTGCAACTGAAGTCGGTCGGCATGGACGCTCTCCCCGTCCTCGCGGCGGCTAGCACCGCACCTGCCGCCGCTGCCGCTCCCCCCGCCTGCTCGCCGGAAAACCAACCCCAACCCCTCCATCACCCCATTGATCAGGCCTCCATCCTCCAGAGCCACCCTGCCTCGGTGGAGATTCCAGCATTCGACGCGGACGCCCGCATTCCCAGATCTGACTCCGGGACTTCTTCTTCGACGCGGTCCTGCCTCAAGCCTGCCGCCGGTTCGTCGACAGCTAAGGCCGCCTGCACCAGGAGAGTTAGGTTCGCCGAATCAGCTCTGTCCGCTGACCAATCTCATCGTTCCTGCTTTGACGCGTCTGCTGCTCCAACGAAAATCACTCCGCACGGCCGGGATGGGACTGCTACCCACCGACTTCAATACCCAGGCCTGCGTCCCATCACTCCTCAACGCAGCAAATCCGCGGAATCCGGCGCTGAAGATTTGCCTGGCTGGACAACGGTCCATCGGCGACTCCGCAAGAGATTCAATTCGCCTGCGACTTCATTGAAGCCAACAACCGAGCATTCAAGGTTCCGCCATCTGGACAACAAAAATCTTAAGGTAAGCCTGAGAGGTAAATGCTTCCGATGTCTGGCCAGAGGGCACTACGCCATTGATTGCAGGGATCCGTTGAAATGCTTCAACTGCGGCGGCCCTGGACACAGAGCCTGGCAATGTCCCAAGAAGATTAGTGCTGCTGCTTCTACCCCCTCTGCCTTCCCACCACCTCCCTGCTTCGACAACGTCAACTTCCCTCCTCTGCGCCAAGTCAACATGGTGAAGCCTGGCAACCCCATGGAGCGCCCGCAGGAGACTTTCGCTGTTGCCGCGTCCTCTCGGGACATGGACAGCGAGCTGGCGCGGTTGAGCACCCACGCGGCATGGGCCTGGCTCGGCGGCGTTCGACCGGCGACAAGCACCAACACAGTAAGAAGGGCTTTCTGCTCTAGGTTCAGGATGCGCGAAGAAGACATCAAGGTGGTGAGACACTATCCAGAGGACTTCCTCGTCACCTTTGAACACCAGCATCACCGGGACACGGCTGTGGCGCAGCGCGACTTCACCTACAACAACATCGACATCCGCGTCAGGCCGTGGCAGCTCCCCGTCCACGGCGACCACAGCGTCTTCGGCTCCCACGTGCGCCTGTGCCTGGAAGGCATCCCTCTGCACGCATGGAACGATGGCATCGCCAAGCGTGCGGTGGCTAAGTCCTGTGTGCTGGACTACGTTGAAGCCCAGTCGCTGCGAATGGAGGATGCTACGACGCTCAATCTGTGGGCGTGGGCGCGAAACCCGTCTGACATACCTAAGGTAACGTGGCTGACCATTGTTGACAGGAGCAGCACTGCCCACGACGCCACACCGGCGGGGCGTAGCGGCTTAACCTTCAGGGTCATCGTCCACCTTGATATGGTGGAAGACCCCCCTACCAGGGATGGCCATGGGCATTCACGTGCGTATGATTGGAGGCTTGGTGTTGTTGACGGCGAGTGCGAACCACGTGACCGTCACGACCCTCCACCACCTCGCAGCAACCGTCGCAGGGATGAGGATGGTGATAGTGACCGTCGTGGTCGCCGCCCAGGACGCGACGACAGTTGGAGCTCCCGGCTCTTTCGTAGCATCTCGCGGGCTCCCAGGGACCGCGAGCGGGAGCGCTCGGGGTCGCGCCATGGCCAGCGCCATGACTCACCCAGGCGGCGTCACCACCTCGACGGCGATCAGCAACTTCGTCACCACCTTCATGGCGATCAGCAGCCTCGTCATGCCGGAGGCACGTCGTTGGTTACGCCACATGTTGGCCGTGACCCGGCGATTGGTCGTGACCCGGCGATACGTGGACGCAGCCGTGTGCGCCGTTCCACCCGTGTTGCTGTCCGGCGTGGCCGTTCAGCGACCCCCCCACGGCATCCTGCTCGCCCCAGATTTCCACCAAGCGCCTGCAGTCCCGGCATCCGCAGCTCACGCGGTGGTGGCAACGACGGTTCTCCGCGCCCTGCTGTGAAGGCTGCAGCTCTTCCTAAAGGTCGTTACCGCGTTGGCTGCGTGTACCGAAGGCGACCGCGCTTGGTGCCTAAGGGCCAAGTCGATCCGGTCCCTGGGGCTGCTGCTGGCGACAGCAACCTTGCTGTCTGGGATGGCAGTAGGATGAAGTTCGCAGACAACGTAAGTCTCATCCCAGTGCAGCGAGCATTCACAACTATTCTTGATTCCCTTCCAACATGCCCTGCTATGCAGCTACTGCCTTTGGTGCAGTCTGAGGAGGACCATGTGCTGTTAGGCTCTCCCTGCAGCACGGTTGCTGCGGGCTACAACGCCGAAGCTGTAAAGGACTCCAATGTCGACGCTTCCTCTCGGATGATAGCTGCGGTGCATGAACCTTCAACAGATGTTGCTGCGGTGTCAACCACCGCGCAAAGCCATCTACTCAACACCATATTCACCAAGCCCTCGCCTGCCATACTCGAGCGACCAGTGCTACATCCTTCGGAGGGGGTAACAACACCAGCGACCACTCTGTCTACTATTCCTGCAGCACCTGCTAGAAGAATCAAGCAGCGACACGGCTTCAACCTTTCGACGGTACGTCGTAGCGCCAGACTTGCCAACGGCCCTCGAACGAATGTCATGCAACGGGCCCAGCGCGTCCTCTGCCGCAAGCTTGGTCTCTTGGCAAAAGATGACGCTGCTGATTTTAATACTGCTTTGCAGGAATTTCAGGATTGGTTCAAGAAGCCACTGACTGTGGAGATGGGGACGGCCCTAGATGCTCTGTTCAATCTGGATACGCCAGACACAGTTCGCCTCGACAAGGCCTTGCTGGGAATTGCTGGAGATGCTATAGCTGAGATCCAAGAGGAGGTGGACGCCATGCATGCAGAGGCCAGAGCAGTTACTGCGGCTTGATTGATGGCTGTTTTAGCTCCATGTTAGATGATGAGGGTCTGCTTTTGTTATGTCAATGAGTCTCAGCTCAGTTTCTACTACTTTTGTGAGCACCCTGGACTGTATTGGGTTGCTGTTTTGCTTCAGACCTATAACAGCCATGCTTGTGTTGGCCCTGGTGGCCCCTTTATGTTTCACTGTCATTATTGTGCAGTGCTGCAATTTCATCCAGCTGTCGGCAATTAATCGGGGTGCTTTTCTCCTCCATGTCTGACTTTAGCATCCTGTGCTGGAATGTTAGGGGTTTAAATTTGCAAGCGCGCCGAGATGCAGTGCGCGCGATGATCTCCACCACCACTTGCCATCTTGCCTGTTTGCAAGAGACTAAATTATCAACGGTCGACAGGTCCATTGTGATGGCGCTTGGAGGACCAAAGCTTAATAAATTCAGTTTTAAACCTGCGGAAGGAATTAGTGGAACACGGGGTGGTATTCTTTTGCTTTGGGATAGCGACCTACTCGAATTGTCCAATTTTACTATCGGAGAATTCCACATATCTGCAAATGTCTCTCTTAAGGATCGTTGTGCTTCCTTCTACCTGACAGTCGTCTATGGACCATCTTGTAGAGGCCGCAAGCCTGATTTTCTAAGAGAGATGAGTGCACAGAGGCCTCCTTCACCTTCCCCCTGGTTGGTCCTTGGGGATTTCAACTGCACATACAAAGCAAGCGACAAAAACAATTCTAGAGTCAACCCTCGCCTAATGCTTCTGTTCAGGCAAGCTCTTGACATTTGCGACTTGAAAGAAATTCCTTTGCAAAACAGGAAGTTCACTTGGAGCAATGAGAGACGACATCCCACTCTCGTAAGACTAGACAGATTCTTCTGCAACTCTGAATGGGAGGAGATGTTCGGAATATTTGGTCTGCATGCACTATCATCCTCGGTCTCTGACCACTGCCCGTTGCTCCTATCCAATACTACTATGCCGAGGCGTCCACGTTCCTTTAGATTTGAGAATTTCTGGACCAAATTACCAGGTTACCAGCATACAGTTGAGCAAGCCTGGCTGGCACCGACCCAACATCGTGAGCCTTTTCATAGGCTGTACTACAAACTGCAGTTCACGGCCAAGGCGCTTAAGGAATGGAGCTCCAAGTTAATACCTGATGCTAGACTCTTTATGTATATGGCCCTAGAAGTTATTCTAAGACTGGACATGGCACAAGAAAATAGGGGACTGTCCGACATGGAAGTGAACCTCCGAAATAGATTGAAGATGCGCATCCTTGGCTATGCGGTAATTGAAAGGGCACGAAACAGGCAAAACTCACGCATGCTTTGGCTTAAATTCGGAGATGCCAACACTAAATTTTTCCACCGGAAAGCTGGCTCCAGGAGGCGAAAAAATTTCATTCAACGGTTGCGGAGCGGTAATGGGTGGGTCTTCTCGCACAATGAAAAAGCGCAAGAGCTACAAAATTTCTTCCATAATGCTTTAAAGCGGCCAACCCCTAGATCTATCGACCTTAACTGGGACATTATCTCTGACCAGCCGTTTGATCTATCAAGCCTCGACGCGCCGTTCTCCGAGGAGGAAATTAAGAGAAGTATTGATCTTTTACCAGGAGATAAGGCTCCAGGGCCGGACGGCTTCACTGGTGTTTTCCTTAAATCTTGTTGGACCATTATAAGACATGATCTCATGGCTGCAGTGAATGCTTTCTATAATAATCGATGCCTCAACCTCCAATTAATCAATTCAGCAAACATCATTCTAATCCCCAAAAAGGAAGGCGCGGAGGTAGCTGGGGACTTCAGACCTATAAGCCTCATCCATTCTTTCATTAAGATTATCACCAAAACCCTGGCTCTTCGTCTGGCGCCGAGAATGAATGAGTTAGTTTCACCTTGCCAAAGTGCCTTCATTCAAAAAAGGAGCATTCATGAAAACTTCCTTGCAGTTAGAAGCGCTGTTAGGCGCTTCCAGCGTATTAATTCGCCCACGCTATTCCTCAAGCTAGACATTGAAAAAGCTTTTGACTCCGTCCGCTGGGATTACTTGATTGCCTTACTCCGCAATTTGGGATTCCCTGTGAGGTGGACTGACTGGATCGCTTCTATCCTATCCACCTCAACATCAAGAGTGCTCGTTAACGGGGTCCCTAACCCTCCTATTCATCATGAGAGAGGTCTCAGGCAAGGCGATCCTCTCTCCCCTCTTCTGTTCGTCTTGGCGATAGACCCTTTGCAAAAAATTCTAAAGATCGCCGCGGACAGTGGAGCATTGAGCAAGTTGGGAAACAGCTCGCCCAGCATTAGGATCTCGCTATATGCTGATGATGCAGCTTTGTTTGTTAAGCCGAAAAAAGAGGATATTGAGACAATTGTCAAGTTGCTCACCTCATTTGGCGAGGCCTCTGGTCTGATGACCAATTTTCAGAAGTCCATGATCGTCCCAATCCGTTGCCAGGGGCTACCCCTTGATGACATTCTTAGTTGCTTCCCAGCCAGAAGAGCAACCTTCCCGATCCGGTACCTGGGCCTCCCTCTCTCCACAACTAGACTCAGGAAGGAGCACTTCCAGTTTTTGGTGGACAAAGTATTGAACAAACTGAGCAGCTGGAATGGGAGAAATTTCTCAGTGGCAGGGCGCTTAAATCTGGTGAAAACAGTGCTTACCTCACAACCAATTTATCTATTAACCGCCCTTAATGCTCCCAAGGCAACGATTAGCCTTCTAGACTCCAAAAGAAGACAATTCCTTTGGGCTGGTTCTGAACGACTGACGGGCGGAAAGTGCAAAGTCAACTGGAAACGGGTGGCGAGGCCAAAATCCCTTGGGGGCTTGGGAGTTCTTGACTTGGGCGCTTTTGCGCGTGCCTTGCGCGCGCGATGGCTCTGGCATAATTGCACCTCATCACAGAATATTTGGGACAACTTAGAGATTCCTTGCTCTGATGTTGATAGACTGCTTTTTGCGGCATCGACGACCATTGATATTGGTGATGGTTCTAAAATCTCCTTCTGGGGCAACGCTTGGGTGAGGGGGCAAAGGCCAAAGGACTTGGCGCCTCGTCTCTTTTCTATATCAAGAAATAAGAGGAAATCTTTAGCGGAGGCGGTCACAAACAATGCCTGGATCATGGATCTTGCGCTGTTCGACAGACCGATTACTCCCCACCACATTCATGAGTTCTGCATTCTTTGGTCTGAAGTCCAAAAGATCCAGTTTCACCCAGAGCGTGATGATGCCATCACCTGGAATTTCACTGTGGATCACCGCTACACAGTCAAATCGGCATATCAGGCACAATTTTTGGGCTCTGTTCACACAAATTATGACCTCATCATCTGGAAGAACTGGGCGCCTCCAAAATGCAAGTTTTTCAGCTGGTTAGCAATTCAAAATCGCATTTGGACAGCAGATCGATTAGCCGCCAGGAATTGGCCCCATGAACCAACTTGCGTCTTGTGTCGTGCTGCCCAGGAATCGGGGCTTCATCTTTTTGTGGAATGTCGTTTCATCAAAAGAATTTGGGAGGAAGTTGCTGTCTGGGTAGCTGTTCAGGGCCTGAAGCCGTCTAACTGGGGGCGACCCCCCGAGCTGGGGCATTGGTGGGAAAAGCTGGCTTTTTTGCCGGGATGCAATAGAAAAGGCATCAGATCACTTTTGATCCTTGTAAACTGGGAGATTTGGCGAGAACGAAATGCGAGAATCTTTGATCGCAGATTCTCGAGCTGCCAACAAATCATTGCCAAAATCAAGAGTGAGACAGCAGCCTGGATTTTGGCAGGGGCCAAGCACCTAGTTACCCCTTAACAACTATTTAGTGGGGTCTGTTTTTTATTTTTGTTTGCTTCTCTTCAGGTTGGATCTTTGCCTAGTACTTCGGTCACTGTATTGACTTAAACCTCTTGTTATTCTTCTTATCAATATATCTTGGCAGACCTCCTGCCTTTTCAAAAAAAAAAAAAGAAGAGGTACCTGCACACTTCTGTCCATTTCAATTATTTTTAGATGAATACTTTTAAACTCAATTTATTGTATCATCTGCACTTTTAGGAGTTGAAAATGACATTGCAACTCCTGGTCGGTTGATTGATATGCTGGAAGCCAGTCACACAAACCTACATATGGCATACCCTGTTCTAGATGAGGCAGACCGGATGCTAGATATGGGTTTTGAGCCACAAATTTGAAAAATAGTTGCATAGGTACAGTTTCATGTAGAAATGCAGAATACTTACTATTTTCTATTGTCTTGCCTAATGTCTAGCTCTAATGCTTGTAAAACACTTGTGCTATCCATAGATCTACCCAGACAGACAAACCTTGTATTGGAGTGCCAAATGACCTAGAGAAGTTGAAGCCTTGGCAAGACAGTTTCTGCAAAATCCTTACAAGGTGTGTGTTCGCTGCTGTTACCGTTATTTTCTGTTTTTTACTATGTTGTGTTGAATTGATTTTGGCAGCCCCTCTTAACTTTTGGCTTATATATTATAATGCAGGTAATCATAGGATCGCCTGAACCCAAAGCTAATCATTCCATACAACAAATTGCGGAAGGTATTTCAGATCATGAGAAAAGTATCCAAGGTATGTAGGTTGATGCTCTTGTGACTAAAAACTCTTACATTCACTCACTATACTAATACCAATTACAAATGGACATGGTGCGAGTTGATTTTTGCTTCTTTCCCACAGACTCAGTAAGCTATTGTCTGATCTAATTGATGGGAATCGTATCTTGATATTTCTCCAAACAAAAAAGAACTATGTTCTTGCAGAGTTTAAGAGCGACAAGAGTCCCATGACGGCTGCCACATATGTGGCAGCACGTGGTCTTGGTATGATGATTTATTTGAAAATATGATTAGGTAGTAGTTTCAAGTGCTCAAGGATGATAAGTCAGAGGGTTGAACTGAAGTTGTGGATTGGTGGTGTATGCCAAGGTACCATCATGTCAAAAGTAGATCATTTTCCCGTGGTTTACCTCATTTGAGCGTGAGCATTGGCAGTGTTACCCAGGTCCCAGTCACTTCAACCACACTCTTCTCCTTCATATTGTTAAGCAGTTTCACTACATTAGCAAAAAATCTTTAGCTTACGACTGGAAGTAGTATGAAGAGTCTATATTTGATAAAAAAAAAATCATCTAAAAAATTAAATAGTGAGATAGACTTTGAATGGCTGATGTAAAATTAGGGAGTAACACTGTATTGATTGTTGACAAAAAAATGTAAGATGTTGAGGTCCATAATAATATATGTGTTGTTTGTTTACATGTACTCATTGTGAAAAATGAACTTGCATCTTATTTGTCAGAACTGCTATAACTGGCAAAAGGAGCAGACAGGCTGAAAGCTCTGCAATGATAAGGCAGCATACCCGTTCTCTTTTGTTTAGCTCGGCCTCCATAGCCTGGAGTTCTTTCTCCTTTTTCTTTAGATCCTAAATATCAACATTAACAATGTAAGAATGTAACAATGATGAGATAGACCTCTCTTTAACTTTAACAGGTAGCATAATGGGAGATTCGGCTTCTTGAGCGTTAACCTTCTTCCTTTTGAAGGGAAAAACTTTTGATCTCACATCCTGTATATTGTGATCAGCTCTGAAATCAATACATCAAAAAGTTAGAATAAGAGGAGCAGAAGATACAAGCTAACAAATAAAACTGCATCCACTGAAATTTCTCCTTAAATCAGAAAAGTAGCATGATGAAGAAAGGGAAACTATCTTGGTCAAATAGCCAATCGAAACATGCAACTAGGTTTCAGAAGGCAAGCATTCCTTTGATCTAATAACACACAGTGAAGTCTCATAATTAGAAACCTACACTTTTATTAAGAACAAATGGATGTGAAGACACCCAAAAAACAGAGCGGTGTAGTGATAGCTATGCATTGGTCTTAGCAAAGCTCAAAATGACAATAGATAGGAATGAACACCAGCTATCAATCACAGAATGTGTTTCTAGCGGGTGATTCACATGAATTCTTATTTTAGAGCTTCATGGTAAGTGGAGCATTTTACCACTATGCATTTCTTTGACATGAACGCCATAGGATTCAATAACCTAAGCTTATCGATTGGAGTGCAGCCCAGATCAATTTTACATAATGGACAGTGTCAAGGGCGTTAAGCCTTAGGGTAGCAGGACCTCGGCTCCGGAGTTCGTAGCCGCGATCCGTGGTTGGGGGGAGGCGAGGTTTTGCCCCTCAGCACACCCGGCCGGTTTGGAGAAGAGAAAGAGAGATTAGGAAATAGTTCTTTGTTGATTTTCTGGTTTCCTGGTTACAAACTAATATATAAGCCCACCGGCTAACAATCCTAGAGATAACTGCTCCTAGATCCTAGGGACTGATCCGATATGGCTAAACAACCTGCTAACAAACCTCCTAACAACCTGCTAACAAACTTGGCTGATCCGATCTGGCTAACAACCTGCTAACAAACCTCCTAACAACCTGCTAACAAACCTCCTAATCTTAAGGCTAAGGACTAGCTGCCATCTAGCCCTAATCCTAACCGCTAGCGTGTCATGTGGGGGTGGCCGCGCCCTCTGGTGCGCTTGACGCTGCTCTCCGGATGTCCCTGGCGCGCCGCTGCCGCGAGTATGTTTGGCCCCACATGACATCTCTCTCCCTCGACGACCAACTCGTCCTCGAGCTGGAACTGCGGATGCTTGTCGCGGAAACAATCCACGTCTTCCCAGGTTGCCGACGCTGCGGATTGGCCCTTCCAGTGGATCAGCACCTGACGGACGCCCCGAGCCAGACGGTAGCGAACAACCCGCTCTGGTTCCGGAGTCACATCGCCGTTGTGGATGGTCGGCAGCGGAGGTGGAACGTCTGGTGGCGGCTCGACGAACTTCTTGAGGAGACTGACATGGAAGACATCGTGTAGCTTGGCGCGGGGAGGCAGGACGAGGTGGACAACGACCTCGTTGATGCGCTCGGCGACGCGGTACGGTTCGAAGAAGCGTGGTTCCAGCTTGCCCTTGGTCTCTTGTGATAGAGAGGCGACGGAGCGCTGTCGAAGGCAGATGAGAACCCAATCGCCGACGTCGTAGGAGATAGGATGGTGGCGCCTGTTGTAGAACTTCTAGACCGCTTGAGCTTGTTCTAGGCGATAGCGGACGTCCTCTAGGAGTTCCTCCCGATCCCCCATGTTCTTGGCTACGGCTGCGACCCTTGTTTTGCCCAGCTCGTAGGAACGGATGCACGGCGGGTCCCGGCCATACACCACTTTGAATGGTGTCTCTCAGAGCGAAGACTGGTAGGCCGTGTTGTAGACGTACTCCGCCCATGGAAGTCGCCGGAGCCACTGTCGAGGGCGATCCCCCGTGAAGCACCTGAGGTACATGACGATCACTTCGTTGGCAGCCTCCATTTGCCCATTCGACTATGGGTGGAAGGCCGTGGTCATGTGGAGTTTGGTGCCGATGAGCCTCATGAGCTCCTTCTAGAAGGCCGATGTGAACACCGGATCCCGGTCGGACACCATGGACTGGGGTACCCCATGGAGGCGCACGATGTCCGCAAAGAACGCCTGCGCGACGGACTCTGCACTGTATGGGTGAGCCAAAGGTATAGAGTGACAATATTTGCTGAAACGGTCGACCACCGTCAAAATCACCGATTTGCCGCCCGCGCGCGACAATGCTTCAACAAAATCCAGACCGATGTCGGTCCAGAATGCCTGTGGCACGGGCAAGGGCAGCAGGAGACCCGCCGGGTGCAAGTGCTCGGACTTATAGCGTTGGTAGGTGGTACAGGCGCGAATGAAGTCCTGGACGATGCGGCGCATGTTGGGGAAGTGGAAGTCGCGGCGGAGGCGATGAAGAAAGCGCTGCACTCCCTCATGGCCGTCGTCGTGTGTGGCCGCCACGATCTCCAGGAGCAGCGACGACCCAGGCGGTATGTAGAGGCGCGAGGCATACAACACCATGCCATCCCGCAGGGACCATGGAGCAGTCCGGGTACCAGTGACGAGCTCGTCGTGGATGGCTACGAGGGCAGGGTCGGTGGCCTGTGCTTGACGAAAACGGTCGATGAAGTCAAAGCGTGGAGCCGATAGGGTCAGGACAGACCCCTCCTCCATGTCGCGGCGCGACAAGGCGTCTGGCATAGCATTTGCGGCGCCCTGCTTGTATGTGATAGTGAAGTCGAAGCCAAGGAGCTTCTCGTCCCAGTGGTGCTGCGGAATAGTCGATAGGCACTGGTCGAGGAGGAACTTGAGGCTGTAGTGGTCGGTGCGCACAAGGAACCGCCACCCCCAGAGGTACGAATGCCAATGACGGATGGCGTGGACGAGGCCGATAAACTCCCTCTCATATGCTACCAGGGAGCGGTGCCGAGGCGCGACCGGCCGGCTGAAGTAGGCGATCGGGTGCTGCTCCTGGATGAGCACCGCACCAAACCCATGAGTGGAGGCGTCGCACTCGACTATGAACTTCTTGTCGAAGTCCGGAAGTGCCAACACCGGGGCCGAGGTGACAGCCTCCTTGAGCGCGTCGAACGCAGCGCTCGCATCGTCGGATCAAGTGAACCCCTCCTTTTTGAGGAGAGCAGTGAGGGGTGCAGCAATGGCGTCGTAGTCGTGGACGAACTTACGGTAGTAGCCCGCCAGTCCGAGGAAGCCCCGCACCGCGCGTGGCGAACGCGGCCGAGGCTAGTCATGGACCGCCTATACCTTGGCGGGATCCATGGCGACGCCGACCTCGGTGATGATGTGGCCCAAGTAGGAGATGGACCCGACGCCGACGCCGAAGGCGCACTTCGAGTGCTTGACGAAGAGGCGGTGTTGCTGGAGCATGGTGAAGACGGCGTGCAGGTGGCGTAGATGGTCCGCCCAAGTGGAGCTGTAGATGAGAATGTCATAAAAAATACAAGTACGAACCGGCGGAGGAAGGGGCGCAGGACGTCGTTCATGAGCGCCTGAAATGTTGCCGACGCATTGCATAAGCCGAACGGCATCACCAGGAACTCGTACAGCCCGTCGTGGGTACAGAAAGCCATTTTGGCGATGTCATCAGGGTCCATGCGGACCTGATGATACCCCGAGCGGAGGTCCAGCTTGGTGAAGAATTTTGCGCCGTGCAATTCGTCCAGCAACTCGTCGACCACCGGGATCGGGAAGGCATCCTTGACCGTGATGGCGTTCAACGCCCCGTAGTCGACGCAGAAGCGCCACGAGTCATCTAGCTTCTTGACGAGGAGGACCGGCGAGGAGAAAGCGGACGTGCTCCGGCAAATGAGGCCTTGGTCTAGCATAGCGGCACACTGCCGCTCTAACTCGTCTTTGTGCCGAGCCGGGTATCGGTACGGCCTAACGACGACCGGTGGTGTCGGGTACCGTAATTAGGGGTACCCCCAATGCTCCTTAACCTGGCTGGAAAACATCCTCAAAACAGGCCGTAAGGACCGGTAAGCGCAGTTCAAAGTTGAAGCCTCAGGGACGCAATCTCGTCTCGCCCGAGCCCGGCCTCGGCAAGAATAGTAGTCCCGAACGGATTCACGCCTCGCCCGAGGGCTTCCTTAGGCAGTAGGCGCACCCTCGGCTCGCCCGAAGCCAAGCTCAGGCAAACTTTGTCGTGCAGTGACCTCGGCCAAATTGCCTTACCAACCGACCGTATCGCATGTGCATTTAATGCGGGATCGCCTGACACCTTATCCTGACAAGCACGCCTCAGTCGGCAAGGTCGAAGTGACCACAGTCACTTCGCCCCTTTACTGATCGTTATGACAGGAAAACAACACTATTCACCCCGTTCCGACTACTGTGCCAACCACCAGGGTAAAACTAACGACAGTAAGTCACGACCTCCCCCGAGTTCAGCCTCAGACGCAACAGGGAGCTCCGCCTCGCCCGACCTCAGGCCTCGGCCTCAGCCTTGGCCGCGGGAGAAGGTCTCCGCCTCGCCCGACCCCAGGCCTCAGCCTCAGCCTCGGTCGCGAGAGAAGGTCTCCGCCTCACCCGACCTCAGCCTCGACCTTGGGAGGAGTCACATCCTCGCCCGACCTCGACCTCGGACTGACTACGCCACAGGGGATACATCATTACCCTACCCCTAGCTAGCTGCCTCAGGCTACGAAGGAACAAGACCGGTGTCCCATCTAGATTACTCCGGTAACAGGTAATGATGGTTCCCTGCGTGCGTCCATGACGTCGGTTGTTCTCAACGCTCTACGAAAGCAGAGAAACGTCAGCACGACCCCGGGCCGCAACGCCAGCTGCGCTTTTACAAGGCTCAAGTACTTCTCCGCCGGCCACGTTAGCACATAGCTACACCCCCATTGTACAGCTGGACCATCTCCTTGTATCTATAAAAGGGGATGTCCAGGGCCTTCCTAGAGGAGGCAGGTAGAGTGGGAGAAACGCAGAGGAGGCTAACTCATACAGCTCACCTCAGGGCCGAACCCTCTCCCTCTATCTCTCACGAAGCTTGTAACCCCTACTACGAGCACCCCAGTGCAAGATAATATAAGCCTCATCCTCCCTCTTGTATTCCATCTTGCATCAACCCATCTGGGCAGGGACACACAGCGATAAATTCACTAGTCGGTTGAGGGTCCTCGCGGGTCCAAAACGCCGACAGTTGGCGCGCCAGGTAGGGGTATGCTGCGTGTTAACAAATACTTTCCCGTTGAGTTCCAGATGGACAATCTTCGGCAGCCTCTTCAGCCCGGGACGGTGCTCCGCTTCGGGAGTCTCGAGTTCATGTCCCACGACGGCATCTACGATATGGTACTCCTCCCCTCGCAGCACGACAACAACGACGGTCGTCGACTCGCCCGACGACGGCGAACTAGACGACGACATCTCCCCGCGGCAGAAGAGGAACATCCGGGTTTGCCCCGCCACCCTCCTCGCCGGAGGAGGAGGAGACGGGGCAACCGTGGCCAGGCAGGAGGCGGCACCTCATCGGCTGTCGGACCAGAGCGAGTCGATGATGCCGGCACCCCTACGGGGGACATGTCGGGTGTTGTCCTCGCACCTGAGACAACGACGGGTGTCGCTTCCCCGCAACGTGCCAACCCCAAGCAGACTGATGACGCCGGCACCCTTGCGAGGGACTTGTCGGACATTAGTCTCGCACCTGAGATAACGACGCACTCCGTCCCCGATGCGACTTCACCACTGTCCATCGACCAGGAGGTACCATCAGTCTTCCACCCTGTTCTCTTGAGATTCAGCTTCGATCCACCAAGCGACCCCGCTTCGGTGAGCACTTTCGCAAGGGCATATCCTGACCTTCCAGGGTACCATATGTGGTCAACCTGGGACCGACTGACGGCCGTCTCAACCTATAGACCCATGGGTTCTAAGGAAGAGGACGACCCCAACATCAGTTGGGATTTCTCCGGACTCAGTGATCCCAGTGCCATGCGAGACTTCATGTCCGCATGTGACTACTGCCTCTCCGGCTACTCTGACAATGGCCACAGCCTTGGCGACGAGGGTTGCGACCCAACTCGCGAGTGTCTTCACATCGATCAGGGGGATCACGACGAAGACAACCACCTCGGCATGCCGGAAAACGACGACGCCCCTATGCCTGCGTCTCGCGTTGAGATCCCGCGGGAGCTAGCTGTGGTCCGAGTCCCTGCGGGGGGTCAGGACACACAGCTCGAGCAACTCCGCGAAATGCAGGCCAAGCAAGACGAAGAAACGGGGCGACTTGTGCAGCTCCGACAAAACATCGAGCAGGAGTGGGCAGGCCGAGCACTCGCCGGAGGAGCACGTCATCGGGCCCAGGACGTCCAGCGCCGTATCATTGACGATGCCAGGGCAGGGCTGCCCCGGCCTTCAGCGGGGCCGACCAGAACCTAGCTGCAGCAGCGATGCTACTTCGAACAATGCCGGAGCCATCCACCACCGAGGGGCGACGTATCCAGGGCGAACTCAAGGATCTCCTGGAAAATGCCGCTGTCCGACGAGCCGAGAGCTCTGCCTCCCGAAGGCGAGGGTGCCCCTCGGAGCATCGCGCAACGTCCTCCCGACGCATGCGGGAGGCCTCGGTCCACACCGAGCGCACAGGGGACGGGACGCCTGCAGCCCCGGACTGCCTCGGCAGCGAGCAACACCGCCACGACCGTCGAGCCCGCCTCGAGGAAAGGGTGCACCAAGGCTACCACCCCAGGCGCGGAGGACGCTACGACAGTGAGGAGGATCGAAGCCCCTCGTCCGAACCACCAGGTCCGCGAGTCTTCAGCCGGGCCATACGACGGGCGCCGTTCCCGGCCCGGTTCCGAGCCCCGACTACCATCACCAAGTACTCAGGGGAGACAAGGCCGGAGTTGTGGCTTGCGGATTACCGGCTGGCGTGCTAGTTGGGAGGGACGAACGACGACAACCTCATCATCCGCAACCTCCCCCTTTTCCTCTCCGACGCTGCTCGGGCCTGGCTGGAGCATCTGCCTCCTGCGCAGATCTCCGACTGGGACGACCTGGTCAAGGCTTTCGCTGGAAATTTCCAAGGTACGTACGTGCGCCCTAGGAACTCATGGGATCTCCGGAGCTGCTGCCAGCAGCCAGGGGAATCCCTGCGAGAGTACATTCGGTGGTTTTCCAAGCAGTGCACCGAGTTGCCCAACATCACCGACTCGGACGTCATCGAGGCATTCCTCACCGGCACCACTTGCCGGGACCTGGTGAGTAAACTGGGACGGAAGACTCCCACCAAGGCAAGCGAATTGATGGACATAGCCACCAAGTTTGCCTCTGGTCAGGAGGCGGTCGAAGCCATCTTTCGGAAGGACAAGCAGCCTTAGGGAAGACAGAAGGAAGACGTCCCCGAGGCGTCCGTCCAGCGTGGCACGAAGAAGAAGACCAGGAAGAAGGCGCAAGCAAAACGCGACACCGTTGACGCGGATCTCATCGCTGCTGCCGAGCACAGGAATCCTCGGAAGCCTCCCGGAGGGGCCAACATGTTCGACAAGATGCTCAAGGAGTTGTGCCCCTATCACAGGGGTCCCGTCAAGCACACCCTTGAAGAGTGCGACATGCTCCGGCGTTACTTCAACAAGGCTGGACCCTCGGCAGAAGGTGGCAAGGACCAAGGCAACAACAAGAAGGGGGGTGACAAGGAAGAAGAGTTCCCAGAGGTCCACAACTGCTTCATGATCTACAGCGGGCAAGTGGCGAACGCCTCGGCTCGACACCACAAGCAAGAACGCCGGGAGGTCTGCTCGGTGAAGGTAGCAACGCCAGTCTACCTAGACTGGTCCGACAAACCCATTACCTTGGACCAAGGCGACCACCCCGACTGCGTACCGAGCCCAGGAAGGTACCCGCTTGTCGTCGACCCCGTCATCGGCAATGCCAGGCTCTCCAAGGTCCTCATGGACGGAGGCAGCAGCCTCAACATCATCTACGCCGAGACCCTAGGGCTCTTGGGGGTCGATCTGTCCACGATCTGGGCCGGCGCATCACCTTTTCACGGAATTGTCCCCGGCAAGCGTGTCCTGCCCCTTGGGCAACTCGATTTTCCCGTCTGCTTCGGAACTCCCTCCAATTTCCGAAAGGAAACCCTCACTTTCGAGGTGGTCAGGTTCCGGGGGACCTATCACGCGGTGTTGGGAAGACCGTGCTACGCCAAGTTCATGGCCGTCCCCAACTACACGTACCTCAAGCTCAAGATGCCAGGCCCCAAGGGAACCATCACCGTCGGATCCACATACCGCCACGCTTACGAGTGCGACGTGGAATGCGTGGAGTACGCTGAGGCCACCGCCGAGTCCGAGGCCCTCATCGCCGACCTGGATTGCCTCTCCAAAGAGGCGCCCGACGCGAAGCGGCACGCCGGCAACTTCGAACCAGCTGAGGCGGTTAAGTCCGTCCCTCTCGACCCCAGCAACGACGCCGGCAAGAAAGTCAGGATCGGCTCCGAGCTCGACCCCAAATAGGAAGTAGTGCACATCGACTTTCTCCGTGCAAACGCCGAATTTTTTTGTGGAGTCCCTCGGACATGCCCGGCATACTGAGGGATGTCGCCGAGCACTCGCTGGACATCCGAGCTGGTGCCCGACCCATGAAGCAGCCCCTGCGCCGTTTTGATGAAGAAAAGCGCAGGGCCATAAGCGAGGAGGTCCACAAGCTAATGGCTGCAGGGTTCATCAAAGAGGTATTCCATCCAGAATGGTTAGCTAACCCTGTGCTTGTAAAGAAAAAAGGTGGGAAATGGAGGATGTGTGTAGACTACACTGGGTTAAATAAAGCATGTCCAAAGGTTCCCTACCCTCTGCCTCGCATCGATCAAATTGTGGACTCCACTGCTGGGTGCGAAACCCTATCTTTCCTCGATGCCTATTCAGGCTATCACCAAATCAAGATGAAAGAATCCGACCAGCTCGCGACTTCTTTTATCACACCTTTTGGCATGTATTGTTATACTACTATGCCATTTGGCTTGAGGAATGCAGGTGCAACATACCAAAGGTGCATGAACCACGTGTTCGGAGAGCACATCGACAGAACGGTCGAGGCTTACGTTGATGACATCGTTGTCAAGACAAGGAAAGCCTCCGACCTCCTCTCTGACCTTGAGATAACATTCAGGTGTCTAAGAGCGAAGGGCGTAAAACTCAATCCCGAGAAGTGTGTCTTCGAAGTCCCCCGAGGCATGCTCTTAGGGTTCATCGTCTCCGAACGAGGCATTGAGGCCAACCCAGAGAAAATTGCGGCCATCACCAACATGGGACCCATCAAAGATTTAAAAGGAGTACAAAGGGTCATGGGATGCCTTGCGGCTCTGAGCCGCTTCATCTCGCGCCTTGGCGAGAAAGGATTGCCCTTGTACCGCCTCTTAAGGAAGGCCGAGCGCTTCACTTGGACCCCCGAGGCCGAAGAAGCCATCGGAAACTTAAAGGCACTCCTTACTAATACGCCCATCTTGGTGCCCCCAGCTGCAGGAGAAGCCCTCTTGATTTACGTAGCCGCAACCACTCAGGTGGTAAGCGTCGCGGTCGTAGTCGAGAGACGAGAAGAAGGGCATGCACTGCTCATCCAGAGGTCGGTCTACTTCATCAGCGAGGTGCTATCCGAGACCAAGATCCGCTACCCACAAATCTAGAAGCTACTGTACGCGGTAATTCTAACACGGCGAAAGCTGCGACACTACTTCGAGTCTCATCCGGTGACTGTGGTGTCATCCTTCCCCCTGGGAGAGATCATCCAGTGCCGAGAGGCCTCGGGTAGGATAGCAAAATGGGCAGTGGAACTCATGGGCGAAACACTTTCATTCGCTCCTCAGAAGGCCATAAAATCTCAAGTCTTGGCAGACTTCCTGGCTGAATGGGTCGACACCCAATTGCCGACAGCTCCAATCCAGTCCGAACTTTGGACCATGTACTTCGATGGGTCGCTTATGAAATCCAGAGCAGGAGCTGGCTTGCTCTTCATTTCACCCCTCGGGAAACATGTGCGCTACGTGATACGCCTCCATTTTCCGGCTTCAAACAACATGGCCGAGTACGAGGCTTTGGTTAATGGGTTGCGCATCACCGTCAAGCTAGGGGTTCGGCGCCTCGACGCTCATGGCGACTCGCAGCTCGTTATCGACCAAGTCATGAAGAACTCCCACTGTCGCGATCGAAAAATGGAGGCCTACTGCGACGAAGTTCGGCGCTTGGAAGATAAGTTCTACGGGCTAGAACTCAACCATGTTGCTCGACGGTACAACGAGACTGCGGATGAGCTGGCTAAAATAGCCTTGGGGCGGACGACGGTTCCCCCGAACGTCTTCTCCAGGGACATATATCAACCGTCCGTCAAAATCGACGACGCGCCCGAACCCGAGGAGACCTCGGCCCAGCCCGAGGTACCCTCGGCCACCGAGGGTGAGGCCCTGCGCGTCGAGGGAGAGCAGAATGGGGTTATGCCAAACCTGAACTGGCAGACCCCGTACCTAGAATATCTCCTCCGAGGAGAGCTGCCCCTCGACAAGGCCAAAGCTCGGCGACTAGCTCAGCGCGCCAAGTCATTCGTTTTACTGGGTGATGAAAAAGAGTTGTACCACCGCAGCCCCTCAGGCATTCTCCAACGATGCATATCCGTCGCCCAAGGACAAGAGCTGTTACAAGAAATACACTCGGGGGCTTGCGGTCACCATGCAGCACCTCGGGCCCTCGTGGGAAACGCTTTCCGACAAGGTTTCTACTAGCCGACCGCGGTGGCCGACGCCACTAGAATTGTACGGTCCTGCCGAGGGTGTCAGTTCTACGCGAGACAGACGCACCTGCCCGCTCAGGCCCTGCAGACAATACCTGTCACTTGGCCGTTTGTCGTATGGGGTCTGGACCTCGTCGGTCCCTTGCAGAAGGCACCCGGGGGCTTCACGCACCGGCTGGTCGCCATCGACAAATTCTCCAAGTGGATCGAAGTCCGACCCTTAACCAGCATCGGGTCCGAGCAGGCGGTGGCGTTCTTTACAAATATCATCCATCGCTTTGGGGTCCCAAACTCCATCATCACCGACAATGGCACGCAGTTCACTGGGAAAAAGTTCCTAGACTTCTGCGAAGGCCACCACATCCGTGTGGACTGGGCCGCCGTAGCTCACCCAATGACAAATGGGCAGGTGGAGCGCGCCAATGGCATGATTTTGTAGGGACTAAAACCGAGGATCTACAACGACCTCAACAAGTTTGGCAAGCGGTGGATAAAAGAACTACCCTCGGCTGTTTGGAGTCTAAGGACGACGCCGAGCCGGGCCACGGGCTTCTCGCCATTTTTCCTAGTCTATGGGGCCGAAGCCATCTTACCCACGGACTTGGAATACGGTTCCCCGAGGACAAGGGCATACGACGACCAAAACAACCAGACCAGCCGAGAGGATTCATTGGACCAGCTGGAAGAGGCTCGGGACGTAGCCTTACTACATTCGGCGCGGTATCAGCAGTCTCTGCGACGCTACCACGCCCGAAGGGTTCGGCCCCGAGGCTTCCAAGTGGGAGACTTGGTACTTCGGCTGCGACAAGACGCCCGAGGGCGCCACAAGCTTACTCCTCCCTGGGAAGGGCCATTCATCATCGCCAAGATTTTGAAGCCCGGGACATACAAGCTGGCCAACGATCAAGGCGAGGTCTACAGCAACGCTTGGAACATCCAACAGCTACGTCGCTTCTACCCTTAAAATGTTTCAAGTCGTTCATGTATCTCGCTTTCTTTACGTGTATAAATAAAGTCTAACCGTCAAGGGAGGATTGGCCTTGCCTCAGCAAAAACCGAACCTCCCTCGGGGGCTAGAAGGGGGGAACCCCCTCTGCGTCAAAATTTTCCTCGGAAAAGTTTTCCGCCAAAACGACTTTCGTGCTTTTCGACTATATCGATAACGGAATCCTAAAAACGACGAGAGGAACCTTAAATGGCAAGGCTGACCGAGCCGAGGGAATCCTACGCCTCCGGGATATGGATACCTAACTCATCACCTTCCGCGAAAAGTAACTCACGCTCGGATAAGTGATTCTGCTACCGACGAACAAGTCCTAACGCACGAAACAAGAGGAAAGAAAACACAGCTTTATACTCTGACACAAAATGTTTAGGCCTCAGCGACCACAAGAAACATACGCATACTTAAAACAAACTGTTCCTACAGGCTCAGGTATCGGCAGGGGGAGGAGCAGCACCCTCGGCGTCGTTTCCACCCTCGGCAGAATCTGGCCCAGCCTCAGACGGTGACACGGGCGGAAGGATCTCCACCTCAAAGGAGGAAGCCAGCGCTGTGCTTGGGCCCTCGACAGTTGCGTCAAGCCTCTGGACCTCGGCTAAGGCAGCCTCCTCTTCATCGGGTAAGCAGTACCCCTCGCTGACCCGCTCCAGATCCACGTCGTAGTGGGAAGCGAGGACGACGAAGGCCCGCCTAACGCCATGGTGCAGCGCCCCACGGAGTCTGCTGCGCACATGGCTGCCCAAGGCCCGCAGGTGACTCTGGGGGGAGCTACCCGAGGGGACGTCGTCGAGGCCGAAGGCTCGACAAAAGGCCGAGATAGCCTCGGACATGGCCACGCGGTCGGCCTCCTTCTGCTCAGCCGCCTGGGCAAGCGCCTTGTAGTTCTTGACGGACTCGTTAAGAGCCGTCTCGAACCCTGCAGACAGCCGGACAATGTTCTTCTGACACGAGGAGAAAAATGGAGACAAAACAAAGTCATAAAGCGGACATAACAGACCTTCGGCCCGGGCGCGCTGCTGTGAGGCCACGGCTTAGGCGGACTGGGCAGACCCGACGGCCATAGCCAGGCCCTCCGCAAGGGTCCCGGCCCGAGCGGACGCCTCGGTTAGCCGCTCCGTAGCCTCAGCCAGCTGACCCCTAAGGGCCTCAGCCCGGCTCACGGCCTCGGCGGCTTGGCTCCGAGATTGGTCCCGCTCGCCGATGACCTGGCCAAGCTCCAGCTGTCACTGCTGCACGACCTCGGCCTGGAAAGCCACCTGCTCTCGGGCCGATGAAGCCTCCGCTCGTGCCGACGTCGCCTCTGCTCACGCCGCCGCTGCCTCCGACTTCAGCTCATCACAGAGCAGCCGAAGGTCCGCCACCTCGGTGCTCCGTTGGGCGAGGCGCTCATTGGCCTCGGTAAGCGCGGCCCACTGGGACCACAGCGAATCCCAGACGTCGCTTTCGTGGCGGATGAACAGCGACTTGGCGGTGCTCACGTCCGCAAGCTCCCGAGGAAGGAAAACAAGATATCACAAAGAATGCCCTGATCACGTAAGGTGTGCATCAAAATCCTTACCTGGAAGACCCTAGGGACGCACCTGGAAAGGATTTCCATGGTCATCCGAAGCGACCTCATCGCCGCCTCGGTATATTCACGGAAATTATTCCGAGACTGCTCCTCCAACTCATCGTTGAGGGAGAGGAGGGGCTCCAAGGTGTCGCGGCTCCAGAACAGGAGTGGCTGCCCACACCACTCATTGGGATTGAGCTGTGTGGGGATAAGGCTGCTGCTCCCCAAGACGGGCCACGGTTCTGCGCGCCCCTCCACCGAGGCATCGGGTCCCCCTGTAGCCGATTGAAGTGTCCCGATCCTTTGGGACTCAAATGTGATACAATTACTAGTCCCAGGAGGCTAGTAAACACATTCCTTACTTCAAATAGTACAAAGTTCAGATAAAATTTATTACAATACCGGTGTACAAGCTCGAGAGAGCCAAATTAAGAAACGCAGTAGGAAAATATACTAGCCCAAGCCACAGGCAGAACTGGGTGCATACACAGCCCTCTTAATCAAGCATAGCAGAAAAGAAGTCCTCGGCTGCTGAAAAACATAAATAAATCTGGGTGAATACACTAGGTATTCCGCAAGCCCACCCCGCTCCCGTAGAGAGAAAGAGACCTATGACATACATGCTCAATTTGGTGGAGTTGTGGTCACTCATCATTTTCTTAGAGAAAGGCAGTTACTTGAAGGTTTTTCCCATAGTCTTAAAAATAACCAAAAACTCAACCGCCACTGAGCTTCCCGCTCCCGTGGCCTCAGTTTCTTTCTTAACACCTATTTATTCACACATTCCCCTTTTCATGAAACTCATAGAAAAAGTTCTAATTGCCATACCATACCAGACTCGTCCATACCAGTGGACACGGACTATTCGAATAGGTTTCAACTCTGCGCAGAGGGGTACACTTTGCCCACTAGCCCGGTTTCTGCGATCTCACCGTCGCGAGACCTGAATGCCGGATTTCTTTCCTTACTCGTACGTCCTAACCTTAACGGTTATCCGGAAGGAGTCAGGCCACCACCATGTCCAAACCGGACAAAACTTTCCCCCTCCTTATCCTCCCGGTGCTCCCCAGCCTTCTTAACCCTGGGGTTGGACCGCACGAGTTCGGATTGAGTGACTGCCCACACAGTCTCGAGTGGTTGTACGATAAAGGAGTACAGGTAGTGAAAATGACAAACCGGTCCTTATATGAGGGGACAATCCTTTTGCTCACGCCTAAACCAGCTGAGCCAACACCTTAGGCCCTCCCCTAAACCAGGGAGTCCCTGATCATCCCACTCCCAGGGTGATGAGGGTGAGTACCCTTCATCGCAAAACTTTTCAAAAAGAGACTTTATTTGGAGAAACACATTGCCCTTCTTCCCAATCCACATTTCGTATCCAGAATGTATATGTTAATGCGGGCCATCTCTCACTCACAATGCAATATTCCCCCATAGTTCCCGGCCTAGGCAGTGGTAGAGAGAATAGGTAATTTATGCATCAAGGGAAGGATGGACTTGCCTTCGTTGAAGCTCTCCTGGCACAGAAGATCTACTTCCGGAAGTTCGGGCTCCGACCCTTCTTCCGGGGCTACGGGTTCTGGATCTGCGGTCTCCGCTTCTTCTAGGAAACAGGCAATAAAACAATACATCAATAGTGGTTTACTAATTATAGTGTGTCATTTTCTAACATCATTATGGTATGTAACCTTGGAAATCCTTTTTGATAATTTTTGGTGCATAAAATATTGAGAAAACTATTTAAATGAGAAAAAGGGTGGAAAAGAAAAAAGAAAAGAGAATCCTCCTTTCCTGGGCTGGGGGCAAGGTTTTTGGCCCACCCCGGGCGCGAGCGCGCGCGCGGGAGCGCTTACGGCCCATGAGCGAGGGGGAGACGGCGCGGCTGCGAGGGTGACGGCGTTGCTGTGGGCCCACTTGCCAGCGAGAGCGGGGGGGGGGGGGGGGGGGGGGGGGGGGAAACGGCGTCGCGGCCAGACGGTGTGGCGAACCGGCCGAGCGAGGGAGAAGGGCCGGTCGTCGGTGAGCTTGACGGTGGCTTGCCGCCGGTGGCCCGGTTCTCGATCCAAGGGAGGGTGGTTTAGCACGGGCGGAGGCTGGCGATTCTAAGGGTAGGCCCAATTCGGCCGGAGAGGGTTGGGAGGGGGCTGCCCACGGGGAGGGGGCGGAGTTCCGCGGCGGGGATCGCCGCCGGTGGGCTCTGGGTGGGGGACTGGGGCTGGAAAGTGGTGCTTCGGGTTCGTGGCCTCGTGAGGGAGCTGCTCGGCTCACTTAATTTCTCGCTGGACCAACGGAGAGGGAGAGGGAGGAGGGGGAAAGGACTCACCGGAGAGGAGGACGACGACGGCGCTTCGCGAATTGTGCTCGGGGAAGGGGAGGAGGGGAGTGGCTGAGGCCGGTGCAGGGAAGAAGGAGCTCGGGGCGACCCTTTTATAGGCGCCCGAGGGGAGGGGAGCGGTGGAGCTCGGCGGGCGCCGACGAGCTGCACAGTGCCGGCCATAAATGCCGCACAGCGCCGCCGATGAGACGCCACGGCGGGGCGGTACCGACAAGGACGTTGGTCAAGGGGGGGGGGGGAGGACTGGGCGGTGCCGAACTCTTCCTGTGCGGCGAGGAGACGGCGGTGAAGGGACGGCGGTGAAGGGACGGCGGTGAAGGGACGGCGGGGCGTCGTATGCGGGGAGGACGATGAAGCGGCTGACCGGTGGGGCTGGTCTGCCAGTGGGAGCGAGCGCGCGAGAGAGGGCGGCTGGCAGGTGGGGCTGGCTCGTCAGTGAGAGAGAGGCGGGGTGCGGAGCGGGCTGGCGCGCGCGCGGAGGCAAGCCGGAAGTGGGCCGAGAGAGGAGGAGCGCGGGCGCGAGGGGGGGAAGGCCGCGGGTTTGGGCTGGGAGTCGGCCCAGCAGGGGGGGAGAAGGTTTTTCTCTTTTTCTTTTTACTTTCTAATTCCTATTTCCCTTTTTGCATCTTTTTCTTTTGAACAATTTATTTTGTAGATAATCTAGGTGTTTAGAAAATAGAATCTAAGTGAGGTGCTTTGTGATCAAACAAAGTGTATGCATATGATGAAAGAAAATCTAGTGGAGGTCTTGGAATTAGAGGATGAAAGGAGGGGAAAGGGAAGATTAGGGTTTCAAACCTAGGTTAGGATTTTGGGATGCTACAAACCTACCCCACTTAAAGGAATCTCGCCCTCGAGATTCAGACGGGGCTTGAGAAAAGGTAAGGGTATTCCTTCCTCAGAGAGTCCTCACTTTCCCAGGTGGCTTCCTCTTCTCCATCTCTGCTCCACTGCACCTTACAGAGTTTCACTTCTGAGTTGCGGGTCCTTCTGACTGCCGAGTCGAGAATCTTCACTGGCTTTTCCCGGTACTGGAGATCCTTTTGAATCTGAATTGCATCTGCCTCGATGCGGGTTTCTGGTACCTTTAGGCATTTGCGGAGTTGAGACACATGGAACAAATTGTGAATATCTGACATGGATTCTGGTAGCTCAAGACGGTATGCCGCGGGCCCTATTCGGGAAATTACGGGGTAGGGACCGATGAAACGTGGTGCCAGTTTTGCTTTCATTTGGAACCTTTTGACACCACGCATCGGGGAGACCTTGAGATAAACGAAATCTCCTTCCTCAAATCTGAGTTCCCTTCGCCTATTGTCTGCGTAACTTTTCTGTCGACTCTGAGCTTCAAGTAACCTCCTGCGGATTAAAGCGACTTTTTCTTCGGCTTCTTTAACAAAGTCGGGTCCTTCTAGTGTCCTTTCCCTCACATTGGACCACATTAGGGGAGTCTGGCATTTTCTTCCATACAGTGCTTCGAATGGTGACATTTTGATGCTGGCCTGATGGCTGTTGTTGTACGAGAATTCGGCGTACGGCAAACTGGACTCCCAATCTCTGTTGAAAGTTAACACGCAGGCTCTGAGTAAATCTTCGAGGACCTTGTTGACTCTTTCGGTTTGTTCATCTGACTGGGGATGATAAGCGGTGCTGAAATCTAGCTTGGTGCCCATTGCTTGCTGAAGGCCCTTCCAAAATTTTGAAGTGAACTGCGTTCCTCTATCTGATACTATCTTCCGTGGAATGCCATGTAGCCTGACTATCTCTTTAAGGTATATTCGGGCAAGGGCGGCTCCTCCAAAAGTGGTCTTTACTGGAACGAAGTGGGCCACCTTGGTGAGACGATCGATTATTACCCATATGGAATCATTTCCTCTCTGTGATCTGGGCAGTCCGGTTACGAAATCCATGCCTATTTCTTCCCACTTCCATTCGGGTATTGGGAGGGGTTGAAGTAGGCCTGCAGGCTTCTGATGTTCGGCCTTTGTTCGTTGACAGGTGTCACATCGGGCCACATAATGTGCTATTTCCTTCTTCATCCCTTTCCACCAGTATCTGACCTTGAGGTCTAGGTACATCTTGGTGGTCCCTGGGTGGATAGAGTAAGCTGAGTTGTGGGCTTCATCGAGCAGGGTTTCTCGTGCCTCTCCCACTGGCACACACAGGCGGTTCTTGAACCAGAGGACTCCTTGCTCGTCTGTCCTAAGGTCCGGAAGTTGCTCCTTGCGTGCTCTTCCCATAAGCCTGGCTGTCTCTGCGTCCAGGCGTTGAGCCTTGCATATGAGATCTTCTAGATTTGGCTTGACTTCCAGGCCATCGTTGTCTCCCAGACATGCATTCAGCTGAGCTGATTCTTTCTTCCAATCTTCCAGAAAGTTTGTTCCTTTAACCCCGAAAGGTTTTCGGCTGAGGGCGTCTGCTACCATGTTGGCCTTTCCGGGATGGTAGTGGATTTCGAGGTCATAATCCTTGATCAATTCGAGCCACCTTCTTTGACGGAGGTTGAGGTCCGGTTGCGTGAAGATGTACTTTAGACTCTTGTGATCAGTGAAGATGTGGCATTTGTTCCCGATCAGATAATGCCTCCATATTTTTAGGGCGTGCACTATGGCTGCCAATTCCAGATCGTGGGTAGGGTAGTTCTGCTCGTGCGGCTTGAGTAAGCGGGATGCATAGGCAATGACTTTCTCATTTTGCATTAAGACACACCCTAAGCCTTGCCTGGAAGCATCACAGAAGATGACAAAATCCTGGTGTATATCTGGTAGAGTCAGAACTGGTGCGGTTGTAAGCTTCTCCTTGATGATTTGGAAACTTTCTTCACATTTGGGAGTCCACACAAACTTATTGTCTTTTTTGAGAAGTTCGGTCATGGGTTTTGCTATGCTGGAGAATCCCTTGATAAAGCGGCGGTAATACCCTGCCATTCCCAGAAAGCTTCGTACTTCACTGACGTTGGATGGTTGCTTCCAATTTGAAACAGCTTCTACCTTGGATGGGTCCACTTCTATCCCTTCTGCGGTCAAGATATGCCCCAGGAAAGCTATCTTCTCTAACCAGAACTCACACTTGCTGAGTTTAGCATAAAGTTGATGTGCTCTGAGTCTTCCGAGGACGATTCGAAGGTGATGCTCATGGTCCTTGCGACTCTTGGAATATATGAGGATGTCGTTGATAAAGACCACGACAAACTTATCCAGTTCTTCCATAAATACCTTATTCATGAGGTTCATGAAAAAGGCGGGTGCGTTCGTTAGCCCAAATGGCATCACTGTGAATTCGTATTGCCCGTATCTGGTGACGAATGCAGTCTTCTGAATGTCTGCTTCCTTGATCCTTAGTTGGTGATACCCTGACCTGAGGTCTATCTTGGAGAAGTATTTGGCTCCCTGCAGTTGGTCGAAGAGGTCATCGATTCGAGGGAGAGGGTACTTATTCTTGATTGTAACTTCGTTCAAGGATCGATAATCAATACACATCCTCATACTTCCATCCTTTTTGGTAACGAAAAGAACGGGTGCTCCCCAGGGAGACGAACTGGGACAGATGTACCCTTTTTGCTGTAGTTCTGAAATCTGAAGTTTCAATTCTGCCAATTCAGTGGGGGCCATGCGGTATGGTCTCTTTGCGATGGGCGCAGTGCCGGGAATGAGATCTATATAGAACTCTACTCCTCTTTCTGGTGGCATCCCGGGCAACTCTTCCGGAAATACATCCTCAAACTCCTTGATTACAGACATGCTCTCCGCTGTTAGATTAAACATCATTGGATCATTTGCGGGCGGTTGGGCTTGACAGGAAACTGCCTTTCCTTGGTGATCTGTGAGGAGAACAGTCTTGCTTGCGCAGCTGATGATACCCTTGTGCTTAGCTAGCCAGTCCATTCCTAGAATTACATCAATTCCTTGGGATGGCAAGATGGTCAAGTCTGCCAGGAACACTACCCCACTTAAGAGAATTCTGACTTGGGAGCACTTGAGTTTGCACAGGAGGTCTGATCCCGGGGTTCGGGTGACCAAAGGGATAGCTAGGGGTGTAGAGGGGATGCCATGCTTTTCCACAAACTTAGCGGCTATAAAAGAATGGGATGCTCCCGAATCAAAAAGCACAGTAGCGGGAGTAAATTCAACAAGGAACTCACCGAGCACTACTCCCGGGGCTTGCTGAGCTTCTTGAGCGTCGACGTGGTTGACCCGGGCTCTGCCCTGATACTGAGTCCTGCTCTGCTGGCTGTTTGAAGGAAGTGCCTTGGAGGTAGGTGTCGATGGGATCTTGGGGCCATTCACCGAGTTGGAGTAGGTTGGTCTGGGTGCCTTCAACTGAGGGCAGTTGTTCTTGAAGTGACTGGGGTCTCCGCAGTGCCAACAGGCGTTTGCTGGCGGCTGGTTGCTTGCAACGGAGGGTGCCTGAAGGGAGCTCTGACTCTGCTGACTGTAGCGTGATGGAGTGGGTCCAGATTGTTTATTGAAGCTTGGACCCCTGGGTGGAAGCCCAAAGGGTCGAGCTCTCTGGTGACGTTCTTGTTGTTGCGCTCGGAGGACTTGGAATTTCCTCTTGATGTGCCCTTTTTCTTCCTCTTTTGCCCTTTCCACTTGGATAGCTTTGTTGGAGAGGTGAGAGAAGTTGTGGAAGTCTTGGCCGGCGAGGATGGTCTTAAGCTCGGGTCTTACGCACCATGGCGATTGGAGATGTGCGGCCACAGGAACAAAAGGAGCAAGATCAACCTTCTTCCTCAACAATGGTGCATCCCCCAACTCAAGACGATGAACAGGTTCATCAAGAAGAGGCGTGTGATCAAGGGGGAGCACAAGATGATCAAGTTATGGAGGAAGAAGCACCACAAGCCCCTCCAACTCAAGTTCGAGCGACGATTCAAAGGAATCATCCCGTCGACCAGATTTTGGGTGATATTAGCAAGGGAGTAACTACTCGCTCTAGATTAGTTAATTTTCGTGAGCATTACTCTTTTGTCTCTTCTATTGAGCCTTTCAGGGTAGAAGAGGCCTTGCTAGATCCGGACTGGGTGTTGGCCATGCAGGAAGAGCTCAATAACTTCAAGAGAAATGAAGTTTGGACACTGGTGCCACGTCCAAAGCAAAACGTTGTGGGAACCAAGTGGGTGTTCCGCAACAAGCAAGACGAGCACGGAGTGGTGACAAGGAACAAGGCTAGACTTGTGGCAAAAGGTTATGCCCAAGTCGCAGGTTTGGACTTTGAGGAGACTTTTGCTCCTGTGGCTCGGCTAGAGTCAATTCGCATATTGTTGGCCTATGCTATTCACCATTCTTTCAGGTTGCTCCAAATGGATGTGAAGAGCGCTTTCCTCAACGGGCCAATCAAGGAGGAGGTGTACGTAGAGCAACCCCCTGGCTTTGAGGATGAACGGTACCCCGACCACGTGTGTAAGCTCTCTAAGGCGCTCTATAGACTTAAGCAAGCCCCAAGAGCATGGTATGAATGCCTTAGAGACTTTTTAATTGCTAATGCTTTCAAGGTTGGGAAAGCCGATCCAACTCTATTTACTAAGACTTGTGATGGTGACTAATTTGTGTGCCAAATTTATGTCGATGACATAATATTTGGTTCTACTAACCAAAAGTCTTGTGAAGAGTTTAGCAGGGTGATGACTCAAAAATTTGAGATGTCAATGATGGGTGAGTTGAACTACTTCCTTGGGTTCCAAGTGAAGCAACTCAAGGAGGGCACCTTCATTTCCCAAACAAAGTACACGCAAGATTTGATCAAGCGGTTCGGGATGAAGGAAGACAAGCCCGTAAAGACACCCATGGGAACTGACGGACACGTCGACCTCAACAAAGGAGGTAAGTCCGTTGATCAAAAGGCATACCGGTCTATGATAGGGTCTTTACTTTATTTATGTGCTAGTAGACCGGATATTATGCTAAGCGTATGCATGTGTGCTAGATTTCAATCCGACCCAAGGGAGTGTCACCTTGTGGCCGTTAAGCGAATCCTTAGATATTTAGTTGCTACGCCTTGCTTCGGGATATGGTATCCAAAGGGGTCTACATTTGACTTAATTGGATATTCAGACTCCGATTATGCTGGATGCAAGGTTGATAGAAAGAGTACATCAGGGACGTGCCAATTCTTGGGAAGGTCCTTGGTGTCGTGGAGTTCTAAGAAACAAACTTCCGTTGCCCTATCCACCGCTGAGGCCGAGTATGTTGCCGCAGGACAGTGTTGCGCGCAACTACTTTGGATGAGGCAAACCCTCCAGGACTTTGGCTACAATCTGAGCAAAGTCCCACTCCTATGTGATAATGAGAGTGCTATCCGCATGGCGGACAATCCTGTTGAACACAGCCGCACAAAGCACATAGACATCCGGCATCACTTTTTGAGAGACCACCAGCAAAAGGGAGATATCGAAGTGTTTTATGTTAGCACCGAGAACCAGCTAGCCGATATCTTTACCAAGCCTCTAGATGAGTCAACCTTTTGCAGGCTGCGTAGTGAGCTAAATGTCTTAGATTCGCGTAACTTGGATTGATTAATAGCATACATGTGTTTTATGCCTTTGATCATGTTTCTTTATGCATATTGTTGTTTATTTATGGTGCTCAAGTTGTACAAGCACTCCCCGGACCTCAAAAGTCCATGTGTGAGTGATGCACATATTTAGGGGGAGATGTGCTACAACTTGACCCTTTGAGACTAACTGTGTGCTTGAGTTTGCTTGATTTAGTCTCAAAGGTGGATTGAAAGGGAAAGGTGAACTTGGACCATGCAAGACTTCCACTGCACTCCTATAAGAGAGTAACTTACTCCAAGTTCATCTCTGTCCTCTTATTGCCTTTTTACTCTTAGTTGAAGATTTTGGTAAGGCAATGGGGTTCAAGGGCCAAAAATGATCCCGTTTTGGTGCTTGATGCCAAAGGGGGAGAAAGTAAGGCCAAAGCAAGAAATGGATCAGCTACCACTTGAGAATTTTGAAAATAGTAGAGTTAGAGCTTTTGTTTGTCAAAATACTCTTATTGTCTCTTATTGTCAAAAGTTGGTCTCTTGTGGGGAGAACGTTTGATTATGGGAAAAAGGTTGTGGGGAGAACGTTTGATTATGGGAAAAGGGGGAGTTTTTGAATCTTTGATCAATTTCTCTTGGAATACCTCTCTCTATGCCTTAACAAGTGAATTTGACTTAGAGATAGGAAATTGAGTTTGATTTGCAAAAACAAAACAAGTGGTGGCAAAGAATGATCCAAATATGCCAAATTTGAATCAAAACAAGTTTTTGTTCTCATTTGCATTGATGTTGCACTTCTATTAGTTGCTTTTTGTTGTGTTGGCATAAATCACCAAAAAGGGGGAGATTAAAAGGGAAATGTGTCCTTGGGCCATTTCTATAAGATTTTGGTGATTAAGTGCTCCACACAAATGCTTTGAGTGATATTTGTGCCAAAGACTCAAGAAGTGCAAATCAAGATTAAAGGTATGTTTCTAGACTTAGTACATTGTTTTGAAGACTAATGTATTGTGTCTAAGTGCTAGAAACAGGAGAAATCATTTTGGAGAAGCTGGCTGTGTACAGCCAAAAGGCTGCTCGGTCTGGGTGCACCGGACTGTCCGGTGCGCCAGGCTGGCTCTAGTGAAAAGGCCGCTCTCGGGAATTCGTCGGCGGCGTACGGCTAAAAATCACCGGACTGTCCGGTGGTGCACCGGACTGTCTGGTGAGCCAACGGTCGACCGCACAATCCGCGCGTGACGCGTGGCCGAGCCAACGATCAGATGGGGGCACCGGACTGTCCGGTGTGCACCGGACAGTGTCCGGTGCGCCAACGGCTCCAAATCTTCAACGGTCGGCTGCGCCAAAATAGGAAAGAAATCCGCACCGGACAGTGTCCGGTGGTGCACCGGACTGTCCGGTGCACCACCCGACAGAAGGCAAGGATTACCTTCCTGGATTGCTCCCAACGGCTCCTAGCTGCCTTGGGGCTATAAAAGGGACCCCTAGGCGCATGGAGGAGTTACACAAGCATTCTTTGATCATCTCTAAGCACCAAGCCATCTCTCTAGCGCATTTGATTCTTTGTGATAGCAATTTGAGCTCCTCTTGAGTTGAGAACTCCGTGTGTGAACTTAGAGCTCAAGTTGTGACTAGTGTGCGTGGTTGTGCTGTTGCTTTGAGGCTTGTGTGTGTTGCTTTTCCCATCCTTACTTCCGTGCTTCTTTGTGATCATCATTTGTAAGGGCGAGAGGCTCCAAGTTGTGGAGATTCCTCGCAAACGGGATATAGAGAAAAAGAGAAACACCGTGGTATTCAAGTGGATCTTTGGATCACTTGAAAGGGGTTGAGTGCAACCCTTGTCCATTGGGATGCCACAACGTGGAGTAGGCAAGTGTTATACTTGGCCGAACCACGGGATAAATCACCGAGTCTCTTGTGCTTGTTTTCCTTGTGACTACTGTGTTTCATAAGAGCTCGGCCCTTAGCCACTTGATTCTATTGTGCTAACCATTAATCAAGCTTTGTGGCTATAAGTTTTAAGTTTACAGGATCACCTATTCACCCCCCTCTAGGTGCTCTCAGTACTATACCTCGCATTTCTGATGCTTCCATCATCACGGCCTTCCGACAGGGAGTACGTGATGAAAAAATGTTGGAGAAGTTGGCCACGCATGATGTGGAGACTGTCCCCACACTCTTCGCTCTGGCCGACAAATGCGCCAGAGCCGCCGAGGGCCGTACATGGCACTCGGCCCCACAGACCGGGGCTGCCCAGTCGGGTGCTGTCTCCCAGTACGGCAAAAAGAAGAAGAAGAACCGCGACTATGAGAGGCCGCAGTTTGCCGCTCCGACTGTCGCAGCCGCGAATAGAGGATGGGGCGAGCGCAATAAGCGCCCTCGGCCACAGGGAGGCAACAGCGGCTCGTGTCCAGTGCATCCCAACCCTCACCACAGCGCCTCAGAATGTCGTGAGATCATCAAGCTCGCGAAACGCGTCAGTGAGCGACGCGAGCAGTCGTCCAAGGACGACTCCCCGCCCCGTCGTCGGCCTGATAAGGAGATGGTCGACGATGGTGAAGTGGCCGCGGGAGAACGAGAACTCGGGTATCAATCACCCGAGGGGGACCTCAAGGACGTCTTCACCGGGGATTCCGACTCTGGGGATGACAGCGACCGCCGCAAGAAGTTGTACGTCATGTACGGCGGGAGCTGGGAACTTACCTCCCGCAGGAACGTCAAGTCCCTACGCCGTGAGGTCCTATCGGCAACTCCAGGGGTCCCAAAGGCTGCCCCACATCAACGATGGAGGAGCACCACCATCTCCTTCGGGGCACCCGACTGCCCCGACAACATGGCAGGGGCCGGCATACTGCCACTCATCACCGCCCCTGTCATCGCCAACATGCAACCGCACCATGTGTTGATTGACGGCGGGGCAGGTGTGGCGGAACTGCCTGAATTATTCCAACTTAAGTGCCTAAGCCCCGCCTTAGAGGCTAGACCACACTTAAATAGGAATAACACGTCAATCCCTCGGATCTAGTCCGACGAGGCCACTGGCAGGATCAAGTACCACATACTCACTCGATGGTGAGGCACAGAGCAAATACAATAAAGCATAAAACCATACATTAAAGAGTACTAGAATTATTACATCATCATCGGAGTTTTAGCAAAAGTAGTCATCAGTGTTCGGAATGCAGCGGAATAAAACTAACGATAAATAAACGGAGGGATGGAGAAGCCTGTCCCATCACTCCTCATGCTCCTCCTCAGCCGAGGCAGGGTCCCACTCGACTGTCCATCCCGGTGGCAAGATGGACGGCCAAGTCACTCCAGCAACCATGTCCTCCAGAGAACCTGTAAAAATATGCCACAAGCAAGGCTGAGTATACTAATACTCAGCTAGACTTACCCGGTGTGAGGAGTCTACTCCTCTACCTCTAGACATGCAGCTGTTTGGCTGAGGGGTTTGGTTGCCAAAGGCACTAGCTGAGTCTAAAATCAAGTTTTAGCCTTTTCAAGTTTTAGTGTGACTCTCTTAAGACTAAAGGTGAACTATCTACTCATTCATGGTATCAAGCAAAATTTAGCAGTCAACATCTTTTGTCAAATCATCACATCTCCACTTATTACTCAATGCAGTACAATGGATCAAGCAGTCTCATTAGCTGCGAGAAGCAGATGATTCGAATCGAGTTTTTATCCTTGCAAGGTAAACCTAAACACACGACGTGGCGAGGCACTCTGTCCCCATAGACATCAACCGTCCCCATCGATTCCCTGGCAGCAGATCAGGGCTCACCGCCTTGGCGTACAATGCCTCACTGACCCCGACTGCCGTCATGCAATGACCGCACTTGTACCCACCATAACCGGAATGGGAGACCACGTCTCAGGTCGCGTGAGGGGATATGTCCGCTGGCAGGTTCACTCAGGTACTAGGCTTACCGATTTACCATATTTCTCGGCATGTGCTTAGTACATTCAAACGCTTGACACAGGTATCCGCACATTAATCCTTATTCCAATTTCATCTCGTAGACCACGCATCCCCATGGATCCGTGTCCACAGACCAACATCAGTATGATATGAAAAGTGGGTACAATCAATGTCCTGACCTCGCGCGAGTGCTAGAAAAATCACTCGTCTTCTACCGAGATCCCTAATTAGCAAAGCAGCTACTCAACCTAGCATACTAGTATCCATCTCAAAAGGATTCCTGAGTTCATGCAACTAGAGTTTCAAACAACTCCTACACTTAAGTGCACAGTATAAGCCTACAAACATTAAGTGTAGTAAAATAGCATATAGAACAGGTTATGCATAAAACCGGGGCTTGCCTTCCAAAGCTGGGGCAGGCAGATCCTCTGGGGCAGGCTCTTGTGCTGGATCTGGGGCTACCTCCTGAGCAACTCCTTGCTCCGGCACGAGGACGTACTCTCCGTCAGCGAGGTTGCAATCTATCGAATGCAATGAATAAGAATATGTATGCTATGATTATGCAGGGTTTAGTAATCATTATGCTAAGTGAAGAAAAACTAAGTTAGTTAGTAACTTAGGGTTTCCTGGTTATACGAGCTCTTAGTGGTTTAGGCTTATCAGTTTAGGTTTGGGTTTTGCCTAGGGATAAGCATAATGGATTAAGATTTGGATTGCCCCTTAGATGTTTTAGTAGGAATTTAAGGGGGTTTTGCTGGTTTGGTTAGGGTCACCTTAGTTTCCACTATTAACTTCCCTTTTCATTTTCTATTTAGGTTTCTAGGGTGGATTTGAACTACAACAGTGATTTAAATCTTTCCAAAAATTCTGTAAAAATTACAGTGGGTTACTATTTGTCAATGTAGCCTGTCCTATAAATTTGAGGTCCAGAATAAATAGAATATGCCCTGTACAAAAATGACAAAAGTTGGGGCAAAGGGGTCACTTTGCACTACAACTCTTAACTAGGGGTGGGTTCTGTACTAAGAGTCATTTTTGTTGGTATCTATAGGTAATAACATACTTTTGTGCCAAAAATCACAGAGGGCTACTTAGTGGTTATTTAGTTATGATTTTCTAAAGTTTAATGTTAAAAAGTCACTTACAACTAACTTGTTATTTGAAAAATATCAAACAACAGAACTTATAATTTTTCTAGGTTTATAATAACAAAACATTAGTTATCCCAAGGTTTGGGGTGTTTTCTCTTCAGGATTATTTTTCTAGGGTTTTTATAAGGTTTCCTTGTTTTCTAAGAATAAAAGGTATCTCATTTCTTTTGTTCTAAACCAGGGCCTAACAAAATTTTACAGTAAACTACACTGAATGGAAAAGCTAATAAAAATGTGGGTGCTCCCTGGTTATTATTTTAAACTACCTTTTATCTTTTCCTTAACTTTAAGCTAAAAATGATTAAAAGGGCAAACTCTACCTTAATGGGGTGTACAGAGGGGTTTATTATTTTTAAACAGGTTAGGAATTGATTAAGCACCTCTCTAAATTTTCTTAACCCCAGTCAAACAGTGCAGCTATTTTTCCTTATTTCTTTTAGCTTTTGACCAGTTAATCATTTAAATCAAAACTTTAAAGTTTTTTGTAACACTTAGGGGTTTTACATTTTTCCTAAGTAGTTTACATTAGTTAGGATCTGGCAAAATTGGTTTGACTCGATTTGGGTAAATCAAACTGAAGTTATGAATTTTTCAAGTTCTGTTTAGATTTAAATCAGAATATTTCAAAAGGTTTCCTGGAAAACTACTTTGCACCGAAGACCCTGGGTTCCTTCTAAATTAATCCATTCATTTCTACCCCTGCGCTACTATTCCCCGGAGTCACTGACAGCGCGCAAAACCCCCCTGCCCTTTTCTTCTTTTCCCCCGAGGTCCCTCCCCCTAAGCAAACAGTACCCGGGGAAAGGAAAGGGCGGCGCAGCTTACCGGCGGCGAGAGAGGTCCGGCGAGGGGCGGGGTTGGTTCCGGGAGGTCCTGGCGGTCATAGCGAGGTACGGCTCGACGACGGGGGTGGCCGGAATCAGCCGGTCCACGCGCGCAGGCGGGCGAACTCATCGGCGGCGAGTGCTCCAGCCTAACCACAGCGATCTAGTTCAATTAAACGGCACAGTGAGCTCCATGGGGTGACGTAGAGGCTATGTGCGCAGGGAATCAGAAAATGGTGTAGAGGCTTACCCGGTCTACGTTCACCGGCGATCGGGTGAAGTCCGGCGACCGTGGACTGGCTTCTCCGGCGAGGCAAAGTTTGATTCCTTGCTCGGGGAGCTTCACCGAGGCATGCACGGTCTATTTCGAGGGTCGGGCGTGGCTGGGAAGGGCTCCGCTGGCCGGTCTACGGTGGCGGGGGATCGGGTGGCCGCGGGCACGTCGTTTGCAGGGCAACGCCGGTGATCTCTGGCTCCGGTGAGGTCGAGCGTGCGCGGAGGAGTACGATCGACGTCTATGGGGGCTTTATAGGTGCGGGCAAGGGCAACGGCGCCGACTCGGCTTTGGCGTGACGCGGGGCACGCGGGGGCGCGCGTTGGGCGTGCTATGGCAACTCAGAGCGCGTCGAACACGTGGCTTATTGCTTCTGCCCTTGTTCTCCCCTCTGCTAAGCGGCCAAAACGTACGAATCTTGCCCTAGGACCTTTGAGAGATCTCTTCCCTGCACCTAGAGCTACCTAGTTCATGTGAGTTCCAAGGGTAGATGTGGTCGGGTTAGAGAGATATGGGGGTGGAAAGTTATCTTTGTCTTAGCTGTCCAAATCGAGACAAAACTGGTGCCAAGTCGTGTCAAACGACTTAGGGTTGGGTTCAAACTTTTACAGGGTGTTCTAGAGGTATTTTGGCGCCACTTTGTCATTTGGGCCGAGTGGTTTTAAGTTTGGGATCAAGGTGAACATGTTTGATCTTTGGAAAGGGGGTGGTTTTGGACTTAGAAGAATTCTGATTTTTCTTTTGTGCTCACCCCTTTTGTGACTCTTTTGGGGCTTTTCTGAAATCTTTTTGGGGTTACTTTCTTACTATTTTTTGTAGGGTATTAAGTTCATTACATCTTTTATAATGGGCCCAAGACATGATCAAGTGGTTTTCATACCTTTTGTTCATGCTTACATCTAGTTCTCCCCTTGTCCAAAGTGGTTTGAATTATGGTTTGGGCAATTCTCCCCATTATATGAGCATGACAAGTTAAGGCATGACATCTAAAATGGGTTGCACTTACTTAGGGTCTTGAGCTCCAAATTTGGTGTACTTTTCTTAACTTAAGTCACATGTGATGATAGGTTTTAATGCTATAGCCTTGGGTGAACACCCTAAGTAACACCTGGGGTGTTACAGCCCTCCCCCCTTAAAGGAATCTCATCCCGAGATTTTAGGTAGAGTCCTTTGGAGGGGTGCCATAAAGGTGTGCTGGTGTGTTACCCTTTCCTTTATCCAAGTTTCTCTAGTTAACTGCTCTTCGAATGTCATTCTCTTTGCAACTTCAGAAGGAAGCCCTTCTAAAGTTATTTTCAAAACTTACAAAACCTTTAACATCTAAGTTTTTCTTATATTTAGATTCAAAGGGTAGGTGGGGGTGGGGTTTTGGATTACGTACCGACTCCTTTGGGCAGAAAGTCGGGGAAGCGAGAATGTAGAAAATCCTCGGTCTCCCATGTAGCTTCTTCTATTGAGTGGTGACTCCACTGAACCTTATACATTCTGATCGACTTTGCCCGCGTTGATCTCTCCTTTTGATCCAATACCTTGACGGGGTGTTCTTGATAAGACAAATCTGGTTCTATCTCAATTTCTGGTTCAGGTAGTACTTCAGTGGGTAAGCGGACACATTTGCGTAGCTGAGATACATGAAACACATTATGAACTGCTGACATGTGGGGTGGCAACTCCAATTGATAGGCTACGGGTCCACAATTTGCTTTGATCTCATAGGGTCCAATGTAGCGAGGAGCTAACTTGCCCTTGATTCCAAATCTCTGAACTCCTTTGGTGGGTGGCACCTTAAGATAAACAAGATCTCCCACTTCAAACTGTAGAGGCTTCCTCCTCTTGTCATGGTAGCTCTTCTGCCTGGCCTGAGCAGCTTCTAAGTTCTTCTTAATGACTCTGACCTTTTCCTCTGCTTCAAGTACCAAATCTGGTCCAAATATTTCCCTCTCTCCTGCTTGAGACCAATTCAGTGGGGTCCTACACCTTCTCCCATACAAGGCTTCAAAAGGTGCCATCTTTAGACTGGACTGATAGCTGTTGTTATATGAAAATTCTGCCAAGGAAAGACACTTGTCCCAATTTTTACCATAGTGTAGCACACAGGCTCGCAACATGTCTTCGAGGATTTGGTTCACTCTTTCTGTCTGACCATCTGTTTGAGGATGGTATGCTGAGCTTCTTATTACATGGGTCCCAAGTGATTCTTGGAGCTGCTCCCAAAAGCGTGCCACAAACAATGCTCCTCTGTCAGATACAATAGTCTTCGGAATTCCATGCAAACGCATTATTTGATCAACATAGATTTCTGCATACTTTTCTGTCTTGTGGGTGGTATGCACTGGCAAGAAATGAGCTATTTTGGTCAACCTATCCACAATGACCCAGATAGAATCGTGGTGCCGGGAAGTATTGGGCAATCCCACGATAAAATCCATGCAGATCTCCTCCCATTTCCAAGATGGTATGGGAAGGGGCTGTAAGGTGCCTGCTACCTTCAAATGACTGGCCTTGACTCTCTGGCAGGTGTCACATTCAGATATATACTTAGCAATTTCCCTCTTCATTCTGGTCCACCAATATAGAGATCTGAGGTCATGATACATCTTATTACTGCCGGGGTGCATAGAGAATTTTGAAAGGTGAGCTTCATCCAATATCTTCTTTCTGATCTCAGGGTTCTTGGGAACAACCAATCGGTCTCCAAACCATAGAATTCCTTTGCTGTCCTGACGGAAGCATTTGTATTTTTCTGCCTCCTGTTTGATCATTTCCTTAATGACTTGAACACCCTTGTCACCAATCTGTGCCATGATTATTTGCTCTTGTAAGGTGGGCTCCACTGAAATATAACCTAAAGTACCGGAGGAAACTACCTCTAGGTTCAGCTTGCACAACTCATCACATAGGGTGGTGACTCTTGCATCCATGTTCATACAATTGCACTGGGCTTTCCTGCTTAAAGCATCTGCCACAACATTGGCTTTACCAGGGTGGTAATGCACTTCCAAATCATAGTCATTGATTAGTTCCAACCACCTTCTCTGCCTCATATTAAGATCAGCCTGGGTGAAGATATATTTGAGACTCTTATGATCAGTATAAATATTACAGTGAGCCCCCATCAAGTGTGGGGTAGTTCTGTTCATGGGGTCTGAGTGCCCAGGAGGCATAAGCAATGACTCTATTGTCTTGCATTAAGACACATCCCAATCCAGTACCGGAAGCATCGCAATAAACCTCAAAGGGCTTGGTGTTGTCAGGTTGAGCTAGCACTGGTGCTGTTGTCAAATGCTGCCTTAGTGCATGAAAGGCATCCTCACACTTCTGACTCCATTCATACTTCACTCCTTTCTTCAATAGTTCAGTCATTGGCTTGGCAATCCTGGAGAAATCTAGAATAAATCATCGATAATACCCTGCCAATCCCAGAAAACTCCGAATCTGTCGCACTGTGGTAGGAGGTTTCCAATCCATTACTTCATGTACCTTCTCAGGATCAACTGATATCCCATCCTGAGAAATTGTGTGGCCTAGAAATTTTATCTCCTTTAGCCAGAAATCACATTTGGACAATTTAGCATACAGCTGATGGTCACGCAGTCTCTGAAGTACGGTATGTAAATGCTTAGTGTGCTCGGCTTCATTTTTGGAATACACCAGAATGTCATCAATGAAAACCACCACAAATTTGTCCAGTTCTGGCATGAACACTGAGTTCATCAGGTACATGAAATAAGCTGGGGCATTGGTCAGCCCAAAGGACATCACCAAAAACTCATAGAGCCCATATCTAGTAGAGAAAGCCATCTTGGGAATATCGCTGACACAGATTTTGATCTGATGGTACCCCGAGCGAAGGTCTATCTTGGAGAACACTTTGGCTCTCACCAACTGATCAAACAGAACATCTATGCGGGGTAGTGGGTATTTGTTCTTGATGGTCACCGCATTGAGAGGGCGGTAATCGACACACATTCTCAGACTTTCATCCTTCTTCTTTACGAACAAGGCTGGACATCCCCATGGTGAAGTACTTGGGCGAATGAACCCCTTGTCCAACAATTCTTGTAGCTGATTTTTCAATTCTGCCAATTCCGCTGGAGGCATCCTATAAGGTCTCTTGGATATAGGAGCAGTTCCGGGTTGCAATTCAATTGCGAACTCTATGTCTCTATCGGGCGGCATCCCTGGCAATTCATCCGGGAAAACATCTGGGTAGTCACATACCACTGGGATTCTCTCAACTGGGGACTCTATCATAACGAAGGCACAGGAACGGGCACAACCCTGATCAGGCAAAAATAATGTGGTTTCACCATAACTAGGTGAGTGCACCTCAATGGCCCTCGCTGCAATGTCAATCACTGCCTGATGTTTGGTTAACCAGTCAGTTCCCAATATAATATCCACGCTATCCAAACCCAAAATGAGGAGGTTGGTTTTGATTATCAGACTACCAAACTTTATAGGCACATTCTTGTTGAGTTGATAGGTGGCAACCCTGCCTCCTGGTGTTGAAATTGTGATACCCCCATTGGTGTGATGGAAAGGTAACTGGCATTTGGCACTAAATTTTGCACTGATAAAACTATGTGATGCACCAGAATCAAAAAGAATAATTGCAGGATAATTCAAAACCGAAAAGATACCAGTCATGACGGATGCTCCCTACGGAATGTCAGCCATGGTGGTGAAGTTCAGCCTGCCTTGCCTCACTTGCACCTTCTGCCTCTTGCCTTGGTTCTGGTTGGCATTCTGTCCCTGCCTCTGCTAGTTTCTGGGGCAATTCTTAGCATAATGTCCGGTGCTACCACAGGTGAAACACTTGTTATCATTTGCCTGACGGTACTGCTGCTGTTGTGGCTGGTTGTTCCTCTGAACTAGAAACTGGGTGCGGTTGGGTGCCTGCTGCTGCTGCTGTGGTCGGATCACCCAGCGTCCTTGCTGCTGGGGTCCCCTGTTCTGAGTGTCAGAGACAATCCTGAAGCGTTGTGGCTGAGCTGAGGGTCCTGCCACAGGGGCCTTCCTCTTCTTCTCTGCCCGACGAGCTGTGATACAGTCCTCCTGAGAAATGGCCATGTTGACTAACTCATTATAGCTGTTGGCCCTGACTGTGTTGAGACAGTCGCAGAGCTTAGTGTTAAGCCCCCTCCTGAATCTGTCCCTCTTCTTCTCGTCAGTGTCTGCATGGTATCCGGCATACTGGCATAGGTCATTGAAGGCATGAGCATACTGTAACACTGTCCGGTTCCCCTGAGCGAGTGCCAGAAACTCGTTGAGCTTGCAGTCCATAATGCCTGCTGGTATATGATGCCCCCTGAAAGCTGCCTTGAACTCTCTCCATTCCACCTCATGGTCAACTGGCTGCATAGCAAGAAAGTGGTCCCACCATGTCCGCGCGGGTCCGCGAAGCTGCTGGGTGGCGAACCTGACCTTAGTCACCTCTGAACAAACTCCATTGAGTAGTGGGAATTTGGATTCCACTACCCTCAGCCATACATCAGCATCAAGTGGGTCATCTGCCCTGGTGAACAACGGTGGCTGGGTACTGAGGAACTCCTGATAAGTGGCCGCTGCGGGGTGTCGCTGATGGTCACCACCACCATAATGCTGAGGTGGCGGCTGACGCTGCGCCAACTGTCGCAGAATCTCGTTCTGTTGAGCCATCAGCTCTTGCAGAGTAGGAGGTGGAGGAGGAACGCACTCATTCTGACCACGACGCGCTCTTCCTGCCATCTGAAAAATCAGGTATATTCTCAATATCACATTTCTGAGGTTCAAGGTTCAGTCGTGGTGAAAGAGTCAAAAGGGTAAAACCAATATATTTTTGCATAATTATAAAAGTTTCCATATGGCACTTTTCCTCCTAAAATAAAGTTGACATCAAACATCTTCCACATTTCCAAAAGAGTTTGTCATGATTACATCAATGACTCAAAAGACTCAACTCTATCTAGCCTAGTACCCTAAGGGTGCAAAAGCTAAGCTAGCCTCGAGGAGTCTACCGCCACAGACTTCTAACTCTATCTCGATGACCTGAGCAAACGAGGCAACACTCGACTCGGGGGAAGGTGGTCTCCCTGAGCCAGGAGTGTCCAAGCTGGAGGCAGGTTCCTCTCCTCCCTCGATGTTGACATCCTCGTTGGCCTCCATGTCCTGGATCTCCTGGTGGTGCATATCCAGATGCTGATTAGCCTCCGCAAGCTGCTGCTGAGTGTTGATTAGTTGATCCTCGAGAACCTCGATGGTGTTCTCCCTGGCACTAACTCCTCAAGCTCTTGGATCTCATTTGATAGTTATTCCACTTGTAGGTCTTTTTCCACCATCTCAGTGGACAAGTCAACCACAAGTTCCTCTCTATTATCCAAAGTGATCTTGGTAGCCTCCAACAATGCCATCAGATGGGACATCGCCTCTCCATGCATCACTTGCAGACGATACAGGGCATTCATGCATCGCACCGTCAAGTGAGCAGTCTGACCTAGGTAGATAGCCCAGATATCCTTGGCATGCTCCACTCGGTCCTTCCACATTGGGTCGTCCTCCTTCTCTGCGGGGAACAAACCAATGGGGTGAGTGGACAACTCCAAGGGGTGAAATCCGCAAAAGGTGGTCAGTCCGTGAAGGGCAATTGCCTCCATAGTATCCTCAGCTCTGTATCCATAAGACTCCGAGTCCAACGAACGCCAGCCTGGCTGCAGGGGATGAGGCTCTAGGGTCATTCTCACCCTACAGCGGGGCACTCGGTGCTTCTCGAACAGCTGCACCGCGTACTGGGGAGGCGTCGTGTAACCAGCTCCCTGAAGGACCTCCCACAAGATACGGGGAAAACCCTCTCGTGCAAGCCCGTCAATGTGGGACTGTGCATTCCCTTCGTCCGAGGATCCGTGAGAAGTCATCTGTATACGGTTAAGCGTAAGTAAAAAGAAGAAGAACTATAACAATAAAAAGGGATCAAACTCAGCCTTTCTATGACTATGACAATGGCACTGGGTGTACTTATTTTGTCATCTTCGTGTATTAAAGTTCTTACCCAATTATTAAATAGTTTAATCAAGGATGCATGCATGCTCGTCCTAAACGACCTCATTCCAATTTAGGGGGATTAGGGAAGAACTCCCATCCCTTATAGTAGCCGGTAGGGCTTACTCAATTAGCCACCTAGCTACCCCTCTATTATCCTAAGGCTTCACGTCCTAGGTCTACCCTTATCGTCCTGACAATCTATCCAACATTTGTTTCTAACAAGTTTTATTTTGAAAAAAAGGTGGTATTTATAGTTTACTGATTCCTCTGTGGTGGTACGAGCTCTGATACCAGCTGTGGCAGAACTGCCCGAATTATTCCAACTTAAGTGTCTAAGTCCCGCCTTAGAGGTTAGACCACACTTAAATAGGAATAACACGTCAATCCCTCGGATCTAGTCCGACGAGGCCACTGACAGGATCAAGTACCACATACTCACTCGATGGTGAGGCACAGAGCAAATACAATAAAGCATAAAACCATACATTAAAGAGTACTAGAATTATTACATCATCATCGGAGTTTTAGCAAAAGTAGTCATCAGTGTTCGGAATGCAGCGGAATAAAACTAACGATAAATAAACAGAGGGATGGGGAAGCCTGTCTGAAGCGTCCCCAATCCTCTGGGACTCAAATGTGATACAATTACTAGTCCCAGGAGGCTAGTAAACACATTTATACATCAGATGATACCAAATCTGCTTAAACGAGACAAACCTACAAAGGTGGCGAACAACTTTAAGAGTTGGTCCACAACTCGGGACATATCATCAGAGTGGGGCTGAAGCAGCCCGATATACACAGCGAAGCAAATCAGCGGTCCAACTGCCACAGACAAGGTTGGGAACAGTCGTAACTCTTACCCGATCTCCTTTTTTTGAAAAACAACAAATAAGCAAGGGTGAGTACAAACGTACTCAGCAGCCCACCTTCGCCCGCGGAATGGGGAAATCAGGTATAATGCATGGAATATGTGGAGCTCAGGATATTTTGCAGAAACAACAATATTTTATGCAGGGTTGTTTTGAAAAACATTTTGTATTTTTGCAAAGCGCATCCTCTCCAAAAGGAGCAGAAAGTTTTTCAATATTAGAACAAAATCCCCTGGACTAAACCATCCAGGTATCTCAGCAGTTTCCCATTGGTTTTCATTTTCAAAAACAGCTACTGGACTTCCCGTCCATCATAGCTCACGGCTCAACCGCTGGACCTTTTAAAAACCACTTTTCTCAAAAGCACCTCTTTTTTTGAAAACAAAACACTAATTGCCATACCACACCAGACTCGTCCAATCCTGTGGACACAGACTATTCGAATAGGTTTGAACTCTGCGCAGAGGGGTACACTTTACCCACTAGTCTGGCTCTGCGATCTCATGATCAATGAGATCCGAATCCGAATCCCTTTCCTTCCTCGCACGTCCTAACCTTAACGGTTATACCGGAAGGAGTCAGGCCACCGCCATGTCCAAACCGGACAAAACATCCCCCTCCTTATCCTCCCGGTGCTCCCCAGCCTTCATAACCCTGGGGTTGGACCGTACGAGTTCAGATTGAGTGACTGCCCACACAGTCTCGAGTGGTTGTACTTCTCATGAGTACAGGTAGTGAAAGATGACAAACCGGTCCTTATAAGAGGGGACAATCCTTCTGCTCACGCCTAAACCAGCTGAGCCATCACCTTAGGCCCTCCCCTAAACCAGGGAGTCCCTGATCATCCCTACTCAAAGGTGAAAAGGGTGAAAACCCTTCATCATACACATTTTGAAAAGCATTTTCTTTTGAAAACTCACACCTTTTCTCAAATCATTTGTAACAAATATATCAAGGATTGATTGCGGCAAGCGGCTGGGTGGCCATAATAACTTGTCTCAAAATCATATCATGCATAAAATAACAGGCTGAGGGTTGTGGTTGAAAAAATCATAGGTAATTTATGCATCAAAGGGATCCAGTGAGCTTGTCGTGCTTATACGGCGAAGAGGGAAGGAGAGCTCATGGAATTGGCTTCTGGCTCCACCGCCTGGCGTAGACTTGCAGATCTGGCCTCCACGAGACGACACGAACGCTCCGATAACTATGCATCATGAACAAGCAAACATACAAACCAGCAAGTATACCAACAAATATTTAGTATAGTGGTCAGAATAGCGATATATGGATGGGTAGAGTCTTGAGTAGAATCTGTGTCATGTGGTGTTGAGATATTACTGGTGGTGGAGCGGAGGTGCTTACCAGGAGGGTGGACTGGAGGCGAAGCGACACTATGCATGTAGCCGGCAAAGCAGAGTAACTAAGTGGGTGGGGTGTTTGCCTTGGCTAAGGGTGTTGAGTGTGTGTGGAGAGGGAGATGGTAGCTTGGTGTATTTATAGCTGGGTGTATGTGGTATAGCACAGTGAAGTTCACTGTTGGTGAGAATAGTGACGAATGAATCGTCTGACTTAGTCTGAATAGGGAGATTATAGGCAGAATATGGGATAAGAGTATTTTGGGAGTTTTCTGGAATATGAACCATGCTTAAGGGATGACATGGTTGGATAGGGAATAGCTTGATAAGAATTTAGAAACAAGAATTATTGGAATCTGAGTTTGGAAGCCTGGTTCGAAGGAATCTCAAAGTTAAGCGTGCTCAACTTGAAGAAACCTGGGATGGGTGACCAGATAGGAAGTTCCCACTGGAAGGAAAATCACAGTCACCGGAGTTCGTATGACTGGAATATGGGTCTGGCTGGTCTTAGGTGGACTGGACAACATGATGGATGAGTAGTTGAAATTTGGGGTGATCGGATGATCGATGAATAGCAACGATGATGAATAGTGTCGGTGAATAGTAATGATGAATAGTAATGATGAATAGTGATGGTGAATAGTTCTTATGAACGAACGATGAACGATGAATAGGAACTATGAACGAACGGACGAACGATCGAATGATCGGACGAACGAACGATCGGAATTTCGGCAGCATAACGGCAGGAAAAAGATTATTTGGACGAACGAACGGGCGAACGATCGAATGATCGGACGAACGAACGATCGGAATTTCGGCAACATAACGGTAGGACAAAGATTATCTGGAAGAACGATGAATAGGGACTATGAACGAACGATGAACGATGAATATGAACTATGAACGAACGATGAACGATTGAATGATCGAACGAACGAACGAACGATCGGAATTTCGGTAGCATAACGGCAGGAAAAAGATTATTTGGATGAACGAACGGACGAACGATCGAACGATCGAACGAACGGACGAACGAACCATGAACGATCGGACGAACGAACGAACAAACTAAGAACAGGGGGATGAACGATCGAAGAACGACCGAACGATCCTTGTGCTAGTGTGTGCTTGTGTGGAACATGGAGTGGGTGTGTGGGGGGGGGGGGGAAGAGAGTTGCCATGAAATGGCTTGGGGTGGGATGAGAGGAGGCCCTTGCCCCTCTATTTATAGCCATGGTGGGGGGATTAGGGGGAGGGATGAGAGGATTAGTGGGAGGATGAGAGGATTAGTGGGAGATTAGCATGTATTTGTCTTGTATAAGTGAGATTAGCTTGTAGAGCTCACCGTATGACACCGGAGGCATACGTATACGTATGAGCATGAGGAAAGTTATGAAGAAAATATTTATAGGGACTTGAAAAATGATTCTGAAGGTATTTCTCAAGAGGAAAATATCTGGAGATATATGGGTGGAATATTTGGGCAGTATTTCTGGAAAGAATCAGAGGGTATCACTAGGGAAATATTTGTGGGATATTTGAAGAGGATTTTGGAGAGAATATAGACCACTATACTTTATGTGCTGATATCAACTCGCAAACAAACATTTTGAAATGAAATTTGAAACTCATTTTGAATTTAGAGCAAGTTTGAGAAATTTTCAGGATTTGAATTTTTGGGATGCTACAAATCTACCCCACTTAAAAGGAATCTCATCCTCGAGATTCGGCTTAGAAGGATTATGTGTATAGCTTTACTTCAGCTACATATCTTCACTTTGCAACTCTTCGAGGAGATGGAACTTCAACAAAATCTGGCCCTTGCGGAGCATCCGGCTGCTGATTGCAAACGCTGATTCTGGCTACTCAAGATCATCTTCAGGCTTCTAGCTTTCGCTTGGCAACTAGCTTATTGAAGAAGCATCGATGCCAACACGCAAACCTTCCTCTTGCGAACTCCCATATGGATTCCTTCCTTGATTAGTCTTCTGGTGCTTCATCAACAAAACTTGGGTGACCACTTCTCATCCAGAAACTTATATCCTTCGATGATCTGGTCCTCCACAAGCTTGCTACAGGCCTTCTTCTTTTTCTTCACAGCAGGAACCTTACTGGAACACTACCCCACTTAAAAAGAATGAGGGTAGAGCTCTTGAATCTTGGGGATTTGAACTCCTTGAAGTACCACATAACAAGGGTGTTACGGGGCCTTCTTCTGCTATTGCTGCTTGAGCAGGCTGCAGAGAGATGACTGACACAGGGTTGATTCTGGGAGAACCTTCTTCTCATCTTCTCTTCGCTATTTTCTTTTCACTGACCCTTTCTTTCTCTTTGCTCTTCCCACTGGAGGATTCTATCAAAGAGTATTACCATCATACAGAGGAGGAAACTAAAGACTATGAACCATGTACAACAGTCTTCAACCCAAGAATCACCAAGCATTGTGATCTTAGGGGCGAGGGAGTGGCAAATGGAGTTGCTTGCGATTTGGCAGAGGGGATTTATCTGGAGTGTGCTTTGCTTTGAGCGAGATGAGAGTTGAGGGAGCTGGTGGGGGGGATTTATAGGCGAGTGGGGGTTGCTCGGGTGCGGAGTGGCGGTGATGGAGCAGGTGACACGAGGCAGCAAACACGACAAGGGGAGGGGGGCTGGTGTTGCCGGCGGCGATGGCGGTGGGTGCGCTGCAAAAGGGGGCGTGGGTGGCGATAGTGCGCTGCAAAGGGGGCGTGGGGGCGATGGTAGTGCGCATGGAGGCGGGCACGCGTGCGAGGGGCACAGGTGAGTGGTGGGGTCAATGACCCTGATGTTTGTGGTCTCTGGTTCCAAAAATCTTTGCCTCTCTGTATGGTAATAACTCCTTCTGTCCTCTTTTCCTGTTTACTTTGACTCAGGGGCAGTGCTTTGATTCTCACGGTCGGTCCTTTTGACTAAGCAGCTGGACTGGTTTCTTCTGTAGCTTGTTCCAGGCTTCAAGGGTAAGCTTCCCGGTTTCTTCTTAGGTAAGGCACTTTTCTATTGAGATGGGTTAAGATGAGAATGGAAGCATAAGGTGAGGATTAACTCTAATTTGTGATCTATATTTTTAGAGAAAACCTTTTTTAAAAAGAAAGAAAACACATAAGTTCAGCAATGATAAGCACAAACAAATCAAATATTTTGAATAGGGGAAGAATAGAGTTTTTCCAAAGCACGGACTACACAATTACCTCTCATACATGCAGAGTTCTAGCCAAAGTGAAGAAAAACTTCACTACCCAATGCATGCAGAGGACTGGGCATACTAACTTCAGACCAGGCAACTTCTCTTCTGGCAAGGCTTGCACACAACTTCAATCTTAGACATCTCCTGGATGGGTCAAGAGGGAGCTGATGTTGATGACTTCTTCTGGCGGCGACTGAGATGGCAAGACGGGGTCGAACTCTTCTTCAAGCGGGACTGGCTCTTGTAGCTCCTTAGAGGGCGGCGGTGCTGGCGGGGTGCTTGCAGCTTCTTCCTTGATCTCACGGGATGGTGCTGGAATCTTCTTCATGGTGAGGGGCTCAAACAACTCCGGTGGGGGATCTTGGGAGGATTCAGGGTGCTCTTGCTTATCCATAGCCTGAGGGAAGACTGGAATTCCTTCCAAGACTATGGCTCCTTCCGGGAGTTCCCAAGCCTTCTTCTCTCCTCTGATAGAGACCGGTTGACCTTCAAGAATCTGGGGATCTTCATCTCTCATGAGTTGAACTGGGTTGGATGAAGTGGGCTCTTGGATCCGCATGGCTCTACGTTGGTTATGGGTTACCAAGTAGGCCTCCATAAATTTCTAGACGTGCTCATCCTTGGCTTGCTTCAGGGCTTCAACAGCAATGACTTCACGACTTTCCAAGGCAGCTACACGGGCTTGAGCTGTGGTGAGATCCACATGGAGCTGACGGTTGTGCTTCTCTGCATCTTCTGCTCGGGCAACCATCTGACGGTGGTGCCGAGCCAAGAAATCATATTGTGCATCTAGGGTGAGCAGGTATGCAGTGAGGTACATGACTGAGGGGTCGTCCTCAAGCAGTTGCTGCCCTTCCAATGCACGCATCCTGGCCATCCAAACGGGACGGTCTCTCTGAAAGGGCGGAAAGAATCTGAGCGGGGTGTCGGCCACTTCTTCTTCATAGATCTGACACAGGGTCCTCAATGCCTTGCGAGCAACGACTTGGCAGGTGTCTTTGAATCTGTGCCCAGCAGCAGTGACACTCCATTCCACATGGTGCGGACTGGATCCAATGTATACAGTCACGACACACTTCTCTGTGCCATGCTCGACGAATTCACGACCATCATACTCTAGCTGGCTCCTGATTTCGAGGTGAACTGTGCATGCTCTCAGCAACTTGGGGAAACCATCTTCATTCTCGCAAAAGCTGGCTTGGCAGCGAACCTCCATCTGACTTCTGAGAGAAGGAAAGGGGGAAAGCATTTTTGAAATGAAGGGATGAGAGCAAGAATTTTTTTTAAGAAAATAGTTTTGACTCAAAAACTTTTGATCAGGCTAAGGGTTACGTCCTGCAGCCAACCTAACAGCTCTGATACCACCTGAAGCGTACCCAATCCTCTGGGACTCAAATGTGATACAATTACTAGTCCCAGGAGGCTAGTAAACACATTTATACATCAGATGATACCAAATCTGCTTAAACGAGACAAACCTACAAAGGTGGCGAACAACTTTAAGAGTTGGTCCACAACTCGGGACATATCATCAGAGTGGGGCTGAAGCAGCCCGATATATGCAGCGAAGCAAATCAACGGTCCAACTGCCACAGGCAAGGTTGGGAACAGTCGTAACTCTTACCCGATCTCCTTTTTTTGAAAAACAACAAATAAGCAAGGGTGAGTACAAACGTACTCAGCAGCCCACCTTCACCCGCGGAATGGGGAAATCAGATATAATGCATGGAATATGTGGAGCTCAGGATATTTTGCAGAAACAACAATATTTTATGGAGGGTTGTTTTGAAAAACATTTTGTATTTTTGCAAATCGCATCCTCTCCAAAAGGAGCAGGAAGTTTTTCAATATTAGAACAAAATCCCCTGGACTAAACCATCCAGGTATCTCAGCAGTTTCCCATTGGTTTTCATTTTCAAAAACAGCTACTGGACTTCCCGTCCATCATAGCTCACGGCTCAACCGCTGGACCTTTTAAAAACCACTTTTCTCAAAAGCACCTCTTTTTTTGAAAACAAAACACTAATTGCCATACCACACCAGACTCATCCAATCCTGTGGACACAGACTATTCAAATAGGTTTGAACTCTGTGCAGAGGGGTACACTTTACCCACTAGTCTGGCTCTGCGATCTCATGATCAATGAGATTCGAATCCGAATCCCTTTCCTTCCTTGCACGTCCTAACCTTAACGGTTATACCAGAAGGAGTCAGGCCACCGCCATGTCCAAATCGGACAAAACATTCCCCCTCCTTATCCTCCCGGTGCTCCCCAGCCTTCATAACCCTGGGGTTGGACCGTACGAGTTCAGATTGAGTGACTGCCCGCACAGTCTCGAGTGGTTGTACTTATCATGAGTACATGTAGTGAAAGATGACAAACCAGTCCTTATAAGAGGGGACAATCCTTCTGCTCACGCCTAAACCAGCTGAGCCATCACCTTAGGCCCTCCCCTAAACCAGGGAGTCCCTGATCATCCCTACTCAAAGGTGAAAAGGGTGAAAACCCTTCATCATACACATTTTGAAAAGCATTTTCTTTTGAAAACTCACACCTTTTCTCAAATCATTTGTAACAAATATATCAAGGTTTGATTGCGGCAAGCGGCTGGGTGGCCATAATAACTTGTCTCAAAATCATATCATGCATAAAATAACAGGCTCAGGGTTGTGGTTGGAAAAAATCATAGGTAATTTATGCATCAAAGGGATCCAGTGAGCTTGCCGTGCTTATCCGGCGAAGGGGGAAGGAGAGCTCGTGGAATTGGCTTCTGGCTCCACCGCCTGGCGTAGACTTGCAGATCTGGCCTCCACGAGACGACACGAACGCTCCGATAACTATGCATCATGAACAAGCAAACATACAAACCAGCAAGTATACCAACAAATATTTAGTATACTGGTCAGAATAGCGATATATGGATGGGTAGAGTCTTGAGTAGAATCTGTGTCATGTGGTGTTGAGATATTACTGGTGGTGGAGCGGAGGTGCTTACCAGGAGGGTGGACTGGAGGCGAAGCGACACTATGCGTGTAGCTGGCAAGGCAGAGTAACTGAGTGGGTGGGGTGTTTGCCTTGGCTAAGGGTGTTGAGTGTGTGTGGAGAGGGAGAGGGTAGCTTGGTGTATTTATAGCTGGGTGTATGTGGTGTAGCACAGTGAAGTTCACTGTTGGTGAGAATAGTGACGAATGAATCGTCTGACTTAGTCTGAACAGGGAGATTATAGGCAGAATATGGGATAAGAGTATTTTGGGAGTTTTCTGGAATATGAACCATGCTTAAGGGATGACATGGTTGGATAGGGAATAGCTTGATAAGAATTTAGAAACAAGAATTATTGGAATCTGAGTTTGGAAGCCTGGTTCGAAGGAATCTCAAAGTTAAGCGTGCTCAACTTGAAGAAACCTGGGATGGGTGACCAGATGGGAAGTTCCCACTGGAAGGAAAATCACAGTCACCGGAGTTCGTATGACTAGAATATGGGTCTGGCTGGTCTTAGGTGGACTGGACAGCATGATGGATGAGTAGTTGAAATTTGGGGTGATAGGATGACCGATGAATAGCAACGACGATGAATAATGTCGGTGAATAGTAATGATAAATAGTAATGATGAATAGTAATGATGAATAGTGATGGTGAATAGTTCTTATGAACGAACGATGAACGATGAATAGGAACTATGAACGAACGGACGAACGATCGAATGATCGGACGAACGAACGATCGGAATTTTGGTAGCATAACGACAGGAAAAAGATTATTTGGACGAACGAACGGACGAACGATCGAATGATCGGACGAACGAACGATCGGAATTTCGGTAGCATAACGGTTGGACAAAGATTACCTGGAAGAACGATGAATAGGGACTATGAACGAACGATGAACGATGAATATGAACTATGAACGAACGATGAACGATCGAATGATCGAACGAACGAACGATCGGAATTTCGGCAGCATAACGGCAGGAAAAAGATTATTTGGACGAACGAACGGACGAACGATCGAACGATCGGACGAACGGACGATCGAACCATGAACGATCGGACGAACGATCGAACGAACGATCGAACGAACAAACTAAGAACAGGGGGACGAACGATCGAAGAACGACCGAACGATCCTTGTGCTAGTGTGTGCTTGTGTGGAACATGGAGTGGGTGTGTGTGGGGGGGGGAAGAGAGTTGCCATGAAATGGCTTGGGGTGGGATGAGAGGAGGCCCTTGCCCCTCTATTTATAGCCATGGTGGGGGGATTAGGGGGAGGGATGAGAGGATTAGTGGGAGGATGAGAGGATTAGTGGGAGATTAGCATGTATTTGTCTTGTATAAGTGAGATTAGCTTGTAGAGCTCACCGTATGACACCGGAGGCATACGTATACGTATGAGCATGAGGAAAGTTATGAAGAAAATATTTATAGGGACTTGAAAAATGATTCTGAAGGTATTTCTCAAGAGGAAAATATCTAGAGATATATCGGTGGAATATTTGGGCAGTATTTCTGGAAAGAATCAGAGGGGATCACTAGGGAAATATTTGTGTGATATTTGAAGAGGATTTTGGAGAGAATATAGACCACTATACTTTATTTGCTGATATCAACTCGCAAACAAACATTTTGAAATGAAATTTGAAACTCATTTTGAATTTAGAGCAAGTTTGAGAAATTTTCAGGATTTGAATTTTTGGGATGCTACACTGTCCCATCATTCCTCATGCTCCTCCTCAGCCGAGGCAGGGTCCCACTCGACTGTCCATCCCGGTGGCAAGATGGACGGCCAAGTCACTCCAGCAACCATGTCCTCCAGAGAACCTGTAAAATTATGCCACAAGCAAGGCTGAGTATACTAATACTCAGCTAGACTTACCCGGTGTGAGGAGTCTACTCCTCTACCTTTAGACATGCAGCTGTTTGGCTAAGGGGTTTGGTTGCCAAAGGCACTAGCTGAGTCTAAAATCAAGTTTTAGCCTTTTCAAGTTTTAGCCTTTTCAAGTTTTAGCCTTTTCAAGTTTTAGTGTGACTCTCTTAAGATTAAAGGTGAACTATCTACTCATTCATGGTATCAAGCAAATTTTAGCGGTCAACATCTTTTGTCAAATCATCACATCTCCACTTATTACTCAATGTAGTACAATGGATCAAGCAGTCTCATTAGCTGCGAGAAGCAGACGATTCGAATCGAGTTTTTATCCTTGCAAGGTAAACCTAAACACACGACATGGCAAGGCACTCCGTCCCCACACACATCAACCGTCCCCATCGATTCCCTAGCAGCAGATCAGGGCTCACCGCCTTGGCGTACATTGCCTCACTGACCCCGACTGCCGTCATGCAGTGACCGCACTTGTACCCACCATAACCGGAATGGGAGACCACATCTCAGGTCGCGTGAGGGGATATGTCCGCTGGCAGGTTCACTCAGGTACTAGGCTTACCGATTTACCATATTTCTCGGCATGTGCTTAGTACATTCAAACTCTTGACACAGGTATCCGCACGTTAATCCTTATTCCAATTTCATCTCGTAGACCACGCATCCCCATGGATCCGTGTCCACAGACCAACATCAGTATGATATGAAAAGTGGGTACAATCAATGTCCTGACCTCGCACGAGTGCTAGAAAAATCACTCGTCTTCTACCGAGATCCCTAATTAGCAAAGCAGCTACTCGACCTAGCATACTAGTATCCATCTCAAAAGGATTCCTGAGTTCATGCAACTAGAGTTTCAAACAACTCCTACACTTAAGTGCACAGTACAAGCCTACAAACATTAAGTGTAGTAAAATAGCATATAGAACAGGTTATGCATAAAACCGGGGCTTGCCTTCCAAAGCTGGGGCAGGCAGATCCTCTGGGGCAGGCTCTGGTGCTGGATCCGGGGCTACCTCCTGAGCAACTCCTTGCTCCGACACGAGGACGTACTCTCCATCAGCGAGGTTGCAATCTATCGAATGCAATGAATAAGAATATGTATGCTATGATTATGCAGGGTTTAGTAATCATTATGCTAAGTGAAGAAAAACTAAGTTAGTTAGTAACTTAGGGTTTCCTGGTTATACGAGCTCTTAGTGGTTTAGGCTTATCAGTTTAGGTTTGGGTTTTGCCTAGGGATAAGCATAATGGATTAAGATTTGGATTGCCCCTTAGATGTTTTAGTAGGAATTTAAGGGGGGTTTTGCTGGTTTGGTTAGGGTAACCTTAGTTTCCACTATTAACTTCCCTTTTCATTTTCTATTTAGGTTTCTAGGGTGGATTTGAACTACAACAGTGATTTAAATCTTTTCAAAAATTCTGTAAAAATTACTGTGGGTTACTATTTGTCACTGTAGCTTGTCCTATAAATTTGAGGTCCAGAATAAATAGAATATGCCCTGGACAAAAATGACAAAAGTTGGGGCAAAGGGGTCACTTTGCACTACAACTCTTAACTAGGGGTGGGTTCTGTACTAAGAGTCATTTTTGTTGGTATCTATAGGTAATAACATACTTCTGTGCCAAAAATCACAGAGGGATACTTAGTGGTTATTTAGTTATGATTTTCTAAAGTTTAATATTAAAAAGTCACTTACAACTAACTTGTTATTTGAAAAATATCAAACAACAGAACTTATAATTTTTCTAGGTTTATAATAACAAAACATTAGTTATCCCAAGGTTTGGGGTGTTTTCTCTTCAGGATTAGTTTTCTAGGGTTTTTATAAGTTTTCCTTGTTTTCTAAGAATAAAAGGTATCTCATTTCTTTTGTTCTGAACCGGGGCCTAACAAAATTTTACAGTGAACTACACTGAATGGAAAAGCTAATAAAAATGTGGGTGCTCCCTGGTTATTATTTTAAACTACCTTTTATCTTTTCCTTAACTTTAAGCTAAAAATGATTAAAAGGGCAAACTCTACCTTAATGGGGTGTACAGAGGGGTTTATTATTTTTAAACAGGTTAGGAATTGATTAAGCACCTCTCTAAATTTTCTTAACCCCAGTCAAATAGTGCAGCTATTTTTCCTTATTTCTTTTAGCTTTTGACCAGTTAATCATTTAAATCAAAACTTTAAAGTTTTCTGTAACACTTAGGGGTTTTACATTTTTCCTAAGTAGTTTACATTATTTAGGATCTGGCAAAATTGGTTTGACTCGATTTGAGTAAATCAAACTGAAGTTATGAATTTTTCAAGTTCTGTTTAGATTTAAATCAGAATATTTCAAAAGGTTTCCTGGAAAACTACTTTGCACCGAAGACCCTGGGTTCCTTCTAAAATTAATCCATTCATTTCTACCCCTGCGCTACTATTCCCCGGAGTCACTGACAGCGCGCAAAACCCCCTGCCCTTTTCTTCTTTTCCCCCGAGGTCCCTCCCCCTAAGCAAACAGTACCCGCGGAAAGGAAAGGGCAGCGCGGCTTACCGGCGGCGAGAGAGGTCCGGCGAGGGGCGGGGTTGGCTCCGGGAGGTCCTAGCGGTCACAGCGAGGTACGACTCGACGGCGGGGGTGGCCGGAATCAGCCGATCCACGCGCGCAGGCGGGCGAACTCGTCGGCGGCGAGTGCTCCGGCCTAACCACGGCGATCTAGTTCAATTAAACGGCACGGTGAGCTCCACGAGGTGACGTAGAGGCTATGTGCGCAGAGAATCGGAAAATGGTGTAGAGGCTTACCCGGTCTACGTTCACCGGCGATCGGGTGAAGTCCGGCGACCGTGGACTGGCTTCTCTGGCGAGGCAAAGTCTGATTCCTTGCTCGGGGAGCTTCACCGAGGCATGCACGGTCTATTTCGAGGGTCGGGCGTGGCTAGGAAGGGCTCCGCTGGCCGGTCTATGGTGGCGGGGGATCGAGTGGCCGCGGGCACGTCGTTTGCAGGGCAACACCGGTGATCTCTGGCTCCGGTGAGGTCGAGCGTGCGCGGAGGAGTACGATCGACGTCTATGGGGGCTTTATACGCGTGGGCGAGGGCAACGGCACCGACTCGGCTTTGGCGCGACGCGGAGCATGCGAGGGCGCGCGTCGGGCGTGCTCTGGCGACTCAGAGCGCGTCGAACACGTGGCTTATTGCTTCTACCCTTGTTCTCCCCTCTGCTGAGCGGCCAAAACGTACGAATCTTGCCCTAGGACCTTTGAGAGATCTCTTCCCTGCACCTAGAGCTACCTAGCTCATGTGAGTTCCAAGGGTAGATGTGGTCGGGTTAGAGAGATATGGGGGTGGAAAGTTGTCTTTGTCTTAGCTGTCCAAACCGAGACAAAACTGGTGCCAAGTCGTGTCAAACGACTTAGGGTTGGGTTCAAACTTTTCCAGGGTGTTCTAGAGGTATTTTGGCGCCACTTTGTCAATTGGGCCGAGTGGTTTTAAGTTTGGGATCAAGGTGAACATGTTTGATCTTTGGAAAGGGGGTGGTTTTGGACTTAGAAGAATTCTGATTTTTCTTTTGTGCTCACCCCTTTTGTGACTCTTTTGGGGCTTTTCTGAAATCTTTTTGGGGTTACTTTCTTACTATTATTTGTAGGGTATTAAGTGCACTACATCTTTTATAATGGGCCCAAGACATGATCAAGTGGTTTTCATACCTTTTGTTCATGCTTACATCTAGTGCTCCCCTTGTCCAAAGTGGTTTGAATTATGGTTTGGGCAATTCTCCCCATTATATGAGCATGACAAGTTAAGGCATGACATCTAAGATGGGTTGCACTTACTTAGGGTCTTGAGCTCCAAATTTGGTGTACTTTTCTTAACTTAAGTCACATGTGATGATAGGTTTTAATGGTGTAGCCTTGGGTGAACACCCTAAGTAACACCTGGGGTGTTACAGCAGGCCTCAACGTCATCAACCATGCTGCGTTCAAGTAGCTGGAAATCCCGGGGTCCCGTCTAGGACCCTCACGCCCATTCTCCGGAGTGGGCCTACAGCCGGTGTATCCCCTTGGGAGCATCGCACTCTCGGTTACATTCGGAACTGAGGAGAACTTCCGCACGGAGAACGTCGTTTTCGACGTTGCGGAAGTCAACCTCCCCTTCAACGCCATCATTGGCAGGCCGACCCTGTACCGGTTCATGCCCATTGCCATTACAGGTATTTGGTCCTCAAGATGCCATCCTCGACTGGGGTCCTCACCGTCCAAGGTGACCGTGCCGCCGCACTCGCAGCCATAGAGAAGCTGCACGCCCTGGCGGCAGAGACTGCTCGCCCAGACGACAGAGAGAGGAATCCCTCAACCTCCGGTACCAAGGCGCCCCCAAGGCACCAAAGGTACGACCATCCGGAGCGGATGGTGTCCCCATCAAAGCCATCCGGCTCGCTGCGGATTCCACCCAAACCACTCGCATTGCGGGTGATCTGGACGAGAAATAGGAACTCGTGCTCATCGCTTTTTTCCAGGAAAATGCCGACGTGTTCACATGGGAGCCGTCGCAGATGCCTGGGATCCCTAGGGAGGTGATTGAGCACTGCCTGAAGATTAACCCCGACGCCAGGCCGGTGAGCCAGAAGCCTCGCAGATAGTCTGTTGAGCGGCAGGACTTCATCCGAAAGGAGGTCCAGAAACTGCTAGACGCTAGCTTCATCGAAGAGGTTCATCACCCAATATGGCTGGCCAACCCAGTCATCGTCCCCAAAGCGAATGGGAAGCTTCGGATGTGCATCGACTACACCATCCTGAATAAGGCCTGTCCCAAGGACCCGTATCCACTGCCACGTATAGGCCAAATCGTGGATTCTACCTCCGGGTGCTATCTGTTATCATTCCTAGACGCTTACTCTAGTTTCCATCAAATCTAGATGTCTAGGGAAGATAGGAAGCATACTGCTTTTGTAACAGTGGATGGGCTTTACTGCTATGTTGTTATGTCGTACGGTCTGAAAAACGCCTTGCCTACATTTGTGCGGGCGATGAGTAAGACTTTCGGGGACCTGATTAGGGACAAAGTAGAAGTCTACGTCGATGACATCGTGGTCAAGACTAAGAAAGGGTCGACCCTAGTGGAATACCTGACCCTGGTCTTCGACAAGCTGTGGGCAACCCGCACGAAGCTGAACCCAGACAAATGCGTTTTTGGCATTTCTGCCGAGAAGTTGCTGGGATTCCTGGTTTCGTACCGAGGCATTGAAACGAACCCGGAGAAGATCAGAGCGATTGAGGAGATGAGGCCCCTGTGACGGAACCTCCCAAGTCATTAGGCCCACCTACAGTTGTCCTTGTCCAACAGACCTCAGACAACCCTGTAGGTGCCCCTGAATCACTTGACAAGTTCGGTATCTGTTTTCTTACCTTTCCCAAGAGCGTTTCACCCGTCACGCAGACATTACAGAACATCGGAGATATAGAAATGCGGAAGCGATTACATAAACTTACATTTATTTGAAAGTAAGATAAAGTTGGTTATTACAGACCAACATATAATTATGAGTGCAGAGTACTTATTATTACAATACCAAGGGAGGTAAAAACTCCTCCCGATAAGTATCAAACAAAAGTTTTTATGGAGGACTAGGTCCTCCCGCAGCTTCATTCTTGCTTTTCTTCATTTGACACCACCTTGGTACAAAAGCAACAAAAGTTCGTTGCTTCCTCACCTAAAAACAATGGGGGAATAAACCCTGAGTATGGAATTACTCAACAAGTCTTACCCGACTAAAGAAAAGACTCTCAAGGGTATGCTGGTTATAAGGGAGTCAAGGTAAGGTTTCTCAATGATCAAAGACTCTATTTTGCATAAATGCTTACTAAAAGTGGATCCTTAAAAATCCAGTTTTATTGTCAAGTTAGTAAAATTACCTCCATCTAGAGTTCTTTCTACTCTAGTTCAAACACTTGTCCTGCACTAGCCAATTTCTCATCAACCCCTTTATCTTTACTGGAGTTCTACGTATAGGTCAGTGGCCAAGTCTCCATAACCGCGGAGGTACGGCGAACTGAATCGATTATACTCAGCTGAGGATCTCCAATCACACGACATATGTAGCACTTAACCCTTGCATATGTCAACCCGCCACCGGGGTTCTTAAGACCAGATTAGGTTCACGCGAACCGAGAGCACAGATACACCACCGTCCAGCCTCTTGCCACGGAGGGTACACGCTACTCCCGCCACCGCTCCACGCCCATTCCGTGTTATCTTATTCTGGCCTTAGTCTGCCCGAGGCAAGGCTTACCCATGACGAGGCATGTGACCAGTTAAAGGGTCCTCGGTCATCAAGCCTACATCGACACGGTCCTTAATCGACTCAGACGGAGACACTACACCGAGACTCCTTTCTCGTGCAAGTCACCCGCCCGGTCTCAGCTTAATCATTTAAAACCCAAAGCTTGGTACCTGGCAGAGGTACATCTTTTCCAGATGTTGAACCCATCACGGCCATGATGGATCCACCATCAAGTTTTATTTTCAAAAACATCCCTCCCACTTTGCCAATCATCTTTTGTAAAACAAAACCTTTTGTTTTGCTAGAGCAATACTAAGCATAGTAAAAACCTTTTGTAAAAACAGGGTTTTAAGGAAGGTAATCAAGTTCAAGGAAGGTAATGCAGGAATTGTTTAAGCATTCAACTCCTATCACCTAATGCATCAATCAAGTGAGAAAGATTTTAAAAACATCAAGGAAGGTGGCAAATCCACCGGGGCTTGCCTTCGTTTATAGGTGAGTCAGGCTCGGACCCGCAGATATCAAAGTAGAAACAATTTTCGGCCTGAGATTCCGAAGGTGTAGGTGTCTTCTCTTCAGTTACTTCGACCTCTTCTTCGTTTTCTAAACAGAACCATATATATACATATATAAGAATGAATGCCATGTAATGCTCATGAGAGTGCAAAGATAATAAGAATTTATTATCTAAAGTCTTGAATATAACTTCCCTTCACGGGACTCCGAGAACTTAGGGTTTCCGGAGTCAATAAAGGAATTCAAAGGGCAGGGGGTATGGTTTTGGGTTCTAGTTATCAAACAAGGTCCAAATCAAACCAAACTCTACCCAAGGCTTCTAAGTAATGTGTAGAGCTCATATAAAAAGTTTGGGCATTTTTGGACTTACCATGTATTTTCTAAAAATCCAGAACTAATGTTTTAAGCTAGTTTAAATGCCTCAAAATTCCTTATTTAATCTAAAAGTCATGAAACTATTTTTATTAAATACTATGGAAAATAAGAAGTCTAGGAAAATTGGTTTGACATTTTTAGAAATTTTCTACAATTTTCTAGAATTGTTTTAGCTCTGGAATAAAAAGAAAAAGAGAAACTTTTGAATAGTACTGGGCTACATCTGGCCCAGATCGGCCCAGCAATAGCAGAAGCGCGTGCGCGCCCGCGCCCGCGGGGCAGGTTTGCGTAGAGGCCCTCGGGGTTTCGGATAACTTGAAGTGGGCTTTGTTACTGTTTTCCTAAGTCGCTGACAGGTTGCAGAAAAGTCCTCGAGGTTCTATTCCTTTACAGACTCAGGTCCTCGACGACGTCGAGCGCGACCGAGCTCCAGTGAGCTCCTGGACCGGCCAAATGGGGCAACGACTGGGGTCTCCGAGCGGCTAACACCGAATTGGACCCTCCCCGATCCAATCCCCTAACCTAATTTCGCAAATGGGTGCTTGGTTGGCTCTGGCCACGGTGACCGTGAGCGTTGCGGCTAGACAATCGTGTTCCCGGCGACCAGAGGGTGCCTAGCTCAATTGCGTGGGTCGGCAAGCATCGTAGACACATGAGAGTACTTAAACGGTGAAGCAGAAGACATGGACTGACCTAAATCGCACTGGTCGCGGGTAGCTTGATCTTCGCTGTGGCGGAGACCAGTTTGGGGGAAAAGGGAAATTCACGGACTCGGGTTAATGATTAAGGGTGGGAGCGGGTGCTATGGCTTCGCAATGACCTAGCGCAGCAGTCCCGGCCTTCAATTTATAGGGAGCTTCGACGGCGGCGCGCAATTTGGTCGAACAACGCAGGCGGCCGGAGATAAGGAAGAATACCGACACAGTGAATAAGTGTTCAACGTCGTGGCAGCTATTCCGGTGATCAACAGGGAGCTAAAGTGAATCGTGGCGGTGCGGTGGCGAGGCTTGGACATGCGGCGCAAGGCCGTGCGACGGCGGTTCACCGGCGAGCTTATCTGCTCAAGCCGCAAAGCAGGGGGAAGTACGGCGGTGATTCATCGGAGTGGTGTCCAGCGCACGGGGTGATGATCTTTTACCCGAAGCGTTATCTCCAAGCCCGGTGCACGAATTAGAACAGCGGCGGCGCGAATCTTCGCGCAGGGAGGTCGCCGGCGGTGAGGATACGACGCTGGCAGTCTGAACCATTTCAGTTACTGTACCATGGGCTGCACCATTCAGTCAACCTGACAGCCATAGTTTAGGACCGATTTCTTCTCAGATTTCTATGGCAACACAACCAGTGATCTGCAGCAATATTGTAGTGCAATAAACCAGCTACAAATCGACTATGGGGATTAAACTCAGTTGAGCACTGGATCAAGGTTGAATCCAAGTCCAAAGTTAGCTCTGTTACACTGCAATCCTGAATTTCAGAGTTCCATCAGCCTGACAGTCCAACTTTGGGCTTAATTATATCCAATATCTTCTTAACAACTATGCTTACACTCTTAAGCAAAGTTGTTCTCCTTTGTTTGGTCTACAATTTTGGTGTGGTGACCTAGGGTGAAAACCCTAGAATTTGAAAGATACAACGCTCCAAAGTTGAGCCCTCAACACTGAATTTCAGACTTAGTATAGAACTCAATTGAGGTCTACTTTGCAAATAAGTCCAAAATCCAAGGTTTATCTTACAAATCCACACATTTGTGAACCAAATGACTTTATATGCTTTAACATTGTAGTTTTTACACTTTAGTCCAAATGTGCACTGTTTTTGCACATAGGCCCCTAGGGTTTGGATTTAGGGTTTTCCAGGGTTTCAATTAAGGTTTCTGGTATCTCAGGGGTGTAAATGTAATGTAGATCCATCTTTGGTAACATTTGATGATTGTTTTACTTAAACCTTAGGGTTTTCTCAATTTGGGTTATGTTTTCCCCTTTAATCCCTATTTAGGACTAAGTATCCTATTCTAGGGTCTTATTTGCAAAACACCAAAACAATACAACTTGTTTGAAATTTTTACCTAGTGAATGCACTCTAGGTGTATCAAACATATGCAATGCCAATGCTCATGATGTTATGTTCAAGTTTTAGTTACAGTAACACCAGGGGTGTTACATCCTTCCCCCCATAAAAGAATCTCGTCCCGAGATTACAATCCTAGGGTAGGTAATGGAAAAGGAAACGCGACATGCTTTTATTTCCTTATTTTTGGTACAAGGCAGGGGTGGTTTGGGACTCACTCCTTTATTATAACCATTCTATATACTTTACAAATTACAAGAGGCTAAAAAGCCTGGGAAATTCTTATCTAAAAAGTCTTGAGTTTCCCATGTAGCCTCATCTTCAGAATGTTGGTTCCACTGTATCTTGTAAAACTTGAGAGTTTTTCTCCGGGTAATCCTGTCCTTTTGATCCAAGACTCGAATGGGATGTTCGGAATATGTCAAGTCTGGCTCAAGGACAACATCTGTCACTTCGACGGTTCGATCTGGTACCCGAAGACACTTCTTCAATTGGGACACGTGGAACACATTATGTACAACAGACAACATTTCGGGTAGTTGGAGTCGATATGCCACTGGTCCACATTGCTCAAGTATAGGGAATGGACCAATGTACCTGGGTGCAAGCTTCCCTTTAATCTCGAAACGCGATACGCCCTTCATTGGCGAAACCTTTAGGTAGACATAGTCTCCCACGAGAAAGTATAAGGGCATTCGCCGTTTGTCTGCATAACTCTTTTGCCGAGCTTGGGCTTTCTTCATATTATGAATTATTTTCTGAACCTTTTCTTCAGTCTCTTTCACCATATCAGGCCTGAAGAAGGACCTTTCACCAGGTTCAGACCAATTTAGCGGAGTACGACATCGTCGTCCATATAAAGCTTCGAAGGGTGCCATCTTGATGCTTTCTTGATAGCTATTATTATATGAGAATTCCGCTAACGGTAAACATTCATCCCATTTCTATGGGAATTCCAGCACACATGCCCGCAGCATATCTTCAAGTATTTGATTGACCCTCTCAGTCTGCCCACTTGTTTGAGGATGATAGGCCAAACTGTGGAGCAATTTAGTACCCAGGGATTTATGAAGTTCTTCCCAGAATTTGGATACGAATTGAGGTCCACGATCCGACACTATAGTCTTCGGAACACCATGCAAACTGAGAATGCGAGCAATGTATAATTCCGCATAGGTAAGAACCGGGTAATATGTCTTGACTGGCAGAAAGTGAGAAATTTTCATGAGCCGATCAACAATAACCCAGATAGAGTCATACCCCTTTGCGGTCCTGGGCAATCCCACAATAAAGTCCATACTAAAGTCTTCCCATTTCCATGTTGGGATTGGTAGAGATTGTAATGGACTGGCAGCTTTTAGGTGTATGGCCTTGACACGTCTGCAGGTGTCACATCTAGCCACATAGCGTGCAATTTCGTTTTTCATCTTCGTCCACCAATAGAGACAATGTCTGCCAGAGGAACACATAAGGTTCCATGTGTGCAGTTTGCTTTGTCTAATGACACTGTACTATCTGAGTCTGTTGAGCGAGCGGCAAATACGTGATTTTTCCCAAACAGAATCAGATGCACCATCTTGGGTAAAACACATAGAAAGAGGTTTACCAACAAGTGGTTACAGTAAGTTCATAGCACATGAGACGGGTGTGAATGTCGAATACTGTCGCGGTTAACATGTGGCTAACCCAAGCATTCCAGTCCACGAAAGATGGTATAGATTCGAAAGAATCACCAGCGGAGGGGTCTGGACTTTACGACCAGTCCATTTTATCCAGCACTAGTCACGGCTCGACTTGATCACACATGCTGGAAAAGCACACGCGAGGCGATCGAGGCATGACTAGAGCGATGACTAGATGGTTTCTGGCCGACCTAATCTTGAGTCTTAAAAGTACTTTCTTCAAATGAGTTGAACCAAAGTGAGTTTGGATAACTCGATAAATCGATCTCTAAACTCAACCTTCATTCATTGGGCAGTTACAAGTTAGTCAAAACCAACTTGTTGAACTACTTTTGACATTGAGCAAGTTCTCTCAGTACCATTGGTAAGCCAAGGGTTGAGAGTTCACTTGGGTTAACAGGAGATTATGCACTTGGGTAGAAATCCATTTGGTCATGTTGTTCATCCGTTCCATTATGCAAGATGAACCGACTTGGTTAGGAAATACATGGATTAAATAGGAGAGCGAATGAACAAACTCCTGCATCTCAACAGCAGGGGAAAACAAACCTCCATTTTGAGAGCTAATTAGTTGTTTTCCAACACTAAAAAGCTCCAAGGCTTCACCTTTACACAAGGATGTAAAGGGAACTTATATGAGTGGTCACTACCAAGATCAAAAGAAATAAGACCACACATGAAAGTGGTATGCCCTTTTGATCCAACAGAAATGACACATGTTGCTTGATCTCTTCACAAACACATAGAAATTGTTTCAAGGAAAGGTTAATGGAAGATAACACATCAGTGTAATTCCATAATGGATCATGACTAGAGACCTCGATACCGGCATGCGCCAAGCAGCAAAATCCTGGGTGCACATTCACAGGAGGCTCTCAGTTTCGCCGCGGTACCATAAGTCCTTAACCATGACACCATTACAAAACTGGCACCAATAATAAATCTCACGTGGTAAGAACAATTGTTGTGGAGATAACATATTGATATAATCTCATAATGGATTATGGCTACTAACTGTGATACAAGCGTGTACCGAGCAGCACAACCTTGTGTGTATACCCACAGGAGGCCCTCGGTTTTGGCGCAGCATCATCAATTTTAGTCATAACGCCAATACCAGGCATAACCAATAAGGAATCTCACACAACACAAATAGACTGGTCAAGGATGACAAGGTACAAAAGAGACTCCACCTGTAAGAATGGTTACAAGTAGAGAGCCAAATAGATCATGGCCCGATGAAATGAATAAGGCATGGCCATAACCTAAACTGGGTGGTGAGGGAGTACGATGGGAGACTGTAACTTCAGCCCCAAGCATATTTCTATGCCCATCATAGAGATCACAAGGTCAAGGATTAGCATCTGATTAGATACGTAGGGAAAACAAGGTAAAGTTGGTATGCCTTAGATAGGTATGGGGAATTCAAAGTCATGAAATAAAGAAGATGATCAGGCATAACTTTCTTCATGTCTGGGAGCAAGTTGATGGTGGGGTACGCCAATGGGTCCAGTATGCTTGCGCACGGCGGCATTTTTCTAAGGGGGGAAATTTTATTAGCGTAGTTCTTAGTATGATGCATGTGTAATTACAGAATCAACCTTAGTTGATTCACACCTTCTATACATTGCACTCTTCCTATCTGGTCTTTAAGATAAACTCTTCAGAAATACTTAGATAAGGAAGGAAGAAATTTTCTAGATAAGTCTGTTAGAAAATTCTTTTGAAGATGCCTCATAATATCTGCAGAGAAGGGCTTCGCTCCGATACCAGCTGTGATGGAACCTCCCAAGTCATTAGGCCCACCTACAGTTGTCCTTGTCCAATGGACCTCAGACAACCCTGTAGGTGCCCCTGAATCACTTGACAAGTTCAGTATCTGTTTTCTTACCTTTCCCAAGAGCGTTTCACCCATCACGCAGACATTACAGAACATCGAAGATATAGAAATGCGGAAGCGATTACATAAACTTACATTTATTTGAAAGTAAGATAAAGTTGGTTATTACAGACTAGCATATAAACATGAGTGCAGAGTACTTATTATTACAATACCAAGGGAGGTAAAAACTCCTCCCGATAAGTATCAAACAAAAGTTTTTATGGAGGACTAGGTCCTCCCGCAGCTTCATTCTTGCTTTTCTTCATTTGACACCACCTTGGTACAAAAGCAACAAAAGTTCGTTGCTTCCTCACCTAAAAACAACGGGGGAATAAACCCTGAGTATGGAATTACTCTGCAAGTCTTACCCGACTAAAGAAAAGACTCTCAAGGGTATGCTGGTTATAAGGGAGTCAAGGTAAGGTTTCTCAATGATCAAAGACTCTGTTTTGCATAAATGCTTACTAAAAGTGGATCCTTAAAAATCCAGTTTTATTGTCAAGTTAGTAAAATTACCTGCATCTAGAGTTCTTTCTACTCTAGTTCAAACACTTGTCCTGCACTAGCCAATTTCTCATCAACCCCTTCATCTTTACTGGAGTTCTACGTATAGGTCAGTGGCCAAGTCTCCATAACCGCGGAGGTACGGCGATCCGAATCGATTATACTCAGCTGAGGATCTCCAATCACACGACATATGTAGCACTTAACCCTTGCATATGTCAACCCGCCACCGGGGTTCTTAAGACCAGATCAGGTTCACGTGAACCGAGAGCACAGATACACCACCGTCCAGCCTCTTGCCACGGAGGGTACACGCTACTCCCGCCACCGCTCCACGCCCATTCCGTGTTATCTTATTCTGGTCTTAGTCTGCCCGAGGCAAGGCTTACCCATGACGAGGCATGTGACCAGTTAAAGGGTCCTCGGTCATCAAGCCTACATCGACACGGTCCTTAATCGACTCAGACGGAGACACTCACCCGAGACTCCTTTCTCGTGCAAGTCACCCGCCCGGTCTCAGCTGAATCATTTAAAACCCAAAGCTTGGTACCTGGCAGAGGTACATCTTTTCCAGATGTTGAACCCATCACGGCCATGATGGATCCACCATCAAGTTTTATTTTCAAAAACATCCCTCCCACTTTGCCAATCATCTTTTGTAAAACAAAACCTTTTGTTTTGCTAGAGCAATACTAAGCATAGTAAAAACCTTTTGTAAAAACAGGGTTTTAAGGAAGGTAATCAAGTTCAAGGAAGGTAATGCAGGAATTGTTTAAGCATTCAACTCCTATCACCTAATGCATCAATCAAGTGAGAAAGATTTTAAAAACATCAAGGAAGGTGGCAAATGCACCGGGGCTTGCCTTCGTTTATAGGTGAGTCAGGCTCGGACCCGCAGATATCAAAGTAGAAACAATTTCCGGCCTGAGATTCCGAAGGTGTAGGTGTCTTCTCTTCAGTTACTTCGACCTCTTCTTCGTTTTCTAAACAAAACCATATATATACATATATAAGAATGAATGCCATGTAATGCTCATGAAAGTGCAAAGATAATAAAAATTTATTATCTAAAGTCTTGAATATAACTTCCCTTCACGGGACTCCGAGAACTTAGGGTTTCCGGAGTCAGTAAAGGAATTCAAAGGGCAGGGGGTATGGTTTTGGGTTCTAGTTATCAAACAAGGTCCAAATCAAACCAAACTCTACCCAAGGCTTCTAAGTAATGTGTAGAGCTCATATAAAAAGTTTGGGCATTTTTGGACTTACCATGTATTTTCTAAAAATCCAGAACTAATGTTTTAAGCTAGTTTAAATGCCTCAAAATTCCTTATTTAATCTAAAAGTCATGAAACTATTTTTATTAAATACTATGGAAAATAAGAAGTCTAGGAAAATTGGTTTGACATTTTTAGAATTTTTCTACAATTTTCTAGAATTGTTTTAGCTCTGGAATAAAAAGAAAAAGAGAAACTTGTGAATAGTACTGGGCTACATCTGGCCCAGATCGGCCCAACAATAGCAGAAGCGCGTGCGCGCCCTCGCCCGCGGGGCAGGTTTGCGCAGAGGCCCTCGGGTTTTCGGATAACTTGAAGTGGGCTTTGTTACTGTTTTCCTAAGTCGCTGATAGGTTGCAGAAAAGTCCTCGAGGTTCTATTCCTTTACAGACTCATGTCCTCGACGGCGTCGAGCGCGGTCGAGCTCCGGCGAGCTCCTGGACCGGCTGAATGGGGCAACGACTGGGGTCTCCGAGCGGCTAACACTGAATTGGACCCTCCCCGATCCAATCCCCTAACCTAATTTCGCAAATGGGTGCTTGGTTGGCTCTGGCCACGGTGACCGTGAGCGTTGCGGCTAGACAATCGTGTTCCCGGTGACCAGAGGGTGCCTAGCTCAATTGTGTGGGTCAGCAAGCATCGTAGACACATGAGAGTACTTAAACGGGGAAGCAGAAGACATGGACTGACCTGAATCGCGCTGGCCGCGGGGAGCTTGATCTTCGCTGTGGCAGAGACCAGTTTGGGGGAAAAGGGAAATTCATGGGCTCGGGTTAATGATTAAGGGTGGGAGCGGGTGCTATGGCTTTGCAATGACCTAGCGCAGCAGTCCCGGCCTTCAATTTATAGGGAGCTTCGACGGCGGCGCGCAATTTGGTCGAACAACGCAGGCGGCCGGAGATAAGGAAGAATACCGACGCAGTGAATACGTGTTCAACGCCGTGGTAGCTATTCCGGTGATCAACGGGGAGCTAAAGTGAATCATGGCGGTGCGGTGGCGAGGCTTGGACACGCGGCGCAAGGCCGTGCGACGGCGGTTCACCGGCGAGCTTATCTGCTGAAGCCGCAAAGCAGGGGGAAGTACGGCGGTGAGTCATCGGAGTGGTGTCCAGCGCACGGGGTGATGATCTTTTACCCGAAGCGTTATCTCCAAGCCCGGTGCACGAATTAGGACGGCGGCGGCACGAATCTTCGCGCAGGGAGGTCGCCGGCGGTGAAGATACGACGATGGCAGTCTGAACAGTTTCAGTTACTGTACCATGGGCTGCACCATTCAGTCAACGTGACAGCCATAGTTTAGGACCGATTTCTTCTCAGATTTCTATGGCAACACAACCAGTGATCTGCAGCAATATTGTAGTGCAATAAACCAGCTACAAATCGACTATGGGGATTAAACTCAGTTGAGCACTGGATCAAGGTTGAATCCAAGTCCAAAGTTAGCTCTGTCACACTGCAATCCTGAATTTCAGAGTTCCATCAGCTTGACAGTCCAACTTTGGGCTTAATTATCTCCAATATCTTCTTAACAACTATGCTTACACTCTTAAGAAAAGTTCTTCTCCTTTGTTTGGTCTACAAGTTTGGTGTGGTGACCTAGGGCGAAAACCCTAGAATTTGAAAGATACAACGCTCCAAATTTGAGCCCTCAACACTGAATTTTAGACTTAGTATAGAACTCAATTGAGGTCTACTTTGCAAATAAGTCCAAAATCCAAGGTTTATCTTACAAATCCACACATTTGTGAACCAAATGACTTTATATGCTTTAACATTGTAGTTTTTACACTTTAGTCCAAATGTGCACTGTTTTTGCACATAGGCTCCTAGGGTTTGGATTTAGGGTTTTCCAGGGTTTCAATTAAGGTTTCTGGTATCTCAGGGGTGTAAATGTAATGTAGATCCATCTTTGGTAACATTTTATGACTGTTTTACTTAAACCTTAGGGTTTTCTCAATTTGGGTTATGTTTTCCCCTTTAATCCCTATTTAGGACTTAGTATCCTATTCCAGGGTCTTATTTGCAAAAAACCAAAACAATACAACTTGTTTGAAATTTTTACCTAGTGAATGCACTCTAGGTGTATCAAACATATGCAATGCCAATGCTCATAATGTTATGTTCAAGTTTTAGTTACAGTAACACCAGGGGTGTTACAGCCCCCGTCCCGAGTCAAGGATATCCAGAAGCTTACGGGATCATTAGCCGCCCTTAGCCGCTTCATTTCGAGGTTGGCTGAGAGAGCGCTGCCCTTCTTTAAGCTCCTGCAGAAGTCTGGGCCTTTCTCTAGGACCGAAGAGGCGGAACAAGCCTTCCAGGAGTTGAAGCAGCACTTGGTGTCCCTACCAATATTGGTAGCTCCGGAACCAGAGGAACCACTATATTTATACATCGCGGCGGTCGCAGAAGTGGTGAGCATGGTGCTGGTCATCGAGAGACCGGCACCAGAAAGCCAGGAACCTGAGGACTCGGGACCGGCTGCAGGAGTCCGAACCATTCAAAGGCCGGTATACTACGTCAGTGAGGTCCTTCATGAGGCAAAAACCAGGTACCTTGAGACGCACAAACTCCTCTATGTTGTGCTTGTTGCGTCCAGGAAGCTGCGCCATTATTTCCAAGCGCACAGGATTGTGGTGGTGACCTCCTTCCCGTTGAGGGCTATCCTCCACAACTCTAATGCCACAGGCAACATCGCTAAGTGGGCCGCAGAACTCACTGAGTTCCAGCTGGACTTCCTACCTCGCCACGCCATCAAAAGTCAGGTCCTGGCTGACTTCATCGTAGAGTGGATGCCCCCCTCAAGCGTCCCGAAGGGTCCGGGTCCTGATTCGGACCCCACACCTGTGGAGCCCAGAGGTCCGGTCTTCATCGAGCCCCACTAGACGCTCTACTTCGACGGATCTGCCCGCCAACAAGTTGGCGGGGCCGGGGTGATCCTCATTGATCCAAGCGAAGATCAAGTGAAGTACATGGTGCACCTTGAGTTCAAGGCCACCACCAACATGGCAGAGTACGAGGCACTGATCTTCGGCTTATCGGCAGCCCTATCCCTGGGGATCCGCCAGCTCCTAGTGAAGGGAGACTCCCAGCTGATCATCAAGCAAGTTCGCGGAGAGTGTAGCTGCAATGAGCCCAGGCTCGCAGCCTACCTTCTTCATGTGAGGAAACTGGAGAAAGACTTCACGGCTCTAGAACTACAACATGTTCCTCGGGCCGACAACTCAGCGGCAGATGACCTCTCCGTGAAGGCATCAACTTGGGCACCCGTGCCCGAGGGTGTCTTCGAAAGACGGCTACTGAGACCCATTGCCCAGCCTGCCGAACTGGGCGAAGGAGGCGAGACTAGCACCTCGAAGCTAGCAGTCCTGGTGGTATCCCAGAACCCACCAAAGACTGTGTGCGCTACAGGGGGGCCTGGCAGCCCCTTAGCGCCACAGCCAATATCTCAGAGTGGTCCCGATGCATGGATATCCGAGATCCAGGACTACCTGAAGGAAAATATCCTTCCTGAAGACCATGTGTCCACAGAGCGCATAGTGCGGTTGGCTAAGCGTTACACGGTGGTGGAAGGGGATCTCTACCGCCGCGGCGCCAACGGCATTCACATGCGATGCATTACCCAGTAGGAGGGCCGTGAGTTGCTCACGTAGATCCATGGAGGAGAGTGCGGAAGTCATTCATCATCCCGCACATTGGTCGGCAAGGCCTTCCGGTATGGCTTCTACTGGCCAACCGCTCTCCAGGATGCAGCTGAGATGGTGAAGTCCTGTAAGGCGTGTCAGTTCCATGCAAAACAAATACACACACCAGCTCAGGCCCTGCAAATGATTCCACCCTCTTGGCCATTCACAGTATGGGGGGTGGATATCCTGGGACCATTTTCGAGGGCCGTTGGTGGGTACCGGTACCTCTTCGTCGCCATTGACAAGTTCACCAAGTGGCCAGAGGCCACCCCTATGGTCAACATCACCCAAGGTGCTCATGTCGCCTTCCTCAAGTCCATCGTCTGTAGATTTGGGGTCCCAAACCGTATCATTACGGATAATGGAACCCAGTTTACAAGTCGGATCTTCCAGGAATATTGTGAGGGCATTGGCACCCAGCTCTGCTTTGCATCCGTGGCCCACCCCAGAAGCAATGGCCAAGTGGAAAGGGCAAATGCAGAGATCCTCAGGGGACTCAAGACGCGCACCTACGACTACTTGAAGAAGCATGGTGTGAATTGGGTCAGTGAACTCCCTTCCGTGCTATGGGGGAACCGGACAACACCCAGCCGAGCCACCGGGGAGACACCATTCTTCCTGGTCTACGGGGCCGAATCCTGTCTTCCCCCGGAAATCATCATGGCTCCCCTCGGGTCCAGGCCTTTGAGGAATCTATGCAGGGACAGCTGCGGCGTGAAGACATGGACTTCATCGACGAGCGTAGGTGGCAAGCAGCCATCCAAAATGCACGGTACAACCAAGCGCTCAGGCGCTACCACCAACGGTTCGTGCGTAGTAGGGAGCTCAGGGTCGGGGACCTAGTCCTAAGGCGAGTACTTAACCGAGAAGGGCTCCATAAACTCTCCCCCAGCTGGGAAGGGCCCTTCAAGGTGACGGAAGTATGCCGACCCGGGTGTGTCCGCCTCGCCACAACTGAAGGAGAATCTCTGCCCAATCCCTGGAACATAGAGCACCTCCGTAAGTTCTTCCCATAAAAGCAAAACTGGGGGATGCAGTTTTCTTCCTTTGTAACTATGTAGCACACATATGTACGCCAGCCCGGTAAGGTCCGCCCTTATAAACCCGGTCTGTTGGTTTACGCTTAGGAAGTTATGAAGAGAAAATTCACCCCACCCCAGATTTGCTTTATGGAGGTATTATCCTGCTTAATGAGAGCACCTAGAGGGGGGTGAATAGGTGATCCTGTAAAACTTAAACTTATAGCCACAAAAACTTGTTAAGTGTTAGCACAATTATTGCCAAGTGGCTAGAGAGGAGTCTCAACAAAACACAATACCACAAGAGATCAAACACAGAGAGGACACAGTGGTTTATCCCGTGGTTCGGCCAAGACCAACGCTTGCCTACTCCACGTTGTGGCGTCCCAACGGACGAGGGTTGCAATCAACCCCTCTCAAGCGGTCCAAAGACCAACTTGAATACCACGGTATTTTGCTTTGCCTTTCAATATCCCGTTTGCGAGGAATCTCCACAACTTGGAGTCTCTCGCCCTTACACTTAAGATTCACAAAGAAATACGGAGTAAGGGAGGGAATGAGCAACGCACACAAGACTTCAAAAGATCAGAGCAACACGCACACAAGCAGCAACAAGAGCTCGCAACACAACTCAAAGAGTACACAACTCCACAAGAGCTCTATATGCTATCACAATGAATCGAATGCGTGAGATCAATGTCTTGGTGCTTAGAAAGGTTGTAGGAATGCTTGGTATACTCCTCCATGCGCCTAGGGGTCCCTTTTATAGCCCCAAGGCAGCTAGGAGCCGTTGAGAACAAATCTGGAAGGCCATCTTTGCCTTCTGTCGTCGGGCGCACCGGACAGTCCGGTGCACACCGGACACTGTCCGGTGCCCGATTTATTTCCATAAATGGCGCAGTCGACCGTTGCAGACCGTTGGAGATCTGGGAGCCGATGGCGCACCGGACATGTCCGGTGCACACCGGACAGTCCGGTGCCCCCTTCCGACCGTTGGCCCGGCCACGTGTCGCGCGCAGATTCCGCGGCCGACCGTTGGCTCGGCCGACCGTTGGCTCACCGGACAGTCCGGTGCACACCGGATAGTCCGGTGAATTATAGCCGTACGCCGTCGGCAAATTCCCGAGAGCGGCGTCTTCGCCCGAGGCAGCCTGGCGCACCGGACACTGTCCGGTGCACCACCGGACAGTCCGGTGCTCCAGACCGAGCTGAGTCATGGCTGCACACAGCCAAGTCTTTCTCTTTTCTTTTTCTTTCTGTTTCTTACACTTAGACAATTATATTAGTACACAAAACCAATGTACTAAGACTTAGAAACATACCTGTTCTCTTGATTTGCACTTTGTTCATCCAGAAGCATAAATTCACATTTAAGCACTTGTGTTGGCACCCAATCACCAAAATACTTAGAAATGGCCCAAAGGCACATTTCCCTTTCAATCTCCCCCTTTTTGGTGATTTATGCCAACACAATATAAAGCAACAAGAACAAGTGCAATATCACTTCAAATAAAACAAATTTGAGTTTTATTCAACTTTGGCATATATGGATCATCCTTTGCCACCACTTGGTTTGTTTTTGCAAATCAAACTCAAATCTCTATCTCTAAGTCAAACACATATGTTGAAGCATAAAGAGAGTCATTCCAAAAGAGATTGATCAAAGATTTCAAAAACTCCCCCTTTTTCCCATAATCAATACTTCTCCCCACAAGAAGCCAACTTTCGACAAAAGAGACAATAAGAGAGTTTTGACAAAACAAAAAGCTCTATTTCACTATTTTCAAAATTTCTCAAGTTGGTAGCTGATCCATTTATTGCTTTGGCCTTTATTTTCTCCCCCTTTGGCATCAAGCACCAAAACGGGATCAATCTTGGCCCTTTAACCCCATTGCCTCACCAAAATCTCCAATTAAGAGCAAATGGCAATAAGAGTTCATGAGATGGACTTGGGATAAGTTACCCTCTCATCGGAGTGCAGTGGAAGTCTTTCATTGTCCAAGTCCACCTTTTCCCTTTCAATTCTTCTTCGAGACTAAGTCAAACAAACTCAAGCATATGGTTAGTCTCAAAGGGTCAAGTTGTAACACATCTCCCCCTAAAACTGTGCATTACTTTGCAACGGACTTGTGAGGTCCAGGGAGTGTTTGTACAACTTGAGCACCACAATAAGCAACAGAATGCAGAATGAACATGATCAAAGGCATAAACACATGTATGCTACAATTTAATCCAAGTTCCGCGAATCTAAAACATTTAGCTCACTACGCAGCCTGCAAAAGGTCTTCTCATCTAGAGGCTTGGTAAAGATATCGGCTAGCTGGTTCTCGGTGCTAACATGAAACACTTCGATATCTCCCTTTTGCTGGTGGTCTCTCAAAAAGTGATGCCGGATGTCAATGTGCTTTGTGCGGCTGTGCTCAACAGGATTTTCCGCCATGCGGATAGCACTCTCATTGTCACATAGGAGTGGGACTTTGCTCAGATTGTAGCCAAAGTCCCGGAGGGTTTGCCTCATCCAAAGTAGTTGCGCGCAACACTGTCCTGCGGCAACATACTCGGCCTCAGCGGTGGATAGGGCAACGGAGGTTTGTTTCTTAGAATTCCATGACACCAGGGACCTTCCTAAGAATTGGCACGTCCCCGATGTACTCTTCCTATCGACCTTACATCCAGCATAGTTGGAATCTGAGTATCCAACCAAGTCAAAGGTAGACCCCTTTGGATACCAGAGCCCGAAGCAAGGCGTAGCAACTAAATATCTAAGGATTCGCTTCACCGCCACTAAGTGACATTCCTTAGGATCGGATTGAAATCTAGCACACATGCATACGCTAAGCATAATATCCGGTCTACTAGCACATAGATAAAGCAAAGAACCTATCATGGACCGATATGCTTTTTGATCAACGGACTTACCTCCTTTGTTGAGGTCGGTATGTCCGTCGGTTCCCATCGGAGTCTTTGCGGGCTTGGCGTCCTTCATCCCAAACCGCTTTAGTAGGTCCTGCGTGTACTTCGTTTGGGAGATGAAGGTGCCGTCCTTGAGTTGCTTCACTTGGAACCCAAGGAAGTAGTTCAACTCGCCCATCATCGACATCTCAAATTTCTGCGTCATCACCCTGCTAAACTCTTCACAAGATTTTTTATTAGTAGAACCAAATATTATGTCATCGACATAAATTTGGCACACAAATAAATCACCATCGCATGTCTTAGTGAAAAGAGTTGGATCGGCTTTCCCAACCTTGAAAGCATTAGCAATTAAGAAATCTCTAAGGCATTCATACCATGCTCTTGGGGCTTGCTTAAGTCCATAGAGCGCCTTAGAGAGCTTACACACGTGGTCGGGGTACCGTTCATCCTCGAAGCCAGGGGGTTGCTCCACGTACACCTCCTCTTTTATTGGCCCGTTGAGGAAAGCGCTCTTCACATCCATTTGGAACAACCTGAAAGAATGGTGAGCGGCATATGCTAGCAAGATACGAATCGACTCTAGCCTAGCCACACGAGCAAATGTCTCCTCAAAGTCCAAACCTGCGACTTGGGCATAACCTTTTGCCACAAGTCGAGCCTTGTTCCTTGTCACCACCCCGTGCTCGTCCTGTTTGTTGTGGAACACCCACTTGGTTCCCACAATGTTTTGCTTGGGACGAGGCACTAGTGTCCAAACTTCATTGCGCTTGAAGTTGTTTAACTCCTCTTGCATGGCCATCACCCAGTCCGGATCTAGCAAGGCCTCTTCTACCCTGAAAGGCTCAATAGAAGAGACAAAGGAGTAATGCTCACAAAAATTAACTAATCGAGACCGAGTAGTTACTCCCTTGCTAATGTCACCCAGAATTTGGTCGACGGGATGATCCCTTTGAATCATCGCTCGAACTTGGGTTGGAGGTGCCGGTTGCGCTTCTTCCTCCATCACAAGATCATTTTGTGCTCCCCCTTGATCACACGCCTCCTATTGATGAACCTGTTCATCGTCTTGAGTTGGGGGTTGCACCACTGTTAAGGAAGAAGGTTGATCTTGCTCCAAGTGTTCCTGTGGTCGCACATCACCAATCGCCATGGTGCGCATAGTGGCCGTTGGAACATTTTCTTCATCTACATCATCAAGATCAACAACTTGCTCTCTTGGAGAGCCATTAGTCTCATCAAATACAACGTCGCTAGAGACTTCAACCAAACCCGATGATTTGTTGAAGACTCTATACGCCTTTGTATTTGAGTCATAACCTAATAAAAACCCTTCTACTGCTTTGGGAGCAAACTTAGAATTTCTACCTTTCTTCACTAGAATGTAGCACTTGCTCCCAAATACACGAAAGTAAGATACATTGGGTTTGTTACCGGTTAGCAGCTCATACGAAGTCTTCTTGAGGAGGCGGTGAAGATAGACCCTGTTGACGGCATGGCAAGCCGTGTTCACGGCTTCCGTCCAAAAGCACTCGGGGGTCTTGAATTCTCCAAGCATCGTCCTTGCCATATCGATTAGCGTCCTGTTCTTCCTCTCTACCACACCATTTTGCTGTGGTGTGTAGGGAGCGGAGAACTCGTGCTTGATCCCTTCCTCCTCAAGGAACTCTTCCACTTGAAGGTTCTTGAACTCGGACCCGTTGTCGCTCCTTATCTTCTTCACCTTTAGCTCAAACTCATTTTGAGCTCTCCTGAGGAAGCGCTTGAGGGTCCCTTGGGTTTCAGACTTATCCTGCAAAAAGAACACCCAAGTGAAGCGGGAAAAGTCATCAACAATAACTAGACCATACTTACTCCCTCCTATGCTCAGATAGGCGACGGGTCCGAAGAGGTCCATATGCAGCAGCTCCAGGGGTCTTGAAGTGGTCATCACATTCTTGCTGTGATGCGCTCCTCCCACTTGTTTACCTGCTTGACAAGCTGCACAAGGTCTATCTTTTTCGAATTGAACGTTAGTCAGACCTAACACGTGTTCTCCCTTTAGAAGCTTGTGAAGGTTCTTCATCCCCACATGTGCTAAGCGGCGATGCCACAGCCAGCCCATGCTAGTCTTAGCTATTAAGCATGCATCTAGACCGGCCTCTTCTTTTGCAAAATCAACTAAATAAAGTTTGTCGTCTAATACACCCTTAAAAGCTAGTGAACCATCACTTCTTCTAAAGACAGACACATCTACATTTGTAAATAGACAGTTATATCCCATATTGCATAACTGACTAACAGATAGTAAATTATAACCAAGAGACTCTACTAAAAACACATTTGAAATAGAATGCTCATTAGAAATTGCAATTTTACCTAACCCTTTTACCTTGCCTTGATTCCCATCACCGAATATGATTGAATCTTGGGAATCTTTATTCTTGACGTAAGAGGTGAACATTTTCTTCTCCCCCGTCATATGGTTTGTGCATCCGCTGTCGATAATCCAGCTTGAACCCCCGGATGCATAAACCTGCAAGGCAAATTTAGGCTTGGGTCTTAGGTACCCAACTCATGTTGGGTCCTACAAGGTTAGTACAAATATCCTTAGGGACCCAAATGCAAGTTTTATCACCCTTGCATTTTGCCCCTAACTTCCTAGCAATTACCTTTCTATCCTTTCTACAAATTGCAAAGGAAGCATTCAAAGCATGATATATTGTAGAAGGCTCATTAACTTTCCTAGGAATATTAACAACATTTCTCCTAGTCATATTATGAACAACGTCCCTTCTACCAACATTTCTATCATACACATATGAGGAACTAGAAGCAAACATAGCATGAGACAAATCATTGTATGCATTATAACTCCTATCATGGTACAAAAAGGCATGGTTCTTTTTAGCACTAGTAGCCATAGGGGCCTTCCCTTTCTCCTTAGCGGGAATGGGAGCCTTATGGCTTGTTAAGTTCTTGGCTTCCCTCTTGAAGCCAAGTCCATCCTTGATTGAGGGGTGTCTACCGATCGTGTAGGCATCCCTTGCAAATTTTAGTTTATCAAATTCATTCTTGCTAGTCTTAAGTTGGGCATTAAGACTAGCCAACTCCTCAGTTAATTTGGAAATTGAAACTAAATGATCACTACAAGCATCAACATCGAAGTCTTTACACCTAGTGCAAATCTCAACATGTTCTACACAAGAATTTGATTTACTAGCTACTTCTAGTTTAGCATTTAAGTCATCATTAACACTCTTTAAAGTAGCAATGGTTTCATGACAAGAAGATAGTTCACTAGAAAGCACTTCATTTCTTTTAACTTCTAAAGCATAAGATTTTTGTGCCTCTACAAATTTGTCATGCTCTTCATACAAAAGGTCCTCTTGTTTTTCTAAGAGTCTATCTTTTTCATTCAAGGCATCAATCAATTCATTAATTTTATCTACTTTAGTTCTATCCAATCCCTTGAACAAACTAGAGTAATCTATTTCATCATCACTAGACTCATCATCACTGGAAGAATCATAAGTGACATTGTTTTGATTACATACCTTCTTCTCCCTTGCCATAAGGCATGTGTGACGCTCGTTGGGGAAGAGGGATGTCTTGTTGAAGGCAGTGGCGGCGAGTCCTTCATTGTCGGAGTCGGAGGAGGAGCAATCCGAATCCCACTCCTTTCCGATATGTGCCTCGCCCTTGGCCTTCTTGTAATGCTTCTTCTTTTCCCTCTTGCTCCCGTGATCCTGGTCACTATTATTGTCGGGACAGTTAGCAATAAAATGACCAAGCTTACCGCATTTGAAGCATGATCGCTTTCCCTTGGTCTTAGTCTTGCTTGGCTGTCCCTTGCGACCCTTTAGTGTCGTCTTCAATCTTTTGATGATGAGGGCCATCTCTTCATCATTTAGACCGGCCGCCTCAATTTGCGCCACCTTGCTGGGTAGCGCCTCCTTGCTCCTTGTTGCCTTGAGAGCAATGGGTTGAGGCTCATGGATTGGGCCATTCAACGCGTCGTCCACGTACCTCGCCTCCTTAATCATCATTCGCCCGCTTACAAATTTTCCAAGAATTTCTTCGGGCGACATCTTGATGTACCTAGGATTTTCACGAATATTGTTCACCAAGTGAGGATCAAGAACGGTAAATGACCTTAGCATTAGGCGGACGACGTCGTGATCCGTCCATCGCGTGCTTCCGTAGCTCCTTATTTTGTTGATGAGGATCTTGAGCCGGTTATATGTTTGTGTCGGCTCCTCGCCCCTTATCATCGCGAATCGTCCGAGCTCGCCCTCCACCAACTCCATCTTGGTGAGTAAGGTGACATCATTTCCCTCATGAGAGATCTTGAGGGTGTCCCAAATCTGCTTGGCATTGTCCAAGCCGCTCACTTTGTGATACTCGTCCCTGCACAAAGAGGCTAGCAACACAGTAGTAGCTTGTGCATTTTTATGGATTTGTTCATTTATAAACAAAGGGCTATCCGAGCTATCAAATTTCATTCCACTTTCCACAATCTCCCAAATGCTTGGATGGAGAGAAAATAGGTGAGTACGCATTTTGTGACTCCAAAATCCGTAGTCCTCTCCATCAAAGTGAGGAGGCTTGCCAAGTGGAATGGGGAGCAAATGAGCATTTGAGCTATGCGGAATGCGCGAATAATCAAAAGAAAAGTTTGAGTTAACCGTCTTTTGTTTGTAGTCATTGTCCTCATCCTTTTGGGAAGAAGTAGACTCATCGCTGTCGTAGTAGACGATCTCCTTGATGCGTCTTGTCTTCTTCTTCTTCCCATCTTTGCGTCTGTGGCCCGAGCTTGAGTCGTTGGACTTGTCATCCCTTGGCTCGTTGACGAAGGACTCCTTCTCCTTATCGTTGATCACGATTCCCTTCCCCTTAGGATCCATCTCTTCGGGCGGTTAGTCCCTTTCTTGAAGAGAACGACTCTGATACCAATTGAGAGCACCTAGAGGGGGGGTGAATAGGTGATCCTGTAAAACTTAAACTTATAGCCACAAAAACTTGTTAAGTGTTAGCACAATTATTGCCAAGTGGCTAGAGAGGAGTCTCAACAAAACACAATACCACAAGAGATCAAACACAGAGAGGACACAGTGGTTTATCCCGTGGTTCGGCCAAGACCAACGCTTGCCTACTCCACGTTGTGGCGTCCCAACGGACGAGGGTTGCAATCAACCCCTCTCAAGCGGTCCAAAGACCAACTTGAATACCACGGTATTTTGCTTTGCCTTTCAATATCCCGTTTGCGAGGAATCTCCACAACTTGGAGTCTCTCGCCCTTACACTTAAGATTCACAAAGAAATACGGAGTAAGGGAGGGAATGAGCAATGCACACAAGACTTCAAAAGATCAGAGCAACACGCACACAAGCAGCAACAAGAGCTCGCAACACAACTCAAAGAGTACACAACTCCACAAGAGCTCTATATGCTATCACAATGAATCGAATGTGTGAGATCAATGTCTTGGTGCTTAGAAAGGTTGTAGGAATGCTTGGTATACTCCTCCATGCGCCTAGGGGTCCCTTTTATAGCCCCAAGGCAGCTAGGAGCCGTTGAGAACAAATCTGGAAGGCCATCTTTGCCTTCTGTCGTCGGGCGCACCGGACAGTCCGGTGCACACCGGACACTGTCCGGTGCACACCGGACACTGTCCGGTGCCCGATTTATTTCCATAAATGGCGCAGTCGACCGTTGCAGACCGTTGGAGATCTGGGAGCCGATGGCGCACCGGACATGTCCGGTGCACACCGGACAGTCCGGTGCCCCCTTCCGACCGTTGGCCCGGCCACGTGTCGCGCGCAGATTCCGCGGCCGACCGTTGGCTCGGCCGACCGTTGGCTCACCGGACAGTCCGGTGCACACCGGACAGTCCGGTGAATTATAGCCGTACGCCGTCGGCAAATTCCCGAGAGCGGCGTCTTCGCCCGAGGCAGCCTGGCGCACCGGACACTGTCCGGTGCACCACCGGACAGTCCGGTGCTCCAGACCGAGCTGAGTCATGGCTGCACACAGCCAAGTCTTTCTCTTTTCTTTTTCTTTCTGTTTCTTACACTTAGACAATTATATTAGTACACAAAACCAATGTACTAAGACTTAGAAACATACCTGTTCTCTTGATTTGCACTTTGTTCATCCAGAAGCATAAATTCACATTTAAGCACTTGTGTTGGCACCCAATCACCAAAATACTTAGAAATGGCCCAAAGGCACATTTCCCTTTCACTTAATCTTGCAACCATTATTTTTATCTAACCCACCCACACGGATACCCTCCATTGCTGGTATATGGCATCCGGATTGAGTAGCAAGGTCGCGTAGCCTGGGGGCCAGTCCAAGAGAACGGATAATTGCCCATGGGGAGGTCCGGAGCCGTGCGACCGCTTAGCTTGGTCCAGGAACCTAAGCCCGCACGCTCCACCACCCCGTGGCGGGTGTCCTAGTATCTGGAACTATAGTCCTGTAGGTCCGGAAACCCAAGGTCCGGCTCTAAAGAAAGGACACACGTCTCAGGGGGAGGTCCGGAGCTGCGTGACTGCTTAGCCTAGTCCCATACCGTAAGCCTACGCACTCCACCACCATGCGACAAGTACCCTAATTAGAAGCCGTGACCCAGGGGGTCCAGACACACAGGTCGACCCCCAGTCCAGATCCTACAGGTCATGTTGCGTAAGTCAAAGGATGAAGGATACCAGTTAATGGGTCTGATGGGTGCACTACTGAAACTCCCTAGCTAAGGCTGTGTGCAGGTCTGGGTCCTAGTCGAAATACCTTCCTAGGGGCCAGGTCACCAACTCCTTCTTAAGTATACTGGCATCCAACCTCGACAAGTTGAGACCACATCCCAGAGGGGCCAAGTACCAGGGAAGAAGTTGACAACAACACACATAGCAAAGGGAAAGTAGCATGTAGATAAGTTGTAATGTTGCTTGACAAGTAATACTTAAATGTATCTTACAAAACCAAAATATGATAAGCCGCTTCCAGCGGAACCCTTGCTTTCTCTCCGCAGATCTGACTACTCATCATCAGTGGGATCTTGCTGGAAGCGCTTGGCCACCACGTCTACAATGTCCTGCACGCTCCCCCGGGTAGCGTCTTCGGTATCGACCACTGGACCGGCGATCACCGGCCCCAAGGAGATGGCCAGGTCGTGGCTCCGGAAGCACGTCAGGATGTACTCTATCACCGCCCGGCAGAGTCTGCTGCCTGAAAGGGAAATAGGCTCACACCTTTTCCTAAATGATTTTGGTGGTTGAATTGCCCAACACAAACAATTGAACTAACTAGTTTGCTCTAGATTATAAGTTCTACAGGTGCCAAAGGTTCACAACAAACCAAAAAAAAGTCCAAGAAAGGGTTCAAATATAAAGAGCAAAAGACAACCGAAGGCTGCCCTGGTCTGGCGCACCGGACTGTTCGGTGCACCACCGGACAGTGTCCGGTGCACCACCGGACAGTGTCCGGTGCACCAGGAAGATCGACTCCAAACTTGCCACCTTCGGGAATTCGGGGAGCTGCTCCGCTATAATTCACCGGACTGTCCGGTGTAGCACCGGATTGTCCGGTGTGCCAGCGGAGCAACGGTCGTCTGCAAAGGAACAGTGAAATGCTACAGTGCGCGCGAGCGCGCGCAGAAGTCAGAGCAGGCGCCAGAAGGCGCACCAGACAGTGAACATGACCTGTCCGGTGCACCACCGGACTGTCCGGTGGCCCACTTGTCAGAAGCTCCAACGGTCGAACCCTAACGGTTGGGTGACGTGGCTGGCGCACCGGACAGTGTCCGGTGGTGCACCGGACTGTCCGGTGCGCCATACGACAGCAGCCATCCCCAACGGCCACTTTGGTGGTTGGGGCTATAAATACCCCCAACCACCAACACTTCAATGCATCCAAGTTTTCAGACATTCCAACCAATACAAGAGCTAGTGCATTCAATACAAGACACAAATAGAGTGAATCAAAATCTCTCCAAAGTCCCAATTCCACTCAAAGCATTAGTGACTAGAAGAGAGAGTTTTGTTGTGTTCTTTTGAGCTCTTGCGCTTGGATCGCTTTTCTTCTTCCTCCTTTCTTGTTCTCAACTCAATTGTAATCAAAGCAAGAGACACCAAGTTGTGGTGGTCCTTGTAGTGGACTAAGTGTCCCGTTTGATTGAAGAGAAAAGCTCACTCGGTCTAGGTGACCGTTTGAGAGAGGGAAAGGGTTGAAAGAGACCCGGTCTTTGTGACCACCTCAACGAGGAGTAGGTTTGCAAGAACCGAACCCCGGTAAAACAAATCACCGTGTCATCCGCTCTTATCCGTTTGTGATTTGTTTTCACCCTCTCTTTCGGACCCGATTATATTTCTAACGCTAACCCCGGCTTGTAGTTGTGCTTAAACTTTATAAATTTCAGATTTGCCTATTCACCCCCCCTCTAGGCGACTTTCAATTGGTATCAGAGCCCAGTACTTCATTAGAGCCTAACCGCTCGAAGTGATGTCGGGAGATCACGCCAAGAAGGAGATGGTGACCGGTGAGAAGCCCGCCACAAGCCACGGGAAGGCTCCATCGGGGGAGTCCGGCAACAAGAAGAGGGAGGAATCACCTCCCCGCGTCAAGTCGCACCGGAGTGGCGACAAGAAGAAGAAAATGAAGAAAGTGGTCTACTACGAGACCGATTCTTCGTCGCCCTCCACCTCCGGCTCCGACGCGCCATCCGTCACTTCTAAGCATCATGAGCGCAAGAAGTTTAGTAAGATCCCCCTATGCTATCCTCGCATTCCTAAACATACTGCTTTACTCTCCGTTCCATTAGGCAAACCACCCATTTTTTAGGGTGAATATTATTCTATGTGGAGTGCTAGAATGAAAGGTCATCTAACCTCACTCCACAAAAGTATATGGGATGTTGTTGAGTATGGAGCGTAGGTACCACAGGTGGGGGATAAAGACTATGACTCGGATGAGGCCGACCAAATCCGGCACTTTAACTCCCAAGCAACAACTATACTCCTCGCCTCTTTAAGTCGAGAGGAGTATAACAAAGTGCATGGGTTAGAGTCCGCCAAAGAGATTTGGGACGTGCTCAAGACCGCGCACGAAGGAGATGAGGTGACAAGGATCACCAAGAGGGAAACGATCGAGGGGGAGCTCGGTCGGTTCATGCTCAACCAAGGAGAAGACCCGCAAGCCATGTACAACCGGCTAAAGACCTTGGTCAACCAAGTGCGCAACCTCGGGAGCACCAAGTGGGATGACCATGAAATGGTCAAGGTTATTCTTAGATCACTTGTTTTTCTTAACCCTACTCAAGTTTAATTAATTCATGGTGATCCAAGATATAAACTAATGTCTCCCGAGGAAGTGATAGGAAAGTTTGTGAGCTTTGAGCTAATGATCAAAGGATCCAAACAAATTATCGAGCGAGGCGCCACCTCCACACCCGAGGTGCAACCCGTCGCCTTCAAAGCAACAGAGGAGAAGAAGGAAGAGTCTACATCGAGTAGGCTTCCCATCGACGCCTCCAAGCTCGACAATGAGGAAATGGCGCTCATCATCAAGAGCTTTCGCCAAATCCTCAAGCAAAGGAAGGGGAAAGATTACAAGCCCCGTTCCAAGAAGGTGTGCTACAAACATGGTAAGCCCGGTCATTTTATCGCTAAATGTCCATTGTCTAGTGATAGTGACAGGGATAACGACAAGAGGAAGAAGAAGGAGAAGAAGAGGTATTACAAGAAGAAGGGCGGCGATGCCCATGTTTGCCGTAAGTGGGACTCCAACGAGAGCTCCACCGACTCCTCTTCGGACGAGGGCGCCGCCAACATCGCCGTCAACAAGGGACTTCTCTTCCCCAACGTCGGCCACAAGTGCCTCATGGCAAAGGACGGCAAGAAGAAGCAGGTAAAATCTAGATCCTCCACTAAGTATGCAACATCTAGTGATGAGGCTAGCTCTAGTGATGATGAGGATGATTTGCTCACCCTTTTTGCCAATCTTAACATGCAACAAAAAGAAAAGTTAAATGAATTGATTAGCGCTATTCATGAGAAGGATGAACTTTTGGATACCCAAGAGGACTTCCTTATTAAAGAAAATAAGAAGCATGTTAAGGTTAAAAATGCTTATGCTCAAGAAGTAGAAAAATGTGAAAAATTAACTAGTGAGCTAAGTTCTTGCCATGATACTATTGCTAACCTTAGGAATGAAAATGCTAAATTAATTGCTAAGAGTTCGAATGTTTATGATGATTCAATTGTTAGTCTTAGAAATGATAATGCTAGTATGATAACTAAGATTGACAAATTGAATGCATCTCTCTCTAGCCTTAAAATTGAGAATGAAAAATTAATTGCTAAGGCTAAAGATTTAAATGTTTGCAATGTTTCTATTTCCAATCTTAGAGATGAGAATGCTATTTTACATGCTAAGATTGTTGAATTAAATGCTTGCAAACCCTCTACATCTACCGTTAGCCATGTCTCTATTTGCACTAGATGTAGAGATGTTAATATTGATGCTATCCATGATCACATTGCTATGATTAAACAACAAAATGATCATATAGCAAAATTAGATGCTAAAATTGTCGAGCATGAATTAGAAAATGAAAAATTTAAATTTGCTCGTAGTATGCTTTATAGTGGGAGACGCCCTGGCATTAAGAATGGCATTGGCTTCCAAAAGGGAGACAATGTCAAGCTTAATGCCCCTAAGAAATTGTCCAACTTTGTTAAGGGCAAAGCTCCCATGGTTCAGGATAACGAGGGTTACATTTTATACCCTGTCGGTTATCCCAAACACAAAATTAGGAGAATTCATTCTAGGAAGTCTCACTCTGGCTCTCATCATGCTTTCATGTATAAGAGTGAGGCATCTAGCTCTAGGCAATCAACCCATGTTAAATTGCCTAAAAAGAAATCTCCTATTGCATCAAATGAACCTAATATTTCATTTAAGACTTTTGATGCTTCATATGTGCTCACTAACAAATCAAGCAAAGTAGTTGCCAAATATGTTGGGGGCAAACACAAGGGGTCAAAGACTTGTGTTTGGGTACCCAAGGTGCTTGTTTCTAATGTCAAAGGACCCAAGACCGTTTGGGTACCTAAGAACAAGGCCTAAACTTGTTTTGTAGGTTTATGCATCCGGGGGCTCAAGTTGGATCATCGATAGCGGGTGCACAAACCACATGACAGGGGAGAAAATGATGTTCTCCTCCTATGAGAAAAACCATGATCCCCAAAGAGCTATCACATTCGGGGATGGAAATCAAGGTTTGGTCAAAGGATTGGGTAAAATTGCTATATCACCTAACCACTCTATTTCCAATGTTTTTCTTGTAGATTCTTTAGATTACAATTCGCTTTCTGTTTCTCAATTATGCAAAATGGGCTACAATTGTCTTTTTACGGATATAGGTGTTACTGTCTTTAGAAGAAGTGATGATTCAGTAGCATTTAAGGGAGTGTTAGAGGGTCAACTATACTTAGTTGATTTCAATAGAGCTGAACTCGACAATTGCTTAATTGCTAAGACTAACATGGGCTGGCTCTGGCATCGCCGACTAGCACATGTTGGAATGAAGAATCTTCACAAGCTTCTAAAGGGAGAGCACATTTTGGGACTAACAAATGTTCATTTTGAGAAAGACAGGGTTTATAGCGCATGTCAAGCAGGGAAGCAAATTGGAGCCCATCATCCACACAAGAACATCATGACGACCGACAGGCCGCTTGAGCTACTCCACATGGACCTATTCGGCTCGATAGCTTACATGAACATCGGCGGGAGTAAGTATTGTCTTGTAATTGTGGATGACTATTCTCGCTTCACTTGGGTGTTCTTTTTGCAGGAAAAATCTCAAACCCAAGAGACCTTAAAGGGATTCTTGAGATGGGCTCAAAATGAGTTCGGCTTAAAGATCAAGAAGATTAGAAGCGACAATGGGACGGAGTTCAAGAACTCACAAATTGAAGGCTTCCTTGAGGAGGAGGGCATCAAGCATGACTTCTCTTCTCCCGACACACCACAACAAAATGGTGTAGTGGAGAGGAAGAATAGAACTCTACTTGACATGGCAAGGACCATGCTTGATGAGTACAAGACTTCGGACCGGTTTTGGGCAGAAGCAATCAACACCGTTTGCTACGCCATCAACCGTCTCTACCTTCACCGAATCCTCAAGAAGACATCATATGAACTCCTAACCGGTAAAAAGCCCAATGTTTCATATTTTAGAGTCTTTGGTAGCAAATGTTTTATTCTTGTTAAAAGAGGTAGAAAATCTAAATTTGCTCCTAAGGCTGTAGAAGGCTTTTTACTTGGTTATGATTCAAACACAAGGGCACATAGTCTTTAACAAGTCCACTGGACTAGTTGAAGTTTCTTGTGACATTGTGTTTGACGAGACTAACGGCTCTCAAGTAGAGTAAGTTGATCTTGATGAGCTAGATGATGAAGAGGCCTCGTGCGTCGCGCTAAGGAACATGTCCATTGAGGATGTGTGTCCTAAGGAATCCGAGGAGCCTCCATAAGCACAAGATAAACCGTCATCTTCAAATCAAGCATATCCACCAACTCAAGATGAGGATCAAGCTCAAGAGGATGAAAATGAAGATCAAGAAGATGAGCCACCTCAAGAGGAGGACAATGATTAAGGGGGAGATGCCCATGATCAAGACAAGGAAGATGATGAGGGTTCAAGACCGCCCCACCCAAGAGTCCACCAAGCAATACAACGAGATCACCCCATGAACTCCATCCTCGGCGATATTCATAAGGGGGTAACTACTCGATCTCGTGTTGCTCATTTTTGTGAACATTACTCCTTTGTGTCTTCTATTGAGCCATACAGGGTAGAAGATGCATTAAGAGATTCGGATTGGGTGTTGGCGATGCAAGAGGAACTCAACAACTTCACAAGGAATGAAGTATGGCATTTAGTTCCACGTCCTAACCAAAATGTTGTAGGAACCAAGTGGGTCTTCCGCAACAAACAAGATGAGCATGGTGTGGTGACAAGGAACAAAGCCCGACTTGTAGCCAAGGGATATTCACAAGTCGAAGGTTTGGATTTCGGTGAAACCTATGCACCCGTAGCTAGGCTTGAGTCAATTCGTATATTACTTGCCTATGCTACTTACCATGGCTTCAAGCTTTACCAAATGGACGTGAAGAGTGTATTCCTCAATGGACCAATCAAGGAGGAGGTCTATGTTGAGCAACCTCCCGGCTTTGAAGATAGTGAGTACCCTAACCATGTCTATAAACTCTCTAAGGCGCTTTATGGGCTCAAGCAAGCCCCAAGAGCATGGTATGAATGCCTAAGAGATTTTCTTATAGCTAATGGCTTCAAAGTCGGTAAAGCCGATCCTACTCTCTTTACTAAAACAATTGCAAATGATTTGTTTGTATGTCAAATTTATGTTGATGATATCATATTTGGGTCTACTAACAAATCTACTTGTGAAGAGTTTAGTAGGATAATGGTACAAAAATTCGAGATGTCTATGATGGGAGAGTTGAAGTATTTCTTAGGATTTCAAGTCAAGCAACTCCAAGAAGGTACCTTTATTAGCCAAACGAAGTACATTCAAGACATACTCACCAAGTTTGGGATGAAGGATGCCAAGCCCATCAAGACACCCATGGGAACCAATGGGCATCTCGACCTCGACACGGGAGGTAAATCCGTAGATCAAAAGGTATACCGGTCGATGATAGGATCTTTACTCTATTTATGTGCGTCTCGACCGGATATTATGCTTTCTGTATGTATGTGTGCAAGATTCCAAGCCGATCCTAAGGAAGTTCACCTTAGGGCCGTAAAACGAATCTTGAGATATTTAGTTTATACTCCTAAGTTTGGCCTTTGGTACCCAAAGGGATCCACTTTTGATTTAATTGGATATTCAGATGCTGATTGGGCAGGGTGTAAGATCGATAGAAAGAGCACATCAGGGACTTGCCAGTTCTTGGGAAGATCTCTGGTGTCTTGGGCTTCTAAGAAACAAAATTTTGTAGCTCTTTCTACCGCCGAAGTCGAGTATATTGCTGCAGGCCATTGTTGCGCGCAATTGCTTTGGATGAGGCAAACCCTTAGGGACTATGGTTACAAATTAACCAAAGTTCCTCTCCTATGTGATAATGAGAGTGCTATCCGCATGGCGGATAATCCCGTTGAGCACAGCCGCACTAAACATGTAGCCATTCGGTATCACTTTTTGAGGGATCACCAACAAAGGGGGGATATCCAGATTGCATATGTTAGCACCAAAGAACAATTAGCCGATATCTTTACCAAGCCATTAGATGAGAAAACATTTACCAAACTTAGGCATGAGCTAAACATTCTTGATTCTAGGAACTTTGATTGATTCCTTGCATACATAGCTCATTTATACCTTTGATCATATCTCTTTCATGTGTTATGACTAATGTGTTCTTCAAGTGTATTTCTTGCTAAGTCATCGATTGAAAGGGAAATGGAGTTCTTCGGCGAAGACAAGGCTTCCACTTCACTCCAACGAATTATTCACCCTTCGCCGTCGCTCCACACCGCTCTCCAATTTGGTATAATCTTCACTCCTATATTATTTGCTAAAGGGAGAGAAAGTGAAAGGGCTTATATTTCACTCACAAGTATCCATTTTTGGCGATTCATGCCAAAGGGGGAGAAAGTATTAGCCCAAAGCAAAAGGACCGCACCACCACCAATTTCAAAAAAATTGTAGTCTTTCAATTTGTATTAAAATAAGTTTTTCAATTGATATCTTATTTTTTTATAATTTCAAAATTGGTATGACCTCTTTCAAAATTAATATCTAAAACCCTCTTGAACACTAAGAGGAGAATTTTATTGAGGGGGAGTTTTGTTTAGTCAAAGGAAAAAGCATTTGAAACAGGGCGAGAAAATTTCAATCTTGAAAATGCTTCTCAAAATCTTATTTATATACCTTTGACTATTTGCAAAAGACTTTGAAAAAGAATTTCCAAAACATTTGCAAAAACAAAACAAGTGGTGCAACCGTGGTCCAAAATGTCAAATATGAAGACAGCAATCCATGCATATCTTATGAAATGAATATTGGTTTAAATTCTAAGTAACCTTTGCACTTACCATATGCAAACTAGTTCAATTCTGCACTTATATATTTGTGTTGGTTTGTGTTGGCATCAATCACCAAAAAGGGGGAGATTGAAAGGGAAATAGGCTCACACCTTTTCCTAAATGATTTTGGTGGTTGAATTGCCCAACACAAACAATTGAACTAACTAGTTTGCTCTAGATTATAAGTTCTACAGGTGCCAAAGGTTCACAACAAACCAATAAAAAGTCCAAGAAAGGGTTCAAATATAAAGAGCAAAAGACAACCGAAGGCTGCCCTGGTCTGGCGCACCGGACTGTCCGGTGCACCACCGGACAGTGTCCGGTGCACCAGGAAGATCGACTCCAAACTTGCCACCTTCGGGAATTCGGGGAGCCGCTCCGCTATAATTCACCGGACTGTCCGGTGTGCCAGCGGAGCAACGACTATCTGTGCCAACGGTCGTCTGCAAAGGAACAGTGAAATGCTACAGTGCGCGCGTGCGCGCGCAGAAGTCAGAGCAGGCGCCAGAAGGCGCACCGGACAGTGAACAGGACCTGTCCGGTACACCACCAGACTGTCCGGTGGCCCACTTGTCAGAAGCTCCAACGGTCGAACCCTAACGGTTGGGTGACGTGGCTGGCGCACCGGATAGTGTCCGGTGGTGCACCGGACTGTCCGGTGCGCCATACGATAGCAGCCATCCCCAATGGCCACTTTGGTGGTTGGGGCTATAAATACCCCCAACCACCAACACTTCAATGCATCCAAGTTTTCAGACATTCCAACCAATACAAGAGCTAGTGCATTCAATACAAGACACAAATAGAGTGAATCAAAATCTCTCCAAAGTCCCAATTCCACTCAAAGCATTAGTGACTAGAAGAGAGAGTTTTGTTGTGTTCTTTTGAGCTCTTGCGCTTGGATCGCTTTTCTTCTTCCTCCTTTCTTGTTCTCAACTCAATTGTAATCAAAGCAAGAGACACCAAGTTGTGGTGGTCCTTGTAGTGGACTAAGTGTCCCGTTTGATTGAAGAGAAAAGCTCACTCGGTCTAGGTGACCGTTTGAGAGAGGGAAAGGGTTGAAAGAGACCCGGTCTTTGTGACCACCTCAACGAGGAGTAGGTTTGCAAGAACCGAACCCCGGTAAAACAAATCACCGTGTCATCCGCTCTTATTCGTTTGTGATTTGTTTTCACCCTCTCTTTCGGACCCGATTATATTTCTAACGCTAACCCCGGCTTGTAGTTGTGCTTAAACTTTATAAATTTCAGATTTGCCTATTCACCCCCCTCTAGGCGACTTTCACTGCCCTCAGCCTCCAAGCGGGTGCCAAGGATCTGATCCAGGCATCGGAGGTGGTCAGCAGCGGAATCCAGCACCGGGAGCGCGTCGGAAATGGACACCGACTGCTTCGACACTGGGATGGGGCTCACCCCCAGCGGCACCAGAGCCGAGCTTGCCTCATCGGCCCATGCAGCGATACGCTGGACCCCGATGCGATGCTCCGCCCGGAGATCTTCTAGTGTCTTCCTCATCGTCTCTGCCGCCTGGGAACCTGAAGCCGCATGCGCCATCTGCGCTGCCTGGAATCGGCGGACCCGCTCCTCCAGTGACCGCACGTCGCCTAGGTGCCGCTGAAGGATATTTTTAACTTAGGCGGCGGCAATAAGATGCCCCGTGCGCGGCCCGACGAAACCGCCTGGAGCGGGGGCCACGTACCTGCGAGCTGCGGGGACAGACGTGGCAGGCGGTATGACTCAAGGCGGGTTGGCAGCGGCTACGTCAGCAAGTGCCCGAAAATGGCACATCAACCAGGCTTTGGCCCCACCTACAGGCTTGTAACCTCCCCTGAGGCGGGCCCGAGGGCCACTATCGGTACCCTGGAACAGAGGTACCCCTTACTGATAGTAAGAAGGTGCGGTAAACAGCGCCCGACACCACCACGTGGGCGACTCCGGGGTCACCAGGTGACCAGAGAAGGTAACGTATACCGTGATATCATCAGTGGATCCGGACCCCCGTAAGAAAGTGCCGGACCCTAGCATACATAACCCGGGACCTCTGCGTTCCCCTGAATGGGACCCGGACCCCTCTAGGTGAGGTCCGGACCATCCAAGACAAGATCTCGGGACGAAGAATACCCTGGCCTAAGTCAAGGATGTACAGGGGTCCGGCACAGACACTTGTCAGGGTCTTGCCAGGCGTGCCTCCGCTCCCCGCTCTGGCGGGGACCCGGTGCTGCCACGTGGCCTATGACCCGTGATGTAAGCCGGCGGGCAGACTCTGACGTAAGGCCTCTGGGCCACGCGATCTCTGCATTTATTGCGGAGATCGCGTGCCGCCTGTCCACCCTGCAGACGGGCGATGTGCCGACTCGGCATTTAATGTGCCCCGTCCACTCTGATGACAGGCGGGACTAGACCACCCTACAGGCGGCGTGCCTGTCTAATTAGACAACGGGCAGTATGCCCACACCGCTGCACGCGTGCAACAGTCATCATGACTTGTACGATACCGAGGAACCTTCTGCTGCACGCCAATCCAACTCAAGCGGCGGATGTCGAGGCACAGGGAGATAGCACAAGGAGACCGACATTAGTTGCTCCGGGTATTCCATCTGTTATGTCTCTAGGCCCACATGTCGGGGTTCAAAGTCTTCTGTACACGCCCCCTCCCCTTTAGCTATAAAAGGGGAGGCATGCAACGTTACAACACAAGCTCAGGCTGAACCTTTAGACTCAACTTAGACTCTCAATTCTCAAGCTTCCACAGCAATCCAACACACAGTGGAGTAGGGTATTACGCTCCGGTGGCCCGAACCACTCTAAACTCTCGCATGTTCATGTGCTTGATGTTCGCTTAGCAGGACAGGCAAAACGCTTAAGCCCCTTCCTCATCTTAGGATTTAGGGTGGGTGCACTCCGCCACCCGGCCGGAGAATTCCCTCTCCGACAGGGATAAAGCGGCGACGGACGCGAGCGAACGCGTCAGGGCGGTGGCATGGTGAAGCCTGTGGACGCCCACAGTAGAGACATATAAAGTAGTAGAGAAAAGGCTAATCATTATACATATCAGTTATAAGATATACTACAAAGGTCGTTATAGCCAACATTTGGCTATAGGGGCGGGCACTTTTTTACCATAAACCGAGAACGAACCGAACTGTACCAAACCGAACCGAAATTTTGGTTTTTTCGGTAGTTTGGTTTCAGTTTTTGTATCTAAAAAGTTTGGTTTTCAGTATCGTAATCGGTTTTTACCGTATACCGAACTGGAATACCAAAAAAACTGAATTACCTTACTTATCAATTCTAAAATTTGATTATTCGATTATGTGAACTAAATATGCACTACCGGACACAGCTCCTTTGCCGAGTGTCTCAGACACTCGGCAAAGGCTATTTTACACTCGGCAAAGGCTTTGCCGAGTGTAACACTCGGCAAAGGCTTTGCCGAGTGTAACACTCGGCAAAGAACGCTCGGCGAACTATACATCGGCAACGGCCTCTTTGCCGAGTACTTTTTGTCGGGCACTCGGCAAAGAATTTGTCGAGTGCCATTTGGCACTCGGCAAAGAAAAGTCACCGTCACGGCGCCAAGTGATGGTGACGGATCCTTTGTCGAGTGTCTTCTCAGGCACTCGGCAAAGAGGCCAATTTTGCCGAGTGTCTGCTATCATGGCCCTCGGCAAAGACGGCTCCAGTGGGCCCCACCGCCAGTCCCTGTGCCGAGAGCTCTCGTAGGCACTCGACAAAGGAGGCTTCTTTGCCGAGTGTCTAGTGGACTGGCTCTCGTCAAAGAGTCCTCCAGTGGGCCCCTTTGCCAGCCCCTTTGCCGAGTGCCATCGTCATAGCACTCGGCAAAGAAGGCTTTACCGGTTCCTAGGTTTCCTCCTTTGCCGAGTGCCATGGTCATAGCACTCGGCAAAGAAGGCTTTACCGGTTCCCAGGTTTCCTCCTTTGCCGAGTGCCATGGTCATAGCACTCGACAAAGTGACCAGGAAGTCCCTTTTTTATTTGTTTTTGCTGTTCCATCCAAACAAACAGAAGATATATATCATTCACATCACATTATATATCATTCGCATCACAGAATCAACACATTTATCATCAACATCATATATATCACAAATATCACCACATAAATCAGGTTTCACAGCACATAAGTCTCAATAAGTATCTCACAAGACCAAGTATAACTAACATCACCACACTCATGAATATAAGTCTGGATCATCACAAAACAGGTCATCAACGAGGTGGGCATCTGGACTGGTTCGGCGAAGGGCTGGACGAAGCGTGAGGGTTGTTCGACGCCGCCGATTGACCCTGCACAGAGAAGAGATTGCACGTGTGAGAACATATGAATATATATCATGCAGTACTAAAATTTTGATACTCATAGGAGTAGTGAACTCAGCAGGGTCAGCTGCAGGGAACAACGGAGGTGGTGGAGCATGACCCTGTGCGGCGCCAAGGCTCTGCATGTACGCGAACATCTCCGCCATCCTCTTCTCGAGCTCCTCACGTTGCCTCCTCTCATCATCTAGCTGAGTCTGTAATATTTCGCCCTAATGTTACGATAATGCAAAGAGAAGATATATAATAATCAATGAACGATGAATAGATAAGGAATAACCTGGAGTTGCTAGATACGATGCTGTGAGCTGTCCTGCCGAGGTCGTATGGCTGGGCTCGCGCTCGTGCTCCTTGCTCGCACCTGAGAGAGAGTGGGAGTGGAGGACGAGTCGATTTCCCCGTCGGCAATCCAGTACCGCCCATGCCTCTTGCCTCCTCCGACCCTCATGAGGACATCTCCGTCGATGTCCTCGGTCCTCGGATCGTAATCTGGCCCATGGACCTCCTTGGCCATGGCGGTGTACTCACTGAGGCGGTTGTGGACGGCGGGGTTGGTGTACGCCTCGGGCCCGTCATCCGAGTTGTAGGTGACATCGGACGTCGCCTTCCCCTTGTGGGCCATAGCATATGCCGAGAACGTGGAGCAAGGCGCGCCACCATTTCCCGCACCCTTTGCAAGAAGGGTATCATATTCCTGTGGAGTTGGGTCCCTTGATCGACGCCAGAATTCATGAAGAAATTGCTCCATGTATGGCATCACCTCTTCAAGGTTGGTCAATACATATAGCATGATATGACGCCACTCTTCATGTCTCAGGGTCTTGGTGGTCGAACCACTCGCGCTTCCGAGTTGCCCTCGAAAAATGCTGAGGTTCGATTCATTGTCGCCATCATTGTAATGAGGGGGAGGATTATGCACGCTCGGTAGTTTGTCACCATAGTAAGTTGTTGTGAAGTTTGACACCTCCTCCAGTATGTATGCCTCTGCAATGGAAGCCTCGATTTTGCATTTATTTCTACATTTCTTTCGGATAGTCTTTAGACATCTCTCGATTGGATAGCACCAACGTCCCTGCATGGGCCCCCCCATTCGTGCCTCATACGGGAGATGAAGAATCAAATGCTGCATCGGATTGAAGAAGCTGGGTGGAAAGATCTTCTCCAGCTTACACAGTAACACGGGTGCCATCCTTTCCAAGTCTACAATCATGGTCCGAGCTAACTCTTTTGCACAAAGCTGGCGGAAGAAATAGCTCAACTCTGCAAGCGCTAGCCAGACATGCTTAGGGACATAGCCTCGAACCATCGCCGGAAGAATTCGTTCAATCCATATGTGGTAGTCATGACTCTTCATCCCTAAGAATCGCAGAGTAGATAAGTTCACCCCCCTACTAAGGTTAGCTGCATACCCATCAGGGAACATTAACATCTTGATCCACTGTAGTACTTCCTTCCTCTGGGCCCTGCTCAGGACGAAATCGGCCTTAGGCCTTCTCCATGTCTTTCCACCACTAGGCGGCTTCATCTCTTGGTTTGGTCTATCACATAACTCTGCCAGATCCACTCTTGCCTTTACGTTATCCTTTGACTTATCAGGAATCTCCATAATTGTTGCCCAAAGTGCCTCGGCGACATTCTTTTCAGTGTGCATCACGTCAATGTTGTGTGGAAGGAGCAGGTCATCATAATAGGGGAGCCGAGTCAAGCCCGACTTATGTGTCCACATATGTTGCTCACCATATCCCACAAAACCACCTTCTGGGTTGGCCACGAGACCATCTATCTGTTGGCGAACTTCGGCACCAGTCATCATTGCAGGTGGGCGGTCTGTCACCATGACACCTTTCGTAAAGTTCTTGATGTCTAGTCGGAATGCATGGTCAGGAGGGAGAAATTGTCGATGTTTATCGAATGACGAATATTTGCCACCCTTCTTCAACCAAATGAACCTAAGACCTTCCTTGCAAACTGGGCATGGGAACTTACCGTGAACACACCAGGCGCAAAATAGCCCATACGCCGGAAAGTCATGCATGGAGTACTGGTACCAAACATGCATTTTGAAGTTTGTCTTCGTAGCTCGGTCGTACGTCCATACCCCTTCCTCCCAAGCACGGACCAATTCATCAATCAAAGGCTCCATGTACACGCCCATTTTATTCCCCGGGTGTCCAGGAATTATCAACGACACGAATATGTTCTGTCTTTGAAAGCATACGCCGGGGGGGGAGATTGATGGGGATAACGAACACGGGCCAACATGTGTATGGGGCAGCGGTCATTCCATAGGGATTGAACCCATCTGTGGCCAGTGCAACACGAACATTATGAGCCTCTTTGGCTTTCTCATGGTGAATGGCATCAAAGTGGGTCCATGCTTCACCATCGGATGCGTGAACCATCTTGTCAGGATTGTATCGTTTGCCTTGTTTGTGCCATGTCATCTGTTTCGCGGATTCCTCTGTCATGTACAGACGCTGGATCCTCGGTATGAATGGAAGGTGGCGTAGGATTGTCACGGGGATGTCGAGCTGCCTCTTCTGTCCATCACCAGAGTCTACCTCCATGAACCTAGACGATTTACACTTCGGACAGTACTTTGCCTCAGTGTGTTCTTTCCTAAATAGGACACAGCCCTTCGGACAAGCATGTATCTGCTCATACGTCATCTTGAGTGCACGAAGGAGTTTCTGTGCCTCGTACATGCTCTTTGGCAGAATGTGAGCCTCCGGAAGCAGGCTGCCAATAACTGTCAACAAACCATCGAAGGCGTCTCGACTCATGCTATACTGCGACTTGAACGCCATTATACGCCCAATGGCATCCAGTTGAGAAACCTTTGTCTTGCCGTGAAGGGGTTTCTGTGCCGCGTCAAACATGTCGTAGAATGCCTTTGCGGTCGCCTCTGGCTCGTCCTCCATACGTCCTTCGGCGAACTGTGCCTCGTGATAGTCGTTCAACATGTCCGATACCCCGGCATCAGCATCGTAATCCTCGACGCGTTGTCTCACCACCTCCTCTCTCGTGCGATGCGCTTCACCATGGAAGATCCATCGAGTATAGTCCAGCGTAAATCCATTCTTCCAAATATGTTCTACCATGGTCTTCTTTGTTTTCCTTTTCCTGTTGTCACATTTGCTGCACGGACAAGGGACTAGACTAGCTCCTTTAGCAGCTTCGCCAAATGCCCGTTCCACGAAAGCATCGGTCTTCCTAATCCATTCAGGGGTGACATCATTACGTCTTACGCGGCCCGTGTACATCCACTCACGGTCCTCCATCCTCTAACATATATAACCGAGTATAGTTTAATATAGACATGTAATGCATGTACACTACGTTCCTACCTTCTAATAGGTGAGGATAGGTCCTAATCCCACCCGCGGTTGCGTAGATGGAGTTAGTTTCCATGCTCTACTCCTATCCGAGATAGAATTTCGGCAGCACCTCCCCGTTGTTCTCCGGATACATGTCCTGGCAAGGAGAGTGTACTGTCCGGAGAACAACAGGGAGGTGACGCCGAAACTCTGTCTCAGACCAGAGTAGAGCATGAAACTAACACCATCTACGCAACCGCGGGCTGTCCAAAAAACGTGGACAATTCGAAACTGATACATTTGTAGATATGCAAGGATCTGCATATCTACACCGTATCTCTTTCGAACGGGAGACGCCTAACTGGGTTACGTGATCTATGACCATGATGCAGAAATAGAGGTTATACCTAGGGTGGCGGTGGAGTCAGGCTAGCGGGGCTGTGGCGGGTCGGTGCAGTGGCGACGCGACGCGGTGCAGGCAGACCCGCAACGGCTAAGAAGACCTCTGCAAAAAACACATGCCTGTCAACAAAAAATTTCGGCAGCACCTCCCCCGCACGGGGAGGTTTCCAAAACCTGCAAATAAAACAAAACAGCACGATGGCTGACACGCACACACATTTCATGCTATAAGAGGATACAATCTACCGAAAGATCAACCTTGTGAAGACAAAATAACCCACAAGGGTACTAACTTGGACTTAAAAATAGATGGAAGAACCTTAACAAGAAAAGAGTTATCCTCTTGGTATGTAAATGAGTTTTTTTCTTTCGGTGACTTATCCATTTTTCAAGAAGGCGAATTAATATAACATTGTGAAAATTCAAATACATGAAAAACAAAGAATGAACATGGAGAAGCAAATACATGGAAACATGAAATATGGAATACATATCAAATACATGGAATATCAAATACATGAAATAAAAAGACATGAAATAAAAACACATGAAAAATAAAATACATGAAATAAAAATACATGAAAAATCAAGAGATACAATGTGACTATATCAATCTAAAATCATCTAAAATTCTTATAAAATCATCTAAAATTCATGAAAAATCAAGAGATACAATGTGACTATATCAATCTAAAATCAATCTAAAATTCTTATAGTAGCAGGGGGATCGAGGGGGAGGGAGCAACCGAGATCGAGAGGCGGAGGTGTGCTCGGGCCGGCGGCGGTGTGCTCGGGCGGGCCGGCAGGGGTGTGCTCGAGGTGGGGGGCGGCGTGGACGCGGCGGGCGTGGTGGCGGGGACGCGGCAGGCGTGGAGGCGGGCCGGCGGCGGTGATGCGGCACGGCGGGGCGGCGGGGACGCGGCGCGCGTGGTGGCGGCGACGGCGCGGCGTGCGTCGGGCCGGGCAGAGCGAGTGAGCGAGTGAGAGAGAGAGACAGAAACGGCCGCTGGTGGAGATATGTAAAACTTCTTTGCCGAGTGCCCGTGATCTGGCACTCGGCAAAGAAGTTTTTATCAACTTCGCCGAGTGTCCACCGGGTGACACTCGGCAAAGATCTTTTTATTTTTTAAAAAATTATTTGCCGAGTGTCCTTGGGACACTCGACAAAGTTACTTCTTTGCCGAGCGTCTTTCTCTGACACTCGACAAAGTTACTTATTTGTCGAGTGTCTTTCCCTGACACTCGGCAAAGTGTATTTTTATTTTTCTTTCTTTTTTCACCAAACTTTTTCTACTATGTTCCTACACTATATAGACCTACATGTTCCATTTTGGCACAATTATCAAAGAGTTTGCTATAACTATTAGATTTAGTTCGTTTAATTGAATTTCTTCGGATAATTCAGAAACCTAGCCGACCTCCATATAAGTTTTATGATTTCATGTGAGGGTCGGCTAGGTTTCTACACATAGTGCGTGATAACTTTCACGAAACAGTCTCAAATTTTTATCATAGGCTCTACATATGATATCATGACATGTCGACAAGTTTCATGATTTTTTGATTTTGTTTGTGTTTTATACAATTTTAAAACAACTGGATCGCAAGTTCACGGTCATATTTCGTGAGCATGGTGCTCGAAAATTCGGGTCAGTTCCTGAAATAGGCCGTAACTTGTGCTAAATAACATGAATATAATTTTTGCATTCACCGTTTTCCATTTTTCGAGTGACTTGCAGTTCAAATCTGAATTATCCGAAGAAATTCAATTAAACGAACTAAATCTAACAGGTATAGCAAACATTTTGATAATTGTGCCAAAATTGAATATGTAGGTCTACATACTGTAGGAACACACCACAAAAAGTTTGGTGGGAAAAAGAAAAAAAATAAAAATATACTTTGCCGAGTGTCAGAAAAGACACTCGGCAAAATATAGGTTTGCCGAGTGCTCAACAGGGAACACTCGGCAAAGAGGTAAGTTTGCCGAGTGTCGTCTCTGGACACTCGGCATAGATAACGACCGTCACCTATTGACGGCTGCTGACGGCTCTTTGTCGTGCGCCTCATTTCGCCGAGAGTTTGACACTCGGCAAAGATTTCTTTGCCGAGGGTCATTATGTGCCGAGTGTTTCGCACTCGGCAAAAGATATCTGTGTCGAGTGTCGTTTTTCGCCAAGAGTGGCACTCGGCAAAGACTATTTTGTCGAGTGCCCGATATATTACACTCGGCAAATCTCGTGGCACTCGGCAAAGAGCCTGTTTCCGGTAGTGATGTGAAACAATTAAATTGTTATTCACTTATTTATATGTGATGTATGATGTATCTCTAAATATTTGTACCTATATAATTTTTACCTTTTAAAATTATGTGTAATCTATCATATAAACTTTTTGTATGTGTTGTCTTGAGTATAAATTTGGTATTCGATTTTTACCGAAAACCGAAGTAAAAAACCGAAACCGAATTTCTCGGTTTTTCATTTTCACGAAAACCGATCGGTTTCTAATGTCTAGAAAACCGAAGTTTTTTTAAAACTGAAAAAACCAAACTGAAGTTTAAAAAAAACGAATGCCATCCCTATTTGGCTAATTATTAACCTTACTCTAACGAGCTGAAACTCTACCATAGAGGATCCATCTAACCATGGGCTTTTTTAAAAGAAAGATATACTAATTTCTAGTGCATTACAACGAGATGAAGCAAAGTCTTAAAACAAACATCTCTCGCCCTCTGTTCCATATAGAACATGCAGCCCAGCAAAATGGGATAGCCTAAAGTCAGACACACTCTAGCTGTAAGCCTTTTCTATGCATGCATACTTATATCGATGAGAATTGTAGAATAACATGGTGATTCTATTTGAGATCACAGGGCATTTAGGTTTTATAAGCTACGAGGTGGAAAGTACGACACGTCCAAAAAAGGCGTGCCACTAGACATCCATTATAACTGGCCAGTAAGTATATGCATTTATGAATACATATCATACATGTACGTACATAGGACAATGTTGCAACTAAATAACCAATCTCCCGTTATGTAGTGCCACAAGCAACCACCCGGATCGGTCCTATGTGGGTTCTACGTGTGCGAGTTCATGAGAATGAACAGACGATACATCACGAACCCTGGCAAGGTATTATTAGTAATAGTCACGTATGTATTTATGTCATTAAAGATGCAAATGTGTTATTATTGAGTATAAATAGATGATGTTTATAAACTTCCTTTACAGCAATTTCAACAAGGAAGCCCGGAGAACTTGACTGAAGGTGCATTGTATGGCATAGTTGAGGACCTATGCACATTCATATTGAAAGAGGTCATTCCCGCAGAAGGGAAATATCACGATGCTTCCGGAATATTAGCTTTGTGATAGTCGCCTAGAGGGGGGGTGAATAGGGCGAAACTGAAATTTACAAAAATAATCACAACTACAAGCCGGGTTAGCGTTAGAAATATAAACGAGTCCGCGAGAGAGGGCGCAAAACAAATCGCAAGCAAATAAGGAGAGTGACACGTGGATTTGTTTTACCGAGGTTCGGTTCTTGCAAACCTACTCCCCGTTGAGGAGGCCACAAAGGCCGGGTCTCCTTCAACCCTTCCCTCTCTCAAACGGTCCCTCGGACCGAGTGAGCTTTCCTTCTTCTCAATCAACCGGGAACAAAACTTCCCCGCAAGGGCCACCACACAATTGGTGCCTCTTGCTTCGGTTACAATTGAGTGTTGATCACAAGAGCAAAAGAGAAAGAAAGAATGCGATCCAAGCGCAAGAGCTCAAAAGAACACGGCAAATCTCTCTCGCTAGTCACTAAAGGCTTGAGTGGAATTGGAGAGGATTTGATCTCTTTGTATGTGTCTAGAATTGAATGCCTAGCTCTTGTAAGTGGTTAAGAAGTGGGAAAACTTGGATGGCAATGAATGTGGGGTGGTTGGGGTATTTATAGCCCCAACCACCAAAAGTGACCGTTGGCTGGAGGCGTCTGCTCGATGGCGCACCGGACAGTCCGGTGCACACCGGACAGTCCGGTGCCCCTGCCACGTCATCACTGCCGTTGGATTCTAGCCGTTGGAGCTTCTGACTTGTGGGCCCGCCTGGGTGTCCGGTGCACACCGGACATGTACTGTTTGATGTCCGGTGCACCGGCATGGGCGATTCTGACTTCTGCGCGCGCTGCGCGCGCATTTAATGCACCGCAGGGAGCCGTTGGCGCCGCAGGGAGCCGTTGCTCCGCTGGCACACCGGACAGTCCGGTGTACACCGGACAGTCCGGTGAATTATAGTGGAGCGGCTGCCGCGCGAACCCGAGGCTGGCGAGATCAGGAGGCCGAGCTTCCTTGGAGCACCGGACATGTCCGGTGCACACCGGACAGTCCGGTGAATTATAGCGCGCCGGCTTCCGAGAAATCCCGAGGGTGAAGAGTTTGAGTCTGAGTCCCCTGGTGCACCGGACAGGTACTGTTCACTGTCCGGTGGCACACCGGACAGTCCGGTGCGCCAGACCAGGGGTGCCCTCGGTTGCCCCTTTGCTCCTTTATTGAATCCAACACTTGATCTTTTTATTGGCTAGATGTGAACCTTTTGCACCTGTATAACTTATACACTAGAGCAAACTAGTGAGTCCAATATTTGTGTTGGGCAATTCAACCACCAAAATTATTTAGGAACTAGGTGTAAGCCTAATTCCCTTTCAATCTCCCCCTTTTTGGTGATTGATGCCAACACAAACCAAAGCAAATGTAGAAGTGCATAATTGAACTAGTTTGCATAATGTAAGTGAAAAGGTTACTTGGAATTGAGCCAATATAACTACTTACAAGATATGCAAGGAATGTTTCTTTCTTATATAACATTTTGGACCACGTTTGCACCACATGTTTTGTTTTTGCAAATTCTTTTTGTAAATCCATTTCAAAGATCTTTTGCAAATAGTCAAAGGTATATGAATAAGAGTTTGCAAAGCATTTTCAAGATTTGAAATTGTCTCCCCCTATTTCAAATGCTTTTCCTTTGACTAAACAAAACTCCCCCTAAAAGAGATCCACCTCTTAGTGTTCAAGAGGGTTTTGATATACCATTTTTGAAATACTACTTTCTCCCCCTTTTGAACACAATAGGATACCAAATGATAAAGACTTTTGGAAAGCACTAAGTTTTTGAATTTGGTGGTGGTGGTGCGGTCCTTTTGCTTTGGGCTTATTTCTCCCCCTTTTTGGCATGAATCGCCAAAAACGGAATCATTAGAGCCCTCGGAGTAATTTCTTCCCCTTTGGTCAAAAAGTAAATGAGTTAAGATTATACCAAAGATGAAGTCCGATCCTTTTGCTTTTGAGCTTTTGCTCTCTCCCCCAAGGATGAAATCCTTTTCTTTGATGCTCATTTCTCCCCAAGGAATAGAGAGTTGCTCGGAGTGATGGCGAAGCATGAGTTACGGAGTGGAAGCCTTTGTCTTCGCCGAAGACTCCAATTCCCTTTCAATATACCTATGACTTGGTTTGAAATAGACTTGAAAACACATTAGTCATAGCATATAGAAGAGATATGATCAAAGGTATTCAAATGAGCTATGTGTGCAAGTTTAGCAAAAGAAATTTCTAGAATCAAGAATATTGAGCTCATGCCTAAGTCTGGTAAAAGATTGTTCATCAAGTGGCTTGGTAAAGATATCGGCTAATTGATCTTTAGTATTAATGTAAGAAATCTCGATATCCCCCTTTTGTTGGTGATCCCTAAGAAAATGATACCGAATGGCTATGTGCTTAGTGCGGCTATGCTCGACGGGATTGTCGGCCATTTTGATTGCACTCTCATTATCACATAGCAAAGGAGCTTTGGTTAATTTGTAACCGTAGTCCCGCAGGGTTTGCCTCATCCAAAGCAATTGCGCGCAACAATGTCCTGCGGCAATGTACTCGGCTTCGGCGGTGGAAAGAGCGACCGAATTTTGCTTCTTTGAAGCCCAAGACACCAAGGATCTTCCCAAGAACTGGCAAGTCCCCGATGTGCTCTTCCTATTGATTTTGCACCCCGCCCAATCGGCATCCGAATAACCAATTAAATCAAATGTGGATCCCCTAGGGTACCAAAGCCCAAACTTAGGAGTATAAGCCAAATATCTCAAGATTCGTTTTACGGCCGTAAGGTGTGATTCCTTAGGGTCGGATTGGAATCTTGCACACATGCAAACGGAAAGCATAATGTCCGGTCGAGATGCACATAAATAAAGCAATGAACCAATCATTGACCGGTATACCTTTTGATCCACGGACTTACCTCCCGTGTCGAGGTCGAGATGCCCATTAGTTCCCATGGGTGTCTTGATGGGTTTGGCATCCTTCATCCCAAACTTAGCAAGAATGTCTTGAGTGTACTTCGTTTGGCTAATGAAGGTGCCCTCTTGGAGTTGCTTGACTTGGAATCCTAGAAAATACTTCAACTCCCCCATCATCGACATCTCGAATTTCTGTGTCATGATCCTACTAAACTCTTCACATGTAGACTCGTTAGTAGACCCAAATATAATATCATCAACATAAATTTGGCATACAAACAAGTCATTTTCAAGAGTTTTAGTAAAGAGTGTAGGATCGGCCTTGCCGACTTTGAAGCCATTTGCAATAAGGAAATCTCTAAGGCATTCATACCATGCTCTTGGGGCTTGCTTGAGCCCATAAAGCGCCTTAGAGAGTCTATAAACATGGTTAGGATACTCACTGTCTTCAAAGCCGGGAGGTTGCTCAACATAGACCTCTTCCTTGATTGGTCCGTTGAGGAAGGCACTTTTCACGTCCATTTGATAGAGCTTAAAGCCATGGTAAGTAGCATAGGCCAATAATATGCGAATTGACTCAAGCCTAGCTACGGGTGCATAGGTTTCACCAAAATCCAAACCTTCGACTTGTGAATACCCTTTGGCCACGAGTCGAGCTTTGTTCCTTGTCACCACACCATGCTCATCTTGCTTGTTGCGGAAGACCCATTTGGTTCCTACAACATTTTGGTTAGGACGTGGAACTAAATGCCAGACCTCATTCCTTGTGAAATTGTTGAGCTCCTCTTGCATCGCCACCACCCAATCCGAATCTTGGAGAGCTTCCTCTACCCTGTGTGGCTCAATAGAGGAAACAAAAGAGTAATGTTCACAAAAGTGAGCAACCCGAGATCGAGTAGTTACCCCCTTATGAATGTCGCCGAGGATGGTGTCGACGGGGTGATCTCGTTGGATTGCTTGGTGGACTCTTGGGTGTGGCGGTCTTGGTTCTTCCTCATCCTCCTTTTCTTGATCATTTGTATCTCCCCCTTGATCATTGCTATCATCTTGAGGTGGCTCGTCTTCTTGATTTTGCTCTTCATCATTTTGAGCCTCATCCTCATTTTGAGTTGGTGGAGATGCTTGCATGGAGGAGGATGGTTGATCTTGTGTACTTGGAGGCTCTTCGGATTCCTTAGGACACACATCCCCGATGGACATGTTCCTTAGCGCGATGCATGGAGCCTGTTCTTCACCTATCTCATCAAGATCAACTTGCTCTACTTGAGAGCCGTTAGTTTCATCAAACACAACGTCACATGAGACTTCAACTAGTCCAGTGGACTTGTTAAAGACCCTATATGCCCTTGTGTTTGAGTCATAACCAAGTAAAAAGCCTTCTACAGTTTTAGGAGCAAATTTAGATTTTCTACCTCTTTTAATAAGAATGAAGCATTTGCTACCAAAAACTCTAAAATATGAAATGTTGGGCTTTTTAGCGGTTAGGAGTTCATATGATGTCTTCTTGAGGATTCGGTGAAGATATAACCGGTTGATGGCGTAGCAGGCGGTGTTGACCGCTTCGGCCCAAAACCGGTCTGGTGTCTTGTACTCATCAAGCATGGTTCTTGCCATGTCCAATAGAGTTCGATTCTTCCTCTCCACTACACCATTTTGTTGAGGTGTGTAGGGAGAAGAGAACTCATGCTTGATGCCCTCCTCCTCAAGGAAGCCTTCAATTTGAGAGTTCTTGAACTCCGTCCCATTATCGCTTCTTATTTTCTTGATCCTTAAGCCGAACTCATTTTGAGCCCGTCTCAAGAATCCTTTTAAAGTCTCTTGGGTTTGAGATTTTTCCTGTAAAAAGAATACCCAAGTGAAGCGAGAATAATCATCCACAATTACAAGACAATACTTACTCCCGCCGATGCTTATGTAAGCAATCGGGCCGAATAGATCCATGTGGAGTAGCTCAAGCGGCCTGTCGGTTGTCATGACGTTCTTGTGTGGATGATGGACTCCAACTTGCTTCCCTGCCTGGCATGCGCTACAAATCCTGTCTTTCTCAAAATGAACATTTGTTAATCCTAAAATGTGTTCTCCCTTTAGAAGCTTATGAAGATTCTTCATCCCAACATGGGCTAGTCGGCGATGCCAGAGCCAACCCATGTTAGTCTTAGCAATTAAGCAAGTGTCGAGTTCAGCTCTATCAAAATCTACCAAGTATAGCTGACCCTCTAACACTCCCTTAAATGCTATTGAATCATCACTTCTTCTAAAGACAGTGACACCTACATCAGTGAATAGACAGTTGTAGCCCATTTGACATAATTGGGAAACAGAAAGCAAGTTGTAATCTAATGAATCAACAAGAAAAACATTGGAAATGGAATGGTCAGGTGAAATAGCAATTTTACCCAAACCTTTGACCAACCCTTGATTTCCATCCCCAAATGTGATAGCTCGTTGGGGATCTTTGTTTTTCTCATATGAGGAGAACATCCTTTTCTCCCCGGTCATATGGTTTGTGCACCCACTGTCGAGTATCCAACTCGAGCCCCCGGATGCATAAACCTACAAAACAAGTTTAGTTCTTTGTTTTAGGTACCCAAACGGTTTTGGGTCCTTTGGCATTAGAAATGAGAACTTTGGGTACCCAAACACAAGTCTTGGAACCCTTGTGCTTGCCCCCAACAAATTTGGCAACTACCTTGCCGGATTTGCTAGTAAGCACATAAGATGCATCAAAAGTTTTAAATGAAATGGCATGATCATTTGATGCATTAGGAGTTTTCTTTCTAGGCAACTTGGCACGAGTTGGTTGCCTAGAGCTAGATGTCTCACCCTTATACATAAAAGCATGGTTAGGGCCAGAGTGAGACTTCCTAGAGTGAATTCTCCTAATTTTGCTCTCGGGATAACCGGCAGGGTACAAAATGTAACCCTCGTTATCCTGAGGCATGGGAGCCTTGCCCTTAACAAAGTTAGACAAATTTTTAGGTGGGGCATTAAGTTTGACATTGTCTCCCCTTTGGAAGCCAATGCCATCCTTGATGCCAGGACGTCTCCCATTATAGAGCATGCTTCTAGCCAATTTAAATTTTTCATTTTCTAAGTCATGCTCTCTAATCTTAGCATTTAGTTGAGCTATGTGATCATTTTGTTTTTTAATTAAGGCTAGGTGATCATGGATAGCATCAACATTAATATCTCTACATCTAGTACAAATGGAAATATGCTCAACATTAGATGTAGAGGGTTTGCAAGATTTTAGTTCAACAACCTTAGCATGCAACATATCATTTTTAGTTCTAAGGTCGGAAATAGTAGCATTGCAAACATCAAAATCCTTAGCCTTAGCAATTAGTTTCTCATTCTCATTTCTAAGGCTAGCAATGGAAACATTTAACTCATCAATCCTAGCAAGTAAATCAACATTATCATTTCTAGGATCAATGCAAACATGAGAATCTACCTTAGCAATTAATTTAGCATTTTCACTTCTAAGGTTGGCAATAGTGTCATGGCACATGCTTAGCTCACTAGATAATTTGTTACATTTTTCTACTTCTAGAGCATAAGCATTTTTAACCTTAACATGTTTCTTATTCTCCTTGATTAGGAAGTCCTCTTGGGAGTCCAAGAGATCATCCTTTTCATGGATGGCACTAATTAGTTCATTTAATTTTTCCTTTTGTTCCATGTTAAGGTTAGCAAAAAGAATGCGCAAGTTATCCTCCTCATTTTTGTCATCATCCTCATTACTAGATGTTTCATATTTAGTGGAGGACCTTGATTTTACCTTCTTTTTGCCGTCCTTGGCCATGAGACACTTGTGGCCGACGTTGGGGAAGAGAAGGCCCTTGGTGACGGCGATGTTGGCGGCGTCCTCGTCGTCGGAGGAGTCGCTTGAGCTTTCGTCGGAGTCCCACTCCCGACAAACATGGGCATCGCCGCCCTTCTTCTTGTAGTATTTCTTCTTCTCCTTTCTTCTTCCCTTCTTGTCGTCGCCCCTGTCACTGTCACTAGACATAGGACATTTTGCAATGAAGTGACCGGGCTTACCACACTTGTAGCAAACCTTCTTGGAACGAGGTTTGTAGTCCTTCCCCTTCCGTTGCTTGAGGATTTGCCTAAAGCTTTTGATGATTAGGGCCATCTCCTCATTGTCGAGCTTGGAGGCGTCAATTGGTTGTCTACTTGGTGTAGACTCCTCCTTCTTCTCCTCCGTTGCCTTAAAGGCCACCGGTTGCGCCTCGGATGTGGAGGGCTCGTCAAGCTCGTTGATCTTCTTGGAGCCCTTAATCATGCATTCAAAACTAACAAAATTCCCGATGACTTCCTCGGGGGTCATTAGTGGATATCTAGGATTCCCACGAATTAATTGTACTTGAGTGGGGTTAAGGAAAATAAGAGCTCTTAGAATAACCTTAACCACTTCGTGGTCATCCCATTTTGTGCTCCCGAGGTTGCGCACTTGGTTCACCAAGGTCTTGAGCCGGTTGTACATGTCTTGTGGCTCCTCCCCTTGGCGAAGACGGAAGCGACCGAGCTCCCCCTCGATCGTTTCCCGCTTGGTGATCTTGGTGAGTTCATCACCCTCGTGCGCCGTCTTGAGTAGGTCCCAAATCTCCTTGGCGTTCTTCAATCCTTGTACTTTGTTGTATTCCTCCTTGCTTAGGGAGGCAAGGAGGATGGTTGCGGCTTGGGAGTTGAAGTGCTCGATTTGGGCCACTTCGTCCGTGTCATAGTCCTCATCCCCTATTGATGGTACCTGTACACCATACTCAACAACATCCCATATTCTTTTGTGGAGAGAGGTTAGATGAAATCGCATCAAATTACTCCACATAGCATAATCTTCACCATTAAAAGTTGGTGGTTTGCCTAATGGGACGGAAAGTAAAGGTGTATGTTTAGGAATGCGAGGGTAGCGTAGGGGGATCTTACTATACTTCTTGCGCTCTTGGCGCTTAGAAGTGACGGAGGGCGCATCGGAGTCGGAGGTAGAAGTTGATGAAGTGTCGGTCTCGTAGTAGACCACCTTCCTCATCCTCTTGTGCTTATCGCCTTTCCGATGCGGCTTGTGGGAAGAAGATTTTTCCTTCTTCTCTTTGTGGTGAGAAGAAGATTTCTTCTCCTTCCCTTTGTTGGAGGAGCTCTTCTTCTTCTCCCTCCTTTTGGTGCGGGACTCTTCCGATGAAGTGCTCCCGTAGCTTGTAGTGGGCTTTTCGCCGGTCTCCATCTCCTTCTTGGCGTGATCTCCCGACATCACTTCGAGCGGTTAGGCTCTAATGAAGAACCGGGCTCCGATACCAATTGATAGTCGCCTAGAGGGGGGGTGAATAGGGCGAAACTGAAATTTACAAAAATAATCACAACTACAAGCCGGGTTAGCGTTAGAAATATAAACGAGTCCGCGAGAGAGGGCGCAAAACAAATCGCAAGCAAATAAGGAGAGTGACACGTGGATTTGTTTTACCGAGGTTCGGTTCTTGCAAACCTACTCCCCGTTGAGGAGGCCACAAAGGCCGGGTCTCCTTCAACCCTTCCCTCTCTCAAACGGTCCCTCGGACCGAGTGAGCTTTCCTTCTTCTCAATCAACCGGGAACAAAACTTCCCCGCAAGGGCCACCACACAATTGGTGCCTCTTGCTTCGGTTACAATTGAGTGTTGATCACAAGAGCAAAAGAGAAAGAAAGAATGCGATCCAAGCGCAAGAGCTCAAAAGAACACGACAAATCTCTCTCGCTAGTCACTAAAGGCTTGAGTGGAATTGGAGAGGATTTGATCTCTTTGTATGTGTCTAGAATTGAATGCCTAGCTCTTGTAAGTGGTTAAGAAGTGGGAAAACTTGGATGGCAATGAATGTGGGGTGGTTGGGGTATTTATAGCCCCAACCACCAAAAGTGACCGTTGGCTGGAGGCGTCTGCTCGATGGCGCACCGGACAGTCCGGTGCACACCGGACAGTCCGGTGCCCCTGCCACGTCATCACTGCCGTTGGATTCTAGCCGTTGGAGCTTCTGACTTGTGGGCCCGCCTGGGTGTCCGGTGCACACCGGACATGTACTGTTTGATGTCCGGTGCACCGGCATGGGCGATTCTGACTTCTGCGCGCGCTGCGCGCGCATTTAATGCACCGCAGGGAGCCGTTGGCGCCGCAGGGAGCCGTTGCTCCGCTGGCACACCGGACAGTCCGGTGTACACCGGACAGTCCGGTGAATTATAGCGGAGCGGCTGCCGCGCGAACCCGAGGCTGGCGAGATCAGGAGGCCGAGCTTCCTTGGAGCACCGGACATGTCCGGTGCACACCGGACAGTCCGGTGAATTATAGCGCGCCGGCTTCCGAGAAATCCCGAGGGTGAAGAGTTTGAGTCTGAGTCCCCTGGTGCACCGGACAGGTACTGTTCACTGTCCGGTGGCACACCGGACAGTCCGGTGCGCCAGACCAGGGGTGCCCTCGGTTGCCCCTTTGCTCCTTTATTGAATCCAACACTTGATCTTTTTATTGGCTAGATGTGAACCTTTTGCACCTGTATAACTTATACACTAGAGCAAACTAGTCAGTCCAATATTTGTGTTGGGCAATTCAACCACCAAAATTATTTAGGAACTAGGTGTAAGCCTAATTCCCTTTCACTTTGCCAGAGTTTAGAATACTGACAGAAATTAGTAGACTATCTCTTAGCCGAGATAGTTATTAGAGCTTTCGTGAAAACTTTGATGTATATAATGTGTGATGCATATATGGTTGTAAACAAGACTTTGATGTATATAAATATATGATAGAATTTAATTCCATGTTGCTTTTAATATCAATACTACATGTTTATCAATATATATGTTTGTGTGTGTAAATATATATAAATTTTAGTACGAAAATTTAAAAAAAGGCGGGAAAACTTCCACTGGCGGCTAAATAAAAAAAACCGCCAGTGAAAATACAATTTCCATTGGCGGTATTCTTAATAAAACCGCCAGTGAAAATGCTATTTTCACTGGCGGTTTGCTTAAGAAAACCGCCATTGCTATTTTCACTGGCGGTTCTAGAATAACCGCCAGTGGAAATGGCGATTTCCACTGACCCCTAGCACTGGCGGCACTGAAAAACGCCAGTGCAAACAGCTCTAGAACCGCCACTATAGAGCCTCTATGTACTAGTGCAGACCGCCACCCATATGCGTGGAAAAAAAACTCTGTGATCAAATGAGTCAAGTGAAGTGGTGCCTCCATATCAAGTTGTGTGATAAAGTTGCGTGAGCTGGTGATGGAGGGTGTAGGTGTTAAATCTAGCCTACTATTGGATCATGCTAGTGAATTGTAATGTGCTTGGTTGTAGCCTTTTGACAAACTGGACAATGTATTGTATACTTGATCGATCTTAATATCACTTAAAAGCTTCCGCTTGTGGTCGATTTAGTTTGGAGGGATGTCAAGTTCACTCTTTGTTTATTTAGAACATTGGCTTCTTTCATTTCAGTATTGATTCATTTTCTATTGAAGCCTCATGGCTTACTGAATCATGCAGATAGTTTTAATGCAGCTCAACCTCAGTTACTGGGTTGAAAGATAATGAGAACCAGATAACCAGGGGAAAAGTTATTTGAGACCACAATTGATTCATATTGATTCTTTGATGTTCAGGAGCTCAATCGCTCGACTGGAGTTAGTTGAACATGTGATTTGGTCAAGCTACAGTAAGCATATGTCGTTGTCCCAATGTTCTCACCTTTACATTGCACATATACACCATTCCTATATGACAGGTTAAATACACAACTGACAAAGCAATATATTATTGTAGTTTTACATCTTATTATCCGTGTAGGTGTATAAGTCGTTTTCTTCATGCAGGTTGTTTGGGATAAGGATCTAGTTGAGGATTCCCCCTTGGCCTGCTAGTTGCGCTTGGATCCATACCAATTTTTAGTTCATTTTACTTATAGATAAATCATTTGTTAGAAATACTGCCCGATTTGTTCTGAACAATAAAAAAGGCTTTTTTTTTAATGAATGGCCATTTGAGCACTTGTTGATATTTTTTTAGGCCTAGGCATTGGAGTACATTGGTCTTGCCCCCACAATGCATTGAGAGAAGGTCTTGTAGAGGGTGAGAAGTAAGTCTGATTTTTTTTAACCAAAGCAGAATCGGCACGTACTTCTTTCTTGCTCGGAAGTCTCTTTCAGAATAAGTTCTTGGAGAATGTTTCAGGTAGCAGATAATTTTGTGAGGTTTCCAAAATCCTTATGTTTTCTAGTTCCGCGTGGCCAGCCACTCGGTTGCAGTCTTGTGGATTCATACAGAGCAACGAGGCATTTTGAACAAACCAGTGGTGGTGGGGCTGCAATCAAGAAAAATCGGTCCTTCTCTGTAGGAACATAAATACGGAAAAATGGTGATCGTTAAGCTTTTTGTTTGTTCAGTTTGTTAGTTGTGCTGTTTTGGATTGACAACCAAGTCGAATTGCTTCTCGTGCATGTTATTCGTAGTTGTTTTTTCGAGACTATGTCAATGTCCAGAAAAAACCATCTACCAAGGATAGAATGAATAAAATAATGGCATCCGGATGAACAAACAAGTTCATAAAATAAAGCATATAACAATCAATCTATCATAAGTTCATAACTGTCGGTTAGTACGCGTATAGTAATACGTTAGACAATCTTCTTCTAGATCAGATCATTGAGCCATCTTTGCTGTAGCAGAAACTGAAGCAGCAGAGTCCGTGTCTTTAGTGAACCACGGGCTTCGGAGCGCGACCGACGCCGACGGCCTCTTGTCGGCGTCGCAGGAGAGGAGCCGCTGCAGGAGGCCGAATCCATCCGCGGACAGGAGCTTCTTGGGAAAGAGCTTCGGCAGCATGCTGGGGTGGCGGACGGGCGGCAGGGGCACCATGGCGGCGAGCGGGAGGGACTTGAATGCCGGCCACGTCGTCCGCTCCGACACGCCGAGCACGCCGAATATCAAGCTGAGCACCTCCATGTCGTCCTCCCCGTCGAAGAGCGGCTTCCCGGTGAGGAGCTCCGCCATGACGCATCCGAGGGACCACATGTCCACCATCGCGTCGTAGTCGGGCTTCCCCAGGAGCATCTCCGGCGCCATGTACCGGACCGTGCCGGCCTGCCCGTACGCCGGCTTGGTGATCGAGGCGGCGAGCCCGAGGTCGCATATCTTGACGGAGACGGGCTCGCGGTCATCGGCGCCGGCGCCGGCGCTGACAAGGATGTTCCCGGGCTTTATGTCCCGGTGCATGATCCGGCGCGCGTGCATGTGCTTGGCCCCGGCCAGGAGCTGCCGCATGATGAGCCGCACTTGCTGCTCCGTGAACGGGCGGCCGGAGCGGTAGCGGCTTCCGTTGAGTACGTCGTGGAGGTTGGGACCGACGCACTCCATCACGAGCGCGATCTCGGCCGTGGCGGGGTTGATGGCGATCGCGTGCAGGCCGACCAGGGACGGGTGGCCGCGGCAGGCCGCGAGGAGCTCGGCCTCCCGCAGAGCTTTGGCCCCCGCCTCCGTCTCCGCCCCAGCACCAGCTGGCGCGCGGAGTGTCTTCACGGCGACGGCCTGGCCCGTGGCGCGGTGCCGCGCCTCGACGACGGCGCCGAAGCTGCCCTCCCCGAGCACCCGGGTCGTCTCGTAGTCCGCTGTCGTCCAGAGACGGCGCCGCTTGCACCACCCCGCCCCCGTGCCGGAGGAGGAGTCGTCGTCGCGGTCGAGCAAGAAGCTGATGGCAGCAACGCGCTTGGCGAGCATCGCAAACCGGTGACGAGGATCGCAGCAGAACGACGGGCGGACGGGTGGTGATGGATCGGAGGCGAGCGTGTGGCGGTGTAGGGGACGAGAAGACAGCGGCGGTGCTGGTGGAGTCGAAATGGATGAGACTATTAAGATCCCGGACTAATATATAGGGCAACAAACCGGCTGCCGCCAGGGCCATGCTGCGTTTGGATATTGCAATAGCCAATCGGACATATACAGCTGTAACAGATCTATCTCTGCTGTAACAGATCTATCTCTCTCTATGTTGGTTTCAATTGATAAGGTCAAGTCCAACTGCCAGTATCTGGTGTATTGAGCTGTTTGTGGCGTGTTCAATCTTACTATGATAATACTCCTTCCACTTTAGAAAGAATACTAGAAAACCACGCGCGGCGTTGCCGCACCGCTATGCAAATGGTAAGATATTCTAGTGTAGATAAAAATCAACGTTAGATATTAACTCACATATACGCCATATAATGTAAGATTAGCACCATAGCTAAGACTATTGATGCTACATGCTTATATATATATCAAAAGATGTGCTTATATTTAACAAAAGATGTAGCGCTATTGATGCTACATGCTTATATACATCAAAATATGTAGCGCTGCTGGTGCTACACGCTTAAGATTTAGCGCTATTGATACTACATGGTTATATACATCAAAAGATGTAGTGCTAGCGCTATCGTTGTTTATCGAAACAGAAAATATAGATATATTACTTTAGTCAAGATCTTTTAAAGTCTACTACTTTACTTTGTCTTCTTAGTCTATCATGCATCATTTTTTGCTTTTTCCTTGAGAGTGGGTACTCTTGATTTTCTTGAATTGTGGAAGATCATCTTTGTCATCAGTTGTTTCCTGTTAAAAAAGAGTTTTGTTATTCATAATAACATAATGAGATAATGAACGCATACAAGCCAAGTTAGCTTTTGCACACATTGGTTTTGTTGCTTCGCACTTTGTTTAGTTTTAAATCTAGTCAACTCCCTTGGAGTGAGATAAAGCAATAAAATTTACATATTTTACTTACTCCAATTTACACTAACACTTGATACATGCTTTCTGATATCCCTAAAAACATTAGCCTAATAACTTAAGTAAGCAAAAACACTAAATAATGTGCTCTTTTGGAAGCAAATTAATATAACAATGGTTTTTCTGTTGCTGCTACATTGGCCCGGTGTCGCTAGGAAGCCTGTAATTGATTTTTCTACCATGTCAAAAAATTTAATTATCATTCTTTTGTTGTAGTAATATTGAAGCTTACACATTATATACAACTTCTCATCATTCTATGTTTCAGCAATCTTAACCCACAAAAAATCACCACTGATGATTACGAAATAAAATATGGCTAAAGATCTATGATATTATTAAGAGTTTAGCTCAAAGCCATATATATTATTTACAATGCAAGAAACCTCATTTGCAAATTTCTAAAATGATTGTTCTGGCAATAAAAATCTATGTGATGGTATTAATCAGACTTTATCTAAACATGAGATATGTCCACTTTGATAAGGCTAAGGAGAATACCTGATTGTCATAGTTTGGGTCTCCAAAGCTTCTTTTGTTTGAAATCTGAGATTCTTCCCAAATGCTGAAATGAAGATAATATAGTGTGAAGGATTATTTAGAATGACAAGACGTAAGATTTTAAAATTATTATAACAACATGACATAGACCATTAATGCCTAGATTCTTTCGAAATGTTGAAATGCAGACAATATGGAGTCTACGATGTGTGCACAAAACTGCATTTCAAACGATTAGTAAAAACTATATATTTTGATATTCAAAACCTGCAGTGTTAGTCTAACATGAAGTAGTAATGGATGATCATTGTTGTTCTTGACTTTGTGCCCAAGTGGAAAAGTAAATAGATAGATTTTTAAAATTATTATAACAACATGACATAAGCTATTAATGCCTAGATTCTTTCGAAATGTTGAAATGCAGATAATATGGAGTCTAGGATGTGTGCACAAAACTGCATTTGAAACGGTTAGTAAAAACTATATATTTTGATATTCAAAATCTGCAGTGTTAGTCCAACATGAAGTAGTAATGGATGATCATTGTTGTTCTTGACTTTGTGCCCACATGGAAAAGTAAATAGATAGAATGGCAAACAATGCATAATGAACTGCCATGACACTTTAAATGAAGATTTAAGTGTTCAGATTTTCTGAAAATTGTGCTACATAGCTCATGGTCTCTAAACTATGGTTTCACAGGGAATTTATGACATAAGGTATTGAAATTGTTTATAAAAACGGTGAACTAATATGCAGTATTTGAATGGACTAGATATATTTTTTAATTGCAGATCAAACAAATAAGTATAATCTTTTCTTGTATGTACACACATATATATAGTTCATCATGGAAACTAAATATGAAATGGTATTATTGGAAAGATATTAAGATTTAATATAGAAGGTAAGAACGAAGCTTATCTTAATCATACCCAGATGGTTCAATGTCCATATCTTGAGTTTCTTCGGTGTGTTCTGGTTGTGAAGTGGATCGCTCCTGACATATTTTATAAAAAACGATGTAATTACTTAAGGAGATCTTTATTTTTAATTAATTCTACATTGAATATTGTAACTGAACAATAAAAAGTCTATGTACCTTTTTTCTATGTCTTTGGAGGTAATTGGCATTAGCAATGGTAATTCCTTGTATTCTGCCATTGTAGAGGAAGATGATTCTGCTGGTACAACTCCACTTGAGCTGATAAATGATATAATAGGTTCCTTTTGGTATTTTTCTTTTATCATAAGCACTTCAAAGGATGGATCAATAGTCTTGACACTTTTCTTTGATAGGACTCTAACAACAAAAGTGAATTTATAACCTATCCAAGATGTTATATCCGGTGGTATCTCCTTTGGTTCATATTGTTTTCGAAGAGTCGATGCACTCTTTCCTATAAGCTCCATTCCCTTTTTTTCAAAGAACATAAACTCTAGATTATAGGTGTGGTCACTTGCAATGAATGGTATCTTGTACCTGAATTAGAGTATGAAAATGGAAAGTTAGTTAAGTAAAAAGAATATTATATTTGATCTATTTTTTCTCAAAGAACATAAACTCTAGATTATAGGTGTGATCACTTGCAATGAATGGTATCTTGTATCTGAATTAGAGTATAAAACTGAAAGTTAGTTAAATAAAAAGAGTATTATATTTGTTCTGATCAATAAGCATATGTTTACATATAGATGTAAGAGTATATTGTAGTGAAGGCTCATTTCAATTGGATCTATTTAATATACAATCATTTATAGAACTGGTACGTCTGTTCTAAAGATTATAGTATTAATATTACTAACAGTGCGCATTATGGTAATTATTATTCAAAGCAGTATACACTTACTTCCATTCAAATTGTGTAGATGGACATCCTTCCTTTGTGCATTTATAACCATTTTCCTTTTGAATGATTGCTGAATTACAGATCTTGCATGCTTTGTAACACCATGTTTGGTTTTCTGTGATACCAATTATAGTAGTTGTGCACTGATATCTTTGTCCTTGCACCAAAGGAAAACTTTTTTACTCATGCAACATTTTACATAGCATGATTGTTTTTGTAAAGTAAAACTTTACCATGTCAAGGAAAGGGTCTACATGCTTGAGCTGTTCTAGACTTTTCTCCTCAAATTTGTGTGTTGCATCATCATTTTGGAGATAGGTCTTTTTGATAGGTACAGGTTCACTTGGCAAACTATTAACATTTTATAAATTTTAGTACTATTTATGGTAAAATAAAAGGGATTATAGTTTTTTGTTTGTATGTCACCTTTTCTGGAAAGCCTTGATTTCAGCAATGTCATTTTCGTTGATGTACCACCGACATGCTGATGTTCCACTCAAGAATGTATATTCACCTTTGTAAAGTTTGACTAAGGTTCCTACAAATATTGCAATAACATGATGTTGCTGACCCACATCTAAAATTTGATCTCCGTCAAATTCCAAAACTCTTTTTCTTGATAGTGATAGCTCAATCATGTTTCCCCTGCAAAACTCGAAAACATATATTATTATTGGCAGAGCGTTTTTATATAGTACTCTAAACATATAGTATAGAGTGCGTACTTAAGGTCTTCTAATAATACAACTCTCCTCATTTGCTGATCTCCTGAGGTTGTAGGAACCTTTGCTACATTTGATACTCCACTGATCTTAGCAATGACATCTATATGATTTATGAAAGATAGATATTACTAAATATAAAAGTATTGCAATTTTAGGATTAATGAAAATTTATAAAGCTAGAATGTATATACCTATAAAACGATCGGTCTTGTTTTTGTATTGGTCCAACTTATCTAAGGGTGTTAGTGAGAATGTATATTTAGGAAAACCTTGAATTTCATCCTTATCTTCAAGCACAATGGTTCTCTTGTTGAGCTTTACCATATAAGGATTGTCAACAACTCTGAATCCCAGTTTAGCTCGTTCAATTGTTATTTTGGATATGTATACAATCTTTTTTTCTTGTAGATGTGGCTTTAAGACATCAATTGCATCTGGTGGAATCTCTGCATATATTGAATTTCCCTGTATAAAGAAATAATTATGGATTATTTAATGATTTGTATGTAAAGTAAATATGTATAAGAAATATTTGCATTGTGTCAACCAGGACTGATTATAAAAACCTTTTGATCGATGAGAACAAGGTCAAGGTGTTTGATGTCATTCTGTTCATTTGTGCCTCTAAACTCCCACATTCTAGATATTCGCACATGTAAAGCATAATTTAACTTTCCTGGACGTAGTTGTGATATTGGAGTAATTTCCATCTGCAATAGTACAATGAAGGTTCATAAGAATATAGAAAATAGATTTAGGTTCATAAGAAGTTAATTTTAGTAATAAAGTTATTATACATTCATTCCAATTTGCATGGATATTAAATGCATACGTGCAATGAAGTCATGATATATAATAAAGGGCACCAAAAGTTTTTTCTACGAGTGTGTTTTCTTTATTTTAATATAGAGGAAAATTTGATCAAAATATAGAAAAAGAATATAACGGTAGGATTTATAAAAATAGAATAGTGAAAAAGATTGAAGCGTATTAAGGATATGTAATTTCTTATAGTTTGATCATTTCAAGTACTTCTTTGTAAACAATATTTTTTAGTTTTAGTTCCACATGATCCATCCGGATTTTCTATCAATATTTTTAATCCCTTTCTATCTTTGACTCTTGATATTGCAACATATAATTGTCCATGTGTGAATACTGGTTTCTTTAAATAAACACCAACATTGGATAAACTTTGTCCTTGGCTTTTATTTATAGTCATTGAATAACATACCTTTATTGGAAATTGTCGTCTACATAATGTGAAAGGCCAATGAGAACCGTGTGTTGTTAAATTAATTCTAGGTATATATGTTTTCTCTCCAGTATGTGTTCCTGTAATTATAATAGCCTCAATAACATTTTGTCCTAGTTTTGTTACTATTAGTCTTGTGCCATTACATAAACCAAGGCTTTGGTTCAGATTTCTTAAAAGCATTATCGGTACACCCTCTTTGAGTTTTAGGTTATGAGTTGGAAAGTTATTTGCATTTAAGCTATTGAGATATTCTATTGGATAAAGTACATCAACATCATTACATGTATCTGTGTAATTCGATATGCTATCAGCACTAAAATATTCGATTTGCAAACTCGGTATTAAGCTAATTATATAATCATTTATTTGATCAACTATTTCATTTGTTGTTGCAAGAATAGCTCTGTCTTTAAGATATTCTGGATTGTTGTATTTGTCTTCGAAACATGGGTATGTTGACTGAACTAATGATTTTATTTTATTGTCTGTTGTAGTAATCAACAAATTAGATGGTATTTCAACTATAGTGCAATCTTCGTCGTCATCATCTATATCGGTTTCTGATATGCTAGAGCTCCCATTTCCAACATTTAATATCCAATTATTAAAATCAATTGATTCATTATTTTCTGAATCAGTACATTGTAGTTTTTTTAAGCGCATATTCTCATGTAAAGATAATATTTTTATATGATTCTAGAGATATGACCTTAATATTGAGGCATTTATGATTTGTGATTTAGAAGCATTTTCTATAACTGGTAATATTTGTTTTGGGTCACCTCCAAGAACAACAACTTTTCCACCAAAAGGGATATCTAATAGTTTAGATTGTTTTTCAGATAATATATCTTTTAGTGTTCTATCTAGTGCTTCAAAGCATTGTCTATTAGTCATCAATGCTTCGTCCCATATAATAAGATCAGTATGTGTTAGTAGTTGTGCTAATTTTGTGCCTCGTTTTATTTCACAAACTGATAGTTCATCAATATCTATTGGAATCTTAAATCTAGAATGTGTTGTACGTCCATTTGGAAGTAATAGTGAAGCTACTCCTGATGATGCAACTGTCAAAACTATTTTTCTTCGTGCTCTTAGAAACGATATAATACAGTTCCATAGAAATGTTTTGCCAGTTCCTCCATGACCGGATACAAAGAAAAAATTTGATTTTCCATTTACAACACTATTTATGATCTCATGGAAAGCATTTTTTTGATCAATATTCAATTGGGAATATAATTTGGTTGCTTCGATTTCTAAAGATTGTTGATCATAGTTTAATTCTTCTTGAATAAGTTGATTATTGTCATTTGGTGTATAGTTTGATGAGATTTCTGGAAGATTGTAAGTACATATACTAACTCCATTTTTTGCGAAAATATTTTGCAGTTCCTCTAATAGTTTTTCTTGCAATTCTGATTCCGTGGGCATGTAAATAATTGGTTCGTATTTACTAATTAATTTGTGATGAATGTCGTCAACCATTTTTTTCCAATATATTTCATAGAATTTTCTTTCATCTTGCAAGTCAGTGAATAGTAATATAGTTGTAAAGAGGTATCGTAATTGTAAAGCTGTAGCCCAATGTGTAGCTTCATCAAAAGTTTTATACCATTCATTGTCCTCTTTTAGTAAACCACGTGCTGCACATGTTTCTTTAAAAGTATGATATATTATCCCATTGAATGTTTTTATATCCTCATAACTCGTTGCGCCTTTTATTATCATTAGTAGCATTCTAAGATAAAAACGCTCACCTTCTATAGGATTGACATAATACAGACGTCCAATTTTTAACCCTTGTTCTCTTTTGACCCATTTTTTCTTTGTTGTATTCCATGTCCAAAATTTTGGAAAGTCACAATATGTCACATTTCTAGCATTTTCATATAGATTGTTTGCCTCAAACCATTGAGTTAATTTTGTTGATTTATATTTAGGATCTTCTATTATGTTTTTTAATCTTGTATTCTTATGTAATTTTACTATATTCTGTAGAGGTAAATGTACTGGTAGTCTCTTGACTGGTGGCCAATGGTAGTGTATCTCAAAACCTAGCAATCTCCATATTGCGTCTAGTTCGCATATATATCTGCAGTCTAAATATTCCTTGATTTCATCAATATCTTTTTTCTCTTTATCAGTATTTTCATTGTCTCCCTTTTTTATATGTTCAAAGATAATGGTTGCTTTATCTGGTCCTTTGTTAACATATTTGCATAAGTATTTGAGCAATTTACTCTTATTTACATATTCTACATTTATATGTGCTTGATACTTCTTTATGAGATATAAATTATGTGGCACAACCCATCTATTATCTAAGTTATGATTGTCTCTACGTATGTATATATTAGTATCTCGTCTACGATATTGAGTGAAGCCATTATTGGTAAAATTGCTTTCATTCTGGAATTCTTTTGGATAATACTTTGAACATTTTCCTTTTCTCATGCACGGGCTACTTTCATTTTTTTCTCCACATGGTCCATGTATCATATGTTCAGTTATAAGCGTATATCCTAATGGATCTTCATATGGATTAGGTATTTCAGCTGATATCCATGTATCTATTATATCCGGTGTTATTTCATATTGTTTTTTATCTAGCCAAAGTAAAATGTGTACATGTGGTAATCCTCTTTTTTGAAATTCAATAGAATATAAAATTGCAAGTGTTTCACCGAATATTTTTTTTTGATTGTATATCTTTTAATAGCTCTTCTAGTTTCATGTGGAATACACGCACTATAGTATCAGCTCTATCACTAGCTTGTTCACCATGTAGAATAGACAATAATATTTCAGGCCATTTAGAATTACATGTGAATGTTATAAATAAATCAGGTGGTCCATATTCTCTACAAATTATTGCTATACCATCATGATAATTTTGTATAATGTATCTTCGTGATCCTACATGACTTGACGGTAATAAAATTCTCTTCCCAATTTGTTTTCCTTCACTAAGTCCTTTTCTACTGCATCAAATATACCTTGAAGATATTCAGCTCTTAACTTGTCTTGATTTCTAGATATATACATAAGTCTATCTTCATCTTCAATTGCACGAGCATCAACTATTGCTTGCTTTGATAATCTACCATAGCATAGATAAGGATTTGGCTGATTTGGTCTAAAATGCATATGATATTTATAGTATTCATGCGATGTTATTGTACATCTTTTTCTTTTGGCTATAAAACTGTTATTTGTTTCTTGATACTTTATTCCTAGTTGAAATCCTCTTTCTCCATATGGGAATAGTAAAGGATATTGTAGTGCCATATATGCTGGGTGAAATATACTTATATGTTGTAGTTCTTTATTTTTTGTACTAACAATTATGTCTCTTCTATATTTTTCTAGATTTAAGTCGCCAACTATAAGCATTGCTAATTCTTCTGTATGTGGTATTTCATATTGTATAGGATCGCCCTTGTTTGCTCCAACAATGCGGATGCTAATATCTATATTTTTGTGTTCTTCGAGTAGGTCACGTGCATGTCTAAATACTTTAACTAATGGATTATATTCATCGAGCATTTTTTAAGCTCTTCAACTATATAGGGATTTATATTATTACTTGTTTCACCCTCTTGTTTATTTAATGCTTGAATTCTATTTTCGATCTCATTTTTTGTATCAAAAATATATAGTTCTGCAAATTTAGGATCATTATTTTTTTGAGGAAGCAGGGAACCAATACGGTGGTGTATTTGTCCATTTATACAGAAAACATATGGTCCTTGACCATCGTTTATATTTTTATTAATCTTTGCACCCATAGATGTAAAAGAGAAAAGGCAATTATATTGTCGAATTTTTTGTAGAAATGTCTTGATAATGTGCTTTCTTTATTATTAATCAACATAGATAGAAACGGTGGTGGTTCTTTGTATGGTGGTATTTTTATTTTTCCATATTTACAACATTTAGAGTATAATATTTCTTTGTTTACTTTTGTATCTTTAAGATTGCGTTCATTAAACCAAAATATAGCATTACAATATTTACAAGTATATTCTGGCTTTCCTAGATACGACCTATCATTATATGTTGCTTTTAGATATTGTATATAATCAGATGGGAATGAGACCATTCCGTGAGTTGAATGTAAGTAAGGATGTACAACTATATCATCTAGGCAACATTTTTTTATTTGGTTTTCATTATTATTGGAATTTTGTTTTTCTCTTTTCCTTTTCCTTTTTTGAATTATTTCCAATCTTCTTAGTTTTTTTGTTTCTGGATCAGATTGGATATTTTTTGTATCTAGAATTGCATATTTACGCTTTCCCCGACCCATATTTATATATATATATATAATGTTTTGTATCTACATAGAGAAAAAAAGTATTTTAGTTGTGATTAAAAATAGAAGATTTTTTTATTTACTATGTAATTGTGTGTTAATGAAACATACCTTTGTGAAGTTCCTCCGATTGTCTATTTGCTTGAAGGTATCTAAGATTATCCTGCAATAAATTATTAGTCATGGAGGTAAGACTATGTATAGAATATTCAAAAGCAAGTAACATTTAAAATTAAAGAACACATTTCACTTCGTTTTAGCAGATTCAATTGTATTATAATTTTAAGGTTGCTGTAGAATGATAAGATACTAGAGGATTTAATTCATATATTTATGTATACTTATAAATACCTTATTTCAAAAGGCGCGTACTACATATTGGACAATCAAAATTCACATTAACATTTTAATATCAGAGTTGGTTTGAATACGTATAGAGTCCAAGTAAGGCCCTGTTTGGAAGCACACACATTTTAAGAAATTGGTTTATAGAAATTGAGATTGTTCCAAACATATCAGTTTACGACTCGGTTTATAGAAATTAGATTATCAATTTCTTAAAAAACTAAGAAGAATAATAGAGGATTTAATTCAAATATTTATGTATACTCATAAATACCTTATTTCAAAGGCGTATACTACACATTGGACAATCAAAATTCACATTAACATTTTAATATCAGAGTTGGTTTGAATACGTATGGAGTCCAAGCAAGGCCATATTTAGAAGCACCCATATTTTAAGAAATTGGTTTATAGACATCGAGATTGTTCCAATTATATCAGTTTACGACTCGGTTTATAGAAATTAGATTATCAATTTCTTAAAAACTAATAAGCTTGGCTCTCTTAACTAAAAGATAAAAACTGGTTTATTAAAACTGGGTTGACTACGACTGTAAGCTGTTGTCCATGTTATTTGTGTGTGCTTGGTTCATATAAATAAAAGATGACGACGAGGTGAAAAAATAGGAAAAGTCCTGTTTTTTATTTTATCATGAATAAAGAGCATCTGAAAAAGCAGTCTTCTAATATTACAAGTTTTGAACCACCTTAAATATATTTGTTCAAATTTATAATTTGTAAGTAGGAAATGGGACCAATGAACTTTTTACATCTTTGTTTCAAGTCTTTGTAGTATGGGACATTGTGTCCTTAATCAGACGAGTTGTTATATATGCATTGAATCCAAAAAAATGCATAAGTGCATCAAGCAGTTTGTAGAAATAGCAGCGCCTTGCATGGTCTATCTACAGGAGTTGCTCTTCTTTGTTTTATAATTCATTTACTTTCTAATCTGTTGATATTGATGTGAATATTTATTTGAGCATTTATCAGATGAGTTGTTATATATGCATTGAATCCAAAAAAATGCATAAGTGCATCAAGCAGCTTGTAGAAATAGCAGCGCCTTGCATGGTCCATCTACAGGAGTTGCTCTTCTTTGTTTTATAATTCATTTACTTTCTAATATGTTGATATTGATGTGAATATTTATTTGAGCATTTTATCGTAAGAACAGAATAAATCGTTGCAAGTAGAAAATAGAGAAGTTGGGAGAATTTTTTTATGTGGCAAGTTAGAAAGGCAGCAGCAATAGAGAGAGGCGAGGAGTATAGTTGTGGCTTGGGAGTTGAAGTGCTCGATTTGGGCCACCTCGTCCTCATCATAATCCTCATCCCCTACGGATGGTACATGTGCTCCAAACTCAACAACATTCCATATACTTTTGTGGAGTGAGGTTAGATGAAATTTCATTAAATCACTCCACCTAGCATAATCTTCACCGTCAAAGGTTGGCGGTTTGCCTAATGGAACGGAAAGTAATGGAGTATGTCTAGAAGTGCGAGGGTAGTGTAAGAGGATCTTACTAAACTTCTTGCGCTCATGGCGCTTAGAAGTAATGGATGGCGCGTCGGAGCCGGAGGTGGAAGGTGATGAAGTGTCGGTCTCGTAGTAGACCACCTTCCTCATCTTCTTTTTCTTGTCGCCACTCCGATGCGACTTGTGGTAAGAGGTTTTCTTCTCCTTCCCCTTCCCTTTGTTGCGGGACTCTTCCGATGTAGCCTTCCCGTGGCTTGTAGTGGGCTTGTCGCCGGTCTCCATCTCCTTCTTGGCGTGATCTCCCGACATCACTTCGAGCGGTTAGGCTCTAATGAAGCACCGGGCTTTGATACCAATTGAAAGTCGCCTAGAGGGGGGGTGAATAGGGCGAAACTGAAATTTACAAAGTTAATCACAACAAGCCGGGTTAGCGTTAGAAATATAATCGAGTCCGCGAGAGAGGGTGGAAAACAAATCGCAAGCAAATAAGAAGTGTGACACGCGGATTTGTTTTACCGAGGTTCGGTTCTCGCAAACCTACTCCCCGTTGAGGAGGCCACAAAGGCCGGGTCTTTTTCAACCCCTTCCCTCTCTCAAACGGTCCCTCGGACCGAGTGAGCTTTCTCTTCTCAAATCAACCGGGAACAAAACTTCCCCGCAAGGACCACCACATAATTGGTGTCTCTTGCCTCGGTTATAAGTGAGTATTGATCTCAAGAAAGAATGAGAAAGAAGAAAGCAATCCAAGCGCAAGAGCTCAAAAGAACACAACAAATCTCTCTCACTTAACACTAAAGCTTTTGTGGGATTGGAAGAGGATTTGATCACTTGGGTGTGTCTTGTATTGAATGCCTAGCTCTTGTAAGTAGTTGGAAGGTGGAAAACTTGGATGACTTGAATGTGGGGTGGTTGGGGGTATTTATAACCCCAACCACCAAACTAGCCGTTTGGTGGAGGCTGTCTGTCGCATGGTGCACCAGACAGTCCGGTGCACACCGGACAGTGTCCGATGCGCCAGCCACGTCACCAGGCCGTTGGGTTCCGACCGTTGGAGCTCTGACTGCTGGGCCCGCCTGGATGTCCGGTGGCACACCGGACATGTACTGTAGAGTGTCCGGTGTGCCACTTCGCGCGTGCCTGACTTCTGCGCGCTCTGGCGCGCATTAATTGCTTCTGCAGGTGACCGTTGGCGCGAAGTAGCCGTTGCTCCGCTGGCTCACCGGACAGTCCGGTGTGCACCGGACATGTCCGGTGAATTATAGCGGAGCGGATTCCCGAAGTTTGCGAGTTCAGAGTCGCTCTTCCTTGGAGCACCGGACAGTCCGGTGAATTATAGCGGAGCGCTTCTGAGTTTTCCTGAAGGTGAAGAGTTTGGCTTGGAGTTCCCTGGTGCACCGGACACTGTTCGGTGGCACACCGGACAGTCCGGTGCTCCAGACCAAGGCAGCCTTTGGTTATCCCTTGCTCTCTATGTTGAACCTTTTTCTTGGTCTTTTTATTGGCTAAGTGTGAACCTTTGACACCTGTATAACTTATAGACTAGAGCAAACTAGTCAGTCCAATTATTTGTGTTAGTCAATTCAACCACCAAAATTAATTAGGAAAATAGGTGTAAGCCTAATTCCCTTTCAAATTGCACAGAGGGAAATAGGTGTATAACTTTTTGTATGTGTTGTCTTGAGTATAAATTTGGTATTCGGTTTTTACCGAAAACCGAAGTAAAAAACCGAAACCGAATTTCTCGGTTTTTCATTTTCACGAAAACCGATCGGTTTCTAATGTCTAGAAAACCGAAGTTTTTTTAAAACTGAAAAACCCAAACTGAAGTTTAAAAAAACGAATGCCATCCCTATTTGGCTAATTATTAACCTTCCTCTAACGAGCTGAAACTCTACCACAGAGGATCCATCTAACCATGGGATTTTTTAAAAGAAAGATATACTAATTTCTAGTGCATTACAACGAGATGAAGCAAAGTCTTAAAACAAACATCTCTCGCCCTCTGTTCCATATAGAACATGCAGCCCAGCAAAATGAGATAGCCTAAAGCCAGGCACACTCTAGTGAATATCGATCCTTGAACCAGACCGCCACCCATATGCGTGGAAAAAACACTGTGATCAAATAAGTCAAGTGAAGTGGTGCCTCCATATCAAGTTGTGTGATAAAGTTGCGTGAGCTGGTGATGGAGGGTGTAGGTGTTAAATCTAGCCTACTATTGGATCATGCTAGTGAATTGTAATGTGCTTGGTTGTAGCCTTTTGACAAACTGGACAATGTATTGTATACTTGATCGATCTTAATATCACTTAAAAGCTTCCGCTTGTGGTCGATTTAGTTTGGAGGGATGTCAAGTTCACTCTTTGTTTATTTAGAACATTGGCTTCTTTCATTTCAGTATTGATTCATTTTCTATTGAAGCCTCATGGCTTACTGAATCATGCAGATAGTTTTAATGCAGCTCAACCTCAGTTACTGGGTTGAAAGATAATGAGAACCAGATAACCAGGGGAAAAGTTATTTGAGACCACAATTGATTCATATTGATTCTTTGATGTTCAGGAGCTCAATCGCTCGACTGGAGTTAGTTGAACATGTGATTTGGTCAAGCTACAGTAAGCATATGTCGTTGTCCCAATGTTCTCACCTTTACATTGCACATATACACCATTCCTATATGACAGGTTAAATACACAACTGACAAAGCAATATATTATTGTAGTTTTACATCTTATTATCCGTGTAGGTGTATAAGTCGTTTTCTTCATGCAGGTTGTTTGGGATAAGGATCTAGTTGAGGATTCCCCCTTGGCCTGCTAGTTGCGCTTGGATCCATGCCAATTTTTAGTTCATTTTACTTATAGATAAATCATTTGTTAGAAATACTGCCCGATTTGTTCTGAACAATAAAAAAGGCTTTTTTTTTAATGAATGGCCATTTGAGCACTTGTTGATATTTTTTTAGGCCTAGGCATTGGAGTACATTGGTCTTGCCCCCACAATGCATTGAGAGAAGGTCTTGTAGAGGGTGAGAAGTAAGTCTGATTTTTTTTAACCAAAGCAGAATCGGCACGTACTTCTTTCTTGCTCGGAAGTCTCTTTCAGAATAAGTTCTTGGAGAATGTTTCAGGTAGCAGATAATTTTGTGAGGTTTCCAAAATCCTTATGTTTTCTAGTTCCGCGTGGCCAGCCACTCGGTTGCAGTCTTGTGGATTCATACAGAGCAACGAGGCATTTTGAACAAACCAGTGGTGGTGGGGCTGCAATCAAGAAAAATCGGTCCTTCTCTGTAGGAACATAAATACGGAAAAATGGTGATCGTTAAGCTTTTTGTTTGTTCAGTTTGTTAGTTGTGCTGTTTTGGATTGACAACCAAGTCGAATTGCTTCTCGTGCATGTTATTCGTAGTTGTTTTTTCGAGACTATGTCAATGTCCAGAAAAAACCATCTACCAAGGATAGAATGAATAAAATAATGGCATCCGGATGAACAAACAAGTTCATAAAATAAAGCATATAACAATCAATCTATCATAAGTTCATAACTGTCGGTTAGTACGCGTATAGTAATACGTTAGACAATCTTCTTCTAGATCAGATCATTGAGCCATCTTTGCTGTAGCAGAAACTGAAGCAGCAGAGTCCGTGTCTTTAGTGAACCACGGGCTTCGGAGCGCGACCGACGCCGACGGCCTCTTGTCGGCGTCGCAGGAGAGGAGCCGCTGCAGGAGGCCGAATCCATCCGCGGACAGGAGCTTCTTGGGAAAGAGCTTCGGCAGCATGCTGGGGTGGCGGACGGGCGGCAGGGGCACCATGGCGGCGAGCGGGAGGGACTTGAATGCCGGCCACGTCGTCCGCTCCGACACGCCGAGCACGCCGAATATCAAGCTGAGCACCTCCATGTCGTCCTCCCCGTCGAAGAGCGGCTTCCCGGTGAGGAGCTCCGCCATGACGCAGCCGAGGGACCACATGTCCACCATCGCGTCGTAGTCGGGCTTCCCCAGGAGCATCTCCGGCGCCATGTACCGGACCGTGCCGGCCTGCCCGTACGCCGGCTTGGTGATCGAGGCGGCGAGCCCGAGGTCGCATATCTTGACGGAGACGGGCTCGCGGTCATCGGCGCCGGCGCCGGAGCCGGAGCCGACAAGGATGTTCCCGGGCTTTATGTCCCGGTGCATGATCCGGCGCGCGTGCATGTGCTTGGCCCCGGCCAGGAGCTGCCGCATGATGAGCCGCACTTGCTGCTCCGTGAACGGGCGGCCGGCGCGGTAGCGGCTTCCGTTGAGTACGTCGTGGAGGTTGGGACCGACGCACTCCATCACGAGCGCGATCTCGGCCGTAGCGGGGCTGATGGCGATCGCGTGCAGGCCGACCAGGGACGGGTGGCCGCGGCAGGCCGCGAGGAGCTCGGCCTCCTGCAGCGTCTTGGAGGCGACGGCGTTCGCGCTAGCTTTGGCCCCCGCCTCCGCCTCCGCCCCAGCACCAGCTGGCGCGCGGAGTGTCTTCACGGCGACGGCCTGACCCGTGGCGCGGTGCCGCGCCTCGACGACGGCGCCGAAGCTGCCCTCCCCGAGCACCCGGGTCGTCTCGTAGTCCGCTGTCGTCCAGAGACGGCGCCGCTTGCACCACCCCGCCCCCGCGCCGGAGGAGTCGTCGTCGTCGCGGTCGAGCAAGAAGCTGATGGCAGCAACGCGCTTGGCGAGCATCGCAAACCGGTGGCGAGGATCGCAGCAGAATGACGGGCGGGCGGGTGGTGATGGATCGGAGGCAAGCGTGGCGGCGTAGGGGACGAGAAGTCAGATAGCTAGCGGTGCTGGAGGCGAAATGGATGAGGTTTGGATCCAGGACAGGACGAATATATAGAGCAACAACCGTGGGCCGTGGCTGTGTTTGGACTTTGGAGACGCGGAAAGCGGAAAGCGTCCGGAGCGGATTGCATGCATAACAACTTCTACAGACATGTACAACGCTCTCTCTCTTTCACGCGTGGGGAGGGAGAGGGAGGGTAGTATTTTGGATATTCACCTTGAAAAAATCAATATGTTTCATCCATATCCACCGCCGGCGAAACCCCGTCACATTTTCTGTTCCTTGCCTCGCCGCTGCTGTGAGCGCACCACCACCGGCCGTCAACTCACCCCATCAGATTGCCATCGCAATGGACCGCGGCCGTTCCTGCTATGGTAAGGTTATTACACACCCTATGATTTATTTTGGTTTTTTTCCTAAAATCTAAGAGATGATAATGCTCCTTCCACTCTAGAAAGAATATTTTTCTAACGCCAAATGTTTGTCTTCTTACTTTTTTTGTTCTCTTAATAATAATAATAATAATAATAATAATAATAATAATAATAATAATAATAATAATAATAATAATAATAATAATAATAATAATAATAATAATAATAATAATAATAATAATAATAACAACAACAACAAGAACAACAACAACTAGTCTACTTTCACGTGGATGTCCGTATATTACTTGAAATGATACAAAATAACACCACATTAATTCTCTTATGGAGAGGATATTTTCAACCAAATAAATCGTTCACGATCGGACTAAGATATTTAATAATAGATATTGTTACCTTCATTTATATAGGCCGTTTTTTAGTTACAATAATGTAACATTGAGATAAATCATTTTTATAGATTTGATTAAATTCTAGAACACTTTGTTTAGATGGAACTAGAATTTTATCTCTCTTTTTTGGACGGGGGCAAGTCCTACGACAGGTTTCCGGAGCTAGAAGAGCCGGCTGTTTCCGTCCGACCGACCAATCGTGTCAGTCATCCCTATTCTCTAACTACCTGAAACTCTACCGTAAAGGATCCATCTGACCAATGCATTGGGCAGTTTTCGACCCACCGCGCGGGCTTGGAAACTTACGAGCAATGGAGCTCTTTTTGCTGAACTGATTCTGAGATAAGGTACTAACCAGCATCATCTGCGCTGTGTTTCTGACACGGATATCTAGGGCTACAACTGCATATTTACAATCAGTTTTGAATCAAGAAACTGACGACGTCGCTATAGAAAATATACGAATCGCCTGCCTCAAAATAAACGGCCGCTCTAGCACCCCCGCCACCCTAGCGCTCCTCCGAAGTGAATTTGTTCCAAGCATCCTGCAAAACAGGTGGCAGCAGGTGAGCAGAGATCCAACTTCCAAATAACCAGAGCATTCAATGTGGACAGAGCACATACCTTAAGAAGATCAAAAACCTTCTCACATATGTATTTCTGTCTGATCGTAGCGCCCCTCTGCTGTAGTTTATCTGGATGGACACATAGGGTTGCCTTCCTGTAAGCTTTCTTCACAGCAACCGCTGTAATGAGATCTGTTAGTGGCACCGGTTGCCAGCCACTATCGGCACCAAGAATCTGCCAGGGGAAACAGAGCGACACGTGATAACCTTTTCCATGTTCTATGTTACGGGTTTAAGGATGCATGAAATTTAGCTGCTTACATATTGCAATGTGGATAGCAGGGCCCTCAGATTTCCTTCCTTTCCATTTGACCATCTCTTGATCTCAGGATCCAGGAATTCAGACAGCCTCTGAAATACATAAACACCAATGCTATGAATAAATGCAGGTACAGAGAGAATGTTCTTTGTGTGTAAATGTCTTACATGTTTCTCTGCTTGCTCTCTTTGAGCCAGCAGGTCCCGCGTGTTCTTCTCGGCAAGAGCTTTTGTCTGAAAATAGGGAATGTGCGTGTCACCAAACTATCGACAAACATAAGGAAAGAAAAATGAAATAAACCCCACAGAGGAGTATCAGCTATACCACACGCTCAGCTGTGCGTTGATGCCTCTCTAATCTTGCTTTATGTCTTAAAGCGGACTCAACCTCAACCATTGCTGCCAACAAATATCAAAGAGTAGAAAATTAGATTAGTAACAACCAAATACTTTTTTTTTACAAAATGCATGCAAGGTTTCCTCAGAAAACATGAATTACAATAAAGTCTTCTGAATATATTAAGTACCTCTGTTGCTGGAATCTGGGTTTCGGATGAAATTACTAGAAGTTGCCCTATGAAACTGTGACTCCTGTCGAATATCCTGCATCCAGAAACCAAATTTATATCTAGTCAGCATTTTCTCTGAAAAGGGAAGAGAAAAAGGAAAGAAGGTTGCATAGTAGAGTCTGAATTTCAAACTGCATCACTCAATGTACCATACCAATGAAACAAACCTACCTGATTGGTGGACTTAAAACTCTCCTTGAAAGAGGATTTGTATCGTTCCCTCCGCTCTCTTGCCTCTGCAAGAGCCTTCTCAGCCTTTGCCTTTTCTATTGCCCGCTCCCGAGCTTCAGCAGTTGCTCGCTCGACTGCCGCACGTTCTGCTTTTATCCTAGCTTCTCTAGTAGCCCTTTCAGCAGCTGGTTCGACACTTGCTCTATCTTCTTTCTCTCGGGCCTCTGCAGATGCCCGCTGCCGTGCAGCATTAATTCTTTCCAAAGCCATTTTTTCTGCCTTTTCACGAGCTTCGGCAAATGCTCTCTCATGTGCTTCTCTTGTCGCTCTTTCAACAGCAAGTCTATCCTTTTTACGCTCCCTCTCCCTTTCCGCCTCTTCTAATCTTCTTCTTTCCTTCTCTTCAGCAAGTTCTCTCTCTTTCTTCAATTTATGTCTTTCCTTCTCTTCAGCAAGTTCTTTTTCTTTCTCCAATTTACTTCTTTCCTTCTCTTCGGCATGTTCTTTTTCTTTCTCCATTTTTCTTCTTTCCTTCTCTTCGGCAAGTTCTCTTTCTTTCTCAAATTTCCTTCTTTCCTTCTCTTCGGCAAGTTCTCTTTCTTTCTCCAATTTCCTTCTTTCCTTCTCTTCAACTTCTCTTTCTTTCTCCAATCTCCTTTCACTTTCGTTTTCCTCCTGTACTCTTTGAGAAGACCCTTTGTCCTTTTCACATGCACTATCTGCTGTTGTCATGTTCTCCCTCTCTTTGGTCCTCTGAACTCCATGTACCTCTTTTTTCCGTGTCACAGTAGGAACTGTTGTGGGAGCTTCAGCAGATTTAGTTACACCACACATCGTCTCCAAGGGAGATGATGCATGCTCTGCCTTTGATATCCTTGTTGTAGTGTCTTTTTCTTCCATTATGATTGCGTTGCCATGATCTTCACATGTAGACCTTTCTGTTGATAATTCTCTTCCTCCTCTGTTGGAAACATCCCCGATTTCTTCAAGACCAGGAACACCCCCAGATGTCTGAAAAGCAGCAGTACCATCTTTTTGCATTGAGTGCTGCATGCGGGTATACATTTCTGAAGACAAAACCTGCTCATCTTTCAAATTAACAAATGTTCTGGCAGTGCTATCAATTGTAGTTTTGATAACAACTTCATCGCCTGAAAATGATTCAGACCTAACCTCGTCACAAGATGTATAACACATGTTATCTACATCACTTTTTCCTCTGTTGGTGCTGTCAGATGAATTCTGGTCTTCCTGGTTACAATGAGCACATCCTTCTTCAGTATCTGTACACACACTATTTTCTAACAAGGTTTCATCTACTTCTTTGCCATTAATATCACAAAGATGTACATCTGTTCCTTCTTCCATATTCTCCTCTTCACCATGTCCTAATGACCCATGCATTTCTTGATCCAGATCTCTTTTAATCAACTTGCTAGCTACCTCAAATACATTAGGCATGTTTGATTCTTCTGGGTCTGCAAAGTCATCATTTTGTAGAATAACATCATTCAAATCTTTAGGACAATCACCATCCAGATCCACAATTGTTACTTCGGGGTGTGTACACGGACCAAGTTTCTCCTCATTTTTGACTTTCTGTACTTCCTCAGAGATTACATTCATCTTAGCACCTTTGTTATGGAAGTGTGGTCGCAGCAAGAGTGATCCATCAATAAAGCTGAATTTTTCTCTTCCATAATTTTCAGCTTCCTGCCCTTTTCCATTAGGTCCCCTCATGAAAGCATCACATACATCAGATTCTTTAAGTTCTTCTAAAATGAATGATTTAATGTTACTTCCCTGGGAAATAGCAACATCAGATACATCTGAGGATTCCTGTAGCTTTTCATTACTACGAGAAGTGTGTTGCATCCCACCATCGCAAGATACTTCTGATACCAGTTTACTGGTTGTGTCCTCTTGTGATGTTCCTGCTAATGGACTTAAGTTTGGACTAATATTACCATGGTCTCCAAGATCGCTGGCATTTACTGATGAGCGAGCCTCCGGAAATGAACCTGACACATCCTTGAAGACATCCAGCTTTGTGGAGGCTCCACTCATAGAAGGAAGCTCAAAGCACTTATCAGTACCATGGCTTTCCTTAGCATTTTTCAGTGTTACAAGTCCCTCACCAATTGAGTTGTGAGTCTTTTGGTGTGCCTTATTTTCTGTAGAAGATTCTAAAATCACAGACACACTATCTTTGTCCACGGGAGCTGTCTTGTTCTCTCTCAGATTTACAGGTTTCACCCCCACACTCCTGCCATCATTAACCTCCCATAGTTTTTCATACCTGTCCAAGTCAGAGCCTGCTGCATTGAATTCAATTTCATTGTGATCATTGATGACACTAGTAATAGGATTCATTTGCTCACATTTATCACCTCCCTCTGTGGCTTCATCATTTTTGCATTTCTGATCATCTCGGGTTAGCTCAAAAAAGTCATTACCTGACTTCCAGTTGCCTAGTTTTTGTAGTTTACTGGAAGTTTGACAGGATTCAGTGCAGTGTTGCACCATATGCTCAGGCTTCTCCAATGGAAGTACCTTTTTTCCATTGTCATCAAAATGATCTAATCTGACTGCAGTCAGCTTTTTGTGCTTGTCAGACAAAGAATCGTCAGGGTTCTTTTCTTCTTCCGATGACTTTTTCACCCATAGTTTTTGTTCAGAAGTATCGGCCTCTACAGAAATAGGAGACTTGATTTCTGTAGACCTTGTGCTTTTAAGATGACTTGGCTTCTTCCGCAATTTAAAACTGTCACCTTTTCCCTCTAACAATGCTTTTGCAGCCTTTAACCTAGCTTCAGCAAAATTCATTGCCTCCTTCATAGCTGCTGATGCAGAAGTTGGATTGGCATCAACTTTCTTGTCAGTGTGAGACATGTTGCTACTTGAAGTGATATGTGCAGAAGTTGGAGAGCAATTGTCGTCTACAATCCTGACGTCTTCTTTAGCTGCACTCTCTTTCTTGTTGAGCAGTTTAGGTTGTTGCTTCAATGGTTGTTGTACTTTGATTGATTGTGTCTGTGTATCACTGTCAGATACCTGAAGAAATGCATAATCAGGAGGCGTTACAGTACTACGTGTTGAATGACTATCAGAGTTCTTGTGATTTTCGTTTGCAGATATACTTCCAGAAATAGGTGTCCATGATTGACTTTGCTGCTTCTGATCAACTGCAAAATCACTCTCAGCACTCTGCACACTCGTGTTAGCAGGGCTTGGTTTCTTATTACTATCATCATTGGCCATTGTTCCATAATCAATTCTTGAAACATGATTGGTTGCTGGACCATGTAATGAATTGCGAGAATCAATCACAAAGTCCACCGAAGGTTTAACTGTGCAGGTCATCATCTCAATTAGATCATCAGGTCTCCTCTCAGCAGTCTTGTTATATGACATCACAAACTGCGGACTTTCTGTGTCTGTAGAGAAGGATATTGGAGAAAACTTATGGTCTTTAAAATGCTGATGATGATCCAGATTTTGATAGTGTTGAGGAAGTATAGAAGGCTCATCCTCCAGCTGGCTGGATTCTTTTCTAAACGATGATCTGTTAATACAAAAAAATAATGGTAAACCATCTCACAGATAGTAAACACACACACTTTTAACTGCCAAAGCAGTTTCAAGGGGGGACAAACATGAATAAAAAAAGCAGAACAATCGTGTTACACTAATCATGATGCTGATAAACATAATGCAGATTGTAAAATCAAAATTGACTGTTTTTGCTGGAATCGCATTTTGCTGCATGGTATTTTCACTTAGATGCGCTTCATAAGACAATAAATGCAAATATTTGATGGCAATTACTGGCAGTAGATATTACAAATATAGCATATTGACATCACTCACGACCTTTATCAGCATCCTTTCAGAATGATTAAATGAATGCTGCAGCACACAACACTACAAGATGTACATACGTTACAACACCCCATCCCACCAAGTAACGCCTCTACTCATTATGGACAAGGAAATTGACCCCGTTCATGTCTCCTATCTCACCTCCCATGGTGGTTTTCAGGCCCTTTTGTTTATTCTCTAGATTATATAATCCAGCTTAAATAAGTTGAGAGTTAAACAAACAACACAGATTATTGGGTGGGTTATGTAATCTAGATGCCTAGATTATAATAATCCATAAGCAGGTCAATAGGTGCTTATATTAGTTATACATATAATCCATAAGCTGGATTATACAATCCAGAAAGGAAACAAACAGGGCCTCATTCTCCTTGAATGTCAATGGCCAGCTAGCCTCACCAGCTTATCAAATGTAGCTTGTTGGCCAGCAAGGTCATAGTGCACCCATGTTTAATGCACCCATTCCCTAGCAGTACAACACATCAACCGGCCATGATTTGTCCACCTCCTGCACTGACCTGTCTGGTTTACCCAACTACCACGTCCTCTTCAGATCCACATGTTCCGATTGTTGTGTGGCACTGGCACCGGCTTCTTCATCAGGAGGAAGCAGGAATTTCTAGTTCCTTGCTTCTACAGTTCTACTACAGTCACTGGTAGATCTTTCACCAAATGATGGAGGACACCAACTCATTTGGTGCTATAAGGTGTGGTGGGCCTATGATTAAAAAAATCTTCGCCAATGGCTACATGGAATCTATTAGGGAAGATTGGTTACAACTGAATGAGACAGGAAAACTGTTCACATGGGCGAAAAACACAAATCAAGGGATGTCCATTTCTGTGCGTGCCACTAACCATAGAAGAACATACAATATATGAGCTTCCATCACCAAAGTCAACATCATGCTTGATTTTAAAAAGCATTAAAGATTATTTTATCTGTACCAAGCTTGCTCAAGGAAAACCGTACCAATCCTATGAATTTCGTCCACGGCAAATGTTGAATACTTGTTATCAAGTCATCCAACTCTTCTTCAATGCTCAACTTTTTTAAATCCATGGAAATAGACAGTGGTTGTAATGTCCGCCGTATGAGGATCTCCACGATGTGATTACAACATTACACATAAATCTTAATTCGAACAATATATATTCACATGAAAAAATAAACAAAAGCCCGCAAACAGCGAATCCTTAGTAGAGACCCTCAAATGCCATAGAAGCACAAAGGGGGGGAGGGGGCAAATGGCAATACCAGCACCACCTGGTGACACCATTTCACGCTGAGCCGAATAATGAGTGAGTAGAAAAGGCTCTGCTTTTCTCTCTCAAAGAAGGGAGACACCTTTACGAACCAGAAAATGGAAAACTGTCCCAGTAACGCTTAATGCTGCATAAACAGCTTCTCCGACGCTAACACCACTCTGGACGCAGAGCAAAGCGGCGTAAAAAGGAGGATCGGAAGAGGCACCTTTACAACGAGAAGAACGGTAGATGTGCAATGTTAAAAGCCCGCAAATCCCCCCTCTCACCCACCTAACCAATCATCCCACCAACAGACTAGGACGTGACACGGTCGCATTTCCGAATGGAGGAAGCAAATCGTGAACCCCACTCATCGCCGTTTTCCGAATCAACGTCTGCAAACGAAGAACGCGCAGACCGGGGAAGCAGTAAGGGCCGCCCGCGCTGTTCACCCAGCCGGAAACACACACACACTGACACACATAGAGGGAGAGAGGCAGGCGACGACTGTCGGAGAGGGTCAGAGGGCGGGAGGGAGGGCGTGCAGCACAGCGCAGACCTGGTGGAGCTCCCGCTGGACGAGGCGATCTCCGGGTCCGTCTCCCCTGCGGCGTCGGGAACGGGCTCCGGCTGCGGCTCGCCGAAGAGGTCCTCGTACGGCAGCGCAAAGTCGGCGAAGTCGAAGCGGCCGAAGATCTCCCCGTAGTCCCCCTTCCCGCGGCAGGCGAAGAAGCCCTCGGCGGCGGCGAGCGAAGGCGCGGGCGGCAGGTCTAGGTACGGGATGGAGCAGGTCGCCGCGACGCCGCCGAACACCTCGGCGTAGTCCAGCGGCGCGGCCCCGAACGGCGCTGCGAAGCGCGGCGGGCCGCCGAACACGTCCCCGTACGCCGCCCGCGCCGCCGCCGCTCCTCCTCCTCCCACGCCACCAACGCCCACCGCTCCCGCCGCCGCTGCCTTCCGGTGGTGCCTCCTCTCCCTACGCGCCGCGTCCATGGCCGCGCCACGCGCGAGCGCGCTAGGGCTTTCTCACCGCCCCGCTCCCTACACCCTGGTCCACCCTCTGTGCACAGGGTTTTGGGGGGGCGAAGGAGGAGAGGAATGGAGGGGGGAGCGGGAGGGGAGGCGAGAGCGAGGTTGGGGGAGTGGGACTGTGGGAGGCGAAGCGGAGGCCAAGCGCAGGGACAGGGGCGAGCAGGCAGGCGGGCAGGGCTTTACTCGGGAGTTGCGGTGTTTGGGACGGTGTCCGTCCGTGTTTTACCATTAAAAAAACTGCCGCGCCTGGGTCGCCCCGTCCTTGTGTGTGGGGACCATGGCAAATTGGCATGGGCACCACGGCCCGCGGTGTGGAAGGGCTGCGGCCCTCGGTGGCGTTGGCTGTTTTTTTGCGTTGCGGCCGCGCGGAAAAGCGTTGTCTCGCTCCCATTCCGTCCCGTCCCATCCGGCCGTCCCAGGGGAGGAGGACGCGGGCGGAACCGCGTTGGCGCGGGTCCCTATCCCTGTCGCTTCCTGCCTGATGCCAGCTACGGCGGGCGCGCGAAGCCTTCGGGCGTTGGCCGTTGGATTGGAATTGGACGAAAGACGGCGGCGGCTTCGTGTTTTTTTCACCGTGCCTAGGCTTTGTCGCAAGCTCCTGCAGAAAACCCACTACTAGATAAGCAAATTACTGATCAAATGAAATCTGCTAGCACACTAAGGAAAGTTTGAAAGCACCATGATTTCTAGGAAACTGGTTTCTGTCTCCTGGATCGTGTTTTAGGAGAGCTGCTGGAAACAGGATCGTGTTCTCTCAAGTTCCTCCAAAGGGCTCATCCTACGTGTGATTTGGAGGTCCTCACGCCGAGAGCAGGACAAGTCCCCGTGGCCCGTGGAAGTGGACGGAGCTCACAGTGCTCCTCCACCTGCACGGCGTACACGGTGGCGCTGCCGTGCCTGCCGTCAGAGACATCGGCCGACCATGGACACACGCATTGACACCCGGAGTGTCTCAGCGACTCAGCCTCAGCCTGAAGCCTCGGCGCGTGGACAGCGACGCCCGCGCGCTCCCTGTTCCAGCAGATGTCCTTCCCGGCGTCGCCATGCCCCACGTCCCGATCACGGCAGCTCCAATTCATGGCCATGAGCGGTCGATCGAGCGAGCCGAGGGGAACTGGCACGCGTGCTTGTGGTTTGTTCGCAGTCAGGCACGGCGTCTGTTTCGTGGTCGTTGAGTAGCTGACATTCGGACACGGACGAGAGCGAGAGGCACGCGCGTAGTCCTTGGACGCACTGCAGATAGGAGTAAAAGCCCCCCAACGGTTCTGTCTGTCAGCAGCACGCTCTCGGCTCTCGGATGAGAATGACAGACACTAATCCGTGCGTCTCATCATGGTTTGGACGACATTAGATAGACGGGACGGGCGCGAGGTTACTTGCACGCTAATGAACCTTGTTTGCGCCCTTGCGCGTGCGAGACATGGCAGACTCACTGACAGTGAAAGAAAGAAAGAAAGAAAGAAAGAAAGAAAGAAAGAAAGAAAGAAAGAAAGAAAGAAAGAAAGAAAGAAAGAAAGAAAGAAAGAAAGAAAGAAAGAAACGGCTCGGGCAAGGAGGGACGATCCAGGGCGTGTTGGATGGTCGCCGGGAGCCTGCCGAGCACGCGCGCTGGCTCTGGCATGTACAGGCAGATCGATAGATGTACGTGGGCGGCCAGGCAGGGGCAGCCATCAGTGTGGTCGCTGGTCTCTGCTTCCCTTGGCATTGCCATGCCCCTCATTCCCAGTGAAACGAAATCACCCACGTCCGCGGCAGCCCTGGACGACGAACTGCATCGTCTGCATCATGAGAGTCCCCCCGCTTTTGCTGCATGGGGAATGGATTGTGGGCGGCGAACACGGCGAGTGGACGGCCTCATTCCGGCGTCCTCCGCGTGTTCCCTCCCTCGGCACGAATCATTGCCCTTCTTTCTTTCTTTCTTTCGTTCTTTCTTTCTTTTTTTTTTCTTTCTTTCGGCGTCCCTCCATTCCCCATCATTAGTTCCTCTTCCTCCCAGCCTACTCCGTCCCGTACGTACGTACGTACGCTCCTCCAATCCAATACACCAGCAAGCAGAGCTAGCAGTAACGGCTTCCTCGTCTCGTCTCCACGCGCATGGCAGACGACGACAGCGCACTGCACTGCTCTGCCTGACTGCTTGATTAGGCTCTGCTGAGAGAGAAGGGGCCTAATGGCGGCGTCTTTATCTGTTACTCGTCCAATCCGACCCAACCCTTGCTTTCAGAATTTAATGGCCTCAAACAGTCGTAGTCGCAGTCACGGGACTTATGGGCTGGACAGCGACGCTCATTTGCTGCATGGCCCCCCGCCGGCAACGACGTCGACGACGACGACAGGCCAGGTTCATATGGTCAGCACCAGTTGCTCGGTCTGCTAGTTGCTGATATTTCTTTAGCATTTCCATGGACCATGCGTCGTGCTGGCTGCACTCGCGTCGCTGTCCCTGCGGAGGCTTGGTGTTTGGGTGGTCTGGTTCCCAATTCGAGCATCTGCGATTAGAAAATCCGTGAGCCGCCAAGTCTGGTCTCGGTCTCGGATACTCCTTGTCCTTGGTCTGCAGCTGCTCATCAGCCCATGGCTGTTGCTGTTGGGTCAATATTTTACAGGGATTCAGTTCAGGCTCAGGAACTGAAAAACAAATGCTTTATCACCGGAGGGGGGTTTCTCTGGCTTCAGCTCTGACTGGTTGTCTGGCTTCTGGCTTCTAATCAATGGGATCTGTTTCGTCTTTGCTCTTGTTGGACGTGCCTACGTGATTACTCCGGTCATCAGTCCAATTATTGTTGCGATGGGGCGTGTTGGACCAGCCCATTCTTCTTCATTCATTCTCAATCTCTCCAGGTAACAAACGGGTGGAATGGAGCCAGATGTTCGCGACCTCTCTCTCTCTCTCTCTCTCTCTCTCTCTCTCTCGTCTTGATCTAGCTGTGGGGCTACAACACTACGAACAAGCTCACACAACAACCGTTGCCTTGTCTCTACTAACCACTGCTCCATGCATGCATATATGCTGTGGGCTTCTTGTGCGTGTCACACTGCGTGGAGTGGCGGAGAAGATCTAGCTAGCGGCAACTTGTGTCCATCTGTGAACAAAAATCTGCAGGCATGTGTGCCTGGTCCTGGTTGCCTTCAATCGCATGTCCATTCTCCAAACAATCAACTGACACACGACTAAGGCCTTGTTTGGTTTTGAAGGGGTTAAAGGGGATTGAAGCAAATTTAATCCAAAACCCTATTCAAGAATGAATAAATGGGATTAAATCCTCACAAATACCCTACGATCTATGAGAGCAAACAAACAAGCCCTAATAGGGCGTTTGATTCTCACCTCTTAAACTTTAGTTTAGTCTCTAAAATATTAAAGGGATGACTAAAATAAGTCTTTCAAATAGAATTTTTAAGAACTAAAATTTAATCCCTAAAATTTAGGAGAGTGATTAAAGTAACCAAACACACTCCCTTAAAGATGCATTCAGGTAATCAATATTGTTGGTTTCTCGGTTCTAAAATAGTTACCAGTAATTTATTTTAGTCAAACATTTTTTTCTTCTAATTTAGCTAGATTTATAGCAGGTGTACCTATATTTTTCACATATTTGATCAAATCTAAGAATTAATGAATCCTAAAAAAACAAAAACGACAACTATTTTTGAACAAAACAACCTGTGCCACCAAGTAAGCCGCATCAAATTACAATGCCCCCGTACTAATTCTTGAATGCATATGTCCCAGCCCCCACCCCGCCTCGTTCTGAATTTAAAATGTTTTATATGAAAGTAACTTTCCTGTGCTCAAAATAATAATAAAAAAGAAGGGTTAACAACTTAACATACAGGATGGCCACTTCAACACATACTCCTACCTGTATTTGGGCCCTTTTCGCCTGGCCGAATCGATAGACAGCTGAGCTGATGACAAGCAGGGACCAGGGAGGAAAAAGACGCTGATTTGATCGAAAGCTTAGGGTTCCTGACGCGCATCATACATATATTGCCACTTTGTTAATTGGAGGAATCCATGCCTTGGATGCAAAGAATGCGGAAAGAAAGGAGAACTGGGACGGCGTACAAGGGACCCCATTCATTCATCTGATCACGAATCAGGGTGAGATCGGCGGTTTCTTTTTTTTTTTTTTTGAAAAAGTACCCATATGATTCATATTTAAAATATAGTCATATATACTACTGCTACGTGCCGCTGTCTGCTACTGTGCTTGCTTTTGTGCATGCGATTCTGAACTTTGAAGTATACATATTATATTTTAACAAACTGTCGAGGACACTTTTGGAATGAGCAGAGTACAGTAGCCGTGGGCCCGTCCGTGGCCTTTTAGACGACAAGACATATGAATTCCGGGCTTTCCCTTTTCCTCATGCCGCAGCGCTACGGGTACACACTACGTAGCATGCTCTAGGTTTCGTTTAGCATTTTTTTAATAAAAAGGAACAAAAATATAAATCCTACGACAGCTACTGATTTATGGAGCATAAGAGTGAGCATACAAGCGTGATTTATGGACCATAAGAGTGAGCATACGTGCGTGATGAGAATGTCAGCATGGTCTAGGGATGACTATAGACGACACTGAGTATGACACGAGCATAGGTGTACATTTGGGTCGGGTCTGATGGGCCGGCCCGAAGCACGGAAAAAAAGCACGGCCCAGGCACGGCACGACACGAAATAATTTAGTGCCGGGCCGGCACGGCCCGATATATCGGGCCAGGTTTGGGCCAAGGTCACGGCCCATGGGCGGGCACGAGCACGGCCCGTTTAAGGCAGACACGAAATGACCCATATAAAGGCACGAAAAGGCTCATATATTTATTAAAATCACACTTCATTCCACACTTATATATACTTGATAAAGAACATAAAGTTATAGATAATGTTAGTTAGATGTTTTTTGTAGCTTTGAATTAGAGTATGTGATGCAATTTTATTTTTGTTATGAACATTAGATAATAAACTGAACGTACGAACTTTATTTAGAGCTGATTATACTCTTTTTCTTTCTAACAAAATGATTTGTAAACGAGTTAGTCATTGCATGGCTCTAGTAATTTAATACAAATATTAAGTTTGATTTTGGTCAAATTTATTTGTCTTATCTTTTATTTATTTTATTAAATTTGTTTTGAATTTCGGGCTCTGATGTGAATTTCGGGCCCCTAATGTGAATTTCGGGCCGCCCGAAATGAGCCTGACACGTTTAAGCAATTACGAGTCGGGCCGTGGGCTAGGCCCATGGGCTGGCCCGACACGGCCCAAAATTCAAACAATACGGGCCTTTTCGGGCTTGGGCCGGGCCGGGCCGGGCGGCCCGAATGTACACCTATAGACACGAGTCTAGTATTGTGTTTAGGCCGTTACCTTGGTATGATAGGCCTGCACGGGCACGACACGATTAGAGACATGATTAGGCACGGTTTAGACCAACTGTAACTGTTACTATCGTATAGTGCCGACACGACACGATTATGCACTATAGTGTCGTGTCTGGGACGATACCTAGGGACTAGTGCTGACACGATACTAATAGTGTTGTGCTTAATAGTGCTAGTGCCAGGGCTGTGTCGAACGACCGTTTAGCCATCTATAGGGATTACAGTGATAACGTATACTCAATAGGCACATAAAATCATACCCATACCCACTAGAGAAAAATGTCACATAACCATACCCAATATCTATCATGGGTATAAAATACCCACATACCCACCACGAGTAGCGGGTAACCTATCGGGCACCCATACCTACTAACAATACAATAGTCATGATCATTTAAAAGACGCTAAAATAATAACATACTGTCTTTGTGCCAACATGACAAAATTATAGAACCCAACATAATTTTATCACAAGGTCAACAACATTCAACATTAGATGACATTATCATACAAGCCCACACACGAGAGAGAACAAGCTCCTTATCTAGACCCACATGTCATATCTTAGAGGATTTCGTATCAGGTAGTTGGTATGGGACAAGAGAGAACATACTCATGCCCTTCATATCATATGGGTATAAAAATGACTCAATTATCCATGGGTATATAAAATCGTCATACTCGTATCCTAAGGGTTAGTTTGAGAACTCCATTTTCTTAAAAAAATTCTATTTCCCCAAGAAAAAAAATAATTTGTCTTGGAAAAATAAAAATCTCATGGAAAAATGAGGTTCGCAAACTAACCATAATAGGGTTTTATCCACGGGTATCAGGTTTTGGTTTAGGGTACACAGTGCCATCCCTAGCAGGGTTACCCAACAGTGCTTAAGACTAAGAAAGGACTGGTGTGGGGGTCATTCATCCTCATCCTTGATGTCCCAGCGGGCTCTAAAAACAATCTGCAGGCAACAACATATATGCTGCTGCTGTGAGTCAAGCGTCCATCCGTCCAGGCAACAACAACCAGCCCGCGTGATCATTGATGACGGGCCTGCAACTGAAATACTCCCTCCGTTTCTTTTTATTTGTCGCTGGATAGTGCAATCCAGCGACAAATAATGGCACCCCCTCCCGTTCCCGTCCCACGGTCGTCTGCTCTGCACTGCTCCATGTGGAGCAGAAGAAGATGGAGCCTCTCTGTTTTTAATGCTAAAACATGCATGGTGACGTACTGACGTGGAGAGAAAGCAAGACATCCTGATCATGTTCCAGCACGCCGATTTGTTTGCCGAAGAACTCGGCGAGTTGTTTATCATGGAAGGCGCAGGCGACGAGCAGGCAGGCAGGCAGGTGCTCTCGCTGGCCATTTATGCTGCGGCGGCGGCAGGACAGGCGGCCCACGGCTGGGTAGTTGGCTTGGCTGGTCGGCCGGCCGGCGTCCTGCTGCCTGCTGCCTGCTGCCTGCTGCTGGTGGTGGAAGAATCGTGGGGCTGGGCGGACCAGGAGGACCATTCCTTCCCCGATTCCGATTCGCACCGACTCTTCGTCCTCCGCCATGAAAACTGCATCCGTCGCATCGCGTATGCCAGCGCAGAAATGGAAACTGGATTCTCGTTTTGCAAATGCTGGGCCCGATTTCCCGCGAGTCTCGGTGCAATGCATGGCCCAGCCCAGCCCACGAGCAGCCATCGGGTTTGCTTGCTTCTGCGTTAGCAGGAATAGTCAGTCGTCCTGCACACCTATGGGGGCCCGTGGACACTGAAACACCACCCTGGCCACTCACATTACCGAGCGAGAAGCCCCAAGCTGTTGTTCCTCGCAGCTCCGGCTCCAGATTATCACCACGACATGTAAGCGAAGCTACGGAAATTCATCCGAAGCAGTATCCGATCCGATAACTCCAGATTATCGGCGGATAGATGCTTATCTCCCTTCTCCCCTCGCATCGGCGGCGGCGTCCTCCCCGGAAAGCCGGCCTGCGCCGCGCGTGGCCACCAGCTGCACCACCGGCTTCGTCTCGTCTCAAGATTCTCTTCTTCGTCAGGGCAGCTAGCTTGTTCGGTAGGAGGAGGAGAGAATTTCTCGGCAGGAACGGAATCTTGGCACACATGGCATGGACATGGTATGTGTTGCTGGCAGTGGCACTGGCAGGCACCCCTGAATTCTCTCCTCCATCGTCCATCGTCGTGGACATCGAATTCGTAATCTGCATGCCGATGGCCGAGATGCGGACAAAAGCAGCGCCGCCTTTTCCGGACTAGTTGTATTTTGGTTGATAAATTAACCTTCCCAAACGTCCGACGCAGCTTTCAGCACACTGCAAACGTACCTTGAAATCTAACGATGCAGTTTCTACTTGTAAGGCGTCGACGCAAACAAGCCCTCCGTCGTCCATGGCGGGATTCTTCAGAGAACCAACGCGCGGCTCTGTCTGAACTGAACGATGCAGGGCCATCCAAGCTCATTCACTCGCTCGCTCACTCACTCACTCACAATTGTTCACTGTTAAATTGTTCGATGCCGACGTGAGTCCCAGGCAGGCAGGCAGGCATCAGTGGATGGATGGATTCTCGCAGCTGGACAGTAGCAGCAACGAGTGGTTGGTGGTTCCTTCTTCCCTTGGCCGACAGAGGAACCTAGCTGCAGGATGCCAATGCACCTGCAGGTTAAAGAGGAAGGTGCTGAACACCAGTCCACTTCAGATTAAAGCGGAAGCTAGCTGCTGCCTCAGATCATCGATAGAGAAACGATAAGGATTCCATCTTGAGGCAGCCCAGGCAGCCAGGCAGGCAGGGGAAAGGAAAGGGCCCTGCCGCCCTGGTGAATCTGCACTCAGGTCGTTGCCTGGCATATGTTCTTCTTGCATTGCATGCCAGACCTAAATATACTGCAGCTACCAGGAGCCCAGGACAGAATCCGGCACGCCCGCATGCCTGGGGAGACCAACTTGCTCCGTGTGATATTATCATATACATACACCTTGATTTGATAGCGCGCGCGGCAACGCATCATTCCCGGTCGCTCGTCAGTGAACGCAGGATCGTAAGTAGGGGCGGTAATAATGGATCGTGGTGCTAAATTCATTTTAGTTAAAAAATAAATAAAAATAAAGTCTGATCCTAATATGATCAGATTCTTAAATATTTTATAGTGTATAATTTAAAGTCCATTATCACCCCTCTCACAGAATTCCACACACCCTCGATGCATCTTAGGGCATGTACAGTGGAGAGACACCAAAACGGTTCTCCAAGCACTTGAGACAACTAAGACACTTTATTGTACAGTGGAGTGTCTATAAACGTAGTGTATTAATAAATACAGAATTAAATGTATTTGTATAGCATCAGATCGATAGAACAGACGACAAATTCGTACAGTGGGAAGTGAGGCGTCTGTTGCTACTTGGTTTACGGGCCAGAGGCGTCTCTTCACGGAGAGACGGCTCTAAGATTTTTCTGCAAATAACCCCCTTAAACATCTTAAGAGCCTCTACATTAAACACCACTGTACATGCCCTTATATACACATAATCTTAACTACTCCTTTGGACCATCAGTTTTCGATGATCGTCCCGCGTCATACATGAAACACACATATGTTTCCCTCTCCCGTTCTCACTTACAATCCACAGATAAGCCGTGAGAAATCATCCAAGTTCAACACGACAAGAAACAACATAACTTATGGTTTAATAGGATGTTGTTATAATCCTATAAATATTAATTTGTGTCGCGTCATGGATGTTATAGTCACTGCACTACAGGAAACGGCTAAATTTTGGTGGGCCAAAAACCCACGAAAATAAGCCTAAACCGACGAAAATAACATATTTTCGTCGGCAGGCCGGCGAAAATAGCCGCCGAAAATAAGTTCGACGAAAATAGGCACCTATTTCCGTGGTACCGACGAAAAATACCTATTTTCGTCGGCTTTCCCAAGGCCGACGAAAATAGTTGGTCGACTGACTATTTTCGTGGGCCCGGTGGTGGCCGACGAAAATACGCCCAGGCTATTTTCGTCGGCTAGGTGGGGCCGACGAAAATACGTGCCCGATATTTTCGTCGGCCCGCTTATGGCCGACGAAAATATGTTCCCAGGATATTTTCGTCGGCCACCACCGAGGCCGACGAAAATTGATGGTTCCCCCACCAAAACAGATTTTCCTGCACCTATTAATAATTCACAGCAAAATACACAATATCACAATTCACATATACAGATTCACAAACAAAATACATAATTCACAAAACACATTCACATATATATAAATAGTCCATAGTCCATTCAAATAAGTCCAGAGTCCATAAGTCCATTGTCCATTTCAAATACACAATTCACAAAACACACTCACTACTCACTACTCACTCCGGCGGGCTGTGGGAGTTTTGGCCACTCCCTCCTCCACCACCAGGAAGGTGGCCACTCCCTCCAGAACCATGGACGAGGAAGTCTTGGACGTTGACAGCACCCTCCGATCCATGAGCATGTGATGCTGAACCCTGCAATTCATCAATCATTCAAATAAGACTGTATTTTGCTATCCCTATACCTATACATTGCTGTGTTTGGTCAATATTTGCATAAAACTAAATATGGAACGTCACCTGTGATCCATGGTGAGGAGGAGGTTGTGCATGCATCCACGGGTACTGTTGTGCTGGCCACCCCAGAGGTGGTGGCACCCACCCCGTCGGTGGTGGTGCCATCCACGCTTGAAATGGCTGAGAGCCCGCCGGTGGCTGGGAGACCGGTGGCACCCATCCTGGGACTGGCTGCGATCCTAGTGACCGACGAAAATAGTGGTGGGCCCACGAAAATACGCATTATTTTCGTCGGCCACTAGACCGACGAAAATAACTTCCTTATTTTCATGGGTCGGCCGACGAAAATATACCGGCCCACGAAAATTTAGGCTTTTCTTGTAGTGCTGTATTACAAATTATGGTTTTAAAATTTTATGAAAGATAACATGTAAATAAGTTTGTAGCATTCCCATTCTCATGATTATTCGATAGCTTGGTCTAACTATCTTTGCCTGCTTGTAACGTGAGGCAGGGCGGAAGTCAGACAAAGCTGCTTGACGAAGACATATATGATTATGAATACCAATTTTGGATTTTGGAGGTCTCAGTCTGAAATCCCTGCCAGCTGATGGGCTGGGAGCAAGCTCTATATATACGCTAGCTCCTCCTACCAGCGTCATTATCTCAGTAACCAAACATTACTGATTTGCTTGCACTCGACATCTGGCTTGCAGTAGCAAGCTACAGCTCTAGGTAGATCATCGATCTGACACAAACACTGACGCTTCACTACACACCTGTAGAAACTAGCAGCACTCAGAGTCGGAGCTTTCTGAACTGAACAATGGCTTCCGGCGGCGGGTCGTCGTCGTCCCGCGCGTGGACGCAGCGGCAGAACAAGCAGTTCGAGTGCGCGCTGGCGGTGTACGACAGGGAGGCCCCGGACCGGTGGCACAACATCGCCCGCTACATGGGCGGCACCAAGTCCGCCGACGAGGTGCGCCGCCACTTCGAGCAGCTCGTCCACGACGTCACCCAGATCGAGGCCGGCCGCGTCCCCTTCCCCCGCTACATGGGCAGCTACTACGGCAGCGCGCCGGCGCCCGTCGCCGGCGCCGGCCTCGACGACGACATGGCCGCCGCCACGAGGTACGTACGTAGTCGTCATTCAAATTCAACACAGCACACACTTGGTCGTCGTCGTAGTTTTGGGCGGTCGTAGTAGAGGTCGCATTGGTAGGTGTGTGGGCAATTCGACATGCGTGCATGCATGGCAGCAGCCACTCATCATCCCATGCATAGGCTCATCTCTCTCGTATTTTGTTGGATGCACCCAGAACCAAGCAGTACCCGAAGTTCCAGCGATGAAGACGAATGGCTACTCTCCGATGATACGTACGTCCATGGGCCGGGGGTGATATATATACGCATGCATGCGTACGTGCATGCATATATGGCAGTCGTTTCCCCTTTGCAACGACCGATATGCCGAAAATAAGGAAGAAGAATTATCGTCTCTTTACCCTCATGTGTGTACCCACGTATATGATAGATGTAGAATTACCTACTTAATTAGACTGACACTGATCGACGAACGGTCAGTGTGGTGCTGAAATAATGTACATGTGCTGTATATATCAATATATGCTGTTCTGTTCATATATATATCGCAATCAATGTAAAGTGTTCATCATCAGCTTCTCCCATTCAAAATAATTCCAAAACCATTGCTTCGCGCACACGTACATCTCTTCATTCGATCATAATTGAGAATAATTGACTTTGTGAACTTTCCAAAAAAGAAGAGATTCAATAAAGTTTTGTTTTACTTGTCGTCGGGAATATTATTCCATCCAACACATCGGCATTTTTATTTTCAATAAAGAAAAAACATGTTCCCTCTTTCCTCTACTTATCCGCCCGCCGTCGTCATCACGCTTTTTATATAGACTTATTCCATTTTTTTGGAAAAAAGCATCGGCATTTATAATATCGGATTAGATTGGTTCCATCCTCCACATGATCGGTTTTCTTAGTGATTTATTTGAACTGGTAACTTGTATACGTGAAGTACGTTAGACTTATTAGGAAGTAAGTGAAGACAGACACGACATATAGATGAGAATTTGGCTATATATCGTTGGGATTACGTGCGGAGCAAGATGAAGTTGTCTATATGGTTCAAGATTTAGAAAGTGACGGATTACTACTATTGCAACGGATCAAACGATTATATGTTTATGTTGATTTTGGATGATTTTTATCAAAACGAATTTTATAGAAGCTGACTAAAAAGTTGAGCGTTTGACAGTCCGCAACAACTTTTGGTGACAGAAGCTGCAAAAAGCTGAAACAAACGAGACCTATATATGTCTCGCCAATGCTCTCGTGGCCGATGTTGATGTCAACGACGGCTTAGATTCGACACACCATAGCTAGCCTGTTCGCGCTAGGGCCACGGTGACCCGCCGAGCTGGGACTAAGGCCTAGTTTGGTCGCAGAGGAGAAATTAACCTAGGGAGGGTTTGTTTTGGTGTTTTAGTATTCACCCCAATACACATGAGTTAGGTTGGGGTGTAAATTAAACTAATTTACACCTCAATTCACCTCAACCCATGTGTATTAAAGTGAATACTAGAGTATCTAAACATAGCTGAAAGTGATCGGATGCTGGGTATTTTTTTGGACAACACAATCCCCGTGTGGAATACCCGACATAAGGGTGTTGCTATTTGGAAGTTTCCCTAGTGAGACAATCCAATTCATGCAACAACTCGCATATAGTTTCAGACAGTTCAAACATACAGTTTCAGACATTTCCAATATGCAACAGATTTAGATTGCACCGAATGTCCCATGAATAAAATGCAACTAATTTAGACAATTACAATATGCAACAGATTCAGACAACACTTTAGATTCAAACAGTTCCAACATGCAACATATTCATTCAGCATGTAGTTTCAGACAGCACCAAATGTCCAACCAAGCTAATAAAAGGTAAAACATAATTTGCATAGCAACTAAGAACTATAACATGATTTTTCTCTTGAGCCAAAACAACGCAGCATTGTGGTTTTTTTCTCTCATGAACACATCTTGAAAGGGAAATAGGGTCAAACCTTTTCCTAAATGATTTTGGTGATTGAATTGCCCAACACAAACAATTGGACTAACTAGTTTGCTGTAGAGTATATGTTCTACAGGTGCCAAAGGTTCAACTCAAAACCAATACAAAGATTAAAAAGGGTTCAAATACAAAGGAGCAAAGAAAACCGAAGTGCTCCCTGGTCTGGCGCACCGGACTGTCCGGTGTGCCACCGGACAGTGTCCGGTGCACCAGGGAGGATCGACCTCAAACTCTTCAGCTTCGGGTTTCCCAGGCATAGCTCCGCTATAATTCACCGGACTGTCCGGTGTGCCACCGGACTGTCCGGTGCGCCAGCGGAGCAACGACTATCTGCGCGCAACGGTCGACTCTGACAGTGAACAATGCAAAATAGTGAACGCGGCAGAAGTCAGAGCAGTTGGTCAGAGGGGCACCGGACTGTCCGGTGCCACATGAGGACAAAGCCTCCAACGGTCGATCAGCTCCAACCCTGAGGAACATGATGACGTGGCGACGCACCGGACACTGTCCGGTGGCGCACCGGACTGTCCGGTGCGCCCATCGCCAGCAGCCTTCTCCAACGACTATAATTTGGTTGGTGGCTATAAATACCACCCCAACCGGCCACTTCAAGGGGTGGGAGTCCAAGCAACATTCCAAGTCATCTAGTTGACATACTCAAGCCCTCCCAACCACATATATTCATTGATCCATCCTATGCGCAAGATTTGGGCCACTACAACCAACACAAGTGCCACAAAAAGAGAGCTAGCAAAAGAAAGCCTCTCGTGTGAGTCTAGCAAGAGTGCCTTGTGAGAATTATTGAGAGTTAGTGAGCACTACATCTTGTGATCATTTGTGCGTGGAGTTTTGACTCCCATTGAACTTCCTCCAAAGTTTTGGAGGCTTGTAAAAGCTAGCAAGAGACACCAAAGAGTGTGGTGGTCCTTGCGGGGTCTTAAGTGATCCTTGAGAAGAAGAAGAGCTCGCCGGTCTTGAGTGATCGGTGGAGAGAGAGGGAAAGGGTTGAAAAAGACCCGTCCTTAGTGGACTCCTCAACGGGGACTAGGGGTGGGCGTTCGGGTTACCCGAAATTTTCGGGTCGGGTAATTCGGGTTTTAAAAATTTCGGGTTTTGAGAATCAATACCCGAAATTACAACGGGTTTTTCAATACCCGAAAATTCGGGTACCCGGAATTTCGGGTTCGGGTTCGGGTATTCCCGAACTACCCGAACTATTGTGTTGGCTTCATAAAAACACATACACCCTATTGATAGTCGCCTAGAGGGGGGGGGGGTGAATAGGGAGAAACTGAAATTTACAAATATAAACACAACTACAAGCCGGGGTTAGCGTTAGTTATAAGGAACGAGTCCGCAAGAGAGACACGGAGATTTGTTTTACCGAGGTTCGGTTCTTGCAAACCTACTCCCCGTTGAGGAGGCCACAAAGGCCGGGTCTCTTTCAACCCTTCCCTCTCTCAAACGATCCACGGATCGAGTGAGCTTCTCTTCTCAAATCAAAGCCGGGAACAAAACTTCCCCGCAAGGGCCACCACACAATTGGTGCCTCTTGCCTTGATTACAATGGAGTTATAGTCTCAAGAACAAGTGAGAAAGAAAAGAAGCAATCCAAGCGCAAGAGCTCAAATGAACACGGCAAATCACTCTCTCTAGTCACTAGGGTTTTGTGTGGAATTGGAGAGGATTTGATCTCTTTGAATGTGTCTAGAATTGAATGCCTAGAGCTCTTGTAGTAGTTGAGAAGTGGAAAACTTGGATGCAATGAATGGTGGGGTGGTTGGGGTATTTATAGCCCCAACCACCAAACTTGACCGTTGGCTGGAGGCTTCTGCTCGATGGCGCACCGGACAGTCCGGTGCACACCGGACAGTCCGGTGCCCCTGCCACGTCATCACTGCCGTTGGATTCTGACCGTTGGAGCTTCTGACTTGTGGGCCCTCCTGGGTGTCCGGTGCACACCGGACATGTACTGTTTGATGTCCGGTGCACCGGTATGGGCAAGTCTGACGTCTGCGCGCACTGCGCGCGCATTAAATGCACCGCAGGGAGCCGTTGGCGCCGGAGAGAGCCGTTGCTCCGCCGGTACACCGGACAGTCCGGTGCACACCGGACAGTCCGGTGAATTTTAGCGGAGCGGCTGCCGCGCGAACCCGAGGCTGGCGAGTTCCGGAGACCGCGCTTCCTTGGAGCACCGGACATGTCCGGTGCACACTGGACAGTCCGGTGAATTATAGCGCGCCGGCTTCCGAGAAATCCCGAGAGTGAAGAGTTTGAGTCTGAGTCCCCTGGTGCACCGGACAGGTACTGTTCACTGTCCGGTGGCACACCGGACAGTCCGGTGTGCCAGACCAGGGGTGCCCTCGGTTGCCCCTTTGCTCCTTTATTGAATCCAACACTTGGTCTTTTTATTGGCTGAGTGGGAACCTTGTACACCTGTATAATCTATACACTTGGGCAAACTAGTTAGTCCAAAGATTTGTGTTGGGCAATTCAATCTCCAAAATTATTTAGGAACTAGGTGTAAGCCTAATTCCCTTTCAATCTCCCCCTTTTTGGTGATTGATGCCAACACAAACCAAAGCAAATAGAGAAGTGCATAATTGAACTAGTTTGCATAATGTAAGAGTAAAGGTTGCTTGGAATTAAGCCAATATAACTACTTACAAGATATGCAAGGAATGTTTCTTTCTTTATTTAGCATTTTGGACCACGTTTGCACCACGAGTTTTGTTTTTGCAAATTCTTTTGTAAATCCTTTTCAAAGTTCTTTTGCAAATAATCAAAGGTAAATGAATAAGAGTTTGTAAAGCATTTTCAAGATTTGAAATTTTCTCCCCCTGTTTCAAATGCTTTTCTTTTGACTAAACAAAACTCCCCCTAAAAGAGATCCACCTCTTAGTGATCAAGAGGGTTTTGATATACCATTTTTGAAATACTACTTTCTCCCCCTTTTGAACACAATAGGATACCAAATGATAAATACTTTTGGAAAGCACTAAGTTTTTGAATTAGGTGGTGGTGCGGTCCCTTTGCTTTGGGCTCATTTCTCCCCCTTTTTGGCATGAATCGCCAAAAACGGAATCATTAGAGCCCTCAAAGTAATTTCTTCCCCTTTGGTCAAAAGTAAATGAGTTAAGATTATACCAAAGACGAAGTCCTTTTCCTTGATGCTCATTTCTCCCCAAGGAATAGAGAGTTGCTTGGAGTGATGGCGAAGTATGAGTTACAGAGTGGAAGCCTTTGTCTTCGCCGAAGACTCCAATTCCCTTTCAATATACCTATGACTTGGTTTGGAATAGACTTGAAAACACATTAGTCATAGCATATAAAAGAGATATGATCAAAGGTATTCAAATGAGCTATGTGTGCAAGCTAGCAAAAGAAATTTCTAGAATCAAGAATATTGAGCTCATGCCTAAGTCTGGTAAAAGTTTGTTCATCAAGAGGCTTGGTAAAGATATCGGCTAATTGATCTTTAGTATTAATGTAAGAAATCTCGATATCTCCCTTTTGTTGGTGATCCCTAAGAAAATGATACCGAATGGCTATGTGCTTAGTGCGGCTATGCTCGACGGGATTGTCGGCCATTTTGATTGCACTCTCATTGTCACATAGCAAAGGGACTTTGGTTAATTTGTAACCGTAGTCCCGCAGGGTTTGCCTCATCCAAAGCAATTGCGCGCAACAATGACCTGCGGCAATATACTCGGCTTCGGCGGTGGAAAGAGCGACCGAATTTTGCTTCTTTGAAGCCCAAGATACCAAGGATCTTCCCAAGAACTGGCAAGTCCCCGATGTGCTCTTCCTATTAATTTTGCACCCCGCCCAATCGGCATCCGAATAACCAATCAAATCAAAAGTGGATCCCCGAGGGTACCAAAGCCCAAACTTAGGTGTGTAAGTCAAATATCTCAAGATTCGTTTTACGGCCGTAAGGTGGGATTCCTTAGGGTCGGATTGGAATCTTGCACACATGCAAACGGAAAGCATAATGTCCGGTCGAGATGCACATAAATAAAGTAATGAACCAATCATCGACCGATATACCTTTTGATCCACGGACTTACCTCCCGTGTCGAGGTCGAGATGCCCATTTGTTCCCATGGGTGTTTTGATGGGCTTGGCATCCTTCATTCCAAACTTGCTTAGGATGTCTTGAGTGTACTTCGTTTGGCTGATGAAGGTGCCCTCTTGGAGTTGCTTCACTTGAAATCCTAGAAAATACTTCAACTCCCCCATCATAGACATCTCGAATTTCTGTGTCATGATCCTACTAAACTCTTCACATGTAGACTCGTTAGTAGACCCAAATATAATGTCATCAACATAAATTTGGCATACAAACAAGTCATTTTCAAGAGTTTTAGTAAAGAGTGTAGGATCGGCCTTGCCGACTTTGAAGCCATTAGCAATAAGGAAATCTCTAAGGCATTCATACCATGCTCTTGGGGCTTGCTTGAGCCCATAAAGCGCCTTAGAGAGCCTATAAACATGGTTAGGATACTCACTGTCTTCAAAGCCGGGAGGTTGCTCAACATAGACCTCTTCCTTGATCGGTCCGTTGAGGAAGGCACTTTTCACGTCCATTTGATAGAGCTTAAAGCCATGGTAAGTAGCATAGGCCAATAATATGCGAATTGACTCAAGCCTAGCTACGGGTGCATAGGTTTCACCGAAATCCAAACCTTCGACTTGTGAATACCCTTTGGCCACGAGTCGAGCTTTGTTCCTTGTCACCACACCATGCTCATCTTGCTTGTTGCGGAAGACCCATTTGGTTCCTACAACATTTTGGTTAGGACGTGGAACTAAATGCCATACCTCGTTCCTTGTGAAATTGTTGAGCTCCTCTTGCATCGCCACCACCCAATCCGAATCTTGGAGAGCTTCCTCTACCCTGTTTGGCTCAATAGAGGAAACAAAAGAGTAATGTTCACAAAAATGAGCAACCCGAGATCTAGTAGTTACCCCCTTATGAATGTCTCCTAGGATAGTATCGACGGGGTGATCTCGTTGGATTGCTTGGTGGACTCTTGGGTGTGGCGGCCTTGGTTCTTCCTCATCCTCCTTATCTTGATCATTTGTATCTCCCCCTTGATCATTGCCATCATCTTGAGGTGGCTCATTTGATTGATCTTTTTCTTCATCAACTTGAGCCTCTTCCTGATCTTGGGTTGGTGGAGATGCTTGCATGGAGGATGATGGTTGATCTTGTGCATTTGGAGGCTCTTCGGATTCCTTAGGACACACATCCCCAATGGACATGTTCCTTAATGCGATGCATGGAGCCTCTTCCTCACCTATCTCATCAAGATCAACTTGCTCTACTTGAGAGCCGTTAGCTTCATCAAACACAACGTCACATGAGACTTCAACTAGTCCAGTGGACTTGTTAAAGACCCTATATGCCCTTGTGTTTGAGTCATAACCAAGTAAAAAGCCTTCTACAGTTTTAGGAGCAAATTTGGATTTTCTACCTCTTTTAACAAGAATAAAGCATTTGCTACCAAAAACTCTAAAGTATGAAATGTTGGGCTTTTTACCGGTGAGGAGTTCATATGATGTCTTCTTGAGGATTCGGTGTAGATACAATCGGTTGATGGCGTAGCAGGCGGTGTTGACCGCCTCAGCCCAAAACCGATCCGAAGTTTTGTACTCATCAAGCATGGTCCTTGCCATGTCCAATAGAGTTCTATTCTTCCTCTCCACTACACCATTTTGTTGTGGCGTGTAGGGAGAAGAAAACTCATGCTTGATGCCCTCCTCCTCAAGGAAGCCTTCAATTTGAGAGTTCTTGAACTCCGTCCCGTTGTCGCTTCTTATTTTCTTGATCCTTAAGTCAAACTCATTTTGAGCCCGTCTCAAGAATCCCTTTAAGGTCTCTTGGGTTTGGGATTTTTCCTGTAAAAAGAATACCCAAGTGAAGCGAGAATAATCATCCACAATAACTAGACAGTACTTACTCCCGCTGATGCTTATGTAAGCAATCGGGCCGAAGAGATCCATGTGTAGGAGCTCCAGTGGCCTGTCGGTCGTCATTATGTTCTTATGTGGATGATGAGAGCCAACTTGCTTTCCTGCTTGGCATGCACTACAAATTCTGTCTTTCTCAAAATGAACATTTGTTAGTCCCAAAATGTGTTCTCCCTTTAGAAGCTTATGAAGATTCTTCATCCCAACATGTGCTAGTCGGCGATGCCAGAGCCAGCCCATGTTAGTCTTAGCAATTAAGCAAGTGTCGAGTTCAGCTCTATCAAAGTCTACCAAGTATAGCTGACCCTCTAACACTCCCTTAAATGCTATTGAATCATCACTTCTTCTAAAGACAGTGACACCTATACCAGTGAAAAGACAGTTGTAGCCCATTTGACATAATTGAGATACAGAAAGCAAATTGTAATCTAAAGAATCAACGAGAAAAACATTTGAAATGGAATGGTCAGGAGATATAGCAATTTTACCCAAACCTTTGACCAAACCTTGATTTCCATCCCCGAATGTGATTGCTCTTTGGGGATCTTGGTTTTTCTCATATGAGGAGAACATCCTTTTCTCCCCTGTCATGTGGTTTGTGCACCCGCTGTCGAGTATCCAACTTGAGCCCCCGGATGCATAAACCTACAAAAACAATTTAGTTCTTGACTTTAGGTACCCAAATGGTTTTGGGTCCTTTGGCATTAGACACAAGAACTTTGGGTACCCAAACACAAGTCTTTGACCCCTTGTGCTTGCCCCCAACATATTTGGCAACTACTTTGCCGGATTTGTTTGTAAGCACATAAGAAGCATCAAAAGTTTTAAATGAAATATCATGATCATTTGATGCATTAGGAGTTTTCTTTCTAGGCAATTTAGCACGGGTTGGTTGCCTAGAACTAGATGTCTCACCCTTATACATAAAAGCATGATTAGGGCCAGAGTGAGACTTCCTAGAATGAATTTTCCTAATTTTGCTCTCGGGATAACCGGCAGGGTACAAAATGTAGCCCTCGTTATCCTGAGGCATGGGAGCCTTGCCCTTAACAAAGTTGGACAATCTCTTAGGAGGGGCACTAATTTTGACATTGTCTCCCCTTTGGAAGCCAATGCCATCCTTAATGCCCGGGCGTCTCCCATTATAAAGCATGCTACGAGCAAATTTAAATTTCTCATTCTCTAAGTTGTGCTCGGCAATTTTTGCATCTAGTTTTGCTATATGATCATTTTGTTGTTTAATTAAAGCCATATGATCATGAATAGCATTAATATCAACATCTCTACATCTAGTACAAATAGATACATGCTCAACAATAGATGTAGATGGTTTGCAAGAATTAAGTTCAACAATCTTAGCATGAAGAATATCATTCTTATCTCTAAGATCGGAAATAGTAGTATTGCAAACATCAAAATCCTTAGCCTTAGCAAGCAGTTTTTCATTTTCATTTCTAAGGCTAGCAAGAGAAACATTCAATTCATCAATCTTAGCAAGCAAGTCAACATTATCATTTCTAAGATTGGGAATTGAAACATTACAAACATGTGAATCAACCTTAGCATTTAAAATAGCATTTTCATTTCTAAGGTTGTCAATCATCTCACGACAAGTGCTTAGCTCACTAGATAATTTTTCACATTTCTCAATTTCAAGAGCATAAGCCTTTTTAACCTTAACATGTTTTTTGTTTTCTTTAATTAGACAATCTTCTTGGGAATCCAAAAGGTCATCCTTTTCATGAATAGCACTAACCAATTCATTTAATTTTTCTTTTTGAGCTATGTTAAGGTTGGCAAAAAGGGAACGCAAATTATCTTCCTCATCACTAGCATTGTCATCACTAGAGGATTCATATTTAGTGGAGGATTTAGATTTAACCTTCTTTTTGACGTCCTTTGCCATGAGGCATTTGTGGCCGACGTTGGGGAAGAGGAGTCCCTTGGTGACAGCGATGTTGGCGGCGTCCTCGTCGTCGGAGGAGTCGCTTGAGCTCTCGTCGGAGTCCCACTCGCGACAAACATGGGCATCGCCGCCCTTCTTCTTGTAATACCTCTTCTTTTCCTTTCGTCTCCCCTTCTTGTCGTCACCTCGGTCACTGTCACTAGATATAGGACATTTAGCAATAAAATGACCGGGCTTACCACACTTGTAGCAAACCTTCTTGGAGCGGGACTTGTAGTCTTTCCCCCTCCTTTGTTTGAGGATTTGGCGGAAGCTCTTGATGACGAGCGCCATTTCCTCATTGTCGAGCTTGGAGGCGTCGATTGGTTGTCGACTTGGTGTAGCCTCCTCCTTCTTCTCCTCCGTTGCCTTGAATGCAACGGGTTGGGCTTCGGATGAGTCGCCAAGCTCGTTGATTTTCCTTGAGCCTTCTATCATGCACTCAAAACTTACAAAATGCCCGATAACTTCCTCGGGGGTCATTTTAGTATATCTAGGATTACCACGAATCAATTGAACTTGAGTGGGATTAAGAAAAATGAGAGATCTTAAAATAACATTTACCACTTCGTGATCGTCCCACTTCTTGCTCCCGAGGTTGCGCACTTGGTTCACCAAAGTCTTGAGCCGGTTGTACATGTGTTGTGGCTCCTCTCCTTTGTGAAGCCGGAACCGACCGAGCTCCCCCTCGATCGTTTCCCGCTTGGTGATCTTGGTGAGCTCGTCTCCCTCATGCGCGGTTTTGAGTACATCCCAAATCTCCTTGGCGCTCTTCAACCCTTGTACTTTGTTATACTCCTCTTTACTTAGAGAGGCGAGGAGTATTGTTGTTGCTTGAGAGTTGAAGTGCTCGATTTGGGCCACCTCATCCTCATCATAGTCCTCATCCCCTACGGATGGTACCTGCGCGCCAAACTCAACAACATCCCATATACTTTTGTGGAGCGAGGTTAGATGAAATCGCATTAAATCGCTCCACCTAGCGTAATCTTCACCATCAAGAGTTGGTGGTTTGCCTAATGGGACGGAAAGTAAAGGTGTATGTTTGGAAATGCGAGGGTAGCGTAGGGGGATCTTACTATACTTCTTGCGCTCTTGGCGCTTAGAAGTGACGGAGGGCGCATCGGAGTCGGAGGTCGATGTTGATGAAGTGTCGGTCTCGTAGTAGACCACCTTCCTCATCCTCTTGTGCTTGTCGCCTTTCCGATGCGGCTTGTGGGAAGAAGATTTTTCCTTCTTCTCTTTGTGGTGAGAAGAAGATTTCTTCTCCTTCCCTTTGTTGGAGGAGCTCTTCTTCTTCTCCCTCCTTTTGGTGCGGGACTCTTCCGATGAAGTGCTCCCGTGGCTTGTAGTGGGCTTTTCGCCGGTCTCCATCTCCTTCTTGGCGTGATCTCCCGACATCACTTCGAGCGGTTAGGCTCTAATGAAGTACCGCCCTTTGATACCAATTGATATTCGCCTAGAGGGGGGGGGGTGAATAGGGAGAAACTGAAATTTACAAATATAAACACAACTACAAGCCGGGGTTAGCGTTAGTTATAAGGAACGAGTCCGCAAGAGAGGGCGCAAAACAAATCCCAAGCGAATGAGCAAGTGAGACACGGAGATTTGTTTTACCGAGGTTCGGTTCTTGCAAACCTACTCCCCGTTGAGGAGGCCACAAAGGCCGGGTCTCTTTCAACCCTTCCCTCTCTCAAACGATCCACGGATCGAGTGAGCTTCTCTTCTCAAATCAAAGCCGGGAACAAAACTTCCCCGCAAGGGCCACCACACAATTGGTGCCTCTTGCCTTGATTACAATGGAGTTATAGTCTCAAGAACAAGTGAGAAAGAAAAGAAGCAATCCAAGCGCAAGAGCTCAAATGAACACGGCAAATCACTCTCTCTAGTCACTAGGGTTTTGTGTGGAATTGGAGAGGATTTGATCTCTTTGAATGTGTCTAGAATTGAATGCCTAGAGCTCTTGTAGTAGTTGAGAAGTGGAAAACTTGGATGCAATGAATGGTGGGGTGGTTGGGGTATTTATAGCCCCAACCACCAAACTTGACCGTTGGCTGGAGGCTTCTGCTCGATGGCGCACCGGACAGTCCGGTGCACACCGGACAGTCCGGTGCCCCTGCCACGTCATCACTGCCGTTGGATTCTGACCGTTGGAGCTTCTGACTTGTGGGCCCTCCTGGGTGTCCGGTGCACACCGGACATGTACTGTTTGATGTCCGGTGCACCGGTATGGGCAAGTCTGACGTCTGCGCGCACTGCGCGCGCATTAAATGCACCGCAGGGAGCCGTTGGCGCCGGAGAGAGCCGTTGCTCCGCCGGTACACCGGACAGTCCGGTGCACACCGGACAGTCCGGTGAATTTTAGCGGAGCGGCTGCCGCGCGAACCCGAGGCTGGCGAGTTCCGGAGACCGCGCTTCCTTGGAGCACCAGACATGTCCGGTGCACACCGGACAGTCCGGTGAATTATAGCGCGCCGGCTTCCGAGAAATCCCGAGAGTGAAGAGTTTGAGTCTGAGTCCCCTGGTGCACCGGACAGGTACTGTTCACTGTCCGGTGGCACACCGGACAGTCCGGTGCGCCAGACCAGGGGTGCCCTCGGTTGCCCCTTTGCTCCTTTATTGAATCCAACACTTGGTCTTTTTATTGGCTGAGTGAGAACCTTGTACACCTGTATAATCTATACACTTGGGCAAACTAGTTAGTCCAAAGATTTGTGTTGGGCAATTCAATCTCCAAAATTATTTAGGAACTAGGTGTAAGCCTAATTCCCTTTCACCTATTAAATTTAGTATAAAAATATAGTTTGAATAATGATATACATGGACATATAAAACACAATAATCTACAATTACAAGTTATGCACACTTACACATAATTATAGATGTACAAATTAATAATTAAGCATGACATGAGTACATGACACATGAAAGTTCGGGTAATTCGGGTATTTCGGGTACCCGATTGTGATACCCGAATTACCCGAAATAATTTCGGGTTTTGCAAGTTGCTACCCGAAATTCCCAAATAAAATTCGGGTTTCGGGTATTTTGGGTTCGGGTTCGGGTATTCCGGGTTCGGGTTTCGGGTTTCGGGTTTTTTGCCCAGCCCTAACGGGGACTAGGCCTTCGAGGGCCGAACCTCGGTAAAACAAATCACCCGTGTCTCGTGTGCTCATTGCTTGCGATTTGTTTGTTCTTTCCCTTTCTAAGTTTTTCTTGCACTATTCTTTGCTAATACTATTTGGTGTTGCTTTAAGTTAAATCCTCATTTAGTGAAGCAACACCTTGCAAGAAAGAACTTGTGTTATTGCTCTTCTTATCTAAGCCCTCTTGATTTATTCTCATAGACTTATTAGTAGTATTGTTTTATCAATTCCGCATTATTTGAAAGCAATACTCTTTACAAGCAAGGACTTAGTTTTTATACTCCGAAAATTGTATATCTTGTTCTAACCACTAATCAAGGGATCTAGTTGGGGGATAAAGTTTTAATTTTCAGGTTTCGCCTATCCACCCCCCTCTAGGCGACTTTCACATCTCCTTGTTGTCAAGCTTGGAGGCGTCGATGGGAAGCCTACTTGGTGTAGATTATTCCTTCTTCTCCTCCGTCGCTTTGAAGGCGACGGGTTGCACCTAAGGTGTGGATGTGGTGCCTCGCTCAATGATTTGTTTGGAGCCTTTGATCATGAGTTCAAAGCTCACAAACTTTCCTATCACTTCCTCGGGAGACATTAGTCTATATCTTGGATCACCACGAATTAATTGTACTTGAGTAGGGTTAAGAAAAATAAGTGATCTAAGAATAACTTGACCATTTCATGGTCATCCCATTTGGTGCTCCTGAGGTTGCGCACTTGGTTCACCAAGGTCTTTAACCGATTGTACATGGCTTGCGAGTCTTCTCCTTGGTTGAGCATGAACCGACCGAGCTCCCCCTCGACCGTTTCCATTTTGGTGATCTTGGTCACCTCGTCTCCTTCGTGCGCGGTCTTTAGTACATCCCAAATCTCTTTTGCACTTTTCAATCTTTGCACCTTATTATACTCCTCCGGACTTAGAGAGGCGAGGAGTATAGTAGTTGTTTGGGAATTAATATGTTGGATTTGGACGACTTCATCCGCATCATAATCTTCATCCTCCCCTACGGAAGGTACCTGTACTCCAAATTCAACAATGTCCCATATACTTTTGTGGAGAGAGGTTAGGTGATATCTCATCAAATCACTCCACCTAGAATAATCTTCACCGTTAAACATCGATGGTTTGCCTAATGGGACCGAAAGTAATGGAGTATGTCTAGGAATGCGAGGGTAGCGTAGGGGACCTTACTAAACTTTTTGCGCTGATGGCGCTTAGAAGTGACGGATGGCGTGTCGGATCCGGAGGTAGAGGGCGATGAAGAATCGGTCTCGTAGTAGACCACCTTCTTCGTTTTCTTCTTCTTGTCGCCACTCCGGTGCGACTTGACGCGGGGAGGTGATTCCTCCCTTTGATTGTTGGAGGACTCCCTTGATTGAGCCTTCCCATGGCTTGTGGCGGGCTTCTCGCCGGCCCCCATCTCCTTCTTGGCGTGAGCTCCCGACATCACTTCGAGCGGTTAGGCTCTAATGAAGTAACCGGCTCTGATACCAATTGAAAGCCGCCTAGAGGGGGGTGAATAGGCAAATCTGAAATTTACAAACTTAAGCACACACTACAAGCCGGGGTTCGCGTTAGAAATATAAACGAGTCCGAAAGAGAGGGCGAAAACAAATCACAAGCGAATAAGAGCGGATGACACGGTGATTTGTTTTACCGAGGTTCGGTTCTTGCAAACCTACTCTCCGTTGAGGTGGTCACAAAGACCAGGTCTCTTTCAACCCTTTCCCTCTCTCAAACGGTTACTTAGACCGAGTGAGCTTCTCTTCTCAATCAAACGGGACACTAAGTTCCCACAAGGACCACCACACAATTGGTGTCTCTTGCCTTGGTTACAATTGAGTTGAACACAAGAATGGAGGTAGAAGAAAAGCGATCCAAGCGCAAGAGCTCAAAAGAACACAACAAAACTCTCTCTTCTAGTCACTAATGCTTTGAGTGGAATTGGGACTTTGGAGAGATTTTGATTCACTCTATTTGTGTCTTGTATTGAATGCTATAGCTCTTGTATGAGGTGTGAAGGCTGAAAACTTGGATGCAATGAATGGTGGATGGTTGGAGGTATTTATAGCCCCAACCACCAAAATAGCCGTTGGTGGAGGCTGTTGTCGTATGGCGCACCGGACAGTCTGGTGCGCCACCGGACACTGTTCGGTGCGCCAGCCATGTCACCCAGCCATTGGATTCTGACCGTTGGAGCTTCTGACAGCTGGGCCACCGGACAATCCGGTGGTGCACCGGATAGTCACTGTTCACTGTCCGGTGCGCCTTCTGGCTCTGCTCTGACTTCTGCTCACACTGTAGCGCATTAACTGCTCGCTAGTCGCTGTAGACGACCGTTGGCGCTGTGTAGCTGTTACTCCGCTGGCACACCGGACAATCCGGTGGTGCACCGGACAGTCCGGTGAATTATAGCGGAGTGGCTCCCAGAATTCCCGAAGGTGGCAAATTCGGAGTCAGGTTCCCTGGTGCACCGGACACTGTTCGGTGGTGCACCGTACAGTCCGGTGCGCCAGACCAGGGCACACTTTGGTTGTCTTTTGCTCTTTTTATTTGAACCCTTTCTTGGTCTTTTTATTGGTTTGTTGTGAACCTTTTGCACCTGTAGAACTTATAGACTAGAGCAAACTAGTTAGTCCAATTATTTGTGTTGGGCAATTCAACCACCAAAATTAATTAGGAAAATGTGTAAGCCTATTTCCCTTTCAATCTCCCCCTTTTTGGTGATTGATGCCAACACAAACCAAAGCAAATATAGAAGTGCAGAATTGAACTAGTTTGCATAATGTAAGTGCAAAGGTGAAAGCTCTCTTGTGGGTTTTGGTGGTTTGGATGACAACCCAATTAAAGGACTAACAAGTGTGCTAAGTGTTGAACAGGTGCTTAATGCAAAGCTAACAGGGTTCAACACAAGTGAACAAGTGTGATGGTCCAAAGACTGGATTATCTATAGATAATGGACATCACAAGTAAGATGGACATTGCTTAAGTGAGACTCGGTGTGCGTAACTCAGAGACAACCGATCAAGCCAAGGATGGAGGCAAGAAGAGCTTCGAGGTACCGAGTGCATGGGAGAAGGTCAAGGAGACCAGGAACCCAAAGCCAGGGGTGAAGAAGAAGACTTGCAAAGTCAATGTTGATCGAGTTAAGAAGAGTTATGGTGCATCAAGGATCACTACATAAGGACACGACTTACAACCAATGAGGTAACATCTACAATTATGTGGTGTAAGTCATAAGGCTCAAGATCAAGCTCGAGAAGTGAACGGGGGTTGGGGCTCAGATATGTCAATCTAGATCAAGTCAAGGTGACTTGATGGTTTAGAGTCCAACATCGACCTCAAACAAGCCAAATTGGGTAAAACAATGAAAAAGGTTAAGTATGTAAGGTTTGAGTGTTCAACCATTTTGCATACACCTCTTACTACAAGTTTGGTGCTTTGGTTTGCTCTCTAACTCTTTCTGTAGAGAAAGTACCATTCTGAGCTCTGCTGGAGGAGAAACATAAAAGCTAGGAGAAGAACAATAAAGATGTAAGTTTCTAGGACTAAATCAATTGGATTATACTCTAAATGTGTTTGTTTAAGTCTCAGGAAAATTCTCTCAAAAGTTGAAGTCAAACGGAGAAAGAACGGAGAAAAAATCACTTAGTGTGCTGTTGGCTGGTGCACAGGACAGTGAATAGTAGCTGTCCGGTGCACAGGACAGTGAATAGTGACATGTCCGGTGCACAGGACAGTGAATAGTAACTGTGTCCGGTGCACAGGACAGTGAATAGCCTGCGTCCGGTGCACAGGACAGTGAATAGTAGCTGTGTCCGGTGCACAGGACAGTGAATAGTGACATGTCCGGTGCACAGGTCAGTGAATAGTAACCTGTCCGGTGCACCAACGGCTAGCTGTTCCAGAGAAGGAAACTGTCAATCAGATCCGTTACTGTTCACTGTCCGGTGCACCCGCAACCAGGGAAGGCTGGGAGCTTCCAAATGAAGCTCCAACGGCTCCTAGGCCCTTTGGGGCTATAAAAGGGACCCCTAGGCGCCTCAAACAAGTACATAAGTGCAGCCAACAATTGTATACATCACTCGGATCGATTCTCTCTCTCATTCTCGTGTAAATCTCTCTAGTTTGTGTGAAGGCAAAGTTATAAGCCTTTAGAGAGTGGAGAGGTGCTGCAAAGAGCTAGAGCAAAGTCTTGAGCGCATTGTTACTCTGCCGGAGTGCTGTCAAGAAGATTGTAAGCAGCCGCGGCTTTGTTGTAACCCAACTCAACATAGTGGAAGGCTTTATCTGTCATACTGACAGATCTGAGTAAACGGAGGAAGGAGTTGAAATAGACTCCAAGCCCAGGTGTGGCTAACTCCAACGAGGACTAGGCAAGCATTTCAGGCTTGGCCGAACCTCGGGATAAATTCTTGCGTCTGTGTGCTTCGCTCTGTATTGTGTGCTGACTCTCTGTCTTACTCACTTTTTATATCTGCACTTCAACACTTATCTGTGGTACAAGTTATATTTGAAGTGCAGGGCATTTTGAGACAGGATCTTCTATTCCGCTGCAACCTACTCGAAGGATCTTTCATTCCACTGCGATCTGGTCTTTGAGTAGAGTAAGAACTAAAGTTTTAAAGTGATAAATTTTTATTCGCCTATTCACCCCCCCTCTAGGCGACATCCAGATCCTGTTCCCGGGCAAAGGGAACTTTCAATTGGTATCGGAGCTAGGCCTCTCCAGTGTGGGCTTAGCCGTCCGGAGATGATGATGTCGTCACAAGAGGTAACTGTAGAACTTCTTCTAGGCGATGGCTCTAATTATAAATCTTGGTCTGTCTCTATTTATAATGCCTTCATGCGCGTTGATCCTGATTTGAGACAAATCTTTAGTAGAAGTATTTTCCCCTCCAATTTTAGTCAAAATCCTTCTAATGATGAACTAAGATGTCTGTCTCTCAATCACCATGCTTGCAACATCTTAGTTGACTCACTTTCTAGAAGTGCCTATTTTGCAATCATGAGTAGTGATAGTGATTTATTTGTTGATGCTCATGATCTATGGACCAAAATTAAGTTAAAATTTTTTAAGTCCATATGCACTGCTTCTGCTCCCTCTATTGCTGGTAGTACTAACTTGTCCAAGGGAGAAGAACTAGAGAGATGGACACCAAGCGATGGATCCACCTCACCGACAGGTTCATCTCCCACTTGTTATACATGTCTTGTTGCTAACGATGAGAATGGAGATGAAAGCAATCATGAGGAGGAATATGAGGATGAGGAGTCTACATCATCACAAGGTACATTTTCCTATTTTGCTTCCACTGACAATAGTGATAGGGAAAATGAGATCGACGATGTAGAAGAAGAGGAGATTCGCCGTTTCTACACCCATCTCAACAAAGAAGACAAAGCGCTCTTGGTTAAGCTGTTGAGAAGGAACAAGGAACAAGGCGATACGCTTCTCAGGCTAGAGGAGACTCTCATCAAAACCAACGACAGCCTAGAGAAGATGACCAAAGAACATGAGGAGCTAAAGTGCTCTCATGATGATTTGGTCCAACGGTATGATTCAGTTTTAATTGAGCAAAGAAATAATGATGATGTTTTATCTAATGTTGCTCAACTTAAAACTGAAAATTCTATGCTTAGGAGTAAAGTAGAAATGATAAATTTAGAAAAACTTGCTCTAGGTGAAAAGTATGATATGTTGTCGTATTCTCATAGTAAACTAGTTGATGACCATATCATGCTTGATGTTGCTCATGAGGTTGTAATTACAAACTTAAATTCATGTGAACCTCATTCTTGCACAAGTGCACATTTGGATAATATATCACCATGTGCTAACCCCTGTCGCTCAAAAGGAAGCGAATGTTTGAATGAGCAACAAGTTGTAGGGTCAAAAAGGAAATTGCTTGGAAACAAGAAACAAAGACAATTAAGGAGAAGATGCCTTGCTCGACTTCCTCAAGATATCTACGAACACGTGGTGAAGAAGCTTGAGGAAGGAGAAACCGCAGCAAGGGTCAAACTCCTAGAGAAAGATGTTCCTAAAGCAATAAGTGAAGCAATCAACAAGAGACAAGAAAAAGGTAATGATTCAATTAGTCATGTTATTTGCACTAATAATCTCTCTATGTCACCCAAAAGCAAAAAGAGAAGAGGAAAAAGGAGGTGCTTCAAGTGCAAGAGATTAGGTCACCTCATTGCTTCTTGGCCATACAAAGACAAGGACGAAGGGATAAGGAGATGTTTTGGATGCAATGAAAAGGACCACATGATCACCTCATGTCCGGTCATAAAGAATCAAGGACATGCACCCTCCAAGATGACCCTCACCAAGGAAAATGATAAACAACAAGCATCATGTCGGGTTGAGCGACGTTTCTGCTATATGTGTGGTGAGCATGGTCATCCACCTGAGGTATGTAATAAAGGTAAGGTTCCTAAGCAAGTAAATTTGTCTCAATCTTATTCGCTTAGAAGACCCAAACCATACACTTGTGCTAGATCAGTAATGAGATCACCTAGAACTAGCACAATTGCTATTTGGGTACCAAAGGCTCTTTTGGATGATCGTTATGGACCCATCCCGAGATGGGTACCAAACTGTGCCAACTAGACCATGCAGGTGCCTCGAGATGGACTGGAGACCATGGGAGAGCTAAAGATGGTTAATTCAAACTCTATGCTTAAGCTGTTGATTTTTATTGTCTATTCATTGACCCAAGGTTGAATGATTGTGCAATTCTAATCCCATGTTCATCTCAAGTTAAATAAGTTGTAGAGGTCTTGAATCATTATTGGTGAATCAAGCAAAGGATCTTGATGAGAATATGCAACTTGCTCTCCAAAGGACGGTACCCGGGTATCTTAAGTGCAATATTTCCAATCAGTATTGCTTTTAAGTTGGATTGTCGTGCTAGACCTATCCTTGGAGTAGTTATGTTTTTAGATTACTTGTGTTATAAATATTTCAATTAATGATCCATGATTTCCAATATCATAATCATGCTTGCTCAATCGTGATTGTGTGCTTTATAGGTTATATCTCTTGAATCATTCAATGGGTAGCTTTTCATTTGATATATCCACCATGATTAACTCTCTTAGTGTATGTGGATAAACCTGTATCTCTTTGTAAGTCATGCTATGTGGTTTTTAATGATTAACCTATGTGCAAGCATGATAGTTTTGTTTAGTCCATGTTCACATGATTACTTTGTCTTGGTACTCTGTGCATACCAAAACAAGAAATCCATGTTGTGTCTCTAATGCACCCTCTCGAGCTATGATGTGCATGAGCAAAAGGAGCCCTAAATTAGTGACAACAGGTGCTCTCACTCCACACTACCTAAAAGAATGAATCTCATGGCATTCAGGTAAAAGGCAAAGGTATGGAGAATGGAACTATGCAATTTCATTGAATATCTTGAAGTTCTGTTGATTGTGATCATAGCTATGTTCTTGCCTTTCAATTGGTAGTATCTTGGATTAGGTGCTTTATGCTTTAAAATGTTGTTTCCTTTGGTGTACCTAAGAAAATACTTCTTAATCATGGTGTGCTTAGACATTGTGCTTTATATGCATGATCTTGTCGTTTTTCAATTGGTATATGTGTTGCAATGATCATCATGTGTGAAGCGTGCCTAGGTTGCTTTTAAAATGTTATATATCTCGAGGCATGCATTGTTTCCACTAGTCATAAGTTGTATTATGTCATCTATCCAATTGGTATCTTTTTGTGATGCAATTGATATATTATGCCTAGACCAAAGTATGTTGTGATCCCCTCTAGTTCTGAGGATGCTAGAATGTGCAAGGTGCAAGTCATTCAAATACTTTATGCACAACTTTAGGGGGAGCACACATAACTTGTGTCTTTTGAGACTAATTGTTTCTTGAGTGATCCTGTGTAGTCTCAAGGTGGAAAAGGGAAGATGAGCAAGAGATGGAGCAATCAGGACTTGGGTACCTCCACAAGTCGAGTAATTGGTATATAAAGTTGTGAGTAATTGCATATTTAAAGATTGCTCGTGCTCTATAATAGTTGGTGATCCTAGATGCTTATCTTTAAATATCATGGAGCTATGACAGTGACGATCCTTTCAATTAGTAGCCTTGGTAGTGTGCTTCAATTGGTATCTTTTGGTAATCACTAGAATAGAAGCTTCATCTTGTGCCACAATACTATAACTTGTTCTAAGTTTGGTGTCTTAGCAACAAGAAAAGGTCAGGATAAAGGATCAGGCACAAGTGTGAAGGAGCTCCCTAGATATAAAGCTTTCAAGATGGAAATCTTAAATTGATGACAAAAGTAACTCCGCCTACTTAGATGGAAAGAACATCATAACAATGGTAAAGGTACAAAAGGAGGTATTGACCTTTTTGCGTATTTGTACCTTAATTCTTCTCCAATGCTTGTGTTGCATATGTTTAATGTGTAAGGGGGAGTAATATTAGTGTGTTGCATTTTTCCCTGCTTAATACCCTGTTGTCCCTTGACTTCATCCTATGTTCTTGCTTGAATATGGTTTTGGTGTTTGATGTCAAAGGGGGAGAATTTGTGCATTAAAGCTTACCTTGACCTGAGAGGAAAGCTTATCTTAAGGGTGAAGATTAATTTTTTTTGTGTGCTAAAGGACTCAAAGGGGTTTTCTTGAGTTCCTTTGATCTTAAAGAAAAATGTGTTAGTTTGTTGATAATACTTATCATATGCTTCTTGTTGTATTATATGGTGATAATGCAAAATTAGTGCTTCCGTTGATATGAATCAATTGGTATCTACTGTGTTTATCCTGTGATAGATATTCATGTGGTTCTGGCGCTTTAAATCGGTATCTTAATGGTGAATAGTGGTAGGTTGATATTCCTATGGTATATTTATTTAATTGGTGTTTAACTCTGATTCTGTGCACTTGTGTGTTATACGCATCACAGTTTGATTCTTCACACAATGCATCCCACAGGTGCTAAGGTGTAGCAATGCTTTGAAGTAGCCTAAGTATGTGCATTTTGGCATTTAAAGGCCAAAGTTAAGATTTTAATGTAAGCACATATTTAGGGGGAGCATTCTATAAACTTAGAATTCAAAATTTGTGCTTTAAATCTTATTCTTGTGTAAGCTTTAATTGTGTTGCCATCAATCACCAAAAAGGGGGAGATTGAAAGCTCTCTTGTGGGTTTTGGTGGTTTGGATGACAACCCAATTAAAGGACTAACAAGTGTGCTAAGTGTTGAACAGGTGCTTAATGCAAAGCTAACAGGGTTCAACACAAGTGAACAAGTGTGATGGTCCAAAGACTAGATTATCTATAGATAATGGACATCACAAGTAAGATGGACATTGCTTAAGTGAGACTCGGTGTGCGTAACTCAGAGACAACCGATCAAGCCAAGGATTGAAAGGGAAATGTGCCCTTGGGCCATTTCTAAGTATTTTGGTGATTTAGTGCCCAACACAAGTGCCTAAGTGTAAGAAAGGTTGACAAAGTACAAATCAAGAATAAAGGTATGTTTCTCAGACTTAGTACATTGTTTATGGACTAATGTATTGTGTCTAAGTGCTGGAAACAGGAAAAATCCAATTGGAAATGTCTTGGCTCGAGCAGCCAAGACTCTGCTGAGTCTGGGGGCACCGGACTGTCCGGTGCGCCAGACTGGATCGAGCGAAGTGGCCGCTCTCGGGAATTCACCGGCGACGTACGACTATAATTCACCGGACTGTCCGGTGTGCACCGGACTGTCCGGTGAGCCAACGGTCGGCCGGGCCAACGGTCGGCCGCGCGATCTGCGCGGGACACGTGGCCGAGCCAACGGCTAGAAGGGGGCACCGGACTGTCCGGTGTGCACCGGACATGTCCGGTGCGCCAACGGCTCTCTGGCTGCCAACGGTCGGCTGCGCCGTTTAAGGAAAGAAATCGGGCACCGGACAGTGTCCGGTGTGCACCGGACTGTCCGGTGCGCCAGTCGACAGAAGGCAAGATCAGCCTTCCTAGATTGCTCTCAACGGCTCCTAGCTGCCTTGGGGCTATAAAAGGGACCCCTAGGCGCATGGAGGAGTACACCAAGCATTCCTACAACATTCCTAAGCACCAAGACATCGATTCCGCGCCTTTGATTCTTTGTTATAGCAATTAGAGCTCTAGTTGAGTAGTGAACTCTTTGAGTTGTGTTGTGAGCTCTCATTGCGACTTGTGTGCGTGGTGTTGCTGTGATTTCTAGTCTTGTGTGCGTTGCTAATCCCACCCTTGCTCCGTGCTTCTTTGTGAATTTCAAGTGTAAGGGCGAGAGGCTCCAAGTTGTGGAGATTCCTCGCAAACGGGATTGAGAAAAAGCAAGCAAAACACCGTGGTATTCAAGTGGGTCTTTGGACCGCTTGAGAGGGGTTGATTGCAACCCTCGTCCGTTGGGACGCCACAACGTGGAGTAGGCAAGCGTTGGTCTTGGCCGAACCACGGGATAACCACCGTGCCATCTCTGTGATTGATTTCTCGTGGTTATTGTGTTTTGACTCCTCTCTAGCCACTTGGCAATTATTGTGCTAACGATTAACCAAGTTTTGTGGCTTAAGTTTTCAAGTTTCACAGGATCACCTATTCACCCCCCCCCTCTAGGTGCTCTCAATTGGTATCGGAGCCGTTCTCTTCAAGAAGGGACTAATCGCCCGAAGAGATGGATCCTAAGGGAAAGGGGATGGTGATCAACAACAACGAGAAGGAGTCTATCTTCAACGAGCCGAAGGATGACAAGCCTACCGACTCGGGCTCGAGCCACAAGCGAAAGGACGGGAAGAAGAAGAAGACAAGGCGCATCAAGGAGATCGTCTACTACGACAGCGACGAATCTTCCTCTTCCCAAAAGGACGACGACGACTACGAGAAAAAGAAAACGGTCAATTCGAACTTTTCTTTTGATTACTCTCGTATTCCTCAAAATACAAATGCTCACTTATTATCTATTCCACTTGGTAAACCTCCTCATTTTGATGGAGAGGACTACGGATTTTGGAGTCACAAAATGCGTAGTCACTTGTTCTCTCTCCATCCTAGTATATGGGAGATTGTAGAGAGTGGAATGCATTTTGATAGTTCGGATAGTCCCATGTTCATTAATGAGCAAATTCATAAGAATGCACAAGCTACTACTGTTCTTCTAGCTTCATTATGCAGGGATGAATATCACAAAGTGAGTGGCTTGGATAATGCCAAGCAGATCTGGGACACCCTCAAGATTTCACATGAGGGGAACGACGTCACCTTGCTCACCAAGATGGAGTTGGTGGAGGGCGAGCTTGGACGATTCGCGATGATAAGGGGCGAGGAGCCGACACAAACATACAACCGGCTCAAGACCCTTATCAACAAAATAAGGAGCTACGGAAGCACGCGATGGACGGACCACGGCGTCGTCCGATTGATGCTAAGGTCCTTTACCGTTCTTGATCCTCATTTGGTGAATAACGTTCGTGAGAATCCCAGGTACACCAAAATGTCGCCCGAAGAAGTTCTTGGAAAATTCGTAAGTGGGCGAATGATGATCAAGGAAGCGAGGTACGTGGACGACGCTCTAAACGGTCCAATCAATGAGCCTCAACCCGTTGCTCTCAAGGCAACAAGGAGCAAGGAGGCGGTACCCAGCAAGGTAGCACAAATTGAGGCCGCCGGACTTAATGATGAAGAGATGGCCCTCATCATCAAGAGATTCAAGACGGCGCTTAAGGGTCGCAAGGGACAGCCAAGCAAGACCAAAGCCAAGGAGAAGCGCTCATGCTTCAAATGCGGTAAGATTGGTCATTTTATTGCTAACTGTCCCGATAATGGAAGTGACCAGGAACACGAGAGCAAGAGGGAAAAGAAGAAAAATTACAAGAAGGCCAAGGGCGAGGCACATCTAGGAAAGGAGTGGGACTCGGATTGCTCCTCCTCCGACTCCGACAATGAAGGACTCGCCGCCACCGCCTTCAACAAGTCATCCCTCTTCCCCAACGAGCGTCACACATGCCTTATGGCAAGGGAGAAGAAGGTATGTAGTCGAAACTCTACTTATGCTTCTTCAAGTGAGGACGAATCTAGTGATGAGGATGAAATAGATTATTCATGTCTATTTAAGGGCCTAGATAGAACCAAGGTAGATAAAATTAATGAATTAATTGATGCCTTGAATGATAAGAATAGGCTTTTAGAAAAACAAGAAGATTTGTTGTATGAAGAACATGACAAATTTGTAGAAGCACAAAAATCTCATGCTTTAGAAGTTAAAAGAAACGAAATGCTTTCTTGTGAATTATCTTCTTGCCATGAGACGATTTCTAGCTTAAGGAGCATTAATGATGATTTGAATGCTAAGATAGAAATAGCTAGTAAATCAACAACTTGTGTAGAAAATGTTGGTATTTGCAATAGATGTAAAGACTTTGATATTGATGCTTGTAGTGAACACATAGCTTCTATTGCAAAGTTAAATGATGAAATGGCTAGTCTTAATGCCCAACTTAAGGCTAGCAAAATTGATTTTGATAAACTAAAATTTGCTAGGGATGCCTACACGATTGGTAGACACCCCTCAATTAAGGATGGGCTTGGCTTCAAGAAGGAAGCCAAGAACTTAACAAGCCATAAGGCTCCCATCTCCGCCAAGGAGAAAGGGAAGGCCCCTATGGCGAGTAATGCTAAAAGGAACCATGCCTTCATGTACCATGATCGAAAATTTCTAGAAATGTTCATGATGATAGGAGGAGTTGTAATGCTTATAATGCTTTTGACTCTCATGCCATGTTTGCTTCTAGTTCTTCCTATATGCATGGTAGAAATATGTTTAGAAGAAGTGTTGTTCATCATATACCTAGGAAAAATGTTGTCAATATTTCTAGGAAAGTTAATGAACCTTCTACAATTTATCATGCTTGTGATGCTTCATTTGCAATTTGTAGAAAGGATAGAAAGGTGATTGCTAGGAAATTAGGGGCAAAATGCAAGGGAGATAAAACTTGCATTTGGGTCCCTAAGACAATTGTGACTAACCTTGTAGGACCCAACAAGAGTTGGGTACCTAAGTCCCAAGCCTAAATTTGCCTTGCAGGTTTATGCATCCGGGGGTTCAAGCTGGATTATCGACAGCGGATGCACAAACCATATGACGGGGGAGAAGAAGATGTTCACCTCCTACGTCAAGAATAAGGATTCCCAAGATTCAATCATATTCGGTGATGGGAACCAAGGCAAGGTGAAAGGTTTAGGCAAGATTGCAATATCCAATGAGCACTCTATCTCTAATGTGTTTTTAGTTGAGTCTCTTGGATATAATTTACTATCTGTCAGTCAATTATGTAATATGGGATATAATTATCTATTTACAAATGTAGATGTGTCTGTCTTTAGAAGAAGTGATGGTTCACTAGCATTTAAGGGTGTACTAGACGACAAACTTTATTTAGTTGATTTTGCAAAAGAGGAGGCCGGTCTAGATGCATGCTTAATCGCTAAGACTAGCATGGGCTGGCTGTGGCATCGCCGCTTAGCACATGTGGGGATGAAGAACCTTCACAAGCTTCTAAAGGGAGAACACGTGATAGGTTTGACTAACGTGCAATTCGAAAAAGATAGACCTTGTGCAGCTTGTCAAGCAGGTAAACAAGTGGGAGGAGCACATCACAGCAAGAATGTGATGACCACTTCAAGACCTCTGGAGCTGTTGCATATGGACCTCTTCGGACCTGTCGCCTATCTGAGCATAGGAGGAAGTAAGTATGGTCTAGTTATTGTTGATGACTTTTCCCGCTTCACTTGGGTGTTCTTTTTGCAGGATAAGTCTGAAACCCAAGGGACCCTCAAGCGCTTCCTCAGGAGAGCTCAAAATGAGTTTGAGCTCAAGGTGAAGAAGGTAAGGAGCGACAACGGGTCCGAATTCAAGAACCTTCAAGTGGAGGAATTCCTTGAGGAGGAAGGGATCAAGCACGAGTTCTCCGCTCCCTACACACCACAACAAAATGGTGTGGTAGAGAGGAAGAACAGGACGCTCATCGATATGGCAAGGACGATGCTTGGAGAGTTCAAGACCCCCGAGTGCTTTTGGTCAGAAGCCGTGAACACGGCCTGCCACGCCATCAACAGGGTCTACCTTCACCGCATCCTCAAGAAGACTTCGTATGAGCTACTAACCGGTAACAAACCCAATGTATCTTACTTTCGTGTATTTGGAAGCAAATGCTACATTCTAGTGAAGAAGGGTAGAAATTCTAAGTTTGCTCCCAAAGCTGTAGAAGGGTTTTTGTTAGGTTATGACTCAAATACAAAGGCGTATAGAGTCTTCAACAAATCATCGGGTTTGGTTGAAGTCTCTAGCGACGTTGTATTTGATGAGACTAACGGCTCTCCAAGAGAGCAAGTTGTTGATTGTGATGATGTAGATGAAGAAGATGTTCCGACGGCTGCTATACGAACCATGGCGATTGGTGATGTGCGACCACAGGAACAAAAGGAGCAAGAACAACCCTCTTCCTCAACTATGGTGCATCCCCCAACTCAAGACGATGAACAGGTTCATCAACAGGAGGCGTGTGATCAAGGGGGAGCACAAGATGATCATGTGATGGAGGAAGAAGCGCAACCGGCACCTCCAACCCAAGTTCGAGCGATGATTCAAAGGGATCATCCCGTCGATCAAATTCTGGGTGATATTAGCAAGGGAGTAACTACTCGATCTCGATTAGTTAATTTTTGTGAGCATTACTCCTTTGTCTCTTCTATTGAGCCTTTCAGGGTAGAAGAGGCCTTGCTAGACTCGGACTGGGTGTTAGCCATGCAAGAGGAGCTCAACAACTTCAAGCGCAATGAAGTTTGGACACTGGTGCCTCGTCCCAAGCAAAATGTTGTGGGAACCAAGTGGGTGTTCCGCAACAAACAAGACGAGCACGGAGTGGTGACAAGGAACAAGGCTCGACTTGTGGCAAAAGGTTATGCCCAAGTCGCAGGTTTGGACTTTGAGGAGACTTTTGCTCCTGTGGCTAGGCTAGAGTCCATTCGTATCTTGCTAGCATATGCCACTCACCATTCTTTCAGGTTGTTCCAAATGGATGTGAAGAGCGCTTTCCTCAACGGGCCAATCAAGGAGGAGGTGTACGTGGAGCAACCCCCTGGCTTCGAGGATGAACGGTACCCCAACCACGTGTGTAAGCTCTCTAAGGCGCTCTATGGACTTAAGCAAGCCCCAAGAGCATGGTATGAATGCCTTAGAGATTTCTTAATTGCTAATGCTTTCAAGGTTGGGAAAGCCGATCCAACTCTTTTCACTAAGACTTGTGACGGTGATCTTTTTGTGTGCCAAATTTATGTCGATGACATAATATTTGGTTCCACTAATAAAAAGTCTTGTGAAGAGTTTAGCAGGGTGATGACGCAGAAATTCGAGATGTCGATGATGGGCGAGTTGAACTACTTCCTTGGGTTCCAAGTGAAGCAACTCAAGGACGGCACCTTCATCTCTCAAACGAAGTACACGCAAGACTTGCTGAAGCGGTTTGGGATGAAGGATGCCAAGCCCGCAAAGACTCCGATGGGGACTGACGGACACACTGACCTCAACAAAGGAGGTAAGTCCGTTGATCAAAAGGCATACCGGTCAATGATACGGTCTTTACTTTATTTATGTGCTAGTAGACCGGATATTATGCTTAGCGTATGCATGTGTGCAAGATTTCAATCCGATCCTAAGGAGTGTCACTTAGTGGCAGTGAAGCGAATCCTTAGATATTTAGTTGCTACGCCTTGCTTCGGGCTCTGGTATCCAAAGGGGTCTACCTTTGACTTGATAGGATATTCAGACTCCGACTATGCTGGATGTAAGGTCGATAGGAAGAGTACATCGGGGACGTGCCAATTCTTAGGAAGGTCCCTGGTGTCATGGAACTCTAAGAAACAAACTTCCGTTGCCCTATCCATCGCTGAGGCCGAGTATGTTGCCGCAGGACAGTGTTGCGCGCAACTACTTTGGATGAGGCAAACCCTCAGGGACTTTGGCTACAATCTGAGCAAAGTCCCACTCCTATGTGATAATGAGAGTGCTATCCGCATGGCGGAAAATCCTGTTGAGCACAGCCGCACAAAGCACATAGACATCCGGCATCACTTTTTGAGAGACCACCAGCAAAAGGGAGATATCGAAGTGTTTCATGTTAGCACCGAGAACCAGCTAGCCGATATCTTTACCAAGCCTCTAGATGAGAAGACCTTTTGCAGGTTGCGTAGTGAGCTAAATGTCTTAGATTCGCGGAACCTGGATTGATTTATAGCATACATGTGTTTATGCCTTTGATCATATTCCTTATGCATTTTGTTGCTTAATAATGGTGCTCAAGTTGTAAAAACACTCCCTGGACCTCACAAGTCCGTTGCAAAGTGATGCACATGTTTAGGGGGAGATGTGTTACAACTTGACCCTTTGAGACTAACCATGTGCTTGAGTTTGCTTGTTTTAGTCTCAAAGGAGGTTTGAAAGGGAAAAGGTGGACTTGGACCATGAAAGACTTCCACTGCACTCCGATGAGAGGGTAACTTATTCCAAGTTCATCTCATGTACTCTTATTGCCTTTGTATTCTTATTGAAGATTTTGGTGAGACAATGGGGTTAAAGGGCCAAGATTGATCCCGTTTTGGTGCTTGATGCCAAAGGGGGAGAAAATAAAAGGCCAAAGCAATAAATGGATCAGCTACCACTTGAGAGAGATTTGAAAATAGTAGAGTAGAGCTTTTGGTTTGTCAAAACTCTTTTATTGTCTCTCTTGTCAAAAGTTGGCTTCTTGTGGGGAGAAGTGTTGATTATGGGAAAAAGGGGGAGTTTTTGAAATTCTTGATCAAACTTCTTGGAATGACTCTCTTTATGTCTTAACATGTGTGTTTGACTTAGAGATAGAAATTTGAATTTGATTTGCAAAAAACAAACCAAGTGGTGGCATAGAGTGATCCATATATGTCAAATTGAATCAAAACAATTTTGAGCTCTTATTTGATTTGATTTTGTACTTGTTCTACTTGCTTTATGTTGTGTTGGCATAAATCACCAAAAAGGGGGAGATTGAAAGGGAAATGTGCCCTTGGGCCATTTCTAAGTATTTTGGTGATTTAGTGCCCAACACAAGTGCCTAAGTGTAAGAAAGGTTGACAAAGTACAAATCAAGAATAAAGGTATGTTTCTCAGACTTAGTACATTGTTTATGGACTAATGTATTGTGTCTAAGTGCTGGAAACAGGAAAAATCCAATTGGAAATGTCTTGGCTCGAGCAGCCAAGACTCTGCTGAGTCTGGGTGCACCGGACAGTGTCCGGTGCGCCAGACTGGATCGAGCGAAGTGGCCGCTCTCGGGAATTCACCGGCGACGTACGGCTATAATTCACCGGACTGTCCGGTGTGCACCGGACTGTCCGGTGAGCCAACGGTCGGCCGCGCGATCTGCGCGGGACACGTGGCCGAGCCAACGGCTAGAAGGGGGCACCGGACTGTCCGGTGTGCACCGGACATGTCCGGTGCGCCAACGGCTCTCTGGCTGCCAACGGTCGGCTGCGCCGTTTAAGGAAAGAAATCGGGCACCGGACAGTGTCCGGTGTGCACCGGACTGTCCGGTGCGCCAGTCGACAAAAGGCAAGATCAGCCTTCCTAGATTGCTCTCAACGGCTCCTAGCTGCCTTGGGGCTATAAAAGGGACCCCTAGGCGCATGGAGGAGTACACCAAGCATTCCTACAACATTCCTAAGCACCAAGACATCGATTTCGCGCCTTTGATTCTTTGTGATAGCAATTAGAGCTCTAGTTGAGTAGTGAACTCTTTGAGTTGTGTTGTGAGCTCTCATTGCGACTTGTGTGCGTGGTGTTGCTGTGATTTCTAGTCTTGTGTGCGTTGCTAATCCCACCCTTGCTCCGTGCTTCTTTGTGAATTTCAAGTGTAAGGGCGAGAGGCTCCAAGTTGTGGAGATTCCTCGCAAACGGGATTGAGAAAAAGCAAGCAAAACACCGTGGTATTCAAGTGGGTCTTTGGACCGCTTGAGAGGGGTTGATTGCAACCCTCGTCCGTTGGGACGCCACAACGTGGAGTAGGCAAGCGTTGGTCTTGGTCGAACCACGGGATAACCACCGTGCCATCTCTGTGATTGATTTCTCGTGGTTATTGTGTTTTGACTCCTCTCTAGCCACTTGGCAATTATTGTGCTAACGATTAACCAAGTTTTGTGGCTTAAGTTTTCAAGTTTCACAGGATCACCTATTCACCCCCCCTCTAGGTGCTCTCAAGGATGGAGGTAAGAAGAGCTTCGAGGTACCGAGTGCATGGGAGAAGGTCAAGGAGACCAGGAACCCAAAGCCAGGGGTGAAGAAGAAGACTTGCAAAGTCAATGTTGTTCGAGTTAAGAAGAGTTATGGTGCATCAAGGATCACTACATAAGGACATGACTTACAACCAATGAGGTAACATGTACAATTATGTGGTGTAAGTCATAAGGCTCAAGATCAAGCTCGAGAAGTGAACGGGGGTTGGGGCTCAGATATGTCAATCTAGATCAAGTCAAGTTGACTTGATGGTTTAGAGTCCAACATCGACCTCAAACAAGCCAAATTGGGTAAAACGATGAAAAAGGTTAAGTATGTAAGGTTTGAGTGTTCAACCATTTTGCATACACCTCTTACTACAAGTTTGGTGCTTTGGTTTGCTCTCTAACTCTTTCTGTAGAGAAAGTACCATTCTGAGCTCTGCTGGAGGAGAAACATAAAAGCTAGGAGAAGAACAAGAAAGATGTAAGTTTCTAGGACTAAATCAATTGGATTATACTCTAAATGTGTTTGTTTAAGTCTCAGGAAAATCCTCTCAAAAGTTGAAGTCAAACGGAGAAAGAACGGAGAAAAAATCACTTAGTGTGCTGTTGGCTGGTGCACAGGACAGTGAATAGTAATTGTCCGATGCACAGGACAGTGAATAGTGACCTGTCCGGTGCACAGGACAGTGAATAGTACCTGTGTCCGGTGCACAGGACAGTGAATAGCCTGCGTCCGGTGCACAGGACAGTGAATAGTAGTTGTGTCCGGTGCACAGGACAGTGAATAGTGACATGTCCGGTGCACAGGTCAGTGAATAGTAACCTGTCCGGTGCACCAACGGCTAGCTGTTCTAGAGAAGGAAACTGTCAATCAGATCCGTTACTGTTCACTGTCCGGTGCACCACCGGACAGTCCGGTGCACCCGCAACCAGGGAAGGCTGGGAGCTTCCAAATGAAGCTCCAACGGCTCCTAGGCCCTTTGGGGCTATAAAAGGGACCCCTAGGCGCCTCAAACAAGTACATAAGTGCAGCCAACAATTGTATACATCACTCGGATCGATTCTCTCTCTCATTCTCGTGTAAATCTCTCTAGTTTGTGTGAAGGCAAAGTTATAAGCCTTTAGAGAGTGGAGAGGTGCTGCAAAGAGCTAGAGCAAAGTCTTGAGCGCATTGTTACTCTGCCGGAGTGCTGTCAAGAAGATTGTAAGCAGCCGCGGCTTTGTTGTAACCCAACTCAACATAGTGGAAGGCTCTATCTGTCATACTGACAGATCTGAGTAAACGGAGGAAGGAGTTGAAATAGACTCCAAGCCCAGGTGTGGCTAACTCCAACGAGGACTAGGCAAGCATTTCAGGCTTGGCCGAACCTCGGGATAAATTCTTGCGTCTGTGTGCTTCGCTCTGTATTGTGTGCTGACTCTCTGTCTTACTCACTTTTTATATCTGTACTTCAACACTTATCTGTGGTACAAGTTATATTTGAAGTGCAGGGCATTTTGAGACAGGATCTTCTATTCCGCTGCAACCTACTCGAAGGATCTTTCATTCCACTGCGATATGGTCTTTGAGTAGAGTAAGAACTAAAGTTTTAAAGTGATAAATTTTTATTCGCCTATTCACCCCCCCTCTAGGCGACATCCAGATCCTGTTCCCGGGCAAAGGGAACTTTCAAAAGGTTACTTTGGAATTTAAACCAATATTCATTTCATGAGATATGCATGGATGGTTTTTCTTCTTATTTAAAATTTTGGACCACGCTTGCACCACTTGTTTTGTTTTTGCAAAATCTTTTGGAAATTCTTTTCAAAGTCTTTTGCAAATAGTCAAAGGTAAATGAATAAGATTTTGAGAAGCATTTTCAAGATTTGAAATTTTCTCCCCCTGTTTCAAATGTTTTTTCTTTGACTAAACAAAACTCCCCCTCAATTAAATTCTCCTCTTAGTGTTAAAGAGGGTTTTTAGATATTAATTTTGAAAGGGGTGATTCCAATTTGAAAACTCTATCAAAACTAAGATACCAATGGAAAACACTTTCATTTAACACAAATTTAAAAGACTATTTTTGAAATTGGTGGTGGTGCGGTCCTTTTGCTTTGGGCTAACACTTTCTCCCCCTTTGGCATGAATCGCCAAAAACGAATACTTGTGTGTGAAATATAAGCCCTTTTATAACTTTATCTCCCTATGGCAAACAATATATGAGTGAATATTATACCAAAGTAGAGAGCTAAGTGGAGCGACGACGAAGGATGAATATCCTATGAGTTAAATTAATGATTAATGGACTATGTCTATGTGTTAAATTGGTCTATGCCGAATATAACTGTAGGTTAAACTGATGAACATGTGTGTGAATTGTGAATTTATGAGTGATGAAGTGTGTTAATTTGGTGTTACATTGATGTGGTTTGTGTAACTATGGGTATAATTACTATTTTCTATCGTTAAATTAGTTTAGAATTAACTAGAAGTAGATTATTATATACATATTGTTTTTTGTGGTCTGGCTCGCGAGCTAAACGATCCAGCTCAAGCTCGTAAACGAGCCGAGTCGAGCTGACTATGTGACTCGTTAGCTTAACGAGTCAGCTCGAATTCGGACGAGCCGAGCCGAGCTGGCTCGATATCGAGCCCTATTCTCTGCATCCATGCCAAAGTACACACCCTTTGGTTACAAGTAACTGCCTAATCTATGTCTTGATGTTGTCTTCTTAATGGATGGACGAGATCATCTCCTTTGGTGAATATGTGTCTTTTTGAAGAGACAACTTTTCACAACAATATGAACACATTTCAATACCAAAAATCTTTGCGTATTCACCAAATAAACTATTCCACGTAGATTACTTGGATAGCAATGCTATCCACTATCCTACAAAATACAAACAACAATGACATGGACAGAACTGTAGTAGACACACATCAAGCAAGGAAAGGGTGGTATCTTTTTGGGATACTGAACTAGATGGGTGAACCAAATTTGGCCCCTCCCCTCTTGAGGGGTATGTATACACCAAGATCAGGTAGTGTTGGCCGAGGCCTAACAAATTAGGATTGTCCGGAGTTTAACAGTTTATAACCACACCTAATGCAAGCCAACCACCCCAAAAGACTAGACCGATAAGGAAGGGTGACTCTCCCTTTTAAGGTGGCTTCCTTCCCCTAAGTTAAACGAGGTGATATTATTTTGAGGCTCACACCGTCGCCGCCGTACGACTATAATTGGGCCGACTGTACCAATTACGTCTTTGCCAACGGATAATAGTGGAGGATGTCCTCATAATCATCACATGGTTCTTCCACTTTAAACCCAAAGGCTGATAACATGCTCTTTAAAGGAGGCTAAAAAATTTCAAAATATAATTTGGAAACACATCAATAATTTCAATTTGTTCCTAGGTTATCCTAAAAGCAAATGAAATGTTTACATTTGCTTCTAGAAATGGACCTGCAAAAATGGAGTAAGGATTTCTTGGGGAAAAAATTTAGATGTGCTCCTTAGGTGGACTAAACAATTCTTGAAAGGTCTAGGAGATTACATTGGCTCGTAAGAAGTGAAGTAATTTTTTCATCAAAAAAAGAAGTTTACATTTGTTCTACAAACCAGAGAAGGCATTCAGACCGAAATTTTGCATTTGCTCGTGAGAACAGTATTTTTTTCCTATTGTTAATAGAAAAGAGTAGCATTTTTATTTCAAAATTCAGAAGTTTTATGTTCTGTTTAAAAATAGAATAAACATTACCACACGTTCCGAAATGAGAATGAATTGTGCCCGAAACGATTTATTTTCATTACAAACAGGAGAAAATGAATTGTGCCTTCGAGATAAATATTTGAGAGATGTGAGTGTCGCTGCACAATACGATGAATTAATCCGTTTTTTTTAATAAAAACTGACACTTTTGAAAACCTCTTTCATGTGTGGTCGCTGAGAGTAGGCCTCTTTCTCCGTGATAAAAACAAAAATTCGTGCAGCGGTGAGCCGGTGAGTACGTAGATCGACTTTGCTTCGTAGGAGAACACGTACGTATATATGGACGTGTTTTCTTGTTTAGCGCTTGCATTGGACTTTTCATACACCAAGACAAATAACGGTAGCTGATGCTATGTTCTTCCTGATTTAATTATTTATTAGGATTACGTAACGTATCTTCACTCCAACTTGCCAAAGAATCTCTTCGAAAAACAAATGAAGACATGGATCGAATCAGACTGCTCAGTGGTCACATCGTCGTCACATGTTCCAAGGATCGAGGCTTTTTACAAGTGGGGATAACAATGCGAGCTCGATATGCCAAACTTTCAGTTTTTTTTTGATTTGGTCGTATTTTGTTCTGTCGCATAGCTAGCAGCGCGCGGTACGCCGGTAATTTATGGTCGAGGGTATGCACATTTTTTCGATACTAAAAGATAAAAGCTTTTAATTAAAATTCTGAAAATACTATATCAAATTAATACAGAATCGTTTTATCCAATAAAATAATACACATGTTTGATGTACGTACCACATGAATTCTCAAGTTTTAATTTACATAATAAAGGGAGGGGGTGTAACAGTACAAATGAATGATGATACGTTTTTGCAAGACAATATGTTTTGCCTCGATACAAGCTCTTCGATGATACCATGTGTCACCATGAGATCTACTTCGAGTTTGTAGGCTCAAATTCGACAAACCGCTCGCCCACGATTTTGAGGACTGAATTGCGAAACCGAACAATAGTAGCGTATCCATTATGCTTTCTCCATGATCTTAATGTGTGTCTCCACTTGTCCTCCATTATTCAATTACCAAGTTCTCGCACCTTCACTTGACAACCATTGTCTTAACTTGGACAACATAATATATGTCATCTTCACATGTACATTCAGTGGCGAAGCCATGTAGTAGGGCTTGCAAAGTGTACGTGCATCAGGGAAAATTATTAAAAAATTAAATTTTACCACTTATGCACATCCTAAATTTTAATTAAATAAGATTTTCAATACATGTGTACATTGAAATGTCAAGTGTGCACTCGAATTCTCTCGCCTCTAGCTTCTCCCCTCTGTACATTTGCTCGTAGATGTTCTCAAATGTCAGCCAACTACGGTCAGTTCTCTTTGATCCTTAGTTCTCTTTGATCCTATTGGATTTATGGGCTAGACCCAATTGAGAAATTCAATTAAATCTTAGAAAAATCTCAAAAGTCCATGTATGGGTATGACTAGGGAATGGTGGAACACATAGTGTCATATTACTAGTCTAAGTGGAGTGGAACTAGTTTAAATATGAAGGCTACACTCACTCACCAAGTCATGGATGAGAGGAGAGAGTGTGGAGAACCACACGCACCCGCTCGCTCGCCTGTCCTGGCCGAGGCGAAGGGCGCGGGCGCACGACATGCGCGTTAATGGTCCGCCGAAATCCAGCCCCTCGCTCTGTGGGGGGCGTGATTTCCTTTTGCCGTTTTATTTTTTGGTTGCTTGGCTGTTAAGTTTAGAGCCCTAACCGATCACGATAAGGATCTGAACGGAACGCGAGTCTATCGGTTCGTGGATAACGTGCAGATCGGATCGTTATCGGTTCGCGAACACGACCCTATATAAGGCGCCTGACAGCCAGCGTCAAATCCATCCCAAGACAAGTTAGGTTTTCGCCTCTGCTCACAACTGCGCCGTCATCGTAGTTCTCTTCATCCCGACAACCGACGTGCATCTGCGTTCGGGAGAGCAGATCTCCGGAACCCTTCGCCTTCGAGATCCTGCATCGGAGAGGTCGAATAAGGTTTTTAGGAAGCGTTCACACGCGACTGCTCGCGATTTTGTCGTTGACCCTGCTGCTTCGACGTTATCGATCCCGCTGCTTCGATGTTGTCGACCCTGCTGCTTTCGGCCCGCGTCGTCTACCAGTATGTACGCATCATGTGATTTGACCTTATACTTCAGTTCATCTGTCGGAGCGTTGAGAAAGGCCAGCTAGACGCCTTCAAAATATAATGTTCCTGAATCGAATTGCCTAAAGGGAGGAACAGATCCGAATCGGTCGTAGGCTCGTAGCAGAGCGCGCGCATACAGCCATGCACTCACACGTCAGGAATAATAATAGGCAGCTTTAATTTCAGGCGATTAATTTAGTCATTCACTAAAAGGTTGGAGCTCGATTGCTCGATATTATTCCCCCTCTGAAAAAAGCAAGATATATATGCTCGCCTATCGATCTTGTTACCATGCACACACCCTCTTTCCAGCGGCGGAATCCAATCTTTCTTTGCAACTAGCTATTTGGGGACAGCGACTGAATGTTCTTGACCAAATAATTGTGCGTCTGAGCTGTAAGTTGACAAAGCATGCATTTTCCGTAGTATGTAGTGTGTGTGTGTGCATGTTCCAACGCAAATCTATGGCTGCTGTGGCTATTGGCTAATACGGTGTATGTATACAGGTCATCTTTGCTAAATGTTCGATCCATCTCCACATGCAGCTAGTGACAATTGCCTCCTTCTGAATATTCATCAGTGTGAGACGAACATGCATGCATGCATCGGAGACGGAGAGATCAGTCTTTGGGTGCCTGGAGTTGGAAAAATGTCTGAACTTCTCAGCTGTGCAGAGAATATTTCAGCTCCTTGATTAATTTCTTGCGTTAGTTAACCAGCACCTTCACGAGTATGAGCATTTCATTGACCACGAGAGATCGATCGAGTATGGAAATCGACACGCACTGAGAGCTGAGGCAGCAAGAGAAGCGAGAGGTAGCTCTGAATCTTTTGGTCAGGACGACTCAAGGAGGAGCTAGGAGATAGAAGTAGAACAGATGCCAATACAAGCAGCCGGACCGCGACGTGACCGGAGCGGGGATGCGATAGAAAGGTCCGGAGTAGATGAGATGAGAATCTGAGATCCCCACTCCCAGGGGACAGAAATCTTTGTTCCCTTCCCAGCTGCTGTTGCTGCTGGCTCTCTCGCCGCCTCATCAGCTTTCAGCTGCATGCAGTGCAGCGTGTGGTGTGCCCCCGCCGGCATTATTCCTTCCCTCCTCTTGTCCTAGCTAGCTCCCCCCACTCTGATGAGATCGATGATGCGCCATGGTCCACCTCCCTCTTCATGACTCCATGTCCATGAGGCCTGCCGCCACGGCCACTTCGTCTTCTATAAATAGCAGCTCTTCCCACACCTCCTCCACTCATCAGCTCAGCATACACAACATCATCATCATCATCTTCTCGCTAGTCGAGCGAGCCCTTGTAGTTAATTAAGCTAGTCGATCGATCCAAGAGAAGAAGAAGCAGCAGACAGGAATGGCGTCGCTCTCGATGACGACGAGCGCAGCGGCCCGCGCGCAGTGGACGCCTAGGCAGAACAAGCTGTTCGAGCAGGCGCTGGCGGTGTACGACAAGGACACGCCCGACCGCTGGCACAACATCGCCTGCGCCGTCGGCGGCGGGAAGTCCGCGGACGACGTCAGGCGCTACTACGAGCTGCTGGAGGAGGACGTCGGCCACATCGAGTCCGGCAAGGTGCCCTTCCCCGCCTACCGCTACCCCGCCGGCTACGGGGCCGCCGACAGGTACGCATCCAACCGGCCGCCCGGACCGCCGGAGCAATGGCTAATCTTTTATCTCTTTCTTTCATTCAACACTCACTGATGCAAATTTGCATATGTGTATGTGCAGGCTGAAACAGCTGAAGATCTAGGAGGTCAATTGAACATATAGGACGAACGATCGATGATCCAGAAGATGCAAACATGTGTGTATATAGGATTAATGGGACAGTATCAGTATGCATGCAATGGTCCATGCTGCAAGTGCATGCAAGTGGTGTGTGAAAGCAAGAATCAGATTAGATGCATGCATATGCATGTGTTAATTTAGTAGTAATAATTGTAGTATGGGATGAGTCCTATGCTAGCCAGTCACGCGCGATCGACCGACCGACCCATCGATCTCCAATGCTTCTGTTCCCTCTCCCTCCTACTTGTCCACTTGTGTGTATATATAAATATTATGTATTTTTATTATTATATATACTCTGCCTGTTCTAAATTATGAGTCGTTCTAATTTTCTCAGAGTTAAAACAAATCAAATTTCATAAAATTCTTGATACAATTATAAAGACTTATGACATTAGACATATATACAATAATTGACAAAAAAATCTAATAATACTTATTTGGTACCATAAATGTTGTAATTTTATTATATAAATCTACTTAAATTTGAGGTGTTTTAACGTTTAAAATAACTTATAATTTAAGATGAAGAGTATATTGCCACTACAGCTGCGTCTATGTTCCATATCAATCAAGAAGGAAGAACTTTATATTGCTCGTTAATGCATTTCTATGACGGCCTCTTTGTTTTCCATGCAGTGAGTACGGCTACTAACTAAACATGGATAATTTTTTTAGGACTACAAAAACTTTGTCACGTAATTTACATAAGAGAAAAAGACAAAGTTTGGTCCATATTTTTAAGGAACAAACCACTCAAAAAAAAAACCTTGCAGCTAGAGGTTTATTCAGCAGGGATGATAAATCTGTGAAAACAAAATACTCCGAGACAACCCAATAGAGCAAAAATTTAAATCCTAGATGTGATTTATTTTTTAAATAAGGTACATTATATAAAAATAATACCTCATATATGATATTCATAAAAAACAATTGATAGAGCAAAAGACCTTAGAAAAAAAAGTATTATGAAAGTACTGCCGCCGGACAAATAAACCGCACAAAGCATTGCCTATCTGGGCCGGAGGTGCGCAGGGACCAGCCTGAGCAAGTCAGGCGCCAAACAGAGCGCGGCTCAAAAGGCCCACGACTCTAACACGTCGGTGTCATTCACCAGAACAGAGCCCATCGTCGGCAGCAACACGCACCGCAGTGGTTCCCGGACCGCCTGCCTCTCGCAGTTTCCCTCGCGCTCTCCGTGCTTCCATGTTCCATCTCGCTCGCTGCCAAGCCACCGCACTCCGAAGTCCGTGTGTTTTCCGGATTGTTGTGCTCGCGGAGCCGTGGCCTCGCACGACGGCACCAACCTCCGATCCGCCCACGCGACGCCCAGTGGCGGACCCACAGGGGGTCCGGGTGGGCCGGCGACGCCTCCGCAGCCGCCCCCGGCGTAGCCACGCCCGTCGTCGCCGAGGCCCGCCCGGTGATCCGATCGGGGCAGCGCTTGGTGTCTTGGAGACACCGTCTCGGATCGAAGCAAGGAAGAGCGGGGATCGATTTGTTGCCGGGCAGGCATCCTACTCCTCGTCCAACCGGTAGGTGAGTTCCGCATCCCGCATTATCCATGCCCGCCTTTAAATTTCTCTAGGAACACTAGCTAGGTCATTGCATCATCCATTGTCTGAGACTATGAGGCGTGGTTGCTATGGGTTTATTTGTTGATTATTATGGGAATATGACTGATGATGATTCGATTTCGAGTTCTTCCCCTCCTGATGGTGGTTCATGTGTTGGATTCATCGGCTTGCCGCGTTGCTGTTGCTGGTTTATTAATGGTACTCAGGGCTCAGGGGTACCAATTGGCTTGTTTCACACCTATGAATCTAGTTAAAATGTACACTGGAGCATGACCGCACGGTTGCTTTTGCAGGATAGTGTGACAACGAGGCCGCCAGGACATCTTGGATCTTAGGCTTGAGCATTATTATCTGAATTCCGCTCACAAATCACAACAATTGAACTACGGTTTGGGGCGTGAGAACCGAGAAAGTTACTCGTTTAAATCGGATGAAGAGTTTGAGATGAGGCAAGTTTCCAAACCAGGACGCTTCTCTACTAATTATTTCCAGAATCAAGTGTGTCGGTTGCATAATGCTTCGGCCACTCCCGCATCCCCGCTGACTGCGACAACCACATGCAATGACCCACCCCAGCCCAAAATTTAAAACGCCTGCGCAAAAAAAAAAAACGACTTGCCTACTTGTAGGAGCTCTCGCCTGGTAGCTCAATCCTGCAACAACTACTCCCATGCTACAGCCAAAGCCTCCACCCGGAGGGCCCTATGGGACGCCCTGCTTCCATGCTCCCATGCATGCCGTCCAGAAAACGGTGCAACAACACAAGCTGCTTGAGAAGAACAAGAAGCCCATCTCCATTATATTGCCGTCCTCCGGAAGCTGGTCAAAGCAGTCGGCCTGTGATGCAAGGCTGCTTTAGATATTGGCATGGTGCCCCCTATCCTAGAATGATTGTCATGCGTTAGAGACAACCATAACCCCCTCCCTGGTTTTCTCTGGTCTAAGCGTTTAGTCTGTGTGGTTGCTGTCCTTGGCCACCATGCGTGGCGTGCCAGGGCCTGCTATGAACTTTGGCCTACGTGCCATGAACTTCAAACTGTCTTTTGTGCTCTTGGTGCCCACCCTCGCCTATTGAATAACCCAAACCTATGTTTACCTATCGTAACGTGCGTGGTCTAGGCGATTCGGATAAGTGTACCGTTGTGTTCTGAATCTTCAAATTGATCGAGGATACCCAAGCACCATCCATTCCTGCGGCAGCACACTTTGTCCATAGAGTTTCGGTGTGCATTTTCACTATTACCGCGCGCCAGAGACAGTCCTTTATGATACAATCAATAGCATTAATGACTGTCACCGGTAGCTTCAAGGTGCACAAGCTAATGCCCACGCGAGAGCAAAGCTTTCACTCAGTTAACTCTGTGGATAGTCCCAGATTTTCATCTATGATGACCCCTGAGGGAGCCTAAGGCGAAACATGACTTATATATGATCCTTCGTCTTCATGGAACATACTTCGACGGTGGTCTATGGGTTAAATATGTTTTAAGGGTGTAATCTAGGTACACATAATTACTATACCCGACAAATACTAGTGCACTTACTTGGCATTGCAGACTGTAGCAGAGTACTGCAACTTGTAGTCTGCACGGTAACACAAACAGGGCCTAAACGAGGCAAACAGTTAAACAGTACTTCCTGGGCGTCATTGTGTCAGCTGAATAGTTGATTAGGTCTGAATTATCGTTGTCAGTCTCTTTGGCCGTACGTCCGTTTGCCACAAATGCTGGGACAGGGACTGCAGCGATCGCCAAACAGCTCTGAAACATCGCAGTACTGTGTGTAGGCACGGAGGAACAGCAAACAGCTCCTGATCCTTTCAACAGTTTCAGCGCTCTCAGCGTCATCCTGGGTTATTATTAAGACCTGACAGAAGTGCAGATGAGAAGACAAAACTTAACAGAGACTGATGGGACTGATCGATCATTCAGAAGCACCATGATGGGCTAAAGTTCAACAGCTGTGCACAAGTCCAGGGGCACTGAGTTCCGTGCCTGCCAGACACCAAAACTGACTGACCTTTGATAGGGAGAAATCATCACCTGCTTCTGCACATCAAATCGATGTTAAGCCCAACAAATGAGCTGAATAGTTGAAGAACACAGTAAATAACAGATGCATCTTTATCCAAATTTCCGAGGGCGAGGGGCCCAGCCTATTATTATCAGTAAGAAGACATATCTCTACTTTCTTTTCCCCACAGCAGTAACTTTTCTATGCCACAACTTGTTCCCTAATAGTACCGCCGCAGTAGGGTATGTTGTCGAAGAAAAAAAAATTCCAGTATCACATCTGGATGTAGGAGGTTTAGTGGTACTATGTGTTCTCCATGTCCTTTTCAACTGGTTTGGCAAAACTGCTGTCCAGATTTGGCGATTAGCTTTCGAATAAAACAGGACAAAAAGAAACCAGATTTGCGGACTCGTGCGCGAAACTGGAGCGAATGGTACCAGAGAACCAAAATCCTGTGATGCCACGTTTCTCATTATCCGTTTTTTTTTCTTCCTCTTTCATGGATTGCAATTTTCTTGGAGCGCAGCCGTTACATCCTTATCTGCCTCTCAACCGCCTCATCTCTTGCAGCATGGGCCTCCTCTCTTGCAGCATGGGCCTCACGATTTGATGAAACGAAATCCTTGTAAAATCCTTTAGCTTCTGGAAGGTAGAGTGATAGAGGCGAGTAAAGCATGCGACAGCAGCCATGTGAGTACGTGACCGGCCGGCCGCCCGTCTCGGACCAGACTGACATGGAGCTCCAGGCCTCCATTAATGGAATCAATCAGGTCTGGAAAATGACACTCCCTCCTCCATGCATGGCAGTAATGGGATGCAACTACAGCCAAGTACAGTCTAAATCTTAAGGCACTGCAGCAGGCAAGTACACCTCCAATTGAATGGCAAACACACACGCACGCGCAAAGACAAAGCAACGAGCATTTGATGCAACCTCCGAGTACGTCTCTCTAATGGCGTGCATGCAAGCGTTGTTCTCCAATCTCCACTGCATTCCATCCAGCCTTTTCTCCTCTAGAATATCCTAGCCACAGATGTTGGCTGCTACTCTCTAATTAGCAACTGGCAGAAGAGAACTCAAGATTATCATACCATTATATGGCCATTAGTTTATGCTGGGTTTCAAGCTTAACTAAATGGAAATGTTGCAATATTAGAAGGGAGGAGAGACCACCAGCTACACCCTCTAGTGATTAAGTGAAGATACGGAAGAATTTCAGAGCAAAGTAGAGAGATCTTATTAGATTGGTTAATCTTGCTGTCCGAGGGGGGGTCAAATGGCAACAAGGTAGCAGGAATGTAGCTACGAAGCATGCACAGTGCCTCTTCCTCCTTCCAATTGATCCCCCGAACTAGGAACAGAAGAAATCAAAGATGTGCAGACAAGAATGGTGAGGCAAAAGACAATGGTGAAAGAAGTGACTACAAAAAATGAAGGATAAGGTGAAACCCAAAAACGGAAGGGAAGAGAGGATAGGAGCCCTCCTTCACTTCCCTTGTTTAATCCCACACCTCTCGGAGCCCATAAAAAAATGAGGCGGGGGATTAAGCAAATGGTGGCGTGGCTGTGATGGTGCTGCTGACTGCTGAGCCTTGTCTCCCACCGTGGCTACTTCGGCTGCTGTTGGGGCTGTTGCTGCCCCTGCGGCGGCGGCAGGTGCGGCTGCTGCCTCCTGCCGGTGTGCTTGTTGTTGTGCATCCAGACCTTGAATACCTGGCGGCGCACGCCGACCTGGTCGCAGAAGTGCTGCACCAGCGCGTCGTCCTGCTTCTGCAACCGCCAGCCGAGGCGCTCCGCGAACGCCAGCATCTGCTCCTTCTGCTCCGGCGTGAACTTGGTCCGGAACCGCTTCCGCCGGACGTGGCCCTGCGCCTGCACGGCGGCGGCCCCGGACGGCGGGCCGCGCTCCTCGCTGGACGACTCGGTGGCGGTGCCGCCGCCGCCGCCGCTGGGCGTGCCGTGGTACGGGAACGGCGGCGGCGCGTAGTGCGGGTGGGGCGGAGGCAGGAGCAGCGGGACGCGAGAGGACGTCGCGGTCGCCGGGAGCATGAGTTGGTGGTGGCGGCGGCGCGCGTCGTCCTTGCGGTGGAAGCTGCGGTGGCAGCCGCATGCGGCGCACTTGAGACTGTCGCCGTCCCCGGGCATGAACTCCCCGCAGCCGTCGACGACGTGGCCGCCCAGCGCCGCCGCGTGGTTCCGCAGGCACTCGTGGTACCTCGCCTCGGCGGCGTGGTCCTGGTTCCCCGGGGCGGGGGTGGGGGCGGACGACGGCGCGGAGCTGGCGCCCATCTCCTCCGAGACGGGCTGCTCCTCCTCCTCCTGGCCCCTGAATTCCATCAGCGCATGCCTGCCCCTAGCTCCCTGCCGCCGCGACGAGTACCCGACGCCGTACGTGAGAGCGACGCCGCTCAAGAAGACCCGCTCCCCCACTATGTCGCAGGGGCTGCAGCCTGCTGGGGGCTTGGGGCGGCGTCGGGGTCCGCTGGCTGGTATAGTTGCTGCTGTGGGTAGCGTTAGCTATCAGTCTATCACTCGTATCCGTCTCGTCGTTTCGTCGGGGTTGGCTTTTGCGCTTTTGATCGCGTGTGGACCGTGGGAAAGGACCGGCGGAGGGAGGCTGAGCAGGCCGGCAGCGGAGGGAGGCGGCGTGACCGTGACCCCCTGCGGCGAGGCGAGTCGAGGGCGGTCCGCGGTGCAATGCATCGGCCGACAGCGGCAGGGGTGGGTGAACCCGTCCCGTCCCCATGCCACGGGGCCCCCAGACTTTAATGATGCAGCCGGCGAGAATTGGGCAGCGCGGCACGTACCGCTACGGCCACCGCCACTGTACCCACGGGCCCGGATTACGGGATTAGCCGATTAGGGACGTGTATCTACGGCGTACAGCGAGGCGTCCGGTCCGCCCTCTCTGAATCTGAATCTGTCCTCAGTATGGACGTCTTTGACTTTAACCACTTATATATACTCTGCCTTCCAAATGTTCGAGGAGACACTGATCGACCACTTTCGACCTGACTAAATCACACCAGTACGTTTAACTACATCCCACATCAGGCTGTGAAGTGCGTCCCTCGCTTATGTACTAGGTCAACTCACGTGCATTAGGCAAATTCATGATCCAACAACTAACCTCCTGCTATAAATTGCGATTCTGTTTTTTACGCAAATAACGTAAATAGTTTATAAAGATAGCATAAAAACTCGTCCAGCTATTAGACCACGTGCACATGCCCAAATTTTAGATGACATTCTTTTACCATTGCATGCGCGCGAAAATTGGATGACTCCATAAATATAAGATTGCTCCAACAAACATAAAACTAGGCTCGTTAGAACCAATTTATGATATTTACTGATACTAATTATGCTACACGTTCTATGTATTTATGCAAGTCGGTACACTGTGTAAAAATATGTTTTTTATTGCATGCGCATAAATTTAGGATGACATAAATATGCGATGAAAGGAAATTTATTGGCATGCATGGAAACAATAAAATCTTATTTTAAATGTTGCATTTCCTCCATAAATATATTATCGTTCTAACAGCCATGCAACTAAACTCGTTAAAACCAGTTTATAATATATAGTGATACTAATTATGATACACAATCTTGATATTTATGCAATACAGAACACTACATAAAAAATTGCCATGTGGTACGCTGGTAGACACATCTCTAAATTCGAGCGTAAATACCTTAAGTTTTAAGCATAAAACCCATCACTTATGTGCATAAATACCGAGCCATATAAGAGAGGTTGATAACTCTGACACGTTGTATTCACGATCATATTTTTTATGGTAGTCGAATGCAAGCGGTTTCTATTCTTATTCAGATCCAAAAAATATATGGTAGATCGTGAGAGTTTTCATTGCATGCGCGTAAATTTTGGATGATATTTTTGTTTTCACTGCACGCATGCAAAAAAAATAGGATGACATGATTCACAGCGGGCATAAATTCTTATACAAAGTCGTATAAATACATACACCATGTAGCATTGATAAAAAAAATCTAATATGGGTTCAACTAACAGCCCCCGTGGTAATTAGGGACAATTTTATGGGAAACAAAAAAATTGTATTCATCATCGTAAAAATCGTCACTAAAATGCATAAATAGTGTAAGTAGCAGGCATAAACCATAATCATTGATGGCGTAAACATGGATCAGATAGCTCGTCACCGGAGGACGATCCCGAGGTCGCCAGATCAAAGACGCCTCCACCACCGATCACGCCATCAGATCGAAGGTGGTCGTTGAAGGAGGACGCCCTCCGACGCGCCGCATCGGAGGAGATTGTTGTCTTTGGATGCACCAAAGACGTTCACCGCAGCCAACACCGCTCGTGCCTCGGAACGTCGTCGCCACCACCACCGATCACGCCTCGGGAGGTCGCGGTTGCCACCACCGCTCGCACCTCGGGAAGACACGGCCACCGTTGCTCGCGCCTAGGGCCGTCACGGCCGCCACGACACTTGCGTCTCGGGCCGCCACTCGCCAACATCGCCTAGGACCGCCACTCGGGCGTGTCCCGCTGCCATGCACTAGGTCAAACATTCCCACCCGTGTCAATCAAACCTCTGGTCAAACACCAAATCCCCCGCGTGGGGGATGCAAGCCATAAATTATAGCTTTGTTTTTTACGCAAATAGCGTAAATAGTTCACAAAATAGCGTAAATAGTTCACAACGATAGCATAAAAACCTCGCCGAGACAGTGGACCACGTCTACACGCTATTTTTATGATAGATCCAATAATTATGGCAGATCGTGGGAATTTTTATTGCATGCGCACAAATTTTAGATTACAATTTCGTTTTCACTGCATCCACACAAAAAATGGATGACTACATAAATATATGACCGCTCTAACAACAATGCATCTAGGCTCGTTAGAACCAGATTAGATATATACTGATAGTAATTATGCTTACGGTGTATGTATTTATGTAAATCGGTACATTGCGTAAAAATTTGTTTTCTGTCGCACGCACACAAATTTAGAATGGCAGTGATGTGCGATGAAACGAAATGGATTGACATGCATGAAAACAAAAAACTTATTTAAATGTTTTATTTCCTCCGTAAATATAGTATCGCTCAAACAATCATGCAATTAGCTTCGTCAGAACTAGTTTATGATATATGTTGATACTAATTATGCAACACGGTGTAGATATATATGTAATACGGTACATGCGTAAAGATCTGGCATGCGGTTCACTGACGGACGGATCTCCATGTTCGAGCATAAAAATCTTCGGTTTTGAGAGTAAACACATGCAAATATGAGCGTAAATACTGATCCAACACTTATGTGGTTCCTTATTTATGTAGATCCAAAAATTATGGCAGGTCGTGTGAGTTTTCACTGTATTCGCAAAATTTTGAATGACATTTTTGTTCACACAGCATACATGTAAAAATTGAATGATTGATATCGCGCAAAGCATAAATGATTATAGAAAGTTGCATAAATACATATATCTTACATCATAATTAATGAAAAATAATCCTAGTATAGCCTCAACCAGCCGTCGCATGCATAAACAAAGGATTGGAGGATGTCGTCGCTGAAGGACGCTGTCGAGACCACCGGATCGGAGGAGTTGGACACCGAAGGATGTCCGAACCGTCGTTGTCGCGTACCATAATTAGGGGTACCCAACACTCATGCTAAAGAAATGACTGCAAGCGAAGACGACGGCTCGCGCTCCCGAAGGCTTCGGTAGCCATGCCGGTCTCTCCGCCCTCTCCTTCCAGCCAACTAGCTCCGGACTTCGCCGCTGTCTCCTCCTCTTCGCCTCTCACCCCAGCCACCGATCCATCACAGTCGTCGTATCGTGTTTCAAAGACCAGTGAGAGCTTTCCGGCGGCCAGCATCTCCCTCGCCGCCCCACGGCGTAACTTGCCCGACGTCGTCTTGGGCACCACCCCACCGTCAACCAGCGCGACCAAACCAACCCTGACGCCTTCTTCCCGCCACACCGCTGCCCTTATGCCGTCGCACAGGCCCCTGTGATCGCCGACGCCGGCGCTTCCCTTCTGTAGCTCCGCGACGACGGCCACGACGCCGATCTGCGAACGTGACCACGGCGTCGACGACGACGTCGCGAAAGCTGCGACGCAGCCGCCTCTCAGGCGACCCGACGCGCTGCCGAAGGCCGCCGTCTCTACGTAATGCGTGTGCACGTGGCGCCGTCCTGCGTCGAGCGCGAGGACGTCGGCGCTCCGGCCGACGACGTACAGGTACCGCTCAGCCCCCCTGACTACGCCGCGGTCGCCCGTGCGCACGAAGCACGCGCCTGTCCGCCCCGGCACCCGCGCGCAGAACACCTCGCGGCTCGCCGACGGGTGGCCGAGGTACCCCGACGCGTTGCTCGGCGAGGACACCCATATCTCACCCTCCACGCCGTCCTCCACCGGTTCGCCTGTGCCCTCGTCCACGACGGCGATCTCGATCTCAGCCGGCACCTCGTTCGCCGCGGCCGGAGATAGCCTCGCCGACGGCAGGAGCTTCATGTAGGACGGGAGGCGATCAGATTCAGAGCACGCGCTCGGCCGCCACGCGGTGGACACGAAGGTGCAGTTCTCCGCGAGGCCGTAGGACGGCGAGACGGAGGCGGCGCGCAGGCCGTGGCAGCGGAACGCCTCCACGAACTCGCCGACGCGCGACTCGTAGATGGGCTCGTTGATGAGGATGAGGTTGCGCAGGCTGCCGAGCTGAAGCGGCCGCCGCCGCTGGCCGCGCCGGAGGACGAGCGGCAGCGCGAAGGACGGCACGGGCGTGCACGTGGCCCCGAACTCGGAGACGAGTTCGAGCCAGAGGTCAGGGCGCCGGACGAATGCGCCCGGGGCGGCAAGCACGCAGGTGGCGCCGGCGACGACGGTGAGGAGCAGGAACATGAGGCCGCAGTCGTGGTACTGCGGCAGCCACGACACGACGACGCTGCCGGGGTGCAGGTCGTAGGCCTTCCTCGCGGCCCGCACGTTGTGGGCCGCCGAGCCCGCGGTGACCACCACGGGCCTCGGGACGCCCGTCGCTCCGGAGGTATACTGGATCAGGTACACGTCGTCCGGCCCACAGCCCACGTACGGCGTCTGCGGCCCATCACACACGCGCTCCAGCTCGTCGACGGCCAGCCAGCGCAGGCTCCCCAGCATGGCAGCCAGGCGGGCGTTCTCGCCCCCGGCGACGGAAGAAGCGACCGCCTTGGCGACGGCGTCTATGTAACCGGCGTCGGCGACAGCGGCAGCCGGCCTGGCCTGCGACACGGCGCGCAGGAGGTGCGCGTGCGCGGGGCCGCTGAGCGTGGCCGGGTCGTCGGGGGGCACGACGGGTACCGCCGTGAGCCCCGCGCGCTGGCACGCGAAGAGCAGCTTGACGAGGCGGAGGCCCGGCGAGGCGAGCACGAGGACGGCGTCGCCCCGGCGGAGGCTGCCGGTGCCGGTGCCGGCGAGGAGGTTGCGCGCCATGCATGCGGCGGTGGCGTCGAGCTGCGCGTAAGTCAGCGCGGTGCGCGTCGACGCCGCGTCGTCGTCGGCCCAGACGAAGGCCGGCTTGGCGGCGAACGCCGGCAGCTTGGCCCACACGGGGAGGTAGCGGTCGACCACCGGCTGGTCTGGGTAGCACGCGTCGTAGTTCTCGGTGCACATGGCCGCGCGGGCGCGTGCTGTGCGGCTGGCTTCTTCTTCCGTTCTTGTCTCTCTCCCTCCCCCCACCCGGCGATTGCTATCTCGATCTCCTCCTCCTCCTCCTCCTCCTATAGCTGCCGAGCTGCGAGTGAAGGTGTGTGCTGTGTGCAGAGATATATAGAAGGTGTCGACGTGAGGTGATCGATGGTCCCTTTCTTGTAACTATTGATCCGCGCGCGTCTTGCATGCATGTTAACGTTGCGAATTGATCGTTGTTGTGCCACGATGCATTGCATGCATTATAGCAGATACATACGAAAATAAATGTTGGTGACGCGGATGAAAGCGAAGTGCAGCAGGTCATCAATTAGCAGCACACAGCGGGGTAGAATGTCATGTGCTTGCTGGTTTCTCCTTGGGTGTAACCGAGCAATGGTGGATATCTGAGAGCATATACCTCCCTCATCCCTGCATTATATTGCTCTGCACGCCAATCTATCTATCTGCCTTGTCTGTACATGCAATGCTAAATTACATGTTCAGATATGCATGAATGAACGAAATTAAGGCCAAGCAATTAAGTGAGCAGCTAGCTGGGTCTGGGTGCCGTACGAATCCGTCGATGCCAAGGAAACGGCTACCAGGATGCAGGACAAACGCGCTGGGCATCTCTTCGTATATTCGTGGCATCGCGCTCGGCTCATTTAGCTACGACTACACATATGCCCAGACAGCCGGCACGACACTACAAGGTACATACAATGGCATTGGCGCATTGCTATAGGGGTTGTCCCGGGATTTGTAAGAGGTTCAGTTTTTTGCAGGGATGTGAATGTGTTTTCTGCATTGAAAAAATAAACCAATATCCGATTTGTTTTTTTTTATTGTTGTATGGTCAGCAATATCTGGTTAACTATATCAGAGTTGCTAGGACAGAAGCTAGGAACTGATTTTGAATCGATTGATCGGTTCTGGGTTGCTAACAGACGTCACAACTCACAAGCTTACTAATATAATCTCCTTTGTCAGTTCTTTGGTCTGGCTGCATTTCACTTGATGCAATCGTGCAAATACGACCAGAACCAGAGGATTTACACGGAGCCGCACGACGGCACGCCACCAAACGAGCCGGCTGCATGTGTGTACGCTAAGGGCAGTAACATTGGCATATATAACAACTTGATCCGTTTAAGTTATAAGAAAAGTTAACATTTTTCAATTATAAGATGTTTTGACGTTTCCAGATACATAGTTTTGTCTATGCATTTAGCTATATAGTTTTGGCAATGCATTTAGCTATATATTATGTCTAGATATAAAGTAAAAGCTATACATACTTACATATATAAGGACATCTTATAATTCGAAATGAAGAAAGTATATCACGGTACAATTGATGAATCTCTCTCATTATCCACGTGTGAAAATTCTATTCCATGTGGATTGGAGGGAATTGTGATGTATTCAGGTGATTTTTTTTACTTACTATGGATTATGGATTTAAACCGACTCAAATTTCACCCAATCCACATGCCAACAAGCCCTAATAATAGATCTTGTTTGGATGTCCATATATTCGCCTCAACTCACGTGTGTTAAATGAGTTGATACAAAATATAGTTTAGATTCTACATCAATCCACCCCAATACACCGATAAAGAAAGTGGACATCCAAACAAGTTTATAGCTGGAAACTGGAAAGGCAAGCCACAACTCACCCTCAGCCCAGTGATCCGTCCTGTGGCGCCCTGCTTTCAGCACTGCAGCTGGGACTGGGAGGTGCTCCCGTAATCTTTGCCAACAATATTTTTTATAGCAATAAAGGGCGCTTTACATACATTAACACTCAAAATTAGCTAGGTAACAGTTAATGGTTACTAATTTTTAGCAGGGGTTCTTTTGATCCACCTGCGAATAAGTGATTGATAGTGAATTGATGATGCATATAATCTATCTCTACTATATTTAAGTGGGCATTTCCTACCACGTTTCCCTCCCACGCGCACTGCCAGAAAAATACAAAAAATAGGCACAGAACCTGGGGTTCAAATACCTACCCCTCTATCTCCCAAACTAGAATACATATTTGTTTGTGTTCTACAAAGATAGATACTGTAAATATTGTGAATATAGAGACCGTAGTAAGACATAGGCTACCGATTAGTTAACGCCTATTAGCAACTCTAAATCTGCTAATGGAACTAATAATTAGTAGGCATCCAGCTAATGATTGGTAGGTCTATTAGCAGACTTGTTTGGTCCACTAGTACTAATTTTGGTTGCTAATTTTTAGTGCTAATGGATCCAAACATGTCCAAAATTTTGTTTCGTGAAAGCTATGGAAACTACAAAAACACTCTATGCTTCCAGGAAACTATTTGGAAGGTTATGGAATAGCTTGTGAGGCAGGTAGCAGTAATGCTACCAGGATGGAGCCTGCTGTGCACACCAGCGAAGAAGACTCAGGGAGCTGATTTCCGAGCTGCAAGTCCGGCAATGATTTTTTGGCTAGGAAAGGTGAAGAATGACTGGGAGAGGCTGCTGTTTCAGAAGGAGCACAGCTTGGAGGTGAAAAGAGTTCCCTGAGGAGGCGAAACAGTTTCTGGCTGATGGCTCACCAATCCAACATATCAGGCAAATGAGTCAGCCTGTCAAGTTTGGATTTAGCTTCTGGAGCAGATTTGGACAGGTGTGCCCCACCTGAATGCTGTATTGGTTCTTGTCTTGCTTAATGCTAAGACTGGAGCAAGGCCCTAAAACTAAGAAAACAATAAATTTTTGCCAAGGATGGTTTACCGTGTGAATTCAACTAAAAAGGGGAAAGATAATGTCCAAAGAGTTATGTTCCTGTGGATTCATCAGATGTTTTTTTCATTTCCTAAACCGAAAGTCACCTAGTAGTTGGAAGGAGCTCCTGTGACATTCCTTAAAACCAACTGAGTGCTCGCAAAAGAAAACAAAACAGTGTGTGTGCAATGAAATCTTAAAACACGATAAACCGCAGAAAATTCTACATAACTGAATTTTGCTGGAACCCATTTTGCCGGCATTGTATCATACAGATCAACAGGAAAGCAGGGAACCCATTTTGCCAAAACAGAGGAACTTTTTATCAAAATTTCTGTTTCTTCGAAAACAAATGTTGAGCTGAGCAACAGGGAGGAGCTCTTGAAACATTCCATAAAAATACACATGTCCTAAAAAAAGAATGAGCGTGTAACAGAATATTGAAAACACAATAAACTGAATTTGACGGAACCTTTTTTGCCAGCATAGTGTCAAACAAATCAATAGGCAATCTTGAAAAGATCCAAAATGTAATAACTTCAATCAAAATTTCAGTTTCTTCGATAACTGATGTTATTTGAGTTTTCTATTACTGAAAGTCACAAGCAATTAGGAGGAGCTCTTTTAACATTCCCTAAAATGAACGTGTGCTCACCAAAAGAAAGTGCACGTGTAAAATAATATTAAAACGCAATAAAGCACAAAAGTTCTCGTAACTGGATTTTGGAAGAACCTATTTCACCGGTATTGCATCACACAGATCAATATGCAAGCTTGAAAAGTCTGGACGTAGTAATCAGAACTTATGTCTTTCCATAGGTGATGTTATTTTAGTTTCTAAAACCAAAAGTCCTGAGCAAACAATAGGAGCTCAATTTTGGTTAGATGGGTCTTGTGTTAAGCATGGAATAATTACATTGCTAACTTAACAACAGAGGGATTCTTGTGTTAAGCATGGTCTTAATCATTTTATCACAGGTGAACTACAAGCATGGAACAATTCCAGAAGGTTCTAAAATACCGCTAGGTGGATTTTACAATGTAAACAACAGCCAACCATGATCTTCACAGATTCTTGACACAGATAAACAACACAAACCAAATTGACAACTTAATAAGTTGGGCCCAAACCTCATTTCATATCCAATTCTACCCTCCTGCGGTTCCATTCCAGAACAACAACGTGTGGAGCTGACTATCAGATGCACAGAGTAACCATTGATTGATCTAAGACGGAGTAACTAATGAGTAGAAGTGATACCGAATTCACCCCATCCCTGGGAGCATCTGAAGGGGGTCGATCATTTGGATGACAGTCTGCTGTTGCTGTTGTTCTTGCTGCTGTAGCATACTCTGGCCGTCCGGCGAAGGGAAAGCAAGTGATCCAACAGGGATGGCTGGCGCCGGCTGGGGCACCTTGGATTCAATGAGCCGCCACATGTACCAAGCCCCAACTGAGCGATAGGGGCGCCACCGCTCGCACAGCTTGTCCATCTGCGACGGACGAGGCACGTCCTCGAGGGCGTAGAGCATCTGCACGCCCTTGCGCACGCCGAGGTCGGCGGAGGGGAGCACGTCGGGGCGCGCGAGAGAGAAGATCATGAACATGTGGACGCTCCAGGAGCCGATGCCCTTGACCATGGTGAGCATGGCGGCGAGGGAGCGGTCGTCCATGTTGACGATGGCGGCGTCGGAGAGGATCCCGGAGGCATACTTGCGGGCGAGGTCGTGGAGGTAGGAAGCCTTGCGCGGGGAGACCCCGATCTGGCGGAGCTGGTGCGGGGTGAGCGCGAGGACGGCATCGGGGGCCACGCAGGACTCGCCGCCGAGAAGCGCGAGGAAGCGGGAGTAGACGGAGGCGGCGGCCTTGAAGGCGAGCTGCTGGTACAGGATGGATCGGACGAGGGAGTGGAACGGGCGGTGCGGGCACTGGAACACGGGGGGCTCGTGCGCGTCGATGACGGCGGCGAGGGCGGGGTCCGCGGCGCGCAGGTAGCGGATGGCCACGCCCACCTCGCCGACTGCGGACAGGGGCCGGCCCGGGATCGAGAACGTCAGGCGGGGCTTCTTTGCCGGGTTACGGTCGGGCGATGGGTTCGTCACCTTCTTCTTGGGGCGCGAGGCCGCGGCGCTGGTGGTGCGGGAGGTGGAGGCAGCAGAGGCAGAGGCAGAGGCAGAGGCAGAGGCGGGGGGCGGCAACGCGGCGGAGGCGGGAGGCGACGGGAACGGGGAGAGAGGCTGGGGCTTGGGCTGGGAGAGGGATTGCTCGCCCATGGATGGAGGACGGAGGTTGGCTTGACTTCCGCCGGATTCTGGGTGGGATTGGGGGTGTTTGTGGTATTTCGGAGCTGGGCTTCGAACTAGTGACACCGGACTTCCGGAAACAAAATGACGGTATTTTTATAAAAAAGGTAAAGGGAATAATCTATAAATGTTTCTTTCAAAATAGTAGGCATGCGCATATGACACACGTAATCATAATGTCAGTGCCTTACGACGAGAAGAAAGAAAAGAAAAAATTAGACAAGAAGTACTACAATAAGAAGAAAGGTGGCGAGTCGCATATAGGACGAAAATGGGACTCTCACGATAGCTATACCGACTCATCCGACGAAGACGTCGTCAACATCGCTATCAACAAAGGTCTTCTCTTTCCCAACCTCGGCCACAAGTGCCTCATGACAAAAGTAAGAATGTATATTCTAGAGATATCCATAAATATACTTCTTCCGATGATAAGGGTAGCTCTAGTGAAAAGGATGATCATTTGTCTTCTCTTTTTGCAAACCTTACCATACAACAAAAGGAGAAAATTAATGAATTGATAAAAACCATTAACGAAAAGAATGAAATTTTGGAATGACAAGAAGACTTGCTCGTTAAGGAAAACAAGAAATTTGATAAGCTAAAAGTTATTTTTGCTCTTGAAGTTGAAAAATGCAAAAACTTGACTAAACAGCTAAATACATGCAATGATTCAATTTTTTGTCTTAGAACTGAGAATGTTAGTGAAAGGGAAATAGGGTTAACCTTTTCCTACAAATAATTTTGGTGGTTGAATGCCCAACATAAATATTGGACTAACTAGTTTGCTCTAGAATATATGATATACAGGTGCATAAAGGTTCAACACAAATCAATAAAAGATTGAAGAAATGGTTCAAAATCAAAAGGAGCAAGAAACCGAGTGTGCTCTGGTCTGGCGCACCGGACTGTCCGGTGTGCCACCGGATAGTGTCCGGTGCACCAGGACCGTACAACTCCAAACTCTCCACCCTCGGGTTTCTCAGAGCGCGCTCCGCTATAATTCACCGGACTGTCCGGTGCACTAGCGGAGCAACGGCTCGTCGGCGCAACGGTCGACTGCAAAAGCGCGGATCAGAGATACCATACATAAACAGTGCGTGCAGAAGTCATAGCAGTCGCCAGAGGCGCACCGGACAGTGAACAGTACCTGTCCGGTGCGGCACCGGACTGTCCGGTGCCACTAGAGGACAAAAGCCTTCAAAGGTCAGAAGCTCCCAAACCCTAACGGTTGGGTGACGTGGCTGGCGCACTGGACTGTCCGGTGCGCACATCGACAGCAGTCATCCCCAACGGCTATGTGGTGGTTGAGGGCTATAAATACCCCCCGACCACCACCGCTCCAAGCAACCCAAGCATTCCACACATTGTATTCAATACAAGAGCAATAGACTTCACTCCAAGACACAAATCAAAGCGATCGATCCACTCAAAGTCCCAAATTCAACTATAGCGCATTAGGGCTTGTAAGAGGATCACTTGTGTTTTTGTTGCTCTTGTTTGCTTGGTTGGCTTTATTTTCTTTTCCTTATTACTCTTAAGTGCTTTGTAAGCAAGGCAAGAGACACCAATTGTGTGTTGGTCCTTGCGGGGTCTAAGTGACCCGTGAGAAGTAAAGAAGAAAGCTCACTCGGTCTAAGTGACCGTTTGAGAGAGGGAAAAGGTTGAAAGAGACCCGGTCTTTGTGACCACCTCAACGGGACTAGGTTCTTTAGAACCGAACCTCGGTAAAACAAATCACTGTGTTCATCCACTTTATTTGTTGGTTGATTTGTTTTCCCCTATCTTTCGGACTTGATATCCGTTCTAACGCTAACCCCGGCTTGTAGTGTGTGCTTAAGTTTATAATTTTCAGATTCCGCCTATCCACCCCCCTCTAGGCGACTTTCAGTTAGTTTAATTGCTAAGATTGAGGAATTGAATTCTTGCAAACTACCTACATCTACCATTGAGCACGTTACTATTTGCACTAGATGTAGAGATGTTGACGTTAATGCGGTTAATGATCACCTTGCTATGATTAAAGAAAAAATGATCACATAGCTAAGTTGAACTCCAAAATTTCCAAGCATGAACTAGAAAATGAAAATTTTAAATTTGCTCGTACTATACTTTACAATGGGAGATGCCCTGGCATTAAGGATGGCGTTGGCTTTTAACCTGGGAGCCAAAGCAACATCAAACTTAATGCCCATAGAAACATAGAAACAGGATTTATAACTTCGTTAAGAGCAAGGCTCCCATGGTTCAAGATAGATAAGGTTACATTTTATATTCTGAAAACTATCCTGAGCATAAGATTAGAAGAATTCATGCTAAGAAATATCATCGTGCTGCTCATCATGCTTATATTTACAGTAATAAGGCTTCTAGCTCTAGGCATACAATTAATATTAAAATGCCTAATAAAAATATTGTTGATGCTTCAAATGAACATAGCATTTCATTTAAAACCTTTGATGCATCATTTGTTCCTACTAACAAATCTGGCAAAGTAGTTGCCAAATATGTTAGGGGGCAAACATTTTGTCCAAAGACTTGTGTTTGGGTACCCAAGGTGCTTGTTTCTAATGTGAAAGGACCCAAGACCGTTTGGGTACCTAAGGACAAGGCCTAAATTTGTGTTGTAGGTTTATGCATCCGGCGGAGCAAGTTGGATAATCGACAGCGGGTGCACAAACCACATGACAGGGGAGAAAAGAATGTTCTCATATGAGAAAAATGATGATCCACAAAGAACAATCACATTCGGGGATGGAAATCAAGGTTTGGTCAAAGGATTGGGCACACTTGCTATATCTCCTGACCATTCCATTTCTAATGTTTTTCTTGTAGAATCTTTAGGTTACAACTTGCTTTCTGCTTCTCAATTATGCAAAATGTGCTACAACTATTTATTTACTGATGTTGATGTTACGTCTTTAGAAGAAGTGATGATTCACTAGTGTCGGAGAGGAAATCTCCCCGGCCGGGTGGCGGATTGCACCCGCCCTAAATCCTAAAAAGAGGAGGGGCCTAAGCGTTTTGCTTGTTGCGAGACTGGTGGATCAACACACGGGAGCAAGCAAGGGTTTAGAGTGGTTCGGGCCGCCGAAGCGTAATACCCTACTCCACTGTGTGATGTATTGCTTTGGGAGCTTGTATGAACTTGTGAGTGTCTGCCTTATAACGCCGCATGCCTCCCCTTTTATAGCCAAAGGGGGGCATGCACAAAGGTACTGAGCCCCAACATGTGGGCCCAGGGACATAACGAATATTGTACTTGAAGCCACAATCGTGTGCTGTTGAGGCGATCTTCTAGCGCCCTGACACCCGAGATCTTCATATCCTCGGCGTGCAGGGGAGGCTTCTTGTAGAAGGGATGATGAGTACGGTGCACCGCTCGGCACGGGCGCACTGTTTGCCAACAGACCGATCAGACGTGCCGCCTGCTGGATGACCCTGATGCCACCTGCCATCAGATTGGACAGGACGCATTAAATGCTGGGAGGGCGCGTCGCCTGCTAGCGTGGTGGCAGGCGGCGCGTCCTTTCAGCAATAAATGCAGAGGCCGCTCGGCTTAGTGGGCTTTATGTCAGGCTTGGCCCGTTGGTTTATGTGTCGGGCCACAAGCCACGCGGCAGCAGTGGGCGGTCCGAGGACAAGGTCTGGACATGTGCCAGCACCGGACCCCTACCTACGCTGGGGTCCTCCTCGTCCCGGGACCTTGCCAACGCTGGGGCCTTCTAAGGGATCCGGCATACCTTCTTGGGGCCCTGGACATGTATGTATAGGGGTCTGGTGTTCTTCTGCGGGGGTCCGAATCTAGCGATGAACATCAGGATGTACTCCCTTTCCTTGTCACGCGACGCTCTTGGACCTGCCCATTGGGCGCCATTCTCTACGTGGTCTTAAGGCGTTGCACAGGTGCGGCGCCTTTATACAGTAGCAGAAGGTACCCCTGATTGAGGGTACTGACAGTGGCCCCCGGGCCCGCCTCAGGGGAGGAGGCGAGCCTGCAGGTGGGGCCAGAGTCTGATTGGCGATCTGCCTGCTGCTCTTGCGGGCCTGTTGGTGCAATTACTGTCGGTCCGCCTATGGCTATGCCGACTATCACGCCCGTTCCCACGGCTGACCTGCCTGTGACCTTCGTCACTGCAGGGCCATGCACGGGGTGCCTCGAGTCGCTGCATCGGCCCTAAAAGCTTATCTTTTTCAGTCTTCTACGACGGCCCCGAGGGGGCGCGTCATTGGCGCAAGCGGCGGTGTGGTTCTTTCGCACCTAGTAGCCGATCGCGCCAGTTGCATGACGTGTGGGCCTGGATCCGCATGTTGGACCGTTGATTGTAGCGAAGCTGAGGGAGCGCACAACCGTGGGGCGACTGCTCGCTTCCCGCGTGACGGTTCGCCTTCTTGACCATCGGTTTTGGCGAAAAAAGAGGGGGCGCCTAACCGCGAGGCGGTTGCACGCTCCTTGTGTGGCGGTTTGTCTTCCTGACCACTGGTTGTTTCGAAAGTGAAGGGGCACATATCCCTGGGGCGGTTGCACGCCCCCTGTGTTGTGGTTTGCCTTCCTCGCTCCTCAGGCCGACCTATACGATGCGCGGGGCCTGGCCCCCGTGTCATAGGGCGGAACCTTTGGTGCACACCGGGAGACTTTACCCGTGGCGCTTCGGGGTGCAAGAGGGGGACATCTCCCCTTAAAAAGGGATCGACCCCTCGGTAGAAGCCATGCCTTGCTCCTCTCGCATCCTTCGCGCCCTCCCACCTTCTGGGCCTCTAGATGGGGCGCGCCGATGTTTACTAGAGGGGAATGCGTCAGGGCCATCCCCTCTGGTGGCCCCATCACCGGAGAGCTTGCGCTCACAGTTGGGCTACCGATCTTGTCTTCCTTTTGCTGCTGTTAGAGGAGCGCAACCCCATGGGGGTCGGTACTCTTCCGTCATCACTCGGCTTCAAGGATTTTCATCATGCAGCCCGGTTGCAGTCCCCCGCCAGTGGCCATCCAGAAGGATGACCACCAGCCTCATGGTGGGGAGAAGCAAGCCGGGCTGCGGCTTCCCCCCCAGCCTCAGCTTCAAGGATGTTCATCATCCTTGCTGGGGCGGGGGCGAGCCAAGTCGGGGCCCTGCCCTCTGCGTGGGTTAGCGACCTGCTTCTTCCTCCAGCATTCGGAGGAGAAGGGTGTTCACCAGTGAAAGTCGCCTAGAGGGGGTGAATAGGGCGAAACTGAAATTTACAAAGTTAATCACAACTACAAGCCGGGTTAGCGTTAGAAATATAATCGAGTCCGAGAGAGTGGGTGAAAAACAAATCGCAAGCAAATAAGGAATGAGACACAAGGATTTGTTTTACCGAGGTTCGGTTCTTGCAAACCTACTCCCCGTTGAGGTGGTCACAAAGACCGGGTCTCTTTCAACCCTTTCCCTCTCTCAAACGGTCGCTTAGACCGAGTGAGCTTCTCTTCTCAATCACACGGGACACAAAGTCCCCACAAGGACCACCACACAATTGGTGTCTCTTGCCTTGGTTACACTTGAGTTTGATCACAAGAAGAATGAGAAAAAAGAAGCAATCCAAGCGCAAGAGCTCAAATGAACACAACAAATCTCTCTCTAAACACTTAAGCTTTGTGTGGAGTTGGGAGAGGATTTGATCTCTTTGGTGTGTCTTGTATTGAATGCTATAGCTCTTGTAAGGTGTAGAAGTGTAGAAACTTGGATGCCATTGAATGTGGGGTGGTTGGGGTATTTATAGCCCCAACCACCAAACTAGCCGTTTGGTGGAGGCTTCTATCGACGGGCGCACCGGACAGTCTGGTGCGCCAGCCACGTCACCCGGCCGTTAGGGTTCGACCGTTGGAGCTCTGACTTATGGGGCCTCTGGGCTGTCTGGTGGTGCACCGGACATCTCCTGTAGACTGTCCGGTGCGCCAACTGTGTGTGCTCTGACCTCGACGCGTGCAGGCGCACATTAAATGTGTTGCAGTCGACCGTTGCGTTTGAAGTAGTTATTGCTCCGCTGGCACACCAGACAGTCCGGTGTGCCACCGGACACTGTCCGGTGCGTCACCGGACGGTCCGGTGAATTATAGCGGAGCGCCCTCTAATTTTCCCGAAGGTGAGGAGTTCAGCGTCGTGTTCCCTGGTACACCAGACACTGTCCGGTGCGCCAGACCAGGGTGCCTTTGGGGTTTCTTTAGCTCTCTTTGTTTGAACCCTTTCTTGATATCTTTATTGGTCTATTGTGAACCTTTGGCACCTGTAAAACTTATAGACTAGAGCAAACTAGTTAGTCCAATTATTTGTGTTGGGCAATTCAACCACCAAAATCTATTTAGGAAAAGGTGTAAGCCTATTTCCCTTTCAATCTCCCCCTTTTTGGTGATTGATGCCAACACAAACCAAAGCAAATATGGAAGTGCAACTAGTTTGCATAATGTAAGTGCAAAGGTTGCTTGGAATGAAACCAATAATACTTACTAGATGCGCATGGATGTCTTTTCTTTTTATTAACATTTTGGACCACGCTTGCACCACATGTTTTGTTTTTGCAAAATGTTTTAGAAATTCTTTTCAAAGTTCTTTTGCAAATAGTCAAAGGTAAATGAATAAGATTTTTGAGAAGCGTTTTCAAGTTTTGAAATTTTCTCCCCCTGTTTCAAATGCTTTTCCTTTGACTAAACAAAACTCCCCCTTAATGAAATCCTCCTCTTAGTATTCAAGAGGGTTTTAGATATTAATTTTGAAGAGGGTGTACGAATTTGAAATTGTATCAAAATAAGATGCCAATTGAAAAAATCTTCACCAATAAATAGACTCCATACCAAATAAATTTTTGAAATTGGTGGTGGTGCGGTCCTTTTGCTTTGGGCTAATACTCTCTCCCCCTTTGGCATGAATCGCCAAAAACGGATATTTGAGTGAAATATAAGCCCTTATTAAACTACTTTCTCCCCCTTTGGACAAGAATAAAGGAGTGAAGATTATACCAAAGTTGGAGAGGTGGAGCGACGGCGAAGGATGAATGAGTCGATGAAGCGGAGTGGAAGCCTTGTCTTCGCCGAAGACTCCTTTTCCCTTTCAATCTATGACTTATCATGAAATGGACTTGAAAGAACACATTAGTCATAGCACATGAAAGAGATGATCAAAGGTATATATATGAGCTATGTATGCAAGTGAAAGGGAAATGTGCCCTTGGGCCATTTCTAAGTATTTTGGTGATTGAGTGCCAACACAAGTGCTTTTATGCTAATCTATGCAAAGTGGTGGACAAAGTGAAAATTTTGTCAAAAGGTATGTTTCTAGACTTAGTACATTGTTTTTATGGACTAATGTATTGTGTCTAAGTACTGGAAACAGGAAAGATTGAATTGGAAATTAGATGGCTTTGTTCAGCCAAAGTCTGCTCGGTCTGGGTGCACCGGACAGTGTCCGGTGCACCAGGCTGGCTCTGGCGAACAGGCTGCTCTCGGGACTTCGACGACGGTGTACGGCTATAATTCACCGGACTGTCCGGTGGTGCACTGGACTGTCCAGTGGTGCACCGGACTGTCCGGTGAGCCGTTCACAGGCGAACTCGTCGCTCTCGGGAGATGATTAACGGCGTACGGCTAAAATTCATCGGTCTGTCCGGTGGTGCACCAGACTGTCCGGTGAGTCAACGGTCAGCCGGGGCAACGGTCGGCCGAGGATTCCGCGCGTGACGCGTGGCCGAGCCAACGGTCACATTGGTGCACCGGACTGTCCGGTGTGCACCAGACAGTGCCCGGTGCGCCAACGGCTCTCAGACTCCAACGGTCGGCTTCGCCAAATAAGGAAGGAGATCTACACCGGACAGTGTCCGGTGGTGCACCGGACTGTCCGGTGCGCCAGTCGACAGAAGGCAAGATCTGCCTTCCAGGATTGCTCTCAACGGCTCCTAGCTGCCTTGGGGCTATAAAAGGGACCCCTAGGCGCATGGAGGAGCACACCAAGCATTCCTTGAGCAATCTTGATCACTCACACTTCATTCTTGCGCACTTGTTCGACATTCTAGTGATTTGAGCTCCGTTCTAGTGTGCTAGTCTTTTGAGCTTAAGTCTGGGTCTTGTGTGTGCGTGTTCGCTGTGATCTTTGTGTCTTGTGTGAGTTGCTAATCCCTCCCTTGCTCCATGTTTCTTTGTGATATTCAAGTGTAAGGGTGAGAGGCTCCAAGTTGTGGAGATTCCTCGCAAACGGGATTAAGAAAAGCAAGCAAAACACTGTGGTATTCAAGTGAGTCTTTGGACCGCTTGAGAGGGGTTGATTGCAACCCTCGTCCGTTGGGACGCCACAACGTGGAGTAGGCAAGCGTTGGTCTTGGCCGAACCACGGGATAACCACCGTGCCATCTCTGTGATTAATCTCTTGTGGTTATTGTGTTTTGTTGAGACTCCTCTCTAGCCACTTGGCAATTATTGTGCTAACGCTTAAACAAGTTTTTGTGGCTTTAGTTTTCAAGTTTTACAGGATCACCTATTCACCCCCCCTCTAGGTGCTCTCAATTGGTATCAAAGTCATTCTCTTCACAAGGGACTAATCACCCGAAGAGATGGATCCTAAGGGGAAGGGAATCATGATCAACGACAAAGAGAAGGAGTCCTTCATCAACGAGCCTAAGGATATGATAAGCCTACCGACTCGGGCTCGGGCCATAGACGCAAAGATGGAAGGAAGAAGAAGACGAGACACATCAAGGAGATCGTCTACTACGACGACAGTGATGAGTCCACTTCTTCTCATAAGGACAACGACGACAATGACTACGACAAACGAAAGACGGTTAACTCAAACTTTTCTTTCGATTATTCGCGTATTCCTCAAAGTTCAAATTCACATTTGCTCTCCATTCCTCTCGGCAAGCCTCCACACTTTGATGGGGAGGACTACGGATTTTGGAGCCACAAAATGCGTAGTCACCTATTCTCTCTCCATCCAAGCATATGGGAGATTGTTGAGAATGGAATGAAGTTTGATAGCTCGGATAGTCCTATTTTTATTAATGAACAGATTCATAGAAATGCATAAGCCACTACTGTGTTGTTAGCATCCTTGTGCAGGGACGAGTACCATAAAGTGAGCGGCTTGGACAATGCCAAGCAGATCTGGGACACCCTCAAGATTTCTCATGAGGGGAACGACGTCACCTTGCTCACCAAGATGGAGTTGGTGGAGGGAGAGCTTGGATGATTCGCGATGATAAGGGGCGAAGAGCCAACCCAAACATACAACCGGCTCAAGACCCTTATCAACAAAATAAGGAGCTACGGAAGCACGCGATGGACGGACCACGACGTCGTCCGATTGATGCTAAGGTCCTTTACCGTTCTTGATTCTCATTTGGTGAATAATATTCGTGAGAATCCTAGGTACACCAAAATGTCGCCCGAAGAAGTCCTTGGAAAATTCGTAAGCGGGCGAATGATGATCAAGGAGGCGAGGTACGTGGACGACGCACTGAATGGTCCAATCAATGAGCCTCAACCCGTTGCTCTCAAGGCAACGAGAAGCAAGGAGGCGTTACATAGCAAGGTGGCGCAAGTTGAGGCGGCAGGGCTCAATGATGAAGAGATGACCCTCATCATCAAGCGTTTCAAGACGGCGCTTAAGGGTCGCAAGGGACAGCCAAGCAAGACCAAAGCCAAGGGGAAGCGCTCATGCTTCAAATGCGGTAAGATTGGTCATTTTATTGCTAATTGTCCCGATAATGAAAGTGACCAGGAACACGGGAGCAAGAGGGAAAAGAAGAAAAATTACAAGAAGGCCAAGGGCGAGGCACATCTAGGAAAGGAGTGGGATTCGGATTGCTCCTCCTCCGACTCCGACAATGAAGGACTCGCCGCCACCGCCTTCAACAAGTCATCCCTCTTCCCCAACGAGCGTCACACATGCCTCATGGCAAAGGAGAAGAAGGTATGTACTCGAGACAGTACTACTTATGATTCTTCTAGTGATGATGAGTCTAGCGATGAGGAAATAGATTACTCTAGCTTGTTCAAGGGATTGGATAGAAATAAAATTGATAAAATCAATGAATTGATTGATGCCTTGAATGAAAAGGATAGACTTTTAGAAAAGCAAGAGGATTTGTTGTATGAAGAACATGATAAATTTGTAGAGGCACAAAAATCCTATGCTTTAGAAGTTAAAAGAAATGAAATGCTTTCTTATGAACTATCTACTTGTCATGAAACCATTTCTACTTTAAAAGGTGTTAACAATAATTTAAATGCTAAATTAGAAGTAGCAAATAAACCTAATTCTTGTGTAGAACATGTTATGATTTGCACTAGGTGTAAAGATTTTGATATTGATGCTTGTAGTGAACACCTAGTTTCAATTTCTAAATTAAATGATGAATTGGCTAGTCTTAATGCCCAACTTAAGACTAGCAAAAGTGATTTCGATAAGCTAAAATTTGCAAGGGATGCCTACACGATTGGTAGACACCCCTCAATTAAGGATGGACTTGGCTTCAAGAGGGAAGCCAAGGACTTAACAAGCCATAAGGCTCCCATCTCCACCAAGGAGAAAGGGAAGGCCCCTATGGTTGGTAGTGCTAAAAAGAACCATGCTTTTATGTATCATGACAGGAGACAATCTAGAAATGCTTATAGGAGTTATAATGCATATGATGCTTTTGATTCTCATGCCATGTTTGCTTCTAGCTCTTCCTATGTGCATGACAGAAATGTTGGTAGGAGAAATGTTGTTCATAATATGCCTAGGAGAAATGTTGTCAATGTTCCTAGGAAAGTTAACGAACCTTCTAAAATATATCATGCTTGCAATGCTTCTTTTGCCATTTATAGAAAGAATAAGAAGGTGATTGCTAGGAAGCTAGGGGCCAAATGTAAGGGAGATAAAACTTGCATTTGGGTCCCTAAGACAATTGTAACTAACCTTGTAGGACCCAACAAGAGTTGGGTACCTAAGACCCAAGCCTAAATTTGCCTTGCAGGTTTATGCATCCGGGGGTTCAAGCTGGATTATCGACAGCGGATGCACAAACCACATGACGGGGGAAAAGAGGATGTTCTCTTCCTACGTCAAGAACAAGGATCCCCAAGATTCAATAATATTCGGTGATGGGAACCAAGGCAAGGTAAAAGGGTTAGGTAAAATTGCTATTTCATCTAAGCACTCTATTTCTAATGTGTTTTTAGTTGAGTCGCTTGGATATAATTTGTTATCGGTTAGTCAATTATGCAAAATGGGATATAATTGTCTATTTACAAATGTAGATGTGTCTGTCTTTAGAAGATGTGATGGTTCACTAGCTTTTAAGGGTGTACTAGACGGCAAACTTTATTTGGTTGATTTTGCAAAAGAAGAGGTCGGTCTAGATGCATGCTTAATCGCTAAGACTTGCATGGGCTGGCTGTGGCATCGCCGCTTAGCACATGTGGGGATGAAGAACCTCCACAAGCTTCTAAAGGGAGAACACGCGATAGGTCTAACCAATGTACATTTCGAAAAAGATAGACCTTGTGCAGCTTGTCAAGCAGGGAAACAGGTGGGAGGCTCTCATCACACCAAAAATGTGATGACCACATCAAGACCCTTGGAGATGCTTCATATGGACCTCTTCGGACCCGTCGCCTATCTAAGTATAGGAGGAAGTAAGTATGGTCTTGTTATAGTTGATGATTTTTCCCGCTTCACTTGGGTATTCTTTTTGCAGGATAAATCTGAAACCCAAGGGACCCTCAAGCGCTTCCTCAGGAGAGCTCAAAATGAGTTTGAGCTCAAGGTGAAGAAGATAAGGAGCGACAACGGGTCCGAGTTCAAGAACCTTCAAGTGGAGGAGTTCCTTGAGGAGGAGGGGATCAAGCACGAGTTCTCTGCTCCCTACACACCTCAGCAAAATGGTGTGATAGAGAGGAAGAACAGGACGCTCATCGATATGACGAGGACTATGCTTGGAGAGTTCAAGACCCCCGAGCGCTTTTGGTCGGAAGCCGTGAGCACGGCTTGCCACGCCATCAACCGGGTCTACCTTCACCGCCTCCTCAAGAAGACTTCATATGAGCTGTTAACTGGTAACAAACCCAATGTGTCTTATTTTCGTGTTTTTGGGAGCAAGTGTTATATTCTTGTGAAGAAAGGTAGAACTTCTAAATTTGCTCCCAAAGCTGTAGAAGGGTTTTTATTAGGTTATGACTCAAATACAAAGGCGTATAGGGTCTTCAACAAATCATCAGGTTTGGTTGAAGTCTCTAGCGACGTTGTATTTGATGAGACTAATGGCTCTCCAAGAGAGCAAGTTGTTGATCTTGATGATGTAGATGAAGAAGACGTTCCAACGGCCGCGATACGCACCATGGCGATTAGAGATGTGCGGCCTCAGGAGCAATTGGAGCAAGATCAACCGTCTTCCTCAACTATGGTGCATCCTCCAACCCAAGATGACGAACAGGTACCTCAAGTGGAGGCGCGTGATCAAGGGGGAGCACAAGATGTTCAAGTTGAAGAGGAAGAAGCACCTCAGGCACCTCCAACCCAAGTTCGAGCGACGATTCAAAGGGATCATCCCGTCGACCAAATATTGGGTGATATTAGCAAGGGAGTAACTACTCGTTCAAGATTAGTTAATTTTTGTGAGCATTACTCTTTTGTCTCTTCTATTGAGCCTTTCAGGGTAGAAGAGGCCTTGCTAGATCCGGACTGGGTGTTGGCCATGCAGGAGGAACTCAACAACTTCAAGCGCAATGAAGTTTGGACACTGGTGCCTCGTCCCAAGCAAAACGTTGTGGGAACCAAGTGGGTGTTCCGCAACAAACAGGACGAGCACGGGGTGGTGACGAGGAACAAGGCTCGACTTGTGGCAAAAGGTTATGCCCAAGTCGCAGGTTTGGACTTTGAGGAGACGTTCGCTCCTGTGGCTAGGCTAGAATCAATTCGTATTTTGCTAGCATATGCCGCTCACCATTCTTTCAGGTTGTACCAAATGGATGTGAAGAGCGCTTTCCTCAACGGGCCGATCAAAGAGGAGGTGTACGTGGAGCAACCCCTTGGCTTCGAGGATGAACGGTACCCCGACCACGTGTGTAAGCTCTCTAAGGCGCTCTATGGACTTAAGCAAGCCCCAAGAGCATGGTATGAATGCCTTAGAGACTTTTTAATTGCTAATGCTTTCAAGGTTGGGAAAGTCGATCCAACTCTTTTCACTAAAACTTGCGATGGTGATCTTTTTGTGTGCCAAATTTATGTTGATGACATAATATTTGGTTCTACTAACCAAAAGTCTTGTGAAGAGTTTAGCAGGGTGATGACGCAGAAATTCGAGATGTCGATGATGGGCGAGTTGAACTACTTCCTTGGGTTCCAAGTGAAGCAACTCAAGGACGACACTTTCATCTCCCAAACGAAGTACACGCAAGACTTGCTAAAGCGGTTTGGGATGAAGAACGCCAAGCCCGCAAAGACTCCGATGGGAACCGATGGACACACCGACCTCAACAAAGGAGGTAAGTCCGTTGATCAAAAGGCATACCGGTCTATGATAGGGTCTTTACTTTATTTGTGTGCTAGTAGACCGAATATTATGCTTAGCGTATGCATGTGTGCTAGATTTCAATCTGATCCTAAGGAGTGTCACTTGGTGGCTGTGAAGCGAATTCTTCGATATTTAGTCGCTACGCCTTGCTTTGGGATCTGGTATCCAAAGGGGTCTAACTTTGACTTGATTGGATATTCAGATTCCGACTATGCTGGATGTAAAGTCGATAGGAAGAGTACATCGGGGACGTGCCAATTCTTAGGAAGGTCCCTGGTGTCGTGGAATTCTAAGAAACAAACTTCCGTTGCCCTATCCACCGCTGAGACCGAGTACGTTGCCGCAGGACAGTGTTGTGCGCAACTACTTTGGATGAGGCAAACCCTCCGGGACTTTGGCTACAATCTGAGCAAAGTCCCACTCCTATGTGACAATGAGAGTGCTATCCGAATAGCGGAAAATCCTGTTGAGCACAGCCGCACAAAGCACATTGACATCCGGCATCACTTTTTAAGAAACCACCAGCAAAAGGGAGATATCAAAGTGTTTCATGTTAACACCGAGAACCAGCTAGCCGATATCATCACTAAGCCTTTAGATGAAAAGACCTTTTGCAGGCTGCGTAGTGAGCTAAATGTCCTGGATTCGCGGAACTTGGATTGATTTATAGCATACATGTGTTTATGCCCTTGATCATGTTCCTTCTGCATTTGTTGCTTATGTATGGTGCTCAAGTTGTACAAACACTCCCTGGACCTCACAAGTCCTTTTGCAAGTGATGCACATATTTAGGGGGAGCTATGCTACAACTTGACCCTTTGAGACTAACCGTGTGCTTGAGTTTGCTTGTTTTAGTCTCAAAGGAGATTTGAAAGGGAAAAGGTGGACTTGGACCATGAAAGACTTCCACTGCACTCCGATGAGAGGGTAATTTATTCCAAGTTCATCTACTCTTATTGCCTTTGTATTCTTATTTGAAGATTTTGGTGAGGCAATGGGGTTAAAGGGCCAAGATTGATCTCGTTTTGGTGCTTGATGCCAAAGGGGGAGAAAATAAAGGCCAAAGCAATAGATGGATCAACTACCACGCCAAAGCAATAGATGGATCAGCTACCACTTGAGAAATTTTTGAAAATAGTAGATTAGAGCTTTGCTTTTGGTTTGTCAAAACTCTTTTATTGTCTCTTTTGTCAAAAGTTGGCCTCTTGTGGGGAGAAGTGTTGATTATGGGAAAAAGGGGGAGTTTTTGAGATTCTTGATCAATTTCTTTGGATTACCTCTCTTTATGTCTCTACAAGTAGATTTGACTTAGAGATAGGAATTTGAGTTTGATTTGCAAAAACAAACCAAGTGGTGGCAAAGAGTGATCCATATATGTCAAAATTGAATCAAAACAATTTTGAGTGTTCATTTGCATTGTTATCGCACTTGTTCTAGTTGCTTTATGTTGTGTTGGCATAAATCACCAAAAAGGGGGAGATTGAAAGGGAAATGTGCCCTTGGGCCATTTCTAAGTATTTTGGTGATTGAGTGCCAACACAAGTGCTTTTATGCTAATCTATGCAAAGTGGTGGACAAAGTGAAAATCTTGTCAAAAGGTATGTTTCTAGACTTAGTACATTGTTTTTATGGACTAATGTATTGTGTCTAAGTACTGGAAACAGGAAAGATTGAATTGGAAATTAGATGGCTTTGTTCAGCCAAAGTCTGCTCGGTCTGGGTGCACCGGACAGTGTCCGGTGCACCAGGCTGGCTCTGGCGAACAAGCTGCTCTCGGGACTTCGACGGCGGTGTACGACTATAATTCACCGGACTGTCTGGTGGTGCACCGAACTGTCCGGTGAGCCGTTCAGAGGCGAACTCGTCGCTCTCGGGGGATGATTAACGACGTACGGCTAAAATTCACCGGTCTGTCCGGTGGTGCACCAGACTGTCCGGTGAGTCAACGGTCAGCCGGGGCAACGGTCGGCCGAGGATTCCGCGCGTGACGCGTGGTCGAGCCAACGGTCACATTGGTGCACCGGACTGTCCGGTGTGCATCGGACAGTGTCCGGTGCGCCAACGGCTCTCAGACTCCAACGGTCGGCTTCACCAAATAAGGAAGGAGATCTGCACCGGACAGTGTCCGGTGGTGCACCGGACTGTCCGGTGCGCCAGTCGACAGAAGGCAAGATCTGCCTTCCAGGATTGCTCTCAACGGCTCCTAGCTGCCTTGGGGCTATAAAAGGGACCCCTAGGCGCATGGAGGAGCACACCAAGCATTCCTTGAGCAATCTTGATCACTCACACTTCATTCTTGCGCACTTGTTCGACATTCTAGTGATTTGAGCTCCGTTCTAGTGTGCTAGTCTTTTGAGGTTAAGTCTGGGTCTTGTGTGTGCGTGTTCGCTGTGATCTTTGTGTCTTGTGTGAGTTGCTAATCCCTCCCTTGCTCCGTGTTTCTTTGTGATATTCAAGTGTAAGGGCGAGAGGCTCCAAGTTGTGGAGATTTCTCGCAAACGGGATTAAGAAAAGCAAGCAAAACACCGTGGTATTCAAGTGGGTCTTTGGACCGCTTGAGAGGGGTTGATTGCAACCCTCGTCCGTTGGGACGCCACAACGTGGAGTAGGCAAGCGTTGGTCTTGGCCGAACCACGGGATAACCACCGTGCCATCTCTGTGATTAATCTCTTGTGGTTATTGTGTTTTGTTGAGACTCCTCTCTAGCCACTTGGCAATTATTGTGCTAACGCTTAAACAAGTTTTTGTGGCTTTAGTTTTCAAGTTTTACAGGATCACCTATTCACCCCCCCTCTAGGTGCTCTCAGCAAGACATCAATAAAAATTCCTAGAATCAAGAATATTTAGCTCATGTCTAAGTTTGGTAAAAGTTTGTTTATCCAATGGTTTGGTAAAGATATCGGCTAATTGTTCTTTGGTGCTAACATATGCAATCTCGATATCCCCTTTTGTTGGTGATCCCTTAGAAAATGATACCGAATGACTATGTGTTTAGTGCGGCTATGCTCAACGGGATTATCCGCCATGCGGATTGCACTCTCATTATCACATAGAAGAGGAACTTTGGTTAATTTGTAACCATAGTCCCTAAGGGTTTGCCTCATCCAAAGCAATTGTGCGCAACAATGACATGCGGCAATATACTCGGCAACGACGGTTGAAAGAGCCACAGAATTTTGCTTCTTTGAAGCCCAAGACACCAAGGATCTTCCCAAGAACTGGCAAGTCCCCAATGTGCTCTTTCTATTAATTTTGCACCCTGTCCAATCGGCATCGGAATAACCAATTAAATCAAATGTAGATCCCATGGGGTACCAAAGGCCAAACTTAGGAGTATAAACTAAATATCTCAAGATTCGTTTTACGGCCCTAAGGTGAGCTTCCTTAGGATCGGCTTGGAATCTTGCACACATGCATACGGAAAGCATAATATCCGGCCGTGAAGCACATAAATAGAGTAAAGAACCTATCATCGACCGGTATACCTTTTGATCTACGGATTTACCTCCCGTGTCGAGGTCGAGATGCCCATTTGTTCCCATGGGTGTCTTGATGGGCTTGGCATCCTTCATCCCAAACTTGTTTAGAATGTCTTGAATGTACTTTGTTTGGCTAATGAAGGTGCCCTCTTGGAGTTGCTTCACTTGAAATCCTAAGAAGTACTTCAACTCCCCCATCATTGACATCTCGAATTTCTGTGTCATGATCCTACTAAATTCCTCACATGTAGATTCGTTAGTAGACCCAAATATAATATCATCAACATAAATTTGGCATACGAACAAATCATTTGCAAGAGTTTTAGTAAATAAAGTAGGATCGGCCTTGCCGACTTTGAAGCCATTAGCAATAAGGAAATCTCTTAGGCATTCGTACCATGCTCTTGGGGCTTGCTTGAGCCCATAAAGCGCCTTAGAGAGCCTATAGACATGGTTAGGATACTCACTATCTTCAAAGTCGGGAGGTTGCTCAACATAGACCTCTTCCTTGATTGGTCCATTGAGGAAGGCACTCTTCACGTCCATTTGATAAAGCTTGAAGCCATGGTAAGTAGCATAGGCAAGTAAAATGTGAATTGACTCAAGCCTAGCTACGGGTGCATAGGTTTCACCGAAATCCAAACCTTCGACTTGTGAATATCCCTTGGCCACAAGTCGGGCTTTGTTCCTTGTCACCACACCATGCTCATCTTGTTTATTGCGGAAGACCCACTTGGTTCCTACAACATTTTGGTTAGGACGTGGAACCAAATGCCATACATCATTCCTTGTGAAGTTGTTGAGCTCCTCTTGCATCGCCATTACCCAATCTGAATCTTGAAGTGCTTCCTCTACCCTGTGTGGCTCAATAGAGGAAACAAAAGAGTAATGCTCACAAAAATGTGCAACACGAGATCTAGTGGTTACCCCCTTATGAATGTCGCCGAGGATGGTGTTCACGGGGTGATCTCGTTGGATTGCTTGGTGGACTCTTGGGTGTGGCGGCTTTGCAACTTGCTCATCCTCCTTGTCTTGACCAATTGCATCTCCCCCTTGATCATTGCTGTCGTCTTGAGGTGGCTCATCTTCTTGATCTTCCTCTTCATCTTCTTGAGCCTCATCATCATCTTGAGTTGGTGGAGATGCTTGCATGGAGGAGGATGGTTGATCTTGTGCTTGAATGGCTCTTCGGATTCCTTAGGACACACATCCCCAATGGACATGTTCCTTAGAGCGACGCATGGAGCCTCTTCATCATCTAATTCATCAAGATCAACTTGCTCTACTTGAGAGCCGTTAGTCTCATCAAACACAATGTCACAAGAAACTTCAACTAGTCCAGTGGACTTGTTAAAGACTCTATATGCCCTTGTGTTTGAATCATATCCTAGTAAAAAGCCTTCTACAGCCTTAGGAGCAAATTTGGATTTTCTACCTCTTTTAACAAGTATAAAACATTTGCTACCAAAGACTCTAAAATATGAAACATTTGGCTTTTTACCGGTAAGGAGTTCGTAAGATGTCTTCTTGAGGATTCGGTGTAGATACAAACGGTTGATGGCGTAGCAAGCGGTGCTGACCGCCTCGGCCCAAAACCGATCTGAAGTCTTGTACTCATCAAGCATGGTTCTTGCCATGTCCAATAGAGTTCTATTCTTCCTCTCCACTACACCATTTTGTTGTGGCGTGTAGGGAGAAGAGAACTCATGCTTGATGCCTGTAGCATCCCAAAAATTCAAATTCTGAAATTTTCTCAAACTCGCCCTAAATTCAAAATGAATTTCAAATTTCATTTCAAAATGTTTGTTTGCGAGTTGATATCAACAAATAAAGTATAGTGGTCTATATTCTCTCTAAAATCCTCCTCAAAATACCTTACAAATATTTCCTCAGTGATCCCCCTCAAATTGTTTACAGAAATACTGCCCAGATATTTCCCTAGTGATCCTCTTCAAGTTCTTTCCAGAAATACTGCCCAAATATTCCACCGATATATCTCCAGATATTTTCCTCCTGAGAAATACCTTCAGAATCATTTTTCAAGTCCCTATAAATATTTTCTTCATAACTTTCCTCATGCTCATACGTATACGTATGCCTCCAGTGTCATACGGTGAGCTCTACAAGCAAATCTCACTTATACAAGACAAATACATGCTAATCTCCCACTAATCCTCTCATCCTCCCACTAATCCTCTCATCCCTCCCCTAATCCCCCCACCATGGCTATAAATAGAGGGGCAAGGGCCTCCTCTCATCCCACCCCAAGCCATTTCATGGCAACTCTCTCCCCCCCCACACCCACTCCATGTTCCACACAAGCACACACTAGCACAAGGATCGTTCGATCGTTCTTTGATCGTTCGTCCCCCTGTTCTTAGTTTGTTCGTTCGTTTGTCCGATCGTTCGATCGTTCGTCCGATCGTTCATGGTTCGTTCGTCCGTTCGTTCGATCGTTCGTCCGTTCGTTCGTCCAAATAATCTTTTTCCTACCGTTATGCTGCCGAAATTCCGATCGTTCGTTCGTTCGATCATTCGATCGTTCATTGTTCGTTCATAGTTCCTATTCATCGTTCATCGTTCGTTCATAGTCCCTATTCATTGTTCTTCCAGATAATCTTTGTCCTGCCGTTATGCTGCCGAAATTCCGATCGTTCGTTCGTTCGATCATTCGATCGTTCATCGTTCGTTCATAGTCCCTATTCATCGTTCATCGTTCGTTCATAGTCCCTATTCATCGTTCTTCTAGATAATCTTTGTCCTGTCGTTATGCTGCCGAAATTCCGATCGGTCGTTCGTACGATCATTCGATCGTTCGTCCGTTCGTTCGTCCAAATAATCTTTTCCTGCCGTTATGCTGCCGAAATTCCGATCGTTCGTTCGTCCGATCATTCGATCGTTCGTCCGTTCGTTCATAGTTCCTATTCATCGTTCATCGTTCGTTCATACGAACTATTCACTATCACTATTCACTATCACTATTCATCATTACTATTCACTATTACTATTCATTGTACTATTCACATACACTATTCATCATCGTTACTATTTATCATTACTATTCATCATCGTTACTATTCATCGATGATATCTATAATTTCTTTTCCATCGCCACTATTCATCGTTACTGATCATCGTTACTATTCATCGGTCATCTAGTCATCCCAAATTTCAACTACTCGTACATCATGTTGTCCAGTCCACCTAAGACCAGCCTGTCACACCCGGTTTTAGAAGGCAAACCGAATGCAAACCATGTACGTGCCAGGATCAGTTATTCACGTACATAGCAGTTACATAATATGGACATCATCACACAGTGCTCAAAATAGTATTAAAAGGGAATAATAGTCGGTTACATCGTACGTCTGGGACGTCCATATAGTTCTTACAATAAATCAAAGTGCAGAAAAGAAACGTAGATAACCGCGGCCTTCACAGGCAGCCGACTGGGGGTTGCCGCTAACCCACACCTAGAACTCGTCGTAGTCTTGGAACTCCTGGAAGTCTCCTTCCACAGCTTCATCTTCGCCTGAGCAGTGGTTGCAATGCTGACAACCTGGGGGGGGGGTTTGGTGTGTAGAGCAAGGGTGAGTACACATCAACATACTCAGCAAGTATCCTGTTTGGCTGTAGTGGACTAGCTTTATGTGGGGATAAGTCAAGCAGTTGCTTTTAGTTGGTCAGATTATTACTTACTAGTAGAAAGCCAAGTTTTAGCATTACCCCAGTTATTAACCCGATGTACCCTTTCCAAACGGAAAGAATACCACTTACCAGCACCATAGTCATAACCAAAACCATCAATCTCATAACCACCTGTACCACAATGTCTCTAATCAAGTACCACTAATCACTGGAGCTCCCTTGGCCGCTCATAACCGTGAGCACGGCTGATATATCAGTTTTCAAACACTCTGCAGAGGTTGTGCACTTTACCCACAAGCCGTGATTCCCATTCTGCCCGGAGATCATGACTCTCCATTGATCACTACCAAGGTGACCCAGCAGGGCATCACTACGTAGCCTTTACAAAGATTCCCCGGGGCTGTAGCCACCCGTTAGGTTTCCTAAATGTACCGCACTCCTCCCCAAGGGACAAATCAACCTTGGCAGAGCGAGCCGCATACACCGAGCCCCATTGACGGCACGACAGCTAAGTGAACTACACCTCGGATCCTCTAATTATTCAGCTAAGGGCACCCCATTCTACCCTCATGGTTGCACTGTTTTCCCGGGCGGTCATCCATAGAACAGGTCCTTACGGAGAGGCACTCGAGAAACCGCTCGAGCCCCCTTGAAGGTCACAAGTACAACATCATAATAAGAGAAGGGAAAACAGCGTATCATAGATAATCTTATCATGTTCATTGATTAGAGTTTGAGCAATAGCATAAAGCTAAACAGTAATAATCCAACCCAAATAGGTAAGCAAGGACATGGATAACAAAAGCTAGTCAAACCTTAGGTATAAATATGTAAAGCGGGAGGTGAATTAAAGAATGAATAGGACAGAGATAGGTCAAGGGACACTTGCCTCCACCAACCGACTGCTGCTCAGGGGCTTCTCCTGCGAGTTCCTCGGGCTCTTCAACCGGATCGTTCTCTATGCGAGCGCAAACATACATACATCCACATATTTAATACAAAAGAACAGTACACCATACAATAGAATGCAATAAGTAAACAGACGTTCCACGCGGGCTCGCGAGTACGGTTAAGAGAGAAAGAGGAAAAGACAGTCGAGAAACGATCACGTTACATGATTATAAATTAACTACTCGCTTAATGGAAGGAAATTTAATGTAGACACTATGTTTAGCGTAAAGTAAAGTCATGTTTCATGTCTAATTATTATAAGCAGGTGGAGATAAATAAAAAGGATGGTCGCGCGGCGAGACGCGCGACAAAGCTCTCTAAAACAAATTAAAAAGTTAACGACTCGTCGCGCGACCGAGCACGCAACGAGACACTTCGCCTTAGTTACGAGGAGACGTTAAGCGTCACGCGACGAAGCGCACGACGGCATACGTCGACTAAACTGAGTCCAAAGTGGAACACCGCGTGAATACGCACACGGCGTTACACCTTAAACAACCTGAAACAAAAAATGGATCGTCGCGCGACGAAGCGCACGACGCAACACAAGATAGAATCTGAATTTAGACAAATCCGTCACGCGGCGAAGCGCGCGACGCAACACGCTAATTAACGAATAATCACCGCGAGCGCGGGCGAGCGAAGATACGGTCGGGCGAGGCCGGGACGGGGGAACGGGCAGGCGAGCTGGGGCCAGGGCGGTTGAACCGGCCAGGGGGGCGGTTGAACCGGCCAGGGGCGGCCGAGGCCGGGCGGGCACGGGGCAGGGTGCGGGGGCGGCCGAGCCGGGTGGCGGGATCGCCACCGCGCGCGGGGGGAGGTCGAGCGGGGGGGGGGGGGGGGGGGGAAGGCCGGGGACGGGGAGCCGAGCGCCGCCGCGGGAGGGAGGCCGGGCGGGCGAGCCGGGGGCGGGCGCCGAGCGCCGCCGCGGGGAGGGCGAGCGGGCGGGCCGAGCGCCGCCGCGGGAAGGGGTCGAGCGGGCGGGCAGGGGCGGGATCGCCGCGCCGGGCAGGGGAGGGGCCGAGCGGGCGGGGCCGCCGCGGGAGGGAGGCCGGGCGGGCGAGCAGGGGCGCCGCCGCGGGAGGGGCCGAGCGGGCGGGCAGGGGCGCCGCCGCGCCGGGCAGGGACAGGGTCGGGCGCGGGCAGGGGGAGAGGGAGGGCGCGCGCGGGGGAAGAAGAGAAGGGAGAGAGAGAGAGAGAGAGAGAGGAGAAGGGGAGGGGAGGGGAGTTCACCTCGGGGTCCAAAATCCGGTGATCGCCGTCTCCAAATCCTAGGGCACCACGGGGAGAGAGAGGTGGGAGAGGGAGAGGGGAGGTTGTTGCGCGGGAGATCCAAATGAGAGAGAGAGAGGGGATGGGGGCGCAGGGGGGGTTTTGGGCACCAGGGGCGCGCAGGCCGGGGCGGGCCGAGCCGGCTGGGCTGGACTAGATTGGGCTGGGCCGGGCCACTTCGCGGATCGAAAACCCACGACGAGCGCGACCACTAAACGGAATTAAATCGCGAACTGAAATCCGGAACGGAACGAGACGAACACTCATCATCAGACAAAGAAATGTGCTTCGGCATGATGCAACACCCATGACACTTAGGTTTTGGTTTATACATGACACGGACACCTGCCGCTATACTGGTTTGAAATTGGGAAGAAGGAGCAAACGGGGAAAGAGAAAAGAGAGTAACGCCCGAATTTGGTGAGAGAAAAGAAGAAAAAATTCTACCCCCAAATTCAGGGCGTTACAAACCTATCCCCCTTAAAAGAATCTCGCCCTCGAGATTCAGGGTTGGCTAGCAAAGAGCTCGGGGTATTTAGCCATCAGATCATCTTCACGCTCCCAGGTTGCTTCTTCCTCAGAGTGACGATTCCATTTGACTTTGCACATTCTGATGGTCTTCCTTCGGGTGACTCTGTCTGCAATCTCAAGGATTTGCACTGGCTTCTCAACGTAGGTCAAGTCCTCCTGGACTTCAAGACCTTCCACTGGCAACTGCTCTTCTGGCACACGCAAGCACTTCTTTAACTGAGACACATGAAAGACATCATGCACAACAGACAAATTCTCGGGCAAACTGAGCTGATAGGCCACTTCTCCACGTCTTGCAAGAATCTGATACGGACCAATGTAGCGGGGTGCTAGCTTGCCTTTCACTCCGAATCTTCTGACTCCTCTGATCGGTGACACTTTCAGATAGACAAAGTCTCCGACTTCGAAACTCAGCTCTCTTCTTCTTGTGTCTGCATAGCTTCGCTGCCTCGATTGCGCTATCTTCAGATTCTCTCGAACCATCTTGATGTTCTCTTCGGCTTCAAGCAAAATGTCTGGCCCAAACACTTGCTTTTCTCCAGGCTGATCCCATTGCAACGGAGTTCTGCAACTCCTTCCATAGAGCGCCTGAAATGGTGACATCTTCAAACTGGCCTGGTAACTGTTGTTATAGGAAAACTCTGCATAAGGCAATCTCTTGTCCCATCCGGACTGATCTTGCAACGCACAGGCTCTCAACATGTCTTCAAGAATTTGATTGGTCCTTTCGGTCTGGCCATCTGTCTGCGGGTGATAAGCTGAACTGAAATTCAGATGCGTGCCCAAAGCTTCATGCAACTGCTGCCAGAAATGAGAGGTGAACTGCGTTCCTCTGTCTGACACTATCTTCTTTGGCACACCATGAAGACAAACGATCCGAGACATATACAGTTCTGCCAACACTGCACTGCTGTAGTTGGTCTTGACAGGTATGAAGTGGGCTGACTTGGTCAAGCGGTCCACTACTACCCAGATGGAATCGTAGCCGGCTCGAGTGCGAGGCAATCCGACTATGAAATCCATACCAATTTCATCCCATTTCCACTGAGGGATCTGCAACGGTTGCAACAATCCAGCAGGTCTCTGGTGCTCTGCCTTAATTCTTCGACAACTATCACACATAGCCACATGCTCTGCGATTTCCCTTTTCATTCCGTACCACCAGAATTTCTTTTTCAGATCCTGATACATCTTCTCACTGCCAGGGTGAATCGAATAAGCTGTCTCATGAGCTTCCTTAAGAATCAACTCCCGAATGGACTGGACATTGGGAACACACAAGCGATCTTTGAACCATATCACGCTTTCTGCATCTTCTCGAAAATCTTTGCCTCTGCCATCTAGAATCAGTCGCCGGATCTCATTGATCTTTTCATCATTCTTCTGCGCTTCTTTAATTTCGCGCTCCAGGGTAGGTTCCAACTCAACTGTGACTCCTCGCGAATTGTTCAGAAATCCGAGACTCAACCTGTCAAACTCCTTGGCCAACTCATAAGGCATCGGACGAGCGACCATCAGATTGACTTGACTCTTTCTGCTCAAAGCATCTGCCACTACGTTTGCTTTGCCTGGATGGTAATGAATCTCCAACTCATAATCTTTGATCAACTCTAACCATCTTCGTTGCCTCATGTTCAATTCTGACTGAGTGAATATGTACTTCAGACTCTTGTGGTCTGTGTAAACATCGCATTTCTGTCCATACAGATAGTGCCTCCATGACTTCAGTGCATGAACCACTGCTGCCAACTCTAGGTCATGGATTGGGTAGTTCTTCTCATGAACCTTCAACTGTCGAGACGAGTAAGCCACAACTCTTCCCTCTTGCATCAACACACATCCCAAGCCTGTGTAACAAGCATCACAATACACCGAAAAGGGCTTGTGCACATCAGGCAAGACTAGGACAGGCGCTGTAGTCAACTTCTCCTTCAGCGCTTCAAAGGCCTCTTGGCATTTCTGGGTCCACTTGAACTCAACTTTGTTGCCTAGCAACGCTGTCATTGGTTTCGCAATCTTTGAAAACCCTTCAATGAATCGCCGATAATATCCGGCCATTCCAATGAAGCTCTTGATTCCTCGAGCATCTGTTGGCGCTTTCCAGTTCAGAATGTCTGCCACTTTCTTCGGATCCACAGCCAATCCTTCTTTGTTGATTATGTGACCGAAGAACAGGACTTCACTGATCCAGAACTCACACTTGCTCAACTTTGCATACAACTGGTGCTCTCGCAATCTCTGCAATACCATCCTCAAATGATTTGCATGCTCTTCTTCGCTTTGAGAATAAACCAAAATGTCATCAATGAATACCACCACAAACTTATCAAGGTAATCCATGAATACACTGTTCATCAAGTTCATGAAGAACGCTGGCGCATTGGTCAAACCAAAAGACATCACTGTGAACTCATACAACCCATACTTGGAAATGAATGCCGTCTTCGGAATGTCCGAAGGTTGGATCCTGAGCTGATGATAACCTGACCTCAGATCAATCTTGGAGAACACACTGGCTCCTCTCAACTGGTCGAACAGATCTTCTATTCTGGGCAAGGGATACTTGTTCTTGATCGTGACCTCATTCAAAGCTCGATAATCGATACACATCCTCTTGGTGCCATCTTTCTTCTCCACAAATAAGACAGGGGCGGCCCAAGGCGAGGTGCTTGGCCGAATGTAACCTTTCTCTGACAGCTCATCAATTTGCTTCTTAAGTTCATCCAACTCTGGTCCGGATATTCTGTAAGCTCTCTTGAAGATAGGGGCGGTTCCAGGAAGAAGCTCTATAGCAAACTCAACTTTCCGCTCTGGTGGCATACCCGGTAAGTCCTTTGGAAACACATCCGGGAACTCGGACACAACCCTGATACTCTCAATTGGGTCTGCTTCACTGCTATCAACAGCTATCTGATAACAACTTCCTTTCTTTGGCTCAGGCGAGACTAACTCAGTTACCACTTCCTCTCCTAGTGGGGACACCAACTTGATGGTCCTTTTATCACAGCTGATAACTGCCTGATACTTATCTAGCCAATTCATCCCTAGGATGACATCTATTCCCTGAGTACCCATTACTATAAGGTTGGCGGGAAACGCTATCCCCCTTATTTCCACACTTATATTCAAACAAATGCTATCGGCTCGAATTCTACCACCGGCTGAGTCAATTTGAATGGGGGTTGACATGGTAGTAATTGGAAGATTATGTGCTTCTACCCATGATGCAGTAATGAAAGAATGCGTTGCTCCAGTATCAAATAACACTTCTGCAATATGGGAGTCGACTGGGAACATACCTACTATCATGCCGGGGGTCTCCTGAACTGCTTCCGCCTCCAAGTGGTTCAACCTTCCATGATTATAGCGCGGCTGAGAGCGATTGCCTGCTCCAGGCTGAGGCACATTCTGCTTTGCTGGGGCATTGGGGCCTGACTGCTGCTGGGCTGCCTTCTTCGGACATTGCATCACCCAGTGGCCTTGCTCTCCACAGTGGAAACATGCTCTGTTTCCAACCTGAGCTGGTGCTGCCTGACTGTTCTGTTGGTTTGCTGGGGCAGGAAGACGAGGTGCCTGCTGATTCTGCCTCGGAAACTGACCTCCTGACTGATGGTTCTGACGGTTCTGGTACTGATGCTGAGGATACTGCCTTTGGAACTGCTGATGCTGAGGTGGATGCTGGTTCTGCCTGAACTGCTGAGGTTGATTGCCTGAGAAACGAGGACGACTGCTGCTTCCAGGCTGGGGTCCACTGATCTTGCGCTTACGATCTTCCATCTCCTTACGCTTCCTTTCTGTCATGATTGCTCTATCAATCAGGTGCTGGAATGTTGGGAAGGTGTGATTCATCAGTTGGTACTGCAGAGGGTCAACCAAGCCTCTCAGGAAACGGTACTGTCGCTTGGCGTCAGTGTTGACATCTTCAGGAGCATAGCGAGACAATTGCAGAAATCTGTCTCGGTATTCACTGACAGACGATGACCCTTGCTTGAGAGCCAGGAACTCCTCCTTCTTCACAGTCATCAGACCTACAGGAACATGGTACTGACGAAAACTACTTCTGAACTCTTCCCAAGTGATGGCGTCAGGGTGGGCATGGGTGGCGAGGTAAGACTCCCACCATGACTGGGCTGCTCCTCTCAACAGACGGGGACCATACAGAACTTTCTCCCTGTCATCGCACTGAGCGGTATGCAACTCCCGCTCCACAGTGCGCAGCCAATCTTCAGCATCCATAGGGTCAGAAGAATGAGCGAACGTTGGTGGATGACCTCTCATGAATTCAGCACGCTTGTCTCTGGGTATCTGAGGCATCTGAGGCTGAGGTGGGGCCTGCTGCTGTTGCTGCTGCTGCTGCTGAATGGCGGCCAAAGTCTGACCGATGGCTTGAACTGCCTGAGTCTGCATCAGAAACATCTGCTCGATGGACATCGGGGGCGGGGGCGGCAGGTGCTGCTGCTGGGGCACCTCATCCTGCGGAGCGGCTCGCTCCTGTTGAGCACGCCTTCCTCCTCTGCGCCTGTTCTCTGACATCTGCAGAATGTAACCACACATCAGAACTGATCTGGCAGATCTTGCAGCATAAGAAAAGAGAATAGAATTCTTCAACAGCACTGAACAGATGAGCATCTTCACTGATCTCCAACACAGACCACACAGCTTCTCAGATAAAGAGGAAAGTGGAATAAGGGGTTTCCCAACTATATAACTAACTTTATTAACATAATAGGTAAACCAAAATGCAGGGGATACCCACACTCTGGTGACAATCATTACAAAGATCCAAACCAAACATAGTTCATCATGACAAACATAAATGCACAGGATATAGCAAACTACCCTGTCTAACTAAGACTTAACTAAGAGCGAGACTAACGCTAAGACTGAAGCTTCTATGTATATATATTTCGTATTAATTACAAGATCCAACTCTAACGATCTATGGTTCTAGATTTATCTTGGTCTTGCAGTCGGGGTTGCCATAAGACTGGTGTCCACGCTGAGGTGAGCGGTACGGGTGCTGAGTCCCGACGGGAGCGGGGGAACCACCATCCAAGTGACGACGTTCCACGCGCTCAGCCCGCGGCAGGGCGATCTCAGCACGAGCCCTACTCAGCTCGTCTAATGCATGGTCTAGCTCCGTGTTTAGCACGGCGGCTAGGTTGACTGTGCTGCTCAACCTAGGATTGCCCTCACCGACAGGTGAGACAATCACGCCTCCTGTGCTGCCAGATGGACGGCGGGGGTAATACTTCAGGTCAAGACCGTCAGCTGCCCCACCGAAAACCGAGCAGTAGTGCGAAAGCGCACGCCGTGCAGCATCTTGCATGGCTGCCTCAGCTGAGACCCGTTCAGAGATAGAATAGTGCTCTGAGCAGACCTCAGCACCCTGGAGACTGTTCTCCGGGCAGCGCACCAAGCAGGTTGCCTCCCAGCGGTCCGGGTAGACCCCGCGACTGTGCTGGTAGACCACACAGCGATACTCGACGGACCAAGTATGCCGGTCAAATGCCCGACGTAGCAGGGTGTCGAGCGCATCGTGGAAGTGACACCCGCGAGCAGCGTCGCGAGTGATGGGTCGAGCAACCCATCCTTCCGGCTCAAGGTTAGCAGAGAAGTCGATGTCGTGGCTCGAGCTGTCGTCGCCATCTCCGTCGTCTGGGTCTCCTCCAGCAGCTACTCCAGAAGCTGGGACGCCCAGTGGTGGTGCAGGGGGCGGCTCCAGAGGAAGCACAGGGGAGCAGCTCCTCACAGACTCTATCTCCTGGTGGAGCGAGAAAGAAGAGCCCTACTGCTCCTGTCGTCGACGTTCCTGCTCCTCATGCAGGCGGTGGTGCAGTCTCTCCAAGTGGCTGGACTGTCCGGCCACGGGACGGCAAAGCGGACGCTCAGCAAGGCGGGAGGGTAAGAAGGGGATGACTGACTTTCGTGCAGTGTGTCTAAGTCGAGCCATCTATAAAAGACATCGCAAGCAAAAGGGTGAGAACAGAATTAATATGACCAGCAAATAATGAATCATAAGTAAATGAAGGATTAGAATAAAACATGATTTTCAGCAAGGTATAATATATAGTAGAACATAGGTTTGGTCGGTATGACCAACTTTTGAAGGGATATCAAAGTCAAGGAAGGGACAGAGGTCTATAGTCCTTAGAACGACCATTCTACTCTAGGTTAGCGGTCCTACAGTCAGCACGGCTTTGATACCACTTATGTCACACCCGGTTTTAGAAGGCAAACCGAATGCAAACCATGTACGTGCCAGGATCAGTTATTCACGTACACAGCAGTTACATAATATGGACATCATCACACAGTGCTCAAAATAGTATTAAAAGGGAATAATAGTCGGTTACATCGTACGTCTGGGATGTCCATATAGTTCTTACAATAAATCAAAGTGCGGAAAAGAAACGTAGATAACCGCGGCCTTCATAGGCAGCCGACTGGGGGTTGCCGCTAACCCACACCTAGAACTCGTCGTAGTCTTGGAACTCCTGGAAGTCTCCTTCCACAGCTTCATCTTCGCCTGAGCAGTGGTTGCAATGCTGACAACCTGGGGGGGGGGGGTTTGGTGTGTAGAGCAAGGGTGAGTACACATCAACATACTCAGCAAGTATCCTGTTTGGCTGTAGTGGACTAGCTTTATATGGGGATAAGTCAAGCAGTTGCTTTTAGTTGGTCAGATTATTACTTACTAGTAGAAAGCCAAGTTTTAGCATTACCCCAGTTATTAACCCGATGTACCCTTTCCAAACGGAAAGAATACCACTTACCAGCACCATAGTCATAACCAAAACCATCAATCTCATAACCACCTGTACCACAATGTCTCTGATCAAGTACCACTAATCACTGGAGCTCCCTTGGCCGCTCATAACCGTGAGCACGGCTGATATATCAGTTTTCAAACACTCTGCAGAGGTTGTGCACTTTACCCACAAGCCGTGATTCCCATTCTGCCCGGAGATCATGACTCTCCATTGATCACTACCAAGGTGACCCAGCAGGGCATCACTATGTAGCCTTTACAAAGATTCCCCGGGGCTGTAGCCACCCGTTAGGTTTCCTAAATGTACCGCACTCCTCCCCAAGGGACAAATCAACCTTGGTAGAGCGAGCCGCATACACCGAGCCCCATTGACGGCACGACGGCTAAGTGAACTACACCCCGGATCCTCTAATTATTCAGCTAAGGGCACCCCATTCTACCCTCATGGTTGCACTGTTTTCCCGGGCGGTCATCCATAGAACAGGTCCTTACGGAGAGGCACTCGAGAAACCGCTCGAGCCCCCTTGAAGGTCATAAGTACAACATCATAATAAGAGAAGGGAAAACAGCGTATCATAGATAATCTCATCATGTTCATTGATTAGAGTTTGAGCAATAGCATAAAGCTAAACAGTAATAATCCAACCCAAATAGGTAAGCAAGGACATGGATAACAAAAGCTAGTCAAACCTTAGGTATAAATATGTAAAGCGGGAGGTGAATTAAAGAATGAATAGGACAGAGATAGGTCAAGGGACACTTGCCTCCACCAACCGACTGCTGCTCAGGGGCTTCTCCTGCGAGTTCCTCGGGCTCTTCAACCGGATCGTTCTCTATGCGAGCGCAAACATACATACATCCACATATTTAATACAAAAGAACAGTACACCATACAATAGAATGCAATAAGTAAACAGACGTTCCACGCGGACTCGCGAGTACGGTTAAGAGAGAAAGAGGAAAAGACAGTCGAGAAACGATCACGTTACATGATTATAAATTAACTACTCGCTTAATGGAAGGAAATTTAATGTAGACACTATGTTTAGCGTAAAGTAAAGTCATGTTTCATGTCTAATTATTATAAGCAGGTGGAGATAAATAAAAAGGATGGTCGCGCGGCGAGACGCGCGACAAAGCTCTCTAAAACAAATTAAAAAGTTAACGACTCGTCGCGCGACCGAGCACGCAACGAGACACTTCGCCTTAGTTACGAGGAGACGTTAAGCGTCACGCGACGAAGCGCACGACGGCATACGTCGACTAAACTGAGTCCAAAGTGGAACGTCGCGTGAATACGCACGCGGCGTTACACCTTAAACAACCTGAAACAAAAAATGGATCGTCGCACGACGAAGCGCACGACGCAACACAAGATAGAATCTGAATTTAGACAAATCCGTCACGCGGCGAAGCGCGCGACGCAACACGCTAATTAACGAATAATCACCGCGAGCGTGGGCAAGCGAAGATACGGTCGGGCGAGGCCGGGACAGGGGAACGGGCGGGCGAGCTGGGGCCAGGGCGGTTGAACCGGCCAGGGGCGGCCGAGGCCGGGCGGGCACGGGGCAGGGTGCGGGGGCGGCCGAGCCGGGTGGCGGGATCGCCACCGCGCGCGGGGGGGGGGGGGGGGGGGAAGGCCGGGGACGGGGAGCCGAGCGCCGCCGCGGGAGGGAGGCCGGGCGGGCGAGCCGGGGGCAGGCGCCGAGCGCCGCCGCGGGGAGGGCGAGCGGGCGGGCCGAGCGCCGCCGCGGGAAGGGGCCGAGCGGGCGGGCAGGGGCGGGATCGCCGCGCCGGGCAGGGGAGGGGCCGAGTGGGCGGGGCCGCCGCGGGAGGGAGGCCGGGCGGGCGAGCAGGGGCGCCGCCGCGGGAGGGGCCGAGCGGGCGGGCAGGGGCGCCGCCGCGCCGGGCAGGGACAGGGTCGGGCGCGGGCAGGGGGAGAGGGAGGGCGCGCGCGGGGGAAGAATAGAAGGGAGAGAGAGAGAGAGAGAGGAGAAGGGGAGGGGAGGGGAGTTCACCTCGGGGTCCAAAATCCGGTGATCGTCGTCTCCAAATCCTAGGGCACCACGGGGAGAGAGAGGTGGGAGAGGGAGAGGGGAGGTTGTTGCGCGGGAGATCCAAATGAGAGAGAGAGAGGGGATGGGGGCGCAGGGGGGGTTTTGGGCACCAGGGGCGCGCAGGCCGGGGCGGGCCGAGCCGGCTGGGCTGGACTAGATTGGGTTGGGCCGGGCCACTTCGCGGATCGAAAACCCACGACGAGCGCGACCACTAAACGGAATTAAATCACGAACTGAAATCCGGAACGGAATGAGACGAACACTCATCATCAGACAAAGAAATGTGCTTCGGCATGATGCAACACCCATGACACTTAGGTTTTGGTTTATACATGACACGGACACCTGCCGCTATACTGGTTTGAAATTGGGAAGAAGGAGCAAACGGGGAAAGAGAAAAGAGAGTAACGCCCGAATTTGGTGAGAGAAAAGAAGAAAAAATTCTATCCCCAAATTCAGGGCGTTACACAGCCAGACCCATATTCCAGTCATACGAACTCCGGTGACTGTGATTTTTCTTCCAGTAGGGAACTTCCCATCTGGTCACCCATCCTAGGTTTCTCCAAGTTGAGCACGCTTAACTTTGAGAATCCTTCGAACCAGGCTCCCAAACTCAGATTCCAATAAATCTCGTTTCTAAATTCTTATCAAACTATTCCCTACCCAACCATGTCATCCCTTAAGCATGGTCCATATTCCAGAAAACTCCCAAAATACTCTTGTCCCATATTCTGCCTATAACTCTCCTGTTCATACTAAGTCAGACGATTCATTCGTCACTATTCTCACCAACAGTGAACTTCACTGTGCTACACCACATACACCCAGCTATAAATACACCCAGCTACCCTCTCCCTCTCCACACACACTCAACACCCTCAGCCAAGGCAAACACCCCACCCACTCAGTTACTCCGCTCTGCCGGCTACACACATAGTGTCGCTTCGCCTCCAGTCCACCCTCCTAGTAAGCACCTCCACTCCACCACCAGTAATATCACAACACCACATGACACAGATTCTACTCAAGACTCTACCCATCCATATATCGCTATTCTGACCACTATACTAAATATTTGTTGGTATACTTGCTGGTTTGTATGTTTGCTTGTTCATGTTGCATAGTTATCGGAGCGTTCGTGCCGTCTCGTGGAGGCCAGATCTGCAAGTCTACGCTAGGCGGTGGAGCCAGAAGCCAGTTCCGCGAGCTCCCCTTCCCCCTTCGCCGAATAAGCACGGCAAGCTCACTGGATCCCTTTGATGCATAAATTACCTATGTTTTACAACCACAACCCTCAGCCTGTTATTTTATGCATAATATGATTTTGAGACTAGTTATTATGGTCACCCAGCCGCTTGCCGCAATCAATCCCTGATATAATTGTTACAAATGATTTGAGGAAAGGTGTGATTTTTCAAAAGAAAATGCTTTTCAAAATGTGTTTGATGAAGGGTTTTTACCCTTATCACCTTTGAGTAGGGATGATCAAGGACTCCCTAGTTTAGGGGAGGGCCTAAGGTGATGGCTCAGCTGGTTTAGGCGTGAGCAGAAGGATTGTCCCCTCTTATAAGGACCGGTTTGTCATCTTTCACTACCTGTACTCATGATAAGTACAACCACTCAAGACTATGTGGGCAGTCACTCAATCTGAACTCGTACGGTCCAACCCCAGGGTTATGAAGGCTGGGGAGCACCGGGAGGATAAGGAGGGGAAAGTTTTGTCCGGTTTGGACATGGCGGTGGCCTGACTCCTTCCGGTATAACTGTTAAGGTTAGGACGTGCGAGGAAAGAAAGAGATTCGGATTCGGATCTCATCGGCCATGAGATCGCAGAGCCGGACACCTCTGCGCAGAGTTTGAGAACCTATTCGAATAGTCTGTGTCCACAGGAATGGACGAGTCTGGTGTGGTATGGCAATTAGTGTTTGGTTTTTCCAAAAAAAGGGGTGTGTTTGAGAAAAGTGGTTTTTAAAAGGACCGGCGGTTGAGCCGTGAGCTATGGTGGACGGGAAGTCCAATAGCTGTTTTTGAAAATGAAAACCAGTGGGAAACTGCTGAGATACCTGGATGGTTTAGTCCAGGGGATTTTGTTCTAATATTGAAAAACTTCCTGCTCCTTTGGGAGAGGATGCGCTTTGCAAAAATACAAAATGTTTTTCAAAACAACCCTGCATAAAATATTGCTGTTTCTGCAAAATATCTTGAGCTCCACATATTCCATGCATTATATCTGATTTCCCCATTCCGCGGGTGAAGGTGGGCTGCTGAGTACGTTTGTACTCATCCTTGCTTATTTGTTGTTTTTCAGAAAAAGGAGATCGGGTAAGAGTTACGACTGTTCCCAACCTTGCCTGTGGCTGTTGGACCGCTGATTTGCTTCACTGCGTATATCGGGCTGCTTCAGCCCCACTCTGATGATATGTCCCGAATTGTGGACCAACTCTTAAAGTTGTTCGCCACCTTTGTAGGTTTGTCTCGTTTAAGCAGATTTGGTATCATCTGATGTATAAATGTGTTTACTAGCCTCCTGGGACTAGTAATTGTATCACATTTGAGTCCCAGAGGATTCGGGACGCTTCAGGTGGTATCGGAGCTGTTAGGTTGGCCGCAGGACGTAACCCTTAGCTTGATCAAAAGTTTTTGAGTCAAAACTATTTTCTTAAAAAAATTCTTGCTCTCATCCCTTCATTTCAAAAATGTTTTCCCCCTTTCCTTCTCTCAGAAGTCAGATGGAGGTTCATTGCCAAACCGACTTTTGCCAGAATGAAGATGGTTTTCCCAAGTTGCTGAGAGCATGCACAGTTCGCCTCGGAATCAGGAGCCAGCCAGAGTATGATGGTCGTGAATTCATCAAGCATGGCACAGAGAAGTGTGTCGTGACTGTATACATTGGATCCAGTCCGCACCATGTGGAATGGAGTGTCACTGCTGCTGGACACAGATTCAAAGACACCTGCCAAGTCGTCGCTCGCAAGGCATTGAGGGCCCTATGTCAGATCTATGAAGAAGAAGTGGCCGACACCCCGCTCAGATTCTTTCCACCCTTTCAGAGAGACCGTCCCGTTTGGATGGCCAGGATGCGTGCATTGGAGGAGCAGCTGCTGCTTGAGGACGACCCCACAGTCGTGTACCTCACTGCATACCTGCTCACCCTTGATACACAGTATGATTTCTTGGCTCGGCACCACTGTCAGATGATTGCCCGAGCAGAAGATGCAGAGAAGCGCAACCGTCAGCTGCATGTGGATCTCACCACAGCTCAAGCCCGTGCAACTGCCTTGGAGAGTCGTGAAGTCATTGCTGTTGAAGCCCTGAAGCAAGCCAAGGATGAGCACGTCTAGAAGTTGATGGAGGCCTACTTGGTAACCCATAGCCAACGTCGAGCCCTGCGGATCCAAGAGCCCGCTTCATCCAACCCAGTTCAACCCAGGAGAGTAGAAGACCCCCAGATTCTTGAAGGTCACCCGGTCTCTACCAGAGGAGAAAAGAAGGCTTGGGAACCCCCGGAAGGAGCCATAGTCTTGGAAGGAAATCCAGTCTCCCCTAAGGCTATGGATAAACAAGAGCACCCTGAATCCTCCCAAGATCCCCCGCCAGAGTTGTTTGAGCCCCTCACCATGAAGAAGATTCCAGCACCATCCCTTGAGGTCAAGGAAGAAGCTGCAAGCACCCCGCCAGCACCGCCGCCCTCAGAGGAGCTACAAGAGCCAGTCCAGCTTGAAGAAGAGTTCGACCACGTCTTGCCATCTCAGTCGCCGCCAGAAGAAGTCATCAACATCAGCTCCCTGTTGACCCATCCAGGAGATATCTCAGATTGAAGTTGTGCGTCAGCCTTGCCAGAAGAGAAGCTGCCAGATCTGAGTTAGTTATACCCAGTCCTCTGCGTGCATTGGGTAGTGAAGTTTTTCTTCACTTTGGCTAGAGCCCTGCATGTATGAGAGGTAATCGTGTAGTCCTGTGCCTTGAAAAACTCTATTTGTGTGGCCCCTAGGGCATTTCAAAATGAACTTCGCTTGATGTTTTCTCCCCTTTTGAGTGCACATGTGATGCTTTAACGTTAGTGCTCATAAGTTGTGTTTAGCATAGTTCTCAATTCAGGAGCCAAGCAATAGTAGTTATGCTTAGCCCCCGAATCCAAGTAGTTCGTGATTTGGAAAACTCTATTCTTCCCTTATTCAAAACATTTGATTTGTTTGTGCTTATCATTCCTGAGCTTGTGTGTTTTCTTTCTTTTTAAGAAACGTTTTCTCTAAAAACATAGATCACAAATTAGAGCTAATCCTCACCTTATGCTTCCATTCTCATCTTAACCCATCTCAAGAGAAAAGTGCCTTACCCAAGAAGATACCGGGAAGCTTACCCTTGAAGCCTGGAACAAGCTATAGAAGAAACCAGTCCAGCCGCTCAGTCAAAAGGACCGACCGTGGGAATCAAAGCACTGCCCCTGAGTCAAAGTAAACAGGAAAAGAGGACAGAAGGAGTTATTACCGTACAGAGAGGCAAAGATTCTTGGAACCAGAGACCACAAACATCAGGGTCATTGACCCCACCACTCACACGTGCCCCCCCCCGCACTCATGCCTCGCCTCCATGCGCACTACCACCGCCACCCACCGCCCCCCTTTGCAGCGCACTACCGCCGCCCACGCCACCTTTGCAGCGCACCCACCGCGACCATCATCGCCGGCAACACCAGGCCCCCCCTCCCCTTATCGCACCCACTGCCGCGTAGCACCTACTCCTTCACCACCACTCCGCACCCGAGCACCACCTCGCATACCGCTCGCCTATAAAACTTCCGCACCAGCTCCCTCAGTTCCCATCCCAAGCAAAACACTCCCAATAAAATCCCCTCTGCCAAATCGCAAGCAACTCCATTTTTCCACTCCCTCGCCCCTAAGATCACAATGCTTGGTGATTCTTGGGTTGAAGACTGTTGTATATGGTTCAACATCTTCGGTTTCCTCCTCTGTATGATGGTAATACTCTTTGATAGAATCCTCGAGTGGGAAGAGCAAAGAGAAAGAAAGAGGCAGTGAAAAGTGAAAAGTGAGAAGAGAAAAGAAGATAGTGAAGAGAAGATGAGAAGAAGGTTGTCCCAGAATCAACCCTGTGTCAGTCATTTCTCCGCAGCCTGCTCAAGCAGCAACAGGAGAAGAAGGCCCCGTAACACCTTTGTTATGAGGTACTTCAAGGAGTTCAAATCCCCAAGATTCAAGAGATCTACCCTCATTCATTTTAAGTGGGGTAGTGTTCCAATAAGGTTCCTGTCATGGAGAAAAATAAGAAGGCATGTAGCAAGCTTGTGGAGGACCAGATCACCAAAGCTTATAAGTTTCTGTATGAGAAGTGGTCACCCAAGTTCCATTGATGAAGCACGAGAAGAACAATCAAGGAAGGAATCCATGTGGGAGTTCGCAAGAGAAAGGTTTGTGTGTTGGCATCTATGCTCCTTCAATAAGCAAGCTGCCAAGCGAAAGCTAGAAGCCTGAAGATGATCTTTGAGTAGCCAGAATCAGTGTTTTCAATCAGCAACCAGATGTTCCTCAAAGGCCAGACTTTGTTGAAGTTTCATCTCCTCGAAGAGTTGCAAAGTGAAGATATGTAGCTGAAGTAAAGCTATACCCATAACCCTTCTAAACCGAATCTCGAGGACGAGATTCCTTTTAAGTGGGGTAGATTTGTAGCATCCCAAAAATTGAAATTCTGAAATTTTCTCAAACTCGCCCTAAATTCAAAATGAATTTCAAATTTCATTTCAAAATGTTTGATTGCGAGTTGATATCAACAAATAAAGTATAGTGGTCTATATTCTCTCTAAAATCCTCCTCAAAATACCCTACAAATATTTCCTCAGTGATCCCCCTCAAATTGTTTACAGAAATACTGCCCAGATATTTCCCTAGTGATCCTCTTCAAGTTCTTTCCAGAAATACTGCCCAAATATTCCACCGATATATCTCCAGATATTTTCCTCCTGAGAAATACCTTCAGAATCATTTTTCAAGTCCCTATAAATATTTTCTTCATAACTTTCCTCATGCTCATACGTATACGTATGCCTCCAGTGTCATACGGTGAGCTCTACAAGCAAATCTCACTTATACAAGACAAATACATGCTAATCTCCCACTAATCCTCTCATCCTCCCACTAATCCTCTCATCCCTCCCCCTAATCCCCCCACCATGGCTATAAATAGAAGGGCAAGGGCCTCCTCTCATCCCACCCCAAGCCATTTCATGGCAACTCTCTCGCCCCCACACACCCACTCCATGTTCCACACAAGCACACACTAGCACAAGGATCGTTCGATCGTTCTTCGATCGTTCGTCCCCCTGTTCTTAGTTTGTTCGTTCGTTCGTCCGATCGTTCGATCGTTCGTCCGATCGTTCATGGTTCGTTCGTCCGTTCGTTCGATCGTTCGATCGTTCGTCCGTTCGTTCGTCCAAATAATCTTTTTCCTACCGTTATGCTACCGAAATTCCGATCGTTCGTTCGTTCGATCATTCGATCGTTCATCGTTCGTTCATAGTTCCTATTCATCGTTCATCGTTCGTTCATAGTCCCTATTCATTGTTCTTCCAGATAATCTTTGTCCTGCCGTTATGCTGCCGAAATTCCGATCGTTCGTTCGTTCGATCATTCGATCATTCATCGTTCGTTCATAGTCCCTATTCATCGTTCATCATTCGTTCATAGTCCCTATTCATCGTTCTTCTAGATAATCTTTGTCCTGTCGTTATGCTGCCGAAATTCCGATCGTTCGTTCGTACGATCATTCGATCGTTCGTCCGTTCGTTCGTCCAAATAATCTTTTCCTGTCGTTATGCTGCCGAAATTCCGATCGTTCGTTCGTCCGATCATTCGATCGTTCGTCCGTTCGTTCATAGTTCCTATTCATCGTTCATCGTTCGTTCATACGAACGATTCACTATCACTATTCACTATCACTATTCACTATCACTATTCATCATTACTATTCACTATTGCTATTCATCGTTACTATTCACATACACTATTCATCATCGTTACTATTTATCATTACTATTCATCATCGTTACTATTCATCGATGATATCTATAATTTCTTTTCCATCGCCACTATTCATCGTTACTGATCATCGTTACTATTCATCGGTCATCTAGTCATCCCAAATTTCAACTACTCGTACATCATGTTGTCCAGTCCACCTAAGACCAGCCAGACCCATATTCCAGTCATACGAACTCCGGTGACTGTGATTTTTCTTCCAGTAGGGAACTTCCCATCTGGTCACCCATCCTAGGTTTCTCCAAGTTGAGCACGCTTAACTTTGAGAATCCTTCGAACCAGGCTCCCAAACTCAGATTCCAATAAATCTCGTTTCTAAATTCTTATCAAACTATTCCCTACCCAACCATGTCATCCCTTAAGCATGGTCCATATTCCAGAAAACTCCCAAAATACTCTTGTCCCATATTCTGCCTATAACTCTCCTGTTCATACTAAGTCAGACGATTCATTCGTCACTATTCTCACCAACAGTGAACTTCACTGTGCTACACCACATACACCCAGCTATAAATACACCCAGCTACCCTCTCCCTCTCCACACACACTCAACACCCTCAGCCAAGGCAAACACCCCACCCACTCAGTTACTCCGCTCTGCCGGCTACACACATAGTGTCGCTTCGCCTCCAGTCCACCCTCCTGGTAAGCACCTCCGCTCCACCACCAGTAATATCACAACACCACATGACACAAATTCTACTCAAGACTCTACCCATCCATATATCGCTATTCTGACCACTATACTAAATATTTGTTGGTATACTTGCTGGTTTGTATGTTTGCTTGTTCATGTTGCATAGTTATCGGAGCGTTCGTGTCGTCTCGTGGAGGCCAGATCTGCAAGTCTACGCTAGGCGGTGGAGCCAGAAGCCAGATCCGCGAGCTCCCCTTCCCCCTTCGCCGAATAAGCACGACAAGCTCACTGGATCCCTTTGATGCATAAATTACCTATGTTTTACAACCACAACCCTCAGCCTGTTATTTTATGCATAATATGATTTTGAGACAAGTTATTATGGCCACCCAGCCGCTTGCCGCAATCAATCCCTGATATAATTGTTACAAATGATTTGAGGAAAGGTGTGATTTTTCAAAAGAAAATGCTTTTCAAAATGTGTTTGATGAAGGGTTTTCACCCTTATCACCTTTGAGTAGGGATGATCAAGGACTCCCTGGTTTAGGGGAGGGCCTAAGGTGATGGCTCAGCTGGTTTAGGCGTGAGCAGAAGGATTGTCCCCTCTTATAAGGACCGGTTTGTCATCTTTCACTACCTGTACTCATGATAAGTACAACCACTCGAGACTGTGTGGGCAGTCACTCAATCTGAACTCGTACGGTCCAACCCCAGGGTTATGAAGGCTGGGGAGCACCGGGAGGATAAGGAGGGGGAAAGTTTTGTCCGGTTTGGACATGGCGGTGGCCTGACTCCTTCCGGTATAACTGTTAAGGTTAGGACACGCGAGGAAAGAAAGAGATTCGGATTCGGATCTCATCGGCCATGAGATCGCAGAGCCGGACTAGTGGGTAAAGTGTACACCTCTGCGCAGAGTTTGAGAACCTATTCGAATAGTCTGTGTCCACAGGAATGGACGAGTCTGGTGTGGTATGGCAATTAGTGTTTGGTTTTTCCAAAAAAAGGGGTGTGTTTGAGAAAAGTGGTTTTTAAAAGGACCGGCGGTTGAGCCGTGAGCTATGGTGGACGGGAAGTCCAATAGCTGTTTTTGAAAATGAAAACCAGTGGGAAACTGCTGAGATACCTGGATGGTTTAGTCCAGGGGATTTTGTTCTAATATTGAAAAACTTCCTGCTCCTTTGGGAGAGGATGCGCTTTGCAAAAATACAAAATGTTTTTCAAAACAACCCTGCATAAAATATTGCTGTTTCTGCAAAATATCTTGAGCTCCACATATTCCATGCATTATATCTGATTTCCCCATTCCGCGGGTGAAGGTGGGCTGCTGAGTACGTTTGTACTCACCTGTCGGTGTTTTGGGTCCGACCGCACACCCAGGGTTGCCCTTCAAGGTGTTTTCTAGGAGTAGGACGGTGTCAACGACTGTAGCAAAATGGTTCGTGCCGATCGCACGAGAGACAGTGGACAAGATTTACAGGTTCGGGCCGCTTAGAGATGCGTAACACCCTACGTCCTGATGAGAATTTGGATGTGATTACAAGAGGACTCTCTGGGTTGAAGGCATAGAGAGTTTACGTGGGTGGCTAAGTAAGATAGGGTCGATCGATCTAAAGGGGTGCCCCCTAGGCCTTATATACTCGACCGTGGGGCAGTACACGTGGATTTGATAACAACAAGTAGCTAAGAGATAGTGAACTTCCTGAGTTTATCCCTACGTAACCCTCGCCGACTTATCCTCGCATCGCTACGCTGCATGGGAGCTTCAGCGCGGGAAAGTCGGGTCTCTGTTGCGATTTATTCGTTCAACGCTGTGGGCCGTTCAGGTTTGCACCAATCCAGTCTCACGTCTTCTCTTCTTTATCGGCTGTCTTTCCCTAGGCCCACGAAAGAATGACCTTACGAATTATTGGGCCCTTGGGCCTTTCGTGAGGCCTTTTACTTCTTTAGTGGACCCAGGGGATATCTATCCCCCACAAGCCCCCGATCTTTGGGTTGATTTAGAGGTAATCAACTCAAAGATCCAAGGTCCAAAAATGACTCCCTGCTGTTTCCTCTTGCTCTGATCACTTGTTCGACCAAAGTTTAGTTTTGTGCCTGTGCCTTAGAAATCGGCATTTTGGATTATAAGATTCTGGACTTCATTGGGTGCACCGGAGGTGCACCCAATGGGTGTAGCCCCCGACCTTTGAGTAGATTTTAGAAGATAATCTACTCGAAGGTCTTCTCCAAAGATTTTCTCCATTCGCGCTCCTGCATCTCAGTTGAGGTTTGATCTTTCCAATCTTGTTCCACGCCTTAGAGGTCGGCACTATATTGATTTAGAATGATAATCCATGGGGTGCACCGAAGGTGCACCCAATGGGTGTAGCCCCCGACCTTCAAATGGATTTTTTAAAGATAATCCGTTCGAAGGTCTTCCTTTTGCTTGTAAAAGTTGGCATGAAACTATTCGCATTATGCTTTGGAGGTCAGCATTATGTCATCCGGATTTTGCTGCAGAGGTCAGCATATGTTTTGTCTTTAGCAGCCGAGTTTGCAATCCGTCCATATCTTGCTAGGTAATGCAATTTATTTGCTTCCACAGCTTGATTGGACGTTTGATGGACGTTCTGTGTCTAGTCCTCACATCACTTCTCTCGGTCATATCTTGTACTTTGCTGGCTATATTTGGCTTTCCTCTGATCCTTACTGATATCTCATTTTTGTCTTGAGGTATTTACTGCATGCCCTGTACGGATGTGACCGTTTTGAAAAATATACTGATGATTCCTGGGCGTCCCCCCCCCAATGGGTGTGGGCAAGGGACGGCTTGGTACGCAGAGTGTTTTAACCGGCTACTTCTGAGTAGCAATGTGATGTGACGGCTAGTGTAATCATATCCTTTGCGCTGTTGACTGGAGTCCCAATGGGTGTAGTGATGCATGAAACGGTGTCCGCTGTCTGACGTGTCTTCAGATGGGTGGGAGTGCTTATTGAATGCTTTGCGACTGTTCAGTGACCGCGGTTGGAAGTGAGCGGTTGCTTTCCCCTCTATAAATAACGCCTTTGCTTCTCTGCTTTTTTCACATCTCTTCGCTGTTACTTACTGCCTTCTTCTCCTCCCTTCTGTCTGTTTCCACCATGGGCAAGGGCACCAAGCGCAAGCGCGAGCCGACTCCTCCGTCGGATGATTTCGGTGACTCGGAATACTCGGAGGAGGAGTTCTCCTCCGAGTCCGAGGGATCTCCGGCTCCCGTCTCTCCCCCGGCGTCGTCTGATGATTCAGACGATTCCCAGGGGATTGCCGCGGAGGTCTAGTCGTACATCCGGGCCGTCGAGCGCTCCGGGCTCGAAGGCTCGGATGAGTCGGAGTACTCCTCGGATGAGGAGGACTCGGACGGCAGCGACGAGGGTGAAGGCGACGACGACGATGACGACGACGACGACGGCGACGGCGACGGTGACGGCAGCGGCAGTGGCAGGGGCGGCGGCAACGGCAGCAGGGACATCACCAAGGGTGGCAGCAGCAAGGGCAGCACCAAGGGCGGCGGCGGCGGCAGGGGCAGGGCCAGTGGCTAGACGCCACTGGTCTTCTTAGATGTTAGTATAGTTTAGTATAGTTAGAATAATGTAGTAGTAATTAGTGTAGTTTAGTAGTAGTAATAATGTAGAGTAGAAGTAGGGAAGTACCAACTCGTGAAGAGTTGGTTTGTAAACTCGTTAACTTCCCTTTAATGAAGAACTATCGTTGATCCCCCCTTTTCGATGACTTGTCGTTGCTTTTCCTGAATGTTGAACTGATTCTTTTAATGTAGTAGAAATAACGCCGAACGATGTGTAGGTTGTCATCAGCGTTTTAGAAGTAACACCAAGCAATCGAACACAAGATCCGCGTTTTAGAGGCAATGCCGAATGATAAAAGGTCGGCATCGGCATTTTAGAAGTAATGCCGAGCGACAGAATACAGGGTCGGCGTTTTAGAAACAACGCCGAGTGATTGAAGGTCGGCATCGGCATTTTAGAAGTAATGCCGAGCGATTGAACACGTGGTCGGCGTTTTAGATGTAACGCCGAGTGATTGAAGGTCGGCATCGGCATTTTAGAAGTAATGCCGAGCGATTGAACACGTGGTCGGCGTTTTAGAGGTAACGCCGAGTGATTGAAGGTCGGCATCGGCATTTTAGAAGTAATGCCAAGCGATTGAAGGTCGGCATCGGCATTTTAGAAGTAATGCCGAGCGATTGAACACGTGGTCGGCATTTTAGAGGTAACGCCGAGTGATTGAAGGTCGGCATCGGCATTTTAGAAGTAATGCCGAGCGATTGAATACGTTGTCGGCGTTTTAGAGGTAACGCTGAGTGATTGAAGGTCGGCTCTCTTGGAAATAACTGTCAGATATCCACGTGGCAGGCTGGAATTTCGGAGATGACCGCCGGGTGATGACTGGGCACTTTTTTTAAAAGGGTATCTGGCTCAAGAATATCCCTTAAGAGTCGCGCTTTTAGCCGCCTTTGCTTTCCGTGCCCTAGTTCTTACATTTCCGCATCTGAATCTTCTCTGCCACTCGCTTCCTACTCTGTTCGCCAGTGAGAAACAAGATGGCGCCCAAGAGGAAAACTGCGAGCTCGTATGCTGCGGTGATCCCCGCAATCGACCCCAACAGTCAGTTACCTTTCGCAGGTAACCACATGTCTGTAATTTCCGAAGATGAGCTTCTCCGTCTTGTCTCCATCGAGGTTCTCCCTCCGCGGGAACTCTGTTCTTGGCGAGTTTGCCACGGGACTACTGTCCCAACCGAAGATACCCACGAATCAGTAGTTTACGCTCCTTTCCTTCTCCGCGGCCTCGGTCTTCCCATATCTCCTTTTTTCCGTGGCATCCTTGATTTTTATCACATCAACCTGACTCATTTGAACCCTAATTCCATTCTCCAAATCTCTATTTTCGTTCACCTTTGCGAAGCTTATCTCGGCGTGCTGCCGCATTTTGGCTTATGGAAATATCTGTATCACTGTCGTCCTGGGATGGCCGGGGGGCAACATCAGTTGGTCGGAGGTGCCAGTTTGGAGATGCGCCGTGGACGGAAGACCGAGTATCTCGAGATACCCCTCAAGGACAGCATTAAAGGTTGGCGTCTGGAGTGGTTTATAATTGATAATTATGGAAATTCTCTCCCTCCCCGCTCAGGAAGACAGCCAGACGTTCGTACTCTGAGTTGGACTGAGTCTCCCACGGATCAAGAAGTGGCCGAGGCAGGCGTGTTGCTTACTGAAGTCGGATTACTGAAAGAGAGAGGTCTGACTGCCGAAGCTGTGGTCACAGATTTCGTTTTCAAAAACATTCAGCCGCTGAAAGACAGGGCCTATCCGACATATCTTTACCGAGGGCTGGCCGACTCAACCCGAGTTACCAATAGGAGAATTCCTTCTGTTGATTTGGTAAGCCGACTCGAACTGATCCTCAGGGGTAAAGTTTCAAACGTTGGTGCTCCAGTGGCATACTCGGCTTGGAACCTGCCTCCTCCCAAAGATTTCACCCTTTTTGTGTCAAATCCGCCTGTGACTGACAGCAATTTGGGCCTTAGAGTGCGACCCTCTGCTGAGGAAGTCAATTCTTTAGTTGCCTCGCTCGGGGCGATTCCTGATGATGAACGGCAGGTTTATTTTGAAGTGCCTCTGAATCCCAGTGATGCTGACATAAATGATATGCTTGATCTATTAGCTGAGGATTCGTCCGATGCTGCTCCTATTGGTACCTTGGCAGTGGTGCCCCTTCCAGAGGTTGATACAACTTTGGATGTCTCAAAAACTGTCAGCACTCGTCCGAGGCGCCCTAGCCGAGCTAGTCATCCCGAGCCTTCTGCTGATGAGCAAAAGAAAAAGAGAAGACGCCTCCGGCGAGTATCCAGTTTTGATGAGGACGCCGGCATTTTAGCTCCTGCTGCTGAAGAAGTGCCTGTTATCGGTCTTACTGATACTGATCCCAATGGGTGTGCCCAAACTGTCGTTGATCCCAATGGGAGTGCTGCTTGTGTTGCCGCTGTAGAGGATGAAGAGGAAGAAGATGAAATTCCTTTAACTCGGAAAAACAGTCAGCAATTCATTGCTAGTGGTGGAAGTAGTGGAGTTCCTTCTCCTGCTTTGTCTGCCCTTATTGGCTTGCAAGAGCTGTCCATGGCCGACTTTGATAAAACTCTAGAGGATATGGTCCCAGAAGACTTGCTATCGGAGCCTGTGGATGTTGATGCAACAGAGACTTGTGCTGCCGTGCCCGACGCTGGATTGAGGTCATCCCGTGCCTCGTCGACCTTAGAGCATGATCTTGAGGGTCGGGATACAAATTTGGATTGTCCTGGTCCTATGGAAGTGGCCGAAGGCCCGTCAACCTTAGAGGTGGTTACAGCGGAGAGCTTGGACCCCTTGAGTAGTGCTGACAGGCGCCCAGCCCCCGAGGATGTCACCGGGAGTGACTTAGCTCGGGCGAAGAGTGTAGGCCACTGCCCAGCCCCCGAGGGTGTTGCCGGGGATGATCCGGCTCAGGTGGGCAGTGCCAATTTTGACCCAGCCCCCGAGGGTGTCCGAGCGAGGTCTCCTTCTTGCACTTCTATGGACGTTCATGTGGGTTCACCCCCGCACTCCGACGGTATAGTGGTGGCCCAAACTCCGGATCAGGGGGTCGCTTTAGAAGGCAGCATCCCCACTGGTCTGGCGTTAAGCTCTGCTGAATGTACCGAGCTCGTTCCTGCTGGTCTACCGCAAGTTGCTTCGGGTGGTGGTCTGGCACCTGATTATCAGCTGATTTCTCCTGACTTGGGGATCCCTTCGTTCTTTTCCAACCTCCAGGTGTTGTGTTGTGCTTTAGTTTGATCTTTATGTTGCATGAATTGCTATCTTTATGTTCATCCGCTCTTCTTATCAGGCTTTGGTGAATGGATTGGCCAGTCAGCTGAAATCGCAGGGTGCTTCCATCCCAGAAGTGGCTTCATCTCTTGAGCGTTGGAGTCTAGTGTTGCTTCATCGTCGTGTATCCGAGTTGGAGGCAACTAATGCTGGTTAGTGCTCTTTCTTCTTCTTCCTTGCCCTTGCTCGTGGATTGTTTTACCTTCTGACCTCACTTCATTTGATTATCTCTTGATAGGAATGACTCGGCAGATCGCAGTCCTTGAGGAAAAACATTCTCGAGATCAAGCTGAAATGGCTCAACGGTGTGCTGACTTCGAGGATAAGTATCTTCAGAGCCAGACTGAACTGAATCAGGTTTCCGCTGCTTTGGATGATGCCAACGCTCTGAGTTCTTCTCTTCATGCTCGGCTTGACTCCGAAAAGGTAACTTACGAAACCATGCTTCGCCTTATTACATGCTTGGATTCTGAATGAGTTGATCTTTGCTTGTAGGAAGAAAAACGTATCCTTGCTGCTTCTCGTGACAATCTGGACAGACTGTATCGTGACTCTAGCAACTCGCTGACCATCTTGGAGAGGAGCCACCGCTTTACAATGGAGGAACTGGACAATCAGCGTTGTAGGCTGCAAGAATCTGTGGACGAAGTGACCCGCCTTAAGCAATTGATATCAGCGAAGGATGCCACCATCAAGGAACTTCGAGCTTCCAAGAAAACCATTGCCCAGGAGTTGGAAACTGCTCAGCTGGCCGCTAAAATCGCCGAAGAAACTGCCGCTACTCTCAGAGCCCAGCGCGATAAAGCCATGGACAAGGCTATTCGTGCTGGACGAATCTTAATGAGGAGACCCGGCGTGGTAGTTCCTGAGGATATAAAAGCCGACGTGAATGCTACCCCCGATTCCTCGAATCGCCCTTCTTCGTCGGTCGTTCCTGAGAAAGACATTGGAAAATAGAGAAACATTTTGCGTGCTCTGAGCGCGCGGTTAGCATGATCAAGTATTCGTTAGAAGACATCAGCTTATCATTCGAATGATATGATTACTCCCTTATTGTATCAGAATTTGTTAGTTCGTAGATTTGTGGTAATGCCGCATGATGATTATGACACTTGTTTATGGGATATGGAAATCATCCCATGCATTATATAGGTGCGAGTATGCTGCATCGGCTTAAGCTATCACCGACTTTAGCCGATAGCTCCGTTAGTAGGGTATAGTGGTCACCCCGAGTTAAGTAAGTGTAAGCATGTTGCACCGCCTTAAGTTGTTGCCAACTTAAGCCGATTGCTCCGTTTGCAGGGCATAGTGGTCACCCCGAGTTAAGTAAGCATGAGCATGTTGCACCGCCTTAAGTCGTCGCCGACTTAAGCCGATTGCTCCGTTTGTAGGGCATAGTGGTCACCCCAAGTTAAGTAAGCGTGAGCATGTTGCACCGCCTTAAGTCGTTGCCGACTTAAGTCGATTGCTCCGTTTGTAGGGCATAGTGGTCACCCCGAGTTAAGTAAGCGTGAGCATGTTGCACCGCCTTAAGTCGTTGCCGACTTAAGTCGATTGCTCCGTTTGTAGGGCATAGTGGTCACCCTGAGTTAAGTAAGAGTGAGCATGTTGCACCGCCTTAAGTCGTCGCCGACTTAAGTCGATTGCTCCGTTTGTAGGGCATAGTGGTCACCCCGAGTTAAGTAAGAGTGCAAGTCGATCATAAACGAACCAAGTATCTTTGAAATCTATCTTTATTGATGACATATTTCCACTTTACAGAGTACATGGTCGCCCTAGCTGTTTTGAAATACAGCTAGGGGTAAAACTTTCTGAGGTGCTCTATGTTCCAAGAGTTCCCAACTTCTGTGCCATCCATCTGGGTGAGGCGATACGATCCGGGCCGAGTAACCTCTGCTACTATGAAAGGCCCTTCCCATAAGGGTGATAACTTGTGTCGTCCCTCCCCCGTTAGAATTCGGCGGAGGACGAGGTCTCCTATCGAAAAGAAACGTTGTCGTACAACCTTGTCATGATAACGCCTTAGAGTTTGCTGGTACCGTGCCGATTGGATCACTGCATTCAGTCGTTCTTCCTCAAGTATATCAATATCCTCCAGCCTGGTGGCCTCGGCTTCTGCTATGCTTTCGAAGATCAATCTTGGCGCCCCAAACTTGAGATCAGCAGGTAGCACTGCCTCCGACCCATAGACCATGAAGAAAGGAGTGTTTCCATGCAGGGCTCGGCTAGGTTGGGTTCTCAAGCTCCAAACGACATAAGGCAGTTCTCTTATCCATTTTCCTGCGAATTTTTCATTCTTATCGAAGACCCTTTTCCTGAGTGCTTCCAATATCATTCCATTGGCCCGCTCAACCTGCCCGTTGGCTCTTGGATGTGCTACGGATGCATACTTGATCTGAATGCTCTTTTGCTCGCAGAAGTCAAAGAATTCTGAGCTGGTGAAGTTGGATCCCAAGTCAGTAATGATACTGTTTGGTATCCCGAATCTAAATATTATGCTTTGTATGAATTCCACGGCTTTAGCAGAGGTTAAAGAAGCAATGGGCTGAAACTCTATCCATTTAGTGAATTTGTCAATTGCCACCAACACATGGGTATATCCTCCTTGAGCTTTCTTGAAAGGTCCAATCATATCCAGTCCCCAGCATGCGAAAGGCCAAGTTACCGGTATGGTCTGCAGCTGCTGTGCTGGCATGTGCTGTTGCTTTGACAAGTATTGGCAGGCTTCGCATCTCTGAACTAACTCGGCTGCATCGTTCTTCGCCGTCGGCCAATAGAATCCTGACCTGAAGACCTTCCCGACTAGTGTTCTGGAGGCTGCATGTATTCCACATTGCCCTGCATGGACCTCCTCCAGAAGTTGCTTCCCAGTGGACGGGAGAATGCACTTCATGAGAACACCTGATGCACCCCTTCTGTATAATATTTCCCCAATGAGTGTGTAGTGAGCCGACTGTCTGGCAATGCGCTCTGCCGAGTTCTTGTCGTCTGGTTCTTCTTCGTTCTTTATGTACTTAATGATTGGCCTCCTCCAGTCATCAGAGTCTGACTCGGGTTGATCTACGATGTTGCACTCTTCTGTTTGATCTATTGAGATACTTGGCCGTGTAATTTCTTGCACGAAAACTCCGGGTGGGACCTGAGTTCGACCGGATCCGAGCTTGGATAGTGTATCAGCTGCTGCGTTACGATCCCTTTCCACATGATGAAATTCCAGACCCTCGAACTTATCTTCCAGCTTTCGGACGGCAGCGCAGTATTTTCCCATTGAATCACTTGAACAATCCCATTCTTTGTTTATCTGGCTAATGACTACCAGAGAGTCTCCATATACCATCAATCTCTTGACGCCCAATGATATGGCGATGTTTAATCCGTGTATCAAGGCTTCATACTCGGCTGCATTGTTTGAGGCTGGGAATAGCAACTGGAGAGCATACTTGAGGTGTTCGCCTCCCGGTGCAGTGAAGAGAATCCCTGCTCCTGCTCCCTGCAGCTTCAGCGAGCCATCAAAATACATTCGCCATACTTCTGTTGTCTCTGGATTGTCTGGAACTTGCTGTTCTGTCCACTCTAATACGAAATCAACCAGTGCCTGAGTTTTGATGGCAGTGCGAGGTCGGAACTCGATATCGTGAGATCCCAACTCGCAAGCCCACTTGGCTATTCGGCCAATAGCTTCCTTGTTGTGAAGAATATCTCCTATTGGAAAACCAGTAACTACTATGACTTTGTGGTCGTCAAAGTAGTGACGCAGCTTGCGGGCAGTTAGAAGTACTGCATATAATAGCTTCTGAACCTGAGGATATTTTTTCTTCGAGGGACCTAGAACTTCACTGATGAAGTAAACAGGATGTTGTACCGGGTAGGCATGCCCTTCTTCTACTCGTTCGACTACCAACGCCGTGCTTACCACGTGAGTCGTGCAAGAGATATACAACAGCAAATCTTCAGCCGGTTGAGTCGGTGTAGCTCGCCGGGGCGGTTTCAATACTGGTGGTGTTGTCAAGAATTTCTTCAGTGCATCTAAAGCTTCTTGTGCCTCTGAAGTCCACTGAAACTTGTCCACCTTCTTGAGTAGTTTGTAAAATGGTAAACCTTTCTCTCCCAGTCTGGATATAAATCTGCTCAGAGCTGCCATACATCCAGTGAGTCGCTGAACCTTCTTTTGTGACTGAGGAGCTTCCATCTTCATGATAGCTTCAATCTTATCTGGATTAGCCTCAATTCCCCGGTGGCTGACGATAAATCCGAGCAACTTTCCTGCTGGTACCCCGAAAACACATTTTTCAGGATTGAGCTTCCATCTATATCTTCTCAGGCTGTTGAAAACCAGCTGTAAATCTTCGATGAAGTTTTCCGAATTCTCTGTTTTGATCACCACGTCATCAACGTAAGCCTCCACACGCTTGCCCCAGTGATCGGCTAGGCATGTTTGAATGGCTCTCTGATAAGTCGCTCCAGCGTTTTTGAGGCCGAACGGCATGGAGGTATAACAGAAAGCACCAAACGAGGTGATGAACGCCGTTTTTTCCTCGTCTTCTTTTGCCAAACTGATCTGATGATACCCGGAATAGCAATCTAAGAAAGACAGCACAGAACATCCAGTGGTGGAATCCACTACTTGATCTATCCTCGGGAGCCCGAAGGGATCCTTCGGACAGTGTTTGTTGAGATCGGTGTAGTCGACGCACATGCGCCAATCCACTTTATTCTTTTTGAGTACAAGAACAGGGTTGGCTAACCACTCGGGATGTAATACTTCTCTAATAAATCCAGCCGCGACCAAACGAGCTAACTCGGCACGAATGGCCTCTCTTTTGTCGGGCGTGAAACGACGCAACTTTTGTCGAATCGGCCTCGCCTGGGGGTAGACTTTCAGTTTGTGCTCGGCCAGTTCTCTTGGGACTCCCGGCATATCCGCAGGTTGCCACGCGAATACGTCCCGGTTATCTTGCAGAAACTGGACGAGCGCGCTTTCCTATTTGTTGTTCAAACTGGAGCTGATGACAGCCGTCTTGCGCTCGTCAGCGAACCCCAGGTTGATTCTTTTGGTTTCTTCAGTCGGCCGCATAGAGGTCGCGGCCTGAGTTTCATTCGCCGGTACCGTGAGGCCTTCCTCAGGCTTAGAGTTCGCCGATGTAGAAGGAACCGCCGACGGCTTGGTGGTGAGGGCTACCTGAATGGCCACTCGGAAACACTCTGCGACACCTTGGAAGTCGGCACGCACAGTTATGATTCCTCGTGGTCCCGGCATCTTCAGTATCATGTATGTATAGTGCGGAATGGCCATGAATTTGGCCAGTCCCGGCCTCCCGATGATGGCGTTGTACCCGCAGTCGAAGTTCGCCACCTCGAACCTCAGGAACTCGGTTCTGTAGTTCTCCGGAGTTCCGAAGGTGACCGGCATGTAGATGTGGCCCAGCGGGTATTCCCCTTCCGTCGGCACGATGCCGAAGAAAGGAGTGTCCGACTCGTGGAGCTCTTTGAGGTGAACTCCCAAGCCTTGGAGTGTACGGGGGAAGGTGACGTTGATGCTGCTCCCCCCGTCCACTAGCACCTTCTTTACCCGGCTCTCTCGGATCACCGGATCGACGAGGAGCGGGTATTTGCCTGGATGGTCGAAGTTGAGCCACTGATCCTCCCGAGTGAAAGTGATCGGGTGCTCCGACCACCGGTACGGGGCGGGAGGACCGGTGGTCGCCACCAGTATCTGGCGGTCGTTGAGCTTTTGTTGTCTTTTGTTCTCCTGCGACCCATGTCCGCCGAAGATGACGTTGACCTCCCTGTCAACGCGCGGGAAAGCTCCTCCTCCCCCCTCCTCCTGCCGATGGGGCTGTCGTGGTTCATCTGGTCCTCCCCTCGGCGGAGGAGGCGGTAGAGGTTGGAAGGGTCGGCCGTGCCCGGCGGAGTGCTTGAAGTCCCGGCAATTTCGAAGGGTGTGGCGCATGTCCTTGTGGTACGGGCACGGGGCGTCGAGGATGTCGTCCAGCGTGCGCTCGCCTCCGCGAGGTCCTCCTCGGGCACGAGAGGCGGGTGGTCCGGCGGCGTGTACTTCTTCTCGAGGCCTCTTCTCCCAGCGTTTGTCGGACGGCTGGTTTGCGTCACGTCGTGGCGCTGCTGGTGCAGGCTTTGCTCCTCCGATGAGATCCTGGGCCCGCTCGTCGGCGGTGATGTAGAGGTCGGCTTCCCGGAACAGCTCCTCGGAGGTAGTCGGCGCCTTTTGTAGTATGGCTCGGACAAAAACCGAGTCATTGGATCCTCTGTAGAAGTCTTCGATCACGGCCGCCTCCGTGACCTCGGGGATGCGGTTTCTCATGGTCTGGAACCTTTTAAGGTATGACCGGAGAGTCTCATCCCCCCGGCGCTTGATGGATTTGAGGTCCCATGGTTGCGCCGGCTTGTCGGAGAGGGACTGGAAGTTGGCGATGAAATGTCGACTGAAGTCTCCCCAGTCGTCGATGTAGTGTCGGGGTAGATGTCGCAGCCACTGCAGCGCATCTTGCCCAAGGACAATGGGCAGATATGCGGTCATGACGTCTTCGGATGCTCCGGCAGCTCGAGCGGCAGTGGTGTAGACGGCTAACCAACCCCCTGGATCCTGCTTAGGTTCATATTTGTCGACATTGGATACCTTGAAATTGGGAGGCCATTGGATGGCCCTAAGGCGCGGAGTAAGTGCAGATACTCCGCACGTGTCCTCCTGTCGTCGGGGATGTTGTCTGTCCCGGGGAGGGGAGTGGTGGTGGCGGTTCCTCGACCGTCCCCGGGTGGTACCGCCAGTTGAAGCTGTTGCCGACTCAGTCCTGGTGGCCTGGCTTTGAGTCGGGAAGCCATGATCTCGGTCATACTCCTCCCGACGGCGAATTTCGTTCTCATGCCGCCGTTCGCGCGAAGCATTGATGGAGCTTCGCGCGTCTCGGCGACTGTTGATGGTGTGTCGCAAATCGTTCGGCGGGTGAGCGAGCGGTAGAAGATGGTTGGCCGCCTGAGTAAACAGGCGTCGGTATCCCTCGGCGTCGGGAGTCCGAGGAAGTCCGTCAGCTATCCGAGCTAGAACGCCTCCGACTTCGCTCGGCGTGTTCATAGCTCGAGCGAAGTCGGGGTTCAAGTTGCACCCGAAGAGCGGATTCTCCCGGCGTTGCCTTGCATCTTGCTCGGCTTGCTCCTGAATCCGTCGGCGATCACGTCGTCGGGAGTTCCTTCGTTCCCTGAAGACGCGTTCTTCCGGAGTTTCTCCTACCTCCGAGACCTCGTCTCGCGAGACAGGCTGCTCCGGATCCCGCTCTCCGGCCGCGTGATGTCGTCGAACGTTCCTGCGTCGGTTCCTTCGTCGGCGGGATTCTCGCTGAGGCGGTTCTTCCCCAGGCGCGGTCGGTTCATCGTCGGAGACGACGAGCGACTCTGCTCTCCCAATGAAGAGGACGTCGGGGTAGAACGGCATTGCTGCCGCGGCGACTTTCTTTCCGTTCTCCTTTGAGGTCGGAGGAACGGGAAGAACGATTTGCCTCTCCCTGGTCTCCTTCTTTCTCACGACCCGTGTCCATTCTTTCGTCGGGGAAGTAGACAGCGGACTCTTCCGGGTCAGCAAGCTTCTAGCTCCAGCTTCCCCGGAGACGATCTTTTTCCGAAGAGCCGGAAGTAGCGTCTTTCCAGCATTTTCGGAGTTTGTTGGAGGAGACTTCTGTTCCGGCAGATCTGCGAGGCGGTGTAGAATTCCTTCTTCATCTGCTACGGACGAGATCGTCCCGAAGCAGAATACAGATCCGGGACGCACGACGATTTTGCTGTGGAAGGTGACGGCCATTGAGCTAGCTTGGATCGTCGACACACCCCCTACCTGGCGCGCCAGCTGTCGGTGTTTTGGGTCCGACCGCACACCCGGGGTTGCCCTTCAAGGTGTTTTCTAGGAGTAGGACGGTGTCAACGACTGTAGCAAAATGGTTCGTGCCGATCGCACGAGAGACAGTGGACAAGATTTACAGGTTCGGGCCGCTTAGAGATGCGTAACACCCTACGTCCTGATGAGAATTTGGATGTGATTACAAGAGGACTCTCTGGGTTGAAGGCACAGAGAGTTTACGTGGGTGGCTAAGTAAGATAGGGTCGATCGATCTAAAGGGGTGCCCCCTAGGCCTTATATACTCGACCGTGGGGCAGTACACGTGGATTTGATAACAACAAGTAGCTAAGAGATAGTGAACTTCCTGAGTTTATCCCTACGTAACCCTCGCCGACTTATCCTCGCATCGCTACGCTGCATGGGAGCTTCAGCGCGGGAAAGTCGGGTCTCTGTTGCGATTTATTCGTTCAACGCTGTGGGCCGTTCAGGTTTGCACCAATCCAGTCTCACGTCTTCTCTTCTTTATCGGCTGTCTTTCCCTAGGCCCACGAAAGAATGACCTTACGAATTATTGGGCCCTTGGGCCTTTCGTGAGGCCTTTTACTTCTTTAGTGGACCCAGGGGATATCTATCCCCCACATCACCCTTGCTTATTTGTTGTTTTTCAGAAAAAGGAGATTGGGTAAGAGTTACGACTGTTCCCAACCTTGCCTGTGGCTGTTGGACCGCTGATTTGCTTCACTGCGTATATCGGGCTGCTTCAGCCCCACTCTGATGATATGTCCCGAATTATGGACCAACTCTTAAAGCTGTTCGCCACCTTTGTAGGTTTGTCTCGTTTAAGCAGATTTGGTATCATCTGATGTATAAATGTGTTTACTAGCCTCCTGGGACTAGTAATTGTATCACATTTGAGTCTCAGAGGATTCGGGACGCTTCAATGCCCTCCTCCTCAAGGAAGCCTTCAATTTGAGAATTCTTGAACTCCGTCCCATTATCGCTTCTAATTTTCTTGATCCTTAAGTCGAACTCATTTTGAGCCTGTCTCAAGAATCCCTTTAAGGTTTCTTGGGTTTGAGATTTTTCCTGCAAAAAGAACACCCACGTGAAGCGAGAATAGTCATCCACAATAACAAGACAGTACTTACTCCCGCCGATGCTTATGTAAGCGATCGGGCCGAATAGGTCCATGTGGAGGAGCTCCAGTGGCATGTCAGTCGTCAAGATGTTCTTGTGTGGATGATGAACACCAACTTGCTTCCCGGCTTGGCATGCGCTACAAATCCTGTCTTTCTCAAAATGAACATTGGTTAGTCCTAAAATGTGTTCTCCCTTTAGAAGCTTGTGAAGATTCTTCATCCCAACATGTGCTAGTCGACGATGCCAGAGCCAGCCCATGTTAGTCTTAGCAATTAAGCAAGTGTCGAGTTCAGCTCTATTGAAATCAACTAAGTATAGTTGACCCTCCAACACTCCCTTAAATGCTATTGAATCATCACTTCTTCTAAAGACAGTGACACCTACATCAGTAAATAGACAGTTGTAGCCCATTTTGCATAATTGAGATACGAAAAGCAAATTGTAATCTAATGAATCAACAAGAAAAACATTGGAAATGGAATGGTCAGGAGATATAGCTATTTTACCCAAACCTTTGACCAAACCTTGGTTTCCATCCCCGAATGTGATAGCTCGTTGGGGATCTTGGTTTTTCTCATAAGAGAACATTTTCTTCTCCCCTGTCATGTGGTTAGTGCACCCGCTATCGATGATCCAACTTGAGCCCCCGGATGCATAAACCTACAAAACAAGTTTAGTTCTTGATTTTAGGTACCCAAACAGTTTTGGGTCCTTTGACATTAGAGACAAGAACTTTGGGTACCCAAACACAAGTCTTTGCTCCCTTGTGTTTGCCCCCAGCATACTTGACAACTACTTTGCCAGATTTGTTAGTCAAAACATAAGATGCATCAAAAGTTTTAAATGAAACATTATGATCATTTGATGCAATAGGAGCTTTTTCCTTAGGCAATTTAGCACGGGTTGATTGCCTAGAGCTAGATGTCTCACCCTTATACATAAAAGCATGATTAGGGCCAGAGTGAGACTTCCTAGAGTGAATTCTCCTAATTTTGTGCTCGGGATAACCGGCAGGGTACAAAATGTATCCCTCGTTATCCTGAGGCATGGGAGCCTTGCCCTTAACAAAGTTGGACAGTTTCTTAGGAGGAGCATTAAGTTTGACATTGTCTCCCTTTTGGAAGCCAATGCCATCCTTGATGCTAAGGCGTCTCCCACTATAAAGCAAACTACGAGCAAATTTAAAATTTTCATTTTCAAGTTCATGCTCGGCAATTTTAGCATCTAATTTTGCTATGTGATCATTTTGTTGTTTAATTAAAGCCATATGATCATGAGTAGCATCAATGTCAACATCTCTACATCTAGTGCAAATAGAAACATGCTCAATGGTAGATGTAGAGGGTTTGCAAGTTTTTAGTTCAACAATCTTAGCATGTAAAATATCATTTTCACTTCTAAAATCGGAAATGGAAGCATTGCAAACATCTAATTCCTTAGCCTTAGCAATCAAATTTTCATTTTCATTTCTAAGGCTAGCAAGAGAAACATTTAATTCTTCAATCTTAGCAAGTAATTCAACATTATCATCTCTAAGATTGGGAATTGAAACATTTGAATCAACCTTAGCAATTAAACTAGCATTATCATTTCTAAGGTTGGTGATAATATCATGGCATGTGCTTAGCTCACTAGATAATTTTTCACACTTTTCTACTTCTAGAGCATAAGCATTTTTAACCTTAACATGCTTCTTATTTTCTTTAATTAGAAAGTCCTCTTGAGAGTCCAAGAGATCATCCTTCTCATGAATGGCACTAATTAGTTCATTTAGTTTTTCCTTTTGTTGCATGTTTAGGTTGGCAAAAAGGATGCACAAATTGTTCTCCTCATCACTAGCATTATCCTCATCACTAGAGGTTTCATATTTAGTGGAGGATTTTGATTTTACCTTCTTCCTTTTGTCGTCCTTTGCCATGAGGCACTTGTGGCCGACGTTGGGGAAGAGGAGTCCCTTGGTGACGGCGATGTTGGCGGCGTCCTCATCGGAGGAGGATTCGGTGGAGCTCTCGTCGGAGTCCCACTCGTGGCAAACATGGGCATCGCCGCCCTTCTTCTTGTGATATCTCTTCTTCTCCCTTCTTCTCCCCTTCTTGTCGTCACCCCTGTCATTGTCACTAGAAATAGGACATTTGACAATAAAGTGACCGGGCTTACCACACTTGTAGCAAACCTTCTTGGAGCGGGGCTTGTAATCCTTCCCCCTCCTTTGCTTGAGGATTTGGCGGAAACTCTTGATGACGAGCGCCATTTCCTCGTTGTCGAGCTTGGAGGCGTCGATGGGTTGTCTACTTGATGTAGACTCCTCCTTTTTCTCCTCCGTTGCTTTGAATGCGACCGGTTGTGCTTCGGACGTGGAGGGGCCATCTAGCTCGATAATTTTCTTTGAGCCTTTGATCATCAACTCAAAGCTCACAAAATTACCTATTACTTCCTCGGGAGTCATTTGTGTATACCTAGGATTTCCTTGAATTAATTGAACTTGCGTAGGGTTAAAAAAAATGAGAGATCTTAGAATAACCTTGTCCATCTCATGGTCATCCCATTTTGTGCTCCCGAGGTTGCGCACTTGGTTCACCAAGGTATTCAAGCGGTTGTACATGGCTTGAGGGTCCTCGCCTTGGTTGAGTCGGAACCGACCGAGCTCCCCCTCGATCGTTTCCCGCTTGGTGATCTTGGTCACCTCATCTCCTTCGTGCGCGGTCTTGAGCACGTCCCAAATTTCCTTTGCGCTCTTCAACCCTTGCACCTTATTATACTCCTCTCGACTTAGAGAGGCGAGGAGTATAGTGGTGGCTTGGGAGTTGAAGTGGTGGATTTGGGCCACTTCGTCCGAATCGTAGTCCTCATCCCCTACGGATGGTACCTGTACACCAAACTCAACAACATTCCAAATGCTTGTGTGGAGTGAGGTTAGATGATGCCTCATTTTGTCACTCCACATATTATAATCTTCACCGTAAAAAACCGATGGTTTGCCTAATGGAACAGAGAGTAAAGGAGTATGTTTGGAAATACGAGGGTAGCGTAGGGGGATCTTACTATACTTCTTGCGCTCATGGCGCTTAGAAGTTATGGATGGCGTGTCGGAGCCGGAGGTGGAAGGCGATGAAGAATCGGTCGCGTAGTAGACCACCTTCCTCATCTTCTTTTTCTTGTCGCCACTCCGATGCGACTTATGGGAAGAGGATTTCTTCTCCTTCCCCTTCCCCTTGTTGCGGGACTCTTCCGATGAAGCCTTCCCGTGGCTTGTAGTGGGCTTGTCGCCGGTCTCCATCTCCTTCTTGGCGTGATCTCCCGACATCACTTCAAGCGGTTAGGCTCTAATGAATTACCAGGCTCCGATACCAATTGAAAGTCGCCTAGAGGGGTTGAATAGGGCGAAACTAAAATTTACAAAGTTAATCACAACTACAAGTCGGGTTAGCGTTAGAAATATAATCGAGTCTGAGAGAGAGGGTGAAAAACAAATCGCAAGCAAATAAAGAATGAGACACAAGGATTTGTTTTATCGAGGTTCGGTTCTTGCAAACCTACTCCCCGTTGAGGTGGTCACAAAGACCAGGTCTCTTTCAACCCTTTCCCTCTCTCAAACGGTCGCTTAGACCGAGTGAGCTTCTCTTCTCAATCACACGGGACACAAAGTCCCCGCAAGGACCACCACACAATTGGTGTCTCTTGCCTTGGTTACACTTGAGTTTGATCACAAGAAGAATGAGAAAAAAAAGAAGCAATCCAAGCGCAAGAGCTCAAATGAACACAACAAATATCTCTCTCTAAACACTTAAGCTTTGTGTGGAGTTGGGAGAGGATTTGATCTCTTTGGTGTGTCTTGTATTGAATGCTATAGCTCTTGTAAGGTGTAGAAGTGTAGAAACTTGGATGCCATTGAATGTGGGGTGGTTGGGGCATTTATAGCCCCAACCACCAAACTAGCCGTTTGGTGGAGGCTTCTGTCGACGGGCGCACCAGACAGTCTGGTGCGCCACCGGACACTGTCCGGTGCGCCAGCCACGTCACCCGGCCGTTAGGGTTCGACCGTTGGAGCTCTGACTTGTGGGGCCTCTGGGCTGTCCGGTGGTGCACCGGACATCTCCTGTAGACTGTCTGGTGCGCCACTACGCGTGCTCTGACCTCTGCACGTGCAGGCGTGCATTAAATGCGTTGCAGTCGACCGTTGCGCTTGAAGTAGTCGTTGCTCCGCTGGCACACCGGACAGTCCGGTGCGCCACCGGACACTGTCCGGTGCGTCACCGGACGGTCCGGTGAATTATAGCGGAGCGCCCTCTAATTTTCCCGAAGGTGAGGAGTTCAGCGTCGTGTTCCCTGGTACACCGGACACTGTCCGGTGGTGCATCGGACACTGTCCGGTGGCACACCAGACAGTCCGGTGCGCCAGGCCAGGGTGCCTTTGGGATTTCTTTAGCTCTCTTTGTTTGAACCCTTTCTTGATATCTTTATTGGTCTATTGTGAACCTTTGGCACCTGTAAAACTTATAGACTAGAGCAAACTAGTTAGTCCAATTATTTGTGTTGGGCAATTCAACCACCAAAATCTATTTAGGAAAAGGTGTAAGCCTATTTCCCTTTCAACCAGCCTTGCAGAGGAGGCGAACCCCGGCTACGCGGGGCCAGCCGGCTGTAGGCTGTCAGCTGCAGCGTGTCCGGCCCTTTGGGCTGGACGGCTTCGGCGCCGCCTCCGACGCTGCCTCCTGCCGCTTTGGCCGGGGCTTGGTTGTCCGTCCACCGCACGGGTGACGGTTGCGTCGTGTGTGGATCCAGCACATCCACCCCTTCTCCTGCCCGCCGGCCACACTAGGGGGATCGTACAAGACGTCGTATGCCGTAGTGGTAGGGGCGGCATTCTTGGACGGTCTTGTCCTCACTCCCATTGGTCAGACGGGAGCGAGGACCCCTTTGTGCGTGATGAGGCAGCCGCCGCCGACTGGTACAGAGGTGGTCGCTACTGCTGGTGAGGCTACCCCTTGCAGAGGTGGTTGCCTCCGCTAGCGAGGGCATCAGAGCCATCTGCCGCTGAGTCCCTGACTTTTTGGCTTTAATGGCCTCGTTGTCGCCCCCCGTAGGAGGACAGGGGCGAGGACCTTCTCATAGTGGCGCTCACCCTGAGGTGGTCGCTGTTGCTGGCAAGCCGCATGGAGCGGAGGTCATTGTCGCTGCTGGTGCAGAGGTGGTTGCTGTCGCCGGTGATCCGTCGATGCAGAGGTTGCTCGGAGCCAACTTCCAGTGTGACTCCTGCTGGTGCAGCGTAGTTCATTCCTGCAGAAATGGAGCTAGGACCCCGCTTGTAAGGGAATGTAACAACATATGCTTGCTTGGAAGCAAAATGTAATAACATATGTATACATGATCTTAGTCTGGGAAGCCAAGTTGTGCGTCCGGACTCCCTGGATGGAGGTTCTAGGTACTAGGACACCTGCTGCAGGGTGGTGGAGTGTGCAGGCCCATGGTACGGGACCAGGCTAAGCGGCTACCCGGCTCCGGACTACCCCAGGAGACAAGCATCGCTTCTCTAGTTCCGGACCCCAAGCTATCGGACGCACAAGACTTATAGTTCCAAATACTAGGGCACCCGTCATGAAGTGATGGAGTGTGCAGGATTTCGAGTACGGAACCAGGCTAACCGGCCACACAGGCTCCGGATCACCCCATGGAACGGGCATCTGTTCTTTAGAACCGGCCCCCAGGCTTTTTCCTGTTTTTGTAAGGTACTTCTGAGTATTACTTATAAAGCAGTGTTTAACACTTATCTGTGCATTGCTCGTTCCTGTTGTTGACTTCCCTTGGTACCTGGCCCCTCGCCTGGGGTACAGGCTCGATGTGTCGAGGTTGGGCACCAGCGTATATGAAAGGATTGTCGACGGCCTTCGGGAGGCAGCCTTGTCGAGGCCTGGATCTGTACACAGCTTTAGCTTTAAAGAGCGTTAGTGATACACCCGTAGGGCCCGCCATCTGACACTAGCCATCCTTTCATACATGCTTGGGACTTGCAGGGTCTAGCCTGAGGGAGCCAAGTTGTGCGTCCAGACCCCCTGGATGGTGGTTCTAGATATTAGGACACCTGCCGCCGGGTGGTGGAGTGTGCAGGCCCACGGTACGGGACTAGGCTGAGCGGCTACACAGCTCTGGACCACCCCAGGAGGCAAGTATCTTTTTCCTAGTTCCGGACCCCATGTTGCAGACCCACAGGACTTATTGCTCTAAGTACCAGAGTACCCGTTACGGAGTGGTGGAGTGTGCAGGGTTTCGGGTACGGAACCAGGCTAATCGGCCACACAGGCTCCGGACCATCCCATGGAACGGGCTCCCGTTCTTCAGAGCCGGCCCCCAGGCTGTCAGGCCCTCCTGCTTTCGCATAGAGGTCCTAAGCCGCAAGCCTGGCTGTTCAATTCAGATGTCATCATGCCTGATAGGATGGGAACTGGTCGGGTGGGTTAGCTAAAATATAATCCGGAAACTGTAGGAGAAGACCTTGGGGCAGTAGGATAATACTATCATAGAGGTACATCTGATAGGGTAGTTTTCTTTTATAACTTATCATGCATGGGTGCGGACCAACAGACCGGGTTTATGTAACACCCCAGGTGTTACTCAGGGTGTCCACCCCAGGGTTACCCCCTTTTTCACCCATTATCACATGAAGATTGATTTGGGCAAAGTATACCAAACTTGGAATTCTAGGTCCTGAGCAAGTGTAACCCACCTTGGATGTCATGCCATAGCTTATCATGCACATCTAAGTGGGGATCTCCCAAAACCCTAAAGCAAAACCCCCATAGGCAATGGGAACCCTAATTGAAGCCATGATCAAAAGATCATGTAAACCTTATGATCATGGTTTGGGCCAAATAGAAAAGTTGTAATATACTTAATAACCTACAATTAATAGTAAGGAAGTACCCCCAAAAAGTTTTCAGAAAAGCCCTAAACAGTCCACCTAAGATTTAGCACAAGGGGAAATTCAGTTTTTGCCTAAGTACAAAAACTAACCCTTGCACAAAGACTCCACATGTTCACCTTAATCCCCTTTTCAAAACCTTTCGACCCAATTGACAAAAGGGCGCCAAATTAACCCTAGAACACCCTGGAAAGAGATGACACCTACCCTAGGGCGCTAGACACGACTTGACACCCCTTTTGTCTCGGTTCGGGCTTAGCTGACACAGCAAACTTCTCCCCTCTCTATCTCCCTACCCCGACCATATCTCGACTTGGAACTCACAGCGAAAAGATAGGATTTGGAGCAGAGAAGCGACCGTACACAGTGACTTTGCCAAGATACGCACGCTATGGCGCTCTAATCGGCCGTTGAACCATGGCAGAAGCAAGCTTCCACGTGTTCGACGCGAGCTGGCATCCGGGCGCGCGCTCAGAGCACGCCCGTGCGCGAACCCCTGCGCGCCCGCGGCCGCCCGTGACCACGCCCGCGCCACGGCTATAAAGCCCGCCCCAGTGCTTGGCTGCCTTCCCCGTTACCCCCTCCGTACCTCGCCGGACTTGCCCGAGCCAGCCATTAACTTCGGCGACCTCCCCGCGACCCGCCAGTGCCGCCCGAGAGCAACTACCGTGGCCAGCCCCTCTCCCGTCCTCCTCCGTTAGATCCAAGCCCTCAGATAGCTTCCTGGTGAGGCCGTGAGACTTGCTCAAGCTTGACCCAGGGACCCTCGTCACCGGAATAGCCCAATCGTGCTCACCGGAGTTCAAGAACCCGCCGGCGCACGTGGACCGGGTAAGCCCCTGCACCGTTTTCCAATTCGTTGCGCGTATGGCCTCTGTGTCACCCCGTGAAGCTCCTCGTGCACTCTAATTGAGCTATACCGCCGTGGTTTGGCCGGAGCAGGAGCCGCCGACGACCCCCGCCGCCTGTGTTCGTGGCCAGGGTAGCTCCGACCACCTCCGACATCGACCCGCACACCGACGTGACCGTCGCAACCTCCCGGACGTCACTGACCACCCCGCCGGAGCTCTACTGCCGCCGGTAAGCCCCACCGCCGTAAACTATGCCGCGGGTACTGTTTAAGCCGGTCAGGGAGCGCGGGGTAGATTTCAGTTAAGTCCAGGGGGCTTTGCGCAATGTCAGTGACCCAAGCCAATAGTGGACCAAGGGCTGTTCTGTGAGAAAAGAAAAGGAAAAACCCCAGGGGCCTCAGCGTAAAGCTGTTTTCTTTTCCATTTTCGATTTTCTTTTCTTTTTGTTATAACAGATAGCTAAATAAATGCATAACTTGAAGAATATTCATCCAAAAATGTTCAAACCAATTTTGCTAGATTCTGAAATTCATGAACTATCAGATAAAAATAATAGAACTCATGGCTTCTGTATTTCTTTCTGAAGTTTTAAATTAAATAAGAAAACTACTCAAAACTCAATATGAGAAGGAAAAATAGGAATATTGTTTGACCAGGGTTAGAAAAATTTTGAGAAACTTATATCTACCTGCTAGACCAAGTAAAAATGTTAAACCTCTCTGTCTACTCCATTTAAATTAGTTTTACCCCTTGTTCTATAATATGCTTAAGGACAAGAAAAATAGAAAATGTAATTAAATTAATGAACCAGAGAGTACCTCTATTTTTGTTAGGTTACTTCTTCAATATAGTTCACTGGAAAAATATATCATACCCTGTTTTAGTGTAAAATAAGTAAGATCTCTTTTATTTTAATAAAACAAGTGAAACTTAGAAAAATTCTACAACAATAACCCCAAGGTAAAAACACCCCCACCCTTGAGATAACTATTGTTGTATTAGAGAGAACTTAGGAAAAATATGAAATCTGCTGTTTGGCATTTTTCAAATAATAATGTAGTAGAAAGTGCCTTTTTGACATTAAACTTGAGAAAATCATAACTAAATAACCACCCTTTAGTTTTCTGTGATTTTTAGCCCAGAGGCCTATTATTACCATAGGATGCCAACAAAAATAACCTTTAGGGCAGAACCTACCCCCAACTAAGAGGTGTAGTATAAAGTGGCCCTTTTTGCCTAACTTTTGTTATTTTTGTTTAAAGCCTAGCCTTGGTACTTAAAGCCCCAAATTCTTAAAACAAGCTAAAATAGTCAGTGGCAACCCACTGTAATTTTTACAGAATTTTTAGAAATTATTAAAACCCTGTTGTAGTTCAAACCTACACTAAAAAAACCCTAAATGGAAATTAAGGAAAGAAAAATGAAAGATGTGAATTAATGTTATCCTAAAACCTTTGTAATCTGTCCACTAAAATGTATCAAGACAATACCAATCCACTATGTTACCATCCTCACTAAACACCCAAGCCTAAAGAATATTAAGCCTAACCCACTGGAAGCCCCGCAGGACTAAGAAACCCTAAGTTAATTCTTGACTTAGTTTCTTTAGCTTAATGTTCTTAAATCTTGCATAATCATGACATACATGTTCATTGCATTTCGATAGACTGTAATCTTGCTGACGGAGAGTACATCCTCGTGCCGGAGCAAGGAGCTGCTCAGGAGGTAGCCCCAGATCCAGCACCCGAGCCTACACCAGAGGACCTGCCTGCCACTGCTTTGGAAGGCAAGCCCCGGTTTTATGCATAACCTGTTATTTATGCTATTTTACTTCACTTAATGATTGTAGGATTGATTGTGCACTTAGGTGTAGGAATTGTTTGAAACCCTAGTTGCATGATCTCAGGAATCCTTTTGAGATGAATACTAGTATGACAGGTCGAGTAGTTGTTATATTTAATTAGGATCTCGGTAGAAGACGAGTGATTTTTCTAGCACTCGCGCGAGATCAGGAAATTGATTGTACCCACTTTCACACTGTCATGACACTAATTGGTGGATAACAATCCATGGGGATTGGTTGTTCACAAGATGGAAAATGGAATAAGGATTAACGTGCGGATACCTGTGTCAAGCGTTTGAACGTACTAAACACATACCGAGAAATATGGTAAATCGGTAAGCCTAGTACCTGATTGAACCTGGCAGTAGACTTTGCCCCTCACGTGACCTGAGACGAGGTCTCCCATTCCGGTTATGGTGGGTACAAGTGCGGTCACTGCACGACGGCCAGTCGGGGTCAGTGAGGCATTGTACGCCAAGGCGGTGAGCCCTGTTCTGCTGACGGGGAATCGATGGGGACGGTTGATATGTGTGGGGACGGAGTGCCCCTACATGTCGTGTGTTTAGGTTTACCTTGCAAGGATAAAAACTCGATTCGAATCGTCTGCTTCTCGCAGCTAATGAGACTGCTTGATCCATTGTACTGCATTGAGTAATAAGTGGAAGTATGATGAGTTGAGATAAGATGTTGATTGTTAATAATGCTTGCTACCATGTATGAGTAGATAGTTCACTTTTAGCCTTAAGAGAGTCACACTTAACTTTGACTAAGTTAAAACTTTGATTTAGAAACTCAGCTAGTGCTTTTGGCAACCAAACCCCACAGCCAAACAACTGCATGTCTAGAGGTAGAGGAGTAGACTCCTCACACCGGGTAAGTCTAGCTGAGTATTAGTATACTCAGCCTTGCTTGTGGCATAATTTTTTACGGGTTCTCTGGAGGAGATGGTTGCTGGGATAACTTGGCCGTCCACCTTGCCACCGGGTTGGACTGTTGAGTGGGATCCTGCCTCGGCTGAGGAGGAGCATGAGGAGTGATGGGACAGGCTTCCCCATCTCTCTGTTTAATCACCGTTAGTTTTATTCCGCTGCACTTCGAACAATGATGGTTACTTTTGCAAAAACTCCGATGATGATGATGGTGATGTAATAATTTAACATTGTGACATGTATGGTTTTATGCTTTATTGTATTTGCTCTGTGACTCACCTTCGAGTGAGATTGTGGTACTTGATCCTGTCAGTGGCCGTGTCGGACTAGATCCGAGGGATTGACGGGTTATTCCCATTTAAGTGTGGTCTAGCCTCTAAGGCGGGACTTGGGCACTTAAGTTGGAATAATTCGGGCAGTTCCGCCACAGTTTATGGGGACAGACCCCACAGGGTTGGCGTACACGTATGCGCTACCTAGTTACAAAAGGGAAAAACTTCGACCCCTCAGACTTGCTCTATAGATAAAACTTACAGAGATATTCCGGCACTAGGGGAGGCACTCCTTCAATCGTAGCTAGATAGTTGCCCTCGGGTCGGGGGATTCCCATTACCATGAAGGGTCCTTCCCAACTGGGGGAGTGTTATGGAGCCCTAATTTGGTCTGGTACTTCCATAAGATTAGGTCCCAACCCCGGGTCCCCATCTGCGTTTGACGAAGGAGGCCCTGCCTTTGGCTGTGGTCATTCCTAGGTGAACCTGTCAGAAATCTGGACCCATGGGGAGTCCAGATAGGTTTCCAGAGGAAGTCGGGCTTTAGCTCCGTAGGCCGGGGGACATGGGGTCCCACCGGCGGTCCGTTTAGTCATCGCCGTCGGAGTGGGAGTCTTTTGCGAAGACGTCCTTTAGGTCCCCCTCAGGCGACTGGTACCCGAGGTCTCGCTCAGCCGCGACTACCTCCTCATTGTCAACCTTTTCCTTGCCAGGACGACGACGAGGCGGGGATCCATCATTGGAAGACTGCTCACGCCGCTCGCTGACGCGCTCACTAACGCGCCTTGTGATATCAATGATCCCACGACACTCTGCGGTACTGTGGCGACCGTTGGGGTGTACAGGGCATGAGCCGCTACTACCCTTTTGTGGCTGTGGGCGCTTGTTGCGGTCGCCCCGGCCTCTGGTCGCAGCTGCAACGACCAGCGCGGTTGACTGCAGCCTCACGTAGCCACGACCCTTCTTTTTCTTTTTGCCGTCCCGGGGGACGGCGCCCGAGCCACCTGTCTGGGTAACTCTGGTTTGTGGGGCTGAGTGCCATGCACGGCCCACAGTGGCTCTGGCGCATTTGTCAGCCAGAGCGAAGAGCGTGGGGACAGTCTCCACGTCATGTGTGGCCAGCTTCTCCAACATTTTCTTATCACGTACCCCCTGTTGGAAGGCTGTGATGATGGAGGCATCGGAAATCCGAGGAATAGTACCTCGTACCTTGGTGAAGCGGGAGATAAATGTCCGGAGGGTCTCTCCGGGCTCCTACCTCACTGCGTGTAGGTGGGCCTCCACGCCACGCTGCTGGTAAGCGTTGGCGAAGTTCGCAACGAACCGTGCACAGAGCTCTTCCCAAGTGTAGATTGACCCTGGGGCGAGGTTCATGAGCCAAGTCCGGGAAGGCCCAGACAGGGCGACATGAAAATAGGTCACCATCACCGCGGTGTTTCCACCTGCTGTCGTGATGGCGGTGACGTACACCTGCAGGAACTCCGACGGGTTTGATGTTCCATCATATTTTTCCGGCAGGTGTGGCCAAAACTTGGGCGGCCATTACACCGCGCGTAGATGGTCCGCGAGGGCGGCACAGCCCACGCCAGCCAAGGGGACTCCCGTTTGGGACCGGGCGCCCATTGGTGTATGCGGTGCTTCCGCAGTGAAATCTCAGTCGAGGTTTCGACCCTCGATGTTTTGTCGGCGCTCCCACGCCCTTTCCAAAGAGATCCGGGCGTCCTCCCCAGTACGCCTACGGTTGAGCTCTGCCCGGAGGTCGTCGGTCTGTGCTCCCCTTACGGAGGGTGAGCGCACAGACATCGTCGCCTCGCGTTGGCGTCGGGATGACCAAGGCCTAGACCTGGTCGAAGTGGAATGCGCCATGTTGAGTAGCCGGTCGACGTCGTCATGCCACTGTTTCATGGCCCCTGGCGAGGCCGCGGAGCTTGAGGGTGGCGCAGCAACTCCCTGGCTGCCGACAACGCCGTAGGCGCTGCCCTTGACGGGGTCAGAGACGCTTGTGCAGGCGTGTGTTGCTGCACGGCGTGTACAGCAGCAGTCCCAGTGTCAGGGCGGTCGGGTACTTGTGGCATAGAGGATGCAACTTCTTGCTCCATCGCCAAATCCTCCGAAGTTTCGGCGCGGTGCTCAATGATCTGCATCATCATGCTGAGCAAGAAAACAAGCAAAAACTTAAAGCCTAGCCCCCTACCTGGCGTGCCAAATGCCGGAGAGGAAATCTCCCCGGCCGGGTGGTGGATTGCACCCGCCCTAAATCCTAAAAAGAGAAGGGGCCTAAGCGTTTTTCTTGTTGCGAGACTGGTGGATCAACACACGGGAGCACGCAAGGGTTTAGAGTGGTTCGGGCCACCGGAGCGTAATACCCTACTCCACTGTGTGATGTATTGCTTTGGGAGCTTGTATGAACTTGTGAGTGTCTACCTAAGATTGTGTCTGCCTTATAACGCCGCATGCCTCCCCTTTTATAGCCGAAGGAGGGCATGCACAAAGGTACTGAGCCCCGACATGTGGGCCCAGGGACATAACGAATATTATACTTGAAGCCACAATCGTGTGCTGCTGAGGCGATCTTCTAGCGCCCTGACACCCGAGATCTTCATATCCTCGGCGTGCAGGGGAGGCTTCTTGTAGAAGGGATGATGAGTACGGTGCACCGCTCGGCACGGGCGCACTGTTTGCCAACAGACCGGTCGGACGTGTCGCCTGCTGGATGACCCTGACGCCGCCTGCCATCAGATTGGACAGGACACATTAAATGCTAGGAGGGCGCGTCGCCTGCTGGCATGGTGGCAGGCGGCGTCCTTTCAACAATAAATGCAGAGGTCGCTCGCCTTGGTGGGCTTTATGCCAGGCTTGGCCCGTTGGTTTATGTGTCGGGCCACAAGCCACGTGGCAGCAGTGGGTGGTCCGAGGACAAGGTTGAGACACGTGCCAGCACCGGACCCCTACCTACGCTGGGGTCCTCCTCGTCCCGGGACCTTGCCAACGCTGGGGCCTTCCAAGGGATCCGACATACCTTCTTGGGGCCCTGGACTTGTATGTATAGGGGTCCGGTGTCCTTCTGCGCGGGTCCGGACCTAGCGATGAACATCGGGATGTACTCCCTTTCCTTGCCACGCGGCACTCTTGGACCTGCCCATTGGGCGCCATTCTCTATGTGGTCTTAAGGCGTTGCACGGGTGCGGCGCCTTTATGCAGTAGCAGAAGGTATCCCTGATTGAGGATACTGACAACTAGCTTTTAAGGGAGTGTTATATGGTCAGCTATACTTAGTTGATTTCACTGATAACAATGTTGAACTAGACACTTGCCTAATTGCTAAGACTAACATGGACTGGCTCTGACATCGCCGAGTTGCTCATGTTGGAATGAATAATCTTCACAAGCTTCTAAAGGGGGAACACATTTTAGGATTAACCAATGTTTATTTTGAGAAAGACAGAATTTGTAATGCATGTCAAACAAGGAAGCAGGTTGGAGTTTATCATCCACACAAGAACATCATGACGATCGAGAGGCCGCTTGAACTACATGGATCTATTCGGACCGATTGCTTACATAAGCATCGGTGGGAGTAAGTATTGTCTTGTAATCGTGGATGATTTTTCTCGCTTCATTTGGATATTCTTTTTGCATGAAAAATCACAAACCTAAGAGACATCAAAGAAATTTTTGATGCGGGCTCAAAATAAGTTCGGATTGAGAATCAAGAAGATTAGAATCGACAATGGAACGGAGTTCAAGAACTCTCAAATTGAAGGATTTCTTGAGGAGGAGGGCATCAAGCATGAGTTATCTTCTCCCTACACAACTCAACAAAACAGTGTTGTGGAGAGAAATAATAGAACTTTGCTCATTTTTATACCTTTGACCATGTCATATCTCTTTCATTGGGTACAAATGCATATTTCTTATTTTTTATGCCAAAGCTAAGACTAATGTGCTCCAAAGAGTATTTCTCTACTTAGTCTTCAATTGAAAGGGAAATGGAGTTGTAGGCAAAGGCAAGGCTTCCGCTCTATAATTGTTAGTATCCTTTGCCCTACTCATGTTTTTACTTTCATATCTTTTTAAAGACTTCTCGATTTCTCTATTTTTGGCGCTTAATGCCAAAGGGGGAGAAATTAATAGGCCAAAGCATTTAAAAAAGGGGGAGAAATTAATAGGCAAAAACTTGAAAATGTCTTTAGAAATCATATTCGTATACCATTGGCTAATTGACAAAAAAATGAAAAGACTTTTCTAAAATCTTTGCAAAAACAAACTAAGTGGTGCAAATGTGGTCCAAAATGTTAACTATGTCAAAACAGTCATATATACTTAGAACTGCTTTCATTTCAAAGTAACTTATGCACATCTGTCAAAATGCAAACTAGCTACATTTCTATACTTTGCATTTGATTTGGTTTGTGTTGGCATCAATCACCAAAAAGGGGGAGATTGAAATGGAAATGGCCTCAACCATCTCCTATAATCAATTTTGGTGTTTGACGACCATCACAAAACTTATGGACTAACTAGTTTGCCTAGTTGATCTTTTCTCTGGTGCATAAAGTTCATATACATCTATAAGGAAAAATGAACCCTTCAGCCATTTCTATAAATATGGGGCAAGTCAGACTTGCACCAGCCTTCGGTGCACCGGACTGTCCGGTGCCTAGGCTGGCGCGCCCAACAAACATGCCGCTCTCGAGAAAAACTCAGCGCTCCACGGCTAAAATTCATCGGACTGTCCGGTGAGCCATGGCCAACGGTCGTCTGCCACCGGGTCAGAAGGTCATAAATGGTCACAGAAATTCAGCGTGGCCAAGGCACCGGACTGTGTGGTGTGCACCCGATAGTCCGGGTAGCGGTTGGATCCAACAGTCGAGTGCTACAAACCCCAACGATCGGCTAATGTGGCAGACACCGGACAATGAACAGTGCCATGTCCGGTGCGCCCGTCGATAGAAAGTTGTTACTTTCTGTCCAACGACTATATTGGTGGTGGGGGCTATAAATACAACTCCAACCATCTCCATTCAGTACCCCCAAGCATTCAATACATCCACATTCAATACAAGAGCAAGAAATTCATTCCAAAACACATTCAAAGCTTCCAATCTCCTCAGGTGCCACAATTAAGACAAGTGATTAGTGACTTGAGAGAATGTGATTTGTGTTTCATTTGTTGCTCTTGTTGCTTGCCTTTTTTATCGTGCTTTCTTCATCTCCTTCTAAACTCCCTTAGTGACTTGTAAAGCTAGCAAGAGACACCTAAGAGTCTGGTGATCCTTGCGGGGTCTTTGTGATCCTTGAGATTAAGAAGAAGCACTCAATCAGTCGAGGTGATCGATTGAGAGAGGGAAATGGTTGAAAAAGACCCGGCCTTCGTGGCCTCCTCAACAGGGAGTAGGTTCATTGGAACCGAACCTCGGTAAATAAATTGTTGTGTTCATTTGTGTTGATCATTAACTTGTGATTTAATTCTCCCTCTCCCCTGTCTCTAAAAGTTCTCTTGCTCACAATCGTTTGAGTTAGCTCCCAAAGTTATTCGCGTTGTTTGAACAGCTCATAGCAAGAAGAACTGTCTTCTGCCCTCGTATTCATTATTATTTGTTTCTAATCCTAACCCTAGGTGAAGTTCGTGTTCAAAGTTTATAATTTACATGTTTCGCCTATTCACCCTCCCTCTAGGCGACTTTCACTTGGCCTTGTCATCTTTAATGCAGCTCTCACTCTTCGGATCATTATCAAACGTAGGGGTGATGGTAGGCTCCATCTTCAGTGGACAAATTGCAAGAGTATATATGGGCCGCAAGGGGGTGAGATGAGACTACCATCTTATGTTGCCTCTGCTAGACCAGATCATGGAACACAATGCCATAGAAAAGACTGAAAGTATTAAGTATTGTAAGATGTTAAAATGTGACAACTAGTTTAAGCGTGCAAAATATCAGTATTTGTTTATTGCATGTGGCTAGCTAGTTATGTTCATTGCATAACCTTTTAAGATTTCTACCACGGGAATGACCATTGCTCTTGTTACTGTTTCTGTGTCATTCTTTGTGAAGGTAATGTCACTTAAAGGGTTAATGGTAGCATGATGTTGTGTGGATGCAGCACACTCTATGGAAAATTAATGGTATTGCTTCTTTCTGAAATAGCCTCCCTTCAATTATGGAACAAGACAACATAACTACTTGTTCTCACATATACTCTGTAATGAGTATGCTTTCACTGGTTGCACTTGTGGTTAGTTGTGGCACTATTACTTATTATTTGTCCCCCTTGTTAATAGAAGCTTGTTTAAGCCATTGTCCTTTTTACTACTACAGGCATTTCTGATTGCATTTTCTCTCGGCTTGAGAGCAATTCTTTGGGTCATTATGTCTGAGGTTTAGTTTGCTCTTGCCTTTTGAATTGTGCAGTGCTTTTAATTCACTAATGTTTCTTTGCAGCCTTATCTTTACGTAACTATTATGCGTCACTTTGCACTTTTGCTCTGAGTGCCCAGATGCGAGTTTAATGCATGTTGTAGGATATAACAACCCCAAATACACAACCTCTCAACATAGCTATAGTTTCTTTAAAATGGTGCAGACCCGTATTATTTACAAACTCTAGTTGCTCCTTCAAAATGCATGGGAAACTGAGTTATTTTCTCTAGCCAGAGGACAACTATGCCTGCCTCCAATTACTTAAATTACCTTGTATAGAGGTTGTTTGGAAGCAAAACATTTTTAGAGTTTTGAGATAAAACTACAGTATTGGATAATACTATGATTATGTCATGATATCTCAAAACCATGGTTTTGAAATACTTCGTTTCCAAACACAAGTAGTTATTAATTTAAGATGGAGCAGCTTATCTATCTAGATATGTGCATGCCTAGAGATATTGCATATGCAAAACTTGCGGGGAGGTTTGTGAATTTGCATCGTGTCCCTTTCAGATTCTTCCTGTTAACATTAAGGTGTCGTTTGGTTCACATATTTGTAACGTGATGGGATAATGCTAGATCATGTTTGTTTAGATCAAACCATAATAAGATATCGCACTAGAAACTAATATTGGCCTATTCAAATTTGTTACCATTGATATTCGAGTGTGAATCATTACTGATGTCATTTACGTTATATTTCGTGAACCAAACAACACATAAGAGCATCGCTGGAAGTGTTGCTACCCTTGCCAACTGGGTGACAACATGGGTCATTACAATGAATGCAAGCCCGATGTTGAACTGGAGCAGTGGAGGTCTCATTAGGAACCTTTGCTATCTATGTTGCTATGTGTAGCATGGCCCTCATTTCTGTGTGCTTGTGGGTGCCGGAGACCAAGGGGAGAACGCTAGAGGAAATCACATTCTCATTCCGCTAACACATCGTTCATTTCATGGATCCTGTCGTAGTTTTACAGTGCCCCACTATCTTCATTGTTCATACGAATGTGCATTGTACAATTATGGTGGCATATCATATGGTTAGGTAAGTGTGTAAGTGTTGACGCCTTTTTGGAGGCGCCAATTACTCAAGAGAACCAGCGGCGGTGCTCTCTGCACAGGGGCGGACGGTCCGCGCGCGGGGGCCGGACGGTCCGCGGCCTGGTGCGAGGCGGCGGTGCTTTCTGGTCAGGCGCGGACGGTCCGCGGCACAGGGCCGGACGGTCCGCGACCTGGTGCAGGAGCCCGAGTTCCCTGCCTGACGGCCGGACGGTCCGCGCCCTAGGGCCGGACGGTCCGCGCGTGCGCAGGGGCGGCGGAAGACCGCCGACGGCGCCTGGATCTCACTCCCGGGAGGGACCCCGTCGGGGAGGAGAGATCCTAGGTGGTGTCTAGGCTCGGGCCGGCCGACCTAGACTCCTCTAATCGACGTAGAGCCGAAGAGAGACGAAGAATTTGGGGATTGGATAGCTAAACCTAAACTAGACTAGAACTACTCCTAGGATAAAATGCGAAATAGAAGTTGTATTGATTCGATTGTTGATGATTACAAATCGGCCGTAGACCTCTCTATTTATAGAGGAGGGGGGCTGGACCCTTTACACAACTGATTCCGAGCTAATCCCGCGAATATAGCTAACAACCGTAGCACAAAACTCGGAACCCTAATCTGTTCTGCGCACGCGCGGACCGTCCGGCCCACAGGCGCGGACCGTCCGGACCGCGGACCGTCCGGCCTCAGGGCCGGACTGTCCGCCGGCTCAAAACCGGTTCGAACATATGCCCCCCTGCCTTTTGGTGGAGCTGGGCGAACCAAAAGCAACTAACTCGATGTGATCACATCAGTTTTCTTAGGCATCTTGCCACATACTAGGATGGTACTGTTTGAGGAAACGCCCATTCAAAGCCTTAGGTAAATCCTTGCCTTGTAATGTTTGTAGTAAATAAGCATTACCAGACATCACCTGTTTCACTTTATAAGGACCCTCCCAGCTTGGCGACCATTTCCCGAACTTTCGGTCTTTATTCCTTAGAGGTAGAATGGTCTTCCACACCAAGTCTCCTACTTGGAATGATTTTGCTTTGACCTTCTTGTTGTAGGCCCTGGCTACCATGATTTTGTCCTTTTCTATTGCTCCTAAAGCTATCATCCTCTTGTCGGTCACCTCATCAATATTATCCATCATTGAATTATAATAATCAGTAGCAGTTAGATCATTTTGTCTGGCAAACCTGACAGCATTCAAACTTATTTCCACAGGTAACACTGCTTCCTGCCCATAGACAAGCTCAAAAGGAGATACTTTAGTAGCACTATGCTTAGATATTCTATGAGCCCATAAAGCTTCAGACAAAATCTTATGCCAATGTCTAGGATTATCAGATACCTTTTTCTTTATCAAATTAATCAACGTCCTATTACTAGACTCGGCCTGTCCATTGGCCTGAGCATAATATGGAGACGAATTAAGCAGCTTAATTCTGTATAATTCAGCAACTTCACGTACCTCTTTTGACATAAAAGAAGTACCTTGATCTGTAGTCAAGGTCTGGGGAATGCCGAATCTATGAATAATATGCTCAGTTATGAACTCAATTACCTCCTTGTGCGTCATGTTCTTTAGAGCAACGGCTTCAGTCCATTTGGTGAAATAGTCAGTGGCAACTAACACAAACCGATGCCCCTTTGATGACGAAGGATGAATTTCTCCAATAAAGTCTAATCCCCATCCTCTGAATGGCCAAGGCTTGATGATAGGATATAATTCGGCTGCAGGGACCAACTGTAGGTCGCCGAATTTTTGACACACTTGGCACCCCTTGTAGTACTTGAAACAATCAGCTGTCATACTAGGCCAATAAAAACCAGACCTTCGCAACAACCACTTCATCTTTGGAGCTGATTGATGGGTACCACAAATTCCTTCATGTACTTCGGCCATGGCTAATATAGCATCGTCTGGGCCCAAGCACTTAAGCAGGATATCATTAACCGTTCGGCGGTAAAGTTCATCACTCATCAACACATACTTGAAAGCTGTTCGCCGAATGTTCTTATCTGTCCTGATATTGGGATTTTGCAAATAATTAAGTATAGGTGTCCTCCAATCACTTGTATCGGCTTCATTGTCAGCCGAATCGATTAAGAGAACCCTTCTGGTAACCTCGGACGGTCCGGCGTCAACACGCGGACGGTCCGCGACCTGGGAATTTGGCTCTGCACTGGTTATCAGATTTTCAGTTTTGTGAAATTTCCCTCTCTTTATCCGATAACCCGATGCATCTTGTGCCAAGTCGTTAGCTCTATGATTCTCAACTCTAGAGATATGCCGAATACTGAATTCGTCAAAAGAATGGATTATGCTCCAACATTTCTCAAGATAGCTATTTAGAGTACCATCAAGACATTGATATTCTTCTAACACTTGTTGGACAACCAGCTGAGAATCACCAAATACCTTCACATGTTTTACTCCCATACCATTTAAAAGTTCTAAACCGAATAGGAGGGCCTCATATTCGGCTTGATTATTAGTGCAATACGTTTTCAATCGGCTAGAGAAGTCAAAGGAGACATTACTTGGTGAAACAAGCACAATGCCAATTCCTTGCCCTTCATTGCAAACCGATCCATCAAAATATAAAGTCCAAGGAGTAATAGTGAGGTATGATATGTCTAGTTCATGAATATCATTAACCCGATGTTCTACAATAAAATCCGCTATGACTTGGCCTTTCATAGATTTCAATGGTTCATAAGCCAAGTCATATTCTATGAGTGCATAAGCCCACTTACCAATTCTACCACTCATAATTGGGTTATGCAACATGTACTTGATTACATCGGCTTGACCAGAAACAGTGCAATGACTAGACAGTAAATAACATCTACATTTGGTGCATGCATAAAACAAGCATAAGCATAACTTTTCAATAAAAGTGTACCTTGTTTCAGCATCCACCAACCTTCGGCTTAGATATGTCACCACATGCTCCTTCCCCTCAATTTCTTGTGTCAGAACAGCCCCAATAACCTTGTCTTCAGCTGCAATGTATAATCTGAATGGTGCTCCTACTTGTGGTGCTTTTAACACGGGAGCCGAAGACAAGTATTTTTTAATGAGATCAAATGCTTCCTGCTGCTCTGCCCCCCAAGTGAATTCAGCATCATTTTTAAGCCGAAGGATAGGGGTGAAGGCATCAATCTTCCCGGCTAAGTTAGAAATAAACCTTCGTAAATAATTCACCTTGCCGAGAAACCTCTGCACTTCGACCTTACACGTCGGAGGCCCCACATTCCGAATAGACTTGATTCGGTCAGGGTCTATTTCTATACCATGTTCATGGATGACAAATCCTAAAAACTTACCAGCCGATACTCCAAAAGCACATTTACGTGGGTTCATTTTTAAACCATACCGACGCATTTTATCAAAGGCTTTGCGCAAATCAGCTATATGAGAACTAAACTCAGCCGATTTGACTACAATATCATCAATGTAGACTTCCACAGTGTTTCCTAACAACTCATGGAAGATCAGATTCATAGCCCTCTGATAAGTAGCACCAGCATTTTTAAGACCGAATGTCATGACAACCCATTCAAATAAACCAATGAAGCCTGGACATATAAAGGCCGTTTTAGACGCATCTTCTTCGGCCATGAAAATCTGATTATATCCGGCATTACCATCAAGGAAGCTAATAATTCTATTTCCTGATGCATTATTGATTAATGTGTCGGCTATGGGCATGGGATATTCATCTTTAGGAGTTGCTTTATTTAAATTACGAAAATCAATGCATACTCTAAGCTTACCTGACTCCTTCTTCTCCACCGGCACAATATTGGAGACCCACTCTGCGTATCTGCAAGGTCTAATAAAATTAGCTTCTAGCAGCCGGTGGATTTCGTCCTTGATTCGTGGGAGAAGATCTGGACGAAATGTTCTAGCTTTCTGCTTGAAAGGTCTGAAACCAGGCTTAATAGGCAGCCGATGTTCGACAATTTCTCGGCTTAGTCCAGGCATTTCAGTGTAATTCCAAGCAAAACAATCTGAATATTCCTTCAATAGACCGATCATCTCATTTCTAGAATCGGTCTCCAGGGTTTTGTTTACAAAAGTCGGCCTTGGAGTTTTACCATCTCCTATGTCAATCTCCTCCAAAGGATCGGCCGATGTAAACCCCTGTCCTAGTTTATCAAGATCTCTGAATTCCTCTATCATGTCCCCCACAGAGGAATCAGATGATCTTTGTGTGATTGCGGACTTTCCGGTCTCGTGGACCGGATCATCCGTAATACTGTCTTTTCGCTGTGGTAGATGTTCGGTCTTAAAGTCCGAACTCTTTTGTGAAAGACCAGACCATCCGGCCTTGGCGGCCGAACTGTCCGTGACCAAAGACTCATGAACTTTGTGTGTATTCATCATTTAACTTTATTTAGGATTTAGCCGATTCTCCATCGGCTCTAGCATTACAGGAATGAAACCTTTCTTATCTATACTTATGAATTGATAATCAGAAAAGTCTACTCCTGTGAGACATGTAGCAGTCTCATAAGTCCAGAGTACAGGGGCATCGGCCACAGCGATGCAGGCCGATACATCAGCATGTACTTGTTCTATGTCATCGCCTACCCATTGTATCAGCATTTGATGTAATGTAGAAGGTATACATTGATTGACGTGAATCCAATCTCTGCCTAGGATTAAACTGTAATTTCCTTCTACATCAGCGACGAAGAATGCAGCAGCAAGGGTCTTAGTCCCGATGGTTAATTCAACGGACGTGACTCCCCTGGCTTTGATCGAACTATCAGTCCCAACACCGCTGAGGGTCATGTTGGTCTTGACAAGTTCGTCATCTTGTTTACCTAATTTTCTGTATAATGAATAAGGCATTAGATTTACAGCCGCCCCTCCATCTACCAACATCTTAGCAATCGGTATCCCATCAATGTGGTCGCGCACGAAGAGCGGCTTTAAATGATTTACCGATTCTTTTGGTTTACTAAAGGCGGCTTCTTTAGGACCAAAATCAAACTGGGAAACAACAGGTTCATCGTCGCCGATAATAGTACAATCGGCAGAAAATGTAATAATATTTACATCCATACCTGGGTGTTCTGGAGAAGCCTCGTAGTCGACCAGGTCTTCTCCCAGCAGGTCGTCCTCTTCCATTGATGTTGTCGTGTCGGTTGAGGCTTCCTGGTGAACGGCGGACGGTCCGCGTGCGGTGGCCGGACGGTCCGCGCCTGGTGCAGGTTGTCCAGAGACTTCCTGGTGAACGGCGGACGGTCCGCGCGTAGGGGCCGGACGGTCCGCGCTTGGTGCAGATTGACTTTCTATTTCTGTGGCCGGTCCGCGCCTGTGGGCCGGACGGTCCGCGCGTGCGCAGAACAGATTAGGGTTCCGAGTTTTGTGCTACGGTTGTTAGCTATATTCGCGGGATTAGCTCGGAATCAGTTGTGTAAAGGGTCCAGCCCCCCTCCTCTATAAATAGAGAGGTCTACGGCCGATTTGTAATCATCAACAATCGAATCAATACAACTTCTATTTCGCATTTTATCCTAGGAGTAGTTCTAGTCTAGTTTAGGTTTAGCTATCCAATCCCCAAATTCTTCGTCTCTCTTCGGCTCTACGTCGATTAGAGGAGTCTAGGTCGGCCGGCCCGAGCCTAGACACCACCTAGGATCTCTCCTCCCCGACGGGGTCCCTCCCGGGAGCGAGATCCAGGCGCCGTCGGCGGTCTTCCGCCGCCCCTGCGCACGCGCGGACCGTCCGGCCCTAGGGCGCGGACCGTCCGGCCGTCAGGCAGGGAACTCGGGCTCCTGCACCAGGTCGCGGACCGTCCGGCCCTGTGCCGCGGACCGTCCGCGCCTGACCAGAAAGCACCGCCGCCTCGCACCAGGCCGCGGACCGTCCGGCCCCCGCGCGCGGACCGTCCGCCCCTGTGCAGAGAGCACCGCCGCTGGTTCTCTTGAGTAATTGGCGCCTCCAAAAAGGCGTCAACATACTTTTTGGCGACTCCGCTGGGGACTTTTGAATAATATTTACATCCATACCTGGGTGTTCTGGAGAAGCCTCGTAGTCGACCAGGTCTTCTCCCAGCAGGTCGTCCTCTTCCATTGATGTTGTCGTGTCGGTTGAGGCTTCCTGGTGAACGGCGGACGGTCCGCGTGCGGTGGCCGGACGGTCCGCGCCTGGTGCAGGTTGTCCAGAGACTTCCTGGTGAACGGCGGACGGTCCGCGCGTAGGGGCCGGACGGTCCGCGCTTGGTGCAGATTGACTTTCTATTTCTGTGGCCGTTTGTTTTTTCTCAACGGCCTTCGGTCTCCATTTCTTTTGCGGTGGCGGGTAAAATGGATGTGTGTCATTAAATGTCTTTTCCGCCTCCTTCTCCTGGCTCTCCTTTGCTCTTAGGCGCTGTAATTTTCTCTTTTGGGATCGTGTCAATCCCGCTGGGCACCATCGAGGCATGGAGTATTTTGGATCAGCTGTTTTGATGGTAGCCGTATCCTTTTCGGTTGTGTTGGCCGATTCGCCGAAAATCATCGGTCCTTTATTGTCTCCCTGTATGACAACATCTGCGGTGCCTATTTTGATGATGTCCTTTTTTGTTGTTCTTTGAGTTGCTACAGGCATATGCCCCCCTGCCGGATTGGTCGGCCTAGGAGGCCGAGTAGTCCGGTAATCTTGTTGGGCCTGTGCCTGGTGACCTGATTCAGCAGCGCTCAATCGGTCTTGCACTGGCGGCGCCAACCTATCAAAAACGGACGTTTGGGGTGCCCCCCAGGCAGGGTACTGTGGCATCCCAAATGGATATGGTGGCATGCCCCACATTTGATTTGGGACATATGGTGGAGGTAAGTATGTGTATGGATATGGCATGGATGGATAAGGAGGTGGAGGGGTCCATGTCGGCATGTTAGGTCTCAATTGTACAATAGGACCTTTCATTTCTTCCAATTGGTGAGGTGGTCCAATCGGCCTGACCTGACGTTGCTCATGAATGGGTGAGCGGGGTCGCTTCGGTGGCCGGTCACTGGGGCCGGCCTTCTTTTTCACATATTTAGACAACAATTGATCGAAAGTTGGGCCAGGCTTGATCAGCCGACCAGCTGCTTTAAATGTATTTGTTTTCCACGAACCTATCTCTGGTCGTCGTGGTTTGAAAGTACGTGGTCGCTGCGAGTCCTGAGTACGGCCGGACCGTCCGCCGGAGCTCTCCGGACCGTCCGGTGGGGTCCCGGACCGTCCGCGCCTACGTGTCGGACCATCCGGGATACGCAGCACGGGTTCCTGCATCTGTCTCCCTGTCTGCGCTTGCCCCCTAGTGCTGGAGGCTGTGATGGTCACCTTTAGGGTCTCCCCTCCATCGGGAGTCTTCTCGGCTACCACTTTTCTGCAAGAAACTTTATGATCCTCATCGGCCTTTTTAGAATTGCCGATGATTGCCTCTTTGCCTTTGCTTTTATCGGCCGTGTTTGGCCGAACCAGGACTTTCTTGCCCTCAAAGTCGATCACGTTCATTGGAAAGGGCTCTGTATCCACCTGCATTTCCTGAAATTTCAATCGTCCCTCATTAATGGCCGATTGAATCTGTCGTCGGAATACATTACAATCATTAGTGGCATGAGAAAATGAGTTATGCCACTTGCAGTATGCACGACGTTTTAGCTCGTCGGCGGATGGAACAGTGTGATTTATTTTAATATTGCCATTTTTGAGTAATTCGTCAAATATTTTATCACACTTACCAACATTAAACGTAAACTTAACCTCCTCTTGTCGTTTCTTTTGAACCGGCTGCAAGGAGGAACAAGCCGAAGATTTGGCCTGTTTTGGCCAAACCATTTCAGCAGCATATACTTCGGCTGATTCGTCATCTGAGCTACTTTGGTCGCATTCTACTATATGTACGTTGTGACGCATTGTTTTAGCAGTTTCTTTGCTCCGGCTTTCGCAAGCCAAAGCCCTCTGGTGTAACTGTGCTAGTGTAAAAAATTGGATGCCTTCTAATCTCTCTTTTAAATAATATCGTAGACCATTAAAGGCTAATCCTACTAGCTGTTTTTCTGCTAAATGAATTTGAAAGCATCGGTTTCTTGTATCGCGGAATCTCCGGATGTAATCATTAACCGATTCGTCTTTTGTCTGTCGCAATGACACTAAATCTACCAAATCCAATTCATAATCACCGGAGAAAAAATGATCATGAAATTTTTGTTCTAGATCCCCCCATGATGAAATGGAATTAGGAGGCAAAGTGGCATACCATGCAAACGCGGTTCCTGTTAGTGATAATGAAAATAAACGTACGCGAAATGCCTCTGTGTCGGCCAATTCTCCCAATTGTGCTAAGAACTGGCCTATATGTTCGCGTGTGTTTTTCCCTTGATCACCCGAAAATTTTGCGAATTCGGGTATCCTGGTTCCCTGTGGGTATGGGTGGTGATCAAATCGGCTGTCATAAGGTTTCCGATATGATTGCCCCCCAGGGACCATGCTTACTCCGAGCTTATCTCGGAACGCCCCGGCTATTTCTTCCCTTACCATATCAATGGCAGCCGGTGCAAGACTACCGGCTCTCTGGTCAAACATAGGTGGGGTTGGCTGGATATTAGCATGTTGTCTTTCCCCCCATTGGTTTGAGTTACGTGGTGCATTTTCATTTGCCCTATATGGGTCATAGGTTTGATCGTTTCTTTCCGGCCTTCTAGGTGGGGCCGGAAAGCTTTCCTGGGCTTTGGATCCTGAATTAATGGGCTGGTGCATCGCATAGTGTGATGGGAAGTGTTGCTGGGACGGGCGAGGATTCATGTAATAATCCTCCTCAAAATACTCATGTGCGGACTGTCCGGATACGTACCCGGACCGTCCGTGGTTATATGCGGACCGTCCGTCGTTGTATGCGGACCGTCCGACTGGGTAGTTTGGGTTCTGTGCCGTGTGTGGTGGCTCGGGCGCATATCTAGGTAACTCATTAAAAATAGGCCCGACTGTTGCTGGCCCGGACGGTCCGCGCTCACGTGCGGACGGTCCGGGCATGTGCAGATCGGCTGGTTTGCTGCCGATTTGCGGTTGCTTAGGGTATGTGTCCATCGGCATCCCATAAAGGGGTTGTGACTGGTCGTGACAACCTGTAGCCGCTGTGTTACACGCGTTATCTCCTAACCCAACCTCGTGTGAAGGAAAATTTGCAATGTTAGACTTATCGAATGCACGTACTAGTCTCTTAACATCGCTTTGCATACCCCCTATGATGCTCTGCATTTGTTCACGCTGCTCTTCTACATAATTTCTAAGAGATTGTAGCTCGTTGGTATTACTTACATTGGGGATATCTGGCGTGGGTTGGAGCGAAGCCGGATCCGTTGCCCGATGTCGGATGACCTTGTTGTTCCTGTCCACTTTGAAGTTGGCCAGGAACTTTGCTTTCGCCTCCTGGATCATCCGCTCCTTGTGCTCCTCGAACTGGAGCTGCTCGTCAGCCGGCAAGGTTTCCCAAGTCGGCTCTATGATGTTGCTTGGAGAAATATCAGAGCTATCCCTTGAACCGGCCATTGAGGGCCGATTTGATGAGCTTAGATATGTTTTCCCCAGCGGAGTCGCCAAAAAGTATGTTGACGCCTTTTTGGAGGCGCCAATTACTCAAGAGAACCAGCGGCGGTGCTCTCTGCACAGGGGCGGACGGTCCGCGCGCGGGGGCCGGACGGTCCGCGCGCGGGGGCCGGACGGTCCGCGGCCTGGTGCGAGGCGGCGGTGCTTTCTGGTCAGGCGCGGACGGTCCGCGGCACAGGGCCGGACGGTCCGCGACCTGGTGCAGGAGCCCGAGTTCCCTACCTGACGGCCGGACGGTCCGCGCCCTAGGGCCGGACGGTCCGCGCCCTAGGGCCGGACGGTCCGCGCCCTAGGGCCGGACGGTCCGCGCGTGCGCAGGGGCGGCGGAAGACCGCCGACGGCGCCTGGATCTCGCTCCCGGGAGGGACCCCGTCGGGGAGGAGAGATCCTAGGTGGTGTCTAGGCTCGGGCCGGCCGACCTAGACTCCTCTAATCGACGTAGAGCCGAAGAGAGACGAAGAATTTGGGGATTGGATAGCTAAACCTAAACTAGACTAGAACTACTCCTAGGATAAAATGCGAAATAGAAGTTGTATTGATTCGATTGTTGATGATTACAAATCGGCCGTAGACCTCTCTATTTATAGAGGAGGGGGCTGGACCCTTTACACAACTGATTCCGAGCTAATCCCGCGAATATAGCTAACAACCGTAGCACAAAACTCGGAACCCTAATCTGTTCTGCGCACGCGCGGACCGTCCGGCCCACAGGCGCGGACCGTCCGGACCGCGGACCGTCCGGCCTCAGGGCCGGACTGTCCGCCGGCTCAAAACCGGTTCGAACAGTAAGGTACGACGATGATGGTAGCAAAATGCACTCATCCTTGCAAAGGAGAGCAATTAAGTTTCAATATACCCAACAGCTACAATTATCATTATCATTAAAGTAATAAAAAGGTTTATTTAATGTTGTCATTAAAGTAACAAAAAAATTATTTAATTTTGGTAGAGGCCGCGCGAACGCGTACCCCCTCTACCACAAATTTTGACGTCCACTCTCCCACTTGGGGAGATGGTAAGCGAGCGCTCCTCCCATGTGCAATGGAGGCCGCTAGCCTAGGCCATGCCTCTTCATGATCAGCATAGACCCCGTCCAGGTAAGTATGGATCAAGGTCGCACATGAGGCTTACTTTATAGTCCTTCCTTATGGGCATTGCAAGGTTAGCAAGTCGATGTGGGACTAATTAACTGGCACTAAACCCCCTCGTCAGTTAATGTTCGGTCATAATATAAGGCCTGTGCTAGGTAAAGCCCACCCACGTCTTTCGGTACCTGGCCCGAACTATGTATCGCGGGCCTTGTTCGGCTCCCTCGGTTTGTCCAGGCTGGTTCCACCACTCTAGCTGGCTGCTGTTTACAGCCATAGCATAGTTGCAGACTTGCAGAACGTTCTTAACATAATAACATCTCGTGCTTTGATAATTCTACAGTTATACTTGTACCACAGTGGTGTACCTTGTACGGAATTAGTTATAGCTCTTGCTCTAGCTGAGGTATATCCCTCTTTTGAGCTGTCCGTTAGAATACCTCAAACTACCAACCTTTATCAACGACGGACACTCACGATGCAAATATTTTCATTATATACCCTATAAAAGGGAACTGCATATCAAGAGACCGTGATTCAGGATGCAACTTTTCTTCTCTCCTGGTGTCTATCCAATCATGCACACTGAGAAACTGTTTACTGCTGCCAATTTCCTCGTTATTAAACCGACTTCTACATCATCGAAATCTTAATGTGACAGGATGATAGATGTCCACAGAAACTATGTTGGATTTTGCACTGGAATTGCCCTAACGGTTAGGTAGCGAAGGTACGTGACTCTCTTATAAGTACGAGAGGCCCCAAATTAAGGCCTTGTTCGAAATCTCTAAAACTAATAGTTCTCAGCTAATTGTTAGCTATAGCTCTTAAATAGTCATTAGTTGTTAATTAGCTGCTTTAATCTATCTAAAACTATCCAGCGATTTATTAGCTGACTAATAATTAGTTTTAGTGCTAGTCTGGGAACATCATTTTTCTAAAGAATTATTATTTTTTAAGAGAAAATGAACTAATTTTTTTTTCTTAGAAAAATGGTATTAAAAAATAGCACTTAGGGCTAGTTTGGTAACCGCGTTTTTACATGAGATTTTTAATTTTTTAAAGAAAAATGAACTAATTCCCCTTGAAAAAACGAAAAAACCTTAGGAAAATGGGGTTCTCAAACTAGCTCCTAGAAGGTGCTAAGTACGTCTGTTTTTTTACCGCTCGTATATATATACCGTAACGAAATAAGCTGCTTCAGGCGTTCGTACTACTAGCTAGCAAGTAGCAGTAGCAGCACAAAGGTCACCAGGACACAAGTATATCGTCGGTTCTTGAGGACACAAGTCTATGTTGCGCGCGTATGCATGGGCCACGGCTTGCATGAGACGTACGTCGACGCATGCAGTGCATGCAAAGGTTGAACGACTCCGGTACGCACCGGCTGCTGCTAGTGGCAGGAACAAAGAGGACACACTGCAACAGCAGCGCTGCATGCTGCCGAAACCTTGCTGAAGCAATATCGAAAGATGCCCTCGATACATCTCTCGTGCTTAGCGCCCCAAAGCTAGCAATGTTAAAGCAATCTCGAGGGGCTTTCTAGTTTCTAGGCGACGACAGCCTTATTTTGGAACACACCACTCCGCTAGTGCTAGTTAGTCTATTCACAATAGAGGTTTCAACGAGATGTTTCATGTACTCCCTCCAGTGCAGTAAAGGAAGTCGTTTAGGACATGATTGTGCATACCAAGGAGTGATTAATTATTATAGAGTTTTCCCTGTTTGCCCCTATTAAATAGGGATATGGGTGCATTAACGTCACTAAAACAATCAGGCTTGATTGATTGCTGCAGTAGCTCCAAGGCATTCTAGACTGGAGGTCTCAAGTTCGATTCCTCTTAAATGCATCTTTTTTTGTGCAATTACTAGGGGCAACAACGTCCAAATCCCAGACCCACGCGCGCTATGACTTCTTTTTGTGCACGCTCGGTCACGCGCAGGATGACTTCTTTTACTGCACCGGAGGGAGTATTAATTAGTCTGTCACATCAGCTATTTGGATGACATTTCACATCATTTAAGAAAAGAAGATTTTTATGGAGTTTCATAGGGATGAAACTATGTTAACTCGTTTCCAATGTCTTAGAAACTGTGTGAAACCTCCACTGAGAGTGTTTTGTTTCATCTTCATATAATCGAGTAAATCATATTGGTTATTTATATGCAGCATTTAAGGAGTATGTTGACATATAAAATAGTGAGATGAAACTCTCTATTAAGAGAGGGTGTTTCATTCATTCATAAAGCTGATGTGGCATTTTTTAAAATAGAGACATGAAATTCTCACTGTGACTAGCCTTCGCACACGTACACTCTTTTTACTAGCTAGCTCTAGGAGACGCTAGTAGCACTCATGCAATAATCTCCATATCTCGGAGCATCTCCTTTGGGCGAACCATCTACACCAGGCCAGCAAACAATGCGTGGGTTGTCTTATATAAATAATATAATATTCTACCGACCCGAACTGACAGATCCATTGATCCGCGGAATGTTTTGGCCGTCACACGTGCAATCCCTTTTGTGTCTGTCAATCTGTGAGATGATCACTAATTAAACAAACTGCTAGTAGGTACTAGTAGCCTAGTTGTTTAATTAATAATGCACAATGCCCAAACTGTATGTATATTAAAATCAACACGATCTTTTTCAAAATAAAAGGAAACGAATTCAATCAGACAGTGTATATACCTAGCTCCAAGGCGAACGAAGCATGCAGCGTTGCTATGGATCGATTATACGGAGTACTCCTTTTTCTTTCTCTCTTGTTTGATTGACTCGAAGAGATCGGCACAAGGGAACAGTCGTAGTTGCTCGTCGGCCAGTAGAGGGGTAGGGAAGCTGGAGGTCGATCGGCGGCGATTCGGCGGCCATACATGAAAAGGCGAGAGCGAGGCGACGGGAAGTCGGGAACTGGACCGACCGATCCGCGCTTTGGACTGGGCACTTGTAGCGCTTCGTTAGTTGGGCTCTTTTCAATACCTCTGCTGCTAGCAAACAACGCGCTTTTCTATATTTTGTGTGCATGTAGTCATGTCGACGCTTCGATCTAGCAGTCTTATCACGCTACAACTCTTTGATTTTTTTTTTATAAAAAAAACAGCTACTAGTTCTTGACACAAACCGCGAAGATGGCGATTGGCAGTAGATACCGCGAGCGAAATAAAAGGATGGTCAAACGGTGGCAGTTAGAATGTGCAACTCCTCTCTACATGGACGAGGAGTCCTGTTGAGAGACTGCTCTAGATACTGTCAGAACCACCATGCCTACATTTGTTAGCAAGCTAGGCGTGAATTGTTACAAGAACGTTCCATTTCTTAAACCAACAATTCACTTCGGCGGGGAAAGGTAATTTTAATTTGCCCTCCCACTCAAAGTGACGCACTGCTACTGCTAGCTCTACAACCAAAATCCACGTGGCGGCAGCTACTACTACGTTGTACGGATCGAACGCACGCATCGGCATCCGCGACGCGACCGGCCGGTGACGACGTACAGCATCGTCTTGGAGAATCACACGGCCCGTACTCGTACGCCACTCAGCCGCGACATGTCATGGGTGTGTACCGTGTCCGTACCGTACCCCCGGCCGGGCGGCCGGTGCGCCGTGCTGGTTTCCGTCCGGGCTCCGGACCGGGCGGCGAGCACGCGCGCAGTCGCATTCCATTGATCCGTCGGGTACGGATGGTTGGCTGCTGCCAGCGGCAAGGGCGCTCGCTAGTGTGCGGTCACCGGGGCCGGTACCGGACGGCCGCGCGCAGTGCGGAGGACGAGGGGGCCATAAAGCCCAACGTACCTCGCTCGCTCGCTCGCCGCCGCCGCCCGCACGCACGGCGGCGCGACACGCACGTACGCGTCTATGGGACCATGACGTTGCCTGGCCGGCCGTACCAGCCGCGCTGCCGTAAACGCCCCCCCGGCCCCGTCAGCCGCCGCGTACGTACGGCCCCGGCCCCGGCGGTGGCCTGGTGGGCGGTGAGCATCCGTGGCGTTCCGTCCCGGCGGTGGCAGAGCAGTGCAGCCTGCAGCAACCGGCCCGGCACGGCCGGCGGCCGTGTGGCTGGGGCACGCGCGCGGGGGGGGCCTCCGGCTCCGGGTCCGGCCTCGGCTGCGCGGTGGGCCTCGATGATGCGACAGGAGGCCGGGTGGGGCCAACGCTGGCGCGCGGGTACGGATCCCGGTGGCACGGCAACAGCGCATTCGCCACCGGGCTGCGGCAGCATCGCGATCCGCGCACGCGGGGCGGGTGAGCCGATGCGTAGAGTAGTAGGAGTACGTACGTATATACGCGCGCATGGGAGACTGTTCCACGGGTCACATGCGTCGGCCCCGGCTTTTGACCGCCCGGCCCGGGGCTCCGGCCTCCGGCCTCCGGCTCGCCGCCGATGCGTCGCGCGGCTCGGCCCGTGTGTCAGCGGCCGGTGACGCGAGGCGGAGGGATGGGGTGGCATACGCTGATGCTGGTACGCCCAGCAGGTGCAGGCCCGTACGAGACGTGGTGGTTCAGACCTCAGGGCAGAGACGAGACGCCTGTGCCTGGCAAGGCTATGGCGCTATGCTAGGTAGGTCTGCGATGGATACCATACCAGCCATGGCGCCAGGCCCTTTCTTTCTTTCTTTCTCTTGATCTCCGGTCTTGTTGTGTGACGTAAAAGGCCCGGGCCGGAACAAGTCGCTCGTCATTGCTATATGACGCGCCTGCATGGCCCTGGCTCGCTCGATCGTTATCGTTGCCAGGTCCAAGGACACCGGCCGGCCGGCGTCCTCCTCCGTCTGCCGTCTTCTCCCGATTCTCCTCTCTTCTCCCCTCTTTTCTGGTGGGTCTCGTTCTCGTCTCTCTCTCTCCCATGCTGGTACGCCTGATGAGACGCCAGCTAGCCTGCCTGTATGCTGCTGCCGCCCCTGCTCCATTGATTCTCCCTACGGATTGTTGCTGCCTGCCTGGCACAAGCACTGCTTGGATAGATAGGGTGAACAGTGCGCCGTGCTGCCTGCCGCCGGTCTGCTTCGACCAGTCTGCCAGGCCAGCTCGTCGCGTCGAGCCTGACTGACCTGACCACAGCGCGCGCCCTCGCTTCATCTTCAGCGGTGTACTCATTGGTTGCTGCATGTCATATTGCCATATCCTTTTTTTTCCTTTCTTCCTCCTCCCAGCTACCCCTCCCACGGTACTCCTACTTCACTGTAGGGCACGCAAAAATGCAAAGCAACGTAAAACCGAATCGAGGTGGCAGCAGCCGCTCGCAGTATTCAAAGCCAAAAAGAAAAAAAATCAAAGCAGTAGTAGTATTTGCTCTGTGTTTCCCAGCATTGGCACTGGCATCAACGAGCCGAGCAGATCCACCTCTACACAGTGAATCTGATCCTATAAATCCTAGCTACCTCTGCACCGCTGCCGTCCACATCCTCGCACCGAAGTTCAGTTCCGGATCTTCTCTCCTCCTCGGCGCCGCCGCCTCGCTTTAAAACCCAGCACTGCGGACCATGCTCCGCCACTGCAACACCACCACCCAGCAGCAGCACCAGCGCCATCGCCATCGCCAGAGCATCCCGGCCACTGCCCTCGCCCCCGCCACCATGCCGTCCACCACCTTCTCGCTCTTCTCCCCGCTGCCCTGCAGCACCAAGGCTCATCAATACGCGCCGGCGGACTGGTTCGACGACGACGACAGCAACAGCGCCGTCATCGCCACCCCTCCATCCCCGTCCTCCTCCTCCACGGGCTCCGTCGACTGCACGCTCTCGCTCGGCACGCCCTCGTCGCGCCTCGCCGCGCCCAAGCAGCGCCCGTTGCCGGCGTCGTCTTGCGGAACCATGCCGTGGGACGTCGCCGCCGCCGCTGACCAGTCCTGCTGCTGCTGCCGCCGCCGCCAGGGCAGCAGCAGCAGCAGCAGGCCCTCTGTCGTTGTGAACAAGAGCGCCGTCATGCCGTGCGCCGGGCAGGACCCCTTGCTCGTGGACCGCCGCTGCGCGAACTGCGGCACCTCGTCCACGCCGCTGTGGAGGAACGGACCTTGCGGGCCCAAGGTTCGTTTCCTCGCCTCGCATGTCGTCGTCTTCCCAAATGACGCTCGAACAAGGGTTTAGCAGTATCTACCATCGTCGCAGTTTTCATTAGCCATTGCCCCTGCCTCCTGAGCACCATTGCGATAGGTCGCACGGCACGAGCCAGTGTCGTGTGCGTGTCTGTCGTCTGCCACTGGCCGTTTTTCCACCACGTCCCCGCTACTAGCTGAAAAAACCAGCGCGGTCTCCCATATATGCCACTGGCATCACGCTACTGGCAGTTTTCCCCGTCCGTCCCATACCCCCATGCATGCATGAGCGAGTGCGCTGACCGACGCGTGTATCTGCTGTCTGTGATGCATGCAGTCCCTGTGCAACGCCTGCGGCATCAGGTTCAAGAAGAAGGAACGGCGCGCGGCGGCGACGGCAGCCATGGACCAGGGCGGTTGCGCCTACGTCGCGGAGCGGGCGCAGTACGGGGCGGCGGCCGGGAGGGCGTACTACGGCAGCTGCGAGGGGCCGGCGTTCCCGTGCGACGGTGGTGACGTCGCGGACGCCGAGGCAGCGCCGCAGAATTTCCTCGCGTGGCGGCTCGACGTCGTCGCTCCGGCGCAGGCGCAGGCGGCCGCGTTCGCTGCGGTCTGGCCGGAGCAGACGACCTTGTTCCAGTACAACTAATCCTCTGTGTTGGGTGGGCGGCTGGGGGTGCAACTGCAACCTTTTTGGGGCTGGATCTGGATGGGGCGGTTGTCTGGTGTCTGCACGCATGCATTCTGTCTATCTCCAAATTTAACCTATCCAATTAACCATTAGTTATTCCGTAGTACAGTACTTATCTTTTTTCTTGGCGGTTCGCAAATGTGTCCCGAAACGGCTTTTATTTTCGCGCCCAGGCTCGGAAAGTATTGGTACAGTGTAGCCAAATAAAATTTACCGAAATAACTAAAAGGAATACGAAAAAACACGATAATTTGATATCACCGGTCACTATAAATCTATCAGGTTTAAGTAAATATGATGTCTATGAACAGTGGTAGATCCAATGAGGGATTATAAGATGAGAGGAATATATAGGAGAGAGCGAGAAACAAGATAGAGGTTGTCAATGAAGAAAAAGAGAAAGCATCAGTTTTAAACAACAAATGTCACAAGGAAGCAATCAAGTACCTCACTCGAAGGTACATACAACTCTTAACTGCATTTACAACTCTTAACTGCATTTATTATTTAGAAACTCAGAGTTGTCTCTTGTATTTTAAAAACGTTCTAAGGTTTCAGGGTGGATAATAAATACGAAAAAAACAGAGTACAGATAGAATTTGAAACAATAAACAAGTCTCAGCTTCGGTCAGGAAATAAGGCCCACTGACTGAAGAAGCCAGACCCAAAAGAAGCCCAACTGGCTGATGCGCAAACAAAATACCCAATGCGTAATATCAGCGTAATATCATAAAGTATATATGACCATCCAACAAATTATTCTACACACTATACACACATGTGTTGCCCACTGTTCGACGGGGATATAAAAAATTGCAGATTGAGCCAGCCAGTTAAATGCGCGCGGAAGATTAGATTGTCAAAGTATTTTATAGAAACATAGTCATTGTACTTTTCAGCGAGGGTGGTTCAGAACAGGGTATCCACTTATATCCATTAGAAAATACCGTATGAAAAAAATCTAATTGAGCAAAATTTAGGTAAATTTGATATGGATTCAGAATTTTATAGACAAGAAACATTTTGAGCAATAAACTAGAATCATCTCGTAAAACCGCGTAGCTGTTAGACCGAATCCTGATTCATAATGACCTTTTTTATAAAAAAAATCATATAAATAGTTACGCTTCAAAAGAAATTAGACTTTTGAAGTAGTTAAGCAGGTAGTCTACTCTGGACTCTGGAGTGGAATAGTTAACGCACGCCCGCGACCAAACACAAACATGCAACACGGCAAAACAGTGGTGTGGACGCAGTTATGAGCGATGTGGAGAGAGCATGTGATACGCGCAAGGATCCTAGAGCTTGAACGTACGTGCTGCACCGAGCAAGCACTGTACACCACAAGAAGCGCACACACCTCTATAGTTGGGTTACCAACACTTGAAAGACACAAAGCAACCGGGCCCCGGGCGTACACGTCATCCCTCCGCCTTGGCCGAATTTTATCGTAGTTTGGCTTTTTAAAAGAAAATAATAAGTTTCAACACCTAGATAACTAAATCTATTTTTGAGTAGAAGGAATTAGTGTGATGATATATGAAGCCAAGATTATAAAGCAAAACGTCATAAATTAAGCATCACACGAGACGTTACTGTGGATATATTGTCACGCTGTCGAGCTCAGTGGCATAAATCTCGATTCTAAGCATGGCCGATGGCGTCAAGATCAATGGCATCAGGGTTCGTTATCCTGGATCAGGCTTCTCCAAGATCAGGCTTTTATCCCTCTCACCAGTCCATTTTACTTTATCTAATGCATTGATTCAACTTTTCAATCTCAAATTTGATCCTTAGACATTCAATACCAAGACATCCTCCGTTTTATAGTTTATACGCCAAGTTAGGTGTATTTTGTAAGGCTAGTTTTGTACGAAGATATGGACTAAATCAATTTTGATTTTGGTGTAAAAGTAAAGTTGTTATGGTAGTTCGGTTATGTTTATAAACATTATTAGAGGCTTTGTTAACACTACCCGATGGGAGGACCACCAACGATATCAAGAATATCTCCGACATCATAAACATAATAATGATACGTTTGAGACAAATAGTCAGAGCTAAGTCCGAGATCTAAAAACTGAAAAATTTACTTCTTCATTTACTGGATAAAGGATCACCATGACATCATTCGTGTGACATTCGACTCGAATAGATCGAGAACCGCCAACCTCGTTCGGGGCAGATTGAGCATCAAGGACCACAACCATATCTTCCTCAACCACCTCATGGTCATGTATCCGAGGGTCATAGGAGGCTAGATCGACAAATTTTGGTGGATAACGTGAGGGTGTTATCAATAGACACATTGCACACAGCCGCATACGAATATTATAATTGACTCCTAACCACTGATCTTACATTATTATGTCATAGGTTCTCATACGAAACTGAGGTCATTTGCCATATATTTGAATCTTTTGAAAACATATGAAGTACCTTCTCAAATGAGATATCATCCTCATTTCTATCGCAACGTACCTCCTCCCTAGCTCTAGCAACCAACTCACTAAATGACGGACTATCACGCAATAACACATACTTGCTTTGCATACTGCAGCAGCAGTGAATTTTGAAGGTGAATATAGAAGAGAGACAAAGATTTAGACGGGTTCGGGCTCTCGATGCGAGATAATGTCCCTACGTCCTGTGTGTTGGTGCTATTACTTATGATTTGATGATCTACCCTCTTAGGACGTCTTATCCTTTTTTTTATATCACAGGTAGGGGTGGTTATAGAAAGATTATCATTTTATTGTACCAGACAAGGTTACTGATATGTAACAGTATTACCTTAACGTGTGATATCTCAACATCCTTGGCATATAAGGCTAAGCTACGTAATCTCGGGACTACGAACCATAATGGGCCTGTTTGGTTCAGCTTTTTTCTGACTAGCTTTTCTGAAAATCTGGCTGTGGAGAGAATCTGGCTGTGGGGAGAATCTAAGTATCATTACGATTACGTGTGGAGAAAGGTAAAATTGTTCATAGGGCTTAGGATCTAGAAAGTGACAGATTCCTACTATTACAACGACTCAACCAATTATGTGTTTATGTTGATTTTGGATGAGTTTTGCCCCAAGGAATTTTATAGAAGCTGGCTGAAAAGCTGAGCGTTTGGCAGTCCGCAGCAGCTTTTGGTGGCCAGAAACTGCCAGAAGCCGAAACAAACAGGCCCAATATCGATCTGTAGATGGAAAGAAGGGATTAGTTACTAGTTACGGTTTAAATACAATCAGTTTTAAGAATAAAAGGGAGGAGGGGTGTGTGAGATTCGGCCGTCCGGGCCCCGCCCGCTCCAGCGGTAGGTGCATAGATAGATGCATCTCCGCCGCCCGCTGCCGCGGTCGGTGCTGCGTGCTGCCCGGCTCCGGTGTAAACGGCGTGGGAACGCGGCGATCGCTGTTGGCGTGGGAACGCATCCGCGTCGCGACCATGAAGACGGCAACAGCGGGAGAGAGACGGTGACCGCACGAGGGGGTCCCCTTGCGAAACAGCAGCCTGCTAGTGCCACAGCCTTCAGCCCTACAGGTAGCTAGGCGTGTGTCCCTGTCGGCCGTAGAGTACAGTGTGTGCTCTTCGGTTGGACGTACGGTTCCATCCGTTTCCAGCAGCAGGGGTCCCGGACACGAGGCTTGGAGTCCAAGGGAGTGATCATGCGATGAGAGTCTAGCTCCCACCGGCGGCAGTACGGTGGTGGTAGTGCAGTGGTGGCCACTTAATGACCGACGACGCCACCCCGCGCGGACTTTCTGGTCTCCGATCACTAGCAGGGGCCGGCGCGGCGACGACCGACTGGATCGGATTCGGATGAGGGTGCAGCTTATTCTTCTTCGACATTTTGTCTGCAAAGAGACCACGATGAAAACTACTCGCACTCGTCGGGGCCAGGCCATGCACTCCTCCATCGGGCTGGCGGCTCACTCGTTCCGTCGTTCGGTCGGTCATTCTGCTCACATTCCTTCCTTCGGTCAGCAGTCGTCAGTAGTACTGACCTTCTGGAACTCCTACCTGGCTGGGCCCACCGACTCCCCCTCCCCTCCACTGACCATGTGGCGACTGGCGAGACATCAGACATGGCATCCCCGCCGCTCAAACGCCCAGGGCCCCCCCACCCGCGCCTCCTCCTTCCTTCGTAATCATAGGCATATATAAACACGCGCCGGCCTCGCGCTTCTTATCCCCCGCACCGCACGTCTCAGCCCACCTCCTCCTACCACCCTCGCCGCGGCCGCGCCACACAAAAGCGTCACGCCGTCTGACAGCGGGGAAAAAAAAGGAGGCCATGGAGGAGAACATTCCTCACCCGAGGGAGGCACAAGGGCCCACCGTCGCCCAACCGGCCCCGGCGGTCGTCACGCCCCGCGACGACGCTCTAGCTCCCGTAGCCCAGCTGCTGTCGTCCTCGGGCGATGATGAGTCGTCCGACGACGAGCTGGAGGTCGACTTCGAGTTCCCGTTCGTCTGCAGGGACTCCCCCGCGGGCACGGCCGCCCCGGCCGACGAGCTCTTCGCGGACGGCCGGATCAGGGCCTTCTACCCGGTGTTCGGCCGCGGCACGGCCGGGTGCGTCCCCCGTGGCGGCGGCGGCGGCGGCAGCGGCAGCTGCTGCACGGCGCTGCCGGCCGCTCCGCCGCGGGTGAGGGGCCAGCTGGGTCGCCTGTTCCAGGAGGAGACACGGGAGCGCAGCACCTCCGCCAGCTTTACGGCGTCGTCCGGGCCCGCCACGGACGAGGACGGCGGCCTGGATGGCGCGGCGCCGGGGAGCTACTGCGTGTGGCGCCCGGGTCCGTCCGCGTCCGCGTCGCCCTCCCCGCCGCCGCCGCCGCCGCCCAGGAAGAGCGGGTCCACGGGGTCCATGGCGCGGTGGCGCCGCATCAGCGACCTCGTCGTGGGCCGCAGCCACAGCGACGGCAGGGACAAGTTCGTCTTCCTCGCCGCCGCGCCCAGGAGGGGGCCCAAGGACAAGGAGCCTGCCGCCACTGCCCCGCCCGCGGTCGCCGCCCACCAGATGGCGGCGGCGTACCTCGCCAGGGGCGTCCCACCGCGGCGCACGTTCCTGCCGTACCGCGAGGAGCTCGTGGGCTTCTTCGCCAACGTGAACGGCATCAGTCGGAGCCACCACCGTCCGCCGTTCTGACGTCTTGTCAGTGGCCTATTCCATCGGTTAATTACCCTGATTAATTAATTATTCGGTAACGTGATTAGCGCTTTTCTTAGCAGTAGTGGATAAGTAGGCGGTCTGTATAGGTAATGATTTTGGGTGGATCACGCGACGCGATGAATGGAGAGGTGTTTTCTGTCGACCAAGTGTGAACGCCTACGCGGACGTGGCACATATGAGTGGGGATGCTCGGTGACCGGTGCTTTACGGAAACAACCCGTGCCGCTTTGCGACTACGACCACGACCATGGGCGCGATGCCGGTGGACGGGGCGCTGCACCAGGGTGCCGTGCGTGCGCCGCCAGCCTGGGCGACGGCGACACCAGGTGGTCTGGTCTGGTCTGGTCCGTTGCCGTCCGTCCGTCTCGGCCCCTCCTCACGGGTGGAATATACTCTGTGCGTATTTGGGAGGAACTTGCGCCCTTCGATTTGGTCGTCTGTCTCATCTCATGGTAAATCTGGAAAGGAAGAAATGCTGGGATTTTGAATCGCGGGAGTTAGCCTATACTCAGCTGCTGTACGAAATAAAGAACGAACGTGGAGCATGGATCAAATTTTAAACATCTTACGATTTTGACATGTATACGGATGATGAGAGTTTTTTTTACACTTTCTGTTCAGTTTTCGGTACAATCTACTGGCCTATCTTGTCACCCTTTTTTAATATACAGTAACGGGCTCATCGACCGAGTTCAAAAGAAAATTTTCTACACATCAAAGAAGAATCCTGTATTTTTTTGATAGAACAAGAGTACTTTGAGTCGATCTCATCAAGCTCGATTAAAGGGTCAAGATAAACTCATCAACCCAATCTTACTTGGGGCACAACAATGTTATTGTTCGGACCCCTTCCACAACACATACCTTCCACAACACATATGTAAAACAGAGAGAGTACTAGCATGTGAACCAGAGAGAGTACTAGCATGTGAACCAACGTTCGTTGTACCATCTTGTACACCTCGCTAATGAGACCCGATCTATCTCTACACAATTAGTGGAACGAGAGGTTGCCGCTACTCCACCTTGTCGCCTCTGTGTGGAGCTACATTGCTATAATAGCATTGTAATCCAACCCTGAAGGTATCACTTAGTCTATATCCCATCTAGTGGCTAGAGTTCGAGTACAAGATCCCATTATGAGTTCTAGCAGTTCTATTGAAGCAATGTTGGTGTCTGGACCTTAACCCTAGATACGTTTAATCTTTCAATTTTAGGATGAACCTGAACAAGAGCAATTCTCCACCCCACCACCACCACCACAAAAGCCTCAGATTCATCCATTAGAAAGTAAAAAAACATAATAGAGAAAAGTCACTAGTTTTTAATAAACCATAACCCTAGCTACCTCGAGCACGCGCGCGCCACACACACAACAAAAACAAGGAAAAGTAGTTACCTGGTTGCCGATGGGTAGATGGGAACGCTGGCAGCGACATAAAGCACCACACCATGCGTAGGCTCTCAGGGCACTACCGAGATGGCGCTCGATAGTGACGCACTCACCTCCAAAGGGGAGCACACACACCGACAAGGTCCCGTGGGTAGTGACATACCTCTAACGTGTACACACACTCTCCCTCTCGCTCATAGGAGTTGGGAGAGAAGGTTGATGAAGGGGAGCAACTCATGAGTGAAAGGGGTAGAGGATTGGAGAGCATCTCACGAGGGAGAAGCAAATGAGCTACGATTTTTTCTGCCGATAGAAAATACAGTCTTTACTCTTTATACCAAACGAGATGAACACAAGCGACTGTGGACTGTCCAATTCAAATGTCAGGGCGCGGGGAAGATGGATCGGTTTCGAGCCACACGGGAAAATGGATCAGTTTTACGGCCCAGACCTAGGTTATAGCTTAGCACACGCAGGGAGGAGGGGGACTGCGGGTCAGACACCTAGAGCAGGTTGTCTAGGCTTAATATGGCTTAAGAATATTACTCTAGAGTGTATTTATTCTTTTATTTATTCAATGCACTTTTCCTAAGAAAAAAATTATGCATTTTTTGTGAACGTTTAGAGCACTTTTTAGGCTTAGTGACTTTTGAGAAAAGTTAAGTCAGTGCTTACTGGATTTTTAATTCTAAGTTTATAAGTCTTATCTTTTTTTGCTGTGTATATATTTTTGTTCTTCGTTAAACTGAAACCATCATGGAACTTTTAATTGAAGAATATTATAGATGTTAATGCTAAATTATTTAAAGTTTTATTCTGTTCTAAGGATTTTTTGAGTCGGAGTAGTTTCCACTATTATACATGTTCAATTTAAACTAATGTTGAATTATATATATATATATATATATATATATATATATATATATATATATATATATATATATATATATATATATATATATATATATATATATATATATATATGTGTGTGTGTGTGTGTGTGTGTGTGTGTGTGTGTGTGTGTGTATAGATAGATTTAAACTTTATTTTATTTATGAAGCATCACCATCAAAGATATGTAATATCATGAATGTTATCTCTGGACTAGAGCCCCTTAATAGTTTCATGTTTCCCTCTTAGGCTTGGTTTGGGTACTCTAGGAATGAGACAGATTGAAGTGGATTGAGATGTATTGGGAGAGTTTTTGATTTATTGGGGATTTAAACACTCTTCAATCCCTCCAAACCACTTCAATCCAAGAGTACCCAAACTAGGCCTTAGAGGGAGAAGACATTCATGTTACTAGCTTTGGGAGATAAACACTATGTCTATGTTGCTAACAATCCTAAGCATGTTGGTCTGCATTGATAGCAAAAGAAACATACAATACGAATAATATTGTTGCCTTGATGATAACATATAACGTCAAACACGTAAAATAGGAGAGACCAAATAAAAAATATATAATGGCAATCAGGAGCTCTCGCAGAGTTCATCAGGGAAGCAATCCTAGCTAGAATATCAAATTACCATTGAGTATCTTAATTGATTAGTTTTAGTGACAATTTACTGGTTTTCCAAATTCATATGGTAGCACCGTCATTAAGAAAAAAATAATTACTGAAAAGTATGACAGCATATTTACTTCCTAACTCTGATCATGTGAATAAGATAAAGGAAACATCTACTGAATTTATGTGATGTAGGTATAGTGTAAGCGAAATGAGAATCACGTTGTTGAAACAGTGGCATTGTCTTTCAGGCCACATTTTAGAGGGGGGGGATTATATTGAACAATTAATTAAAGAATAAATTCTAACCAATGCATAGATTGCATTAAGAGCATGCCACCGAACCAATCGCGCCCTAAGAGCTTCTGAGATCAAGCAGGATTTGGTGAAATATTATTAAAGCCTTGTTCGTTTCCGTCGGATTGCACCCGGAATTGTACCAGCTAATCAAATTTTATATAAATTAGAGAAGCAATCCGGTCCGGAATCGTTCCGACCCACCAATCCAGCAGAAACGAACAAGGCCTAACGGATTCTGAGATCAGCTCTAATATCTCCAGCAGCTTATTCATCTACATCTCTTGTACATATATAAACATTGCAGCCCATGTTGCAAAACAGTGCAGTCAACATTGCACGATCTCATGGCCATAGCCTAACAATCTACGGTTTAGACGTCCGTTATGTAAGTTTGGGACCATGATCTCGCGCCACAGGTAGCCGACATGATGTCTTTGGTTCCTAATGGAGGAGGGAGGGAGGGTTGGAGTGGGCACCGTTTCTACCGACGCTAGTACGGAACACGAGTGAGCTGGAAGCACAAGCACAGCAGCATGATGAATTGAAGCGGCGGCATGCATGCATGATTTGCTCTTCATTCCGATCGCGAGCCGATCGATCTGAAGCCTGCAGCTCTCGGCCGGGCCGGGTACTTGTTGTGTTGCTTTCGCGCCAATCCTGTCTCCGATCATGGTGCTCGATTCACGCACCCACACCACACACACGGCCAGCTCCGATCCACTTAGGTTCTAACTCTACCCATAACCCATCTCATGGTCAGTCACCTCTGTTTTTTTGCTAGTGTCCGGAATACCCAGCCAGAAGCTAGCGTCGCAGTTCGCACAGCACACGCATTGCATTGCATTGCATTGCGCTATGCAGCTAGCCCTGACCGGCCGGCCGAGCCCGTGAACCCGTGCGCTAACTGTTGCTTTCAGGTCGTCGTCTCCACCGCGCCCAACACACACGTTCGTCGTACTACGCCAGCGGGAAGCGAAGCTCGATGCGTTTGACTTGCTTAGCTTCTGGCCGGCCCGGCGCGGAGCATGTGTCCAAGTCGACGACCGTCCCGGGGCCGTACGGGACTCAGGCCTTGGGCCATTTCCGCTCAGCTTCGCGTCGCCGTCGCCGTCGCGTCGTGTTCTCTCCTCTCGTCCCTGCAACATGCTGCGTGCGGGCGGGCGCTGTTGTTTTCAGGAATGAAGAAGCGGGCGGCGCACGTCGCACACAGTCCGGCGAGCGGCGGCGGCGACACAGGTCTTGCTCACATCAGCGTCGGCCATGTGCGTCAGCTAGATAATACAGTAGTAGTATGTATATTCAAGGTCATCATCATTATAGCTTGTTGCGATTCAATGGACGCGTTGTCGCTCGGATTAGCATTCAGTGTCAGCCTAACAATTGACACTGCACGCGCCTAACGTTAGGCTACCATTTTGTTTGTTATTTGACGCGCTACTATGCTGTGCGTGGCGCCGGTCCAGCGGCTGGACGGTCTTCCCCTCCCAGCTCCGTGCTCCGCAGTCCGCACTCCAGTCCAGTCCGTCACCAAGAATGGATTGCATGACGTGTCGCGTACAGGTTCTAGAGAGACTTGTCCTGCTAGTCCTCTGTGTTGACGCCAGCGTGATGCTAGTCAAACGCAACTCTTGAGAATTCCACTCTGGACGAAATTAAAGAAATTAAGGTAGGTTTGGTTGGCGTTGGAAACTCGAGGAAAGGTGACAGGGACCGGAGCTAGCTACTGAGACCCTCCCTAGGTCTCGCTCCTCCGTCCGGCACGCCGCCTGCATGCCATTGGCACGTACGCTCTGCCGCTAACGACACGCACTGGGCAGGGCATCCCCCGTTGCTTTTTCCTCGGTGCATGCATTACACACGTGCGGGAGAGACTTCGGTTCACACCCTGCCTGCACCACCGCCACCGGGTTCAATTCACTCACACGCTCGAACTAGGAGAGCATGTGCCTTGGATTCTGGCCAAGCAGGCATACGAGAGAGACGCTGGACTGCAGTTTTCTGTTGCTTCAGGGCTTTCCATGTATGAATACTGAATACACACGACTGCACACTTGAACAAACTACGGTCAACTTAGCGGGACAAGTTTTGTGATGAATGCTTGTTGGGGCGAAGGCAAAGACGCCACCCTTCGCTCGTCGTCTCTCGCTGCAGTCGCTGGTTTGACGAAGACAAAACGGGCAGGGACACCCTTCGCTTCATTCAGCACCAGACGAAGGCCTGCGGTGACGTCTCCCCGTAGCACGACCTCGTCCTGCTCTGAGGCCCACGTGTGATCTGGCCCATTGTAACGGGCCCCGCGTGGCCGCCTTTGTGTTACGGGTCTAGTTTGTAAAGGCATTCTTGTAATTACGGCTTGTAACCCCGCTTTATGGGAATATTCTGGGGATAAACTAGGTGTCTGAGGGCACATGCGTCCTTAACACAAGGCGCTGGGCACTCAGATACCTATAAATACCCCCGCACAGTGCCCGTGAGAGGCTAGATCAACAGAGCTATTGCCCCCGTGCGCGTAACCCTGTTGTCACCATCGTTCACCCTTGTTGGCTTCCTTGCCGCTGAGAGCAAGTGCCAACATTTGGCGCCCACCGTTCGTGCTACGACAAGACCACCCGCGATGGCACCCAAGAGAGCTAACCCGAAGGCTGACGAGGCTGCGAAGGCAGCACTGCTGGCCGCAAGAAAGGGCAAGGCCCTCGCCCTCACCCAATCCACCCACCAAGAGCCCACCGAAGACAACATTCCCCGCACCTGCGAAGACGACACCTTCCGCACCTGCGGGCCCGAAGGACAATCGCAGCCGCCCCCAGGCTTCGCCCCAGTGCAGGGCGCGGATCTCACCGAGGACGGCGAGGTCCTCGGCGTCTCAACAGAAGAACAGTTACAGCTGCGCGCCCTGCGCCTCAAGAACCGCAATCTCCAGAGGCAGAAAGAGATACTGGAAGCCAAGCGCCAACGTGTGTCCGCACTAGCCAAGGTGCGGCAGATGATACGCGACGAGGAGCAGAAGGCCCAAGACCTCGAGCGCGAGATCGCGCTGATGCAGCGCGAAGGCCACCTCGGTCTACAGCAAGAGCCACCCCTCCAGCAGCGCGCGCAACCGGAGGACACGCGCGAAGGCCACCTCGGCCTGCAGCATGGCCCACCCCTGCAACACCGGGCGCAGCAGGAGAACCCGCGTTTCCCCCAACATGACTACGCCTTCCAGCACGGCGCGCCATTCCAAGGGGTCAACTACCTCGATGAGCGAAGTCCCCTGGCTCCACACCTGCAAGTGACGCCTTGGCCAGCTAACTTCCGAGCAGGGGCATATCCCAAGTACAACGGCAGCACCGATCCGGCGCAATACATAATGAGTTATCAAGTCGCCGTTGCATCCGCCGGAGGGGACGACGCCACAATGGCGAAGTCTTTCATCATCGCCCTAGAGGGCCCAGCACTCACCTGGTTCACCAGATTGCCTCCGCTGTCCATTGATTCGTGGAGAAGTCTCAGGGACAAGTTCCTCCTCAACTTCCAAGGGTACCGCCCAGACACCGACGCTTTGGCCGAGCTCTCGCTTTGCAAACAGCTGGAAAAGGAGACTCTGCGGGAGTATTACCGCAAATTCTTAACGCTCAAGTCACAGCTGCCCTCCGTCGATGATCAGATCGCTATCCACTACGCCATCAGTGGCCTTCGGGCCGGCGTCCTCTACAGCCACTGTATCAGAGATCCACCCAAGAACCTTCAGGAGCTATATCAGCTCTTTGAAAAATATGCCAAATCCGAAGAGCTCCACCAACGCAAAGTTGAGTCACAGCGGAAGCCCAAAGATGCCCCGCAGTCCAGCCGCACATGGACGAGGACTCCGCAACCAGACTCCGGCCGAGATGGCCGCAGTCAACAGCAAGTGCACAACATCGCAAACCAGCAGCCTGCTGCTGACCCCCCTCGTCGCCAGGAATATCCCCCAAGGCCGCGGAAACGGAACTCGTGGCAGGGGTCGAGGGCGCGCGCAGCCGCCGCGCCGGTTCTACTGCCTTTTCCACGGCGAAGACTGCGCCCACCAAACCAAAGACTGCCCCGAAACGAAGGCCACCAGAGACAGAATGGCGCGGGCGCAGCCAGCCGACAATCCCAGAATTGTCGCGCATAATTATCAGCCACCCCCCCCACCATATATCCACGCTCCCGCTCCGCATCCACCGCACCACGCTTACCAACACCATCAGGAAGTACAAATCGTACCTCCTCCACCCCCACCACCACACCAGCAACACCAAAACATCCCCCATGCCCCAAAGCAGGAAGACTTCGCCGATCAACCATATCGCGGAGTCATTCACATGATAACAGGGGGGTCCAGCACTGACTTCGACACCAAGCGGCAGAAGCGGGACCACTACCGCAACATCAACCATGTCGCGGTCACCGGCCCAGTCGTGCAGACGAAGTGGTCCCACATACCGCTAACCTTCGACGCACGAGACGTCGACCTGCGCAGCGCCCCCCACATCGACGCTATGGTCATCAATTGCAGCGTGGCAGGCTGGGACTTACACAAAGTCCTAGTCGACAACGGCAGTCAGGCGGACATCATCTTCCTCCACGCCTTCGACCGCATGGGTATAAGCCACAGCCTGCTCAAGCCTTCGGACAATCCGTTGTATGGCTTCGGCGGCAAAGGCACCTTTCCCGATGGCAAAATAGAGCTCCCCCTCTCCTTCGGTGTAGCACCCAATGCCCGAAGTGAGCAAGTAACCTTCGACATTGTCGACATGGTATATCCGTACAACGCCATCATGGGCCGGGGCTCCATCAATAAGTTCGAAGTTGCCATCCACGGACTGTACCTATGTATGAAGATACCAGGTCCGCTAGGCGCTATCACGATCTACGGCAACCAGCAGACGGCGCGCAACATAGAGCGGGACTTCGTGCCTGGTCAGAGGAACGTACACTGCCTCACGACCCAGCGCGAGGTCCCCGCGCCCGCCAGCCCAACCGACAAGCAGCACGAGAAGGCACAGTTGCAGAGCCAAGACGGAACCAAGACTGTTCCCCTTGATCAGGCCACGCCCAAGCAGACAGTCACTATCAGCGAAGACCTCACGTCACATGAAGAAGAGAAGCTTCTCTGCTGCCTGGCCAAGAACAAAGATGTCTTCGCCTGGTCCGCCCTAGACCTGGTCGGAGTCAGCCGATCCATAATTGAGCACAGCTTGGGAATTGACCCTTCGGTGCGACCAAAAAAGCAAAGGCTCCGCAAAATGTCCGACGAAAAGACAGAGGCCGCCAAGGCGGAAGTGCACCGCCTCCTAGAAGCTAAATTCATCGAGCCAGTGGCTTACCCCACGTGGCTCTCCAATGTCGTAATGGTGCAGAAAAAAGCGGGAAATGACGAATGTGCATAGACTTCACCAGTCTCAATAAGGCCTGCCCGAAGGACAATTTCCCGTTGCCGCGGATCGACAAAATAGTCGATAGCGCAGCCGGATGCGAGGTCATGTCACTCCTCGACTGCTTCTCCGGCTATCACCAGATATACATGAAGGAGGAAGACAAGGCTAGCACCAGCTTTATAACACCCTTCGGCACTTATTGCTTCATCAGGATGCCGGAGGGACTCAAGAATGCGGGGTCCACTTTCTCCAGACTCACCAGAACAGTACTCGAAGGGCAGGTCGGTAGAAACATATTTACATATGTGGACGACATCGTCGTCGCCAGCAAGAATAAGGAGGACCACCTCGCCGACCTCGCCGAGACATTCGCGAACATGCGAGATGCACGACTCCGCCTGAACCCGGAAAAGTGCGTCTTCGGTGTTCGCCAGGGCAAGATATTGGGTTACTTGGTGTCACACCGCGGCATCGAGGCCAACCCAACCAAGATCCAGGCCATCGTCGACATGTCGCCTCCGCAGTCCGTCAGGGACGTCCAGCGTCTGACAGGCAGACTGGCCGCTCTCAACAGATTCATCTCCAGGTCCGCCGAGCGAAGTCTCCCCTTCCTCAAAATACTCCGCGGCGCGAAAGACTTCGCCTGGGGACCGGAGCAAGCAGCGGCCTTCGCCTCACTCAAGCAGTACCTGTCGGAGCTGGCCATCCTCACCAGCCCCGACTCCTCGCTCCCCCTATTGCTCTATGTCGCGGCTTCGCCGCACGCGGTCAGCGCGGCACTAGTGCAGGAGCAATCAGTCGAAGGCGCAGTCAGACAGTGCCCTGTTTACTATGTCTCCGAAGTCCTGACACCGTCCAAATGCAACATGACAGAGCTGGAGAAGATCGCCTACGCAGTTGTCATGTCCTCGCGCAAACTGCGCCATTACTTTGAAGCATTCAAGGTCCGAGTCACCTCTGACAGGGGGCTCGGCGAACTATTCAGAAACCCGGAGGCATCGGTGAGGATTGCCAAGTGGGCAGCCGAACTCTCCGGCTACCACATCAGCTTCGAGCCCAGGACAGCCATCAAGTCGCAAGTCCTGGCAGACTTCGTCGTCGACTGGACTGGGCCAGTAGCACAGCCGGACCCGTCCACAGAAAGGGTCTGGACCATCCATTGCGACGGCGCATGGTGCCATGCGGGGGCAGGCGTCGCTGCAATTGTCACCTCACCAACCGGAGTCAAACACAGATATGCAGCACGCCTCAGCTTCGCTCTAGAGTCCGACAGATGCACAAACAACATCGCAGAGTATGAAGCGGTTATCCTCGGCCTCCGCAAGCTAAGGGCCCTCGGAGTCACCACATGTGTCATCAAGACAGACTCCAAGGTAGTTGCCGGCCAGATCGAGAAAGATTATGCAGCAAAGGACCCCGCGCTCATGCAATACCTCGCGGCTATCCGAAGTCTCGAGAGACAGTTCAAGGGATTCACCCTGCAGCATGTGGATAGGGCCAAGAACGAGGAGGCCGACGCATTGGCCAAAGCTGCCGCCAGGGGCGAGCCCTTGCCCTCCGACGTGTTCTTCCACACCATCGGCACGCCCGCCGTCCGGAGCCCCGAAGGGCTCCAAATAACTAATGATAGCGAGGGTCACCGTATAGTCAACCTAATCATGACCGAAGACTAGCGGGCACCAATAACCCTGTTCCTACAGGGGTACTATCATCCAACTGACGTCAGTGAGGCAAAGCGCCTCAGACATCGAAGCAGGGACTTCGCACTGATTGAGGGCCAATTATACAAGAAAGGGGTCAGTCAGCCAATGCTGAAATGCGTCACCGAAACCGAAGGCATGCAGATCCTACGCGAAGTCCACAGTGGCACGTGCAACTCGCACGCAGGGCCAAGGACCCTGGCTGCCAAGGTGATCCGACAAGGGTTTTACTGGCCCGCAATGATCTGCGCCGCAAATCGGATCACGAGGTCCTGCGAAGCCTGCCAGAAGTTCTCTCCTCGGTCAGGCAGCCCCTCGCAATATACAAAGCTGATTGCCCATACATGGCCTCTCCAGCGCTGGGGCCTGGACATCGTCGGGCCCCTGCCCACCGCTCAGGGGAACCTTAAGTTCGCCTTCGTAGCCGTCGAATACTTCACCAAATGGATTGAAGCGAGGGCTGTTTCCACAATCACATCAAAGACTGCCCAAAAATTCTTCTGGCAGAACATCGTTTGCCGCTTCGGAGTACCGTCCGAGCTAACAGTTGACAACGGAAAGCAGTTCGACAGCCAAGATTTCAAGGATTTTTGTTTCTCCATCGGCACCAAGCTTGCCTTCGCTTCAGTCTATCATCCACAGTCCAACGGGGTCGTGGAGCGCGCCAATGGGAAAATATTCACAGCTGTCAAAAAGATGCTCCTCGATGAAAGAAAAGGCAGATGGACCGATTTATTACCGGAGGCAGTCTGGGCGCTAAACACAACTGAGTGCAGGGCGACCGGGTTCACTCCTTTCCGCCTTCTATACGGATCGGAGGCAATGACCCCGCAAGAAATAAAGCATGGGTCCCCGCGTACAGTTCCGTCAGCCGTCCCCGACGTGGATGAGCCAACTTCAAAAGATCTCATCGACGGAGACCGGGTCTTCGCCCTACAGGCCCTAAACAAATATCAAGCCCAAACCAAAGCATGGCGCGACCGCGCAGTCATCCCGAGGGAGTTCAGTGAGGGGGACCTCGTACTCATCCGGACAGCTCGGACGGAGTCCAAGGGCAAGTTGGAGCCCAAGTGGGAGGGCCCCTTCATAGTCAAGTCAAAAGCTTCCCCCAGCGCTTACAGGCTCACAACGCCAAACGGCGAGGACCTGGAGCACTCCTGGAACATCGACAACCTTCGCAAATTTTTTGTTTGACCCATTTAGGGCTGATTTCGCCCTTGTAATTCGCCGCAAACAATCTTGTACCGGCCCGCACTCTTTTCCTCCCGGGGGGTGAGGTTTTTAACGAGGCGGAGCCATGTAATATATGTGAAAAAAATCCCCCGCAAAAACATGTGTCGAAAACAGACCGCGACAACGGTCTTCGGCATTCGACCAATTCGAAGTCACCGCGAGGCTAAGCGCTAGCCACCCTCGCGTGCGACAAGTTCGCGCAGAAGTCGCCTAAGGGTGCAGCCGGACTTAGCACAACAAGTGCGAAAAAATTCCGATGTCTATCGCGAAGACTATCCGCGCAGAAGTCGCCTAAGGGTGCAGCCGGACTTAGCACAACAAGTGCGAAAAAATTCCGATGTCTATCGCGAAGACTATCCGCGCAGAAGTCGCCTAAGGGTGCAGCCGGACTTAGCACAACAAGTGCGAAAAAATTCCGATGTCTATCGCGAAGACTATCCGCGCAGAAGTCGCCTAAGGGTGCAGCTGGACTTAGCACAACAAGTGCGAAAAAATTCCGATGTCTATCGCGAAGACTATCCGCGCAGAAGTCGCCTAAGGGTGCAGCCGGACTTAGCACAACAAGTGCGAAAAAAATAAAAATAAAAAACTCCGATGTCTCTCGCGAAGACTATCCGCGCAGAAGTCGCCTAAGGGTGCAGCCGGACTAAACACATCAAGTGCGAAAAAATTCCGATGTCTCTCGCGAAGACTCCGCGCAGAAGCCGCCTAAGGGCGCAGTCAAACTAAGTACAACAAAAGCAGGAGCGACATCATCAAACCATCCGCGCTAAAGACCGACTATAATCACACCAGCACAGCATAGCCAACCATGCCACACAAAGCACACAACGCCCTCGCAGGCACAGGCACGCGAGGGCACACAACTTCATCTTACAACCTTTTACACATATACAAGCGAGGGCACCGCACTCTACATCGGCTCCACCTTAGGAATAATCCCCATCTCCCTATAATTAAATAACATTATCCTAAGCTCCTCACCCGCAAAAAGACTTCGCAGTTCCCCTTCCCATGTGCTCGTGGCGGCCGACAAAGACAACAGTTCCTGCCGACCACCCCTACTCACGCGAAGCCGAGCCCCTTCCTCCGCACTAACCCTACGCTTTGCAACCGCCCTTCGTCGTCGGCGCCCGGTGCTAGGACCCAGCACGTCTGGCGCGTCCGCGGCGTGTGGCGAAGCCTCCGCCGCAGCCACGTCCAAGGCCGCAAAATAATCCAAGTCCTCCTCCGACGACTCCTCAGTCCACTCAACCGAGCTCCCAGAATCAGTAAAATCAAAAAACTCAGATACAGACCCACCATATTCATTTCCATCTTCCGCGGTCGAAGCCGCCAAAAACCCAGTAGTAGCGGTTGCGTGCGCAGGCCCAAAATCTTGAACCTGCGCAGCAACCAAAATTCAGTACAACATCCAAAAAGTCCCCAACCCTAAACACCCACTACGCCACCTGCGAAGGCCCTGCCGCTGCGGGAGCCTCCGCTGTCTCCTCCGCCGCCGTTTCCGCCACCACCGCCGCGGAATCTTCAGCGCTCGGCGCAGCAGCTGCGGGGGCGTCAGGCGCGCCTTCGGCCACCTTTGGGGGCAGGTCTTCGCCGGCCACAGCAGAGGTGGGCACGCTCGGCGCGTCTTCCGCAGGCCCCGGGGTTGTCTCCAGGGCGACTCCAGTCGCGGCCTCCGCAGGGGTCGGCTCCGGGTCAGGCAGCGCGCTGTTCAGTGCCCCGAAGTCGTCCACCCGCTCGCCACGCTCCGCCTAAGACAACACACACAAAAATTCAGCGAACACACGCACAGCCCGCATACAGCAAACAACAAACAAACGACGTTACCTGAGCCCTCGCAGCCTCGGCCCGCTCCCTGACCACCTCACGACCGTACAGACCCCACATCCGGTCGTAGAGGGCCCCGGCGGATTCCTTCACTACGGGGTCTTCGACCTTATAGATATCTCGATCAAAATCTTCATCCGCCTGGTCGAAGGCCTCGAAGTGCCGGCACCCTTCGCGGGAGAGCGCGTTCATCGCCCCCTCGCAGGTGACCAGGGAGGCGTACGACATCAACCCCCCCACGACGGCTGGAAGTTCCAGCAGCTCCTCCTGCGCCCACTGCAGACAGCGAAGGCCGGGCTCTCGGTCCGGCACTTCGAAGTCACCGGTCCGCGCACCCAGCTCACGATATGTATCCATAAGCTACGTGCGCGTCCGTTCGGCCTCCGCATGCATTGCGGCCTCGGCCTCCTTAGCGCGGCTCTCCAGGGCGGTGAGCCGCTCTTGCAGATGTTCGGCGAGCTCCTTGGCAAGATTGCCCTCCACCCGCGCCAGCTTGGCCTCCGCCTGCGCAGCCTGCCCCTTGGCGATAGCCTCGTTAGCTTCCCTCCTCTCCGCCGCCAGTTGGCGCCGGAGGTCAGCCTCTCCTTCTCCAGGGCGGCCACCCTGTCCGTCAGCTTACGGCACTTGCTGTCGGAGGTCGACTTCTCACGAACAGCGTCAGCATGTTGTGTCCGAAGTCTCTCGACTTCGGCAGACACAGCCGCCGTGAGGGCCCCCGACGCAGTACGGCTGGCGAAGTCAGCCACCTGCAGAGCCGCGACACAGCACGTAAGGCCGTTGCCCCAAAAGAGGTGGGGAAGAGAGTATGGCTCAACGGACCTGACTCAGCGCCTCCGTCGCCTGACTCAGTGCCTCCGTCACTCTCTTCAGCCGGCGGGTCGCCGCGCCCGCCTCGTCCCTGACCACGGCGAGGGCCGACACCTCGCCTCCGGCGTCAAGGGCCTCGCCCCTCGCCTTCGGCACTATGGCCGCCGTCGCGATCTCCGCGCCAGGCGCAACCATAGCAAGCTGGCCCTCGTCCGACCCTGCAACGCATCTTCGAATTAAAATATATATATATATATATATATATATATATACATAAATACCAATAATAGGCCAGCGACTTACCACCAAGATAGTCGTCCACAGTAATGTCGGTGCCGAAGTCGACAACACGTTTGCCCGCCAGCGGCAGCGCTCGGGCCGCCTTCGAAGCCTCCGCCATTCCGCTGGCCGGGGGCACCACCTTCGCCGACTTGGAGCCTCCGGCGCCCGCCGTTGCCTCCGGCGCCTTGCTAGGTGCAGAGGCGCCCGCCTTCGCCGCCAGCGGCGGCTTACCTCCGCCGGAGGCCACGGCCTTCGCAGTTCCCCGCGGCCTTTTCGGCCGAGCCTCGTGAATCCTGACAGTCGCCTGGCGTTTTTGCGCCGCCCCTTGGCGATCCTTGTCCATCACTGTCCACACAACAGCACCGATATTTCGCCCGTAAGGAAAAACTCTCCACCGATGAACCATACGAGATGTAAAACAGTCCTCCTCAGCCGCGCAGGGGATAGGAACATTTTTCGGCCAGCAACCCCCGGTAACCCTCAGCATCCGAGCCGAAGACTCCCGGAGCTCGGGCGAAGACATCCTTTCCCCCGGGGCCGCACACGTCCTCATTAACTCTCTAGCAAAACTATCAGACACCCCAAGTCCCCCCATCGCAGTACCTAATTTTCTCTTTTTTGAGGAGGGGGCGGCCGCCAGCGCAGGGTCGCCTCCAGTCTCCACCGCCGGTTTCTTCCCACGGCGGTCCGCTTCGTCTTGACCAGGATAGCCGTCGTACGACAATTGATTTAATTCGAAGACCCTGTTCAAGCGCTCATTTGACCCGCGGATATCAAAGCTGCGCTGGCCTTCAGTCCTCGGCACGTAACGTCCCACGAGCCGCACCGCCAAGTCCTCCGCATCACGCACAAAGGCGGCCGGGTCACGATTCCGCAAGTTCAGTGCGAAGGCAGGACTTCGCACCACCCTTCCACCGTGAAAAGGCATATGGCGAGGGCACACTTCGCCCAACGCCCAGCCGTGCGCCAAGGGCCAGACCCCGTATGCCACGAACTCTTCAACTAAATCACGCCCACTGCTCTGACCGGCGGCGCATCGGAGGGCCCCTTCGTCTGCATCCTCTTCTGCCACTTCAAAAGGCGGATACGCAGAATAATAATGAGAGCACATCTCAGACACGGGGAGTCCCTGATGGCCTTCGACAGTACCCTCAGCAACGTAAAACCAAAATTCATTCCAACTGCCCCACTTGTTACGGGCGCACGGAACCAACTCCACTACTGGCATTGTGGTCTTGCCGGTCTTCGGCGTGAATGTGCATGACCCGAACTGGGCAACTCCGTCCCCAACCATCCTCTTCTGCCAATGCAGACAATAATTCTTCGCAAAAACTTCAACAGACGGCTGCCCGCCGTACGAAGTCGTCGCCCAGACATACTTCGCCAGCGCCACCATGGCATTCGGTGTCAGCTGATGTATTTGAACATTGAATCTACGCAGGACTTCGCCAACAAACCGGTGCGCAGGCAAGCGGAGACCGGCGGTGAAGAACGCCTCGAAAACGACCAACTCACCCTCCGGCTCGGGGACTTCCTCCGTCCTCGGAGCACGAGCAACTCCGCCGCCAAAGTAGCCCAACCGCTGCATATCTTCAACGCGGGCTGACGTCATCCGTGACACACCAAAATCAACAGAGTCGCCGGCGCGCAACTCCTCCACCACCAAGCTACTCAACGTCTCCTCAGACGAGGCGGCCGCCGGCGGCGTGGTGTCGGCGGAAGAAGAAGAGGACGGCATTGCTACGTACCGTCGGCGGCGGCGGGCGGTCTACTTCACTCGAGCCAGATCTCCGACGATCAAGAGCACGGCGGGCAGACGAACAGCAAGTCGGCGGGCGGCTAGGGTTTTCGCGGTGCGCGGAAGGCAAAGTTCAAAAAGCGCCGACCCCTGCCCCCTTTTATAGGCAGGGCGCGGCTCTTCGGGAAACCCGCAATCCGACAAGGCGCGGCGCTTCGGGAAACCCGCAATCCAACAGTACGCCGTCCATCAACGGTCATGTCGAAAACCCCCGCGGAACCACTTCGAGCGAGGGCAGCGTCTCCGCCATCTAGCGACGTCTTCGGCACCAGGTGACTTTGTCGAACTGGTCCCTCGGAGGGCAAATGTTGGGGCGAAGGCAAAGACGCCACCCTTCGCTCGTCGTCTCTCGCTGCAGTCGCTGGTTTGACGAAGACAAAACGGACAGGGACACCCTTCGCTTCATTCAGCACCAGACGAAGGCCTGCGGTGACGTCTCCCCGTAGCACGGCCTCGTCCTGCTCTGAGGCCCACGTGTGATCTGGCCCATTGTAACGGGCCCCGCGTGGCCGCCTTTGTGTTACGGGCCTAGTTTGTAAAGGCATTCTTGTAATTACGGCTTGTAACCCCGCTTTATGGGAATATTCTGGGGATAAACTAGGTGTCTGAGGGCACATGCGTCCTTAACACAAGGCGCTGGGCACTCAGATACCTATAAATACCCCCGCACAGTGCCCGTGAGAGGCTAGATCAACAGAGCTATTGCCCCCGTGCGCGTAACCCTGTTGTCACCACCGTTCACCCTTGTTGGCTTCCTTGCTGCTGAGAGCAAGTGCCAACAATGCTCATATCATATGGTTCCAGCAACTAAAAAAGATCATCCAGTGATGGGTACTACATTTATTGTGAACTCAAGTGGCTCTCTCAGGACCCAAAAATATCAGAACAGTGTTGTGGTAATGAGGTCGTTTGTTTTCGCGTCTGATTACGGCGTCATTCATTTATTTTCGCGGTGGTTACTCAAGCGAAGAAGCGGCGTCATCTGGAACCCCAGGAGATTCAGATCCAGCAGCTACGCCTGCCTGCAGCAATGAGTCCGCTTGGTTGGCGCCATCGGCGGACTCCGTAACCTGGTTGGTGCCGTCGTCGTGCTGAACTTCTGACCTCAGCACGTCGGATTCCCTTGGCAGCGATTTCAAATCACAGGCCAAACTCCCTTGACCTTGCTTTTCCCATGGCTGTTTCATCATGAAACCAAATGTGAGCCAACTGCTGTCAAAAAAAATGTCAAACTGGTACCAAGAGATAATCTGGATCAAGCAACGCATATGCTACTTCCCCAGCAATCATGATTCACTGACTACGCAAGGAACAGATCTATGCTAAGAAAGGTGTGCGTGTGTGTGTGTGGTTAGGCAAATAGGCAGTCAACTTTCAAGCACAAACCTTTGGTTTCGGTGCCATACGAGGTTCTGAGATTGGTTGATCAGGATTTGGAGGGTCATCGTTAATATCCTATGTCACAATAGAAACAAAAGGGTTATACGACAACAAAACTAGATAGTTCATATGTAGCAGCACTCTAAGAAGATAACTAGGAATCCAGACATGCCTGTATATCGTCTGGCCGCTCACCCCTTTGTATCATTTCCATGATCTGCCAAGTCAAATCACATTTCAGAAGCCAAGTTTGGCTCGATATGAACTTGAAATCATTTTTTTAGAGTCAGATAAACTTGAAACCATATATCGTTTACATGCAAAAACTTAGTGTATTTGGAAAGTAAGCCCACATATACCAAAATTCCAGATTTTGTAATGTTTGGTGTACTCCTGGTAGCTTAACAAGGGGGACAATGCATGATAAGATGAAGTGGATAGCAGAATTCTCATGATGCAACAGCTGACTGAAACCAGCATGCTTGAATACCCATCAACTGAACTTCTCACCCACCATTCCATGTCTTAGTGAAGAAGAAAGCAACCCCACATTGATGCATGTTCAAAGAGCATTGATATTGCAACTGGCTAGATCTAATAATGATACTTCATTTTTTAATCTAATATCTAAGTCCAGTTTCAGGTAAGTTAACCTTGGAGAACCAATTTCCTCTATTGATATATTTTCATGGCAGAAGTCCTCCCAGCAATTTTCAGGGGAAAAAACTCTGAGAGCCAACATGATGCTAAAAAAACTCATGTACCATGCAGCAATGGCTGGTTAGGACCGATTCTACTTTCTGAAGTTAATTTAATTATATTGAGATGAAGCTACCTAAGAAATGAACACTTCACAAAAAATTCAAATATACATATGCAGAAATCTGCCACAGCAGCATAAGGATTAAACTTGCAACCATTTACTCCTGTTTTAGATAGGTAGCTGACCTCCATATATGATTTTGGATGACGAGGTACCACAGGGGCCACAGGTCCAGCTTCAGGTTCCACCCTCTCTATAAATGAAAGTACTCCCTCCTTTTTCAAATTGTAAGTCATTTTGGCTTTTCTAGATATATTGTTTTTACTATGTGTCTAGGCTTAGAGTTAGGTGCACAGCAAAATCTACATACCTAAAAAGCCAAAATGACTTACAATTTGGGATGGAGGGAGTAGAAACGTTAGCAAAAAAAAGGTAATCAGGGAATAGTCAATATTTACCATAGATGAGAAGCATTGGCAAACCTAAACCATTCATACACTTTCTATCGACTTTAATTTCCTGCTGCATTGAAGAAAATGGCAGTAGCTTAAAATTTGCAGCATAGATACCAGTCATGCCTGGCCAATACTATTATTTGTAGTTTGTGCTGACCTCAGTAATCCTGCATGAATGATCAAACACCCCTGACAAAATGCAGGCAATAATAAGGCAATGAAGTTACTAAGTTAGATTTGTCATGATGAAGCCATTTAGGTCTGAAACTCTGAATGGGTAATTTCATATGGAATCACCATCATTTACAGCGGAAAACACACATAAACAATGAAACATCATTATATGATCCACGAACATATAGAACTAAAATATCATATAAAAAGCTAACTTAGTAAATGGACTCTGCCATACCTTGAGATGTGCACATATTTGAGCTCGCAGAATTCGATGACGGGCTCTTTAATTTTCCCACAAAAAAAGAATTGCAAAAGTAAAAGAAATCAGAATAATAAGTGATGCGGACTTAATCAGAAATTAAGCAAACAAATCTTACTTGTAGACGTCGAAATGCTTCATCTATTTCATCCATGGTGAGTCCTTTATTTACAAGGAAAGATCGCCTCTGTCCATCTGAAGAGGCTACTACTTTCGGGTGTTTCAGAAAACTAACAGCACTCTGAACCAGATCCTCCCTCAGCAGTTCAGTGGAAACAAGAGCCGCCTTTCCCTTTTTTATGTCCTGCTCCTTTGTGTCTTGCAGACCATGGCTACCTTCAGCGCTTCCTTGTCCTGTATGCAGTCCAGCAAAAAAAGTTTGACTTCCATAAATACTATAACGGCATCACGGATGGTACTATATAAACAGGAACAGAGGAAATATGATCCATGCTTGACACTCCAATCGTGTGTTCGTTAAAGCTATAATATTACTGTTTCCCCTCTTTTAAGCGTATGGGCTCAAAACGGGTATAATTTAATAATACTACTAAAGTTGAAGGAAAATTCACAAAGGCATGATGTAGATTCGCAGACAGTACTCATTCCACCGGATAGGTTAGCCGATCTGAATGACTTAAGCGTCGTACGTATCCTAAATGAAGCGAGAGACGAGGGAAACCCAAGGTTTAGTAACTAGGGTACAGTACAGTACAGGCCTTCAAAATTGAAAGTGAACACATCTCCGGGATGTGGTGTAGTACGTATCAGGAAACGGTATGAACGGACGAGGTTGGATCAGGTGAATTTGGACAGTAGGAACCCCTAACCCTTCGAACAGGCAAGGCGATGAAACCCTAACGGTTAGCAGCACAAGCAATTAGCATATAAAAGCCAAAGAGAACAGGACTACAGGAGCATCCCTTGCCAAATTGAACCTGGTTCCTGCTGCCTCGCTTCTTCGTCCACCAATCCATCCGAAGATGTCGATAGTTCCGCCATCGCTGCCGTCTGGGGACTTCCAACAGTCCTGTCCCGGCGGTAAGCGGCGCTTGTGTGGGGATAAGGACGCCGGGGGACGGAAGGAGGAAGACGAACGTGTGCTCAATTAGCGGCCAGGGCCTAGAGACGAGACACCTAGACAAATGGGCCGTTTCGGCCTTTATTTCTCTTGCTGGGCTATTTTGTACGGGCTTCAGATTGTATGGGCTATTTCCAGACGTACGATCTTACCGCTAAGCTTGAAGGAGCAGGCATTTTCGATTCTGCCACATCTATGTGAATCACACAAAGGTTCAGTTCTGCATCAGTTCTGCTTCTCATAATTAACTAAAAATAAGGGGAAAAACAAGAGCTGTTTTCCATCATTATTGATCTTAGTGAATTACATCAAGATGATAAAAGACACTAAAATGACTTCCGGCCTCTATACAACTAGGTTGTACACCACCAAGAGGGGGGGAGGAAAAAAACGTGACAAAATTATCATATCGCAGTGAACTACACCACACAACTCAGTCTTCACGCTATCCAGACAACACTTGGGTCCCCTCTCCAACAACAATGTCTCCAAAGAGAAACACGATATGTGCACGCACCGTCGTTGCGATGATCGAATCAGTCAAGACCAAACTAAAGCCTTTCACCAAAAAGAGTGGCTCCTCAAAATTTAATTGGCGACTTCAACAAGACCATTGCTAGGTACAACAACCTAAGATCAGATCTAGGGATTTCTCCCCGAAATTGAAGGCCTGTAAAACCACCATATCAAGAAAACCAAATGTCGCCACCACAATCGACCCGAGCTAGCTAATGTAGCCATACCACTTAATCTTAGCCCATACGAGCGACCACAAACTCTACGAGAGAGAATCAATCCTTAGAAAGGTCATTCTATGATGGTTGTTTCACGAACCAGCCAAAAAGCACTCACTAATCGAGTTTGTCAAATGCCTCTAAAGATAGGACACCCTGTCTGAGTAAGCAAAATCGTTGCAAGATGCTAAGATGACATGTATAGAAAAGCAGGTATAATCAACACTAGCTAAATATGAAGATGAATGCGAGGAACATATATTGATCACCTAACCCACTGAAGCAAGTTGCAAGCCTTGCGGTGCTCACCAGTGGACGTGAAAGAATGGACCTTAGTCGCCGCAATCCATGTCAAGGCCACCGATAGCCATGTGCACGCCAAGAGGGACACGATAGTCGGCCGACCTAGCTCACCACGTCGAAGAGCTCGACCAGCACGCCCTGTGCCAACGCTCGAGCCGCCTTCTCTTCCCTGGTGATTTTAGCGAGGCACGCCTCCTTCGCATTCGCCGAGGTCAGGATCACCGTCGATGCCTCCACCTCATCCACGGTCGGACGCAGTGGTAGCTTCCGATGCAGCCGCGAGAGTTCCACAGCGTCCACCGTGACAGGGTTCATCCCCATAGCCATCGCCATCTCCACACCCTGCAAGCTTCACAGTCGCGACACTAGGGGGAGGCCAAGCCGGACCACAGGCCATGAGACGAGGCGTCGTTGTCCTCGTCACAGGCCATGGGTCAAGCCGCCTCCTCCACAGGCCGCGCGATGAAACCCACCGCCATCGTAGGCCACGGGTCAAGTCACTGTCTCCACAACAGGCCGCATGACGAGCCTCCATCGCCGCAACAAGCCGAACATCGAGCCATCGCTTCCATCGCGCAGATTTGTGCGTTCGGACAGGAAGGGCCCTGTCGCTGCCTTCCTTGGGGTCCACATGGAGTTTGGTGGGCCCCTCCCACGACGGCGAGGCGTGATAAGGGGAGGGAGAGAGGTGGTGGTGGCTAGGGTTTCTCTTTTCTAGGGATGCCTGTGAGGTTGGTCGGTTCGTAATGGTCGTTCTTTCATCTAAATTTGAGTATGTATATTTAATTGTGGCATGGATAGTGGAACACATAGTATTCTATATTTTATTCATATACCTAATGCATGTATTTCAAACATTTAACTCCTGCTCCTCCCAAACCATGGTACCTCGAATTGCCTGATCATATCAACCCGGTCCTTATTTTAGACTGCCAATTGATACTAAAACAATAACATATTGTTACAATTATTAATTATTATGTGATATTGTTACTTTTGATAATTTCTAGTGAAACTACACGATTGAGGAGAGGATGGGCAAAGGTCAGAACAAGATATTGCAGCGCTAAGAGTAGCTTTGTCGCAAGAGGTTTTTGTTTGGCATAAGCTTGACCATCCAAATGTTACTAATGTGCTCCTTGGTTAAAGAAAACATTGTTTGTTTCTTCATACTTTTTACTTTATGTTCAGCTGTATTTGAAGAAATGGTGATAAATTTGGATGGGCCTTCAGTGTGGTATCATGCATCACTAGCCATACTTGTTTGCCTAGATTGCAACGAAGGGCATTGCATTGATAGATCTAGGATGTGTTTGTTTCCCTCCTTGATTATATAAGTTGGATTATGGTGAGAGAGTAAGAAGGTAAAATTTCACTTTAGGATTACAAATAAGCTAAAATAAACTAGTATTGGGTAGCTTATGTTAGCTTATTTGTGATCCTAAAGTGATATTTTACCTTCCTACCCTTCTACCATAATCTAGTTTATATAATTTAGAAGGGAAACAAACAGGGCCTCAGGGCCTCAGTGTGATGTCCCATTGTTGTAACATACTCCATTTGTTTGTTGGAACTTGCTCCCCTGGGCAAGTAGATCCAACGGGGAAGTGGAGAGAGTGCAAGCAAAGTTTAACGTGGGATGACAAAAGCTCTGTTGATCTGACCCCTCAAGGGCACTGTACGGGGGTATTTATAGGCACTCGAGTGGCCACCCGTCCCTTGTTAAAGACGTTTATGTCCTCGAGTACCCGGTCTATTCTTAAAATATTCACACGAGAAGGGGTTACAGTCTGTCATTACAGAAAAGGCTATTACAGACGTGGCCCGTAACATATTTACCCACGCGAAGCCCGTCATAGTGGGTCGAATCCTACTTGGGCCTCCCGACGTGGTGAGGACGTGGGTCCCGTAGACTTCGACAGAGCCTTCGTCTTACAACAGAGAGAACGAAGGGGGACCGCGCCGGTCTTCATCCACGCGACGCTCTCGGCCTGTTCGGGCGTGCTTTGTAGACGTGGACATCGTCGATGAAGGGAGGCGACTGTTGGTGACTTGTTCTCAAATGCTATGAATCAAGAACAAGGCAACATAAAATGTTAAATATTATCGCCCTTCGTCCTTCGAAACATTATTTCCCTTAGTATATAATGATCTTCAGACGAAGGCCATGAAAGACATACCTTCGAATATCGAAGGTAAGGTGATAATAGAAGAAGCATGTAAAAGACAAAAGGTGACATAAACAATCATATATCATTATAAATTCGTCTCCATTATATTATCATGAGAAAATAAAAACAATATTGAATTACATTTAATACCTTCGACTTGATAGACAGCAAAGGTACAAGTGAGATGCAAAAGCCAAATGCCAAGTCCGCGTGAACAGTACAGGGGTACTGTTCATCTATTTATAGGCATGGGACGTAGCCCATGTGAAATTACATTCATGCCCTTTACATTTGCGAATGACTATAAGGTAACTCATCGGGGTCTAAATGGCATTTTCCCCTTTAAGTCGGTTCCCTTTCCTGCTGTCATGCCGAAGCTCTCTTGCGCGTAGCTTTGGCGCTGCATCATTCTTCGTATTGTTCATGCTTCTCCCACTGTGGTTCTGTTTTGAATCCGAAGATACCTGTTTATGTATTACAACTCCGGAAACATTGTTAAATCATGTTTTTGAGGACCTTCGGAAGACGAAGGCCCCCAACAGTAGCCCCTCGCAAGGTTAATTTGTTAGAATAACGAATTCAGTTTGTGATGTGGACGAAGGCCCTGAGCCAAAGGTCCGAAAAAACACCTTCCCTTTGCTAGAATAGCAACAGTCAATGACAGACGGGGCCCTCCAACTTGGAGCGCGCTGGGCGTATAAATAAGAACTCACCCCGAGCACATTTGGTACGTTACTTGCCGCCTGCTTTGCTTTGCTCAATTTCTTAGCTCTTGCTTACCTGCAGTTGTTTAGTTTCTTAGATTTTCTAAGCTTCGGTTCTAAGGACACATTTTCGCCATTTCCGAAGAAGAGATGTCTCAAGACAAAAAAGTTGCTGCTGAGACGAAGCTGAGCGAGGAGGAGAAGCTCATTGAGGAGAAGACCGCTGGATTTATTGAGTCAATTGCAAAAACAAACATAGAGAAGATAACCAGAGAAATATTAGAAGGCTTGTCTGAAGATACTGATGATAGTGACAGTTATGATGTGGAGAGTGGAGGCGAAGACTCGGAAGATCGTCCTTGGCGACCAAGTCACACAGTCTTCGGGAAATCAACTATCAAACAAAGTCATCTTGATAATATGAGAGGAAGGTACTTTCGAGATATTTCTATTGTGAGGGCTGACGTAGACAGAGCCACTCCTGCTCCTGAAGAAGACGAAGTTGTAATCTACCGAAGTTTCTTCAAAGCTGGACTTCGGTTCCCATTAAACAGATTTGTGGTTGAAGTTTTAAAGATATATTAGATTTTCCTTCACCAGATCACTCCCGAAGCTATTATCAGAATGGGGATCTTCGTCTGGGCTATGAGGAGTCAAGGTCTAGAGCCAAGCGCAAGATGTTTTTGCAGTATGCGCGAGCTTTCGTATGAGGCGAAGCCTTGGGGTAAGGAACAATATCATAACAACTTTGGGTGCTACAACTTTGTTGCTCGCTCTGGTGCAAGCTACCCAGTGCCAACATTCCGGAAGAGGTGGCCCGGAGCCTTGATGGAAGAATGGTTTTACGTGAAAAATGATTTGAAAGCAAGAGAAGATATTAAAGGAATCATTATGCGACCCATCTGGTCACGCTTCGGCCTTCAGAAACCGAAGGTAGAGATTGATGAGGCAGCCGAAGCATGCCGAAGGGCCTTCAGTACAGTTTGTTCTTTTATCGGGACAAGAGATTTGGTTCAAGAACATGTAGCCTACAGGATATGGCCACTGATAGACAGCTGGGAAATGCCAAAGGAAACCATCACTAACCCTAGCGAAGGTGGTTTGGTTCGATTGAAATATACTTCCAGGTTTGGAGACCAATTTATCGAACCAGACGATGACTGGCTGAAGTGTGTTGAAAATACTAGTGATGAACTACTTGGAACATACTACAAGTCTGAAGATAATGCACTATCTGCGGCCTTCGGGAGCCGAAAAAAGAAAAGGCTAAATAGAGTTTTTGATGCTATTGGATTTGTGTACCCTGACTATCACTACCCGCCGCGAGGGCAGAAAAGAAAGGGTGCAGCTCCTGGGAAGGCTGCTGCTTCGGCTACCTCAAGCGAGCCCGCACCGAAGAGGAAAAAGTTGAAGGTCCTTACTCACCGACCGCGCTACATTGAACCGGCCATAGTGCCTGAATTCAGCGGTGGGACTTCTTCAGCTACTGAAGCCAAAGGACCTGCTCTTACGCAGAAGATTGAATAGTCGGCTGCAATGCCGAAGACTGACAAAATTGAAGAATAAAAAATCGAAGAGACAAAAACATTAGATGTTTTAAGCCCTTCGGCAGGAGTGGAGGTGCCGAAGACACAAAAAGGTCTAGCAGCGACCCCCAAGAGAAAAAGGATGGCTAGTGTACTAGATGTACTAGAGATAATAAAAGCTTCAAGCTCTACTCCAGGGAAAATTGCTAAGGCTTCGAAGGCGCAAATTAAAACCGAGGCAAAGGTAACTGAAGCCGAAGCTACAATGAGCCAGGCCGATGCCGAAGTTGGGCCTTTAGAGCCTATCAAAGAGAAATCCTCGGAAACTGGAGAAAAGGCAGCGAGAAAAGAAGCTATAAAACAGATTTTTCTTTAAAAAGCTGTCGCATCTACTCCCGAAGCGTCTTCCGAAGTCCTTGATTATATTATTCGACACGCTTCGGGAAAAAGATTATCTGAAGAAGAAATTTTTGAAGCTAAACACTATGCCCGAGAACTGAAGTACCCGAAAGGGGCCTTAGTGTTTAATGGCACAAATGAAGATGACTTCTTGTATTGCCTCCCAGAGAACAAGGAATTATCTGTCTGCCGAGAGATGGCCAGAAGTATGGGGTTCCCGAAGCTTGAAGCTGGCCTCTGCGCCATGTCGAAGGACGATCTTGCGGATAGTCTTGCATATAACAGTCTGAAGGTACAAAAATTGTATATTTGGAAATTTATGAATTTTGAATTATTCTTTTGTTCTTATATTAACCCATTCATTTTTTCATATAGGGTTTAATACTTAGCAACGCCTTAAGGGCGCAAAAGAATGCCAAAGACGAGAGGTGCACTATTGCTCTCAACAACCTTCGATCAGAGGTTATCAAGCTGAGGAACGAAGCTTTGGAAAAAGACAAAATTCTACTTACATTAGTGGACAAAGTAAAGGGGGGTGAAGATAACCTCAAGGCTCAATCTGAAATCCAAAGGAATGAGATTGAAAGCCTTCAAAAACAACTGGCCGAAGCCAAATTGAAATGCGCTATTGCTGAAGCTGACCGAGATGCCAGTGAATACTGGAAAAATTATTTTGAAAAAGCAGTTGCAGAGCTTCGGTCATCGAAAGAAAGATGTTTTGAAAAGTCTGTAGAATGTGTCAAAAAGATAAAAGCTAGCTTCGCCAACGTGGGTGCATATTCAAGCGAAGACAACTTCATAAGAGGCGACCCTGAGGGCGTAATTGAGTGGATCAGCAGCGAAGCTGAACTTTTGAAGAAATTTTGAGCGACCACGGGGACGTCTGCGTGTTCTCTGGTGCGAGAGGAGTTGTAGCTATTTTGGAGAAACCAGGGTGCGATCATGTTAAAACTTTGGCCCAAGCCGAAGCTGCTTTGTCTATTGATGATACGAAGGACCCCTCGGCCGAAGCAAGCTTAATAGGTGGAAAATTTTTCACTGATATTTGGGAAAATGGTGGCCGAGGGATGGCGCATGAAATAATGGAAAAGAGTGAAAAAGACATTCATGACGCTCGAGAAGCAACAAAAGCAGCTGAAAAAGCTACGGAACTTGAAAAACGGATAGGTATTACTTAATGGCTTTTAACTTTATTGCTTATTTTTGTGATTTCGAACTAATTTATGTCTTCTATTGCAGCTGAACTATCTCATCCCCTAGAGCCCTTCGACCCATTGGCCGACCCAGAGACAAAGAAGTCAGTAGAAATTATTAATATGGCCGAAGCTATTGTGGACGAAGTTGTCACGAAATTATTAACCGAAGCTGCAGAAGAAGTCCTGAAGGAAGAAGAATAGCTATTTGTAAAAACATTGCTAAAATATTAATGTAACATTTGCTGGAACATGCTTGTAATATTCGGTGCTCGTAGGTTTTGAATGTAATATATGAATGGTTTTGCAATTCAATTATTTGCGATGCATGAAACTTTTATGTACATACCGTTTTTGAGCCTTTGGCGAAAAAACACCTTCCCTTCTTTTCATGCTTCGTAAAGAAGAGCTTCTATGCTTCGTAAAAAATCCTCCAAGCGTCGCAAAAACATTAATGCTTCGTCAATAATAGATTTGTTCCTCCACCTCAGAGCTGATGAAGTTGTATTTCTTCAAACTTATTTTGTGCCTTAACACAATTTCATTTTTTCGAAACATTCTCCGAAGGTCAACATTGTATCCCCTTCTTGTGCCATTGATGCAATATAATGTATGATGTTATGTTATGTTATGCGAAATGATGTGATGATGTTATGTTATGCAAAATGATATTTATGCCGAAGACACACACTCGCACCCCCATAGTGGAATACACAATCTCTTTGCCGCTTATTTTTCGGCTTCACCGCTTATTTTTCGGTGTATCAGCGCTGACTTTTTGTTGTAAGTTCTGCATTCCCTTAGGAACATATTTTGAACTTCTTCGCCTTCTATTTCGGTGGTATTCGCATTGACTTTTCGTGCTTCGCCTTATATTTCGGTGGTATTTGGCTCTGCATTCCCTTTGGAACGACTTTTGAGCAGAAAACTTACACTGCGCTCCCTTAGGAACGACTTTTTATATCTTCGGCAAACTTACGTTGTGTTCCTTAGAACGACCTTTTGTAGCTTCAGGGATACTTGTAATGTGATTTCTAGGCCTGCGTTCCCTTAGGAACGACTTTTGTGCTTCAGCGACTTTTTGACTTCGTGAGTCTGTGGAGAAGATATATTTCGCTATGACAAGAACGAAGCTATTACAAGAAATTGAAAATGACAAGAGAACTAGGTTTTCAATAATTGTTCCTTATTAAAAAAGAAAATGACAACGAATATAAAAACTGTTTTAGGGGTAGGATATCTCTCAATAGATATGCTTCGATTCTGGCACAGTACTGTTGACTGTGCAAGCTTCGGACTCCTCCCTGAAATCTCGTTGCTGATGGGTCTGTTGGCTCCCTTCTGGCTGCTGGCCTCATGAATACACAGGCTGTAGTGGTGGCGGAGGTGGAAGCTGTGGCCAAGACGCCTGTGGCTGGCTAGCCGAAGCAACAGAAGCTGCAGGATGGTTACCCACATACTCTGGTATGTAGGGTGAGTGATACGAAGCGGTGTGCATGACCTGCTTCGGCTGGTTCTACTGAGCTGCAGCTTCTACTATTTCCTTTTGTTTCTGAATGGTGACATGGCACATCCTTGTAGTATGGCCCTTGTCCTCACCACAGAATAAGCAATAAATTTTTTGGGCTGATCCCCAAACCTTCCTCCGAAGCCCCTGGCGCCTCTGCCTCTTGGAGCTGTCGGCCGGAAAGAGCTTTGTTGCTGCCCCGAAGATTGTGAAGTATATTGTGACTTCTGCAGCTAACTTCCTCTGTCGTCATTCTGAGTAGAGTGAATTGACCTGACATGCCTTGGGTGGATTCTTCCTCCGAAGCCCCTGGTTATCTCAGAGAATCTGTAGGCTTCCTCCCTTCTTTGGCGAAAGTCATTGTCAGCCCGGATGTATTTATCCATCTTTTGGAGCAACTTCTCCAGGGTCTGAGGGGGCTTCCTGGTGAAGTATTGGGTCGTAGGTCCTGGCCGAAGCCCTTTGATCATGGCCTCAATGACGATTTCATTGGGCACAGTTGGCGCTTGTGCCCTTAAGCGCAAGAACCTTCGAACATACGCCTGGAGGTATTCTTCGTGATCTTGCGTGCACTGGAACAAAGCTTGAGCAGTAACCGGCTTCGTCTGAAACCCTTGGAAACTGGTGATTAACATGTCCTTCAGCTTCTGCCATGATGTGATTGTTCCTAGCCGAAGAGAGGAGTACCAGGTTTGTGCAACATTCTTGACTGCCATGACGAAAGATTTCGCCATGACTGCGGTATTGCCCCCATATGAAGATATGGTTGCTTTGTAGCTCATCAAAAACTACTTCGGATCTGAGTGCCCATCATACATGGGGAGCTAGGGTGGTTTGTATGATGGGGGCCATGGGGTAGCATGCAGTTCTGCTGACAGAGGAGAAGCATTATCAAAAGCAAAATTTCCATGATGGAAATCATCATACCATCCATCCTCGTTGAAGAAGCCTTCTTGATGAAGTTCCCTATGTTGGGGTCTTCGTTCTTGTTCATCTTGAGCAAGATGGCGTACTTCTTCAGTGGCTTCGTTAATCTGCCTTTGAAGATCAGCTAGTCGGGCCATCTTCTCCTTCTTCCTTTGTACTTGCTGATGAAGTATCTCCATGTTTCTGATTTCTTGGTCCAACTCTTCCTCCTGAAGTGTTGGGCTAGTGGCCTTCCTCTTCTGGCTTTGGACCTCTCGAAGAGAAAGGTTCTCCTGATTTGGGTCCAGTGGCTGTAATGCAGCAGCCCCTGTCGCTGAAGCTTTCTTCGGTGGCATGACGAGGGTCAGTGCTTGCCGAAGGTGGTCGAAAAAGGGTTCACCGGAGGTGGGCACCAATGTTGGTGACTTGTTCTCAAATGCTATGAATCAAGAACAAGGCAACATAAAATGTTAAATATTATCGCCCTTTGTCCTTCGAAACATTATTTCCCTTAGGATATAATGATCTTCAGACGAAGGCCATGAAAGACATACCTTCGAATATCGAAGGTAAGGTGATAATAGAAGAAGCGTGTAAAAGACAAAAGGTGACATAAACAATCATATATCATTATAAATTCGTCTCCATTATATTATCATGAGAAAATAAAAACAATATTGAATTACATTTAATACCTTCGACTTGATAGACAACAAAGGTACAAGCGAGATGCAAAAGCCAAATGCCAAGTCCACGTGAACAGTACAAGGGTACTGTTCATCTATTTATAGGCATGGGACGCATCCCATGTGAAATTACATTCATGCCCTTTACATTTGCGAATGACTATAAGGTAACTCGTCGGGGTCTAAATGGCATTTTCCCCTTTAAGTCGGTTCCCTTTCCTGCTGTCATGCCGAAGCTCTCTTGCGCGTAGCTTTGGCGCTGCATCATTCTTCGTATTGTTCATGCTTCTCCCACTGTGGTTCTGTTTTGAATCTGAAGGTACCTGTTTATGTATTACAACTCCGGAAACATTGTTAATCATGTTTTTGAGGACCTTCGAAAGACGAAGGCCCCCAACAGCGACGAAGACTTCGAGCGAAGGGTAGCATGTTCGCCTTCGCCCCAACATTTGCCCTCTGAGAGACCAGTTCGACTAAGTCATCTGGTGCCGAAGACGTCGCTAGATGGTGGAGACGCTGCCCTCGCTCAAAGTGGTCCCGTGGGGGTTTTTGAAATGTGACCATTGATGGACGTGTTACTATTGGACTACGTGTTTCCCAAAGCGCCGCGTCCTATCTATAAAAGGGGCGGGCGCGGCCGGGACTATTTCTTACCCTTGCTTGTGCCGTAGAAACCCTAACTTTTTCAAATCGCTCGCCTGTTCGCCGTGCTCTCGCGCTCCGGAAATCTGGCCCGCGTCAAGCAAACCGCACGCCGCCGTCGACGGTACGTAGCAATGTCTTCTACCTTATCTGTTGCAAGTGCATCGTCGGGCGGTCCGTCATTCGAGGATACCTTGAATGATTTGATGGCGACGGAGTTGCAGCCGGGCCACACCGTGGAATTTGGCACTTCGAGGATCTCCTCGGTTCGCGTGCAGGAGATGCAGCAGCTTGGATACTTCGGTGACGGTGTTGGGCGAGTTTCGGGCGCCGAGGAGATCCCGGAGCTTGAGGGCGAGCTGGTTATGTTCGAGGCGTTTTTCATTGCCGGACTTCGTCTCCCGGCGCATCGTTTCGTGGCATAGGTTTTGCGGAGATTCGACGTGCAGGTCCACCAGTTGACACCTAACGCCGTGGTCGCCCTGGCAAAGTATATTTGGGCAGTTGCTTCGTACGGCGGTCAGTCGTCTGTGGAAATCTTCGCCAAGAACTATTGTCTGCATTGGCAAAAGAGGAAAATAGGAAATAAGATTGCACAATTTGGATCGTGCACCTTCACACCGAGGACTGGAAAGACTTTGGCGGAGGTTGTGGAAATAGTCCCGTGCGCTCGGAATAAGTGGGGAAATTGGTGGGACTTTTGGTTTTATGTCTCTGGTGGGGAAGTCAAAGATCTCCATGGGCTCCCTACAGCCATTATGTGCTCCCACTGCAATGTGGCGTTCCTGCCGTTCGAGGTGGCTGAGGATGATGAGGACGAAGGGGCCCTTCGGTACGCTGCCCGCACGAGTAGCGGGCGCGATCTTGTCGAGGAATTTATTGGATATGGAGTGTGGCCCTTGGCGCACGGCTGGGTGCCGGGCGAAGTGTGCCCCCGCCGGATGCCGTCCTTGGGCGATCAGTTGGTGCGAAGTCCTACTTTTGCCTTGGATTTGCGGGGCAGGAACCTGGCTGTGTTTGTGCGGGAGGTGGAGGCCGAGGCCGCGAGGATTGTGGGGCGCTACGTGCCGAGGACAGAAACCTTGTGTAGTTGGGATATTCGTGGTTCTAACATTTGTTTGAACCGCGTTTTTGAGTTGAACCGTCTGTCATATGGCGGTTACCCGGGAGACGACGACGCTGGTGTTGTCGACCGCCGGGGAAAAAGGGCAGTTGTTGCTGTCACACCCGGTTTTAGAAGGCAAACCGAATGCGAACCAAGTACGTGCCAGGATCAGCAATTCACGTACACAGCTGTTACATAACTAGACATCATCACACAGTGCTCAAATCATAATATGAAAGGAGAATAATAGTCGATTACATCATATGTCTGAGACATCCACATAATCTTTACAATAATCAAAGTGCGGAAAAGAAACATAGATACACGCGGCCTTCACAGGCAGCCGACTGGGGGTTGCCGCTAACCCACGCCTAGAACTCGTCGTAATCTTGGAACTCCTGGAAGTCTCCTTCCACGACTTCATCTTCTTCTGAGCAGTGGTTGCAATGCTGACAACCTGGGGTGGGGGGGTTTGGTGTGTAGAGCAAGGGTGAGTACACATCAACATACTCAACAAGTGTCCTGTTTGGCTATAGTGGACTAGCTTTATGTGGGGATAAGTCAAGCAGTTGCTTTTAGTTGGTCAGATTATTATTACTAGTAAAGAGAGTCAAGTTTTATTATTAACCCACGTTATTAACCCAAATGTACCCTTTCCAAACGGAAAGAATACCACTTACCATTACCATAGTCAATACCAAAACCATCATTCTCATTGCCACCTGTAATCTGAACATCTCTGATCAAGTATCACTAATCACTGGAGCTCCCTTGGCAGCTCATAACCGCGAGCACGGTTGATATATCAGTTTTCAAACACTCTGCAGAGGTTGTGCACTTTACCCACAAGTCGTGATTCCCTTTCTGCCCGGAGATCATGACTCTCCATTGATCACTACAAAGGTGACCTAGCAGGGTATCACTACGTAGCCTTTACAAAGATTCCCCGGGGCTGTAGCCGCCCGTTAGGTTTCCTAAATGTACCACACTCGTCCCCAAGGGGCGAACTAAACTTGGCAGAGCGAGCTGCATACACCGAGCCCCATTAACGGCACGACGGCTAAGCGAACTACACCCTGGTTCCTCTAATTATTCAGCTAAGGGCGTCCCACTCCACCCTCATGGTTGCATTGTTTTCCCGAGCGGTCATCCAACGAACAAGTCCTTACAGAGAGGCACTCGAGAAACCGCTCGAGTCCCCTTAAATGCCACAAGTATATAATCATAAATATGAGGGGAAACAGCGTATCATAGATAAATTTCATCATGTTCATTGATTAATGTTAAGCACTAGCATAAAGCTAAACCATAATAATGCAACCCAAATAGGTAAACAAGGACATGGATAACAAAAGCTAGTCAATCCTTAGGTATAACTGTGTAAATGCGGGAAGTGAATTATAGAATATATAGGACAAATATAGGTCAAGGGACACTTGCCTCCACCAAGCAGCTGCTGCTCAGGGGCTTCTCCTGCGAGTTCTTCGGGCTCCTCAACCAGATCGTTCTCTATACGAGTTCAAACATACATTCCACACATTTAATACAAAAGAACAGTACACCATACAATGGAATGTAATAATCAAACAGACGTTCAACGCGGGGCTCGCAATTACGGTTAAGCGAGAAAGAGGAAATAACGGTCGAGTCTACGGTCGAGAAGCGATCACGTTACACAATTATAAATAAAACTACCCATTTAAACAGAAGGATATTACTTTGGCCATTGCGTTTAGCATAAAGTAAGGTCATATTCCACATTTAATCATTATAATTAGATAAAGATGAATGAAAGAGAGTGGTCGCACGGCGAGACGCGTGACACGGCATTTAAATTGAATTAAGAAATAAACGACTCGCCGCGCGATAGAGCTCGCAACGAGATTCTTGCATTAAGTATGGATAAACGTTAAGCGTCGCGCGATGAAACGCACGACGGCATTACGTCAACAGAACTGAATTTAAAGCGAATCGTCGCGTGACGAAGCGCGCGACATAGCACCTTAATAAATATGAATTTAAAATGAATCGTCGTGTGACGAAGCGCGCGACGCAGCACATTAATAAAGACAAATTTAAAATGAACCGTCACGCGGCGAAGCCCACGACGGAGCACATCGACTAAACTAAAATTAAAATGGATGAAGACAAGAGTTGAACGTCGCGCGACTACGGTCGCACGCGCGAGAGCACGCTACGTGTGCCGAGGGCACGCGAACCGTGCAGGCGCGTGGGGCGCGAGGCCGCCGGGGCACGGGCTCAGGCAGGGCTGGGGCGCACGAGGGCGCGGTCGGGGGCGCGGCTGGGCGTGGGGCCGGCGCGCGGGGCAAGGGCGCGGGGCCGGAGCGCGGTCGGGGAGGGGCATGCCGAGGAGGGGCGTGCAGGGGAGGGGGCTCGCCGAGGAGGGGCCACGGCGGGGAGGGCTCGCTGAGGAGGGGGCTCGCGGCGGGGGCGATAGAGCGAGGGCGCGACGGGGCGGGGCCCACCAGGGGGTGCGCGCGGGGGAGGGGCTCGCTGGGGAGGGGGCGCGCGGGGCTCGCCAGGGAGGGCGCGCGGGCAGGGCAGGGGAGGGCACGCGGGCAGGGCCACGCAGGGAGGAAGAAAGGGAGGGGGAGGGAGAGGGAGAGGGAAGGGGAGGGGAAACTCACCTCAAGGATCCAAACTCCGGCGATCACCGTTCCAAACCCTAGGGCACCACATGGAGGGAGAGAGAGGTGGGAGAGGGAGAGGGAGGTTACTGCGTGGGAGAAATCAAATGAGAGGAAGAGACCATGGGGAGGGGGGTGCATGGGGGCAGGGGCGCCAGGGGCGCCAGGGGCGCGCGGGCCGGACTGGGCCGGGCTGGGTCACACCGTGGGTCAAAACCCACGACACGCCCGACCACTAATCGGAATCCGATCGCGAACCAAAATTCGAAACGGAACGAGACGAACACGTGACTAACTACGACATCAGACAAAGAAATATGCTTCAGCATGATGCAACACCCATGACATTTAGGTTTTATTTACACATGACACGGACACTTGTCACTATATTGCTTTGAAATTAGGAAGAAGGAGCGAAACGAGAAAAGGAAAGAGAGTAACGCCTGAATTTAGTGAGTAAAAAGAAGAAAAAATCTACCCCCCAAATTCAGGGCGTTACAAACCTATCCCCCTTAAAAGAATCTCGCCCTCAAGATTCAAGGTTGGCTAGCAAAGAGCTTAGGGTATTTAGCCATCAGATCATCTTCACGCTCCCAGGTTGCTTCTTCCTCAGAGTGGTGACTCCATCTGACTTTGCACATTCTGATAGTCTTCCTCCGGGTGACTCTGTCTGTAGTCTCAAGAATCTGCGCTGGCTTCTCTATGTAGGTCAAGTCCTCCTGGACCTCCAGACCTTCCACTGGCAACTGCTCTTCTGGCACACACAGACACTTCGTCAACTGAGACACATGAAAGACGTCATGCACTACGGACAAGCCTTCTGGCAAACTGAGTTGATAGGCTACTTCTCCACGCCTTGCGATAATCTGATACAGACCAACATAGCGGGGTGCTAGCTTGCCTTTGACTCCGAATCTTCTAACTCCTCCGATAGGCGACACTTTTAGATAGACAAAGTCTCCAACTTCGAAACTCAGCCCTCTTCCTCTTATATCTGCATAACTTCGCTGTCTTGATTGCGCTATCCTCAAGTTCTCTCGAACTATCTTGATGTTCTCTTCAGCTTCAAGCAAAATGTCTGGCCCAAACACTTGCTTTTCTCCAGGCTAATCCCATTGCAGTGGAGTTCTACAACTCCTCCCATAAAGCACCTGAAATGGTGACATCTTCAATCTGGCTTAGTAACTGTTGTTATAGGAGAACTCTGCATAAGGCAACCTCTTGTCCCATCCGGACTGATCTTGCAACGCACAGGCTCTCAACATGTCTTCAAGGATTTGATTGGTTCTTTCGGTCTGACCATCTGTCTGCGGGTGATAAGCTGAACTGAAACTCAAATGTGTACCCAAGGCTTCATGCAACTGCTGCTAGAAGTGACAGGTGAACTGTGTTCCTCTGTCTAACACTATCTTCTTTGGTATACCGTGAAGACAAACGATCCGAGACATGTATAACTCTGCCAATACTGCACTGCTGTAGTTGGTCTTGACAGGTATGAAGTGGGCTGACTTGGTTAAGCGGTCCACCACTACCCAAATGGAATCATAGCCAGCTCGCGTGCGAGGCAATCCGACTATGAAATCCATACCGATTTCATCCCATTTCCACTGAGGAATTTGCAACAGTTGCAACAATCGAGCTGGTCTCTAGTGCTCTGCCTTGATCCATCGACAACTATCACACATAGCCACATACTCTGCGATCTCCCTTTTCATTCCGTACCACCAGAATTTCTTCTTCAGATCCTGATACATCTTCTCACTTCCAGGGTGTATCGAGTAAGCTGTCTCATGAGCTTCCTTGAGGATCAATTCCCGAATAGACTGGACATTGGGAACACACAAGCGGTCTTTGAACCATATCACACCTTCTGCATCTTCCCGAAAATCTTTGCCTCTGTCTTCTAGAATCAGTCACCGGATTTCATTGATCTTCTCATCGTCCTTCTGTGCTTCTTTGATTTCCCACTCCAAGGTGGGCTCTAACTCAACTACTACTCCTCGCATATTATTTAGAAATCCGAGACTCAACCTGTCAAACTCTTTGGTCAACTCATAAGGCATCGGATGAGCGACCATCAGATTGACCTGACTCTTCCTGCTCAAAGCATCTGCCACTACGTTCGCTTTGCCTGGATGGTAATGAATCTCCAATTCATGGTCCTTGATCATCTCTAACCATCTTTGTTGCCTCATATTTAGTTCTGACTGAGTGAATATGTACTTCAGACTCTTGTGGTCTGTGTAAACATCACTGTCGGTGTTTCGAGACCGGGGGTCCCTGGGCCGACGAGTGAGTGTCGCCGCGTGCCCCAGCCCAGATGGGTCGAGCGCGAGGGCGAGCGTGAAGGGGGGAGAGCGAGGCGGCCGGAGACCGGCGTGAGAGAGGTGGGAATCCCGCGGCCTTCGTGTTCGTCCCGCGCCCAGGTTGGGTGCGCTTGCAGTAGGGGGTTACAAGCGTCCATGTGGGAGAGGGAGCGAGCGGCCCCAAGCGAGCGCATGTTCTCGTCCTCGTCCCCGCGCGGCCAACCCTCTCTAAGAGGGCCCTGGTCCTTCCTTTTATAGGCGTAAGGAGAGGATCCAGGTGTACAATGGGGGGTGTAGCAGAGTGCTACGTGTCTAGCGGGGGAGAGCTAGCGCCCTAAGTACATGCCGTCGTGGCAGCCGGAGAGATTTTGGCACCCAGCTGGCGTGATGTCGTGGCCGTCGGAGGAGCGATGGAGCCTGGCGGAGGGACAGCTGTCGGAGCGGTTGGGTCCTTGCTGACGTCCTCTTGCTTCCGTAAGGGGGCTGAGAGCCGCCGTCGTCACAGAGCATGCGGGGCGCCATCATTGCCTATCTGGCGGAGCTAGCCAGATGGGACGCCGGTCTGGTTCCCTGTGGCCCGAGTCAGCTCGGGGTAGGGTGATGATGGCGCCTCCTGTTGACGTGGCTCGCCTGCGCCCTAGGTTGGGCGATGCGGAGGCTCCTCCGAAGCTGAGGTCGAGTCTGTCTTCCGTGGCCGAGACCGAGTCCGAGCCCCTGGGTCGGGCGAGGCGGAGGTCGTCGGCTGAGGCCAGGGCGGAGTCCGAGCCCTGGGGTCGGGCGAAGCGGAGTTTGTCGTCTTCCGGGACTTAGCCCGAGTCCGAGCCCTGGGTCGGGCGGAGCGGAGTTCGCCGTCTTCCGGGACTTAGCCCGAGTCCGAGCCCTGGGTCGGGCGGAGCGGAGTTCGCCGTCTTCCGGGACTTAGCCCGAGTCCGAGCCCTGGGTCAGGCGGAGCGGAGTTCGCCGTCTTCCGGGACTTAGCCCGAGTCCGAGCCCTGGGTCGGGCGGAGCGGAGTTCGTCGTCTTCCGGGGCTGAGCCCGAGTCCGAGCCCTGGGTCGGGCGGAGCGGAGTTCGTCGTCTTCCGGGACTTAGCCCGAGTCCGAGCCCTGGGTCGGGCAGAGCGGAGTTCGCCGTCTTCCGGGACTTAGCCCGAGTCCGAGCCCTGGGTCGGGCGGAGTGGAGTTCGCTGTCTTCCGGGACTTAGCCCGAGTCCGAGCCCTGGGTCGGGCGGAGCGGAGTTCGCCGTCTTCCGGGACTTAGCCCGAGTCCGAGCCCTAGGTCGGGCGGAGCGGAGTTCACCGTCTTCCGGGACTTAGCCCGAGTCCGAGCCCTGGGTCGGGCAGAGCAGAGTTCGCCGTCTTCCGGGGCTGAGCCCGAGTCCGAGCCCTGGGTCGGGCGGAGCGGAGTTCGCCGTCTTCCGGGGCTGAGCCCGAGTCCGAGCCCTAGGTCGGGCGGAGCGGAGTTCGCCGTCTTCCGGGACTTAGCCCGAGTCCGAGCCCTGGGTCGGGCGGAGCGGAGTTTGCCGTCTTCTGGGGCTGAGCCCGAGTCCGAGCCCTGGGTCGGGCGAAGCGGAGCTTCCTATGGTGCCTCCGGCGGGGCCTGACTGCCTGTCAGCCTCACTCTGTCAAATGGCACCGCAGTCGGAGTGGCGCAGGCGGCGCTGTCCTTCTGTCAGGCCGGTCAGTGGAGCGGCAAAGTGACGGCGGTCACTTCGGCTCTGCCAGGGGGCGCGCGTCAGGATAAAGGTGTCAGGCCACCTTTGCATTAAATGTTCCTGCGACTTGGTCGGTCGGTGCGGCGATTTAGTCAGGGTTGCTTCTTAGCGAAGGCAGGGCCTCGGGCGAGCCGGAAATATGTTCGTCGTTGGAGGGGGGCCTCGGGCGAGACGGAAATCCTCCGGGGTCGGCTGCCCTTGTCCGAGGCTAGGCTCGAGCGAGGCGTGATCGAGTCGCTGAATGGACTGATCCCTGACTTAGTCGCACCCATCAGGCCTTTGCAGCTTTATGCTGATGGGGGTTACCAGCTGAGAATTAGGAGTCTTGAGGGTACCCCTAATTATGGTCCCCGACAGTAGCCCCCGAGCCTCGAAGGGAGTGTTAGCACTCGCTTGGAGGCTTTCGTCGCACTTTTTTGCAAGGGGACCAGCCTTTCTCGGTTGCGCTTTTGTTCCGGTGGGTGCGCGCGAGCGCACCCGCCGGGTGTAGCCCCCGAGGGCTCGGAGGAGTGGTTTCACTCCTCCGAGGTCATAATGCCTCGTGTAATGCTTCGGCTGGTCTGGTTGTTCCCTCATGCGAGCTGGCCGTAGCCCGGGTGTACGATCGGGTCCCAAGTTCTCGGGCTGGTATGTTGACGCTGTCAACGGTTCGGCCGGAGCCGGGTTTGCGAGAGCAGCCCCCGAGCCTCTGCACAGGGCGAGAGGGTGATCAGGGACAGACTCGGCTTTTTACATACGCCCCTGCGTCGCCTTTCCGCAAGGAGGAGGGGGAAAGCGCCATGTTGCCCTCGATGGGCGCCGAACATGGTGTCTCCGGTGAGCTGCAAGCGGGTAATCCGAGTGGACGTCCGTGCCCCGTTCGTTAGGGGTCGGCTAGGGGCCCAGAGGCACGCCCAAAAGTACCTGCGGGTGATCTGCCGGACCCGGTCCCCTGGCGACGGGGTCCGAGGGCTCGATGCCTCCATCTGATGGGATTCCGTTACAAAATCGCTCCCGCTGGTCTCGGAAATGTCCTAGGGTACCTCGGGAGCGCAGCCCGAGCCTTGGTTATGTATCGAACGTACCCATGGTCATCCCTCGCTCGGCGTCTGAGGCGGCTTTGAACCCTTCGGGGGCCAGCCTTCGAACCCCTGATCAGTAATGGGCACAGAGCCCGAGTAGCCTGAGGCGGCCGTAGAACCCTTCGGGGGGCCGGCCTTCGAACCTCTGACAAGTAGTGGGTGTAGGGCCCACGCGATTTGAGGCGGCTGTCGAACCCTTCGGGGGCCCAGCCTTCGAACCTCTGATCAGTAGGGAGGCTCGGAGCCTGGTTCCTTCACGGGGAAGGACCCTTTTCGGGGTATCCCCCTTTCCCGGTCCCTGTTGCAAGAGAGAGAGAAAGAGGAAAAAAGGAAAAGGATACGAAATCGAACGACGCGGTGTACCTTTACTGGCGCGGTCATTATGGCGAAGGCGAAGCGTTGCCCGCTTCTCCTGCCAGAGGCGCCGCCTGTCCCGCCGCGGAGTTAATGCGACGGGGCAAGTGGTTGGCGGGGCGGTTGTCGCGCGTGCGTGAGCCGCTCGAGGAACGGAACACGGGCGCGTTGTCTTCACGCCGTGGGAGAGGGTTCTCTCGCTGCCCCCGGATGGGACGTAAGCTTGGCTGACGACGTGACTGCTGCTCCTGCCCGCCTGCCACCGTCATTACTGTCGGCCCATTTTTGGCCGCACTGACCGCCGCGCCAGGCTAGCGCTGCTGGGTCGCGCGCCGGGTCGCCTCGAGTCACGGTATTGGTTCCGCGGTCGAGGAGGTGCGGTGGTGGCGCGAGTGGCGGTGCAGTTGCATGCACGAAGCAGTCGGCGCGCCGGTTACATGACGCGTGGGCCTGGGCCTCCAGGCTGGGCGTGTTGGGAGTCGGAGAAGCGCGCCCACTTGGCGCGGTTGCATGCCGCCTGCATGGCCGCCCACCCTTTCGCCCGCTGGTCTGGGCAAAAGTGGAGGGTCGCTTGTAACCGCTGGGCGGTTGTATGCACCGCACGCGGCGGTTTGGCTTCTTCCGCCCTGAGTCGGCTTGCATGACGTGTGGGACCCGGCCCCCGCGCCGTAGGGGAGGACCTTGGAGTGTGTTGGAGAAGACTCAGCCTGTGACGGCTGGGGACGCGAGTAGGGAGAACCACCCTTAAAAGGAGGGTGACCCCCTTGGAAGGCGACCATGTCTTCGCGCTCCCTTATGCATCGTGTCTTTCTGAGAGCACCTAGAGGGGGGGGGTGTGAATAGGTGATCCTGTAAAAACTTAAACTTATAGCCACAAAACTTGATTAGGCGTTAGCACAGTTTATGCCAAGTGGCTAGAGAGGAGTCAAAACACAATAACCACAAGAATCCAATCACAGAGATGACAGAGTGGTTATCCCGTGGTTCGGCCAAGTACAAAACTTGCCTACTCCACGTTGTGGCGTCCCAACGGACAAGAGTTGCACTCAACTCCTCTCAAGTGATCCAATGATCAACTTGAATACCACGGTGTTCTTGCTTTTCTTTTCTCAATCCCGTTTGCGAGGAATCTCCACAACTTGGAGCCTCTCGCCCTTACAAAAGATGTTCACAGAGAATCACAGAGCAAGGGAGGGATTAGCAACTCACACACGACACAAAGATCACAGCGAATACGCACACACAAGACCCAGACTTGAGCTCAAAAGACTAGCACACTAGAACGGAGCTCAAATCACTAGAATGTCGAACAAGTGCGCGAGATTGATGTGTGAGTGATCAAGAGTGCTCAAGGAATGCTTGGTATTCTCCTCCATGCGCCTAGGGGTCCCTTTTATAGCCCCAAGGCAGCTAGGAGCCGTTGAGAACACATCTGGAAGGCTATCCTTGCCTTCTGTCGTCGGGCGCACCGGACAGTCCGGTGCACACCGGACACTGTCCGGTGCCCGATTTATTTCCATAAACAGCGAAGCCGACCGTTGCCGACCGTTGCAGATCTGGCGCACCGGACAGTCCGGTGCACACCGGACAGTCCGGTGCTTCCTTCCGACCGTTGGCTCGGCCACGTGTCGTGCGCCGATCGCGCAGCCGACCGTTGGCCCGGCCGACCGTTGGCTCACCGGACAGTCCGGTGCACACCGGACAGTCCGGTGAATTTTAGCCGTACGCCGTCGACAAATTCCCGAGAGCGGCCTGTTCGGCCGAGGCAGCCTGGTGCACCGGACACTGTCCGGTGCACCACCGGACAGTCCGGTGCCCCAGACCGAAACAGCCCCTTGGCTGTACACAGCCAAGTCTTCTCTTCTCTTCTTCTATCTGTTTCTAACACTTAGACAAATATATTAGTACACAAAACCAATGTACTAAGGCTTAGAAACATACCTTAACTTGTGATTTGCACTTTGTTCATCCATGGACATATTTTCACATTTAAGCACTTGTGTTTGCATTCAATCACCAAAATACTTAGAAATGGCCCAAAGGCACATTTCCCTTTCAATCTCCCCCTTTTTGGTGATTTATGCCAACACAACATAAATCAACTAGAACAAGTGCAAAATCACTTCAAATAAACTCAAATTGGTTTTGATTCAATTTTGGCATATATGGATCATCCTTTGCCACCACTTGGTTTGTTTTTGCAAATCAAACTCAAATCTCTATCTCTAAGTCAAACACACATGTTGAAGCATAAAGAGAGTCATTCCAAAAGAGATTGATCAAAGATTTCAAAAACTCCCCCTAATTCCCATAATCAATACTTCTCCCCACAAGAAGCCAACTTTTGACGAAAGAGACAATGCAAGAGTTTTGAACAAACCAAATACTCTATTCTACTATTTTCAAAATCTCTCAAGTGGTAGCTGATCCATTTATCACTTTGGCCTTTATTTTCTCCCCCTTTGGCATCAAGCACCAAAACGGGATCAATCTTGGCCCTTGAACCCCATTGCCTCACCAAAATCTTCAATTAAGAGCCAATGACAATAGGAGTTCATGAGATGAACTTGGAATAAGTTACCCTCTCATCGGAGTGCAGTGGAAGTCTTTCGTGGTCCAAGTCCACCTTTTCCCTTTCAATTCTCCTTCGAGACTAAATCAAGCAAACTCAAGCATATGGTTAGTCTCAAAGGGTCAAGTTGTAACACATCTCCCCCTAAACATGTGCATCACTTTGCAACGGACTTGTGAGGTCCGGGGAGTGTTTGTACAACTTGAGCACCACAATAAGCAACAAGATGCAGAATGAACATGATCAAAGGCATAAACACATGTATGCTACAATTCAATCCAAGTTCCGCGAATCTAAGACATTTAGCTCACTACGCAGCCTGCAAAAGGTCTTCTCATCTAGAGGCTTGGTAAAGATATCGGCTAGCTGGTTCTCGGTGCTAACATGAAACACTTCGATATCCCCCTTTTGCTGGTGGTCTCTCAAAAAGTGATGCCGGATGTCTATGTGCTTTGTGCGGCTGTGTTCAACAGGATTTTCCGCCATGCGGATAGCACTCTCATTATCACATAGGAGTGGGACTTTGCTCAGATTGTAGCCAAAGTCCCGGAGGGTTTGCCTCATCCAAAGTAGTTGCACGCAACACTGTCCTGCGGCAACATACTCGGCCTCAGCGGTGGATAGGGCAACGGATGTTTGTTTCTTAGAGTTCCATGACACCAGGGACCTTCCTAAGAATTGGCACGTCCCCGATGTACTCTTCCTATCGACCTTACATCCAGCATAGTCGGAGTCTGAGTATCCAACCAAGTCAAAGGTAGACCCCTTTGGATACCAGAGCCCGAGGCAAGGCGTACCAACTAAATATCTAAGGATTCGCTTCACCGCCACTAAGTGACACTCCTTAGGATCGGATTGAAATCTAGCACACATGCATACGCTAAGCATAATATCCGGTCTACTAGCACATAAATAAAGCAAAGAACCTATCATTGACCGGTATGCTTTTTGATCAACGGACTTACCTCCTTTGTTGAGGTCGGTGTGTCCGTCGGTCCCCATCGGAGTCTTTGCGGGCTTGGCGTCCTTCATCCCAAACCGCTTTAGCAGATCTTGCGTGTACTTCGTTTGGGAGATGAAGGTGCCGTCCTTGAGTTGCTTCACTTGGAACCCAAGGAAGTAGTTCAACTCGCCCATCATCGACATCTCGAATTTCTGCGTCATCACCATGGTCGGGGTACCGTTCATCCTCGAAGCCAGGGGGTTGCTCCACGTACACCTCCTCCTTGATTGGCCCGTTGAGGAAAGCGCTCTTCACATCCATTTGGAACAACCTGAAAGAATGGTGAGCGGCATATGCTAGCAAGATACGAATTGATTCTAGCCTAGCCACAGGAGCAAATGTCTCCTCAAAGTCCAAACCTGCGACTTGGGCATACCCTTTTGCCACAAGTCGAGCCTTGTTCCTTGTCACCACCCCGTGCTCGTCTTGTTTGTTGCGGAACACCCACTTGGTTCCCACAACATTTTGCTTGGGACGAGGCACCAGTGTCCAAACTTCATTGCGCTTGAAGTTGTTTAACTCCTCTTGCATGGCCAACACCCAGTCCGGATCTAGCAAGGCCTCTTCTACCCTGAAAGTCTCAATAGAAGAGACAAAGGAGTAATGCTCACAAAAATTAACTAATCGAGATCGAGTAGTTACTCCCTTGCTAATGTCACCCAGAATTTGGTCGACGGGATGATCCCTTTGAATCATCGCTCGAACTTGGGTTGGAGGTGCCGGTTGCGCTTCTTCCTCCATCACTTGATCATCTTGTGCTCCCCCTTGATCAAGCGCCTCCACTTGAGGTACCTGTTCGTCATCTTCGGTTGGGGGATGCACCATAGTTGAGGAAGAAGGTTGATCTCGTTCATCTTGTTCCTGTGGCCGTACTTCTCCAATTGCCATGGTCCTTATAGCGGCCGTCGGAACATCTTCTTCATCTACATCATCACAATCAACAACTTGCTCTCTTGGAGAGCCATTAGTCTCATCAAATACAACGTCGCTAGAGACTTCAACCAAACCCGATGATTTGTTGAAGACTCTATACGCCTTTGTATTTGAGTCATAACCTAACAAAAACCCTTCTACAGCTTTGGGAGCAAATTTAGAATTTCTACCCTTCTTCACTAGAATGTAGCACTTGCTCCCAAATACACGAAAGTAAGATACATTGGGTTTGTTACCGGTTAGTAGTTCATACGACGTCTTCTTGAAGAGGCGATGAAGGTAGACCCTGTTGATGGCGTGGCAAGCAGTGTTAACGGCTTCCGTCCAAAAGCACTCGGGGGTCTTGAACTCTCCTAGCATCGTCCTCGCCATATCGATGAGCGTCCTGTTCTTCCTCTCTACCACACCATTTTGCTGTGGTGTGTAGGGAGCGGAGAACTCGTGCTTGATCCCTTCCTCCTCAAGGAATTTCTCCACTTGAAGGTTCTTGAACTCGGACCCGTTGTCGCTCCTTATCTTCTTCACCTTGAGCTCAAACTCATTTTGAGCTCTCCTGAGGAAGCGCTTGAGGGTCCCTTGGGTTTCAGACTTATCCTGCAAAAAGAACACCCAAGTGAAGCGGGAAAAGTCATCAACAATAACTAGACCATACTTACTCCCTCCTATGCTCAGATAGGCGACGGGTCCGAAGAGGTCCATATGCAGCAGCTCCAGGGGTCTTGATGTCGTCATCACATTTTTGGTGTGATGAGAGCCTCCCACCTGTTTCCCTGCTTGACAAGCTGCACAAGGTCTATCTTTTTCGAATTGAACATTAGTTAGACCTATCACGTGTTCTCCCTTTAGAAGCTTGTGAAGGTTCTTCATCCCCACATGTGCTAAGCGGCGATGCCACAGCCAGCCCATGCTAGTCTTAGCTATTAAGCATGCATCTAGACCGGCCTCTTCTTTTGCAAAATCTACTAAATAAAGTTTGCCGTCTAATACACCCTTAAAAGCTAGTGAACCATCACTTCTTCTAAAGACAGACACATCTACATTCGTAAATACACAGTTATATCCCATGTTGCACAATTGACTAACAGATAGTAAATTGTAACCAAGAGACTCTACTAAAAACACATTGGAAATAGAATGCTCATTGGAAATTGCAATTTTACCTAACCCTTTTACCTTGCCTTGATTCCCATCACCGAATATGATTGAATCTTGGGAATCTTTATTCTTGACGTAGGAGGTGAACATTTTCTTCTCCCCCGTCATATGGTTTGTGCATCCGCTGTCGATAATCCAGCTTGAACCCCCGGATGCATAAACCTGCAAGGCAAATTTAGGCTTGGGTCTTAGGTACCCAACTCATGTTGGGTCCTACAAGGTTAGCACATATATCCTTAGGGACCCAAATGCAAGTTTTGTCTCCCTTGCATCTTGCCCCTAACTTCCTAGCAATTACCTTTCTATCCTTTCTACAAATTGCAAAGGAAGCATTCAAAGCACAATAAATTGTAGAAGGTTCATTTGCTATTTTCCTAGGAGCATGAATAACATTCCTTCTAGGCACATGATGAATAGCATTTCTTTTAGAAACAACATTTCTCCTAGTAACATTTCTATCATACACATAAGAGGAACTAGGAGCAAACATGGCATGAGAATCATAAACATATGAATCAAAAGCATCATGACTTACATTTCTAGTTTGTCTTCTATCATGATACAAAAATGCATGGTTCCTTTTAGCACTAGTAGCCATGGGGGCCTTCCCTTTCTCCTTGGCGGGAATGGGAGCCTTATGGCTTGTTAAGTTCTTAGCTTCTCTCTTGAAGCCAAGTCCATCCTTAATTGAGGGGTGTCTACCAATTGTGTAGGCATCCCTTGCAAATTTTAGCTTATCGAAATCATTCTTGCTAGTCTTAAGTTGAGCATTAAGACTAGCCTGTTCATCATTAAGCTTGGAAATTGAAACTAGGTGTTCACTACAAGCATTAATGTCAAAATCTTTACACCTAGTACAAATTTCAACATGTTCTACACAAGAATTGGATTTATTTGCTACTTCTAATTTAGCATTTAAATCATTGTTGACACCTTTCAAAGTAGAAATGGTTTCATGACAAGTAGATAGTTCAAAAGAAAGCATTTCATTTCTCTTAACTTCTAAAGCATAGGATTTTTGTGCCTCAACAAATTTATCATGCTCTTCATACAACAAATCCTCTTGCTTTTCTAAAAGTATATTCTTTTCATTCAAGGCATCAATTAATTCATTAATTTTGTCTATCTTAGATCTATCTAAGCCCTTGAACAAACATGAATAATCTACTTCATCCTCATCACTAGATTCGTCCTCACTTGAAGAAGCATAGGTAGAGTTGCGAGTACATACCTTCTTCTCCCTTGCCATAAGGCATGTGTGACGCTCGTTGGGGAAGAGGGTTGATTTGTTGAAGGCGGTGGCGGCGAGTCCTTCATTGTCGGAGTCGGACGAGGAGCAATCCGAGTCCCACTCCTTGCCTAGATGCGCCTCGCCCTTTGCCTTCTTGTAATGCTTTTCCCTCTTGTTTCCCTTTTCCTGGTCACTATCATTATCGGGACAGTAAAATGACCAAGCTTACCGCATTTGAAGCATGATCGCTTCCCCTTGGTCTTAGTCTTGCTCGGCTGTCCATTGCGACCCTTTAGCACCGTCTTGAATCTCTTGATAATGAGGGCCATTTCTTCTTCATTAAGACCGGCCGCCTCAATTTGCGCCACCTTGCTGGGTAGCGCCTCCTTGTTCCTTGTGGCTTTGAGAGCAAAAGGTTGCGGCTCATTGATCGGTTCATTCAAGGCGTCGTCCACATACCTTGCCTCCTTGATCATCATTCGCCCGCTGACGAATTTTCCTAGGACTTCTTCGGGCGACATTTTGGTGTACCTGGGATTCTCACGAATATTATTCACCAAATGAGGATCAAGAACGGTAAAGGACCTGAGCATTAGTCGGACGACGTCGTGGTCCGTCCATCGCGTGCTTCCGTAGCTCCTTATTTTGTTGATAAGGGTCTTGAGCCGGTTGTATGTCTGAGTTGGCTCCTCGCCCCTTATCATCGCGAACCGTCCAAGCTCGCCCTCCACCAACTCCATTTTGGTGAGCAAGGTAGCGTCATTTCCCTCATGAGAGATCTTGAGGGTATCCCAGATTTGCTTGGCGTTATCCAAGCCACTCACTTTATTATATTCATCCCTGCACAATGAGGCTAGAAGAACAGTAGTAGCTTGTGCATTCTTATGGATTTGCTCATTAATGAATATAGGACTATCCGAACTATTAAAGTGCATTCCACTATCTACAATCTCCCATATGCTAGGATGGAGAGAGAATAGGTGACTACGCATTTTGTGGCTCCAAAATCCGTAGTCCTCCCCATCAAAGTGTGGGGGCTTGCCGAGTGGAATGGAAAGCAAATGTGAATTTGAACTTTGCGGAATACGAGAGTAGTCAAAAGAAAAGTTAGAATTAACCGGTTTCCTTTGTTTGTCGTGGTCGTCGTCCTTTTGGGAAGAAGAGGACTCATCGCTGTCGTAGTAGACGATCTCCTTGATGCGTCTTGTCTTCTTCTTCTTCCCATCTCTTTGCTTGTGGCCCGAGCCCGAGTCATTGGACTTGTCATCCCTTGGCTCGTTGACGAAGGACTCCTTCTCCTTGTCGTTGATCACAATTCCCTTCCCCTTAGGATCCATCTCTTCGGGCGGTTAGTCCCTTTCTTGAAGAGAACGACTCTGATACCAATTGAGAGCACCTAGAGGGGGGGGGGGTGAATAGGTGATCCTGTAAAAAACTTAAACTTATAGCCACAAAACTTGATTAGGCGTTAGCACAGTTTATGCCAAGTGGCTAGAGAGGAGTCAAAACACAATAACCACAAGAATCCAATCACAGAGATGACACAGTGGTTATCCCGTGGTTCGGCCAAGTACAAAACTTGCCTACTCCACGTTGTGGCGTCCCAACGGACGAGAGTTGCACTCAACTCCTCTCAAGTGATCCAATGATCAACTTGAATACCACGGTGTTCTTGCTTTTCTTTTCTCAATCCCGTTTGCGAGGAATCTCCACAACTTGGAGCCTCTCGCCCTTACAAAAGATGTTCACAGAGAATCACAGAGCAAGGGAGGGATTAGCAACTCACACACGACACAAAGATCACAGCGAATACGCACACACAAGACCCAGACTTGAGCTCAAAAGACTAGCACACTAGAACGGAGCTCAAATCACTAGAATGTCGAACAAGTGCGCGAGATTGATGTGTGAGTGATCAAGAGTGCTCAAGGAATGCTTGGTATTCTCCTCCATGCGCCTAGGGGTCCCTTTTATAGCCCCAAGGCAGCTAGGAGCCGTTGAGAACACATCTGGAAGGCTATCCTTGCCTTCTGTCGTCGGGCGCACCGGACAGTCCGGTGCACACCGGACACTGTCCGGTGCCCGATTTATTTCCATAAACAGCGAAGCCGACCGTTGCCGACCGTTGCAGATCTGGCGCACCGGACAGTCCGGTGCACACCGGACAGTCCGGTGCTTCCTTCCGACCGTTGGCTCGGCCACGTGTCGCGCGCCGATCGCGCGGCCGACCGTTGGCCCGGCCGACCGTTGGCTCACCGGACAGTCCGGTGCACACCGGACAGTCCGGTGAATTTTAGTCGTACGCCGTCGACAAATTCCCGAGAGCGGCCTGTTCGGCCGAGGCAGCCTGGTGCACCGGACACTGTCCGGTGCACCACCGGACACTGTCCGGTGCACCACCGGACAGTCCGGTGCCCCAGACCGAAACAGCCCCTTGGCTGTACACAGCCAAGTCTTCTCTTCTCTTCTTCTATCTGTTTCTAACACTTAGACAAATATATTAGTACACAAAACCAATGTACTAAGGCTTAGAAACATACCTTAACTTGTGATTTGCACTTTGTTCATCCATGGACATATTTTCACATTTAAGCACTTGTGTTTGCACTCAATCACCAAAATACTTAGAAATGGCCCAAAGGCACATTTCCCTTTCACTTTCCACCTCCCAAGCCCCCGGATGGGGGAGATCCACCGTCTTTCCGCCTCGTCATTGGAGGAACGCAACTCCGTGGGAGTTGGTACCTTTCAGCCATCGTTCGGCTTCAAGGATTTTCATCAGCTAGCTCGGCTGTACCCCCCCCCCCGCCGGCAGTCACCCAAGACAGCGACTACCAACCCCTGGGTGGGGAGAAGTAAGCCGGGCTGCGATCTTGGTCCCACCCTCAGCTTCAAGGATGTTCATCATCCTCGCTGGGGTGGAGGCCGGGCTGAGCCGGAGCTCTACCTCCCGCGCGGGTTCGTGGGTCACCCTCTCCTGCGGTGTTCGAGGGTGAGGGTGCTCGCTGGCCCTGCGGGCGGGCCGGACTTCGACAACACGGGGCTGGTCAACGGCGGGCGTCGTTAGCCCCAGTGTGTCGAGCTCGTCGGCTTGGCTCCCGGCGGCCCCTCCTGCCGGAAGGCGGCTGTCGCGCCGTGTGCACGGGAGGACCGCCCAAGACGTCGCGCGCTGCTAGGGCGGCGTTCGTGTTCTGGGGCGGTCCTGCCTTTGCACCGGTATGGCGCCTCCGCGCGGAGGTCGGTGCCCCACTCGTCCGGGAGGATCTGAGTGGGGATCTACCGGGAGCGGCTCCTGTCGTCGGTGCCAAGGTGGAGGCGGCTCGAGAAGTCCCCGTCGCCGACGGGACCACCGCCACCATCCGCGCTTCGGGCCTCCGGCTCTTTGTACTTGTCCTCGCCCCTCGAGCGCCGACGTGGGCGAGGGCAAGATTGCAGCAGCACCCACCCTGAGGCCTGCGCTGCTGCAGTTCGGCCACCCGGAGCGGGGGTCGTTGTTGTTGCCGTCAGAGCGGGCGGCAGCGAGCCGCCCGTCAGTCTTCTGTTGCTCCGCAGGCCCTCCCCCATCGAGTGGGGTTGTTCGTCCCTGCGGAGGGGGAACCGGAGTTCCGTTTGTAATGGCACTTTGAATGCCAGTGTTTTTTCCTTATTTTCGAGCACTAGGACTCGCCTGTTGGTTGTCTGAACCGCTTCACCAAGCGTGAGTCGCCCCGTGTCAAGGTGACGAGTGAGGTATCCGTATCCCAGAGGCGTAGGAGTCCCTCGGCTCGGTCGGCCTTGTTGTCTGAGGCTTCTCTAGCTTAGTTAAAGGGACCCCTTGGCCGCTCTTCGATGAGCCGAGGCCAGGGGTAGCGATATCAGCATGAACAGGGGCGGAGTTGGCTCGAAAATGAAACCTGGTTGGCCGGAGCCCAGCCGGGTCGTCCGTTAGCGGGACCGACGCCGGAGTTGACCAGCCGAGGCCTCGGGTCGGGCTGGCGCCCTCGGAAGATGGTTGGCCGAGGCCCCAGAGTGACCGGTCGAGCCGCCTGCTCGGGCCAGATTTCTAGAGAAGACCCTGGCAGCGATTGCCCGGGTGTGGCGATGACGTCGTCCTTTAGAGCGGAGATCCTTGGACCGCGTCGCCGTTCGAGGCTAGGTCGGACCTCGCCGAAAGTGTCGTCGATGCCGAGGGTGCTGCTGCCCCCTTCCAGCGTCAAGACCCGAGCCTGCAGGATCAGATCATCTTGTAGTGTGTGTCTCCTGCGGCCGCCGAGGCCAGAACACACACCCTCGTTGTGTTGTAAAGCTGCGTCTCTTTTCTTCTTGTTTCGAGTATCTGGACTTTTTGTCGGCGACAGGGATGTTTGTGCGAGCGAGAGTTGCTTCTCACGGAAGGTGATGAGTGAGGTGTCCGTATCCCGGAGGCGTAGGAGTCCCTCGACTCGGTCGGCCTTGCCGCTTACGCGCACTTTTACCCGTCCATGAGGCTCTGTCACCGACTCAGTCGAGAAGGCTCGAAGGATCACTTTGGCAGAAGAACTTCCGAACGTGAAGACTTGTTCGGTCCGTGGAACCACTTATCCGAACGTGAGTTACTTATCGCAGAAGGTGATGAGTGAGGTATCCGTATCCCGGAGGCGTAGGAGTCCCTCGGCTCGGTCAGCCTTGGCTGCTTACGTGTACTCTGTCGTTTTCAGGATCCACTTTTCGAAGTAGTCAAAAAGCACGAAAGACATTCTGGCAGAAGGGATCTTTTTTTTCGAGGAAAAAATTCGACGCAGAGGGGGTTCCCCCCCTTTTAGCCCCCGAGGGAGGGTCGGGCTTTGCCGAGGCGAGGCCGAACCTTCCTTGATGACTAAACTTTGCGTGGGTGCGAGGTATATGAACAACTTGAAAACATCTTAAGGGTAGAAGCGATGTAGCTGTTGGATGTTCCAAGCGTTGCCGTAGACTTCGCCTTGACTGTTAGCCAGCTTGTACGTTCCGGGCTTCAGAACTTTGGCGATGACGAATGGCCCCTCCCAGGGGGGCGTGAGCTTGTGCCTCCCTCGGGCGTCTTGTCGCAGCCGAAGCACCAGGTCGCCCATCTGGAGGTCTCGGGATCAGACCCCTCGAGCGTGGTAGCGTCGCAGGGACTGCTGGTACCGCGCCGAGTGTAGTAAGGCCTTGTCCCGAGCCTCTTCCAGCTGGTCCAGTGAGTCTTCTCGGCTAGCTTGGTTGCTTTGGTCGGTGTAGGCCCTCGTCCTCGGGGAGCCGTATTCCAGGTCTGTGGGCAAGACAGTCTCGGCCCCATAGACTAGGAAAAACGGCGTGAAACCCGTGGCTCGGCTCGGCGTCGTCCTCAGGCTCCAGACCACCGAGGGGAGTTCCTTCATCCATCGCTTGCCGAACTTGTTGAGGTCGTTGTAGATCCGAGGCTTGAGCCCTTGTGGAATCATGCCGTTGGCACGCTCCACCTGCCCATTTGTCATGGGATGAGCCACGGTGGCCCAGTCCACCCGGATGTGGTGATCCTCGCAGAAGTCCAGGAACTTTCTGCCGGTGAACTGGGTGCCGTTGTCGGTGATGATGGAGTTCGGGACCCCGAAGCGATGGATGATGTTGGTGAAGAACGCCACCGCCTGCTCGGACCTGATGCTGTTCAGGGGTCAGACCTCGATCCACTTGGAGAATTTGTCGATGGCGACCAGCAGGTGCGTGTAGCCCCCGGGTGCCTTCTGCAAGGGGCCGACGAGGTCCAGACCCCACACCGCAAAAGGCCAGGTGATGGGTATCGTCTGCAGAGCCTGAGCGGGCAGGTGGGTCTGCCTCGCGTAGAATTGACACCCTTCGCAGGTGCGGACGATTCTGGTAGCGTCGGCCACTGCCGTCGGCCAGTAGAAGCCCTGTCGGAAGGCATTCCCGACAAGGGCTCGAGGCGCTGCGTGATGGCCGCAAGCCCCCGAGTGTATCTCTCGCAGGAGTTCCTGGCCTTCGGCGATGGAGATGCATCGCTGGAGGATGCCTGAGGGGCTGTGGTGGTAGAGCTCCTTCTCATCGCCCAGCAAGACGAACGACTTGGCGCGCCGCGCCACCCGTCGAGCCTCAGCTCGGTCGAGGGGTAGCTCTCCTCGGTGGAGATATTGCAGGTACGAGGTCTGCCAGTTTCGATTAGGCGTGACCCCGCTTTGCTCCTCCTCGACGTGCAGTGCCTCACCCTCGGGGGCCGAGGGTACCTCGAACTGAACCGAGGGCGCCTCGGGCCGAGCTGAGGGTGCCTCAGGATGAGCCGAGGGTGCCTCGGACTGAGCGAGGGCGCCTCGGGTTGAGCCGTGGGTGCCTCGGACTAGGCCGAGGGTACCTCAGGCTCGGACGTGTCGTCGATCTTGACAGAGGGTTGATGCAGATCCCTGGAGAAGACGTCCGGGGGAACCGTCGTTCGCCCCGAGGCTATTTTAGCCAGCTCGTCCGCAGTCTCGTTGTAGCGCCGAGCGATGTGGTTAAGCTCGAACCCGTAGAACTTGTCTTCCAGGCGCCGAACCTCATCGCAGTAGGCCTCCATCTTCAGGTCGCGGCAGTGGGAGTTCTTCATGACTTGGTTGATGACGAGCTGCGAGTCACCGCGGGCGTCCAGGCGCCGGACCCCTAGCTCGATGGCGATCCGCAACCCGTTGACCAGAGCCTCGTACTCAGCCACATTGTTGGACGGCGGGAAGTGGAGGCGTAGCACATAGCGTAGGTGTTTCCCGAGGGGCGAGATGAAGAGTAGGCCTGCGCCGGCTCCTGTCTTCATCAACGACCCGTCGAAAAACATGGTCCACAGCTCCGGTTGGATCGGAGCCGTCAGCAGCTGGGTGTCGACCCATTCGGCCACGAAGTCCGCCAAGACCTGGGACTTAATGGCTTTCCGGGGAGCGAATGAGATCGTCTCGCCCATGATCTCCACCGCCCACTTTGCAATCCTACCCGAGGCCTCTCGGCACTGGATGATCTCTCCCAGGGGGAAGGATGACACCACAGTTACCGGATGAGACTCGAAGTAGTGTCGCAACTTCCGCCGGGTCAGGATCACTGCATATAGCAGCTTCTGAACTTGTGGGTAGCGGATCTTGGTTTCGGACAATACCTCGCTGACGAAGTAAACCGGCCTCTGAACGGACAATGCATGCCCCTCTTCTTGCCTCTCGACCACAATCCTGGCGCTAACCACCTGAGTGGTCGCGGCGATGTAGACCAGGAGGGCTTCTCCGGCAGCTGGGGGCACCAAGATAGGCGCCTTTGTGAGGAGCGCCTTCAGGTTCCCGAGGGCTTCCTCGGCCTCAGGGGTCCAAGTGAAGCACTCGACCTTCCTTAAGAGGCGGTACAGAGGTAGACCTCTTTCGCTGAGGCGTGAGATGAAACGGCTCAGAGCCGCGAGGCATCCCATGACCCTCTGTACGCCTTTCAAGTCCTTGATGGGCCCCATGCTAGTGATGGTTGCGATCTTCTCTGGGTTGGCTTCGATGCCCCGCTCAGAGACGATGAACCCCAAGAGCATGCCTCGGGGCACCCCGAAGACACACTTTTCGGGATTGAGCTTGACGCCTTTCGCCTTGAGACATTGGAATGTCGTTTTAAGGTCAGAAAGGAGGTCGGAGGCCTTCCTCGTCTTGACTACGATGTCATCGACGTAGGCCTCGACCGTGCGGCCAATGTGTTCGCTGAACACATGGTTCATGCACTGCTGGTACGTCGCGCCCGCATTCCTCAAACCGAACGGCATGGTGACATAGCAGTACATGCCGAAGGGTGTGATGAAAGAAGTCGCGAGCTGGTCGGACTCTTTCATCTTGATTTGATGATACCCTGAGTAGGCATCAAGGAAAGACAGGGTTTCGCACCCAGCAGTGGAATCCACGATTTGGTCGATGCGAGGCAGAGGGTAGGGAACCTTCGGACATGCTTTGTTGAGACCAGTGTAGTCTACACACATCCGCCATTTCCCCCCTTTCTTTCTCACAACAACAGGGTTGGCAAGCCATTCGGGATGGAATACCTCTTTGATGAACTCTGCCGCCATTAGCTTGTGGATCTCCTCGCCTATCGTTCTGCGCTTCTCCTCGTCGAATCGGCGCAGAGGCTGCTTGACGGGTCGGGCTCCAGCCCGAATATCAGCGAGTGCTCGGCGACATCCCTCGGTATGCCGGGCATGTCCGAGGGACTCCACGCTAAGACGTCGGCGTTCGCGCGGAGGAAGTCGACGAGCACTGCTTCCTATTTGGGATCGAGCCCGGAGCCGATCCGGATCTGCTTGGAGGCGTCGCTGTTGGGGTCGAGGGGGACGGCCTTAACCGTCTCCACTGGCTCGAAGTTGCTGGCATGACGTTTCACGTCTAGCGCCTCCTTAGAGAGGCTTTCCAGGTCGGCAATGAGGGCCTCGGACTCGGCGAGGGCCTCGGCGTACTCCACGCACTCCACGTCGCGTTCGAACGCGTGCTTGTACGTGGGGCCGACGGTGATGACCCCGTTGGGGCCCGACATCTTGAGCTTCAGGTAGGTGTAGTTGGGGACGGCCATGAACTTCGCGTAGCATGGCCTCCCCAGTACCACGTGGTAGGTTCCTCGGAACCCGACCACCTCGAACGTCAGGGTCTCCCTTCGGAAGTTGGAGGGTGTTCCGAAGCAGACGGGAAGGTCGAGCTGTCCGAGGGGTTGGACGCGCTTCCCGGGGATGATCCCATGGAAGGGCGCAGCGCCTGCCCGGACAGAGGACAGATCAACATGCAGGAGCCCGAGGGTCTCGGCGTAGATGATGTTGAGGCTGCTGCCTCCGTCCATGAGGACCTTGGTGAGCCTGACGTCGCCGATGACGGGGTCGACGACGAGCGGGTATTTCCCCGGGCTCGGCACATGGTCGAGGTGATCGTCTCGGTCGAAGGTGATGGGCTTGTCGGACCAGTCTAGATAGACTGGCGTCGCCACCTTGACCGAGCAGACCTCCCGGCGCTCTTGCTTGCGGTGCCGAGCCGAGGCGTTCACCGCTTGCCCACCATAGATCATGAAGCAGTCGCGGACCTCGGGGAACTCTCCTGCCTGGTGATCTTCCTTCTTGTCGTCGTCGCGGGCCTTGCCACCCTCCGTGGGTGGCCCGGCCCTGTGGAAGTGGCGCCGAAGCATGACACACTCCTCAAGGGTGTGCTTGACGGGTCCCTGGTGATAGGGGCACGACTCTTTGAGCATCTTGTCGAAGAGGTTGGCACCTCCGGGGGGTTTCCGAGGGTTCTTGTACTCGGCGGCGTCGCGTTTCGCTTGCGACTTCTTCTTGCCTTTCTTCTTGGCGCCGCGCTGAGTTGACGCCTCAGGAGCATCTTCCGACGGGCGGCCCTGGGGTTGCTTGTCCTTTCGGAAGATGGCCTCGACTGCCTCCTGGCCGGAGGCGAACTTGGTGGCGATGTCCATCAGCTCGCTCGCCCTGGTGGGGGTCTTGCGACCCAACTTGCTCACTAGGTCGCGGCAGGTGGTGCCGGCGAGGAACGCGCCAATGACATCCGAGTCAGTGATGTTGGGCAGCTCGGTGCGCTGCTTCGAGAATCGCCGGATGTAGTCCCGGAGGGACTCTCCCGGCAGCTGCCGGCAGCTTCGGAGGCCCCAGGAATTCCCGGGGCGCACATATGTGCCCTGGAAATTGCCGGCGAAGGCTTGGACTAGGTCGTCCCAGCTGGAGATCTGCCCCGGAGGCAGGTGTTCCAGCCAGGCGCGAGCGCTGTCGGAGAGGAACAGGGGGAGGTTGCGGATGATAAGGTTGTCGTCGTCCGTTCCACCCAGTTGGCAGGCTAGGCGATAGTCCGCGAGCCACAGTTCCGGTCTCGTCTCCCCTGAGTACTTTGTGATAGTAGTCGGGGGTCGGAACCGGGTCGGGAACGGTGCCCGTCGGATGGCCCGGCTGAAGGCCTACGGACCAGGCGGTTCGGGCGAGGGACTCCGATCCTCCCTGCTGTCGTAGCGTCCCCCACGCCTGGGGTGGTAGCCTCGGCGCACCCTCTCGTCGAGGTGGGCCCGACGGTCACGGTGATGGTGCTCGTTGCCGAGGCGGCCCGGGGCCGCAGGCGCGGTGTTGCGCGTGCGTCCGGTGTAGACTGAGGCTTCCCGCATGAATCGGGAAGTCGCGGCATGAGGTTCCGAGGGGTATCCCTGCCTTCGGGAGGCAGAGCTCTCGGCCCGTCGGACCGCGGCGCCTTCCAGGAGATTCTTGAGCTCCCCATGGATTCGCCGGCCCTCGGTGGTTGATGGCTCCGGCATCGCGCAGAGAAGCATCGCTGCGGCAGCCAGGTTCTGGCCGACGCCACTAGATGCGGGTGGCGGCCTGACCCTGGCGTCGTCAGTGACGCGGTGCTGGAAACCCTGGGGCAGATGACGTATTTCTCCGGCCGGGGGTTGGCCCGCCCATGCCTGCCCGACGTCCCGGCGGATCGTCTCAAGCGCCCCTGCTCCCTCGTTGAACCTGGCCTGCGCCCCGCGGATTTGCTCGAGCTGTGGGTCATGGCCCCCCGCCTGAACGGGGACCACAACTAGCTCCCGTGGGATGTCGACGCGAGGCACTGGCCTAGGGAGATCGCCGTCCTCCGGCATGCCGAGATGATTGCCTTCGGAGGGACCCCCTAGATCGACGTGGAAACATTCGCGACCTGGGTCGCAGTCCTCGTCGCCGAGGCTGCGGCTACCGTCGGAACAGTCGAAAAGGCAGAAGTCACATGCGGTCACGAAGTCCCGCATGGCACTGGGGTTGCCAAGTCCAGAGAAATCCCAACAGATGCTGGGCCCGTCGTCTTCCTCGGACCCGGAGGGCCCGCAGGTCGAGACGTCCGTCAGCCGGTCCCAAGGCGACCGCATGCGAAACCCCAGAGGGTTTGGACTCGCCTCTACGAGAGCGTCCGCCAAAGCGAGGTCGCTAGGCGGGTCGAGGCTGAATCCAAATGACGTAGGATGGGAATCGGTCGGTACCTTTTGGTCGACGAGCGGCGATGAAGTCACGTCGGGGACTGACTGCACCGTCGTCTCAGGTGCGAGGGTGACGTCCAGCAAGCTCTCCACGAGCGCACTGGCATCGTCCGCTCGCTCGGGATGGGCGTGTCGCGGGGAGACAGCGCTCGTCTTCGACTCCGTCGCGAAGTCGATACCCGGTGCGCCCCTCGTTGGGGTGCCGGTGCTGTCGGCTCGCTCAACAGCCAACGAGGCGCTGCCTCCTACTTGGCCTTGGTCGCGCTGCCTCCTCCTCCGTCGGCGGAGGAAAGGGCAGGATGAGCTCGAAGGTTGTTCTTCCACCACGCGAGGAAGACGTCGTCGATTCCGCCGCCAGCGAGCGGGCTGCCGACCGCCATTGTCGTTGTCGCGCGGTGGTGGAAGGAGTATCATGTCGTAGCTGCCGTCGAGGGACATGAACTCAAGACTCCCGAAACGGAGCACCGTCCCGGGTTGGAGAGGTTGTTGGAGACTGCCCATCTGGAGCAGACGGGAAGCTGTTCGTCAACACGCAGCAGGCCCCTACCTAGCGCCAACTGTCGGCGTTTCGAGACCGGGGGGTCCCTGGGCCGACGAGTGAGTGTCGTCGCGTGCCCCAGCCCAGATGGGTCGAGCGCGAGGGCGAGCGCGAAGGGGGGAGAGCGAGGAGGCCGGAGACCGGCGTGAGAGAGGTGGGAATCCCGCGGCCTTTGTGTTCGTCCCGCGCCCAGGTCGGGTGCGCTTGCAGTAGGGGGTTACAAGCGTCCACGCGAGAGAGGGAGCGAGCGGCCCCAAGCGAGCGCCTGTTCTCGTCCTCGTCCCCGCGCGGCCAACCCTCTCTAAGAGGGCACTGGTCCTTCCTTTTATAGGCGTAAGGAGAGGATCCAGGTGTACTATGGGGGGTGTAGCAGAGTGCTACGTGTCTAGCGGGGGAGAGCTAGCGCCCTAAGTACATGCCGTCGTGGCAGCCGGAGAGATTTTGGCACCCAGCTGGCGTGATGTCGTGGCCGTCGGAGGAGCGATGGAGCCTGGCGGAGGGACAGCTGTCGGAGCGGTTGGGTCCTTGCTGACGTCCTCTTGCTTCCGTAAGGGGGCTGAGAGCCGCCGTCGTCACAGAGCATGCGGGGCGCCATCATTGCCTATCTGGTGGAGCTAGCCAGATGGGACACCGGTCTGGTTCCCTGTGGCCCGAGTCAGCTCGGGGTAGGGTGATGATGGCGCCTCCTGTTGACGTGGCTGGCCTGCGCCCTAGGTTGGGCGATGCGGAGGCTCCTCCGAAGCCAAGGTCGAGTCTGTCTTCCGTGGCCGAGGCCGAGTCCGAGCCCCTGGGTCGGGCGAGGCGGAGGTCGTCGGCTGAGGCCAGGGCGGAGTCCGAGCCCTGGGGTCGGGCGAAGCGGAGTTTGTCGTCTTCCGGGACTTAGCCCGAGTCCGAGCCCTGGGTCGGGCGGAGCGGAGTTCACCGTCTTCCGGGACTTAGCCCGAGTCCGAGCCCTGGGTCGGGCGGAGCGGAGTTCGCCGTCTTCCGGGACTTAGCCCGAGTCCGAGCCCTGGGTCGGGCGGAGCGGAGTTCGCCGTCTTCCGGGACTTAGCCCGAGTCCGAGCCCTGGGTCGGGCGGAGCGGAGTTCGCCGTCTTTCGGGACTTAGCCCGAGTCCGAGCCCTGGGTCGGGCGGAGCGGAGTTCGCCGTCTTCCGGGGCTGAGCCCGAGTCCGAACCCTGGGTCGGGCGGAGCGGAGTTCGCCGTCTTCCGGGACTTAGCCCGAGTCCGAGCCCTGGGTCAGGCGGAGCGGAGTTCGCCGTCTTCCGGGACTTAGCCCGAGTCCGAGCCCTGGGTCGGGCGGAGCGGAGTTCGCCGTCTTCCGGGACTTAGCCCGAGTCCGAGCCCTGGGTCGGGCGGAGCGGAGTTCGCTGTCTTCCGGGGCTGAGCCCGAGTCCGAGCCCTGGGTCGGGCGGAGCGGAGTTCGTCGTCTTCCGGGACTTAGCCCGAGTCCGAGCCCTGGGTCGGGCGGAGCGGAGTTCGCCGTCTTCCGGGACTTAGCTCGAGTCCGAGCCCTGGGTCGGGCGGAGCGGAGTTCGCCGTCTTCCGGGACTTAGCCCGAGTCCGAGCCCTGGGTCGGGCGGAGCGGAGTTCGCCGTCTTCCGGGACTTAGCCCGAGTCCGAGCCCTGGGTCGGGCGGAGCGGAGTTCGCCGTCTTGTGGGACTTAGCCCGAGTCCGAGCCCTGGGTCGGGCGGAGCGGAATTCGCCGTCTTCCGGGACTTAGCCCGAGTCCGAGCCCTGGGTCGGGCGGAGCGGAGTTCGCCGTCTTCCGGGGCTGAGCCTGAGTCCGAGCCCTGGGTTGGGCGGAGCGGAGTTCGTCGTCTTCCGGGACTTAGCCCGAGTCCGAGCCCTGGGTCGGGCGGAGGGGAGTTCGCCGTCTTCCGGGACTTAACCCGAGTCCAAGCCCTGGGTCGGGCGGAGCGGAGTTCGCCGTCTTCCGGGACTTAGCCCGAGTCCGAGCCCTGGGTCGGGCGGAGCGGAGTTCGCCGTCTTCCGGGACTTAGCCCGAGTCTGAGCCTTGGGTCGGGCGGAGCGGAGTTCACCATCTTCCGGGACTTAGCCCGAGTCCGAGCCCTGGGTCGGGTGGAGCGGAGTTCGCCGTCTTCCGGGGCTGAGCCCGAGTCCGAGCCCTGAGTCGGGCGGAGCGGAGTTCGCCGTCTTCCGGGGCTGAGCCCGAGTCCGAGCCCTAGGTCGGGCGGAGCGGAGTTCGCTGTCTTCCGGGGCTAAGCCCGAGTCCGAGCCCTGGGTCGGGCGAAGCGGAGCTTCCTATGGTGCCTCCAGCGGGGCCTGACTGCCTGTCAGCCTCACTCTGTCAAATGGCACCGCAGTCGGAGTGGCGCAGGCGGCGCTGTCCTTCTGTCAGGCCGGTCAGTGGAGCGGTGAAGTGACGACGGTCACTTCGGCTCTGCCGGGGGGCGCGCGTCAGGATAAAGGTGTCAGGCCACCTTTGCATTAAATGTTCCTGCGACTTGGTCGGTCGGTGCGGCGATTTAGTCAGGGTTGCTTCTTAGCGAAGGCAGGGCCTCGGGCGCGCCGGAAATATGTTCGCCGTTGGAGGGGGGCCTCGGGCGAGACGAAAATCCTCCGGGGTCGGCTGCCCTTGTTCGAGGCTAGGCTCGGGCGAGGCGTGATCGAGTCGCTGAATGGACTGATCCCTGACTTAGTCGCACCCATCAGGCCTTTGCAGCTTTATGCTGATGGGGGTTACCAGCTGAGAATTAGGAGTCTTGAGGGTACCCCTAATTATGGTCCCCGACAATCACATTTCTGCCCATACAGATAGTGCCTCCACGTCTTCAGTGCGTGAACCACTGCTGCCAACTCTAGGTCATGGATTGGGTAATTCTTCTCATAAACCTTCAGTTGTCGGGACGAGTAAGCCACAACTTTGCCCTCTTGCATCAACACGCACCCCAAACCAGTGCAACAAGCGTCGCAATACACCGAGAAGGGCTTGTGCACATCGGGCAAGACTAAGACAGGCGCAATAGTCAACTTCTCTTTCAGCGCTTCAAAGGCTTCTTGGCATTTCTGGGTCCACTTGAACTCAACCTTGTTGCCTAGCAAAGCTATCATTGGTTTCACAATCTTCGAAAACCCTTCAACGAATCGCCGATAATATCCGGCCATTCCAATGAAGCTCTTGATCCCTCGGGCATCTGTTGGAGCTTTCCAGTTTAGAATGTCTGCCACTTTCTTCGGATCCACAGTTGTCGGGGCTGTCGGATCCTTGCTGACGTCTCCTTGCTGACATAAGGGGCTGGGAGCTGCCGTCGTCATGGAGCGTGCGAGGTGTCATCATTACTTGTTTACTGGGGCGAGCCAGATGGGACGCCGGTCTTGTTCCCCATAGCCTGAGCTAGCTAGGGGCAGGGTAATGATGGCCCCCTGGCGACGTGGCCGGTCCGGACCCGAGTTTGGGTGAGGTGGCGATTCCTCTGAGGTCGAGGTTGAGTCTGAGCCCTGGTGTCGGGCGAGGCAGAGTTCGTCGTCTTCCGGAGCCGAGGCTGAGTCCGAGCCCTGGGGTCGGGCGAGGCGGAGTTCGTCGTCTTCCGGAGCCGAGGCTGAGTTCGAGCCCTAGGGTCGGGCGAGGCGGAGTTCATCGTCTTCTAAGTCGTGGTTGAGTCCGAGCCCTGGGGTCGGGCGAGGTGAAGTCCATCTTCCGAGGCCGAGACGGGGGCCGAACCCTAGGGTCGGGCGAGGCGAAGCTTCCTATGTCGCCCGAGGCTGGACTTAGCTGCTGTCGACCTCACTCTGGCAAGTGGCACGGCAGTCAGAGCGGGGCAGGCGATGCTGTTTTCTTGTCAGGTCGGTCAGTGGAGCGGCGAAGTGACTGCGGTCACTTCGGCTCTGTCGACTGAAGAGCGCGCGTCAGGATAATGTGTCAGGCGATCCTTGCATTAAATGCTCCTGCGATACGGTCGGTTGGTGTGGCGATCTGTCCAAGGTTGCTTCTCTGCGAAGACTGGGCCTCGGGCGAGCCGAAGGTGTGTCCGTTGCTTGAGGGGATCCTCGAGTGAGACGTGAATCCTTCGGGGTCGGCTGCCTTTGCCCGAGGCTGGGCTCGGGCGAGGCGAGATCGTGTCCCTTGAGTGGACTGAGCCTTGACCTTAATCGCGCCCATCAGGCCTTTGCAGCTTTGTGCTGATGGGGTTTACCAGCTGAGATTAGGAGTCTTGGGGGCACCCCTAATTATGGTCCCCGACAGTAGCCCCCGAGCCTCAAAGGGAGTGTTGGCACTCGCTTGGAGGCTTTTGTCGCACTTTTTTGCAAGGGGACCGGCCTTTCTCGGTTGCATTTCGTTCCGGTGGGTGCGCGCGAGCGCACCCGCCGGGTGTAGCCCCGAGGCCTCGGAGGAGTGTTTTGACTCCTTCGAGGTCTTAGTGCCTTTCGTGATGGCTCGGCCGGTTTGGTTGTTTCCTCATGCAAACTGGTCGTTGCCCGGGTGCTTAGTCAGGTCCCAAGTTCTCGGGCTCGTATGTTGACGCTGTCAACGGTTTGGCCGGAGCCGGGTTTGCGAGAGCAGCCCCCGAGCCTCCGCATAGAGCGAGAGGATGGTCAAGGACAGACTCGGCTTTTTTCGTACGCCCTTGCGTCGCCTTTCCGCAAGGAGGAGGGGGAAGCGCCATGTTGCCCTCGGAGGGCGCCAAACATGGTGTCTCCAATGAGTTGCTAACGGGTAATCCGAGTGGACGCCCGTGCCCCATTCGTTAGGGGTCGGCTAGTGGCCCGGAGGCGCGCTCCAAAAGTACCTGCGGGTGATTCGCCGGACCCGGTCCCCTTTTGACGGGGTTCGAGGGCTCGATGCCTCCCTCTGGTGGGATTCCGTTACAAAATCGTTCCCATCGGTCTCGGAAATGTCCTAGGGTACCTCGGGAGCGTAGCCCGAGCCTTGGTTATGTATCGAACGTACCCAGGGTCATCCCTCGCTCTGCGTGCTCTGAGGCGGTTGTCGAACCCTTCGGGGGCCAGCCTACGAACCCCTGATCAGTAGTGGGCGCGGAGCCCGAGTGGCCTGAGGCGGCCGTTGAACCCTTCCGAGGGGCCAGCCTTCGAACCTCTGACCAGTAGTGGGCGCGGAGCCCGAGTGCTCTGAGGTGGCTGTTGAACCCTTCCGAGGGGCCAGCCTTCAAACCTCTGATCAGTAGGGGGGCTCGGGGCCCGCTTCCTTCACGGAGAAGGATCCCTTTTGGAGTATCCCATTTCTCGGTCCCTGTGGCAAGAGAGAGAAAGAGGAGGAGGAAAGGATACAAAATCGAACGACGTGGCGGAGGTGAAGCGTCGCCTGCTTCGCCTGCCAAGGGTGTCGCCTGTCCTGCCGCAGAGTTAATGCAACGGGACGAGTGGTTCGCGGGGCAGCCGTTGTGCGTGCTCGATCCGTTCGAGGAACGGAACACGGGCGCGTCCTCTTCACGCTGTGGGAGAGGGTTCTCTCGCTGTCCCAGGAGGGGGCGTGAGCTTGCTGACGACTTGACTGCTGCTTCCGTCCGCCTGGCGCCGCCATTACTGCCGGCCCATTTCTGGCCGTATCGACCATCGCGCCTTTTCCCGCAGCTGACTGACCCGTGACCGATATGCTTGGTTGGCACTGTTGGGCCATGCGCAGGGTTGCCTCGAGTCGCGGGACCGGTTCCGTAGTCGAGAAGGCGTGGTACTAGCGCAAGTGGCGGTGCAGTTTTTCGCACGTAGTAACCGGCGCGCCGGTTACATGACGTGTGGGCCTGGGCCTCCATGCTGGACGCGTCGAAGTCGAAAGGGTGCGCCCCCTTGGTGCGGTTGCATGCCGCCTGCATGGCGGTCCGTCCTTTCACCCGCTGGTCTGGGCGAAAGTGGAGGAGCGCTTGTAACCGCTGGGCAGTTACGCGTACCGCGCGCGGCGGTTTGGCCTCTTCCGTCCTGGGCCAGCTTGCATGACGCATGGGACCCAGCCCCCGTGTCGTAGGGGGAGGACCTTGGAGCGTGTTGGAGAAGACTCAGTCCACGCCGGTTGAGGACGCAAGTGGGGAGAGTCGCCTTTAAAAGGAGGGTGACCCCCTTGGAAGGCAACCATGTCTTCGCACTCCATGTATCGCGTCCTTCCACCTTCCGAGCCCCCGGATGGGGAGCGCTCGCGTCGCTTTGTCTTGCTGTCGTTGGAGGAACACAACTTCGTGAAAGTTGGTACCTTTCAGCCATCGTTCGGCTTCAAGGATTTTCATCAGGTAGCCCGACCGCCTTCCCCCACCAATGGGCAATTTGGTGGAGAGAAGCGAGTCGGGCTGCGGCCTCCGCCCCACCCTCAGCTTCAAGGATTTTCGTCATCCGGGCTGAGGCGGAGGAGCGCACCGAGTGGGGGGTTGCCCCGCGTGGGTCGGTAACCCTTTTCTTCCCCCGACGTTTGGGCGGGGGAAAGGCATCCTCCAGCCCCGCGGTGGCTTCCTTCATCCATGCCAGGGAAGGCGAATAGCTGCTGCCCAGCCAGGGTGCAGCATTCCGTCCTCTATCCGGGCAATGGTCACGCCGCGTACGGGCCGGCCATGTCCAGGTCTTCCTCGCGCCGACAACCGTGCTAGAGGGTTGCCCAGCACGTCATGCGCCGCGAGAGCGGTGCTCATGTTCTGGGGTGGCCGCGGCGAGGGCGGGAGCGAGGACCTGCCGGTGCGCTTTGGGGCGGCCGGTGCCCGCTGTTGCGGTGTTGAGGTGGCAGCAGCCGGAGAAGGTTTCTCTGCCGACGAGATCGCCAACTCCGCCTGCACTCCTGGACCTCCGTCCCCTGGCTTGAATGGCTGGTTCTCGTCCTTTGTGGGCGAGAGCCTTTCTGCCGCAACGTCTGCCCGGAAGCCGTTTCTGCAGCTGTCTTGCCGCCCGGGATAGAGGTTGTTGCCTCTGCTGTCAGAGCGGGCGGCAGTGAGCTGCTTGGAGTTCGTCGTCCCGCAGGCCTCTTGGTATGGAGGTTGTTCATACCCGCGGGAACGGAACCGGAGTCCCGTTTGTAATGGCACCTTGAGTGCTGGCGTATGTTCATTGTGGCTGTCGGGGCCTGAACATTTATGTATTTTGGCGTGAAGCCGTGTTTCTTCCTCATTTCGAGTACTAGGACTCGCCTGTCGGCTAGCTGAACCGCTTAACCAAGCGTGAGTTGCCTCGTGCGGAAGGTGACGAGTGAGGTATCCGTATCCCGGAGGCGTAGGAGTCCCTCGGCTCAGTCGGCCTTGCCGCCCGAGGCTTCTCTTGCTTAGTTAAAGGAACCCTCGGCCGCTCTGCGATGAGCCGGAGCCGGAGGCAGCGGTGCCAGCACGGACAGAGGCAGAGTTGGCTCGAAAAAGGGAGCTTCGTCAGCCGGGGCTTGGCCGGGTCGTCCACTGGCGGGACCAACGCCGGAGTCGAGATGTCGAGGCCACGAGCCGGGCTCGTGTCCTCGGGGGACAGCTGGCTGAGGCTTCGGGGCGGCCGGCCGAGCCGTCTGCTCGGGCCGGGTTCCTAGAGGAGACCCTGGCGGCGATGGCCCGGGCGTGGTGCTGACGTCGTCCTTCGGAGCGGAGATCCTTCGCCCGTGTTGCCGTCCGAGGCTTGATCGGACTTCGCCGAAGGTGGAGTTGACGCCGAGGGTGCTGCTGCTCCCCCTCCATCGACGTCTGAGCCTGCAGGATCGGTTCGCCTGTAGTATGCATATGTTTTTTGTGGCCACCGAGGCCCAAACATAATGTCGTCGCGTTGTAAAGCTGCGTTTCTTTTCCTCTTGTTTCAAGTATCAGGGCTTGCTTGTCGGTAGCAGAATCGTTTATCTGAGCTAGAGTTACTTCTCACGGAAGGTGATGAGTGAGGTATCCGTATCCCGGAGGCGTAGGAATCCCTCGGCTCGGTCGGCCTTGCCGCTTACATGTACTCTTGCTCGTTCGCGGGATTCTATTATCGACGTAGCCGAGAAAACCCGAAAAACCGTTTCGGCAGAAAGTCTTTTGAGCGTTAAGGCTTGTTCGGTCAGCAGGATCGCTCATCCGAACGCGAGTTACTTCTCGCAGAAGGTGATGAGTGAGGTATCCGTATCCCGGAGGCATAGGAGTTCCTCGGCTCGGTCGGCCTTGCCTGCTTACGTGTACTCCGTCGTTTTCATGATCCCACTACCGAAGTAGTCGAAAAGCACGAAAGGTATTCTGGCAGAAAGACTTTTTCCAAGGAAAATTTTGACGCGGAGGGGGTTCCCCCCTTCTAGCCCCCGAGGGAGGGTCAGGCTTTGCCGAGGCAAGGCTGACCCTTCCTTGATGGTTAGACTTCATATGTAAACGAGGTATATGAACGGCTTGAAAACATCTTAAGGATAGAAGCGACGTAGCTGTCGGATGTTCCAAGCGTTACTGTAGACCTCGCCTTGACTGTTGGCCAGCTTGTATGTCCCGGGCTTTAAAACCTTGGCGATGACGAACGACCCTTCCCAGGGAGGCGTGAGCTTGTGCCGCCCTCGGGCGTCTTGTCGTAGTCGAAGCACCAAGTCGCCCACCTGGAGGTCTCGGGACCGAACCCCTCGGGCGTGGTAGCGTCGCAGGGACTGCTGATACCGTGCCGAGTGTAGTAAGGCCACGTCCCGAGCCTCTTCCAGCTGGTCCAGTGAGTCTTCTCAGTTGGTCTGGTTGCGTCGGCCGTCGTACGCCCTCGTCCTTAGGGAACCGTATTCTAAGTCTGTGGGCAAGATGGCCTCAGCCCCATAGACTAGAAAGAACGGCGTGAAACCCGTGGCTCGGCTCGGCGTTGTCCTCAGGCTCCAGACCACCAAGGGGAGTTCCTTCATCCATCGCCTGCCGAACTTGTGGAGGTCGTTGTAGATCCTCGGCTTGAGTCCCTGCAGAATCATGCCGTTGGCACGTTCTACCTGCCCATTCGTCATGGGGTGTGCCACGGCGGCGCAGTCCACCCGGATGTGGTGGCCTTCACAGAAGTCCAGGAACTTTCTGCCGGTGAACTGGGTGCCGTTGTCGGTGATGATGGAGTTCGAGACCCCAAAGCGATGGATGATGTTGGTGAAGATTGCCACCGCCTATTCGGACCTGATGCTGTTTAGGGGTCGGACCTCGATCCACTTGGAGAATTTGTCGACGGCAACCAATAAGTGCGTGTAGCCCCCGGGTGCCTTCTGCAAGGGACCGACGAGGTCCAGACCCCACACAGCAAACAGCCAGGTGATGGGTGTTGTTTGCAGAGCCTGAGCGGGTAGGTGCGTCTGTCTTGCGTAGAATTGACACCCTTGGCAGGTGCGGACAATTCTAGTGGCGTCGGCCACCGCGGTCGGCCAGTAGAAACCTTATCGAAAAGCGTTTCCAACAAGGGCTCGAGGCGCTGCGTGATGACCGCAAGCCCCCGAGTGTATTTCTTGTAAGAGCTCCTGGCCTTCGGCGATGGATATGCATCGCTGGAGGATGCCGGAGGGGCTGCGGTGGTAGAGCTCCTTCCCGTCACCCAGCAAGACGAATGACTTGGCGCGCCGCGCCAGTCGCCGAGCTTCGGCTCGGTCGAGGGGCAGCTCTCCTCGGTGGAGATATTGCAGGTACGGGGTCTGCCAGTCTCGATCAGGCGGGACCCCATTCCGCTCTCCCTCGACGCGCAGTGCCTCACCCTCGGGGGCCGAGGGTGCCTCGGGCTGAGCCGAGGGCGCCTCGGGCAGGGCCAAGACCTTCTCGGGCTCGGGCGTGTCGTCGGTCTTGACTGAGGGTTGATGTAGGTCCCGGGAGAAGACGTTCGGGGGAACCGTTGTTCGTGCCGAAGCTATCTTTGCCAGCTCATCCGCAGTCTCGTTGTACTGCCGGGCGACGTGGTTGACCTCGAGCCCGTACAACTTGTCCTCCAGGCGCCGAACCTCGTCGCAGTAGGCTTCCATCTTCGGGTCGCGGTAGTGGGAGTTCTTCATGACTTGGTCGATGACAAGCTGCGAGTCACCGCGAGCGTCGAGGCATCGGACCCCTAGCTCAATGGCGATGCGCAACCCGTTGACCAGAGCCTCGTACTCAGCCACGTTGTTGGACACCGGGAAATGGAGGCGCAACACGTAGCGGAGGTGCTTCCCGAGGGGTGAGATGAAGAGCAGGCCCGCGCCTGCCCCTGTTTTCATCAGCGACCCGTCGAAAAACATGGTCTAGAGTTTCGGTTGGATCGGAGCTGCCGGGAGCTGGGTGTCGACCCATTCAGCCACAAAGTCCGCCAAGACTTGGGACTTGATGGCCTTCCGAGGGGCGAACGAGATTGTCTCGCCCATGATTTCCACCGCCCACTTTGCAATCCTACCCGAGGCCTCTCGGCACTGGATGATCTCCCCCAGGGGGAAGGATGACACCACAGTCACCAGATGAGACTCGAAGTAGTGTCGCAACTTCCGCCGCGTCAGAATCACCGCGTACAACAGCTTCTGAATTTGTGGGTAGCGGATCTTGGTCTCGGACAGTACCTCACTGATGAAGTAGATCGGCCTCTGGACGGGCAATGCATGCCCTTCTTCTCGTCTTTCGACCACGATCGCGGCGCTGACCACCTGAGTGGTAGCGGCGACGTAGATCAAGAGGGCTTCTCCGGCAGCGGGAGGCACCAGGATGGGTGCGTTCGTAAGGAGCGCCTTCAGGTTCCCGAGGGCTTCCTCGGCCTCAGGGGTCCAAGTGAAGCACTCGGTCTTTCTTAAGAGGCGGTACAGAGGTAGGCCTCTTTCGCCAAGGCGCGAGATGAAGCGGCTCAGAGCCGCAAGGCATCCCATGACCCTCTGTACGCCTTTCAAGTCCTTGATGGGCCCCATGTTGGTGATGGCCGCGATTTTCTCCGGGCTGGTCTCGATGCCCCGCTCGGAGACGATGAACCCCAAGAGCATGCCTCATGGGACTCCGAAGACGCACTTCTCGGGGTTGAGTTTTACGTCTTTCGCATTGAGACACTTGAATGTCGTTTCAAGATCGCGGAGGTGGTGGGAGGCTTTTGATAGTCGCCTAGAGGGGGGGTGAATAGGGCGAAACTGAAATTTATAAATATAAACACAACTACAAGCCGGGTTAGCGTTAGAAATATAAACGAGTCCGCGAGAGAGGGCGCAAAACAAATCCCAAGCGAATAAGCAAGTGAGACACGGAGATTTGTTTTACCGAGGTTCGGTTCTTGCAAACCTACTCCCCGTTGAGGAGGCCACAAAGGCCGGGTCTCTTTCAACCCTTCCCTCTCTCAAACGGTCCCACGGACCGAGTGAGCTTCTCTTCTCTAATCAAAGCCGGGAACAAAACTTCCCCGCAAGGGCCACCACACAATTGGTGCCTCTTGCCTTGATTACAATGGAGTTGTGATCTCAAGAACAAGTGAGAAAGAAAAGAAGCAATCCAAGCGCAAGAGCTCAAATGAACACGGCAAATCACTCTCTCTAGTCACTAGGGTTTTGTGTGGAATTGGAGAGGATTTGATCTCTTTGAATGTGTCTAGAATTGAATGCCTAGAGCTCTTGTAGTAGTTGAGAAGTGGAAAACTTGGATGCAATGAATGGTGGGGTGGTTGGGGTATTTATAGCCCCAACCACCAAAAGTGACCGTTGCTGGCAGCCTCTGTTCGATGGCGCACCGGACAGTCCGGTGCACACCGGACAGTCCGGTGCCTCTGCCACGTCACCATTGCCGTTGGATTCTGACCGTTGAAGCTTCTGACTTGTGGGCCTGCCGAGGTGTCCGGTGCACACCGGACATGCACTGTTTGATGTCCGGTGCACCGGTATGGGCAGCCCTGACGTCTGCGCGCGCTGCGCGCGCATTTAATGCTGCGCAGAGAGCCGTTGGCGCCGCAGAGAGCCGTTGCTCCGCTGTCACACCGGACAGTCCGGTGCACACCGGACAGTCCGGTGAATTATAGCGGAGCGGCTGTCGTGAAAACCCGAGGATGACGAGTTCCGGAGGCCGCGGGCGCACCGGACATGTCCGGTGCACACCGGACAGTCCGGTGAATTATAGCGCGCCGGCCTCCGCGAATTCCCGAGGGCGAAGGGTTGAAGTCGAAGTCCTCTGGCGAAGGGTAGAAAACGAAGTCTACGGGCGCACCGGACACTGTCCGGTGCACACCGGACAGTCCGGTGCCTCCAGCCAGAGGTGCCCTCGGTTGCCTTATTGCTCCTTTGTTGAATCCAACACTTGGTCTTTTTATTGGCTAGATGTGAACCTTTTGCACCTGTATAACTTATACACTAGAGCAAACTAGTCAGTCCAATATTTGTGTTGGGCAATTCAACCACCAAAATTATTTAGGAACTAGGTGTAAGCCTAATTCCCTTTCAATCTCCCCCTTTTTGGTGATTGATGCCAACACAAACCAAAGCAAATATAGAAGTGCATAATTGAACTAGTTTACATAATGTAAGTGCAAAGGTTACTTGGAATTGAGCCAATATAACTACTTACAAGATATGCAAGGAATGTTTCTTTCTTATATAACATTTTGGACCACGTTTGCACCACATGTTTTGTTTTTGCAAATTCTTTTGTAAATCCATTTCAAAGATCTTTTGCAAATAGTCAAAGGTACATGAATAAGAGTTTGCAAAGCATTTTCAAGATTTGAAATTGTCTCCCCCTATTTTAAATGCTTTTCCTTTGACTAAACAAAACTCCCCCTAAAAGAGATCCACCTCTTAGTGTTCAAGAGGGTTTTGATATACCATTTTTGAAATACTACTTTCTCCCCCTTTTGAACACAATAGGATACCAAATGATAAAGACTTTTGGAAAGCACTAAGTTTTTGAACTTGGTGGTGGTGGTGCGGTCCTTTTGCTTTGGGCTCATTTCTCCCCCTTTTTGGCATGAATCGCCAAAAACGGAATCATTAGAGCCCTCGAAGTAATTTCTTCCCCTTTGGTCATAAGTAACGAGTTAAGATTATACCAAAGATGAAGTCCGGTCCTTTTGCTTTTGAGCTTTTACTCTCTCCCCCAAGGATAGAGTCCTCTTTTTTTTGATGCTCATTTCTCCCAAGGAATAGAGAGTTGCTCGGAGTGATGGCGAAGCATGAGTTACGGAGTGGAAGCCTTTGTCTTCGCCGAAGACTCCAATTCCCTTTCAATATACCTATGACTTGGTTTGAAATAGACTTGAAAACACATTAGTCATAGCATATAGAAGAGATATGATCAAAGGTATTCAAATGAGCTATGTGTGCAAGCTTAGCAAAAGAAATTTCTAGAATCAAGAATATTGAGCTCATGCCTAAGTCTGGTAAAAGATTGTTCATCAAGTGGCTTGGTAAAGATATCGGCTAATTGATCTTTAGTATTAATGTAAGAAATCTCGATATCCCCCTTTTGTTGGTGATCCCTAAGAAAATGATACCGAATGGCTATGTGCTTAGTGCGGCTATGCTCGACGGGATTGTCGGCCATTTTGATTGCACTCTCATTATCACATAGCAAAGGGACTTTGGTTAATTTGTAACCGTAGTCCCGCAGGGTTTGCCTCATCCAAAGCAATTGCGCGCAACAGTGACCTGCGGCAATATACTCAGCTTCGGCGGTGGAAAGAGCGACCGAATTTTGCTTCTTTGAAGCCCATGACACCAAGGATCTTCCCAAGAACTGGCAAGTCCCCGATGTGCTCTTCCTATTGATCTTACACCCCGCCCAATCGGCATCAGAATAACCAATCAAATCAAAAGTGGATCCCCGAGGGTACCAAAGCCCAAACTTAGGAGTATAAGCCAAATATCTCAAAATTCGTTTTACGGCCGTAAGGTGTGATTCCTTAGGGTCGGATTGGAATCTTGCACACATGCAAACGGAAAGCATAATGTCCGGTCGAGATGCACATAAATAAAGCAATGAACCAATCATCGACCGGTATACCTTTTGATCCACGGACTTACCTCCCGTGTCGAGGTCGAGATGCCCATTAGTTCCCATGGGTGTCTTGATGGATTTGGCATCCTTCATCCCAAACTTAGCAAGAATGTCTTGAGTGTACTTCGTTTGGCTAATGAAGGTGCCCTCTTGGAGTTGCTTGACTTGGAATCCTAGAAAATACTTCAACTCCCCCATCATCGACATCTCGAATTTCTGTGTCATGATCCTACTAAACTCTTCACATGTAGACTCGTTAGTAGACCCAAATATAATATCATCAACATAAATTTGGCATACAAACAAGTCATTCTCAAGAGTTTTAGTAAAGAGTGTAGGATCGGCCTTGCCAACTTTGAAGCCATTAGCAATAAGGAAATCTCTTAGGCATTCATACCATGCTCTTGGGGCTTGCTTGAGCCCATAAAGCGCCTTAGAGAGCCTATAGACATGGTTAGGGTACTCACTGTCTTCAAAGCCGGGAGGTTGCTCAACATAGACCTCTTCCTTGATTGGTCCGTTGAGGAAGGCACTTTTCACGTCCATTTGATAGAGCTTAAAGCCATGGTAAGTAGCATAGGCCAATAATATGCGAATTGACTCAAGCCTAGCTACGGGTGCATAGGTTTCACCAAAATCCAAACCTTCGACTTGTGAATACCCTTTGGCCACGAGTCGAGCTTTGTTCCTTGTCACCACACCATGCTCATCTTGCTTGTTGCGGAAGACCCATTTGGTTCCTACAACATTTTGGTTAGGACGTGGAACTAAATGCCAGACCTTATTCCTCGTGAAATTGTTGAGCTCCTCTTGCATCGCCACCACCCAATCCGAATCTTGGAGAGCTTCCTCTACCCTGTGTGGCTCAATAGAGGAAACAAAGGAGTAATGTTCACAAAAATGAGCAACCCGAGATCGAGTAGTCACCCCCTTATGAATGTCGCCGAGGATGGTGTCGACGGGGTGATCTCGTTGGATTGCTTGGTGGACTCTTGGGTGTGGCGGTCTTGGTTCTTCCTCATCCTCCTTTTCTTGATCATTTGTATCTCCCCCTTGATCATTGCTATCATCTTGAGGTGGCTCGTCTTCTTGATTTTGCTCTTCATCATTTTGAGCCTCATCCTCATTTTGAGTTGGTGGAGATGCTTGCATGGAGGAGGATGGTTGATCTTGTGTACTTGGAGGCTCTTCGGATTCCTTAGGACACACATCCCCGATGGACATGTTCCTTAGCGCGATGCATGGAGCCTGTTCTTCACCTATCTCATCAAGATCAACTTGCTCTACTTGAGAGCCGTTAGTTTCATCAAACACAACGTCACAAGAGACTTCAACTAGTTCAGTGGACTTGTTAAAGACCCTATATGCCCTTGTGTTTGAGTCATAACCAAGTAAAAAGCCTTCTACAGTTTTAGGAGCAAATTTAGATTTTCTACCTCTTTTAATAAGAATGAAGCATTTGCTACCAAAAACTCTAAAATATGAAATGTTGGGCTTTTTACCGGTTAGGAGTTCATATGATGTCTTCTTGAGGATTCGGTGAAGATATAACCGGTTGATGGCGTAGCAGGCGGTGTTGACCGCTTCGGCCCAAAACCGGTCCGATGTCTTGTACTCATCAAGCATGGTTCTTGCCATGTCCAATAGAGTTCGATTCTTCCTCTCCACTACACCATTTTGTTGTGGCGTGTAGGGAGAGGAGAACTCATGCTTGATGCCCTCCTCCTCAAGGAAGCCTTCAATTTGAGAGTTCTTGAACTCCGTCCCGTTGTCGCTTCTTATTTTCTTGATCCTTAAGCCGAACTCATTTTGAGCTCGTCTCAAGAATCCCTTTAAGGTCTCTTGGGTTTGAGATTTTTCCTGTAAAAAGAATACCCAAGTGAAGCGAGAATAATCATCCACAATAACAAGACAATACTTACTCCCGCCGATGCTTATGTAAGCAATCGGGCCGAATAGATCCATGTGGAGTAGCTCAAGCGGCCTGTCGGTCGTCATGATGTTCTTGTGTGGGTGATGGACTCCAACTTGCTTCCCTGCCTGGCATGCGCTACAAATCCTGTCTTTCTCAAAATGAACATTTGTTAATCCTAAAATGTGCTCTCCCTTTAGAAGCTTATGAAGATTCTTCATCCCAACATGGGCTAGTCGACGATGCCAGAGCCAACCCATGTTAGTCTTAGCAATTAAGCATGTGTTGAGTTCAGCTCTATTAAAATCCACTAAGTATAGCTGACCCTCTAACAGACCCTTAAATGCTATTGAATCATCACTTCTTCTAAAGACAGTGACACCTATATCAGTAAAAAGACAGTTGTAGCCCATTTGACATAATTGGGAAACAGAAAGCAAGTTGTAATCTAATGAATCAACAAGAAAAACATTGGAAATGGAATGGTCAGGTGAAATAGCAATTTTACCCAAACCTTTGACCAACCCTTGATTTCCATCCCCGAATGTGATAGCTCGTTGGGGATCTTTGTTTTTCTCATATGAGGAGAACATCCTTTTCTCCCCGGTCATGTGGTTTGTGCACCCGCTGTCGAGTATCCAACTTGAGCCCCCGGATGCATAAACCTACAAAACAAATTTAGTTCTTGACTTTAGGTACCCAAACTGTTTTGGGTCCTTTGGCATTAGATACAAGAACTTTGGGTACCCAAACACAAGTCTTGGAATCCTTGTGTTTGCCCCCAACAAATTTGGCAACTACTTTGCCGGATTTGCTAGTAAGCACATAAGATGCATCAAAAGTTTTAAATGAAATGGCATGATCATTTGATGCATTAGGAATTTTCTTCTTAGGCAACTTAGCATGGGTTGGTTGCCTAGAGCTAGATGTCTCACCCTTATACATATAAGCATGATTAGGGCCAGAGTGAGACTTCCTAGAATGAATCTTTCTAATTTTGCTCTCAGGATAGCCGGCAGGGTACAAAATGTAACCCTCGTTATCCTGAGGCATGGGAGCCTTGCCCTTAACAAAGTTAGATAAGTTCTTTGGAGGAGCATTAAGTTTGACATTGTCTCCCCTTTGGAAGCCAATGCCATCCTTAATGCCAGGGCGTCTCCCATTATAAAGCATGCTACGAGCAAATTTAAATTTCTCATTTTCTAGATTGTGCTCGGCAATTTTAGCATCTAGTTTAGCTATATGATCATTTTGTTGCTTAATTAAAATCATGTGATCATGAATAGCATCAATATCAACATTTCTACATCTAGTACAAATAGATACATGCTCAACAATAGATGTAGAGGGTTTGCAAGATTTTAATTCTACAACCTTAGCATGCAGCATATCATTTTTAGTTCTAAGGTCAGAAATTGTAACATTGCAAACATCTGGTTCTTTAGCCTTAGTAATCAACTTTTCATTTTCTACTCTAAGGCTAGCAAGAGAAATGTTCAATTCTTTAATCCTAGCAAGCAAATCATCATTATTATCTCTAGGAGTGGAAATTGAAACATCACAAACATGAGAATCAACCTTAGCATTTAAAATAGCATTTTCATTCCTAAGGTTGTCAATTATTTCACGGCAAGTGCTTAGCTCACTAGATAATTTTTCACATTTTTCTACTTCTAGAGCATAAGCCTTTTTAACCTTAACATGTTTTTTGTTTTCTTTAATTAGACAATCCTCTTGGGAATCCAAAAGGTCGTCCTTTTCATGAATAGCACTAACCAATTCATTCAATTTTTCTTTTTGAGCTATGTTAAGGTTGGCAAAAAGGGAACGCAAATTATCTTCCTCATCACTAGCATTGTCATCACTAGAGGATTCATATTTAGTGGAGGATTTAGATTTAACCTTCTTTTTGCCGTCCTTTGCCATGAGGCACTTGTGGCCGACGTTGGGGAAGAGGAGTCCTTTGGTGACGGCGATGTTGGCGGCGTCCTCGTCGTCGGAGGAGTCGCTTGAGCTCTCGTCGGAGTCCCACTCGCGACAAACATGGGCATCGCCGCCCTTCTTCTTGTAATACCTCTTCTTTTCCTTTCGTCTCCCCTTCTTGTCGTCACCTCGGTCACTGTCACTAGATATAGGACATTTAGCAATAAAATGACCGGGCTTACCACACTTGTAGCAAACCTTCTTGGAGCGGGACTTGTAGTCCTTCCCCCTCCTTTGCTTGAGGATTTGGCGGAAGCTCTTGATGACGAGCGCCATTTCCTCATTGTCGAGCTTGGAGGCGTCTATTGGTTGTCTACTTGGTGTAGACTCCTCCTTCTTCTCCTCCGTTGCCTTGAATGCAACGGGTTGGGCTTCGGATGGGTCGCCAAGCTCGTTGATTTTCCTCGAGCCTTCTATCATGCACTCAAAACTTACAAAATGCCCGATAACTTCCTCGGGGGTCATTTTAGTATATCTAGGATTACCACGAATCAATTGAACTTGAGTGGGATTAAGAAAAATGAGAGATCTTAAAATAACATTTACCACTTCGTGGTCATCCCACTTCTTGCTCCCGAGGTTGCGCACTTGGTTCACCAAAGTCTTGAGCCGGTTGTACATGTGTTGTGGCTCCTCCCCTTTTTGAAGCCGGAACCGACCGAGCTCCCCCTCGATCGTTTCCCGCTTGGTGATCTTGGTGAGCTCATCTCCCTCGTGCGCAGTTTTGAGCACATCCCAAATCTCTTTTGCATTTTTCAACCCTTGCACTTTGTTGTATTCTTCCTTGCTTAGAGAGGCAAGGAGTATGGTTGTGGCTTGAGAGTTGAAGTGCTCGATTTGGGCCACCTCATCCTCATCATAGTTTTCATCCCCTACGGATGGTACCTGCGCACCAAACTCAACAACATCCCATATGCTTTTGTGGAGCGAGATTAGATGAAATCGCATTAAATCGCTCCACCTAGCGTAATCTTCACCATCAAAAGTTGGTGGTTTGCCTAGTGGGACGGAAAGTAAAGGTGTATGTTTGGAAATGCGAGGGTAGCGTAGGGGGATCTTACTATACTTCTTGCGCTCTTGGCGCTTAGAAGTGACGGAGGGCGCATCGGAGTCGGAGGTAGAAGTTGATGAAGTGTCGGTCTCGTAGTAGACCACCTTCCTCATCCTCTTGTGCTTGTCGCCTTTCCGATGTGGCTTGTGGGAAGAAGATTTTTCCTTCTTCTCTTTGTGGTGAGAAGAAGATTTCTTCTCCTTCCCTTTGTTGGAGGAGCTCTTCTTCTTCTCCCTCCTTTTGGTGCGGGACTCTTCCGATGAAGTGCTCCCGTAGCTTGTAGTGGGCTTTTCGCCGGTCTCCATCTCCTTCTTGGCGTGATCTCCCGACATCACTTCGAGCGGTTAGGCTCTAACGAAGCACCGGGCTCTGATACCAATTGATAGTCGCCTAGAGGGGGGGTGAATAGGGCGAAACTGAAATTTATAAATATAAACACAACTACAAGCCGGGTTAGCGTTAGAAATATAAACGAGTCCGCGAGAGAGGGCGCAAAACAAATCCCAAGCGAATAAGCAAGTGAGACACGGAGATTTGTTTTACCGAGGTTCGGTTCTTGCAAACCTACTCCCCGTTGAGGAGGCCACAAAGGCCGGGTCTCTTTCAACCCTTCCCTCTCTCAAACGGTCCCACGGACCGAGTGAGCTTCTCTTCTCTAATCAAAGCCGGGAACAAAACTTCCCCGCAAGGGCCACCACACAATTGGTGCCTCTTGCCTTGATTACAATGGAGTTGTGATCTCAAGAACAAGTGAGAAAGAAAAGAAGCAATCCAAGCGCAAGAGCTCAAATGAACACGGCAAATCACTCTCTCTAGTCACTAGGGTTTTGTGTGGAATTGGAGAGGATTTGATCTCTTTGAATGTGTCTAGAATTGAATGCCTAGAGCTCTTGTAGTAGTTGAGAAGTGGAAAACTTGGATGCAATGAATGGTGGGGTGGTTGGGGTATTTATAGCCCCAACCACCAAAAGTGACCGTTGCTGGCAGCCTCTGTTCGATGGCGCACCGGACAGTCCGGTGCACACCGGACAGTCCGGTGCCTCTGCCACGTCACCATTGCCGTTGGATTCTGACCGTTGAAGCTTCTGACTTGTGGGCCTGCCGAGGTGTCCGGTGCACACCGGACATGCACTGTTTGATGTCTGGTGCACCGGTATGGGCAGCCCTGACGTCTGCGCGCGCATTTAATGCTACGCAGAGAGCCGTTGGCGCCGCAGAGAGCCGTTGCTCCGCTGTCACACCGGACAGTCCGGTGCACACCGGACAGTCCGGTGAATTATAGCGGAGCGGCTGTCGTGAAAACCCGAGGATGACGAGTTCCGGAGGCCGCGGGCGCACCGGACATGTCCGGTGCACACCGGACAGTCCGGTGAATTATAGCGCGCCGGCCTCCGCGAATTCCCGAGGGCGAAGGGTTGAAGTCGAAGTCCTCTGGCGAAGGGTAGAAAACGAAGTCTACGGGCGCACCGGACACTGTCCGGTGCACACCGGACAGTCCGGTGCCTCCAGCCAGAGGTGCCCTCGGTTGCCTTATTGCTCCTTTGTTGAATCCAACACTTGGTCTTTTTATTGGCTAGATGTGAACCTTTTGCACCTGTATAACTTATACACTAGAGCAAACTAGTCAGTCCAATATTTGTGTTGGGCAATTCAACCACCAAAATTATTTAGGAACTAGGTGTAAGCCTAATTCCCTTTCAGCTTTCCTCGTCTTGACTATGATGTCGTCGACGTAAGCCTCGACGGTCCGACCAATGTGCTCTCCGAACACATGGTTCATGCACCTTTGGTATGTCGCACCCGCATTCCTCAAACCAAAGGGCATAGTAACGTAGCAGTACATGCCAAAAGGTGTGATGAAAGAAGTCGCGAGCTGGTCGGACTCTTTCATCCTGATTTGGTGATACCCTAAGTAGGCATCGAGGAAAGACAGGGTTTCGCACCCAGCAGTGGAATCCACGATTTGATCGATGCGAGGCAGAGGGTAGGGAACCTTCAGACATGCTTTGTTTAGACCAGTGTAGTCTACACACACCCGCCATTTCCCTCCTTTCTTTCTCACAAGCACAGGGTTGGCAAGCCATTCGGGATGGAATACCTCTTTGATGAACCCTGCGGCCATCAGCTTGTGGATCTCCTCGCCTATGGCTCTGCGCTTTTCTTCGTCGAATCGGCGCAGAGGCTGCTTCACGGGTCGGGCTCTAGCTCGGATATCCAGCGAGTGCTCGGCGACATCCCTCGGTATGTCAGGCATGTCCGAGGGACTCCACGCGAAAACTTCGGCATTCGCGCGGAGAAAGTCGACGAGCACTGCTTCCTATTTGGGGTCGAGCTCGGAGCCGATCCGGATCTGCTTGGAGGCGTAGTTGCTGGGGTCGAGAGGGACGGACTTAACCATCTCTGCTGGCTCGAAGTTGCCGGCGTGGCGCTTCGCATCTGGCGCCTCCTTGGAGAGGCTCTCCAGGTCGGCGATGAGGGCCTCAGATTCGGCGAGGGCCTCGGCGTACTCCATGCACTCCACATCGCATTCGTACGCGTGTCGGTACGTGGGGCCGATGGTGATGACCCCATTGGGGCCCGACATTTTGAGCTTGAGGTAGGTGTAGTTGGGGACGACCATGAACTTGGCGTAGCATGGCCTCCCCAATACTCCGTGGTAGGTTCCTCGGAACCCGACCACCTCGAACGTGAGGGTTTCCCTTCGGAAGTTGGAGGGAGTTCCGAAGCAGACGGGCAGATCGAGTTGTCCGAGGGGTTGGACGCGTTTCCCGGGGATGATCCCGTGAAAAGGCGCTGCGCCGGCCCGGATCGAGGACAGATCGATCTGCAGGAGCCCAGGGGTCTCAGCGTAGATGATGCTGAGGCTGCTGCCTCCGTCCATGAGGACCTTGGTGAGCCTGACATTGCCGATGACGGGGTCGACAACGAGCGGATATTTCCCCGGGCTCGGCACGCGGTCGGGGTGGTCGCTCTGGTCGAAGGTGATGGGCTTGTCGGACCAGTCTAGGTAGACTGGCGCCGCCACCTTTACCGAGCAGACCTCCCGACGCTCTTGCTTGCGGTGCCGAGCCGAGGCGTTCGCCGCTTGCCCACCGTAGATCATGAAGCAGTCATGGACCTCGGGAAACTCCTCTGCCTTGTGATCCTCCTTCTTGTCGTTGTTGTGGGCCCTGCCACCTTCCGCAGGTGGCCCGGCCTTGTGAAAGTGGCGCCGAAGCATGACACACTCCTCAAGGGTGTGCTTGACGGGCCCCTGATGATAGGGGTACGGCTCCTTGAGCATCTTATCGAAGAGATTGGCACCTCCAGGAGGTTTTCGAGGGTTCTTGTACTCAGCGGCGGCGATAAGGTCCGCGTCGGTGGCATCGCGTTTCGCTTGCGACTTCTTCTTGTTCTTCTTCTTGGTGCCGCGTTGAGCGGACGCCTCGGGGACGTCTTCCGGCTGGCGGCCCTGGGGCTGCTTGTCCTTCCAGAAGATGGCCTCAACCGCCTTCTGGCCAGAGGTGAACTTGGTGGCGATGTCCATCAGCTCGCTCGCCCTGGTGGGGGTCTTGCGACCCAGCTTGCTCACCAGGTCGCGGCAGGTGGTGCCGGCGAGGAACGCGCCGATGACGTCCGGGTCGATGACGTTGGGCAGCTCGGTGCGCTGCTTTGAGAATCGCCGGATGTAGTCCCGGAGAGACTCTCCCGGCTGCTGGCGGCAGCTTCGGAGATCCTAGGAGTTCCCCGGGCGCACGTACGTGCCCTAGAAGTTGCCGGCGAAGGCTTGGACCAGGTCGTCCCAGTTGGAGATCTGCCCCAGAGGTAGATGCTCCAGCCAGGCTCGAGCGGTGTCGGAGAGGAACATGGGGAGGTTGCGGATGATGAGGTTGTCATCGTCCATTCCACCCAGCTGGCAGGCCAGTCGGTAGTCCGTGAGCCATAGTTCCGGCCTTGTCTCCCCCGAGTACTTTGTGATGGTAGTCGGGGTTCGGAACCGGGTCGGGAACAGCGCCCGTTGTATGGCTCGACTGAAAGCCTGCGGACCGGGTGGTTCGGGCGAGGGGCTCCGATCCTCCCCGTTGTCGTAGCGTCCCCCACGCCTGGGGTGGTAGCCTCGGTGCACCCTCTCGTCGAGGTGGGCTCGACGGTCGTGGTGATGGTGCTCGTTGCCGAGGCGACCCAGGGCCGCAGGCGCCGTGTTGCGCGTGCGCCCGGTGTGGACCGAGGCTTCCCGCACGAATCGGGAAGTCGCGGTGCGATGCTCCGAGGGGTACCCCTGCCTTCGGGAGGCAGAGCTTTCGGCCCGTCGGACAGCGGCATCCTCCAGGAGATTCTTGAGCTCTCCCTGGATACGCCGCCCTTCGGTGGTCGATGGTTCCGGCATCGCGCGGAGTAGTATTGCTGCTGCTGCCAGGTTCTGGCCGACCCCACTGGAAGCCGGTGGCGGCCTTGCCCTGACGTCGTTGGCAATGCGGTGCTGGATGCCCTGGGGTAGATGACGCGCTTCTCCGGTCGGAGCTTGGCCTGCCCATTCCTGCCCGATGTTCCACCGGAACTGCTCAAGTGTTCCTGCTCCCTCGTCGAGCCTGGCCTGCATCACTTGGATTTGCTCGAGTTGTGCGTCCTGACCCCACAGGGACTGGGACCACAGCTAGCTCCCGAAGGATGTCAACGTGAGGCGCAGGCCTAGGGGGATCGCCGCTTTCCGGCATACCAAGATGGTTGCCTTCGCCGGGACCCCCTAGATCGACGTGGAAACATTCACGACTTGAGCCGCAGTCCTCGTCGCCGAAGCTGCGGCTACCATCGGAACAATCGGAGAGGCAGTAGTCGCATGCGATCATGAAGCCCCGCATGGCACCGGGGTTACCGAGCCCGGAGAAATCCCAACAAAAGTCGGGCTCGTCATCTTCCTCGGAACCCGAGGGTCCGTAGGTCGAGACGGCCGTCAGTCTGTCCCAGGGCGACCGCATATGGTACCCCGGAGGGTTGGTACATGCCTCTATGAAGGCTTCCATCGAAGCGAGGTCGCTTGGTGGGTCGAAGCTGAATCCAAAAGGCACGAGATGGGAATCGGTCGGTACCTCTTGGTCGACGGGCAGTGACGAAGTCGCGTCAGGGGCGGACTGCACCGCTGTCTCAGGTACGAGGGCGACGCCCAACAAGTCCTTCGCGAGCGTGCTGGCGTCGTTCGTCTGCTTGGGGTTAGCGTGTTGCGGGGAAACGACGCTTGTCTTCATCTCAGACGCAAGGTCGAAGCCCGACGTGTCCCCCGTTGGGGCGCCGGCGTCGTCGACTTGCTTGACAGCCGACGAGGTGCCGCCTCCTGCTTGGCCATGGTTGCCCCGCCTCCTCCTCCGTCGGTGGGGGAGGTGACGGGACAAACCCGGATGTTGTTCTTCCGCCATATGGCGAAGACGTCGTTGATTCCGCCGCCGGCGGGCAGGCTGACGGCCGCCATTGTCGCTGTCGCACGGCGGAGGAAGGAGTATCATGTCGTAGCTGCCGTCGAGGGACATGAACTCAAGACTCCCGAAACGGAGCATCGTCCTGGGTTGGAAAGGTTGCTGGAGACTACCCATCTGGAGCTTGATGGGAAGCTGTTCGTCAACACGCAGCAGTCCCCTACCTGGCGCGCCAACTGTCGGTGTTTCGACCCTGGGGGGTCCCTGGACCGACGAGTAAATTGTCGCTACGTGTCCCAGCCCAGATGGGTCGGCGCGAGACGGGACACAAAGGGGGGAGAACAGTAAGGGGAAATCGTGGCCTTTGTGTTGTCCTGCGCCCAAGGCGGATGGATGCGCTTGCAGTAGGGGGTTACAGGCGTTCGCGTGGGAGAGAGAGAGAGAGTGAGAGCCTTATGCGTCGGCCCGTTCTCCCGCACGGCCAACCTTTTTGTACGAGAACCCTGGACCTTCCTTTTATAGGCGTAAGGAGAGGGTCCAAGTGTACAATGGGGGGTGTAGCAGTGTGCTAACGTGTCTAGCAGAGAGGAGCTAGAGCCCTAAGTACATGCCGTCGTGGCAGTCGGAGAGGTTTTGGCACCTTGTTCATGTGATGTCGTGGCCGTCGAAGGAGCGCTGGAGCCCTGCAGAAGTACAGCTATCGGATCCTTGCTGATGTCTCCTTGCTGACTTAAGGGGCTGGGAGCTGCCGTCATCATGGAGCGTGCGGGGTGTCATCATTACTTGTTTACTGGGGCGAGCCAGATGGGATGCCGGTCTTGTTCCCCGTAGCCTGAGCTAGCTAGGGGCAGGTTAATGATGCCCCCCTGGCGACGTGGCCGGTCCGGACCCGAGTTTGGGCGAGGTGGCGATTCCTCCGAGGTCGAGGTTGAGTCCGAGCCCTAGGGTCGGGCGAGGTGGAGTTCGTCGTCTTCCGGAGCCGAGGCTGAGTCCGAGCCCTGGGGTCGGGCGAGGCGGAGTTCGTCGTCTTCTAAGTCGTGGTTGAGTCCGAGCCCTGGGGTCGGGCGAGGCGAAGTCCATCTTCCGAGGCCGAGACGGGGGCCGAACCCTGAGGTCGGGCGAGGCGGAGCTTCCTATGTCGTCCGAGGCTGGACTTAGCCGCTGTCGACCTCACTCTGGCGAGTGGCACGACAGTCGGAGCGGGGCAGGCGGCACTGTTTTCTTGTCAGGTCGGTCAGTGGAGCGGCGAAGTGACTGCGATCACTTCGGCTCTGTCGACTGAAGAGCGCGCGTCAGGATAAGGTGTCAGGCGATCCATGCATTAAATGCTCCTGCGATACGGTCGGTTGGCGTGGCGATCTGGCCAAGGTTGCTTCTCTGCGAAGACTGGACCTCGGGCGAGCCGAAGGTGTGTCCGTTGCTTGAGGGGATCCTCGGGCGAGACGTGAATCCTCTGGGGTCGACTGTCTTTGCCCGAGGCTGGGCTCGGGCGAGGCGATATCGTGTCCCTTGAGTGGACTGAGCCTTGACCTTAATCGCGCCCATCAGGCCTTTGCAGCTTTTGTGCTGATGGGGTTTACCAGCTGAGATTAGGAGTTTTGGAGGTACCCCTAATTATGGTCCCCGACAGATATCAACCTGTCAGTTTCTACTCCAGTCTAATCATGTGCGGTGCTCCCTTTTTGATCGCGGGGGATGTTATACTATGTGTGGGGAGGAGGGCAGCACCACTGTTAGTCTGCCGATCCATTAAAATTAGGTTTAAATTTCTCTCTCTCTATATCCCTTCTTTATGCAATATATCAATATTTCACAGTCCAATAAGAAAAAAATGGGGTAGATGGACCTATCAAGGTTCATGTTCCTTCAATAGTCTGTTCGTTTGTCAGGTACTGTAACAACAACTTTGAGTTTTCAGGCTATCCGCACTCATACTACTCTAAATTTCTACTCTAAAAGGAATATTCTATCCCCGTCAGCAAGATTATCTACTCTATACCACAATCCTCCGCAGTCATATATACTCCATATCTCAACCCTATATCAACTACAAAATATTATATCAATTTTTTAATTTTTTCCATACACATGCTGCTGCATGTGTATGCAGTTGCTTTCGTATGATTGGATGCAGTTGCTCATGGACACAGACACACAGTGTATGCAGTTGCTTTCGTATGACCCTAGCTGTGACGTTCGTCCACCCATGCGCCAAAATAGAGTACCCCATACAGCAGATGGCTGCAGCACGCCGAGTAACTCTACGCCGGGTAGGGTAGGGCATCGAGTCCGTCACTGCGGCTAGCCTCAGTTTATAGGAGCTATAATGGGTGCAAGGGATCTGAATATTCAAACACAAAACGGTCACATCGACATGCCAACTAATATCTGCTGTGTTGTTGACTTGTTGTGGAGTACTTTCCTGGTGGTGCACTAAAATCATTTCTGATAAAGATCCGGAGAAGGAAGTTAGCTTTTAAGGTCGTTGTCCAAAATGGTCTTGACCTTGCCAGGGGGTTAGTATTTTACTGGATCATCCCCATTCGCTCTGAATCTTTGTCGTAATGTTTCTCGTAATGTTTCTTATTTGATAAGTATTGTTTGTATTGAATTTTAAACCTTCACTAGATTAAGTTATCTTCGTTCCGAAAAGATTGTGCATCATGATGTGAAGACTGAAAATATGCTTCTTGATAAGACAAGAACCGTGAAAATTGCTGATTTTGGTGTTGCTCGCCATGAAGCTTATAATCTCAGTGAGAGTTTGTTCGGTTAGTTCTTAATACATGTGAATTGAGTGAGATTGAATGAGTTTAAATCCAAAGCAAGTCAAGCTTTTTCTTAATATTTTTCAATCTCATCCAATCTATGGGTAACAGGATTAACAGAACAAGGCCTGATATAACAGGTGAAACTGGAACGCTTGGTTACATGGCACCTGAGGTACCTTTCCATGGGCAAGCACACTCATCCCCACTCCCCCCAAGTTGCTTTATTTTATTTATTTAGTGATGTCATTGGAATCACCTTTTGTTCTAGCACAACAATCTATTGAAAAAATGGCATTCGGTGACCTTTCTCCTTCAGCTTCCCTCTGCGAGAGGTTAAATAGAGGAGCACCCCTGTCACTCGGTGCATGCGAGAAACACTTTCAGTCTCACAGTCCAGCCGCCCGAGTGAGGGTATTTCCATCTCGTGACTCTGCGCGCACAGAGAAGCGAGAGGGCAGGTGCCTCCGAAGCCGGTGCCGTTCGAGACCTTGCACGGGGGATCGGCAATTAGGTTTTTGGGGAGCGTCTACGCGACTGCCCAAAACATCTTCAACATGACAAAGGAAGCTGGTCAAGGATCTGGATCATCAGAGCGCATAGGAGGGTATGATCAGTTTATTTACTTACTGTTTTGTGTTCTGGAGATTATATATGTTTCACACATTCATCTATGTTGTTTCATTTTTACGAATGATTTTATCTTATCTGTTATGTCTTATTATAATATGATAGATCTGTCTGTTTTAATTTTACAGTCATGCTGTTTGTGTTTGTATCTGTTTATTTTCTATTGTTCAGTCAGTTTACATGTTTATCGTATTTATATGATTTATATAATTCATATGCTTTATGTTCTCTTGATTCATAGTGGTATGGATCAATTTAAGATCACGATTTCTATGGTTAATTATTTATTATATGTCATCATCATAATGTTAATTTATGGAATTAAAATAATACGGAAAATGCCTATAATTCTAACATTCCAAAAACCTAATGTTAGGCATTTTTCTGTCAGAGGTTTTGCTGCTGTGCTAAAGCCTGATCCTTTCGATGGTAAAAACTTCTTGATATGGAAGGCTAAGATGGAATTGTGGCTAACTGCAATGTCTTGTTTTCATGCCGCTGAGGGCAAGCCTGCCAACTTACCTCATGAGGATGAGGCTAAGTTTAAGGCTGAAGACAACCTCTTTCGAGGTGCAGTGATTAGCGCACTTGACACAAAATTCCAGAAAAGCTATATCATTCTTCCCACGGGGAAAGAGCTGTGGGATGCTCTTGTTGGAAAGTTTGGAGTTACTGACGCTGGTAGCGAGTTGTATCTCATGGAGCAGCTGTATGACTACAAGATGGTTGAGAACCGATCTGTAGTGGAACAGGCTCATGAGTTTCAGGCACTAGCTAAGGAACTCGAACTTTTTCCTTGTCCTTTGCCTGACAAGTTTGTGGCTGGCGGTATAATCGCCAAGTTACCACCTTTTTGGAAGGACTTTGCTACCTCCCTCAAACATAAGAGACAAGAGTTCAATGTGGAAGAGCTCATTGGTACTCTTGATGTTGAGGAAAGGGCTAGAACAAAGGACAGTGGAAAAGGTGTTGAAACCTCTACTGCTAATGTGGTGCAGAAGAGAAACTTCCGCAAGTTTAACAAGAAGAAAAACCAGAACAAACCAGAGAACGCGAATAAACCTGTTCAAACAGCACAGTTTAAAAAGAAGAACAACAATAACAAGGGAAAGGGAGGATGCTTTGTCTGTGGCAGTGATCAACATTGGGCAAGAGAGTGCCCTGATCGCAAGTTCACTCAAGACAAGAAATCAGCTAATGTTGTAACCACTGAAACTGAAGGAGAAACATCTGGGTATGGTAATTCTTTACCATTTGTTCTTTCAGTCTGTAATTCACCTGAGTGGTGGATGGACAGTGGTGCAAACATTCATGTGTGTGCTGATGCCTCTATGTTCACTTCCTATCAGGTCGGGAGGTCTGGCGCCTTGTTGATGGGAAATGGGTCGCGTGCTCATGTTCTTGGTGTTGGTACGGTCATTCTGAAGTTTACTTCGGGAAAGACGGTGCCATTGAAGAGCGTGCAGCATGTGCCCTCTATCAAGAAGAATCTCGTTAGCGCGTCTATGCTATGTCGAGATGGATACAAAGTTGTTCTTGAGTCTAATAAATGTGTTGTGTCTAAACATGGTATTTTTGTTGGTAAAGGATATGACTGCGGAGGCTTGTTCCGCTTATCACTGCATGATGTGTGTAATAAACTGGTGAATTCTGTTATTTTTTCTGATGAGTCAGATTTATGGCATTCACGTTTTTGTCATGCAAGCTTTGGTTGTCTTATGCAGTTAGCAAATCTAAATCTAATTCCTAAATTTAACTTGGTCAAAAAGTCTAAGTGCCATGTGTGTGTTGAATCAAAACAACCCCGCAAGCCTCACAAGGCTGCTGAGGCGAGGAGTTTGGCACCTCTAGAACTTGTTCATTCTGATCTGTGTGAGATGAATGGAATTTTGACCAAAGGTGGTAAAAGATACTTTCTCACTTTTATAGATGACTCCACTAGATTTTGTTATGTGTATCTCTTAAAAACAAAAGATGAAGCGTTCAATTATTTTAAGGCCTATAAAGCTGAAGTTGAGAACCAACTTGAGAGGAAAATAAAACGGTTAAGGTCTGATCGAGGTGGAGAATATTTCTCTAATGTGTTCGATGAGTTCTGCGTGGAACATGGTATTATTCATGAGAGGACACCGCCATTCTCACCACAATCCAATGGGATTGCTGAAAGAAAAAACCACACTCTAACAGATTTGGTGAATGCCATGTTGAGTACAGCGGGATTATCCAAGGCATGGTGGGGTGAGGCGATCTTGACAGCATGTCATGTCCTGAATAGAGTTCCAACAAAGAACAAAGAGATCACTCCATTTGAGGAATGGGAAAAGAGAAGAGTAAATCTCTCATATTTGCGCACTTGGGGTTGCTTGGCTAAAGTGAATGTGCCAATCAACAAAAAGCGTAAACTTGGACCTAAAACTGTTGACTGTATATTCCTTGGGTACTCTTTTCACAGCACTGGGTATAGGTTCTTAATTATAAAATCTGATGTGCCTGATATGTATGTTGATACTATCATGGAATCAAGAGACGCAACATTTTTTGAGAATGAGTTTCCCATGAAGAATACACCTAGTGATATAAGTCATGAGACTATAATTCCCCATGAGCACGAACTGTCGATTCCTATAGATCATGCTGAGGATTCTCACGTGCACATCCCTGAGGAGGATGACACTATAGTCACTCGAAAGAGCAAGAGACAGAGGGTTGCAAAATCCTTTGGTAATGACTTTATAGTGTACCTTGTGGAAGACACACCAACTACCATTAGTGAGGCATATTCCTCTCCTGATGCTGACTTATGGAAGGAAGCAGTAAGGAGTGAGATGGAATCTATTATGTCTAATGGAACTTGGGAGGTCGTTGACCGTCCTTATGGTTGTCAACCTATAGGTTGCAAATGGATCTTCAAGAAAAAGCTTAGGCCTGATGGTACAATTGAGAGGTACAAGGCAAGGCTTGTGGCCAAAGGATATACCCAAAAGGAGGGTGAATATTTCTTTGATACCTACTCACCAGTGGCTCGATTGACTACAATTCGCACATTAATAGCCGTGGCAGCCTCTTATGGTCTTATCATTCATCAGATGGATGTTAAGACAGCTTTCCTAAATGGAGAGTTGGATGAGGAGATCTATATGGATCAGCCAGAAGGGTTTATTGCGGATGGTCAAGAGAACAAGGTGTGCAGGTTGATAAAATCATTGTATGGCCTAAAACAAGCACCTAAGCAATGGCATGAAAAGTTTGATAATACTCTTACAGCAGCTGGCTTTGTTGTAAATGAATCTGACACGTGTGTATACTATCGGTATGGTGGGGGTGAGTCTGTTATGCTGTGTCTTTATGTTGATGACATTTTGATCTTTGGATCAAATCTCAATGTGATTGAGGAAGTTAAAAATCTTCTATCGAGCAATTTCGAGATGAAAGATTTGGGAGAGGCTGATGTCATTCTAAACATCAAGGTTGTTAGAGAAGCTGATGGTGGGGTAACTTTGTTACAATCCCATTATGTGGAAAAGGTATTGAGTCGCTTTGGTTTTAGTGACTGTGATCCTGCTCCAACACCTTATGACCCCAGTGTGCTATTAAGAAAGAACCGGAGAATAGCAAGGGATCAATTGACATACTCCCAGATCATTGGCTCGCTCATGTACCTTGCAAGTGCAACAAGGCCAGACATCTCTTATGCTGTGAGTAAGCTAAGTCGGTTTGTGTCGAAACCAGGAGATGATCACTGGCGTGCTCTTGAGAGAGTGTTGCGGTATTTGAAAGGTACTATGACATACGGTATTCATTATACCGGAAACCCAAAAGTGCTGGAAGGCTATTGTGATGCCAACTGGATTTCTGATGCTGTTGAGCTTTATGCCACAAGCGGATATGTGTTTCTGTTTGGAGGTGGCGCTGTTTCCTGGAAGTCTTGCAAGCAGACTATCTTAACGAAGTCTACAATGGAAGCAGAACTCGCAGCATTAGACACTGCTGGGGCTGAGGCCGAGTGGCTTCGTGATTTCCTATTGGACTTACCGGTAGTTGAAAAACCGATACCGGCTATTTCCATGAACTGTGACAACCAAACGGTGATTACAAAGGTTAACAGTTCTAGGAATAACATGAAGTCTACAAGGCATGTTAAGAGGAGATTGAAATCTGTCAGAAAGTTGAAAAACTCCGGAGTTATAACTGTGGATTATGTCCACACATCGAATAATCTGGCAGATCAATTCACTAAGGGTCTATCACGCAATGTGATAGAAAGTGCATCGAGGGAAATGGGTATGAGACCCATGTGAGATCTACTCTAGTGGTAACCTGCTCTATGTGATCGGAGATCCCGTGAAGTAGAGTGGTGAAACAAGCTAGGAGTAGATTGTGAGGAAAGATCACTTCTTTAACTCATTTCTGATGCACATCTTTCCTATCTGTAAGGCATGATGGTTTTTACCTTAATGTATTCCAAGAGTCTTATAAAGATGAGATGTTGTCCTACAGAACATCTTCTGAGGAATACACCTATATGAGTCAGACTGCTAGTCACAGTCTATGGGACTTGGGTAATCCCTAAATACTCATGAAAGGCACTGAAGTGTGACTTATATGCTTCTAAACAGCGGGAATACCTTTTTGCAGCCTAGTATCAGCAAAGGATTTGAGTGAATCTTATTTCGCACAAAACTGTCAATTCAAGGCATAGTCCATTGTTCAGTTGTGAATGAGTGAAACTCTTATTCTAGATGGATGTTCAACTTAACAGTCTCCATCAAACACTGGTATATCAAAGGATTGTGATTCTGATACTTCATCATTACAAACCCTAGAGTTTGGTGGGGATTGTTGGATCTTTTATGGGCTTGGCCCATTTATTGAATAAACTCTATGGTGTGTAATGGTGGAGAATACCAATAGTACCACATTGGAAGTCCAAGGGTCTTTTGTCTTGACTTATATGGTGGGATTTATTCCACTTAACTTGAGAAGTCAAGAAATGGACAAGGGCGTGCCACACGCGCGCGCGCGCCGCCGCCGCCGGCCGGGCCGGGCGTGGCGTGGCGTGGCGAGGCAGGCAGGCAGGCAGGCAGGCGAGCGGGCGTGCGTGGTGTGGTGTGGTTGTGTTAATTTTTAGCACTCACTAACCGCGTACGTCAGCCGAGTGACTCTGTCTCTTCGTCTGCCGAGTGACCCTGTCTCTTCGTCAGCCAGCCGAGTGACCCTTCTCCTTCAGCTGCCGACTCATGGCATAACTCGGCTAGAGCTGGCCGACTCTTGGCGTGACTCGGCGACCTTTCTCCTTCAGCTTCCCTCTGCGAGAGGTTAAATAGAGGAGCACCCCTGTCACTCGGTGCATGCGAGAAACACTTTCAGTCTCACAGTCCAGCCGCCCGAGTGAGGGTATTTCCATCTCGTGACTCTGCGCGCACAGAGAAGCGAGAGGGCAGGTGCCTCCGAAGCCGGTGCCGTTCGAGACCTTGCACGGGGGATCGGCAATTAGGTTTTTGGGGAGCGTCTACGCGACTGCCCAAAACATCTTCAACATGACAAAGGAAGCTGGTCAAGGATCTGGATCATCAGAGCGCATAGGAGGGTATGATCAGTTTATTTACTTACTGTTTTGTGTTCTGGAGATTATATATGTTTCACACATTCATCTATGCTGTTTTATTTTTACGAATGATTTTATCTTATCTGTTATGTCTTATTATAATATGATAGATCTGTCTGTTTTAATTTTACAGTCATACTGTTTGTGTTTGTATCTGTTTATTTTCTATTGTTCAGTCAGTTTACATGTTTATCGTATTTATATGATTTATATAATTCATATGCTTTATGTTCTCTTGATTCATAGTGGTATGGATCAATTTAAGATCACGATTTCTATGGTTAATTATTTATTATATGTCATCATCATAATGTTAATTTATAGAATTAAAATAATACGAAAAATGCCTAATTCTAAGAGGCCCAAGCCGTTTTGACGCGCACGTAGCGACCGGGGACTTTCCCTCCAACCTCCGTCCACGCAGGTCCTCACTGTCTGTCTGTCTCCAGCCAAAGCCAAACCAACCAAAAGCCCTCGCGACGCGTCTTCCCGGTAGATCCACCCCCTCCGTAAATAACCCGGTCGCCGTCTCCACCTCATCATCCCTGCAGTTGTGGATCAGTTCGTCCTCCGTCTCTCTCCACAAGTCTCCTCTAGGCGCCAAGCAATGACAAGGTCAGCACCGCCGGCCTCTCCTCCGGCGCCGAAGCCCGTGCTGCGCGGGAGCCAGCTGGAGCAGCTCCGCGAGATCTTCCGGCGCTTCGACATGGACGGCGACGGCAGCCTGACGCAGCTGGAGCTGGGGGCGCTGCTGCGGTCGCTGGGCCTGCGCCCCACGGGGGAGGAGGCCCGCGCGCTGCTGGCGGCCATGGACTCCAACGGCAACGGCGCGGTGGAGTTCGGCGAGCTGGCGGCCGCCATCGCGCCGCTGCTCACCACGCAGACGCACCTCGTCGACCAGGCCCAGCTCCTGGAGGTGTTCCGCGCCTTCGACCGCGACGGCAACGGCTACATCTCCGCCGCCGAGCTGGCGCGCTCCATGGCGCGCATCGGCCAGCCGCTCACCTTCGAGGAGCTCACGCGCATGATGCGCGACGCCGACGCCGACGGTGACGGCGTCATCAGCTTCAACGAGTTCGCCGCCGTCATGGCCAAGTCCGCGCTCGACTTCCTCGGCGTCGCCTGATGCCCTCTGATGGACCGATCGATCGATCGGTCTCGCTCACCGCCCGCCGCCGTAACCCCGTGGCCCTGTCCCTCGCCCGCCGTTGATTACCTGTTCTCTCTCTCTCTCTTTTTTTTGTTAGGAAGATGCTCATCCGGTTAATGTAGGATAACTGACACAAGATAATGTAACTCAAAAACTCATCGCTGGTTTGTAACATGGATGAACTCGGAAAATGTGTACATATTTTGGATGGATTTGTTCAATCTTTCATTTTTTTCTTCTTCTGCGGATTATGTTCTAGCACACTTCTCCTGGATTTGACCTGTGGGCTGTGCTGGCGCGGTGCGGTAGTACCGCTAAACGGAAAAAAAATTCTCTACATCTAGGATACAAACGCATATCTAATTATGTACCAGCTGAAGATCTATAAAAACAGATCAAAATTTGTAATTTGTATTTTTTTCGTTCATTCAGATAGGTCTCCAGGTATGTGACATCTGGGAAGAAATTTTTTCCCCATAAACGCCGTGATCGCGATCCGCTTTTCACGCTGAGCAGATGCAGAGCAAGCCCATCCGTCGAGCACGTGCCGTGCACCGACCGACCTGCGCAACGCCCGACGCGCATCGTAACAGACTGTGGACCGGGGCCGGGCTGTCGTCCACTCGTCCCCGCTCCAAACCGTGGTCCGTTTCCGGCCGCGTGCACACGCGCCGGCACCGCACGCGTTCCACCGCTTCAGTTTTTGTCGCCCACAGCGGCGCTGGCAAAGCCAGCGCGGCGCCGTGTTCCTTTCGGCAAACCCAGTCAAAGACTCAGAAAGGCCCAGCCAGCATTTGTAGTATCGCTGCCCAGGCTTGCCCAACCAAAACGAGGCCTAGCCCACTACCAGCTGTTGTAGAGACTCGTGGGCTCTAACGGGAGGGCTTAGGGGGCCTCGTGAGTTCTCTGTTCCCGTGAGGCCCAATGGCTCGCCCCGCGCCCCGGCATGCGGCATCCCCCTCCATCCAGGCTCCACCCAACGCTGCCGCCTGCCGCCTGCCGCCTGCCGCCGAGACCCTCGCGCTCGTCGATCGCCGTGGAAATGCATCTCGACAGCGACCACCCCGCCGGCGTTCGTCCCACGATACGGGCCCCAGGGCCTGCGCCGCCGCACCGGCCCGGTCACGCTCAACTTCTCGAGCCCCCGCAGCGGCCACGCGGGGACCGGAGGCGATCTTCCGGGAGGACGTCGGTCACGCCGCCGCCGAGACGTACCTCGTAACGGGACTCGCCTTCACCCGGCTCGGATACCTCGGGTGATCTGCGTTTACCAATATTACTCGCGATAGCCTTCCATGTCTCGCTTCAGTTCCTTGATCGGTGGTGGTTGTGTTTCTCTAACACCGTGACCGTGAAACCTCTCCGATAGATTATTATGCGACCCATGTGGTGGGTGGTGAAGGTTAATACTCCCTCCGTCCCAAAGTAAAATTCGTTTTCATATATCATATAATAAATAATATATTTGTTTTATATACATGTCTAGATTTATCATCATCAATTTGAACATAGACAGAAAAATCGAAAGCTAAAATGACTACGGAGGGAGCAGTAATTTATAACAACCTGCATTCTTATTCCTTATGGTGATAACGACCTGTAATATCAGGAGAATGCTAGTTTGTATTTGTAGCTTGAGATTCATATCGTGCAACATAGAGTTTGTTGTCCATTCATCGCAATGCACAAATGCAACAGACCTTCATGATTAAATTTCTGACATGCCTTTGTGCCAGGGCTGGTTATCGGTGGATATGAGGATATCACATCTTATTGCACTCCGTGTATATGCTGTTTTACTCATGCCCGGTTTCATAGAAGGTGTGCGATATGGGATTTAGCTTTTGGTTATCTTGCTAAACAATTCGTTTTCTTATATGCTTGCGATAGATGATGTTGAAATATGGTCAGCATAACATATTCTAACAACTAATATTTATACCTTTTTTTTTGTTTGTTTCCATTTGGCTACTACTATTTCTTTTCAGGTCAGGTTATTAGAAGTGTAGTACTGTAGTCTATGGAGAACAACCAAGAAATGGGTCAGCTAAGTTTAAAGAAAGTCACGTGCTATATAGCGTCCTCGAGCACTTATAACAGTAGATCCAGAGAAATTATGTGTGTTGGAATTGTACATGCCCAGAGATAACAGCAAATCAAGTCCGTTGTGGCATTTGTAACTGGAGGAGCTTGGATCATCGGGTAAGTGACAGTTTCCTCATAAATCACACTACATTACAGGGTTTGTTCATGGCGACTTTCCTTTATTACTAACGTGGCTTATATTTATTATATATATTTAGTTACTAGTCATCTGACGGTACATTGCTACAGTTTATATATATATATATATATTTATTAAATATAATTATATATTTATATATAATTATATAAATATAGGTAGAACTTGATTAAATGACATATTTATTAAAATATAATTATATTTTTATTTTCAAATTATTAGTGTTTGTACACACACAATATCTATCTTTTACAAAACATAAACGAACAAGAGCTCCACTGGTTAGATGAGGGGAGCCTGTATTCAGGCGGCTAAGGTTCGATCCCTCGCTCGCTTCATTTTTTGGGCATGCACAGGAATAGAGTTAATCCGTGAATTTGCTGGCGTGGGAGGGGGCATCGCTGGGCAGACGACACTCACGACGAAAGTCGTGCTTTAAAGGTATAGGGACAAGGCATGGAGTGGTCTCCTTGGAAGGCGGTTTGCAGACAGGATTTATAGTAGCTTGGATTGATTACAGGTGCTGATGCCTTAAAGAATTTTGTGTTGTATACACCACCGCATACATTTAATTCACCATTATTTTTTTGACCTGTAGTTTTATTATTAATTTTGAGTAATGACTGGTTGGTTTCTCTTTGCTTGACTGCCAAAATTTAAATATGACTGGCAGAAATTTCCCTCGAGGAACAATAAGTGACGTGGTCAGTGATGGTTCTGAGGCAATATCATTCATTTGTAACAATGTTGTTAGCTTTGTAGGAGATCCTACTAAGTAAGTGATACTTTGTCATTTGTTCGCAAGCAAGTAGTACTTACAGTTGAATAGTTGATCTTTGAATTCTGTATTCTCACTGCTTTAGATTTTGTATGTTAATCGTTATTTTTTAATAAATCAATTTATGACGAATCTGCAGAATTTACTTGATGGGTCAATCAGCAGGAGCACATATTGTGGCCTGCGTGCTCTTAGAGCAAGCACTTAAAGAATCTAAGGGAGAGAGCACCTATTGTAATGTGGTTCAAATAAAAGTATGTTTTTGTTTATCTGGAGGGTAAGAACTTGAAAGCATGGGGATCTGTTTTATTATGTCTGTAATTTTATATTCTTAATCATATATTTTATTATTAAATAGCACTAGAACATAAAATGATTTTATCTGATAAGGCATTAAAAATGCTTGCACCATGCTTGTATAATGAAATCTGATTTATGAAACTAGGCCTAGCCCTTCACATCTAGAAAAGGCTAGATTTCTTGGATTTTCAGGAGTCTAAATTTTGCATTTTACAACAATAGCAACAAAATCCTTTTAGTACCAAGCAAGTTGGAGTAAGATAGAGTTGAAATCAAATAAAAACCAGAAGTTAAGTTTCAGGCATATGGATAGTTGTTCTCCACGCACTCCTATTCAAAGACAAACCTTTGGTTATATTTCATCCTTTCAAATCTCTTTTTATTGTCTGTTCCTATTTCAAATTCGGCCTTTCCCTGCCTCTCTCTCCATTGCTATCACGCCTTAGAATTACAATACACATTGGTGTCTCTGAAGGTCTCCATTGGATCTGTCCAAACATCTCCACCACTGTTGGACAAGTTTTACTCCAAGTGGTGTTATCTCTAGCCTATCATATATATCATCATTCTGAACTTGATCCCTTCTTTTATTGACATAAATCAAATGCAACATACGCATTTCCATAACACTTGCCAACGTGTCGCTTTTTTATAGGCCAACATTATGTATCACATAACATAGCAGGTCTAATAGTCGTTCTATAAAACTTGACTTTTAGTTTCTGTAGTATCCTCTTGTCACATAGAATGTCAGATGCTTGACCACTTCATCCACCTTCCTTTGATTCTATAGCTAACATCTTCATCAGCATTCCCGTCTATTTTCTAAACTTATTTGATTGCCAAATCTTAGCCACTTATGTTGCTATTTTTTTCTCGGTTTGGCTGTCCTGCCTGGTTGTGCCTTCTCTAGTATTGATTGAGGTATGAGTGGGATAGAATGGTCATAACTTCTCTGTGGAGGTAAGATTTTAGGATCCTTAAACAAGTCCTTGTATTTGGTTATTAAGTTGGTGATTCCAGGTGATTGAAGAACCGGGTGGTCTGGGGTTGGTGGTTTGGTGTCAGAAACATAGTCCATCAACACAAAAGGCCAGACATAATTACCTTTTTGTTTTCCTGCTTCTTGGAACTCCGAAGTTTTGTGCGTGCAGTCACGCTGCATTGGACTGTGTTGTTGCAACCAATCATAGCTTGAGATGGCATCATAAGGGTGCATATCGAGCTCAACCGTATCTAAAGATTGTGTATGTCCTTGACAGTACCATTTTAAGTTAGAGACCTTTTTGTCAGTCAGCAGTTTTTCACTATGTTTTAGGTCCAGTAAGTTAAGCATGACTTTGTTCTTCAACTTGGTCTTGAGTTTGATGCAATCATTATGATCAGTGCTGGATATTGCATTGAGGGACAGCCGACAAAATTCTTCAGGAAGTGTGTCTTCAGTTCTGTCCAACACTTCACCATCAAGCTCTCTGTCCAGGCATTTCCGTACCAAGGCATTCACTTGTGGTTTATTCCTTTTAGAGAAAATCTCATTGTGGCCAGGTTGTCTGTTGAGGCCTGTTATCAACTTATCATCTTTGTGGTGGTGTTGGTGCCTGGGTTGATTAGGTGTCCTCTGGTATTTAAATTTAATTCTCTCCAGGACCCTTTGTTGAATATTGGCAATAACAGCTGCTATGTCAACTGTTGTGTTCACTTGAGGTTCAACTACAGCTCTGATCTCATCTTTAAAGCCACATACGTAGTTACGTACTTGGAAGCAAAGAACAAATCATCAAGGTGACAGCAGTGCATAGTGATATCAAACTGTAAGGACTGAAACTGAGTTGTGTAGTCCTTCACAATGCCAGTCTGCCTTAGAGCCAATAAGTCTGTGACAGCAGTTCTGTAATCATCCTTGCCAATTTTGGCCTCAACAGCTTCAAAGAGTTGCTTCCATGATTTGAAGGTTATTTATAAGCTTGAGACCATTTGGTAGCATTGCCCTGCAAATGCATAGTGGCTGCTTGAACCCACAGATTTTCAGGGATGCTGATGATAGCGAAGTAATTATGTTACTTATCCAACCAGATTCAGGGATCAGTGCCATCAAATATAGGAAATTGCATTTTTGGTAAAGCATGATGGGGGAAAGGTTTCTCTTTTGGATGTCTCATGAGTATGCTTGTGGGACTTGGAGTGCTCAGTCTTGTGACAGTTTTTGCTGGTGGCAAACACAATGATGAAGGGTGGTTCTTCCTCATATATCAGGGACGCGGAATCACTCCCTGAACTTCTTTCATCTTTAAAGTTGCGCAATGTCAGATGGGAGACAGCTTGGCCATTGGACTGAACTTGTTTGGAGATGAACTGTTGTTTCGCTCAACATTTGTCCATCTTAAGCCTTGTTCGTTTGTGTCGGATTGATGGGTCGGAACGATTCCTAGCCGGATTGCTTCTCTAATTTATATAAACTTTGATTAGCTGGAACGATTCCGGGTGCAATCCGATGTAAACGAACAAGGCCTTAAGGTTGTTCCGATCCATTTGGGTTTTCAGCTCCTCTTGAATCAATCCAATGACATTGACTCTGGCGAAGAGCGTGTCAAAATTCTCCATGACTTGTCGTCCTCCCTCCGTGCTCTTGGACATGGCGGTGTCCAACAAGATCTTGATCTGCATCCAAGGTTTTAGGTGGAGCCGTGGTGACTGATGCAAGAAACCTCTGCGACCCATACCCTATTTCGTGCTTAGCACTGTCTTCGCCTGCCGACTGCCGGCCGCCTCCATGCCATGTCGTGTCGGTGTCGCCGGACGGCATGGGCCTGCCGTTCTGTAGCTCCGTGGCACCCTCCAGTACCCATCGCAGTGAGACCATGTTTGGTCTTGTTGTGCCTCCTCATTCTGCCTGTCAGCTGTCACCGTCCTTCCAGAATTCCCACCGTGCTGCATGTTAGGTGGCCGGCATTGGTTGGGGCGGCCGTGCTGTGCCGGCAGCCGTATCGGCATGCGATGCGACTATGGGGGTGTTTGGTTACACCCCGCTAAAATTTAGCCCATGTCCCATCGAATGTTTGAACCTCCGTTCCGGGTATTAAATGTAGTCGGATTATAAAACTAATTTGTCAGCCGAAGATTAAAAGACGAGACAAATCTAGTCCAGTTGGTTGGGTCTATATTTCATACTCCTATTTAAAAGTCAAACGCTTGATGTGACCCGGGCTAAACTTTAGCAGGAGCAACCAAACACCCCTATGCGAGGAAAGGAAATTCTCCGGCCCAAAGGATTCTGCTGGCCGTATGGCTGGCTGCATCACGTCACATCTGCACTTCTACCATGATAGGTTATTTCCTCACCTAATTGTAAATACGTGTACACGGTGCTAGAGAGTCAAAACGGTCGGTTGATGACACATGTCATGCTCATCACCAGTATTTATACGCAGGTGTACTTACCCGTTGATTTGATTTTAGTAGAGATGAATTTCTAGGTATAATTTGTGTGTGTACAATGATCTGTCGCGGCGGACGCAGATTGGGATGTATCATGTACACGGCTAAATTTGGGCCGTTCGATCGATCGTCATTGATGAGTGGAAGGACAAGGACTGTTGGTGTACTGTAAACAGCTAACGTGATACTTATGTCCTACACAACACGAAACCATGCAAGATGCAGCAGACGCGAAATTAAAGACCGGGGGCCAGGGCTGGATTGAAGAAGGCAAGGCGGCCGCCGGCCAGGGTCATCATCCAGCGGACATTAGAAACAGCGGCCAGGGTCCGTAGCAGCTTCTGCAAAGCTGAAACAAACCGGGCCTAGACTAGGGCGGCGACGCCGCGACGGACGGAGCTAGGCCGCGGCCCGTGTCGTCTCTGGCCCTCCTCCCCGCCGATCGCGTCGCACAGCACGGGCACGGCGTCGTGGTCTGGTCTCGTGCTGTCGTGCAGCACTAGCAACAGTACCAATCACAGCTACAGAGTGCTGACGTACTAGGACGGTGAGGCTGGCAGCTCGTACGGCGTGTCACGTCGCCACCTGGACGGCGGCCTGCGCCGGCGCTGGCTCTTCCGACGCGGCTGGTCCCTTGCCGCCACGCACCGTCGCCGTCGGTCCCCTGGCTGGCAGTGGCAGTGGCAGTGGGTGGCCGGCCTTCCACCTGTGGCTTGTGTGGGCTGTGGCGGTGTGGCTGGCCTATGGCCCGGTCAAAGCAAAGCAAGCGAGAGCAGCAGCAGGCCAGCAGCTTTCGCTTTGGAATTTTGCCGGGCCAGCCGCGTCTTTGGGTTTGGGACCCGCGCTCGCGTGGTGCTGGTGCCGCCGATCCCCAGGCAGCTTTTGGCAGCGGGAAAAAAACAGCAACGGCCTACTCTCCCCGTCGTCTTTCTGTTCTGCTCCTGCAATCTGCCGCAGCCGTCCTCAGTCTGTCACGTTCTCACCCGCTCGCTCACTCAACTCATTCCCGGTTCTAATGAAAAAGAAAGAAAGAAAGTTGCACACCGTAGTAGTAGTAGCAGCATTACACGAAGAATGGAAAAGGAGTAGGAATCGCATGTTACAGTAGCGTGTTCCAGCTCGTAGATCTTGAGAAAGATTTCAGTTAAAGAAAACGCTCTAACAGAGCCACATAGATGAAACAAAACGGTCTGCTGTGAAACGAAACGACCAAAACTCTGGAAACTGATGCCTTGACAGGCAGGCTTACCAACAAATGTTCGTTCCTTCTCTCTTTTTCTCTCTCTCTTGACAGTGGAGAAATGTTCTCGCACGGTTTTACTGTGTTGTTCTCAAGTCAAGATGTATTGGCAAACATAGTGTTTCCATGTGCGCTGTTTACAGTTTTTATTGTGCTCGCTAGGAGAAGAGCAGCTGAGCCTGTGGCTCTATGAACTTCGGTTCGGTACAGTTAAGCAAAGCGGCACCGCATCTGCATGCCCATCTCCTTCAATATCTAAATGATAAAAAGATGACAGAGTTTAGATTAATTTCTCATAATATGTGACAGTGACAGGTAAATAACTCTAAACTGTATATATATGTTGTTTTTTAGAGTTATTAGAGCAACAAAAGAGGTACTCCAAAAATTTGTGCTCTAGTTCTAAAAACTCTATAAAGTTTACAACTATGTAGTTAGAGTGTTTGACATGCTTTGATCAGCTCAGTTTTGCTCTGTAATCATGACAAACACGTCCTAAGACGTGCTTAAAGGTATACTGTTCAAACAGTAAGCCTGCAGACGCCATTTAGAGACTTTGTTTATACCCTGACAGATGGTGGCATTATGCTTATATCTAGTACTTCTACTCGCCTATCTCCGGCATACATACATGAATTAGGCAATACATGAATTAGGCAGGACAAACCTAGTACTCCCTCCGTTTCTTTTTATTTGTCGCTGGATAGTGCAAAATTACACTATCCAGCGACAAATAAAAAGAAACGGAGGCAGTATAAAGATCAGGTGATCAAGTCCACGTTTGTTCGGAACCTGAACAATATGATCATCTTGGTATGAGTTTTCTAATCTCGGCATTATGTTTCATCAGTGCATCATCATCAACCACCAACATTCTCATTCACATGTGCAGAGTACTAGTCATGTCACTGGCAGCAGAGATTCAAAGCAGGCACGGCCTCTCTTGTCACTCTCTCTGTCCCGCATCCACACGCAATCTCAAGGCCCCACCGATTATGTAATCAAACCATAAATCTCTCAACCCTGCCCCCCGCTGCCACAATCTCAGTTCCTGTCTACCATTTCCTCACAAGAAACAAGTGCCAGTTCCTTAAAAAAAAGAAAAAGAAACAAGGGCCAGACCTGCAGGGCCCACCGGCCCAGAGCCTTCAGACACAGCAACACAAGGAGATAAAAGAAAAAGAAACGACACTCCTTGCTCTGTCTTTCTCTCTCATCTTCCTCCTCTGTCCTGTTTGCTCAGTACTGGTGGGTTCTGCTCACCAGCCTCCTTCCCAGTACAAAAGCCTTAGCGCCATGGACTGTGCTTTGGTGCCCTCCTACAGTTCAGCTCAGCCTTGGATATAACCTCACGCACACAGCCCAGCACAAGCACGCTACGCAGCAGCCTTCCAGCTCCAGCCAAGCAAAGCACAGGGTCCATTGCACTGCATTGTATCGCAGCATTTCTCTGCTTCGCTTCGCTTGCTTCAGGAAAGCTTGAGCTAGCTCGAAGTAGAAGGACAAGGCAGCAAAGTCACGCACCATGAGAACCATCGCGGCGAGGAACACGCACGACTCGCTCTCCTTCTCCAGGCGCCACTTCAAGTGGCCCGTCCTCGGCAAGAGCAAGAGCCACGGCGCCGCGACGTTCGGGGACGAGGAGTACATGAAGAGCTCGGAGGCGGAGGACGACGACGAGACGACCATGGCCTTCTCCTCCGCCTGCCCGTCCTTCCACTCCGATGGCTTCGTGTCCCCTCCGCTGAAGCCGGCGCCGTCGGCCCAGCAGCAGCAAGCGGCGGCGGCGGTGGCGGCGGGGCAGAGGAGGAGGATGAAGGTCCGGACTGCCGTGTCGCGCCTGCGGTCCGCGCTGGCCAACGCCGTGGCCGGGCGGCACCGACAGGTGGGCATGGGCGCGCGGCTCACCGGCACGCTCTACGGCCACCGGCGCGGCCACGTGCACCTGGCGTTCCAGGTGGACCCGCGCGCGTGCCCGGCGCTGCTGCTGGAGCTGGCGGCGCCCACGGCGGCGCTGGTGCGGGAGATGGCCTCGGGCCTGGTGCGCATCGCGCTGGAGTGCGACCGCGCCAGGGCCAGGGGGTCGCCCGCCGCCGCGCTGCCGTCCCCGTCCCCGGGCGCCGGCAAGAGGCTGGTGGAGGAGACGGTGTGGCGCGCCTACTGCAACGGCAAGAGCTGCGGGTACGCGGTGCGGCGCGAGTGCGGCGCCGCGGACTGGCGCGTGCTCCGCGCGCTCGAGCCCGTGTCCATGGGCGCCGGAGTCATCCCCGCCGCCAGCTGCGGCGGCGGCGAGGGCGACGTCATGTACATGCGCGCGCGGTTCGAGCGCGTCGTGGGGTCTCGCGACTCGGAGGCCTTCTACATGATGAATCCGGACGGTAGCGGCGGCGGCGCTCATGGTCATGGCGGGCCCGAGCTCAGCGTCTACCTCCTCAGAGTCTGATCGGCCGCCATGGCAGTGGCAGTGACATCTGCACCTCGGCCCTGATCGTTTTTTTCTGTGCATGCCAAGCTGTGAAAATGGATTAGTAGGCACCTAGGTGTAGCTGTTAGCACTTCTAGGGGGTGTTTGATAAAGTGGCTAAGTCCCTTCCTTTCACATCCAATGTTTGATGCTAGATTAAAGTATTAATTATATTTTAATTATAAAAAATAATTAAATAGATAAGAACTGAACGGCAACACAAACCTATTAGCCTAATTAGTTCGTGATCTGCTTATACGAACATCTGCTAATCACGAATTAGTTAGGTTTAATAAATTATCTCGCTGTTTACTCATCATCTTTATAATTAGTCTGTCTCTTTATATTTATCTTAGACTGTCAACTTCTTAAGCTCACCTGTGATATGATTTGTAGCTCTTGTGCTCGTATACCAATTAAAATCTACTGTATATGTAACTGATTCCGTATAGCGCTCATATGGGATAAAAAAACAATAGTATGTCTCGTATTGTAGCATAGCTGGCACTTAGTCTGCCCGCAGCCATGCACTGGGAAGGGCACGCTAAAGTTTTAGCGCAAGGCAATACGCTGCAGCGGGAACTGGAAACTACATGCACCGCGCCGGTACGCCACTCCTAGCGCTCGTATGGGTGCTGCTCTATCCACTGTGCACGAGGACGGCAGCCGATGCCGCGCCCGCCTGGTTGGACCACGTGGAGGACGTGTAGTGTGTTCCCAGGGATAGAGTTAGATACAGAGTAAATATGAGTGCGGAGAATTGTGATATAGAGTAAAGAATCTCGCTGAACAGGATAGAATATTCTTTTAGAGTAAAAATTTAGGGTTGTATGAGTGTGGATAGCCTTAGCCCTGATATATGTATTAATGTTGCCTTCAGGCTCATCTCCTCCTAAATGTACTTTCTATTCTATTTTAACATTTCTTTAATCTTAACATTTCTCCTTAAAAGATTGCCCTCACATTCAGTGCGTTCTCCAATAGTTTCCCCTCTCCATATCCTCATATACCAATTGTTCAAGAAAAAGCATCCTCTTGTTGGACGCTAGCTAGCGCCGCGCAAGAGTGTTTACGGAGTCCTTCGCTTCCCTCAAAATATACGGGCAAATCGCTTTTTCTTTTGATTGTAAAGTGTAATTCTTGTGTTAATGATGCATACTCTAGTCATAGAGGTAAATACCCCATATGGTACTCCATGCTACTGACATAAGATATGCACTTTCTTCATAGTCAGAGTTAGCAATGGCGATTTCTTTTTCATCCTATGTATTAACTGTAACTGAAGACACTGACGACATCCAGGTAATAAGGTGGCCTTCTAGGTACACTAGGGTTAGAAGTTGTGCCTTTTATAGGTATGGATTTTTTTTGTTTGCTGAGCTTCATGGCTTAGACACCCCCCCTAGAGCTACGGTGACTAGATTCTTGAGTTAATTAAGTTGGCGGTTTTAAATATTATGTAAAAAAATAAAGATGTTTAGAAGCGTTGTATTTTTTATAAAGCAATCATCTTTATATTTACATGTAGAGTTTAACCATTGATTCGTGGAGTATATAATTAGGACTTCTAATTTAAACCAGCTGCGTGCAAAAGTTTTTTTTGCGCTCGAGTTTTGGAACGAAAACACGTCGTGTTGGGCAGTCAGGACATGTCACCATGTTGCTCTCAAAAGACTCGAATTCTGTCTGCTTTTATAGTGGGCCTGTACCATCCCCCATGGCCATAGCCCCATACCGACGTGCTGTGGTCTGGCGTACAGTAGCTCATCTGACTGTCCTTTCGGCAGTCCTTGTGCATGTTTTTTTGCTGCATTTTCTTTGGATCTGAATCGTGAATCCCGTCTCGGAAACCAAGTTTCACGACGCAAGAAGAACCACGACAGACTAGTAGTGCTACGAGTGCCGTGCTTCCCCCGCACCAGGGACACTCGTGGTACGGGGGGGGATGGAACGCCTGTGCAGCGGGCGCTCATCGCCAGGCCGACACTCTCGTGTGTTCATGTCTGCAGCAGCCTGCTGGCCAGGGCAACTGCTGCATGCATAGCAGCAGGTCTGTACGACGCTAGTAGTACGTACAGTACAATACGCTCTCCCTTTGTACACGGGAGTGGGATTGGGGATGGGACGTGGAATCCGGGGCACTGGGGCAGGGATCCACTGCTTCTGTTCTCAACCTGCATGGGATCAAGCACACCCAGACCCAGTCACCCAGGGCACTCAGCTCAGCTGATCCAGCTAGAGGAGCAAGCGGCAAGCGTAGGAGTACATGCCTAGCGCCCTAGCCGCAGTCGCATCCATCCCCTTTTGCCATCCCGAGGCAGCTGCAGCATGGCGCAGACTGCAGCGACGGCATGCCATCCCGAGCAGACAGAGCAGGACTACACCTGTCTATCAGCAGTGCTGTACGGGCAGCGTCGCTAGCCCACTGAGTAAATAGTACTAGTGTCTTGACGCGCGCCCTGCTCGCGTTTGTTTTACAATTGTATCAAAAATACATATATAAAAATATGAGTATATATATATATATATATATATATATATATATATATATATATATATATATATATATATATATATGAGGTAATGGAAGCCCTGGGCTTCCGTTAGTGGACGAAGCCCCAGCCAGGGAGACCGAACGGGTCGTGTTAGGCCCACTGGACGCCAGCCTGCGCCATTTATGCAAAGGATAACCACGTATCCCGCCTTACACGCGACATGCAATTACGCAAGCATAAATGTGTGTACAAATGTGCATAACTCATGCATAAATGGAATCTTTGCATGCCAGGAATCACGGGAACGAATATTTGAATGTGCTTGCATGTTACGACTGCATAACGCTGTGATACATGATAGCGTAAACCATGCAAACATTTAAAATCTCCCACCGGTTTTGAGATAAGGAAAGACGTGCTCTTCGTGCGCGTAAATAAAGGCGCAGTTACGGGAGAAAACAAATACGCACACATAAATATATGTAATAATGTGCATACATCATGCATAGAAGGGATATTTTGTACCTTGACTCACGGAAACGAATATTACCATGTGCACACCGTTTACGACTGCATAACGATGTGTAACATGATAGTATAAACCATGCATTATATAAATCTTGACCAATTTGATATAAGGAAAGACGTGATGTATAATCGCGTAAATAAAGGGACAGTTACTGTTCGATGAGCATTAATAGAAGGAAATAAATTTTAATTTACAGCCGCAGTTCGCGGGTTCTGCTCGGGCGGATTCCAGCGTAAAACGTGAGCTAAAACATCGTAAATAAGTACGAAATTTAGCGTAGATCATATATCTGTTTTGTAACAGCAAACGAAGCCCAAAATTACGGCGTGAAAATCGCGTGCACCCAATCGTGCGCGGGTTCTGGCTAGGGCAGATTCCGGCGTAAAACTTGAGCTAAAACATCGTAAATGAATACGAAATTTAGCGTAAATCCTATATTAGCTAAAACAGCGTAGATTGATCACGTTCGATCGTGCACGGATTTTGGCTTGGTCAAATTTCAGCGTAAAACGTGAACCAAACAACGTAAATGGGTACAAATTTTATCGTACATCATCAATCTATTTCGTAACAACGAATGTGGCCTAAATTACGACGTCAAAATCGCGCTCCGATCGCGCTCCACTGGTCGACGCCGATGATCCCCGCGACCTTCCATCGCGTCCGGGCCTCCCCATCCACCCGGAACGGCACCACGCCGTCGCGGAGCGCGGCCTCCATGGCGGCGCTGCCGGCGTCGCCCAGCGGGGCGCCCTGCGCGCGCCACGTACGCCAGCGGGAGGACGCCCCTGGCGGGCACGCGGAACGGGTAGGCGCAGAGCACCGCCAGCCCGCCCGCACCGCCACGTACGACACGCGGGGCTGCAGCAGCAGCACCACCACAAGGACGGCCACGGCGCCCAGCAGCACCATGACCGCAAGCACCATGAACAGCACCACCGCCGCCCATTCCGCCGCGCCCGACCGGTGCCTCCTGAAGCTGTACCGCCGCGGACGCTGAGGCTCCTCCTCGCGCCCCCTCCACGACCGCCAACCCGCCGGCTGGAGAGCGCCGCGGCGGCCGGGGCTCTCCTGCTCACGGGCGCCTCCTCGCACGCCCGAGGGAACCGCCGCCGCCGCTAAAACCTAATCTCTAGCGGCGTGGGGGTGTTTTTATAGTGACGGCGTGGGCCCGATTCACGTAATATGCGCAGACTATATTTGCATAAACTGATACACACATCAGCATAACTCGTATTATAATTTAGCGTAAGCACAGGTAGGTACAATAAGACCAGGGCTCCGGTGCGGTCTGCACACCTGGTCAGGGCTTTCTGTAGAAATACTATATCCCTATTGTTATAACATAATATTGGTGGTTATTTTTTACGGGAACAAACACAAGATATGATGTTATATATAACCTTGATATCATTTCTAAGTTGTTCGTCATCCAAAATATATAAATATAAGTTACAATGATCAGGTACTTTTAGTGTGTAGGTAGCAAAATCTAATATATATATATATATGCATGCATGCATGCATGCATCGTATCTGGTTTACAAACGACAACATATGTAGAATCTTCGTGCCATATCTAAGTGGGTCATCATCCAAAACTATCATAAGTTACAGTGCATCAAATGGTTTTAGCGGTCAGAACATAGCTGGAGGATTAAGAACATACGAGAGAATTATGTTTAGTTGTAAAATGGTAGGACCAATAAGAAAAGATGTGACACTGCATTCAAGGGCCAAATCTCAATTGGTTTCATGTTTTTGTATATATCATTTATGGTGATCTTTTTGGCGTGTGGAATCTTTGACGTGCATTGGTTCTTGTTTAAGCCTATGAAATGAAAGGTAAAATTTCAATAATATTACCAATCATTAGACAATGAAGTACAAATATGATGTCTGTGTAAGTAGTCTCTTTTGTAAGGTTGGTCAACTATGTACTATATAAACAAAAAAGGAAATAGATGTGATTTAGGAAAAATAAACGAATATGTAAAGAAAGAAACATAATTCGTAGAGAGTTACATGTTTGATAAGAATATGTAACTCTTTAAAGCTCCGCTGGTTTTTAAAAAGTTAGTGACAATTAACTACTACATAAAAAACACTTGACATGTTCATCCGACCAAGCGAGCTTGGTGGGATGGAAATGTGTGAAGGAGATGCCTACATTGCATCATGGAGCCGAGGAGGCAAGCAGTTGCTTCTCTGGAACTACCTATGATGCTAAAGCAAGAGATCAAAAAAAGTCCCTATTTTTTCCAAGCGGACACACAAAGACAAAGATTCAATCCAAAAAGATAGTTTCAAAATTGGATATTGATATACATAATGCATTAAGTATACTGAAATAAAATCGAAAAACTGAACAATGTCTATCACAGGCATTCCACCTTTCTAGCTAGCGCCAAGCCATCAATTAGCAAGTAAGCGATTTTTTTTCTTTTTGCATATGAAAGGTCAGGAAAGTTGATATTATGGAGTGCTTAGCCTACATTCATGAGATATTTTCCGAAGAAGCAAACTTTTTTCTTTTTTGTTGGACGCAAATGACATCAAACTAACATATGAGCAGATAGACTACATTAATGAGATGTTTTGTTAGAAACTTGTCGCATGGTTACAACATACATACATGCGTGTTCACCTCATCTTAAAACAAACCAAAAAAAGGAAAACATTGTCTGCAAAATTTCAGTTCATTTATCCTGCTAGTATTCATATACTACCAGGAGAGGGTAGCATCAATGCTAAATGGAAGTTGATATACATAATGGTTTAAGAATTTTGAAACAGGATCATCAAATTGAGCAATGTATATCACAGGCATCCCCCACTTTTCTAGCTAGCGCCAAGGCACCAATTAGCAAGCAAACATTTTCCAGTTTGGACGCAAAGGACATTAAGCTGACTTTATGGAGTGGTTAGCCAACATCCATGAAATAGCATGGTTAAAGCATACAAGCTTGTTCATTTCACCTAAAAACTAAAATAAGAAAAAAAAACATTGGCTGAAGTGGGTTAGTTTGGTTTTAAGGGCTCCCAAATTTTTCCAAAGCACAATTGTATATAGAAGCATGGAAAACGGATGAAGGACAAATCTGAGATAATCTTTGTTTTCCCAAAAATAAAGAAGAACATAATCTCCTTGAATTAAGGTAAAACATATTTAGTGCACATTGACCTTTGAACTAATGAGAAAACATATTTAGAGCAAAAAATGATGTTAAAACTGTTTACAGAATGCAAACAAACTGCAAAATTTTATTTGAATTACTTTGCTAATGGCTATAATACAAGGACAAGATGAATCTGATTACAACAAAGCACCAAGACTACAAAACAGTCCTGGCAACGAAGTGCAAAATTTTAGACATCTTTGTTTTCCCAAAAAACACAAGAGAACTAAGTCTCTTTGAATTAAGGGAAAAATAATTTTAGTGTATATGGACCTTTGAATTAATGAGGAAACAAATTTGGTGCAAAAAACGATATTTAAATCTGTTTACAGGTTAAACAAACTGTAACATTTTTAGTTTATTTAATTTGCTAAATATTGTAATACAGGGACAAGATGAATCTGTTTACAATAAGTGAATAGGTTTGTTCAATATAATCTATTTACAGCATAACACAAATGTTTTGTAATTTTAATATTAAATATGTTATATTGATTGTAAGCAAACTATTTGTACTTATTGTAATTAATATACTCACACCAAACACAGAACATATGAGTAGAGTCTAGAATAGATAGGTTTATCTAAAATAAAGTTAGGTGAGACATACCAAGGGTTAATATGTCTGTTGCAATATCTGGAGTTAGTTTGTTATATTTAAACAAATTGTTTTAAAAAAACATATATACATATCATTACATAGATAATACAAAATAAATATCCCACAACTCAAAAGACTGGCGGTGATACGAGGGAATCTTTTAGTTCTTGGAAGATTTTATTGTCCGTTTCTTCACTGATGCGCAAGGGTCCTTGCTTGAACCTTCAGCCGAATTGTAAAAAATGTTAATGGACTATTCTTTGTACCTTCATTTATGGAGTGAGTTGTATTTGTATCATTTTGGGCACATATTTTAAAAAATTAGCAAGTTATTTATATATATTTTCACAAATAATGCCAGATCGTTGCAACAAATAATAAAAAACAAAGAAACAGGGAAAATGCAGAGATTGATACGTTTAGTATAAGTGTCCATCACATTTAGCCTATTTCCTTTATATGTATTTTTATATGGTATCACGTTTGGGATGAACTTGAATAGAATAGAGAACATTGTATAACATGTTGTACATGAAGATAAAAACATATGTCATTGAAATGTAGTACAAAGAAGATCAGGTATATGGTCTCAGTAATTAAGAAGGAAAACTGGAATGACGATATCATGGAAAGCATAAAATAATTAATGTAGGAGATATTGTTGCAGAATGTGATCTTTTGGACGGCAATTCAATTGTGTCTCTGGACCTTTTTCTTTGTCGTCGGATATTGCATCAAGCTGTACATATGGGGAAAAATATGTAATGATCTTTGTTAATTGTAAATAAAACTATAGTAGGACATAGGATTCTATTGTAACAGATGCATCTAGAAATTGTTGTGTAAATAAGTTATAGATATTCGAAGATAGGCAAGAAGAAAGAAAGCAAATGACATTCTATTGAGCTATTAAATTTCAACACAGTGGTCATTATGTACAGAAGGCAGCTCGGAGCAGCAAAAACATGCATATTAAAATTTGTTGTATATATGTTAAGAAATGACGAGAAAAAAAGGAAAAGTAATGTCGTGTATGTATCACATAAATGTGGAAGAACAAAGTGTTTTTTTTCTGGATAGTCAAACATGGTCTGGTAGAAGCCGCATGACATGAAAAGAGATTTGCGATGGGTGCAAGCGTTGAGAGAACCTACAATATTTGGAATAAACAAATCAAGTTTTATTCTGTATGGTATTGTTTGATGGGAAAATAGAAAAGTAACGACGTGTGTGTAGACAAATTAAGTTTGGTTGGGCTTTTGGAGAGGATCAGCAAAGCAAAGTAGAAACTGAATCTTCTATTGCATTGCTGCTACTGGAACGAGGAGGAGAGCAGCCTTTTGTTATCCTTTACCGAGTAACTTAGGGAGAGTGTTTGTCAGCAGCTGCATTTGCAAGTAAACTGGGCATCGAAGAATCGAAAGAGAGGAATGAGCACGGAGGAGACGGGAGGAAACACTCGCCGTGGACGGTCTGCGAAGACCGCCATGCATATTTGTGAAGAAGAGTGGAGGCAGGATGAGATGAAGAAGAGCGAATGCGCAGGCGAGATGGTAAGGATGGCGGCGGCGCCTCACCGGCCATCGTCGGTCGTGCGGGTGCATGAGCGCGGCGGCGTGGCTTCGGTGTCGTCCGCGCATTTCTTCACGGGTTCGCAGTAGAGGCTTGCGTCGATTGGGAGGGGTAGGAGGTGGAGCCGTGTTATCTCACGCTGCTCGTCTCCGGACACGAATAGCCACAGCCTCGCCGTGCCACCAACCTCCGCAGCGCGTTCGGACGGATGGTTTATTTCTAGATCGACAGGTAGAAACCCTAATAGCTACGATTCTGAGATTTTTGGGGGTGACAGGATGGCCGCACCTGCAGGAGATGGAGGCAGCGTTTGCGAACGGAGCACGCGAGGAGGGGATACGCGGGGGCGTCGTCGTCGCGGTCGCCGACGTTAGAGACGTCGTGCCGTAGGGACGGTAAGGCTGGCAAAGCTTTTTTGCTCCGTAACGGCTGGCACTCGCACGCATATGGAAGCAGCCTAGAAGTCTCCAGCCGCGTGAGGAAAGCAAGCTGAACAGCCGCTGCGGGAGACAGTCTTTTCCCACCTATGTTTCAGTTGCGTTGCCACGAGGTGCTTCCTCAGCCGTTGATGTAGTATCGGATGAACACCGATTTTTAGCTGACGTGGACACACTCTTGTGCACTGTTTCTAACCGGCTTTGTTATATAGAAGAAATAGGAGTACTAGGCCACTACGCTACGCACTCGCAGTAGTTGTACGTACCCACACACTGCCTTCGTTTGATACTGTAGCGGCACCTCAGCACGGCACATGTTTTTTCCCCTCCTCCTTTGAAACTGAAACGAGATTAGTACATAGTAGTTTAGAGGGTCTTGGACTGGGCCCTCGAGTCTGCGGCCCACACGGCTCAAAGTTACGGCCGACAGAAACACAGGCGGGTGGCACGGTCCGCATAAAGTGGAAGGCTCGGCCCAGTAAAACATCTGCCCACTGAGGCGGCGGCCCATATAAGGCCCGGCTGCGATATAAGGTACTCCCAGCTGTCTCCTACTCACGCGGAAACCCTAGCAGCTCAACACCCTCGAGGTGGCGGCGCGCTCCTCCCCTTCTCCCTGCTACTAGTCCCCCCCCGTCTCAATTCGCCACTGACGTCCATTCCGCTTGCTTGATTGCTCCAGGTACATCCATTCGCAGTCGGCCGTGTCCTCGGAGCCGCGGGAGATGGCGTAAGTTCTCCCACCGAAACCATTTGCTCCTTGTGCTGTTTTTTTTTCAGAGGAGGTACCGCTGGCTGCTGTGTGGGGGCGGTTGGTGTCGGCTGCTAGCCGATGGTGATTTACCGGGATGTTTGGGGTTCAGGTGGATAGTAGGCCGGCTGACAGAGCTGCAAGGTTTGGCTGATCTGAGGGTTGCAGGGGCCTAGCCCGTCTTATCATCTTCCGCAATTTTTGCGCTTTATTGTAGATAATTATTCATATAGATGGGCATTGTTGCACAACACTGGAAAGCGATCCAACATGATTTGCTGCTAAAACACAGGAAGGCTACCTAGACGAGTTTCTTTATTATATATTTTATAATTATAATCATGGTCTATTAGCGATTCACTGTATTATGAATTCGATCGTTTGTTGACCGCTACATGCCTACAACACAGGAAGCTCATCAGTTCACGATGATTTTGTGCTTTGGCAGGGATCAGGAGACCGTAGCTGTGGTTGAGGCACCTACCCCGGTTCTTGGGGAACCGATGGACCTGATGACTGCCCTGCAGCTCGTCATGAAGAAGTCAGGTGCTCATGATGGCCTTGTGAAGGGTCTTCGTGAGGCTGCCAAAGCCATCGAGAAGCATGCCGCTCAGCTCTGCGTGCTTGCCGAGGACTGCGACCAGCCTGATTATGTCAAGCTGGTGAAGGCTCTCTGCGCTGAGCACAATGTCCACCTGGTTACTGTGCCTAGCGCCAAAACTCTTGGAGAGTGGGCTGGGGTGAGTTGAACAATGCTTCCTCAGAAATATACCTTGTTTTACTTTGTGTGTCTATCTCTTAGACGGTCAAGCAATTAATATGGCTTACATTGTTCTTCCTGATGTTGATGCTGAGAGGAGAATATAATATGGTTTTGGTGTGCTAATTTGCAAATTTACTGATTTAACATGCAAATTTGCTGAGCATGACATTCTTCACTTTGCTTTGTACTTGGCACTAATTGCATTTCAACGTTATGTAAAGTGAGATTAATCTTAACAACCTTCATACTGTAGCTTTGCAAGATCGACTCTGAGGGCAAGGCGAGGAAGGTTGTAGGCTGCTCCTGTGTTGTTGTCAAGGTGAGTATATCATTTCCTACGGTACTACTACAAGCGACCACTTTCAATTATATTTGCGTAAGCTGTTTTTTGTCTGCTACATTTGGATCACCAGGACTACGGCGAAGAATCTGAAGGCCTTAACATAGTGCAGGAGTACGTCAAATCGCACTAGATACAGTCTGTCAGTATCTGGAAGTTGTGTTCAACACTACATTTTGCACCTGAGTTTAAATATGTGTTTGGTTCTTGGGCTTTGCTAGGAGATTAGAACAGTTTTCAAGTGAGCCTAGGATCCATGTGAACGATTTGAATATCTCGCCTCTTGTCTTGCAAGTGTTCTCATCTGCTGTTAATACAAAATCAGCAAGAGCTAGTATTTTGTTCTTCCTTGTCCTTGCCATAGCATGTGGTTTCGTGCTGCTGCCCATTCGTTCGATGGTGGTTTTTATATGCTGGGGTTGTGGAAAGCGCTTGCGGATGTAGCCCTTCATGTTTGGGAAATTCGTACGCTTCTTATTACGACATAAGTGACCGGCAGGCGTTCTTTTATCAATCCAATTTTTTTTTCAAAATATATATGTTGGAGAGAGAACTCCAGCCGGTGGGGGAATGTACCTGCCTATTGAACAAGGGCATCCTATGTTTTGCTTGGAGAGAAAAACTCTAGCCGGTCGATGGTGTCATTTGTGAGTTGTATTGTTTAGAGCTTGAGCGTCGATGGTGTGGATTTTGAGTGAGCTTGTCCCCTTGACCTTTGTATCGTGCCTCTTCTTTTATAGTCCAACGGTATTTTGTGTGTCTCCCATTTTATAATTTAAGGAAATACATGATGTTGAGCCCTTGGACTCAGCGATCTAGTATTAAATAATGTACATGAAGTATAAGTGCTATGGCAGATGTGGATCTTCCCTCTCGTCCTGGTAAGTGTCGAAACAAACAAAAATTCTTGGAATAAAAAACGACAAATAGCGGGAAAAAACTCATGACACGTGCTATTTGAGCTCCTCACTAGTGTAAGAGCATCTCCAACAATGCCTCAAACTAGTGTCTCAAATTGAAATACTCTATATAGGAAAAACCACTCCAGTGCCTCATTTCATAAAATTTTGTCAAAAAAATATAGGGCACCCTCTCAAGTGCCTCAAATATACTACACCGTAGTGGGCTGCCCTATAATTTAGATTTGGAGCTTTACTGTTGGAGCGGAGTGTTTTGTTGGTGCCCTAAATTCTATAAAATATACTTATTTTTAAATTATAGGACATTTTTATAGGTCACGTTGTTGGAGATGCTCTAAAAAATCCAAAGAATTCATTGTGTATGAGCAGAAACTAGTTAGAAAAATATTGTTTTAGTCTCGCTACATCATAGTGGCTTTAATAGTTATGGAAGATTGTCTAAGACTCGATAATTCTGGAAACCCCAACACGCCTGAACCTAGTGAGGTATAGCTAATGAAAAATGGTGAAACATGAGAATCAGTCCCAGAGCGTCAGACATAAAATATCTACACTAGGAGAAAGACCGTTGAAAAACAAATAACTCATTGTTTATGAACATAAAGTAGCTAAAAAAATATTGTTTCAGCTTCGATACAACCTAGTGGCCTTCATAGTTACCTAAAAATCTCTTGGATTTCAGAGTTTTGGGACCCAAATATCTATGATGAAAATGTGAGAATCAGTCCAAAATCATGAGATGTCAAAAATCCGCACAAGAAAATAGGCCCAAAAAATAACATGCAATTGAGTGTTTTAACAAGCAAAAAATCCTATAAATAAAAACCCAAAATAGCAAAAATAAAAATAAAAATAAAAATAAAATCAATGGCTCTCCAGACGGGTATAAAAATCCAAAAAACTCGTTGTATGTGAATAGAAATTAGCTTAAAAATATTATTTTTCCTAGATACATCCCAATAGCCTTAATAGTTGCCTAATAAAGTATGAGATTTGATAGTTTTGAGACCGTCAAAATACCTAAAATCAATGAGCTATATCTCACATAAAATGGTTTGATAGCATGGGACATCAAATCCTACAAAGGAAGTGGGCACAAGAAAAACAACATATGACTTAGTGTCGTAACAAATAAAAACCTCAGAATAAAAAAACCCCGAAACAGCGAAAAATAACTCATGACCCTAGGTATTCGAGCTCCTCATTGGTATAGAAACTTCAAATAATTCATTGTTTATGAGCACAAACCGGCTAAAATATTGTCTTAGCCTACAAACATACTAGTGAACTTAATAATTGCCTAAAGACATGATAGTTTTGAGACCCACAACACATCCGAAACCAGTGAACTTGTCACACCCGGGTTTTAGGGGTCTAAAGCCCGGACGCGAACATAATCACCAGGTGTGCTAGGACCAAGTCTCACACATATGATGAATCATGGCACAGGATCGAATATCACATCTTTACTATATAATAGGAGTTCTATACAAAATAAATAAATAATTACATTATAAGGAGACAACGGTCCAGCAACCCAAAGTTGACTGGGAGACGATGGCCTAGACCACTCACGAACTCATCACAGTATCCTCCATGCGCCTCATCTTGTGGTACCTGATCTTGACCTGTGGGGGGTGTGAGACAGCAAGAGTGAGCTCACATACGTTCATCGCTCAACAAGTTGTGGGGAATAATGTGCATGAACTCGCTAAAGGTGGAAGCTCATGTGAAGTGTAAGGCTTGCCAAAGAGGATGGTTAGAGCTGAGCATTGCTTTTAAAGTTGGTCAAAATTTTATTAGCAATTACTAAGTATAAGTAAATACCAACCCAATTAAGTAGCAGAACAAAAGTAACAACCTCACATGCGATGCAATGCATATGACAAATTGAGTTTAAGTTCCATAATTTAATCATGTGAGTGTCCGAGCTGCTCATGACCGTGAGCACGGCTAGTATACCAGTTTTACACTCTGCAGAGGTTGCACATCTTTACCCACAAGTCATGTTACCCATCTGCCAAGAGACGGCTAATCCCATACACCTCTACCGAGGAGGCGAGGCAGGGTAACACTACGAGGTCTTTACAAAGTTCCACTAGCTTCAGAAAACCCGCTACAGTTTATAGGAAGCTCCAATGCAGGAATCCCCCGCATGACCGCCATCGCAGCAAAATCAACCCAAGGGCCTCCCTACACTGACCACTCCCCTACTGCCCTTGCCCCTTTCGGGTAAGATAGTCCTCCACTAGCTTTCCTAATTAGTCAGCCAAGGGCGTCCATAAACCCTTGTGGTAGCACTGTTTTCCCAGGTGGTTCTCCATGTTCCAATTAACATAATGATCTTATCATGAACAGTAAATAACAACTGATAATAAAAGTATAATCATGAATAAAATGTATCTCCATACCCATAACCACATAAAGCAATAGCAGGTACTACCCAAAAAGTGTGGTGGTAATCAAGGTATAAAGATTGTCAAACTGGGGTAACCTATTGGGTCCCATCAAAATTAACCTATGCAGATCATTATGATTAATCAGAACATGACTGGGTAAAAGAAGTGATCAAGGGCACAACTTGCCTGGGACTTGAGATTCTAGGTACCAGGATGATCTTCAGGTGACACGTGTCCTCACTACTAAACGTACCAATACAGACAAACATGTATAGGCAAAATTAACATTACACCAAACATAAGAATAAACTGCGTAATAATATTCTACGCGTTGCTACGAGATCGTGGGAACGAGAATCACTAAATTCAGAGTTACGGTTAAGGAGTTATGAATGTCTAAAGTTTTTGAACAATTTTAATTCAAGTTTCATGGCTAAATAGAGATACTAGGTGATAGATAATACTAAAACAAAATTAATGCAACTGGAATAAATCAATTTAGAGTTATGTATTTTAAGTTATGAATTTCTAAAGCTTTTATGTGTTTGGTACAAAATTAATTAAGAGATGAATTTCATCATGGGTTTCATGTTAAAACAGAGACTCTAGGTGATAGATATTAATATTACACAATTTTATAAATTGGAATGGATCGATTTGGATTAAAAATGAATTTTCTATGCATTTTACAACTTTCTAGATTTGTTTTTTTTATTAAAAACGAATTTCTATAATTATTTCTCAGTTTTTAATCATCTCTGGACTGGGCATCAATTTGCAGAAAGACCAGGGACCTCTGCATAACTAAACCTAAAACTCAGAACACTGCCGCGATGGACGGCGGGTTGATTCTCAAATACCCGAAGGTCCCATGTGTAAAACTAACCCGCGAAGGGGTATCTAAGGTTTCTGGCCATTGGATCTAAATCAAGCGCCCAGATTAAATTCAGGCGAGGTAACACACTTGCGCTCCCTGTGACCGCGGATCAGAGATCTGGGGCCGAGATCCGATCACGCTCGCCTACCCGCTGAACCATCCGATATAATCTAACGACTCTCATTTAATGTACCGAAGCGATACGCTTGCCCTAATCGTGGCCGTCACCGAACATATCGACGACAACGGTTTCGCCGCGCGGGATCTAATCCAGGCCGATCGTCAGGGAATGAACGGCCAGATGCCCTTCCCTCACCCAGAACCAAACCGCGGCGGCGCAAGCACGGGGGTACGGCGGCGCCATTGCCGCCCGTATGCAAACTACGCCCTAGCGCCCAAACCTTGATTCGTACTGCAAACTACGGCGAGTAGGACTAGGCAATTCATCCCGGGGAAACTTACTGGGAGTTGAGGCGGCGGCGCGACCAGTCGATGATGAGTCGCGGATCCAGGGCGGAGCTCGGCTTCGTCGAGCGATTCCCAGCTCCACAACAATCCCCAACGCGATTACTCCCGTCGATGGCTTCGACCCACACCGGCGAGTCACCCGAGACCCGGTTCGGGGCCAGAGGCTCCACCAATTCCAATTCCCACAGCGGCGGCGACGGCGGATTTCTATTCCCTCTCTCTGCTACGGCGTTGGCGCTTGGGTCGCGGGGCAAAGCGATTAGGGAAGTGCCGCAACAGAGGCTTTATACGCGAAGAGGGAACGGGGTCGGTTTTCAACGGCCCGATGATTCCGGCGCGGTCTCCCGCCGAGTTCGGGAGCGCCCGTTGAGGGAGGTGGACGACATGCTGACCTGCGGGTCCCACAGCGCAGAGAAGGATTAGTCGCGTCGTGGGCGCGGGGAAGTAGCTGTCAAGTGGGTCCCGCCGACCAGTGAAGGGTGCGAAGAAGCGCGGAATATGCGGCTGCCCGGTAGGTCCCATGATGCAGTGGGATACACGCGCGCGCGGGCGAGGTGATTGGTTCGGGCCGCGGAGATGGCATTCGGGAGTGGGCCCAATACGCCATTCCCTTTTCTTTTATCCTTTTTATTTTCTGTTTTTGTTTTCCCTTTTTATTTTCAAATCTAACACTTGATTTCTCCACAAGATTTTGTGCTCAAATTAATCATTCAATTTGAATATATCAATGTGGGGTCAATTTATTTATTTATGGATTTATTTTGGTGTTTCATAATATCTCTTTCTTCTTTTCTATAATAGTCCCAAATTCAAATCTAGGGTTTAATCTAAATCTTCTACTCATTATAATATATTATTTTTTTATCCATGTTACTGTTGTTTTAAATGCACAAACAAACAAAAATCCAATATGACGCAATAGCTTATTTGTGTCTTATTAAGGATTTACTCATTTTTATACAGGAGTAGTCTCATGTGATGATAAATAGAGATGCACACAAATATATAAAGGGAAACATTTGCAACTTTTATTCCTCCTTACAATTTGGGTATTACAGAACTATACCTCACGAAAAATGATAAAAACATGAGCCGACCCTAGAGCACGAGACATAAAAAATCTACAATAAAAAATGGGTCATAGAAAAACAAAATGTGTCTGAGTTCTAAAACAAATAGAAAGCCTCGGAATAATAAATTTTGGTGTTTGACGACCACCACAAACCTTATGGACTAACTAGTTTGCCCGTTGATCATTTGTCAGGTGGATAAGTTTATCTACAACTACTCTAAGTCGACTGTTCGGAATACCGTAGATTATCCCGGACAGGAGAAGCCTTTTGGAAAAACACGTATGCGCGGACCGTTCGGGCCCTTGCAGCGGACCGTCCGCGACACCAGGGTGAGCTTCGGACAGGAACACTGCAAAAACAGAAGTTAACACTACGGACCCTCCGAAGGAGAAGCGAGCACCGTCCGAGACCAAGCACAGACCGTCCGGCCTTAGGCGCAGACTGTCCAGTCGTTGAAAAACCAGAAAAACCTGAAGGTGACGGGTTCGGTAAAATGCATTTTTAGCGTCCTCGCGGACCGTCCGGGGTGCACGACCGAGCCATCCGCGACTACTTTATCTGACATCTAATGACGCATTAAATGCACTATAGCCGTAAATATAGCCGTTACTACTGACCGTTGCGATTCTAGTCGTTGATGTGTAGGGGCGGACCGTCCGGACACGGGGCGCGGACCGTCCGCGGTCGGTAGAAAAGGAGCAACGGCTAGAAAGTGGTTGGAGGCTATAAATACAACCCAACCACCTCCATTCACTTGATCCAAGCACTCCACTCATACACATTCAATACAAGAGCTAGCAATCCATTCCAAGATACATTCAAAGCTTCCAATCTCTCTAAGTTCCACAATCGAGACAAGGGATCATTAGTGATTAGTGACTTGAGAGAGTGTGATTCGTGTTTCATTTTTTGCTCTTGTTACTTGGTTTTCTTAATCGTGCTTTCTTCATCTCTATCTAAACTCTCTAAGTGTTTTTGTAAAGTTTGCAAGAGACACCTAATTGTGTGGTGATCCTTGCGGGGTCTTAGTGACCCGTGAGGTTGAGAAAAAGCACTCGACTGATCTAAGTGATCGATTGAGAGAGAGAAAGGGTTGAAATAAACTCGGCCTTTGTGGCCTCCTCAACGGAGAGTAGGTTCTTTATAACAGGACCTCGGGAAACAAATTGTCGTGTCCACTTGTATTAATCTTTACCATTCGATTTGTTTCTCCCCTCCCCCCTCTCTCTAAAAGTTTTGTTGCTCATATTGATTTGAGTTTGCTCTCAAAGTTATCTGTATTGATTGAGCAACTCATTGCAAGAGAAATTATCTTTCACACTCCGAATTATTTCTAACACTAATCCCGAGTATAGTGCGTGTTCAAAGTTTATAATTTTTATGTTTCGCTTATTCACCCCTCTCTATGTGACTTTCTAAAAGAACTCGTGACCCGAGGTATTTTATCTCATCACAGGTGTAGCAAATCCAAAAAACTTGTTGATTGTGAATAGAAAGTAGCTAGAAAAATATTGTTTCATCTTAGATACAACCTTGTGGGATTCATAGTTGACTAAAAATGTTTAGGACTTGATAGTTCTAGGACCCCAAAACACCTAAAATCAGTTAGTTCACGAAAAATGGTAAAACATGAGAATCGGTCTGAGAGCACAAGACGTAAAAAAAAATCTACAATAGAAAACGGGCCCTACAAAAACAACATGCATCTTTGTTCTGAAACAAACAAAAATCGTAGGAATAATAAAGCAAAAATAGCAAAAAAAACACACACACTCTTAACCATAGATATTTGACCGCATGGGTGTAGAAATCTAAAGAACTTGTTTATAAATAGAAAGTAGCTAGAAAATCTAGGTATTTGAGATTCCTGGGTGTAGAAAATTTAAAGAATAGTCTGGGACCTCCAACACACTTGAAACCAGTGAGCAATAACCCACAAAAATGGTGAAAATGTGATAATCAGTCCGAGAGCACGAGACGTCAAAAATCTACATTAGAAAATGGCCCAATAGAAATAAAATGTGTATGAGTTCTAGAACAAACAAAAAGGCTAGGAATAATAAATCCAAAATAACAAAAAAAACTCATGACCCCGATTATTTGACCTCTCACGGGTGTAAAAAATCCAATAACTTGTTTTTATGAGCAGGAACTAGCTAGAAAAGTGTTGTCTCGGCCTAGTTACATCATAGTGACTTTAATAGTTGTCTAAAAATGTCTAGGACTTAATGTATGTTTGTTTGAGATTATATTCTACTAGTGTTAGTTAAAAAGTATGATTTTATAATCTAGACAGATTATAATTCCAAACAAATATATCTTTTATAGTTGTGGGACTCCATAACACCTAAAACAATGAGCAATAGCACACGAAAAAATATGAAAAATATGAAAAATGATCTAAGAGCATGAAAAGTCAAAGTTCTATACAAAAAATGGGCACAAAAAAAATATGTGGTTGAGTACCGAAATAAACAAAAATCCTTAGAATAAAAACCTAAAATAGCGACCTCGTTGTTTGTAAGTAAAACTAGCTAGAAAATATTGTTTTAGTTTAGATACAACCTATAGTTTGTAAGTAAAAACTAGCTAGAAAATATTGTTATAGTTTAGATACAACATAGTGCTTTATTTATTAGACCTTAGGAGCAATCTTTGACGCTGCTTCTTCCCTTTCAAATTTTAAAATACCTTTGGGTTTCTAGATATATTACTTTTGTTATATATCTTGACATAGTATCTAAATACATAGCAGAAGTTGTGTGCATAAAAATCAAAATCAAAATGTCTTGTAATTTAGAATGGAGTATTTGGTAGCAAATTCAGTTAACATTTTGTCAAAACTGAAAATTTCCATAACCAACTTTACAGAATTAACTGAATGCCTAGGCCTACTTGCTGGGGGAAAATCAAATATGCCTCTGCAGCTGAAGATTCACTTCCAACTGAAAATTTACAGAATATGGTGATGGCTCCACGGAGGAAAACACGAGCCATTTAGTCAGAAACAGGTTGTTTGCAGTCGCGAAGTACAAACACAAATGGGAGGAAATTTACATCACAACAGAATTACTGGCATTAGAACTTGTGGTCTCATTGGCTATAGACCTTTGCCGTAGGTCCATCGTCTTGAGAACCTAACGTGCCATACTACGAGCTATTCATTGCTCCAGTGAACTTGAGAAAAATCAGGTTTTCAGTTGAGGAATTTTCTTCGACAAATCATCGACTGTTTCATCCACGCTCTCTAAAACAGATTCTCCCTGGAAAAGTACAGATTAATTTAAAATATCAGTTCACTACATCAAATAATTGAGGAAGCAAGTATAGAACTGATGTGGTTGTTGTATTACATCTTTGACATGCTTCGGTTTTTCACCTATACACTTGGAAGCACTGATGCTTTCACTCTTCAGAAAGCTTCTCTCACTCAAGCTCGGTTGGCTGATGCCATCCGTCACTGAGGCATGCGCTAGCTTATCACCTGTATTGCCATCTCCATGTTTATTGCCAATTACTCTTTCCCTGAGACAAGATACAAGGATTATTAGTTCAAGTACTTACTCCTGTTTAATTTTCTCCTAAGTCAAATCTTTTAGCTTTAACCATCAATATTTCAAATTTTATAGACTAACAACACTATATGTTTTAACTATTTTATGAAAAAATGATAATGCAGGTAGGTCTTAACTACTATAACAGGGACCTTAATGGAATTATGCTTAAGGTATCTCTTTTGTTTATTCAATCAATACTACTGTATCTATGCAAGCTCTAGAAAAACCAATTGAACGTCCCTGATTCCGTAAAAATTCTCAAAACTAGTTGGATACACATGGCTGCTTACTAGTTGGGGTTAAAAAGTAGCCCAAATTAGCTATGGTTGACTAGCTAGTTGGATAACAACTAGTCAAAGGCTTGTCTAAAAAATTAGACTACCTATTAGCCCTCCTGTTTGATGCACTAGAGCTAATTTGGACTGTTTTTTAGTTAGCTAGTGATTAGCCCTTGTATCCAAACAGCCCCTAAGGAAGCCCAAAAGATGACAGAAAAATAGGATCCACGTGCTAGAGACACAAAAATATTGCAAGGTTAAGGAAAATTAAGTGTCGGTTTTGATGAGAACCTTGGCAAAGAAACATTCTGTCGCAGCTGTGGACTGTGTTTTTCACCCTTTGCAGTACCTTCTTCCAAATGAGCAAATTGGCGCCTGAAGCGATCCACCCCACTGTCATGCACAGACATGAGAGTTATACTCCCAATATAACTAGGCAACTACTATACTCAGCGAAGAGTTCAGCACATGTGTGTTTGTTAAACAAAAAAGTGGACCCCACCTTGGATACATGAAGGTCATCTGATTGTGGTCTGCTCCTTGTAGGTATTCTTGTAGCATTTGAGGATGGTACTCCAAAATCTAAAGAGAGGTAACAAGAGCTAGAAAAGTAATGAAAGGAGCAGCTCTACAATGATGTCAAGAATGTAATTGAGCAATAGTACCTCTCGGTAAATCAATTCTCGGACATCATCTTTGGCCAGTTTCCGCTTCTCAAACTCAAATTCAAGTTTTGAGATAGGTTGTGCTATGGGTTCACGTTCATTATTTGCTAATCCATTAAAGTATGGATCTGCCAGGGCCTGAAATATAATTTACATGGATTAGTATTCGGAGGAACAACTTATCCAGCATTTCAAAGGTGAAATAATTTTAGATAAAGGGTTAAGCTCTGCCTTCAGCACCAACCAGAGATGCATAAAAGATCAAAAGTTAACTTTATGATGAACACAAATTGGATTCAACTAGATCTACCTCAGCAGCACTTGGTCGTTCCTTAGGATCAAAAGCAAGAAGACGTTCAAGCAAATGGAGAGCCATAGGATCTATCCCTGGAAACTTTTTAGTAAAGGGAACCCGAGGCTTTTTCCTCATATTGTTCATGTATCGTCGAGCTTTCTCATTCCTTATCTGCAATGGTTCAATAGTTTAGTGTAGGACACAAGATTTTATGTCATCCATCGGTTGGCATTTCGTTTCCAACAAAATCTAGACTCTAGAGGAATAGCAAAAGATTGTTGCTATTGAATATTAATGTCAATTGGTACAGAACTGTTGTACTTTCTGGTAACTAAACATTGAAGCACTTGTTTAAAGAGGCACCGTGAAATAGTCCTCAAAAGAAAGGGAAATAAATATAAATGAACAATTGGTAAGTTAGTAATTGAGCACTACCGATGAAAGCATTTTATACAAGTTCTGTACCTAAAAATCTGAAACAGAGTACTGCCTGGAATACAGAAAATGAGACTCGTTAGTAACTAGTGAGATTAAGGTCTCATTAGTAACTAGTGAGCATACCTTGGAGATAGACTCTGCTGAAGGTGTACCAAGTAGATCAGTCATAAGATCCAACTGATGCACAACATTCTTCCCTGGAAAGAGTGGCTTCCCTGTGAGCAATTCAGCAAATATACACCCTACGCTCCAAATATCAATGGCAGGAGTGTACTGCAAAAGTTAATGCCAGATTCAGAACCTTGTGATTCTATAAAATTTGTAAAACAAGCTGATACATCAAACTCCACACTATGTACACACTGTTCAAGTAATACACATCCAGTTCTGCAGCATTAAATTTGCATGTAAGGCTGCCTTCAGCAGCTCTCCTATCTCACGGTCTATTTCAAACTTCATTCTGTAAACAGTGTTATCTATAGTACAAAACTGTCTTTTACACGACAACATGCACGATATGCTGGAGAGAGCCTAAAACACGTCTATATGTTCAATATTCACATTTTAATGAAAGGGGCATTGAGGAGTGGAGTGGACGGTTTATTTCTTTGGAAATTGCTAGGAAGAAAAACATGCATATTGCAATTAAATGCTGTAAAAAGAAAGGACAACACAATACATAGAATAAAAGATCTGAACCAGATATCTTGCAAAAGTAGTAGAAAATCTAAAACTAAAAGGATAAATGTTGGTGCGCAAAGGGAAGTTAGCCGATATTAAATAGGAGGGACTGAATTAAATCGTTACAGCGATATAAACATCGATGAATAATAAAGACCATAATAAGATTATACAATGTATGTTTTAAATTTTAGGAGGGGCTTTAGTGGGGCTCTAAAGACTCAGGAGCGGTAGAGGGGCTGGAGCCCCACCCGCCCACTGCTACATCCGTCCCTGACAACAGACGATAATCTGGAACCAGTATCGCTATGTTGGATCCAAACTTATCAAACTAATGTAACAATTTCAGAGGAAAAATACATTGATATGTTGATCGCAAATTGAAGCTAAGTTGAGACATCACCTTTGAAAAAAAGGAGCCACATAATTCTGGAGCTCGATACCATCTAGTGGCCACGTAATCCTACAGCAAAAGATTCTACATCATAAGAAAATCAAGTCTTGACTGTTCAACAAACATAATTTTGCTCAACAATATCAAAATGGCTACCGTCCAGAATATGGCTGATGGAGTGTCATTGAATGAAACGCGGGCAAGGCCAAAATCACAAATCTTCAGCTTGCAGTCAGCATTGGCTAGAATATTCTTGGGCTTAAGATCCCGATGGAAGACGCTTGCTGCAAAACCAAGAACAAGCATAGAAACTGAAGCTCACAAGAAGTAACGTAACAAACCATTAACAAGTCCACTCAATGTGGAGTCTAACAACCTGCATGGATGTACTTCATCCCACGGAGCAGCTGGTACAAGAAGAACTGGTGATGCTCTGCTGTGAGATCATCGTTTGCTTTTATTACTTGATGGAGATCCGACTCCATCAACTCAAAGATCACATAGATATCCCTAAATTCCCTCCTCGAAGGAGGAAGCATAATGTGTTTGATCTCAACTAAGTCTGGGTGACGCAGCAACCGGAGCAACTTGATCTCCCTAAGGATGCGAGTTGCATCGGAGACGTGATCAAAGACATCAACGATCTTCTTGATAGCCACACGCTCACCAGTCTGGGTGTCGACGGCAGCAGCCACAACACCATAGCTCCCTTTGCCAATGACTTCACTGACCTGATACCGGCTTGCCTCACCATACTCGGTGAAGAATTCAGATTCCTGAAAGGGAGGAAGAGAGTTCAACTTAGGATGCCTGTCAAAATAGACAACACAACTGTGAACATTCTAATAGACAACACACCCTCTTCAAAAGAAATAGGCAACACAACATGCACAAATCAGACAAGAACCTAGCTACACGAGGGCATTCTGGGGGTCCTTGGATTTAGTTTGCATTAGAGGGTAACACAAAAGCAATTAGGTTGACTGTAAACATTGAAGGTGATTGTTCCCAAGTCAACAATAAGCTGGAAAACAACAGTGCCTCATGAAAAAGTAAACAAGGACACTGCAATTTTCCAAACTACTGTTGAAGTAAATTTATTCAGTTTTAAATGACAGAGACAATAAAAAGGCAATGGAAGCCACCTAGATCTTCCAAAAGGCAGTACTAGAGGTCGTACGATTGTTTCCGTAAAGCGCAAACAGTTGAGTGGTACGACAATTCAGAGCACACCAACATAACCCCGTTATCGAAGCATCATTCTGATGCCACCACATTGCGCGCACCATCTTGAACTTGAACCCAACTGCGCACGCAGATCCAACAGGAAATGCGCAAAATCAAGACCATTCGATGAAATTCCGTTCGCCCTGCCCAGCACCACTCGTCCACTCCCTGGAACGGCAACCGCCAGCATTAGAAATCTAGTGGCGGGTCACGAGGGGTACAGTGAGCAGCCGCCGTCACCATCAGCGGACGGACCCAAACATGACGTCAGAAGCGGATGGGGAACAGCAAAGGAAGTCGAAAGCGATCCGAGAGCGCGATCACGGGGAGTCGGGGACGATGTTGAGTTGACCCACCTTTTTGCTCGGATCCATGCGTGGCGGCTCGGTGCGCAGCGGTGCGCGCGGTCCTGCACCCGGCTCCGGATCCCCCAAGACAATGCACACCTCGGACGCGGGCTCGGGGCCCTCGGCGGCGATCTCTTCTCCGACCTCCCGCTCCTCCTCTGCTTCAACCTCCCTCTCCTCCCCGGCGCGGTGCTGGTGCGGGAGCGAGCGGGCACGGAGGTCTTCGCTTGTGTCGGTGCTGTCGTTATTGTTAGCGGTGGTGGAGGTCAGGTGGAAGGAGCAGGAGGAAGAGGAGGAGACGCGGCGGGAGCGGTGACGGAGCCAGCGGAGGAAGGACCGGGCGCGGCCGCCCATAAACCGCGCGCCCTGGGCATTGGGCGCGGCCGCGCGGGCCGCGGAAGGACGTGCGTGCTCCTGGGGACGCCCGATTGCCGCGGGGAGCGCGTCGCGGTGTGGAGGGCGGGGCAGGGCAGGGCAGCGAGGCCGAGGCCGTGGCGCGCGGGTGGTGTGGTGGTGACACGAGGGCGAGGGGGCGTGTGGGGAAGTGGCGGTTCGTGCCGGTTGCGGGGGCTTGGCGCTTCCAAAGAACTGCCCAGGACCCAGGTCTGGTCCTAGTGGGACGGGGGTGGGGGAGCACGAGCACGGACCTTAAGGCTAAACGTCGGCGCAGCAATGTGTAAATCAACATGCAAATCTTATAAATAAGACAAAAGTATAAAGGTAGAAAAATTATAAATTACCTTTGACAATGTTATTTTGGAACATTTACAGCTCGTTTGGTGCCTCGAATTAACAATCGATTCTTTATTTCTAGGCGTCTAACTGGCTCTGCAAAAAGGACCAACGGTGAAGAGTCCTCGTGATTAGAAGATTCTGTATTTTCCGTGGTTCGATGAGAAGCTAGGGGCGTTTGATTCCCGTGAAGTTTAGTTCGTATCAAATATTTGAATGTCAATTATTAATATTAAATATAGATTTAATTAGATTTAAATTTTTTGTCTTCATATCTAGTTTTTTAGTCTTAATCTATGTAATTAGTTTTATATAATTAGTTTTATAGTCTTGGTCTATGTAATTAGTTTTATAATTAAATTATATTTAATACACGTAATTATTATTTAAACATCTGTTGACCTATCCAATTTCGCTGTCTTAACTACTTGCCTACATGTTTACAATTTCCGTTATTGCATATTTTTTTTATGGTTAGGCTATCTCCAGCAACTTACCATTTATACATATTTAAAATTTACTTTGCGAACAATGCAATCTATAGTGCAAAACAATGCTGAGTGACCATATAGATAAATTGCTGAAAATAGTCTTATGTCTTTCAAGTCATTATGCATTCATGGTTTGGAGTTGGGACCAAGGATCATTGGTACAATAAAAGGAAAATGATCAAATAATTTATGATTAGCTACCTATCCCAAAAGTGCAATTTGCAAACGGGCAAACGGGTAAGCGCGCCTACCATGGCAAGCAATTCAGTTTATGCAACAAAATATTCTTCTAATATAATAAAACAGTATTTGAATTTAAACCGGAGGTAAATAGTGCCATGAGTTCTAAATTATAAGATGTTTAGGCTTTTAGCTCTTTCTATGCGCCTCTAGAACACCTTATAATTCAGGAAAGAGGCAGTAGCAGTTAACTAGGTCAGTTATTCCAATTACGCCCAGTCAAAATCTGTCCTAGTTTTCCAGCGTATACAGTGAAACAAGAAAAAAAAATCCAGTATTGCTTTGGATGAAACAAATCTAGACTGATCCATGTCAGGGTAACGACATGCTCCATCCTGTGAGCCTGATAACTCCCCTCGTCATTTTTCTTGTGATACCCAGCAGGCCAGCACCACCCATTCTCGTCATCCCGTGCATAGCAAATGGGCCTACCGGCTTCCAAGCCACAAGTCTTTCGCTCTGTACTTCACGGCCGGGCCAAAGCAGCAGCCACGAAGAGGCGTTCTTTCCTCCCTGTACCATCAGCATTTAGAAATTTTGTCTGCTACCAGATAGTACGACAGTATACTGGACACAGACATGAAAGTGACTTGCATGAGTTCGTTTTTGCAACCGGATAAACACATAAGAAGCAATCGCAGCGCCGAAATAGGATGAATAAAACCAGCCACATGTTCCGGTGGTGTGTGTTCATCAGCACTCGCACGCAAGCAGCTCCTCCAATCCATCTCCATCTCTGGGCTAAAAGATATGAAGAGAGTTTTAGCCTGATAGGCCACTCGTACCTGCTGCTCTAACTCCGGGTCACCATTTTTTGATGAGTAGAGGGGGCTCCCCGTCTCGGCCCTCCTGCCGGTTGAGGCCAGCAGAGTGATGAGTGAACGGAGTCATGCTTGTGAGATTAGGCTTTGTCGTTGTAGCCTCCGTCGCAGCTTTAACTCTTCAGAGAGCTAACAGTGGGGCCAGGCACAGCAAAGGTACCAATCTTGTTCTGCTCTCCTTTCCTTAGGTTTCTTCTCTTCATTTGAATTCTTCATTCAAGGGTCCCTGTTTTCAGACTATGTCCAAGCAAGGAAAAGGAAGGATAAGGCTAACAATTCTGAACATGTATGTACATCTTATGTCAGTTCAAAGTTTGCTAAAAGAAAATTGTGTTGTATTAGTGGCCTATGTCATACTTACCTCTCCAACTGCTGTTACAGGGGGAGAAAGAAGAAGAGAAGGAAGAGGTTAAAACAATCAGCGGCATAATCAACTCAGCCCGCTCGCTAGGCGATGACGACGATGATATGCTTTCCGAGATCGAAAGCCTCCTATCAGGAGACATTGACATCCCTATACCAAGCGATCGCTTCGACGTTAATGGACGGTCACGGTACAACAACGCTTACATGGCTAACGAGGCCTCTGAGATAGAGAAGCTGCGCAGCCTGGTGAGGGAAATGGAAGAGAGAGAGGCGAAGCTTGAGGGCGAGCTGCTAGAGTACTATGGAATGAAGGAAATGGAGACTGACATCGCCGAACTGCAAAAGCAGCTCAAGATCAAGACAGCGGAGATCAACATGCTCAACGACACCATAAACTCACTGCAGGCGGAGCGGAAGAAGCTGCAAGATGACGTTGCATGTGGAGAGGTTGCCAATAAAGAGCTTGAAGCGGCTAGAGGCAAGATCAAGGAGCTGCAGCGGCAGATACAGCTAGAAGCAGGCCAGACAAAGGGTCAGCTGATGTTGCTGAAACAACAGGTCATCGGATTGAAGGCCAAGGAGGAAGAGGCGGGGAAAAAGGAAGCTGAGGTTCAACGGAAGCTGAAGAAGCTCAGGGAGTTGGAAGTGGAGGTACTTGAGCTAAGGAGGAAGAACAAGGAGTTGTTGTATGAGAAGAGAGATCTCATTGTGAAGTTGGATGCAGCTGAAGGGAAAATAACTGAGGTATCTTAGTATTATGAGTCTCTACAAGTTGCCCTTCTCATAAACAGAAAACAAATCTCATCAAGATGACTGCAAAATTGAAATTTCGTCTTATACATGATTATCATTATGCAAGATATTACACAGCATAGAATTAACATATTTTCAGACCAGTACAATGAAAATGCAGTTACCTAAAGTACTTACTAAAGCATGATTTCAGAGGTAGCATTACATTTAACAACTATGTCAGAATTTAAGGTTCTCTAAGGGTTAGTTTGGAAACTTAAATTCCCTCCGGGATTCCCGGGGATTGATGGGAAAATGGGAAAATGAGCTAATTTCCCGCTCAATTTCCGGGAATCCCGGAGGGGATTTAAGTTTCCAAACTAGCCTGAGAGGCAAGAATGCACCTAGAGATTTCTGCAAAGTATTCATATAGTTTGATATACTTTGAGAAGCTGGAACATGTGCTAATGACACACCCTACTGTATATCATGCAGAGTGATGTAGTTGCCAATGCAAGAGAAGAGATAAACAAGCTGAGGCATACAAATGAGGACCTCACAAAGCAAGTGGAAGGCCTACAGATGAACAGGTTCAGTGAAGTAGAGGAGTTGGTATACCTGCGCTGGGTCAATGCCTGTCTGAGATTCGAGCTCCGCAATTATCAGACTCCATCAGGGAAGGTCTCTGCACGTGATCTTAACAGGACACTGAGCCCCAAATCACAGGAGAGGGCCAAACAACTGATGTTGGAGTACGCAGGATCTGAACGGGGTCAGGGTGACACAGACCTTGAGAGTGTTGTTTCTTCAATGCCTTCTTCACCTGGAAGCGAAGACTTTGACAACATGTCAATTGACAGTTCTTCCAGCAGATACAGCTTCCTAAGCAAAAGGTCTAATCTGATGCAAAAATTCAAAAGGTGGGGAAGGAGCAAGGATGACAGCAGTAGTTTAGCCTCCTCCATCAGTGGCTCTCCAAGGAGGAAACCAAAGGGCCCACTGGAAGCTCTAATGCTAAAAAACGCTGGAGATGGTACAGCCATAACAACATACGGAAAGAGGGATCCCAATGATGTCTTGGATGACGAAAATGTCGCGTCCTCATTCCAATTGATGTCCAAGACAGTTGAAGGTTTTGCTGATGAGAAGTATCCTGCTTACAAAGATAGGCACAAACTTGCAACTGAACGGGAGAAGGCTATAAAAGAGAAGGCTGGGCAAGCAAGAGCACAAAGGTTTGGTGGTGGCCACAGTTCAGCTCTAATTTCCTCTCCAAAAGGTGCACTCCCTCCAAAACTTGCTCAAATTAAGGAGAGATCCCCTGCAGCTAATGCTGAATCCAGTGAGCAATCCAGTGACAACCAAAACAACACCCTGGTGGTGAGCCAGATGAAGCTTGCCAACGTTGAGAAGAGAGCAACAAGAGTTCCCAGACCACCTCCCCCTCGATCAACCGCTGCTTCAGGGGCTACCAGTATTGCAAGTGGAGTACAAACGCCACGGGCACCAGGTGCACCACCTCCTCCACCACCACCTCCAGGGAAAGTTGGTGGCCCACCGCCACCACCGCCACCTCCAGGTGCTCTACCAAGGAACCTTGGCGGGGGTGACAAGGTACACCGTGCGCCGGAGATTGTAGAGTTCTATCAAAGTCTCATGAAGCGTGAAGCAAAAAGGGAGACATCTTTAGGGTCAATATCATCCAATGTATCTGATGCCAGAAGTAATATGATTGGAGAGATTGAGAACAGATCAACATTCCTCTTAGCTGTAAGTATTTTCTGCTGGCACCATCTTGAACAAAAATCCTGTGAAATTTATGAGTTCCACTATTAATGCATAATTAAAACTAGTAATCAGATTTCAATAATGAAAAGTGACAAATGTTTTATAAAAACATGGAATGTTTCAGGTAAAAGCTGATGTGGAGACACAAGGAGAATTTGTTGAATCTCTAGCAAATGAGGTCCGAGCAGCAAGCTTCATAAATATTGATGACGTTGTTGCATTTGTAAATTGGTTGGATGAGGAGTTGTCTTTCTTGGTAAGCAGCCCGAACATGCCCTTCATACAATACCTCTGTCATGAAGTAGCAATTATTGTACTTATGACACATGTTCTAGTACTAAAGAGGATCAACAAAATTTTAGGTTGATGAGAGAGCAGTGCTAAAACATTTTGATTGGCCAGAGAGCAAAACAGATGCAATAAGAGAAGCAGCTTTTGAGTACCAGGATCTGATAAAGCTACAGAACAGGGTTTCAACCTTTACCGATGATCCACAACTTGCGTGTGAAGAAGCTCTCAAGAAGATGTATTCTTTGCTTGAAAAGTTAGTGTCTCGTCCTCATCATACCTAGTATTCTCTCTAACATAGTACTTCAGAGTGAAACAGCAATATTTTTGCCTGGTTTAAGATATGTATGTGATGAACATAATTTTACCCAAAGTGATGGTTTCATTGTACTAACTAGCGTCAATACATATGCCAGAGTGGAGCAGAGTGTCTATGCACTACTCCGTACAAGAGACATGACCGTCTCACGCTACAAGGAGTACGGGATCCCATTTGACTGGCTGTCAGATTCTGGAGTAGTTGGCAAGGTTTGCATCTCTAGCAAGCACTCCAATTTTGACAAACTTGTGTTAAAGAAACCATGCATTTTTAATTCCTTATGAAGGCGGGTGTGCTTTTACTTGGAGTATGCACCTATATGAACTCAATATTTTATTTGTGTGTTGGAATAGATCAAAGTGGCATCTGTCCAGCTTGCAAACAAGTATATGAAGAGGGTTGCCTCAGAACTTGATGCATTAGAAGGCACTGAGAAAGAGCCCAATAGAGAGTTTTTGCTTCTCCAGGGTGTGAGGTTCGCTTTCCGGGTTCATCAGGTAAAATCCTCACATCTATATATTCAAAACCCAGGTACTTTACAGGTAAATTAAAGGCTTCGAATCAGTAACTTATTCCTCTACCTTCTGCAGTTTGCTGGGGGCTTTGATGCAGAAAGCATGAAAGCTTTTGAAGAGCTAAGAAGCAAGATGACCACACAGGCATCTGCTCCACCAATATCTCAAGGCTGAAGCATAAATTGAGCACAGGATTCAGCACACATCTGGTCTTACTTGCTGGAGAGTGATTTTTAGTTGTGTATATTAAGTGTACAGACTACAGAAGAGAGATTCAAATTCCGGTGTTGTGTCAAGCAAGTTGTATATGCCAAGATAATACAAGTCAGGTTTGTTCATTTGTATAACAGTTTTAGCTCAAGCATAACACTTTTCATTTTGAATGTTGTAACTGTAAACAGGCAGTTCCAGAATCACAGTAGAGATCAGATGCATAGTTTTGCAACTGTTTTTTTTCAGCTGGGCATGATTTTGCTACTACGACTAATAAAATGTCAAAAAACATCCATTCTGCTAGTCTGGTACACATGGAGATAATTCCTCTACATGAACCTTGCTGTCTTTGTTCAAAAAAAAAAAAGTTTCCAGCCTGTCCGCTTGGTTTTAATCCGTAACAGCTTCTACTTCTACAGTATTTTTGTCTCTATGGATTACAGCTGCAGCAGTCCAAACTTGTTGCTTTAATCCGAAGCAAACAGTTACTACCAACATACATACAGTGCTAGACTAGCAGATCTGACTTGAAGAATGACATATCAAGAAAAAAAAAATCCACCTGGACGGAGAAGGTCGATGTTGCGGCGACGAGCTCTACCTGAACGTGGAAGTGGAACCGAACACTTCGAGTGGTTGGCTGTGGCTGCCTACTAGTCGCCGGGGGGCCGGGCCCCGCCTCTCGGCTGGCTTCAGCGCCTCCGAGCGCGGTGGCAGTGTCGCCGTCGCGTGGGTGGAAGAACTCGTCGGTTGGGTTCCGGCTCCGGGCGCGGCCGCTTGCCGGGGAATCCAACCGGGAGACCGTGAATCGTGGTTATATTATTACTTGGGCCCTATCAAGGCCACCACGTCTATGACTGTGAGCTTATTGTTTGGGCTTGGGCCGATATTCCTCTTCATCCATTAGATCAGTTTTTAAGCCCTCTTTATTTTTTAAAAACGGTTCATTGTTGCACTCTTAGCCGTTTTTATAGTGGTTTTGCCGATGTGAAACAGAAGATAAATCGAATTAAGTTTAATTTTCGTGGCGGTGAATTATATTTAAAATAATTATACAAAATATATAAAGTTCACAAAAAATTCAAAAAAATACCAAATGTACTTGTACATGAAAAAATAGGCCAATTAATGGTAAGGCACTGCACGGATCAACTGAGCAAGCTAGTACGACATCAGCATAACGGAGGGAGGAAGGTGGCTAAATTCACGTTCCATGGGCCGACGTATCGTCGGGCCGAGAGGCATTCGGCCCATTAGTCCGCAGCGGCTCTTGCACGACTCACACCAACGCGCCCATCATTGATTGCTTGAACAAAGTGTGCATATCGCATGTTGACTCTTGAATAGTAAGCACATGCACTCGCGTATTTAACAAACATCGCTAGTACATCACGTGTGTTGAATGAAAACATGAATGCACGTACCGAATCAGATAATGTTTAGTCGTTTGAAACACGTGAACGGTTTGTAGGTTGTTGATGAAACGCGCACGCAAAAGCCACACACACAATCGTGAGGCAACCAGTCTTTGACCTGTGGCCGGGACAGACGCGATCCCTCAGCGGCTCAGCCGACGACCGTTCGTCGTTTTGGCTAAAATAATAATACTCCTATATACGTGTAGACGTTCGCCGACGACCTTTCTTTTTGCTCCTCTCTCAAATCACATGGTTAATCTACGGCATTTTATGACCAAAAAAATATATCCATCCTCCAAGTCCAAGGGTCGAATCCAGGATGCTGAGTGCAAGACCAGGCACGGCGACGGTATATCCAGTATGTACGCAGTAGAAATTCGCTTCTAGACGTTCAACACGAACCGAGAACTCTTTCACACACATCTGACATCTCATCACGAGATGGACGTCCCATCGTATGACGGGAGCCACAAGCATACCCATAATAATCATAAAAAAGCAGCCACCAACCGCCGGGGCGCACTTGCCGCGAAAGGGAAGCGAGCGCGCGCAAGCATACGCACAACGTACACCTGGCCCGCGTCATCAGCCCCGTGCGCCACGAACGCCAGCAGCGCCCCCACCAGCAAACTCCTCCCCCACCCACCCACACACCACCAACCGTGCCTGCCTGCATAAATGAAGGTCCGCGCGCTCCCGGCTCTGGCAGTCAGTCCATCCACCAAACCAGCACTCGCTTCGCTCCACCACCAGCTCGAAACCCATGGAAGCGGAGGCGTTCCCGATACGGTTCACGCGGGGCGTGCGCGCCTACTGGCGGCGCCACAAGTACCACCGCCTGGCGGGCGGCGCCGACGGCAAGCAGCCCCGCTCGCGGCAGCTGGGCTCCGGCGGCGGCGGCGCGCGCGTGCGGCGGCGGGTGCGCGTGCTCCTGGCGGGCCCGCGGCGCGCGCTGGCGCGGGCGCGGGACGCGTACGTGGGCGGCATGCTGGCGCTGGGCAGGCGCGCGTCGGCGCTCGCGCTGCCGGGCGCCGTCGAGGCGCTCTGGGCCAAGCGGGTGCCGCGCCACAAGCAGCAGCAGCAGCAGCTCCCGGCGCCCGGCAAGCCCACGGAGTTCGAGCAGCGCCTCATCTTCGAGATCTACAAGTCCATCGTCGCGTCCAAGGAGCTCACCACCATGCTCCACTCCTCCGCCGCGCACCTGCCGCCCGCCGCCTCTGCGGCGGGCCTCCCGTCCACGCACCTCCTCGACATGTGATGAGCCGCGCCGCTGGATGGAGAAGGAGAGAGAACGCGCGCGCCGCCGGTTATCAGTTGTAACGTAACGTAACGAGAGAGGTTTGGAGGAGAATCCCAAGCTGTCAAATACTAGCGTCGTCCAAGTTATCAATTGTAATTGTGATTGTAATGACGCACGCATGCACACCCACGTACTGGGCATCCATGCAGGCAAGCCAAAGCCACCACCCCTGCCGCAAAAAGATGCATGCAGCAGCCTGTAAATTTCTAAGAAAAATCTAGCGACCAAAATGAAACTTGTCGAATTCCTCCCGTGCCGACGACGGCAGAGATCGAAAGCGACATGCATGCATGCAGTGCAAGGCCAGAATTTTTCCAAGAAACACCGCCGCACGTACGGCCGGCGCAAGAACACACACGCCGGCACGTGCGTCGCCGTCCGCGCGGTAAACTTTTGCCGGCGAATTTTCCGGTTCGCGTCCGCTCATCCGCAAACACGCCAGTCCAACTCCGGGAGCCATGTGTGTTGACGATCGAGGCGCATGCGAGGACGTGTATCCTGCCATGTGCGTTGACGAAGGAACGTGCTCCGATCCCTCTCTAGAAATTCGTTGCCTCGCCGATAAGACTAGAGCCCCGTCCAAACTGTCCATCCGATCCCCGTCGTCAACGCACTCACGTGGTGATCGTTGCGTGCAATCGCACAGCATCATGGGGCACCTGCTGCCTACGGCCTACCCATCATCTAGAAGATCTGGCAGATACTTGTTGACCGAAATTTTGAATGGATTGGCCTGGCATAGGCGCCTATATAGGCATGGGCATGCGTGTGCGTGTGATCCATAGACTGATGGGAGAGTGGTGTACCGGTGCGTGGACCTGCTCAGTAGAGAACTGCGGATCAGTAGACCTGATCCGGCCGAGAGATCTTGAGCCCACCTCGTCGTGTGCTCGCGCCTGTAGGCATCGGTGGTGGGGGATTTCGGCGGCACGGATAGCTGCAGAACGACAAGTTTATTGCAGGCCACGATTGGCTCTGGTCAGCCAGTCCACACATCGTGCGAGGAAAAGTCTGCCTGCATTTGCGCCGGCGACTGGACAACGATTGCCTTGCCGACGGGGTACAGTTTCGGCAAGTTCTTTATGGGAATGTAAATATATCTCCGTCGCCTCGTCTCGATTCCTTGGGCTGTTATCTCGGTACTACTTGAGTGCAGATACTGAGACTCTGAGAGACAGAGACTCCTGCCCATTCATTCAAAAAAGAAAAAACTAGTTAAGCATGCAATCACTGTGAGACAACACACTTTATACAGTGTTTTGTCTCTATAAATTACAGTTATAGCAGTCTGAACAACTGACTTTAATCCGAAACGAACAAACATCATGTATATATTGTTCACCATTAACTAATGCTAGGAGTAATTTGGTGCTTACCATATGATTAACACAATCATTAGCTCAAAGTCTTCAGGCTTCCGGGCAGATGAAATGAACCCGAGGAGCGCCCCAGAACATTCAAAAAACCACTCTGGTCATTTTTCCATTCGTCCTCTCCATCGACGTTGTTGCCCCTGCAAGCCAGTGGAAAACAACCCTTTGCAGACCATTTAGGATGTGTTTTATTGCGGGACAGCTTAGAACAGACAGTAGGACAGAAACATTTTCTGACGTCCTTTCTCGTCTCTCTATTTTCGAGAGACAACTAGGGACATTAGTCCTGTTCCAACCATTGACTCTGAATCAAACAAACTTATTTAAGAGATCGTTCTATCTCATTCCGTTCCGTCGTTACAAACAAACACACTCTTAAGTCTTCTTTGGAAGTAAAGGGGAACGAGAGTATTAGAGAGGCTAAACTTTCTTTGCCATTTAACTTTAAAAAACAAGGAGATTTTAGCCTCTCTAGTATCTTTATTTTCCCTTGTTTCTAAACATGTCTTTAGGGCTTTTTTTTGCTAGAATTCACCCAGAAATCGTTACAGACGATCAAACATTATATAAACATGAGCAAGCTTAACACTCTGGCCGATCGTTTTCGTCACGTTGGATGATAAACTTAGTTATGTTGTGCCATCTAAGACCAATTCAATTCGCTGCAAACGACCCGTTTTTTTTTTTAAATTCTTGGCATGCGATGATTCACGCAAAACAATGATATAAAGGGTTGAATCAGTCTTAAGCTTTCGTGCGTGCAAACGTCAGTGGCCGTCAATCTCCTTCAGATGATGCAGCTAACGTCAGTGCTTGTCTGACGGTCTGACCGAACATTCTGGCTGCAACGTTTCGCCGGCCATTAGATAGATCGACAGTCTGTTCGGGTTCTACTTGGGCCAACTTTTCGGCCTGTACGGGCTCTGAAACAGAGAACTCAATGGGCTTCACTCGCCGGGTCCGGTGAAATTATGGGTCTGAAATATGAAGCCCACCTGTCTTCCGCTCGCGGCTCGATTCGAAGTCAACGAACGGCGTCCAACCACCGCGGGTCAGCAAACCAAAAGCAGAGCACGCAGCCCAGCTTCACGAGATTCCGTGACTGCGACGGCGAGGATGGGCGGCGAGGCGAAGAAGCTCCCCAGGATCGACTTCTCCGAGGTGGACCCGTCTGCGCCGGGCGGCCAGGCATGGGGCACGGCGCGCGGCGAGGTGATGGACGCGCTGGCCACCTTCGGCTGCTTCGAGGCGCACTACCCGGCTCTGGCCCCTAGGCTCCGGGCCGAGCTCTTCGAAGGCGCCGTAAGGCCGCTCTTCGCGCTGTCCGCCGACGCCAAGCGCCGCAACTGCTACGGCGCCGATAGGCCGTTCCACGGCTACCTTGGCGACGTCCCGGGGTTCCCTGGCTACGAGAGCCTCGCCATCGTGGACGGCACCAAGGACGAGTCCGTCCGCGGCTTCGCCCGCCTCATGTGGCCCGACGGCGGCGACAACAGCGACAGTTTCTGGTAAGCATAAGAGAACCTCGTCCCTTCTCGCAGATCTTTTTGTTCTTCGCTGGAATGGATAAGAGGTCGAGGCTTTGGTTTGACCCTGTCCTCTGCTGCGGCGGCGCAGCGGTACTGTCGTTGAGGCGGCGCAGCGGATCTTCCAGCTGGAGGAGGCCGTGCGGCGGATGGTGATGGAAGGGCTCGGGGTGGCCAAGCACCACGACGCGCTGAGCGCGTCCATGTGGCACCTGTTCCGGATGTCGGAGTACAAGGCGCCCAACGCCGCGGAGAAGGTGGTCAGGTACGGGGCGCATCAGGACACCAACTGGCTCAGCGTCGTCTGCCAGCACGAGGTGGCCGGGCTGGAGATGCAGAGCAGGGGTGGCGAGTGGATCGTCGTCCAGCCGTCGCCCACGTCGCTGGTTTTCATGGTCGGCAACGAGCTCCGGGTACCAACTCTTGCGGTCGATGCCTCCTAATCTTGTGCTAAAGCACTGCACTAAGTGCCATCAATTGGTTGTGCAAACTGAATGTTCGGTTACACGAACTGTGAATGTTTGAGCGAATACCTAGCCGGGCATTCAGTTTGAGCAGCCATTCAGAACTTAGTTTGCCCCCAATTCATTTTGAAACCACAGGTCTTGCCTGAACTGTTCAACATCAGATAACATCTCGATCCTAAGATTAAAGCCATCCATTTCTACACTGATCCTGTCTTCTGACCTTCCTGCGCTGTGCTTCTCACCTTACTCCAGGCATGGACGAACGACCGTCTATATGCTCCATTCCACCGGATCACCGTCGCTGGGGACGTCCCCAGATACTCCGCGATGCTGTTCTCGGTCCCCAGCTTCCAGGTTCAGGTGGCAGACGAGCTCGTGGACGACGAACACCCTCCCCGTTTCAAGCCCCATGACAACAACGACTTCGTCTGCTTCTGCGTTTCCGAAGAAGGCGCTCTCCATCAAGATAAACTCAAGGCCTTCTGTGGAGTGTAACGAGCAGCAGAACATATCAGCCGTCCGGCATCTGTGTTATTATACTTTTACCTCAGCCTTGCATGCAGCAGAGGCCAGGCCACCCCTGTAGACTAGTACGTACAATTTTTAGAACACGCGTGAGATGATAACTCGTCTGCATTTCTTATATTCTGAACATGAACAACAAAGCATTCTGGTAGCCATGAAAAGAGCACGCGTGAGAAGATAACTCAGCTCCTTGCACTTGCTTTCAACTAGTTTCGACTGGTTGTAACTACTGCTTCCTACCGATTTTCGCTGCTTACAATCTACTCTTCTTTGCTCAGTTGGGTCCTTGATATGATACACTCGTTGGTCTCCAACAACCCCTTTTCATGAATACCACCAGCAGTAACATCAACCAACTTGTAATAGCTTGATTTTTAACTTTGAGTTGAAGGTGGAGGAATAGAAGTTGAAACTAAATTTGAACCTTGTTTAGGTATTTATTTGTTCTTCTTGAGCTTGAGAACTATAGCAAAACCAACCTTAATCTGCTCATTTTTACTGATTCTTCGTTACTGATGAAAGGATCAAGATATCCAACAGATGAGTTGGATTGTGCTTCATTAAATTTTCTTCACACAGTTAACCCTATAATCAAGCCTAACTTTACTCGTTGTGTCTATTTACGTAGACAAAAGTTTTGTAGCCGAAATTTCAATCCTATGTTAACATCACAATTCTATTGACGTAAATGTTTGGAAGTGTGGGTGTTCAAATGTCGGGTCGTGTGGGGAGAAAGTCGGGATGTAGGTCGTTATTTTGATCATGTATTGTATGTGAGATAAAGCTTGTAATATTGATTGTGGACTTTGCTACTCATTTATTGATCCTATATCAAACATAGATTCTTTTGAATTCTATCGGATGGTGGGCTCGATAAACGAACGAATTTGAGTTAATCATCATTTATTTGCCTAATGGTTGGCAAGTAAGATTGTGATTAGATTAAAAGCGGTGTTTCTACACCATGTCATCTTCGTGTCCTACGTTATCTTCGTGGGACCATTACTCGTCATCTCTTCTTCATGTACCCTATATCTCTTCAACTCTAAGCCTACTTTGATGCTATTTAATTCATCAACTCCTCTATTCGTCACTCTTTTCTACCTATTATATTTTTTGGTTCCCTCATTGCTTTTAAGATTAAGAAGGAAAATGTGGTTTCTCGGTCGAGTACAAGGTTGAGTTATGTGCTATGAAACTATGAAAGTATGACTTTTATGATAGCAGAGGTTACTAGGTTGCGATGGTTACTTAAGAATTTTACGTTTTGGTTTTTTATGCCCACTCCTCTTTGTCTTACAATACCAATTGTCGGGGACCATAATTAGGGGTACCCTCAAGGCTCCTAATTCTCAGCTGGTAACCCCCATCGGCATAAACCTGCAAAGGCCTGATGAGTGCGATCAAGTCAGGGATCATCACGCCTCGCCCGAGCCTAGCCTCGGACAAGGGCAGCCGACCCCGGAGGATCTCCGCCTCGCCTGAGGCCTCCCTCCAGCGGCGAACACGCTCTCGGTTCGCCCGAGGCCCTGTCTTCGCCGAGAAGCAACCCCGACCAAATCGCAGGAGCATTTAATGCAAAGGTGGCCTGACACCTTTATCCTGATGCGCGCCCCTCAGCTGACAGAGCCGAAGTGACCGCCATCACTTCGGCTCTCCACTGACCGGTCTGACAGAAAGACAGCGTCGCCCGCGCCGCTCCGACTGCGGTGCCACTTGACAGAGTGAGGCTGACAGGCAGTCAGGCCCGGCCGCACGCACCATAGGAAGCTCCGCTCCGCCCGACCCAGGGATCGGACTTGGGCTAAGCCCCGGAAGACGGCGAACTCCGCTCCGCCCGACCCAGGGCTCGGACTCGGGCTAAGCCCCGGAAGACGGCGAACTCCGCTCCGCCCGACCCAGGGCTCGGACTCGGGCAAAGCCCCGGAAGACGGCGAACTCCGCTCTGCCCGACCCAGGGCTCGGACTTGGGCTAAGCCCCGAAAGACAGCGAACTCCGCTCCGCCCGACCCAGCGCTCAGACTCGGGCAAAGCCCCGGAAGACGGCGAACTCCGCTCCGCCCGACCCAGGGCTCGGACTTGGGCTCAGCCCCAGAAGACGACGAACTCCGCTTCGCCCGACCCCAGGACTCAAATTCCGCCCTGGCCTCAGCCAACGGCCTCCGCCTCGCCCGACCTAGAGGCTCGGACTCGGCCTCGACCATGGAAGACGGACTCGACCTCGACCTCGGAGGAACCTCCACATCACCCAACCTAGGGCGTGGACCGGCCACGTCAACAGGAGGCGCCATCATTACCCTACTCCAAGCTGACTCAGGCTACGGGGAACAAGACCGGCGTCCCATCTGGCTCGCTCCGCCAGATAGGCGATGATGGCGCCCCGCACGTTCCCTGACGATGGCGGCTCTCGGCCCCCTTACGAAAGCAAGAGGACGTCAGCAAGGACTCGACGGCCCCGATAGCTGTCCCTCCGCCAGGCTCCAGCGCTCCTCCGACGGCCACGACATCACACAAACCGGGCGCCAAAATCTCTCCGGCCGCCACGATGGCATGTACTTAGGGCACTAGCTCTCCTCCGTTAGACACGTAGCACTCTGCTACACCCCCATTGTACACCTGGACCCTCTCCTTACGCCTATAAAAGGAAGGACCAGGGCCCTCTTAGAGAAGGTTGGCCGCGCGGGGACAAGGACGAGACGGGCGCTCGCGTGAGGCCGCTCGCTCCTTCCCCCGTGTGGACGCTTGTAACCCCCTACTGCAAGCGCACCCGACCTGGGCGCAGGACGAACACGAAGGCCGCGGGATTTCCACCTCTCTCACGCCCATCTCCGGCCTCCTCACTTCCCCCCTTCGCGCTCGGCCTCGTGTCGACCCATCTGGGCTGGGGCACGCAGCGACACTTCACTCGTCGGCTCAGGGACCCCCCGGTCTCGAAACGCTGATAGTTGGCGCGCCAGGTAGGGGCCTGCTGCGTGTTGACGAACAGCTTCCCGTCAAGCTCCAGATGGGTAGTCTCTAGCAACCTCTCCGGCCCAGGACGGTGCTCCGTTTCGGGAGCCTTGAGTTCAAGTCCCTCGACGGCAGCTACGACATGATACTCTTTCCACCGCCGGGCGGCAGCGACAGTGGCGGCCGACAGTCCGCCCGCCGACGGCGGGATCGACGACGTCTTCCCCGCGTGGTGGAAGAACAACCTTCGGGCTCGCCCCGTCCTCTTCCCCGTCGACGGAGGACGAGGAGGCGGGGCAACCAAGGCCAAGCAGAAGGCGGCGCCTCGTCGGCCGTCGAGCGAGTCGACAACGCCAGCACTCCAACGGGGGGCGCGCCGGGCATCGGCCTCGCGCTTGAGACGAAGACGAGCGCTGTCTCCCCGCGACGCGTCAATCCCGAGCAAACGGACGACGCCAGCACGCTCGCGAAAGGCTTGTTGGGTGTCACCCTCGTACCTGAGACGATGGTGCAGTCAGTCCCCGTCGTGACCTCATCACCGCCCGTCGACCAAGAGGTATCGACCGATTCCCATCCCACGCCTTTCGGATTTAGCCTCGACCCGCCTAGCGGCTCCGCTTTGGCGGACGCCCTCGTAGAGGCGAATCCAAACCCTCTGGGGTTTCGTATGCGGTCACCTTGGGACCGGCTGACGGACGTCTCGACCTACGAGCCCAACGTCTGTTGGGATTTCTCCGGACTTGGCAACCCCAGTGCCATGCGGGGCTTCATGACCGCATGCGACTGCTGCCTTTCCGACTGTTCCGACGGTAGCCGTAGCCTCGACGACGAGGACTGCGGCCCGAGCCGCGAATGTTTCCACGTCGATCTAGGGGGGGCCCTCCGAAGGCAACCATCTCGGCATGCCGGAGGACGGTGATCTCCCTAGGCCGATGCCTCGCGTTGACATCCCGCGGGAGCTAGCTGTGGTCCCCGTTCCGGCGGGGGGTCACGACCCACAACTCGAGCAAATCCGCGGGGTGCAGGCCAGGCTCGACGAGGGAGCAGGAGCGCTTGAGCCAATCCGCCGGGACGTCGGGCCGGCATGGGCGGGCCAACCTCAGGCCGGAGAAATGCGTCATCTACCCCAGGGCTTCCAGCACCACGTCGCCGACGATGTCAGGGTCAGGCCGCCACCCGCATCCAGTGGGGTCGGCCAGAACCTAGCTGCAGCAGCAATACTCCTCCGCGTGATGCCGGAGCCATCAACCACCGAGGGGCGGCGAATCCAGGGAGAGCTCAAGAATCTCCTGGAAGGCGCCGCGGTCCGGCGGACCGAGAGCTCCGCCTCCCGAAGGCAGGGGAACCCCTCGGAACATCATGCCGTGACTTCCCGATTCATGCGGGAAGCCTCGGTCTGCACCGGGCGCACGCGCAACACAGCGCCTGCGGCCCCGGGTCGCCTCGGCAACGAGCACCATCACCGCGATCGTCGGGCCCACCTCGACGAGAGGGTGCGCCGAGGCTACCACCCCAGGCGTGGGGGACGCTACGACAGCGGGGAGGATCGGAGTCCCTCGCCCGAACCACCCGGTCCGCAGGCCTTCAGCCGGGCCATACGACGGGCGCCGTTCCCGACTCGGTTCCGACCCCCGACTACTATCACAAAGTACTCGGGGGAGACGAGACCGGAACTATGGCTCGCGGACTACCGTCTGGCCTGCCAACTGGGTGGAACGGACGATGACAACCTCATCATCCGCAACCTCCCCCTGTTCCTCTCCGACACCGCTCGCGCCTGGTTGGAGCACCTGCCTCCGGGGCAGATCTCCGACTGGGACGACCTAGTCCAAGCTTTCGCCGGTAATTTCCAGGGCACGTACGTGCGCCCCGGGAATTCCTGGGACCTCCGAAGCTGCCGACAGCAGCCGGGAGAGTCTCTCCGAGACTACATCCGGCGATTCTCGAAGCAGCGCACCGAGCTGCCCAACATCACCGACTCGGATGTCATCGGCGCGTCCCTCACCGGCACCACCTGTCGCGACCTGGTTAGCAAACTGGGTCGCAAGACCCCCACCAGGGCGAGCGAGCTGATGGACATCGCCACCAAGTTCGCCTCCGGCCAGGAGGCGGTCGAGGCTATCTTCCGGAAGGACAAGCAGCCCTAGGGCCGCCCCTCGGAAGATGCCCCCGAGGCATCAGCTCAGCGCGGCACCAAGAAGAAGGGCAAGAAAAAGTCGCAAGCGAAACGCGACGCCGCCGACGTGGACCTTGTCGCCGCCGCCGAGTACAAGAACCATCGAAAACCCCCCGGAGGTCCCAACCTCTTCGACAAGATGCTCAAGGAGCCGTGCCCCTATCACCAGGGGCCCGTCAAGCACACCCTTGAGGAGTGCGTCATGCTTCGGCGCCACTTCCACAGGGCCGGGCCACCCGCGGAGGGTGGCAGGGCCCACGACGACGACAAGAAGGAAGATCACCAGGCAGGAGAGTTCCCCGAGGTCCGCGACTGCTTCATGATCTACGGCGGGCAAGCGGCGAATGCCTCAGCTCGGCACCGCAAGCAAGAGCGCCGGGAGGTCTGTTCGTTGAAGGTGGCGGTGCCAGTCTACCTAAACTGGTCCGACAAGCCCATCACCTTCGACCAAGCCGACCACCCCGACCATGTGCCGAGCCCAGGGAGATACCCGCTCGTCGTCGACCCCGTCATCGGCGACGTCAGGCTCACCAAGGTCCTCATGGACGGAGGCAGCAGCCTCAACATCATCTACGCCGAGACCCTCGGGCTTCTGCGTATCGATCTGTCCTCGGTCCGGGCGGGCGCTGCGCCTTTCCATGGGATCATCCCCGGGAAGCGCGTCCAGCCCCTCGGACAACTCGATCTTCCCGTCTGCTTCGGAACACCCTCCAACTTCCGAAGGGAGACCCTGACGTTCGAGGTGGTCGGGTTCCGAGGAACCTACCACGCGGTATTGGGGAGGCTCTACTACGCGAAGTTCATGGCCATCCCCAACTACACCTACCTCAAGCTCAAGATGTCGGGCCCCAACGGGGTCATCACCGTCGGCCCCACGTACAAACACGCGTTCGAATGCGACGTGGAGTGCGTGGAGTACGCCGAGGCCCTCGCCGAGTCCGAGGCCCTCATCGCCGACCTGGAGAGCCTCTCTAAGGAGGTGCCAGACGTGAAGCGTCATGCCAGCAACTTCGAGCCAGCGGAGACGGTTAAGTTCGTCCCCCTCGACCCAGCAGCGACGCCTCCAAGCAAGCCCGGATCGGCTCCGGGCTCGATCCCAAACAGGAAGCAGTGCTCGTCGACTTTCTCCGCGCGAACGCCGACGTCTTCGCGTGGAGTCCCTCGGACATGCCAGGCATACCGAGGGATGTCGTCGAGCACTCGCTGGACATCCGAGCCGGAGCCCGACCCGTCAATCAGCCTCTGCGCCGATTCGACGAGGAGAAGCGCAGAGCCATAGGCGAGGAGATCCACAAGCTAATGACGGCAGGGTTCATCAAAGAGGTATTCCATCCCGAATGGCTTGCCAACCCTGTGCTTTTGAGAAAGAAAGGGGGGAAATGGCGGATGTGTGTAGACTACACTGGTCTGAACAAAGCATGTCCGAAGGTTCCCTACCCTCTGCCTCGCATCGATCAGATCGTGGATTCCACTGCTGGGTGCGAAACCCTGTCTTTCCTCGATGCCTACTCAGGGTATCACCAAATTAGGATGAAAGAGTCCGATCAGCTCGCGACTTCTTTCATCACACCCTTCGGCATGTACTGCTATGTCACCATGCCGTTCGGCTTGAGGAATGCGGGCGCGACGTACCAGCGGTGCATGAACCATGTGTTCGGCGAGCACACTGGCCGCACGGTCGAGGCCTACGTCGATGACATCGTAGTCAAGACGAGGAAAGCCTCCGACCTCCTTTCCGACCTTGAAGTGACATTCCGATGTCTCAAGGCGAAAGGTGTCAAGCTCAATCCCGAAAAGTGTGTCTTCGGGGTGCCCCGAGGCATGCTCTTGGGGTTCATCGTCTCCGAGCGGGGCATCGAAGCCAACCCGGAGAAGATCGCAGCCATCACTAGCATGGGGCCCATCGCGGACTTGAAAGGCGTACAGAGAGTTATGGGATGTCTTGCGGCCCTCAGCCTTTTCATCCCGCACCTCGGCAAAAGGGGCCTGCCTCTGTACCGCCTCCGGGTGAATAACGTTTCCCCCGGAAGCCTGCTCCTGAGACCTGTATCAACCCTCCGTCAAAATCGACGACACGCCCGAGCCCGAGGCACCCTCGGCCCAGTCCGAGACACCCTCAGCTCGGCCCGAGGCACCCTCGGCCCCGAGGGCGAGACGCTGCGCGTCGAGGAGGAGCGAAGCGGGGTCACGCCTAATCAAAGCTGGCAGACCCCATACCTGCAATATCTCCACCGAGGAGAGCTACCCCTCGACCGAGCCAGAGCTCGGTGGTAGGCGCGGCGCGCCAAGTCGTTCGTCTTGCTGCGGGAAGAGAAGGAGCTCCACCACCGCACCCCGGGCCCTTGTTGGAAACACCCAGGGGCTACGCGCTCCCGTGGGAAGGGCCGCTTGTCATCGCCAAAGTTCTGAAGCCCGGAACAAACGAACTGGCCGACAGTCGAGGCGAGATCTGCACCAACACTTCGAACGTCTAACAGCTACGTCGCCTCTACCCTTAAGATGCTTTCAAGCTGTTCGCTCATCTTGCCCCCACGCAAGTTTTAGTCATCAAGGAAGGGTCAGCCTTGCCTCGGCAGAGCCCGCCTCCCTCGGGGGCTAAAAAGGGGGGAACCCCTCTGCGTCAAAATTTTCAGTCGAAAAGGCTTTTTGCGCTCCCCCGGCTATGTCGGAAGTAGGACCCCAAGGAGCGAACACGGGTGCATGTAAGTGGCAAGGCCGACTGAGCCGAGGGACTCCTACGCCTCTGGGTTACAGACACCTCACTCGTCACCCGCCACGAAAAGTGACCCCCACTTGGGGAAGCCATCCTGCTACTGACAGACGGGGCCGGACACGCAAAATGAAAGGGAAAGGAGCACGACTTTATGCAACGGTAATAAAGTGTTCAGGCCTCAGCGGCCGCAGAAAGACGCACGTGCATCCTACAAGAAACTACTCCGACAGAGTCAGGCGTCACCACGGGAAGGGGCCGCGCCTTCGGCTTCGACCCCGCCCTCGGCCGAGTCCATCCCGGCTTCGGACGACGGCGCAGGCGGGAGGATCTCTGCCTCGAAGGTGGTCGCCAGCACTGCGCTTGGACCCGCGGCGGCCGCATCGAGCCTCTGGACTTCTGCCAGGGCGGCTTCATCTTCGTCAGGAAGGCAATATCCCTCACTGACCCGCTCCAGGTCCACGACGTAGTGGGAAGAGAGCACGGCGAAGGCCCGCCTGACGTCGTGGTGAAGCGCCTCGCGGAGTCTACCGCGCACATGATCGCCCAAGGCCCGCAGGCGACTTTGAGGGGAGCCTCCTGAGGGGACGTCGCCGGAGCCAAGGACCCGGTAGAAGTCCGAGACTGCCTCAGACATGGCCACGTGGTCGGCCTCCCTCTGCTCGGCCGCCCCGGCAAGCGCCTCGGCGAGCGCCTTGGCAGACTCATCAAGGGCGGACTCGAGCTCTGCGAACAGCCAGAACGAAAGGTCTTAAACACAAGCGGAGGAAACAAGCTGAAACGAAAACCAAAAATGGCCAAGGCGTACCACCGGCTCGGATGCGCTGCTCCGAGGCTGCGGCCTGGGCTACGGCTAGGTCGGCTGCAAGGGCTCCAGCCCGGCTTTCGGCCTCGGCAGCCCGGCCCCGAGATTGGTCCCGCTCATCGACGATCTGGTCGAACTCTGACTGCTGTCGTTGCACTTCTGCACGCGCCGCTGCCGCCTCCGTGCGTGCCGCTGCCGCCTCGGCTCTCAGATCAGTGCAGAGCAACCGAAGGTCCGCCGCCTCGGCGCCCTGCTGAGAGAGGCGTGCAGTAGCCCCGGCGAGCGAGGTCCTCAGGGATCGCAGCGAGCCCCAGACGTCGACCTCGTGGCAGATGAACGACGACTTAGCGGCGCTCAGATCCGTCAGATCCTGAGGAAAGGAAGCGGGGCGTCATGGGAGACGCTTTGGCCACAAAAAAGAAAAGGTATGCCTGAAACCGTTACCTGAAGGATTTTGGGGACGTCCCTGCAGAAAACCTCCAGCGACGACCGGAGCGACCCCACCGTTGCTTCGGCACACTCGCAGAGCTCGTCCCAGGATTGCTCCTCCCGCTCATCGTTGAGAACGAAGAAGGGATCCGAGGCACCACGGGTCCGGAACCGGAGCAACTGACGCCGACCCTCGGAGCTCCGCCGCACAGCGACAAGGCTGCCGCTCGGCGGGACGGATCGCGTCTCCACGCCCCCCTCCTCCGAGGCACCGGGCGCCGACGCCTCGGCCGTCTCAGCGTCGGCAGCGACAGGTCGCTCCCCGACTGGGACGGCGGCAGCTTCAGTAGCAACAGGTGCCAGCACCGCCGGCACGTCCGGTGAGGCCGGGGCCACGTCCGCGTCAGCCGCCTCCCCTAGCACGATGGCTGCCTCGGCAGAAGAGCCGGCCTCGGAAACTCGCTCCACGGCGATTGGTGCCGCCTGAGCCCCCTGCTGTGGAGCGCCTTGCGAGAAGGTTAGCTGAACGGCAAGGCCCGGAGTGGCGCCGGCTGCGGAAGCCGACGCCGTCTTAAGGGCCTTTCGGGGAGCCAGATCGGTCAGGCCATGGCTTCGCTTGCTGAGGAGGAAGGAAAAATCACGGTCGGGACGTACAAATGAAAAGCCAGGACGAAGACGTTCCAAGATACTTACCCACTCCGGGCCATGATCAACCGTGCCTGAGGGGAGGTCTCTCGGATCTCGACCCCCGAAGCCGCCGCCAAGGTCCGCTTCGCCGACAGCTTCAGCACCACCATTGCTTTGGGCGCTTTGGACGCCCGGGAGGCGGACTGCCCAGGCACCGCCACGGCGACCTGAGGGTCGCTCTCCTGCGTTGCCGGCGTGGGCGACGGCTCTCGGGGAACAGCTGCCTCGGCCTGGCTCCCCGGGGGTCGCCTCAACTCCCCCAGCCGAGGGGTCAGGTACCCTCTCGGTCTGCCCCCGCTCCTCGGGCCGGGACCTCGGCGTCCGACTCCGAGGACTGACTGCATCAGCCCACTCGGGGGCTGGCTTGACGGCTTCTGGCCTAACCACAAGCCAGGGCTGAAGCCAAGGCGGGCAGCCATGTCGTCTTCCTCATCATCATCTTCATCATCATCGTCGTCATCAGGCGTTTCCGGCGACGGCTCCCTCGGGAGCCCCTCCCTCTCCTGCCGACGACGGAGCTTTTCCAAGGCGTCCCGAGCCCGCATCCGCTCGCGGGCTCGGGTCTTCTCCGCGTCCTTCTTTTTCTTCTTCTCCTCCGCGGCAACCCGCCGCGCTGCTCGGTCCACCGCATCCTGCGGTACCCGTGGCAGGGAAGGCTTGTGCCGCCCCACCTCCTGAGGACGGATGGAAATCCCGACCGTAAGAACCAGGGACAACCCGATGCAAGAGGGAGGAAGGAGCGGACACTCACCAGAGTCACGCACCCTTGGTCAGGGCGCATCAAAGGCTGGGAGAAGGCGCTGGGGTCCGGTTTCCCCAGCGCGACGGCCACCCGCCCGTGGAGAACATCGAAGGGAAGAGGATCCGAGGACATCCGCGAGCCTTCCAAGTCAGCCTCCGGTGTCATCTCCCAGAGCGGCAATCGTCGCTCCGCCAAGGGAAGCACCCTCCGGCGGTGGATGGCGGCAATCACTCCCGCGGCGGTGAGTCCCCCTTTCCGCAACGCCTCCAAAGCCTTGAGGAGGGGTTCGAGGTTCTTCTGTCTTTCGTGCGGGGCCCCGTGGCGCCAAGCATCGGCCGCGACGGTAACTACTCGCTGGGAAAACGGCGGGAGCAACTCGCTGTCATTCCGGAGGTAGAACCACCGGCGCTGCCACCCTTTGTTCGAGGACGCAAGGGTGGCAGGGATGTACAGCGAGGCCCGCGACTGCCTCAGCTGAAGGATGCAGCCGCAGGCCCGCACCGCCACGCGGACCTTTCTCTCCCCCGTCGGCGAAGCGAAAAGCTCCGCGAAAAAGAGATGAGTCCACAAGTCCCAGTGGGGGGCGATCCCCAAGTACCCCTCGCAAACCGCTACGAAGATGGCGGCCTACGAGATGGAGTTGGGGCTGAGGTTGTGCAACTCCACCCCGTAGTGGTGCAGGATCGCCCGCATAAAGCGGCTCGCCGGCACACCAAATCCCCGCTCGTGGAAGGAGACGAAGCTCACGATGTACCCCGGCGGTGGGGACAGAGCGGCTCCGCTCGCGGGGGGAATCCATTCCGGCCGCCTCTCATCAGAGAGAGGGCGAAGTAAACCCTCAGCAACAAGATCCTCCAGATCGCCCACCGTCACTGTGGAGAAAGGCCATGGGTCGCGCGGCGAGATGATGGTCACCCGGTCGGCCATCACCGAGCAGAAGGGGTGGCGGCGCAAAGGACAGGATGGGCAATTTCCTTTTCTCTGGCTAGGTCTCTCGGGTTGCGAAAACCTAAGAGGGAAGCAGGAAGCGGAGCAAAGAACCATCGCCAGACCCTCCCCCGAGTATATAAAGGCCAAGGCGAGACCGGTTCAACGTTCCGCCCGGACCGGCCGCGGGATTCAAAAACACGAAGCGAAACAGCCGTTCCTCGAACGGCTGCCCCGCGAACCACTCGCCCCGTCGCATTAACTCCGCGGCGGGACAGGCGGCGCCTCTGGCAGGAGAAACGAGCGACGCTTCGCCTTCGCCATAATGACCGCGTCAAAAAAGGTACGCCATGTTGTTCGATTTCGTATCCTTTTCCTTTTTTCCTCTTTCTCTCTCTTGCAACAGGGACCGGGAAAGGGGGATACCCCGAAAGGGATCCTTCCCTGTGAAGGAACCAGGCTCCGAGCCTCCCTACTGATCAGAGGTTCGAAGGCTGGCCCCTCGGAAGGGTTCAACAACCGCCTCAGAGCACGTGGGCTCCACACCCACTATTGGTCAGAGGTTCAAAGGCCGGCCCCTCGGAAGGGTTCAACGGCCGCCTCAGGCTACTCGGGCTCCGCGCCCACTACTGATTAGGGGTTCGAAGGATGGCCCCCGAAGGGTTCACAGCCGCCTCAGACACAGAGCGAGGGATGACCATGGGTACGTTCGATACATAACCAAGGCTCGAGCTGCGCTCCCGAGGTACCCTAGGACATTTCCGAGACCAGCGGGAACGATCTTGTAACGGAATCCCATCAGAGGGAGGCATCAAGCCCTCGGACCCGTCGCTAGGGGACCGGGTCCGGCAGATCACCCGCAGGTACTTTTGGGCGCGCCTCTGGGCCCCTAGCCGACCCCTAACGAATGGGGCACGGACGTCCACTCGGATCACCCGCCTGCAGCTCACCGGAGACACCATGTTCGGCGCCCACCGATGGCAACATGGCGCTCTCCCCCCTCCTCCTTGCGGAAAGGCGACGCAGGGGCGTATGTAAAAAAGTCGAGTTTGTCCCTGATCGCCCTCTCGCCCTGTGCAGAGGCTCGAGGGCTGCTCTCGCAAACCCGGCTCCGGCCAAACCGTTGACAGCGTCAACATACCAGCCCGAGAACTTGGGACCCGACCGTACACCCGGGCTACGGCCAACTCGCATGAGGGAACGACCAGACCAGCTGAAGCATTGCGCAAGGCGTTAAGACCTCGGAGGAGTCAAACCACTCCTCCGAGGCCTCGGGGGCTACACCCGGCGGGTGCGCTCGCGCGCACCCACCGGAACAAAACGCAACCGAGAAAGGCTGGTCCCCTTGCAAAAAAGTGCGACGAAAGCCTCCAAGCGAGTGCTAACACTCCCTTCGAGGCTCGGGGGCTACTGTCGGGGACCATAATTAGGGGTACCCTCAAGGCTCCTAATTCTCAGCTGGTAACCCCCATCAGCATAAAGCTGCAAAGGCCTGATGGGTGCGATCAAGTCAGGGATCAGTCCATCCGAGGGACTCGATCACGCCTCGCCCGAGCCTAGCCTCGGACAAGGGCAGCCGACCCCGGAGGATCTCCGCCTCGCCCGAGGCCCCCCTCCAGCGGCGAACACGCTCCCGGTTCGCCCGAGGCCCTGTCTTCGCCGAGAAGCAACCCCGACCAAATCGCAGGAGCATTTAATGCAAAGGTGGCCTGACACCTTTATCCTGACGCGCGCCCCTCAGCTGACAGAGCCGAAGTGACCGCCGTCACTTCGGCTCTCCACTGACCGGTCTGACAGAAAGACAGCGCCGCCCGCGCCGCTCCGACTGCGGTGCCACTTGACAGAGTGAGGCTGACAGGCAGTCAGGCCCGGCCGCACGCACCATAGGAAGCTCCGCTCCGCCCGACCCAGGGCTCGGACTTGGGCTAAGCCCCGGAAGACGGCGAACTCCGCTCCGCCCGACCCAGGGCTCGGACTCGGGCTAAGCCCCGGAAGACGGCAAACTCCGCTCCGCCCGACCCAGGGCTCGGACTCGGGCAAAGCCCTGGAAGATGGTGAACTCCGCTCCGCCCGACCCAGGGCTCGGACTTGGGCTAAGCCTCGGAAGACGGCGAACTCCGCTCCGCCCGACCCAGGGCTCGGACTCGGGCAAAGCCCCGGAAGACGACGAACTCCGCTCCGCCCGACCCAGGGCTCGGACTTGGGCTCAGCCCCAGAAGACGACGAACTCCGCTTCGCCCGACCCCAGGACTCAAATTCCGCCCTGGCCTCAGCCAACGACCTCCGCCTCGCCCGACCTAGAGGCTCGGACTCGGCCTCGGCCACGGAAGACGGACTCGACCTCGACCTCGGAGGAACCTCCACATCGCCCAACCTAGGGCGTGGACCGGCCACGTCAACAGGAGGCGCCATCATTACCCTACTCCAAGCTGACTCAGGCTACGGGGAACAAGACCGGCGTCCCATCTGGCTCGCTCCGCTAGATAGGCGATGATGGCGCCCCGCACGTTCCCTGACGATGGCGGCTCTCGGCCCCCTTACGAAAGCAAGAGGACGTCAGCAAGGACTCGACGGCCCCGACAGCTGTCCCTCCGCCAGGATCCAGCGCTCCTCCGACGGCCACGACATCACACAAACCGGGCGCCAAAATCTCTCCGGCCGCCACAATGGCGTGTACTTAGGGCACTAGCTCTCCTCCGCTAGACACGTAGCACTCTGCTACACCCCCATTGTACACCTGGACCCTCTCCTTACGCCTATAAAAGGAAGGACCAGGGCCCTCTTAGAGAAGGTTGGCCACGCGGGGACAAGGACGATACGGGCGCTCGCGTGAGGCCGCTCGCTCCTTCCCCCGTGTGGACGCTTGTAACCCCCTACTGCAAGCGCACCTGACCTGGGCGCGGGACGAACACGAAGGCCGCGGGATTTCCACCTCTCTCACGCCCATCTCCGGCCTCCTCACTTCCCCCCTTCGCGCTCGGCCTCGCGTCGACCCATCTGGGTTGGGGCACGCAGCGACACTTCACTCGTCGGCTCAGGGACCCCCCGGTCTCGAAACGCCGACACCAATGTTATTAGTATAACTCTTGATTTGATGAACCATGAGCTCACGAAGCATATTGGAGTTGACGCATATTATAATCAGGCTTAAGTGTTGTGTGACGCCATGCTCTTTGATATGTGTCTTCAGAGCTTTAGGGCTCATTTGGATCCAAGAGACAATCTCTATCAGATCGTGTATATAGTCGTGCAAAGCACTGTTTGCATAGTAGACTGCACTATTCATAAAGTGAAGTTTGAAATAAGGGATGAGATGAAAGATAGGATGGGTAAGTTGATGGGGATAACCTTATATAAGTGTTAAATATAGTCTAATTAAAAAGCTAAACGTGTTTGCATGTATTCATGGAGAAGTTGCACCGTAGACCTAAGCACACTTGTTTGATTGCTTGCATGCATAATTAGGGGGTGTTTGGTTTGAGGAATCACTCTATCCAAAATGATGTGGTGCATCATGGGTCCATTCCTTAAATTTGGTGGGATGATCTCATTCCTCATATTAGTATTAACTAAACAACTATGAGGAATGAGATGGTGATGAGTCAATTCATTTTATTTCACAAATCAAACAAAAAGTGAGGAGTGAAAAGTTGATGGACTAGCTCATTTTTCAAACCAAACACCCTATTACAAGCGCACGCGAACTTTAAAGCATCTAGAGCCAGGCTGAGCCGGATTGCATGATTTAGATATCTCTGCAGAGTCAGGCTAAGTGGATGCAGGCACAGAAAACGAAACAAAAAATTTATTTGTTTTTTTACATCTCTTGATTAATGCATATTATTAATATACCGATTTTAATTTTTATGACCTTGACATTTTTATGAACAAAACTAGAGCCCACTTGCTATTTAAATTTGAAGGATTTTATTTATTATTTTATCTGCCTTGTTCTAACACATGCAACTAAACAACATCTGCATCTAGTTTGTATAAACCTATATTATACACCTAACAAAACACGATTCTCTCTCATACGCTGAGCTTGTGGGAGCTTGACTATCTGCATATGATTAAACCTAACGTACATGAGTCTATTAAACCTAATTAGTCTATAATTCGTTCATATGATGCTATTGTAAACATTTACTAATCATAGATTAATTAAGTTTAATAAATTTATCTCGAAATTTAGTCTTCATATATGTAATTGGTTTTGTAATTTGACTATATTTAGGGAGGTGTTCGAATACACTAGAGCTAATAGTTTAGTTGGCTAAAAAATTACTGATGGAATTATCTAACTAACAAATAGCTAGTTAACTACTACCTCCGTTCACAAATATATGACGTCATTGATTTTTTTTGAAAACTTTGACCCCTCGTCTTATTCAAAAATGTAAAATTTTAAGTCAAGCGCAAATTACCTTAAGTGATAAAACAAATCACAAAAAATAAATGATAACTCATTATTTTTTTTGAATAAGACAAGTGGTCAAAGTTTTTTTTAAAGTCAATGGTGTCATATATTTATGAACGAATGGAGTATTAGCTAATTTGCTAATAGTTAAACTATTAGCTAGACTGTTTGAATGTCTCCAGCTAATTTTAGCAACTAACTATTAGCTCTAGTACATTTAAACACCCCATTAATACTCGTAATTGACATTAAAGTATTCAGTGTGACACAAACTAAACTTTAGTCATGAGAAACAAACAAATTCCTAGGGTCTGTTTGGTTCGTAGCTAACTGTGCCACACTTTGCCTAAGGTTAGTTATCCGAATTGAAAAACTAACCTTAGGCAGAAAAGTTAGACAAAGTGTGGCAAGTTAGGCAACAAAACCAAACATGCCCTTATTTTCCAATTTTTTCACCAAGCCACATATGAAAGCTTACCATAAGTTGTTCCTAGGAGCTTTTTTTTGTGTTAGAGATATGCGTGAATCCCTTTGCATATTGTACATGTACAATTGGCTTCAATCCCTCTCTCAAAGGACATAGCTCAATCTATCCTAACATCATGTTTCACAAAAAATATAAGGTGTTTGGTTTGAGGAATTGGCTATTTCGGTATCCTAAATCAAGGGTACCCTTTACTACAGTATGAAGACGCGGTGCCCGTGCGGCGATATCTAGCAGCGCGGTGAACAGCACATGACCCACCACGTGGACGGCTCAAGGGGCACCACGTGGCTAGAAAAGATGGTATATCCCGGGATGCAGTCAGTTGGACCGGACCTCCACGAGGAAGCGTCGGACCCCTGTACGCACGACCCAGACCCCCGAGTACGGTACAGAACTCCCAAGTAGCTTGCCGGGTCCCTTGGATGGGGTCCGAGTCCCTCCGAATAAGGTTTGGTCCACTCATAACGAGGTCCCAGGACAGGGGATACCCTGGCTTAAGCCAGGGTCCGGTACTGACACGTGTTCAGGGTTTATCCTGTGCGTTGGCGCTCCCCGCTCAGGCAGAGACCCGCTGCTGCCACATGGCTTGTTGCCCATGACGTGAACCAGCGGGTGGAGCCTGATGTAAGGCCTCTAAGTCGCGCGGTCTCTACATTTATTGTGGAAAGGACGCACCGCCTGTCCACCCTGCTGACAGGCGATGTGCCCTCTCGGCATTTAACGCGTCCTATTCACTCCGCTGGCAGGTGGCGCCAGGGCCATCCTTTAGACGGCGCGCCTGACCAGTCCATTGTCAAACAGCGCGCCCGTGCTGCGCGGCGCATTGTGTCCATCATTGCTTGTGCAAAAAGCTTCCCCTGCACACCGATTCTACGCAGATCTCAGATGTCAGGGCGCAAGAAGATTCCTCCAGCAGCGAGCATTGGTAGCTCCAAGTACTACATCCGTTATGTTTCTTGGCCCACATGTCGGGGCTCAGTACCCTTGTACGTGCCCCCTTAGTTATAAAAGGGGAGGCATGCAACGCTACAAGAAGAAAACCAAAACCAGACTCTCAGCTCTCAAGCTTCCACAACAATCCAACACAGTGGAGTAGGGTATTACGCTTCAGCGGCCCGAACCACTCTAAATCCTCGCGTGTTCGTGTGCTCGGTGATCGCTTAGCAAGACAGGCAAAACGCTTAAGCCCCTTCCTCATCTTAAGATTTAGGACGGGTGCATTCCGCTACCCGGCCGGAGAATTCCCTCTCCGACATTTGGCGTGCCAGGTAGGGGCTTAGGCATTAGGTTTTTGCTTGTTTCCTCGCTCAGCATGATGGTGCAAATCGTGGAGCACCGTGCCGAGACTTCAACGGATTTTCTGGTGGAGGAAGAAGTTGTTTCTTCCACGCCATAGGTTCCCAACCGCCCAGTGCCGGGCACTGCTGTTGTGCACGCTGCACGGCAGCATACAACTGCGCAGACATCCCGGACTTCATCGAGAGCGGCTCCGGGAGCATTGTCAGCAGCCAGGGAGTTACTGCGTCACCCTGGGCCATGAAGCAGCGGAGGGACGACGTCGACCGGCTACTCAGCATTGCACATTCTACCTCGACCAGGTCGAGGCCACGGTCATCCCGGCACCAACATGAGGCGTCAGCATCTGTGCGCTCACCCTCAGTGAGGGGCACACAGGCCAACGACCTCCGGGCAGAGCTCAACCGTAGGCGTGCGGGAGAGGACACCCGGGTCTCTTTAGAGAGGGCGCGCGAGCGCCGACAAAACATCGAGGGTCACAACCTCGATCAAGACTTCGCTGCGGTAGCACCGCAGGCCTCAATGGGCACCCGGTCCCAAGCGGGTGTCCCCTTGGCCGGTGTGGGCTGTGTCGCTCTCGCGGATCATCTCCGCGTGGCATCATGGCCACCCAAGTTCTGGTCGCACCTGCCGGAAAAGTACGACAGAACGTCAAACCCGTCGGAATTCCTGCAGGTGTACGTCACCGCTATCACAACAGCAGGTGGAAACACCGCTGTGATAGCGACATATTTTTATGTCGCCTTGTCTGGACCTGCCCGGACTTGGCTCATGAACCTCGCCCCAGGATCAATCTACTCCTAGGAAGAGCTCTGCGCGCGGTTCGTTGCGAACTTCGCCAGCGCTTACCAGCAGCACGGTGTGGAGGCCCACCTCCACGCGGTAAAGCAGGAGCCCGGGGAGACTCTCCGGACGTTCATCTCCCGCTTCACCAAGGTGCGAGGTACTATACCTCGCATTTCCGATGCTTCCATCATCACGGCCTTCCACCAGAGAGTACGTGATGAGAAAATGTTGGAGACGTTGGCCACGCATGACGTGGAGACTATCCCCACACTCTTCGCTCTAGCCGACAAATGCGCCAGAGCCGCCGAGGGTCGTGCATGGCACTCGACCCCACAAACCGGGGCTGCCCAGTCGGGTGGCTCGGGTGCCGTCCCCCGGGACGGTAAGAAGAAAAAGAAGAAGGATCGCGACTACCATAAGCCATGGTCCACCGCTCTAGTCGTTGCAGCCGCGAGCCCGCGACCGGGGGCCGGGGCGACCGCAACAAACGCCCACGGTCGTAGAGGGGTAACAGCGGCTCATGCCCTGTGCACCCCAACGGTCGCCACAGCGCCGCAGAGTGTCATGAGATCATTGACCTCGTGAAACGCGTCAGCGAGCGGCGCGAGCAGTCTTCCAAGGACGGCTCCCCACCTCGTCGCCGACCTGGCAAAGAAAAGGTCGACGACGGCGAGGTGGCCGTGGCTGAACGGGACCTCGGGTATCAGTCACCCGAGGGGGACCTGAAGGATGTCTTTGCTGGAGGCTCCTACTCCATTGGGGACAACTAGATGGACCCCCAGAGGGACCCCGTGCTCCCCGGCCTACGGGGCCGAAGCCTGCCTTCCCCCGGAAACCCTTCTGGACTCCCCACGGGTCCAGGCTTCTGACAAGTCCATGCAGAAATGGCTACAACACGAGGACGAGGACTCCCTCATCAAACGCAGATGGGAACCCAGGGTCGGGACCTAGTCCTACGGCAAGTACCAAACCAAGAACGACTCTGCAACTCTCCCCCAGCTGGGAAGGACCCTTCAAGGTGACGGGAATACGCCGACCCGGGGGTGACTATCTTGCTATGACTAAAGGAGTACCTCTTCCTGGCCACTGGTGCATCTCTGTAAGTTCTATCCATAGGAGCAAGTCTGAGGGGTTGAATTTTTCTCCCTTTTTGTAACTAGGTAACGCATACGTGTACGCCGACCCGGTGAGGTCCGCCCTCATAAGCCCGGCATGTTGGTCTGCACCCATGCATGACAAGTTATAAAGAAAAGATTTACCCCCTCAGATGTGCCTCTATGATAGTTTTGTCCTACCGCTCCATGGTCTTACCTTGCAGTTTTCCGAATGTTGTTTTATCTAACCCACCCAAACAGTTCCTATTCCATCAGACATAATAACATCCGAATTGAACAACCAGGCTTGCAGTTTAGGACCTCTCTGCGAAAGCAGGAGGCCCCGACAGCCTGGGGGGCAGTTCTAAAGAACGGGAGCCCGTTCCATGGGGTGGTCCGGAGCCTGTGTGGCCACTTAGCCCGGTCCCGTACCCGAAAGCTTGCACACTCCAACACTCCGTGACGGGTACCCTACTATTTGGAGCTATAAGTCCTATGGGTCCGGCAACCTGGGGTCCGGAACTAGAGAATGGACACTTGTCTCCTGGGGTGGTCCGGAGCCCGTGTAGCCGCTCAGTCTGGTTCCGTACTGTGGGCCTGCACGCTCCACCACTCTGCGACAGGTGTCCTAGTACCTAGAACCACTATCTAGGGGGTCCAGACGCACAACTTGGCCTCCCAGACTAGACCCTGTGTAGCATCCCAAAAATTCAAATCTTGGAATTTTCTCAAACTCGCTCTAAATTCAAAATGAATTTCAAATTTCATTTCAAAATGTTTGTTTGCAAGCTGATATCAACAAATAAAATATAGTGGTCTATATTCTCTCCAAAATCCTCCTCAAAATATCCTACAAATATTTCCCCAGTGACCCCCCTCAAATTGTTTCTAGAAATTCTGCCCAGATATTTCCCTAGTGACCCCCTTCAAGTTCTTTCCAGAAATACTGCCCAAATATTCCACCGATATATCTCCAGATATTTTCCTCTTGAGAATACCTTCAGAATCATATTTCAAGTCCCTACAAATATTTTCTTCATAACTTTCCTCATGCTCACACATATACGTATGCCTTGAAAGCTCTCTTGTGGGTTTTGGTGTTTGGATGACAACCCAATTAAATGACTAACAAGTGTGCTAAGTGTTGAACAGGTGCTTAATGCAAAGCTAACAGGGTTCAACACAAGTGAACAAGTGTGATGGTCCAAAGACTGATTTATCTATAGATAATGAACACTACTTAAGTGAGACTCGGTGTGCGTAACTCAGAGACAACCGATCAAGCCAAGGATGGAGGCAAGAAGAGCTTCGAGGTATTAAGTGCACGGGAGAAGGTCAAGGAGACTAGGAACCCAAAGCCAGGGGTGAAGAAGAAGACTTGCAAAGTCAAGGTTGATCGAGTTAAGAGTTATGGTGCATCAAGGATCACTACATAAGGACATGACTTACAACCAATGAGGTAACATCTACAGTTATGTGGTGTAAGTCATAAGGCTCAAGATCAAGCTCGAGAAATGAACAAGGGAGTTGGAGCTCAGATATGTCAATCTAGATCAAGTCAAGTTGACTTAATGGTTTAGAGTCCAACTTCGACCTCAAACATGCCAAATTGAGTAAAACGATGAAAAAGGTTAAGTATGTAAGGTTTGAGTGTTCAACCATGTTGCATACACCTCTTACTACAAATTTGGTGCTTTGGTTTGCTCTCTAACTCTTTCTGTAGAGAAAGTACCATTCTGAGCTATGCTGGAGGAGAAACAGAAAAGCTAGGAGAAGAACAAGAAAGATGTAAGTTTCTAGGACTAAATCAATTGGATTATACTCTAAATGTGTTTGTTTAAGTCTCAAGAAAATCCTCCCAAAAGTAGAAGTCAAACGGAGAAAGAACGGAGGAAAAATCACTTAGTGTGCTGTTGGCTGGTGCACAAGACAATGAATAGTAGCTGTCTGGTGCACAGAACAGTGAATAGTGACCTGTCCAGTGCACATAACAGTGAACAGTAGCTGTCTCCGGTGCACAGGATAGTGAATAGTAACTGTGTCCGGTGCACAGGACAGTGAATAGTAGCTGCGTCCGGTGCATAGGACAGTGAATAGTAGCTGTGTCCGATGCACATGACAGTGAATAGTAATTGTGTCCGGTGCACAGGACAGTGAATAGTAACCTGTCCGGTGCACCAACGGCTAGCTGTTCCAGAGAAGAAAAATGACAATTAGATCTGTTACTGTTCACTGTTCGGTGCGCCACCGGACAGTCCGGTGCACCCGCAACCAGGGAAGGCTGGGAGCTTCCAAATGAAGCTCCAACGGCTCCTAGGCCATTTGGGGCTATAAAAGGGACCCCTAGGCGCCTCAAACAAGAACAGAAGTGCTCCTAGGCCATTTAGAGAGAGGGGAAGTGCTGCTGAGAGCTAGAGCAATATCTTGAGCGCATTGTTACTCTACCGGAGTGTTGTCGAGAAGATTGTAAGCATCCACGGCATCATTGTAATTGATATCAATATAGTGGAAGGCTCTATCTGTCGCACTGACAAATCTGAGCAAACGGAGGAAGGAGTTGAAATAGACTCCAAGCCAAGGTGTGACTAACTCCAACGAGGACTAGGCAAGCATTTCAGGCTTGGCCGAACCTCGAGATAAATCACTGTGTCTGTGTGCTCTGCTCTATGTTGTGTGCTGTTTCTCTGTCTTATTTGTTGTTTATACTCGCACTTCAATATTTATATGTGGTACAAGCTGTCTTCGAAGTGCAGGGTATTTTAAGACAGGAACTTCAATTCCGCTGCAACCTACTCAAAGGGTCCTTCATTCCACTGCGATCCAGCCTTCGAGTAGAGTAAGAATTTCTATTTATAAAGTGATAATTATTATTCGCCTATTCACCCCCCTCTAGGCGACATCCAGATCCTGTTCCCGGGCATAGGGAACTTTCAATTGGTATCAGAGCTAGGCCTCTCCAGTGTGGGCTTAGCCGTCCGGAGATGACGATGTCGTCACAAGAGGTAACTCTAGAACTTCTTTTAGGCGATGGTTCTAATTATAAATCTTGGTCTGTCTCTATTTATAATGCTTTCATGCATATTGATCCTGATTTGAGGCAGATCTTTAGTAGAAGTATTTTTCCCTCAATATTAGTAAAAACCTTTCTAATGCTGAACTAAGATGTCCATCTCTTAATCACCATGCTTGCAACATCTTAGTTGACTCTCTTTCTAGAGGTTCTTATTTTGCCATCATGAGTAGTGATAGTGATTTATTTGTTGATGCTCATGATCTATGGACTAGAATTAAAATAAAATATTCTGAGTCCAATTGTACTACTTCTACTCCCTATGTTGCTTGTGGTACTAACCTTTCAAAGGGAGAAGAAAAACGATGGCAACCAAATGATGAATCCACCTCACCGACAGGTTTGTCTTCCACTAGTTATAAATGTCTTATTGCTAACAATGATAGTGGAGACGAAAGCGATGATGAGGAGGAATATAAGGATGATAGCGAGGATGAGTCTTCATCACCACAAGGTACATTTTCCTGTATTGCTTCCACTAATAATAATGACAGGGAAAATGAGACCGGTGATGTGGAAGAAGAGGAGATTCGCCGGTTCTACACCCATCTCAACAAAGAAGACAAAGTGCTCTTGGTTGAGCTGTTGAGGAGGAACAAGGCGAGATGCTTCTCAGGCTAGAGGAGACTCTCATCAAAACCAACGACAGCCTGGAGAAGATGACCAAAGAACATGAGGAGCTAAAGTGCTCTCATGATAATTTGGTCCAACGGTATGAATTTGTTTTATTTGAGCAAAGAAATAATAATGATGTATTATGTGATGTTGCTCAACTTAAAACTGAGAGTTCTATGCTTAAGAGTCAAGTAGAACTTGTAAATTTAGAAAAACTTGCTCTAAGTGAAAAATATGATATGCTATCTTATTCTCATAATGAATTAGTTGATGACCATATCATGCTTGATGTTGCTCATGAGGTTGTAACTGCAAACTTAAATTCATGTGAACCTCATTCTTGCACATGTGCGCATTTAGATAATATATCACCATGTGCTAACCCCTGTTGCTCAAAAGAAAGCAAATTTTTGAATGAGCATCAAGATGCAGGATCAAAAGAAAGGAACAAGAAAGCAAAGCAACTAAGGAGAAGATGCATTGCTCAACCTCCTCAAGATATCCACGGACGCGTGGTGAAGAAGCTTGAGACGGGAGAAACCACAGCAAGTGTTAAACTCCATAAGAAGGATGTTCCTAAAGCAATAAATGAAGAAATCAACATGAACAAGGAAAAAGGTAAAAAGTCAATTAGTCATGTTGTTTGCACTGATCATCTCTCTATGTCATCCAAGAGCAAAAAAGGGAAGAGGAAAAAGGAGGTGCTTCAAGTGCAAGGAATTAGGTCACTTCATTGCGTCTTGTCCACACAAAGACAAGGATGAAGGAATGAGGAGATGTTTTGGATGCAACGATAAGGACCATATGATCACTTCATGTCCGCTCATGAAGAATCAAAGACATGCACCCTCCAAGATGACCCTCACTAAGCAAAAAGACAAACAGCAAGTGTCAAGTCAGGTTGAGCGACGCTTCTGCTACATGTGTGGTGAGCATGGTCATCTACCTAAGGTATGTAAGAAGGGTAAGGTTCCTAAACAAGTAAATTTATCTCGATCTTATTCGCTTAGGAGACCCAAATCATACACTTGTGCTAGATCAGTAATGAGATCACCTAGAACTAGCACAACTGCTATTTGGGTACCAAAGGCCCTTTTAGATGAACGTTATGGACCCATCTCGAGATGGGTACCAAACCGTGCCAACTAGACCATGCAGGTGCCTCGAGATGGACTGGAGACCCTGGGAGAGCTTAAGATGGTTAATTCAAACTCTATTCTTAAGCTGTCAATTTTATTGTCTATTTATTGACCCAAGGTTGAATTATTGTGCAATACTAATCCCATGTTCATCTCGAGTTAAATAAGTTGTAGAGGCCCTTAATCATTATTGGTGAATCAAGCAAAGGACTTTGATGAGAATCTGCAACTTGCTCTCCAAAGGACGGTACCCGTGTATCTTAAGTGCATTATTTCTAATCATCATTGCTTTTAAGTTGGATTGTCGTGCTATACCTATCCTTGGAGTAGTTATGTTTTTGAGATTGCTTGTGTTGAATATCTTTCAATTAATGATCCATGATTTCCAAGATCATAATCATGCTTTCTTAATTGTGACTGTGTGCTTTATAGGTTATATCTCTTGAATCATTTAATGGGTAGCTTTTCATTTGATATATCCACCATGATTAACTCTCTTGGTGTATGTGGATAAACATGTATCTTTTTGTAAGTCATGCTATGTGGTTTTTAATGATTAACCTATGTGCAAGCATGATAGTTTTGTTTAGTCCATGTTCACATGATTACTTTGTCTTGGTACTCTGTGTATACCAAAACAAGAAATCCATGTTGTGTCTCTAATGCACCCTCTCGAGCTATGAGGTGCATGAGCAAAAGGAGCCCTAAATTGGTGACAACAGGTGCTCTCACTACACACTACCTAAAAGAATGAATCTCATGCCATTCAGGTAAAAGGCAAAGGTATGGAGAATGGAACTATGCAATTTCATTGAATATCTTGAAGTTCCGTTGATTGTGATCATAGCTATGTTCTTGCCTTTCAATTGGTAGTATCTTGGCTTAGGTGCTTTATGCTTTAAAATGTTGTTTCCTTTGGTGTACCTAAGAAAATACTTCTTAATCATGGTGTGCTTAGACATTGTGCTTTATATGCATGATCTTGTCGTTTTTCAATTTGTATATGTGTTGCAATGATCATCATGTGTGAAGTGTGCCTAGGTGTTTTTAAATGTTATATATCATGAGGCATGTATTGTTTCCACTAGTCATAAGTTGTATTATCTCATCTATTCAATTGGTATCTTTTTGTGATGTAATTGATATATTATGCCTAGACCAAGGTATGTTGTGATCCCCTTTAGTTCTGAGGATGCTAGAATGTGCAAGGTGCAAGTCATTCAAATACTTGATGCACAACTTTAGGGGGAGCACACATAACTTGTGTCTTTTGAGACTAACTGTTTTTTGAGTGATCCTATATAGTCTCAAGGTGGAAAAGGGAAGATGAGCAAGAAATGGAACAATCAGGACTTCGGTACCTCCACAAGTCAAGTAATCGGTATCTAAAGTTGTGAGTAATTGTGTATTTAAAGATTTCTCATGCTCTATAATAGTTGGTGATCCTAGATGGTTATCTTTAAATATCATGGAGCTATGACAGTGATGATCTTTCAATTAGTAGCCTTGGTAGTGTGCTTCAATTGGTATCTCTTGGTAATCACTAGAATAGAAGCTTCATCTTGTGCCACAATACTATAACTTGTTCTAAGTTTGGTGTCTTAGCAACAAGAAAAGGTCAGGATAAATGATCAGGCACAAGTGTGAAGGAGCTCCCTAGAGATAAAACTTTCAAGATGGAAATCTTAAATTGATGGCAAAAGGAACTCCGCCTACTTAGATGGAAAGTACACCATAACATGGTAAATGTACAACGGGAGGTATTGACCTTTTGCGTATTTGTATCTTAATTTTCCTCCAATGCTTGTGTTGTATATGTTTAATGTGTAAGGGGGAGTAATGTTAGTGTGTTGCATTTTACCTGCTTAATACCCTACTGTCTCTTGACATCATCCTATGTTCTTGCTTGAATATGGTTTGGGTGTTTGATGTCAAAGGGGGGGAATTTGTGCATTAAAGCTCACCTCGACCTGAGAGGAAAGCTTATCTTAAGTGTGAAGAGGGTGAAGATTAATTTTTTGTGTGCTAAAGGACCCAAAGGGGTTTCCTTGAGTTCCTTTGATCTTAAGGAAGAATGTGTTAGTTTTGTTGATAATACTTATCATATGCTTATTGTTGTATTATATGGTGATAATGCATAATTAGTACTTCCGTTGATATGAATCAATTGGTATCTATTGTGTCTGTACTGTAATAGATATTCATATGGTTCTGGTGCTTTAAATTGGTATCTTAATGGTGAATAGTGGTAGGTTGATATTCCTATGGTATATCCATTTAATTGGTGTTTAACTCTTATTATGTGCATTTGTGTGTTATATGCATCACAGTTTAATTCTTGACACAATGCATCCCACGGGTGCTAAGGTGTAGTAATGCTTCGAATTAGCCTAAGTATGTGCAATTTGGCATATAAGGCCAAAGTTAAGATTTTAATGTAAGCACATATTTAGGGGGAGCATTCTATAAACTTAGAATTCAAAATTTGTGCTTTAAATCTTATTCTTGTGTAAGCTTTAATTGTGTTGCCATCAATCACCAAAAAGGGGGAGATTGAAAGCTCTCTTGTGGGTTTTGGTGTTTGGATGACAACCCAATTAAATGACTAACAAGTGTGCTAAGTGTTGAACATGTGCTTAATGCAAAGCTAACAGGGTTCAACACAAGTGAACAAGTGTGATGGTGCAAAGACTGATTTATCTATAGATAATGAACACTGCTTAAGTGAGACTCGGTGTGCGTAACTCAGAGACAACCGATCAAGCCAAGGATGGAGGCAAGAAGAGCTTCGAGGTACCGAGTGCACGGGAGAAGGTCAAGGAGACCAGGAACCCAAAGCCAGGGGTGAAGAAGAAGACTTGCAAAGTCAAGGTTGATCGAGTTAAGAGTTATGGTGCATCAAGGATCACTACATAAGGACATGACTTACAACCAATGAGGTAACATCTACAGTTATGTGGTGTAAGTCATAAGGCTCAAGATCAAGCTCGAGAAATGAACAAGGGAGTTGGAGCTCAGATATGTCAATCTAGATCAAGTCAAGTTGACTTAATGGTTTAGAGTCCAACTTCGACCTCAAACATGCCAAATTGAGTAAAATGATGAAAAAGGTTAAGTATGTAAGGTTTGAGTGTTCAACCATGTTGCATACACCTCTTACTACAAATTTGGTGCTTTGGTTTGCTCTCTAACTCTTTCTGTAGAGAAAGTACCATTCTGAGCTCTGCTGGAGGAGAAACAGAAAAGCTAGGAGAAGAACAAGAAAGATGTAAGTTTCTAGGACTAAATCAATTGGATTATACTCTAAATGTGTTTGTTTAAGTCTCAGGAAAATCCTCCCAAAAGTTGAAGTCAAACGGAGAAAGAACGGAGGAAAAATCACTTAGTGTGTTGTTGGCTGGTGCACAAGACAATGAATAGTAACTATCCGGTGCACAGGACAATGAATAGTGACCTGTCCGGTGCACAGGACAATGAATAGTAACTGTGTCCGGTGCACAGGACAGTGAATAGTAGCTACGTCCGGTACACAGGACAGTGAATAGTAGCTGTGTCCGGTGCACAGGACGGTGAATCGTAACTGTGTCCGGTGCACAGGACGGTGAATAGTAACCTGTCCGGTGCACCAACGGCTAGCTGTTCCAGAGAAGGAAACTGCCAATCAGATCCGTTACTATTCACTGTCTGGTGCGCCACCGGACAGTCCGGTGCACCCGCAACCAGGGAAGGCTGGGAGCTTCCAAATGAAGCTCCAACGGCTCCTAGGCCATTTGGGGCTATAAAAGGGACCCCTAGGCGCCTCAAACAAGAACAGAAGAGCAGCCAACAAGTCCATACATCTTTTGGATCAATTCTCTCTCTCCCTCTCTTGTGTATCTCTCTAGTTTGTGTAGAGGCAAAGTTATAAGCCTTTAGAGAGAGGGGAAGTGCTGCTGAGAGCTAGAGCAATATCTTGAGCGCATTGTTACTCTACCGGAGTGCTGTCGAGAAGATTGTAAGCATCTACGGCATCGTTGTAATTGATATCAATATAGTGGAAGGCTCTATCTGTCGCACTGACAGATCTGAGCAAACGGAGGAAGGAGTTGAAATAGACTCCAAGCCAAGGTGTGGCTAACTCCAACGAGGACCAGGCAAGCATTTCAGGCTTGGCCGATCCTCGGGATAAATCCCTGTGTCTGTGTGCTCTGCTCTGTGCTGTGTGCTGTTTCTCTATCTTATTTGTTGTTTATACTTGCACTTCAATATTTATATGTGGTACAAGCTGTCTTCGAAGTGCAGGGTATTTTAAGATAGGAACTTCAATTCCGCTGCAACCTACTCAAAGGGTTCTTCATTCCACTGCGATCCAGCCTTCGAGTAGAGTAAGAATTTCCATTTATAAAGTGATAATTATTATTCGCCTATTCACCCCCCTCTAGGCGACATCGAGATCCTGTTCCCGGGCATAGGGAACTTTCATGCCTCCGGTGTCATACGTTGAGCTCTACAAGCTAATTACACTCATATAAGACAAATCCATGCTAATCTCCCACTAATCCTCTCATCCTCCCACTAATCCTCTCATCCCTCCCCCTAATCCCCCACCATGGCTATAAATAGAGGGGCAAGGGCCTCCTCTCATCCCACCCCAAGCCATTTCATGGCAACTCTCTTCCCCCCCACACACCCACTCCATGTTCCACACAAGCACACACTAGCACAAGGATCGTTCAATCGTTCGTCCCCCTGTTCATAATTTGTTCGTTCGTTCGTTTGTTCGTTCGATCGTTCGTCCGATCGTTCATGGTTCGTTCGTCTGTTTGTCCGATCATTCGATCGTTCGTCCGTTCGTTCGTCCAAATAATCTTTTCCCTGTCGTTATGCTGCTGAAATTCCGATCGTTCGTTCGTTCGATCATTCGATCGTTCATCGTTCGTTCATAGTTCCTATTCATCGTTCATCGTTCGTTCATAGTCCCTATTCGTCGTTCTTCTAGATAATCTTTGTCCTGCCGTTATGCTGCCGAAATTCCGATCGTTCGTTCGTCTGATCATTCGATCGTTCGTCCATTCGTTCATAGTTCCTATTCATTGTTCATCATCTGTTCATCGTCACTATTCATCGTTCATCATTCGTTCATACAGACTATTCACCATCACTATTCACCATTACTATTCATTGTTACTATTCACCGTTTCTATTCATCATCGTTACTATTCGTCGATGATATCTATGGCACCCTTTTCGTCGTCACTATTCATCGTTACTATTCATCGATCATCCGATCACCCCAAATTTCAACTACTCATCCGTCATGCTGTCCAGTCCACCTAAGACCAGCTAGACCAATATTTCAGTCATACGAACTCCGGTGACTGTGATTTTCCTTCCAGTGGGAACTTCCCATCTGGTCACCCGTCCCAGATTTCTCCAAGTTGAGCACGCTTAACTTTGAGATTCCTTCGAACCAGACTTCCAAACTCCGATTCCAATAATTCTTGTTTCTAAATTCTTATCAAATTATTCCCTATCCAACCATGTCATCCCTTAAGCATGGTTCATATTCTAGAAAACTCCCAAAATACTATTGTCACGTATTCTGCCTACAACTCTCCTGTTCATACTAAGTCAGACGATTCATTCGTCACTATTCTCACCAACAGTGAACTTTACTGTGCTACACCACATACACTCAGCTATAAATACACCCAGCTACCCTCTCCCTCTCCACACACACTCAACACCCTCAGCCAAGGCAAACACCCCACCCACTCAGTTACTCCGCTCTGCCGGCTACACGCATAGTGTCGCTTCGCCTCCAGTCCACCCTCCTGGTAAGCACCTCCGCTCCACCACCAGTAATATCACAACACCACATGACACAGATTCTACTCAAGACTCTACCCATCCATATATCGCTATTCTGACCACTATACTAAATATTTGTTGGTATACTTGCTGGTTTGTATGCTTGCTTGTTCATGTTGCATAGTTATCGGAGCGTTTGTGCCGTCTCGTGGAGGCAAGATCTGCAAGTCTACGCCAAGCGATGGAGCCAGAAGCCAGTTCCGCGAGCTCTCCTTCCCCCTTCGCCGGATAAGCACGGCAAGCTCACTGGATCCCTTTGATGCATAAATTACCTATGATTTTTCAACCACAGCCCTCAGCCTGTTATTTTATGCATGATATGATTTTGAGACAAGTTATTATGGCCACCCAAGCCGCTTGCCGCAATCAATCCTTGATATATTTGTTACAAATGATTTGAGAAAAGGTGTGAGTTTTCAAAAGAAAATGCTTTTCAAAATGTGTATGATGAAGGGTTTTCACCCTTATTACCTTGTGAGTGGGATAATCAGGGACTCCCTGGTTTAGGGGAGGGCCTAAGGTGATGGCTCAGCTGGTTTAGGCGTGAGCAGAAGGATTGTTGTCACACCCGGGTTTCGGGACACCAAGACCCGGGCGCGAACATAATCACCAGGTGTGCTGGGACCAAGTCTCACACATATGATGATTCATGGCACAGGATGGAATGTCACATCTTTACTACATAACAGGAGTTCTATACAAACTAAATAGATAATTACATTATAAGGAGACAACGGTTCAGCAACCCAGAGTTGACTGGGAGACGACGGCCTAGATCTCTCACGAACTCATCGCAGCATCCTCCATGCGCCTCATCCTGCGGTACCTATTCTTGACCTATGGGGGGGTGTGAGACAGCAAGAGTGAGCTCACATACGTTCATCGCTCAACAAGTTGTGGGGAATAATGTGCATGAACTCGCCAAAGGTGGGAGCTCACGTGAAGTGTAAGGCTTACCAAAGAGGATGGTTAGAGCTGAGCATTGCTTTTAAAGTTGGTCAAAATTTTATTAGCAATTACTAAGTATAAGTAAATACCAACCCAATTAAGTAGTAGAACAAAAGTAACCACATCACCTGCGATGCAATGCATATGGCAAATTGAATTTAGTTCCATAAGTTAATCATCAGAGAGTCCTGAGCTGCTCATGACCGTGAGCTCGGCTAGTATACCAGTTTTACACTCTGCAGAGGTGGTACCCTTTACCCACAAGTCATGTTACCCATCTGCCAAGGGATCGCGACTTCCCATACACCTCTACCGAGGAGGCGAGGCAGGGTAACACTACGAGGCCTTTACAAAGTTCCACTAGCTTCAGAAAACCCGCTACAGTTTATAGGAAGCTCCAATGCAGGGTTCTTGCCTGACCGCCATCGCAGCAAAATCAACCAAGGACCTCCCTACACTGACCACTCCCCTACTGCCCTTGCCCCTTTCGGGCAAGGTAGTCCTCCACTAGCTTTCCTAATTAATCAGCCAAGGGCGTCCATAAACCCTTATGGTGGCACGTGTTTCTCAAGTTAGGCTCTATGTTCCAATTAACATTAATGATCTTGACATGAACAGTAAATAACAACGGATAACAAAAGTATAATCATGAATAATGTGTATCTCAATGCCCAAAACCACATATAGCACTAGCCAGTACTACCCAAAAAGTTCAGTGGTAAACAAGGCATAAAGATAGACAAACTAGGGTAACCTATTAGGTCCCATCAAAATTAACCTATGCAGATCATTATGATTAATTAAAACATGAGTGGGTAAAAGAAGTGATCAAGGGCACAACTTGCCTGGCACTTGAGATTCCAGGTACCAACTTGCTTTTCAAATGACACGTGTCCTCGCGCTAGTCGTAGCAATACAAACAAACATGGTATAGATAAAATTAACATCACACCAAACATATACACAAAATACACAGTAATAATCTACACATTAAAATAAAATCCTAGGAAAAGGAATCATAATTTTTGGAGTTATAGATTTTAAGTTATGAATTTTCATAGGTTTTATGTGTTTCAAATGGAATTAAATGAGGAATAAATTTTCTTATTGTTTTCATGACAAAACAGAGACTCTAAGTGATAGATAATAAAATTACAAAATTTTAGGAACTGGAATGGAGTGATTTGGAGCTCATATGAATTTTCTATGAATTATTGAAGATTTAGCACTTATTTTTGTATTAAAAAGCAATTTCTAATTAATCCTTCTTTGATTTTCAACGCTCTGGACTGGGCCTCAATTTTCTGCAAAGTACAGGGGTCTAAGAGTAAGATTTCTAAGGCACAGGGAACCGTCTACGCGGATGGCAGGTTATTTAAGTATAAATCTGGGGGCTGTTTAGCAAACTTGACCCGCGAAGGGGTATGGACAAATACTGGCCGTCCGATCTAAGGCGTGCGCACAGGATTAGACACTACCCTGCGCGAACCCAACCGCAGCCGTTGGATCATGCCCCAACTGCCCAGATCCGATACGAACGTTATAAGTCGATGGAAGATCGTGACCATTGAATCCATGATCAAGGGTTCACAATCCCCCCGGCTCTAATCGTCCCTGGCCGTCCATCCCAAGATTAGCGGCGACAACGTTTTCTTCCTCCCTTACGCTAGGCACACAGCAGTCGAGGCTGCCACCGCGGTGGCGATTTCGCCGGTGAACTGCACGACCGCGCCCAAGGAGTCCATTCCAAAATTTGACAGCATCGACACAATGCGGAGACTACAGTGAACACATGGATGGATGACATACCGGCCCTGACGTCGTAGAGGTACCCGGTCACGGGGGTGAAGCTGCTCGCGGCGGAGATCGATCAACGGCGAGGAATTGCTCCCCAGTCCCGCAGACGCCCCACTAATTAGCCTTTCACCCAGCTGCAATGAGGTCAGCCCAACACCCGCAAAACCTTGCTGGCGCCCGAATTCCATCGGCGATGGAAATCTCTCTCTCTCTCGCTGCACTCCCTTTCTCTGTCTATGTTAGGGTTGCACTGTGGCGGCGCAGGGGGGGGGGGGTTGAGCAAGAGGCGAGACTTAATCGGGTTATATACCCGAGAGAGTTCGGATTTGCGCCAGGCTCAGAGCGGTCATGGCGCCGCAAGCCCCGCCGAGATCCCCGCGGTGTCGTTGAAGACGAGTCTGACCCCCTGGGCCCACCAAACGGCGACGTGAGGCGGCAGCTGAGAAGTAGGCCTGCCCTGTCAGTATGCCAGGCGCACGCATAAACGGCTAAGGCTGACCTGCGGGCCCCGCATGGAAGACAGCCGCGCACGAGCAAGGGGCTGCGCCGTGGACCTCGGCTGTCGGCGCGCGTGGAGTGCCCAGTTGGGCCGCGCGGATCAAAGGAGGGAATTGGGCTGAATGGGTAATTCTTGGCCCAACAGTGGGATTTCACCTTTTCTTTTTATATTTTCATTTCCCTATTATGTCTCCTTTTTATTTTGAATTCCAAATTTGAATTTGAGACCCTTTTAGGAGTTTCCTTTAAGTTAGATGTACCCGTTCTAATATTATATTTTATTTTATATTCATTTTCACTCATATAATATTTTTCTCCTCTTCTTTTCTAAATTCTTGAATTTTCCTTTAGGTCTTAAATTCTATTTTTGGGCTTGATATATTTCTTTTCACATGATGATTTTCTTTATATTATGTCACAAAATGCACACCACACAAAACCTCAGCATGATGCATAATTTATTTTTGGTGTCCTTTGTTATTTATTATTTTTTTGTAAGTGAGATGTCCACATGAAATAATGAATAGAGATAGCACACATATCTATAAAGAAATGTAATTTTCTCCATTTAGATCTTTCTTACAAAGTGGGTATTACAATTGTCCTCTCATATAAGGACCAGTTTGTCATCCTTCACTACCTGTACTCATGATAAGTACAACCACTCGAGACTTTGTGGGCAGTCACTCAATCTGAACTCGTACGGTCCAACCCTAGGGTTATGAAGGCTGGGGAGCACCGGGAGGATAAGGAGGGGGAATGTTTTGTCCGGTTTGGACATGGTGGTGGCCTGACTCCTTCCGGAATAACCGTTAAGGTTAGAACGTGCGAGGGAAGAAAGAGACTCGGATTCGGATCTCATTGGCCATGAGATCGCAGAGCCGGACTAGTGGGTAAAGTGTACCCCTCTACACAGATTTCAAACCTATTCGAATAGTCCGTGTCCACAGGAATGGACGAGTCTGGTGTGGTATGGCAATTAGTGTTTTGTTTTAAAAAAGGGTGCTTTTGAGAAAAGTGATTTTTAAAAGGTCCGGCGGTTGAGCCGTGAGCTATGGTGGACGGGAAGTCCAGTAGCTGTTTTTGAAAATGAAAACCAGTGGGAAACTGCTGAGATACCTGGATGGTTTAGTCCAGGGGACTTTGTTCTATACTGAAATACTTCTTGCTCCTTTTGGAGAGGATGCGCTTTGCAAAAAAACAAAATGTTTTTCAAAACAACCCTGCATAAAATATTGTTGTTTCTGCAAAATATCCTGAGCTCCACATATTCCATGTATTATATCTGATTTCCCCATTCCGCGGGTGAAGGTGGGCTGCTGAGTATGTTTGTACTCACCCTTGCTTAGTTGTTGTTTTTCAGAAAAGGAGATCGGGTAAGAGTTACGATTATTCCCAACCTTGCCTGTGGCTGTTGACCGCTGATTTGCTTCACTGCATATATCGGGCTGCTTCAGCCCCACTCTGATGATATGTCCCGAGTTGTGGACCAACTCTTAAAGTTGATCGCCACCTTTATAGGTTTGTCTCATTTAAGCAGATCTGTAATCATCTGATGTATAAATGTGTTTACTAGCCTCGTGGGACTAGTAATTGTATCACATTTGAGTCCCAGAGGATTGGGGACGCTTCACCCTGCAGGTCCCGAGCATGTATCAAAAAATGGCTAGTGTCAAATGGCGGGTCATGTGGGTGTACTACTAATGCTCCCTAGCCGAAGCTGTGTGCAGGCCCAGGTCCAAGTCGAGGCTACCTCCTGGGGGCCATCGCCAACTCTTTCTTAGGTATGCTGGTCTGCAGCCTCGACAAAATCGAGCCTACGTCCCAGGGGGGCCAGGTACCAAGGAGGAAACGGTTACACCACACACAACAGGGACAAGTGGTACACAGATAAGTGTTAATACTTCTTGATAAATAGTACTCAAAAGTACCTTACAAAAAGCAAAAGTATTACATCCGCCTTCAAGCGGAGTTATAGCTCCATCTCTGCTCTACAGGTATGAACTACCTCCACTGCTCCACACCAGTAGGGCCGCATGGGTAGCTAGCTCCGAGCGGCTCGCCAGCGGAGGCGACCACCTCTGCACCGACGGCAGCGACCACCTCTGCACCGACGGCTCGCCAGCGGCGACGACTACCTCAGCTCCGAGCGATTCGCCAGCAGAGGCAACCACCTCTGCAACGGGCAGCCTCCCCAGCGGTGGCGACCACCTCAGCATGTGCGCCATGGCGAAGAGGTCCTCGCCTCCGTCCCCCTACGGGGGTGAGGACATGACCATCCAAGCCATGGAGCTGGGAGCACGGCGGAAGGCGGTGCTTGCGGTCTGGCCGGGACCGCGTAGCCGAAGTTCGCCTCCTTCACAAGGCTGGTGATCATCCTTTTCCTCCGAATGCTGGAGGAAGAGGCGGGCACCAGCCCATGTGGGAGGCGAAGCCACAGCTCAGCTCGCTCCCCACCACCGCAAGGCTGGTGAACATCCTTGAAGCCAAGCATCGATGGAAGAGTGCCGCTCCCGCAAGGCCGTGCACCTCTAGCAGAGGGAAGACAAGACCGATAGCACCGACCCGCTAGGGAGGACAAAAGGCACGAACTCTCTAGCGGCAAGCTCATCGGGGTGGATGACGCCAGCGCAAATCCTTCCGCCGAGCGCCGACGCATTCCATCCAAGCAGGCGGTATACCATTTCGAGCACTCACTCAGTCTGGGCGCACTCGGGATGAAGTCACAAGGCCATGGCAAACTACGGCAACACGAAGCAGAGACCTTGAAGGCAAAGGGGCGTAGAGAGCTCGGAGGTGAAAGTCGCCTGGAGGGGGGGGTGAATAGGGCGAATCTGAAATTTATAAACTTAAGCACAACTATAAGCCGGGTTAGCGTTAGAAATAAGAATGAGTCCGAGAGAGAGGGTGAAAAACAAATCGCGGGCAAATAAAGCGTGAGACACGATGATTTGTTTTACCAAGGTTCGGTTCTCGCAAACCTACTCCCCGTTGAGGTGGTCACAAAGATCGGGTCTCTTTCAACCCTTTCCCTCTCTCAAACGGTCACTTAGACCGAGTGAGCTTCTCTTCTCAATCAAACGGGACACAAAGTCCCCGCAAGGACCACCACACAGTTGGTGTCTCTTGCCTCGGTTACAATTGAGTTTGTCACAAGAAGAATGAGAAAGAAAAGAAGCGATCCAAGCGCAAGAGCTCAAATGAACACAAATGTCGCTCTCTCTAGTCACTATTTGATTTGGAGTGATTCCGGACTTGGGAGAGGATTTGATCTTTTGGAGTGTCTAGAATTGAATGTTATAGCTCTTGTAATGTGTTGAAGGTGGGAAACTTGGATGCCATTGGATGTGGGGTGGTTGGGGTATTTATAGCCCCAACCACCAAAAATGGCCGTTGGAAGGCTGTTGTCGCATGGCGCACTAGACAGTCCGGTGCGCCAGCCACGTCAGCAGACCGTTGGGGTTCGGCCGTTGGAGCTCTGACTTGTGGGGCCTCTGGGCTGTCCGGTGGTGCACCGGACAGGTCCTGTAGACTGTCCGGTGCGCCAACTACGCGTGCTCTGTCCTCTACGCGCGCAGGCGCGCATTAAATGCGTTGCAGTCGACCGTTGCGCGTGAAGTAGCCGTTGCTCCGCTGGCACACCGGACAGTCCGGTGCTTCACCGGACAGTCTGGTGAATTATAGCGGAGTGGACTCCCAATTTCCCGAAGGTGGCAAGTTCAGCGTCGAGTGCCCTGGTGCACCGGACACTGTCCGGTGGCACACCGGACAGTCCGGTGCGCCAGACCAGGGTGTCTTTTGGGATGTATTTTGCTCTCTTTGTTTGAACCCTTTCTTGGTCTTTTTATTGGCTTATTGTGAACCTTTGGCACCTGTAAAACTTATAGACTAGAGCAAACTAGTTAGTCCAATTATTTGTGTTGGACAATTCAACCACCAAAATCAATTAGGAAATAGGTGTAAGCCTAATTCCCTTTCAATCTCCCCCTTTTTGGTGATTGATGCCAACACAAACCAAAGCAAGTATAGAAGTGCATAATTGAACTAGTTTGCATAATGTACGTGCAAAGGTTACTTAGAATTGAACCAATAAATATTTTCATAAGATATGCATGGATTGTTTCTTTATTTTTAACATTTTGGACCACGCTTGCACCATACGTTTTGTTTTTGCAAATTCTTTTGTATATTCTTTTCAAAGTCCTTTTGCAAATAGTCAAAGGTAAATGAATAAGATTTTGAGAAGCATTTACAAGATTTGAAATTTTCTCCCCCTGTTTCAAATGCTTTTCCTTTGACTTAAACAAAACTCCCTCTCAATAAAATCCTCCTCTTAATGTTCAAGAGGGTTTTAAGATACCATCTTAATGTTCAAGAGGGTTTTAAGATACCAATTTTGAAAATGCTACTTTCTCTCCCTTTTGAATATAATAAGATATCAATTGAAAAATTCATCATTTTAAAACCTTTTGAAAATGGGTGGTGGTGTGGTCCTTTTGCTTTGGGCTAATACTTTCTCCCCCTTTGGCATGAATCGCCAAAAACGGATACTTGAGTGAAATATAAGCCCTCCTAACTAATTTCTCCCCCCTTTGGTGAACAAAATATGAGTGAAGATTATACCAAATTTGGAGAGTTGCTCGAAGCGACGGCGAAGGATGAGTTATGGAGTGGAGTGGAAGCCTTTGTCTTCGCCGAAGACTCCAATTTACTTTCAATACACCTATGACTTGGTTTGAAATATACTTGAGAACACATTAGTCATAGCACATGAAAGAGATATGATCAAAGGTATATTAATGAGCTATGTATGCAAGACATCAAAAGAAATTCCTAGAATCAAGAATATTTAGCTCGTGCCTAAGTTTGTTAAAAGTTTGTTCATTTAGTGGCTTGGTAAAGATATCGGCTAATTGTTCCTTAGTGTTGATATATGCAATCTCGATATCTCCCTTTTGTTGGTGATCCCTTAAGAAATGATACCGAATGACTATGTGTTTAGTGCGGCTATGATCAACGGGATTATCCGCCATGCGGATTACACTCTCATTATCACATAGAAGAGGAACTTTGGTTAATTTGTAACCATAGTTGAGAGCACCTAGAGGGGGGGGGGGGAATAGGTGATCCTGTAAAAACTTGAAACTTAATGCCACAAAACTTGATTAGGAGTTAGCACAATAAAGCCAAGTGGCTAGAGAGGAGTTCTTGCAAAACACAATAACCACAAGAAGATCAACACAGATAGGCACAGTGGTTTATCCCGTGGTTCGGCCAAGTCCAACACTTGCCTACTCCACGTTGTGGCGTCCCAACGGATGAGGGTTGCACTCAACCCCTCTCAAGCGGTCCAAAGACCCACTTGAATACCATAGTGTTTTGCTTTGTTTCACTATATCCCGTTTGCGAGGAATCTCCACAACTTGGAGCCTCTCGCCCTTACAATTTGATGTTCACAAAGAAGCACGGAAGTAAGGATGGGATGAGCAACGCACACAAGACACAAAATCAGAGCACAAACACGCACACAAGTCACAACTCGAGCTCACAACACAACCCGAAGAGTTTTCTACTCAAATGGAGCTCTAGTTGCTATCACAAAGAATCAAATGTGCGGAATTGGAGTCTTGGTGCTTAGGAATGCTTAGAGAATGCTTGGTGTGCTCCTCCATGCGCCTAGGGGTCCCTTTTATAGCCCCAAGGCAGCTAGGAGCCGTTGAGAGCATTCCAGGAAGGCAAATCTTGCCTTCTGTCGACTGGCGCACCGGACAGTCCGGTGCACCACCGGACACTGTTCGGTGCGGATTTCTTTCCTGTTTTGGCGCAGCCGACCGTTGGCGGTTTGGAGCCGTTGGCGCACCGAACACTGTCCAGTGCCCCCTTCAGACCGTTGGCCTGGCCACGCGTCACGCGCGGATTGCGCGGCCGACCGTTGGCTCGGCCGACCGTTGGCTCACCGGACAGTCCGGTGATTTATAACCGTACGCCGCCGACGAAACCCGAGAGCAGCCAGTTCGCCAGAGCCAGCCTGGCGCACCGGACACTGTCTGGTGCACCACCGGACAGTCCGGTGCTCCCAAACTGAACTGTCTTTGGCTGAACAAAGCCATCTCTTTTCCAAATTGATTTCTCCTGTTTTCAGTACTTAGACACAATACATTAGTCCTAAAACCAAAGTACTAAGTCTTAGAAACATACCTTTATGTTGATTTTCACTTTGTCCATCATTTGGCATAGATTAACACATGACCACTTGTGTTGGCACTCAATCACCAAAATACTTAGAAATGGCCCAAAGGCACATTTCCCTTTCAATCTCCCCCTTTTTGGTGATTTATGCCAACATAATAAAAGCAATACAAAGATGTGCAACATCAATGCAAATAAGAACACAGATTTGATTTGAATCAAATTTGGCATATTTGGATCATTCTTTGCCACCACTTGGTTTTGTTTTTGCAAATCAACCTCAATTTCCTATCTCTAAGTCAAACACATTTGTTGAGACATATAGAGAGTTGTTCCGAGAGAAATTGATCAAAGATTTCGAAAACTCCCCTTTTTCCCATATTCAACCATTCTCCCCACAAGAGGCCAACTTTTGACAAGAGAGACAATAAGAGAGTTTTGTCAAACCAAAAGCTCTATTCTACTATTTTCAAAATTCTCAAGTCAAGTGGTAGCTGATCCATTTGTTGCTTTGGCCCTTAATTTCTCCCCCTTTGGCATCAAGCACCAAAACAGGATCATTTTTTGCCCTGGAACCCCATTGCCTCACCAAAATCTTGAATGAAGAGTAAAAAGGCAACAAGAGCATGGAGATGAACTTGGAATAAGTTACCCTCTTATCGGAGTGCAATGGAAGTCTTGCATGGTCCAAGTCCACCTTTTCCCTTTCAAACCTCCTTTGAGACTAAATTAAGAAAACTCAAGCACATGGTTAGTCTCAAAGGGTCAAGTTGTAGCACATCTCCCCTAAATATGTGCATTACTCACACATGGACTTTTGAGGTCTGGGGAGTGTTTGTACAACTTGAACACCATAAATAAACAACAATATGCATAAAGGAACATGATCAAAGGCATAAAACTCATGTATGCTACAAATCAATCCAAGTTCCACGAATCTAAGACATTTAGCTCACTACGCAGCCTGCAAAAGGTCTTCTCATCTATAGGCTTGGTAAAGATATCGGCTAGCTAGTTCTCAGTGCTAACATAAAACACTTCGATATCTCCCTTTTGCTGGTGATCTCTCAAAAAGTGATGCCGGATGTCTATGTGCTTTGTGCGGCTGTGTTCAAAAGGATTATCCGCCATGCGGATAGCACTCTCATTATCACATAGGAGTAGGACTTTGCTCAGATTGTAGCCAAAGTCCCTGAGGGTTTGCCTCATCCAAAGTAGTTGCGCGCAACACTGTCCTGCGGCAACATACTCGGCCTCAGCGGTGGATAGGGCAACGGAAGTTTGTTTCTTAGAACTCCAAGACATCAGGGACCTTCCTAAGAATTGGCACATCCCTGATGTACTCTTCCCATCGACCTTGCATCCAGCATAATCGGAGTTTGAGTATCCAATTAAGTCAAAGGTTGACCCCTTTGGATACCAAATCCCGAAGCAAGGCGTAGCGACTAAATATCTAAGAATTCGCTTCATGGCCACTAAGTGACACTCCCTTGGATCGGATTGAAATCTAGCACACATGCATACACTAAGCATAATATTCGATCTACTAGCACATAAGTAAAGTAACGACCCTATCATAGACCGGTATGCTTTTTGATCAACGGACTTACCTCCTTTGTTGAGGTCGACGTGTCCGTCAGTTCCCATTGGTGTCTTTGCGGGCTTAGCGTCCTTCATCCCAAACTGCTTGATCAAGTCTTGCGTGTACTTTGTTTGGGAGATGAAAGTGCCATCCTTGAGTTGCTTCACTTGGAACCCAAGGAAGTAGTTCAACTCGCCCATCATCGACATTTCAAACTTTTGAGTCATCACCCTGCTAAACTCTTCACAAGACTTTTGGTTAGTAGAACCAAATATTATGTCATCAACATAAATTTGGCACACAAATAAATCGCCATCACATGCCTTAGTGAATAAAGTTGGATCGGCTTTCCCAACCTTGAAAGCATTAGCAATTAAAAAGTCTCTAAGGCATTCATACCATGATCTTAGGGCTTGCTTAAGTCCATAGAGCGCCTTAGAAAGCTTACACACGTGGTCGGGGTACCGTTCGTCCTCAAAGCCAGGGGGTTGCTCCATGTACACCTCCTCCTTGATTGGCCCGTTGAGGAAAGCGATCTTCACGTCCATTTGGAACAACCTGAAAGAATGGTGAGCGACATAGGCTAACAATATGTGAATTGACTCTAGCCTAGCCACAGGAGCAAAAGTCTCCTCAAAGTCCAAACCTGTGACTTGGGCATAACCTTTTGCCACAAGTCTAGCCTTGTTCCTTGTCACCACTCTGTGCTCGTCTTGTTTGTTGCGGAACACCCACTTGGTTCCCACAACGTTTTGCTTGGGACACGGCACCAGTGTCCAAACTTCATTTCTCTTGAAATTGTTGAGCTCCTCCTGCATGGCCAACACCCAATCTGGATCTAGCAAGGCCTCTTCTATCCTGAAAGGCTCAATAGAAGAGACAAAAGAGTAATGCTCACAGAAATTAACTAATCTAGAACGAGTAGTTACTCCCTTGCTAATGTCACCCAATATTTGGTCAACGGGATGATTCCTTTAAACCGTCGCTCGAACTTGGGTTGGAGGGGCCTGTTGTGCTTCTTCCTCCATTACATGATCATCTTGTGCTCCCCCTTGATCACATGCCTCCTCTTGATGAACCTGTTCATCGTCTTGAGTTGGGGGATGCACCATTGTTGAGGAAGAAGGTTGATCTTGCTCCTTTTGTTCTTGTGGCCGCACATCTCCAATCGCCATGGTGCGTATTGCGGCCGTTGGAATGTCTTCTTCATCTACATCATCAAGATCAACAACTTGCTCTCTTGGAGAGCCATTAGTCTCATCAAATACAACGTCGCTAGAGACTTCAACCAAACCCGATGATTTGTTGAAGATCCTATACGCCTTTGTATTTGAGTCATAACCTAACAAAAACCCTTCTACAGCTTTGGGAGCAAACTTAGAATTTCTACCTTTCTTCACTAGAATGTAGCATTTACTCCCAAATACACGAAAGTATGAAACATTGGGTTTGTTACCGGTTAAGAGTTTGTAGGAAGTCTTCTTGAGGAGTCGATGAAGGTAGACCCGGTTTATGGCGTGGCAAGCCGTGTTCACGGCTTCCGACCAAAACCGCTCGGGGGTCTTGAACTCTCCAAGCATCGTCCTTGCCATATCGATGAGCGTCCTGTTCTTCCTCTCTACCACACCATTTTGCTATGGTGTGTAGGGAGCGGAGAACTCGTGCTTGATTCCTTCCTCCTCCAGATACTCCTCCACTTGAAGGTTCTTGAACTCCGACCCATTGTCACTCCTTATCTTCTTCACCTTGAGCTCAAACTCATTTTGAGCTCTCCTTAGGAAGCGCTTGAGGGTCCCTTGGGTTTCAGATTTATCCTGCAAAAAGAATACCCAAGTGAAGCGAGAAAAATCATCAACTATAACAAGACCATACTTACTTCCTCCTATGCTTAGATAGGCAACGGGTCCGAAGAGGTCCATATGAAGCAACTCCAAAGGTCTTGATGTGGTCATCACATTTTTGGTATGATGAGAGCTTCCCACCTGTTTACCTGCTTGACAAGCTGCACAAGGTCTATCTTTTTTGAAATGCACATTTGTTAGTCCTAACACATGTTCTCCCTTTAGAAGTTTGTGAAGGTTCTTCATCCCCACATTTGCTAGACGGCGATGCCACAGCCAGCCCATGCTAGTCTTAGCAATTAGGCATGCATCCAGACCGGCCTCCTCCTTTGCAAAATCAACTAAATAGAGTTTGCCATCTAGTACACCCTTAAAAGCTAATGAACCGTCACTTCTTCTAAAGACAGACACATCTACATTTGTGAATAAGCAATTATATCCCATATTACATAATTGACTAATCGACAAAAGATTATAACCTAGCGACTCTACTAAAAATACATTGGAGATAGAGTGCTCATTTGAGATGGCAATCTTGCCTAAGCCTTTAACCTTGCCTTGATTCCCGTCACCGAATATGATTGAATCTTGGGAATCTTTATTCTTGACATAGGAGGTGAACATCTTCTTCTCCCCCGTCATGTGGTTTGTGCATCCGCTGTCGATTATCCAGCTTGATCCCCCGGATGCATAAACTTGCAAGGCAAATTAGGCTTGGGTCTTAGGTACCCAACTCTTGTTGGGTCCTACAAGGTTAGTGACAATAGTCTTAGGAACCCAAATGCAAGTTTTGTCTCCCTTGCATTTTGCCCCTAATTTCCTAGCAACCACTTTCTTATCCTTTCTACAAATAGCAAAGGAAGCATTGCAAGCATGGTAAATTATAGAATGTTCATTACTTACTTTCCTAGGTACATGAACAACATTTCTTCTAGGCATATGATGAACAACATTTTTCCTAGCAAAATTTCTATCATGCATAATAGAAGAACTTGAAGCAATCATGGCATGAGAATTAAAAGCATCATAACTTCTATGAACATTCCTAGAATATCTCCTGTCATGGTACATGAAAGCATGGTTCTTTTGAGCACTATTAGCCATAGGGGCCTTCCCTTTCTCCTTGGCGGAGATGGGAGCCTTATGACTTGTTAAGTTCTTGGCTTCCCTCTTAAAGCCAAGTCCATCCTTAATTGAGGGGTGTCTATGAAAGGGAAATGTGCCCTTGGGCCATTTCTAAGTGTTTTGGTGATTTAGTGTCCAACACAAGTGCCTAAGTGTCAAATGGTGGACAAAGTACAAATCAAGTATAAAGGTATGTTTCTCGGACTTAGTACATTGTTTTAGTGACTAATGTATTATGTCTAAGTGCTGGAAACAGGAGAAATCGAATTGGAGAAGAGATGGCCTTGTTCAGCCAAAGCCAGCTCTGTCTGGGTGCAACGGACTGTCCGGTGGTGCACCGGACAGTGTCCGGTGTGCCAGGCTGGCTCAGGCGAACTTGCCTCTCTCGGGAATAAGTTAACGGCGTACGACTATAATTCACCGAACTGTCTGGTGTGCACCGGATGGTCCGGTGAGCCAACAGTCGGCTGTGCGATCCGCGCGAGACACATGGCCGAGCCAACGGTCGGGAGGGGGCACTGGACTGTCCGGTGTGCACCGGACAGTGTCCGGTGTGCCAACGGCTCCAAGCCTGCCAACGGTCAGCTTCACCAAATAAGGAAGGAAATCCGCACCGGACTGTCCGGTGCGCCAGGCGACAGAAGGCAAGAATTGCCTTCCCGGATTGCACTCAACGGCTCCTAGGTGCCTTGGGGCTATAAAAGGGACCCCTAGGCGCATGGAGGAGCACACCCAAGCATTCCTTGAGCACTCTTGATCACTCACACTCCATTCTTGCGCACTTGTTCGACATTCTAGTGATTTGAGCTCCGTTCTAGTGTGCTAGTCTTTTGAGCTTAAGTCTGGGTCTTGTGTGTGCGTATTTGCTGTGATCTTTGTGTCTTGTGTGAGTTGCTAATCCCTCCCTTACTCCGTGCTTCTTTGTGAACATCTTTGTAAGGGCGAGAGACTCCAAGTTGTGGAGATTCCTCGCGAACGGGATATAGAAAAGAAAAGCAAACACCGTGGTATTCAAGTAGGTCTTTGGACCGCTTGAGAGGGGTTGATTGCAACCCTCGTCCGTTGGGATGCCACAACATGGAAGTAGGCAAGTGTTGTACTTGGCCGAACCACGGGATAAACCACTGTGTCTACCTGTGTTGATTCTCTTGTGGTTATTGTATTTCGCTAAGACTCTTCTCTAGCCACTTGGCAATACTGTGCTAACGCTTAACCAAGTTTTTGTGGCATTAAGTTCAAGTTTCACAGGATCACCTATTCACCCCCCTCTAGGTGCTCTCAATTGGTATCAGAGTCGTTCTCTTCTAGAAAGGGACTAACCGCCCAAAGAGATGGATCCTAAGGGGAAGGGAATCGTGATCAATGATAAGGAGAAGGAGTCCTTCGTCAACGAGCCGAAGGATGACAAGCCCACTGACTCGGGCACGGGCCACAAACGGAAGGATGGGAAGAAGAAGAAGACAAGGCGCATCAAGGAGATCGTCTACTACGACGACAGCGATGAGTCCACTTCTTCCCAAAAGGACAACGACGACAACGACTACGAGAGAAGGAAACCGGTTAATTCGAACTTTTCTTTTGACTACTCTTGTATTCTGCAAAGTACAAATGCTCATTTGCTCTCCATTCCACTTGGCAAACCTCCTCACTTTGATGGAGAGGACTACGGATTTTGGAGCCACAAAATGCGTAGTCACCTGTTCTCTCTCCATCCGAGCATATGGGAGATTGTGGAGAGTGGAATGAAATTTGATAGCTCGGATAGTCCTATGTTTATCAATGAACAGATTCATAGAAATGCACAAGCTACTACTGTGTTGTTAGCCTCTTTATGCAGGGACGAGTATCATAAGGTGAGCGGCTTGGACAATGCCAAGCAGATCTGGGACACCCTCAGGATCTCACATGAGGGGAACGACGTCACCTTACTCACCAAAATGGAGTTGGTGGAGGGCGAGCTTGGAAGATTCGCAATGATCAGGGGAGAGGAGCCAACCCAAACATACAACCGGCTCAAGACCCTCATCAACAAGATAAGGAGCTACGGAAGCACACGATGGACGGACCACGATGTCGTTCGTCTAATGCTAAGGTCCTTTACTGTACTTGATCCACATTTGGTGAACAATATCCGTGAAAATCCTAGGTACACCAAGATGTCGCCCGAAGAAGTTCTTGGGAAATTTGTAAGCGGGCGAATGATGATCAAGGAGGCGAGATATGTCGATGACGCGTTGAACGGTCCAATCCATGAGCCTCAACCCATTGCTCTCAAGGCAACGAGGAGCAAGGAGGCGCTACCTAGCAAGGTGGCGCAAGTTGAGGCGGCCGGGCTCAATGATGAAGAAATGGCCCTCATCATCAAGCGCTTCAAGACAGCGCTAAAGGGTTGCAAGGGGCAGCCAAGCAAGACCAAGACAAAGGGGAAGCGCTCATGCTTCAAATGTGGTAAGGTTGGTCATTTTATTGCTAATTGCCCCAACAATGATAGTGACCAGGAACAAGGGAACAAGAGGGAGAAGAAGAAGAACTATAAGAAGGCAAAAGGCGAGGCACATCTTGGCAAGGAGTGGGACTCGGATTGTTCGTCGTCCGACTTCGACAACGAAGGACTCGCCGCCACTGCCTTCAACAAGTCATCCCTCTTCCCCAACGAGCATCACACTTGCCTCATGGCAAGGGAAAAGAAGGTAAGCGCTCGTAACACTAGTACTTATGCTTCTTCAAGTGAGGATGAGTCTAGTGACGATGATGAAATAGATTATTCATGTTTATTCAAGGGTCTAGATAGAACCAAGGTGGATAAAATAAATGAATTGATTGATGCTTTGAATGATAAGAATAGATTGCTAGAAAAGCAAGAGGATCTCTTATATGATGAACATGATAAGTTTGTAGAAGCTCAAAAATCCCTTGCTTTAGAAATAAAGAGGAATGAAATGATGTCTTGTGAATTGTCTACATGCCATGACTCTATTTCTAGTTTAAAAAGCATAAACGATGACTTGAATGCTAAGTTAGAAATAGCTAATAAATCAACATCTTGTGTAGAACATGTTGTTGTTTGCACTAGGTGTAAAGATTTTAATGTTGATGCTTGTAGTGAACACCTAGTTTCAATTTCTAAATTGAATGATGAAGTGGCTAGTCTTAATGCCCAACTTAAGACTAGCAAAAGCGAATTTGATAAGTTAAAATTTGCAAGGGATGCCTACACGATTGGTAGACACCCCTCAATCAAGGATGGACTTGGTTTCAAGAAGGAAGCCAAGAACTTAACAAGCCATAAAGCTCCCATCCCCGCCAAGGAGAAAGGGAAGGCCCCTATGGCTAGTAGTGCTAAAAAGAACCATGCTTTTATGTACCATGATAGAAGACAGTCTTATAAGAGTTGCAATGCTTATGATGCTTTTGAATCTCATGCCATGTTCGCTTCTAGTTCTTCCTATATGCATGATAAAGATATGTCTAGGAGATATTTTGTTCATATGCCTAGGAGAAATGTTGTTAATGTTCTTAGGAAAGTTAATGAACCTTCTACAATATATCATGCTTTAAATGCTTCCTTTGCTATTTGTAGAAAGGATAGGAAGATAGTTGGTAGAAAATTAGGGGCAAAATGCAAGGGAGACAAAACTTGCATTTGGGTCCCTAAGACAATTGTGACTAACCTTGTAGGACCCAACAAGAGTTGGGTACCTAAGACCCAAGCCTAAATTTGCCTTGCAGGTTTATGCATCCGGGAGTTCAAGCTGGATTATCGACAGCGGATGCACAAACCATATGACGGGGGAGAAGAAGATGTTCACCTCCTACGTCAAAAACAAGGATTCCCAAGATTCAATAATATTCAGTGATGGGAATCAAGGCAAGGTAAAAGGGTTAGGTAAAATTGCTATTTCATCCGAGCACTCTATATCTAATATGTTTTTAGTTGAGTCTCTTGGATATAATTTGTTATCTGTTAGTCAATTATGCAATATGGGATATAATTGTCTATTCACAAATGTAGATGTGTCTGTCATTAGAAGAAGTGATGGTTCACTAGCTTTTAAGGGTGTATTAGACGGCAAACTTTACTTAGTTGATTTTGCAAAAGCAGAGGCCGGTCTAGATGCATGCTTAATTGCTAAGACTAGCATGGGCTGGCTGTGGCATCGCCGCTTAGCACATGTGGGGATGAAGAACCTTCACAAGCTTCTAAAGGGAGAACACGTGATAGGTTTAACTAATGTGCAATTCGAAAAAGATAGACCTTGTGCAGCTTGTCAAGCAGGCAAACAGGTGGGAAGCTCTCATCACACCAAAAATGTGATGACCACATCAAGACCTTTGGAGATGCTTCACATGGACCTCTTCGGACCCGTCGCCTATCTAAGTATAGGAGGAAGTAAGTATGGTCTTGTTATAGTTGACGACTTTTCCCGCTTCACTTGGGTATTCTTTTTGCAGGATAAATCTGAAACCCAAGGGACCCTCAAGCGCTTCCTAAGGAGAGCTCAAAACGAGTTTGAGCTCAAGGTGAAAAAGATAAGGAGCGACAATGGGTCCGAGTTCAAGAACCTTCAAGTGGAGGAGTACCTTGAGGAGGAAGGGATCAAGCACGAGTTCTCCGCTCCCTACACACCACAGCAAAATGGTGTGGTAGAGAGGAAGAACAGGACGCTTATAGACATGGCGAGGACGATGCTTGGAGAGTTCAAGACCCCCGAGCGCTTTTGGTCGGAAGCCGTGAACATGGCTTGCCACGCCATCAACAGGGTCTACCTTCATCGCCTCCTCAAGAAGACGTCGTATGAGCTACTAACCGGTAACAAACCCAATGTTTCGTATTTTCGAGTTTTTGGAAGTAAATGCTACATTCTAGTGAAGAAGGGTAGGAATTCCAAATTTGCTCCCAAAGTCGTAGAAGGGTTTTTGTTAGGTTATGACTCAAATACAAAGGCGTATAGAGTCTTCAACAAATCATCGGGTTTGGTTGAAGTCTCTAGCAACGTTGTATTTGATGAGACTAATGGCTCTCCAAGAGAGCAAGTTGTTGATTTTGATGATGTAGATGAAGAAGAAGTTCCAACGACCGCAATACGCACCATGGCGATTGGAGATGTGCGGCCATAGGAACAAGATGAGCAAGATCAACCTTCTTCCTCAACAATGGTGCAACCCCCAACTCAAGATGATGAACAGGAGGCGAGTGATCAAAGGGAAGCACAAGATGATCATGTAATGGAGGAAGAAGCACAACCGGCACCTCCAACCCAAGTTCGAGCAATGATTCAAAGGGATCATCACGTCGGCCAAATATTGGGTGATATTAGCAAGGGAGTAACTACTCGATCTCGATTAGTTAATTTTTGTGAGCATTACTCCTTTGTCTCTTCTATTGAGCCTTTCAGGGTAGAAGAGGCCTTGCTAGATCCGGACTGGGTGTTGGCCATGCAGGAGGAGCTCAACAACTTCAAAAGAAATGAAGTTTGGACACTGGTGCCTCGTCCCAAGCAAAATGTTGTGGGAACCAAGTGGGTGTTCTGCAAAAAACAAGACGAGCACGGGGTGGTGACAAGGAACAAGGCACGACTTGTGGCAAAAGGTTATGCCCAAGTCGCAGGTTTGGACTTTGAGGAGACTTTTGCTCCTGTGGCTAGGCTAGAGTCCATTCGTATTTTGCTAGCATATGCCGCTCACCATTCTTTCAGGTTGTTCCAAATGGATGTGAAGAGCGCTTTCCTTAACAGGCCAATCAAGGAGGAGGTGTACGTGGAGCAACCCCTGGCTTCGAGGATGAACGATACCCCGACCACGTGTGTAAGCTCTCTAAGGCGCTCTATGGACTTAAGCAAGCCCCAAGAGCATGGTATGAATGCCTTAGAGACTTTTTAATTGCTAATGATTTCAAGGTTGGGAAAGCCGATCCAACTCTTTTTATTAAGACTTGTGATGGTGATCTTTTTGTGTGCCAAATTTATGTTGATGACATAATCTTTGGTTCTACTAATCAAAAGTCTTGTGAAGAGTTTAGCAGGGTGATGACTCAAAAGTTCGAGATGTCGATGATGGGCGAGTTAAACTACTTCCTTGGGTTCCAAGTGAAGCAACTCAAGGATGGGACCTTCATCTCCCAAACAAAGTACACACAAGATTTGATCAAGAGGTTTGGGATGAAGGACACCAAGCCCGCAAAGACTCCAATGGGAACCGACGGACACACCGACCTCAACAAAGGAGGTAAGTCCGTTGATCAAAAGACATACCGGTCTATGATAGGGTCTTTACTTTATTTATGTGCTAGTAGACCGGATATTATGCTTAGCGTATGCATGTGTGCTAGATTTCAATCCGATCCTAAGGAGTGTCACTTAGTGGCTGTGAAGCGAATTCTTAGATATTTAGTCGCTACGCCTTGCTTCGGGATCTGGTATCCAAAGGGGTCTACCTTTGACTTGATTGGATATTCAGACTCCGACTATGCTGGATGTAAGGTCGATAGGAAGAGCACATCGGGGACGTGCCAATTCTTAGGAAGGTCCCTGGTGTCATGGAGTTCTAAGAAACAAACTTCCGTTGCCCTATCCACCGCTGAGGCCGAGTACGTTGTCGCAGGACAGTGTTGCGCGCAACTACTTTGGATGAGGCAAACCCTCAGGGACTTTGGCTACAATCTGAGCAAAGTCCCACTCCTATGTGATAATGAGAGTGCTATCCGCATGGCGGATAATTGTCACACCCGGTTTTAGAAGGCAAACCGAATGCGAACCATGTACGTGCCAGGATCAGTTATTCACGTACACAGCAGTTACATAATATGGACATCATCACACAGTGCTCAAAATAGTATTAATAAGGGAAATAGTCGATTACATCATACGTCTGAGACGTCCATATAGGTCTTACAATAAATCAAAGTGCGGAAAAGAAACGTAGATAACCGCGGCCTTCACAGGCAGCCGACTGGGGGTTGCCGCTAACCCACACCTAGAACTCGTCGTAGTCTTGGAACTCCTGGAAGTCTCCTTCCACAGCTTCATCTTCGCCTGAGCAGTGGTTGCAATGCTGACAACCTGGGGGGGGGGGGTTTGGTGTGTAGAGCAAGGGTGAGTACACATCAACATACTCAGCAAGTATCCTGTTTGGCTGTAGTGGACTAGCTTTATGTGGGGATAAGTCAAGCAGTTGCTTTTAGTTGGTCAGATTATTATTTACTAGTAGAAAGCCAAGTTTTAGCATTAACCCAAGTTATTAACCCGATGTACCCTTTCCAAACGGAAAGAATACCACTTACCAGCACCATAATCATAACCAGAACCATCAATCTCATAGCCACCTGTACCACAATGTCTCCGATCAAGTACCACTAATCACTGGAGCTCCCTTGGCCGCTCATAACCGTGAGCACGGCTGATATATCAGTTTCATAACACTCTGCAGAGGTTGTGCACTTTACCCACAAGCCGTGATCCCCTCTTGCCTCGGGCCGATCAAACCCTTAAACACTACCAAGGTGAATAGGCAGGGTTTCACTACGTAGCCTTTACAAAGATTCCCCGGGGCTGTAGCCACCCGTTAGGTTTCCTAAATGCACCGCACTCCTCCCCAAGGGGCGAACCCAAACTTGGCAGAGCGAGCCGCATACACCGAGCCCCATTGACGGCACGACGGCTAAGTGAACTACACCCCGGATCCTCTAATTATTCAGCTAAGGGCACCCCATTCCACCCTCATGGTTGCACTGTTTTTCCCGGGCGGTCATCCATAGAACAGGTCCTTACGGAGAGGCACTCGAGAAACCGCTCGAGTCCCCTTGAAAACCACAAGTATAATCATAAAGAAGAACGGGAAAACAGCGTATCACAGATAATCACATCATGTTCATTGATTAGAGTCGAGCAATAGCATCAGACTAAGTAGTAATAATCCGACCCAAATAGGTAAACAAGGACATGGATAACAAAAGCTAGTCAATCCTTAGGTATAAATGTGTAATGCGGGGGTGAATTAAAGAATGAATAGGACAGGGATAGGTCAAAGGACACTTGCCTCCACCAAACGACTGCTGCTCAGGGGCTTCTCCTGCGGGTTCCTCGGGCTCTTCGACCGAATCGTTCTCTATGCGATTGCAAACATACATACATCCACATATTTAATACAAAAGAACAGTACACCATACAAGGAAACAAATAAAGCGAATATGCATCAAGTATGACATTCGATATCGCATTTGTTATGGTTAGAAAGAAACGGGAAAGGGTCTCGCAGGGGGTTAAATCTTATGCGCTAACGATCAATTACAATTGGTTCTTAACAAAATAATTCTGTTATATGCACTAGTGGGAACCTAATCGTTTTAAGTTGATCAACATCGCACGAGATAAACAATTAACTACATGAATCAATTAGCATAACGGAATTTTAAATTAAACTTCCTATTTCAATGGCATAAACAGTGATTAGTCTACTTAAAATACAGTAATTATGATCGCAGAAAGTAAATAAAATAAAATAAAAAAAATAAAAAAAAACAGAGGGGGGGGGGGGGCGGTTGAACCGGCCCTAGGGGCGGTTGAACCGGCCCTAGGCGGGGCGCGGGCGCGGGCGCGGCCGGGGCTGGCCGGGCGGCTGAGCCGCTGAGCCGGCCGGTTGAACCGGCGGCCAGGCGGGCGCGGGGGGGGGGGGGGGGGGGGGGGGGGGTCGGGCTGGGCGGCCGAGCGGGCGGCCACAGGCTGGCCGGGGGCCAGGCGCGCGGGCTGGGGGGCGGCTGGGGGGCGGCAGCGGCCGGCCGGGCTGGGCAGGGGGCGGCCGGGAGCCGGCTGGGCGCGGCCGAGGGCCGGCCAGCGGCCACGGCGGGGCGGGGGACGACCGGCGCGGACAGGGGGCGGCCGGGCCTTGGCCGGGCAGGGAGGGGGAGGGGAGGGGAGAGAGGGAGGAGGGAGAGAGGGAGGAGGGGGGGGGGCTCACCGGTGTCGGGGATCGACGGCGAGGGGCGGCCGGCGGCAGGGGGCGGCGCGGCGACCTAGGGCAGGGGGCGGGTAGGGGGTAGGGGCGGCGGCTTAGGTGGGGAGGGAGAAAATGAGGGGGAGAGGGAGAGGGTTAGGGAATAAGGGAAAGAGGGGGGGGGGCGGCTGGGCCTTCCAGGCCCAAGAGGGGGGCGCGCAGGGGCCTGGGCCGGCCGGGGTCGGCCCACGGCGCGGGAGAGAGAAAAAGAGAAGAGAAGAGAGAAAGAGAGAGAAAGAAAAAAGAAAAGATTACTTCCCTGTTTTCGAAATCCGATCTTCTAGATGAATGCGATTGCACTTTCAAAAAAAAATGCAAGGGCGGCATGGTGCATCAAACAACATAAAGTATTTAGGGTTTTTATACGTACGGGAATTCCAAACCGAATCCCGCTAAACTTTGGAAAAGGTCGAGGTTTAGCGAGGGGAAAAAGAAAAGGAAAAGGTAACGCCCGAATTTTGGCGAGTAAAGAAAAGAAAAAATTCAACTGCAAAATTCGGGGCGTTACAAACCTATCCCCCTTAAAAGAATCTCGCCCTCGAGATTCAGGGCTGGCTAGCAAAGAGCTCTGGGTACTTGGCCATCAGATCGTCTTCACGCTCCCAGGTTGCTTCTTCCTCAGAGTGGTGATTCCATCTGACTTTGCACATTCTGACGGTCTTCCTTCGGGTGACTCTATCCGCAACCTCAAGGATCTGAGCTGGCTTCTCAATATAGGTCAAGTCCTCCTGGACTTCAAGACCTTCCACTGGCAACTGCTCTTCTGGCACACGCAAACACTTCTTCAATTGAGACACATGAAAGACATCATGCACAGCAGACAAATTCTCTGGCAGGCTGAGCTGATAAGCCACTTCTCCACGCTTTGAGAGAATTTGATACGGACCAATGTAGCGGGGTGCTAGCTTGCCTTTGACTCCGAATCTTCTAACTCCTCTGATCGGTGACACTTTCAGATAGACAAAATCTCCGACTTCAAAACTCAGCTCTCTTCTTCTTGTGTCTGCATAGCTTCGCTGCCTTGATTGCGCTATCTTCAGATTCTCTCGGACCATCTTGATGTTCTCTTCGGCTTCAAGCAAAATATCTGGCCCAAACACTTGCTTTTCTCCAGGCTGATCCCATTGCAACGGAGTTCTGCAACTCCTTCCATAGAGCGCCTGAAATGGTGACATCTTCAAACTGGCCTGGTAACTGTTGTTATAGGAAAACTCTGCATAAGGCAATCGCTTGTCCCATCCGGACTGATCTTGCAACGCACAGGCTCTCAACATGTCTTCAAGAATTTGATTGGTTCTTTCGGTCTGGCCATCTGTCTGCGGGTGATAAGCTGAACTGAAATTCAGATGTGTGCCCAAGGCTTCATGCAACTGCTGCCAGAAATGAGAGGTGAACTGCGTTCCTCTGTCTGACACTATCTTCTTTGGCACACCATGAAGACAAACGATCCGAGACATATACAATTCTGCCAATACTGCACTGCTGTAGTTGATCTTGACAGGTATGAAGTGGGCTGACTTGGTCAAACGGTCCACTACTACCCAGATGGAATCGTAGCCGGCTCGAGTGCGAGGCAATCCGACTATGAAATCCATACCAATTTCATCCCATTTCCACTGAGGGATCTGCAACGGTTGCAACAATCCAGCAGGTCTCTGGTGTTCTGCCTTAATTCTTCGGCAACTATCGCACATAGCCACATGCTCTGCGATTTCCCTCTTCATTCCGTACCACCAGAATTTCTTCTTCAGATCCTGATACATCTTCTCACTGCCAGGGTGAATCGAATAGGCTGTCTCATGAGCTTCCTTGAGAATCAACTCCCGAATGGACTGGACATTGGGAACACACAAGCGATCTTTGAACCATATCACGCCTTCTGCATCTTCTCGAAAATCTTTGCCTTTGCCTTCTAGAATCAGTCGCCGGATCTCACTGATTTTCTCATCATTCTTTTGCGCTTCTTTGATTTCGCGCTCCAAGGTAGGTTCCAACTCAACTGTAACTCCTCGCGAATTGTTCAGAAATCCGAGACTCAACCTGTCAAACTCCTTGGCCAACTCATAAGGCATCGGTCGAGCAACCATCAGATTGACTTGACTCTTTCTGCTCAAAGCATCTGCCACTACGTTTGCTTTGCCTGGATGGTAATGAATCTCCAACTCATAGTCTTTGATCAACTCTAACCATCTTCGCTGCCTCATGTTCAACTCTGACTGAGTGAATATGTACTTCAGACTCTTATGGTCTGTGTAAACATCACATTTCTGTCCATACAGATAGTGCCTCCATGACTTCAGTGCGTGAACCACTGCTGCCAACTCTAGATCATGGATTGGGTAATTCTTCTCATGAACCTTCAGCTGTCGGGACGAGTAAGCCACAACTCTTCCCTCTTGCATCAACACACATCCCAAACCTGTGTAACAAGCATCGCAATACACTGAGAAGGGCTTGTGCACATCAGGCAAGACTAGGACAGGCGCTGTAGTCAACTTCTCTTTCAGCGCTTCAAAGGCCTCTTGGCATTTCTGGGTCCACTTGAACTCAACCTTGTTGCCTAGCAACGCTGTCATTGGCTTCGCAATCTTCGAAAACCCTTCAATGAATCGCCGATAATATCCGGCCATTCCAATGAAGCTCTTGATTCCTCGAGCATCCGTTGGCGCTTTCCAGTTTAGAATGTCTGCCACTTTCTTCGGATCCACAGCCAATCCTTCTTTGTTGATTATGTGACCCAAGAACAGGACTTCACTGATCCAGAACTCACACTTGCTCAACTTTGCATACAACTGGTGCTCTCGCAATCTCTGCAACACCATCTTCAAATGATCTGCATGCTCTTCTTCGCTTTGAGAATAAATCAGAATGTCATCAATGAATACCACCACAAACTTATCAAGGTAATCCATGAATACACTGTTCATCAAGTTCATGAAGAATGCTGGCGCATTGGTCAAACCAAAAGACATCACTGTGAACTCATACAACCCATACTTAGAAATGAATGCCGTCTTCGGAATGTCCGAAGGTCGGATCCTGAGCTGATGATAACCTGACCTCAGATCGATCTTGGAGAACACACTGGCTCCTCTCAACTGGTCGAACAGATCTTCTATTCTGGGCAAAGGATACTTGTTCTTGATCGTGACTTCATTCAAAGCTCGATAATCGATACACATCCTCTTGGTACCATCTTTCTTCTCCACAAACAAGACAGGGGCGGCCCAAGGCGAGGTGCTTGGCCGGATGTAACCTTTCTCTGACAGCTCATCAATTTGCTTCTTAAGTTCATCCAACTCTGGTCCAGATATTCTGTAAGCTCTCTTGAAGATAGGGGCGGTTCCAGGAAGAAGCTCTATAGCAAACTCAACTTTCCGCTCTGGTGGCATACCCGGTAAATCCTTCGGAAACACATCCGGGAATTCAGACACAACCTTGATACTCTCAATTGGATCTGCTTCACTGCTATCAACAGCCATCTGATAACAACTTCCTTTCTTTGGCTCAGGCGGGACTAACTCGGTCACCACTTCCTCTCCTAGTGGGGACACCAACTTGATTGTCCTTTTATCACAACTGATAACTGCCTGATACTTATCTAACCAATTCATCCCTAGGATGACATCTATTCCCTGAGTACCCATTACTATAAGGTTGGCGGGAAACGCTATCCCCCTTATTTCCACACTTACATTTAAACAAATGCTATCAGCTCGAATTCTACCACCAGCTGAGTCAATTTGAATAGGGGTTGACATGGTAGTAATTGGAAGATTATGTGCTTCTACCCATGATGCAGTAATGAAAGAATGTGTTGCTCCAGTATCAAATAACACTTCTGCAATATGGGAGTCGACTGGGAACATACCTACTATCATGCCGGGGGTCTCCTGAACTGCTTCAGCCTCCAAGTGGTTCAGCCTTCCATGATTATAGCGCGGCTGAGGGCGATTGCCTGCTCCAGGCTGAGACACATTCTGCTTTGCTGGGGCATTGGGGCCTGACTGCTGCTGGGCTGCCTTCTTCGGACATTGCATCACCCAATGGCCTTGCTCTCCACAGTGGAAACATGCCCTGTTTCCAACCTGAGCTGGTGCTGCCTGACTGTTCTGCTGATTTGCTGGGGCAGGAAGACGAGGTGTCTGCTGATTCTGCCTCTGAAACTGACCTCCTCCTGACTGATTGCTCTGACGACTCTGGTACTGATGCTGAGGATACTGCCTTTGGAACTGCTGATACTGCTGACGCTGCTGATGCTGCTGAGGTGGACGCTGGTTCTGCCTGAACTGCTGAGGTTGATTGCCTGAGAAACGAGGACGACTGCTGCTTACAGGCTGGGGTCCACTGATCTTGCGCTTACGATCTTCCATCTCCTTACGCTTCCTTTCTGTCATGATTGCTCTGTCAATCAGGTGCTGGAATGTCGGGAATGTGTGATTCATCAGCTGATACTGCAGAGGGTCAACCAAGCCTCTCAGGAAACGGTACTGTCGCTTGGCATCGGTGTTGACATCTTCAGGAGCATAGCGAGACAATTGCAGAAACTTGTCCCGGTACTCACTGACAGACAATGGCCCTTGCTTGAGGGCCAGGAACTCCTCTTTCTTCACTGTCATCAGACCTGCAGGCACATGGTACTGACGAAAGCTACCTCTGAACTCTTCCCAGGTGATGGTGTCGGGGTTGGCATGGGTGGCGAGGTAAGACTCCCACCATGACTGGGCTGCTCCTCTCAACAGACGGGGACCATACAGAACTTTCTCCCTGTCATCGCACTGAGCGGTATGCAACTCCCGCTCCACAGTGCGCAGCCAATCTTCAGCATCCATGGGGTCAGAAGAATGAGCGAACGTTGGTGGATGACCTCTCATGAATTCAGCACGCTTATCTCTAGGCATCTGAGGCATCTGAGGCTGGGGTGGAGCCTGCTGCTGCTGCTGCTGCTGAATGGCGGCCAGAGTCTGACCGATGGCTTGAACTGCCTGAGTCTGCATCAGAAACATCTGCTCAATCGACATCGGGGGCGGGGGGCGGCAGCTGCTGCTGCTGGGGCGCCTCATCTTGCTGACCGGCTTGCTCCTGCTGAGCACGCCTTCCTCCTCTGCGCCTGTTCTCTGACATCTGCAGAACGCAACCACACATCAGAACTGATCTGGCAAAGCTTGCAGCATAAGAAAAGAGTATAGAATCCTCCAACAGCACTGAACAGATGAGCATCTTCACTGATCTCCAACACAGACCACACAGCTTCTCAGATAAAGAGGAAAGTAGAATAAAGGTTTTCCCAACTATATAACTAACTTTATTAACATAATATGTAAACCAAAGTGCAGGGGATACCCACACTCTGGTGACAGTCATTACAAAGATCCAAACCAAACATAGTTCATCATGACAAACATAGATGCACAGGATATAGCAAACTACCCTGTCTAACTAAGACTAACTAAGACCGAGATTAACGCTAAGACTGAAGCTTCTACGTATATATATTTCGTATTAATTACAAGATCCAACTCTAACGATCTATGGCTCTAGAGTTATCTTGGTCTTGCAGGCGGGATTGCCATAAGACTGGTGTCCACGCTGAGGTGAGCGGTACGGGTGCTGAGTCCCGACGGGAGCGGGGGAACCACCATCCAGATAACGACGTTCCGCGCGCTCAGCCCGCAGCTGGGCGATCTCAGCACGAGCCCTACTCAGCTCGTCTAATGCATGGTCCAGCTCCGTGTTTAGCACGGCGGCTAGGTTGACTGTGCTGCTCAACCTAGGATTGCCCTCACCGACAGGTGAGACAATCACGCCTCCTGTGCTGCCAGATGAACGGCGGGGGTAATACTTCAGGTCAAGGCCATCAGCTGCCCCACCGAAAACCGAGCAGTAGTGCGAAAGCGCACGCCGTGCAGCATCTTGCATGGCTGCCTCAGCTGAGTCCCGTTCAGAGATAGAATAGTGCTCTGAGCAGGCCTCCGCTCCCTGGAGACTGTTCTCCGGGCAGCGCACCAAACAGGTTGCCTCCCAGCGGTCCGGGTAGACCCCGCGACTATGCTGGTAGACCACACAGCGATACTCGACGGACCAAGTATGCCGGTCAAATGCCCGACGTAGCAGGGTGTCGAGCGCATCGTGGAAGTGACACCCGCGAGCAGCGTCGCGAGTGATGGGTCGAGCAACCCATCCTTCCGGCTCAGGGTTAGCAGAGAAGTCGGTGTCGTGGCTCGAGCTGTCGTCGCCATCTCCGTCGTCTGGGTCTCCTCCAGCAGCTACTCCAGAAGCTGGGACGCCCAGTGGTGGTGCAGGGGGCGGCTCCAGAGGAAGCACAGGAGAGCAGCTCCTCACAGACTCTATCTCCTGGTGGAGCGAGAAGGAAGAGCTCTGCTGCTCCTGTCGTCGACGTTCCTGCTCCTCACGCAGGCGGTGGTGTAGTCTCTCCAAGTGGCTGGACTGTCCGGCCACGGGACGGCGAAGCGGACGCTCAGCAAGGCGGGAGGGTAAGAAGGGGATGACGGACTTTCGTGCAGTGTGTCTAAGTCGAGCCATCTACAAAAGACATCGCAAGCAAAAGGGTGAGAACAGAATTAATATGACCAGCAAGTAATGAATCATAAGTAAATGAAGGATTGGAATAAAACATAATTTTCAGCAAGGTATAATATATAGTAGAACATAGGTTTGGTCAGTAGGACCAACTTTTGAAGGGATACCAAAGTCAAGGCAGGGACAGAGGTCTATAATCCTTAGAACGACCATTCTACTCTAGGTTAGCGGTCCTACAGTCAGCACGGCTTTGATACCACTTATGTCACACCCGGTTTTAGAAGGCAAACCGAATGCGAACCATGTACGTGCCAGGATCAGTTATTCACGTACACAGCAGTTACATAATATGGACATCATCACACAGTGCTCAAAATAGTATTAATAAGGGAAATAGTCGATTACATCATACGTCTGAGACGTCCATATAGGTCTTACAATAAATCAAAGTGCGGAAAAGAAACGTAGATAACCGCGGCCTTCACAGGCAGCCGACTGGGGGTTGCCGCTAACCCACACCTAGAACTCGTCGTAGTCTTGGAACTCCTGGAAGTCTCCTTCCACAGCTTCATCTTCGCCTGAGCAGTGGTTGCAATGCTGACAACCTGGGGGGGGGGGTTTGGTGTGTAGAGCAAGGGTGAGTACACATCAACATACTCAGCAAGTATCCTGTTTGGCTGTAGTGGACTAGCTTTATGTGGGGATAAGTCAAGCAGTTGCTTTTAGTTGGTCAGATTATTATTTACTAGTAGAAAGCCAAGTTTTAGCATTAACCCAAGTTATTAACCCGATGTACCCTTTCCAAACGGAAAGAATACCACTTACCAGCACCATAATCATAACCAGAACCATCAATCTCATAGCCACCTGTACCACAATGTCTCCGATCAAGTACCACTAATCACTGGAGCTCCCTTGGCCGCTCATAACCGTGAGCACGGCTGATATATCAGTTTCATAACACTCTGCAGAGGTTGTGCACTTTACCCACAAGCCGTGATCCCCTCTTGCCTCGGGCCGATCAAACCCTTAAACACTACCAAGGTGAATAGGCAGGGTTTCACTACGTAGCCTTTACAAAGATTCCCCGGGGCTGTAGCCACCCGTTAGGTTTCCTAAATGCACCGCACTCCTCCCCAAGGGGCGAACCCAAACTTGGCAGAGCGAGCCGCATACACCGAGCCCCATTGACGGCACGACGGCTAAGTGAACTACACCCCGGATCCTCTAATTATTCAGCTAAGGGCACCCCATTCCACCCTCATGGTTGCACTGTTTTCCCGGGCGGTCATCCATAGAACAGGTCCTTACGGAGAGGCACTCGAGAAACCGCTCGAGTCCCCTTGAAAACCACAAGTATAATCATAAAGAAGAACGGGAAAACAGCGTATCACAGATAATCACATCATGTTCATTGATTAGAGTCGAGCAATAGCATCAGACTAAGTAGTAATAATCCGACCCAAATAGGTAAACAAGGACATGGATAACAAAAGCTAGTCAATCCTTAGGTATAAATGTGTAATGCGGGGGTGAATTAAAGAATGAATAGGACAGGGATAGGTCAAAGGACACTTGCCTCCACCAAACGACTGCTGCTCAGGGGCTTCTCCTGCGGGTTCCTCGGGCTCTTCGACCGAATCGTTCTCTATGCGATTGCAAACATACATACATCCACATATTTAATACAAAAGAACAGTACACCATACAAGGAAACAAATAAAGCGAATATGCATCAAGTATGACATTCGATATCGCATTTGTTATGGTTAGAAAGAAACGGGAAAGGGTCTCGCAGGGGGTTAAATCTTATGCGCTAACGATCAATTACAATTGGTTCTTAACAAAATAATTCTGTTATATGCACTAGTGGGAACCTAATCATTTTAAGTTGATCAACATCGCACGAGATAAACAATTAACTACATGAATCAATTAGCATAACGGAATTTTAAATTAAACTTCCTATTTCAATGGCATAAACAGTGATTAGTCTACTTAAAATACAGTAATTATGATCGCAGAAAGTAAATAAAATAAAATAAAAAAAATAAAAAAAACAGAGGGGGGGGGGGCGGTTGAACCGGCCCTAGGGGCGGTTGAACCGGCCCTAGGCGGGGCGCGGGCGCGGGCGCGGCCGGGGCTGGCCGGGCGGCTGAGCCGCTGAGCCGGCCGGTTGAACCGGCGGCCAGGCGGGCGCGGGGGGGGGGGGGGGTCGGGCTGGGCGGCCGAGCGGGCGGCCACAGGCTGGCCGGGGGCCAGGCGCGCGGGCTGGGGGGCGGCTGGGGGGCGGCAGCGGCCGGCCGGGCTGGGCAGGGGGCGGCCGGGAGCCGGCTGGGCGCGGCCGAGGGCCGGCCAGCGGCCACGGCGGGGCGGGGGACGGCCGGCGCGGACAGGGGGCGGCCGGGCCTTGGCCGGGCAGGGAGGGGGAGGGGAGGGGAGAGAGGGAGGAGGGAGAGAGGGAGGAGGGGGGGGGGCTCACCGGTGTCGGGGATCGACGGCGAGGGGCGGCCGGCGGCAGGGGGCGGCGCGGCGACCTAGGGCAGGGGGCGGGTAGGGGGTAGGGGCGGCGGCTTAGGTGGGGAGGGAGAAAATGAGGGGGAGAGGGAGAGGGTTAGGGAATAAGGGAAAGAGGGGGGGGGCGGCTGGGCCTTCCAGGCCCAAGAGGGGGGCGCGCAGGGGCCTGGGCCGGCCGGGGTCGGCCCACGGCGCGGGAGAGAGAAAAAGAGAAGAGAAGAGAGAAAGAGAGAGAAAGAAAAAAGAAAAGATTACTTCCCTGTTTTCGAAATCCGATCTTCTAGATGAATGCGATTGCACTTTCAAAAAAAATGCAAGGGCGGCATGGTGCATCAAACAACATAAAGTATTTAGGGTTTTTATACGTACGGGAATTCCAAACCGAATCCCGCTAAACTTTGGAAAAGGTCGAGGTTTAGCGAGGGGAAAAAGAAAAGGAAAAGGTAACGCCCGAATTTTGGCGAGTAAAGAAAAGAAAAAATTCAACTGCAAAATTCGGGGCGTTACAATAATCCTGTTGAACACAGCCGAACAAAGCACATTGACATCCGGCATCACTTTTTGAGAGACCACCAGCAAAAGGGAGATATCGAAGTGTTTCATGTTAGCTCCGAGAACCAGCTAGCCGATATCTTTACCAAGCCTTTAGATGAGCAGACCTTTTGCAAGTTGCGTAGTGAGCTCAATGTCTTAGATTCGCGGAACTTGGATTGATTTATAGCATACATGTGTTTATGCCTTTGATCATGTTCATTTTGCATTGTGTTGTTTATTTATGGTGCTCAAGTTGTACATGCACTCCCCGGTCCTCACAAGTCCTTTGCAAGTGATGCACAAATTTAGGGGGAGATGTGCTACAACTTGACCCTTTGAGACTAACTGTGTGCTTGAGTTTGCCTGATTTAGTCTCGAAGGTGGATTGAAAGGGAAAAGGTGGACTTGGACCATGCAAGACTTCCACTGCACTCCGATGAAAGAGTAACTTCTTCCAAGTTCATCTTAGTACTCTTATTGCCTTTTTACTCTCAGTTGAAGATTTCGGTGAGGCAATGGGGTTAAAGGGCCAAAATTGATCTCGTTTTGGTGTTTGATGCCAAAGGGGGAGAAAATAAGGCCAAAGCAATAAATGGATCAGCTACCACTTGAGAATTTTGAAAAAGTAGAGTTAGAGTTTTTGTTTGTCAAAATACTCTTGTTTGCTTCTTATTATCAAAAGTTAGTCTCTTGTAGGGAGAATGGTGGATTATGGGACATAGGGGGAGTTTTTGATACTGTGATCAATTTCTATTGGAACAACTCTCTTTATGTCTCTACAAGTGTGTTTGACTTAGAGATAGGAAATTGAGTTTTATTTGCAAAAACAAACCAAGTGGTGGCAAAGAATGATCCATATATGCCAAATTTGATTCAAAACACATTTGAGTTCTTATTTGAATTGATTTTGTACTTGTTCTACTTGCTTTATGTTGTGTTGGCATTAATCACCAAAAAGGGGGAGATTGAAAGGGAAATGTGCCCTTGGGCCATTTCTAAGTGTTTTGGTGATTTAGTGTCCAACACAAGTGCCTAAGTGTCAAATGGTGGACAAAGTACAAATCAAGTATAAAGGTATGTTTATCGGACTTAGTACATTGTTTTAGTGACTAATGTATTGTGTCTAAGTGCAGGAAACAGGAGAAATCGAATTGGAGAAGAGATGGCCTTGTTCAGCCAAAGCCAGCTCTGTCTGGGTGCACCGGACTGTCCGGTGGTGCACCGGACAGTGTCCGGTGTGCCAGGCTGGCTCAGGCGAACTTGTCGCTCTCGGGAATAAGTTAACGGTGTACGGCTATAATTCACCGGACTGTCCGGTGTGCACCGGACTGTCCGGTGAACCAACGGTCGGCTACGCGATCCGCGCGAGACACGTGGCCGAGCCAACGGTCGGGAGGGGGCACCGGACTGTCCGGTGTGCACCGGACAGTGTTCGGTGCGCCAACGGCTCCAAGCCTGCCAACGGTCGGCTTCACCAAATAAGGAAGGAAATCCACACCGGACTGTCCGGTGCGCCAGGCGACAGAAGGCAAGAATTGCCTTCCCGGATTGCTCTCAACGGCTCTTAGGTGCCTTGGGGCTATAAAAGGGACCCCTAGGCGCATGGAGGAGCACACCCAAGCATTCCTTGAGCACTCTTGATCACTCACACTCCATTCTTGCGCACTTGTTCGACATTCTAGTGATTTGAGCTCCGTTCTAGTGTGCTAGTCTTTTGAGCTTAAGTCTGGGTCTTGTGTGTGCGTATTTGCTGTGATCTTTGTGTCTTGTGTGAGTTGCTAATCCCTCCCTTACTCTGTGCTTCTTTGTGAACATCTTTGTAAGGGTGAGAGACTCCAAGTTGTGGAGATTCCTCGCGAACGGGATATAGAAAAGAAAAGCAAACACCGTGGTATTCAAGTAGGTCTTTGGACCGCTTGAGAGGGGTTGATTGCAACCCTCGTCCGTTGGGACGCCACAACGTGGAAGTAGGCAAGTGTTGTACTTGGCCGAACCACGGGATAAACCACTATGTCTACCTGTGTTGATTCTCTTGTGGTTATTGTGTTTCGCTAAGACTCTTCTCTAGCCACTTGGCAATATTGTGCTAATGCTTAACCAAGTTTTTGTGGCATTAAGTTCAAGTTTCACAGGGTCACCTATTCACCCCCCCCCTCTAGGTGCTCTCAGTCTACCAATTGTGTAGGCATCCCTTGCAAATTTTAGTTTATCAAATTCACTTTTGCTAGTCTTAAGTTGAGCATTAAGACTAGCCACTTCATCCTTTAATTTAGAAATGGAGACTAGGTGTTCACTACAAGCATCAACATTAAAATCTTTACACCTATTGCAAACCACAACATGTTCTACACAAGAGGTTGATTTATTAGTTATTTCTAGTTTAGCATTCAAGTCATCATTGATACTCTTTAAGCTAGAAATAGATTCATGGCATGTAGACAATTCACATGAAAGCATTTCATTTCTTTTAACTTCTAAAGCAAGAGAATCTTGTGCACTTACAAATTTATCATGCTCTTCATATAAGAGATCTTCTTGCTTTTCTAAAAGTCTATTTTTCTCATTCAAAGCATCAATTAATTCATTGATCTTATCAATTTTAGTCCTATCTAATCCTTTGAATAAACTAGCATAGTCTACTTCATCATCGCTAGATTCGTCATCACTTGAAGAGGCATATGTAGTAGCATTTCGAGTACTTACCTTCTTCTCCTTTGCCATGAGGCAGGTGTGATGCTCGTTGGGGAAGAGAGACAATTTGTTGAAGGCGGTGGCGGCGAGTCCTTCATCGTCAGAGTCGGACGAAGAGCAATCCGAATCCCACTCCTTTCCAAGGTGTGCCTCGCCTTTAGCCTTCTTGTAAACCTTCTTGTTCTCTCTTTTCCCATTCTTTCCTTGTTCCTGGTCACTATCATTATCGGGACAATTAGCAATAAAGTGACCAATCTTACCACACTTGAAGCAGGAGCGCTTTCCCTTTGTCTTTCTCCTTTTGGGATGCTCCTTGCGACCCTTTAGCGTCGTCTTGAAGCGTTTGATGATGAGGGCCATTTCTTCCTCATTGAGCCCTGCCGCCTCAACTTGTGCCACCTTGCTAGGTAGTGCCTCCTTGCTATTTGTTGCCTTGAGAGCAATGGCTTCAGGCTCATGAATTGGACCATTCAACGCCTCATCGACGTATCTTGCCTCCTTGATCATCATCCGCCCGCTTACGAACTTTCCAAGTATTTCTTCGGGCGACATCTTGGTGTACCTAGGATTCTCACGAATATTGTTTACCAGATGTGGATCAAGGTCAGTGAAAGACCTTAGCATTAGGCGGACGGCGTCGTGGTCAGTCCATCGTGTGCTTCCATAGCTCCTTATTTTGTTGACGAGGGTCTTGAGTCGGTTGTACATTTGGGTTGGCTCCTCTCCCCTGATCATTGTGAATCTCCCATGTTCGCCCTCCACCAACTCCATCTTGGTGAGCATGGTGACGTCATTTCCCTCATGAGAGATCCTGAGGGTGTCCCAAATCTGCTTGGCGTTATCCAAGCCGCTCACCTTATAGTATTCATCCCTGCACAATGAGGCTAACAACACAGTAGTAGCTTGTGCATTTTTGTGAATCTGCTCGTTGATGAATAAGGGACTATCTGTGCTATCAAATTGCATTCCATTTTCTACTATCTCCCATATACTTGGATGGAGAGAGAACAAGTGACTAGGCATTTTGTGACTCCAAAATTCGTAGTCCTCTCTATCAAAGTGTGGATGTTTGCCAAGAGGAATGGAAAGCAAATGTGCATTTGAACTATGCGGCATACGAGAGTAATCAAAAGAAAAGTTCGAGTTAACCGTCTTCTTTTTCTCGTAGTCGTTGTCATCGTTGTCCTTTTGGGAAGAAGAGGACTCGTCGCTGTCGTCGTAGTAGACGATCTTCTTGATGCGCCTCTTCTTCTTCTCGTCCTTCTTCTTATGACTTGAGCCCGAGTCAGTAGGCTTGTCGTCTTTCGGCTCATTGATGAAGGACTCCTTCTCCATGTCGTTGATCACTATCCCCTTTCCCTTAGGATCCATCTCTTTGGGCGATTAGTCCCTTTCTTGAAGAGAACAACTCCGATACCAATTGAGAGCACCTAGAGGGGGGGGGGTGAATAGGTGATCCTGTAAAAACTTGAAACTTAATGCCACAAAACTTGATTAGGAGTTAGCACAATAAAGCCAAGTGGCTAGAGAGGAGTTCTTGCAAAACACAATAACCACAAGAAGATCAACACAGATAGGCACAGTGGTTTATCCCGTGGTTCGGCCAAGTCCAACACTTGCCTACTCCACGTTGTGGCGTCCCAACGGACGAGGGTTGCACTCAACCCCTCTCAAGCGGTCCAAAGACCCACTTGAATACCACAGTGTTTTGCTTTGTTTTACTATATCCCGTTTGCGAGGAATCTCCACAACTTGGAGCCTCTCGCACTTACAATTTGATGTTCACAAAGAAGCACGGAAGTAAGGATGGGATGAGCAACGCACACAAGACACAAAATCAGAGCACAAACACGCACACAAGTCACAACTCAAGCTCACAACACAACCCGAAGAGTTTTCTACTCAAATGGAGCTCTAGTTGCTATCACAAAGAATCAAATGTGCGGAATTGGAGTCTTGGTGCTTAGGAATGCTTAGAGAATGCTTGGTGTGCTCCTCCATGCGCCTAGGGGTCCCTTTTATAGCCCCAAGGCAGCTAGGAGCCGTTGAGAGCATTCCAGGAAGGCAAATCTTGCCTTCTGTCGACTGGCGCACCGGACAGTCCGGTGCACCACCGGACAGTCCGGTGCGGATTTCTTTCCTGTTTTGGCGCAGCCGACCGTTGGCGGTTTGGAGCCGTTGGCGCACCGGACACTGTTCGGTGCACACCGGAAATTCCGGTGCCCCTTTAGACCGTTGGCCCGGCCACGCGTCACGCGCGGATTGCGCGGCCGACCGTTGGCTCACCGGACAGTCCGGTGCACCACTGGACAGTCCGATGATTTATAGCCGTACGCCGCCGACGAAACCCGAGAGCAGCCAGTTCGCCAGAGCTAGCCTGGCGCACCGAACACTGTCCGGTGCACCACCGGACACTATCCGGTGCACCACCGAACAGTCTGGTGCTCCCAGACTGAACTGTCTTTGGCTGAACAAAGCCATCTCTTTTCCAAATTGATTTCTCATGTTTCCAGTACTTAGACACAATACATTAGTCCTTAAACCAAAGTACTAAGTCTTAGAAACATACCTTTATGTTGATTTTCACTTTGTCCATCATTTGGCATAGATTAACACATGACCACTTGTGTTGGCACTCAATCACCAAAATACTTAGAAATGGCCCAAAGGCACATTTCCCTTTCAATAGTCTTAAAGGGTTTGCCTCATCCAAAGTAATTGTGCGCAACAATGGCCTGCGGCAATATACTCGGCTTCGGAGGTAGAAAGAGCTACGGAATTTTGCTTCTTTGAAGCCCAAGACACCAGGGACCTTCCCAAGAACTGGCAAGTCCCCGATGTACTCTTTCTATTAATTTTACACCCCGCCCAATCGGCATCCGAATAACCAATTAAATCAAATGTGGATCCCCTAGGATACCAAAGCCCAAACTTAGGAGTATGAACTAAATATCTCAAGATTCGTTTTACGGCCGTAAGGTGAGCTTCCTTAGGGTCGGCTTGGAATCTTGCACACATGCATACGGAAAGCATAATATCCGGTCGAGATGCAATAAATAGAGTAAAGAGCCTATCATCGACCGGTATACCTTTTGATCGACGGATTTACCTCCCGTGTCGAGGTCGAGATGCCCATTGGTTCCCATGGGTGTCTTGATGGGCTTGGCATCCTTCATTTCAAACTTGTTTAGAATGTCTTGAATATACTTCGTCTGGCTAATGAAGGTGCCCTCTTGGAGTTGCTTCACTTGAAATCCTAAGAAGTATTTCAACTCCCCCATCATAGACATCTCGAATTTCTGTGTCATGATCCTACTAAATTCCTCACAAGTAGATTCGTTAGTAGACCCAAATATAATATCATCAACATAAATTTGGCATACAAACAAATCATTGTCAAGAGTTTTAGTAAATAAAGTAGGATCGGCCTTTCCGACTTTGAAGCCATTAGTGATAAGAAAATCTCTTAGGCATTCATACCATGCTCTTGGGGCTTGCTTGAGCCCATAAAGCGCCTTAGAGAGTTTATATACGTGATTAGGGTACTCACTATCTTCAAAGCCGGGAGGTTGCTCAACATAGACCTCTTCCTTGATTGGTCCGTTGAGGAAGGCACTTTTCACGTCCATTTGGTAAAGCTTAAAGCCATGGTAAGTAGCATAGGTAAGTAAAATGTGAATTGATTCTAGCCTAGCTACGGGTGCATAGGTTTCACCGAAATCCAAACCTTCGACTTGTGAGTATCCCTTGGCCACAAGTCAGGCTTTGTTCCTTGTCACCACACCATGCTCATCTTGCTTATTGCGGAAGACCCACTTGGTTCCTACAACATTTTGGTTAGGACGTGGAACTAAATGCCATACCTCATTCCTAGTGAAGTTGTTGAGCTCCTCTTGCATCGCCACCACCCAATCCGAATCTTGTAGTGCTTCCTCTACCCTGTGTGGCTCAATAGAGGAAACAAAAGAGTAGTGTTCACAAAAATGAGCAACACGAGATCGAGTAGTTACCCCCTTCTGAATATCGCCGAGGATGGTGTTCACGGGGTGATCTCGTTGGATTGCTTGGTGGACTCTTGGGTGTGGCGGTCTTGGAACTTGTTCATCTTCCTTATCTTGATCATGGGCATCTCCCCCTTGATCATTGCTCTCCTCTTGAGGTGGCTCAACTCCTTGATCTTCTCCTTCATCATTTTGAGCCTCATCCTCATCTTGAGTTGGTGGAGATGTTTGCATTGAGGAAGATGGTTGATCTTGTGCATTTGGAGACTCTTCGGATTCCTTAGGACACACATCCCCAATGGACATGTTCCTTAGCGCGACACACGGAGTCTCTTCATCACCTAGTTCATCAAGATCAACTTGATCTACTTGAGAGCCATTAGTCTCATCAAACACAATGTCACAAGAAACTTCAACTTGTCCAGAGGACTTGTTAAAGACTCTATATGCCCTTGTGTTTGAATCATATCCTAGTAAAAAGCCTTCTACAGCCTTAGGAGCAAATTTAGATTTTCTGCCTCTTTTAACAAGAATAAAGCATTTGCTACCAAAGACTCTAAAATATGAAACATTGGGCTTTTTACCGGTTAGGAGTTCATACGATGTCTTCTTGAGGATTCGGTGTAGATATAACCGGTTGATGGCGTAGCAAGCGGTGTTGACCGCTTCGGCCCAAAACTGATCCGAAATCTTGTACTCATCAAGCATGGTTCTTGCCATGTCCAATAGAGTTCGATTCTTCCTCTCCACTACACCATTTTGTTGTGGCGTGTAGGGAGAAGAGAACTCATGCTTGATGCCCTCCTCCTCAAGGAAACCTTCTATTTGAGAGTTCTTGAACTCCGTCCCGTTATCGCTTCTTATTTTCTTGATCCTTAAGCCGAACTCGTTTTGAGCCCATCTCAAGAATCCCTTTAAGGTCTCTTGGGTATGAGATTTTTCCTGCAAAAAGAACACCCAAGTGAAGCAAGAATGGTCATCCACAATAACTAGACAGTACTTACTCCCGCCGATGCTTATGTAAGCAATCGAGCCGAATAGGTCCATATGTAGGAGCTCGAGTGGCCTGTCAGTCGTCATGATGTTCTTGTGTGGATGATGAACACCAACTTGCTTTCCTGCCTGACATGCGCTACAAATCTTGTCTTTCTCAAAATGAACATTTGTTAGTCCCAAAATGTGTTCTCCCTTTAGAAGCTTGTGAAGATTCTTCATTCCAACATGTGCTAGTCGGTGATGCCAGAGCCAGCCCATGTTAGTCTTAGCAATTAAACAAGTGTCGAGTTCAGCTCTATCAAAATCTACTAAGTATAGCTGTCCCTCTAACACTCCCTTAAATGCTATTGAATCGTCACTTCTTCTAAAGACAGTAACACCTATATCTGTAAAAAGACAGTTGTAGCCCATTTTACATAATTGCGAAACTGAAAGCAAGTTGTAATCTAGAGAATCTACAAGAAAAACATTGGAAATGGAATGGTCAGGAGATATAGCAATTTTACCCAATCCTTTGACCAAACCTTGGTTTCCATCCCCGAATGTGATCGCTCTTTGGGGATCTTGGTTTTTCTCGTAGGAGGAGAACATTTTCTTCTCCCCTGTCATGTGGTTTGTGCACCCGCTATCTATGATCCATCTTGAGCCCCCGGATGCATAAACCTACAAAACAAGTTTAGTTCTTGACTTTAGGTACCCAAATGGTTTTGGGTCCTTTGACATTAGATACAAGAACTTTGGGTACCCAAACACAAGTCTTTGATCCCTTGTGTTTGCCCCCAACATATCTGGCAACTATCTTGCCGGATTTGTTAGTTAAAACATAAGATGCATCAAAAGTTTTAAATGAAATGTCATGATCATTTGATGCAGTTGGAGTTTTCTTCTTAGGCAATTTTGCACGGGTTGATTGCCTAGAACTAGATGTCTCACCCTTGTACATAAAAGCATGATTAGGGCCAGAGTGAGACTTCTAGAATGAATTTTCCTAATTTTGCTCTCGGGATAACCGGCAGGGTACAAAATGTAACCTTCGTTATCCTGAGGCATGGGAGCCTTGCCCTTAACAAAGTTTGACAATCTTTTAGGAGGGGCATTAAGTTTGACATTGTTTCCCTTTTCGAAGCCAATGCAATCCTTGATGCCAGGGTGTCTCCCACTATAGAGCATGCTTCTAGCAAATTTAAATTTTTCATTTTCTAAGTCATGCTCGGCAATTTTAGCATCTAATTTTGCTATATGATCATTTTGTTGTTTAATTAAAGCCATATGATCATTTTGTTGTTTAATTAAAGCCATATGATCATGAATAGCATCAATGTTAATATCTCTACATCTAGTGCAAATAGTAACATGCTCAATGGCAGATGTAGAGGGTTTGCAAGAATTAAGTTCAACAATCTTAGCACATAAAATATCATTGTTATCTCTAAGATCGGAAATGGAAGCATTGCAAACATCTAATTCTTTAGCCTTAGCAATCAATTTTTAATTTTCAATCCTAAGGCTAGCAAGAGAGACATTCAATTCTTCAATCTTAGCAAGCAAGTTAACATTATCATCTCTAAGATTGGGAATTGAAACATCACAAATATTAGAATCAACCTTAGCAATTAGTTTAGCATTTTCATTTCTAAGGTTGGTAATAATATCATGGCAAGTGCTTAGCTCACTAGATAATTTTTCACATTTTTCTACTTCTAGAGCATAAACATTTTTAACCTTAACATGCTTCTTATTTTCCTTAATTAGGAAGTCCTCTTGTGTGTCCAAGAGTTCATCCTTCTCATGAATAGCACTAATTAATTCATTTAATTTTTCTTTTTGTTGCATGTTTAGGTTGGCAAAAAGGGTACGCAAATTATCCTCCTCATCACTAGCATTATCCTCATCACTAGAGGTTTCATATTTAGTGGAGGATTTTGATTTTACCTTCTTTCTTTTGCCGTCCTTTGCCATGAGGCACTTGTGGCCGACGTTGGGAAAGAGGAGTCCTTTGGTGACGACGATGTTGGCGACATCCTCGTCGGAGGAAGAGTCGGAGGAGCTCTCGTCGAAGTTCCACTCGCGACATACATGGGCATCGCCACCCTTCTTCTTGTAGTATCTCTTCTTTTCTCTCCTCTTGCCCTTCTTGCCATCGCCCCTGTCACTGTCACTAGATAGTGGACATTTTGCAATAAAATGACCGGGCTTACCACACTTGTAGCAAACTTTCTTGGAGCGGGGCTTGTAATCCTTCCCCCTCCTTTGCTTGAGGATTTGGCGGAAGCTTTTGATGATGAGTGTCATCTCCTCATTGTCGAGCTTGGAGGCATCGATGGGTGGTCTACTTGATGTAGATTCCTCTTTCTTCTCCTCCATCGCCTTGAATGCGACCGGTTGTGCTTCGGGCGTGGAGGGGCCGTCGTGCTCGATAATTTTCTTTGAGCCTTTGATCATCAACTCAAAGCTCACAAAGTTTCCTATTACTTCCTCGGGAGTCATTAGTGTATATCTAAGATTACCACGAATTAATTGAACTTGCGTAGGGTTAAGGAACACAAGTGATCTAAGAATAACCTTAACCATTTCATGGTCATCCCATTTTTTGCTCCCGAGGTTGCGCACTTGGTTTACCAAGGTCTTGAGCCGGTTGTACATATCTTGTGGCTCCTCCCCGTGGCGAAGCCGGAAGCGACCGAACTCCCCCTCGATCCTCTCCCGCTTGGTGATCTTGGTCACCTCGTCTCCTTCGTGTGCGGTCTTTAGCACGTCTCAAATCTCCTTTGCACTCTTCAACCCTTGCACCTTATTATACTCCTCTCGACTTAGAGAGGCGAGGAGTATAGTCGTGGCTTGGGAGTTGAAGTGTTGGATTTGTTCGACCTCCTCCGAGTCGTAATCCTTGTCTCCCTTCTTTGGTACTTGCACTCCATACTCAACAATATCCCATATGCTTTTGTGGAGTGAGGTTAGGTGATGCCTCATTTTATCACTCCACATAGAATAATCTTCACCTTCAAACATAGGTGGTTTATCTAATGGAACGGAGAGTAATGGAGTGCGTCTAGAAATGCGAGGATAGCGAAGGGGCATCTTACTATACTTCTTGCGCTCATGGCGCTTTGAAGTGGTGGAGGTCGATTCCGAGCCGGAGGTGGAGGGTGACGAAGAGTCGGTCTTGTAGTAGACCACTTTCCTCATCTTCTTCTTCTTGTCACCCATCCGATGGGACTTGATGGAGGAAGAGGATTCCTCCTTGTGCTTGTGGGCGGACTCCCTTGAGTGTGTTCTTCCCGAGCTTGCGGTCTTGTCGCCGGTCCCGAGATCCCTCATGGCGGATGCTCCCGACATCACTTCGAGCGGTTAGGCTCTAATGAAGCACCGGGCTCTGATACCAATTGAAAGTCGCCTAGAGGGGGGTGAATAGGGCGAATCTGAAATTTATAAACTTAAGCACAACTATAAGCCGGGTTAGCGTTAGAAATAAGAACGAGTCCGAGAGAGAGGGTGAAAAACAAATCGCGGCAAATAAAGTGTGAGACACGATGATTTGTTTTACCGAGGTTCGGTTCTCGCAAACCTACTCCCCGTTGAGGTGGTCACAAAGACCGGGTCTCTTTCAACCCTTTCTCTCTCTCAAACGGTCACTTAGACCGAGTGAGCTTCTCTTATCAATCAAACGGGACACAAAGTCCCCGCAAGGACCACCACACGGTTGGTGTCTCTTGCCTCGGTTACAATTGAGTTTGTCACAAGAAGAATGAGAAATAAAAGAAGCGATCCAAGCGCAAGAGCTCAAATGAACACAAATGTCGCTCTCTCTAGTCACTATTTAATTTGGAGTGATTCCGGACTTGGGAGAGGATTTGATCTTTTGGAGTGTCTAGAATTGAATGCTGTAGCTCTTGTAATGTGTTGAAGGTGGGAAACTTGGATGCCATTGAATGTGGGGTGGTTGGGGTATTTATAGCCCCAACCACCAAAAATGGTCGTTGGAAGGCTGCTGTCGCATGGCGCACCGGACAGTCCGGTGCGCCAGCCACGTCAGCAGACCGTTGGGGTTCGACCGTTGGAGCTCTGACTTGTGGGGCCTCTGGGCTGTCCGGTGGTGCACCAGACAGGTCCTGTAGACTGTCCGGTGCACCAACTGCACGTGCTCTGTCCTCTGCGCGCGCAGGCGCGCATTAAATGCGTTGCAGTCGACCGTTGCGCGTGAAGTAGTCGTTGCTTCGCTGGCACACCGGACAGTCCGGTGTGACACCGGACACTGTCCGGTGCTTCACCGGACAGTCCGGTGAATTATAGCGGAGTGGCCTCCCAATTTCCCGAAGGTGGCAAGTTTAGCGTCGAGTGCCCTGGTGCACCGGACACTGTCCGGTGGCACACCGGACAGTCCGGTGCGCCAGACTAGGGTGCCTTTTGGGATGTCTTTTGCTCTCTTTGTTTGAACCCTTTTTGGTCTTTTTATTGGCTTATTGTGAACCTTTGGCACCTGTAAAACTTATAGACTAGAGCAAACTAGTTAGTCCAATTATTTGTGTTGGACAATTCAACCACCAAAATCAATTAGGAAATAGGTCTAAGCCTAATTCCCTTTCAGGAGGCGAAAGGACGCCGCGAGTGGGAGAGAAGCAAGGCATAGCTACTACTCGAGGGATGAACCCCTCTTTAAAGGCAGACTCCCCTGCTCCCGCCTCGAAGCACCGTGAGAAGTCTCCCCCGATGCACACCGGGGTATCCATCCCATGACACGGGGGCCCGGTCCCACAGGTCATACAGCTGGCACGCTGGCCTTCGAGTGCGAAGAAGGCGAACCGCCGCACAGGAAGCGTGCTACCGCCCCGCGGTAGTACGCATCCTTCATCTTCGCTACGACCAACGGTCAAGAAGGCGAACCGTCGCACAAGGAGCATGCTACCGCCCCATGGTAGTGCGCCCCCTCGTCTTCGCTGCAACCAGCGGTCCAACCTCTAGCATGGGGGCCCAGGCCCACATGTCATGCACCTGGCGCGCCGGTTTCTGGGTGCAGAGAAGTCGCACCGCTGCTCGCGCCAATACCGCGTCTCCTTGGGGCCGTTGCAGAAGACTGAGAAGGTAAATTTTCAAAACCAATGCAGCGACTCGAGGCACCCCGCGCATGGCCCAACAAAGACATTAAGTGCAGAGGTCACGGGCCAGTCAGCCAGGCAGTCGGCGTGACCAAGGGCGGACCGACAGCAATTACACCAACGGGCGCGCAAAAGCAGCGAACCAATTGCCAGCCAAACTTTGGCCCCACCTACAGGCTCGCATCCTCCCCTGAGGTGGGCCCCGGGGGCCACTGTCGGTACCCTAAATCAGGGGTACCCCTTACTACAGTATGAAGACACGGTGCCCGTGCGGCGATCTCTAGCTGCGCGGTGAACAGCACTTGACCCCACCACGTGGACGGCTCAAGGGACGCCACGTGGCCAGAAAAGATGGTATATCCCGGGATGCAGTCAGTTGGATCGGACCTCCACGAGGAAGCGTCGGACGCCTGTACGCACGACCCGAACCCCCGAGTATGGTTCGGAACTCCCAAGTAGCGTGTCGGGTCCCTTGGATGGGGTCCGGGTCCCTCCGAATAAGGTTTGGGCCACTCATAACGAGGTCCCGGGACTGGGGATACCCTGGCCTAAGCCAGGGTCCGGTACTGACACGTGTCCAGGGTTTATCCTGTGCGTTGGCGCTCCCCGCTCAGGCAGAGACCCGCTGCTGCCACGTGGCTTGTTGCCCGTGATGTGAGCCAGCGGGTGGAGCCTGGCGTAAGGCCTCTAAGCCGCACAGTCTGTGCATTTATTGCGGAAAGGACGCACCGCCTGTCCACCCTGCTGACAGGCGATGTGCCCCCTCGGCATTTAATGCGTCCTGTCCACTCCGCTGGCAGCTGTCGCCAGGGCCATCCTTCAGACGGCGCGCCTGACCAGTCCAATGTCAAACAGTGCGGCCGTGCTACGCGGCGCACCGTGTCCATCGTCGCTTGTGCAAAAAGCTTCCCCTGCACACTGATTCTACGCAGATCTCGGATGTTAGGGCGCAAGAAGATTGCTCCAGCAGCGAGCATTGGTAGCTCCAAGTACTACATCTGTTATGTTTCTGGGCCCACATGTCGGGGGCTCAGTACCCTTGTACGTGCCCTCCTTAGTTATAAAAGGAGAGACATGCAACGCTACAAGAAGAAAACCAGAACCAGACTCTCAGCTCTCAAGCTTCCACAACAATCCAACACACAGTGGAGTAGAGTATTACGCTCCGGCGGCCCGAACCACTCTAAATTCTCGCGTGTTCGTGTGCTCGTGATCGCTTAGCAAGACAGACAAAACGCTTAAACCCCTTTCTCATCTTAGGATTTAGGGCGGGTACATTACGCCACCCGGCCGGAGAATTCCCTCTCTGACAGGCTAGTCTATCATCTTCCAACTAACTTTTTTGTTTGGTTTATAGAATGAAATGAGTTGATTCATCACCACTTCATTCATCATAGTTAGTTAGTACTAATACGATGAATGAGTTTATCCCACTAAATTTGAGGAATGGATCTATGATGCACCACCTCATTTTGAATATAGTGATTCCTCAACTAAACACCTCCATAATTCATTGCTTCAATTGTTCCGAAACAATACAACGGAGAAGGTGCTTGTTTTTGCCAAGTGTTCAACACATCAGAGATATTCAGATAACAGCCTTAGTTTACTTACATGAACTCACCAGTTTGTCATCCAATTTGCCCAAAAATGTAACTAGGCAGAACATCATAACCTAAACTGTGTATATAAACGATACGACGAATACAATAATCCCAACATAACTCATATTTGAGTTTGATTGCCCTGATCAACCCCATATGAATACCTTGGGTGTCTAGAACTACATATTCACATCTTGCCTGTGTGCTAATTACGTAGAACAATTTTTGTTTTCTATCTCGTGTATCTATCTATAGCTTATTTACGGCTATCATTTTCTGAATCACAACTAATCAGACATTTTTTGGGTTCTGAAGACTGACGATGGTATAACCGCACAATGAAGTAGAGCTGGAGAGGGTGGAAGCGGACGAGAGAGTGGCAGTGGGTGGTGGACTGACATCTTCAAGGGCGCGGGAGGAAGAGATCGGCAGGGGTGATGGAGTGGCGGAAGTGGCAGCGGTGGCCATAGGGGCAGACAACGCCAGCGAGAACCATGCGGCAGACCTCGGTCTTGTAGCGCGGATGGCGGATAACAGGGCGGAGCTCGGCGATGCCGTGCGCGAACTGGCACTGATTACCGTACGGGCACGTGCCGGTCTCCTCCCACTTGTTGCAGAGCTCTGTCTTCAGCATGCCCTGGTTGTACACCTCGAACTGCAGCCCGCCGTTGAGCTTCTCCTCCTCCTTCACTCCGCCTTCCATGCCCACTAACACGCGCTGCTGTTTGCATTGCCACAGTGAGAACAACAGACGAATAGGTAAGAGTCATGGACTGAATGATCGAAAACTGGACCCGGTCACGACATCGGGGGAGGGGGGATGGGTTGGTCGTTGATCTCACCGAGCCCTTCGTTGGCTTGGACGCCCGATGCTTGCCGTTCTGGACCATCTTGAGATAGCCGGGCGAGCGAACGGAGATGCTCTTCGGCATCACCGGCGCGGCGGGCAGCGGTGACAGAGGAGGTGGCGTGGTGTGCTCCTCGGCGAGGCGGAGACCGCTGAACTCGTCGGCGAGCCTGCCGCCGACCACGTTGATGCGGCGGGCGAGGTACTCGTTGGCGACGCGGAGCTCATCGTTCTCCTGGCGGAGCGCGGCCGCCTCGTTGATGGCGTCGGCGAGGTACGAGAGGCAGAGCTCGAAGCGGTTGACCACCTCCTGGTACTGGAGCGCGAGGCGCGCGAGGCGGAGTCGACGCTCCGCGACGCTGGCGGCGGTGGCCGCCGCATCGTCCCCGTCGTCGACGACGGATCCAGAGTCGGAGGAACCGCGGGACAGCGAGTCGGCGCGCGGCGACGGCGAGGACAGCCCGGGGCTATTGACGAAGAGGGAGGCGGTGGTGGAGTAGCCGCAGAAGCGATCGCCGCCGAGCGAGGAGAGGCTCGAGGAGAACCGCCCATCTCCGCCAACGCCGATGTCGAAGGGATTGGGCCCAAACGCCGCGTGCAGGCCGTCGTGCTGGGCCGGAGCGAGCACAACTTCCATGGCGCCCCCGCGCAAACCACCTGAGACCTGCCCCTGTAACCGAATCGGATCAAAACGTTACGGGAAAATCCAAGGAAAATCAGAGCAACTAAACCCCTGGAACGAATGGGACTGCACAATGCAGAGTAAAATCATCTCCGAAACATAATGCTCATAATAACGGAACACGAACTGAACTCTTACAGGAAAAAAAAAGCAGGAGAGCAGCACGATAGCAATCAATCAGGCAGTAGCCAATGTGTTGGATCTGCAATTGTTCTGTTTCATGTAGAACTGATCCCGATGTCAAACTATCAAACAACACGAACCCGCACCCCAATTGATCAGCGAGTCGATCAAACAACACGCCCGAATCGATCAAATGGGCATCCCCGACTGGGGAAGGGAGGGAAGGAGGAACAGCTCGCTCACCTCTTAGACTAGCTTCCCGTACTTGAACGTCCACTGGATTCTAGACGCCGACTTGGAGGGGTGGTGCTCCTGCAGCTCCGCTAGAGAGGGGGAGGAAGCATAGGGAGTTTGAGCGGTAGGCGCCGCGCTGCGTTGATGAATGATGACGCTGGGTGCCGGGCGGCATATATACATACGCCGGCTGCAAGCAGGCAGGCAGGCAGGCAGCACAGCATGCGTGTGCTGCGCCGAGCGATCGAGCGTCCGATTCAGTGGGGCCCGCGTGTCTGCACGGTGGCAGGAATTTAAAACAGCGGAGAGCAGGCGCGCGGAGGCCGCGCGCTGTGCACAGCACCGTGCCCTAGTGCTGGATAAGTGTCCGATTCAACGTGGCTTCATAGAGCCAGTATTTTTAGAATGCTGGATAATAAGTAAAATTCTCCGTAGCGATTTTGGTAGACAGTTAATACATGTTATATTTGATCAGCCTAACGCTAGAACGCTAGTAGTAGCAGCTAACTAGTTGGAGTTGAAAATTAGTTCGAAAATTATATGTCAGTGGCTATATCAACTAATTAGAGACTTGACTAATATGAAAATAGTCTACCAATTAACTCCTTTGCTTAGATATATTATGACTACTCTTAACTAATGTTTAGCTTTAGCTTAATTATACTTTCGTCGAAAATAAAAAAGCTTAATTATACTTTAGTATCCAAACAAGTCTAGAAGATAATACTTAGAATGCGTTTGGTTTAGATGTGAGCTCAAAATGTAAAAAACCTAAAAGGCGTTTGGCTCAAACTATTGTGAGTTAGACCAAACTGTATAATGTTATATACACTTTTTGGTAACTGTATCTCTTAATCAATATATCTAGTCCAAAAAATTCACATGTGTTACTACTGTTTTTTATAAATAAAACTAGGCTTAACTTGCTATATATAATTTTAAATCACTGGTTTGATAACGAGTCCTAACAAATGCTACGTAGCCGTAGTACTTCAGGATAGTCCTAACAAATAATCAAGCGGCGTCCAATCCTCCTACTAGTAGTACTTTAGGAGCCGATCGAGCGTGGTTACAGTGCGTTTTCTGATGGGAACCACTCTAGCTTGCTTTGCCGTTACGGGTCTGTCCCTATCCTAGCGGGCTAACCCGGGTCGTCTCCAGCAAGAAAGGAACGAACACGAGCCCATGAAAAAAAAGGCAAAAAAAAAAAAAACATCACGCTCCACGCCTCCCACCCGTAGGCCGTAGCGTTGCTTCCTCGGCACAACTTTAACTAACTTGGCCCACCGCGCGCGCGAGCGCCACCATGCGCATGCACGCGCGCACGTCGTCGTCGTACGGACACCGCGCATCGCCTTCGGCCGCGCGCCTGCCGGCCGGGGCCGGGGACGGAGAGCGAGAGAGCCCCAGCGCGGACGCCGACGGCCAAACGGATCCGCGGGGCTTTTCGTTTAGCGGTGGCAATCCAGTTCGTTCTCGGTGGGGCCAGCGAGAGACGGATCGCATCAGAATCTGTGCTCGACCGTCGCGGTCCGATTAGTTATGCGCTTGTTTGGTTGGTAGGTTCGGTACGTGCGATTGAAGGCATTATCTGCTGCATGCGCCGCGACGCTGGACGTACCTGCTGATGTGCAGGTCGGACGGACCCGGGGTGATGTGCCTCCGATCGATGTGACGATGTCCGGTACGACGATCCGGTCCCGTGCGTGCGTGGCAATGGAAATTGGCAACCGGCCCCCGTTGGGTTTTGGGGGCATGTCGAGTCGTGCACCTGTAAAGACGACGGCGTACATGCTACTAGCCGACTAGCCGTGGTGTACGTGTGCTTATGGTAACCTACTAGGCTACTACAAACAGAGCCGGGACGATGCAATCCGAGATCATGTACATGATTTTAAATTGAGACTTATGTCCCTAGAAAAAAATATAATAATAATCATATTTTCGCTATCACGAGCAACAGAACCTCTCTACAACATCGTAACAGACTTATACGCAGTGCCTAGGCCAGACCCTCGAGGATGATAATCGAGAAGTGGAGAATCAAAATGTCATGTGTTGGCCGTTGGGTAGGACACAACCGCACAGTTCACACGCTTGGGATGGCGTCATAGAAGATGTTAATGATGACATAGTAAATACTATTTTATAGACCCTTACCGAATGAGGTTATGTGTGTGCCGTCAAACATATGGCACATGCGTGTGCCCGGGTCTATACATGTCCAAACGGGCCGGCCCGATAGTGGGCCCGTGACCCGGCACGGTCGTAGCCTGGCACGAGCCTGGCCCGGCCCGACTAGAGGCGTGCCCGGGCCGGCCCGGTCCAATAGCCGTGCCGGGCTTGGGCTGGCCGTCGGGCCCGCGTTACAGGTATGGGCCCGGCACGGTTAATTGGTAGGCACGGTAATAGCCCGTTTGAGAGACTGATTTTGTAACAGCCAGTATATTTTTAGTTATAATACTTATGATATGTTATTATATGAGAGCATTCTGACTTGTGATATGTGTTTATATGTGTATCTAAAATTCTTTGTCTAAATATGTATCTAAAATTATAAATATAATTAATTAAATCTAAAATAAATTTGAATATTACCTTTAAATTCTGAATTTTGGAGTGTTTTTTTTTTGTTTATGGGACCCGGCACGACAGGTTCGTCGTGCCTCCGGCCCGACACGACCCGTGTAAGAATAACCGTGCCGGGCCTAGGCCGCGTTAGCCAGCCCGCGGGTCGGTCCGGCACGATACCGAACCGTGCCGGGCTTGGACTGGTGCCCCTCGTGCCGGGCCAAGCCGTGCCTGGCCGGGCCGGCCCGGCACGGCCCGTTGGACATGTATACCTGGGTCTGACTATAAACCAAATTATCGGTCCTCCATGCAGTGAAGTCATCCTGGGTTGTAATCAGTAGAGAGACAATGACTCTGCAAGAGAGTACTACTCTTGCGCGGTCAAAGTTTATTTTGGCTCAACTTGCACGACAGTCTAATTTTTAACTTAAAATATAGTTTAATGTTTAATTTCAAACTAAGACGCTGCATAACCATACAATTTAATTATATCATTGGATTTGAATATTTTTTTTAAAATAAACTTATTTAGATATACAAATGTTGTTAATATTATTTATAAGGGCATGTTTGGTTCCTTTAGTCCATGGACTAAATTATAGTTAGAAGACTAAAGTTTAGTCCCTACCCTACGTGGTTTTAGAGACTAAAAATATTCAAAACGTATTAAACCAATCATATATAAGAGGACCGAAATACCCCTTGGCATTCACCCCTACATTAGTGCAACTGAAATAAAGGAGGGGTAAAAAGTGGAATTTATATAGTTTAGTCCCTTTTAGTCACTATTTGAGGGATTAGAGACTAAAACAGTTTAGTTCCACCGTTTGGAAATTTAGGAACTAAATGAGACTAAAATGATAGGACTAATCTTTAGTCCCTCAAACCAAACGGACTCTAAATCTAGTTAAACTAAACAAAGTTTATGTTAAGATCACCTTCCATATGGTCCTTTCGGCGCGTATAACGCTCTGGAAGTGTTTTTGTACCACAAGTGGCCCCACAAGGCGAGGTTCCTAGGGTCAGGCCTGAGGCTCCAAAGCTACGACACATGGCTCCACCTCCTCCACAACCTTCTTAGTCGCAACCTCAATACATGTGGCACTATTTACACTGGCACTGTAGACCATATGGCATGCAGTTGTTATCAAGCTATTGCATGAAGTTATTGCAATGATAGGATGGTATCCTACCACTATAGACGGCCAATAAGCATGAGGCCCGCGAGCCCGGCACGAAGCCCGCTGTTTGGGCCTGGTTTGAGCCCGGCACGGCACGGTTCTATGCGGGTCCGGGCCGGTCCGGCACGAATATGCGGGCCAGGCTCGGACAGAAAATTAGGCACGGTGGGCTAGCCCGACACGGCCCGTTTACCCCTAAGCCCGTTAAGCCCGCCTTTTTTACACTAAAACGTGCTTTTCGGCCCGCTTGACCCGCTTTTCGGCCCGCTTTTTTCGTGCTAAACGAGCCGGCCCGACCCGTTTAGGCCCGCTGCGGGCCGGGCTCGAACAGGAAATCGAGCCCGCGTGCTTAGACGGTCCGGCCCGGTTTTCTAACCGTGCCTGGCGGGCCAGGCCCAAAACGGGTCGGGCGGCCCGTTTAGCCATCTCTATCCTACCACTCCCTAAGAACAAACTCTACTTGCAGGCTAAACTGCTCAATTGGTCCATCCCATCAGGATCGATTGCATGGTGCTTATGTCGGCACTCTACCCGGCAATATGGCAAAAAAAGTTCTGAAAGGGAAATAGGGTCTAACCTCTTCCTAAATGATTTTGGTGGTTGAATTACCCAACACAAATAATTGGACTAACTAGTTTGCTCTAGATTATAAGTTCTACATGTGCCAAAGGTTCACAATAAACCAATACAAAGTTAAAAGAAAGGGTTCAAAAAGAAAGGATCAAAGCAACCGAAGGCTGCCCTGGTCTGGCGCACCGGACTGTCCGATGTGCCACCGGACAGTGTCTGGTGCACCAGGGAGATCAACTTCGAACTTGCCACCTTCGGGTTTCTAGAAATGTCACTCCGCTATAATTCACCGGACTGTCTGGTGTAGCACCGGACTATCTGGTGTGCCATGCGGAGCAACGGCTAACAGCGCCAACGGTCGTCTGCAAAAGTGAACAGTGTAGTGAACAGTGTGGACTGCGCGCACAGAAGTCAGAGCAGGCGCCAGAAGGCGCACCGGACAGTGAACAGTGACTGTCCGGTGCACCACCGGACTGTCCGGTGGCTCCACTTGTCAGAGCTCCAACGGTCGAACCCTAACGGTTGGGAGACGCGGCTGGCGCATCGGATAGTGTCCGGTGGCGCACCGGACTGTCCGGTGCGCCCTTCGACAGCAGCCTTCCCCAACGGCCACTTTGGTGGTTAGGTCTATAAATACCCCCAACCACCACACTTCAAGGCATCCAAGTTTTCAGCCAACACATTCAATACAAGAGCTAGTGCATTTAATACAAGACACAAATAGAGTGAATCAAAATCTCTCCAAGTCCCAATTCCACTCAAAGCAATTAGTGACTAGAAGAGAGAGTTTTGCCGTGTTCTTTTGAGCTCTTGCGCTTGGATCGCTTTTGTTCGTCCCCATTTCTTGTTCCCAAGACATTTGTAATCAAAGCAAGAGACACCAATTGTGTGGTGGTCCTTGTGGGGACTAAGTGTCGCAATTGATTGAGGAGAAAAGCTCACTCGGTCTAAGTGACCGTTTGAGAGAGAGAAAGGGTTGAAAGAGACCCAGTCTTTGTGACCACCTCAACGGGGAGTAGGTTTGCAAGAACCGAACCTCGGTAAAACAAATCACCGTGTTATCCGCTTTCATTTGCTTGTGATTTGTTTTCACCCTCTCTTTCGGACTCGATTATATTTCTAACGCTAATCCCGGCTTGTAGTCGTGCTTAAAGTTTATAAATTTCAGATTTGCCTATTCACCCCCCTCTAGGCGACTTTCAATTGGTATCGGAGCCCGGTACTTCATTAGAGCCTAACCGCTCGAAGTGATGTCGGGAGCTCACGCCAAGAAGGAGATGGTGACCGGCGAGAATCCTGGCACAAGCCACGGGAAAGCTCCATCGGGAGAGTCCAGCAACAAGAAGAGAGAGGAATCACCTCCCCGCGTCAAGTCACACTGGAGTGGCGACAAGAAGAAGAAAATGAAGAAAGTGGTCTACTACGAGACCGATTCTTCGTCACCTTCAACCTCCGGCTCTGACACGCCGTCCGTCACTTCTAAGCGCCATGAGCGCAAGAAGTTTAGTAAGATCCCCTTATGCTATCCTCGCATTTCCAAACGCACTCCTTTACTTTCTGTCCCACTAGGCAAACCACCGGTTTTTGACGGTGAAGATTATTGTATGTGGAGTGATAAAATGAGGCACCATCTAACCTCACTCCACGCTAGCATTTGGGACATTGTTGAATTTGGAGCGCAGGAACCATCCGTGGGGGATAAAGGATATGATTCGGACGAAGTTGCCCAAATCCGGCACTTCAACTCCCAAGCCACTACTATACTCCTTGCCTCTCTAAGTCGAGAGGAGTATAATAAGGTGCAAGGGTTGAAGAGTGCCAAAGAGATTTGGGACGTGCTCAAAACCGCGCACGAAGAAGATGAGGTGACCAAGATCACCAAGCGGGAAACGATCGAGGGGGAGCTCGGTCGATTTATGCTCAACCAAGGAGAGGAGCCACAAGCCATGTACAACCGGCTAAAGACCTTGGTGAACCAAGTGCGCAACCTCGGGAGCACCAAATGGGATGACCATGAAATGGTCAAGGTTATTCTTAGATCACTCATTTTTCTTAACCCTACTCAAGTTCAATTAATTCGTGGTGATCCTAGATATAAACTAATGTCTCCCAAGAAAGTGATAGGAAAGTTTATGAGCTTTGAATTGATGATCAAAGGCTCCAAAATCATCGAGCGAGGCGCCACCTCCACACCCAAGGTGCAACCCGTCGCCTTCAAAGCGACGGAGGAGAAGAAGGAAGAGTCTACGTCAAGTAGGCTCCCCATCGACGCCTCCAAGCTCGACAATGAGGAAATGACGCTCATCATCAAGAGTTTCTGCCAAATCCTCAAGCAAAGGAGGGGGAAAGATTACAAGCCCCGCTCCAAGAAAGTTTGCTACAAGTGTGGTAAGCTCGGTCACTTTATAGCAAAATGTCCTATTTCTAGTGACAGCGACAGGGGCGACGACAAGAGAGGGAAGAAGAAGGAGAAGAAGAGGTACTACAAGAAGAAGGGTGGCGATGCCCATGTTTGCCAGGAGTGGGACTCCGACGAGAGCTCCACCGACTCCTCCTCCGACGAGGACGCCATAAACATCGCCGTCAACAAGGGCCTTCTCTTCCCCAACGTCGGCCACAAGTGCCTCATGGCAAAAGAGGCAAAAAGAAGGTAAAATCTAGAGCCTCCACTAAATATGCAACATCTATAGAGTGTTTGGTTTGAGGAATCATACCATCCAAATTAAGGTGGTGCATCATGGGTTCATTCCTCAGATTTGGTGGCATGACTCCATTCCTCATATTAGTACTAACTAACTAACTATGAGGAATGAGATGGTGATGGATCAACTCATTCTATTCCACAAACCAAACAAAAATAGTGAGGAGTGAGAAGACGATGGACTAGTTCATTCCTCAAACCAAACACCCCACTAGTGATGAGGATAACTCTAGTGATGATGAGGATAACTTGCTTGCTCTTTTTGCCAACCTAAACATGCAACAAAAAGAAAAATTAAATGAATTGATAGGAGATATTCATGAGAAGGATGAACTCTTGGATAGCCAAGAGGACTTCCTAATTAAAGAAAATAAGAAGCATGTTAAGGTTAAAAATGGTTATGCTCAGGAAGTAGAAAAATGTGAAAAATTGACTAGTGAGCTAAGCACTTGCCATGATATTATCTCAAACCTTAGAAATGAAAATGCAAACTTAATTGCTAAGGTCGAGAAGTTAGATGTTTGTAATGATTCAATTGTTAGCCTTAGAAATGATAATGCTAGTTTGATTACTAAGATTGACAAGTTGTATGCATCACTCTCTAGCCTTAAACTTGAGAATGAAAAATTAATTGATAAGGCTAAAGATTTAAATGTTTGCGATATTTCTATTTCCAATCTTAAAGATGAGAATGCTATTTTACATGCTAAGATTGATGAATTAAATGCTTGCAAACCCTCTACATCTACTGTTAGTCATGTCTCTATTTGCACTAGATGTAGAGATGTTAATGTTGATGCTATCCATGATCACATTGCTATGATTAAACAACAAAATGATCATATAGCAAAATTAGATGCTAAAATTGCCGAGCATGAATTAGAGAATGAAAAAATCAAATTTGCTCGTAGTATGCTTTATAATGGGAGACGCCCTAACATTAAGGATGTCATTGGCTTCCAACAGGGAGGCAATGTCAAACTCAATGCCCCTAAAAGATTGTCTAATTTTGTTAAGGGCAAGGCTCCCATACCTCACGATAACGAGGGCTATATTTTATATCCTGCTGGTTATCCTGAGGATAAGATTAGGAGAATTCATGCTAAGAAAACTCATTCTGTTTCTCACCATGCTTTTATTTATAAGAATGAGGCTTCTAGCTCTAGGCGTTCTACCCATGTTAAAATGCCTAAAAAGAAATCTCCTATTGCATCAAATGATCATAACATTTCATTTAAAACTTTTGATGCTTCATATGTTCTAACTAACAAATCAGGCAAAGTAGTTGCCAAATATGTTGGGGCCAAACACAAGGGCTCAAAGACTTGTGTTTGGGTACCCAAGGTGCTTGTTTCTAATGTCAAAGGACCCAAGACTGTTTGGGTACCTAAGAACAAGGCCTAAACTTGTTTTGTTGGTTTATGCATCCAGGGGCTCAAGTTGGATAATTGATAGCGGATGCACAAACCACATGACTGGGGAGAAAAGGATGTTCTCCTCCTATGAGAAAAACCATGATCCCCAAAGAGCTATCACATTCGGGGATGGAAATCAAGGATTAGTCAAAGGACTTAGTAAAATTGCTATATCACCTGACCATTCTATTTCCAATGTTTTTCTTGTAGATTCCTTATATTACAATTTGCTTTCTGTTTCTCAATTATGCAAAATGGGCTACAACTGTCTTTTTACAGATTTAGGTGTTACTGTCTTTAGAAGAAGTGATGATTCAGTAGCATTTAAGGGAGTATTAGAGGGTCAACTATACTTAGTTGATATTAATAGAGCTGAACTCGATACTTGCTTAATTGCTAAGACTAATATGGGTTGGCTCTGGCACCACCGACTAGCCCATGTTGGGATGAAGAATCTTCACAAGCTTCTAAAGGGAGAGCACATTTTGGGACTAACAAATGTTCATTTTGAGAAAGACAGGGTTTGTAGCGCATGTCAAGTAGGGAAGCAAGTTGGTGTTCATCATCCACACAAGAACATCATGACGACCAACAGGCCGCTTGAGCTACTCCAAATGGATCTATTCGGCCCGATCGCTTACATAAGCATCGGCGGGAGTAAGTATTGTCTTGTAATTGTGGATGATTATTCTCGCTTCACTTGGGTGTTCTTTTTGCAAGATAAATCTCAAACCCAAGAGACCTTAAAGGGATTCTTGAGACAGGCTCAAAATGAGTTTGGCTTGAGAATCAAAAAGATTAGAAGCGACAATGGGACGGAGTTCAAGAACTCACAAATAGAAGGCTTTCTTGAGGAAGAGGGCATCAAGCATGAGTTCTCTTCTCCCTACACACCACAACAAAATGGTGTAGTGGAGAGGAAGAATAGAATTCTACTTGACATGGCGAGGACCATACTTGATGACTATAAGACTTCGGACCGGTTTTGGGCGGAAGCAATAAACACCGCTTGCTACGCCATCAACCGTCTCTACCTTCACCGAATCCTCCAAAAGCCATCATATGAACTCCTAACCGGTAAAAAGCCCAATGTTTCATATTTTAGAGTCTTTTGTAGCAAATGTTTTATTCTTATTAAAAGAGGTAGAAAATCTAAATTTGCTCCTAAGGCTGTAGAAGGCTTTTTACTAGAATATGATTCAAACACAAGGGCATATAGAGTCTTTAACAAGTCCATTGGACTAGTTGAAGTTTCTTGTGACATTGTGTTTGATGAGACTAACGGCTCTCAAGTAGAGCAAGTTGATCTTGATGAGCTAGATGATGAAGAGGCTCCATGCGTCGCGCTAAGAAACATGTCCATTGGGGATGTGTGTCCTAAAGAATCCGAAGAGCCTCCACAAGCACAAGATCAACCATCTTCTTCCATACAAGCATCTCCACCAACTCAAGATGAGGATCAAACTCAAGATGATGAAAATGAAGATCAAGAAAAGCCACCTCAAGAGGAGGACAGTGATCAAGGGGGAGATGCCCATGATCAAGACAAGGAAGATGATGAGGGTCCAAGACCGCCTCACCCAAGAGTCCACCAAGCGATACAACGAGATCACCCCGTGAACTCCATCCTCGGTGATATTCATAAGGGGGTAACCACTCGATCTCGTGTCGCTTATTTTTGTGAACATTACTCCTTTGTGTCTTCTATTGAGCCATACAGGGTGGAAGACGCATTAAGGGATTCAGATTGGGTGTTGGCGATGCAAGAGGAACTCAACAACTTCACAAGGAATGAGGTATAACATTTAGTTCCACGTCCTAACCAAAATGTTGTAGGAACCAAATGGGTCTACCGCAACAAGCAAGATGAGCATGGTGTGATGACAAGGAACAAAGCCCGACTTATGGCCAAGGGATATTCACAATTCGAAGGTTTGGATTTCGGTGAAACCAATGCACCTGTAGCTAGGCTTGAGTCAATTCGTATATTACTTGCCTATGCTACTTACCATGGCTTTAAGCTCTATCAAATGGACGTGAAAAGTGCCTTCCTCAATGGACCAATCAAGGAGGAGGTCTATGTTGAGCAACCTCCCGGCTTTGAAGATAGTGAGTACCCTAACCATGTCTATAAACTCTCTAAGGCGCTTTATGGGTTCAAGCAAGCCCCAAGAGCATGGTATGAATGCCTAAGAGATTTTCTTATCGCTAATGGCTTCAAAGTCGGAAAAGTCAATCCTACTCTCGTTACTAAAACAATTGCAAATGATTTGTTTGTATGCCAAATTTATATTGATGATATTATATTTGGGTCTACTAACAAATCTACTTGTGAAGAGTTTAGTAGGATCATGACTCAAAAATTCGAGATGTCTATGATGGGGGAGTTGAAGTATTTTCTAGGATTTCAAGTGAAGCAACTCCAAGAGGGCACCTTCATCAGCCAAACCAAGTATACTCAGGACATACTCAACAAGTTTGGAATGAAGGATGCCAAGCCCATCAAGACACTCATGGGAACCAATGGGCATCTCGACCTCGACACAGGAGGTAAATTTGTAGATCAAAAGGTATACCGGTCGATGATAGGATCTTTACTCTATTTATGTGCATCTCGACCAGATATTATGCTTTCCGTATGCATGTGCAAGATTCCAAGCCGATCCTAAGGAAGTTCACCTTAGGGCCATGAAACGAATCTTGAGATATTTAGTTCACACATCTAAGTTTGGTCTTTGGTACCCCAAGGGATCCACTTTTGATTTAATAGGTTATTTGGATGCTGATTGGGCAGGGTGTAAAATTGATAGAAAGAGCACATCAGGGACTTGTCAGTTCTTGGGAAGATCCCTGGTGTCCTGGGCTTCAAAGAAATAAAATTCTTTAGCTCTTTCTACCGCTGAAGCCGAGTACATTGCCGCAGGCCATTGTTGCACGCAATTGCTTTGGATGAGGCAAACCCTTAGGGACTATGGTTACAAATTAACCAAAGTTCCTCTCCTATGTGATAATGAGAGTGTAATCCGCATGGCGGATAATCCCGTTGAGCACAGCCGCACTAAGCACATAGCCATTCGGTATCACTTTTTTGAGAAATCACCGACAAAGGGGGGGATATCGAGATTGCATATGTTAGCACCAAAGAACAATTAGCCGATATCTTTACCAAGCCATTAGATGAGAAAACTTTTACCAAACTTAGGCATGAGCTAAACATTCTTGATTCTAGGAATTTTGATTGATATTTTGCACACATTGCTCATTTATGTACCTTTGATCATCTCTCTTTCATTTGCTATGACTAATGTGTTGTCAAGTGTATTTCATGCCAAGTCATAGATTGAAAGGGAAATGGAGTCTTCGGCGAAGACAAGGCTTCCACTCCATCACATTATTTATCCTTCGCCATCATGAGAACACCTAGAGGGGGGGTGAATAGGTGATCCTGTAAAAACTTAAACTTAAAGCCACAAAAACTTGATTAAGTGTTAGCACAATAAGGCCAAGTAGCTAGAGAGGAGTTCTTGCAAAACACAACAACCACAAGAGGATCAACACAGATAGACACAGTGGTTTATCCCGTGGTTCGGCCAAGTACAAAACTTGCCTACTCCACGTTGTGGCGTCCCAACGGACGAGGGTTGCAATCAACCCCTCTCAAGCGATCCAAAGACCCACTTGAATACCATGGTGTTTTGCTTTGCTTTACTATATCCCGCTTGTGAGGAATCTCCACAACTTGGAGCCTTCCGCCCTTACATTTTGATGTTCACAAAGAAGCACGGAGTAAGGGAGGGATGAGCAATGCACACAAGACACAAAATCAGAGCGACAACACGCACACAAATCGCAACAAGAGCTCACAACACAACCCGACGAGTTCACAACTCAAATAAAGCTCTAGTTGCTCTCACAAAGAATCAAATGCGCGGAATCGAAGTCTTGGTGCTTATGAATGCTTAGAGAATGTTTGGTGTGCTCCTCCATGCGCCTAGGGGTCCCTTTTATAGCCCCAAGGTAGCTAGGAGCCGTTGAGAGCATTCCAGGAAGGCAATTCTTGCCTTCAGTCGCCTGGCGCACCGGACAGTCCGGTGTGGATTTCTTTCCTTCTTTGGCGAAGCCGACCGTTGCAGATTGAGAGCCGTTGGCGCACCGGACAGTCCGGTGCCCCCTTGTGACTGTTGGCTCGGCCACACGTCACGCGCGGAATCCTCGGCCGACCGTTGGCCCGGCTGACTGTTGGCTCACCGGACAGTCCGGTGCACCACCGGACAGTCCGGTGAATTATAGCCGTACGCCGTTAATCATCTCCCGAGAGCGACGAGTTCGCCTGTGAATGGCTCACCGGACAGTCCGGTGCACCACCGGACAGTCCGGTGATTTATAGCCGTACACCGCCGTCGAAGTCTCGAGAGCAGTAAGTTAGTCAGAGCTAGCCTGGCGCACCGGATAGTCCAGTGCACCCAGACTGAGCAGACTTTGGCTAAACAAAGCCATCTCTTTTCCAATTTGATTTCTCCTGTTTCCAGCACTTAGACACAATACATTAGTTCTAAAAACAATGTACTAAGTCTAGAAACATACCTTTAGACTTGATTTGCACTTTGTCCATCAATTGGCATAGATTTACACTTAAGCACTTGTGTTGGCACTCTATCACCAAAATACTTAGAAATGGCCCAAGGGCACATTTCCCTTTCAATCTCCCCCTTTTTGGTGATTTATGCCAACACAACAAAAAGCAACTAATAGAAGTGCAACATCAATACAAATGAGAACTCAAAATTGTTTTGATTCAAAATTGGCATATATGGATCATTCTTTGCCACCACTTGGTTTTGTTTTTGCAAATCAACCTCAATCTCCTATCTCTAATTCAAACACAATTGTAGAGACATAAAGAGAGTTGTTCCAAGAGAAATTGATCAAAGATTTCAAAAACTCCCCCTTTTTCCCATAATCGACTATTCTCCCCACAAGAAGCCAACTTTTGACAAAAGAGACAATAAGAGAGTTTTGACAACCCAAAAGCTCTATTCTACTATTTTCAAAATTTCTCAAGTGGTAGCTGATCCATTTATTGCTTTGGCCTTATTTTCTCCCCCTTTGGCATCAAGCACCAAAACGGGATCAATTTTGGCCCCTGAACCCCATTGCCTCACCTAAATCTTCAAATAAGAATACAAAGGCAATAAGAGTACATGAGATGAACTTGGAATAAGTTACCCTCTCATCGGAGTGCAGTGGAAGTCTTTCATGGTCCAAGTCCACCTTTTCCCTTTCACACCTCCTTTGAGACTAAATCAAGCAAACTCAAGCACACGGTTAGTCTCAAAGGGTCAAGTTGTAGCACATCTCCCCCTAAATATGTGCATCACTTGCAAAAGGACTTGTGAGGTCCGGTGAGTGTTTGTACAACTTGCGCACCACAAGTAAACAACAAAATGCATAAGGAACATGATCAAAGGCATAAACACATGTATGCTATAAATCAATCCAAGTTCCGCGAATCTAAGACATTTAGCTCACTACGCAGCCTGCAAAAGGTCTTTTCATCTAAAGGCTTGGTAAAGATATCGGCTAGCTGGTTCTCGGTGCTAATATAGAACACTTCGATATCTCCCTTTTGCTGGTGGTCTCTCAAAAAGTGATGTCGGATGTCAATGTGCTTTGTGCGGCTGTGCTCAACAGGATTATCCGCTATGCGGATAGCACTCTCATTGTCACATAGGAGTGGGACTTTGCTCAGATTGTAGCCAAAGTCCCGGAGGGTTTGCCTCATCCAAAGTAGTTGCGCGCAACACTGTCCTGCGGCAACATACTCGGCCTCAGCGGTGGATAGGGCAACGGAAGTTTGTTTCTTAGAACTCCACGACACTAGAGACCTTCCTAATAATTGGCACGTCCCTGATGTACTCTTCCTATCGACCTTACATCCAGCATAATCGGAGTCTGAATATCCAATTAAGTCAAAGGTTGACCCCTTTGGATACCAGATCCCGAAGCAAGGCGTAGCGACTAAATATCTAAGAATTCGCTTCACAGCCACTAAGTGATACTCCCTTGGATCGGATTGAAATCTAGCACACATGCATACACTAAGCATAATATCCGGTCTACTAGCACATAAATAAAGCAAAGAACCTATCATGGACCGGTATGCTTTTTGATCAACGGACTTACCTCCTTTGTTGAGGTCTACGTGTCCGTCAGTTCCCATCGGAGTCTTTGCGGGCTTGGCGTCCTTCATCCCAAACCGTTTTAGCAAGTCTTGCATGTACTTCGTTTGGGAGATGAAGGTGTCGTCCTTGAGTTGCTTCACTTGGAACCCAAGGAAGTAGTTCAACTCGCCCATCATCGACATCTCGAATTTCTGAGTCATCACCCTGCTAAACTCTTCACAAGACTTTTGGTTAGTAGAACCAAATATTATGTCATCGACATAAATTTGGCACACAAATAAGTCACCATCACAAGTCTTAGTGAATAAAGTTGGATCGGCTTTCCCAACCTTGAAAGCATTAGCAATTAAAAAGTCTCTAAGGCATTCATACCATGCTCTTGGGGCTTGCTTAAGTCCATAGAGTGTCTTAGAGAGCTTACATACGTGGTCGGGGTACCGTTCATCCTCGAAGCCAGGGGGTTGCTCCACGTACACCTCCTCCTTGATTGGCTCGTTGAGGAAAGCGCTCTTCACATCCATTTGGAACAACCTGAAAGAATGGTGAGCGGCATATGCTAGCAAAATGCGAATGGACTCTAGCCTAGCCACAGGAGCAAAAGTCTCCTCAAAGTCCAAACCTGCGACTTGGGCATAACCTTTTGCCACAAGTCGAGCCTTGTTCCTTGTCACCACCCCGTGCTCGTCCTGTTTGTTGCGGAACACCCACTTGGTTCCCACAACATTTTGCTTGGGATGAGGCACCAGTGTCCAAACTTCATTACGCTTGAAGTTGTTGAGCTCTTCCTGCATGGCCAACACCCAGTCCGGATCTAGCAAGGCCTCTTCTACCCTGAAAGGCTCAATAGAAGAGACAAAGGAGTAATGCTCACAAAAATTAACTAATCTTGAACGAGTAGTTACTCCCTTGTTAATGTCACCCAAAATTTGGTCGACGGGATGATTCCTTTGAATCGTCGTTCAAACTTGGGTTGGAGGTGCCGGTTGTGCTTCTTCCTCCATCACATGATCATCTTGTGCTCCCCCTTGATCACACGCCTCTTCTTGATGAACCCTTTTCATCGTCTTGAGTTGGGGGATGCACCATTGTTGAGGAAGAGGGTTGATCTTGCTCCTCGAGTTCCTGTGGTCGCACATCGCCAATCGCCATGGTGCGTATTGCGGCCGTCGGAACGTCTCCTTCATCTACATCATCAAGATCAACAACTTGCTCTCTTAGAGAGCCATTAGTCTCATCAAATACAACATCGCTAGAGACTTCAACCAAACCCGATGATTTGTTGAAGACTCTATACGCCTTTGTATTTGAGTCATAACCCAACAAAAACCCTTCTTCAGCTTTGGGAGCAAATTTTGAATTCCTACCCTTCTTCACTAGAATGTAGCATTTACTCCCAAAAACTCGGAAATACGAAACATTGGGTTTGTTACCGGTTAGAAGCTCATACGAAGTCTTCTTGAGGAGGCAGTGAAGGTAGACCCGGTTGATGGCGTGGCAAGCCGTGTTCACGGCTTTCGACCAAAAGCGCTCGGGGGTCTTGAACTCTCCAAGCATCGTCCTCGCCATATCGATGAGCGTCCTGTTCTTCCTCTCTACCACACCATTTTGTTGTGGTGTGTAGGGAGCGGAGAACTCGTGCTTGATCCCTTCCTCCTCAAGGTACTCCTCCACTTGAAGATTCTTGAACTTCGACCCGTTGTCGCTCCTTATCTTCTTTACTTTGAGCTCAAACTCATTTTGAGCTCTCCTTAGGAAGCGCTTGAGGGTCCCTTGAGTTTCAGATTTATCCTGCAAAAAGAATACCCAAGTGAAGCGGGAAAAATCATCAACTATAACAAGACCATACTTACTTCCTCCTATGCTTAGATAGGCGACGGGTCCGAAGAGGTCCATATGCAGCAGCTCCAGGGGTCTCGACGTAGTCATCATGTTCTTGATGTGATGAGCACTTCCCACTTGTTTACCTGCTTGACAAACTGCACAAGGTCTATCTTTTTCGAAATGCACATTAGTTAGACCTATCACGTGTTCTCCCTTTAGAAGCTTGTGAAGGTTCTTCATCCCCACATGTGCTAAACGGCGATGCCACAGCCAGCCCATGCAAGTCTTAGCAATTAAGCATGCATCTAGACCGGCCTCCTCTTTTGCAAAATCAACTAAATAAAGTTTGCCATCTAGTACACCCTTAAAAGCTAGTGAACCATCACACCTTCTAAAGACAGACACATCTACATTTGTGAATAAACAATTATATCCCATATTGCATAATTGACTAACGGATAACAAATTATATCCAAGTGACTCAACTAAAAACACATTAGAAATAGAGTGCTCGGATGAAATAGCAATCTTCCCTAACCCTTTCACCTTGCCTTGGTTCCCATCACCGAATATGATTGAATCTTGGGAATCCTTGTTCTTGACGTAGGAGGTGAACATCTTCTTCTCCCCCGTCATGTGGTTTGTGCATCCGCTGTCGATAATCCAGCTTGAACCCCCGGATGCATAAACCTGCAAGGCAAATTTAGGCTTGGGTTTTAGGTACCCAACTCTTGTTGGGTCCTACAAGGTTAGTCACAATGGTCTTAGGGACCCAAATGCAAGTTTTATCTCCCTTGCATCTTGCCCCTAATTTCCTAGCAATTACCTTCTTATTCTTTCTACAAATAGCAAAGGAAGCATTGCAAGTATGAAAAATTATAGAAGGTTCATTAATTACTTTTCTAGGAAAATGAACAATATTCTTTCTAGGCACATGATGAATATTTTTCCTAGGCATATCTCTACCATGCACAACATGGGAACTAGAAGCAGTCATAGCATATGAATCATAAGCACAGGTCCTATACGCATTTCTAGAAAATTTTCTATCACCGTAAATGAAAGCATGGTTCTTTTGAACACTATTAGTCATAGAGGCCTTCCCTTTCTCCTTGGCGGGAATGGAAGCTTTATGACTAGTTAAGTTCTTGGCTTCCCTCTTGAAGCCAAGCCCATCCTTAATTGAGGGGTGTCTACCAATCGTGTAGGCATCCCTCGCAAATTTTAGTTTATCAAATTCATTTTTGCTAGTCTTAAATTGGGCATTGAAAGTTGCCTAGAGGGGGGGTGAATAGGCAAGTTAAAACTTTTTCAACAAAAACTAGAAGCAAACTGGGTAAAACTGAATTGATCTCGAAATTCACCCAGTTAACTTTGGAAATGAGATGTTCTAAATGATCCACAGGGTTCAAAGTAGTAGATCTGAGAAGGGCACTTCTCAAAATCCACACACCAAAAAGATATAAACAATCTTCCACGGAATGGTGAGAGAACGAAGAACATGAACAAACACAATGAACAAGAACACAAGAGACACAAGATTTATCCCGAGGTTCGGTCACACCACCAAGGTGCCCTACTTCCTCGTTGAGGCGCCCACAAAGAGCCGGGTCTCTTTCAACCCTAATCCTCCCTTTGCCGACCACAAAGGTCAAGCCCACACACTAATCTTTGCTCAAACGAGCGGGTAATACAAACTTTCTTGTGGTCTTCCACAAGATTTGGAGACTCACAAGAGACACCTAGTCGTCTAGGAGCTAGAAGCTCCAAGAGTAATGAATCCACAAAGAACTCGATGTAGTACCAAAGCTCGAATGAAGAAGAAGAGCAAGAGAGATTTAGAGATGAAGCACAAAACCGCAGCTCTCAAGCTCACTCAAAGATTTCTCTCCAAAGATTTGAAATGGGAGAGGCAAGAGATGTGTGTGAGAGAGAGGGAGGTGTTTCTTGGGTTAGAAATGGAGTTCAAATCGTGCTCACCACTTTAGGGAGAGAGGTAGGAGGTAGTATATATAGGTGGAGCTCAAAACTAGCCGTTGGGCAGATTTTTCTGTTTGAGGGCGGTTGAACCTCCCCCTAGGGCGGTTGAGCCTCCCCTGGCAGGCCTGGCAGCCTGTCTGCCAGTCTGACTGGCAGACTGACGCGCAGACTGACCGCAGACTGGTCAAAGTTGACCAAAACCAGTTGAACCGCCCAGGGGGGGCGGTTGAACCGCCCCTGACAGCTCCTGGCGACCTGTTTGCCAGTCTGACTGGCAGACTGCAGATCAGAGGTCAGAGGGGTCAGAGACCAGCTGAACTGCCCCTCAGGACCAGTTCAACTGGTCTTGACCAGAGAGTTTAGGAGAGAAAACCCCAGCTCAACTTCCCGGAGGCAAGTTCAGCTGGTGTATGGTCAAAGAGGTTCACAGCTGAAGTCGAGTTCAGCTGAAGTTCAGCCCAGCTGAAAAGCTCAGCTCAGCTGAAGTTCAGCTCAGCTGAAAAGCTCAGCTGTAGCTGAAGAAGCTCAGCTCAGCTGAAGAGCTCAGCTGCAGCTGAAAGAGCTCAGCTCAGCTGAAGTTCAGCTCAGCTGAAAAGCTCAGCTGTAGCTGAAGAAGCTCAGCTCAGCTGAAGTCCAGCTCAGCTGCAGCTAAAGGAGCTCAGCTCAGCTGAAGTCCAGCTCAGCTGAAAAGCTCAGCTGCAGCTGAACAAGTTCAGCTGCTTTTCAGCAAGAACACTCTAGGTTTCTCAAACCTAACCATGGTCAACCAAATAATGTTAAAGAGATTTTTGTTTTTCAAAAATAGCTTTTGAATATAGAGGTTTGAGCTTTGGCAAACACCAACCTTCTTTTTGGATCCCCCTTTATAGTACGACGATTCCTATACTCAAGTTAAATAAAATAAATTGAAGTAAACTCCTTGAGTCATTGGTGTCTCATGTGTGATTTCTCCATGGCATTGCTTCATAAGGATCACAAACATCTTTGTCTCACCTTTTGAAGCAAACTCAAATCAAACCCAGTGACTTGTACCATATCACCTTATATGAGTTCAAATCATGGCTTCAAGTCACCTTACTGATGCATCAACATGTTATAACTCTTCATAGCTGATTAGTTCATCGACTTAGTGCAAGTACTCTCTTCTTCACCTTAGCCATGGTACCTCGGTCTACAAGCCGTCGCTTGACCTTCACCTTCGCTTAGTTCCTCGAAGCCCTTTCCTTGCTATCTTCACCCTATCAAGCCATTCTTGAGTCACATCAAATTGAGCATCCATTGAGAGAATCATTTCTTCAATATTGTGAACCTTGCTTGAATGTCTTCTAGATATAATTGTCAAGATCAATCAAGCTCTAGTTTGATTCTCATAGAAGCATATATGGACTGATAGTAATATGGTCAAGCCAATTCATGATTCCTCATATCTTATTCTCTTTGGCTTGACCAATCCTCTAAATCACTTTGTCCTCTATTCTGGTCATATGTATGCATAGTGATTTCTCAGGACTTGTCCATATATTCAAACCAATATAGAGACCATATTATATCCATTTGCATTGTCTCACTGGTTATTTCACCTTGTGTTAAACCTTGTTCACTGATCATTATACACTATTCAAGTATGTTCATCATACTGAATTTCCTGTTCAACACTTAGCAAACTTGTTAGACCTTTAAATGTGTTGTTATCCAAATCACCAAAACTCACAAAAGGGATGAATGCACTTTCAATCTCCCCCTTTTTGGTGATTGATGACAACACATTTAAAGCTTACATAAGATTTGATAAATAAGATTTTGAATCCTATGATATAGTTTCCTCCCCCTAAACATGTGCATTTCAGAAAATAACACTTTTGTACTCAAATGCCAAAAGCACATATTTAGGTCAAAGTAGACAACTTATATCATACTATTCATAGGGTGCAGTGTGTCATAAAATAAACGTGATGCTCATGACATGGAATGCACTTATCAACTTTCTTCATCTTATGTTTTTCTTATGATTCCCCCTTTTGTTAATTATTTCTCCCCTTTTCTAAAATAAAGATAAGCTTTAATGCAAAATTTCTCCCCCTTTGTCATAAATCTCCAAAAAGGATACAAAGAATATAAAGGGTAGAAATTATGATTTAAGCAAGATGTGAACACACTATCATGAAAAAGATCCTTAGATGACAAAAAGTAATGTAGAAGTGACATGAAGTGATGTACCTTTGCGTTTTACCTTTTCAAGGGGGTGTTCCAAACTTGTGTTGGATTTAGAATTCATTTGCAAGCTCTTGTTGGCATAATTGTGACATAGGTCCAAGATATCAAATGAAGATTGTCATACTAACTAAAAGATAAATCTTGATACCTGGAGTCTAGATGTCACCTAGCATTTTCTTATCACAACAAGAGGCAACATGATAATTGCACAAGTATGGATTATGCAACTAGTGATCATGTATGAAAAATATCAATTGAAAAACACCAATTGATACAATTTGATAGATAAATAGATCACTAATAGCATATTACACTAAGTTCTCCTCAAGTTTTAGTGCACACATATATATATGAATTCAATTGATATCTGTTGAGAGTACTTATTTGCAACTTAAAGTACCATTAGCATAAAAGGAGTATCAATTGAACATAATCATACAACATAAGAAACATGTGCACTATTTAATCAATTAAGTTCTAGACAGGAGAATCTATAAGTTATGCTACTTCAGATATTTGTAATCAAAAAAGATGTGATACATATTTACCAATTTTAGATGACGTTGGAGTAGCATATACAGGAGAAACTCATTCTCTTATGAAATGTATAGAAGATACATTTATTGGAGCAAAGAATCTTTGATACCCATCAAAATTTGCAGTGGAAGCGATTGACTTTGCTTGAAGATTCCTTTCTAATTTGAGACTACACACATAATAGACTTGAAAATGAAGTTAGTCTCAAAGATTCAAATTATAGACCATTCTCCCCCTAAATGTGTGCATACAAGTGATGAATACTTGTTTAGCTTATGCACTTGGACTTGTGAGGCCAGGGGATTAAGTTATACAATTTGAACCTTGGTACAAATAAAGTATGAAAATGTGAAATTGCACCAATTTAAGGAATTACTCATAATCAAACGGTATACTAATAGACATGATATGCAATGTTTTAAGCCAAGATTCAAGTGCAACCTTATGATGTGACTTAAGATATTGCATATACATGCATACACTAACTTGTAAGAGCCTAGATACACAAATGTAATACAATAGTTCATGGAGTGACACACCTTTGTTCCATGCCATATGGTCTTCATTATAATCATGAATTTCTATCTTAGCTTTTGATAGGCTTGACATTTCAAAGAGAAACTTATCCTCTTTAAACGATTAAGAGAAACTCATTCTCTTCAAAGAACTACACAAATTCACTAAAAGAAAATGTTAGTCTTTAAGGACACAAGATATAGAATGAGCTCCCCCTGAATGTATGCATCAAGTACTCGAATTACTTGTAACATGCACTTGATTCAAATAAGATTCTTAGAGGAGTTCATCATATATCTTGGTCAAGGCATAATATATATGAAACAATTGAATTTATGCTAGAGAACACATATCATTCCCCAATAGAACTAATCCATGGGGTGACATGTGGTAAATATTTGATCATTTCCTTGGAACCACTCATCCTCATTTGATGTTCTCCAAGGTGTGAGACTACAAAACATGAACTTGAAGAAATCATTAGCCTCACAAGATATAGGCTAAACTCCCCCTCAATTTGTGCATGCAAGAGTACACAAAGTACACTTATGCACATTAACAATGCGAGGTTAAAGGAGATGTTTGCACTATATCTTGGTTTAACATAACATGCTTTACATAGATGATGAAAATTAAACCAATTAAAAGTTTAAGAACTAAAAGTATATCAATTGAAATCTTGGAGGGTAAAGCATGCTAATATGAACCTCAACCTCATAATGAAGGATATCATATAAATATGTCACCACATCTTCATTATTAGGTTGACAAAAAGTGTAACTCCCTTCTTGAATCATTGTGATTTCTTTTCTCTTTATGATTTCATCCAACCAGGCGATCTTGAACTTCATTGATCTTGGCTTGGTTCAATCAAACTTGATATGAGACCCATTGAAACTCAATGATTGAAACAACCAAGACTCTTATATCCGTGGATTTTGAATCCATTTTGAAAGCACTTGGAAGGACCTTATTTAAACACTTAGAAAAGAGAGCATTAGAAACACAAGGGAGGGTTTCACAAATGATAATCCTTATACGTGGATGGAAAATGAATCATCATTCTTGAAACCCAAAAAGATAGATTAAATTCCTTTAAATTAGTGCACACATATAGTTGATGTCAAAGTTATATGCACTATTGAACATTTTATATTGCAAGGAAATTAACCTATACTATGGAACATCCCACTAAGGATAGAATACTAAAACAACTGAAGGAGAGGAAGTTTTCATACCTTGGCCTCTTATCAACTTCATCTTACTTTAGTTGAATAGTATCCTTTAAGCTTGTGGTTTATCCAATGTAAAACAAGCACCATCTCTTAACATAGATTTTCTATGGATAAACTCAACATAAGAGATGACATTAGTAGCACAAGCACTAGTTTCTTATTTAGCAACCCTTTATATGTGGAAGGCAAGCGAGTTGCTAAAATAGAGAAACATCATAATATGGACTAAATTTCCTTGAACCCTCATGCACAATATATTTTGAATGACATGGATAATATGCATGGTTATTCAATGAAGCCTAGAGGGATGACTTAATCCATATTATGGTGTGTGTCTAATATAGAAGAATCAAATCCAAATTAACTAGATAGAGAATACGTCACATAATTTTGGATTGTTCACCATATGATAATATTCATTCAACTTCCAATTAGACCTTTATTTCATAATCAACAACTGATGTATATCCTCAAGTGCTTCTTTTCCCTTAGTGGCTACACAAGTCACAAAAGAGATAAGATTTGAAAATAATTTGCACTTAAGATTCAGTTGTTACCACCCTTGCTACTATCTCCAAAGATGATTTATACATTCATTATCGAGCACCCAACTTGATCCATTGAAGGAGTGATCCTGCAAAACAAGTTTAAGCCTCATATCTTGGTACCCAATTTGAATTGGGTCCTTTGAGATTAGTAGTAAGAGCCTTGAGTACCCACACAATCTTTATTGTGGCCTTTCTCTTTGTGTAGGCACCCACATATACTTGACAACCATCTTACATGGTTTTAAGTCAATATTTAATCACACAGATAAAAGCTAGAGTTAAGAATAGGAGCCTTTTCTCCTTTTCTTGATACATCATTGTGTTGCCTTCTTGATGATGAACCTAGCTTGACCTTGAGTGCACCTAGCTTATCAAGGTTAGTCACACAAGCATTCATATCATAAAGACAAGTTATGCATGGAATGTACAACTTAGTGATCCAATTCAATATGAAGCATATGGATACCGATTGAAGTAGATTTCTAAGATATCAAAATATGGGTTTCCAAAATTCAGAGAGTATGGATCACTAATTGTACCTTTTACAGTTTAAAAATCATATCCATGTTAGTGCATATGTATGAGATGAATATCAACAAAAAGATTCTTATGCACTTTTAGATTTAACTATAAGGGAATTTTAAACTGCATCAAGGGTAGCTATTAAAAAAAACAAAGATTACAATCCATATGAATGAAATACAAATTTACCATTTTGGATTGTCTTAGTATAGCTTACTCAAGTGAAACTTATTCTCTATGACACAAGATATATAATGTTCTCCCACTAGATATGTGCATCAAGTATTTGAATGACTTGCCACATGCACTTTCAATTCAGTTAAGAGTCTCATGAGGAGTATATTACATATCATGGTCAAGGCATGACAAATTTGCAATGAATTAACTTATGCCTAAGAATACTTACCACCATATAGAATGTACCATTTATTATACCAATTTGATAGATCTTACTACCTGTGGTGGTGTCACCTTAGTATTCTTCTTTTCATCATTTGTGGAGACTTCCTTCTTTGTTATCTCTTTTCCTTTTAAAACTAGTCGATAAAACACTTTGAAAAGAGGTATTAGTAGTACAAGGAAGTATTTAATGAATGATGATATCTATATATGAATGGCAAACAAATCATCATTTATGAGGCGTAAAGGCATAAATTAAATTCCTTTTAAGTTAATGCACATGGAGCAATGAATTCACAATATGCATTAATTTACAAATTTAAGCCAAAAGGAATTTAACCTTCATATTGACATTCCTTTCCATAGAATATATTACTACTAATTGAAAGAATGCCACTTGAAAGGAACTACTATTGATCAACTACCAATTGAAGCAATTTGTTCCATACCTTTGCCTTGAGCATTCCTAATCTTTCTTTTAGGTGAAGATTAACCTTTAATGCTTGTGATTTTACCAAATGAAAGAGCACAATCTCTACTTATGAATTTCCATGAAATAGCTTAAAAGAGATTGCATTAGAAACACAAGCAATAGTTTCCTATTTAGAAACCTCTAGTATATGAATGACAAGAAGGTTACTAAAATAAGGAAACCTCATGATATGAACTAAATTGCCCTTACAAGCATCATGCATAACACCAAAATTAAACAAGGTGAACAAAGCATGATTATTTAATTAAGTTTACATGGCAAGTTTAATTCATAGCATGGTGAGTGATTAATGGAGAAGACTCAAAACCAATTTAAACAAGAATGAATACATCACATAGTATTGGTTCGATCTTCTTTGAATGTTGAATGGCACACTCCATTTGGGAAACACATTCTCATGTTGTGAAACTATATAAATCACTCAGATAAAAACATTAGTCTCACAACTCTAGTCATATAGAGAATTCCCCTTTTGATAAGTGCTTTAAGAATTTGAATTTCTTACTTAGCACTCTATTCATTTAAGAACATGGGATAATACTCTTTATGTCTAGGTCATGGCAATAATATGATGATTAACTTGAAATATGCCACAAGATACATACAACCAATTTAAAGCATGTAGATTGTCATAATATAAAAATATGAACTTGCAATCTACCATATAATTGGATCTTTTCCAAGGCAAGGTAAAATCTTTTAAGTTCATTCTCAAGTACTTCATTTTTCCTATGTGGCTACAAAAGACACAAAGGAATATACTAATTAAAAGCAATGTGCACTTAAGAATTAATTGTTACCATCCTTTGGATATCACTTGGTTATGGGCCTTTTGCTTGATTCCCACAAAGGTTAATCCTTATTCCCTACAACACAAGTTCTTGCTAGAGATGAATATGAAGTTAGTGATATAACAACTCAATTCATCTTTGGGTCAATCTTAAAGGATAGACAATGTAAGATTGATAGCTGGAGATAAGAATTGAGTTAAACTGCTCAAGCACCCCAAAGCTTCATATCATCTCTGGGTACCTGCAAAACTTATTAAGTACATTTTGGTACCCATCTTTGGATGGGTCCACCAAGGTTAGCTAACAAGTACTTAGGCACCCAAATGGCCTTTGTGCTAGTTTTAGGTGAACTAATTACATTTCTAGCACAAATGTCATTTTTGGGTCTCCTAAGCGAATATGAATGAATTGACATGGTAGACTTAGGATACTTACTCATGGGACAATCCTTGCATAGGTGTCCCTTTCTTTGGCAAGTGTAGCAAATTTGATTTTTAATTTTGCAAGACTCCTTCTTGCCTTGCTTCTTGTTTGCTACATGGTTAGTGAGCCTCTTTCTTTCTAAAGTTAAGCCACTATCTTTTATGTAGGGACATGACTTAATCTCATGTCCCTTCTCATGACATTGATAACACTTTCTAGTGCATCTTCTCTTATTTGGAAGAGTGGCTTGTTTGTTACCTTGTGTGGAGCATGTGGAGACGTGGTTGAGGCACTTGTCATGAGCTTTGGATTTCTTATCTTGACGTTTGCTCATGACTTTCTTGGAAAGCTTGGTATTCTTTTGAAGGGGTTTTGTGCATGCTACGGTTGTCCCCTTCTCAAGCTTTTTCACCATATTATCACGGTTATCTTGAGAAGGTTGAGCATGATACTTTCCCTTCAAAAGAGTTAAGCTCCTTCTTTGCCTTCCAACTTCTTCCTTGAGCTCTTTATTTTCTTGTGTGATAGAAATATCACTAGTTCCTGAAATTTCTAGCTCAATGGACGATTGGCTTTCTTGAGAGCAACATTTGTTAGCACATGATAATATAGTTTCTACTTGAATACATGTGCATATGTGAGGTTGGTATGATTTCAAATTAGTTAACACAACCTCATGAGCCATTTCTAACATGATATGTGAATCCATAAATTTATTATGAGAGCACACAAGCATATCATGTTTTTCTTGCAAAGCTAGATTTTCAATATTTAGCCTTTCTATCGTGTTCTTGAACATAGCATTTTTATTTTCTAATTGAGCAATATATGATGAATGATTAACAACTTTAATTTGCTCAATTGAAATGTCTTCATACCTTTGGACCAAATCATCATGAGAGCACTTTAGCTTCTCATGCTCTTTGGTCAACTTCTCTAAGTCTTCGATTTTTCTGATGAGGAAGTCTTCTTGCTTATGAAGCATTTCTTTTTGTTCTTCCGCTCTTTTCATGAGTTTGAGCAAGCTCATCCGATGTTTCTTGCTTAGCTGAGCGAAGAATTGTTGAAGATCATCCTCATCTTCACTATCACTTTCTTGCTCCTCCTCATCCTCACTTTCGCTTTCACTGTCACTCCCATTAGCAATAAAGCACATATGAGAAGTGGATTTGAAAGACGAACCTTGTGAAGAGGTGGATTCGTCGTTTGGTCTCCATCGATCATTTTCTTCTTCAACTTTGTTCTTCGCCTCATCTTCCTTCATTTTGAGGAACATCCTTTCGGCGATTCTCATGGCAAGATCTATTGCCCTAGGATCAACATCTGCACCAAAAGATAAAGTCGAGGCAACCTCAACTTTTTCAAGCTTAGAAGCACTTTCGTTTCTTAGTCCCCCCGACATGATCTTTTCCTCACGCGGTTAAGCGTTAGAACGAGGATTAGGTTCTGATACCAATTGAAAGTTGCCTAGAGGGGGGGTGAATAGGCAAGTTAAAACTTTTTCAACAAAAACTAGAAGCAAACTGGGTAAAACTGAATTGATCTCGAAATTCACCCAGTTAACTTTGGAAATGAGATGTTCTAAATGATCCACAGGGTTCAAAGTAGTAGATCTGAGAAGGGCACTTCTCAAAATCCACACACCAAAAAGATATAAACAATCTTCCACGGAATGGTGAGAGAACGAAGAACATGAACAAACACAATGAACAAGAACACAAGAGACACAAGATTTATCCCGAGGTTCGGTCACACCACCAAGGTGCCCTACTTCCTCGTTGAGGCGCCCACAAAGAGCCGGGTCTCTTTCAACCCTAATCCTCCCTTTGCCGACCACAAAGGTCAAGCCCACACACTAATCTTTGCTCAAACGAGCGGGTAATACAAACTTTCTTGTGGTCTTCCACAAGATTTGGAGACTCACAAGAGACACCTAGTCGTCTAGGAGCTAGAAGCTCCAAGAGTAATGAATCCACAAAGAACTCGATGTAGTACCAAAGCTCGAATGAAGAAGAAGAGCAAGAGAGATTTAGAGATGAAGCACAAAACCGCAGCTCTCAAGCTCACTCAAAGATTTCTCTCCAAAGATTTGAAATGGGAGAGGCAAGAGATGTGTGTGAGAGAGAGGGAGGTGTTTCTTGGGTTAGAAATGGAGTTCAAATCGTGCTCACCACTTTAGGGAGAGAGGTAGGAGGTAGTATATATAGGTGGAGCTCAAAACTAGCCGTTGGGCAGATTTTTCTGTTTGAGGGCGGTTGAACCTCCCCCTAGGGCGGTTGAGCCTCCCCTGGCAGGCCTGGCAGCCTGTCTGCCAGTCTGACTGGCAGACTGACGCGCAGACTGACCGCAGACTGGTCAAAGTTGACCAAAACCAGTTGAACCGCCCAGGGGGGGCGGTTGAACCGCCCCTGACAGCTCCTGGCGACCTGTTTGCCAGTCTGACTGGCAGACTGCAGATCAGAGGTCAGAGGGGTCAGAGACCAGCTGAACTGCCCCTCAGGACCAGTTCAACTGGTCTTGACCAGAGAGTTTAGGAGAGAAAACCCCAGCTCAACTTCCCGGAGGCAAGTTCAGCTGGTGTATGGTCAAAGAGGTTCACAGCTGAAGTCGAGTTCAGCTGAAGTTCAGCCCAGCTGAAAAGCTCAGCTCAGCTGAAGTTCAGCTCAGCTGAAAAGCTCAGCTGTAGCTGAAGAAGCTCAGCTCAGCTGAAGAGCTCAGCTGCAGCTGAAAGAGCTCAGCTCAGCTGAAGTTCAGCTCAGCTGAAAAGCTCAGCTGTAGCTGAAGAAGCTCAGCTCAGCTGAAGTCCAGCTCAGCTGCAGCTAAAGGAGCTCAGCTCAGCTGAAGTCCAGCTCAGCTGAAAAGCTCAGCTGCAGCTGAACAAGTTCAGCTGCTTTTCAGCAAGAACACTCTAGGTTTCTCAAACCTAACCATGGTCAACCAAATAATGTTAAAGAGATTTTTGTTTTTCAAAAATAGCTTTTGAATATAGAGGTTTGAGCTTTGGCAAACACCAACCTTCTTTTTGGATCCCCCTTTATAGTACGACGATTCCTATACTCAAGTTAAATAAAATAAATTGAAGTAAACTCCTTGAGTCATTGGTGTCTCATGTGTGATTTCTCCATGGCATTGCTTCATAAGGATCACAAACATCTTTGTCTCACCTTTTGAAGCAAACTCAAATCAAACCCAGTGACTTGTACCATATCACCTTATATGAGTTCAAATCATGGCTTCAAGTCACCTTACTGATGCATCAACATGTTATAACTCTTCATAGCTGATTAGTTCATCGACTTAGTGCAAGTACTCTCTTCTTCACCTTAGCCATGGTACCTCGGTCTACAAGCCGTCGCTTGACCTTCACCTTCGCTTAGTTCCTCGAAGCCCTTTCCTTGCTATCTTCACCCTATCAAGCCATTCTTGAGTCACATCAAATTGAGCATCCATTGAGAGAATCATTTCTTCAATATTGTGAACCTTGCTTGAATGTCTTCTAGATATAATTGTCAAGATCAATCAAGCTCTAGTTTGATTCTCATAGAAGCATATATGGACTGATAGTAATATGGTCAAGCCAATTCATGATTCCTCATATCTTATTCTCTTTGGCTTGACCAATCCTCTAAATCACTTTGTCCTCTATTCTGGTCATATGTATGCATAGTGATTTCTCAGGACTTGTCCATATATTCAAACCAATATAGAGACCATATTATATCCATTTGCATTGTCTCACTGGTTATTTCACCTTGTGTTGAACCTTGTTCACTGATCATTATACACTATTCAAGTATGTTCATCATACTGAATTTCCTGTTCAACACTTAGCAAACTTGTTAGACCTTTAAATGTGTTGTTATCCAAATCACCAAAACTCACAAAAGGGATGAATGCACTTTCAGGCATTAAGACTAGCCACTTCATCATTTAACTTTGCAATAGACACTAGGTGTTCACTACAAGCATCAACATTAAAATCTTTACACCTAGTGCAAATCACAACATGTTCTACACAAGAGTTAGATCTATTTGCTACTTCTAGTTTAGCATTTAAATCATTGTTAACATCTTTTAAACTAGAAATTGTCTCATGGCAAGTAGATAGTTCACAAGAAAGCATTTCATTCCTTTTAACTTCTAAAGCATGAGATTTTTGTGCCTCTACAAATTTTTCATGTTCTTCATACAAAAGATCCTCTTGTTTTTCTAAAAGTCTATCCTTTTCATTCAAGGCATCAATCAATTCATTAATCTTATCTATTTTAGTTCTATCCAATCCCTTGAACAAACTAGAGTAATCTATTTCATCATCATCACTAGACTCATCATCACTTGAAGAAGCATAAGTGGTATTGTTTCGAGTACATACCTTCTTCTCCTTCGTCATGAGGCATGTGTGACGCTCGTTGGGGAAGAGGGATGATTTGTCGAAGGCTGAGGCGGCAAGTCCTTCGTCGTCGGATGAAGAGCAATCCGAGTCCCACTCCTTGCCAAGATGTGCCTCGCCCTTAGCCTTCTTGTACTTCTTCTTCTTTTCCCCTTTCTTCTCTTGTTCCTGGTCACTATTATTATCGGGACAATTAGCGATAAAATGACCAATCTTACCGCACTTGAAGCAGGAGCGCTTTCCCTTCGTCTTGTTCTTCTTGGGATGCTCCTTGCGGCCCTTTAGCCCGTCTTGAAGCGCTTGATGATGAGGGCCATCTCTTCCTCATTTAGTCCCGCCGCCTCAACTTGCGCCACCTTGCTAGGTAGCGCCTCCTTGCTACTCGTTGCCTTGAGAGCAACGGGTTGAGGCTCATGGATTGGACCATTCAACGCGTCGTCCACGTATCTCGCCTCCTTGATCATCATTCTCCCGCTTACAAACTTCCTAAGTACTTCTTCGAGTGACATCTTGGTGTACCTAGGATTTTCACGAATATTGTTCACAAGATGTGGATCAAGGACAGTAAAAGACCTTAGCATTAGGCGAACGACGTCGTGGTCCGTCCATCACGTGCTTCCGTAGCTCCTTATTTTGTTGATGAGGGTCTTGAGCCGGTTGTATGTTTGGGTTGGCTCCTCTCCCCTTATCATTGCAAATCTCCCAAGCTCGCCCTCCACCAACTCCATCTTGGTGAGCATGGTGATGTCGTTCCCCTCATGTTAGATCCTGAGGGTGTCCCAGATCTGCTTGGCATTGTCCAAGCCGCTCACCTTATTATACTCTTCCCTGCACAAAGATGCTAAAAGAACAGTAGTAGCTTGTGCATTTTTGTGAATTTGCTCATTGATAAACATGGGACTATCAGTACTATCAAATTTCATTCCACTCTCGACTATCTCCCATATGCTTGGATGGAGAGAGAACAAGTGACTACGCATTTTGTGACTCCAAAATCCGTAGTCCTCTCCATCCAAAGTGAGGAGGTTTACCAAGTGGAATGGAGAGTAAATGAGCATTGGTACTTTGCGGAATATGGGAATAATCAAAGGAAAAGTTTGAATTAACTGTCTTCCTTCTCTCGTAGTCGTTGTCGTCGTCCTTTTGGGAAGAGGAAGATTCGTCACTGTAGTAGTAGATTATCTCCTTGATGCACCTCGTCTTCTTCTTCTTCCCATCTTTTCGTTTGTAGCCCGAGCCTGAGTCGGTAGGCTTGTCGTCTTTCGGCTCGTTGACGAAGAACTCCTTCTCCTTATCATTGATCACAATCCCCTTGCCCTTAGGATCCATCTCTTCGGGCGATTAGTCCCTTTGTGAAGAGAACGACTCTGATACTAATTGAGAACACCTAGAGGGGGGGTGAATAGGTGATCCTGTAAAAACTTAAACTTAAAGCCACAAAAACTTGATTAAGTGTTAGCACAATAAGGCCAAGTGGCTAGAGAGGAGTTCTTGCAAAACACAACAACCACAAGAGGATCAACACAGATAGACACAGTGGTTTATCCCGTGGTTCGGCCAAGTACAAAACTTGCCTACTCCATGTTGTGGCGTCCCAACGGACGAGGGTTGCAATCAACCCCTCTCAAGCGGTCCAAAGACCCACTTGAATACCATGGTGTTTTGCTTTGCTTTACTATATCCCGCTTGCGAGGAATCTCCACAACTTGGAGCATGTCGCCCTTACACTTTGATGTTCACAAAGAAGCACGGAGTAAGGGAGGGATGAGCAACGCACACAAGACACAAAATCAGAGCGACAACACGCACACAAATCGCAACAAGAGCTCACAACACAACCCGACGAGTTCATAACTCAAATAGAGCTCTAGTTGCTCTCACAAAGAATCAAATGCGCGGAATCGAAGTCTTGGTGCTTATGAATGCTTAGAGAGTGCTTGGTGTGCTCCTCCAAGCGCCTAGGGGTCCCTTTTATAGCCCCAAGGCAGCTAGGAGCCGTTGAGAGCATTCCAGGAAGGCAATTCTTGCCTTCAGTCGCCTGGCGCACCAGACAGTCCGGTGCACCATCGGACACTGTCCGGTGCGGATTTCTTTCCTTCTTTGGCGAAGCCGACCGTTGCAGATTGACAGCCGTTGGCGCACCGGACACTGTCCGGTGCACACCGGACAGTCCGGTGCCCCCTTGTGACCGTTGGCTCGGCCACGCGTCACGCGCGGAATCCTCGGCCGACCGTTGGCCTGGCTGACTGTTGGCTCACCGGACAGTTCGGTGCACCACCGGACAGTCCGGTGAATTATAGTCGTACGCCGTTAATCATCTCCCGAGAGAGACGAGTTCGCCTGTGAATGGCTCACTGGACAGTCCGGTGCACCACCGGACAGTCCGGTGCACCACCGGACAGTCCGGTGATTTATAGCCGTACACCGCCGTCGAAGTCCCGAGAGCAGTAAGTTAGTCAGAGCCAGCCTGGCGCACCGGACACTGTCCGGTGCACCACCGGACAGTCCAGTGCACCCAGACTGAGCAGACTTTGGCTGAACAAAGCCATCTCTTTTCCAATTTGATTTCTCCTGTTTCCAGCACTTAGACACAATACATTAGTTCTAAAAACAATGTACTAAGTCTAGAAACATACCTTTAGACTTGATTTGCACTTTGTCCATCAATTGGCGTAGATTTACACTTAAGCACTTGTGTTGGCACTCAATCACCAAAATACTTAGAAATGGCCCAAGGGCACATTTCCCTTTCACATCACTCTGCACCCCTCTCCAATTTGGTATAATCTTCACTCATATATTGTTTGCCAAAGGGGGAGAGAAAGTAAAAGGGCTCTAAAGACTCCGTTTTTGGCGATTAATGCCAAAGGGGGAGAGAGTATTAGCCCAAAGCAAAAGGACCGCACCACCACGCCAATGTCAAAAGTTTTAAATGTTGTTTCAATTGGTATTATATTTGTGATATTTCAAAATTGGTATCTTTGAAATTAGTTTTCCTCTAAGAAATTATATCTCAATTGGTATCTAAAATATTTGATCTTCTTTCAATTTGAAAAACCCTCTTGAACACTAAGAGGAGAATTTCAGTAAGGGGGGGTTTTGTTGAAGTCAAAGGAAAAGCATTTGAAACAGGGGGAGAAAATTTCAAATCTTAAAATGCTTCTCGAAATCTTATTCATATACCTTTGACTATTTGCAAAAAGACTTTGAAAAGAATTTGCAAAAACAAAACAAGTGGTGCAAATATGGTCCAAAATGTTAAAATGAAGAAAGCAATCCATGCATATCTTATGAAAATGTAAATTGGTTTAATTCCAAGCAACCTTTGCACTTACCTTATGCAAACTAGTTCAATTCTGCACTTATATATTTGCTTTGGTTTGTGTTGGCATCAATCACCAAAAATGGGGAGATTGAAAGGGAAATAGGGTCAAACCTCTTCCTAAATGATTTTGGTGGTTGAATTGCCCAACACAAATAATTGGACTAACTAGTTTGCTCTAGATTATAAGTTCTACAGGTGCCAAAGGTTCATAATAAACCAATACAAAGTTAAAAGAAAGGGTTCAAAAAGAAAGGAGCAAAGCAACCGAAGGCTGCCCTGGTCTGGCGCACCGGACTGTCTGGTGCACCAGGGAGATCAACTCTGAACTTTCCACCTTTGGGTTTCTGGAAATGTCACTCCGCTATAATTCATCGGACTGTTCGGTGTAGCACCGGACTGTACGGTGTGCCGTGCAGAGCAACGGCTAACAACGCCAACGGTCGTCTGCAAAAGTGAACAGTGCAGTGCACAGTGCGGACTGCGCGCACAGAAGTTAGAGCAGGCGCCAGAAGACGCACCGGACAGTGAACAGTGACTGTCCGGTGCACCACCGGACCGTCCGGTGGCCCCACTTGTCAGAGCTCCAACGGTCGAACCCTAACGGTTGGGAGACGTGGCTGGCGCACCGGACTGTCCGGTGCGCCCTTCGACAGCAGCCTTCCCCAACGGCCACTTTGGTGGTTGGGGCTATAAATACCCCCAACCACCACACTTCAAGGCATCCAAGTTTTCAGCCAACACATTCAATACAAGAGCTAGTGCATTTAATACAAGACACAAATAGAGTGAATAAAAATCTCTCTAAGTCCCAATTCCACTCAAAGCAATTAGTGACTAGAAGAGAGAGTTTTGTCGTGTTCTTTTGAGCTCTTGCGCTTGGATCACTTTTCTTCATCCCCATTTCTTTTCCCAAGACATTTGTAATCAAAGCAAGAGACACCAATTGTGTGGTGGTCCTTGTGGGGACTGTGTCCCAATTGATTGAGGAGAAAAGCTCACTCGGTCTAAGTGATCGTTTGAGAGAGGGAAAGGGTTGAAAGAGACTCGGTCTTTGTGACCACCTCAACGGGGAGTAGGTTTGCAAGAACCGAACCTCGGTAAAACAAATCACAGTGTCATCTATTTTCATTTGCTTGTGATTTGTTTTCACTCTCTCTTTCGGACTCGATTATATTTCTAACGCTAACCCCGACTTGTATCGTGCTTAAAGTTTATAAATTTCAGATTTGCCTATTCACCCCCCCTCTAGGCGACTTTCAAGTTCCACCCACTATCTATAGGAGTACGATGGTTCTATCAACCCCATCGAGTTTCTCTAAATCTACACAACACTATCATCACCTCTGTTGGGATGAAGACATGATGTTGAACTATTTCTATGTGGCATTGATCGGCCTCCACGGTCTTGGCTCATAAATATGGTCTTATGAGGAGCTTTGTGGAGAGTTCACGTCCAACTTTGCGGGCACTTACTCCTAGCCTAGCATGAATTATGGCCTCCACACTATTCAGTAGCAGCCCTATCCACCGCGCCCTTTGTACAACGTTTCTGCCTAGTTAGGAACACTATCCCACATATCTCCACACACTTCATCGTCTTCACCTTCTGCCAGGGCATATAGGATACTAAGATGCTGGTAAAGCTAGCCACCTGCAATGCTAGGACATAGGTGACCTACTCTCTTTGGCGGACATGTGTGCTCGGTTTTTCGAGAGCCGAGTGCGGCATGGTCCCATGCTGCCCAGTCGGGACAACACCCTGGATCGGATGTCATTTCCTTCAGGGTTGATGCCCAAAAGAAGAAATGTAGTGCCTAGCCCCCTAGGTTCAAGACCTCGACCTTGAAAGTGTGTTGGCAGGGGCGAAGCTAGCCTTGAGGTTCGACGATAAGTTGTAGTTCGCCCCTTTGTGTTGTACTATCATTCGAACAATAATACTCCATGAATATAGAAAAGATCTGTCCAAATGATCTCGAGTGTGATGTTCATAACATTAGTATTACATGGGTCTTCGTAAAAGATGGACGGAGAAAAGGAAAATCAGTATGAACATCTATGACCCATTGGAGGTCCCTATATATGTTCCAGAACGAACCTTTGATGAGGATAGTGTGCCCTCCCTTCGATGAAGATGGTGTGTGCGAAAGAAAAAGGTGTGAATAGCTGCACGATCAGCATTGTGATATTTGTGCTCTGATTTGGATATGGAAGAAACCCTGTGCTCATGATATTTGCGATTGGAAAGTAAAAATGGTCGGAATCCAGCATATTATTACAATATAAAGATACACTGCTGAATTATTCCCATAATAACGATATTTGTTTGTAAGATAACTTTAAGTACTATACATCACACATCTGCTGCCCTTCTGAGGTTCTAGAAGCGGATTCAGCGGGTCAGGTTCTGAAGACACAGAGGCCTGGTGTCGAAAACATCTGATTACTATCCGGTGTAACAAAAAAATAGCAAAGCACTTTCTTTGCATAAATATTGGTCACAGCAATGGAAACTGCAGCAACTGTAAAGCCGATTTCATTTACTGTTTCTACAGACCTTATCACTAGGGAAAGCCGATACAGCTGATCCCTCACCAGATGAGGCTGGTGACAAGTTCCAATTGTACTTTTGTTGGCCAATATCTGACCGAGAAATGAGTTGATGAACCCGTCTTACCAGAGATAGGAATTTTCCATTATTCGATGATCCAACGCGCTAAGGGAATTCATGTTCTCAGTATGGACCATTACCCTGGATTCTTTCCTACCCTCAATTGTGCCACCTTCTTGTTACTCACTGGCCGAGTATAATCATTATTTTATTTCCAATTCTAGTAGTTTGTAGTTTGATGAATATAGTTTATAACTATAATATGGGTTATAACTCAGTCTGTTTATTAAACGATTCTCGCTGGACCACGATATTGTTCTATGGAAGCGGGTGGGCTGCTTTTTATAATATAAGTTCGGTCCGGTTTTTCATTAAAAAAAGAAAGGGGGGAGGGATTGACCTTTCTAACGCATATTCCGTCGTACCGGCATGGCCCCACTGATTTGTTTTCGATCGGAGCATCAAGCAGTGTTTTTTGTCTCTATGAATTACAGCTGCAACAATTTAAACAGCCGACTTTGATTTGAAGCGGACAGCTAAGTCTGATCCACCAACAAGAGCGATCCATTGCTAGTTGCTACAGGCCTTCAGCGAAGCTTTGTAGAGGTTTCTCACTGTTTACAAAAAAATGACATTAATTTCTCCTCATGGATGCAAGACGAAGTGAATATAATATTACACAGGCCCACACATAATACTTAAACTAGGTGAGTACCCATGCGTTGCAACGGGAACATATAATACCATGATAACTTATATACAAAATGTGTCTTATATTGTTATAAAAAAATGTTTCATCATCCATTTGTGATCCTAGCCATACATAAATTTTGTTATTTTAATTTAGTTGTTTCACTACTACATTGCAACCATCAGTATCATGCAGACTTCGATATATGTCATGATTTGCATGGTCTCATCATTAGAGAGCACATGCCACACCTGTCGATAGAAGTTCTGTCGTACATCGTTAGTCATCAAGCATGCACCACCATATACGCTTGCTTAAACAAAAAGGCAAGTGTGTGTTTGCGAGGAGAATTAAAGGCAGGCCAGCACAAAATCTACCCCGACGATGGCGAGTGGACATTGTTGTCGGTCCTCCTCTGCTCACCTCCGGCGCCGAGATGATGCCACAATCCTTGATATAGTAGTCGTCGAACGCGCACGACATGGTGAGTACCGATGACTCTTGGCTGGGCTATCAAATGAAGTGCACCCCGGGCTCATCAGCGAGGTAGTACACATGGTCGTTGCACCACCGGATGTGCTACTCCTCTACATACATGTTGTTCGAGGACACTCACACAATAGCAACAATGGTCGTTATCCCAGCGCACAAGAATTCATGGCCGGTCAGTAGCGACTTATGTGGCTGGTTGGACTTTAGGTGGATGATGAGCTGGACGGCGTGATGGCGTCGTCGTCGGTTGCGGTGCCCAGAACAATCTGAGAGTCGTCAGCATTGGCGACAACCATGAGGTCCCCCTGTTTGACGATGGACAACGCGGTGCAGCCGCTCTAGACCGCGTCCAAGCGGCGCATGGGCCACGTAGGACTGCTTACAGAGGTCGAACTGGCAGTCGCCAAGCTTTTTCTCGTCGTCGATGAGCGACACCAACGCGAGCGCCTCGTGCTAGTGGTGTTTGTTTGGGGTTTGCAAGTAAGAAACATGGATTCATCTTTGGCATTGATTTATGAAAATGACTTATAAGTCAGATCCATGGAAAAATATTATGGAGAATAAATGTCACACATGCAAAAAAAGGAATTTAAGTTGAAAACATTATTCAAACAAAAGAAATTGCATGCAAGACTCTTCTTTAAATACTACTCCGTCAATCCAAAAATATAATTTAATAATCTCGGTGATACTTATCTACTACTACACATTGTGCAAGGGTAGCAGGTGGGCTTTGGGAGAGATGTAGTATATGTTTTTACTATAATAGATGTAGACATAAACACACATGTGGTGTAGTGGTAGCTACGAGCATATTTGTTTGAGGGATCACGGCTTTGAATCCCCTTGGGGCTTGTTTTTTTAATTTAATTTTAGGTAGGCGTGGAATGTATGTGGGAATGGGAATGGACTTTGTGGGAGGGGGGAATGAGAAAGAAAACATGGAATGGGAGGGGGAATGAGAAAGGAAACGGGGACGCATGGGAATGGGAATGTCAGAACCAGGAATGACAGCCTACCCCTTACCGTCTTAATAGTAGTAAAGATTACATAGTGTATGTGTATGTTCAAAATAGCACATCAATGAATAGGTGACTACAAAAACCAGCTATCACAGAGAGTAAATCAGATATAGCACGCTGAAGGTTTCATCCAAAGTGGGTGCATGCATCAATTTAGTAACAGAAATTCACCGCAATGGGTGTACCAGCCAAGCCAAAGAGGCCAGAAATCCCAGAGAACAAGGTAGTTCTCTGTTGCATCAGTAACACCACTTGTAGCCCTTACTCATCGAATGGTCAGCAAGGGCAACTGCGTTTGACTTGACCTGCTGGATATAGGCCTTGAATACAGGTGACGTTACAGCTTAGAGCAGCAATCTGGTGACTGTGAGGGGCTCCCCTTCAAGCCTTGTTTGTTAGATACTCTAGTATTCACCCTAATCCATATGTATTAAAGTGGACAACACATATAGATTGTGGTGAATACTAGAGTAACCAAACAAGGACGTAGGACGTAGAGTACAACTCAGTTGATCTTGTTCCCATTACTTCTTGTTAAAAGCCACTAGGAATTGGAGCTCCCTCCGCGCTTCACGCTGGCACGCTCTCCGCCCGACCGACGCGTGGCCCACGCTACTGGTGTTCTCGAACGTCGTACTGACACAGCACACCACTGCTTTGGTTTTTTTCTCTCCGCTCCACGTGAACATTCTCTCTCTTGTATTATTGAAGCAGGCAAGCAACACTCTCAATTGATTCATATGCACACATCCTCTCTCTTTCCCCATTGCCTGCATCTAGTCGTGCGAAGCGGGCAGAGCGGAGGTCCGGCGAGCGGAGCTGAAAGTGCATTCATCCCTTTTGTGAGTTTTGGTGATTTGGATAACAACACATTTAAAGGTCTAACGAGTTTGCTAAGTGTTGAACAGGAAATTCAGTATGATGAACATACTTAAATAGTGTATAATGATCAGTGAACAAAGGTTCAACACGAGGTTAAATAACCAATGAGACAATGCAAATGGATATAATATGAACTCTATATTGGTTTGAATATATGGACAAGACCTGAGAAATCACTACATACATATGACCAGAATAGAGGACAAAGTGATTTAGAGGATTGGTCAAGCCAAAGAGAATAAGATATGAGGAATCGTGAATTGGCTTGACCATATTACTATCAGTCCATATATGCTTCTATGAGAATCAAACTAGAGCTTGATTGATCTTAGCAGTTATATCTAGATGACATTCAAGCAAGGTTCACAATATTGAAGAAATGATTCTCTCAATGGATGCTCAATAGGATGTGACTCAAGAATGGCTTGATAGGGTGAAGATAGCAAGGAAAGGGCTTCGAAGAACTAAGCGAAGGTGAAGGCCAAGCGACGGCTTGTAGACCGAGGTACCATGGCTAAGGTGAAGAAGAGAGTACTTGCACTAAGTCGATGAACTAATCAGCTATGAAGAGTTACAACATGTTGATGCATCAGTACGGTGACTTGAAGCCATGATTTGAACTCACATATGATGATATGGTACAAGTCACAGGGTTTGATTTATGTTTGCTTCAAAAGGTGAGACAAAGATGTTTGTGATCCTTATGAAGCAACGCCATGGAGAAATCACACATGAGACGCCAATGACTCAAGGAGTTTACTTCATTATATTTTATTTAACTTGAGTATAGGAATCGTCGTACTATAAAGGGGATCCAAAAAGAAGGTTGGTGTTTGCCAAAGCTCAAACCTCTCTATTCAAAAGCTATTTTTGAAAAGCAAAAATCTCTTTAACGTTCTATGGTTGACCATGGTTAGGTTTGAGAAACCTAGAGTGTTCTTGCTGAAAAGCAGCTGAACTTCTTCAACTGCAGCTGAGCTTTCCAGCTGAACTTGACTTCAGCTGAGTTGAGCTTCTTCAGCTGCAGCTGAGCTTTTCAGCTGAGCTGAACTTCAGCTGAGTTGAGCTTTCTCAACTTCAGCTGTGAACCTCTTTGACCATACACCAGCTGAACTTGCCTCCGGGCAGTTGAGCTGGGGTTTTCTCTCCTAAACTAACTGGTCAAGACCGGTTGAACTGGTCCTGAGGGGCAGTTCAGCTGGTCTCTGACCCCTCTGACCTCTGATCTGCAGTCTGCCAGTCAGACTGGCAAACAGGTCGCCAGGAGCTGTCAGGGGCGGTTCAACCGGTCTTGGTCAACTTGACCAGTCTGCAGGTCAGTCTGCGCGTCAGTCTGCCAGTCAAACTGGCAGACAGGCTGCCAGGCCTGCCAGGGGCGGTTCAACCGCCCTAGGGGGCGGTTCAACCGGTCTCAGACAGAAAAATCTGCCCAACGGCTAGTTTTGAACTCCACCTATATATACTCCCTCCTACCTCTCACCCCACAGCAGTGAGCACGATTTGAACTCCATTTCTAACCCAAGAAACACCTCCCTCTCTCTCTCACACATCTCTTGCCTCTCCCATTTCAAATATTTGGAGAGAAATCTTTGAGTGAGCTTGAGAGTTGCGGTTTTGTGCTTCATCTCTAAATCTCTCTTGCTCTTCTTCTTGATTCGAGCTTTGGTACTACATTGAGTTCTTTGTGGATTCATTACTCTTGGAGCTTCTAGCTCCTAGACGACTAGGTGTCTCTTGTGAGTCTCCAAATCTTGTGGAAGACCACAAGAAAGTTTGTATTACCCGCTCGTTTGAGCAAAGATTAGTGTGTGAGCTTGACCTTTGTGGTCGGCAAAGGGAGGATTAGGGTTGAAAGAGACCCGGCTCTTTGTGGGCGCCTCAACGAGGAAGTAGGGCACCTTGGTGGTGTGACCGAACCTCGAGATAAATCTTGTGTCTCTTGTGTTCTTGCTCATTGTGTTTGTTTGTGTTCTTCGTTCTCTCACCATTCTGTGGAAGATTGTTTATATCTTTTTGGTGTGTGGATTTTGAGAAGTGCCCTTCTCAGATCTACTACTTTTGAACCTTGTGGATCATTTAGAACATCTCATTTCCAAAGTTAACTGGGTGAATTTCGAGATCAATTCAGTTTTACCCAGTTTGCTTCTAGTTTTTGTTGAAAAAGTTTTAACTTGCCTATTCACCCCCCCTCTAGGCAAATTTCAATTGGTATCAGAGCCTAATCCTCGTTCTAACGCTTAACCACGTGAGGAAAAGATCATGTCGGGGGGACTAAGAAACGAAAGTGCTTCTAACCATGAAAAAGTTGAGGTTGCCTCGACTTTATCTTTTGGTGCAGATGTTGATCCTAGGGCAATAGATCTTGCCATGAGAATCGCCGAAAGGATGTTCCTCAAAATGAAGGAAGATGAGGCGAAGAACAAAATTGAAGAAGAAAATGATCGATGGAGACCAAACGACGAATCCACCTCTTCACAAGGTTCGTCTTTCAAATCCACTTCTCATATGTGCTTTATTGCTAATGGGAGTGACAGTGAAAGCGAAAGTGAGGATGAGGAGGAGCAAGAAAGTGATAGTGAAGATGAGGATGATCTTCAACAATTCTTCGCTCGGCTAAGCAAGAAACATCGGATGAGCTTGCTCAAACTCATGAAAAGAGCGGAAGAACAAAAAGAAATGCTTCATAAGCAAGAAGACTTCCTCATCAGAAAAATCGAAGACTTAGAGAAGTTGACCAAAGAGCATGAGAAGCTAAAGTGCTCTCATGATGATTTGGTCCAAAGGTATGAAGACATTTCAATTGAGCAAATTAAAGTTGTTAATCATTCATCATATATTGCTCAATTAGAAAATAAAAATGCTATGTTCAAGAACACGATAGAAAGGCTAAATATTGAAAATCTAGCTTTGCAAGAAAAACATGATATGCTTGTGTGCTCTCATAATAAATTTATGGATTCACATATCATGTTAGAAATGGCTCATGAGGTTGTGTTAACTAATTTGAAATCATACCAACCTCACATATGCACATGTACTCAAGTAGAAACTATATTATCATGTGCTAACAAATGTTGCTCTCAAGAAAGCCAATCTTCCATTGAGCTAGAAATTTCAGGAACTAGTGATATTTCTATCACACAAGAAAATAAAGAGCTCAAGGAAGTAGTTGGAAGGCAAAGAAGGAGCTTAACTCTTTTGAAGGGAAAGTGTCATGCTCAACCTTCTCAAGATAACCGTGATAATATGGTGAAAAAGCTTGAGAAGGGGACAACCGTAGCATGCACAAAACCCCTTCAAAAGAATACCAAGCTTTCCAAGAAAGTCATGAGCAAACATCAAGATAAGAAATCCAAAGCTCATGACAAGTGCCTCAACCACGTCTCCACATGCTACACACAAGGTAACAAACAAGCCACTCTTCCAAATAAGAGAAGATGCACTAGAAAGTGTTATCAATGTCATGAGAAGGGACATGAGATTAAGTCATGTCCCTACATAAAAGATAGTGGCTTAACTTTAGAAAGAAAGAGGCTCACTAACCATGTAGCAAACAAGAAGCAAGGCAAGAAGGAGTCTTGCAAAATTAAAAATCAGATTTGCTACACTTGCCGAAGAAAGGGACACCTATGCAAGGATTGTCCTATGAGTAAGTATCCTAAGCCTACCATGTCAATTCATTCATATTCGCTTAGGAGACCCAAAAATGACATTTGTGCTAGAAAGGTAATTAGTTCACCTAAAACTAGCACAAAGGCCATTTGGGTGCCTAAGTACTTGTTAGCTAACCTTGGTAGACCCATCCAAAGATGGGTACCAAAATGTACTTAATAAGTTTTGCAGGTACCCACAGATGATATGAAGCTTTGGGGTGCTTGAGCGGTTTAACTCAATTCTTATCTCAAGCTATCAATCTTACATTGTCTATCCTTTAAGATTGACCCAAAGATGAATTGAGTTGTTATATCACTAACTTCATATTCATCTCTAGCAAGAACTTGTGTTGTAGGGAATAAGGATTAACCTTTGTGGGAATCAAGCAAAAGGCCTACAACCAAGTGATATCCAAAGGATGGTAACAATTAATTCTTAAGTGCACATTGCTTTTAATTGGTATATTCCTTCGTGTCTTTTGTAGCCACATAGGAAAAATGAAGCACTTGAGAATGAACTTAAAAGATTTTACCTTGCTTTGGAAAGGATCTAATTATATGGTAGATTGCAAGTTCATATTTTTATATTATGACAATCTACATGCTTTAAATTGGTTGTATGTATCTTGTGGCATATTTCAAATTGATTATCGTATTATTGCCATGACCTAGACATAAAGAGGATTATCCCATGTTCTTAAATGAATAGAGTGCTAAGTAAGAAATTCAAATTTTTAAAGAACTTACCAAAAGGGAAATTCTCTATATGACTAGAGTTGTGAGACTAATGTTTTTATCTAAGTGAATTATGTAGTTTCACAACATGAGAATGTGTTTCTAAAATAGAGTGTGTCATTCAATCTATGTGTACATTTTAAAATTTGAAATGAGGTTTATTGTGGAAAATTATTTTAAAATTTTCATTCTAAGCTCAACTGGTCTGACCAGCTGAACTTTCTAGCTCAGCTGGGGAGACCAGCTGAACTTCTGAGTTGAACTTCAGTTCGGCTGGTATTCACCAGGAAACCCCCTGGCTGAAACCGGTTGAACCGGTGTCCAGGACCGGTTGAACCGGTCTGGCACAGTTTGACCGGCCAGTCTGACCATTTTTTCAGACCGCGTCAGCCCTTTTTCAGACACCTTTTTCAGTCTGCAACAGCACCTTTTTCAGGCGTCAGATCAACTTTTGCAGCACCTTTTCAGCAACTTTTGCAGCACCTTTTCAATAACTTTTGCAGCACTTTTTCATTCAACTTTTGCAGCGCTTTTTCAGTCATTTTTTTGTCGCGTCAGGTCACCTTTTCAGAACGCGTCAATTGCTTTTTCACTTTTTCTGCAGTACCTTTTCAGCTTTATTTTTGCAGACTTTTACTGTTTCATTTGGTATGTGACCAATAATAGTTCCTTTCAAGTGGCATTCTTTCAATTGGTAATAATCTATTTTATGAAGAAAAAAAATGTCAATATGAAAGTTAAATTCTTTTTGGCTTAAATTTGTAAATTGGTGCATATTATTAATTCACTCATCCATGTGCATTAATTTAAAAGGAATTTAATTTATGCATTTATGCCTCATAAATGATGATTTGTTTGCCATTCATATATAAATATCATCATTCATTAAATACTTCCTTGTACTACTAATACCTCTTTTCAAAGTGCTTTTCGACTAGTTTTAAAAGGAAAAGAGATAACAAGCTAAAGAAGGAAGTCTCCACGAATGAAGAAAAGAAGAATACTAAGGTGACACCACCACAGATAGTAAGATCTATCAAATTGGTATAACAAATGGTATGTTTTATATGGTGGTAAGTATTCTTAGGCATAAGTTAATTCATTGCAAATTTGTCATGCCTTGACCATGATATGTAATGTACTCCTCATGAGACTCTTAACTGAATTGAAAGTGCATGTGGCAAGTCATTCAAATACTTGATGCACATATCTAGTGGGAGAACATTATATATCTTGTGTCATAGAATAAGTTTCACTTGAGTAAGCTATACTAAGACAATCCAAAATGGTAAATTTGTATCTCATTCATATGGATTGTAATCTTTGTTTTCTAAATAGCTACTCTTGATGCAGTTTAAAATTCCCTTGTCATTAATTCTAAAAGTGCATAAGAATCTTTTTGATTGATATTCATCACATACATATGCACTAACATGGATATGATTTTTAAACTGTAAAAGGTACAATTAGTGATCCATACTCTCTAAATTTTGGAAACCCATATTTTGATATCTTAGAAATCTACTTCAATCGGTATCCATATGCTTCGCATTGAATTGGATCACTAAGTTGTAAATTCCATGCATAACTTGTCTTAATGATATGAATGCTTGTGTGACTAACCTTGATAAGCTAGGTGCACCCAAGGTCAAGCTAGGTTCATCATCAAGAAGGCAACACAATGATGTATCAAGAAAAGGAGAAAAGGCTCCTATTCTTAACTCTAGCTTTTATCTATGTGATTAAATATTAACTTGAAACCATGTAAGATGGTTGTCAAGTATATGTGGGTGCCTACAAAAAGAGAAAGGTCACAATAAGGATTGTGTGGGTACTCAAGGCTCTTCCTACTAATCTCAAAGGACCCAATTCAAATTGGGTACCAAGATATGAAGCTTAAACTTGTTTTGCAGGATCACGCCTTCAATGGATCAAGTTGGATGCTCGATAATGAATGTATAAATCATATTTGGAGATAGTAGCAAGGGTGGTAATAACTGAATCTCAAGTGCATATTATTTTCAAATCTTATCTCTTTTGTGACTTGTGTAGCCACTAAGGGAAAAGAAGCACTTGAGGATATACATCAGTTGTTGATTATGAAATAAAGGTCTAATTGGAAGATGAATGAATATTATCATATGGTGAACAATCCAAAACTATGTGATGTACTCTTTCTAATTAATTTGGATTTGATTCTTCTATATTAGACACTCACCATAATATGGATTAAGTCAGCCCTTTAAACTTCATTGAACAACCATGCATATTATCCATGACATTCAAAATATATTGTGCATGAGGGCTCAAGGGAAATTTAGTCCATATTATGAGGTTTCTCTATTTTAGCAACTCGCTTGCCTTCCACATGTAAAGGGTTGCAAAATAAAAAACTAGTGCTTGTGCTACTAATGTCATCTCTTGTGTTGAGTTTATCCATAGAAAATCTATGTTAAGAGATGGTGCTTGTTTTAAATTGGATAAATCACAATCTTAAAGGATACTATTCAACTAAAGTAAGAAGTTGATAAGAGGCCAAGGTATGAAAACTTCCTCTCCTTCGGTTGTTTTAGTATTCTATCCTTAGTGGGATGTACCATAGTATAGGTTAATTTCCTTGCAATATAAAATGTTCAATAGTGCATATAACTTTGAGATCAACTATATGTGTGCTCTAATTTAAAGGAATTTAATCTATCCTTTTGGGTTTCAAGAATGATGATTCATTCTCGATCCACATATAAGGATCATCATTTGTGAAACCCTCTCTTGTGTTTCTAATGCTCTCTTTTCTAAGTGTTTCAATAAGGTCCTTCCAAGTGTTTTCAAGATGGATTCAAAATCCACGGATATAAGAGTCTTGGTTGTTTCAATCATTGAGTTTCAATGGGTCTCATATCAAGTATGATTGAACCAAGCCAAGATCAATGAAGTTCAAGATCACCTGGTTGGATGAAATCATAAAGAGAAAAGAAATCACAGTGATTCAAGAAGGGAGTCACACTTTTTGTCAACCTAATAATGAAGATGTAGTGACATATTTATATGATATCCTTCATTATGAGGTTTGAGGTTCATATTAGCATGCTTTACCCTTCAGAATTTCAATTGATATACTTTAAGTTCTTAAACTTTCAATTGGTTTAATTTTCATCATCTATGTAAAACATGTTATGTTAAACCAAGATATAGTGCAAACATCTCCTTTAACCTCGTATTGTTGATGTGCATAAGTGTACTTTGTGTACTCTTGCATGCACAAATTGAGGGAGAGTTTAGCCTATATCTTGTGAGACTAATGATTTCTTTCAAGTTCATGATTGTGTAGTCTCACGCCTTGGAGAACATCAAATGAGGATGAGTGGTTCCAAGGAAATGATCAAATACTTACCACATGTCACCCCATGGATTAGTTCTGTTGGGGATCGATATGTGTTCTCTAGCATAAATTCAATTGTTTCAAATATATTATGCCTTGACCAAGATATATGATGAACTCCTCTAAGAATCTTAATTGAATCAAGTGCATGTTACAAGTAATTCAAGTACTTGATGCATACATTTAGGGGGAGCTCATTCTATATCTTGTGTCCTTAAAGACTAACATTTTCTTTTAGTGAACTTGTGTAGTTCTTTGAAGAGAATGAGTTTCTCTTGATCGTTTAAAGAGGATAAGTTTCTCTCTGAAATATCAAGCCTATCAAAAGCTAAGATAGAAATTCATGATTATAATGAAGACCATATGGCATGGAACAAAGGTGTGTCACTCCATGAACTATTGTATTACATTTGTGTTTCTAGGCTCTTACAAGTTAGTGTATGCATGTATATGTAATATCTTAAGTCACATCATAAGGTTGCACTTGAATCTTGGCTTAAAATATTGCATATCATATCTATTAGTATACCGTTTGATTATGAGTAATTCCTTAAATTGGTGCAATTTCATATTTTCATACTTTATTTGTACCAAGGTTCAAATTGTAGAACTTAATCCCCTGGCCTCACAAGTCCAAGTGCATAAGCTAAACAAGTATTCATCACTTGTATGCACACATTTAGGGGGAGAATAGTCTATAATTTGAATCTTTGAGACTAACTTCATTTCCAAGTCTATTATGTGTGTAGTCTCGAATTAGAAAGGAATCTTCGGGCAAAGACAATCGCTTCCACTGCAAATTTTGATGGGTATCAAAGATTCTTTGCTCCAATAAATGTATCTTTTATACATTTCATAAGAGAATGAGTTTCTCTTTTATATGCTACTCCAATGTCATCTAAAATTGGTAAATATGTATCACATCCTTTTGGATTGCAAATGTCTGAAGTAGCACAGCTTATAAATTCTCCTTCTAGAACTTAATTGATTAAATAGTGCACATGTTCCTTATGTTGTATGATTATATTCATATGATACTTTTTTATGCCAATGGTACTTTAAATTGCAAATAAGTACTCTCAATAGGCATCAATTGAATACATATATGTGTGTGCACTAAAACTTGAGGAGAACTTAGTGTAATATGCTATTAGTGATCTATTTATCTATCAAATTGTATCAATTGGTGTTTTTCAATTGATATTTTTCATACATGATCACTAGTTGCATAATCCATACTTGTGCAATTTTCATGTTGCCTCTTGTTGTGATAAGAAAATGCTAGGTGACATCTAGACTCCAGGTATCAAGATTTATCTTTCAGTTAGTATGACAATCTTCATTTGATATCTTGGACCTATGTCACAATTATGCCAACAAGAGCTTGCAAATGAATTCTAAATCCAACACAAGTCTGGAAACCCCTTGAAAAGGTAAAACGCAAAGGTACATCACTTATGACACTTATTCATTACCTTTGTGCCATCTAAGGATCCCTTTCATGATAGTGTGTTCACATCTCGCTTAATCATAATTTCTTCCATTTATATTCTTTGTATCCTTTTTGGAGATTTATGACAAAGGGGGAGAAATTTTGCATTAAAGCTTATCTTTATTTTTGAAAAGGGGAGAAATAATTAACAAAAAGGGGGAATCATAAGAAAAACATAAGATGTAGAAAGTTGATGAGTGCATACTATGTCATCAGCATCACGTTTATTTTATGACACACTGCACCTCATGAATAGTATGATATAAGTTGTCTCCATACTTTGACCCAAATATGTGCTTTTGGCATTTGAGTACAAAAGTGTTATTTTCTGAAATGCACATATTTAGGGGGAGGAAACTATATCATAGGATTCAAAATCTTATTTATCAAATCTTATGTAAGCTTTAAATGTGTTGTCATCAATCACCAAAAAGGGGGAGATTGAAAGTGCATTCATCCCTTTTGTGAGTTTTGGTGATTTGGATAACAACACATTTAAAGGTCTAACGAGTTTGCTAAGTGTTGAACAGGAAATTCAGTATGATGAACATACTTAAATAGTGTATAATGATCAGTGAACAAAGGTTCAACACGAGGTTAAATAACCAATGAGACAATGCAAATGGATATAATATGATCTCTATATTGGTTTGAATATATGGACAAGACCTGAGAAATCACTACATACATATGACCAGAATAGAGGACAAAGTGATTTAGAGGATTGGTCAAGCCAAAGAGAATAAGATATGAGGAATCGTGAATTGGCTTGACCATATTACTATCAGTCCATATATGCTTCTATGAGAATCAAACTAGAGCTTGATTGATCTTAGCAGTTATATCTAGATGACATTCAAGCAAGGTTCACAATATTGAAGAAATGATTCTCTCAATGGATGCTCAATAGGATGTGACTCAAGAATGGCTTGATAGGGTGAAGATAGCAAGGAAAGGGCTTCGAGGAACTAAGCGAAGGTGAAGGCCAAGCGACGGCTTGTAGACCGAGGTACCATGGCTAAGGTGAAGAAGAGAGTACTTGCACTAAGTCGATGAACTAATCAGCTATGAAGAGTTACAACATGTTGATGCATCAGTACGGTGACTTGAAGCCATGATTTGAACTCACATATGGTGATATGGTACAAGTCACAGGGTTTGATTTATGTTTGCTTCAAAAGGTGAGACAAAGATGTTTGTGATCCTTATGAAGCAATGCCATGGAGAAATCACACATGAGACGCCAATGACTCAAGGAGTTTACTTCATTATATTTTATTTAACTTGAGTATAGGAATCGTCGTACTATAAAGGGGATCCAAAAAGAAGGTTGGTGTTTGCCAAAGCTCAAACCTCTCTATTCAAAAGCTATTTTTGAAAAGCAAAAATCTCTTTAACGTTCTATGGTTGACCATGGTTAGGTTTGAGAAACCTAGAGTGTTCTTGCTGAAAAGCAGCTGAACTTCTTCAACTGCAGCTGAGCTTTCTAGCTGAACTTGACTTCAGCTGAGTTGAGCTTCTTCAGCTGCAGCTGAGCTTTTCAGCTGAGCTGAACTTCAGCTGAGTTGAGCTTTCTCAACTTCAGCTGAACTCAACTTCAGCTGTGAACCTCTTTGACCATACACCAGCTGAACTTGCCTCCGGGCAGTTGAGCTGGGGTTTTCTCTCCTAAACTCACTGGTCAAGACTGGTTGAACTGGTCCTGAGGGGCAGTTCAGCTGGTCTCTGACCCCTCTGACCTCTGATCTGCAGTCTGCCAGTCAGACTGGCAAACAGGTCGCCAGGAGCTGTCAGGGGCGGTTCAACCGGTCTTGGTCAACTTGACCAGTCTGCAGGTCAGTCTGCGCGTCAGTCTGCCAGTCAAACTGGCAGACAGGCTGCCAGGCCTGCCAGGGGCGGTTCAATCGCCCTAGGGGGCGGTTCAACTGGTCTCAGACAGAAAAATCTGCCCAACGGCTAGTTTTGAACTCCACCTATATATACTCCCTCCTACCTCTCACCCCACAGCAGTGAGCACGATTTGAACTCCATTTCTAACCCAAGAAACACCTCCCTCTCTCTCACACACATCTCTTGCCTCTCCCATTTCAAATCTTTGGAGAGAAATCTTTGAGTGAGCTTGAGAGTTGCGGTTTTGTGCTTCATCTCTAAATCTCTCTTGCTCTTCTTCTTGATTCGAGCTTTGGTACTACATTGAGTTCTTTGTGGATTCATTACTCTTGGAGCTTCTAGCTCCTAGACGACTAGGTGTCTCTTGTGAGTCTCCAAATCTTGTGGAAGACCACAAGAAAGTTTGTATTACCCGCTCGTTTGAGCAAAGATTAGTGTGTGAGCTTGACCTTTGTGGTCGGCAAAGGGAGGATTAGGGTTGAAAGAGACCCGGCTCTTTGTGGGCGCCTCAACGAGGAAGTAGGGCACCTTGGTGGTGTGACCGAACCTCGAGATAAATCTTGTGTCTCTTGTGTTCTTGCTCATTGTGTTTGTTTGTGTTCTTCGTTCTCTCACCATTCTGTGGAAGATTGTTTATATCTTTTTGGTGTGTGGATTTTGAGAAGTGCCCTTCTCAGATCTACTACTTTTGAACCTTGTGGATCATTTAGAACATCTCATTTCCAAAGTTAACTGGGTGAATTTCGAGATCAATTCAGTTTTACCCAGTTTGCTTCTAGTTTTTGTTGAAAAAGTTTTAACTTGCCTATTCACCCCCCCTCTAGGCAACTTTCAGGAGCCGTAGCACGTGGCCATCCGGCGAGCTAGGACCTCGACAAGCGAAGCCTTGCCCCTTAGTCAAATGCCTCTGTGAGCAAAGCCATATCCTCTCCCTCTCACTCCCCTCCCCAACCTCTCTCCTGTCTTGCTCACTCCGAAGCACCTCCCTCTCCTAAGTCCCATCCAATTCCCACCGCGCTACGCCGCCTCGCTTTCTCACTCTCTCCCTCGGCAGCAGCCGCGCTCCCTATCGTCGTGGTGCGGCCCTTCCTTGACGTCTTCCGCTCCGACGACGCCGACGCCGACGCCACCGTCGCCTCCAGCTCGCTCGACGCGCTCCAAAAGATTGTGTCCCTCACGGGCCAAGCGCTCAGGGAGGCCATCGATGTCGTTGCTAGCTGTTGGATCGAGGTCAGGGCTCAGCCCGCCCGAGGAGGACATGCTCATGAGGATGTTGCAGGCGGTCGTCGCATGCCTCCGTGTACCCGTCGCGACCGCTCTCAAGGACCAACATGTCTGCATGGTCGTCAACACCTGCTTCTGCGTTGTCCACTAGGCCGCGACCAAAGGCGAGCTCTTGCAACGGTCTCGCGCCATGCGATGCGTGAGCTCGTCCGATGTGTTCTTGCCTCGGCCTCAAACCTATACCCGCGAATCCAAGATCTGATTTGCTACTCAACCCAACGGTATGTAGGGTTGTAAATATTAGCTTCTTGCTCTATGTATCAGATAGAATGGGGTAGGATTCATACAAATTTTTGAGTGGAAGATAAGCTAACACTCGCGTTAGTTGTTTACACTGGAAATGTTTTTTATCAAGGTTATTAAACCTGACACGGTTTAGGGCTAACCTATGTTTGATGTTTTGCAGCAAAAGTGAGGGCTATGATGCATCGTCAATCCAAGGAATATTATCCATAAGCAGTATTGAAAACCCCTTAATATAGAATGAGTGTCCTAAAGGTTTTGATGGCAACTGATAATTTTGGAGCAACTCTGTGTTTTTGTTTCTTTACCCACATAGATTCTAGAATTTGTGTTCAGGACTCCGTGTGGGGAAATGTTAGACTGTAATAGCAAATTTTATCTGCATATTCTTAAGGTTGAATTATGGGTTGGAGAATTTTTTTCAGGCTAAATAATATATTTTCTGCACTTACAGTTAAAAGATTATTACTAACGTTGTGTGCCACCTGTGACTTGTGAACTTCTTTTTCCATTGTCTACAAGTAAAAATGAATTTACGAATGTTGGTCATTTTTTAGCCAATACTAGAAAACATGGGTTGTATCATGCTTAGGACGGAGTAGCAGCAATATCTTGTTAAAAATACCAATAAATTTAGTAAAGGAGCGGAGCAAATTGTAACCTTTATTTGCACTAACACTAAATTCTGTGTTGTTCGATTGCGGGCGCCTCATGTTCTAGTAGTCATACAAAGCCGACCCATTTTCGGAGGCCTTGAGCACTTCCTGTAAAATTCATACAAAGCGCAGCCTTTGGGTCTGCTGGGGAAAGGCGGGCAGCGCCGGGAAGGGGAAGTCATCGGAAGAATCGACTAATCGAGAGGCACGACGTCTTCTATCACTATCCTTGACCATTCTACTCCAAAGATGCTATTGGCAAAAATTAAATTGATAGATGATTATGATTTAATACGTGCACCAGTAATTGTGAATTTCCAAAACATACACTTTGGCCCTTGCAGCACCACTGATGAGGGAGCGGTACATGCACCAGTAATTGTGAATTTCCAGAACATACACTTTGGCCTTTGCAGCACCACTGATGAGGGAGCGGTAATGAGTAGCAAGAATTTAAGATGAGCAGCTAGCTGAACAGAGCATAACAGGAAACCAAGGGTGTCAAGAGTTCAAGCCCTGGCGGCGCACGGCAGCTCCGGCGTGACGACCACGCTGTATATGTGCGCCATCATACGTCGCTCGAAGTCGGCGGCGCCGCCGCCCCGCCGGCTCGCGCGCCCGCTCCCCCGGCGCGCCAGCGGCACCCGCCTGTCCCACAGCCCGGCCTCGGCGCCGCTGCGCGACCGGGCCAGCGCGGCGCAGGGCCGCACGGCGCCGCCGGACCCGCCCAGCGCCACCATGGCGTCGACGTACGCGTCGCGGAGCCGCGCGAGCAGGAGCCCCGGCGCCGCCAGCAACGCCGCGGCGCGGCGCGCCACCCTGCTGGCCTTCCACGACGACGTCGTCGTCGACGCGGCGGAAGCGGATCCCGCTGCTGCCCTGCCGCTGCCGGCACCCAAGCGGGCCACCCTGAGGCGCCGCGACGGCGAGCGCAGGCGCAGGTAGCTCCTCCGCGCCCAGTACGTCTGGATGCTGTGGCGCGGCTGCGACACGAGGCTGGCCATGGCCTGCGTGCGGTGCAGGGCGGACGGACTAGGGATCGACAGCTGCTGGCGCGCAGGTGGTGGTGTCGACGGACGGGGCTGTGGACAGGTGCCGCGCGGCGAGGTGTAGGTGGGGCTGGCGGATGGATGGTTATATACTATGTACTGTACTGCCATCGTAGGGCAGCTTGGGAAGCTCAGCTGATCTGTGGCTGGAAATGGAGGTGCCAGGTCAATGTGTGTTCACGCGATGTGATATCTGGCTACGTGAACGTGACCGCGAGGCTTGAGTTCTTTCTTGCCGGCGGGCGCTACGCTGGAGTCGCCCGCGTTGAAAAGGTCCTGCTCGGCGGGTCGTGGTTCTTTCTTTGGAGCCGCCAAACCTTCACTGTTTCTTCGCTCAGCAAGGTCCGTGTCGGCGGACAAACTGACGGACAGAATCGCCCGTGGGGCCCTTCCGTCAGTTACTCAGTTCGGAAAGGAAGCTGGAAGCCAAACCAAGGAGAGGGAGGGGGCGAGGACCGTGCCGAACAGGATTCGACTGGGCTCCGAGTTTTTGCTGACAAAACTGCTTATGGGCTCACCCTCACGGGAGATTTTCAAAGTACTTGGGCCGGCCGAGGACGATGGATCCCGCGCAGTCGAATCCTATCCAGGCCTCGTGGGTCTACTTTACGTCTACGAATTTTTGGTCATATATGCTGACATACGTAGCTTGTAGCTTAGGCAGATATTTTAAGAAATCTACAGATCTAAGTACTATTTCATGATCTTTATCGCGTGTATCGTGTGGATCGGCGATCATTAGGGAGATTTGTATTTGATTTTATTGCTTGTACCCTGATCAGCTCATACGTGCCTCACCGAGCTCACCCTGACCTCGTCGGTGTGGCTCCCTCCTCTTCTTCTTGTCGCAGTCTTGTACTACTGAAAGCTCGTTGTACTACTGGCGCTCGCTGAGTTCAGCTCAGACAACGGTACTACACAGACACAGCCCAAAGCAGGTCGTACGTCCAACCCGAGCCGAGCGATCGTTCTCCATTTTGTTTTCGTGCATTTCCACGCTGTTCTGCTTTTCCACGAAAGCAACAGGCCAAGTAACATCACCAGAGGATTTCAAATTGGCCTCGGCCATCAGCGTCCATCGCTCACAAAATTTGCTCATGTGCAAGCAAGTAGTAGTAGTAGTGGTGTATGGGCAAATTACTTCCATCAACACAAAAGTTGCCGGCAAGAATTCATGAGATACTGAGACAATAAAACCTATAGTGTACATATTGCGTTTTCCAATTTCCACATTTGTCGCTTTTTTTTTCTTACAACCTCCGATCTCCACAGTTGCCCGCGGCGCGTCAGAGCGAGAAGCAGCCCGTGCCGGGGCGCACCGCCGCGAGGACAGAGGACGGCGGCGCCACCAAGTCCGGCGCGGCGGCCGAGACCGAGACGCTGTCGAACCTCCTGGGCGCGGGCGGGCGGGGCAGGTTCTCGGGCACGACGTTCTCCAGCGAGTTGGCGCGCCACGGCGGGCACTGCCTGCGCTCGCTCCACCGCGCCGGCGCCGGCGCCTTGGTGCGCGCGGCGCCCATGGCGTCGGTCCACGCGGCGACGGATGCCCCGTCCCGCGCCAGCGCTATGTCGCCGCCGCCCGCCATCCCCATCGCCGCGCACGCCGCGGCTGCCACGCACGCCCCGCGCAGCGCGTGCGACGCCGACACGCCTGCTGCCGGCGCCTGCGTCCTGCGAGCGCCTGCAGCGGCTTGTTCGGGCGGAGCGGGAGGCCCGAGGCGGCAGCAGGAGCTGATGATGGTGGCGGCGGTGGAGGAGGGAGCCGCCATTTACTAGTGAGAAGCTTCGGTGGACTGGACAGAGGCACGGGAAGTCATTATTTATACGGTGTTCCCGTGGACGGTCGCTGTTTGGCGAACAGATCAGAGCCGTCGATTCCGACTTGGACGATGGACAGTAGCGGTAGCGGCGATAGCTCATTTCGCGTGCTGTGGTTGCGTATCTAGGAAAGGTCCATGGTGGAAAGGGAAAGCAGGAACGTCTGGAGCGCGGGGCCCCCTTGGTAAGATATTTAATCTATATAGACAAACCAATGTTCAAAAGGTAAAATCTGTTTCAAATTAAAACCAAGTAAACAGCGGTAGAAGCAAGGTAACAACAGCTTTTGGCCTCGTGCCGTGTGGCTTTTTGGCGTTGATGTCGGAGGAGCTATACGAGACAGGGACAACATGCGATGAAAGAAAACCCAAGGGAACTACAACAGAATCGTGCTTATATATCCTACTGTTTCCGTTCGCTTCGAACTACAATATACAGAACAAATATAACAAATTCAGCTGCGGAATAGTCAGCCCTAGCACGACCTCTGCCTACTCGCCTAGAGGGTGAAGCAGTCGTCCATGCCGGATCGCAGCGCCAGGAACGGCGACGGCGCCACCGCCTGAGGCCCGAGCGCGGGGGCCTTCCGCGGCGCCCGCTTGACGGTGCTGAACCTCCGGCGCGCCGACGGGCGGGGCAGGTTCTCCGGCACGACGTTCTCCAGCGAGTTGGCGCGCCACGGCGGGCACTCCCGGCGGTCGCTCCACCGCGGGGCCGCCGCGACGGAGGCGTCGCGCGGCGGCGCCGACGCGGCCACGCCGCCGCCGCCGCCTCCCGCCGTCCCGAACACGACGCACGCCGCCGCGCCCGCCACGCACGCCCGCCGCAGCCCGTCCGCCCTGCAGATATAACGGTGAAACGGTCACGGCGGTCGGATCTCTTGCGGGACGACGTCTGGCCATCGCCGCCGGGCTTGCCGGACATGGCGCGGCCGATCTGGGGCGAGCGAGACGTCGTAGCAACTTACCACGGCGTCGGCGACGGCTGCCTCAGGCGAGCGGAAGCTTCTCTGACGGGAGCTGGAGGTCCGAGGGAGCAGCTGATGGAGGGGACCGCCATGAACGCTCGATTCCCAAGAGCTTCTGGATTCGTGCTCGGCGGGCGGCGCGTGATCGACGGTGGGCGGCTCATTCGTGCACGCGGGAGCCACGTAAATAGGCGTTCCCCGTAGAAGCGGCGGGCGTCTGGTGAATAGAACAGAGGTGGCTGGTCAGATCACGGCGGTTGATTCCGACTTTGACGCTGGATTTTAGCGCCGGGAACGTGTACTTCTCTCGTTTACTGACTTGGCGTGTGAAACTACCGGTGGCGTGTGCCATAGTTCGGCAGGCACGTCGGGAGCGCGGGCCCAACCAACTGGCTTGGATATTTGTACCGCAGATCTGTAGACAGTCAATTGCACTAACACAATGGGTCTACCCAAACACGCACAAAAAATCACGGTCTGCTATACATTCATATCATGATTTGAAAACATTGTTTGTCATTGGCTCATTGCTTTACATTCACATGCAGTTTCTGCTATAAATGGACTTTATGTTGCACTTGGATCACCAAAGCTACCTGGATGGTCTGCTAGTGGTGGAGATCCCTGTGGTGAGAGCTGGCAGGGTGTCACATTCACCGGCTCAAGTATAACCTCAATGTACGCCAGTTATTCAATATGTTACCTTTTGCCAATAAGACTTTTTCATTTTGTGCTTTTATCAACTAATTGTTTGCAGAATTTCCAATGCTGCAAATTTGGGTGGACAGCTAGGCAGCCTGGGGAACTTCACTTCAATAACTGAAATGTAAGGGCACGATCTTCACAATTTTCTTTGCCAATGGTAATGGCAGTTTTTTGAGAAAAAATGGTAATGGCTGTACCAATTCTATTGTACTGTTTAAACAGGTGAACAGAGGATACTTTATATACTGGTATAAGTGTTACTTGTATCTCAATATGCCATCAAGCTTTGTGATTGTCTGCTTTCTTGCCATTGTAGAAATCTTAGCAACAACAATATCGGTGGAAGCATACCGGAAGATCTACCTGTCACACTGCAGAATATGTATGTGGTTATGCTTACGCTTGAAATTTTCTTTAGTTTTGGTTAGATGATGGGATATTTTGTTCCTTGCTACTGCAGCTTTCTCTCAGATAACCAACTAACTGGAAGCATTCCAGTGTCATTATCAAAACTCCATAGTCTAACAGCCATGTAATTCCTTTTTTCCTTTTCTTTTCCCTCCTAGACGACAATGTCATAGATTACTGTTTTCTACTTTCATCAATTAACTGACTCAAGAGTCAAGATTCTCTTTTACCAGGTCACTGAATGATAACCATCTAGATGGAAAACTACCAGATACATTTGATTCCCTCACAGAACTTGTAAATCTGTATGTTCTCCCTCCTTCCTTCCCTCCCACCCCTTCATGCAAACTGCTTGATGATATCTGACCTTTGATCACAATGATATTTCTTCCAACAACTTCAGTGGTCCATTACCACCTTCATTGGGAAGCTTGGCATCACTGACTACATTGTAATTCTACTGACCGTTTCCTTTTATATTTACCCTCTTACCTTGTACATACTCTTTCATGATCTTCTATTGCACAGGCACATGCAGGATAATCAACTATCTGGGACCCTTGATGTCTTGCAGGATCTCTCCCTCAAAGATTTGTATGTCCAGACCCTCTTCTCTGTTGTCAGTTAACTTTTCATTTATTATAGTTCATCATAATCTACAGATTAAGCAGAATATCTGCAATTATTTGGGCAGTTAACTGCTGATTTAACCAAAAAAAAAAGACCGCCTCCAAGTAATACTCTGTGGGTCTATTCCTTTGAATTTAAACTACAGATTATAATGATAGGCGACTTAAATTAGCCCTAGACTTGCTATGTGATAACTCTATGCTGTATTAGCGAAGCCACCTTGAATTTACTCGACAAAAGTTATAGCCTTTTAGTGCTCTCTTAAGGCTTTCAGGTTCAGAAGTATAGTTCGCAGTGTAGTAATTGTAAATGCACCTTCAGCATAGTTTGCTAGTTGGAAAAAGGAAAAAAAGATATTGACAAAGTAACTTATTTCACTGTTTTTATGGAGCCCTTTGCTATTGCTAATATAACTGCTCATGAAGCTGAGCTAATATAACTGCTCATGAAGCTGAGCTAGTTCATTTGCTCATGAAACAATGACAAAGTAACTTATTTGGTTAACTGCCCAGACCACCCAGGTCCACCCAGGTTCAAGTCCTCGTCGAGGCGAATTTGGGTGCCTATTTTCTTATTAATTAATTAATTAAATTTAAAATGCAGCCAGTTCTTTTGGGTGCCTATTTCTCTGGGCTTTTTAATGCAATTGACCAGTTCTGCTTTTGGGTCCAGTTATTCCCCATCCCCAGAAAAGTGGATACATTAATGTTTGTATCTTGCCTATCAGATTTCTACAACAAACAACAGCCACGGACATCCCTTTCACATGATGCATGGGGCATATAATTTTATTTAGTATAAATCCAAATGATGTTAAATTCACACCTCAAATAATTTATTGTCATAAATGTTCTGTCATGCATACAATATTCGTGACTCTTTGGCTCTTTCTAATACTTTATGTACCTCTAAACAGAAATGTCGAGAATAATATGTTTTCTGGACCAGTTCCTCCGAAGCTGCTCAACATACCAAACTTCAAATGAGACACTTTTCCTTTACCTATAGCAAACTTCTTGGTGCAGCCCAATTAGTCCTGTTGTGTTAGGTTTATGGCCATACAAGAAGAGATCAGCTCCGATCTCAACATATGAATCATTTCGGAGTCGATCTCAAAATAGTTGATGCGCACTACTGTAACATTAAGACTAAATAAAGCCTATTCAACACAACATTAGACACCAACTAGACTATCCTGTATAGCTCAAGCTTACTTGGTTGTTTCTTTTTTGGCAAGTTGTTGCAAGCAAAGATCAGCTCCAAGAATCAATTCTTAAAGAGACTGCAAGGAAGAAAAATAAGTGTTAGAAAAACAACATTGATTTTTATCAACTAACCAGGGAAAGACAAGAAGCATGAAATTACCTTTCATGACATGTGTGAGAATCTTAGGTCCCATTACTTGAGTATAACTTTCCCTACTGCCATGTAACAGGTTGAGTATCTGCACAAACTGCTATACAGAACGCAATGTGTTCTGCTTAGTATTGACAGCATTGTATCGCCATGGCATTGTATTGACAGGATGAACGTGTACAAGATGAATAATAGCACAAGGGTATATCCGTATATGCAACATAATTAAGCTTGCCTCCCCTCTGCAAGAACTTCATCCAAAACCTTCATCTCCACACGAACAACTTCCATCCTTAAAATGGTGGAGTTGCTTACTGTCCCTAACAATTATATCTCTTCGTACTATATTAGAAATCATCTTCAATATCCTGTGACAACTCTGACATGTGTATTGGTTTTTGGTGACAGAAATTGAGGTGCCAGGTGTGGTATTGATCAAACCAAAAGCAACAGCAAGTCTTTCGCTATGACCACAAAAGATGTCATCCTTCAATACTTCATCTTCAGGACAATGAGATTCAACAGGAGCATAACCAGATGCTTTCATCCGCTCATATATTCCTTCAAGAACAGTATTTATTTCTCTGATTTGTGGATGCGACTCATCATCTGTAAGAAATGCATGGACCACTCCTTTAACCTCAACCCAGCTACATCCAGAATCATGATCCAGTCCTTTCTCCCGCATGGTTTTCCTCACCCTAGCCAATTTATCCCATAAACAAGCATCAGCATACAGATCACACAATAGGACATGATATCCGGCATCATTAGGCTCCAATGCAAGGACATATTTTGCAGCAAGCTCCCCAAGTTCAACATGCCGGTGTATTCGGCATCCATTTAGCAAGGCTCCCCAAACAGCAGCATCTGGTGTGATAGGCATTTCATTTATGAAGTTGTAAGCTTCTGTCAGCTGCCCAGCACGACTTAGAAGATCCACCATGCATGCATAGTGCTTGAGATTTGGAACGATAGAGTATTTCTCAGTCATGCTGTGGAAAAGCTCCCAACCTTCGCTGACCATTCCACCCCTACTACAAGCACATAGCAGAGCGACAAATGTAACTTCATCTGGGCATTCTCCTATTTTCACCATTTGATTGAAGAACGATAAAGCGGTATCCCCATGACCATGAGCAACAAAACCTGCAATCATGATATTCCACGACACAACATCCTTTGCACCATGTGCACAGAACTGTGCCCAAGCATAGCCTGTCTGGCCACATTTTACATACAAGTCGATAAGGGCATTGGGCAAATAACCTTCATATTCAATACCACACCTTAAAACATGTGCATGGATCTCCTTACCACTCCTCAAAGCCCCAGTAGCAGCACAAGCAGCAAGCGCAGCAATAAAAGTGACAGAATTGGGCTTAACATCTGCAAGCATATGCCTGAAATAGTAAAGAGCCTCAAAGTTCCTATGGTTGAAGCAAAATCCTGCGATCATTGAACTCCATGACACTACGTCCTTCTCATGCATGCACTTAAAAACTTCAATAGCCTTATCAATACGCTTGGACTTTGCATACATTTCAAGGATTGCATTTGTAACTACGATGTAGCTTATGAATCCCTTGCTCTCAGCAAGTTCGTGCAACTTGACACCAACATCCAAACTCCCCAAGCAAGCACAAGCAGCAAGGGCACTTGCAATAGTAATATCATCAGGACTTACATTGTTCACTTCCATAAGTGCATACACTTCAAGAGCTTTATCTGGGAAGCCGTTTTTCTCATACCCAGATATCATAGCTGTCCATGTCATGGCATCTCTAGTATCCATTCTTGAGAACACTGTTCTTGCTTGCCTCATCATACCAAGACTCGCATACATCTGAATCAAAGAGTTACAGAATGCAACATCACCGGCAAAACCCCTCTTCACTGCAAGTCCATGCATTTCCTTTGCAAAGGTTACGTCAGATAACAAGCCTGATGCAACAGTAACACTAGTTATTGTCATGAGGTTAGGCTGAACCTCATCATGTAGCATGGTAAGAAACAACTCCAACCCTGCATTGCATTCACCATTCTCAAAATGCCCAGCAATCATCGCATTCCATGAGATACAATCCATGACGGTCATACTGTCAAACACCTTCCGTGCAGCCATAACGTCCCCACATTTGGCGTACATGGTCATGAGTGCATTCAGGACATCGACCTCCTCCCCAAACCCAAACCGAAGAACATGTGCATGCACCTCCCTCCCCATCCTCCAGTCTGGGACGCCCCCACAGCTCCGCAGAACACAGGGGAACGTGTACACGTCCGGTCTCACACCTGCCCACATCATCCTGTGGTACAGGTCCAGCGCCTCATCCAGCAAACCGGACTTCCCGTACCCGCCCACCATGACGTTCCAGGAGAAGACATCCCGTTCAGGCATTTTGGCAAACACCCTCCACGCGTGCCACGTCTCCCCGAACCTGACGAGCATGCTGAGCATGGCGTTCCCGAGGCGGAGACCGAACCAGGCGTGCCGGTCGTCTGCGTGCGCGCACGCGCGCAGCCCCGGTTCCACTGCGCGGCGCCACTCGCAGAGGCGGAACAGCGCGACGTAGGCGTCCTCGTCGGGCGGCTCCGCCGAGGACTCGAGGAGCCAGAGCGCCTGCGCGAGCTGGCCATGGGAGCAGAGCGCTCGCAGCTCCGTGCTCGGGTCCGCGGAAGAGGAGGTGGACGCCGCAGCCGAGACGGCGGCCGAGCTGAGACCGCGTAGGCGCTTCTTTGCGTGGAGGCGGATGGGCGGGAGGGCGCGCGGCAAGGCAAGGGAGGCGAGTGGGAGGAGGAACGGATTGAGTGCGGGTGCGGGCTTAGTGGGCAGCAGCGGCATCTCTGGAAGCGGAGGCGGAGGAGGCGCGCATGGCGCTGGGAGCCACGGCCGCAGGGTTTTGGAGAGGTTTCGGGGCCGACGAGCGGAGGAGCGCGTGGCCAAGCTGGTGACCGCTTGCTCCGCGAGCGCGAGTGGATAAGCAGCGCGAGGGCGAAGCGAGAGGGTCGTTTGATTATTATTATGTCCTCCTCCATCAACCTTACTGGGCCTCCATCATCCTAAGGCCACCACGACTTAGCGGAAGCGTGGAGCCGGGCTCAGCCCAAGCCCAAAAACGTTGAGGAAAATTCACCGGCTTGAATCTTCTGGTCCTGAATAAATTGGAGGCGGAAACGAAGCAGAAACATCTCAAGTTGCAACAATGGCATCGTCCGCTGCTGCAAACACGAAGCCGATCGCGCTCCCGCCAAGGCCAGCGCCAACCCGCGTCGGCTGCTGCTGCTGGAGGACAACAGACACCCAGGCCCACGGTCCCGTCGCCGCGGCGCCGCGGCGCGCCTCAGGGTCTCAGCCTCCGCCGCCCCGTCGGACGTGCCGGACTTCCTCTCTTCCAATTCGGTACTGCCGTTTCGACTTGCCTTGTCCCTCGCTGCATCATCCTCTGCGCGTGTGAGAAGTCTCAGCCAGGTTGAGTACACGTTACGGAATCTAGTTAGATTAGGTTGCGTGATCAGGGCAGACACGGATAGCTGATGGGGCTTTTGGTTTTGGTTTCTAGTGTGTTCTCAAACACGTTTTGGTGACTACTACTTCACTTTTTTCAGCGATAAAGTAAATATATATATTCATAAGAATGGAACAAAACGCTATGAAAGTATCATTTGGATTGATTACCGTGATTCTAACAGTCCATGATGATTGAAATAAAACTCGAGGAGGGGGGGTCGTTTTCAGCCAAAAAAAAGTTTTCAGGAACACACATCAACTGAAATTTGTGTACCTGACTGAGCATTGTATTGACAGGATATTATGAGTGACTAAGGGTCTGTTTGTTTCAGCTTATAGATTATATAATCTAGATTATAATCTAAATTATATAATCCAGATTATAATCTAGATATATTATAATCTACATATAGTTGTTTGGTAGTTTAGATTATACAAATGTAGATTATTCACAAAGACTACAGGCCTTGTTTGTTTTAGATTATAATCTCTCCAGATTATATAATCTAGCGCAAATAATCCAATAGTTAAACAAACATATAGATTATGGGTTCAGATTATATAATCTAAACTCCAGATTATGATAATCTCATAATCTCCTCAAGACTAGCTTATTTGAGATTATTTTGGCAAAAGACTCACTACCCATGGTAATGTAAATAGAAATTACAATATATGACATCATTCTTTTCTCACCTCAAATAAACAATAAGGGTATTGTTGTCTTTGTAAATAATCTACATTTGTATAATCTAAACTACCAAACAACTATATATAGATTATAATATATCTAGATTATAATCTGGATTATATAATTTAGATTATAATCCAGATTATATAATCTATAAGCTGAAACAAACAGGCCCACAATACCCTTGTTTGTTTATTTGAGGTGAGAAAAGAAGGATGACATATATTGTAATTTCTATTTACATAACCATGGGTAGCGGGTCTTTTACCAGAATAATCTCAAATAAGCTACTCTTGGGGAGATTATGAGATTATCATAATCTAGGTTTTAAATTATATAATCTAAATCCATAATCTAGTTGTTTGTTTACCTAATGGATTATTTGCGCTAGATTATATAATCTGGAGAGATTATAATCTGAAACAAACAGGTCCTAAGTCTATTAAGCGGTAAAATGGTTCAATAAATCAAACGGACTAGTGGTTCCCCTTCAGTTTTATAGAATATAATTTCAGGGATTTGGGCAGGCAACTGTCATAGTATATAAACTCATATGTTATTGTTCTACCTAATGTTTCTCTCCAGCGTAGCGCAAAAGGGCCACGGATAGGACTGCTGTCTTTTCACTTTCAGTTGTCAATACTGACTGGAAGTTAATCCTGAACTTGATGGGTTGCAATACTGACTGGAAGTTGCTATTTTTTTACCGAGAAAACTGGAAGTTGCTGTTGTTCGAAACCCGCAAGAGAAAGCCTTTCGGTCCCATGTTGAATGTGATATCTTTGTTCTGTCTGAAAATAATCGCAAAAGAGCATAAACATTTTGGTCGACATTTATGATGACTCTATCGTTCAGTTTAACGCAGAAGAAGTGGTTGAATACCAGCTTGAGTCCTTAAAATACAATGACCAGCCCCGGCAAGATTATGGGATAGAGGTCATGTACCGGGTAACTATACAAGCATGAAAACTGTTCATTTCCTTGGGTATGGTGTTAAATGAACTCAACTTTGGTCAGACTGACAAGTCGTGCGGTCCTACTAGTTTGCAGGCTTTGAACCCCTTCGAAAGGTCAACTTAGTTTGGATGACAGTTTGGTCTAGGACAGGTGGTCTGAAACCTATTCCTACTGGCTTTACACTGGCAGCCAGACTGTGTTACTTACTGATTGCCGCCAATACTGTTCCTGTTTGAACGCTTCCGGCGTCTGTTCCACCATTCAGCTTACAGAGCGCTGCTGGGCCACAAAGGAAGAAACATACTAAGCACTAAGCAGCTTATGGGTTGAAGAGGTACAACAAGGCAAATCGGACATACATACATGATGACCTCCATTATCTGAGTATTAAGTTTACGCTATTCGTGTTGAGCAGGACCGGTTTAAACAAAGAGTTTGGTTAGAAGGAGCCCGGCCAGAGGAGGAAGAAATATTTCAATCCACAATGGTTCAGGTACATGTCACTCTGTCAGCTTGCTTTTCACTTCACTTGCCGTGATTTTCAGCCATCCGGTGGGTTTAATCGACTGTTGTTACTTGCTGTAGAGAGTCGGAGGCTCATGGGATGGTTACTGGCTAACGGAGAGCTTAATAATAAACGATGGAGACGCATTCTCGGGTCGCTTACTGATGTAGTGAATTGGTCCAAATCAGGTGCGTTGAACTCATGCGGATACAGGTCAATGACGTGATCAAGCAGCAGGTGAACGCGTATTTGCAGCAAACTACGGCGCGGTTCTTCTTTCTTAACATCCTTTTCTGAGTTTTGACGACTGCCTCTTTTTTTCACTTCTGTTCTACGTGTCCGGTGGATTCTGTGTCGTCGCTTTTGGTCAGCCCGTGTTCTCGGTTCTCGCGACCTACGACGGCTTAAAATGCATTGTTTTTACAGTACAGAACAGAGACCGCTGTGCTGCAATGAATATATTTGTAGTAACGGGATTCACACTCACCGGAAAGGCTACCTAGGAGGAAACTTGCAGTGCTTGCGATTGGGCACGTCAGTAGCGTGCTTGTGAGACGAAAGGAACATGAGATCGGCTGTGTATATCCATCCTCTGACCACTATGTATGATCTATGCAGTGTGATGTGATCAGGTGGTTTGGTGAATAAAGTAGCACCTCTTTGAGACTTTGACCCTGCCTTTTCCGCACTACTTTGTTACCTACACACTACACTAACCATCCACCAGAGCGAGTCCAAATATCCACTTGGAAAAAAAGAAAATCCTTCCACGAAGGACTTCATGGCACACACTGACACACAGGGTTACACCAAAGCGAGCAACGAAATGGCCCTGAATTATGCGCTCATGTAACTCCCCGTTCTCAAAATTAGAGACATTCTAACCTCACTGGAAATCAAATATTTTTTAAAAAAACTTTGATCAGAGATGTAAAAAAGTAATATTAAAGCCTTAGGCCTCAAAACCGAGCTAAAATGCTTAAAATTTTCTAGAGCTTTAAAATTTATCAAGGAAATCAAGACAAGCCCTTAGTACTACGGAGGGAATGAAAGGAGATATTCTACGTACGTCTACGGTCTATCGCGTACACGTGCGTGTTATTGCGCTCCAGAAAGGCGTGCAAGTCCACCACACGCAGCGCAGGCGCGCACCGCACGTTCGCGTACCGTTCGTCCCCCGAGCTCCGCGGCCGGCCGCGTGTCTGGCTGGACCGGCGCCCGCGCAGGCGCACACGGCTCTCCCAACCGCCTCGCTCGGCCGCGCCCGCGCGCGAACTACAAGATGCCGGACCGACACGTCGCGCTCCCCCCGGGGCCCGCTCTCCCGTCCTCCTCCCAGGCGCGACCGCGCGAGACGCCTGCCCGAGTGTAACCGTCGCCGTCGAGCCCCCATCCGCATTGCGTTTTTCGGGCGCGTTCAGGCGGGACGCATGATGCGCTGCTAGCGTGTTCAGGCCTTCAAAACGCAGCACACACCGGTCCGTTGCTTGCCGGCCCACCGCTGGCGGCGCGCGGATCCTCTCCCACCGCGTATCTTTCCGTTTGGATCCCCGAGTCGGAGCTCGATCAGATCGGTGCCTCTGCCTGCGTGCGTCTGCTCTGGTCTACTATATATGACCACGGGCGCGGGCTGACGCTCCATCGCCCACACGTCGAAGCAGGTGATTGGCGATCCTTGTCCGTCCTCGCTCGCTAGCTGATCGACATGGCCGACGACGACCCAAGAACGACGGCGGCGGCGAGCAGCATGCCGGACTTCAAGCAGTCGGTAAAGCTCAAGTACGTGAAGCTGGGGTACCACCACCTGATCAGCCACGGCGCGTACCTGCTGCTGGCCCCGCTGCCGGGGCTCGTGGCGGCGCACCTCTCCACCTTCACGGCGCGGGACCTGGCGGAGCTGTGGCAGAGCCTGCAGTACAACCTGGCGTCCGTGCTCGTCGCGACCACGGCGCTGGTGGTCACGGCAACCGCGTACGCGCTGACGCGGCCGCGGCCCGTGTACCTGGTGGACTTCGCGTGCTACAGGCCCCGCGACGAGCGCAGGTGCAGCCGCGCGCGGTTCATGAACTGCACCGAGTCGCTCGGCACCTTCACGCCGGAGAACGTGGAGTTCCAGCGCCGGATCATCGAGCGGTCGGGGCTGGGCGAGGACACGTACCTCCCGGAGGCGGTGCTCAACATCCCGCCCAACCCGTCCATGGCCAGCGCGCGGGAGGAGGCCGAGATGGTCATGTTCGGCGCGCTGGACGAGCTGTTCGCCAAGACCGGGGTGCGGCCCAAGGAGATCGGCGTGCTGGTGGTGAACTGCAGCCTCTTCAACCCGACGCCGTCGCTGTCCGCCATGGTCGTCAACCACTACAGGCTCCGGGGCAACGTCGCGAGCTACAACCTCGGCGGCATGGGCTGCAGCGCGGGGATCATCGCCGTGGACCTCGCCAGGGACCTGCTGCAGTGCCACCGGGGCACCTACGCCGTGGTGGTCAGCACGGAGAACATCACCCTCAACTGGTACCTGGGCAACGACCGCTCCATGCTGGTGTCCAACTGCCTGTTCCGCATGGGCGGCGCGGCGCTCCTGCTGTCGAACCGCGGCTCGGCGCGGCGCCGGTCCAAGTACCAGCTGGTGCACACGGTGCGCACGCACAGGGCCGCCGACGACCGCTGCTTCGGCTGCGTGAGGCAGCGGGAGGACGGGGAGGGTAGGGTGGGCGTGTCGCTGTCCAGGGAGCTGATGGCCGTGGCCGGGGACGCGCTCAAGACCAACATCACGACGCTGGGCCCGCTGGTGCTGCCCATGTCGGAGCAGCTGCTCTTCTTCGCCACGCTGGTGGCGCGCACGGTGCTGAAGCGCAAGGTGAAGCCCTACATCCCGGACTTCAAGCTGGCGTTCGAGCACTTCTGCATCCACGCGGGCGGGCGGGCGGTGCTGGACGAGCTGGAGAAGAACCTCAGGCTCACCGACTGGCACATGGAGCCGTCCAGGATGACGCTGCACCGCTTCGGCAACACCTCCAGCAGCTCGCTCTGGTACGAGCTCGCCTACGCCGAGGCCAAGGGCCGGATCAAGAAGGGCGACCGCACCTGGCAGATCGCCTTCGGCTCCGGATTCAAGTGCAACAGCGCCGTGTGGAAGGCGCTCCGGTCGGTGAACCCGGCCAAGGAGAAGCGGGGCAACCCCTGGATGGACGACATCGATAGGTACCCCGTCGCCGTCCCCAAGGTGTCAGCCATCTGATCAAATTCGTTTGCAGCCTGCAGGCATCGCCATGGCCATGCCTGCCTGTACATGCATGCATGCCTTCTGATCCATCGGGTTGTAGCAAAAGCCATAGTAGGATATGTATAGTTGGAGTGGAGTCGATCGTTTTCTGTACACTTGTGAATCGGCCGCCGGTACGTCTGCTAGCTGTTCATTCTTCTTCGTCGTTGTCGTAGTACACGTCATGTATGTATATAAGTGTATTTTATATAGTGCGTGCGTGCTTGACACGGGCCATAGGGAATACTGTAATACATGAGCTGAAAGCACGAGGCCTGCGAGGCCCGTTCGCTGTGCGGCCACACTCCAAAGGAGCATGTTGTGCTTGCCGATCAAAATGGTCCAAAACGACCGAAAAATAGTTAGATTGATTTTGTTTTCATGTTTTATTTTCTAATGGAATGAAAACTAAAACGAAAAACTAACGGATCGGAATTAGGATCGGAATTATCGGTTAATCGAAAACGATCGAAACAATAAACTTTAATCGGAAAGATGAATATTATAGTTTCCATAAATATATAATAAAGTGGCATGTTATCTATTTTTAATATAATAACAAACAACTATTTTTCATCATTCATAGTATTTAGAGTAATTATAACTTTTATTTTTCTCTTATTCGTTCACTTGAACACAAGAAAAAATGTAAATTGTATAAAGTATACGATAGATATCTCATATTATATAAAAACGGTAAAAGAAAAGTATCATTATAACTCGAAAACGAAAAATACGAAAACGGTCGGCTTTCATACCATTTCTAATCGATTCTCGAACAATTCAAAACAAACAGACAAAAATGATATGTTCGTCTCGTTTTTATCCTAGTGAATGGATTTCCTGTGACTATAAATTCTAGGCCGGAACAAGGAATATCATTTCAGCACTTGTTTTGTGAGATCGTGTCCTGTTTGTTAGGAGATAGGGGTTCCGCCATGCTGCTTGGGGCGCCTGATCTGATCGTGTGAGATCAACACTCTTCATTTGATACTGAATATACTTACTACTAGGAGGTAATAGATCATCGATCCTGAAAGTAGCCTAGAGGGGGGTGAATAGGCTAATCTGAAAATTTCACAACAAACTTCGAAAGATTGTTAGATACACAATTCGACTGGTGCAGGCCGGTTCAACAGATACGTGCGCAAGTTGAACCACTCTGAACCAATCCAACTGTTTTATAAACTTTAGACTAAAATCTACTCGAAAAAGTATTTCGCAAGTTCTTGAGAGAAGTAAGATATAGCTAAGTGAGGATGAAAAGATGAATATGTAAAGGCTATTTTACTTCTAGATAAACTCTACGGAGAAATCTTTATGTCAATCTTGCAAGTAAAAATATCTCAAGTTAAAACAAGCAAGAACACAAGACACAAGATTTAATCCGAGGTTCGGTCACACCACAAAGGTGTCCTACTCCCCGTTGAGGAGCCCACAAAGGGCCGGGTCTTTTTCAACCCTAATCCTCCAAAAGCCGACCACAAAGGTCAAGGCAATCTCTTCTTATCTTAGCTCAAAGAGCGGGTGATACAAACTTCTTAGGGTCGTCCACAAATTTGGAGACTCCCAAGCAACCTCAAAAGATCTTGAAACCTAGGGTTTCAAGAACACCAAGAACGCACAAGAGGGGTTTGCACAAGCTCAAGTCTTTGAAAAAGAGATGGGAGAGGAAAACCAAATCGTGAGCACAAGCACAAACCTCACACCCAAGAGCTCCTCCAACAAGGTTGAATCTTGAGGAAGATTTAAGTGTGAGAGAGATGGAGAGATGAGTGCTTTGTCTCAAGTTAGGTGAGCAATAAATGAGTAAGTGTTCAGCCGTATTGAAGAAGAGAGAGAGAGGGGGTCTATTTATAGTCACGGCTCAAAAACTAGTCGTTTGACCAAAAACCCCACTGAAAACCGGTTGAACCGCCCCCTAGGGCGGTTGAACCGCCCCCTGACAAGTCAGCAGTATGTCTGCCAGTCTGACTGCCGGACTGACTGGCAGACTGACCTGCAGGCGGGTCAGACAGGCCAGGACCGGTTGAACCGCCCCCTAGGGCGGTTGAACCGCCCCCTGACACCCCTGGCGACCTGACTGCCAGTCTGACTGGCAGACTGCAGATCAGAAGTCAGAGGGTCAGAGACCAGTTGAGCTGCCCCCCAGGACCAGTTCAGCTGGTCTAGACCAGAGAGTTTTGGAGAGAAAACCCCAGCTCAGCTGCCCGGGGGCAAGTTCAGCTGGGTATGGTCAGAGAGGTCCACAGCTGAAGTTGAAGTTCAGCTGGAGTTGAAAGTTCAACTCAGCTGAAGTCCAGCTTAGCTGAAAAGCTCAGCTGCAGCTGAAGAAGCTCATCACAGCTGAAGTTAAGTTCAGCTGGAAGGCTCAGCTGCAGTTGAAGAAGTTCAGCTGCTTTTCAGCAAGAACACTCTAGGTTTCTCAACCCAAACCATGGTCAACCAAATAATGTTAAAGAGATTTTTGGTTTTCAAAAATAGCTTTTGAATTAGAGGACTTGAGCTATAGCAAACACCTGTACCTGTGCGGAAAGGAACAAGGAAGAATTACATCATGCAACACAAGATTTTACATAAATTTTTATACGTCTGTTGCATGAAGTCCTTGGAGCTTCCTTAAGTTCCTGTTTCCTTCTAATCAAACACTGGGAACAAAAATTGTTAGTACCCTTATTTGTTTTGTCATTAAATCACCAAAACCCTCACTTGGGGTTGATTGCACTTACAATCTCCCCTTTTTTGGTGATTGATGCCAAAACAATTAAGGTCAAAAAGATATATATTTGCAATAGAAAATTTCTTTTGAATGATTGTATGTAGATGGCTCCCCCTAAATGTGTGCACGATTGTGAATCCAACGTTTTGACATAATATGTCATGTGAGCAACACATTTAGAGATAGTGACAAAAACCATACTGAATACAATCATCCGAGGGGTGCAAGAGTGTCATAACAGGAGTTGTGATGCACATGACTATCTCTAAAAACACATTATTTTTACTTCATAGCAGAGTAGTCATTACAAACTGATAGAACAAAAGATGATGGCCAGAAGACCATCATATTCCTTTGAATAACAATCCAACAGTTTTATTTCATACAATGGTAAAGAGGGTACAAGCCACAACAGTGGCCAAAAACAAAAATAATCCAAAAGAAAACCGAAAGAACCACAAACTAGAGATTGGATTTTCTCCCCCTTTTGGCAACAAGGACCAAAAACGGAGAGAGAGACAAGGATACAAGAATCAATATCCTCCAGGAGGAGGATATGACGGAGGATATGATGGAGGATAGGAAGTGTAGTCAGGGAAGAAGGTCCTCATCGCGTCCTCCTCAAAAGTGGAGTCCCGAGGTGGCTCATCAGCCGCAGAGAAAACAGATGCCGAAGATGTACGATGATCAGGAGGAGGTGGAGGGTGGTGGTGGTAACCAGAGCCGGATGCCCTAGGGTCACCAGGAATGGGTCCCGGACCCGGGTAAGGAGGCGGAGGGTGGGAGGATGATTGACCCGGATCCCCATGGTAGGGAGGCGGGGCAAACTCCTCGCGATCATCAACATAGGCTTCTTCTTCGTCATCGTCTGCAGACATAAAAGGCACCCCGTAGGCCTGCTGGTGCCACTCATTGATCTCCGGGGGAGGAGGATGGAGTGGCACATCAGGCGAACGAGGGACAAAAGGCATGCCCATGGTGGAAGCTTGACGACGAAGATTGTCGTCAGTCTCCCGCTGACGCCGTGCCACCTCATGGACATCAGCAGAAATGTTGCGGCACATGGAGAAAAATGCCGCAAACCCATGGACCAAGCGAGCACCCATCCCTCGGCCACGACCTCGACCACGACCACGAGCACGTGGCATGGGAGATCCGCGGCCAGGAGATGGATGCGAGACAGCAGCGGGGTGAGAGGAAGATGGATGATGGGGAGGCTGGGAAGGTGGCTCAGTGGAGGAGGCAGGGCCTCCAGACCGTGAGGGAGCCCGCTTCGTACGAGCAGCTGGGTTGGAAGAATCAACCCAGTAGGGTACGTAGCGGGAGTGTTTGACGGGTTTTTCGAAGTGGGTCTGGGTGACCACTTCGATCATCTTCATGATAAAGGGTGCATGAAGACACCCTCTGAGAGGAGACCAGGAAGCACGGACGATCTCTTCCCAGATCATGTCAAACACATTGATGCGGGCGAGACTGTTTGGAGCAAGGAGGAGGAGGAAGACGCGACTCTCCCCAAGGACGTTCATTTGATTTCCGCCCTTCGGGAGAACGGTCATCCGGGACAAAGAATTAAGGTACCTGTAGTACCTATGCATGTTAGCGGTTGTCCAGAACTCCCGCCCAGTAGAGACATGAATGAATTCCGTCTCTTCCCGCATGGGCAGCCGAATGTCATGCACTCGCATGTTGTTGCCCTGAATATCTGCATCAGAGAAGCCCAGAATATGGGCAAAACGACGATAACTGACTTTGTGCCAGTTACCCTGGATGAAGAAATACATGACTGGGTAATCATACCCATCGGCTTCCTCATCTACTTTCTTTATCCAGAGGGTGGCATAGAACTGAGCTACCACCTCATCGTTCCAGGGGTATTCCATGGTCATAATGTTTCGTAACCCCTTTCTCTCTAAGTTTTCGAGAGCTGACGTCATGTCAGCATCTCCCATATTCTCACAACCCTCCCAGTCAATAAACCTATGTCTGACGACTGGGTGTTTCTTGGAAAGAATGACAGAATTGTAGAAGTCAGCCTGGAAAAGATTCCAGAACCGAGGGTCCTGGACACCAGGATGACGAGGAGTGAGAGTAGGGTTGGTGAACCTCAGGCGCTGAAGGGTGTCTATTCCCTTCAGAGTGAAGTCGACGGGAGGTTCATGCGGACCGCGGCTGACGTTCGCCGGATGCATGTACAGTCCGGTGACGTAGAGAGCATCAGGCGCCGGAAGGTCGACGAAGTCGTCGAAAGCCCCATCCTCCTCCTGGCAGGGAGCATACCCAGAGGAAGACGTGCTACGACGAGGACGAGAGGCGCCAACCTTTTGGCGTCTCCCGCGAGTCGGCTGCGAGGGCATGGAAGAGCCCTCACCATCCATCCGACCAGAGCCACGTCCTCTCTTAGAGAGGGAGCGACGAGGCGGAGGAGAGGGGACGGGAGATTCCTCCTTAATCTCGTCCGAGTCGCTGCTAAACTCAATCACAGAAGGGTTGCGACGACGCACCATGATTGAAAAGGTGGTGAAACTGTGAACCGGTTGAGGTGTGTGAAAGAGAGGCTCTAAATGTTGTGAAGCGACTAAGGCGAGAGTGAATGAAGTGGGAGAAGAAAAGGGGAGTGTCAAATATATATAGGCAGTTGAGCTGGTCCTCAGGACCGGTTCAACCGCCCCCATGGGCCAGTTCAACTGGTTCTGACCAGTGTGGTTAGAGAGCCAGAAACAGCAGAGGGAAGACGCCAAAAATTCAAATTTCTGACGCAAGATTCTGAAAAAGTGTACTGCAGAGATTCCATGCGCCAAAAAAAATCAAAACCAAGTGTCTGTGCAGATGAGACCGGACGGCAAAAGAAAAAGAACTGCGCAAAAGAAAAGTTCTGCGCGCCCTGCATCCCTCACACTTCTGCACGGAAGTGACAAAAAAATATTTTCCTTGCTGCGTGGGTGACACAACGACTGGTCACAAGAAAGTTACTGTGCGAGCTGTCAAAACGGCAGACAGCGACCGGACACAAAAACAAAAAGCTGCGCACACGTCAGTAGAGTGTGGCTGTGACCGGTCAAAAAAAATAACTCTGCAGCATGGCGCCCAGACAGGCTGTGCAGAAGTGACCGGACACAACAAAAAAAGTTCTGTGCGCGCAACAGGATGCGACCGGACAGCGACCAAATAAAAAATTCTGGCGCGCGGGCTGACAATGTTGTGCAGAAGCGTCCAAAAAAAAGTTCTGTGTGCGCCCTGACATTGCATGCACTGCTGGATGAAATAAAAAAGGGGCTGCTGACCGGATAAAAAATTGTGCGCACAGACGCTGCTGAGCGGCAGCGAGCGGACAAAAAAAGAATAGTAATCTGCGCGCCCAGCAGAGTGGAAGTGACCGGACAGAGAAAGAAAAAAAATTCTGCGCGCACTGACGCTAGAGCACAGCGGAGACCAAAAAATACTACATGGCGCCCTGACCCGCTGCATGCCTGACTGTGACCGGACAGGAAAAAAAATCTGCACGCCAGGCCGCCAGCAGAGAGGAAGCGACCGGTCAATAAAGAAAAAGATGCTGCGCGACTGAAAAAAAAAGCTGCAGCTGACAGACCTGCGCGGACAGGCCTGCACGGACAGACCTGCGCGGACAGACCGGTCAGAGACCGGTTCAACCGGTCCACTATGCCGGTTCAACCGGTTTTAACCAGGATTGTCCTGGTAAAATCTGGTTAAAAGCAGCTGAGCTGAAGTTCAACTCCGAAGTTCAGCTGGCCTCCTCCAGCTGAACTAGAAAGTTCAGCTGGTCAAGCCAGTTGAGCCCCCTTTTTTTTTAAAAAAAACTTAGCACTAAAATTCATTCGAATTTTAACAGTTCCACCAAGTTTTTGAAAGATCATCACAAAGCTTTAAGACTATTAATTAAAAATAGTGAATCAAACAATCTGTGTGTCCGTTTTCAAGTTAAGTTACGAGAATCCAAGATATTTAATTCACTCCTAAGAAAGCAAAACCTAGTCTCATCAAGGGGTTTTGTGAAGATATCGGCTAGTTGATTTTCGGTGCTCACATGAAACAATTCGATATCTCCTTTAGCTTCGTGGTCTCTCAAGAAATGGTGTCTGATGTCAATATGTTTAGTTCTAGAGTGTTGCACAGGGTTGTTTGCAAGTTTTATGGCACTCTCATTGTCACACAAAAGTGAAATTTTGTTAAACTCACAACCAAAGTCTCTAAGAGTTTGCTTCATCCATAACAACTGTGCACAACATGCCCCAGCTGCTATGTACTCAGCTTCTGCAGTGGAAAGTGCAACACAATTTTGTTTCTTGGAACTCCATGATACTAAGGATCGCCCAAGGAATTGGCAAGTCCCAGTAGTGCTTTTTCGATCTACTTTGTAACCGGCATAATCTGAGTCAGAATAGCCAAGTAAATCGAAAAGGGAGCCTTTGGGATACCATAATCCTAGGTTTTGGGTGTGAACTAAGTATCTTAGAATTCTCTTAACTGCTACAAGATGGCAATCTTTAGGATTTGCTTGAAAACGTGCACACATGCAAACACTCAACATTATATCAGGTCTAGATGCACATAAGTAAAGCAGTGATCCTATCATTGATCTATATAATTTTTGATCTACAGGTTTACCTTCCTCATTTAGGTCGAGATGTCCATTTGATGACATTGGAGTCTTGGCGTGTTTTGCTTTTTCCATGCCAAACTTCTTGAGCATATCTTGTGTATATTTGGTTTGGCATAGAAAAGTACCTTCCTTGAGCTGTTTGACTTGAAATCCAAGGAAGTATTTAAGCTCGCCCATCATAGACATCTCAAACCTGTTCGTCATTACTTTGCTAAACTCTTCACAAAATTTTTCATTAGTACTACCAAATATAATGTCATCAACATATACTTGGCACACAAATAATTCATTGTCAACTTTTCTAGTAAATAAGGTAGAGTCAGCTTTTCCTATTGTAAACTCATTCTTAATTAAAAAATCTTTAAGACAGTCATACCAAGCTCTAGGGGCTTGTTTAAGCCCGTAGAGTGCCTTGTGAAGTAGATAAACATGATTTGGCTTCTTTGGATCTTCAAAACCCGGTGGTTGCTCCACATATACTCTCTCTTGTAGTGGTCCATTTAGAAATGCGCTCTTGACATCCATTTGATATAGCTTGAAATCATGGTTAGTAGCATATGCAATTAATATTCTAATTGATTCTAACCTTGCTACCGGCGCATATGTTTCGCCAAAATCAAGTCCTTCCACTTGAGTGTAGCCTTGGGCAACCAACCGTGCTTTGTTTCTTGTAACCACGCCATGTTCATCTTGTTTGTTCCTAAAGACCCATTTAGTCCCAATCACATTTTGTTTGGGTCTTTGGACTAAGGACCAGACTTCATTCCGGGTGAAGTTGTTCAACTCCTCTTGCATGGCAATTATCCAATCCGGATCACCTAATGCTTCTTCAACCTTAAGTGGCTCAAGAGAGGAAACAAACGAGTAAAATTCACAAAAATTAGCTAAACGAGATCGAGTCGTTACCCCTCTCCTGATGCTACCCAGGATGTTGTCCACCGGATGATCCCTTTGAATTGTATGATGGACTCTAGGATGAGGCACTGATGGTTGTCTTTGTATTTGCTCCTCCTCATCATTCACTTGATCAAGAGGCGCTTCACTATCAATACTTTCGTGTTCATCTTCTACCACTGTTGGCATCCTTTGATGATTTTCTTCATGGCTTGGATGACTTGAGGTTGATGGGTTTGCTTGGGTGGAGACTTTGTCACTCACCACCTTTGCACCCACATCAACAACCTCATTGGTCATCCAGAAAGTTCCTTCCTCATCATCCTTTTCTTGAGGTCTCACTTCACCTATTGCAAGTTTCTTTATGGCTTCACAAGGTAGTTCTTCATTTCCTGCAGTGACATTAGAAACATGCCCTTGCGAGCCATTAGACTCATCAAATGTCACGTCTATCGCTATTTCAACAAGACCGGTGGTATTGTTGAAAACACGATATCCATGCGCATTTGATGCATAACCAAGCAAGAAGCCCTCGTCCACTCTAGGAGCAAACTTTGAGCTCTTGACTTTCTTATTAAGAATAAAACACTTACAACCAAATACTCTAAAATAATCAACTTTAGGTTTGTTACCGGTGAGAAGCTCATAAGCAGTCTTTTTGTAGATCTTATGAAGATAGAGATGGTTGATTGCATGACAGGCGGTGTTGACCGCCTCTGCCCAAAAGTTGTCAGGTGTCTTGTACTCATCCAACATGGTTCTTGCAGCTTCAATTAGAGTTCGGTTCTTTCTTTCCACAACACCATTTTGTTGTGGAGTGCAAGGAACCGAGAACTCATGTTTGATTCCTTCTTCGCCTAAGAATTCTTCGACACCTGTGTTCTTGAATTCCGTCCCATTATCACTTCTCACTTTCTTGATTTTGAGCTCAAATTCATTTTGAGCTCTCCTCATGAATTTCTTCAATATTTCTAGTTTCACCTTTATCACTCAAAAAGAAAACCCAGGTGAATCGAGAAAAATCATCAACAATGACCAAACCATACTTACTACCACCAATGCTAATGTAGGCCACAGGTCCGAAGAGGTCCATGTGAAGAAGCTCCAATGGCCTCTTTGTTGTGACCACATTCTTTGATTGATGTGGGACTCCATGTTGCTTTCCTGCTTGGCATGCGCCACAAACCCTATCTTTCTCAAATACAACATTTGTTAGTCCAATGATGTGATTATCCTTTTGAAGTTTGGCCAAATTCCTCATACCGACATGGGCTAGCCGGCGATGCCATAGCCAACCCTTGTCGGACTTTGCCACTAAACAAGTCTCAGGCGTCACTTTACTTGTTGTGAAATCAACAAGATAAAGCTTGCCCTTCAAGCGACCAGTAAAGGCAACCAAGGAGTCCTCCCTTCTAAGGATCTTCACATCCACATCAGAAAATAAACAATTATAACCCATTCCACAAAGTTGTGAAACGGACAACAAATTATAGATTAAAGAATCTACCAATAAAACATTTGAAAGTGATTGTTGGTCAGAGATAGGAATTTTACCAATACCAATCACCTTACTCTTGCCACTATCTCCAAACACAATTTCTTGTGCTTCTTGAGTTAGTTGCAATGAATGAAACATGTCTTTCTCCCCGGTCATGTGATTTGTACATCCACTATCAAGCACCCAACTTGACCCACCAGAGGAGTAGACCTGCAAAACAAGTTTAGGCTATGCTTTTAGGTACCCAAATTGAATTGGGTCCTACAGTGTTAGTTATAGCTTTGGGTACCCATACACTTCTTTTCATGACTTTTCTTTTAGTGTAGGCACCCACATATTTGACAACCAATTTCCCTAAATCCCAAGTCAACATATAATCACAAAGATAAGAGTGAGAAATGGGAGCATTAAATTGTTGTCCACTTGAGGATCCCACTTCCTTCATCTTACTCTTTGTGGAACTCAAGTTTACCTTTACTTGAGGTGACTTGTCATTTAAGGAGTGAATCCTCCCCAAGGCATCATATAGGGTGGTTCCCTCTATGAACTTGGGGGATCTCCACCCCTTATGCACTGTGCTAGGGTTTTCCTTGGATGAGTTGTACCCAAGCCCCCTTCTTCCATTGTTGGGCTTTAGGGACTTGAACTTGGGTTCAACTTTCTTTAACCCATCATTGCTAGAGCATCTTTTCAAAATTCCTTTGACCTTCACCTGTGGGCTATTCTTCCTTGCATGGTTAGTTAGACAACAAGAAGCATGATATTTGGCACAATGTTTGCAAAAATTATCATTTAAGGAGCTAGACTTAGATTCAATCACTAAAGATGAGGCATTGATGTTCTTGCAATTTTCAAGTTGCACTTGAAGTTCTTGATTTTGAACATTCAAGCTTAACATGCTTGCTTCAAGTGCATTCTTTTCATTTGCAAGATTAGCTATAGAGGTTTTCATATTAATTACTTCTTTATCTTTATTCTCTATAGTTATCTTGACTAAAGATACTTCCTTAGTCAAGACATCTAGCATTCATCTTTATTGTGAAGCAATTCTTGAAGCTCTAGGTTTCTTTCCTTTTCAAGGATAAGCAAGTCTTCTTGAGCATCAAGAGTTGCTTTTCTTTTATCTAGCTTCTCCATTAATTTGGTGATAACATTGTATCCATTCAAGCCAAATTCTTTAATCATTTTATTTTTCATGGCAACTTGTTCATCATCATTTGGAAAATCATTACTAAATAAGGTTACCTTATCTCCTTTTGCCATGAGGCAAGTTGGAGTGTAGGAGTCGTCTTGTAGGTTGGTGAAGAGTTGCGAGCTTGATGTAGATTGGATGGCCACGTTTGCCACCACTTCCTCTTCCTTGGAGCTAGAACTCTCTTCATCGGAGTTCCATTCTTCACCAATATGGGCTTGACCATATTTCTTCTTCTTGAAGTATCCCTTGGTCTTGCCTCCCTTTTTGAACTTGTCCTTCTTGTATTCCTTCTTAGCTTCTTGTTCCTTCTTGTTAGGACAATCCGCTATGAAATGACCGGTTTGGCCACATTCATAGCATGCCCTCTTCTTTCATTTCCTTTGGAACTTGTCATTTTTCCTTACAAATTTCTTGAATGTTTTGATGAACATAGATGTGTCTTCATCACTTGAGCTATCTTCATCACTTGAGGTCTCGACCACTTTCTTTGCTTTGTGGTCTTTGTTCTTCTTGGGGTTGTCTTGTTCATTAGTGATCAAGGCATGAGAGTCCCTTGACTTGATAGGGGCTTCTTCGGACTCGTGTTGTTGAATCTTTGCAAATAATTGATGAGGCGTCATATCCTCATAGTCATCACGATCCCTAATCATCCTTGCAAGACTCTTATCCTTTTCTTTATATGCTCTCATGAATAATCTTGTGACCTTGGAGTCACTCCAATCTTCACTCCCAAGTACTCTTATTTTGTTGACCAACACCATCAACCGATCAAAGAGTGATTGAAGCGACTCACCCTTTGTCCAATCATATCTTGCAAGCTCACTTTCCAAAGCTTCAACTCTATGTATCTTAGCTTTGGGATCTCCTTCATGTGACATTTTAAGAATATTCCAAATGTCACGGGCATCTTCTCTTCCTTGAACTTTCCGGTATTCTTCCGGACAAAGACTTCCTTTAATTATGCTCACTGCTTGAGCATTGCGATGAACCTCTTGCATCATTTCCGGAGTCATCTCTTCTCCTTGGGCGGGCTTATACATACCTACATTAACAATCTCCCAAAGACTAGGATGCACACCGATTAAATGCGACTTCATCTTGTCGGCCCACTCATCATAGTTCAACTCACTAAGAGTTGGTAACTTTCCAAGTGGGGCGGAAGAGAAGTTGGGAATATAATTTCTAGAGTAATCAAATTGAACTTTGCTAAATTCGTTACCTTTGCTTTTGGTAGATTTTGGGGACTTGTTCTCAAATGCTATGAATCAAGAACAAGGCAACATAAAGTGTTAAATGTTAATATCCTTCGTCCTTCGAAGCATTATTTCCCTAAGGATATAATGATTTTCAGACCAAGGTTTTGAAGGACATACCTTCGTAAGCATAAAACATAATAATGAAGAAGGGATTGTATAAAACATAAAATATGACATAAAAAGTTGTGTACTATTATCAACTCATTACCATTTTATTATGATGGAAAAGTAGAAATGATATCAAATTACAAATGTACCTTCAGCTCGTGAGAAGGTAAAAGTACGAGTATGTCGCAAAGTCTAATGCCAAATCCTTGTGAACAGTACGGGGATACTGTTCACCTATTTATAGGCATGGGTCGCAGCCCACGCAAAATTACATTAATGCCCTTTACATTTATCAATAACTCTATGATAATTCTTCGAGGTCTAATCTGGTTTTTCATCTTTAAGTCGGTTTCCTTTTCCGTCGTTATTCCGAAGCTCTTCTACGCACAGCTTCGGCTCTACGCCAACCTTCGTGTTCCTTATGCTTCTTCATACCGTGGCTTTTGATCCGAGTCCGAAGATACCTGTTAACATACTTTACTCCAGAAACATTGTTAAATCATATTTTTTGAGGACCTTCGGAAGCCGAAGGCCCCCAACAGTAGCCCCTCGCAATATTAATTTGTTAGAATGATAAATTCAGATTGCGAAATGGACGAAGGCTATGAGCCGAAGGTCCGAAAAAGCACCTTCCTTTTGCTAGAATAGCAACAGTCATTGGCAAATGGGACCCTCCAGTCTCCGACATTATGGGTTTATAAATACGGGCTCGCCACAATTTATTCAGCACGCTCCCTTGCCATCTGTTTTGCCTACTCAAATAGTTTTCTGCCCACAAATATTTTGTTGCTTTCCTAGTTTCAAGCTTCGGAAGCGAGAGGCAAGAATTCCGAAGAGATGTCTGAGGAGAAGAAGGTTGTCGCCGAAATGAGGCTGAGTCTTTCTGAAGAGATGCATCTGGGTTTTCTTCGATCTATGTCGAAGACTAATACAGAGAAGATCACTAAAGAAATTTTGGAAGGTTTATCTGAAGATACTGGTGATAGCGACAGCTATGATGCGGATAGTGGTGGCGAAAACTCCGAAGATCGACCTTGGCGACCAAGCCATGCGGTTTTTGTCGGCGTTTCGAGACAGGGGGGTCCCTAAGCCGACGAGTGAGTGTGCTGCGTGCCCCAGCCTAGATGGGTCGAGCGCGTGGGCGAGCGCGGAGGGGGGAGAGGCGAGGCGGCCGGAGCCGAGCGTGAGAGAGGTGGAAGTCCCGCGGCCTTCGTGTTCGTCTCGCGCCCAGGTCAGGTGCGCTTGCAGTAGGGGGGTTACAAGCGTCCACGCGGGTGAGGGAAGCGAGCGGCCCCAAGAGAGCGCCTGTCCCGTCCTCGGTCCCGCGTGGCCAACCTTCTCTGAGAAGGCCCTGGTCCTTCCTTTTATAGTTGTAAGGAGAGGATCCAGGTGTACAATGGGGATGTAGCAGAGTGCTACGTGTCTAGCGGAGGGAGAGCTAGTGCCCTAGGTACATGCCGATGTGGCAGCCGGAGAGATCTGGGCATCCTGCTGGCGTGATGTCGTGGCTATCGGAGGTGCGACGGAGCCTGATGGAGGGACAGCTGTTGGAGCGGTCGAGTCCCCGCTGACGTTGTCCTGCTGCCGTAAGAGAGCTGGGGGCCGCCGTCGTCATAGAGCTCGTGGAGCGCCATCATTGCCCCTCTGGCGGAGCTGGCCGGACGAGACGCCGGTCTTGTTCTCCGTGACCTGAGTCGATTCGGGGTAGGATGATGATGACGTTTCCTGTTGACGTGGCGGTCTGTGCTCTAGGCAGGGCGACGTGGGGTTTCCTCCGAAGCCGAGGTTGAGTCTTGCCTTCAGTTGCCGTGGCCGAGCCCGAGCCAGGGGGTCGGGCGAGGCGGAAGTCGTCCGGCCGAGGCCAGGGCGGAGTCCGAGCCCTGGGGTCGGGCGAGGCGGAGTTTCGTCGTCTTCCGGGTCTTAGCCCGAGTCCGAGCCCTGGGGTCGGGCGGAGCGGAGTTCGCCGTCTTCCGGGTCTTAGCCCGAGTCCGAGCCCTGGGGTCGGGCGGAGCGGAGTTCGCCGTCTTCCGGGTCTTAGCCCGAGTCCGAGCCCTGGGGTCGGGCGGAGCGGAGTTCGCCGTCTTCCGGGTCTTAGCCCGAGTCCGAGCCCTGGGGTCGGGCGGAGCGGAGTTCGCCGTCTTCCGGGTCCTAGCCCGAGTCCGAGCCCTGGGGTCGGGCGGAGCGGAGTTCGCCGTGGCGCCTTTGGCAAGGCCTAATTGCCTGTCAGACTCACTCTGTCGAGTGGCACTGCAGTCGGAGTGGCGCAGGCGGCGCTGTCCTTCTGTCAGACTGGCCAGTGGAGCGGTGGAGTGACGGCGGTCACCTCGGCTCTGCCGGGGGCGCGTGTCAGGATAGAGGTGTCAGGCCACCTTTGCGTTAAATGCCCCTGCAATTTGGTCAGTCGGTGTGGTGATTTAGTCAAGGTTGCTTCTGAGCGAAGCCAAGGCCTTGGGCGAGCCGGTGATGTGTCCGCCATAAAAAGGGGGCCTCGGGCGAGACGGAAGTCTCTCGAGGTCGGCTGCCTTCGGCCGAGGCTAGGCTCGGGTGAAGCGCGATCGAGTCACTCGTGTGGACTGATCCCTGACTTAATCGTGCCCATCAGGCCTTTGCAGCTTTATGCTGATGGGGGTTACCAGCTGAGAATTAGGCGTCTTGAGGGTACCCCTAATTATGGTCCCCGACAGTAGCCCCCGAGCCTCGAAGGGAGTGTTAGCACTCGCTTGGAGGCTTTTGTCGCACTTTTTTGCAAGGGGACCAGCCTTTCTCGGTTGCATTTCGTTCCGGTGGGTGCGCGCGAGCGCACCCGCCGGGTGTAGCCCCCGAGGCCTCGGAGGAGTGGTTACACTCCTTCGAGGTCTTAATACTTCGCTTAACGCTTCGGCTGGTCTGGTCGTTCCCTCATGCGAACTGGCCGTAGCCCGGGTGCACGGTCGGGGCCCAAGCTCTCGGGCTGGTATGTTGACGCTGTCAACGATTTGGCTGGAGCCGGTTTTTGCGAGAGCAGCCCCCGAGCCTCTGCACAGGGCGAGAGGACGATCAGGGACAGACTCGGCTTTTTACATACGCCCCTACGTCGCCTTTCCGCAAGGAGGAGGGGGGGAGTGCGCCATGTTACCCTCGATGGGCACCGAACATGGTGTCTCCGGTGAGCTGCAAGCGGGTAATCCGAGTGGACGTCCGTGCCCCGTTCGTTGGGGGTCGGCTAGGGGCCCAGAGGCACGCCCAAAAGTACCTGCGGGTGACTTGCCGGACCCGGTCCCCTGGCGACGGGGTCCGAGGGCTCGATGCCTCCCTCCGATGGGATTCCGTTACAAGATCGTTCCCGCTGGTCTCGGATATGTCCTAGGGTACCTCGGGAGCACAGCCCGAGCCTCGGTTATGTATCGAACGTACCTGATAGTCGCCTAGAGGGGGGGTGAATAGGGCGAAACTGAAATTTACAAATATAAACACAACTACAAGCCGGGGTTAGCGTTAGAAATATAAACGAGTCCGAGAGAGAGGGCACAAAACAAATCCCAAGCGAATAAGCAAGTGAGACACGGAGATTTGTTTTACCGAGGTTCGGTTCTTGCAAACCTACTCCCCGTTGAGGAGGCCACAAAGGCCGGGTCTCTTTCAACCCTTCCCTCTCTCAAACGGTCCCTCGGACCGAGTGAGCTTCTCTTCTCAAATCAAAGCCGGGAACAAAACTTCCCCGCAAGGGCCACCACACAATTGGTGCCTCTTGCCTTGATTACAATGGAGTTGTGATCTCAAGAACAAGTGAGAAAGAAAAGAAGCAATCCAAGCGCAAGAGCTCAAATGAACACGGCAAATCACTCTCACTAGTCACTAGGGCTTTGTGTGGAATTGGAGAGGATTTGATCTCTTTAGTGTGTCTAGAATTGAATGCTAGAGCTCTTGTAGTAGTTGAGAAGTGGAAAACTTGGATGCAATGAATGGTGGGGTGGTTGGGGTATTTATAGCCCCAACCACCAAACATGACCGTTGGCTGGAGGCTTCTGCTCGATGGCGCACCGGACAGTCCGGTGCACACCGGACAGTCCGGTGCCCCTGCCACGTCATCACTGCCGTTGGATTCTGACCGTTGGAGCTTCTGACTTGTGGGCCCGCCTGGGTGTCCGGTGCACACCGGACATGTACTGTTTGATGTCCGGTGCACCGGTATGGGCGATTCTGACTTCTGTGCGCGCTGTGCGCGCATTAAATGCTCCGCAGGGAGCCGTTGGCGCCGCAGGGAGCCGTTGGCGCCGCAGGGAGCCGTTGGCGCCGCAGGGAGCCGTTGCTCCGCTGGCACACCGGACAGTCCGGTGCACACCGGACAGTCCGGTGAATTATAGCGGAGCGGCTGCCGCGCGAACCCGAGGCTGGCGAGTTCAGGAGGCCGAGCTTCCTTGGAGCACCGGACATGTCCGGTGCACACCGGACAGTCCGGTGAATTATAGCGCGCCGGCTTCCGAGAATTCCCGAAGGCGAAGAGTTTGAGTCTGAGTCCCCTGGTGCACCGGACAGGTACTGTTCACTGTCCGGTGGCACACCGGACAGTCCGGTGCGCCAGACCAGGGGTGCCCTCGGTTGCCCCTTTGCTCCTTTATTGAATCCAAAACTTGGTCTTTTTATTGGCTGAGGGTGAACCTTTTACACCTGTATAATCTATACACTTGGGCAAACTAGTTAGATCAAAGATTTGTGTTGGGCAATTCAACCACCAAAATTATTTAGGAACTAGGTGTAAGCCTAATTCCCTTTCAATCTCCCCCTTTTTGGTGATTGATGCCAACACAAACCAAAGCAAATAGAGAAGTGCATAATTGAACTAGTTTGCATAATGTAAGTGTAAAGGTTGCTTGGAATTGAGCCAATATAACTACTTACAAGATATGCATGGAATGTTTCTTTCTTATGTAACATTTTGGACCACATTTGCACCACATGTTTTGTTTTTGCAAATTCTTCTTGTAAATCCATTTCAAAGATCTTTTGCAAATAGTCAAAGGTAAATGAATAAGAGTTTGTAAAGCATTTTCAAGATTTGAAATATTCTCCCCCTGTTTCAAATGCTTTTCCTTTGACTAAACGAAACTCCCCCTAAAAGAGATCCACCTCTTAGTGTTCAAGAGGGTTTTGATATACCATTTTTGAAATACTACTTTCTCCCCCTTTTGAACACAATAGGATACCAAATGATAAATACTTTTGGAAAGCACTAAGTTTTTTTGAATTTGGTGGTGGTGGTGCGGTCCTTTTGCTTTGGGCTCATTTCTCCCCCTTTTTGGCATGAATCGCCAAAAACGGAATCATTAGAGCCCTCGAAGTAAGTTCCTCCTTTTTGGTCATAAATGAATGAGTTAAGATTATACCAAAGATGAAGTCCGGTCCTTTTGCTTTTGAGCTTTTACTCTCTCCCCCAGGGATGAAGTCCTTTTCTTTGATGCTCATTTCTCCCCCAAAGGACAGAGAGTTGCGGAGTGGAAGCCTTTTTCTTTGTCGAAGACTCCAATTCCCTTTCAATAGACCTATGACTTGGTTTGAAATAGACTTGAAAACACATGAGTCATAGCATATAAAAGAGATATGATCAAAGGTATTCAAAAGAGCTATGTGTGCAAGCTAGCAAAAGAAATTTCTAGAATCAAGAATATTGAGCTCATGCCTAAGTCTGGTAAAAGATTGTTCATCAAGTGGCTTGGTAAAGATATCGGCTAATTGATCTTTAGTATTAATGTAAGAAATCTCGATATCCCCCTTTTGTTGGTGATCCCTAAGAAAATGATACCGAATGGCTATGTGCTTAGTGCGGCTATGCTCGACGGGATTGTCGGCCATTTTGATTGCACTCTCATTATCACATAGCAAAGGGACTTTGGTTAATTTGTAACCGTAGTCCCGCAGGGTTTGCCTCATCCAAAGCAATTGCGCGCAACAATGACCTGCGGCAATATACTCGGCTTCGGCGGTGGAAAGAGCGACCGAATTTTGCTTCTTTGAAGCTCAAGACACCAAGGATCTTCCCAAGAACTGGCAAGTCCCCGATGTGCTCTTCCTATTGATTTTACACCCCGCCCAATCGGCATCCGAATAACCAATCAAATCAAATGTGGATCCCCGAGGGTACCAAAGCCCAAACTTAGGTGTGTAAGCCAAATATCTCAAGATTCGTTTTACGGCCGTAAGGTGTGATTCCTTAGGGTCGGATTGGAATCTTGCACACATGCAAACGGAGAGCATAATGTCCGGTCGAGATGCACATAAATAAAGTAATGAACCAATCATCGACCGGTATACCTTTTGATCCACGGACTTACCTCCCGTGTCGAGGTCGAGATGCCCATTAGTTCCCATGGGTGTCTTGATGGGTTTGGCATCCTTCATCCCAAACTTAGCAAGAATGTCTTGAGTGTACTTCGTTTGGCTAATGAAGGTGCCCTCTTGGAGTTGCTTGACTTGGAATCCTAGAAAATACTTCAACTCCCCCATCATCGACATCTCGAATTTCTGTGTCATGATCCTACTAAACTCTTCACATGTAGACTCGTTAGTAGACCCAAATATAATATCATCAACATAAATTTGGCATACAAACAAGTCATTTTCAAGAGTTTTAGTAAAGAGTGTAGGATCGGCCTTGCCGACTTTGAAGCCATTAGCAATAAGGAAATCTCTAAGGCATTCATACCATGCTCTTGGGGCTTGCTTGAGCCCATAAAGCGCCTTAGAGAGCCTATAGACATGATTAGGATACTCACTGTCTTCAAAGCCTGGAGGTTGCTCAACATAGACCTCTTCCTTGATTGGTCCATTGAGGAAGGCACTCTTCACGTCCATTTGATAAAGCTTAAAGCCATGGTAAGTAGCATAGGCCAATAGTATGCGAATTGACTCAAGCCTAGCTACGGGTGCATAGGTTTCACCGAAATCCAAACCTTCGACTTGTGAATACCCTTTGGCTACGAGTCGAGCTTTGTTCCTTGTCACCACACCATGCTCATCTTGCTTGTTGCGGAAGACCCATTTGGTTCCTACAACATTTTGGTTAGGACGTGGAACTAAATGCCATACCTCATTCCTCGTGAAATTGTTGAGCTCCTCTTGCATCGCCACCACCCAATCCGAATCTTGGAGAGCTTCCTCTACCCTGTGTGGCTCAATAGAGGAAACAAAAGAGTAATGTTCACAAAAATGAGCAACCCGAGATCGAGTAGTTACCCCCTTATGAATGTCGCCGAGGATGGTGTCGACGGGGTGATCTCGTTGGATTGCTTGGTGGACTCTTGGGTGTGGCGGTCTTGGTTCTTCCTCATCCTCCTTTTCTTGATCATTTGCATCTTCCCCTTGATTATTGCCATCATCTTGAGGTGGCTCATCTTCTTGATTTTGTCCTTCATCAACTTGAGCCTCATCCTCATTTTGAGTTGGTGGAGATGCTTGCATGGAGGAGGATGGTTGATCTTGTGCATTTGGAGGCTCTTCGGATTCCTTAGGACACACATCCCCAATGGACATGTTCCTTAGCGTGATGCATGGAGCCTCTTCATTACCTATCTCATCAAGATCAACTTGCTCTACTTGAGAGCCGTTAGTTTCATCAAACACAACGTCACATGAGACTTCAACTAGTCCAGTGGACTTGTTAAAGACCCTATATGCCCTTGTGTTTGAGTCATAACCAAGTAAAAAGCCTTCTACAGTTTTAGGAGCAAATTTAGATTTTCTTCCTCTTTTAACAAGAATAAAGCATTTGCTACCAAAAACTCTAAAATATGAAATGTTGGGCTTTTTACCGGTTAGGAGTTCATATGATGTCTTCTTGAGGATTCGGTGAAGATATAACCGGTTGATGGCGTAGCAGGCGGTGTTGACCGCTTCGGCCCAAAACCGGTCCGGTGTCTTGTACTCATCAAGCATGGTTCTTGCCATGTCCAATAGAGTTCGATTCTTCCTCTCCACTACACCATTTTGTTGAGGTGTGTAGGGAGAAGAGAACTCATGCTTGATGCCCTCCTCCTCAAGGAAGCCTTCAATTTGAGAGTTCTTGAACTCTGTCCCATTGTCGCTTCTTATTTTCTTGATCCTTAAGCCGAACTCATTTTGAGCCCGTCTCAAGAAACCTTTTAAAGTCTCTTGGGTTTGAGATTTTTCCTGTAAAAAGAATACCCAAGTGAAGCGAGAATAATCATCCACTATTACAAGACAATACTTACTCCCGCCGATGCTTATGTAAGCAATCGGGCCGAATAGATCCATGTGGAGCAGCTCAAGCGGCCTGTCGGTCGTCATGATGTTCTTGTGTGGATGATGGACTCCAACTTGCTTTCCCGCCTGGCATGCGCTACAAATCCTGTCTTTCTCAAAATGAACATTTGTTAATCCTAAAATGTGCTCTCCCTTTAGAAGCTTATGAAGATTCTTCATTCCAACATGGGCTAGTCGGCGATGCCAGAGCCAACCCATGTTAGTCTTAGCAATTAAGCAAGTGTCGAGTTCAGCTCTATCAAAATCTACCAAGTATAGCTGACCCTCTAATACTCCCTTAAATGCTATTGAATCATCACTTCTTCTAAAGACAGTGACACCTACATCAGTGAATAGACAGTTGTAGCCCATTTGACATAATTGAGAAACAGAAAGCAAGTTGTAATCTAAAGAATCAACGAGAAAAACATTGGAAATAGAATGGTCAGGAGATATAGCAATTTTACCCAATCCTTTGACCAAACCTTGATTTCCATCCCCGAATGTGATAGCTCGTTGGGGATCTTGGTTTTTCTCATATGAGGAGAACATCCTTTTCTCCCCGGTCATGTGGTTTGTGCACCCGCTGTCGAGTATCCAACTTGAGCCCCCGGATGCATAAACCTACAAAACAATTTTAGTTCTTGACTTTAGGTACCCAAACGGTTTTGGGTCCTTTGGCATTAGAAACAAGAACTTTGGGTACCCAAACACAAGTCTTGGAACCCTTGTGCTTGCCCCCAACAAACTTGGCAACGACCTTGCCGGATTTGTTAGTCAAAACATAAGAAGCATCAAAAGTCTTAAATGAAATGCTATGTTCATTTGATGCATTAGAAATTTTCTTTCTAGGCAACTTGGCACGGGTTGGTTGCCTAGAGCTAGATGTCTCACCCTTATACATAAAAGCATGATTAGGGCCAGAGTGAGACTTCCTAGAATGAATTTTCCTAATTTTGCTCTCGGGATAACCGACAGGGTACAAAATGTAACCCTCGTTATCCTGAGGCATGGGAGCTTTGCCCTTAACAAAGTTAGACAAATTTTTAGGAGGGGCATTAAGTTTGACATTGTCTCCCCTTTGGAAGCCAATGCCATCCTTAATGCCAGGGCGTCTCCCATTATAAAGCATGCTACGAGCAAATTTAAATTTCTCATTTTCTAGGTTGTGCTCGGCAATTTTAGCATCTAATTTTGCTATATGATCATTTTGTTGTTTAATTAAAGCCATATGATCAAGAATAGCATTAACATCAATATCTCTACATCTAGTGCAAATAGAAACATGCTCAAGATTAGATGTAGAGGGTTTGCAAGATTTAAGTTCTACAACCTTAGCATGCAACATTTCATTCTTAGTTCTAAGGTCGGAAATAGTAGCATTGCAAACATCAAAATCTTTAGCTTTAGCAATTAAATTTTCATTCTCTAATCTAAGGCTAGCAAGAGATGCATTCAATTCATCAATCTTAGCAAGCAAGTCAATGTTATCATTTCTAAGATTGGGAATTGAAACATTACAAACATGTGAATCAACCTTAGCATTTAAAATAGCATTTTCATTTCTAAGGTTGTCAATCATCTCACGGCAAGTGCTTAGCTCACTAGACAATTTTTCACATTTTTCTACTTCTAGAGCATAAGCCTTTTTAACCTTAACATGTTTCTTGTTTTCTTTAATTAGACAATCCTCTTGGGAGTCCAAAAGGTCATCCTTTTCATGAATAGCACTAACTAATTCATTTAACTTTTCTTTTTGAGCTATGTTAAGGTTGGCAAAAAGGGAACGCAAATTATCCTCCTCATCACTAGCATTATCATCACTAGAAGATTCATATTTAGTGGAGGAGTTAGATTTAACCTTCTTCTTTTTGCCGTCCTTTGCCATGAGGCACTTGTGGCCGACGTTTGGGAAGAGGAGTCCCTTGGTGACGGCGATGTTGGCGGCGTCCTCGTCGTCGGAGGAGTCGCTAGAGCTTTCGTCGGAATCCCATTCCCGACAAACATGTGCATCGCCGCCCTTCTTCTTGTAGTACCTTTTCTTCTCCTTTCTTCTCCCCTTCTTGTCGTCGCCTCGGTCACTGTCACTAGACATAGGACATTTAGCAATAAAATGACCGGGCTTACCACATTTGTAGCAAACCTTCTTGGAGCGGGACTTGTAGTCTTTCCCCCTCCTTTGTTTGAGGATTTGGCGGAAGCTCTTGATGACGAGCGCCATCTCCTCATTGTCTAGCTTGGAGGCGTCTATTGGTTGTCGGCTTGGTGTAGATTCCTCCTTCTTTTCTTCCGTCGCCTTGAATGCAACGGGTTGAGCTTCGGATGGCTCGCCAAGCTCGTTGATTTTCCTCGAGCCTTCTATCATGCACTCAAAACTTACAAAATGCCCGATAACTTCCTCGGGGGTCATTTTAGTATATCTAGGATTACCACGAATCAATTGAACTTGAGTGGGATTTAGAAAAATGAGAGATCTTAAAATAACATTTACCACTTCGTGGTCGTCCCACTTCTTGCTCCCGAGGTTGCGCACTTGGTTTACCAAAGTCTTGAGCCGGTTGTACATGTGTTGTGGCTCCTCCCCTTTGTTAAGCCGGAACCGACCGAGCTCCCCCTCGATCGTTTCCCGCTTGGTGATCTTGGTGAGCTCATCTCCCTCGTGCGCAGTTTTGAGTACATCCCAAACCTCCTTGGCGTTCTTCAACCCTTGTACTTTGTTATATTCCTCTTTACTTAGTGAGGCGAGGAGGATTGTTGTGGCTTGTGAGTTGAAGTGCTCGATTTGGGCTACCTCATCCTCATCATAGTTCTCATCCCCTATTGATGGTACCTGCGCACCAAACTCAACAACATCCCATATGCTTTTGTGGAGCGAGATTAGATGAAATCGCATTAAATCGCTCCACCTAGCGTAATCTTCACCATCAAAAGTTGGTGGTTTGCCTAGTGGGACGGAAAGTAAAGGTGTATGTTTGGAAATGCGAGGGTAGCGTAGGGGGATCTTACTATACTTCTTGCGCTCTTGGCGCTTAGAAGTGACGGAGGGCGCATCGGAGTCGGAGGTCGATGTTGATGAAGTGTCGGTCTCGTAGTAGACCACCTTCCTCATCCTCTTGTGCTTGTCGCCTTTCCGATGCGGCTTGTGGGAAGAAGATTTTTCCTTCTTCTCTTTGTGATGAGAAGAAGATTTCTTCTCCTTCCCTTTGTTGGAGGAGCTCTTCTTCTTCTCCCTCCTTTTGGTGCGGGACTCTTCCGATGAAGTGCTCCCTTGGCTTGTAGTGGGCTTTTCGCCGGTCTCCATCTCCTTCTTGGCGTGATCTCCCGACATCACTTCGAGCGGTTAGGCTCTAATGAAGCACCGGGCTCTGATACCAATTGATAGTCGCCTAGAGGGGGGGTGAATAGGGCGAAACTGAAATTTACAAATATAAACACAACTACAAGCCGGGGTTAGCGTTAGAAATATAAACGAGTCCGAGAGAGAGGGCACAAAACAAATCCCAAGCGAATAAGCAAGTGAGACACGGAGATTTGTTTTACCGAGGTTCGGTTCTTGCAAACCTACTCCCCGTTGAGGAGGCCACAAAGGCCGGGTCTCTTTCAACCCTTCCCTCTCTCAAACGGTCCCTCGGACCGAGTGAGCTTCTCTTCTCAAATCAAAGCCGGGAACAAAACTTCCCCGCAAGGGCCACCACACAATTGGTGCCTCTTGCCTTGATTACAATGGAGTTGTGATCTCAAGAACAAGTGAGAAAGAAAAGAAGCAATCCAAGCGCAAGAGCTCAAATGAACACGGCAAATCACTCTCACTAGTCACTAGGGCTTTGTGTGGAATTGGAGAGGATTTGATCTCTTTAGTGTGTCTAGAATTGAATGCTAGAGCTCTTGTAGTAGTTGAGAAGTGGAAAACTTGGATGCAATGAATGGTGGGGTGGTTGGGGTATTTATAGCCCCAACCACCAAACATGACCGTTGGCTGGAGGCTTCTGCTCGATGGCGCACCGGACAGTCCGGTGCACACCGGACAGTCCGGTGCCCCTGCCACGTCATCACTGCCGTTGGATTCTGACCGTTGGAGCTTCTGACTTGTGGGCCCGCCTGGGTGTCCGGTGCACACCGGACATGTACTGTTTGATGTCCGGTGCACTGGTATGGGCGATTCTGACTTCTGCGCGCGCTGTGCGCGCATTAAATGCTCCGTAGGGAGCCGTTGGCGCCGCAGGGAGCCGTTGCTCCGCTGGCACACCGGACAGTCCGGTGCACACCGGACAGTCCGGTGAATTATAGCGGAGCGGCTGCCGCGCGAACCCGAGGCTGGCGAGTTCAGGAGGCCGAGCTTCCTTGGAGCACCGGACATGTCCGGTGCACACCGGACAGTCCGGTGAATTATAGCGCGCCGGCTTCCGAGAATTCCCGAAGGCGAAGAGTTTGAGTCTGAGTCCCCTGGTGCACCGGACAGGTACTGTTCACTGTCCGGTGGCACACCGGACAGTCCGGTGCGCCAGACCAGGGGTGCCCTCGGTTGCCCCTTTGCTCCTTTATTGAATCCAAAACTTGGTCTTTTTATTGGCTGAGGGTGAACCTTTTACACCTGTATAATCTATACACTTGGGCAAACTAGTTAGATCAAAGATTTGTGTTGGGCAATTCAACCACCAAAATTATTTAGGAACTAGGTGTAAGCCTAATTCCCTTTCAGTACCCCTGGTCATCCCTCGCTCGGTGTCTGAGGCGACTGTGAACCCTTCGGGGGCCAGCCTTCGAACCCCTGATCAGTAATGGGCGCGGAGCCCGAGTAGCCTGAGGCGGCCGTGGAGCCCTTCGGAGGGCCGGCCTTCGAACCCCTGACCAGTAGTGGGTGTCGGGCCCACGCGATCTGAGGCGGCTGTTGAACCCTCGGGGGGCTAGCCTTCGAACCCCTGATCAGTAATGGGGGGCGCGGAGCCCGGTTCCTTCGCGGAGAAGGATCCCTCTCGGGGTATCCCCCTTCCCCGGTCCCTGTTGCAAGAGATAGAGAAAGAGGAAAACGGAAAAGGATACGAAATCAGACGACGTGGCGTACCTTTTCTGACGCGGTTATTAAGGCGAAGGTGAAGCGTCGCGCGCTCCTCCTGCCAGAAGCGCCGCGTGTCCCGCCGCAGAGTTAATGCGACGGGGCGAGTGGTTGGCGGGGCGGCCGTTGCGCGCGGGTGATCCGTTCGAGGAACGGGTCACAGGTGCACCGTCTTCACGCCGTGAGAGGAGGCTCTCTCGCTGTCTCAGGATGGGACGTGAGCCCGGCTGACGACGCGACCGCTGCGCCCGCCCGCCTGCCACCGCCATTACTGCCGTCCCACTTTCGGTTGCTTTGACCGACGCGCCAGTCTGGCGCTGTTGGGTCGCCTCGAGTCATGGCATAGGCTTCGCAACCGAAGAGGCGCGATGGTGGCACAAGTGGCGGTGCGGTTGCTTGCATGCAGCAACTGGCGTGCCATTTGCTCGACGCGTGGGCCTGGGCCCCAGGCTGGCGTGTCAGAAGTTGGAGAAGCGCGTCCATCTGGCGCGGTTGCATGCCGCCTGCATGGCTGCCCGCCCCTTCTGCCCGTTGGTCTGGGCGAAAATGGGGGGTCGCCTGTAACCGCTGGACGGTCGTGCGCACCATGCGCGGCGGTTTGGCTTCTTCTGCCCTGAGCCGGCTTGCATGACATGCGGGACCCAGCCCCTGAGTCGCAGGGGAGGGCCTTGGAGCGTGTTGGAGAAGACTCGGCCCGCGGCGCCTGGGGGCGCACGTAGGGGGAGTTGCCTTTAAAAGGAGGGAGGCTCCTTTCGTAAGGCGACCATGTCTTCTTCCTACCTTAAGCGCCGGGTCTTCCCGTCTTCCAAGCCCCCGGATGGGGGATATCCGCCACCTTTCCGCCTCCTCGTTGGAGGAACGCAACTCCATGGGAGTTGGTACCTCTCAGCCATCGTTCGGCTTCAAGGATTTTCATCGCGCAGCCTGGCTGCTCCCTTCCGCCGGTGGCCACCCAAGACAGTGACCTCCAGCTCCTGGATGGGGAGAGACAGACCAGGCTGTGGTCCCGCCCTCAGCGTCGGGTGCGTTCGTCATCCTCGCTGGGGCGGGGGCCGAGGCGAGCCGGGGCTCTACCTCACGTGCGGGTCGGCGAACCACCTCCTCTTCCAGCTTCTGGTGGTGGCAATCGTCCTCCCGCGCTGCGACGGAGTCGTCCTCCAGTCATGCCGGGGAAGGCGAACTGTTGCTGTCCAGCTAGGATGCAACATTCCGTCTTCCCCCTCGCATTCGGGGCGAGGACGGCAGCGAAGATCTACCGGAGCGCTTGGGGGCGGCCCGCTCTTTGGCTTTGATGGCTTGTTCGCATCCCTTGAGTGGGACCGCGAACAAAAGCCTTCCGGTGACTGCGTTCACCTGGGGCCATGGCTGCCGCTGCAGAGGTCGTTGCCCCGCAGGCCCGAGGTCGCTTGTATCCTCGGGGACGGAACCGGAGTCTCGTTTGCAATGGCACTTCGAATGCCAGTGAGTTCGTTCATTGTGGCTGTCGAGGCCTGAACGTGTATGTAAGTTTGGCACGGAGCCATGTTTTTCCTCATTTCCGAGCACTAGGTCTCGCCTGTTTTATTATCTGAACCGCTTTACCAAGCATGAGTTGCCCCGTGTCAAGGTGACGGGTGAGGTTTCCGTATCCCGGAGGCGTAGGAATCCCTCGGCCCGTTCGGCCTTGTTGCGTGAGGCTCCTCTAGCTTAGTTGAAGGGACCCCTCGGCCGCCCTTTGGTGGATCGAGGCCGGGGGTAGCGATATCAGTATGAACAGAGGCGGAGTTGGCTCGAGAATGGGGAACCTGGTCGGCCGGAGCCTAGCCGTGTCGCCCGTCAGCGGTGCCGACGCCCAAGTCGGTCAGTCGAGGCCTCGGATCGGGCTAGCGCCCTTGGAAGCCGGTTGCCCGAGGCCCCAGGGGTAACCGGTTGAGCCGCCTGCTCGGGCCGGATTCCTGGAGGAGCCCCTGGACCTCGGCGCCGCCCGAGGCTGGGTCGGGCTTTGCTGTAGACGTCGTCGATGCCGAGGGTGCTACGGCTCCCTTCGGCGTGAAGACCCGAGCCTGCAGGATCAGATCATCTTGTAGCGTGCGCTTTCTGCGGCCGCCGAGGCCAGAAGAACACGCCCTCGCCGCGCTTGCGAAGCTGCGTCCTTTTTTCCTCTTGTTTCGAGCATCTGGACTCTGTCGGTAATAGGGATGTTTGTGTGAGCGAGAGTTGCTTTTCGCGGAAGGGACGAGTGAGGTATCCGTATCCCAGAGGCGTGGGAATCCCTCGGCTCGGTCGGCCTTGCCGCTTACGCGTACTTTCACCCGTCCATGAGGCCCTGTCCCCGATTTAGTCGAGAAAGCTTGAAGGACTGCTTCGGCAGGAGAGCTTCCGAACGTGACGACTCGTTCGGTCCACGGAGTCGCTTTATCCGAGCGCAAGTTACTTATCGCAGAAGGGGACGAGTGAGGTATCCGTATCCAGGAGGCGTAGGAGTCCCTCGGCTCGGTCAGCCTTGGCTGCTTACGTGTACCTCGTCGTTTCCAGGATCCGCTTTCCAAAGTAGTCAAGAAGCACGGAAGAAATCCTGCTAAAAAGAGGTCCTTTTTCGAGGAAAAAATTCGACGCAGAGGGGGTCTCCCCCCTTTTAGCCCCCGAGGGAGGGTCGGACCTTGCCGAGGCTAGGCCGACCCTTCCTTGACAACTAAACCTTGCGTAGGTGCGAGGTATATGAACAACTTGAAAACATCTTAAGGGTAGAAACGACGTAGCTGTTTGATGTTCCAAGCGTTGCCGTAGATCTCGCCTTGATTGTTGGCCAGCTTGTATGTTCCGGGCTTCAGAACTTTGGCGATGACGAACGGCCCTTCCCAGGGGGGCGTGAGCTTGTGCCTCCCTCGGGCGTCTTGTCGCAGCCGAAGCACCAGGTCGCCCACCTGGAGTTCTCAGGACCGGACCCCTCGGGCGTGGTAACGTCGCAGGGACTGTTGGTACCGCGCCGAGTGTAGTAAGGCCCTGTCCCGAGCTTCCTCCAACTGGTCCAGCGATTCCTCTCGGCTGGCTTGGTTGCTTTGCTCGGTGTAGGCCCTCGCCCTTGGGGAGCCGTATTCCAGGTCAGTGGGCAGGATAGCTTCAGCCCCATAGACCAGGAAAAACGGGGTGAAGCCCTTGGCACGACTCGGCGTCGTCCTTAGGCTCCAGACCACCGAGGGGAGTTCCTTCATCCATCGCCTGCCGAACTGGTTGAGGTCGTTGTAGATCCGAGGCTTGAGCCCTTGTAGAATCATGCCGTTGGCACGCTCTACTTGCCCATTCGACATGGGATGAGCCACGGCGGCCCAGTCCACCCGGATATGATGATCCTCGCAAAAATCCAAGAATTTTTTGCCGGTGAACTGGGTGCCATTGTCGGTGATGATGGAGTTCGGGACCCCGAAGCGATGGATGATGTTGGTGAAGAATGCCACCGCCTGCTCGGACCTGATGCTGTTCAGAGGTCGGACCTTGATCCACTTGGAGAATTTGTCGATGGCGACCAGCAGGTGCGTGTAGCCCCCGGGCGCCTTTTGCAAGGGACCGACGAGGTCCAGACCCCATACAGCGAAGGGCCAGGTGATGGGTATTGTCTGCAGAGCCTGAGCGGGCAGGTGTGTCCGCTTCGCATAGAATTGGCACCCTTCGCAGGTGCGGACAATTCTAGTGGCGTCAGCCACCGCCGTTGGCCAGTAGAAGCCTTGCCGGAAAGCATTTCCAACAAGGGCTCGGGGTGCTGCGTGGTGGCCGCAAGCCCCCGAGTGTACTTCTTGCAGCAGTTCCCGACCTTCGGCGATGGAGATGCATCGCTGGAGGATGCCCGAGGGGCTGCGATGGTAGAGCTCCTCTTCGTCGCCCAGCAAGACGAATGACTTGGCGCGTCGCGCTACCCGCCGAGCCTCGACTTGGTCGAGGGGTAGCTCTCCTCGACGGAGATATTGCAGGTACGGGGCCTGCCAATCCTGGTCTGGCGTGGCCCCGCTCTGCCCTCCCTCGACGTTCAATGCCCCGCCCTCGGGGGCCGAGAGTACCTCGGGCTGGGCCGAGGGTGCCTCGGGCTGAACCGAGGGTACCTCGGGCTGAGCCGAGGGTACCTCGGGCTGAGCCGAGGATACCTCGGGCTCGGGCGCATCGTCGAGCTTGACGGAGGGTTGATGCAGATCCCGGGAGAAGACGTCCGGGGGGACTGTCGTTCGCCCCGAGGCTATCTTCGCCAGCTCGTCTGCGGTTTCGTTGTAGCGCCGAGCGATGTGGTTGAGCTCGAGCCCGAAGAACTTGTCTTCCAGGCGCCGAACCTCGTCGCAGTAGGCCTCCATCTTCGGGTCGCGGCAGTGGGAGTTCTTCATGACTTGGTCGATGACGAGCTGCGAATCACCGCGTGCGTCGAGGCGTCTGACCCCTAGCTCGATGGCGATCCGCAATCCGTTGACCAGAGCTTCGTACTCGGCCACATTGTTGGACGCCGGGAAGTGGAGGCGCAGCACGTAGCGCAAGTGCTTTCCGAGGGGCGAGATGAAGAGCAGGCCCGCACCGGCCCCCGTCTTCATCAGCGACCCGTCGAAAAACATGGTCCAGAGCTCCGGTTGGATCGGAGTCGTTGGTAGTTGGGTATCGACCCATTCAGCCACGAAATCCGCCAACACTTGGGACTTGATGGCCTTCCGAGGGGCGAACGAGATCGTTTCGCCCATGATCTCCACTGCCCACTTTGCGATCCTGCCCGAGGCCTCTCGGCACTGGATGATCTCCCCCAGGGGGAAGGATGACACCACAGTCACCGGATGGGACTCGAAGTAGTGTCGTAGCTTCCGCCTCGTCAGGATCACAGCATACAACAGCTTTTGAACTTGTGGGTAGCGGATCTTAGTCTCAGACAGCACTTCGCTGATGAAGTAAACCGGCCTCTGAACGGGCAATGTATGCCCTTCCTCCTGCCTTTCGACCACAATCGCGGCGCTAACCTCCTGAGTGGTCGCGGCGACGTAGACCAAGAGGGTTTCTCCGTCCGCCGGCGGCACCAAGACTGGCACCTTTGTAAGGAGCGCCTTTAGGTTGCCGAGGGCTTCCTCGGCCTCAGGGGTCCAAACGAAACACTCGGCTTTCCTTAAAAGGCGGTACAGGGGCAGACCTCTTTCGCCGAGGCGTGAGATGAAGCGGCTCAGGGCCGCGAGGCATCCCATGACCCTCTGTACCCCTTTTAAGTCCTTGATGGGCCCCATGCTGGTGATGGCCGCGATCCTCTCCGGGTTGGCCTCGATGCCTCGCTCAGAGACGATGAACCCTAGGAGCATGCCTCGGGGCACCCCGAAGACACACTTCTCAGGATTAAGCTTGACTCCTTTCGCCTTGAGACACCGGAATGTCACTTCAAGGTCGGAGAGGAGGTTGGGAGCCTTCCGTGTCTTGACTACGATGTCATCGACGTAGGCCTCGACTGTGCGACCGATGTGTTCGCCGAACACATGGTTCATGCACCGCTGGTACGTCGCGCCTGCATTCCTTAGGCCGAACGGCATGGTGACGTAGCAGTACATGCCGAACAGCGTGATGAAAGAAGTCGCGAGCTGGTCGGACTCTTTCATCCGGATCTGGTGATACCCCGAGTAGGCATCGAGGAAGGACAGGGTTTCGCACCCAGCAGTGGAATCCACGATTTGGTCGATGCGAGGCAGAGGGTAGGGAACCTTCGGACATGCTTTGTTGAGACCAGTGTAGTCTACACACATCCGCCATTTCCCCCCTTTCTTCCTCACAAGCATAGGGTTGGCAAGCCATTCGGGATGGAATACCTCTTTGATGAACCCTGCCGCCATTAGCTTGTGGATCTCTTCGCCAATCGCTCTGCGCTTCTCCTCGTCGAATCGGCGCAGAGGCTGTCTGACGGGTCGGGCTCCGGCCCGAATATCCAGCGAGTGCTCGGCGGCATCCCTCGGTATGCCGGGCATGTCCGAGGGACTCCACGCAAAGACGTCGGCGTTTGCGCGGAGAAAGTCGACGAGCACTGCTTCCTATTTGGGGTCGAGCCCGGAACCGATCCGGATCTGCTTGGTGGTGTCGCCGCTGGGGTCGAGGGGGACGGCCTTGACCGTCTCCGCTGGCTCGAAGTTGCCGGCATGGCGCTTCACGTCTGGGACCTCCTTGGAGAGGTTCTCCAGGTCGGCGATGAGGGCCTCGGACTCGGCGAGGGCCTCGGCGTACTCCACGCACTCCACGTCGCATTCGAACGCGTGTTTGTACGTGGGGCCGACGGTGATGACCCCGTTGGGGCCCGGCATCTTGAGCTTCAGGTAGGTGTAGTTGGGGACGACCATGAACTTCGCGTAGCATGGCCTCCCTAACACGGCGTGGTTGGTTCCTCGGAACCCGACCACTTCGAACGTCAGGGTCTCCCTTCGGAAGTTGGAGGGTGTCCCGAAGCAGACTGGGAGGTCGAGTCGCCCGAGGGGCTGGACGCGCTTCCCAGGGATGATCCCGTGGAAGGGCGCAGCGCTTGCTCGGACGGTGGACGGATCGACGCGCAGGAGCTTGAGGGTCTCGGCGTAGATGATGTTGAGGCAGCTGCCCCCGTCCATCAGGACCTTGGTGAGCCTGACATCGCCGACAACGGGGTCGACGACGAGTGGGTATTTCCCCGGGCTCGGCACATGGTCGGGGTGGTCGGCTCGGTCGAAAGTGATGGGCTTGTCGGACCAGTCTAGGTAGACTGGCGCCGCCACCTTCAACGAGCAGACCTCCCGGCGCTCTTGCTTGCGGTGCCGAGCCGAGGCATTCGCCGCATGCCTTCCGTAGATCATGAAGCAGTCGCGGACCTCGGGGAACCCCCCTGCTGGGTGTTCTTCGTTCTTGTCGTCGTCGTGGGCCCTGCCACCCTCGGCGGGTGGCCCGGCCCTGTGGAAATGACGCCGAAGCATAACGCACTCCTCGAGGGTGTGCTTGACGGGCCCCTGATGGTAGGGGCACGGCTCCTTGAGCATCTTGTCGAAGAGGTTTGCACCTCCGGGGGGCTTCCGAGGGTTCTTATACTCGGCGGCAGCGACAAGGTCCGCGTCGGCGGCGTCGCGTTTCGATTGCGACTTCTTCTTGCCTTTCTTCTTGGCGCCGCGCGGAGCAGACGTCTCGGGAGCTTCTTCCGACGGGCGGCCCTGGGGCTGCTTGTCCTTTCGGAAGATAGCCTCGACCGCCTCCTGGCCGGAGGCGAACTTGGTGGCGATGTCCATCAGCTCGCTCGCCCTGGTGGGGGTTTTGCGACCCAGCTTGCTCACCAGGTCGCGGCAAGTGGTGCCGGCGAGGAACGCGCCGATGACATCCGAGTCGGTGATGTTGGGCAGCTCGGTGCGCTGCTTCGAGAATCGCCGGATGTAGTCCCGGAGCGACTCCCCCGGCTGTTGCCGGCAGCTTCGAAGGTCCCAGGAATTCCCGGGGCGCACGTATGTGCCCTGGAAATTGCCAGCGAAGGCTTGGACCAAGTCGTCCCAGTTGGAAATCTGCCCCGGAGGCAGGTGCTCCAACCAGGCACGAGCAGTGTCGGAGAGGAACAGGGGGAGGTTGCGGATGATGAGGTTGTCGTCGTCCGTTCCACCCAGTTGGCAGGCAAGGCGGTAGTCCGCGAGCCACAGCTCCGGTCTCGTTTCCCCCGAGTACTTTACGATAGTAGTCGGGGGTCGGAACCGGGTCGGGAATGGCGCCCGTCGGATGGCCTGACTGAAAGCCTGCGGACCGGGTGGTTCGGGCGAAGGACTCCGATCCTCCCCGCTGTCGTAACGTCCCCCACGCCTGGGGTGATAGCCTCGGCGCACCCTTTCGTCGAGGTGAGCCCGACGGTCGCGTCGATGGTGCTCGTTGCCGAGGTGGCCCGGGGCCGCAGGCGCGGTGTTGCGCGTGCGCCCGGTGTAGACCGAGGCTTCCCGCATGAATCGGGAAGTCGCGGCATGAGGTTCCGAGGGATATCCTTGCCTTCGGGATGCAGTGCTCTCGGCCCGCCGGGCCGTGGCGCCTTCCAGGAGATTCTTGAGTTCTCCCTAGATTCGCCGACCCTCGGTGGTTGACGGCTCCGGCATCGCGCGGATGAGCATTGCTGCGGTTGCCAGGTTCTGACCGACCCCGCTGGATGCGGGCGGCGGCCTGATCCTGACGTCGTTGGCGACGCGGTGCTGGAGACCTTGGGGCAGATGACGTATTTCTCCGGCCAGGGGTTGGCCCACCCATGCCTGTCCGACGTCCCGGCGGATCGGCTCAAGCGCTCCCGTTCCCTCGTTGAGCCTGGCCTGCGCCTCGCGGACTTGCTCGAGTTGTGGGTCGTAACCCCCCGCCGGAGCGGGGACCACAGCTAGCTCCCGTGGGATGTCGGTGCGAGGCACCGGCCTAGGGAGATCACCATCCTCCGGCATGCCAAGATGGTTGCCTTCGGTGGGATTCCCTAGCTCGATGTGGAAACATCCGCGGCTTGAGCCGCAGCTCTCGTCGCCAAGGCTGCGGCTTCCATCGGAACAGTCGGACAGACAGTAGTCACATGCGGTCATGAAGTCCCGCACGGCACTGGGGTTGCCAAGTCCGGAGAAATCCCAACCGATGTTGGGGTCGTCATCTTCCTCGGACCCAGAGGGCCTGTAGGTCGAGACGTCCGTCAGTCGGTCCCAAGGCGATCGCATACAGAACCTCAGTGGGGTTGCACTCGCCTCAATGAGGGCGCCCGCCAAAACGAGGTCGTTTGGCGGGTTGAGGCCGAGTCGAAATGACGCAAGATGGGAGTTAGTCGTTACCTTTTGGTCGACGAGTAGCGACGTAGTCACATCGGGGACTGGTTGCGCCGTCATCTCTGGTTCGAGGGCGACGTCCTGCAGGCTTTCCGCGAGCGCGCCGGCGTCGTCTTCTTGCTCGGGGTCGTCGTGCCGCGGGGGGACGGCGCTTGCCTCCGTCTTGAACGCGAGGTTGATGTCCGGCGTGCCTTCCGTCGGGGCGTCGGGGGCGTCGATTCGCTCGACGGCCGGCGAAGCGCGGCCTCCCGTCTGGCCTTGACGGGCCCGCCTCCTCCTCCGTTGGCGGGGGAGAGAACGGAGCGAGCCCGAATGTTGCTTTTCCACCACGCGGGGTAGACGTCGTCGATTCCGCCGCCGGCGGGCGGGTTGTCGGCCGCCATTGTCGTGGTCGCACGGCGGTGGAAGAAGTATCATGTCGTAGCTGCCGTCGAAGGACATGAACTCGAGAGCCCCGAAACGAAGCACCGTCCCGGGCCGGAGAGGTTGCTGGAGACTGCCCATCTGGAGCTTGACGGGGAGCTATTCGTCAGCACGCAGCAGGCCCCTACCTGGCGCGCCAACTGTCGGCGTTTCGAGACAGGGGGGTCCCTAAGCCGACGAGTGAGTGTGCTGCGTGCCCCAGCCCAGATGGGTCGAGCGCGTGGGCGAGCGCGGAGGGGGGAGAGGCGAGGCGGTCGGAGCCGAGCGTGAGAGAGGTGGAAGTCCCGCGGCCTTCGTGTTCGTCCCGCGCCCAGGTCAGGTGCGCTTGCAGTAGGGGGGTTACAAGCGTCCACGCGGGTGAGGGAAGCGAGCGGCCCCAAGAGAGCGCCTGTCCCGTCCTCGGTCCCGCGCGGCCAACCTTCTCTGAGAAGGCCCTGGTCCTTCCTTTTATAGTTGTAAGGAGAGGATCCAGGTGTACAATGGGGATGTAGCAGAGTGCTACGTGTCTAGCGGAGGGAGAGCTAGTGCCCTAGGTACATGCCGATGTGGCAGCCGGAGAGATCTGGGCATCCTGCTGGCGTGATGTCGTGGCTATCGGAGGTGCGACGGAGCCTGATGGAGGGACAGCTGTTGGAGCGGTCGAGTCCCCGCTGACGTTGTCCTGCTGCCGTAAGAGAGCTGGGGGCCGCCGTCGTCATAGAGCTCGTGGAGCGCCATCATTGCCCCTCTGGCGGAGCTGGCCGGACGAGACGCCGGTCTTGTTCTCCGTGACCTGAGTCGATTCGGGGTAGGATGATGATGACGTTTCCTGTTGACGTGGCGGTCTGTGCTCTAGGCAGGGCGACGTGGGGTTTCCTCCGAAGCCGAGGTTGAGTCTTGCCTTCAGTTGCCGTGGCCGAGCCCGAGCCAGGGGGTCGGGCGAGGCGGAAGTCGTCCGGCCGAGGCCAGGGCGGAGTCCGAGCCCTGGGGTCGGGCGAGGCGGAGTTTCGTCGTCTTCCGGGTCTTAGCCCGAGTCCGAGCCCTGGGGTCGGGCGGAGCGGAGTTCGCCGTCTTCCGGGTCTTAGCCCGAGTCCGAGCCCTGGGGTCGGGCGGAGCGGAGTTCGCCGTCTTCCGGGTCTTAGCCCGAGTCCGAGCCCTGGGGTCGGGCGGAGCGGAGTTCGCCGTCTTCCGGGTCTTAGCCCGAGTCCGAGCCCTGGGGTCGGGCGGAGCGGAGTTCGCCGTCTTCCGGGTCCTAGCCCGAGTCCGAGCCCTGGGGTCGGGCGGAGCGGAGTTCGCCGTGGCGCCTTTGGCAAGGCCTAATTGCCTGTCAGACTCACTCTGTCGAGTGGCACTGCAGTCGGAGTGGCGCAGGCGGCGCTGTCCTTCTGTCAGACTGGCCAGTGGAGCGGTGGAGTGACGGCGGTCACCTCGGCTCTGCCGGGGGCGCGTGTCAGGATAGAGGTGTCAGGCCACCTTTGCGTTAAATGCCCCTGCAATTTGGTCAGTCGGTGTGGTGATTTAGTCAAGGTTGCTTCTGAGCGAAGCCAAGGCCTTGGGCGAGCCGGTGATGTGTCCGCCATAAAAAGGGGGCCTCGGGCGAGACGGAAGTCTCTCGAGGTCGGCTGCCTTCGGCCGAGGCTAGGCTCGGGTGAAGCGCGATCGAGTCACTCGTGTGGACTGATCCCTGACTTAATCGTGCCCATCAGGCCTTTGCAGCTTTATGCTGATGGGGGTTACCAGCTGAGAATTAGGCGTCTTGAGGGTACCCCTAATTATGGTCCCCGACAGTTTTCGGCAAATCAAGTATTAAAGAAAGTCATCTTGCCAACATGAGGGGAAGATATTTCCGGGATTTGTCTATTGTAAGGGCCGACGAGGGGGAGAAGACTTGCCCAACTCCTGATGAAAATGAAGTTGTAGTATTTCGAAGCTTCTTGAAAGCTGGACTACGATTTCCCCTGAGCCGTTTTGTTGTGGAGGTGCTGAAGATATTTGAAATCCACCTTCACCAACTTATCCCCGAAGCGATCATAAGGATGAATATTTTCGTGTGGGCTGTGAGGAGCCAAGGCTTGGAACCTGATGCAAAGAGTTTCTGCAATATACACGAATTGTTATACGAAACAAAACCCTGGGGTAAGGAACAATATCACAACAACTTTGGCTGCTATAGCTTCGGCTCTCGTTCTGGGTCAAGCTGCCCAGTGCCGACCTTTCGCAAGAGGTGGCCTGACGACTGGATGACGGAATGGTTTTATGTGAAAAATGACTTGGAATCTCGAGAAGATATAAAGAAGATCATTATGCATCCCATCTGGCAACGCTTCGGCCTGCGAAGGCCGAAGGTGGAAATGAATGAAGCAGCCGAAGAATGCCAGAGAGCCTTCGGAGTTGTTTGCTCTTTTATTGGGACGAGGGATTTAACACAAGAACATATTGCCTTCAGAGTGTGGCCTCTTGCGGATAATTGGGAGATGCCGAAAGAAACTATTAAAGAAACTGACGAAGGTGGGCTAGTTCGGCTGAAGTACACATTCAAGTATGGAGACAAATTCGTTGAACCAGATGATGATTGGTTAAAGAGCATTGAGACTGTAAGTGATGAATTGCTTGGGGCATATTCGAAGGCCGAAGATACTGCTTTGTCAGCGGCCTTCGGAGGCCGAAAAAGGAAAAGACTCAACCGGGTATTTGATGCAATCGGGTTCGTCTACCCCGACTATCGCTATCCCATTCGAGGGCAGAAAAGAAAAGGCACAACTTCTGCGAAAGAAAAAGCTGCAGCTGCTCCTAGTGAGCCAGCACCGAAGAGAAAGAGGGTAAATGTTCTCACACATCGGCCACACTATATTGAACCAGCCACAGTGCCTGAATTCACCGGAGAGACCTCTTCGGCCACCGAGGCTGAAGAGCCAACCCTGCTGCCAGAAGTCGCAGAAATGGCCGAAGCGCCAACAACAAAAGAATTGGAGGAACCAAAGATTATATTTCCAGAAACCAAAGAGATGGCCGAAGCACCATCGACAGAAAAGATGGAAGAAGCAAAAGGATCAACTGAGGGAGCAAAAATATCAGAAATTTTAAGTCCTTCAGTAGAAATTGAAGTAGCAAGAATTAAAAAGGGGCCAACAGTGACCCCAAAAAGAAAAAGAATGGTCAATGTGTTGGATGTTTTGGAAACAATTAAACTTCCAAGCACAACTCCAAAGAAGACTGCTGAAATTTCAGAGGCGCCTGCGGAAGTATCCGTTGCTAAGGCTCCGAAGCAACAGACTGCAGTTGAAACTGAGCCTTCAGAACCAACCAAGGTAAAACCTTTGGAAGCAGAAGAAGCAAGAATTGAAAAGGCAACTGAAGAAATAAAAATGTCAGAGCCTATTTTGGTCGAAGAAATTGATACTGCTGTCCCCGAAGCATCTTCCAAAATGTACGATTATATTATGCGTCATGCTTCAGGGAAAAAGTTATCGGAAGAAGAAGTTTTTGAAGCCAATCACTATGCCAAAGAATTGAAATATCCGAAGGGGGCACTAGTATTCAATGGGACGGATGAAGAGGATTTCCTATACTGCCTCCCAGACAATAAAGAATTATCCGTCTACCGAGAGATGTCTAGAAGCATGGGGTTTTCGAAGCTCGAAGCTGGCTTAAGCGCTATGACAAAAGAAGATCTCGCGGATAGTCTTGCGTACAATAGCCTGAAGGTATGGGAATTAGACGTTTGAAAATTTTATAATTCGTAACTCATTCTTTTATTCTTATACGGACTCTTTTTTCATATAGGGTTTAATTCTAAGCAACGCATTAAGAGCGCAAAAGAGTGCCGAAGACGAGAGCTATGAAATTGCGTTCAACAATCTTCGATCAGAAGTTATTAAACTGAGAAACGAAGCTCTAGAAAAAGATAAAATTCTGCTTACATTGATAGACAAGGTAAAAAAGGACGAAGCTGCTTCAAAGGTTCAGGCCGAAGTTCACAAACGTGAAATTAAAGATCTTCAGAAACAACTAGCTAGAGCTAAAGAAGAACGTATACTTGAAGAGACAAAACGAGAGCTTAGTGACCAATTGGCCAATCATTTGGAGATAAGTGTTAAGGAGCTTCGTGCATCCCAGAGAAAATGCTATGTTAAATCCATAGAGTGCGTCAAGAAAATAAAATCCAGCTTCGCCAGCGTTGGTGCATTTTCTAGTGAAGAGAATTTTTGAAGAGGCAATCCTGAAGGTCCCATGGAATGGATCAGTCACAAAGCTGTAGCATCCCAATTTCTAACCCAGGTTTGAAACCCTAATCTAACCCCCCCCCTTCTTTTTATCTATCCCAAAACTCCCTTAGATTCTTCCCAACATATGCATACAACTTGTTTGAATATGAGCACCTCACTTAAATTTTATTTTTCAGCACCTAGATTATCTATTAATTTAATTGTTCAAAAGAAAAGAATATAAAAAGATTTGGATATAGGGATTAGAAAATAAAAAGGAAAAAGAGAAACCCCCCTCCTAGCTGGGCTGAATCCAGCCCATGCCGTGGCCGCCTTTCCTCCCTCACGCCCGCCCCCCCCCCTCCGGCCCATTACCGGCCTGCTCCCGCGCGCGCGCAGCTGCTCCGCGCTCCCTCTCTCACTCTCGCTGACAGGCCGACCCCACCTGCCAGTCACTCTCTCTCACGCGCTCGCTTCCACTGGCAGACCGGCCCACCGGTCAGCCGCTTCGTCATCCTCCCTGCATACGACGCCCCGCCGTCCCTTCACCGTCGTCCTTCACCGCCGTCTCTTCACCGCCGTCTCCTCGCCGCACAGGAAAGTTTGGCACCGCTCCGTCCTCCTCCCCTTGACCAGCGTCCTCGCCAGTACCGCCCCGCCGTAGCGTCCCCTCGGCGGCGTTGTGCGCCATTAATGGCGGCACCGGGAAGCTCGCCGGAGTCAGGGAGCTCCACCGCTCCCCTCGCCCCCGCGCGCCTATAAAAAGCTCGCCCCGAACCCTGTCTTCCTCGCACCAGCCTCGACCGCTACCCTCCCCCCCTCGCCCGAGCCCAATTCGGGAAGCGCCGTCGTCTTCCTTCTCTCCGGTGAGTTCCTCCCCTCTCCTCTCTCTCCCTCTCGGTTGGCCCAGCAAGCGATTAAGCTAGCCTAGCAGCTTCCTCTCTTTGCCGCAAACACAATACATCACTCCCCCACCCCGATTGCTCGCCCAGAGCTCACCGACGGCGATCCCCGCCGCGGAGCTCCGCCACCTCCCCGCGGGCAGCCCCCTCCCGACCTCCTCTGACCAAATTGAGCCCACCTCTAGGTCCGCCATCCCCTCCCCGTGCTAAGACACCTGCGCATTGTCCAAGAACCGGGCCACCGGCGGTGAACCGCCGCTGAGCTCACCGGCGGCCAGTCCTCCCCGCGGACGGCCGGTTCACCCCCCCCGTCAACCGTAACGCCGTTCCTTCTCTCCCCCCCCTCTCGCTGGCAAGTGGGCCCTATGCGACGCCGTCACCCCCCTCCCACGGCCGCGCCGTTCTCCCCGCTCGTGGGCCGCCGCTGGGCCGAAAGCGCCTCAGCGCGCGCGCTCGCGCCCGGGGTGGGCCAAAATTCATGCCCCCGGCCCAGATAAGGGGAAATCCCTTCTCCTTTTCTTTTCCACCCCTTTTTCCCATTTAATTAGTATTCTTCAATATTTTATGCACCAAAAATTATCCAAAGAATTTCTAAAGATCTCATACAACATTGATGTTAGAAAATGACACACTATAATTTGTAAATCCCTGTTGATGTATTGTTTTATTGCCTGTTTTCCTAGAAGAAGCGGGGATCGTTGATCCGGAACCCGTAGCCCCGGAAGAGGGACCAGAGCCCGAACTTCCGGAAGTAGGTCTTCTGTGCCAGGAAAGCTTCGACGAAGGCAAGTCCATCCTTCCCTTGATGCATAAATTTCCTATTCTCTTTACCACTGCCTAGGCCGGGAGCTATGGGGGAATATTGCATTGTGAGTAAGAGATGGCCCGCATTAACATATTATTTCCGATTACGAAATGTGGATCTGGAAGTAGGGCAAAGTGTTTCTTCAAATTAAACCTCTTTCTGAAAAGTTATGCGATGAAGGGTACTCACCCTCATCACCTTGAGAGTGGGATGATCAGGGACTCCCTGGTTTAGGGGAGGGCCTAAGGTGTTGGCTCAGCTGGTTTAGGCGTGAGCAGGAGGATTGTCCCCTCATATAAGGACCGGTTTGTCATTTTTCACTACCTGTACTCCTTTATCGTACAACCACTCGAGACTGTGTGGGCAGTCACTCAATCCGAACTCGTGCGGTCCAACCCTAGGGTTAAGAAGGCTGGGGAGCACCGGGAGGATAATGAGGGGGAAAGTTTTGTCCGGTTTGGGCATGGTGGTGGCCTGACTCCTTCCGGATAACCGTTAAGGTTAGGATGCACGAGTAAGGAAAGAGATCCGGCATTCGGGTCTCGCGACGGTGAGATCGCAGAAACCGGGCTAGTGGGTAAAGTGTACCCCTCTGCGCAGAGTTGAAACCTATTCGAATAGTCCGTGTCCACTGGTATGGATGAGTCTGGTGTGGTATGACAATTAGCACTCTTTCTCTAAGTTTCTTATCAAGGAAAAGGTGTGTTTAAATGGGTTTTGAAAAAGAAAATGAAGCCACGGGAGCAGGAAGCTCAGTGGTGGTTGAGTTTTTGGTTACTGGTAATACCACGGGAAAACCTTCAAGCAACTACCTCTCTCTAAGAAAATGATGAGCGACTACAACTCCACCAAATTGAGCATGTACATCATAGGTCTCTTTCTCTCTACGGGAGCGGGGTGGGCTTGCGGAATACCTAGTGTATTCACCCAGATTTATTTATGTTTTTCAGCAGCCGAGGACTTCCTTTCTGCTATGCTTGATTAAGAGGGCTGTGTCTGCACCCAGTTCTGCCTGTGGTTTGGGCTAGTGTATTTTCCTACTACGCTTCTCTATTTGGCTCTCTCTCGAGCTTGTACCCCGGTATTGTAATAAATTTATCTAAACTCTATACTATTTGAAGTAAGGAATGTGTTTACTAGCCTCCTGGGACTAGTAATTGTATCACATTTGAGTCCCAAAGGATCGGGACGCTTCAGGTGGTATCGGAGCCCATAGGACTGGCCGTAGGTCGCAGTCCTAACCCTAAAACTTACTCTAAAAAGAAAATACCTCTTACCTCAAGAAAAGTTTTCTCTTCCCTTCCCCGATTTTAACAAGACCCTTCTTTTCCTATTCCAGATGGAAGCCTCTCTGGCCATTAAGTCATCCTACTGCTCGGAAGTGGAAGGGTTCCCACGCCTCTTGCGAAGCTGTGCGCTCCGCATGGGAATCCGTAAGAAGCCGGAATACGTCTGGACGGAACATCTCGAGGGCGGAATGATAAGATGCTCTATGGCAGTCTACCTGGGGGAAAGCCAAAGCTATCCCAACCAACGTTCCTTCCAAGTCACTTTTACCGGAGCCCATTTCCTAGATGCTTGCCAAAATGTCGCCCGAAAAGCCCTCCGACAGCTTTGTCAGAACTACAACAAAGTAATCATTGAAACCCCCCTTTGCTACTTTCCACCCAGCAACAAGAATACCCCCACCTGGAGGAAAAGACTTCAGGCCCTATCAGGAGGAGATCCTATTGAGAATGATCCCACCATTGTCTACATGGCAGGATACCTTCATACCCTTGATAACCAATATGATGACCTCGCCCTCCACTGCACCTCCCTAACCTCCCAGGTGGAAAGCCTGGAGGAGAAAGTCAGGGAACTTTCAGAAGAAAAAGCGTCCCTTCAAGAGAGCCTCTCGCTAGCTGAAGGCGAAGAGGCCAATACCCGTGAAGCTTACCGCACCCTCAAATTGGACTACGACAAGAAACTGAAGAAGCTCGCCCCCGCAAGAAAAACCCGCAAGAAGACCAAAAGCCAAGGATGTCAGACTGAGCAGCAGGAAGAGAACCCTCCCAGGAACCAGTCCGACCTCGAGGACATGTCCCTGGCTAGTCTTGATGACCTTCTCTTGGAATTTGGGGACACCTTAGAGAAAGAGTTCGGGGGTACCCTAGGTAGCACTCGTGTGTAATAAGCTTGTGGTAGTGGTGTGCTATGTAATGTAATGGCTTGATGTAATGAATAAAATAACTAGTAAAAAATGGCATGTGCATAATAGCGACTCTCTTCCCATGGCAGATGGCTTTGGATAGAACCACGCCTACCGCCTCCGGGATTGGAGCAAGACTTCCTCTAGGAGCTGAGGGAGAGGCTGGCAGAGAAGGGGGTGAGACCCACCTCCCCGCACCTCCAGAACTACCACTAGACCTAGCCCAAATTCTGGCCAATCAAACCAGACTCATTGAAGTCCTCACTCGAAGCCTGGAGAACCAGCGCCCAGGCGGTGGAAGGCCCCAGGACAGGATGGGAGAATTCCTGAGACTGAAGCCGCCCACGTTCGCGGGGTCCAGCAATCCCCTCGATGCAGATGACTGGCTTCGCACAATCAAGAGGAAGTTGGAAGCCATCGCTTGTCCTGAGAATCAACGTGTTCAGCTGGCAGCTCATCAGCTTTCAGGAATGGCTTTAGCATGGTGGGACACTTTCAGTGAAGCCATCAGAGACGCTACTTGGGCAGAATTTGAAGCAGCCTTCCGTGAGCACCACGTACCCCAGGGGATAGTGCAACTCAAGGAAGATGAGTTCCGGGAGCTAACCCAAGGCGGAAGAACAGTCAGTGAATATGTGCACAAGTTCACAGAGTTGGCCCGCTACGCGCCCGAGGATGTCAGCACCGAGGCCAGAAAGATGGCTCGTTTTCTGAGAGGGTTAAGACCCGAGCTTAAGACCATCCTCGCCAGCCAGGACTTCCACAGCTTCTCTCACCTTTCCAACAAAGCTATTCAAGTGGAGAGAGCAAAAGAGGAAGAAAAAGGGCACATCAAGAGAAAGTTCCAGGTCCTCCGAGCACAACAGCAAGAACGTCACCAGAGAGCTCGACCCTTTGGGCTCCCACCCAGGGGTCCAAGCTTTCATAAACAATCTGGGCCCTCTCCATCACGCTACAGTCAGCAGAGTCAGAGCTCCCATCAGGCACCTTCCGTTGCAAGCAACCAGCCGCCAGCAAACGCCTGTTGGCACTGCGGGGACCCCAGTCATTTCAAAAACAACTGCCCCCAGTTGAAGGCACCAGGGCCAACCTACTCCAACTCGGTGAATGGCCCCAAGGTTCCATCAGCACCCACCCCCAAGGCGCTCCCCTCCAACAGCCAGCAGAGCAGGACTCAGTACCAGGGCAGGGCCCGGGTCAACCACGTCGACGCGCAGGAAGCCCAGCAAGCCCCGGGAGTAGTGCTCCGTGAGTTCCTCGTTGAATTTACTCCCGCTTCTGTGCTTTTTGATTCAGGAGCATCCCACTCATTTATAGCCGCTAAGTTTGTGGAGAAACATGGCATACCCTCTACACCTCTAGCTATCCCTTTGGTCACCCGAACCCCGGGGTCAGACCTTCTGTGCAAACTCAGGTGTTCCCAAGTCAGAATTCTTTTAAGTGGGGTAGTGTTCCTGGCAGACTTAACCATCTTGCCATCCCAAGGAATTGATGTAATCCTAGGAATGGATTGGCTAGCTAAGCACAAGGGTGTTATCAGCTGCGCAAGCAAGACTGTTCTTCTCATAGATCACCGAGGAAAGGCAGTTTCCTGTCAAGCCCAACCGCCCGCAAATGACCCAATGATATTTAATCTGGCAGTAGAAAGCATGTCTGTAATCAAGGAATTTGAAGATGTATTTCCAGAAGAGCTGCCCGGGATGCCACCAGAAAGAGAAGTAGAGTTCTATATAGATCTCATTCCCGGCACTGCACCCATTGCAAAGAGACCATACCGCATGGCCCCCACTGAGTTGGCAGAATTGAAGCTTCAGATTTCGGAACTACAACAAAAAGGGTACATCCGTCCCAGTTCGTCTCCCTGGGGAGCACCCGTTCTTTTCGTTACCAAAAAGGATGGGAGTATGAGGATGTGTATTGATTATCGATCCTTGAACGAGGTTACAATCAAGAATAAGTACCCTCTTCCTCGGATCGATGACCTCTTCGACCAACTACAATGTTGGGGGCCTTCGTCCTCCGAAGGTCCTCAAAAACATGATTTGACAATGTTTTCCGAGTGGATTATGTGAACAGGTATTTTCGGATCCAGAATTATGAATATAGAGCACGGCCAGGACGAAGCCTGAACCAGACGAAGGTCGAGTGTAGCCGAAGCTGTGCGCAGGGAAGCTTCGGCGCGATGGCAGAAGGGGGAACCGACTTAAAGATGAAAAGACTTCGGGGGCCTCGACAGATTTCCATAAGCCGTTAACAAATGTAATGGACATGGATGTAATTTTACGTGGGCTGCGTCCCGCGTCTATAAATAGATGAACAGTACTCCCGTACTGGGGAGGCTGACTTGGCATTTGTTTTTGGCATCACGCTCGTACTTTTCACCTTCTCTCAGGACCGAAGGTACATTTGTAATTTGGAATCATTTCTGTTTTTCCATGTTAATAAAATAGAAATGATTCTATGGTGATGCTTATATCATATTTCATGCTTTATGTGAGTCCTTCGTCATTACTTGTTATGTTTACGAAGGTATGCCTCTCATGACCTTCGTCCGAGACTCATTATTTCCCGAAGGAACATAATGCTTCGAAGGACGAGGGATTTTAACACTTAACACTTTTTATGTTGCCTTGTTCTTAACTCTTAGCACTTGAGAACAAGTCCCCAACATACAAGGAGCCAAATACTTCTCCAAGATAGACCTCAGGTCAGGGTATCACCAACTGAGAATCAAAGAGGCAGACATTCAGAAAACTGCATTCGTCACCAGATATGGGCAATATGAGTTCACAGTGATGCCATTTGGACTAACCAACGCACCCACCTTTTTCATGAACCTCATGAATAAGGTGTTTATGGAAGAATTGGATAAGTTTGTCGTGGTCTTCATCGACGACATCCTTATTTATTCAAAGAATCGCAAGGACCATGAGCATCACCTTCGAATCGTCCTCGGAAGACTCAGAGCGCATCAACTTTATGCGAAGCTCAGCAAGTGTGAGTTTTGGTTGGAGAAGATAGCTTTCCTAGGGCATATCTTGACTGCAGAAGGGATAGAAGTGGACCCATCCAAGGTAGAAGCTGTCTCAAATTGGAAGCAACCATCCAATGTCAGCGAAGTACGAAGCTTTCTGGGAATGGCAGGGTATTACCGCCGTTTTATCAAGGGATTCTCCAGCATAGCAAAGCCCTTGACCGAACTTCTCAAAAAGGACAATAAGTTTGTGTGGACTCCCAAGCGTGAAGAAAGTTTCCAAATCATTAAAGAGAAACTTACAACTGCACCAGTCCTGACTCTGCCAGACATACACCAGGATTTCGTCATCTTTTGTGATGCTTCCAAGCAAGGCTTGGGGTGTGTCTTAATGCAAAATGAGAAAGTCATTGCTTATGCATCTCGCTTACTCAAGCCGCACGAACAGAACTATCCTACCCACGATCTGGAATTGGCAGCCATAGTGCACGCCCTAAAAATTTGGAGGCATTATCTGATTGGGAACAAATGCCACATCTTCACTGATCACAAGAGTCTAAAGTACATTTTCACGCAGCCGGACCTCAACCTCCGTCAAAGAAGGTGGCTCGAATTGATCAAAGATTATGACCTCGAAATCCACTACCACCCCGGAAAGGCCAACGTGGTAGCTGATGCCCTCAGCAGAAAACCCTTTGGGATTAAGGGAGCAAACTTTCTGGAAGATTGGAAGAAAGAATCTGCTCACCTAAATGCATGTCTGGGAGACAACGGTAGCCTGGAAGTCAAGCCCAATCTAGAAGATCTCATATGCAAGGCCCAACGCATGGACGCAGAAACAACCAAGCTTATGGAAAGAGCACGAAAGGAGCAACTTCCGGACCTCAGGGCAGATAATCAAGGAACCCTCTGGTTCAGGGATCGCCTGTGCGTGCCAGTGGGAGAAACACGAGAAACCCTGCTCAATGAAGCCCACAACTCAGCTTACTCTATCCACCCAGGGACCACCAAGATGTACCTAGACCTTAAGGCCAGATATTGGTGGAAAGGGATGAAGAGGGAAATAGCACAGTATGTGGCCCGATGTGACACCTGCCAGCGAACAAAGGCCGAACATCAGAAGCCTGCAGGCCTGCTTCAACCCCTCCCAATACCCGAATGGAAATGGGAAGAAATAGGCATGGATTTCGTCACCGGACTGCCCAGATCACAAAGAGGAAATGACTCCATTTGGGTAATCATCGATCGTCTCACCAAGGTGGCCCATTTCATTCCAGTAAAGACCACCTTTGGAGGAGCAGCCCTCGCCCGATTATACCTTAAGGAGATAGTCAGGCTACATGGCATTCCACGGAAGATAGTATCAGATAGAGGAACGCAGTTCACTTCAAAATTTTGGAAGGGCCTTCAGCAAGCAATGGGCACCAAGCTGGATTTCAGCACTGCTTATCACCCCCAGTCAGATGGTCAAACAGAAAGAGTCAACAAGGTCCTTGAAGATTTACTCAGAGCCTGCGTATTAGCCTTCGACAGAGATTGGGAGTCTAGTTTACCGTACGCCGAGTTCTCATACAACAACAGCCATCAGGCCAGCATCAAAATGTCACCATTCGAAGCACTGTATGGAAGAAAATGCCAGACTCCCCTAATGTGGTCCAATGTAGGGGAAAGAACATTAGAAGGACCCGACTTTGTTAAAGAAGCCGAAGAAAAAGTTGCTTTGATCCGCAGAAGGTTACTTGAAGCTCAGAGTCGACAGAAGAGTTACGCAGACAATAGGCGAAGGGAGCTCAGATTTGAGGAAGGAGATTTTGTTTATCTCAAGGTTTCCCCGATGCGTGGTGTCAAAAGGTTCCAGATAAAAGGAAAGCTAGCACCGCGTTTCGTCGGTCCTTACCCTGTCATTTCCCGAATAGGACCTGTGGCATACCGTCTTGAGCTACCAGAATCCATGTCAGATATTCACAATGTGTTCCATGTGTCTCAACTGCGCAAATGTCTAAAAGTACCAGAAACCCGTATTGAGGCAGAAGCAATTCAGATTCAAAAAGATCTCCAGTACCGGGAAAAGCCAGTGAAGATTCTCGACTCAGCAGTTAGAAGGACCCGCAATTCAGAAGTGAAGCTCTGTAAGGTTCAGTGGAGCAGAGATGGGGAAGAGGAAGCCACCTGGGAAAGTGAGGACTCTCTGAGGAAGGAATACCCTTACCTTTTCTCGAGCCCCGTCTGAATCTCGAGGGCGAGATTCCTTTAAGTGGGGTAGGTTTGTAGCATCCCAATTTCTAACCCAGGTTTGAAACCCTAATCTAACCCCCCCCTTCTTTTTATCTATCCCAAAACTCCCTTAGATTCTTCCCAACATATGCATACACCTTATTTGAATATGAGCACCTCACTTAAATTTTATTTTTCAGCACCTAGATTATCTATTAATTTAATTGTTCAAAAGAAAAGAATATAAAAAGATTTGGATATAGGGATTAGAAAATAAAAAGGAAAAAGAGAAACCCCCCCTCCTAGCTGGGCTGAATCCAGCCCATGCCGCGGCCGCCTTTCCTCCCTCACGCCCGCGCCCCCCCCCCTCCGGCCCATTATCGGCCTGCTCCCGCGCGCGCGCAGCTGCTCCGCGCTCCCTCTCTCACTCTCGCTGACAGGCCGACCCCACCTGCCAGTCACTCTCTCTCACGCGCTCGCTTCCACTGGCAGACCGGCCCACCGGTCAGCCGCTTCGTCATCCTCCCCGCATACGACGCCCCGCCGTCCCTTCACCGCCGTCCTTCACCGCTGTCTCTTCACCGCCGTCTCCTCGCCGCACAGGAAAGTTTGGCACCGCTCCGTCCTCCTCCCCTTGACCAGCGTCCTCGCCAGTACCGCCCCGCCGTAGCGTCCCCTCGGCGGCGCTGTGCGCCATTAATGGCGGCACCGGGAAGCTCGCCGGAGTCAGGGAGCTCCACCGCTCCCCTCGCCCCCGCGCGCCTATAAAAAGCTCGCCCCGAACCCCGTCTTCCTCGCACCAGCCTCGACCGCTACCCTCCCCCCCTCGCCCGAGCCCAATTCGGGAAGCGCCGTCGTCTTCCTTCTCTCCGGTGAGTTCCTCCCCTCTCCTCTCTCTCCCTCTCGGTTGGCCCAGCAAGCGATTAAGCTAGCCTAGCAGCTTCCTCTCTTTGCCGCAAACACAATACATCACTCCCCCACCCCGATTGCTCGCCCAGAGCTCACCGACGGCGATCCCCGCCGCGGAGCTCCGCCACCTCCCCGCGGGCAGCCCCCTCCCGACCTCCTCTGACCAAATTGAGCCCACCTCTAGGTCCGCCATCCCCTCCCCGTGCTAAGACACCTGCGCATTGTCCAAGAACCGGGCCACCGGCGGCGAACCGCCGCCGAGCTCACCGACGGCCAGTCCTCCCCGCGGACGGCCGGTTCACCCCCCCCCCGTCAACCGTAACGCCGTTCCTTCTCTCCCCCCCTCTCGCTAGCAAGTGGGCCCTATGCGACGCCGTCACCCCCCTCCCACAGCCGCGCCGTTCTCCCCGCTCGTGGGCCGCCGCTGGGCCGAAAGCGCCTCAGCGCGCGCGCTCGCGCCCGGGGTGGGCCAAAATTCATGCCCCCGGCCCAGATAAGGGGAAATCCCTTCTCCTTTTCTTTTCCACCCCTTTTTCCCATTTAATTAGTATTCTTCAATATTTTATGCACCAAAAATTATCCAAAGAATTTCTAAAGATCTCATACAACATTGATGTTAGAAAATGACACACTATAATTTGTAAATCCCTGTTGATGTATTGTTTTATTGCCTGTTTTCCTAGAAGAAGCGGGGATCGTTGATCCGGAACCCGTAGCCCCGGAAGAGGGACCAGAGCCCGAACTTCCGGAAGTAGGTCTTCTGTGCCAGGAAAGCTTCGACGAAGGCAAGTCCATCCTTCCCTTGATGCATAAATTTCCTATTCTCTCTACCACTGCCTAGGCCGGGAGCTATGGGGGAATATTGCATTGTGAGTAAGAGATGGCCCGCATTAACATATTATTTCCGATTACGAAATGTGGATCTGGAAGTAGGGCAAAGTGTTTCTTCAAATTAAACCTCTTTCTGAAAAGTTATGCGATGAAGGGTACTCACCCTCATCACCTTGAGAGTGGGATGATCAGGGACTCCCTGGTTTAGGGGAGGGCCTAAGGTGTTGGCTCAGCTGGTTTAGGCGTGAGCAGGAGGATTGTCCCCTCATATAAGGACCGGTTTGTCATTTTTCACTACCTGTACTCCTTTATCGTACAACCACTCGAGACTGTGTGGGCAGTCACTCAATCCGAACTCGTGCGGTCCAACCCCAGGGTTAAGAAGGCTGAAGAGCACCGGGAGGATAAGGAGGGGGAAAGTTTTGTCCGGTTTGGGCATGGTGGTGGCCTGACTCCTTCCGGATAACCGTTAAGGTTAGGATGCACGAGTAAGGAAAGAGATCCGGCATTCGGGTCTCGCGACGGTGAGATCGCAGAAACCGGGCTAGTGGGTAAAGTGTACCCCTCTGCGCAGAGTTGAAACCTATTCGAATAGTCCGTGTCCACTGGTATGGATGAGTCTGGTGTGGTATGACAATTAGCACTCTTTCTCTAAGTTTCTTATCAAGGAAAAGGTGTGTTTAAATGGGTTTTGAAAAAGAAAATGAAGCCACGGGAGCAGGAAGCTCAGTGGTGGTTGAGTTTTTGGTTACTGGTAATACCACGGGAAAACCTTCAAGCAACTACCTCTCTCTAAGAAAATGATGAGCGACTACAACTCCACCAAATTGAGCATGTACATCATAGGTCTCTTTCTCTCTACGGGAGCGGGGTGGGCTTGCGGAATACCTAGTGTATTCACCCAGATTTATTTATGTTTTTCAGCAGCCGAGGACTTCCTTTCTGCTATGCTTGATTAAGAGGGCTGTGTCTGCACCCAGTTCTGCCTGTGGTTTGGGCTAGTGTATTTTCCTACTACGCTTCTCTATTTGGCTCTCTCTCGAGCTTGTACCCCGGTATTGTAATAAATTTATCTAAACTCTGTACTATTTGAAGTAAGGAATGTGTTTACTAGCCTCCTGGGACTAGTAATTGTATCACATTTGAGTCCCAAAGGATCGGGACGCTTCAAAAGCAGAGGCCTTCGAGGAAATTCTGAACAGCCGCGGCGACATCTGCGCTTTTTCAGGTGCCAGAGGGATTGCTACTGTTTTGGAGAAGAAAGGCTGCGAGCATGTAAAATCCTTAGCGTAGTCCGAAGCTAGTTTGTCTACTGAAGACATTAAAGACCCCTCACCCGAAGCAAGCATGGTCGGCGGAAAATTCTTCACCGATATCTGGGATAACGGCGGCCGAGAACTGGCGCAAGAAATTATTCAAAGGAGTGAAAAAGGCATCCACGATGCTAGAAAAGTAGCGGAAGCTGCCGAAAAAAGTTCAGAGCCCAAAGGGCACATAGGTATTAATTAGTGGTTTTTATCATGCTGTGATTTTTATTTCCAAACTCCGTTCTCGGTTTGTAATAGTAATATAGCCGTATCTTTTCTTCCCTCAGAAGCTGCTGAGGCATCTCCGGGCCCCCACCCGAAGGGGGACGATGAAATTAGAAAAATGGTCGAAGCCATTATGGACAAGGTTGTCAACCAACTATTGAACGAAGCTGCAGAAATAGTCCTTAAAGAGGATTGAATGCCATTGTAGAAACATTTGAAATGTAAAAATGTGTAATATATTGTAACTTTAAATGTAATATACAATATGTTTATAGTTTAGTTCTTTACGATGCATGAAACTTTGCATACATACCATTTTTTGAGCCTTCGGCGAAAAAACACCTTCCCTTCTTTTCATGCTTCGTGAAGAAAATCTTTTCTATATCATAAGAATTTGCTTACTTCTCTGATGAAAAATGTCCAAACTTCGTGAAATATTCTTTGAAGCTGTAAAAAAGTTTTGTGTTGCTTTTCCGATGAGGCTACACTTCATCTCGATTTGCCTTGTGCCTTAGCACGATTTTCTCTTTCCCAAAATATGTTCCGAAGGTCAATACTGTATCCCCTTCTTGTTCCAGATGCATTATGTTGTATGATGCTTATGTTATGCAAAAATGATGTGATGATGTTATGTTATGCAAAATGATATTAGTGTCACAGATACATATCCCTGTAATAAAGCACACACACTTTTTATATCAGCACTGACTTTTCGCTGTAAGCCTCCCTTAGGAGCTTCTTCGCCTTTTATTTTCAGCGTAATCAGCGTTTATTTTCCGCTGTAAGCCTCCCTTAGGAGCTTCTTCGCCTTTTACTTTCAGCGGAATCAGCGTTTATTTTTTGTTGTAAGCCTCCCTTAGGAGCTTCTTCGCCTTTTACTTTCAGCGGAATCAGCGTTTATTTTTCGCTGTAAGCCTCCCTTAGGAGCTTCTTCGCCTTTTACTTTCAGCGGAATCAGCGTTTATTTTTCGATGTATGTTTAGAAAACTTACACTGCGCTCCCTTAGGAACGACTTTTTGCTGCTTCGAACAGTTTGTACTATGTCCGTTAGGTCAGATTTTTGATAATGCAAAGGTCCTTCAAATCAGTATAAGCTCGCATGCTTCGGCAACTCAAGCCTATGGAAAAAACATATTTTTTATGGTAAAAGACGAAAGTATTACAAGGAATTGAAATTCAATTAAAAACATTTAAACTCTTCATAATTGTTCCTTATTAACAAAAGGGTAACAACGTATGTAGAAAATGCAAAAGAACTGCTGTTGAGGTAGGATATTTATCAATAAATGTGCTTCGACTCTGGCACAGTGCTGTTGACTGTGCGAGCTTCGGACTCTTCTCTGAAATCCCTCTGAAGATGATTGTGCTGGCTCCCTTCTGGCTATTGCCCTCGCTGGATTGGCGGTGGCGGTGGAGGTTGCTGCCAAGATGCTTGGGGTTGGCTCGCCGAAGCAACAGAAGCTGCAGGGTGGTTGCCTACATATTCTGGAATGTAAGGTGAGTGATACGAAGCAGTATGCATGACCTGCTTCGGTTGACTCTGTTGCGCTGCTGCTTCCGCTATTTCCTTCTGCTTCTGGATGGTAACATGGCACATCCTGGTAGTATGGCCCTTGTCTTCACCACAGAATAGGCAATATATTTTTCTTGGCTGGTCTCCAAACCTTCCCCCGAAGCCCCTGGCACCTCTGCCCCTTGGCGCTGGTGGCCGAAAAGAACTCTGCTGTTGGGCCGAAGCTTGTGAAGAGTGTTGTGGCCTTTGCTGCTGGCTCCCTCTATCATCAGTTTGAGCAGAGTTATGGATTGACCTAACATACCTCGGGTGAAATCTTCCTCCGAAGCCCCTGGTCATTTCAGAGAACCTGAATGCTTCCTCCCTTCTTTGGCGGAAGTCATTGTCAGCTCGAATGTATTCATCCATCTTCTGGAGCAGCTTTTCCAACGTTTGTGGTGGCTTCCTGGCAAAGTACTGCGCTGATGGTCCCGGCCGAAGCCCCTTAATCATGGCCTCAATGACAATTTCATTCGACACTGTTGGCGCTTGTGCCCTTAGACGCAGAAACCTCTGGACATACGCCTGAAGGTACTCTTCATGGTCCTGGGTACACTGGAAGAGAGCCTGAGCGGTGACTGGCTTCGTCTGAAACCCTTGGAAGCTAGTTACCAGCATATCCTTCAATTTCTGCCAAGAAGTGATTGTCCCTGGCCGAAGAGAAGAGTACCAAGTCTGAGCAACGCTCCTGACGGTCATGACAAAAGATTTTGCCACGACTGCTGTATTGCCACCATACAAAGATATGGTCGCTTCGTAGCTCATCAGGAATTGCTTGGGGTCCGTATGACCGTCATACATGGGGAGCTGGGGTGGCTTGTAGGACTGAGGCCATGGTGTAGCCTGCAATTCTGTTGAGAGAGGAGAAGCATCATCAAAAGCAAAGTTTCCATGATGGAAATCTTCATATCAGTCATCCTCATTGTGGAAGCCTTCCTGATGAAGCTCTCTGCGTGGAGGCCTTCGGCTTTGATCATCTTGAACAAGATGGTGAACCTCTTCAGAAGCTTCGTCTATCTGTCTCTGAAGATCAGCTAGGCGAGCCATCTTCTCCTTCTTGCGTTGCACCTGCTGCTGAAGGATCTCCAAGTTTTGAATCTCCTGATCCAGGTCATCCTCCGGAGGTGTTGGACTGACAGCCTTCCTCTTCTGGCTTCGGGCCTCTCTAAGAGAAAGGACATCCTGATTGGGATCCAGCGGCTGTAAAGTACCAGCCCCTGTCGCTGAAGCTTTTTTCGGCGGCATGACGAAGGTGATGCTTGCCGAAAGTGTTCAAGACTCAAAAAAAATGGAAGTTAAAGGCCGAAGAAGATAAAGGTAAGGGAACATTTGATTACAATGACGATCTAGTGGATCTTTTGGTGTCTAAGGTATTGAGCAAGGTAAGTCTCAGAAATTCGCTAACCACAACCTGAAATTCGCTACCACGAGAATTCGAACCCAGAGTCTGAGAAGTGCTACTCAGTCCACCTAACTAACATTGTTAGAGGCCCTTTCGCCTTTAGAACTTATTATAATACCTACGTACTACTCTACTAGCCCTCCCGTTATATATAAAGGAATACAATTTCACTTTTAATTTTATGAATCTAAATAATTTTGAAAATGATTAACTCTATGATAAATACTAACATCTTGTGATATGAAATAGCTAGTATCATTCATTCACTGTGTAGAAAGCATTTTATATTTTAAACATACTAAAAGATATATGTTTTATGATATGCTTCATAAACTTGGGAAAGCATGTTTCTTCGCTTGATTCGCATGTATGTTTTTTAGGTTGGGGTGGGTGAGAGATAATACATGATTTGTGATGCTTGGCTCCCCGTCACCTCCCGTTGAGGCATTGACTATACTAGATCAGGAGACGCACTTTGTGCGTCCTACAGTAACCATGGCTATGATGGGGCATATTAAATTGGAATTATAATAAAATCTTAATTTGTGGTAACAATTGGACAAAGCAATATGAAATGCAAGAGAAATATAATTAAGTACATCTCTAAAGAACACAGTACCACGCATGGGATCATATCATAACGCTTGATCAGATAGGCGCAGGCATGAACATAAGACAAGATTTGCCATCAGTAGACTAAATATTTCTCTCATATGTGTCCTCACAGGATCGCAAGAGCAACACAAACACTCAGAATCCTTTTTACATGCATCAGACCCAAAAACAAAGTATGAAAGTCTTAATGCCATCACAAGATTTTTCTGCTTAACCACCTAGTGGGACTTGGGACTTAACATGGACCATAAAAGAGTGAAAGGGAAATGTGCCCTTGGGCCATTTCTAAGTATTTTGGTGATTTAGTGTCCAACACAAGTGCCTAAGTGTTAAATGGTGGACAAAGTACAAATAAAGTATAAAGGTATGTTTCTCAGACTTAGTACAATGTTTAAGAGACTAATGTATTGTATCTAAGTGCTGGAAACAGGAAAAATCAAGTTGAAATTAAAGATGGCTTTGTTCAGCCAAAGTCAGCTCTGTCTGGGTGCACCGGACTGTCCGGTTCTGCCAAAGTGATTAACGACGTACGACTATAATTCACCGGACAGTCCGGTGTGCACCGGACTGTCCGGTGAGCCAACAGTCAGCCGGGCCAACGGTCGGCCGCGGAATCCGCGCGCGACGCGTGGCAAGTGCCAACGGTCGGATGGGGCACTGGACAGGGTCCGGTGCACCAACGGCTCCAAGACTGCAACGGTCGGCTTCGCCAAATAAGGAAAGAGATCCGCACCGGACAGTGTCCGGTGGTGCACCGGACTGTCCGGTGCGCCAGGCGACAGAAGGTAAGAATTGCCTTCCTGGAATGCACTCAACGGCTCCTAGCTGCCTTGGGGCTATAAAAGGGACCCCTAGGCGCATGGAGGAACACATCAAGCATTCTCTAAGCATTCCTAAGCACCAAGACTTCGATTCCGCGCATTTGATTCTTTGTGATAGCAACTAGAGCTTCATTTGAGTTGTGAACTCGCCGGGTTGTGTTGTGAGCTCTTGTTGCGACTTGTGTGCGTGTTGATACTCTGATTTCGTGTCTTGTGTGCGTTGCTCATCCCTCCCTTACTTCGTGCTTCTTTGTGAACATCAAGTGTAAGGGCGAGAGGCTCCAAGTTGTGGAGATTCCTCGCAAACGGGATATAGTAAACAAAGCAAAACACCGTGGTATTCAAGTGGGTCTTTGGACCGCTTGAGAGGGGTTGATTGCAACCCTCGTCCGTTGGGACGCCACAACGTGGAGTAGGCAAGTGTTGGACTTGGCCGAACCACGGGATAAACCATTGTGCCATCTCTATGTTGATCTCTTTGTGGTTATCGTGTTGTGCAAGCTCTCCTCTCTAGCCACTTGGCTTATTCGTGCTAACTCCTAATCAAGTTTTGCGGATTAAGTTTCAAGTTTTTACAGGATCACCTATTCACCCCCCCTCTAGGTGCTCTCAATTGGTATCAAAGCCGTTCTCTTCAAGAAAGGGACTAATCGCCCGAAGAGATGGATCCTAAGGGCAAGAGGATTGTGATCAATGATAAGGAGAAGGAGTCCTTCGTCAACGAGCCTAAAGATGACAAGCCTACCGACTCGGGCTCGGGCCATAAACGAAAAGATGGGAAGAAGAAGAAGACCAGGCGCATCAAGGAGATCGTCTACTACGACGACAGCGACGAGTCCTCTTCTTCCCAAAAGGACGACGACAACATCTACGAGAATAAGAAGACGGTTAATTCAAACTTCTCTTTTGATTATTCTCGTATTCCTCAAAGTACAAATGCTCATTTACTCTCCATTCCACTTGGTAAACCTCCTCATTTTGATGGAGAGGACTACGGATTTTGGAGTCACAAAATGCGTAGTCACTTGTTCTCTCTCCATCCTAGTATATGGGAAATAGTAGAAAGTGGAATGAAATTTGATAGCTCGGATAGTCCTTTGTTTATCAATGAACAGATTCATAAAAATGCACAAGCTACTACTGTGTTGTTAGCCTCATTGTGCAGGGACGAGTACCATAAGGTGAGCGGCTTGGATAACGCCAAGCAGATCTGGGATACCCTCAAGATCTCACATGAGGGGAACGACGTCACCATGCTCACCAAGATGGAGTTGGTGGAGGGAGAACTCGGGAGATTCGCGATGATAAGGGGGAGGAGCCAACCCAAACGTACAACAGGCTCAAAACCCTCGTCAACAAGATAAGGAGCTATGGAAGCACGCGATGGACGGACCACAATGTTGTTCGACTAATGCTAAGGTCCTTTACCGTCCTTGATCCACATCTTGTGAACAATATTCGTGAGAATCCTAGTGTCGGGGACCATAATTAGGGGTACCCTCAAGGCTCCTAATTCTCAGCTGGTAACCCCCATCAGCACAAAGCTGCAAAGGCCTGATGGGTGCGATTAAGTCAGGGATCGGTCCATCCGAGGGACCCGATCACGCCTCGCCCGAGCCTAGCCTCGGACAAGGGCAGCTGACCCCGGGGGATCTCCGTCTCGCCCGAGGGCCCCCTCCAGCAGCGAACATAATTCTGTCTCGCCCGAGGCCCTGTCTTCGCCAAGAAGCAACCCTGACCAAATCGCCGCGCCGACCGACCAAATCGCAGGAGCATTTAATGCAAAGGTGGCCTGACACCTTTATCCTGACGCGCGCCCTTCAGTCGACAGAGCCGAAGTGACCGTCGTCACTTCGTCGCTCCAATGACCGGCCTGACAGAAAGACAGCGTCGCCTGCGCCGCTCCGACTGCGGTGCCACTTGACAGAGTGAGGCTGACAGGCAGTCAGGCCCGGCCACAGGCGCCATAGGAAGCTCCGCTTCGCCCGACCTAGGGCTCGGACTCGGGCTAAGCCCCGGAAGACGGCGAACTCCGCTCCGCCCGACCCAGGGCTCGGACTCGGGCTAAGCCCCGGAAGACGGCGAACTCCGCTCCGCCCGACCCAGGGCTCGGACTCGGGCTAAGCCCCGGAAGACGGTGAACTCCGCTCCGCCCGACCCAGGGCTCGGACTCGAGCTAAGCCCCGGAAGACGGCGAACTCCGCTCTGCCCGACCCAGGGCTCGGACTCGGGCTAAGCCCCGGAAGACAGCGAACTCCGCTCCGCCCGACCCAGGGCTCGGACTCGGGCTAAGCCCCGGAAGACGGCGAACTCCGCTCCGCCCGACCCAGGGCTCGGACTCGGGCTAAGCCCCGGAAGACGGCGAACTCCGCTCCGCCCGACCCAGGGCTCGGACTCGGGCTAAGCCCTGGAAGACGGCGAACTCCGCTCCGCCCGACCCAGGGCTCGGACTTAGGCTCAGCCCTGGAAGACGACGAACTCCGCTTCGCCCGACCCTAGGGCTCGGACTCCGCCCTGGCCTCAGCTGACGGTCTCCGCCTCGCCCGACCCAAGGGCTCGGACTCGACCTCGGCCACGGAAGACAGACTCGACCTCGACTTCGGAGGAGCCTCCACATCGCCCAACCTAGGGCGCAGACCAGCCACGTCAACAGGAGGCGCCATCATCACCCTGCCCCAAGCTGACTCGGGCCACAGGGAACAAGATCGGCGTCCCATCTGGCTCGCTCCGCCAGATAGGCAATGATGGCGCCCCGCATACTCTGTGACGACGGCGGCTCTCAGCCCCCTTACGGAAGCAAGAGGACATCAGCAAGGACTCGACAGCTCCGACAGCTGTCCCTCCGCCAGGCTCCAGCGCTCCTCCGACGGCCACGACATCACACAAACCGGGCACCAAAATCTCTCCGGTCGCCATGATGGCATGTACTTAGGGCGCTAGCTCTCCTCCGCTAGACACGTAGCACTCTGCTACACCCCCATTGTACACCTAGATCCTCTCCTTACGCCTATAAAAGGAAGGACCAGGGCCCTCTTAGAGAGGGTGGGCCGCGCGGGGATGAGGACGAGACAGGCGCTCGCGTGAGGCCGCTCGCTCCCTCTCCCGCGTGGACGCTTGTAACCCCCTACTGCAAGCGCACCCGACCTGGGCGCAGGACGAACACGAAGGCTGCGGGATTTCCACCTCTCTCACGCCCGACTCCGTCCACCTTTCTCCCCCTTCGCGCTCGGCCTCGCGCCGACCCATCTGGGCTAGGGCACGCGACGAAATTTCACTCGTCGGCCTAGGGACCCCCCGGTCTCGAAACGCCGACAGTTGGCGCGCCAGGTAGGGGCCTGCTGCGTGTTGACGAACAGCTTCCCGTCAAGCTCCAGATGGACAGTCTCCAGCAACCTCTCCGGCCCGGGACGGTGCTCCATTTCGGGAGTCTTGAGTTCATGTCCCTCGACGGCAGCTACGACATGATACTCCTTCCACCGCCGTGCGACAGCGACAATGGTGGCCGACAACCCGCCCGCCGGTGGCGGAATCGACGACGTCTTCCCCGCGTGGTGGAAGAACAACCTTCGAGCTCACCCCGTCCTCTCCCCCGCCGACGGAGGAGGAGGCGGGGCAACCAAGGCCAAGCAGGAGGCAGCGCCTCGTCGGCTGTTGAGCAAGTCGACGGCGCCAGCGCCCCAACGGGGGGCGCGTCGGGCATCGACCTCGCGTTCGAGACGAAGACGAGCGCCGTCTCCCCGCAACACGCCAATCTCGAGCAAACGGACGACGCCAGCACGCTCGCAAAAGGCTTGCTGGACGTTACCCTCGTACCTGAGACGACGGTGCAGTCAGTCCCCGACGTGACTTCATCACCGCCCGTCGACCAAGAGGTACCGACCGATTCCCATCTCACGCCTTTCGGATTCAGCCTCGATCCGCCTAGCGACCTCGCTTTGGCGGGCGCCCTCGCAAAGGCGAGTCCAAACCCTCTGGGGTTCCGTATGCGGTCACCCTGGGACCGGCTGACGGACGTCTCGACCTACGGGCCCTCGGGGTCCGAGGAAGATGACGAGCCCGACTTCTGTTGGGATTTCTCTAGACTTGGCGACCCCAGTGCCATGCGGGACTTCATGACCGCATGCGACTACTGCCTTTCCGACTGTTCCGACGGTAGCCGTAGCCTCGGCGACGAGGACTGCGGCCCAAGCCGCGAATGTTTCCACGTCGATCTAGGGGGTCCCTCCGAAGGCAACCATCTCGGCATGCCGGAGGACAGTGATCTCCCTAGGCCGGTGCCTCGCGTTGACATCCCATGGGAGCTAGCTGTGGTCCCCGTTCAGGCGGGGGGCCACGACCCACAGCTCGAGCAAATCCGCGGGGTGCAGGCCAGGCTCGACGAGGGAGCAGGAGCGCTTGAGCCGATCCGCCGGAACGTCGGGCAGGAATGGGCGGGCCAACCTCCGGCCAGAGAAATGCGTCGTCTACCCTAGGGTTTCCAGCACCGCATCGCCGACGATGTCAGGATGAGGCCGCCGCCCGCTTCTAGTGGAGTCGGCCAGAACCTGGCTGCAGCGGCAATGCTCCTCCGCGTGATCCACCGAGGGACGGCGAATCCAGGGAGAGCTCAAGAATCTCTTGGAGGACGCCGCGGTCCGACGGGCCGAGAGCTCCGCCTCCCGAAGGCAGGGGTACCCCTCGGAACATCACGGCGTGACTTCCCGATTCATGCGGGAAGCCTCGGTCCACATCGGGCGCACGCGCAACACAGCGTCTGCGGCCCCGAGTCGCCTCGGCAACGAGCACCATCACCGCGACCGTCGGGCCCACCTCGACGAGAGGGTGCGCCGAGGCTACCACCCTAGGCGTGGAGGATGCTACGACAGCGGGGAGGATCGAAGTCCCTCGCCCGAACCACCCGGTCCGCAAGCTTTCAGCCTGGCCATACAGCGGGCGCCGTTCCCGACCCGGTTCCGACCCCCGACTACCATCACAAAGTACTCAGGGGAGACGAGACCGGAGCTGTGGCTCGCGGACTACCGGCTGGCCTGCCAACTGGGTGGAACGGACGATGACAACCTCATCATTCGCAACCTCCCCCTGTTCCTCTCCGACACCGCTCGCGCCTGGTTGGAGCACCTGCCTCCGGGGCAGATCTCCAACTGGGACGACCTGGTCCAGGCCTTCGCCGGCAATTTCCAGGGCACGTACGTGCGCCCTGGAAACTCCTGGGACCTCCGAAGCTGCCGGCAGCAGACGGGAGAGTCTCTCCGGGACTACATCCGGCGATTCTCGAAGCAGCGCACCGAGCTGCCCAACATCACCGACTTGGATGTCATCAGCGCGTTCCTCGCCGGCACCACCTGCCACAACCTGGTGAGCAAGCTGGGTCGCAAGACCCCCACCAGGGCGAGCGAGCTGATGGACATCGCCAACAAGTTCGCCTCTGGCCAGGAGGCGGTCGAGGCTATCTTCCGGAAGGACAAGCAGCCCCAGGGCCACCCACCGGAAGATGCCCCCGAGGCGTCAACACAGCACGGCGCCAAGAAGAAGGGCAAGAAGAAGTCGCAAGCGAAACGCGACGCCGCCGACGTGGACCTTGTTGCCGCCGCCGAGTACAAGAACCCTCAGAAACCCCCCGGAGGTGCCAACCTCTTCGACAAGATGCTCAAGGAGCTGTGCCCCTATCACCAGGGGCCCTTCAAGCACACCCTTGAGGAGTGCGTCATGCTTCGGCGCCACTTCCACAGGGCCGGGCCACCCGCGGAGGGTGGCAGGGCCCGCGACGACGACAAGAAGGAAGATCACCAGGCAGGAGAGTTCCCCGAGGTCCGCGACTGCTTCATGATCTACGGTGGGCAAGCGGCGAACGCCTCGGCTCGGCACCGCAAGCAAGAGCGTCGGGAGGTCTGTACGGTGAAGGTGGCGGCGCCAGCCTACTTAGACTGGTCCGACAAGCCCATCACCTTCGACCGAGCCGACCACACCGACCACGTGCCGAGCCCGGGGAAATACCCGCTCGTCGTCGACCCCGTCATCGGCGACGTCAGGCTCACCAAGGTCCTCATGGACGGAGGTAACAGCCTCAACATCATCTACGCCGAGACCCTCGGGCTCCTGCGTGTCGATCTGTCCTTGGTTCGGGCAGCGCGTCCAGCCCCTCGGACAACTCGACCTTCCCGTCTGCTTCGGAACACCCTCCAACATCTGAAGGGAGAGCCTGACGTTCGAGGTGGTCGGGTTCCGAGGAACCTACCACGCGGTACTGGGAAGGCCATGCTACGCGAAGTTCATGGCCGTCCCCAACTACACCTACCTCAAGCTCGAGATGTCGGGCCCCAACGGGGTCATCACCGTCGGCCCCACGTACAAACACGCGTTCGAATGCGACGTGGAGTGCGTGGAGTACACCGAGGCCCTCGCCGAGTCCGAGGCCCTCATCGCCGACCTGGAGAGCCTCTCTAAGGAGGTGCCAGACGTGAAGCGTCATGCCGGCAACTTCGAGCCAGCGGAGACGGTTAAGTCCGTCCCCCTCGACCCCAGCAACGACGCCTCCAAGCAAGTCCGGATCGGCTCCGAGCTCGATCCCAAATAGGAAGTAGTGCTCGTCGACTTCCTCCGCGCGAACGCCGACGTCTTCGCGTGGAGTCCCTCGGACATGCCTGGCATACCGAGGGATGTCGCCGAGCACTCGCTGGATATCCGAGCCGGAGCCCGACCCGTCAAGCAGCCTCTGCGCCGATTCGACGAAGAAAAGCGCAGAGCCATAGGCGAGGAGATCCACAAGCTAATGGCGGCAGGGTTCATCAAAGAGGTATTCCATCCCGAATGGCTTGCCAACCCTGTGCTTGTGAGAAAGAAAGGAAGGAAATGGCGGATGTGTGTAGACTACACTGGTCTAAACAAAGCATGTCCGAAGGTTCCCTACCCTCTGCCTCGCATCGATCAAATCGTGGATTCCACTGCTGGGTGCGAAACCCTGTCTTTCCTCGATGCCTACTCCGGGTATCACCAAATCAGGATGAAAGAGTCCGACCAGCTCGCGACTTCTTTCATCACACCCTTCGGCATGTACTGCTATGTCACCATGCCGTTCGGCTTGAGGAATGCGGGTGCGACGTACCAGCGGTGCATGAACCATGTGTTCGGTGAACACATTGGCCGGACGGTCGAGGCCTACGTCGATGACATCGTAGTCAAGACGAGGAAAGCCTCTGACCTCCTTTCTGACCTTGAAGTGACATTCCGATGTCTCAAGGCGAAAGGCATGAAGTTCAATCCCGAAAAGTGTGTCTTCGGGGTACCCCGAGGCATGCTCTTAGGGTTCATCGTCTCCGAGCGGGGCATCGAAGCCAAACCGGAGAAGATCGCAGCCATCGTCAGCATGGGGCCCATCAAGGACTTGAAGGGCGTACAGAGGGTCATGGGATGTCTCGCGGCTCTGAGCCGCTTCATCTCACGCCTCGGCGAAAGAGGTCTACCTCTGTACCGCCTCTTAAGGAAGGCCGAGTGCTTCACTTGGACCCCTGAAGCCGAGGAATCCCTCGGGAACCTGAAGGCGCTCCTCACGAAGGCGCCCATCTTGGTGCCCCCAGCTGCCGGAGAAGCCCTCTTGGTCTACGTCGCCGCGACCACTCAGGTGGTTAGCGCCGCGATTGTGGTCGAGAGGCAAGAAGAGGGGCATGCATTGCCCGTTCAGAGGCCAGTCTACTTCGTCAGCGAGGTACTGTCCGAAACCAAGATCCGCTACCCACAAGTTCAGAAGCTGCTGTACGCGGTGATCCTGACACGGCGGAAGTTGCGACACTACTTCGAGTCTCATCCGGTAACTGTGGTGTCATCCTTCCCCCTGGGGGAGATCATCCAGTGCCGAGAGGCCTCGGGTAGAATCGCAAAGTGGGCGGTGGAAATCATGGGCGAAACAATCTCGTTCGCCTCTCGAAAGGCCATCAAGTCCCAGGTCTTGGCAGACTTCGTGGCTGAATGGGTCGACACCCAGCTCCCACCAGCTCCGATCCAACCGGAGCTCTGGACCATGTTCTTCGACGGGTCGCTGATGAAGACAGGAGCCGGCACAGGCCTACTCTTCATCTCGCCCCTCGGGAAGCACCTACGCTACATGCTACGCCTCCATTTCCCGGCGTCAAACAATGTGGCTGAGTACGAGGCTCTGGTCAACGGGTTGCGGATCGCCATCGAGCTAGGGGTCCGACGCCTCGACGCTCGCGGTGACTCGCAGCTCGTCATCGACCAAGTCATGAAGAACTCCCACTGCCACGACCCGAAGATGGAGGCCTACTGCGATGAGGTTCGGCGCCTGGAAGACAAGTTCTACGGGCTCGAGCTCAACCACATCGCCCGGCGCTACAACGAGACTGCGGACGAGCTGGCTAAAATAGCCTCGGGGCGAACAGCGGTTCCCCCGGACGTCTTCTCCTGAGACCTGCATCAACCCTCCGTTAAGATCGACGACACGCCCGAGCCCGAGGTACCCTCGGCTCAGTCCAAGGCAATCTCGGCTCGGCCCGAGGCGCCCTCGGTTCAGCCCGAGGTACCCTCGGCCCCCGAGGGCGAGATGCTGCACGTCGAGGGGGAGCAAAGTGGGGTCATGCCTGATCAAAACTGGCAGACCCCGTACCTGCAATATCTCCACCGAGGGGAGCTACCCCTCGACCGAGCCGAAGCTCGGCGGTTGGCGCGGCGCGCCAAGTCGTTCGTCTTGCTGGGAGATGGGAAGGAGCTCTAGCACCGCAGCCCCTCAGGCATCCTCCAGCGATGCATCTCCATCACCGAAGGTCAGGAACTCCTCCGAGAGATACACTCGGGGGCTTGCGGCCATCACGCAGCACCTCGAGCCCTTGTCGGAAATGCTTTTCGACAAGGTTTCTACTGGCCGACGCCACTAGAATTCTCCGCACCTGCGAAGGGTGTCAGTTCTACGCAAGGTAGACCCACCTGCCTGCTCAGGCTCTGCAGACGATACCCATCACCTGGCTTTTGCTGTGTGGGGTCTGGACCTCGTCGGCCCCTTGCAGAAGGCACCTGGGGGCTACACGCACCTGTTGGTCGCCATCGACAAATTCTCCAAGTGGATCGAGGTCCGACCCCTAAACAACATCAGGTCCGAGCAGGCGGTGGCGTTCTTCACCAACATCATCCATCGTTTCGGGGTCCCGAACTCCATCATCACCGACAACGGCACCCAGTTCACCGGCAGAAAGTTCCTGGACTTCTGTGAGGATCACCACATCCGGGTGGACTGGGCCGCCGTGGCTCATCCCATGACGAATGGGCAAGTAGAGCGTGCCAACAGCATGATTCTACAAGGACTCAAGCCTCGGATTTACAACGACCTCAACAAGTTCGGCAAGCGATGGATGAAGGAACTCCCCTCGGTGGTCTGGAGCCTGAGGACAACACCGAGCCGAGCCACGGCCTTCACACCGTTCTTTCAAGTCTATGGGGCCGAGGCCATCTTGCCCACAGACCTGGAATACGGTTCCCCGAGGACGAGGGCCTACACCGACCAAAGCAACCAAGCTAATCGAGAAGACTCGCTAGACCAGCTGGAGGAGGCTCGGGACAAGGCCTTACTACACTCGGCGCGGTACCAGCAGTCCATGCGACGCTACCACGCCCGAGGGGTCCGGTCCCGAGACCTCCAGGTGGGCGACCTGGTGCTTCGGCTGCGACAAGACGCCCGAGGGCAGCACAAGCTCACGCCCCCCTAGGAGGGGCCATTCGTCATCGCCAAAGTTCTGAAGCCCGGAACGTACAAGCTGGCCAACAGTCAAGGCGAGGTCTACAACAACGCTTGGAACATCCAACAGCTACGTCGCTTCTACCCTTAAGATGTTTTCAAGTTGTTCATATACCTCGCTCCCACGCAAAGTTTAGTCATCAAGGAAGGGTCAGCCTTGCCTCAGCAAAGCCCGACCCTCCCTCAGGGGCTAAAAAGGGGGAACCCCCTCTGCGTCGAAATTTTCCTCGAAAAAAGATCTTTTCTGCCAGAATGTCTTTCGTGCTTTTCGACTACTTCGAAAGTGGATCCTGAAAACGACGGAGTACACGTAAGCAGCCAAGGCTGATCGAGCCGAGGGACTCCTACGCCTCCAGGATACGGATACCTCACTCATCACCTTCTGCGATAAGTAACTCACGTTCGGATGAGTGATTCCGCAGACCGAACAAGTCTTCACGTTCGAAAGCCCTTCTGCCGGAGCGATTCTTCGAGCCTTCTCGACTGCGTCGGTGACAGAGCCCCATGGACGGGTAAGAGTGCGCGTAAGCGGCAAGGCCGAGCGAGCCGAGGGACTCCTACGCCTCCGGGATACGAATACCTCACTCATCACCTTCTGTGAGAAGCAACTCTCGCTCGCACAAACAATTCTGTTACCGACAAAAAAGTCCAGATACTCGAAACAAGAGGAAAAGAGACGCAGCTTTACAACACGGCGAGGGCGTGTTTTGGCCTCGGCAGCCGCAGAAAACACACGCTACAAATCCGATCCTGTAGGCTCAGATCCTGACAATTGAGGGAGCCGCAGCACCCTCGGCGTCAGCAACACCTTCGGCGGGGTCCGACCTAGCCTCGGACGGCGACACGGTCCAAGGGTCTCCACTCTGAAGGACGACGTCATCACCAAGCTCGGGCCATCGTCGCCAGGGTCTTCTCCGAGAATCCGGCCCGAGCAGGCGGCTCGGCCGGTCACCCCGGGGCCTCGGCCAGCTGTCCTTCGAGGACATCAGCCCGGCCCGAGGCCTCGGTAGATCAATTCCGGCGTCGGTCCCGCTAACGGACGACCCGGCCAGGCTCCGACCGACCAGGTCTTCTTTTCGAGCCAACTCTGCCTCTGTTCGCGCTGACACCGCTACCCCTGGCCTCGGCTCATCGAAGGGCGGCCGAGGGGTTCCTCTAACTAAGCAAGGGAAGCCTCGGACAACAAGGCTGACCGAGCCGAGGGACTCCTACGCCTCCGGGATACGGATACCTCACTCGTCACCTTTACACGGGGCGACTCACGCTTGGTGAAGCGGTTCAGACAACCAACAAGCGAGTCTTAGTGCTCGAAAATGAGGAAAAAACACGGCTCCGTGCCGAAATTACATACATGTTCAGGCCTCGACAGCCACAATGAACAAAAACACTGGCATTCAAAGTGCCATTACAAACGGAACTCCGGTTCCACCTCCGCAGGTACGAACAACCCCACTCGATGGGGGGGCCTGCGGAGCAACAGAAGCCCGACGGGCGGCTCGCCGTCGCCCGCTCTGGCAGCAACGACAACGACCCCCGCTTCGGGTGGCCGAACTGCAGCAGCGAGGGCCTCAGGGCGGACGCTGCTGCAACCTTGCCCTCGCCCACGCCGACGCTCGAGGGGCGAGGACAAGTACAAAGAGCCGGAGGCCCGAAGCGCGGATGGTGGCGGTGATCCCGTCGGCAACGGGGACTTCTCGAGCCGCCTCCACCTCGGCACCGACGACAGGGGCCGTCAGCCCTCCGGCAGATCCCCACTTAGATCCTCCCGGACGAGTGGGGCACCGACCTCCGCGTGGAGGCGTCGTACCGGTGCAAAGGCAGGACCGCCCCAGAACACGAACGCCGCCCTGGCAGCGCGCGATATCTTGGGCGGTCCTCCCGTGCACACGGCGCGGCAACCGCCTTCCGGCAGGAGGGGGCACCGGGAGCCAAGCCGACGAGCCCGACGCGCTGAGGCTGACGACGCTCGCCGTCGACCAGCCCCGCGTTGTCGAAGTCCGACCCGCCCGCAGGGCCAGCGAGTGCCCTCTCCCTCGAACGTCGAAGGAGAGGCCGACCCACGAACCCGCGCGGGAGGTAGAGCTCCGGCTCAGTCCGGCCTCCACCCCAGCGAGGATGATGAACATCCTTGAAGCTAAGGGTGGGACCAAGATCGCAGCCCGGCTTGCTTCTCCCCACCCAGGGGCTGGTGGTAACCGTCTCGGGTGACCGCCGGCGGAGGGGTGCAGCCGGGCTGACTGATGAAAATCCTTGAAGCCGAACGATGGCTGAAAGGTACCAACTCCCACGGAGTTGCGTTCCTCCAACGGCAAGGCGGAAAGACTGCGGGTATCCCCCATCCGGGGGGCTTGGGAGGTGGAAAGGCACGATGCATAAGGGAGCGCGAAGACATGGTCGCCTTTCAAGGGGGTCACCCTCCTTTTAAAGGCGACTCTCCCTACTTGCGTCCCCAGCCGTCGGGGGCTGAGTCTTCTCCAACACGCTCCAAGGTCCTCCCCCTACGGCGCGGGTACTGGGTCCCACATGTCATGCAAGCCAGCCCAGAGCAGAAGAAGCCAAACCGTCGCGTGCGGTGCATGCAACCGCCCAGCGGTTACAAGCGGCTCTCCACTTTTGCCCAGACCAGCGGGCGAAAGGGCGGGCAGCCATGCAGGCGGCATGCAACCGCGTCAGGTGGGCGCACTTCTCCGACTTCCAACACGCCCAGCATGGAGGCCCACGCCCACGCGTCATGCAATCGGCGCGCCGGATGCTTCGTGCAAGCAACTGCACCGCCACTCGCGCCACTACCGCGCCTCCTCGACTGCGGAACCAATACCGCGACTCGAGGCGACCCAGCGCACGACCCAGCAGCGCCAGCCTAGCGCGACGGTCAATGCAGCCAAAAATGGGCCGGCAGTAATGGCGGTGGCAGGCGGGCAGGAGCAGCGGTCACATCATCAGCCAAGCTTGCGTCCCATCCGGGGGCAGCGATAGAACCCTCTCTCACGGCGTTAAGACGACGCGCCCGTGTTCCGTTCCTCGAACGGCCCACGCACGCGCAACGGCCGCCCCGCGAACCACTCGCCCCGTCGCATTAACTCCACGGCGGGACAGGCGGCGCCTCTGGCAGGAGAAGCGAGCGACGCTTCGCCTTCTCCATAATGACCGCGTCAAAAAAGGTACGCCGCGTCGTTCGATTTTGTATCCTTTTCCCTTTTTCCTCTTTCTCTCTCTTACAACAGGGACCGAGAAAGGGGGATACCCCGAAAAGGATCCTTCCCCGTGAAGGAACCAGGCTCCGAGCCTCCCTACTGATCAAAGGTTCGAAGGCTGGCCCCTCGGAAGGGTTCAACAGCCGCATCAGAGCGCGTGGGCTCCACACCCACTACTGGTCAGAGGTTTGAAGGTCGGCCCCTCGGAAGGGTTCAACGGCCGCCTTAGGCTACTCGGGCTCCGCGCCCACTATTGATCAGGGGTTCGAAGGCTAGCCCCCGAAGGGTTCACAGCCGCCTCAGACACAGAGCGAGCGATGACCATGGGTACGTTCGATACATAACCAAGGCTCGGGCTGCGCTCCCGAGGTACCCTAGGACATTTCCGAGACCAGCGGGAACGATCTTGTAACGGAATCCCATCAGAGCGAGGCATCGAGCCCTCGGACCCCGTCGACAAAGGACCGGGTCCGGCAGATCACCCGCAGGTACTTTTGGGCGTGCCTCTGGGCCTCTAGCCGACCCCTAGCAAATGGGGCACGGACGTCCGCTCGGATTACCCGCCAGCAGCTCACCGGAGACACCATGTTCGGCGCCCACCGAGGGCAACATGGCGCTTTCCCCCCCTCCTCCTTGCGGAAAGGCGACGCAGGGGCGTATGTAAAAAAGTCGAGTCTGTCCCTGATCGTCCTCTCGCCCTGTGCAGAGGCTCGGGGGCTGCTCTCGCAAACCCGGCTCCGGCCAAACCGTTGACAGCGTCAACATACCAGCTCGAGAACTTGGAACCCGACCGTGCACCCGGGCTACGGCCAGCTCGCATGAGGGAATGACCAGACCAGCCGAAGCATTACGCGAGGCATTAAGACCTCGGAGGAGTCAAACCACTCCTCCGAGGCCTCGGGGGCTACACCCGGCGGGTGCGCTCGCACGCACCCACCGGAATAAAACGCAACCGAGAAAGGCTGGTCCCCTTGCAAAAAAGTGCGACAAAAGCCTCCAAGCGAGTGTTAACACTCCCTTCGAGGCTCGGGGGCTACTGTCAGGGACCATAATTAGGGGTACCCTCAAGGCTCCTAATTCTCAGCTGGTAACCCCCATCAGCACAAAGCTGCAAAGGCCTGATGGGTGCGATTAAGTCAGGGATCGGTCCATCCGAGGGACCCGATCACGCCTCACCCGAGCCTAGCCTCGGACAAGGGCAGTCGACCCCGGGGGATCTCCGTCTCGCCCGAGGCCCCCCTCCAGCGGCGAACATAATTCTGGCTCGCCCGAGGCCCTGTCTTCGCCAAGAAGCAACCCTGACCAAATCGCCGCGCCGACCGACCAAATCGCAGGAGCATTTAATGCAAAGGTGGCCTGACACCTTTATCCTGACGCGCGCCCTTCAGTCGACAGAGCCAAAGTGACCGCCGTCACTTCGCCGCTCCACTGACCGGCCTGACAGAAAGACTGCGCCGCCTGCGCCGCTCCGACTGTGGTGCCACTTGACAGAGTGAGGCTGACAGGCAGTCAGGCCCAGCCACAGGCGAAGCCCCGGAAGACGGCGAACTCCGCTCCACCCGACCCAGGGCTCGGACTCGGGCTAAGCCCCGGAAGACGGCGAACTCCGCTCCGCCCGACCCAGGGCTCGGACTCGGGCTAAGCCCCGGAAGACGGCGAACTCCGCTCCGCCCGACCCAGGGCTCGGACTTAGGCTCAGCCCCGGAAGACGACGAACTCCGCTTCGCCCGACCCCAGGGCTCGGACTCCGCCCTGGTCTCAGCCGACGGTCTCCACCTCGCCCGACCCAGGGGCTCGGACTCGACCTCGGCCACGGAAGACAGACTCGACCTCGACTTCGGAGGAGCCTCCACATCGCCCAACCTAGGGCGCAGACCAGCCACGTCAACAGGAGGCGCCATCATCACCCTGCCCCAAGCTGACTCGGGCCACAGGGAACAAGACCGGCATCCCATCTGGTCGCTCCGCCAGATAGGCAATGATGGTGCCCCACATACTCTGTGACGACGGCGGCTCTCAGCCCCCTTACGGAAGCAAGAGGACGTCAGCAAGGACTCGACAGCTCCGACAGCTGTCCCTCCGCCAGGCTCCAGCGCTCCTCCGACGGCCACGACATCACACAAACCGGGCACCAAAATCTCTCCGACCGCCACGATGGCGTGTACTTAGGGCGCTAGCTCTCCTCCACTAGACACGTAGCACTCTGCTACACCCCCCATTGTACACCTGGATCCGCCTATAAAAGGAAGGACCAGGGCCCTCTTAGAGAGGGTGGGCCGCACGGGGACGAGGACGAGACAGGCACTCGCGTGAGACCGCTCGCTCCCTCTCCCGCGTGGACGCTTGTAACCCCCTACTGCAAGCGCACCCGACCTAGGCACAGGACGAACACGAAGGCCGCGGGATTTCCACCTCTCTCACGCCCGACTCCGGCCACCTTTCTCCCCCCTTCGCGCTCGGCCTCGCGCCGACCCATCTGGGCTAGGGCACGCGACGACATTTCACTCGTCGGCCTAGGGACCCCTCGGTCTTGAAACGCCGACACCTAGGTACACGAAGATGACGCTCGAGGAGATCCTTGGAAAGTTCGTAAGCGGGCGGATGATGATCAAGGAGGCTAGATACGTCGAAGATGCATTAAATGGTCCAATCCAAGAGCCTCAAACTATTGCTCTCGAGGCAACAAGGAGCAAGGAAGCGCTACCTAGCAAGGTGGCGCAAGTTGAGGCGGTCGGGCTTAATGATGAAGAGATGACCCTCATCATCAAGCGCTTCAAAACGGCGCTAAAGGGTCGCAAGGAGCACCCTAACAAGAACAAGACAAAGGGGAAGCGCTCCTGCTTCAAATGTGGTAAGATTGGTCATTTTATCGCTAATTGTCCCGATAATGATAGTGACCAGGAAAAGAAGAGTGGAAAGTGGGAAAAGAAGAAGAACTACAAGAAGGCGAAGGGCGAGGCACATCTTGGAAAGGAGTGGGATTCAGATTGCTCCTCGTCCGACTCCGACAGCGAAGGACTCGCCGCCACCGCCTTCAACAAGTCATCCCTCTTCCCCAACGAGCATCACACATGCCTCATGGCAAAGGAGAAGAAGGTATGTACTCGAAACAATACTACTTATGCTTCTTCAAGCGAGGATGAGTCTAGTGATGATGATGAAATAGACTATTCATGCTTATTCAAAGGATTAGATAGAACTAAGATTGATAAGATTAATGAATTGATTGATGCTTTGAATGATAAGAATATATTACTAGAAAAACAAGATGACCTTTTATATGAAGAGCATGATAAATTTGTTAGTGCACAAAATTCTCTTGCTCTAGAAGTTAAAAGGAATGAAATGCTTTCATGTGAACTATATACTTGTCATGAAACCATTTCTACTTTAAAAAGTGTTAATGATGATTTAAATGCTAAACTAGAAGTAGCAAGTAAATCTAACTCTTGTGTAGAACATGTTATGATTTGCAATAGGTGCAAAGATTTTAATGTTGATGCTTGTAGTGAACACCTAGTTTGCATTTCTAAATTAAATGATGAAGTGGCTAGTCTTAATGCCCAACTTAAGACTAGCAAGAGTGAATTTGACAAGCTAAAATTTGCAAGGGATGCCTACACAATTGGTAGACACCCCTCAATTAAGGATGGTCTTGGCTTCAAGAGGGAAGTCAAGAACTTAACAAGCCATAAGGCTTCCATCTCCGCCAAGGAGAAAGGGAAGGCCCCTATGGCTAGTAGTGCTCAAAAGAACCATGCCTTCATGTATCATGATAGGAGACATTCTAGAAATGTTTATAGAAGTTATGATGCTTTTGATTCTCATGTCATGGTTGCTTCTAGCTCTTCTATTATGCATGATAGAAAATTAGCTAGGAGAAATGTTATTAATCACATGCCTAGAAGAAATGTTGTTCATGTTTCTAGGAAAATAATAAATGAACCTTCTACAATTTATCATGCTTGCAATGCTTCATTTGCGATTTGTAGAAAGGATAGGAAAGTGATTGCTAGGAAACTAGGGGCAAAATGCAAGGGAGATAAAACTTGCATTTGGATCCCTAAGGATATTGTCACTAACCTTGTAGGACCCAACAAGAGTTGGGTACCTAAGACCCAAGCCTAAATTTGCCTTGCAGGTTTATGCATCCGGGGGATCAAGCTGGATTATCGACAGCGGATGCACAAACCACATGACGGGGGAGAAGAAGATGTTCACCTCCTACATCAAGAATAAAGATTCCCAAGATTCAATCATATTCGGTGACGGGAATCAAGGCAAGGTTAAAGGCTTAGGCAAAATTGCAATCTCGAATGAGCACTCTATTTCTAATGTATTCTTAGTTGAGTCGCTTGGATATAATTTGTTATCCGTAAGTCAATTATGTAATATGGGATATAATTGTCTATTCACAAATGTAGATGTGTCTGTCTTTAGAAGAAGTGATGGTTCATTAGCTTTTAAGGGTGTATTAGACGACAAACTCTATTTAGTTGATTTTGCAAAAGAGGAGGCCAGTCTAGATGCATGCTTAATCGCTAAGACTAGCATGGGCTGGCTGTGGCATCGCCGTTTGGCACATGTGGGGATGAAGAACCTTCACAAGCTTCTAAAGGGAGAACACGTGATAGGTCTAACTAATGTTACTTTCGAAAAAGATAGACCTTGTGCAGCTTGTCAAGCAGGGAAACATGTGGGAAGCTCTCATCATGCCAAAAATGTGATGACAACATCAAGACCCCTGGAGTTACTTCATATGGATCTCTTCGGACCCGTCGCCTATCTAAGCATAGGAGGAAGTAAGTATGGTCTTGTTATAGTTGATGATTTTTCCTGCTTCACTTGGGTATTCTTTTTGTAGGATAAATCTGAAACCCAAGGGACCCTCAAGCGCTTCCTAAGGAGAGCTCAAAACGAGTTTGAGCTCAAGGTGAAGAAGATAAGGAGCGACAATGGGTCCGAGTTCAAGAACCTTCAAGTAGAGGAGTATCTTGAGGAGGAAGGAATCAAGCACGAGTTCTCCGCTCCCTACACAGTGTGGTAGAGAGGAAGAACAGGACGCTTATAGACATGGCGAGGATGATGCTTGGAGAGTTCAAGACCCCCGAGTGTTTCTGGTCAGAAGCCGTGAACACGGCTTGCCACGCCATCAACCGGGTCTACCTTCATCGCCTCCTCAAGAAGACTTCGTATGAGCTACTAACCATTAACAAACCCAATGTTTCGTATTTTCGAGTCTTTGGGAGTAAATGCTACATTCTAGTGAAGAAGGGTAGGAATTCCAAATTTGCTCCCAAAGCCGTAGAAGGGTTTTTGTTAGGTTATGACTCAAATACAAAGGCGTATAGGGTCTTCAACAAATCATCGGGTTTGGTTGAAGTCTCTAGCGACGTTGTATTTGATGAGACTAATAGCTCTCCAAAAGAGCAAGTTGTTGATCTTGATGATATAGATGAAGAAGACGTTCCAACGACCGCAATACGCACCATGGCGATTGGAGATGTGAGGCCAATGGAACAAAAGGAGCAAGATCAACCTTCTTCCTCAACAATGGTGCATCCCCCAACTCAAGACGATGAACAGGTTCATCAAGAGGAGGCGTATGATCAAGGGGGAGCACAAGATGATCAAGTAATGGAGGAAGAAGCACAACCGGCACCTCCAACTCAAGTCCGAGCGATGATTCAAAGGGATCATCCTGTCGACCAAATTTTGGGTGACATTAGCAAGGGAGTAACTACTCGATCTCGATTAGTTAATTTTTGTGAGCATTACTCCTTTGTCTCTTCTATTGAGCCTTTCAGGGTAGAGGAGGCCTTGCTAGATCCGGACTGGGTGTTGGCCATGCAAGAGGAGCTCAATAACTTCAAGAGAAATGAAGTTTGGACATTGGTGCCTCGTCCCAAGCAAAATGTTGTGGGAACCAAGTGGGTGTTCCGCAACAAACAAGACAAGCACGGGGTGGTGACAAGGAACAAGGCACGACTTGTGACAAAAGGTTATGCCCAAGTCGCAGGTTTGGACTTTGAGGAGACTTTTGCTCCTGTGGCTAGGCTAGAGTCCATTCGTATTTTGCTAGCATATGCCGCTCACCATTCCTTCAGGTTGTTCCAAATGGATGTGAAGAGCGCTTTCCTCAACGGGCCAATCAAGGAGGAGGTGTATGTGGAGCAACCCCCTGGCTTCGAGGATGAACGGTACCCCGACCACGTGTGTAAGCTCTCTAAGGCGCTCTATGGACTTAAGCAAGCCCCAAGAGCATGGCATGAATGTCGTAGAGACTTTTTAATTGCTGATGCTTTTAAGGTTGGGAAAGTCGATCCAACTCTATTTACTAAGACTTGTGATGGTGATCTTTTTGTATGCCAAATTTATGTCGATGACATAATATTTGGTTCTACTAACCAAAAGTCTTGTGAAGAGTTTAGCAGGGTGATGACTCAAAAATTCGAGATGTCGATGATGGGTGAGTTAAGCTATTTCCTTGGGTTCCAAGTGAGACAACTCAAGGATGGGACCTTCATCTCCCAAACAAAGTATACACAAGACTTGATCAAGCGGTTTGGGATGAAGGACGCCAAGCCCGCAAAGACTCCAATGGGAACCGACGGACACACCGACCTCAACAAAGGAGGTAAGTTCGTTGATCAAAAGGCATACCGGTCCATGATAGGGTCTTTACTTTATTTATGTGCTAGTAGACCGGATATTATGCTTAGCGTATGCATGTGTGCTAGATTTCAATCTGATCCAAGGGAATGTCACTTAGTGACAGTAAAGAGAATTTTTAGATATTTAGTCGCTACGCCCTGTTTCGGGATCTGGTATCCAAAGGGGTCTACCTTTGACTTGATTGGATATTTAGACTCTGACTATGCTGGATGTAAGGTCGATAGGAAGAGTATATCGGGGACGTGCCAATTCTTAGGAAGGTCCCTGGTGTCATGGAGTTTTAAGAAACAAACTTCTGTTGCCCTATCCACCGCTGAGGCCGAGTATGTTGCCGCAGGACAGTGTTGCGCGCAACTACTTTGGATGAGGCAAACCCTCAGGGACTTTGGCTACAATTTGAGCAAAGTCCCACTCCTATGTGATAATGAGAGTGCTATCCGCATGGCGGATAATCCTGTTGAACATAGCCGCACAAAGCACATAGACATCCGACATCACTTTTTGAGAGACCACCAGCAAAAGGGGGATATCGAAGTGTTTCATGTTAGCACCGAGAACCAGCTAGCCGATATCTTTACCAAGCCTCTAGATGATAAGACCTTTTGCAGGCTGCGTAGTGAGCTAAATGTCTTAGATTCGCGGAACTTGGATTGACTTATAGCATACATGTGGTTATGCCTTTGATCATGTTCCTTAATACATTTTGTTGTTTAGTTATGGTGCTCAAGTTGTACAAGCACTCCCCGGACCTCACAAGTCCTTTGCAAGTGATGCACACATCTAGGGGGAGATGTGCTACAACTTGACCCTTTGAGACTAACTGTTTGCTTGAGTCTGCTCAATTCAGTCTCAAAGGAGGTGTGAAAGGGAAAAGGTGGACTTGGACCATGCAAGACTTCCACTGCACTCCAATGAAAGAGTAATTAATTCCAAGTTCATCTTTGTACTCTTGTTGCCTTTTTACTCTTAGTTGAAGATTTTGGTGAGGCAATGGGGTTAAAGGGCCAAGATTGATCCCGTTTTGGTGCTTGATGCCAAAGGGGGAGAAAATAAGGCCAAAGCAATAAATGGATCAGCTACCACTTGAGAATTTTGAAAATAGTAGAATAGAGCTTTTGTTTTGTCAAAATACTCTTATTGGATCTTTTTGTCAAAAATTGGTCTCTTGAGGGGAGAAGGCTTGATTATGGGAAAAGGGGGAGTTTGTGAATCTTTGATCAATTTCTATGGGAACAACTCTCTTATGTCTCAACAAGTGTGTTTAATTTAGAGATAGGAAATTGAAGTTGATTTGCAAAAACAAACCAAGTGGTGGCAAAGAATGATCCATATATGCCAAATTTGAATCAAAACAATCTTGAGTTCTTATTTGAATTGATTTTGCACTTGTTCTACTTGCTTTGTGTTGTGCTGCCTTGGGCCATTTCTAAGTATTTTGGTGATTTAGTGTCCAACACAAGTGCCTAAGTGTTAAATGGTGGACAAAGTACAAATCAAGTATAAAGGTATGTTTCTCAGACTTAGTACATTGTTTAAGAGACTAATGTATTGTATCTAAGTGCTGGAAACAGGAAAAAATCAAGTTGAAATTAAAGATGGCTTTGTTCAGCCAAAGTCAGCTCTGTCTGGGTGCACCGGACTGTCCGGTGGTGCACCGGACAGTGTCCGGTGCGCCAGGCTGGCTCAGGCGAACTTGCTGCTCTCGGGAAGTGATTAACGACGTACGACTATAATTCATCGGACTGTCCGGTGTGCACCGGACTGTCCGGTGAGCCAACAGTCAGCCGGGCCAACGGTCGGCCGCGGAATCCGCGCGCGACGCGTGGCAAGTGCCAACGGTCGGATGGGGCACCGGACTGTCCGGTGTGCACCGGACAGTGTCCGGTGTGCACCGGACAGTGTCCGGTGCGCCAACGGCTCCAAGACTGCAACAGTCTACTTCGCCAAATAAGGAAAGAGATCCGCACCGGACTGTCCGGTGCGCCAGGCGACAGAAGGCAGGAATTGCCTTCCTGGAATGCACTCAACGGCTCCTAGCTGCCTTGGGGCTATAAAAGGGACCCCTAGGCGCATGGAGGAACACATCAAGCATTCTCTAAGCATTCCTAAGCACCAAGACTTTGATTCCACGCATTTGATTCTTTGTGATAGCAACTAGAGCTTCATTTGAGTTGTGAACTCGCCGGGTTGTGTTGTGAGCTCTTGTTGCGACTTGTGTGCGTGTTGATACTCTGATTTCGTGTCTTGTGTGCGTTGCTCATCCCTCCCTTACTCCGTGCTTCTTTGTGAACATCAAGTGTAAGGGCGAGAGGCTCCAAGTTGTGGAGATTCCTCGCAAACGGGATATAAGGCCTGTTTGGTTCGTGGCTAACTACGTCATACTTTGCCTAAGGTTAGTCGTTCAAATTGAAGAATTAACCTTAGCCAGAAAAGTTAGGCAAAATGTGGCAAGTTAGGCAGAGAACCAAACATGCCCATAGTAAACAAAGCAAAACATCGTGGTATTCAAGTGGGTCTTTGGACCGCTTGAGAGGGGTTGATTGCAACCCTCGTCCGTTGGGACGCCACAACGTGGAGTAGGCAAGTGTTGGACTTGGTCGAACTATGGGATAAACCACTGTGCCATCTCTGTGTTGATCTCTTTGTGGTTATCGTGTTGTGCAAGCTCTCCTCTCTAGCCACTTGGCTTATTCGTGCTAACTCCTAATCAAGTTTTGCGGATTAAGTTTCAAGTTTTTACAGGATCACCTATTCACCCCCCCCTCTAGGTGCTCTCAAAGAGGCCATCCACAACGAAGTCTTTTACCAAAGAGCCATCCTGGCTCCATGGACCACAAAAGTCTGGAGATCTTCGGCAAGTCACGACTCGAAAGCTTGGAGATCTCCAGCATCCCAACCTTGTCCCTCTCACCAAACAAGCTTTTGAGTGTGGCATCACAATTGATATCTGTTTTCTTGGCTTGGTTCTACAAACCATTGAGAGTTTTTTCTTAGTTCAATACACAAAACAGTCTCGATGCAAACAGCTATATTAACCTAGTATTACAAGGCAACCAAGCAAATTACAGAGTACTCTCTAAACTAACAAAGCAAGGAGGCTAACAGACCATAAAATTTTATTTTACTATGGTGGGTACAGGTAGCACAGAGGATTACGATTCATCAGACGTGTTACTAATTGAATTCTTTGACAAAATCAGTTAAGTCACTCATGGTAGTCATGAAGTTAGCCATCAACTACGCACTGAATGGAAAAAGGAAAGGCAACACAACTACAGTTATCTCGATCCTTCGAACTATGTAGGCAATAATTCAAATATATATATATATATATATATTCTCAAACACCAATAAATAAACATCTCCGAGAAGATCGATACCTATGTAAGATTCTTTTTTCATATACACGCAATGCACAAGCTTCCTACAATAACAGTATTCTCAAGACAAGTAATCAACAATTCAGTGAGATAATCTGTGTTTGTTCTCATAACAACATTCTGTTCAACCTAATCAATAATTCATAATGTTCTTTATAGTTAATGTCGAAGTTAGCAAAAACAGACAGCAGTGGTAGACTAAAACTCGAATTGTGATATCATAGGGTAACACACTATTTCTGTGGTATAAATATGTGAGCAATTTTTTACAACACACATGGAATTCTCTCATAAATATATGTAGCACAGTCCAAAATGCATAACCAATGTGATTCAACAATTGTGTGGGGCAAGTAAATCAGCAGACAAAGTACTGAAACAAGATTAACTGACCTTAAGCTGCTGGAAGCAAAATGACTTTCACCATCACCATTTGTTTGAGCCCATAAATTTGTTTTCCCTCATAGCAAACCTGCAAGCACGGTGAAATAGAAGCGGATAGCTAAAATGACTAATTTTAACAATAGTAACAATACCTTTTATAAACCTTGTTACAGTGTGGTTGAAGTTTTCCAACTAAGTGTAGGTACACTGAGATAGACACCACACTGAAGTTTAGTACATTATTCTGTCATGAGTTTGAAAGCTCTGATCAGCAGAGGAGATGCAACAAAATTATCATTAACACTTATGTGGATCCAAGGAAGAATGCGAGGGATACATGGAAGCTGAACAAGAGGACTGATACAACTGTTGTCAGAAGCATTGCAACCGAAATTGAATAAACCTGAAAATACATAGTCAATAAAACTTGTAATGCAAATGCGAGCAGGTGTCAGCTAGTGCACCGTAGCCACCGGGCGAAGGGCTGCTCAGTGATGGAGTCGCCCGAGAGCACCAGTTGCGAACAGACCATTTCTTTGCAATTCACCTGACCGAAAGTAGAATGGGAACAATTTTGGGGTGACAGGAACAATCTCCTATTAAAGCAGAAAAGTGCACCAGTAGCTACATCAGCAGATTAGCTTCATTAAAATCCACCAACAGGAATTTCAGCAGTGCCTATGAGACACAGATCACTGTCCTCAACTGAGTAGACCTACAGAGCAAAGTGCAAGCAATCATTACAACACACGTCAAACAATAACAACTAAAATGTATCTCTTGAACGAAGAAGTAACTTAAATGGTTAAATTGAACAACATATAACACCACACAAACGGACCAAGAAAATAGAAGGTATCCGATTTGTTCATTGTAAATCTCAAGAACACTAACAGATAATTCATATGTGACACTTCCTTTCCTCTCCTCTTCAATATTGAACAGTTCTTCCAGAGTTCTATAGTTAACACCCCAATTACTCTCATTCACTTCTATGGTAAAAGTCTTTCCTATTCCTGTCTGTCCGTAAGCAAAGATGCATACATTGTAACCATCTAAGACAGATGTGACCAGTGGAGACACATCCACATACACAATATTTGCTCATTAATTCAAGTTGCACATTGGACAACTGAAGTCATATAAGGTAAGTTGTTTGAACATAATAGTTTAGCACTTTTGCTGTTTTTGAAAAACATGCACAAGTAATTAGCTAGCAATCTTCTCCTTATAATGTTAAACTCAAATAATTGAATGTGTAGACTATTGTGTCTGACACGGTGACAACTGACAGCATAATGATCATAAGGTTTTTTAGCCAAACATGTACAAGTACCCAGCTAGCAATTTTGTTTTTATAATGTTAAACTCAAATAACTAAATTTGTAGACTATTGTGTCTAACACAGTGGATTACAATTGTAAAATAAACTACAGGTTCATTCAAACATCAAGTTATCACTAATATACCTTGATCATCCTTCGGCGTGAATACTCTATCAAACTTAAATGTCTTTTTAGTTGTTCCGCCATTTGCATTCTGGTCTGATGACACCTCATTTTTGCTTAAGGGTCGACATCGACAAAAAAACCCTGATAATTTCCTGAAATAGTTGAGAAGACAAATAGAATGAGAATACAAAATACATTCTCTGAGGTAAATGTTAAGAGTAAGCGCAAAGAACTGGATGCACACAGGATAATAGATACCTTTTGTCTCTTGAACAATATTATAAAGTTTCTTCCTCTTATCCATCTCTTCATATCACTTCAATTTTAAATCTTCACACTGTGCAACTGCAATAATTAAACCATACACTATTTGTTTTAGAGTTGCAAGGCTGCAAAATTACACTTCAGACATTCAAATGTTACCTAGGCCCTGAACTGCTCTGATCATATTGCTCAGATCAGGAATTGCATTCACGCAATCATGTGCTTCAAGGGACAACTATTGCTGCTTCTGTTTCATGGCCTGTGGATTAAAGAGTGAAAACTTAATCAAGTTATTATAAAATATGTCGCGATAACTTATTCAAGGGACAACAATTGATGCTTGTTAATGCGCATGATATCTGCTTATTAATGCACATGACATCTGTAATAGACAAATGTTATCAGCGTGGAACCGAGCAATGTGGAAGAGTGCTTCCAATGAACAAGATAGCATAACCTTCTTCCTGACTACAACATCTTAAAAAACAGAGTAGCTTTATCTTCTATCTTTAGCTTCTGCAAGGGTTGTTTCATTCTTCATCTAATAAAAACACAGAGAGCTTTTGTTGTCCCCCGTAAAAAAGGGACGATTCATCAAAACATCCATAATTGTGAACTCAGTATTCAAGAAAAAAACAACGGTTGCATTAATTGGAAAGGGAAATCTTCAAATTGTTGTTTAAATTACATTCAATTAGTATCAAATCAATATGGAGTGCATATAAGATTTAGCCACAGTATGTGCTTTGAACTCAGGAAGCAAAGGATCTAAGCCATTTGTCCAGAAACAAAAGAATCAATTGCCTTCTTTTTTCAAAAGCAATGTAAAAGTAATACATAGCTGTTAGCACCGTAGCTCACAAGCGACTATTATCTATATAAAAGAACCCAGGGACCCGAAGCGTATCACGTAGGTCATGTCGGGTTACACGCAAAGAACCACAAACGTAGGGAAACGTCCACTCGAATAGCTTGCAGGAAGGTAACCAGAAGAAGGGAAACAAACATCAATGTAGCAAAACGAAACAAACATCACTGCAGGAGGTATCTTTGAAGCTTTCGTGCAACACAAGGTTAGGCCACCTGCCGTGTCGTCGTCCCGGTAGCAAAAACTGGCGGAGGAAAGGCTAGAGGCACTTCCGGATGTGGGGTGATAGGCAATGCGATGGGCGGGAGCAGTGGACAGCATGGGCGAACTGGTAGAAGGTGCCACAATTACGGTACGACAGGGTATGGCGAGGGGGGTCGTTCGCACCCGTCTCGCAGGGTAGCTGTTCCCAAGGCCGACGCGACGAGATGAGGGCAAAGCACACGGATAGGCACAGTGGCAAACAGATCTAGGGGAAATCAAACTCCGAACAAGAAACAGGACGATGGTAAACAGATCTATGGACGACGAGCTCTGAACATGAAACAAATTTACATTCGACGACTCCCAGCGAAAGGACGGCGGTTGTGACGGAGGAACGACGAGGATGGAGCCAGGCAACGACGCAACGCACGCAGGACGCGAGACCTCCGCCTCGTCGACCGCTTGTTTGGAGCCAGGCGAAGTCGAGATCCTGTCTTGTTCATTGGAAGCTTTATTTAAGAGTGTTTCCAATAAGCTCATGTTCCTTGGCCACCACGACCGCGATGAGGCGGGTCGGAGGGAGAGGGAGACGGGGCGAGCAAGTGGCAGCGACAGCGAGGACTGGAGGCCGAGATCTGGGACAGGGCAAGGGCGAGGGCGAGGTGCGACGGGAGAGGTAGGAAGGGAGAGGAACCACTCATAACTCGATTGCATAAAAAACTCGGGTCCGGGAGCTGGTTCCTGTCCGACGACGCCGTACTTAAGCCACACGTCGTTCGCGCTGTGGCGGACGACCCGTGAAGCGCAGGGAGAAGCTCAAACTCCACCGGGTTTTAATAAAAGGTAATACATAGTTGTGTCGTGGTAGAAAGTAGTGAATTCAATTCAATCGCAAGTTTTGATGTCTATGGACAATCAAATACGGATGAATATGCCATATCGATGGCCTTTTCCTTGGTTACGAAATCCAATTTTCATGGAGACTCTTATGCTTGGACACATGTTTCTGTCCAGTCGAATAATTGAGCGTTACTCATCGCGTGTTTGGTTGCCTAGATATATGCGTCCAGCGGTCTAGGACAGCACACGTGCGTAGACCGAATAATTGTACATACTTGGTCGCCTGTGTGATGGGATAAGGACGGTAGCCATGGGTGCAAGATATTTTAGAGGACATTGGCTGCATCCGCAGAGATGGGGCTAGACCCAATATCCAGTTGGGCAGGCTGGGGTCGCCCTGCGTGCCTGTGTCTAAGCAACCAAACACATAATCAGTGAATCCCTTTGTATTTTATAACTGTCTATCGAATCACTAACTCAGTAAGCCCTTGTTCGATAATTCCTATTGTTGGGGAGGAGATGGTGAGCGAAGACCATTTTAGGCGGAGACTAAACACACCCGCATTTTAAACTAACGAAAACCCCACTCCGCCATCAATTGCCTTCGCAGGTTCAATGGTGTAGGGACTCCGGCCAAAGAGGCCTCCGATCGAGCGGTGTCACACCCGGTTTTGAAGGTAAACCGAATGCGAACCATGTACGTGCCAGGATCAGAAATTCACGTACACAGCGATTACATAAATGACTCATCATAGCACAATGCTTCGAATTACAATAAAGAGTAAGTAATAATATTACAGACTAGAGCCATTTACATAATATAAATCAAAGTACACAGAATCGAAACGTAGCCAACGTAAACAACCCACCACAGGCAGCTGACTGGGGGAGATCGCTAGCCTAATCCTCGAACTCATCAACGTCCTAGAACTCCTGGAGATCCACCTCGACGCCTTCTTCTTTACCTGAGCATAGATTGCACCAAAGGCAACCTGGTGTTTTGTGAAAGCAAGGGTGAGTACACATCAACGTACTCAGCAAATGTCCCGTTTGGCTGAGGTGGACTAGCTTTATGTGGGGTTAAGCTCAAGCAGTTGCTTTTAGTTGGTCAGGTATTTATTATTAGTGGAAGCCAAGTTTTATCATATAACCAACCCGTGAATCATTTCCTCATCGAGGAACATCATTATTGTCATCGAACCAAAATAATAAATAGAACCATTGTATCTCAGATCATTTGTATCTCTAATCAAAGAGGATCCCAAGGCTGCTCTTAACCGTGAGCACGGCTGATATACCAGTTTCACTACCCTCTGCAGAGGTCGCACACTTTACCCATGAGCCGTGATTCCCTCTCTAGCCCGGGCTTGCAAGACCCTTATTCACTCCCAAGGTGAATGGCCAGGGATTCACTACGAAGCCTTTACAAAGATTCCCTAGAGGTCATAGCTGCCCGTTAGGTTTCTCCAGTTTGATAAACACAGTACCTCTCCCCGCAGGAGGGCGACTAAAAAGCAAAACGAAAGAACCTCGGCACCCAGCCTCGGCAGAGCAAGCACTGTGCCTGGACCCCATTGACGGCACGACGGCGAAGCAACTACACTTCTAGTTCCTCTAATTAATTAGCTAAGGGCACCCCATTCCACCCTCATGGTTGCACTGTTATCCCGGGTGGTCTCTCAACGAACAGGTCCTTACGGAGAGGTACTCGGGAAACAGCCCGAGTCCCCTAAATGCCACAAGTATATCATCATATCCAGAATAAAATCATAGTATCATCATTGTATCTCATCATGTTCATTGATTAAAGTAAAGCGCTAGCATGTAGCTAACCATAGTAACCCAAAAGGTAAATCAAGGACAAGGTAAATAGAAAGCTAGTAAATCCTTAGGTTGTTCATAGTATGCGGGACAGTGTATTATAAAGTAAATGGGACATAATGGGTCAGAGGACACTTGCCTTCACCAAAACAGATGCTCAGAGTCTTCAACTTCGTGGAACCCAAAGAGCTAGATCACTTGGTCGCCGAAGCTTGACCGTCGATTCCTCGAAGTTCGGAAACGAATCGCGATCCAATCGCAACGCGAAGCGAAGACAAACAAACACAAGCAAACAAACATATATATGCATAAGAACATTACACCATACAAGATAAAATGTTATAAAAGCGAGCAATAAAAATAGAGAGCGCTTCTACGGTTACACGAGAAAAGGAACCATGATAGATGAAGCTATGGTCGAGGGGTTAGCACGTTTACGTTAAACAAGTACTAATTAGAACATCCAATTCAACATAATTATATTAATTGATATTAATCAAATGTAAATTAATACTACTACTTAGTTTTGACCAACTTACTATTTTAATAGTTGACAGTTAAGCGAGTAACTTAATGAATATGAGCGATTCTAAGCGAGACGAATTAACGACGCACGACGTGTAAACACGATGTGCGCAACGCGCGGACACAAACGACTTAGCACGCGGACAACGCGCGATACGCGCGAACGGCACGCGACAAGGCGCGCGACACACGCGAACGTCACGCGACAACGCGTACGAACAACACGCGTGACACTTGCGAACGACACGCTACGACATGCGCGAAACAACACTACGACATGCGCACGCGCACGGTACGCGCGGACCGACATGCGAAACTAATAAATAAATGACAACGTGATTACACTAAACAATTATTAATAAGTAACATTTCAGTTAAGGTTAATCATATTGGTGACTAATTATAAATGCGCAAATCGAATTCCTAAATTAGGTTTTTAAATTAAAACATCGTTCTAGTAGCCACTGGTTAAACAAATGTTTAACTAAATTAAATAAAATGTGCAAAAATTAGGATAAATATTTCTAAATTAAGATAATTTTAATACGAATCTAACGCAACTTGAATGGATCGAATCGGGTTTAAAACGCAAAAGTTATGAATGTTTTAAACCATACTGTAATTCGCGCGGACTAAATTTACAGAATTGTCATCGTCTTCTTCCTCTCATCTTACTTCTCCCATCCATGAAAGAGAGAGGAGGGGAAGGAGAGGGGGCTACGCACGGGGAGGGAGGAGCTCGACCTCCGCCAAGAGGTCGGCCACGCCGCACAGGGCACGCGCGCCCGCGGGCGGGGGCCGCGCCTAGGAGGGAGGGAGCGCGGGCGCGGGGCATGGGAGCCGCCGCCGCCGGGAGGGAGAAAGGGGCGCCATGGGAGGGGAAACGGAGGGGGGAGGGGCGCCGCCGCCGGGGAAGGTGAGGGGAGAGTGGGAGAGGCTCTGCACGGACGGGAAAACGAAGAAACGAAGAAACCCTAGGTGCAACAATGGAGGTTTCTCACCGGGGAAGAAGACCCTCGCCGGAGCCGAAGCCAAATCCGTCGATTGCCGGAGATTCGGGGATCCAATCGACAAACCGAACACGCTGCGACGAAGCCCTCGACGAGACGAACGCAGCGGTACCCTCGGATTCGGCAAACGATGCACGGATTGGGAGTAATTGCTCGCCGGAGTTGTCGCCGGAGTTGGAACCGCCCCGAACTTCGGCGAGCAATACCGGGAGCTAGGGATTGGATTTGGGGAAAACGCTTTGTGTTCTGGAACGGGCTCGACGAGATGAAGCCGGACATGTATATATATCTAGGGTTTGGATGAGATGAAAATTCGGTTAAAATTCGGATTTTACTATTTTTAAAATTCGAAAAAGCCTAGAAATCCATATTTTACGCTCAGAATATTATATATGCTTTAAAAAATTCTAGAAAAATTCCTATAAATGTTTTGGCACCTAATGAACTCAAAAAACATAGTTAGAATTTCTAAAAACATTTTTAAGGTCCTCAAATAAATAGATTTTGGTTTCCAGAAAATAGAAAAATATTCCGAAAAATATGAAAATTTATCGAGCGCTTCTATAAGATATGTTAACATGTTTCAAATATATTTTGCACTTAGAAACACCATGCAACGGCATGAATGCAACAACCAAAGTGCCTCTATGGCTCATTCCACTAGGTTTACGCTAATATAAAACAAAATAATTCTCCATTTTTAGGGAAAAGAGAAAGGAAAGCGAAGAACTGAGAGAGTAACACCTGAATTTGGTGGATATTAGAAAAGAAATTTTATACCCCCAAATTCAGGGTGTTACAAGCGGGCCCAACATTGACGGGCCGCACCGGACGACGGTTGGATGACCATGACTTTTGCTGCACCCGGGGTGCGAAGTCCTTGTTACCCCGCGTTGCGGAGCCCTCGCTCAACCTCCATCGGCCCAGCCGATCGAAGGGGCAGCTTAGGACTTCGCTATGCTCTTGAGGTGACTCCTTCGCTACACTCCCGTCCAGCCGTTGATTGAGGAAAAGTTAGCACGAAGACTCTTGAGGACACCAACAAGTTATGCTTCGTACTGCTCGACACTGTCCTTCAGGGGACGCGCTCGGAGGCCCACCTGTCAGCGGAACGCGCGGGTGTGTGATCTAGAGTGTGTCGTCTGTTGTACGAATGACGCTGTAAGTACCCCGTTATATGGAACATTACTTGGATAAGTTGATAGTCGGAGGTAGTATCGTACTTTGGACCACCTACCCCGAGACGATCCTATAAACACGCGTGTCCTGTAGCCCGATGAGACACATATAACGATAAGATACAGTTCTCACCAACCGTCTTGTTGCCCTCTCGTGCTCTGCGTTTTGTCACTAAGTGTTTAGAACCACCTGACAATGTCAGTCCCCAACACCTATGCCTCATGGATCGAAATGGGTTGAAAAAATATATGAAGAATTTTGACATGCTATGGATATACACCCATCCAATTCCATCCAATTCGCATGTATTTTGATGAAACCAAACAAGTGTAGCGAAGGAGTCGCCTAAAAAAACTTGTGAAATTTATTGCCTCGGATCACGATCCAATAATGTCACTGACAGACACACTCTACCGATCACAAGCACGTATTTGTCCTCCTTTGAAGAACAACCTTTAAAAAAAACTGAACACAAGTATATTAGAATCCGGCCATTGAGCAAACACTAACCCACCGAGACCGATTGCGAAAGGAAACGAAGGATGAGTTGGGCCGTCTCCTCGTGTTGGCCATTAGCGAACACAAGATATAGCCCACGCGGCCCACACCCCAACCACATCACCGTTCGGATCGGACGGTCAGAAATCTCGCGTGGGACGAAAGCTAGCCGGCTACCATCCGTCGGCCACAACTCCTGCGTCCATTCAAAGCTATCAAGCCCCGCAGTCGCGAGTAAAGAACAACAGCAGGCCACCGCTGCTATAAAACCCTCCGCCTCCACCGGCGGCTCGCCAAACTCCGTTTCGAATTCTAGGGTTTTGCTGCTCTCCGACCCCGAGCTCCGAAGGCCGCAGCATCAGGCGCGGCCCCCCTCGCGTGTGACCGAGATGGTGAGCGCCCCGCCCCCGCACGGATCCGATCTCCGCCGTGTTTGATCCCCGGATCTGCGGCTGCGTGTTTCTGACCCGATATGTTTTGTTGTTTTTTTTTGCAGGCGCTGCCGAATCAGGGGACCGTTGATTACCCCAGCTTCAAGCTCGTCATCGTCGGCGATGGTGGAACTGGTGAGTTTCCGAATGGCTCCGTGTCTCCATTGGTTGTTAGAAATGGTAGAAGCTGCTGATGTTTCTACGAGATCTGGCAGATTGGACTTGGGCGCTGTGTGCAATCTGTTGATATTATGCCTCTTAGAATTATAGTGGCTGCCTCCCATAGTGTCCTCACGACCTCCGTGACGTGACTGGAATATTACACAGTTCCACTAGTACTGATTCCTAATCACGTTTATGCCGTAGTTGTTTCCACTCAATAGAATTCATATTCGCATATAGTAATCTATAGAAATATATTGTACCTTAGGATCATAGAGTCTCCTTACCCTCTACCTAATGTCGTATTAACACTTCAAAAAAATTGTAAGAACTTGTATTTGTATTTCGCTTTTATTATCATATTCTGTGTTGTATCAAATCCGTTTGCTATTCAATGTAAGGCCTCAAATGTGATGCAATGAAACTAAACTTGAGGCGGAGGTTCTTCATTTCGTGTTTCAAATATTTTGAATCCTTATAGCATAGAAATTCTGTCGTCGCACGACTCTTGAATGGAAATAACATGGTTGTTTGTTGAATACTCTTTTGTCTGTTAGGATGTCAGTTACATTTATCTGCAACCTTCATAAGCTAGATGGTTTGAATTTCAGTTGTTATGGCGCCCTTGTAGGCTTTAGATTCAATAATATTTATATTCTCTACATCACACCTGTCCTATTATATTCTCATCTGTTGACCTGTATGACTTTTATCACTGATGTTTTCTTGTTGCAGGTAAAACTACATTTGTGAAGAGGCATCTCACTGGAGAGTTTGAGAAGAAATATGAACGTAAGTACCACATTGATTGGGATTTTCTTCATTTAGTTATCATCATTAATACTTCCAGGTTCTCTAATGCATTTTGTTGTTTCAGCAACCATTGGTGTGGAAGTTCATCCGTTGGATTTCACCACTAACTGTGGTAAGATCAGGTTCTACTGCTGGGATACCGCAGGGCAAGAGAAGTTTGGTGGCCTCAGGGATGGATACTAGTAAGTATTATTCGTGATGTCTGAAATAATGTGTGTACATATGCTGTAAAATCAATGTATACTTTTAGTACTTAACTATTTTTGTTACATTCTCTGATGCTCTTTCTGTTTTTTGTTCCCATTCAGTATCCATGGCCAGTGTGCGATCATCATGTTTGATGTAACCTCAAGGCTTACTTACAAGAATGTTCCTACGTGGCATAGGGACCTGTGCAGGTATGTTGATGTCTTTCTTTGTCGTAAACTTGTACTGATGTATAATTTTGTTGGAAAATTTTGATGTCCAGTTATGAATTCATGCAGGGTCTGTGAAAACATCCCCATTGTCCTCTGCGGTAATAAGGTTGATGTGAAGAACAGGCAGGTCAAAGCCAAGCAGGTTACTTTCCACAGGAAGAAGAATCTGCAGTACTATGAAATTTCTGCCAAGAGCAACTACAACTTTGAGAAACCTTTCCTGTACCTCGCAAGGAAGCTGGCTGGGTAATTGACTACCCTTCTTCTGTGCATTGCATTTAGTAGTCACAACCAATTACCACTCTATGTTTGTTCTTGACAATGTCTTTGTTTTTAACAGTGATCCGAACCTTCACTTTGTTGAAGCTGTTGCTCTTAAGCCTCCGGAAGTTACCATCGACATGGCTATGCAGCAGCAGTGAGTGTCACCTTTTGTCTTCATCCAACTTATAATCATTATGGTCCTACTATCCTTTTAATGTGTCTCCTCAATTTGAAATATTGCGGGAACTGATTCACTTTTCATTTGCTCAGGCATGAAGCTGAGCTTGCTGCAGCAGCTGCACAACCTCTTCCTGATGACGATGATGATCTGATTGAGTAGAAAGGATCATGAGTCTTGAACTTGAGCAGGAGTTGTGCCTTGCGTGTTTTAAGTTGTTCTAGGGTGAACTCTTGAGTTCTCATTGTCTGGATCATCTTTTTCTCCTTGGATGTGTTGCATCTTTTGAGTGTGGAAATGGATGGTACTCCTCGCCATGAATTTGCTGGCTACTTTATACATTGCTTTGTAACTCTGTTTGATGATAAACTTTGTTGTGGCAATCCTCTTAGTGCTGATATAATCTTCTATTTCTCAGCTGTTCAATGTAGAAATGCTTCTACCTTTTTTAGGCACGTTCCAGGTGTATTTTTATGGTCAGCGGTTTAGAGGATTGAGTTCACTCAGTATCCCGACCACATGGAGCAAGATTCTTCTCCCAGACAGGGAAATGTGTTTTAGGGCTAGTTTGGGAACCTCAATTTCCCATGAGATTTCTATTTTCTTATGGGAAAATGAACTAATTTCCCTTGGGAAAATAGAAATCCCTTGGGAAATTAGGGTTCCCAAACTAGCCCTTAGATGGTAGAAATATAAAATCCAAGGAGTAATACAGAGTACAATGTCAATGTGTTGCTACAACACAACAAATCCTCTCGTCCTTCCCGTCATCACTATCACGGTTAGCTTTTTAAATTGCATACCTAGAGGAAAGCAATCGTGCTCCATAGATGTAATAGCTTTTGACTTCTCCTGAGTGGCTTTCTCCATATTCGCGATGGCATCATTCTTATTCTTCTGTTCTTGAGATTGCTCTGCTTTGTCTGACTCTATAGCATGAAAACAAATATAATGATGGTTCCTGAGGGATCTAAGAGCATCTCCAAAAGCTTCTTATAAGTCTTTTCTAAATCAAGTTTTTTTGGAAAACACAAAAACATGTCTCCAACAGTCCCTAAAACGCTCATAACTTTTTCATAGCCTTTAAAACTCCTTTATTTGTAGTTATAAATGAGAGTTTTTCTCTCTCTAGAAACAATCTGTCGTTTTAAGAGATTTGTTGGAAAAAAAGATTAAAATCTACCCCACTAATTTTTTAGATGCTTCTTAAAACTGATTTTGAGGAGTTATTTTTTAGAGAGCTCTTGGAGATGCTCTAAAGATATATAAACTGACAAAGTGCCAAAGTAAAGCTTATCGGGAATATGAGATCACAATGAGAAGATATTATTTCCATGCCATGGTACAGTTTGAGGTCATACTCTTCAGTAGTACATACATCTTCAGAGCACTATGAATTTACAGTTCTGCTGCATTAATATTGTTAAGACTTTCCCAGACTATTCATATAAAGAAATATTACGGGCTAGTATGATGTATGTGAAGTGTATTTGTATGGATTTTTAGTACACATCAATAAAGCAGGCCCCAATAATTATGGCAGTGGTTCACCATCCATGGCAAAAAGCACAAAGCTACAAATTACAGACTGGCCCATTGTACTAAATGTAAGAGTGGTAGTAAATGGGACCTTTTGTGTAAATAGAGTAAAAACGGCAATCAGAAAACAAAGCTGGTAGTAGTATGTGTGGTGCTGTGTAAACAAACAACACAGGATGCTGGTGTATTTATACCAGAAGTAGAAATTCCCCCAAAAAAATAAGTGAGCTATCCATTTTTGTTTCATCCCCTGGTCAAAATCAGCTCAAGGGGACCCGATACAATTACACAGGACCCGAGCTACTCGATGAATCGAGCACCTTCTTAGGGCTACTTTGGGAACCCGTCAAACCCGTTTTCCCAAAGGATTTCTATTTCCTCATGGAAAAATAAACTAATTTATATTGGAAAAATGAAAATCTCTTGGGTAAATGAGGTTGCCAAACGAGCCCTTAAAAATTAAACACCTCAGATTTCTATCGCTTTTTGGGATATTCTTATTGCTGACATGGGCTAATCAAATCAAACTATTTACGAACAAGCATTAGTTGTAGTTATAAATGGCAAAAAAATAATACAAAAAAGTTGTAGTCATAAATGGATGCAAATATTACAGAAAAAGTTATCCAATAACAACAACTAACAAGAGCTCAATCGTAGTAACAGGAGTAGCAAAACATGCATACCTGAGACGGCAGATCAAGGGCACCATCTATTTTTTTTGCATATAACTCATCAAATCCCTTGCAATCTTTCCGGCCCTATATCACAAGGAACAAAAAAGAAAAATGTTAGTTTCTTCGCCTTTTAGTTTTGTGCAAAGAACCTCGCAACGAGGATATTCGGCTGCATACAAGGGACATCATTAGAACGTCTACTAAGTAGCAAAAATGCAGGACTTCGGACAGACCGACAACAAACATTACCTTTGCTACAGGCACTGTCAACGTCCTTCTCCATCTTTCCAACATGACACATAGTAGTCTTGCATTTTTTTCCAGGTCATCATCCTCATCTGCTTGTTCACTAAGAATAGTGTGCAATGCACATATGATCCTCTCCGTAGTTCCTCCAATGCCTAGTCTCTGATAAAAAATATTTATAATATTTGAGAGAATTTCTTAGCGGAGTACAAGTGCTGAAATAGTATAATGGGAAGAGTGAAAGAGAAATAGGCTTACACCTTTTCCTATATGAATTTTGGTGGTTGAATTACCCAACACAAATAATTGTACTAACTAGTTTGCTCTAGATTATAAGTTTTACAGGTGCCAAAGGTTCACAACAAACCAATAAAAATACCAAGAAAAGGGTTCAAATAAAGAGAGCAAAAGACACCCGAAGGCTGCCCTGGTCTGGCGCACCGGACTGTCCGGTGTGCCACCGGACAGTATCCGACGCACCAGGGAACCCAACTCCGAACTTGCCACCTTCGGGAATTCTGGGAGCCGCTCCTCTATAATTCACTGGACTGTTCGGTGTAGCACCGGAGTAACGGCTACACAGCGCCAACGGTCGTCTGCAACGAAACAATAAAAGTGAACAGTGCGCGCCTGCGTGCGCAGAAGTCAGAGCAGCGCCAGAAGGCGCACCGGACAGTGAATAGTGATTGTCCGGTGTACCACCGAACTGTCCGGTGGCCCACCTGTCAGAAGCTCCAACAGTCAGAACCCAATGGCCGGGTGACGTGGCTGGCATACCGGACAGTGTCCGGTGGCGCACCGGACTGTCCGGTGCGCCATGCGACACAAGCCCTCACCAACGGTCACTTTGGTGGTTGGGGCTATAAATACCTCCAACCACCCATCATTCATGGCATCCAAGTTTTCAGCCATCAAACCACATACAAGAGCTCTAGACTTCATTCAAAGACACAATCAAAGAGATCAAATCCTCTCCCATGTCCGGAATCACTCCAACCAAATTAGTGACTAGAGAGAGAGACATTTGTGTTCATTTGAGCTCTTGCGCTTGTATTGTTTTTCTTCTTTCTTCTTTCTTGTGTTCAACTCACTTGTAATCAAAACAAGAGACACCAAGTTGTGGTGGTCCTTGTAGTGGACTTAGTGTCCCATTTGATTGAAGAGAAAGGCTCACTCGGTCTAAGTGACCGTTTGAGAGAGGAAAAGGGTTGAAAGAGACCCGGTCTTTGTGACCACCTCAACGGGGAGTAGGTTTGCAAGAACCGAACCTCGGTAAAACAAATCACCATGTCATCCGCTCTTATTCGCTTGTGATTTGTTTTCGCCCTCTCTTTCGGACTCGTTTATATTTCTAACGCTAACCTCAGTTTGTAGTTGTGCTTAAACTTCATAAATTTCAGACTTGCCTATTCACCCCCCTCTAGGCGACTTTCAATTGATATCAGAGCTCGGCACTTCATTAGAGCCTAACCGCTCGAAGTAATGTCGGGAGCATCCGCCATGAGGGACATCGAGACCGGCGACAAGTCCGCAAGATCGAGGAGAACACACTCAAGGGAGTCCGCCCACAAGCACAAGGAGGAATCCTCTTCCTCCATCAAGTCCCAACGGAAGGGTGACAAGAAGAAGAAAATGAAGAAGGTGGTCTACTACGAGACTGACTCTTCGTCATCCTCCACCTCCAGATTGAAATCGGCATCCGCCACTTCTAAGCGCCATGAGCGCAAGAAGTATAGTAAGATGTCCCTTTGCTATCCTCGTATTTCAAAATGCACTCCATTACTTTTCGTCCCATTAGGCAAACCACCTATGTTTGATGGTGAAGATTATTCTATGTGGAGTGATAAAATGAGGCATCACCTAACCTCACTCCACAAAAGCATATGAGATATTGTTGAGTATGGAGCGCAGGTACCAAAGGAAGGGGACACGAATTATGATTCGGAGGAGGTCGAACAAATCCAACACTTCAACTCCCAAGCCACTACTATACTCCTCGCCTCTCTAAGTCGAGAGGAGTACAATAAGGTGCAAGGGTTGAAGAGTGCAAAGGAGATTTGGGACGTGCTCAAGACTGCGCACAAAGGAGACGAGGTGACCAAGATCACCAAGACGGAGACGATCGAGGGGGAGCTCGGTCGATTCATGCTTCACCAAGGGGAGGAGCCACAAGCGATGTACAACCGGCTCAAGACCTTGGTGAACCAAGTGCGCAACCTCGGGAGCACCAAATGGGATGACCATGAGATGGTCAAGGTTATTCTTAGATCACTCGTTTTTCTTAACCCTACACAAGTTCAATTAATTCGTGGTGATTCAAGGTATAAACTAATGTCTCCCGAGGAAGTGATAGGAAAATTTGTGAACTTTGAATTGATGATCAAAGGCTCCAAGAAAATCATCGAGCAAGGCACCACCTCAACACCCGAGGTGCAACCCATCGCATTCAAGGCGACGGAAGAAGAAAACAAGGATTCTATACCAAGTAGGATTCCCATCGACGCCTCCAAGCTCGACAATGAGGAGATGACGCTCATCATCAAGAGCTTTCGCCAAATCCTCAAGCAAAGGAGGGGGAAGGACTACAAGCCCCGCTCCAAGAAGGTTTGCTACAAATGTGGTAAGCCCGGTCACTTTATAGCAAAATGTCCTATTTCTAGTGACAGTGACAGGGGTGATGACAAGAGGGGAAGGAAGAAGGAAAAGAAGAGATATTACAAGAAGAAGGGCGGCGATGCTCATGTTTGCCGGGAGTGGGATTCCGACGAGTGCTCCACCGACTCCTCCTTCGACGAGGACGCCACAAACATCGCCGTCACCAAAGGGCTTCTCTTCCCCAACGTCGGCCACAAGTGCCTTATGGCAAAGGACGACAAGAAGAAGAAGGTAAAATCAAGATCCTCCACTAAGTATGCAACCTCCAGTGATGAGGATAGTTCTAGTGATGATGAGGATAACTTGCTTACTCTTTTTGCCAATCTTAACATGCAACAAAAAGAGAAATTGAATGAATTGATTAGTGCTATTCATGAGAAGGATGAACTCTTGGATAGCCAAGAGGACTTATTAAGGAAAACAAAAAGCATGTTAAGACTAAAAATGCTTATGCTCTAGAGGTAGAAAAATGTGAAAAATTAACGAGTGAGCTAAGCACTTGCCATGACTCTATTTCTAGCCTTAGAAATGAAAATGCAAAATTAATTGCTAAGGCTAAAGATTTAAATGTTTGCAATGCTTCTATTTCCAAACTTAGAGATGAGAATGCTATTTTACAGGCTAAGATTGTTGAATTAGATACTTGCAAACCCTCTACATCTACCGTTGAGCATGTTACTATCTGCACTAGATGTAGAGACATTAATGTTGATGCTATTCATGATCACCTAGCTTTAATTAAACAACAAAATGATCACATAGCTCAACTTAGTGCCAAAATTAATGAGCATGACTTAGAAAATGAAAATTTTAAATTTGCTAGAAGCATGCTCTATAGTGGGAGACGTCCTGGCATTAAGGATGGCATTGGCTTCCAACAGGGAGGCAATGTCAAACTCAATGCCCCTAAGAAATTGTCCAACTTTGTTAAGGGCAAGGCTCCCATGGTTCAGGATAACGAGGGTTACATTTTATACCCTGCCGGTTATCCCGATCACAAAATAAGGAGAATTCACTCTAGGAAGTCTCACTCTGGCTCTCATCACGCTTTCATGTATAAGAGTGAGGCATCTAATTCTAGGCGATCAACTCATGATAAATTGCCTAAGAAGAAAACTCCTATTGCATCAAATGAACCTAATATTTCATTTAAAACTTTTGATGATTCTTATGTGCTCACTAACAAATCAGGCAAAGTAGTTGCCAAATATGTTGGGGGCAAACACAAGAGGTCAAAGACTTGTGTTTGGGTACCCAAGGTGCTTGTTTCTAATTGAAAGGGAAATGTGCCCTTGGGCCATTTCTAAGTATTTTGGTGATTTAGTGCCCAACAAGTGCCTAAGTGTAAAAAGGTGGACAAAGTACAAATCAAGGATAAAGGTATGTTTCTCAGACTTAGTACATTGTTTTGTGGACTAATGTATTGTGTCTAAGTGCTGGAAACAGGAAAAAACCAATTGAAAATGTCTTGGCTTGAGCAGCCAAGACTCTGCTGAGTCTGGGAGCACCGGACTGTCCGGTGGTGCACCGGACAGTGTCCGGTGCGCCAGGCTGGCTCGAGCGAAGTGGCCGCTCTTGGGAATTCACCGGCGACGTACGGCTATAATTCACCGGACTGTCCGGTGTGCACCGGACTGTCCGGTGAGCCAACGGTCGGCCGGGCCAACGGTCGGCCGCGCAATCTGCGCGGGACACGTGGCCGAGCCAACGGCTAGAAGGAGGCATCGGACTGTCCGGTGTGCACCGGACATGTCCGGTGCGCCAACGGCTCTCAGGCTACCAACGGTCGACTGCGCCATTTTTGGAAGGAAATCGGGCAACAGACAGTGTCCAGTGTGCACCGGACTGTCCGGTGCGCCAGTCGACAGAAGGCAAGATCAGCCTTCCTAGAATGCTCTCAACGGCTCCTAGCTGCCTTGGGGCTATAAAAGGGACCCCTAGGCGCATGGAGGAGTACACCAAGCATTCCTGCAACATTCCTAAGCACCAAGACCTCGATTCCGCGCATTTGTTTCATTGTGATAGCATATAGAGCTCTAGTGGAGTTGTGAACTCATTGAGTTATGTTGCGAGCTCTTGTTGCGACTTGTGTGCATGTTGACACTCTGATTCTTGTGTCTTGTGTGCATTGCTAATCCTCCCTTGCTTTGTGCTTCTTTGTGAACTTCAAGTGTAAGGGCGAGAGGCTCCAAGTTGTGGAGATTCCTCGCAAACGGGATTGAGAAAAGCAAGCAAAACACCGTGGTATTCAAGTGGGTCTTTGGACCGCTTGAGAGGGGTTGATTGCAACCCTCGTCCGTTGGGACGCCACAACGTGGAGTAGGCAAGCGTTGGTCTTGGCCGAACCACGGGATAACCACCGTGCCATCTCTGTGATTGATTTCTTGTGGTTATTGTGTTTTGTTGAGACTCCTCTCTAGCCACTTGGCATTTACTGTGCTAACGCTTAACCAAGTTTTTGTGGCTTAAGTTTTCAAGTTTTACAGGATCACCTATTCACCCCCCTCTAGGTGCTCTCAATTGGTATCGGAGCCGTTCTCTTCACAAAGGGACTAACCGCCCGAAGAGATGGATCCTAAGGGGAAGGGTATCATGATCAACGATAAAGAGAAGGAATCTTTCGTCAACGAGCCGAAGGATGACAAGCTTACCGACTCGGGCTCGGGCCATAGACGGAAAGATGGGAAGAAGAAGAAGACAAGGCACATCAAGGAGATTGTCTACTACGACGACAGCGACGAGTCATCTTCTTCCCAAAAGGACGACGACCACAACGACTACGAGAGAAGGAAACCGGTTAATTCGAACTTTTCTTTTGACTACTCTCGTATTCCGCAAAGTACAAATACTCATTTGCTCTCCATTCCACTTGGCAAACCTCCTCACTTTGATGGAGAGGACTACGGATTTTGGAGCCACAAAATGCGTAGTCACCTGTTCTCTCTCCATCCGAGCATATGGGAGATTGTGAAAAGTGGAATGAAGTTCGATAGCTCGGATAGTCCTATTTTCATTAATGAACAAATTCATAGAAATGCACAAGCCACTACTATGTTGTTAGCCTCCTTGTGCAGGGACGAGTACCATAAAGTGAGCGGCTTGGACAATGCCAAGCAGATCTGGGACACCCTCAAGATTTCTCATGAGGGGAATGACGTCACCTTGCTCACCAAGATGGAGTTGGTGGAGGGCGAGCTTGGACGATTCGCGATGATAAGGGGCGAGGAGCCAACCCAAACATACAACCGGCTCAAGACCCTTATCAACAAAATAAGGAGCTACGGAAGCACGCGATGGACGGACCACGACGTCGTCCGACTGATGCTAAGGTCCTTTACCGTTCTTGATCCTCATTTGGTGAATAATATTCGTGAGAATCCCAGGTACACCAAAATGTCGCCCGAAGAAGTCCTTGGAAAATTCGTAAGCGGGCGAATGATGATCAAGGAGGAGAGGTACGTGGACGACACGTTGAACGGTCCAATCCATGAGCCTCAACCCATTGCTCTCAAGGCAACAAGGAGCAAGGAGGCGTTACCTAGCAAGGTAGCGCAAGTTGAGGCGGCAGGGCTAAATGATGAAGAATTGGCCCTCATCATCAAGCGCTTCAAGACGATGCTTAAGGGTCGCAAGGGACAGCCAAGCAAGACCAAGACAAAGGGGAAGCGCTCATGCTTCAAATGTGGTAAGCTTGGTCATTTTATTGCTAACTGTCCCGATAATGATAGTGATCAGGATCAAGGGAACAAGAGGGAGAAGAAGAAGAACTATAAGAAGGCAAAGGGCGAGGCACATCTTGGCAAGGAGTGGGATTCGGATTGCTCCTCGTCCAACTCCGACAATGAAGGACTCACCGCCACCGCCTTCAACAAGTCATCCCTCTTCCCCAACGAGCGTCACACATGCCTTATGGCAAGGGAGAAGAAGGTATGTACTCGAAACTCTACTTATGCTTCTTCAAGTGAGGACGAATCTAGTGATGAGGATGAAATAGATTATTCATGTTTATTTAAGGGCCTAGATAGAACCAAGGTAGATAAAATTAATTAATTGATTGATGCCTTGAATGATAAGAATAGGCTTTTAGAAAAACAAGAGGACTTGTTGTATGAAGAACATGACAAATTTGTAGAAGCACAAAAATCTCATGCCTTAGAAGATAAGAGAAATGAAATGCTTTCTTGTGAATTATCTTCTTGCCATGAGACAATTTCTAGCTTAAGAAGCATTAATGATGATTTGAATGCTAAGTTAGAAATAGCTAGTAAATCAACAACTTGTGTAGAAAATGTTGTTATTTGCAATAGATGTAAAGATTTTGATATTGATGCTTGTAGTGAACACATAGCTTCTATTGCAAAGTTAAATGATGAAATGGCTAGTCTTAATGCCCAACTTAAGGCTAGCAAAAGTGATTTTGATAAACTAAAATTTGCTAGGGATGCCTACACGGTTGGTAGACACCCCTCAATTAAGGATGAGCTTGGCTTCAAGAGGGAAGCCAAGAACTTAACAAGCCATAAGGCTCTCATCTCCGCCAAGGAGAAAGGGAAGGCCCCTATGGCAAGTAGTACTAAAAAGAACCATGCGTTTATGTACAATGATAGAAGACAGTCTCATAGGAGTTGTAATGCTTTTGATTCACATGGCTATGATTCTTATGCTATGTTTGCTCCCAGTTCTTCCTATATGCATGGTAGAGATATGCCTAGGAAAAATATTCATCATGTGCCTAGAAAGAATATTGTTCATGTTCCTAGAAAAGTTATGAATGGACCCTCTATAATTTATCATGCTTTAAATGCTTCCTTTGCTATTTGTAGAAAGGATAGGAAGATAGTTGCTAGGAAATTAGGGGCAAAATGCAAGGGTGATAAAACTTGCATTTGGGTCCCTAATACAATTGTGACTAACCTTGTAGGACCCAACAAGAGTTGGGTACCTAAGACCCAAGCCTAAATTTGCCTTGCAGGTTTATGCATCCGGGGGTTCAAGCTGGATTATCGACAGCGGATGCACGAACCATATGACGGGGGAAAAGAAGATGTTCACCTCCTACGTCAAGAATAAGGATTCCCAAGATTCAATCATATTCGGTGATGGGAACTGAAAGTCGCCTAGAGGGGGGGGGGGTGAATAGGGCGAAACTGAAATTCTCAAAAATAATCACAACTGCAAGCCGGGTTAGCGTTAGAAATATAATAGAGTCCGCGAAAGAGAGGGTGCAAAACAAATCGCAAGCGAATAATGAAGTGAGACACGCGGATTTGTTTTACCGAGGTTCGGTTCTCTCAAACATACTCCCCGTTGAGGAGGCCACAAAGGCCGGGTCTCTTTCAACCCTTACCCTCTCTCAAACGGTCCCTCGGACCGAGTGAGCTTTCTCTTCTCAATCACTTGGAACACAAAGTTCCCACAAGGACCACCACAAGATTGGTGTCTCTTGCCTCAATTACAAGTGAGCTTGATCGCAAGAAGAAATCAAGAAAGAAGAAAGCAATCCAAGCGCAAGAGCTCGAAAGAACACAAGCAAATCTCTCTCTCTAATCACTAAGGCGTTGTGTGGAATTTGGAGAGGATTTGATCTCTTTGGTGTGTCTAGAATTGAATGCTAGAGCTCTTGTAAGTAGTTGAGAAGTGGAAAACTTGGATGCAATGAATGGTGGGTGGTTGGGGGTATTTATAGCCCCAACCACCAAACTAGCCGTTTGGTGAGGCTGTCTGTTCGATGGCGCACCGGACAGTCCGGTGCACACCGGACATGTCCGGTGCGACAGCCACGTCACCAAAAGTCGTTGGGTTCGACCGTTGGAGCTCTGTCTTCTGGGCCCGCCTGGATGTCCGGTGGCACACCGGACATGCTCTGTAGATTGTCCGGTGCGCCAGCATGGGCGTGTCTGACCTCTGCGCGCGCAGCGCGCGCATTTAATGCGTCGCAGGTAGCCGTTGGCGCCGAAATAGCCGTTGCCCCGCTGTTACACCGGACAGTCCGGTGAATTATAGCGGAGCAGCCGTTCTGAATTCCCGAGGCTGGCGAGTTCTGGAGGTCGTTCTTCCTTGGAGCACCGGACATGTCCGGTGTACACCGAACAGTCCGGTGAATTATAGCGGAGTCGCCTCTGGAAATTCCCGAAGGTGACGAGTTTGGAGTTGGAGTCCTCTGGTGCACCGGACATGTCCGGTGGCACACCGGACAGTCCGGTGCGCCAGAGAAGATGTTCCTTCGGTTGTCCCATGCTCCTTTGTTTGAACCCAATACTTGGTCTTTTTATTTGCTAAGTGTGATCCTTTGGCACCTGTATAACTTATACACTAGAGCAAACTAGTTAGTCCAAATATTTGTGTTGGGCAATTCAACCACCAAAATTAATTAGGGACTAGGTGTAAGACTAATTCCCTTTCAATCTCCCCCTTTTTGGTGATTGATGCCAACACAAACCAAAGCAAATATAAAAGTGCATAATTGAGCTAGTTTGCATAATGTAAGTGCAAAGGTTGCTTGGAATTGAGCCAATAAATGTTACTTACTAGATGTGCATGGATTGTTTCTTTATTTTTAACATTTTGGACCACGCTTGCACCACATGTTTTGTTTTTGCAAATTCTTTTTGTAAATCCTTTTCAAAGTCCTTTTGCAACATAGTCAAAGGTAAATGAATAAGATTTTGCGAAGCATTTTCAAGATTTGAAATTTTCTCCCCTTGTTTCAAATGCTTTTCCTTTGACTAAACAAAACTCCCCCTCAAATAAATTCTCCTCTTAGTGTTCAAGAGGGTTTTGAGATATCAAGTTTTGAAAATACTACTTGCTCCCCCTTTAGAACACAAAGAGATACCAATTTGAAATTTACCAATTGAAAATCATTAATTTTAAAAATTAGGGTGTTGGTGCGGTCCTTTTGCTTTGGGCCAATACTTTCTCCCCCTTTGGCATGAATCGCCAAAAACAGATACTTGGAATGAAATATAGGCCCTTTGCTTGACTACTATCTCCCCTTTGGCAAATAAAACATATGAGTGAAGATTATACCAAAGATGGAGAGAGATGCGGAGCGACGACGAAGGATGAGTAGTAGAGTGGAGTGGAAGCCTTTGTCTTCGCCGAAGACTCCAATTCCCTTTCAATATGCCTATGACTTGGTTTGAAATACACTTGAGAAACACATTAGTCATAGCATATATAAAGGAGACATGATCAAAGGTATATTTATAAGCTATGTGTGCAAATTAGCAAAAGAAATTCCTCGAATCAAGAATATTGAGCTCATGCCTAAGTTTGGTAAAAGATTGTTCATCAAGTGGCTTGGTAAAGATATCAGCTAATTGATCTTTAGTGTTAATGTATGAAATCTCGATATCCCCCTTTTGTTGGTGATCCCTAAGAAAATGATACCGAATGGCTATGTGTTTAGTGCGGCTATGCTCAACGGGATTATCCGCCATGCGGATTGCACTCTCATTATCACATAGAAGAGGAACTTTGGTTAATTTGTAACCATAGTCCCACAGGGTTTGCCTCATCCAAAGCAATTGCGCACAACAATGACCTGCGGCAATATACTCGTCTTCGGCAGTAGAAAGAGCGACCGAATTTTGCTTCTTTGAAGCCCAAGACACCAAGGATCTTCCCAAGAACTGGCAAGTCCCCGATGTGCTCTTTCTATTAATCTTACACCCCGCCCAATCGGCATCCGAATAACCAATCAAATCAAATATGGATCCCCGAGGGTACCAAAGCCCAAACTTAGGAGTATAAGCCAAATATCTCAAGATTCGTTTTACGGCCGTAAGGTGAGATTCCTTAGGGTCGGATTGGAATCTTGCACACATGCATACGGAAAGCATAATGTCCGGTCGAGATGCACATAAATAGAGTAATGAACCTATCATCGACCGGTATACCTTTTGATCGACGGATTTACCTCCCGTGTCGAGGTCGAGATGCCCATTGGTTCCCATGGGTGTCTTGATGGGCTTGGCATCCTTCATTCCAAACTTGGTTAGAATGTCTTGAGTATACTTCGTTTGGCTAATGAAGGTGCCTTCTTGGAGTTGCTTGACTTGGAATCCTAGAAAATACTTCAACTCCCCCATCATAGACATCTCGAATTTCTGTGTCATGATCCTACTAAATTCTTCACAAGTAGATTCGTTAGTAGACCCAAATATAATATCATCAACATAAATTTGGCATACAAACAAATCATTGTCAAGAGTTTTAGTGAATAAAGTAGGATCGGCCTTGCCGACTTTGAAGCCATTTGCAATAAGGAAATCTCTTAGGCATTCATACCATGCTCTTGGGGCTTGCTTGAGCCCATAAAGCGCCTTAGAGAGCCTATAAACATGGTTAGGATACTCACTGTCTTCAAAGCCGGGAGGTTGCTCAACATAGACCTCTTCCTTGATTGGTCCATTGAGGAAGGCACTCTTCACGTCCATTTGGTAAAGCTTGAAGCCATGGTAAGTAGCATAGGCTAATAATATACGAATGGACTCGAGCCAAGCTACGGGTGCATAGGTTTCATCTTGAGCCTCGTCCTCATTTTGGGTTGGTGGAGATGCTTGAGTGGAGGAGGATGGTTGATCTTGTGCATTTGGAGGCTCTTCGGATTCCTTAGGACACACATCCCCAATGGACATGTTCCTTAGCGCGATGCATGGAGCCTGTTCTTCACCTATCTCATCAAGATCAACTTGCTCTACTTGAGAGCCGTTAGTCTCATCAAACACAACGTCACAAGAAACTTCAACAAGTCCTGAGGACTTGTTAAAGACTCTATATGCCCTTGTGTTTGAGTCATATCCTAGTAAAAAGCCTTCTACAGTTTTAGGAGCAAATTTAGATTTTCTTCCTCTTTTGACAAGAATAAAACATTTGCTACCAAAAACTCTAAAATATGAAATATTTGGCTTTTTACCGGTTAGGAGTTCATAGGATGTCTTCTTGAGGATTCGGTGTAGATATAACCGGTTGATGGCGTAGCAGGCGGTGTTGACCGCTTCGGCCCAAAACCGATCCGGTGTCTTGTACTCATCAAGCATGGTTCTTGTCATGTCCAATAGAGTTCGATTCTTCCTCTCCACTACACCATTTTGTTGTGGGGTGTAGGGAGAAGAGAACTCATGCTTGATGCCCTCCTCCTCAAAAAATCCTTCTATTTGTGAGTTCTTGAACTCCGTCCCGTTGTCGCTTCTAATTTTCTTGATCCTTAAGCCGAACTCATTTTGAGCCCGTCTCAAGAATCCCTTTAAGGTCTCTTGGGTATGAGATTTTTCCTGCAAAAAGAACACCCAAGTGAAGCGAGAATAATCATCCACAATAACTAGACAGTACTTACTCCCGCCGATGCTTATGTAAGCGATCGGGCCGAATAAATCCATGTGAAGGAGCTCCAGTGGCCTGTCACTTGTCATGATGTTCTTGTGTGGATGATGAGACCCAACTTGCTTTCCTGCTTGGCATGCGCTACAAATCCTGTCTTTCTCAAAATGAACATTTGTTAGTCCTAAAATGTGCTCTCCCTTTAGAAGCTTATGAAGATTCTTCATCCCAACGTGGGCTAGTCGGCGATGCCAGAGCCAACCCATGTTAGTCTTAGCAATTAAGCATGTGTCGAGTTCAGCTCTATCAAAATCTACCAAGTATAGCTGACCCTCTAACACACGCTTAAATGCTATTGAATCATCACTTCTTCTAAAGACAGTGACACCTACATCAGTAAAGAGACAGTTGTAGCCCATTTGACATAATTGAGATACAGAAAGCAAACTGTAATCTAAAGAGTCTACAAGAAAAACATTGGAAATAGTATGGTCAGGTGATATAGCAATTTTACCCAAACCTTTGACCAAACCTTGATTTCCATCCCCGAATGTGATAGCTCGTTGGGGATCCTGGTTTTTCTCATATGAGGAGAACATCTTCTTCTCCCCTGTCATGTGGTTTGTGCACCCGCTGTCGAGTATCCAACTTGAGCCCCCGGATGCATAAACCTACAAAACAATTTTAGTTCTTGACTTTAGGTACCCAAACGGTTTTGGGTCCTTTGGCATTAGAAACAAGAACTTTGGGTACCCAAACGCAAGTTTTGGAGCCCTTGTGTTTGCCCCCAACAAACTTGGCAACTACCTTGCCGGATTTGTTAGTCAAAACGTAAGATGCATCAAAAGTCTTAAATGAAATGCTATGATCATTTGATGCATTAGGAGTTTTCTTTCTAGGCAACTTGGCACGGGTTGGTTGCCTAGAGCTAGATGTCTCACCCTTATACAAAAAAGCATAGTTAGGGCCAGAGTGAGACTTCCTAGAATGAACTCTCCTAATTTTGCTCTCGGGATAACCGACAGGGTATAAAATGTAACCCTCGTTATCCTGAGGCATGGGAGCCTTGCCCTTAACAAAGTTAGACAAATTTTTAGGAGGGGCATTAAGTTTGACATTGTCTCCCCTTTGGAAGCCAATGCCATCCTTGATGCCAGGGCGTCTCCCATTATAGAGCATACTTCTAGCAAATTTAAACTTTTCATTTTCTAAGTTATGCTCGGCAATTTTAGCATCTAATATTGCTATATGATCATTTTGTTGTTTAATTAAAGCCATGTGATCATGAATAGCATTGATATCAACATCTCTACATCTAGTACAAATAGAGGTGTGCTCAACGGTAGATGTAGAGGGTTTGCAAGATTTTAATTCTATAACCTTAGCATGCAACATATCATTCTTAGTTCTAAGGTCGGAAATAGTAGTGTTGCAAACATCAAAATCTTTAGCCTTAGCAATTAACTTTTCATTTTCAATCCTAAGGCTATTAAGAGAAATATTCAATTCATCAATCCTAGCAAGCAAATCAACATTATCATCTCTAGGATTGGAAATTGAATCAATACAAACATGGGAATCAACCTTAGCAATTAATTTAGCATTTTCATTCCTAAGGTTGTCAATGGTCTCATGGCAAGTGCTTAGCTCACTAGACAATTTTTCACATTTTTCAACTTGTAGAGCATAAGAATTTTTAACCTTAACATGCTTTTTGTTTTCCTTAATAAGGAAGTCCTCTTGAGAGTCCAAGAGATCATCCTTCTCATGAATAGCACTAATCAATTCGTTTAATTTTTCTTTTTGTTCTATGTTAAGGTTGGCAAAAAGGGTACGCAAGTTATTCTCCTCATCACTAGCATTATCATCACTAGAAGACTCATATTTAGTGGAGGATTTAGATTTAACCTTCTTCTTTTTGCCGTCCTTGGCCATGAGGTACTTGTGGCCGACGTTGGGGAAGAGGAGTCCCTTGGTGACGGCGATGTTGGCGGCGTCCTCGTCGGAGGAGGACTCGGTGGAGCTCTCGTCGGAGTCCCACTCCCGGCAAACATGGGCATCGCCGCCCTTCTTCTTGTAGTACTTCTTCTTTTCTCTCCTCTTTCCCTTCTTGTCGTCGCCCCTGTCACTGTCACTAGATATAGGACATTTTGCAATGAAATGACCGGGCTTACCATACTTGTAGCAAACCTTCTTGGAACGGGATTTGTAATCCTTCCCCTTCCGTTGCTTGAGGATTTGGCGAAAGCTTTTGATGATTAAAGCCATCTCCTCATTGTCGAGCTTGGAGGCGTCAATTGGTTGTCTACTCGGTGTAGACTCCTCCTTCTTCTCCTCCGTCGCCTTAAATGCCACCGGTTGCGCTTCGGACGTGGAGGGTTCGTCAAGCTCGTTGATCTTCTTTGAGCCTTTAATCATACATTCAAAGCTCACAAAATTCCCGATAACTTCCTCGGGAGTCATTAGTGTATATCTTGGGTTGCCACGAATTAATTGTACTTGAGTAGGGTTAAGGAAAATAAGCGATCTTAAAATAACCTTAACCACCTCGTGATCATCCCATTTCTTGCTCCCGAGGTTGCGCACTTGGTTCACCAAGGTTTTGAGCCGGTTGTACATATCTTGTGGCTCCTCTCCTTGGCGAAGACGGAAGCGACCGAGCTCCCCCTCGATCGTTTCCCGCTTGGTGATCTTGGTGAGTTCATCACCTTCGTGCGCGGTCTTGAGTAAGTCCCAAATCTCCTTTGCATTCTTCAACCCTTGCACTTTGTTGTACTCCTCCTTGCTTAAAGAGGCGAGAAGTATGGTTGTAGCTTGAGAGTTGAAGTGCTCGATTTGGGCCACCTCGTCCTCATCATAATTTTCATCCCCTACGGATGGTACCTGTGCACCGAACTCAACAACATCCCATATACTTTTGTGGAGCGAGGTTAGATGAAATCGCATTAAATCACTCCACCTAGCGTAATCGTCACCATCAAAAGTTGGTGGTTTTCCTAATGGGACGGAAAGTAAAGGTGTATGTTTAGAAATGCGAGGGTAGCGTAGGGGAATCTTACTATACTTCTTACGCTCTTGGCGCTTAGAAGTGACGGACGCCGCGTCGGAGCCGGAGGTGGATGTTGATGAAGAATCGGTCTCGTAGTAGACCACCTTCCTCATCCTCTTCTTCTTGTCCCCACTCCGATGCGGCTTGTGGGAAGAAGAATTTTCCTTCTTCTCTTTGTGGTGAGAAGAGGATTTCTTCTCCTTCCCTTTGGAGTGTGAAGAAGACTTCTTCCCTTTGGATGAGTCCTTCTTCTTCTCCTTCCTCTTGGTGCGGGACTCTTCCGATGAAGTACTCCCGTGGCTCGTAGTGGGCTTGTCGCCGGTCTCCATCTCCCTCTTGGCGTGATCTCCCGACATCACTTCGAGCGGTTAGGCTCTAATGAAGCACCGGGCTCCGATACCAATTGAAAGTCGCCTAGAGGGGGGGTGAATAGGGCGAAACTGAAATTCTCAAAAATAATCACAACTACAAGCCGGGTTAGCGTTAGAAATATAATAGAGTCCGCGAAAGAGAGGGTGCAAAACAAATCGCAAGCGAATAATGAAGTGAGACACGCAGATTTGTTTTACCGAGGTTCGGTTCTCTCATACCTACTCCCCATTGAGGAGGCCACAAAGGCCGGGTCTCTTTCAACCCTTACCCTCTCTCAAACGGTCCCTCGGACCGAGTGAGCTTTCTCTTCTCAATCACTTGGAACACAAAGTTCCCACAAGGACCACCACAAGATTGGTGTCTCTTGCCTCAATTACAAGTGAGCTTGATCGCAAGAAGAAATCAAGAAAGAAGAAAGCAATCCAAGCGCAAGAGCTCGAAAGAACACAAGCAAATCTCTCTCTCTAATCACTAAGGCGTTGTGTGGAATTTGGAGAGGATTTGATCTCTTTGGTGTGTCTAGAATTGAATGCTAGAGCTCTTGTAAGTAGTTGAGAAGTGGAAAACTTGGATGCAATGAATGGTGGGTGGTTGGGGGTATTTATAGCCCCAACCACCAAACTAGCCGTTTGGTGAGGCTGTCTGTTCGATGGCGCACCGGACAGTCCGGTGCACACCAGACATGTCCGGTGCGACAACCACGTCACCAAAAGCCGTTGGGTTCGACCGTTGGAGCTCTGTCTTCTGGGCCCGCCTGGATGTCCGGTGACGCACTGGACATGCACTGTAGATTGTCCGGTGCGCCGGCATGGGCGTGCCTGACCTCTGCGCGCGCAGCGCGCGCATTTAATGCGTCGCAGGTAGCCGTTGGCGCCGAAATAGCCGTTGCCCCGCTGTTACACCGGACAGTCCGGTGAATTATAGCGGAGCAGCCGTTCTGAATTCCCGAGGCTGGCGAGTTCTGGAGGTCGTTCTTCCTTGGAGCACCGGACATGTCCGGTGTACACCGGACAGTCCGGTGAATTATAGCGGAGTCGCCTCTGGAAATTCCCGAAGGTGACGAGTTTGGAGTTGGAGTCCTCTGGTGCACCGGACAGTCCGGTGCGCCAGACCAGAGGTGCCTTCGGTTATCCCATGCTCCTTTGTTTGAACCCAATACTTGGTCTTTTTATTTGCTAAGTGTGATCCTTTGGCACCTGTATAACTTATACACTAGAGCAAACTAGTTAGTCCAAATATTTGTGTTGGGCAATTCAACCACCAAAATTAATTAGGGACTAGGTGTAAGCCTAATTCCCTTTCAGGAACCAAGGCAAGGTGAAAGGTTTAGGCAAGATTGCAATATCTAATGAGCACTCTATCTCTAATGTGTTTTTAGTTGAGTCTCTTGGATATAACTTACTATCTGTCAGTCAATTATGTAATATGGGATATAATTGTCTATTTACAAATGTAGATGTGTCTGTCTTTAGAAGATGTGATGGTTCACTAGCTTTTAAGGGTGTACTAGACGACAAACTTTATTTAGTTAATTTTGCAAAAGAAGAGGCCGGTCTAGATGCATGCTTAATGGCTAAGACTTGCATGGGCTGGTTGTGGCATCACCGCTTAGCACATGTGGGGATGAAGAACCTCCACAAGCTTCTAAAGGGAGAACATGTGATAGGTCTAACCAATGTACATTTCGAAAAAGATAGACCTTGTGCAGCTTGTCAAGCAGGTAAACAAGTGGGAGGAGCACATCACAGCAAGAATGTAATGACCACTTCAAGACCTCTGGAGCTGCTGCATATGGACCTCTTCGGACCTGTCGCCTATCTGAGCATAGGAGGAAGTAAGTATGGTCTAGTTATTGTTGATGACTTTTCCCGCTTCACTTGGGCGTTCTTTTTGCAGGATAAGTCTGAAACCCAAGGGACCCTCAAGCGCTTCCTAAGGAGAGCTCAAAATGAGTTTGAGCTCAAGGTGAAGAAGATAAGAAGCGACAATGGGTCCGAATTCAAGAATCTTCAAGTGGAGGAGTTCCTTGAGGAGGGGATCAAGCACGAGTTCTCCGCTCCCTACACACCTCAGCAAAATGGTGTGGTAGAGAGGAAGAACAGGACACTCATAGATATGGTGAGGACTATGCTTGGAGAGTTCAAGACCCCCAAGCGCTTTTGGTCGGAAGCCGTGAACACGGCTTGCCACGTCATCAACACGGTCTACCTTCACCGTCTCCTCAAGAAGACTTCATATGAGCTGCTGACTGGTAACAAACCCAATGTATCTTATTTTCGTGTATTTGGGAGCAAGTGTTATATTCTTGTGAAGAAAGGTAGAACCTCTAAATTTGCTCCCAAAGCTGTAGAAGGGTTTTTATTAGGTTATGATTCAAATACAAAGGCGTATAGGGTCTTCAACAAATCATCGGGTTTGGTTGAAGTCTCTAGCGACGTTGTATTTGATGAGACTAATGGCTCTCCAAGAGAGCAAGTTGTTGATCTTGATGATGTAGATGAAGAAGACGTTCCAACGACCGCGATACGCACCATGGCGATTGGAGATGTACGGCCTCAAGAACAATTGGAGCAAGATCAACCGTCTTCCTCAACTATGGTGCATCCCCCAACCCAAGATGACGAACAGGTACCTCAAGTGGAGGCGCATGATCAAGGGGGAGCACAGGATGATCAAGTTGAAGAGGAAGAAGCACCTCAGGCACCTCCAACCCAAGTTCGAGCGACGATCCAAAGGGATCATCCCGTCGACCAAATATTGGGTGATATTAGCAAGGGAGTAACTACTCGTTCAAGATTAGTTAATTTTTGTGAGCATTACTCTTTTGTCTCTTCTATTGAGCCTTTCAGGGTAGAAGAGGCCTTGCTAGATCCGGACTGGGTGTTGGCCATGCAGGAGGAACTCAACAATTTCAAGCGCAATGAAGTTTGGACACTGGTGCCTCGTCCCAAGCAAAATGTTGTGGGAACCAAGTGGGTGTTCCGCAACAAACAGGATGAGCACGGGGTGGTGACAAGGAACAAGGCTCGACTTGTGGCAAAAGGTTATGCCCAAGTCACAGATTTGGACTTTGAGGAGACTTTTGCTCCTGTGGCTAGGCTAGAATCAATTCGTATTTTGCTAGCATATGCCGCTCACCATTCTTTCAGGTTGTACCAAATGGATGTGAAGAGCGCTTTCCTCAACGGGCCGATCAAGGAGGAGGTGTATGTAGAGCAACCCCCTGGCTTCGAGGATGAACGGTACCCCGACCACGTGTGTAAGCTCTCTAAGGCGCTCTATGGACTTAAGCAAGCCCCAAGAGCATGGTATGAATGCCTTAGAGACTTTTTAATTGCTATGCTTTCAAAGTTGGGAAAGCCGATCCAACTCTTTTCACTAAGACTTGTGATGGCGATCTTTTTGTGTGCCAAATTTATGTCGATGACATAATATTTGGTTCTACTAACCAAAAGTCTTGTGAAGAGTTTAGCAGGGTGATGAGACAGAAATTCGAGATGTCGATGATGGGCGAGTTGAACTACTTCCTTGGGTTCCAAGTGAAGCAACTCAAGGACGGCACTTTCATCTCCCAAACGAAGTACACGCAAGACTTGCTAAAGCGGTTTGGGATGAAGGATGCCAAGCCCGCAAAGACGCCGATGGGAACTGACGGACACACCGACCTCAACAAAGGAGGTAAGTCCGTTGATCAAAAAGCATACTGGTCCATGATAGGTTCTTTGCTTTATTTATGTGCTAGTAGACCGGATATTATGCTTAGCGTATGCATGTGTGCTAGATTTCAATCCGATCCTAAGGAGTGTCACTTAGTGGCTGTGAAGCGAATTCTTCGATATTTAGTCGCTACGCCTTGCTTCGGGATCTGGTATCCAAATGGGTCTAACTTTGACTTGATTGGATACTCAGATTCCGACTATGCTGGATGTAAGGTCGATAGGAAGAGTACATCGGGGACGTGCCAATTCTTAGGAAGGTCCCTGGTGTCGTGGAACTCTAAGAAACAAACTTCTGTTGCCCTATCCACCGCTGAGGCCGAGTACGTTGCCGCAGGACAGTGTTGTGCGCAACTACTTTGGATGAGGCAAACCCTCCGGGACTTTGGCTACAATCTGAGCAAAGTCCCACTCCTATGTGACAATGAGAGTGCTATCCGAATAGCAGAAAATCCTGTTGAGCACAGCTGCACAAAGCACATTGACATCCGGCATCACTTTTTGAGAGACCACCAGCAAAAGGGAGATATCGAAGTGTTTCATGTTAGCACCGAGAACCAGCTAGCTGATATCTTCACTAAGCCTTTAGATGAAAAGACCTTTTGCAGGCTGCGAAGTGAGCTAAATGTCCTAGATTCGCGGAACTTGGATTGATTTATAGCATACATGTATTTATGCCTTTGATCATGTTCCTTATGCATTTTGTTGCTTACTTGTGGTGCTCAAGTTGTACAAACACTCCCTGGACCATCACAAGTCCTTTTTGCAAGTGATGCACTTATTTAGGGGGAGCTGTGCTACAACTTGACCCTTTGAGACTAACCGTTTGCTTGAGTTTGCTTGATTTAGTCTCAAAGGAGGTTTGAAAGGGAAAAGGTGGATTGGGACCATGAAAGACATGCACTCCGATGAGAGGGTAACTTATTCCAAGTTCATCTCATGTACTCTTATTGCCTTTGTGTTCTTATTTGAAGATTTTGGTGAGGCAATGGGGTTTAAGGGCCAAGATTGATCCCGTTTTGGTGCTTGATGCCAAAGGGGGGGAAATAAAGGCCAAAGCAATAGATGGATCAGCTACCACTTGAGAAATTTTGAAAATAGTAGATTAGAGCTTTTGGTTTGTCAAAACTCTTTTATTGTCTCGTATGTCAAAAGTTGGCCTCTTGTGGGGAGAAGTGTTGATTATGGGAAAAAGGGGGAGTTTTTGAAATCCTTGATCAAATTTTTTTTGGAATACCTCTTGAAAGGGAATTAGGCTTACACCTAAGTCCTAAATATTTTTGGTGATTGAATTGCCCAACACAAATCTTTGGACTAACTAGTTTGCCCAAGTGTATAGTTTATACAGGTGTAAAAGGTTCACACTCAGCCAATAAAAAGACCAAGTTTTGGATTCAACAAAGGAGCAAAGGGGCAACCGAAGGCACCCCTGGTCTGGCGCACCAGACTGTCCGGTGTGCCACCGGACAGTGAACAGTACCTGTCCGGTGCACCAGGGGACTCAGACTCAAACTTGCCACCTTCGGGAATTTCCGGAGGCACTCGCGCTATAATTCACCGGACTGTCCGGTGTACACCGGACAGTGTCCGGTGCGCCAAGGAGGAGCGGCCTCAGGAACTCGCCAGCTTCGGGAAACGCCAACGGCTAGTCCGCTAAAATTCACCGGACTGTCCGGTGTGCACCGGACTGTCCGGTGCGTCTCCGAAGCAACGGTCATCTCCGCGCCAACGGCTCTCTGCCGCGCATTTAATGCGCCCTCTGCGCGCGCAGAAGTCAGAATCGCCCATGCTGGCACACCGGACAGCCAACAGTACCTGTCCGGTGTGCACCGGACACCCAGGCGGGCCCACAAGTCAGAAGCTCCAACGGTCAGAATCCAACGGCAGTGATGACGTGGCAGGGGGCACCGGACTGTCCGGTGTGCACCGGACTGTCCGGTGTGCACCGGACTGTCCGGTGCGCCATCAAGCAGACAGCCTCCCAACGGCCACATTTGGTGGTTGGGGCTATAAATACCCCAACCACCCCACCATTCATTGCATCCAAGTTTTCCACTTCTCAACTACTACAAGAGCTCTAGCATTCAATTCTAGACACACTAAAGAGATCAAATCCTCTCCAATTCCACACAAAGCCCTAGTGACGAGTGAGAGTGATTTGCCGTGTTCATTTGAGCTCTTGCGCTTGGATTGCTTCTTTTCTTTCTCACTTATTCTTGAGATCACAACTCCATTGTAATCAAGGCAAGAGGCACCAATTGTGTGGTGGCCCTTGCGGGGAAGTTTTGTTCCCGGCTTTGATTTGAGAAGAGAAGCTCACTCGGTCCGAGGGACCGTTTGAGAGAGGGAAGGGTTGAAAGAGACACGGCCTTTGTGGCCTCCTCAACGGGGAGTAGGTTTGCAAGAACCGAACCTCGGTAAAACAAATCTCCGTGTCTCACTTGCTTATTCGCTTGGGATTTGTTTTGCGCCCTCTCTCTCGGACTCGTTTATATTTCTAACGCTAACCCGGCTTGTAGTTGTGTTTATATTTGTAAATTTCAGTTTCGCCCTATTCACCCCCCCCTCTAGGCGACTATCAATTGGTATCGGAGCCCGGTGCTTCATTAGAGCCTAACCGCTCGAAGTGATGTCGGGAGATCACGCCAAGAAGGAGATGGAGACCGGCGAAAAGCCCACTACAAGCCACGGGAGCACTTCATCGGAAGAGTCCCGCACCAAGAAGAAGGAGAAGAAGAAGGACTCCTCCAAACGGAAGGAGAAAAAGGCTTCCTCTTCTCACCACCAAGAGAAGAAGGAAAAATCTTCTTCCCACAAGCCGCATCGGAAAGGCGACAAGCATAAGAGGATGAGGAAGGTGGTCTACTACGAGACCGACACTTCATCAACTTCTACCTCCGACTCCGATGCGCCCTCCGTCACTTCTAAGCGCCAAGAGCGCAAGAAGTATAGTAAGATCCCCCTACGCTACCCTCGCATTTCCAAACATACACCTTTACTTTCCGTCCCATTAGGCAAACCACCAACTTTTGATGGTGAAGATTACGCTAGGTGGAGCGATTTAATGCGATTTCATCTAACCTCGCTCCACAAAAGCATATGGGAAGTTGTTGAGTTTGGTGCGCAGGTACCATCCGTAGGGGATGAGAACTATGATGAGGATGAGGTGGCCCAAATCGAGCACTTCAACTCTCAAGCAACAACAATACTCCTAGCCTCTTTGAGTAAAGAGGAGTATAACAAAGTTCAAGGGTTGAAGAACGCAAAGGAGATTTGGGATTTACTCAAGACCGCGCATGAAGGTGATGAGCTCACCAAGATCACCAAGCGGGAAACGATTGAGGGGGAGCTCGGTCGGTTCCGGCTTCGCAAAGGGGAGGAGCCACAACACATGTACAATCGGCTCAAGACCTTGGTGAACCAAGCGCGCAACCTCGGGAGCGTAAAGTGGGATGACCACGAGGTGGTTAAGGTTATTCTAAGATCACTTATTTTCCTTAACCCTACTCAAGTTCAATTAATTCGTGGTAATCCTAGATATACTAAAATGACCCCCGAGGAAGTTATCGGGAATTTTGTAAGTTTTGAGTGCATGATCGAAGGCTCGAGGAAGATCAACGAGCTTGATGATGCCACCACATCCGAAGCTCAACCCGTTGCATTCAAGGCAACGGAGGAGAAGAAGGAGGAGTCTACACCAAGTCGACAACCCATAGACGCCTCCAAGCTTGACAATGAGGAAATGGCGCTCGTCATCAAGAGCTTCCGCCAAATCCTCAAGCAAAGGAGGGGGAAAGACTACAAGTCCCGCTCCAAGAAGGTTTGCTACAAATGTGGTAAGCCCGGTCATTTTATTGCTAAATGTCCTATATCTAGTGACAGTGACCGAGGCGACGACAAGAAGGGGAGAAGAAAGGAGAAGAAGAGGTACTACAAGAAGAAGGGCGGCGATGCCCATGTTTGTCGGGAATGGGATTCCGACGAGAGCTCAAGCGACTCCTCCGACGACGAGGACGCCGCCAACATCGTCGTCACCAAGGGACTCCTCTTCCCCAACGTCGGCCACAAGTGCCTCATGGCAAAGGACGGCAAAAAGAAGGTTAAATCTAAATCCTCCACTAAATATGAATCCTCTAGTGATGACAATGCTAGTGATGAGGAAGAAAATTTGCGTTCCCTTTTTGCCAACCTTAACATAGCTCAAAAGGAAAAATTGAATGAATTGGTTAGTGCTATTCATGAAAAGGATGACCTTTTGGATTCCCAAGAGGATTGTCTAATTAAAGAAAACAAAAAACATGTTAAGGTTAAAAAGGCTTATGCTCTTGAAATTGAGAAATGTGAAAAATTATCTAGTGAGCTAAGCACTTGTCGTGAGATGATTGACAACCTTAGAAATGAAAATGCTATTTTAAGTGCTAAGGTTGATTCTCATGTTTGTAATGTTTCAATTCCCAATCCTAGAGTTAATAATGATGATTTGCTTGCTAGGATTGAAGAATTAAACATTTCTCTTGCTGGCCTTAGATTAGAGAATGAAAATTTGATTGCTAAGGCTAAAGATTTTGATGTTTGCAAAGTTACAATTGCCGATCTTAGAGATAAGAATGATATACTTCGTGCTAAGATTGTTGAACTTAATTCTTGCAAACCATCTACATCTACCATTGAGCATGTCACTATTTGTACTAGATGTAGAAATGTTGATATTGATGCTATTCATGATCATATGGCTTTAATTAAACAACAAAATGATCATATAGCAAAACTAGATGCTAAAATTGCCAAGCATAACTTAGAAAATGAAAAATTTAAATTTGCTAGAAGTATGCTCTATAATGGGAGACGCCCTGGCATCAAGGATGGCATTGGCTTCCAAAGGGGAGACAATGTCAAACTTAATGCCCCTCCCAAGAACTTGTCTAACTTTGTTAAGGGCAAGGCTCCCATGCCTCAGGATAACGAGGGCTACATTTTGTACCCTGCCGGTTATCCCGAGAGCAAAATTAGGAAAATTCATTCTAGGAAGTCTCACTCTGGCCCTAATCATGCTTTTATGTATAAGGGTGAGACATCTAGCTCTAGGCAACCAACCCGTGCCAAGTTGCCTAGAAAGAAAACTCCTAATGCATCAAATGATCATGCCATTTCATTTAAAACTTTTGATGCTTCTTATGTGCTTACTAACAAATCCGGCAAAGTAGTTGCCAAGTTTGTTGGGGGCAAACACAAGGGCTCCAAGACTTGTGTTTGGGTACCCAAAGTTCTTGTTTCTAATGCCAAAGGACCCAAAACCGTTTGGGTACCTAAAGTCAAGAACTAAAATTGTTTTGTAGGTTTATGCATCCGGGGGCTCAAGTTGGATACTCGACAGCGGGTGCACAAACCACATGACAGGGGAGAAAAGGATGTTCTCCTCATATGAGAAAAACCAAGATCCCCAACGAGCTATCACATTCGGGGATGGAAATCAAGGTTTGGTCAAAGGATTGGGTAAAATTGCTATATCTCCTGACCATTCTATTTCCAATGTTTTTCTTGTAGATTCTTTAGATTACAACTTGCTTTCTGTTTCACAATTATGTCAAATGGGCTACAACTGTCTTTTTACTGATGTAGGTGTCACTGTCTTTAGAAGAAGTGATGATTCAATAGCATTTAAGGGAGTGTTAGAGGGTCAGCTATACCTGGTAGATTTTGATAGAGCTGAACTCAACACTTGCTTAATTGCTAAAACTAACATGGGTTGGCTCTGGCACCGCCAACTAGCCCATGTTGGAATGAAGAATCTTCATAAGCTTCTAAAGGGAGAGCACATTTTAGGATTAACGAATGTTCATTTTGAGAAAGACAGGATTTGTAGCGCATGCCAGGCAGGGAAGCAAGTTGGAGTTCATCATCCACACAAGAACATCATGACGACCGACAGGCCGCTTGAGCTACTCCACATGGATCTATTCGGCCCGATTGCTTACATAAGCATCGGCGGGAGTAAGTATTGTCTTGTAATAGTGGATGATTATTCTCGCTTCACTTGGGTATTCTTTTTACAGGAAAAATCTCAAACCCAAGAGACCTTAAAGGGATTCTTGAGACGAGCTCAAAATGAGTTCGGCTTAAGGATCAAGAAAATAAGAAGCGACAACGGGACGGAGTTCAAGAACTCTCAAATTGAAGGCTTCCTTGAGGAGGAGGGCATCAAGCATGAGTTCTCCTCTCCCTACACGCCACAACAAAATGGTGTAGTGGAGAGGAAGAATCGAACTCTATTGGACATGGCAAGAACCATGCTTGATGAGTACAAGACACCGGACCGGTTTTGGGCCGAAGCGGTCAACACCGCCTGCTACGCTATCAACCGGTTATATCTTCACCGAATCCTCAAGAAGACATCATATGAACTCCTAACCGGTAAAAAGCCCAACATTTCATATTTTAGAGTTTTTGGTAGCAAATGCTTTATTCTTGTTAAAAGAGGTAGAAAATCTAAATTTGCTCCTAAAACTGTAGAAGGCTTTTTACTTGGTTATGACTCAAACACAAGGGCATATAGGGTCTTTAACAAGTCCACTGGACTAGTTGAAGTCTCATGTGACGTTGTGTTTGATGAAACTAACGGCTCTCAAATAGAGCAAGTTGATCTTGATGAGATAGGTAATGAAGAGGCTCCATGCATCGCGCTAAGGAACATGTCCATTGGGGATGTGTGTCCTAAGGAATCCGAAGAGCCTCCAAATGCACAAGATCAACCATCCTCCTCCATGCAAGCATCTCCACCAACTCAAAATGAGGATGAGGCTCAAGTTGATGAAGGGCAAAATCAAGAAGATGAGCCACCTCAAGATAATGGCAATGATCAAGGGGGAGATGAAAATAATCAAGAAAAGGAGGATGAGGAAGAACCAAGACCGCCACACCCAAGAGTCCACCAAGCAATACAACGAGATCACCCTGTCGACACCATCCTCGGCGACATTCATAAGGGGGTAACCACTCGATCTCGTGTTGCTCATTTTTGTGAACATTACTCTTTTGTTTCCTCTATTGAGCCACACAGGGTAGAGGAAGCACTTCAAGATTCGGATTGGGTGATGGCGATGCAAGAGGAGCTCAACAACTTCACTAGAAATGAGGTATGGCATTTGGTTCCACGTCCTAACCAAAATGTTGTAGGAACCAAATGGGTCTTCCGCAACAAGCAAGATGAGCATGGTGTGGTGACAAGGAACAAAGCACGACTTGTGGCCAAGGGATACTCCCAAGTCGAAGGTTTGGATTTCGGTGAAACCTATGCACCCGTAGCTAGGCTTGAGTCAATTCGCATATTATTGGCCTATGCTACTTACCATGGCTTTAAGCTTTATCAAATGGACGTGAAAAGTGCCTTCCTCAATGGACCAATCAAGGAAGAGGTCTATGTTGAGCAACCTCCCGGCTTTGAAGACAGTGAGTATCCTAACCATGTTTATAGGCTCTCTAAGGCGCTTTATGGGCTCAAGCAAGCTCCAAGAGCATGGTATGAATGCCTAAGAGATTTCCTTATTGCTAATGGCTTCAAAGTCGGCAAGGCCGATCCTACACTCTTTACTAAAACTCTTGAAAATGACCTGTTTGTATGCCAAATTTATGTTGATGATATTATATTTGGGTCTACTAACGAGTCTACATGTGAAGAGTTTAGTAGGATCATGACACAGAAATTCGAGATGTCGATGATGGGGGAGTTGAAGTATTTTCTAGGATTCCAAGTCAAGCAACTCCAAGAGGGCACCTTCATTAGCCAAACAAAGTACACTCAAGACATTCTAACCAAGTTTGGGATGAAGGATGCCAAACCCATCAAGACACCCATGGGAACTAATGGGCATCTCGACCTCGACACGGGAGGTAAGTCCGTGGATCAAAAGGTATACCGGTCGATGATTGGTTCATTGCTTTATTTATGTGCATCTCGACCGGACATTATGCTTTCCGTTTGCATGTGTGCAAGATTCCAATCCGACCCTAAGGAATCCCACCTTACGGCCGTAAAACGAATCTTGAGATATTTGGCTTACACACCTAAGTTTGGGCTTTGGTACCCTCGGGGATCCACGTTTGATTTGATTGGTTATTCGGATGCCGATTGGGCGGGGTGCAAAATTAATAGGAAGAGCACATCGGGGACTTGTCAGTTCTTGGGAAGATCCTTGGTGTCTTGGGCTTCAAAGAAGCAAAATTCGGTCGCTCTTTCCACCGCCGAAGCCGAGTACATTGCCGCAGGTCATTGTTGCGCGCAATTGCTTTGGATGAGGCAAACCCTGCGGGACTACGGTTACAAATTAACCAAAGTCCCTTTGCTATGTGATAATGAAAGTGCAATCAAAATGGCCGACAATCCCGTCGAGCACAACCGCACTAAGCACATAGCCATTCGGTATCATTTTCTTAGGGATCACCAACAAAAGGGGGATATTGAGATTTCTTACATTAATACTAAAGATCAATTAGCCGATATCTTTACCAAGCCACTTGATGAACAATCTTTTACCAGACTTAGGCATGAGCTCAATATTCTTGATTCTAGAAACTTCTTTTGCTAGCTTGCACACATAGCTCATTTGAATACCTTTGATCATATCTCTTTTATATGCTATGACTAATGTGTTTTCAAGTCTATTTCAAACCAAGTCACAGGTATATTGAAAGAGAATTGGAGTCTTCGGCGAAGACAAAGGCTTCCACTCCGTAACTCATCCTTCGCCATCGCTCCAAGAAAAGGACCTTGTCTTTGGGGGAGAAAGTAAAAGCCCAAAGCAAAAGGACCGGATTTCGTCTTTGGTATGATCTTAACTCATTTACTTATGACCAAAGGGGAAGAAATTACTTCGAGGGCTCTAATGATTCCGTTTTTGGCGATTCATGCCAAAAAGGGGGAGAAATGAGCCCAAAGCAAAAGGACCGCACCACCACCACCAAATTCAAAAACTTAGTGCTTTCCAAAAGTATTTATCATTTGGTATCCTATTGTGTTCAAAAAGGGGGAGAAAGTAGTATTTCAAAAATGGTATATCAAAACCCTCTTGAACACTAAGAGGTGGATCTCTTTTAGGGGGAATTTTGTTTAGTCAAAGTAAAAGCATTTGAAACAGGGGGAGAAAATTTCAAATCTTGAAAATGCTTTGCAAACTCTTATTCATTTACCTTTGACTATTTGCAAAAGATCTTTGAAATAGATTTACAAAAAGAATTTGCAAAAACAAAACATGTGGTGCAAACGTGGTCCAAAATGTTAAATTAGAAAGAAACATTCCATGCATATCTTGTAAGTAGTTATATTGGCTCAATTCTAAGCAACCTTTACACTTACATTATGCAAACTAGTTCAATTATGCACTTCTATATTTGCTTTGGTTTGTGTTGGCATCAATCACCAAAAAGGGGGAGATTGAAAGGGAATTAGGCTTACACCTAAGTCCTAAATATTTTTGGTGATTGAATTGCCCAACACAAATCTTTGGACTAACTAGTTTGCCCAAGTGTATAGTTTATACAAGTGTAAAAGGTTCACACTCAGCCAATAAAAAGACCAAGTTTTGGATTCAACAAAGGAGCAAAGGGGCAACCGAAGGCACCCCTGGTCTGGCGCACCGGACTGTCCGGTGTGCCACCGGACAGTGAACAGTACCTGTCCGGTGCACCAGGGGACTCAGACTCAAACTTGCCACCTTCGGGAATTTCCGGAGGCACTCGCGCTATAATTCACCGGACTGTCCGGTGTACACCGGACAGTGTCCGGTGCGCCAAGGAGGAGCGGCCTCAGGAACTCGCCAGCTTCGGGAAACGCCAACGGCTAGTCCGCTAAAATTCACCGGACTGTCCGGTGTGCACCGGACTGTCCGGTGCGTCTCCGAAGCAACGGTCATCTCCGCGCCAACGGCTCTCTGTCGCGCATTTAATGCGCCCTCTGCGCGCGCAGAAGTCAGAATCGCCCATGCTGGCACACCGGACAGCCAACAGTACCTGTCCGGTGTGCACCGGACACCCAGGCGGGCCCACAAGTCAGAAGCTCCAACGGTCAGAATCCAACGGCAGTGATGACGTGGTAGGGGGCACCGGACTGTCCGGTGTGCACCGGACTGTCCGGTGCGCCATCAAGCAGACAGCCTCCCAACGGCCACATTTGGTGGTTGGGGCTATAAATACCCCAACCACCCCACCATTCATTGCATCCAAGTTTTCCACTTCTCAACTACTACAAGAGCTCTAGCATTCAATTCTAGACACACTAAAGAGATCAAATCCTCTCCAATTCCACACAAAGCCCTAGTGACGAGTGAGAGTGATTTGCCGTGTTCATTTGAGCTCTTGCGCTTGGATTGCTTCTTTTCTTTCTCACTTATTCTTGAGATCACAACTCCATTGTAATCAAGGCAAGAGGCACCAATTGTGTGGTGGCCCTTGCGGGGAAGTTTTGTTCCCGGCTTTGATTTGAGAAGAGAAGCTCACTCGGTCCGAGGGACCGTTTGAGAGAGGGAAGGGTTGAAAGAGACCCGGCCTTTGTGGCCTCCTCAACGGGGAGTAGGTTTGCAAGAACCGAACCTCGGTAAAACAAATCTCTGTGTCTCACTTGCTTATTCGCTTGGGATTTGTTTTGCGCCCTCTCTCTCGGACTCGTTTATATTTCTAACGCTAACCCGGCTTGTAGTTGTGTTTATATTTGTAAATTTCAGTTTCGCCCTATTCACCCCCCCTCTAGGCGACTATCACCTCTCTTTATGTCTCTACAAGTGGATTTGACTTAGAGATAGGAATTTGAGTTTGATTTGCAAAAACAAACCAAGTGGTGGCAAAGGATGATCCATATATGTCAAAATTGAATCAAAACAATTTTGGGTTCTTATTTAAATTGATTTTGTACTTGTTCTACTTGCTTTATGTTGTGTTGGCATAAATCACCAAAAAGGGGGAGATTGAAAGGGAAATGTGCCCTTGGGCCATTTCTAAGTATTTTGGTGATTTAGTGCCCAACAAGTGCCTAAGTGTAAAAAGGTGGACAAAGTACAAATCAAGGATAAAGGTATGTTTCTCAGACTTAGTACATTGTTTTATGGACTAATGTATTGTGTCTAAGTGCTGGAAACATGAAAAAACCAATTGAAAATGTCTTGGCTTGAGCAGCCAAGACTCTGCTGAGTCTGGGTGCACCGGACTGTCCGGTGGTGCACCGGACAGTGTCCGGTGCGCCAGGCTGGCTCGAGCGAAGTGGCCGCTCTCGGGAATTCACCGGCGACGTACGACTATAATTCACCGGACTGTCCGGTGTGCACCGGACTGTCCGGTGAGCCAACGGTCGGCCGGGCCAACGGTCGGCCGCGCAATCTGCGCGGGACACGTGGCCGAGCCAACGGCTAGAAGGAGGCACCGGACTGTCCGGTGTGCACCGGACATGTCCGGTGCGCCAACGGCTCTCAGGCTACCAACGGTCGACTGTGCCATTTTTGGAAGGAAATCGGGCACCGGACAGTGTCCGGTGTGCACCAGACTGTCCGGTGCGCCAGTCGACAGAAGGCAAGATCAGCCTTCCTAGAATGCTCTCAACGGCTCCTAGCTGCCTTGGGGCTATAAAAGGGACCCCTAGGCGCATGGAGGAGTACACCAAGCATTCCTGCAACATTCCTAAGCACCAAGACCTCGATTCCGCGCATTTGTTTCATTGTGATAGCATATAGAGCTCTAGTGGAGTTGTGAACTCATTGAGTTGTGTTGCGAGCTCTTGTTGTGACTTGTGTGCATGTTGACACTCTGATTCTTGTGTCTTGTGTGCGTTGCTAATCCTCCCTTGCTCTGTGCTTCTTTGTGAACTTCAAGGTAAGGGCGAGAGGCTCCAAGTTGTGGAGATTCCTCGCAAACGGGATTGAGAAAAGCAAGCAAAACACCGTGGTATTCAAGTGGGTCTTTGGACCGCTTGAGAGGGGTTGATTGTAACCCTCGTCCGTTGGGACGCCACAACGTGGAGTAGGCAAGCGTTGGTCTTGGCCGAACCACGGGATAACCATCGTGCCATCTCTGTGATTGATTTCTTGTGGTTATTGTGTTTTATTGAGACTCCTCTCTAGCCACTTGGCATTTACTGTGCTAACGCTTAACCAAGTTTTTGTGGCTTAAGTTTTCAAGTTTTAGAGGATCACCTATTCACCCCCCCCCCCCCTCTAGGTGCTCTCACTAATGTCAAAGTACCCAAGACCGTTTGGGTACCTAAGAACAAGGCCTAAATTTGTTTTGTAGGTTTATGCATCCGGGGGCTCAAGTTGGATCATCGATAGCGGATGCACAAACCACATGACAGGGGAGAAAAGGATGTTCTCCTCCTATGAGAAAAACCAAGATCCCCAACGAGCTATCACATTCGGGGATGGAAATCAAGGTTTGGTCAAAGGACTTGGTAAAATTGCAATATCACCTGACCATTCTATTTCCAATGTTTTTCTTGTATATTTTTTAGATTACAATTTGCTTTCTATTTCTCAATTGTGTAAAATGGGCTACAACTGTCTTTTTACAGATTTAGGTGTTACTGTCTTTAAAAGAAGTGATGATTCAGTAGCATTTAAGGGAGTGTTAGAGGGTCAGCTATACTTAGTTGATTTTAATAGAGCTGAACTCAACACTTGCTTAATTGCTAAGACTAACATGGGTTGGCTCTGGCACCGCCGACTAGCCCATGTTGGGATGAAGAATCTTCATAAGTTTCTAAAGAGAGAGCACATTTTGGGACTAACCAATGTTCATTTTGAGAAAGATAGGGTTTGTAGCGCATGTCAGGCAGGGAAGCAAGTTGGTGTTCATCATCCACACAAGAACATCATGACGACCGACAGGCCGCTTGAGTTACTCCACATGGATCTATCCGGCCCGATCGCTTACATAAGCATCGGCGGGAGTAAGTATTGTCTTGTGATTGTGGATGATTATTCTCGCTTCACTTTGATGTTCTTTTTGCAGGAAAAATCACAAACCCAAGAGACATTGAAGGGGTTCTTGAGATGGTCTCAAAATGAGTTCGGCTTAAGGATCAAAAAGATTAGAAGCGACAACGGGACGGAGTTCAAGAACTCTCAAATTGAAGGCTTTCTTGAGGATGAGGGCATCAAGCATGAGTTCTCTTCTCCCTACACGCCACAACAAAATGGTGTAGTGGAGAGGAAGAATAGAACTCTACTTGACATGGCGAGGACCATGCTTGATGAGTACAAGACTTCGGACCGGTTTTGGGCGGAAGCAATCAACACCGCTTGCTACGCCATCAACCACCTCTATCTTCACAGAATCCTCAAGAAGACATCTTATGAACTCCTAACCGGTAAAAAGCCCAATGTTTCATATTTTAGAGTCTTTGGTAGCAAATGCTTTATTCTTGTTAAAAGAGGTAGAAAATCTAAATTTGCTCCTAAGGCTGTAGAAGGCTTTTTACTAGGATATGATTCAAACACAAGGGCATATAGAGTCTTTAACAAGTCCACTGGACTAGTTGAAGTTTCTTGTGACATTGTGTTTGATGAGACTAACGGCTCTCAATTAGAGCAAGTTGATCTTGATGAGCTAGATGATGAAGAGGCTCCGTGCGTCGCGCTAAGGAACATGTCCATTGGAGATGTGTGTCCTAAGGAATTCGAAGAGCCTCCACAAGCACAAGATCAACCATCTTCCTCCATACAAGCATCTCCACCAACCCAAGATGAGGATCAAGCTCAAGAGGATGAAAATGAAGATCAAGAAGATGAGCCACCTCAAGAGGAGGGCAATAATGAAGGGGGAGATGCTAATGATCAAGACAAAGAAGATGATGAGGGTCCAAGACCGCCACACCCAAGAGTCCACCAAGCAAATACAACGAGATCACCCCGTGAACTCCATCCTCGGCGATATTCATAAGGGGGTAACCACTTGATCTCGTGTTGCTCATTTTTGTGAACATTACTCCTTTGTGTCTTCTATTGAGCCATACAGGGTATAAGACGCATTAAGGGATTCGGATTAGGTGTTGGCAATGCAAGAGGAACTCAACAACTTCACGATGAATGAGGTATGGCATTTAGTTCCACGTCCTAATCAAAATGTTGTAGGAACCAAGTGGGTCTTCCGCAACAAGCAAGATGAGCATGGTGTGGTGACAAGGAACAAAGCCCGACTTGTGGCCAAAGGATATTCACAAGTCGAAGGTTTGGATTTCGGTGAAACCTATGCACCCGTAGCTAGCTTGAGTCAATTCGCATTTTACTTGCCTATGCTACTTACCATGGCTTTAAGCTTTATCAAATGGACGTGAAAAGTGCCTTCCTCAATGGACCAATCAAGGAGGAGGCCTATGTTGAGCAACCTCCCGGCTTTGAAGATAGTGAGTACCCTAATCACGTCTACAAACTCTCTAAGGCGCTTTATGGGCTCAAGCAAGCCCCAAGAGCATGGTATGAATGCCTAAGAGATTTTCTCATTTCTAATGACTTCAAAGTCAGAAAAGCCGATCCTACTCTATTCACTAAAACTATTGCAAATGATTTGTTTGTATGCCAAATTTATGTTGATGATATCATATTTGGGTCTACTAACAAATCTACTTATGAAGAATTTAGTAGGATCATGATTCAAAAATTCGAGATGTCTATGATGGGGGAGCTGAAGTATTTCTTAGGATTTCAAGTAAAGCAACTCCAAGAGGGCACCTTCATTAGCCAAACAAAGTACATTCAAGACATACTCACCAAGTTTGGGATGAAGGATGCCAAGCCCATCAAGACACCCTTGGGAACTAATGGGCATCTCGACCTCGACATGGGAGGTAAATCCGTAGATCAAAAGGTATACCGGTCGATGATAGGTCCTTTACTTTATTTATGTGCATCTCGACCGGATATTATGCTTTCTGTATGCATGTGTGCAAGATTCCAAGCCGATCCTAAGGAAGTTCACCTTAGGGCCGTAAAACGAATCTTGAGATATTTAGTTTATACTCCTAAGTTTGGCCTTTGGTAACCCAGGGGATCCACTTTTGATTTAATTGGATATTCAGATGCTGATTGGGCAAGGTATAAAATTGATAGAAAGAGCACATCAGGGACTTGCCAGTTCTTGGGAAGATCTCTGGTGTCTAGGGCTTCAAAGAAGCAAAATTCTGTCGCTCTTTCGACCGCCGAAGTCGAGTACATTGCCGCAGGTCACTGTTGCGTGCAATTGCTTTGGATGAGGCAAACCCTTAGGGACTATGGTTACAAATTGACCAAAGTTCCTCTTCTATGTGATAATGAGAGTGCAATCCACATGGCGGATAATCCCGTTGAGCACAGTCGCACTAAACACATAGCCATTCGGTATCACTTTTTGAGGGATCACCAACAAAGGGGGGATATCGAGATTGCTTATATTAACACTAAAGAACAATTAGCCGATATCTTTACCAAACCACTAGATGAGAAAACTTTTACCAAACTTAGGCATGAGCTAAATATTCTTGATTCTAGGAATTTTGATTGATGTTTTGCACACATAGCTCATTTATATACCTTTGATCATCTCTTTCATGTACTATTACTAATCTGTTCTTCAAGTGCATGTTATGCTAAGTCATAGATTGAAAGGGGAAATGGAGTCTTCGGCGAAGACAAGGCTTCCACTCCACTCCATCGAATTATTCATCCTTCGCCGTCGCTCCACAACAATCTCCAATTCGGTATAATCTTCACTCATATATTATTTGCCAAAGGGAGAGAAACCATAGGGCTTATATTTCACTCACAAGTATCCGTTTTTGGCGATTCATGCCAAAGGGGGAGAAAGTATTAGCCCAAAGCAAAAGGACCGCACCACCACCAATTTCAAAAAATTGTAGTTTTTAAATTTGTATTAAAGAAGTGTTTTTAAAGAATTTCAAATTGGTATCTTATTTTTGATATAGTTTCAAATTGGTATACCCTCTTCAAAATTAATATATAAAATCATCTTGAACACTAAGAGGAGGATTTCATTAAGGGGGAGTTTTGTTTAGTCAAATGAAAAGCATTTGAAACAGGGGGAGAAAATTTCAAATCTTGAAAATGCTTCTTAAAATCTTATTTATTTACCTTTGACTATTTGCAAAAAGACTTTGAAAAGAATCTACAAAAGAATTTGCAAAAACAAAACAAGTGGTGCAAGCGTGGTCCAAAATTTTAAATTAGAAGAAAGCCATCCATGCATATCTAGTAGAAATGATTATTGGTTTCATTCCAAGCAACCTTTGCACTTACCTTATGCAAACTAGTTCAGTTCTGCACTTTTATATTTGCTTTGGTTTGTGTTGGCATCAATCACCAAAAATGGGGAGATTGAAAGGGAAATAGGCTTACACCTTTTCCTATATGGATTTTGGTGGTTGAATTACCCAACACAAATAATTGTACTAACTAGTTTGCTCTAGATTATAAGTTTTACAGGTGTCAAAGGTTCACAACAAACCAATAAAAAGACCAAGAAAAGGGTTCAAATAAAGAGAGCAAAAGACACCCGAAGGCTGCCCTGGTCTGGCGCACCGGACTGTCCGGTGTGCCACCGGACAGTGTCCGGTGCACCAGGGAACCCAACTCCGAACTTGCCACCTTCGGGAATTCTGGGAGCCGCTCCTCTATAATTCACCGGACTGTCCGGTGTAGCATCGGACTGTCCGGTGTGCCAGCGGAGTAACGGCTACACAGCGCCAACGATCGTTTGCAATGGAACAGTAAAAGTGAACAGTGCGCGCCTGCGCGCGCAGAAGTCAGAGCAGCGCCAGAAGGCGCACCGGACAGTGAATAGTGACTGTCCGGTGCACCACCGGACTGTCCGGTGGCCCACCTGTCAGAAGCTCCAACGGTCAGAACCCAACGGCCGGGTGACGTGCCTGGCGCACCGGACTGTCCGGTGCGCCATGCAACACAAGCCCTCACCAACGGACACTTTGGTGGTTGGGGCAATAAATACCCCCAACCACCCACCATTCATGGCATCCAAGTTTTCAGCCATCAAACCACATACAAGAGCTCTAGACTTCATTCAAAGACACAATCAAAGAGATCAAATCCTCTCCCAAGTCCGGAATCACTCCAATCAAATTAGTGACTAGAGAGAGAGAGACATTTGTGTTCATTTGAGCTCTTGCGCTTGGATTGTTTTTCTTCTTCCTTCTTTCTTGTGTTCAACTCACTTGTAATCAAAACAAGAGACACCAAGTTGTGGTGGTCCTTGTAGTGGACTTAGTGTCCCATTTGATTGAAGAGAAAGGCTCACTCGGTCTAAGTGACCGTTTGAGAGAGGGAAAGGGTTGAAAGAGACCCGGTCTTTGTGACCACCTCAACGGGGAGTAGGTTTGCAAGAACTGAACCTCGGTAAAACAAATCACCGTGTCATCCGCTCTCATTCGCTTGTGATTTGTTTTCGCCATCTCTTTCGGACTCGTTTATATTTCTAACGCTAACCTCGGCTTGTAGTTGTGTTTAAACTTTATAAATTTCAGACTTGACTATTCACCCCCCCTCTATGCGACTTTCAAAGAGCAGAAAACCTTACCAGTTTGACAAAATGATAATCTCTTTTAACAATCCTTATTGATGAACTGTGGGAACGGTTTTTGGTCATATCTAAAACAGGAAGGGGAGCTGCCCCAAGCATCACATCCTCGACAGCGCCGGCCCTGGCGGGGGTCGAGTAGTGCCCCTAGATTAGTGGGGCCTCACCACATGTATTAAATAACAATATATATAACCCTATATATAGTTTATGTATTAAGAGCCTTGGGCTCTCAATTACTACAGAAAGTCCTAGTCTAACCTTCGATCCAGCCGCACCAATCTTATACAATCGAACCACCGCATGGACCCCAAATCCACCACCCACCCCCACGCAAAAACCTAAACCGTGCTTGTCCATCAGAATCCATCATCACCATCGCCCCACGCCTCTTGCTGTCGTCTCCCTGCACCGCTCGGCCTCCGCTACCAGTCGTGCCCCCCCCCCCCCCCCCCCCCCCCCCGTCGCCTCATACCGCTCTGCAACCCGCACATCATCTGCTGCCCCTATGGCTGCCACGCGTGAGTGCCCTAGTGAAGTCGACCACCCTTTCCCCACCGCCTTTGGTCGTATCCCTCTGCCCTGCCTCTCCGCCAGGCCTCTATTGCCCCCTCCTCCGACGCCTGCAGTGGAAGGTAAGGAGAAGGACGGCGGTAGCCGGATCTGGTGAGCACGCGACTGCACCCCGCCTGTGGCCAGGCGGCGCCCGGATTCGCGTCGCTTTGCAACCCCCCGCGAGTAGGTCTATTCCAGGGACAATCGGATGGCTGCGCATCGCCTGGAGGCTGGTATGTTGTTGCGCTAGAACTCTTCAAGGCAGTTTCTGGAAGAACATAGCCTCATTTTCCAATAGGGCAATGATTAATGAGTATGACGAACTAATGGACACATGTCATTGGATTATGGCATTGTTGGTTGCATAACAAACAATACGGGTAATTCATATTGTGTTCACTGTTTTTTTCTTGCCTGATTGCAGAAACTAGATTTTCTGCATCTATTTGGTATTCCGGGGGCATCATTCAATTACCTGTAATTCTGAATGAAAATTTGTGTAGCATCGTTGAATAACTAAAGCTAAGAAGGGAGTACCTTGCCTGCTCCCTCTCTGCTACAAGCCTATAAGACTAATCAATTATACCATTTAGGTGGCAGTTGGAACAGTGTCCATCTGCTACCAATCCAATTTTTCTGCTAATTTGTTTTCCTGTCGTGGAACAGTTTGATGTTGTGCTAAAATAATTTATGTACACCTATCTTCCTTCATGGCCTTGATCTTCTTACCTCCAAAAGAAATTGTATCAAGTATAAATCAAACAGACTATAACAATTCTAGTAACAAACTATAAAGCAAACTAGGGAAAGCCCTGACCCTCACCCGACCAGCCCACAAGATGTCTCAGACGCACCATCTGATCCATTCAATATGACGTCAACAGACTTTTATGCTTTGTTGTACACAAGTTTACGCTTATTTCGTCATACTGTCTGAAACCGCCTTTTGTACTATCGTATATATGTGTTTCCTTGTGATAGGTTGTTGGTCAGGAGCTTGAAGTTTTAACTGGAATGGAGTCAATCTGTTTAGCTTAGCTCTTCAGGAACTCCTAAACGTTTCTCAACTGGAAGGATTAATTAATATCTAGAATTTGATGTGGTTGTGTATGTTGTACTTTATATTTTGGCATACTATGCACAAAAACAAATGCCTTCTATGATCATCGTGATTCATACATTTTCAAACAAAAATTTACGATACTTCTCGTTGTGTTTTACGCTTCCACTAAAAAGCAAGTGCCACATTCGCCATTACAAAACAGATCGATAATTAACGTAAATTTCGTATTCATTTATGCTATTTGGGTTCACGTTTTATGCTTAAATCCACCCGAGCTAGAACCCTAGCACGATCGGAGCGTGTGATTTTCGCGCCGTAATTTGCGCCCCATTCGTCGTTACGAAACAGATCGACGATTTACGCGGTAATCATTCCACATTTATCGCGAATCTGCAGCACTACTTTCCTAATCTCAAACCAACCCAGATCTACGCACACACTGGTCACATATATACAATAGCATGAATAGTTTGACGTAGCGATATTGCATGGTTTATGCTGTTACGTTTCATGTTCTTATGCAGTCGTAAACACTGAACAAACTTGTAAAGTCGTCACATGTGATTTGCGCGTCAGCAGATTCTTTTTGCATGGTTTATGCACATTATTCAATCTATTTATCCCGGTATAAATACTGACACATGCATAGGTGAACTGCCTTTCCAGATTCGTTGTATGGTATATGCAAATTCTATAATTCGGTTATACCAGCATAAATGCTGACGCAATCACGCGAGGTGGTGGCCTATCCGTGTCCTGACTGAGGCTTCCCCTACTAATCGAAGCCCAGGGCTTCCATTACCTCGATATATATATATATATATATATATATATATATATATATATATATATATATATATATATATATATATATATATATATATATATATAGGCTTGTCTACTAGCTCTATAAAAATTTTAAAGACCTAATTATAAGTCAACAACACGACAACAACAAGCAAGGGTAATTAGGCATACCCTATCAATCTTGATTTCTATATTCTAGTAGTAGTACTTCATAGTTTCAGGCCCAACCACTTAGGCTCTCAGCGTACAACGAGACAACGACGTTTTTGCACAGTTGTAGACAATATATATATATATACTATATTTATGTGTAATAATTGAAAGGGAAATAGGCTTACACCTTTTCCTAAATTGATTTTGGTGGTTGAAATGCCCAACACAAATAATTGGACTAACTAGTTTGCTCTAGATTATGAGTTCTAAAGGTGCCAAAGGTTCACAACAAACCAATAAAAAGACCGAGAAAGGATTCAAATATTGAGAGCTAAAGTCAACCGAAGTGTGCCCTGGTTTGGCGCATCGGACTGTCCGGTGTGCCACCGGATAGTGTCCGGTGCACCAGGGACTCCAACTCCGAACTGCTCACCTTCGGGAATTCTGGAGGCCGCTCCGCTATAATTCACCGGACTGTCCGGTGTAGCACTGGACTGTCCGGTGTAGCACCGGACTGTCCGGTGTGCCAGCGGAGCAATGGCTACTTCGCGCCAATGGTCGTCTACAGAAGGCATTAAATGCGCTACAGTGCGCGCCAGAGTCAGAGCAGAGCCAGATGGCGCACCGGACACTGAACAGTGCCTGTCCGGTGTACCACCAGACTGTCTGGTGTACCACCAGACTGTCCGGTGGCCCAGAAGACAGAAGCTCCAACGGTCGGAATCCAACGGTTTGGTGACGTGGCAGGCGCACCGGACTGTCCGGTGCGCCATGCGACAGCAGCCTCCACCAAACGACTAGTTTGGTGGTTGGGGCTATAAATACCCCCAACCACGCACCATTCATTGCATCCAAGTTTTCCACCTTCAACACCTTACAAGAGCTATAACATTCAATTCTAGACACAACCAAAGAGATCAAATCATCTCCCAAGTCCGGAATCACTCCAAATCAAATAGTGACTAGAGAGAGTGACATTTGTGTTCATTTGAGCTCTTGCGCTTGGATTGCTTCTTTTCTTTCTTCATTCTTGTGATCAAACTCAATTGTAACCAAGGCAAGAGACACCAATTGTGTGTTGGTCCTTGCGGGGACTTTGTGTCCCGTTTGATTGAGAAGAGAAGCTCACTCGGTCTAAGTGACCGTTTGAGAGAGGGAAAAGGGTTGAAAGAGACCCGGTCTTTGTGACCACCTCAACGGGGAGTAGGTTTGCAAGAACCGAACCTCGGTAAAACAAATCATCGTGTCTCACTCTTTATTTGCCCGCGATTTGTTTTTCCGCCCTCTCTCACGGACTCGTTTATATTTCTAACGCTAACCCCGGCTTGTAGTTGTGCTTAAGTTTATAAATTTCAGATTCTCCCTATTCACCCCCCCTCTAGGCGACTTTCAATTGGTATCAGAGCCCGGTGCTTCATTAGAGCTTAACCGCTCGAAGTGATGTCGGGAGATTACGCCAAGAAGATGGTGATCGGCGGTGAGAAGTCCGCTACAAGCCACGGGAAGGCTCCATCAAGGGAGTCCGCCAACAAAAAGAAGGATGGACCCCCTTCACGCATTCGATCGCACAAGAGTGGCGAGAAGAAGAAGAAAATGAAGAAAGTGGTCTACTACGAGACTGATTCTTCCTCACCCTCTACATCCGGATCCGACACCGAGTCCGTCACTTCTAAGCGCCAAGAGCGCAAGAAGTATAGTAATATCCCCCTACGCTATCCTCGCATTCCTAAGCATACTCCATTACTTTCCGTCCCATTAGGCAAACCACCGACATTTGACGGTGAAGATTATTCTAGGTGGAGTGAAATGATGAGATATCACCTAACCTCACTCCACAAAAGCATATGAGATGTTGTTGAGTTTGGTGTACAGGTACCATCCGTAGGGGATGAAGATTATGATGAGGACGAGGTGGCCCAAATCGTGCACTTCAACTCCCAAGCCACCACTATACTCCTCACCTCTCTAAGTCGAGAGGAGTATAACAAGGTGCAAGGATTGAAGAGTGCTAAGGAGATTTGGGACGTACTCAAAACCGCGCACGAAGGAGATGAGGTGACCAAAATCACCAAGCGGGAGACGATCGAGGGGGAGCTCGGTCGATTCCGACTCAACCAAGGCGAGGACCCTCAAGCCATGTACAACCGCTTGAAGACCTTGGTTAACCAAGTGCGCAACCTCGGGAGCACAAAATAGGATGACCATGAAATGGTTAAGGTTATCCTTAGATCACTTGTTTTTCTTAACCCTACGCAAGTTCAAATTAATTCGTGGTAATCCTAGATATACACTAATGTCTCCCGAGGAAGTAATAAGAAACTTTGTGAGCTTTGAGTTGATGATCAAAGGCTCAAAGAAAATCATCGAGCTAGATGGCCCCTCCACGACCGAAGCACAACCGGTCGCATTCAAGGCAACGGAGGAGAAGAAGGAGGAGTCTACATCAAGTAGACAACCCATCGACGCCTCTAAGCTCGACAATGAGGAAATGGCGCTCATCATCAAGAGCTTCCGCCAAATCCTCAAGCAAAGGAGGGGGAAAGATTTCAAGCCCCGCTCCAAGAAAGTTTGCTACAATTGTGGTAAGCCCAATCATTTTATTGCAAAATATCCACTATCTAGTGACAGTGACAGGGGCGACGACAAGAAGGGCAAGAGGAGAGAAAAGAAGAGGTATCACAAGAAGAGGGGTGGCGATGCCCATGTGTGCTGCGAGTGGGACTCCGACGAGAGCTCCACCGACTCCTCCTCCGATGAGGACGCCGCCAACATCGCCGTCACCAAGGGCCTCCTCTTCCCAAACATCGGCCACAAGTGCCTCATGGCAATGGACGGCAAAAGGAAGAAGGTAAAATCAAGATCCTCCACTAAATATGAAACCTCTAGTGATGAGGATAATTGTAGTGATGAGGAGGATAATTTGCGTACCCTTTTTGCCAACCTAAACATGCAACAAAAAGAAAAATTAAATGAATTAATTAGTGCTATTCATGAAAGGGATGAACTCTTGGACTCCCAAGAGGACTTCCTAATTAAGGAAAATAAGAAGCATGTTAAGGTTAAGAATGCTTATGCTCTAGAAGTAGAAAAATGTGAAAAATTATCTAGTGAGCTAAGCACTTGCCATGATGTCATTACCAACCTTAGAAATGAGAATGCTAGTTTAATTGCTAAGGTTGATTCAAATGTTTGTGATGCTTCAATTCCTAATCTTAGAGATTGAAAGGGAATTAAGCTTACACCTAGTTCCTAAATAATTTTGGTGGTTGAATTGTCCAACACAAACAAGTGGACTAACTAGTTTGCTCTAGTGTATAAGTTATACAGGTGTCAAAGGTTCACAACAAGCCAATTAAAAAGACCAAAGTTGGGTTCAAATTAGTGAGCTAAAGGCATCCCGAAAGGCTCCCTGGTCTGGCGCACCGGACTGTCCGGTGGCGCACCGGACAGTGTCCGGTGCACCAGGGGACCGCACACTGAACTCCTCAACCTCGGGAATTTCCAGAAGCCGGCGCGCTATAATTCACCGGACTGTCCGGTGTACACCGGACAGTGTCCGGTGCACCAAAAGGACGCGGCTCTGGAACTTGGCAGCCTCGGGAATCTGTAGCGGCTGCTCCGCTATAATTCACCGGACATGTCCGGTGTACACCGGACTGTCCGGTGCAACTGCGGAGCAACGGCTACTTCGCGCCAACGGTCGCCTGCAACAGCAATTAATGCGCGCCAGAGCGCGCAGGCGTCAGGCACGCCCATGCTGGCGCACCGGACACTCTACAGTACATGTCCGGTGCGCCACCGGACATCCAGGCAGGCCCAGAAGTCAGAACTCCAACGGTCAAATTGCAACGGCTTTGGTGACGTGGCTGGCGCACCGGACATGTTCGGTGTGCACCGGACTGTCCGGTGCACCATACGACAGACAGCCTCCACCAACGGCTAGTTTGGTGGTTGGGGCTATAAATACCCCCAACCACCCCACATTCAAGTCATCCAAGTTTTCCAGCTTCCAACCACTATACAAGAGCTAGCATTCATTGCAAAGCACACCAAAAGAGATCAAATCCTCTCCCAACTCCACACAAAGCCTTAGTGACTAGAGAGAGTGATTTGTAGTGTTCATTTGAGCTCTTGCGCTTGGATCGCTTCTTTTCTTTGGCATTCTTTCTTGTGATCAAACACTCACTTGTAATTAAGGCAAGAGACACCAATCGTGTGGTGGTCCTTGCGGGAAGTTTGATTCCCAAGTGATTTGAGAAAGAGAAGCTCACTCGGTCCGAGGGACCGTTTGAGAGAGGGAAGGGTTGAAAGAGACCCGGCCTTTGTGGCCTCCTCAACGGGGAGTAGGTTTGCGAGAACCGAACCTCGGTAAAACAAATCAGCGTGTCGCACTCCTTATTCTCTTGCGATTTGTTTTGCGCCCTCTCTCGCGGACTCGATTATATTTCTAACGCTAACCCGGCTTGTAGTTGTGATTATTTTTGAGAATTTCAGTTTCGCCCTATTCACCCCCCTCTAGGCGACTTTCAATTGGTATCAGAGTCCGGTGCTTCATTACAGCCTAACCGCTCGAAGTGATGTCGGGAGATCACACCAAGAGGGAGATGGAGACCGGCGACAAGCCCACTACGAGCCAAGGGAGCACTTCATCGGAAGAGTCCCGCACCAAGAGGAAGGAGAAGAAGAAGGACTCCTCCAAACGGAAGGAGAAAAGGTCTTCTTCTTCTCACCACAAAGAGAAGAAGGAAAAATCTTCTTCCCACAAGTCGCATCGGAAAGACGACAAGCACAAGAGGATGAGGAAGGTGGTCTACTACGAGACCGACACTTCATCAACATCGACCTCCGACTCCGATGCGCCGTCCGTAACTTCTAAGCGCCAAGAGTGCAAGAAGTTTAGTAAGATCCCCTTACACTATCCTCGTACATCTAGACATACTCCATTACTTTCTGTTCCATTAGGCAAACCGCCAACTTTTGATGGCGAAGATTATGCTAGGTAGAGTGATTTAATGAAATTTCATCTAACCTCACTCCACAAAAGTATATGGAATGTTGTTGAGTTTGGAGCACAGGTACCATCCATAGGGGATGAGGATTATGATACAGACGAAGTGGCCCAAATCGAGCACTTCAACTCCCAAGCTACAACCATACTCCTCGCCTCTCTAAGCAAGGAGGAATACAACAAGGTGCAAGGGTTGAAGAATGCAAAGGAAATTTGGGACCTTCTCAAGACCGCGCACGAGGGTGATGAACTCACCAAGATCACCAAGCGGGAAACGATCGAGGGGGAGCTTGGTCGCTTTCGTCTTCGCTAAGGGGAGGAGCCACAAGATATGTACAACCGGCTCAAGACCTTGGTGAACCAAGTGCGCAACCTCGGGAGTAAGAAGTGGGACGACCACGAGGTGGTTAAGGTTATTCTAAGATCTCTTATTTTCCTTAACCCCACTCAAGTTCAATTAATTCGTGGTAATCCTAGATACACACTAATGACTCCCGAGGAAGTTATCGGGAATTTTGTGAGCTTTGAATGTATGATTAAAGGCTCAAAGAAGATCAACGAGCTTGACGAACCCTCCACGTCCGAAGCTCAACCAGTGGCGTTCAAGGCGACGGAGGAGAAGAAGGAGGAGTCTACACCGAGTAGACAACCAATTGACACCTCCAAGCTCGACAATGAGGAGATGGCTTTAATCATCAAAAGCTTTCGCCAAATCCTCAAGCAACGGAGGGGGAAGGACTACAAACCCCGCTCCAAGAAAGTGTGCTACAAGTGTGGTAAGCCCGGTCATTTTATTGCAAAATGTCCTATATCTAGTGACAGTGACAGGGGCGACGACAAGAAGGGAAAGAGGAGAGAAAAGAAGAAGTACTACAAGAAGAAGGGCGGCGATGGCCATGTTTGCCGGGAGTGGGACTCCGACGAGAGCTCCACCGAGTCCTCATCCGACGAAGACGCCGCCAACATCGCCGTCACCAAGGGACTCCTCTTCCCCAACGTCGGCCACAAGTGCCTCATGGCAAAGGACGGCAAAAGGAAGAAGGTTAAATCTAAATCCTCCACTAAATATGAATCCTCTAGTGATGATAATGCTAGTGATGAGGAAAATAATTTGCGTACCCTTTTTGCCGACCTAAACATGCAACAAAAAGAAAAATTAAATGAATTGATTAGTGCCATCCATGAGAAGGATGATCTCTTGGACTCCCAAGAGGACTTCCTAATCAAGGAAAATAAAAAGCATGTTAAGGTTAAAAATGCTTATGCTCTACAAGTTGAAAAATGTGAAAAATTATCTAGTGAGATAAGCACTTGCCATGAGACCATTAACAACCTTAGAAATGAAAATGCTAAATTAATTGCTAAGGTTGATTCCCATGTTTGTATTGATTCAATTTCCAATCCTAGAGATGATAATGTTGATTTGCTTGCTAAGATTGATGAATTGAATATTTCTCTTGATAGCCTTAGAATTGAAAATGAAAAGTTAATTGCTAAGGCTAAAGATTTTGATGTTTGCAATACTACCATTTCCGACCTTAGAACCAAGAATGATATGTTGCATGCTAAGGTTGTAGAATTAAAATCTTGCAAACCCTCTACATCTACCGTTGAGCACACTTCTATTTGTACTAGAAGTAGAGATATTGATATCAATGCTATTCATGATCACATGGCTTTAATTAAACAACAAAATGATCATATAACAATATTAGATGCTAAAATTGCCGAGCATAACTTAGAAAATGAAAAGTTTAAATTTGCTAGAAGTATGCTCTATAATGGGAGACGCCCTGGCATCAAGGATGGCATTGGCTTCCAAAGGGGAGACAATGTCAAACTTAATGTCCCTCCTAAAAACTTGTCTAACTTTGTTAAGGGCAATGCTCCCATGCCTCAGGATAACGAGGGTTACATTTTGTACCCTGCCGGTTATCCCGAGAGCAAAATTAAGAAAATTCATTCTAGGAAGTCTCACTCTGGCCCTAACCATGCTTTTATGTATAAGGGTGAGACATCTAGATCTAGGCAACCAACCCGTGCCAAGTTGCCTAAGAAGAAAACTCCTATTGCATCAAATGATCATAGTATTTCATTTAAAACTTTTGATGCATCTTATGTGCTTACTAACAAATCCGGCAAGGTAGTTGCCAAGTTTGTTGGGGGCAAACACAAGGGTTCCAAGACTTGTGTTTGAGTACCCAAAGTTCTTGTTTCTAATGCCAAAGGACCCAAAACCGTTTGGGTACCTAAAATCAAGAACTAAAATTGTTTTGTAGGTTTATGCATCCGGGGGCTCAAGTTGGATACTCGATAGTGGGTGCACAAACCACATGACAGGGGAGAAGAAGATGTTCTCCTCATATGAGAAAAACCAAGATCCCCAACGAGCTATCACATTCGGGGATGGAAATCAAGGTTTGGTCAAAGGATTGGGTAAAATTGCTATATCACCTGACTATACTATTTCCAATGTTTTTCTTGTAGATTCTTTAGATTACAATTTGCTTTCTGTATCTCAATTATGTCAAATGGGCTACAACTGTCTCTTTACTGATGTAGGTGTCACTGTCTTTAGAAGAAGTGATGATTCAATAGCATTTAAGGGTGTGTTAGAGGGTCAGCTATACTTGGTAGATTTTGATAGAGCTGAACTCGACACATGCTTAATTGCTAAGACTAACATGGGTTGGCTCTGGCATCGCCGACTAGCCCACGTTGGAATGAAGAATCTTCATAAGCTTCTAAAGGGAGAGCACATTTTGGGACTAACAAATGTTCATTTTGAGAAAGACAGGATTTGTAGCGCATGCCAAGCAGGAAAGCAAGTTGGCACTCATCATCCACACAAGAACATCATGACTAGTGACAGGCCACTGGAGCTCCTACACATGGACCTATTCGGCCCGATCGCTTACATAAGCATCGGCGGGAGTAAGTACTGTCTAGTTATTGTGGATGATTATTCTCGCTTCACTTGGGTATTCTTTTTGCAGGAAAAATCTCATACCCAAGAGACCTTAAAGGGATTCTTGAGACGGGCTCAAAATGAGTTCGACTTAAGGATCAAGAAAATTCGAAGCGACAACGGGACGGAGTTCAAGAACTCTCAAATTGAAGGCTTCCTCGAGGAGGAGGGCATCAAGCATGAGTTCTCTTCTCCCTACACCCCACAACAAAATGGTGTAGTGGAGAGGAAGAATCAAACTCTATTGGACATGGCAAGAACCATGCTTGATGAGTACAAGACACCGGATCGGTTTTGGGCCGAGGCGGTCAACACCGCTTGTTACGCCATCAACTGGTTATATCTACACCGAATCCTCAAGAAGACATCCTATGAACTCCTAACCGGTAAAAAGCTCAATATTTCATATTTTAGAGTTTTTTGGTAGCAAATGCTTTATTCTTGTTAAAAGAGGTAGAAAATCTAAATTTGCTCCTAAAACTGTAGAAGGCTTTTTACTAGGATATGACTCAAACACAAGGTCATATAGAGTCTTTAACAAGTCCTCAGGACTTGTTGAAGTTTCTTGTGACGTTGTGTTTGATGAGACTAACGGCTCTCAAGTAGAGCATGTTGATCTTGATGAGATAGGTGAAGAACAGGCTCCGTGCATCGCGCTAAGGAACATGTCCATTGGGGATGTGTGTCCTAAGGAATCCAAAGAGCCTCCAAGAGCACAAGATCAACCATCTTCCTCCACGCAAGCATCTCCACCAACCCAAATTGAGGATGAGGCTCAAGTTGATAAAGAGGAAGAACAACATGATGAGCCACCTCAAGATGATGGCAATGATCAAGGGGGAAATGCAAATAATGAAGACAAGGAGGATGATAAACAACCAAGGCCGCCACACCCAAGAGTCCACCAAGCAATACAACGAGATCATCCCGTCGACACCATCCTCGGCGACATTCATAAGGGGGTAACCACTCGATCTCGTGTTGCACATTTTTGTGAGCATTACTCTTTTGTTTCCTCTATTGAGCCACACAGGGTAGAGGAAGCACTCCAAGATTCGGATTGGGTGATGGCGATGCAAGAGGAGCTCAACAACTTCACGAGGAACGAGGTATGGCATTTGGTTCCACGTCCTAATCAAAATGTTGTAGGAACCAAGTGGGTCTTCCGCAACAAGCAAGACGAGCATGGTGTGGTGACAAGGAACAAAGCTCGACTCGTGGCCAAGGGGTATTCACAAGTCGAAGGTTTGGATTTTGGTGAAACCTATGCACCCGTAGCTAGGCTTGAGTCAATTCGTATATTATTGGCCTATGCTACTTACCATGGCTTCAAGCTTTACCAAATGGACGTGAAGAGTGCCTTCCTCAACGGACCAATCAAGGAGGAGGTCTATGTTGAGCAACCTCCCGGCTTTGAAGATAGTGAGTACCCTAACCATGTTTATAGGCTCTCTAAGGCGCTTTATGGGCTCAAGCAAGCCCCAAGAGCATGGTATGAATGCCTTAGAGATTTCCTTATTGCTAATGGCTTCAAAGTCGGCAAGGCCGATCCTACTTTATTCACTAAAACTCTTGACAATGATTTGTTTGTATGCCAAATTTATGTTGATGATATCATATTTGGGTCTACTAACGAATCTACATGTGAAGAATTTAGTAGGATCATGACAAAGAAATTTGAGATGTCGATGATGGGGGAGTTGAAGTATTTTCTAGGATTCCAAGTCAAGCAACTCCAAGAGGGCACCTTCATTAGCCAAACGAAGTATACTCAAGACATTCTAAGCAAGTTTGGAATGAAGGATGCCAAGCCCATCAAGACACCCATGGGAACCAATGGGCATCTCGACCTCGACACGGGTGGTAAGTCCGTTGATCAAAAGGTATACCGGTCGATGATTGGTTCATTGCTCTATTTATGTGCATCTCGACCGGACATTATGCTTTCCGTTTGCATGTGTGCAAGATTCCAAGCCGACCCTAAGGAATCACATCTTACGGCCGTAAAACGAATCTTGAGATATTTGGCTTACACACCTAAGTTTGGGCTTTGGTACCCTCGGGGATCCACATTTGATTTGATTGGTTATTCGGATGCCGATTGGGCGGGGTGCAAAATCAATAGGAAGAGCACATCGGGGACTTGCCAGTTCTTGGGAAGATCCTTGGTGTCTTGGGCTTCAAAGAAGCAAAATTCGGTCGCTCTTTCCACCGCCGAAGCCGAGTATATTGCCGCAGGCCACTGTTGCGCACAATTGCTTTGGATGAGGCAAACCCTGCGGGACTACTGTTACAAACTAACCAAAGTTCCTCTTCTATGTGATAATGAGAGTGCAATCCGCATGGCGGATAATCCCGTTGAGCATAGCCGCACTAAACACATAGCCATTCGGTATCATTTTCTTCGGGATCACCAACAAAAGGGGGATATCGAGATTTCATACATTAACACTAAAGATCAATTAGCCGATATCTTTACCAAGCCACTTGATGAACAAACCTTTACCAAACTTAGGCATGAGCTCAATATTCTTGATTCTAGGAACTTCTTTTGCTAATTTGCACACATAACTCATAAATATACCTTTGATCATGTCTCTTTTATATATGCTATGACTGATGTGTTTTCAAGTGTATTTCAAAACAAGTCATAGGTATATTAAAAGGGAATTGGAGTCTTCGGCGAAGACAAAGGCTTCCACTCCACTCTACCACTCATCCTTCGCCGTCTCTCTGCATCACTCTCCATCTTTGGTATAATCTTTACTCACATGTTTTATTTATGACCAAAGGGGGAGAAAGTAATTCAAGGGCTTATATCTCACTCAAAGTATCCGTTTTTGGCGATTCATGCCAAAGGGGGAGAAAGTATGAGCCTAAAGCAAAAGGACCGCACCACCACCTATTTTAAAGGACCGCACCACCACCTATTTTAAAATTGGAGAGATTTTCAATTGGTAAATTTCAAATTGATATCTTATTATGTTAAAAAGGGGGAGAAAGTAGTATTTCAAAAATGATATATCAAAACCCTCTTGAACACTAAGAGGAGGATCTCATTTAGGGGGAGTTTTGTTTAATCAAAGGAAAAGCATTTGAAACAGGGGGAGAAAATTTCAAATCTTGAAAAATGTTTTGCAAAATCTTATTCTTCATTCATCTTTGACTATTTGCAAAAGAACCTTGTAAAGGATTTACAAAAGAGTTTGCAAAAACAAAACTTGTGGTGCAAGCGTGGTCCAAAATGATAAAGACAAAGAAACAATCCATGCATATCTTGTAAGAATTTACATTGGCTCAATTCCAAGCAACCTTTGCACTTACATTATGCAAACTAGTTCAATTATGCACTTCTACATTTGCTTTGGTTTGAGTTGGCATCAATCACCAAAAAGGGGGAGATTGAAAGGGAATTAGGCTTACACCTAGTTCCTAAATAATTTTGGTGGTTGAATTGTCCAACACAAACAAGTGGACTAACTAGTTTGCTCTAGTGTATAAGTTATACAGGTGTCAAAGGTTCACAACAAGCCAATTAAAAAGACCAAAGTTGGGTTCAAATTAGTGAGCTAAAGGCATCCCGAAAGGCTCCCTGGTCTGACGCACCGGACTGTCCGGTGGCGCACCGGACAGTGTCCGGTGCACCAGGGGACCGCGCACTGAACTCCTCAACCTCGGGAATTTCCAGAAGCCGGCGCGCTATAATTCACCGGACTGTCCGGTGTACACCGGACAGTGTCCGGTGCACCAAAAGGACGCGGCTCTGGAACTTGGCAGCCTCGGGAATCTGTAGCGGCTGCTCCGCTATAATTCACCGGACATGTCCGGTGTACACCGGACTGTCCGGTGCAACTGCGGAGCAACGGCTACTTCGCGCCAACGGTCGCCTGCAACAGCAATTAATGCGCGTCAGAGCGCGCAGGCGTCAGGCACGCCCATGCTGGCGCACCGGACACTCTACAGTACATGTCTGGTGCGCCACCGGACATCCAGGCAGGCCCAGAAGTCAGAACTCCAACGGTCAAATTGCAACGGCTTTGGTGACGTGGCTGGCGCACCGGACATGTCCGGTGTGCACCGGACTGTCCGGTGCACCATACAACAGACAGCCTCCACCAACGGCTAGTTTGGTGGTTGGGGCTATAAATACCCCCAACCACCCCACATTCAAGTCATCCAAGTTTTCCAGCTTCCAACCACTATACAAGAGCTAGCATTCATTGCAAAGCACACCAAAAGAGATCAAATCCTCTCCCAACTCCACACAAAGCCTTAGTGACTAGAGAGAGTGATTTGTAGTGTTCATTTGAGCTCTTGCGCTTGGATCGCTTCTTTTTCTTTGGCATTCTTTCTTGTGATCAAACACTCACTTGTTATTAAGGCAAGAGACACCAATCGTGTGGTGGTCCTTGCGGGAAGTTTGATTCCCAAGTGATTTGAGAAAGAGAAGCTCACTCGGTCCGAGGGACCATTTGAGAGAGGGATGAGTTGAAAGAGACCCGGCCTTTGTGGCCTCCTCAACGGGGAGTAGGTTTGCGAGAACCGAACCTCGGTAAAACAAATCCGCGTGTCACACTCCTTATTCTCTTGCGATTTGTTTTGCGCCCTCTCTCGCGGACTCGATTATATTTCTAACGCTAACCCGGCTTGTAGTTGTGATTATTTTTGAGAATTTCAGTTTCGCCCTATTCACCCCCCCTCTAGGCGACTTTCAGAGATGATAATGTTAAATTACTTGCTAAGATTGAAGAATTAAATGTTTCTCTTGCTAGCCTTAGAAATGAAAATGAAAACTTGATTGCTAAGGCTAAGGATTTAGATGTTTGCAATATTACCATATCCAATCTTAGAAGTGAGAATGACATATTACATGCTAAGATTATTGAACTAAAATCTTACAAACCCTCTACATCTACCATTGAGCATGTTTCCATTTGTACTAGATGTAGAGATATTAATGTTGATGCTATTCATGATCACCTAGCATTAATTAAGAAACAAAATGATCACATAGCCCAACTTAATGCAAAGATTAATGAGCATGACTTAGAAAATGAAAAATTTAAATTTGCTAGAAGCATGCTCTATAGTGGGAGACGCCCTGGCATCAAGGATGACATTGGCTTCCAAAAGGGGGACAATGTCAAACTTAATGCCCCTCCTAAAAGATTGTCTAACTTTGTTAAGGGCAAGGCTCCCATGCCTCAGGATAACGAGGGTTACATTTTGTACCCTGCCGCTTATCCCGAGAGCAAAATTAGGAGAATTCATTCTAGGAAGTCTCACTCTGGCCCTAATCATGCTTTTATGTATAAGGGTGAGACATCTAACTCTAGGCAATCAACCCATGCGAAATTGCCTAAGAAAACTCCAATTACATCAAATGATTCTAAAATTTCATTTAAAACTCTTGATGCATCTTATGTTTTAACTAACAAATCCGGCAAGGTAGTTGCCAAGTATGTTGGGGGCAAGCACAAGGGGTCAAAGACTTGTGTTTGGGTACCCAAAATTCTTGTATCTAATGTCAAAGGAACCAAAACCATTTGGGTACCTAAAATCAAGAACTAAATCTGTTTTGTAGGTTTATGCATCCGGGGGCTCAAGTTGGATCATCGATAGCGGGTGCACAAACCATATGACAGGGGAGAAGAAGATGTTCTCCTCCTACGAGAAAAACCAAGATCCCCAACGAGCTATCACATTCGAGGATGGGAATCAAGTTTTGGTCAAAGGATTGGGTAAAATTGTTATATCACCTGACCATTCCATTTCCAATGTTTTTCTTGTAGATTCTTTAGATTACAACTTGCTTTCAGTTTCGCAATTATGTAAAATGGGCTACAACTGTCTTTTTACAGATGTAGGTGTTACTGTCTTTAGAAGATGTGATGATTCAATAGCATTTTGATAGAGTTGAACTCGACACTTGCTTAATTTCTAAGACTAACATGGGCTGGCTCTAGCATCGCCGACTAGCACATGTTGGAATGAAGAATCTCCACAAGCTTCTAAAGGGAGAACACATTTTGGGACTAACAGGTGTTCATTTTGAGAAAGACAGGATTTGTAGCGCATGTTAGGCAGGGAAGCAAGTTGGTGTTCATCATCCACACAAGAACATTATGACGACTGACAGGCCACTCGAGCTCCTACACATGGATCTATTCGGCCTGATCGCTTACATAAGCATCGGCGGGAGTAAGTACTGTCTAGTTATTGTGGATGACTATTCTCGCTTCACTTGGGTGTTCTTTTTGCAGGAAAAATCTCATACCCAAGAGACCTTAAAGGGATTCTTGAGACGGGCTAAAAATGAGTTCGGGTTGAGGATCAAGAAAATAAGAAGCGACAACGGAACAGAGTTCAAGAACTCACAAATTGAAGGCTTCCTTGAGGAGGAGGGCATCAAGCATGAGTTCTCCTCTCCCTACACGCCACAACAAAATGGTGTAGTGGAGAGGAAGAATCGAACTCTACTGGACATGGCAAGAACCATGCTTGATGAGTACAAGACTTCGGATCGGTTTTGGGGCGAGGCGGTCAACATCGCTTGCTATGCCATCAACCGGTTGTATCTACACCGAATCCTCAAGAAGACATCATACGAACTCCTAACCGGTAAAAAGCCCAATGTTTCGTATTTTAGAGTCTTTGGGAGCAAATGCTTTATTCTTGTTAAGAGAGGTAGAAAATCTAAATTTGCTCCTAAAGCTGTAGAAGGTGTTTTACTAGGATATGATTCAAACACAAGGGCATATAGAGTCTTTAACAAGTCCTCCGGACTAGTTGAAGTTTCTTGTGACATTGTGTTTGATGAGACTAACGGCTCTCAAGTAGAGCAAGTTGATCTTGATGAGATATGTGATGAAGAGGGCTCCGTGCGTCGCACTAAGGAACATGTCCATTGGGGATGTGTGTCCTAAGGAATCCAAAGAGCCACCACATGCACAAGATCAACCATCTTCCTCCACAGAAGCATCTCCACCAACTCAAGATGAGGATAAGGCTCAAAATGATGAAGGAGAAGATCAAAAAGTCGAGCCACCTCAAGAGGAGAGCAATGATCAAGCGGGAGATGCCCATGATCAAGATGAGGAAGATAAACAAGTTCCAAGGCCGCCACACCCAAGAGTCCACCAAGAAATCCAACGAGATCACCCCGTGAACACTATCCTCGACGATATTCAAAAGGGGGTAACTACTCGATCTCGTGTTGCTCATTTTTGTGAACATTATTCTTTTGTCTCCTCTATTGAGCCACACAGGGTAGAGGAAGCACTTCAAGATTCGGATTGGGTGGTGGCGATGCAAGAGGAGCTCAACAACTTCACTAGGAATGAGGTATGGCATTTAGTTCCACGTCCTAATCAAAATGTTGTAGGAACCAAGTGGGTCTTCCGCAACAAGCAAGATGAGCATGGCGTGGTGACAAGGAACAAAGCCCGACTTGTGGTCAAGGGGTATTCACAAGTCGAAGGTTTGGATTTTGGTGAAACCTATGCACTCGTAGCTAGGCTAGAATCAATTCGCATATTACTTGCCTATGCTACTTACTATGGCTTTAAGCTTTACCAAATGGACGTGAAAAGTGCCTTCCTCCATGGACCAATCAAGGAAGAGGTCTATGTTGAGCAACCTCCCGACTTTGAAGATAGTGAGTACCCTAACCATGTTTACAAACTCTCTAAGGCGCTTTATGGGCTCAAGCAAGCCCCAAGAGCATGGTATGAATGCCTAAGAGATTTCCTTATCACTAATGGTTTCAAAGTTGGAAAGGCTGATCCTACTTTATTTACTAAAACTCTTGACAATGAATTGTTTATATGCCAAATTTATGTTGATGATATTATATTTGGGTCTACTAACGAATCTACATGTGAGGAATTTAGTAGGATCATGACACAGAAATTCGAGATGTCTATGATGGGGGAGTTGAAGTACTTCTTGGGATTTTAAGTGAAGCAACTCCAAGAGGGCACCTTCATTAGCCAAACAAAGTATATTCAAGACATTCTAACCAAGTTTGGGATGAAGGATGCCAAACCCATCAAGACACCCATGGGAACCAATGGGCATCTCGACCTTGACACAGGAGGTAAATCCGTCGATCAAAAGGTATACCGGTCGATGATAGGCTCTTTACTCTATTTATGTGCATCTCGACCGGACATAATGCTTTTCGTATGCATGTGTGCAAGATTCCAAGCCGACCCTAAGGAAACTCACCTTACGGTCGTAAAACGAATCTTGAGATATTTAGTTTATACTCCTAAGTTTGGGCTTTGGTACCCTCGGGGATCCACATTTGATTTAATTGGTTATTCGGATGCCGATTGGGCAGGGTGTAAAATTAATTATAAGAGCACATCGGGGACTTGCCAGTTCTTGGGAAGATCTCTAGTGTCTTGTGCTTCAAAGAAGCAAAATTCTGTGGCTCTTTCTACCGCCGAAGCCGAGTATATTGCCGCAGGCCATTGTTGCACGCAATTGCTTTGGATGAGGCAAACCCTCAGGGACTATGGTTACAAATTAACCAAAGTTCCTCTTCTATGTGATAATGAGAGTGCAATCCGCATGGCGGATAATCCCGTTGAGCATAGCCGCACTAAACACATAGTCATTCGGTATCATTTTCTAAGGGATCACCAACAAAAGGGAGATATCGAGATTGCATATATTAACACCAAAGAACAATTAGCCGATATCTTTACCAAGCCACTAGATGAACAAACTTTTAACAAACTTAGGCATGAGCTAAATATTCTTGATTCTCGGAATTTCTTTTGATGTTTTGCACACATAGCTCATAGATATACCTTTGATCGTGTCTCTTTTATATGCTATGACTAATATGTTTTCAAGCATATTTCAAACCAAGTCATAGATTGAAAGGGAATTGGAGTTTTCGACGAAGACAAAGGCTTCCACTCCACTCCATCAAATTACTCATCCTTCGTCGTCGCTCCGAGCAACACCACTCTCCGTCTTTGGTATAATCTTTACTCATATTTTGTTCGCCAAAGGGGGAGAAAATAGTTACAAAAGGGCTTATATTTCACTCAAGTATCCATTTTTGGCGATTCATGCCAAAGGGGGAGAAAGTATTAGCCCAAAGCAAAAGGACCGCATCACCACCAATTTTCAAAGATTGAGTTAAGAAAAGAGTTTAAAATGATGAATTTTTCAATAGGTATCTTATTTTTGATATAATTTCAAATTGGAACACCCTCTTCAAAAACTAATATCTAAAACCCTCTTGAACACTAAGAGGAGGATTTTCTTAAGGGGGAGTTTTGTTTAGTCAAAGGAAAAGCATTTGAAACAGGGGGAGAAAATTTCAAATCTTGAAAATGCTCCTCACAATCTTATTCATTTACCTTTGACTATTTGCAAAAAGACTTTGAAATGAATTTACAAAAGGATTTGCAAAAACAAAATATGTGGTGCAAGCGTGGTCCAAAATGTTAAAAATATAAAGAAACAATCCATGCATATCTTATGAGAATATATTGGTTTCATTCCAAGCAACCTTTGCACTTACAATTATGCACTTCTACATTTGCTTTGGTTTGTGTTGGCATCAATCACCAAAAATGGGGAGATTGAAAGGGAAATAGGCTTACACCTTTTCCTAAATTGATTTTGGTGGTTGAAATGCCCAACACAAATAATTGGACTAACTAGTTTGCTTTAGATTATGAGTTCTACATGTGGCAAAGGTTCACAACAAACCAATAAAAAGACCGAGAAAGGATTCAAATATTGAGAGCTAAAGTCAACCGAAGTGTGCCCTGGTTTGGTGCATCGGACTGTCTGGTGTGCCACCGGACAATGTCCGGTGCACCAGGGACTCCAACTCCGAACTGCTCACCTTCGGGAATTCTGGAGGCCGCTCCGCTATAATTCACCGGAATGTACACCGGACAGTGTCCGGTGGCGCACCGAACTGTCCGGTGTGCCAGCGGAGCAACGACTACTTCGCGCCAACGGTCGTCTGCAGAAGGCATTAAATGCGCTACAGTGCGCACCAGACTCAGAGCAGAGCCAGATGGCGCACCGGACACTGAACAGTGCCTGTCTGGTGCACCACCGGACTGTCCGGTGGCCCAGAAGACAGAAGCTGTGCGCTGTGCGATGTCGCAGTCTCCACCAAACGGCTAGTTTGGTGGTTGGGGCTATAAATACCCCAACCACCCACCATTCATTGCATCCAAGTTTTCCACCTTCAACACCTTACAAGAGCTATAGCATTCCATTCTAGACACAACCAAAGAGGTCAAATCCTCTCCCAAGTCCGTATAGATGGCCAAACGGGCCGGCACGGCCCGACCCGGCACGGCCCGTCGCTGGCACGGCCCGCCAGGCCCGGCTACCAAGCGTGCCGTGCCCAGATGGGCCGGCGTGCCGCTGCCGCGGCCCAGGCACGGCCCGTGAGCCTGTTAGTCGTGCCGGGCCGGCCCGGTGGCACTATGGCCCATCTGAGTATATTGTAGAATTTAGCAAAAAATGTGTAGTTGTGAGGGCTTGAACCCACAACCTAGTGCATAAGAGGCTTAAACGCATCTATCTAACCAGTGCAGTTGTAGTTTTATTATATTATATGTTGAATTCTTATACTTAATATATGTAAACTATTATTTTTAAAATAAAAAATGTAACCGTGTCGTGTCCGTGCCAGCACTACGGGTCGAGATAGTGGCCCAGGCACGGCACTATAGCCGTGCCGTGCCAGGCACTGGCACTATACTAACCAGACCGGGTCGTGCCTGGACCGTGCTTTTTCGTGCCGTGCCTGGGCTGGCCCATCGTGTTAGTGCCAAATGGCCATCTATACAAGTCCGGAATCACTCCAAATCAAATAGTGATTAGAGAGAGTGACATTTGTGTTCATTTGAGCTCTTGCGCTTGGATTGCTTCTTTTCTTTCTTCATTCTTGTAATCAAACTCAATTGTAACCAAGGCAAGAGACACCAATTGTGTGGTGGTCCTTGCGGGGACTTTGTGTCTCGTTTGATTGAGAAGAGAAGCTCACTCGGTCTAAGTGACCGTTTGAGAGAGGGAAAAGGGTTGAAAGAGACTCGGTCTTTGTGACCACCTCAACGGGGAGTAGGTTTGCAAGAACCGAACCTCGGTAAAACAAATCATCGTGTCTCACTCTTTATTTGCCCGTGATTTGTTTTTCCGCCCTCTCTCATGGACTCGTTTATATTCTAACGCTAACCTTGACTTGTAGTTGTGCTTAAGTTTATAAATTTCAGATTCGCTCTATTCACCCCCCCTCTAGGCGACTTTCAATAATAATTATTATAAAGGGCCTCCTTTATAAGTCTTGTCCTGGGCCTCTAAAATGTCAGGACCGACACTGATCATCGATGCCCCCATCACATGAGCCAAAAACTCTCCTTTCTTGCCATATGTCAACCTAGGACACATTTGTGTGTTACTAATATGTTTTTGCAGCTACACATCAATGTTAACAATCCTTATTACTGATCAGTAGTCTAGATTCTAAAAATGGACATAACGTCGAACTCAACTAAACACACACACTAAAAATCCATGAGGTAGGAGTGCGCAAGCATGACAACTAACCGAATCGTTGAGAGGAGTAAGCGCTGAATTTCCTCTTGTAGAAAATAGATACACACAATATATAGGGGAATCTGCTCCATTACCCTGTCGTGGTCATCACAGTCCTCGAGGGTACTTGATCTCGGAGTCGATGATGTCGAGTAGCTCGGCATCGGAGCTGGGTCTCATCTCAAGCGCTGAGGAGAACGACACCACACGGGGCTTTAACAACGCCACGACGGCAGCAAGGGGCCAGAGCAGGGCGATGCTTAATATTGCGAAAATAGATACACACACAATAGATTGGAGAATGTGCTCCATTACGCTGTCGTGGTCATCATAGTTTTCGGGCATACTTGTTCTCGGAGTCGATGATGCCAAGTAGCTCGGCATCGGAGCTAAGTCTCATCTCGGGCACCGAGGAGAACGACATCGCGTAGGGTTTTGATGACACCAGCGAGGGACCAGAGCAGGATGGTCCTGCAGCGTGATGAAGTCACGAAAGCGGCGACGCTCGGAATGGCGACACTGGTTGGGGTCGACGCGACGGACGTTGGCGATGAGGTAGGAGACGTATGTGGGCACGGATCTAGGGACGAGCTAGGTGGCGGCAGACACAACTTCAGTCTCCGGGTTGGAGACGGTGAAGATGGAGTACTCGGATGCCGCCACCATGCGGATCTCGGCAACACGGAGGAGGGTGAGGAGACGGAGCACGAGGAGGAGACGGCGCCAGCGCAAGTGGCGTCAGGAGGGCGGGTCAATGATGGAGGAAAAGGTCGGCTAGAGGGTGAGGGGGCGATGATCTCAACGCTGTGGTGGGGGCGCAAATCGCATGCGAGGAGGACGACACACTTGCAAGCTGTCATGGGCGGGAATAGTGTAGGCGAGATCCACGGAAACTAGGGCATGGCGTACCACTGTGGACGACCTCCTTACTGAGAGCACCTAGAGGGGGGGGTGAATAGGTGATCCTGTAAAAACTTCAAACTTAAGCCACAAAAACTTGTTAAGTGTTAGCACGATTATTGCCAAGTGGCTAAGGTGAAGTCTCAACAATCTCAACAAAACACAGTACCACAAGAGAATCAAGCACAGAGTGACACAGTGGTTTTATCCCGTGGTTCGGCCAAGACCAACGCTTGCCTACTCCACGTTGTGGCGTCCCAACGGACGAGGGTTGCAATCAACCCCTCTCAAGCGGTCCAAAGACCCACTTGAATACCACGGTGTTTTGTTTTCCTTTCACTATCCCGTTTGCAAGGAATCTCCACAAATTGGAGTCTCTTGCCCTTACAAGTATATGATCACAAATGAAACACAGAGTAAGGGAGGGAAGCAACACACACAAATCCACAGCAAAAGCGCACACACACGGCCAAGAATCGAGCTCACAAGACTATCTCAGAGTTCTCACTTAGAACAGAGCTCGAATCACTTAGAAACACAAACGAATGCGCAGAGACTTAGTGTGGATGATCAAGAATGCTCAAAGGTTGCTTGTGTGTCTCCTCCATGCGCCTAGGGGCTCCTTTTATAGCCCCAAGGCAGCTAGGAGCCGTTGAGAGCAAATCCGGAAGGCCATCCTTGCCTTCTGTCGTCGGGGGCACCGGACAGTCCGGTGCACACCGGACACTGTCCGGTGCCCGATTTGTTTCCTTAAACGGCGAAGACGACCGTTGCAGACCGTTGGCAGATCTGGCACTGTTGGCGCACCGGACATGTCCGGTGCACACCGGACAGTCCGGTGCCGTCTTTCGACCGTTGGCTCGGCCACGTGTCCCGCGCGGATTGCGCGGCCGACCGTTGGCCCTGGCCGACCGTTGGCTCACCGGACAGTCCGGTGCACACCGGACAGTCCGGTGAATTTTAGCCGTACGCCGCCGGCCAATTTCCCGAGAGCGGCCAGTTCGAGTCGCGCCAGCCTGGCGCACCGGACACTGTCCGGTGCACACCGGACAGTCCGGTGCTCCAGACCGAGCTGGGTCTTGGCAGCACACAGCCAAGTCCCTTCTCCTTTTCTCTATTCTTCTTCTTTCTGTTTCTAACACTTAGACAAATATATTAGTACTTAAAACCAATGTACTAAGGCTTAGAAACATACCTTTACTTCATGATTTTCACCTTGTTCATCCATGTACATAAATTCCCAATTAAGCACATGTGTTGGCACTCAATCACCAAAATACATAGAAATGGCCCAAGGGCACATTTCCCTTTCAATCTCCCCCTTTTTGGTGATTTATGCCAACACAACATAAAGCAACTAGAACAAGTGCAAAATCACTTTAAATAAAAACTCAAATTGGTTTTATTCAATTTTGGCATATATGGATCATCCTTTGCCACCACTTGGTTTGTTTTTGCAAATCAAACTCAAATCTCTAAGTTAAACACACATGTAGAATCATTCCAAAAGAGATTGATCAAAGATTTCGAAAACTCCCCCTATTTCCCATAATCAATACTTCTCCCCACAAGAAGCCAATTATTGACAAGAGAGACAACATAAGAATTTTGACAAACCAAAAATTCTATTCTACTATTTTCAAGAATTTTGACAAACCAAAAATTCTATTCTACTATTTTCAAAATCTCTCAAGTGGTAGCTGATCCATTTATCACTTTGGCCTTTATTTTCTCCCCCTTTGGCATCAAGCACCAAAACGGGATCAATCTTGGCCTTTGAACCCCATTGCCTCACCAAAGTCTTCAATAAAGAGCAAATGGTAATAAGATTTCATGAGATGAACTTGGAATTAGTTACCCTCTCATCGGAGTGCAGTGGAAGTCTTTCATGGTCCAAGTCCACCTTTTTCTTTTCAATCCTCCTTCGAGGCTAAATTATCAAACTCAAGCACATGGTTAGTCTCAAAGGGTCAAGTTGTAACACATCTCCCCCTAAACATGTGCATCACTTTGCAACGGACTTGTGAGGTCCAGGGAGGGTTTGTACAACTTGAGCACCACAATAAGCAACAAAATGCAGAATGAACCTGATCAAATGCATAAACACATGTATGCTACAATTCAATCCAAGTTCCGCGAATCTAAGACATTTAGCTCACTACGCAGCCTGCAAAAGGTCTTCTCATCTAGAGGCTTGGTAAAGATATCGGCTAGCTGGTTCTCGGTGCTAACATGAAACACTTCGATATCTCCCTTTTGCTGGTGGTCTCTCAAAAAGTGATGCCGGATGTCTATGTGCTTTGTGCGGCTGTGTTCAACAGGATTCTCCGCCATGCGGATAGCACTCTCATTGTCACATAGGAGTGGGACTTTGCTCAGATTGTAGCCAAAGTCCCTGAGGGTTTGCCTCATCCAAAGTAGTTGTGCGCAACACTGTCCTGCGGCAACATACTCGGCCTCAGCGGTGGATAGGGCAACGGAAGTTTGTTTCTTAGAGTTCCATGACACCAGGGACCTTCCTAAGAATTGGCACGTCCCCGATGTACTCTTCCTATCGACCTTACATCCAGCATAGTCGGAGTCTGAGTATCCAACTAAGTCAAAGGTAGACCCCTTTGGATACCAGAGCCCGAAGCAAGGCGTAGCAACCAAATATCTAAGAATTCGCTTCACCGCCACTAAGTGACACTCCTTAGGATCGGATTGAAATCTAGCACACATGCATACGCTAAGCATAATATCCGGTCTACTAGCACATAAGTAAAGCAAAGAACCTATCATTGACCGGTATGCTTTTTGATCAACAGACTTACCTCCTTTGTTGAGGTCGGTGTGTCCGTCGGTCCCCATCGGAGTCTTTGCGGGCTTGGCGTCCTTCATCCCAAACCGCTTTAGTAGATCTTGTGTGTACTTCGTTTGGGAGATGAAGGTGCCGTCCTTGAGTTGCTTCACTTGGAACCCAAGGAAGTAGTTCAACTCGCCCATCATCGACATCTCGAATTTCTGCGTCATCACCCTGCTAAACTCTTCACAAGACTTTTGGTTAGTAGAACCAAATATTATGTCATCGACATAAATTTGGCACACAAACAAATCACCATTACAAGTCTTAGTAAAAAGAGTTGGATCGGCTTTCCCAACCTTGAAAGCATTAGCAATTAAGAAATCTCTAAGGCATTCATACCATGCTCTTGGGGCTTGCTTAAGTCCATAGAGCGCCTTAGAGAGCTTACACACATGGTCGGGGTACCGTTCATCCTCGAAGCCAGGGGGTTGCTCCACGTACACCTCCTCCTTGATTGGCCCGTTGAGGAAGGCGCTCTTCACATCCATTTGAAACAACCTGAAAGAATGGTGAGCGGCATATGCTAGCAAGATACGAATTGATTCTAGCCTAGCCACAGGAGCAAAAGTCTCCTCGAAATCCAAACCTGCGACTTGGGCATAACCTTTTGCCACAAGTCGAGCCTTGTTCCTCGTCACCACCCCGTGCTCGTCCTGTTTGTTGCGGAACACCCACTTGGTTCCCACAACATTTTGCTTCGGACGAGGCACCAGTGTCCAAACTTCATTGCGCTTGAAGTTGTTTAACTCCTCTTGCATGGCCAACACCCAGTCCGGATCTAGCAAGGCCTCTTCTACCCTGAAAGGCTCAATAGAAGAGACAAAGGAGTAATGCTCACAAAAATTAACTAATCGAGATCGAGTAGTTACTCCCTTGCTAATGTCACCCAGAATTTGGTCGACGGGATGATCCCTTTGAATCATCGCTCGAACTTGGGTTGGAGGTGCCGGTTGCGCTTCTTCCTCCATCACATGATCATCTTGTGCTCCCCCTTGATCACACGCCTCCTGTTGATGAACATGTTCATCGTCTTGAGTTGGGGGATTCACCATAGTTGAGGAATAGGGTTGATCTTGCTCTTCTTGTTCCTGTGGTCGCACATCACCAATCGCCATGGTTCGTATAGCGGCTGTCGGAACATCTTCTTCATCTACATCATCAAGATCAACAACTTGCTCTCTTGGAGAGCCATTAGTCTCATCAAATACAACGTCGCTAGAGACTTCAACCAAACCCGATGATTTGTTGAAGACTCTATACGCCTTTGTATTTGAGTCATAACCTAACAAAAACCCTTCTACAGCTTTGGGAGCAAACTTAGAATTTCTACCCTTCTTTACTAGAATGTAGCATTTACTCCCAAATACACGAAAGTACGATACATTGGGTTTGTTACCGGTTAGTAGCTCATATGACGTCTTCTTGAGGAGGCGATGAAGGTAGACCCTGTTGATGGCGTGGCAAGCCGTGTTCACGGCTTCCGTCCAAAAGCACTCGGGGGTCTTGAACTCTCCTAGCATCGTCCTCGCCATGTCGATGAGCGTCCTGTTCTTCCTCTCTACCACACCATTTTGCTGTGGTGTGTAGGGAGCGGAGAACTCGTGCTTGATCCCTTCTTCTTCAAGGAACTCCTCCACTTGAAGGTTCTTGAACTCGGACCCGTTGTCGCTCCTTATCTTTTTCACTTTGAGCTCAAACTCATTTTGAGCCCTCCTGAGGAAGCGCTTGAGGGTCCCTTGGGTTTCAGACTTATCCTGCAAAAAGAACACCCAAGTGAAGCGGGAAAAGTCATCAACAATAACTAGACCATACTTACTTCCCCCTATGCTTAGATAGGCGACGGGTCCGAAGAGATCCATATGCAGCAGCTCCAGGGGTCTTGAAGTGGTCATCACATTCTTGCTGTGATGCGCTCCTCCCACCTGTTTCCCTGCTTGACAAGCTGCACAAGGTCTATCTTTTTCGAAATGAACATTGGTTAGACCTATCACATGTTCTCCCTTTAGAAGCTTGTGGAGGTTCTTCATCCCCACATGTGCTAAGCGGCGATGCCACAGCCAGCCCATGCAAGTCTTAGCCATTAAGCATGCATCTAGACTGGCCTCTTCTTTTGCAAAATCAACTAAATAAAGTTTGCCGTCTAATACACCCTTAAAAGCTAGTGAACCATCACTTCTTCTAAAGACAGACACATCTACATTTGTAAATAAACAATTATATCCCATTTGACATAATTGACTGACAGATAGCAAATTATATCCAAGACTCTCCACTAAGAATACATTTGATATAGAATGCTCATTAGAAATTGCAATTTTACCTAGCCCTTTTACCTTGCCTTGATTCCCATCACCGAATATGATTGAATCTTGGGAATCCTTATTCTTGACGTAGGAGGTGAACATCTTCTTCTCCCCCGTTATATGGTTTGTGCATCCGCTATCAATAATCCAGCTTGAACCCCCGGATGCATAAACCTGCAAGGCAAATTTAGGCTTGGGTCTTAGGTACCCAACTCATGTTGGGTCCTACAAGGTTAGTGCAAATATCCTTAGGGACCCAAATGCAAGTCCTGTCTCCCTTGCATTTTGCCCCTAACTTCCTAGCAACTATTTTCCTATCCTTTCTACAAATAGCAAAGGAAGTGTTTAAAGCACAATAAATTATAGAAGGTTCATTCACTACTTTCCTAGGAGCATGAATAACATTCTTTCTAGGCACATGAGCAATATTTCTCCTAGGCATATCCCTATCATGCTTATAAGAAGAACTAGAGGCAAACATGGCATGAGAATCATAAACATGTGAATCAAAATCATTATAAGCATTTCTAGCATTTCTCCTATCATAATACATAAAAGCATGGTTCTTTTTAGCATTACTAGCCATAGGGGCCTTCCCTTTCTCCTTGACGAAGATGGGAGCCTTATGGCTTGTTAAGTTCTTGGCCTCTCTCTTGAAGCCAAGACCATCCTTAATTGAGGGGTGTCTACCAACCGTATAGGCATCCCTTGCAAATTTTATTTTATCAACTTCATTCTTGCTAGTCTTAAGTTGGGCATTAAGACTAGCCACTTCCTTATTTAATTTGGAAATTAAAACTAGATGTTCACTACAGGCATCAACATCGAAATCCTTACACCTAGTGCAAATCTTAACATGTTCTACACAAGAATTAGATTTATTTGCTACTTCTAACTTAGCATTTAAATCATTGTTAACACCTTGTAAAGTAGAAATGGTTTCATGACAAGTAGATAGTTCATAAGAAAGCATTTCATTTCTTTTTACTTCTAAAGCATATGATTTTTGTGCCTCTACAAATTTATCATGTTCATCATACAATAAATCCTCCTGCTTTTCTAAAAGCCTATCCTTTTCATTCAATGCATCAATCAATTCATTGATTTTATCTATCTTAGATCTATCTAAGCCCTTGAACAAGTATGAATAATCTATGTCATTATCACTAGACTCACTATCACTAGAAGAAGCATAAGTGGAGTCTTGAGTACTCACCTTCTTCTCCCTTGCCATAAGACATGTGAGACGCTCGTTGGGGAAGAGAGCCGATTTGAAGGCAGTGGCGGCGAGTCCTTCGTTGTCGGAGTCGGAGGAGGAGCAATCCGAGTCCCACTCCTTTCCTAGATGCGCCTCGCCCTTTGCCTTCTTGTATTGCTTCTTCTTTTCTCTTTTGTTCCCCTTTTCCTGGTCACTTTCATTATCGGGACAGTTAGCGATAAAATGACCAAGCTTACCGCATTTGAAGCATGAGCGCTTCCCCTTGGTCTTGGTCTTGCTTGGCTGCCCCTTGCGACCATTTAGCGCCGTCTTGAATCTCTTGATGATGAGAGCCATCTCTTCATCGTTGAGTCCGGCCGCCTCAATTTGTGCCACCTTGCTAGGTAGCGCCTCCTTGCTTCGTGTTGCCTTGAGAGCGAGAGGTTGCGGCTCGTTGATCGGACCATTCAAGGCGTCGTCCACATATCTCGCCTCCTTGATCATCATTTGCCCGCTAACAAATTTCCCAAGAACTTCTTCGGGTGACATCTTGGTGTACCTGGGATTTTCACGTATATTGTTCACCAAGTGAGGATCAAGAACGGTAAATGACCTTAGCATTAGGCGGACGACGTCGTGGTCCGTCCATCGCGTGCTCCCGTAGCTTCTTATCTTGTTGATAAGGGTCTTGAGCCGATTGTATGTTTGCGTTGGCTCCTCGCCCCTTATCATTGCGAACCGTCCAAGCTCGCCCTCCACCAACTCCATCTTGGTGAGTAAGGTGACGTCGTTCCCCTCATGAGAAATCTTGAGGGTGTCCCAGATTTGCTTGGCGTTATCCAAGCCGCTCACCTTATGGTATTCATTCCTGCACAAGGAAGCTAGAAGAACAGTAGTAGCTTGTGCATTCTTATGAATTTGTTCATTAATGAACATGGGACTATCCGAACTATCAAAATGCATTCCACTCTCTACAATCTCCCATATACTAGGATGGAGAGAGAATAGGTGACTACGCATTTTGTGGCTCCAAAATCCGTAGTCCTCTCCATCAAAGTGTGGGGGCTTGCCGAGTGGAATGGAGAGCAAATGAGAATGTGAACTTTGCGGAATACGAGAGTAATCAAAAGAAAAGTTCGAATTAACCGGTTTTCTTCTCTCGTAGTTGTTGTGGTCCTCGTCCTTTTGGGAAGAAGTAGACTCATCGCTGTCGTAGTAGACGATCTCCTTGATGCGTCTTGTCTTCTTCTTCTTCCCATCTCTTCGCTTGTGGCCCGAGCCCGAGTCATTGGACTTGTCATCCCTTGGCTCGTTGACGAAGGACTCCTTCTCCTTGTCGTTGATCACAATTCCCTTCCCCTTAGGATCCATCTCTTCGGGCGGTTAGTCCCTTTCTTGAAGAGAACGGCTCTGATACCAATTGAGAGCACCTAGAGGGGGGGGGTGAATAGGTGATCCTGTAAAAACTTCAAACTTAAGCCACAAAAACTTGTTAAGTGTTAGCACGATTATTGCCAAGTGGCTAAGGTGAAGTCTCAACAATCTCAACAAAACATAGTACCACAAGAGAATCAAGCACAGAGTGACACAGTGGTTTTATCCCGTGGTTCGGCCAAGACCAACGCTTGCCTACTCCACGTTGTGGCGTCCCAACGGACGAGGGTTGCAATCAACCCCTCTCAAGCGGTCCAAAGACCCACTTGAATACCACGGTGTTTTGTTTTCCTTTCACTATCCCGTTTGCAAGGAATCTCCACAAATTGGAGTCTCTTGCCCTTACAAGTATATGATCACAAATGAAACACAGAGTAAGGGAGGGAAGCAACACACACAAATCCACAGCAAAAGCGCACACACACGGCCAAGAATCGAGCTCACAAGACTATCTCAGAGTTCTCACTTAGAACAGAGCTCGAATCACTTAGAAACACAAACGAATGCGCAGAGACTTAGTGTGGATGATCAAGAATGCTCAAAGGTTGCTTGTGTGTCTCCTCCATGCGCCTAGGGGCTCCTTTTATAGCCCCAAGGCAGCTAGGAGCCGTTGAGAGCAAATCCGGAAGGCCATCCTTGCCTTCTGTCGTCGGGGGCACCGGACAGTCCGGTGCACACCAGACACTGTCCGGTGCCCGATTTGTTTCCTTAAACGGCGAAGACGACCGTTGCAGACCGTTGGCAGATCTGGCACTGTTGGCGCACCGGACATGTCCGGTGCACACCGGACAGTCCGGTGCCGTCTTCCGACCGTTGGCTCGGCCACGTGTCCCGCGCGGATTGCGCGGCCGACCGTTGGCCCTGGCCGACCGTTGGCTCACCGGACAGTCCGGTGCACACCGGACAGTCCGGTGAATTTTAGCCGTACGCCGCCGGCCAATTTCCCGAGAGCGGCCAGTTCGAGTCGCGCCAGCCTGGCGCACCGGACACTGTCCGGTGCACACCGGACAGTCCGGTGCTCCAGACCGAGCTGGGTCTTGGCAGCACACAGCCAAGTCCCTTCTCCTTTTCTCTATTCTTCTTCTTTCTGTTTCTAACACTTAGACAAATATATTAGTACTTAAAACCAATGTACTAAGGCTTAGAAACATACCTTTACTTCATGATTTTCACCTTGTTCATCCATGTACATAAATTCCCAATTAAGCACATGTGTTGGCACTCAATCACCAAAATACATAGAAATGGCCCAAGGGCACATTTCCCTTTCACTTACAACCTTAAAGAGTAGTAGTAGATATAGTTCGTATCATCGTGTGTCTGGTGTCGAGTTATGCCTCTCAATTGTATAGATGTTTTTTTGGAGATCATTACTGTACAATGGCGGGCCTAGGATTTAACCATAGGGTATGCGATACAAAAATGCCTTATGCAATTCGGTAAACAATTTTATGATTCGGTAAAATGATATTCGAATTTGATAAAACCATATACAATACGACAACATTTTTTGATATAAATTGTTCAAATGAAATACTATATTATGTACATATATATATACCATATATACTATATACATTATACTTGTTTTGCAGGGTATGCCAGTGCATACCTGGCATACCCGTTGGATTCACCGTTGGTACTATAGGTTGATATATACATGTGAGCTAGTTGCGTCGTAGTACTCTAGAAAACTTGTCTATCTAGAAATTTTGATATTTTGATTTAAGATGAAGTCGAGAAAATACAAGATTGGAATTGTTGTTTAATCGAAAATGACCGAAAACGTAAACTTTAGTCGGGAAAACACATATTTCGTAGTTTCCATAAATATATAATAAAGTGACATATTGCCTAATTTTTAATATATTAAAATATACAAACAACTTTTTTTATTATTCGTAGTATTTAGAGTAATAACAACTTTTGTTTCTCTTATTCATTCACTTCAACCCAACAAAAAAAACTGTAACTTGCATAAAGTATAGGTTAGATGTATCTCATATTATATAAAAACGATAATCAAAGTATCATCACGACTCGGAAACTAAAGTTACGAAAACGATCGAAAACTACCTAAATCGTTTTTGCACCGATTCTTATCGGTTCGGTGGTTCCTGAACAGTTTAAAAACGAATGGACTCGTCTCATTTTATCCTAGTGATTGGAGTTCCTACGATTATGAATTCTAGGCCGGAACAATGAATACCATTTCAGCACTTATTTGTTATGTGGGGTAACAGTTCCACGCTCCCTTGGGGTGCCTAGATCTGTTTATTGATCTGATCGTGTGAGATCAACACTCTTCGTTTGAGAGAAGTAATGGACCATCGATCCAAATGTTTCTTGACAATTTATTTTGATCCCTTAATTGATTTTAATTTAAAAATGAATAAAAATAGTGTTCGATCCTAATCTAATCTTATACTTAAAAATTTAGAGCTCATTATCATCTCTACGTACTGCTCTACTAGTCCATCCGTTATAAAGGAATACATTTTACACTTTTAAGCTTAAGAATTTAAATAATTTTAAAATTGATTAAATCTATGAAAAAAATACTAACATCTTGTGATATGAAATAGCTAGTATCATTCATTGATTGTGTGGAAAGCATTTTATATTTTGTTCGCTTCAGATTAAATCTAGTTGTTTGGACAGCTTCAACTGCAATATAAAGAGATAAAAACATTGTAGAAGCAGTAGAAACCAGTATAAATTAAAGCCAAGCAAGCAGGGTGATGTTTTTATGATATGCTTCATAAACTTGGAAAACCCTATTTTTTCACATATATAGGTTTTTTTGGGAGGGTGGTGGGGTGGGGTGAGAGATAAGACATGGTTTGTGATGCCGGGCTCCCTACCATCTCCCATTGAGGAATTGGCCATACACGTAGCTGTGCCGTGGTAGAAAAGAGTGAACTCAATCCAGTCGCAAGTGTTGATGTCTATGGCAACCAAATACGGATGAATGTGCCATATCGATGGGCTTTTCCTCAGTTACGAAATCCAAGTTTAATGGAGACTCCTGGACTTGGACACATGTTTTTTGTCTATTGAATAATTGAGCGTTACTCATTGCACGTGTTTTGTTACCTAGGTATATGCGTCGAGTCCAGCGGTGTGTGTTGACCGAATAATTGTACCTATTTGGTTTCCTTCGTGATGGGCTAAGGATTGCAGCCGTGAGTGCAAGGTATTTTAGAGGACGTTGGTTGCATGCGTAGAGATGGGGCTAGACCCAATATCGATGTGCAAGCTAGGGTCGCCCTGCGTGTATTTGTCTAAGCAAGCAACACATAGTCAGTGAACCCCTTTGTAGTTTGTAATTGTTTATCAAATCACTAACTCAGTAAGGCCTTGTTCGGTAATTCCTATTGTTGGGGAGGAGACCGAGTACAACCTCATCGTAGAGCGAAGACCATGTTAGGCGGAGACTAAACTCACCCTCGTTCTAAACTAACAAAGACCCTACTTCGCCATCAATTGCCTTCGCAGGTTCCTTGGTGCATGGATTCCGACCAAAGAGACCTCCGATGGAACGGGCCCGACATTGAGGGGTTGCGCCGGACGGCAGCCAGATGACCACGACTTCGCCACACCCGGGGAGTGAAGTCCTCGTCACCCATGCGATGTGGAGCCCTCGCTCAACCTCCGTTTGGCCCAGTTGGTCGAAGGGGAATTGGGGACTTCCCTGTGCTCTGGAGGCGACTCCTTCACTACCGCACAACCAGCCGTCGATTGAGGGAAAGTTAGCATGAAGACATTTGAGGACACTGACAACAGTTATACTTCGTACTGTTCGACACGGTTCTTCATAGGGCGCACTCAGACCCACCTGTCAGCGGAACGCGTGGGTCTGTATGAATGACACTGTAATTACCTCGTTACATAGAATATTACTTAATATACTTTGGACCGATTGCGAAAGAAAACGGAGGATGAGTTGGCCATTAGCGAACACAAGATATAGCCCACGCGGCCCACACCCCATCCACATCACCGTTCGGATCGGACGGTCAGAAATCTCGCGTGGGACGAAAGCTAGCCGGCTACCATCCGTCGGCCACAACTCCTGCGTCCATTCAAAGCTATCAAGCCCCGCAGTCGCGAGTAAAGAACAACCAGCAGGCCACCGCTGCTATAAAACCCTCCGCCTCCACCGGCGGCTCGCCAAACTCCGTTTCGAATTCTAGGGTTTTGCTGCTCTCCGACCCCGAGCTCCGAAGGCCGCAGCATCAGGCGCGGCCCCCCTCGCGTGTGACCGAGATGGTGAGCGCCCCGCCCCCGCACGGATCCGATCTCCGCCGTGTTTGATCCCCGGATCTGCGGCTGCGTGTTTCTGACCCGATATGTTTTTTTTTGCAGGCGCTGCCGAATCAGGGGACCGTTGATTACCCCAGCTTCAAGCTCGTCATCGTCGGCGATGGTGGAACTGGTGAGTTTCCGAATGGCTCCGTGTCTCCATTGGTTGTTAGAAATGGTAGAAGCTGCCGATGTTTCTACGAGATCTGGCAGATTGGACTTGGGCGCTGTGTGCAATCTGTTGATATTATGCCTCTTAGAATTATAGTGGCTGTCTCCCATAGTGTCCTCACGACCTCCGTGACGTGACTGGAATATTACACAGTTCCACTAGTACTGATTCCTAATCACGTTTATGCCGTAGTTGTTTCCACTCAATAGAATTCATATTCACATATAGTAATCTATAGAAATATATTGTACCTTAGGATCATAGAGTCTCCTTACCCTCTACCTAATGTCGTATTAACACTTCAAAAAAATTGTAAGAACTTGTATTTGTATTTCGCTTTTATTATCATATTCTGTGTTGTATCAAATCCGTTTGCTATTCAATGTAAGGCCTCAGATGTGATGCAATGAAACTAAACTTGAGGCGGAGGTTCTTCATTTCGTGTTTCAAATATTTTGAATCCTTATAGCATAGAAATTCTGTCGTCGCACGGCTCTTGAATGGAAATAACATGGTTGTTTGTTGAATACTCTTTTGTCTGTTAGGATGTCAGTTACATTTATCTGCAACCTTCATAAGCTAGATGGTTTGAATTTCAGTTGTTATGGCGCCCTTGTAGGCTTTAGATTCAATAATATTTATATTCTCTACATCACACCTGTCCTATTATATTCTCATCTGTTGACCTGTATGACTTTTCTCACTGATGTTTTCTTGTTGCAGGTAAAACTACATTTGTGAAGAGGCATCTCACTGGAGAGTTTGAGAAGAAATATGAACGTAAGTACCACATTGATTGGGATTTTCTTCATTTAGTTATCATCATTAATACTTCCAGCTTCTCTAATGCATTTTGTTGTTTCAGCAACCATTGGTGTGGAAGTTCATCCGTTGGATTTCACCACTAACTGTGGTAAGATCAGGTTCTACTGCTGGGATACCGCAGGGCAAGAGAAGTTTGGTGGCCTCAGGGATGGATACTAGTAAGTATTATTTGTGATGTCTGAAATAATGTGTGTACATATGCTGTAAAATCAATGTATACTTTTAGTACTTAACTATTTTTGTTACATTCTCTGATGCTCTTTCTGTTTTTTGTTCCCATTCAGTATCCATGGCCAGTGTGCGATCATCATGTTTGATGTAACCTCAAGGCTTACTTACAAGAATGTTCCTACGTGGCATAGGGACCTGTGCAGGTATGTTGATGTCTTTCTTTGTCGTAAACTTGTACTGATGTATAATTTTGTTGGAAAATTTTGATGTCCAGTTATGAATTCATGCAGGGTCTGTGAAAACATCCCCATTGTCCTCTGCGGTAATAAGGTTGATGTGAAGAACAGGCAGGTCAAAGCCAAGCAGGTTACTTTCCACAGGAAGAAGAATCTGCAGTACTATGAAATTTCTGCCAAGAGCAACTACAACTTTGAGAAACCTTTCCTGTACCTTGCAAGGAAGCTGGCTGGGTAATTGACTACCCTACTTCTGTGCATTGCATTTAGTAGTCACAACCAATTACCACCACTCTTATGTTTGTTCTTGACAATGTCATTGTTTTTAACAGTGATCCGAACCTTCACTTTGTTGAAGCTGTTGCTCTTAAGCCTCCGGAAGTTACCATCGACATGGCTATGCAGCAGCAGTGAGTGTCACCTTTTGTCTTATCCAACTTATAATCATTATGGTCCTACTATCCTTTTAATCTGTCTCCTCAATTTGAAATGTTGCGAGAACTGATTCACTTTTCATTTACTCAGGCATGAAGCTGAGCTTGCTGCAGCAGCTGCACAACCTCTTCCTGATGACGATGATGATCTGATTGAGTAGAAAGGATCATGAGTCTTGGACTTGAGCAGGAGTTGTGCCTTGCACGATTTAAGTTGTTCTAGGGTGGACTCTCTCTTGAGTTATCATTGTCTGGATCATTTTTTTCTCCTTGGACTTGTTGCAACTTTTGAGTGTGGAAATGGATTGGAATAGTCGCCATGAATTTGCTGGCTACTTTATACATGTCTTTGTTCATAAACCTTGTTTTAAGATGAAGTTGTGGCAATCCTCTTAGTGCTAATATAATGTTCTATTGTCAGCTGTACAATGTAGAAATGCTTCTATCTTTTTTTTTTCGTGCACGTTCCAGGTGTATTTTTAGGTTTAGGGCTTAGTGTATCTAAACTAGCGCTTAGTGTATAGTTCGTATCATCGTGTGTTTGGTGTCTGGTTATGGCTCTCGACTGTATAGATTGATATATACATTTGAGCTAGTTGGGTCGTAGTAGTCTAAGAAAGTTGTCTATCTGAAAATTTTGATTTAAGATGAAGTCGATGAAATTTTACATTGCTAGTAGCTCCCAGAGAATAATCAGTACGTTGCTCACAAGGTCTTCTTTTAGACTTGATTGGAATCGTGTACGAATTTCTCAGGAATCAGTTTATTTTCTTTAGAATTTTCATATGAAATTACACGTTCTAAAGAGGCCTTATCATGTGAGGCAACTGTGGTGATTTTTTTTCCAGAAAACGACTTCATACGTTACAAACATTTATTTCTACTAGACACGGTAGATTTCCCACAAAAAACCAGCTCAGCCCAGCTGTGAGTTTGACAGTCCATCTCCATGCAGAAGGGAAGCACAACAGAATCGAAGGGAACTTGACCGCTGAACCGCGGCGGCGCGAGCGAGACGTTACGCGCCGCTCCGTCGTGCTCACACACAGTCGTTGTGCACTTGCGCGAGTCGGCGAGTGACACCTTCCACCTCGGCCAACCAAGCACCCAGCAGAGCACAGAACAGATGTGGGTTAATTAGTTGTCATTCGGTAAAAAACAGTATAAAATAGGGTATTCTAAATCTAAGAAGTTTAATGATAATGTTATCAGTAAAAAAAGTTTAATGATATACTAGTAACTTACACGGTACAATTTATATTTAATATTTTAAACATCTGATGTTCTACTTGTTATAAACAACTTCATCCAGTGTATCTCACCCTTCTTTCATTAGGTGTGAGTTCAACCCCAACTCCTGCATCGCTTTTTAACATTTTACGTTGAGTTGATTTGTAAGAAATGTAGGTATTTTTTTTGTAAAAAGATGACACAGAACGACCGTTGAAACTGGTGCAAATTAATCCTCTAAGAGAATCTCTAAGAGCTCCTCAGAAGTCTTCCATAAAATAAGTTTTTTTAGAAAAACACAAAAACGTCTCTCCAACCGTCCCCTAAAGTGCTATTTTTTTCATATCACTTAAAAATCTCTTATTTGTAGCTATAAATAGTATTTTTGGACTATCTAGAAATAATATATCACTTTAAGGGATCTATTGAAGAAAAAAAATTAAAAATCTGCTTCTATTAATATTTTTAGATGTCCTAAAACTTATTTTCATGAGTCATTTTCTCTGAGCACTTACACAGTATCACCTCGGTGGATCGGTCGAACGGGCGGAGACGTCGAGACAACACGCCAGCCCCTCACCTTTTTTCTCTCTCAACCCGCCAGCGCCACCAGCAACTTCCCTCAGATCCCATCCACCCCTCGCTATTAAAGCAGCCCAGGCCGCCGCCCGCCGCCGCTCACCCACCAATCCACAGCGAGACCCGACCCCGCCGTCGCGATGAGGCCGGCGCTGCTCAAGTCCACGGCCGAGCTCCTCCGCCGCAGCCGCGGCTACGCCTCCTCGGCCAACCCGGAGCGGAAGGTGGCCATCCTGGGCGCTGCGGGCGGCATCGGGCAGCCGCTCTCCCTCCTCATGAAGCTCAACCCGCTCGTCTCCTCCCTCTCCCTCTATGATATCGCCGGGACCCCCGGCGTCGCGGCCGACGTCTCCCACATCAACTCCCCCGCCCTGGTACCCCCCGCTTGGCGCGCTCCTCTCATCCTCTGGCCTGGCTCGGACGGACTGGACTGGATCCGAGCTCACTGGTTTCTGCTCGACTCCTGCAGGTGAAGGGGTTCATGGGGGACGACCAGCTCGGGGAGGCGCTCGAGGGCTCCGACGTCGTCATCATCCCAGCCGGGGTGCCCAGGAAGCCCGGCATGACTAGGGACGACCTCTTCAACATCAACGCCGGCATCGTTAAGGGGCTCTGCACTGCCATCGCCAAGCACTGCCCCAACGTAAGCGTCGCGCCCGTGCCTTTGTAGATCTGCAGCTTAGGCATCTAGGTCTGGTTGCTAGATTTGGTATTCTACTTTTGGCGATTGGAATGGCCGGTGATTGGATCTTGTGCAGATCTAACGTCCAGTGCTGATCTGGTGAAGTAAACTAGTAAAGTGGCACACCTACCTACCCGATAGGAAATGGAGTGGCCCTGTTTGCGCAAAACATACAGAATTTACCCCGTCCTCCTTGCCAGCCTCAATGCCTTGATATTGCCACCTGAAGTAAAGAGGACTCACTTGCTCTAGAGCTCATATAGATATGTTAACATCCACGTGCTTTGCATATGAGATGTTAGATGATATTAAGCGTATATACGCTCTCGTTCCTTATATATGTCCAGTGAACGTTTTCATTTTGTTTTTGCTTATTTTCTTCCATCACACTGATCATGTTGATTATATGCTTCTTAGGCTCTTGTCAATATGATCAGCAACCCTGTCAACTCCACTGTCCCGATTGCGGCGGAGGTTTTCAAGAAGGCTGGTACTTATGATGAGAAGAAGCTGTTTGGTGTGACTACTCTTGATGTTGTTCGTGCTAAAACTTTTTATGCTGGAAAAGCGGGTGTGCCAGTTACTGGTAATAATATCATGTTTTAGTTGGCAGTAGACATTGAGATTATGGGTCAGAATTAACTTCTCATCTCCCTTGACATGACTTATTGCTGTGCCCTTTTGCAGGGGTGAATGTTCCTGTTGTCGGAGGCCATGCGGGTATTACTATTCTGCCACTCTTCTCGCAGGTATTGTCTCCTTGGACCACGTCTGAGGCTTCCTGCAAGAATGATATACATGATCCCTCCAAAGTTTACCAAGTTGGAATTAGAATGTATATAATCAATGGCAAAAATGACCTTTTAGAATAAATATGACTTATGATGATCAAGTAGTGTATTAATATTGTTGGCAACAAATGCAAACTGATTAGCAAAGAGGTTGTGTTTTGTGGACTGGACCACTGGAGTCAAAAAGAATGTTTGTCTATACTAGTGCAATAATTTCTATTTATCAATTGTGCATAAGAATTCTAAAGCTATCTTTGGCTATTGTTTTACATAGCATAATCCTTGCTTGTACAGTTGTACTAAAATACTATGCAAGTGATAGTCATTTCTATTGTCATGCTAGCTGTATTCTATGATGTATCTTGTATCTCTGAAGCTAGCAACTCAAACATAAACTTTGACCCTAAAATCAATATTTCTGTTTTATACAGGCCACTCCTGCAAGCAATTCATTGTCCCAAGAAGACATTGAGGCCCTCACCAAGAGGACACAAGATGGTGGGACAGAGGTGGTTGAAGCAAAGGCGGGAAAAGGCTCTGCAACGTTGTCCATGGCGTAAGTCTAGAACATATGGACTGTTGTTACTGCCAGCATGTCTACTGGTTGCACTATAGCATATCCTGTCTGTTTATGAGTCCTTTGGTATACTCCGTGTATTTTCTACTATGCTCTGCAACCAGTCAATCAGTAGATGCTTCCTGCCTTCATTGATTTTCTATGAAGAACTACTTGTGGCATAAATTAGCTGCTGCATCAATGGATGATTCTTCCATTCATTAAATTTTCTATGAGCCCGTGGCATAAATTAGCTGCTGCATAATTGCCTATTACATGCTCGTGCACATACCGTCTGGTAATGCTAAGCCTATAGCTTCCAAGCTAGTTAAATGCATGGGACCGGAATTTACTAAATTTACAACTACTGTTTCATGGCTGTTTCTGTATTCATTTGATTGTTGTCACTATGTTTATTGCATCAGTTTCCTGTCAGAATTGGATGTGTGGCTACCAAGCTATGTAACTGTAATGAACATCATTTGCAGTTTTGTAGACATTGTCCTTATATGAAAACTTGCTCATTGTACTTTGTTAGCTTTCTGTTATTGCATTCATGTCAAATACCACACAAGATATTGCTATTATTTGGAATGAAGATTCATGTCAAATGAAAGGCTTGCCCATGAGCATCTGTACAAGATTATGTATCTTACTTTCCTAACTAATTTAATGCAATATGAGTGAGATCCTGTCTGGGTAGGTGGGATTTGGATCCTAACACTTGTATGGAATTTCTTTGTAACTTTACATTGGCTTAAGTGCTCTGCTTGTATGTACTCTTCTGTTTTATAAAATCATCATATCGTGGTGTCTGTGTAGGACTGTAGGAAAGCTCTGTAATGCTCCATCAACCTTTGTGTTCTGTTTTATAAAATCATCATATCGTGGTGTCTGTGTAGGACTGTAGGAAAGCTCTGTAATGCTCCATCAACCTTTGTTGTACACAACCATATTAGGTTTATGTATAGTTTAGGTCAAACCATGCAATTTGTTTTCCTAATAGTGTCATTTTCTTCTCTTTTTTTCCTGCAGATATGCTGGTGCTGTTTTTGCAGATGCATGTTTGAAGGGTCTGAATGGAGTTCCAGACATTGTAGAGTGCTCTTTTGTGCAATCAACTGTGACAGAGTTGCCATTCTTTGCCTCCAAGGTACTTAATGCATAACTGTTTATGTAAAGTTTAGTCATGTATTTATCATATGACCCTGTGGTTCTTGTTACTTGCTTTTCTTTTTCTGTTGAAGGTTTTTATAGGTTACCAACATTTAAATTATGATAATACAGTTTGTTTCACACTTATCTTGTTGACTTTGGAAACAAGGACCCAAATCATTCCTTATGTGTCCTGAGTTATTTGTGGTTGGAGGTGTTAAAACAACTTTCTTGTTGTTCAGTTTTATGTTTATTATCATACTTCTTTCTTATCGATCAGTTTGGTGTGTCTTATGGATCAATAGGACTGGAGTGCTGAACCTGCGAACCAATTGCCATTTTGGTGCATTGAGCATTGGTCCGGTTCCATATTAGCAAGTTCTAGTACGAGGAATCTCTGAGAAGTAGCATCTCACATGCTTTTAGGGCATGTACAACCCTAAGACGGTGGTTCGGTTTTCCAAGTGGAAAAGAATGTTAAGAGACTGCATGATATAACCCTGAGCCTCTTGACCATAAATGAAGTTAAGAGACTATATAGAAAGAGTTGTATAGAGATGGGCTCTTCGCGAAGAGCCCGTCTTTTTTTCAATTAGCCCCTTAGAGACCCATCAAGAGACCCCATATTAAATGGGGTTGTACATGCCCTTACATGACATGGTTTACGGTTTACCAGTTGGAACTTTAGTTGCCAGATACTACCCCTGGTGAACATTACTCGTTGTTTTTACGACAGTACAAATGAACTAGCTTGAGATCATTCATCTTGCTCTAAATCTCAAGTAACGTTAACTGGGTTTGTGAAAGAATGCGTTCTCCAATAACTCACTATTGTGGGTACCTTTAACATGTGTTAATTGGACGGTTTCTGGTGTTGCATTGGTCTTGATTTTGTTAACTTTTTTCAGTACTGAGATAGTCTTGGAATCCTGACATACCCCCTTGTTTCAGGTTCGGCTCGGCAAGAATGGAGTGGAGGAAGTGCTTGGTCTGGGTGAGCTCAACGAGTTCGAGAAGAAGGGGCTGGAAAACCTCAAGGGCGAGCTCAAGTCTTCCATCGACAAGGGTATCAAGTTTGCCCACGGGAACTAGGCACCTTGCCCGGCTTCTAACAATTGATGCCCCTTGCATTTTTGTTTGACTGCCTATTTTTCCTGCCCCCCGTATGGTTGGGGCAATGAGGCGTAGTGGTCGATAATAAAACCCAGCGGAACAAAGAAAACGTGTACCAGAAACTGTTTGCAAACACCGGTGCCTTTTTTTTTGTGTTGAACCACCATTAGTTGAGCCGTGAGGGAATGGTGAACAAGCTTTCCACTTGCTCATTTCCGAGCGCTTCTCTTTGATTGTATGCATGGTTTGGACTCATGACTGGACTTCTTGGCAGTTGGCTTGGCACCCAGGAATCTAATCACTGGAGTTGCTGCTGTTATCGAGATTTTGCAGCGTTGCATTCTGATCGGAACTGTTGAGCTGGACAATTTGATGGTTCTAAATGCATCGTATGGATGCTTGTTCGTATGCACCCATTGATGCCACTAAACGCAATGCATGGATGCTTGCTTGTATGTTGTATAGTTAGAATTTATATTGTCTAGTTTATCTAAGGTCATATGCAGAAATTCTAATAAACCTCAAGCATAATACTAAGGTCCTTTTTGGTAGCTCCAATCTCATTTCTGCTCTACTCCACAACTCTATGTAGGGTAGGCTCCATATAGAGTTGTTCCTAGGGGGAAGTGTTTGGCTAAAAGTTGTTCCTAACTCCATAAAATAGGATTTTACTGTTTTTTTGCCATTCTTGTCCTTCGTTTCGTTCCATTTTTAAGTGAACCAAATTGTGTATACATATTTTTCACATGCATGTGAAACAAATAACTATTGAAAACGTTAAAATACCAACATGTTACTTGTGAACTCGGTTGAACTCCTTTTCTAGGCTAAGTTTGGAAACTTTAAATCCCCTATGTGGTTCTCGGAGACTAATTTTCCTCTACTTTTTTAGGCTTTTTGTTGTGTTGGCTTGTGATGTCTCATGGCTCTGTAACAACCTGTTGGCCCATTGTTAGGCGATAAGGGGGAGACAGATAGACCTGTTAGACCTGTGTGCTTTCTACGTGAGACACAACACACCATGCACAAAACTAATGCTTTAAAGGGATAGAGAAATAAAAAAATCAACTAAGAGCTAGTTTGAAGACATTTTTCCTTATTTCCTGCCTAAGGGCTAGTTCGCTTTTTTAAGATCTTTGTTTCACCGTGACAGATGTGAGGTGGTTTCTATGCAAAAAATTAGACATTAAACAAAAAAGAAAAGCATAGATAGGTGTCTTTTTGAGAGTGTGTAAAAGATGCCCGGGGTCGTGGTATCAATGTTGCAATGACACTTAACACAGTTACTCAAAAATTTCAATGATACATACTCAAAGTGACACTCTCATTGACACTTACCACTCAGTGACACTTAGTGTTCATGAACGAGAAAGAGCTACATTTATAGAGGGACACCTCTAGCCAAGAACTAATAGTAAATCCTTCACCTTCATTACCAGTTATTTAAAAGAACCGTTGCTAAACTAATTTTGGCGAAAAAACTAATTGATCTAGCCAGAATGGAAAAAGAGCTCTCGGTACCAATAATACTAAAGGTGTCTCTGTTTTTTTTTTCACCGTGTGTGATATCTTGAGTAGTATCAAAGAACCGGTACTAAAGATTTTTTTTAGTAGCAGTTCTTGCCTTAAACTGCTACTAAATAACTTAATATTAGTACTGTTTTGTATTCAATGGGTACTAATATTTTCTGCGCTGGCTAGCTAGACATTTTAAACCGATACCGAAGTTGGTATCAATTCCTGTGTTAAAACAACCGAAAGAAAAATTGTTGGACGAAAGGCGCATTTCTCCACCAATAGTGGTATCATGTCAATTCTACGAGACGATACACGCGGTGGAATTAAGAACTCGTAGGCAAAGCCGCCGGCGGTAGGCACAATGACAATGCAGCTTTTGGCGTATCTCTGCTTGCACGTACACTTGTTTCGCAGCCACTCGTGGTACACGCTTGACAGCCTGGCGTCATGTTATTTTGGTACTCATACTTAGCTGGCTAGCCTATGAACAATAATAATGCTCTAAAGAAACAGCCTACAATATTACCTCCTGATTGGAAAAAAAAAAACTGTCATCATGCGTGTGCTACGGTTGGGAAATAACGACCGAAACATTTTTTTACAGCAGGAGCAAACAGGAAGTAAGCCAGGAAGATCTAGCGCGCGCATGCATATCTCTGGCAGCTGGATCCTTTCATAGTTCTATGTTTATTCAGATTCATGTTACACGCGTGAAAGCTACCATTATTTTGGTGTGCCAATAATCAAAGTCATCACAGCCGAAAACAAGAAAGAGAGAGAAGGAGAACGCCATGCACCAACGCAAGCAGGCTAAAGTGCATGACCGGCATGTCCCTGTTTGGAGCCTACGCGCGTGTAGATGTTGGCTACAAGCCAAGATCGTTTTGTCGGAGACGCAAGGTCTCGCTGCCAACATTTCCTCGGCGCATCTAGCCTCTCATTTTCCGGCTGCATGCGTGCGTGGGCACACTGAGATAGACGCATCCCAGAAAGAATATAGCGAAGCCGTTGTCATCGACGCGACCCGGCCGCATCTATCCACTCTATCTAGCTAGCGATATATATATATACACACCCCAAGCAAGCAGCAATGCAAGCTGAAAGAGAAGCTACAGCCAGCAACAGCAAGCAGGCCGAACCAAACTCCAGCGAGCAAGCAAGCTATAGCTAGCTAGTAGCCAAGCAGAAGCCAAATACCCAAAGGCGAGCGATGGCGCCCGGAAGCATCGCCAGCCGGTGGCGCGAGCTCCAGGGCGCGGACTCCTGGTCGGGGCTGCTGGACCCGCTGGACATCGACCTGCGCGCGAACCTGATCGCCTACGGCGAGCTCACGCAGGCCACCTACGACGGGTTCAACCAGGAGCGGCGGTCGCCGCACGCCGGCGCCTGCGTGTTCGGCTACTCCAACCTGCTGGCCGGCTCGGGCGCCGCGGCGGCCGGGAGCTACGCCGTCACCAGGTTCATCTACGCCACGTCGGCGCTCCCCGGCGTGCCCGAGGCGTTCCTGCTGCTGCCGCTGCCGGACCTGCTGCCCGAGTCCTGGAGCCGGGAGTCCAACTGGATGGGCTACGTCGCCGTCGCCACCGACGACGGCGTCGCCGCGCTCGGCCGCCGCGACATCCTCGTCGCGTGGCGCGGCACCATGCGCGGCCTCGAGTGGGTCAACGACTTCGACTTCACGCCCGTGTCCGCCGCGCCCGTGCTGGGCCCCGCCGCCGCCGCCAACCCGTTCGCCTTGGTGCACCGGGGCTTCCTCTCCGTGTACACGTCCAGCAACCCGGACTCCAAGTACAACCAGACCAGCGCCAGAGACCAGGCAAGTGTTACCTGCATGCTTTTCTTAGCTTGCTCTTGGGCTCTTGGCTACGTATACCCTGCAGGTTTCACTTACTGACTGATCGAATGCTGAGGTTGAGCTAGGTCGACCGTTTCCCAGTTCTTTGCCTTCACCTAAAAATCATTCAAAAAAAGTTCTCGTTGAATTTCTGTCAACATTTGAAGGGCTCCTGATGGTTCATCATCCATTGATGGAAATTGTTCACCTTGAAGATTTCGTGGCTGTAGAATCTAGACACATCATATGCACACGTTGCATGAATGACCTACTCCTACTTGTCAGGAACTGATCACTGGCTTAGAACTTGCATCCATTTAAGCAACGAGTTAGCTCATGCGAAAGAGGAGTTTGACGACATTAATGATCATTGGCTTAGAACGGGCACGCTCTTTTCTGAAGAGAAGAGAAAAGAAAATAAAAAAAAACCCGGCTAATTTTATTAGATCGTAGGTTTGACGACATTAATGATCATGTACAATATTCATCACAATGTGGTACGACTATATGAACATTATATTATTTGAATGCAAAATAAACTATGTAATAAAACTAATAAATTACCAAAATGCCACATCTTGGTGGACCCACCTCAACGATCCCAGTTCGAATAAAGATACTCGTGATGTTGAAAAGGTCCTGGCGGAGGTGAGCAGGCTGGTGGCACTGTACAAGGACGAGGTGACGAGCATCACGGTGTGCGGGCACAGCCTGGGCGCGTCGCTGGCGACGCTGAACGCCGTGGACCTCGCGGCCAACGGCGTGAACGCGCCGCCGGCCGGGTCGTCGCAGCCGCCGTGCCCCGTGACGGCGCTGGTGTTCGCGAGCCCGCGCGTCGGGGACGGCAACTTCAAGAGGGCGATCGCGTCGTTCCCGGACCTGCGGGCGCTCCACGTGAAGAACGCCGGCGACATCGTGCCGACGTACCCGCCGCTGGGGTACGTGGACGTGGCCGTGCAGCTGCCCATCGCCACGGGGCGGTCGCCGTACCTGCGGCAGCCCGGGACGATCGCGACGCTGCACAACCTCGAGTGCTACCTGCACGGCGTGGCCGGCGAGCAGGGCAGCGCCGGGGGGTTCAGGCTGGAGGTGGACCGCGACGTCGCGCTGGTCAACAAGGGCGAGGACGCGCTCAAGGACCAGTACCCGGTGCCCGCCCAGTGGTGGGTCGCCAAGAACAAGTGCATGGTCAAGGGCGCCGACGGCCACTATGCGCTCCAGGACTTCGAGCAGATCTGATCAGTGGTCAGAGCGAGCTCGCCGCTGCATGCCATGCATGATGCAGGTGTCGTGCGTGCTCGTAAACTACTACTACCTCTCTATCGGTCGATCACGATGTATGAAGTATGAATAATGAGCGTCGTCGATACGCATGCGTGTATGATCATCCAGATTCAGGTTGTGTGTGTGATGCTTCTCACCTCTTCCTCCTACGAACCGGAGATTGTGACGGGGAGTCAGTTATATTTATAAATAAACCATCCTCTGATTGTGATTGTGTCTCATACATGGCGTCATAATAATCATGCACAAACGAAACCTACAAGAGCAGCTACCGATGTTGTCTGCTGCCACTGCCAGCATGCCAAGCGTTTACTCAGACTGCTGTCTACTACTCATCATCCTCGTCCTCCTCGCAATCCACCAAGCTCCAGCGCCCGTCGGCGCCCTCCACCATTCCCCTGTTGAGCGGCACCCACCACCCTGGCGGCACCCCGTGGTGGTCCCGCAGGGCGTCGTACGCCTTGTTCACCAGCGCCACGTCCCGCGCCACGGCGAGCTCGAACCCGCCGCGCGCGCCCCGCGTGCCCGCCACGCCGTGCAGGTACACCTCGAGGTTGTGCCAGGTCTGCTCGCCCCCGGGGCTTCTCAGGTACGGCGACTCCCCCGTGTCGATCGCGAGCTCCGCGCCTACGTCGTGGTAGAACACGACCGGGTACTTGGGAACCACGTCGCGGGCGTTGCGGACGCGGAGGAGCCGCAGCCCCGGGACGGCGTCGAACCGCTTCTTGAAGCCGCCGCCGCCGACGCGCGGGCTGGCGAACGCGAACGAGGTCACCGGGCAGGCGGCCGCGCCCGTGGCCGCCACGTTGTAGCCGTTGGCGGCGATGTCGAACGCGTTGAGCGTGGCGAGCGCCGCGCCGAGGCTGTGGCCCGTCACGGTGATGCTCAGCTCCTCGCCCCTGTACGCGTCCACCAGCCTCCGCACCTCGCCCAGCGCCTGATGCCGTGCGCTGTCCTGGTTGTGGCTGGACGCCGGGTCGCTGGAGGTGTACATGGACAGCCAGCCGCGGTGCACCATGGCGTCGCCGTCCCCGAGGAGGCCTCCCGTCGGCACCATGGGGAACTCGAGGTCGTCGGCCCACTCCAGCGCCCGCATGGTGCCGCGCCACGCGACCACGACGTCGCGGCGGCCGAGCGCGGCCTTCCCTTCGTCGGTGGCCACCGCGACGTAGCCGATCCAGTTGGACTCCCTGCACCGGCGCGACCTGGACACGGACCTGAGGATGAAGGCGTCCGGCACGGCCACCGACGACGTGGCGTACAGGAACCTGGTGACCCGGTACGCGGCGGCGTGCGCCGGCAGCCGCACCCGGTCGAAGAAGTGCGCCCTGGCGAAGCGGGACAGCCCCGCGTGCGGCGACGCCCGCTCGCGGTTGAAGGCGTCGTAGGTCGCCTGCGCCATCTCGCCGTAGCGGAGCACGGTGCGCCGCAGGTCGAGGTCCAGCGGGTCCAGCATTCCCGCCCAGCCGCCGTCGCCGTGGAGCTCGCGCCACCGCCGGGCCGTGTCGCCGAGGCCGCCGTGCTGGGACATGTTGCCTTGCTGCTGCTTCTGATGATGATGATCCAGCTTGCTCAGCGTCGTTATCTATGTGTTTATATGGAGGATACAGTGATGGTAGCTTGCTTGGTCTCTTGCTTCTGATGACGAAGGTTGCCAAACGGCAAAGGCGTGACATGCACCGTGCTGGGACAGACATTCTTCGTGTGCAGCCGCATCCCCAAATGGGCAGTGCGAACCGTCTGTGAGCATGGTGAAGTGGCGCACGCTGCGTGTCCCGGTCACGAAACACACACAGTACAACGCGTGGAAGTGCCATGCAAGCTGCGTGCACCCGCATATGACGCGAGCAGGGGTTGCTGATTCTTGGCTGCCCTGAACTGCTTCTAGTCTGGCCCATCCAATTCAAGCCCAATTGCCGGCCCACTCGCAGCTTGCCTTTTCCACTCACGGCCGCTTACTCGCTCGACTCCTTATTTGTGACCCGGGTTTCCACAATGTATTTGGACTCATAACGGTGTGGTCATGTATATGTCATTGAAGTCCAGTTCTAATTAATCTGAAGGAAGAGTTTTCAAGACAATGTTACCAAACAATTGAGGCATAAGGTTTACATATGGTTTGGTCTCAACTAAAGCTTGTAAGAAATACAAAAAAATAGTTTTCAAATCTTATATGAACTATAAATGAAAAAACAATCTAGTTCAAGCACAAGACAACAATAAAATGGAATTATGTTCCACTTTGATCATGAGCATAGATATGACTTGATTGTTTGAAATGGTGAAGACAATAAACAAATGCCTTTAAGGTGCTAAGCAAGGATGAAGAGCAAGCTACGATTTGGTGGCCAAATAACCTAGCTACGATGATGAAGGAATTTACTTGCATTTAGTCAAGACAGTAATCAAGCTATAAAGAGTTGTGTTAATGTGAAAGATCAAAGAAAATGATAATTGTGACTTGAAACCTTCGACACAAATCACATGCTCAAGATGGACATGCCCAATAGAAGTATCAAGTGATGGAGACCATCAACTATTCACGATAAATGTGGCAAGCATTTAGATGATTGGAAGCTCAGGAAAAAGTGATTCTTTATATGTTTAAATCTTGACTATAGATGACACACTATCAAGAGGGATGCATCACAGAATTTGAGACAAGGAAAAAAGTGCTAAAGTTATCCTATGTGCGAAAGTTTTGAGAGAAAGAAAGGAATAGTGAGAGAGAAAACTTCACCTTGTTCTTAACCACTCAGCCAAGGTCGTCTAGATCTGATGGTGAGGTCGGCTAGGTCGACTTTGGCCCTAATGGCTAGTTGATTCAAATCCTGGCCACACAAGGTTACATCCCGGCTGATTGGTTCCCTATGTCTGTGGCTGCATGATCGCCCTAGTCTGGTTGGTCGGATACAGGGGTTTAGGCGGTACGAGTGGATGCAGGCAATTGGCCTTCAAATGGCTTGTTTTGCATCGACTCATGCAGTTCGCGTCTTCCACGTGCAGGCAACCAAACATACGCTTAGGCAAAATCAATGCATGCAGTGGTCTAGGACAAAGACTCAACTCAATATCATGTCATGTTTGGTTGAGTTTGCAGACTTTCCAAACATACGCAGTGGGTCACTCTCCAAACATACGCTCAACCAATCAGATGGATCGTGACTAGGTCGAGTTTGCAGACTCAACTCAATGACTAGCCTTGGCTTAGCAGCTATTTATACCTCTCTCTCCTCCTTTTGCTTGTTGCTGATTCTCCCCACTTTCATACATGACCAGAAGCCCTTAGCAGCCCCTCTTCCCCTCTTTGTCTGTGTTGTTTCATATAACTTCACTAATCGTTAATTAGAGAGTGACCCAAGCTTTGTGAGCTAGTCTTGGTGGGCTTGGAGAGTTTGAGACCTACTATCAAGCACTTGAGCAAGTTGAGGAATTTTAGTTTTTTTGTGTTATTTACTCTTGGAGTTGTGCTTTTAGGTGGCAAGGTGTCATCGATAAGTATCCGAGGATGTGTGGGTTGCTACAGTGGCCTGGTAAGGAGGGTTAGTCTTCCTATTGAAACAGAAAAGAAGGCTACTTAGTAGAAAGGTGGAAAGAGATCACTTTGGACCCGTCCACGAGTAGACATTGTTAGGCCACTCACTATTTTCCACAACATGACACTGTTGGTGTCCCAAACATATCTTGAAGTTTCATGATCCATTATTATAACCTGATCACTAAAAGTGTGTCTATATTTGATATTTTACATGAACTGAAACATCGATGCTCATGCATGAGAAACTTGTGAGCAACTCATCATGCATATTTCGACCTTTTTATCTGCAAGAACAATGGAACAATAAGAAGCTATCACAAACGGAAACCAACATGGTCATGTCGTGTGCAACAACAATATTGTAGTGTAGAGTGGCATGGGATGAAAGCTTGAGATCAGCAGATCACCAGTGATGGCTCCTTGTTTTCTTTGAGAAGAATCGAGACATTGATGTTGTTGAGGCTGAAAGGGAATTAGGCTTACACCTAGTCCCTAATTAGTTTTGGTGGTTGAATTGCCCAACACAAATAATTGGACTAACTAGTTTGCTCTAGTGTATAAGTTATACAGGTGCTAAAGGTTCACACTTAGCCAATAAAAAGACCAAGAGTTGGGTTCAACAAAAGAGCAAAGGGCCAACCGAAGGCACCTCTGGTCTGGCGCACCGGACTGTCCGGTGTGCCACCGGACAGTGTCCGGTGCACCAGAGGACTCCAACGCAAACTCGCTACCTTCGGGAATTTCCAGAGGCGACTCCGCTATAATTCACCGGACTGTCCGGTGTACACCGGACAGTGTCCGGTGCTCCAAGGGAGAGCCGCCTCAGGAACTCGCCAGCCTCGGGAATTCACTTCAGCCGCTCCGCTATAATTCACCGGACAGTCCGGTGTACACCGGACTGTCCGGTGCAACAGCGGAGCAACGGCTATTTCGGCGCCAACGGCTACCTGTGCTGCATTTAATGCGCGCGCAGCGCGCGCAGAAGTCAGGCGTGCCCATACTGGCACACCGGACAGTAAACAGTACATGTCCGGTGTGCACCGGACATCCAGGCGGGCCCACAAGTCAGAAGCTCCAACGGTCAGAATTCAACGGAACTGGTGACGTGGCTGGTGCACCGGACATGTCCGGTGTGCACCGGATTGTCCGGTGCGCCATCGAACAGACAGCCTCCACCAACGTTCAAGTTTGGTGGTTGAGGCTATAAATACCCCAACCACCCCACCATTCATTGCATCCAAGTTTTCCACTTCTCAACCACTTACAAGAGCTAGGCATTCAATTCTAGACACACCAAAGAGATCAAATCCTCTCCAATTCCACACAAGGCTTTAGTGATTAGCGAGAGAGATTTGCCGTGTTCTTTTGAGCTCTTGCGCTTGGATTGCTTCTTTTCTTTCTCACTTGTTCTTGAGATCAAAACTCCATTGTAATCAAGGCAAGAGGCACCAATTGTGTGGTGGCTCTTGTGGGGAAGTTTTGTTCGCGGCTTTGATTTGAGAAGAGAAGCTCACTCGGTCCGAGGGACCGTTTGAGAGAGGGAAGGGTTGAAAGAGACCCGGCCTTTGTGGCCTCCTCAACGGGGAGTAGGTTTGCGAGAACCGAACCTCGGTAAAACAAATCTGCGTGTCACACTCTTCATTTGCTTGCGATTTGTTTTGCGCCCTCTCTAGCGGACTCGTTTATATTTCTAACGCTAACCCGACTTGTAGTTGTGTTTATATTTGTAAATTTCAGTTTCGCCCTATTCACCCCCCCTCTAGGCGACTATCAATTGGTATCGGAGCCCGGTGCTTCATTAGAGCCTAACCGCTCGAAGTGATGTCGGGAGATCACGCCAAGAAGGAGATGGAGACCGGCGAAAAGCCTACTACAAGCCATGGGAGCACTTCATCGGAAGAGTCTCGCACCAAGAGGAAGGAGAAGAAGAAGAGCTCCTCCAACAAAGGGAAGGAGAAGAAATCTTCTTCTCACCACAAAGAGAAGAAGGAGAAATCTTCTTCTCACAAGCCGCATCGGAGTGGGGACAAGTACAAGAGAATGAGGAAAGTGGTCTATTACGAGACCGACACTTCATCAACATCCACCTCCGGCTCCGACGCGACATCCGTCACTTCTAAGCGCCAAGAGCGCAAGAAGTATAGTAAGACCCCCCTACGCTACCCTCGCATTTCTAAACATACACCTTTACTTTCCGTCCCATTAGGCAAACCACCAACTTTTGATGGTGAAGATTACGCTAGGTGGAGTGATTTAATGCGATTTCATCTAACCTCGCTCCACAAAAGTATATGGGATGTTGTTGAGTTTGGTGCACAGGTACCGTCCGTAGGGGATAAAGACTATGATGAGGATGAGGTGGCCCAAATCGAGCACTTCAACTCTCAAGCAACAACAATACTCCTCGCCTCTTTAAGTAGAGAGGAGTATAACAAAGTTCAAGGGTTGAAGAGCGCCAAGGAGGTTTGGGATGTGCTCAAAACCGCGCACGAGGGAGATGAGCTCACAAAGATCACCAAGCGGGAAACGATCGAGGGGGAGCTCGGTCGGTTCCGGCTTCGCAAAGGGGAGGAGCCACAAAACATGTACAACCGGCTCAAGACCTTGGTGAATCAAGTGCGCAACCTCGGGAGCAAAAAGTGGGATGACCATGAGGTGGTTAAGGTTATTCTAAGATCTCTTATTTTCCTTAACCCTACTCAAGTTCAATTAATCCGTGGCAACCCAAGATATACACAAATGACCCCCGAGGAAGTTATCGGGAATTTTGTAAGTTTTGAGTGCATGATCGAAGGCTCGAGGAAGATCAACGAGCTTGATGATCCCCCCACATCCGAAGCTCAACCCGTCGCATTCAAAGCGACGGAAGAAAAGAAGGAGGAGTCTACACCAAGTAGACAACCAATCGACGCCTCCAAGCTCGACAATGAGGAAATGGCGCTCGTCATCAAGAGCTTCCGCCAAATCCTCAAGCAAAGGAGGGGGAAAGACTACAAGCCCCGCTCCAAGAAGGTTTGCTACAAGTGTGGTAAGTCCGGTCACTTTATTGCTAAATGTCCATTATCAAGTGACAGTGACAGGGATAACGACAAGAAGGGCAAGAGGAGAGAAAAGAAGAGGTACTACAAGAAGAGGGGCGGCGATGCCCATGTCTGTCGGGAGTGGGACTTCGATGAAAGCTCTAGCGACTCCTCCAACGACGAGGACGCCGCCAACATCGCCGTCACCAAGGGACTCCTCTTCCCAAACGTCGGCCACAAGTGCCTCATGGCAAAGGATGGCAAAAGGAAGAAGGTAAAATCAAGATCCTCCACTAAATATGAAACCTCTAGTGATGAGGATGATGCTAGCAATGAGGAGGATAACTTGCGCATTCTTTTTGCCAACCTTAACATGGAACAAAAGGAAAAATTAAATGAATTAATTAGTGCCATCCATGAAAAGGATGACCTCTTGGACTCCCAAGAGGACTTCCTAATCAAGGAAAATAAAAAGCATGTTAAGGTTAAAAAGGCTTACGCTCTAGAAGTAGAAAAATGTCAAAAACTATCTAGTGAGCTAAGCACTTGCCATGAGATGATTGACAACCTTAGACATGAAAATGCTAGTTTAAATGCTAAGGTTGATTCACATGTTTGTAATGTTTCGATTTCCAATCCTAGAGATAATAATGATGATTTGCTTGCTAGGATTGAAGAATTAAACATTTCTCTTGCTAGCCTTAGAGTAGAAAATGAAAATTTAATTGCTAAGGCTAAAGAACTAGATGTTTGCAATGCTACAATTTCCGATCTTAGAGACAATAATGATATCTTGCGTGCTAAGATCGTTGAACTTAATTCATGCAAACCCTCTACATCTAGTGTTGAGCATGTTTCTATTTGTACTAGATGTAGAGATGTTAACATTGATGCTATTCATGGTCACATGACTTTAATTAAACAACAAAATGATCATATAGCAAAATTAGATGCTAAAATTGTCGAGCATAACTTAGAGAATGAAAAATTTAAATTTGCTCGTAGTATGCTCTATAGTGGGAGACGCCCTGACATCAAGGATGGCATTGGCTTCCAAAGGGGAGACAATGTCAAACTTAATGCCCCTCCTAAAAGATTGTCCAACTTTGTTAAGGGCAAGGCTCCCATGCCTCAGGATAACGAGGGTTACATTTTATACCCTGTCGGTTATCCCGAGGACAAAATTAGGAAAATTCATTCTAGGAAGTCTCACTTTGGTTCTAACCATGTTTTTTTGTATAAGAGTGAGACATCTAGCTCTGGGCAACCAACCCGTGCTAAGTTACCTAAGAAGAAAATTCCTAATGCATCAAATGAACATAGTCTTTCATTTAAAACTTTTGATGCATCTTATGTGTTGACTAACAAATCCGGCAAAGTAGTTGCCAAATATGTTGGGGGCAAGCACAAGGGGTCAAAGACTTGTGTTTGGATACCCAAAGTTCTTGTGTCTAATACCAAAGGACCCAAAACCATTTGGGTACTTAAAGTCAAGAACTAAACTTGTTTTGTAGGTTTATGCATCCGGGGGCTCAAGTTGGATACTCGACAGCGGGTGCACAAACCACATGACAGGGGAGAAGAAGATGTTCTCCTCCTACGAGAAAAACCAAGATCCCCAACGAGCTATCACATTCGGGGATGGAAATCAAGGTTTGGTCAAAGGTCTTGGTAAAATAGCTATATCTCCTGACCATTCTATTTCCAATGTTTTTCTTGTAGATTCTTTAGATTACAATTTGCTTTCTGTATCTCAATTATGCAAAATGGGCTACAACTGTCTCTTTACTAATGTAGGTGTCACTGTCTTTAGAAGAAGTGATGATTCAATAGCATTTAAGGGTGTGTTAGAGGGTCAGCTATACTTAGTAGATTTTGATAGAGCTGAACTCGACACATGCTTAATTGCTAAGACTAACATGGGCTGGCTCAGGCATCGCCGACTAGCACATGTTGGGATGAAAAATCTTCACAAGCTTCTAAAGGGAGAACACATTTTAGGACTAACAAATGTTCATTTTGAGAAAGATAGGGTTTGTAGCGCATGTCAAGCAGGAAAGCAAGTTGGTGCCCATCATCCACACAAGAACATCATGACGACCGACAGGCCGCTTGAGCTACTCCACATGGATCTATTCGGCCCGATTGCTTACATAAGCATCGGCGGGAGTAAGTACTGTCTAGTTATTGTGGATGATTATTCTCGCTTCACTTGGGTATTCTTTTTTCAGGAAAAATCTCAAACCCAAGAGACCTTAAAGGGATTCTTGATACGGGCTCAAAATGAGTTCGACTTAAGGATCAAGAAAATAAGAAGCGACAACGGGACGGAGTTCAAGAACTCTCAAATTGAAGGCTTCCTTGAGGAGGAGGGCATCAAGCATGAATTCTCTTCTCCCTACACGCCACAACAAAATGGTGTAGTGGAGAGGAAGAATCGAACTCTATTGGACATGGCGAGAACCATGCTTGATGAGTACAAGACTTCGGATCGGTTTTGGGCCGAGGCGGTCAACACCGCTTGCTACGCCATCAACCGGTTATATCTACACCGAATCCTCAAGAAGACATCATACGAACTCCTAACCGGTAAAAAGCCCAATGTTTCTTATTTTAGAGTCTTTGGTAGCAAATGCTTTATACTTGTTAAAAGAGGAAGAAAATCTAAATTTGCTCCTAAGACTGTAGAAGGCTTTTTACTAGGATATGATTCAAACACAAGGGCATATAGAGTCTTTAACAAGTCCACTGGACAAGTTGAAGTTTCTTGTGACGTTGTGTTTGATGAGACTAACGGCTCTCAAGTAGATCAAGTTGATCTTGATGAGACAGGTATTGAAGAGGCTCCATGCATCGCGCTAAGGAACATGTCCATCGGGGATGTGTGTCCTAAGGAATCCGAAGAGCCTCCAAATATAAAAGATCAACCATCCTCCTCCACGCAAGCATCTCCACCAACTCAAAATGAGGACGAAGCTCAAGTTGATGAAGAAGAAGATCAATCAAATGAGCCACCTCAAGATGACGACATAGATCAAGGGGGAGATGCAAATGATCAAGACAAGGAGGATGAAGAGCAAAGACCGCCACACCCAAGAGTCCACCAAGCAATCCAACGAGATCACCCCGTCGACACCATTCTCGACGACATTCATAAGGGGGTAACAACTAGATCTCGTGTTGCACATTTTTGTGAGCATTACTCTTTTGTTTCCTCTATTGAGCCACACAGGGTAGAGGAAGCACTTCAAGATTCGGATTGGGTGGTGGCGATGCAAGAGGAGCTCAACAACTTCACTAGGAATGAGGTATGGCATTTAGTTCCACGTCCTAATCAAAATGTTGTAGGAACCAAATGGGTCTTCCGCAACAAGCAAGATGAGCATGGTGTGGTGACAAGGAACAAAGCTCGACTTGTAGCCAAGGGATACTCTCAAGTCGAAGGTTTGGATTTCAGTGAAACCTGATAGTCGCCTAGAGGGGGGGTGAATAGGGCGAAACTGAAAATTACAAATATAAACACAACTACAAGCCGGGGTTAGCGTTAGTAATAACAAATGAGTCCGCAAGAGAGGGCGCAAAACAAATCCCAAGCGAATAAGCAAATGGGACACGGAGATTTGTTTTACCGAGGTTCGGTTCTTGCAAACCTACTCCCCGTTGAGGAGGCCACAAAGGCCGGGTCTCTTTCAACCCTTCCCTCTCTCAAACGGTCCCTCGGACCGAGTGAGCTTTCCTTCTTCTCAATCAACCGGGAACAACACTTCCCCGCAAGGGCCACCACACAATCGGTGCCTCTTGCCTCGGTTACAATTGAGTGTTGATTACAAGAGCACAAGAGAAAGAAAGAATGCGATCCAAGCGCAAGAGCTCAAAAGAACACGGCAAATCTCTCTCGCTAGTCGCTAAAGGCTTGAGTGGAATTGGAGAGGATTTGATCTCTTTGTATGTGTCTAGAATTGAATGCCTAGCTCTTGTAAGTGGTTGAGAAGTGGGAAAACTTGGATTGCAATGAATGTGGGGTGGTTGGGGTATTTATAGCCCCAACCACCAAATGTGGCCGTTGGGGAGCCAGTCTGCTCGATGGCGCACCGGACAGTCCGGTGCACACCGGACATGTCCGGTGCCCCTGCCACGTCATCAGTGCCGTTGGAATCTGACCGTTGGAGTTCTGACTTGTGGGCCACCCTTGATGTCCGGTGGCGCACCGGACAGCTCCTGTTCATTGTCCGGTGCGCCAGTATGGGCAAACCTGACGTCTGCGCGCGCTGCGGCGCATTTAATGCCTCTGCAGGTAGCCGTTGGCGCGGGATAGCCGTTGCGCTGGAGTCACACCGGACAGTCCGGTGCACACCGGACATGTCCGGTGAATTATAGCTGACGAGCCGTTGGCTTTTCCCGAAGCTGAAGAGTTCCTGAGGCCGCTTCTCCATGGCGCACCGGACACTGTCCGGTGTACACCGGACAGTCCGGTGAATTATAGCGCGAGAGCCCCTGGAAATTCCCGAAGGTGGCGAGTTCGAGCTGGAGTCCCCTGGTGCACCGGACACTGTCCGGTGGTGCACCGGACACTGTCCGGTGGCACACCGGACAGTCCGGTGCGCCCAGACCAGAGGGCCTACGGTTGGCTCTTTGCCCTTTTGTTGAACCCAACACTTGGTCATTTTATTGGCTATGTTGTGAACCTTTGACACCTGTATAACTTATACACTAGAACAAACTAGTTAGTCCAAAGATTTGTGTTGGGCAATTCAACCACCAAAATTATTTAGGAACTAGGTGTAAGCCTAATTCCCTTTCAATCTCCCCCTTTTTGGTGATTGATGCCAACACAAACCAAAGCAAATATAGAAGTGCATAATTGAACTAGTTTACATAATGTAAGTGCAAAGGTTACTTGGAATTGAGCCAATATAACTACTTACAAGATATGCAAGGAATGTTTCTTTCTTATATAACATTTTGGACCACGTTTGCACCACATGTTTTGTTTTTGCAAAACCTTTTTGTAAATCCATTTCATAGATCTTTTGCAAATAGTCAAAGGTAAATAAATAAGAGTTTGCAAAAGCATTTTCAAGATTTGAAATTTCCTCCCCCTGTTTCAAATGCTTTTCCTTTGACTAAACAAAACTCCCCTTAAAAGAGATCCACCTCTTAGTGTTCAAGAGGGTTTTGATATACCATTTTTGAAATACTACTTTCTCCCCCTTTTGAACACAATAGGATACCAAATGATAAAGACTTTTGGAAAGCACTAAGTTTTTGAATTTGGTGGTGGTGGTGGTGCGGTCCTTTTGCTTTGGGCTCATTTCTCCCCCTTTTTGGCATAAATCGCCAAAAACGGAGTCATTAGAGCCCTCGAAGTGCAATCTTCCCTTTGGTCATAAATAAGTGAGTTAAGATTATACCAAAGACGAAGTCCTTTTGCGTTTGAGCTTTTACTCTCTCCCCCAAGGATGAAGTCCTTTTCCTTGATGCTCATTTCTCCCCCAAGGACGAGAGAGTTGCTCGGAGTGATGGCGAAGCATGAGTTACGGAGTGGAAGCCTTTGTCTTCGCCGAAGACTCCAATTTCCTTTCAATATACCTATGACTTGGTTTGAAATCGACTTGAAAACACATTAGTCATAGCATATAAAGGAGATATGATCAAAGGTATTCAAAAGAGCTATGTGTGCAAGCTTAGCAAAAGAAATTTCTAGAATCAAGAATATTGAGCTCATGCCTAAGTCTGGTAAAAGATTGTTCATCAAGTGGCTTGGTAAAGATATCGGCTAATTGATCTTTAGTATTAATGTAAGAAATCTCGATATCCCCCTTTTGTTGGTGATCCCTAAGAAAATGATACCGAATGGCTATGTGCTTAGTGCGGCTATGCTCGACGGGATTGTCGGCCATTTTGATTGCACTCTCATTATCACATAGCAAAGGGACTTTGGTTAATTTGTAACCGTAGTCCCGCAGGGTTTGCCTCATCCAAAGCAATTGCGCGCAACAGTGACCTGCGGCAATGTACTCGGCTTCGGCGGTGGAAAGAGCGACCGAATTTTGCTTCTTTGAAGCCCAAGACACCAAGGATCTTCCCAAGAACTGGCAAGTCCCCGATGTGCTCTTCCTATTAATTTTACACCCCGCCCAATCGGCATCCGAATAACCAAGTAAATCAAATGTGGATCCCCGAGGGTACCAAAGCCCAAACTTAGGTGTATAAGCCAAATATCTCAAGATTCGTTTTACGGCCGTAAGGTGGGATTCCTTAGGGTCGGATTGGAATCTTGCACACATGCACACGGAAAGCATAATGTCCGGTCGAGATGCACATAAATAAAGCAATGAACCAATCATCGACCGGTATACCTTTTGATCCACGGACTTACCTCCCGTGTCGAGGTCGAGATGCCCATTAGTTCCCATGGGTGTCTTGATGGGTTTGGCATCCTTCATCCCAAACTTAGCAAGAATGTCTTGAGTGTACTTCGTTTGGCTAATGAAGGTGCCCTCTTGGAGTTGCTTGACTTGGAATCCTAGAAAATACTTCAACTCCCCCATCATTGACATCTCGAATTTCTGTGTCATGATCCTACTAAACTCTTCACATGTAGACTTGTTAGTAGACCCAAATATAATATCATCAACATAAATTTGGCATACAAACAAGTCATTTTCAAGAGTTTTAGTAAAGAGTGTAGGATCGGCCTTGCCGACTTTGAAGCCATTAGCAATAAGGAAATCTCTAAGGCATTCATACCATGCTCTTGGGGCTTGCTTGAGCCCATAAAGCGCCTTAGAGAGCCTATAGACATGATTAGGATACTCACTGTCTTCAAAGCCGGGAGGTTGCTCAACATAGACCTCTTCCTTGATTGGTCCGTTGAGGAAGGCACTTTTCACGTCCATTTGATAGAGCTTAAAGCCATGGTAAGTAGCATAGGCCAATAATATGCGAATTGACTCAAGCCTAGCTACGGGTGCATAGGTTTCACCAAAATCCAAACCTTCGACTTGTGAATACCCTTTGGCCACGAGTCGAGCTTTGTTCCTTGTCACCACACCATGCTCATCTTGCTTGTTGCGGAAGACCCATTTGGTTCCTACAACATTTTGGTTAGGACGTGGAACTAAATGCCATACCTCGTTCCTCGTGAAATTGTTGAGTTCCTCTTGCATCGCCACCACCCAATCCGAATCTTGGAGAGCTTCCTCTACCCTGTGTGGCTCAATAGAGGAAACAAACGAGTAATGTTCACAAAAATGTGCAACCCGAGATCGAGTAGTTACCCCCTTATGAATGTCGCCGAGGATGGTGTCGACGGGGTGATCTCGTTGGATTGCTTGGTGGACTCTTGGGTGTGGCGGTCTTGGTTCTTCCTCATCCTCCTTTTCTTGATCATTTGCATCTCCCCCTTGATCATTGCCGTCATCTTGAGGTGGCTCATCTTCTTGGTTTTGCCCTTCATCAACTTGAGCCTCATCCTCATTTTGAGTTGGTGGAGATGCTTGCGTGGAGGAGGATGGTTGATCTTGTGTACTTGGAGGCTCTTCGGATTCCTTAGGACACACATCCCCGATGGACATGTTCCTTAGCGCGATGCATGGAGCCTGTTCTTCACCTATCTCATCAAGATCAACTTGCTCTACTTGAGAGCCGTTAGTTTCATCAAACACAACGTCACAAGAGACTTCAACTAGTCCAGTGGACTTGTTAAAGACCCTATATGCCCTTGTGTTTGAGTCATAACCAAGTAAAAAGCCTTCTACAGTTTTAGGAGCAAATTTAGATTTTCTACCTCTTTTAATAAGAATGAAGCATTTGCTACCAAAAACTCTAAAATATGAAATGTTGGGCTTTTTACCGGTTAGGAGTTCATATGATGTCTTCTTGAGGATTCGGTGAAGATATAACCGGTTGATGGCGTAGCAGGCTGTGTTGACCGCCTCGGCCCAAAACCGGTCCGGTGTCTTGTACTCATCAAGCATGGTTCTTGCCATGTCCAATAGAGTTCGATTCTTCCTCTCTACTACACCATTTTGTTGTGGCGTGTAGGGGGAGGAGAACTCATGCTTGATGCCCTCCTCCTCAAGGAAGCCTTCAATTTGAGAGTTCTTGAACTCCATCCCGTTGTCGCTTCTTATTTTCTTGATCCTTAAGCTGAACTCATTTTGAGCTCGTCTCAAGAATCCCTTTAAGGTCTCTTGGGTTTGAGATTTTTCCTGTAAAAAGAATACCCAAGTGAAGCGAGAATAATCATCCACAATTACAAGGCAATACTTACTACCGCCGATGCTTATGTAAGCGATCGGGCCGAATAAATCCATGTGTAGTAGCTCCAGCGGTCTGTCGGTAGTTATGACATTTTTGTGTGGATGATGGACTCCAACTTGCTTTCCTGCCTGACATGCGCTACAAATCCTGTCTTTCTCAAAATGAACATTGGTTAGTCCTAAAATGTGTTCACCCTTTAGAAGCTTATGAAGATTCTTCATCCCAACATGAGCTAGTCGGCGATGCCAGAGCCAACCCATGTTAGTCTTAGCAATTAAGCAAGTGTCGAGTTCAGCTCTATCAAAATCTACCAAGTATAGCTGACCCTCTAACACTCCCTTAAATGCTATTGAATCATCACTTCTTCTAAAGACAGTGACACCAACATCAGTGAATAGACAGTTGTAGCCCATTTGACATAATTGAGAAACAGAAAGCAAGTTGTAATCTAAGGAGTCTACAAGAAAAACATTGGAAATGGAATGGTCAGGAGATATAGCAATTTTACCAAGACCTTTGACCAAACCTTGATTTCCATCCCCGAATGTGATAGCTCGTTGGGGATCTTTGTTTTTCTCATATGAGGAGAACATCCTTTTCTCCCCGGTCATGTGGTTTGTGCACCCGCTGTCGAGTATCCAACTTGAGCCCCCGGATGCATAAACCTACAACACAAATTTAGTTCTTGACTTTAGGTACCCAAACTGTTTTGGGTCCTTTGGCATTAGATACAAGAACTTTGGGTACCCAAACACAAGTCTTGGAGCCCTTGTGTTTGCCCCCAACAAATTTGGCAACTACCTTGCCGGATTTGCTAGTAAGCACATAAGATGCATCAAAAGTTTTAAATGAAATGGCATGATCATTTGATGCATTAGGAGTTTTCTTTCTAGGCAACTTGGCACGGGTTGGTTGCCTAGAGCTAGATGTCTCACCCTTATACATAAAAGCATGGTTAGGGCCAGAGTGAGACTTCCTAGAGTGAATTCTCCTAATTTTGCTCTCGGGATAACCGGCCGGGTACAAAATGTAACCCTCGTTATCCTGAGGCATGGGAGCCTTGCCCTTAACAAAGTTAGACAAATTTTTAGGTGGGGCATTAAGTTTGACATTGTCTCCCCTTTGGAAGCCAATGCCATCCTTGATGCCAGAACGTCTCCCATTATAGAGCATGCTTCTAGCCAATTTAAACTTTTCATTTTCTAAGTCATGCTCTCTAATCTTAGCATTTAGTTGAGCTATGTGATCATTTTGTTTTTTAATTAAGGCTAGGTGATCATGGATAGCATCAACATTAATATCTCTACATCTAGTACAAATGGAAATATGCTCAACATTAGATGTAGAGGGTTTGCAAGATTTTAGTTCAACAACCTTAGCATGCAACATATCATTTTTAGTTCTAAGGTCGGAAATAGTAGCATTGCAAACATCAAAATCCTTAGCCTTAGCAATTAGTTTCTCATTCTCATTTCTAAGGCTAGCAATGGAAACATTTAACTCATCAATCCTAGCAAGCAAATCAACATTATCATTTCTAGGATCAATGCAAACATGAGAATCTACCTTAGCAATTAATTTAGCATTTTCATTTCTAAGGTTGGCAATAGTGTCATGGCACATGCTTAGCTCACTAGATAATTTGTTACATTTTTCTACTTCTAGAGCATAAGCATTTTTAATCTTAACATGTTTCTTATTCTCCTTGATTAGGAAGTCCTCTTGGGAGTCCAAGAGATCATCCTTTTCATGGATGGCACTAATTAGTTCATTTAATTTTTCCTTTTGTTCCATGTTAAGGTTAGCAAAAAGAATGCGCAAGTTATCCTCCTCATTTTTATCATCATCCTCATCACTAGATGTTTCACATTTAGTGGAGGACCTTGATTTTACCTTCTTTTTGCCGTCCTTGGCCATGAGACACTTGTGGCCGACGTTGGGGAAGAGAAGGCCTTTGGTGACGGCGATGTTGGCGGCGTCCTCGTCGTCGGAGGAGTCGCTTGAGCTTTCGTCGGAGTCCCACTCCCGACAAACATGGGCATCGCCGCCCTTCTTCTTGTAATACTTCTTCTTCTCCTTTCTTCTTCCCTTCTTGTCGTTGCCCCTGTCACTGTCACTAGACATAGGACATTTTGCAATAAAGTGACCGGGCTTACCACACTTGTAGCAAACCTTCTTGGAACGGGGTTTGTAGTCCTTCCCCTTCCGTTGCTTGAGAATTTGCCGAAAGCTTTTGATGATTAGGGCCATCTCCTCGTTGTCGAGCTTGGAGGCGTCAATTGGTTGTCTACTTGGTGTAGACTCCTCCTTCTTCTCCTCCGTTGCCTTGAAGGCCACCGGTTGCGCCTCGGAGGTGGAAGGCTCGTCAAGCTCGTTGATCTTCTTGGAGCCCTTAATCATGCATTCAAAACTCACAAAATTCCCGATAACTTCCTCGGGGGTCATTAGTGGATATCTAGGATTCCCACGAATTAATTGTACTTGAGTGGGGTTAAGGAAAATAAGAGCTCTTAGAATAACCTTAACCACTTCGTGGTCATCCCATTTTGTGCTCCCGAGGTTGCGCACTTGGTTCACCAAAGTCTTGAGCCGGTTGTACATGTCTTGTGGCTCCTCCCCTTGGCGAAGACGGAAGCGACCGAGCTCCCCCTCGATCGTTTCCCGCTTGGTGATCTTGGTGAGTTCATCACCCTCGTGCGCCGTCTTGAGTAGGTCCCAAATCTCCTTGGCGTTCTTCAATCCTTGTACTTTGTTGTATTCCTCCTTGCTTAGGGAGGCAAGGAGGATAGTTGCGGCTTGGGAGTTGAAGTGCTCGATTTGGGCCACTTCGTCCGTGTCATAGTCCTCATCCCCTATTGATGGTACCTGTACACCATACTCAACAACATCCCATATTCTTTTGTGGAGAGAGGTTAGATGAAATCGCATCAAATTACTCCACATAGCATAATCTTCACCATTAAAAGTTGGTGGTTTGCCTAATGGGACGGAAAGTAAAGGTGTATGTTTAGGAATGCGAGGGTAGCGTAGGGGGATCTTACTATACTTCTTGCGCTCTTGGCGCTTAGAAGTGACGGAGGGCGCATCGGAGTCGGAGGTCGATGTTGATGAAGTGTCGGTCTCGTAGTAGACCACCTTCCTCATCCTCTTGTGCTTATCGCCTTTCCGATGCGGCTTGTGGGAAGAAGATTTTTCCTTCTTCTCTTTGTGGTGAGAAGAAGATTTCTTCTCCTTCCCTTTGTTGGAGGAGCTCTTCTTCTTCTCCCTCCTTTTGGTGCGGGACTCTTCCGATGAAGTGCTCCCGTAGCTTGTAGTGGGCTTTTCGCCGGTCTCCATCTCCTTCTTGGCGTGATCTCCCGACATCACTTCGAGCGGTTAGGCTCTAATGAAGCACCGGGCTCTGATACCAATTGATAGTCGCCTAGAGGGGGGGTGAATAGGGCGAAACTGAAAATTACAAATATAAACACAACTACAAGCCGGGGTTAGCGTTAGTAATAACAAATGAGTCCGCAAGAGAGGGCGCAAAACAAATCCCAAGCGAATAAGCAAATGGGACACGGAGATTTGTTTTACCGAGGTTCGGTTCTTGCAAACCTACTCCCCGTTGAGGAGGCCACAAAGGCCGGGTCTCTTTCAACCCTTCCCTCTCTCAAACGGTCCCTCGGACCGAGTGAGCTTTCCTTCTTCTCAATCAACCGGGAACAACACTTCCCCGCAAGGGCCACCACACAATCGGTGCCTCTTGCCTCGGTTACAATTGAGTGTTGATTACAAGAGCACAAGAGAAAGAAAGAATGCGATCCAAGCGCAAGAGCTCAAAAGAACACGGCAAATCTCTCTCGCTAGTCGCTAAAGGCTTGAGTGGAATTGGAGAGGATTTGATCTCTTTGTATGTGTCTAGAATTGAATGCCTAGCTCTTGTAAGTGGTTGAGAAGTGGGAAAACTTGGATTGCAATGAATGTGGGGTGGTTGGGGTATTTATAGCCCCAACCACCAAATGTGGCCGTTGGGGAGCCAGTCTGCTCGATGGCGCACCGGACAGTCCGGTGCACACCGGACATGTCCGGTGCCCCTGCCACGTCATCAGTGCCGTTGGAATCTGACCGTTGGAGTTCTGACTTGTGGGCCACCCTTGATGTCTGGTGGCGCACCGGACAGCTCCTGTTCATTGTCCGGTGCGCCAGTATGGGCAAACCTGACGTCTGCGCGCGCTGCGGCGCATTTAATGCCTCTGCAGGTAGCCGTTGGCGCGGGATAGCCGTTGCGCTGGAGTCACACCGGACAGTCCGGTGCACACCGGACATGTCCGGTGAATTATAGCTGACGAGCCGTTGGCTTTTCCCGAAGCTGAAGAGTTCCTGAGGCCGCTTCTCCATGGCGCACCGGACACTGTCCGGTGTACACCGGACAGTCCGGTGAATTATAGCGCGAGAGCCCCTGGAAATTCCCGAAGGTGGCGAGTTCGAGCTGGAGTCCCCTGGTGCACCGGACACTGTCCGGTGGTGCACCGGACACTGTCCGGTGGCACACCGGACAGTCCGGTGCGCCCAGACCAGAGGGCCTACGGTTGGCTCTTTGCCCTTTTGTTGAACCCAACACTTGGTCATTTTATTGGCTATGTTGTGAACCTTTGACACCTGTATAACTTATACACTAGAACAAACTAGTTAGTCCAAAGATTTGTGTTGGGCAATTCAACCACCAAAATTATTTAGGAACTAGGTGTAAGCCTAATTCCCTTTCAAAACCTATGCACCCGTAGCTAGGCTTGAGTCAATTCGCATATTATTAGCCTATGCTACTTACCATGGCTTTAAGCTCTATCAAATGGACGTGAAAAGTGCCTTCCTCAATGGACCAATCAAGGAAGAGGTCTATGTTGAGCAACCTCCCGGCTTTGAAGATAGTGAGTACCCTAACCATGTCTATAAGCTTTCTAAGGCGCTTTATGGGCTCAAGCAAGCCCCAAGAGCATGGTATGAATGCCTTAGAGACTTCCTTATTGCTAATGGCTTCAAAGTCGGAAAGGCCGATCCTACGCTCTTTACCAAAACACTTGAGAATGATTTGTTTGTATGCCAAATCTATGTTAATGATATTATATTTGGGTCTACTAACGAATCTACATGTGAAGAGTTTAGTAGGATCATGACACAAAAGTTCGAGATGTCTATGATGGGGGAGTTGAAATACTTCTTGGGATTTCAAGTAAAGCAACTCCAAGAGGGCACTTTCATTAGCCAAACAAAGTACACTCAAGACATTCTAAACAAGTTTGGGATGAAGGATGCCAAGCCCATCAAGACACCCATGGGAACTAATGGGCATCTCGACCTCGACACGGGAGGTAAGTCCGTGGATCAAAAGGTATACCGGTCGATGATAGGTTCCTTACTCTATTTATGTGCATCTCGACCGGACATTATGCTTTCCGTTTGCATGTGTGCAAGATTCCAATCCGACCCTAAGGAATCCCACCTTACGGCCGTAAAACGAATCTTGAGATATTTGGCTTATTCTCCTAAGTTTGGGCTTTGGTACCCTAGGGGATCCACATTTGATTTGATTGGTTATTCGGATGCTGATTGGGCGGGGTGCAAAATCAATAGAAAGAGCACATCGGGGACTTGCCAGTTCTTGGGAAGATCCTTGGTGTCTTGGGCGTCAAAGAAGCAAAATTCGGTCGCTCTTTCCACCGCAGAAGCCGAGTACATTGCCGCAGGTCATTGTTGCGCGCAATTGCTTTGGATGAGGCAAACCCTGCGGGACTACGGTTACAAATTAACCAAAGTCCCCTTGCTATGTGATAATGAGAGTGCAATCAAGATGGCGGATAATCCCGTCGAGCATAGCCGCACTAAACACATAGTCATTCAGTATCATTTTCTTAGGGATCACCAACAAAAGGGAGATATCGAGATTTCTTACATTAATACTAAAGATCAATTAGCCGATATCTTTACCAAGCCTCTTGATGAACAAACTTTTAATAAACTTAGGCATGAGCTAAATATTCTTGATTCTAGGAATTTCTTTTGTTGACTTGCACATATAGCTCATTTAAATACCTTTGATCATGTCTCTTTCATATGCTATGACTAATGTGTTTTCAAGTCTATTTCAAACCAAGTCATCGGTGTATTGAAAGGGAATTTGGAGTCTTCGGCGAAGACAAAGGCTTCCACTACGTAACTCATCCTTCGCCGTCACTCCAAGCAACCCTCCATTCTTGGGGGAGAAAGCATGAGCACCAAGCAAAAGGACTCCATCTTTGGTATAATCTTCACTCACTTGTTTTGACCAAAGAGGGAGAATGTAACTTCGAGGGCTCTAATGATTCCGTTTCTGGCGATTCATGCCAAAGGGGGAGAAAGTATGAGCCCAAAGCAAAAGGACCGCACCACCACCAATTTCAAAAAAACTTAGCTTCAAAGAGTATTTTCAATTGGTATCCTATTATGTTCAAAAGGGGGAGAATCTAGTTTTTCAAAAATGATATATCAAAACCCTCTTGAACACTAAGAGGAGGATCTCATTTAGGGGGAGTTTTGTTTAGTCAAAGGAAAAGCATTTGAAACAAGGGAGAAAATCTCAAATCTTGAAAATGCTTTGCAAAATCTTATTCATTTACCTTTGACTATTTGCAAAAGAACTTTGAAAAGAATTTACAAAAGAATTTGCAAAAACAAAACTTGTGGTGCAAGCGAGGTCCAAAATGTTAACAAGAGAAAAAACAATCCATGAATATCTTGTAAGTATTTAAATTGGCTCAATTCTAAGCAACCTTTGCACTTACATTATGCAAACTAGTTCAATTATGCACTTCTATATTTGCTTTGGTTTGTGTTGGCATCAATCACCAAAAAGGGGGAGATTGAAAGGGAATTAGGCTTACACCTAGTCCCTAATTAGTTTTGGTGGTTGAATTGCCCAACACAAATAATTGGACTAACTAGTTTGCTCTAGTGTATAAGTTATACAGGTGCTAAAGGTTCACACTTAGCCAATAAAAAAACCAAGAGTTGGGTTCAACAAAAGAGCAAAGGGCCAACCGAAGGCACCTCTGGTCTGGCGCACCGGACTGTCCGGTGCACCACCGGACATGTCCGGTGCACCAGAGGACTCCAACGCAAACTCGCTACCTTCGGGAATTTCCAGAGGCGACTCCGCTATAATTCACCGGACTGTCCGGTGTACACCGGACAGTGTCCGGTGCTCCAAGGGAGAGCCGCCTCAGGAACTCGCCAGCCTCGGGAATTCACTTCAGCCGCTCCGCTATAATTCACCGGACTGTCCGGTGTACACCGGACTGTCCGGTGCAACAGCGGAGCAACGACTATTTCGGCGCCAACGGCTACCTACGCTGCATTTAATGCGCGCGCAGCGCGCGCAGAAGTCAGGCGTGCCCATACTGGCACACCGGACAGTAAACAGTACATGTCCGGTGTGCACCGGACATCCAGGCGGGCCCACAAGTCAGAAGCTCCAACGGTCAGAATTCAACGGAACTGGTGACGTGGCTGGGGCACCGGACATGTCCGGTGTGCACCGGACTGTCCGGTGCGCCATCGAACAGACAACCTCCACCAACGGTCAAGTTTGGTAGTTGAGGCTATAAATACCCCAACCACCCCACCATTCATTGCATCCAAGTTTTCCACTTCTCAACCACTTACAAGAGCTAGGCATTCAATTCTAGACACACCAAAGAGATCAAATCCTCTCCAATTCCACACAAGGCTTTAGTGATTAGCGAGAGAGATTTGCCGTGTTATTTTGAGCTCTTGCGCTTGGATTGCTTCTTTTCTTTCTCACTTGTTCTTGAGATCAAAACTCCATTGTAATCAAGGCAAGAGGCACCAATTGTGTGGTGGCTCTTGCGGGGAAGTTTTGTTCCCGGCTTTGATTTGAGAAGAGAAGCTCACTCGGTCCGAGGGACCGTTTGAGAGAGGGAAGGGTTGAAAGAGACCCGGCCTTTGTGGCCTCCTCAACGGGGAGTAGGTTTGCGAGAACCGAACCTCGGTAAAACAAATCCGCGTGTCACACTCTTCATTTGCTTGCGATTTGTTTTGCGCCCTCTCTAGCGGACTCGTTTATATTTCTAACGCTAACCCGACTTGTAGTTGTGTTTATATTTGTAAATTTCAGTTTCGCCCTATTCACCCCCCTCTAGGCGACTATCAGAGGCAGTAGTTGTTAGAATGACATGAGCATCTTTATGATGGATATAGCTTGCTATTATGGATGTAGCTTCGTTTTAGGGGAAGATGCTGCAATTATGAACCAGGTGCAATCAAACATACAAGATAACCCAAAATATATAAATCTAGAAGATAACCCAGGAATGAAATAAATTTCGGAGTGACTTGGACAGTGATTTCCTTTAGTATTAGAGCTCATCAAAACAAAACTAAAAAGCGCCTAATTTGACATCGAGCAAAATTGCAGACTCAAGTGAGTGGACCGCGAAGAAAAGAAAGATACGAGAGAGTACTTGAGAGAGTTTATTCCGATAGAAGCAACTGAGCTCACGGAGGAAGAATTGGTGCAACAAAATGAACAAAATTATGTAAAATATATGGTCAAGAAAAAAACCAAATATTATAGCAGGAAAAGCAAACTATGGCCAAGAAAAACCAAATATTTTTTTACTATAGCGAGGGAGCAGTAGTTTTAGCACTCGGCAGGGTGGATAGACTTAGGCCCCTTTGGCAGGGCTCTGGCTTCTCCAAAAACGGCTTTGGCTCTGGCTCACGAGATGAAGCCACTTCTTTAGATGAGCCAAAGCCATTCTGAAAAATCATTTGGCAAAACGGATTATAGGTTGTTTTTTAGAAAGACCCTTGTATAGTTGTCGGGGACCATAATTAGGGGTACCCTCAAGACGCCTAATTCTCAGCTGGTAACCCCCATCAGCATAAAGCTGCAAAGGCCTGATGGGTACGATTAAGTCAGGGATCAGTCCACACGAGCGACTCGATCACGCTTCACCCGAGCCTAGCCTCGGCCAAGGGCAGCCGACCTCGAGAGACTTCCGTCTCGCCCGAGGCCCCCCTTTTTACGGCGGACACATCACCGGCTCGCCCGAGGCCTTGGCTTCGCTCAGAAGCAACCCTGACTAAATCGTCACACCGACTGACCAAGTTGCAGGAGCATTTAACGCAAAGGTGGCCTGACACCTTTATCCTGACACGCCCCCCCCCCCGGCAGAGCCGAAGTGACCGCCGTCACTTCACCGCTCCACTGACCGGTCTGACAGAAGGACAGCGCCGCCTGCGCCACTCCGACTGCGGCGCCACTCGACAGAGTAAGTCTGACAGACAGTCAGGCCTTGCCAAAGGCGCCACGGCGAACTCCGCCGCCCGACCCCAGGGCTCGGACTCGGGCTAAGACCCGGAAGACGGCGAACTCCGCTCCGCCCGACCCCAGGGCTCGGACTCGGGCTAAGACCTGGAAGACGGCGAACTCCGCTCCGCCCGACCCCAGGGCTCGGACTCGGGCTAAGACCCGGAAGACGGCGAACTCCGCTCCGCCCGACCCCAGAGCTCGGACTCGGGCTAAGACCCGGAAGACGGCGAACTCCGCTCCGCCCGACCCCAGGGCTCGGACTCGGGCTAAGACCCGGAAGACGGCGAACTCCGCTCCGCCCGACCCCAGGGCTCGGACTCGGGCTAAGACCCGGAAGACGGCGAACTCCGCTCCGCCCGACCCCAGGGCTCGGACTCGGGCTAAGACCCGGAAGACGACGAAACTCCGCCTCGCCCGACCCCCGGGCTCGGACTCCGCCCTGCCCTCGGCCGAACGACTTCCGCCTCGCCCGACCCCATGGCTCGGGCTCGGCCTCGGCAACAGAGGACAGTCTCAACCTCGGCTTCGGAGGAGCCCCCACGTCACCCTGCCTAGGGCACAGACCCGCCACGTCAACAGGAAGCGCCATCATCATCCTACCCCGAATCGACTCGGGTCACGGAGAACAAGACCGGCGTCCCATCCGGCCAGCTCCGCCGGATGGGCAATGATGACGCTCCACAAACTATATGACGACGGCGGCCCCCAGCTCTCTTACGGAAGCAGGGCGACGTCAGCAGGGACTCGACCGCTCCAACAGCTGTCCCTCCGCCAGGCTCCGTCGCACCTCCGACAGCCACGACATCACGCCAGCAAGGTGCCAAGACCTCTCCGGCTGCCACATTGGCATGTACCTAGGGCGCTAGCTCTCTATCCGCTAGACACGTAGCACTCTGCTACACCCCCCATTGTACACCTGGATCCTCTCCTTACGACTATAAAAGGAAGGACCAGGGCCTTCTTAGAGGAGGTTGGCCGCGCGGGACCGAGGACGGGACAGGCGCTCTCTTGGGGCCGCTCGCTTCCCTCACCCGCGTGGACGCTTGTAACCCCCCTACTGCAAGCGCACCTGACCTGGGCGCGGGACGAACACGAAGGCCGCGGGACTTCCACCTCTCTCACGCTCGACTCCGGCCACCTCGCCTCTCCCCCCTTCGCGCTCGCCCACGCGCTCGACCCATCTGGGCTGGGGCACGCAGCACACTCACTCGTCGGCTTAGGGACCCCCTGTCTCGAAACGCCGACAGTTGGCGCGCCAGGTAGGGGCCTGCTGCGTGCTGACGAACAACTCCCCGTCAAGCTCCAGATGGGCAGTCTCCAGCAACCTCTCTGGCCCGGGGCGGTGCTTCGTTTCGGGACTCTTGAGTTCATGTCCTTCGACGGCAGCTACGACATGATACTTCTTCCACCGCCGCGCGACAACGACAATGGCGGCCGACAACCCGCCCGCCGGCGGCGGAATCGACGACATCTTCCCCGCGTGGAGGAAGAGCAACATTCGAGCTCGCTCCGTTCTCTCCCCCGCCAACGGAGGAGGAGGCGGGGCCGTCAAGGCCAGGCGGGAGGCCGCGCTTCGTTGGCCGTCGAGCGAATCGACGCCCCCGACGCCCCGACGGAAGGCACGCCGGACATCGACCTCGCGTTCAAGACGGGGGCAAGCGCCGTCCCCCCGCGACACGCGGACCCCGAACAAGAAGACGACGCCAGCGCGCTCGCGGAAAGCCTGCAGGACGTCGCCCTCGTACCTGAGATGACGGTGCAACCAGTCCCCGATGTGACTACGTCGCTCCTCGTCGACCAAAAGGTACCGACTAACTCCCATCTTGCGTCATTTCGACTCGGCCTCAACCCGCCAAACGACCTCGTTTTGGCGGGCGCTCTCATTGAGGCGAGTGCAACCCCACTGGGGTTTCGTATGCGGTCGCCTTGGGACCGGCTGACGGACGTCTCGACCTACGGGCCCTCTGGGTCCGAGGAAGATGACGATCCCAGCATCTGTTGGGATTTCTCCGGACTTGGCAACCCCAGTGCCGTGCGGGACTTCATGACCGCATGTGACTACTGCCTCTCCGACTGTTCCGACGGAAGCCGCAGCCTTGGCGACAAGAGCTGCGGCCCAAGCCGCGAATGTTTCCACATCGAGCTAGGGGATCCCTCCGAAGGCAACCATCTCGGCATGCCGGAGGACGGTGATCTTCCTAGGCCGGTGCCTCGCGCCGACATCCCACGGGAGCTAGCTGTGGTCCCCGCTCCGGCGGGGGGTTACGACCCACAACTCGAGCAAGTCCGCGAGGCGCAGGCCAGGCTCAACGAGGGAACAGGAGCGCTTGAGCCGATCCGTCGGGACGTCGGACAGGCATGGGCGGGCCAACCCTTGGCCGGAGAAATACGTCACCTGCCCCAAGGTCTCCAGCACCGCGTCGCCAACGATGTCAGGGTCAGGCCGCCGCCCGCATCCAGCGGGGTTGGCCAGAACCTGGCAGCCGCAGCGATGCTCCTCCGCACAATGCCGGAGCCATCAACCACCGAGGGTCGGCGAATCCAGGGAGAGCTCAAGAATCTCCTGGAAGGCGCTGCGGCCCGACGGGCCGAAAGCACTGCCTCCCGAAGGCAAGGATATCCCTCGGAACCTCACGCCGCGACTTCCCGATTCATGCGGGAAGCCTCGGTCTACACCGGGCGCACGCGCAACACCGCGCCTGCGGCCCCGGGCCACCTCGGCAACGAGCACCATCGACGCGACCGTCGGGCTCACCTCGACGAAAGGGTGCGCCGAGGCTACCACCCCAGGCGTGGGGGGCGCTACGACAGCGGGGAGGATCGGAGTCCCTCGCCCGAACCACCCGGTCCGCAGGCCTTCAGTCGGGCCATCCGACGGGCGCCATTCCCGACCCGGTTCCGACCCCCGACTACTATCACGAAGTACTCGGGGGAAACGAGACCGGAACTGTGGCTCGCGGACTACCGCCTTGCCTGCCAACTGGGTGGGACGGACGACGACAACCTCATCATCCGTAACCTCCCCCTGTTCCTCTCCGACACTGCCCGCGCCTGGTTGGAGCACCTGCCTCCGGGGCAGATCTCCAACTGGGACGACTTGGTCCAGGCCTTCGCTGGCAATTTCCAGGGCACATACGTGCGCCCCGGGAATTCCTGGGACCTTCGAAGCTGCCGGCAACAGCCGGGGGAGTCGCTTCGGGACTACATCCGGCGATTCTCGAAGCAGCGCACCGAGCTGCCCAACATCACCGACTCGGATGTCATCGACGCGTTCCTCGCCGGCACCACTTGCCGCGACCTGGTGAGCAAGCTGGGTCGCAAGACCCCCACCAGGGCGAGCGAGCTGATGGACATCGCCACCAAGTTCGCCTCTGGCCAAGAGGCGGTCGAGGCTATCTTCCGAAAGGACAAGCAGCCCCAGGGCCGCCCATCGGAAGAGGCTCCCGAGGCGTCTGCTCCGCGCGGCGCCAAGAAGAAAGGCAAGAAGAAGTCGCAATCGAAACGCGACGCTGCTGACGCGGACCTTGTCGCCGCCGCCGAGTACAAGAATCCTCGGAAGCCCCCCAGGTGCAAACCTCTTCGACAAGATGCTCAAGGAGCCGTGCCCCTACCATCAGGGGCCCGTCAAGCACACCCTCGAGGAGTGCGTGATGCTTCGGCGTCACTTCCACAGGGCCGGGCCACCCGCCGAGGGTGGCAGGGCCCGCGACGACGACAAGAACGAAGATCACCAAGCAGGAGAGTTCCCCGAGGTCCGCGACTGCTTCATGATCTATGGAGGGCATGCGGCGAATGCCTCGGCTCGGCATCGCAAGCAAGAGCGCCGGGAGGTCTGCTCGGTGAAGGTGGCGGCGCCAGTCTACCTAGACTGGTCCGACAAGCCCATCACCTTCGACCAGGCCGACCACCCCGACCATGTGCCGAGCCCGGGGAAATACCCGCTCGTCGTCGACCCCGTCATCGGCGATGTCAAGCTCACCAAGGTTCTGATGGATGGGGGCAGCTGCCTCAACATCATCTACGCCGAGACCCTCAAGCTCCTGCGCGTCGATCTGTCCTCCGTCCGAGCAGGCGCTGCGCCCTTCCACGGGATCATCCCTGGGAAGCGCGTCCAGCCCCTCGGGCGACTCGACCTCCCCGTCTGTTTTGGGACGCCCTCCAACTTCCGAAGGGAGACCCTGACGTTCGAGGTGGTCGGGTTCCGAGGAACCTACCACGCCGTACTAGGGAGGCCATGCTACGCGAAGTTCATGGCCGTCCCCAACTACACCTACCTGAAGCTCAAGATGCCGGGCCCCAACGGGGTCATCACCGTCGGCCCCACGTACAAACACGCGTTCGAATGCGACGTGGAGTGCGTGGAGTACGCCGAGGCCCTCGCCGAGTCCGAGGCCCTCATCGCCGACCTGGAGAACCTCTCCAAGGAGGTGCCAGACGTGAAGCGCCATGCCGGCAACTTCGAACCAGCGGAGACGGTCAAGGCCGTCCCTCTTGACCCCGGTGGCGACACCACCAAGCAGATCCGGATCGGTTCCGGGCTCGACCCCAAATAGGAAGCAGTGCTCGTCGACTTTCTCCGCGCAAACGTCGACGTCTTTGCGTGGAGTCCCTCGTACATGCCTGGCATACCGAGGGATGTCGCCGAGCACTCGCTGGATATTCGGGCCGGAGCCCGACCCGTCAGGCAGCCTCTGCGCCGATTCGACGAGGAGAAGCGCAGAGTGATTGGCGAAGAGATCCACAAGCTAATGGCAGCAGGGTTCATCAAAGAGGTATTCCATCCCGAATGGCTTGCCAACCCTGTGCTTGTGAGGAAGAAAGGGGGGAAATGGCGGATGTGTGTAGACTACACTGGTCTCAACAAAGCATGTCCGAAGGTTCCCTACCCTCTGCCTCGCATCGATCAAATCGTGGATTCCACCGCTGGGTGCGAGACCCTGTCCTTCCTCGATGCCTACTCAGGGTATCACCAGATCCGGATGAAAGAGTCCGACCAGCTTGCGACTTCCTTCATCACGCCGTTCGGCATGTACTGCTATGTCACCATGCCGTTCGGTTTGAGGAATGCGGGCGCGACGTACCAGCGGTGCATGAACCATGTGTTCGGCGAACACATCGGTCGCACAGTTGAGGCCTACGTCGATGACATCGTAGTCAAGACAAGGAAGGCTTCCGACCTCCTCTCCGACCTTGAAGTGACATTCCGATGTCTCAAGGCGAAAGGAGTCAAGCTCAATCCTGAGAAGTGTGTCTTCGGGGTGCCCCGAGGCATGCTCCTAGGGTTCATCGTCTCCGAGCGAGGCATCGAAGCCAACCCGGAGAAGATCGCGGCCATCACCAGCATGGGACCCATCAAGGACTTAAAAGGTGTACAGAGAGTCATGGGATGCCTCGCGGCCCTGAGCCGCTTCATCTCGCGCCTCGGCGAAAGAGGTCTGCCTCTGTACCGCCTCTTAAGGATGGTCGAGTGTTTTGCTTGGACCCCTGAGGCCGAGGAAGCCCTCGGCAACCTGAAGGCGCTCCTTACAAAGGCGCCTGTCTTGGTGCCCCCGGCGGATGGAGAAGCCCTCTTGGTCTACGTCGCCGCGACCACTCAGGTGGTTAGCGCCGCGATCGTGGTCGAGAGGCAAGAGGAAGGGCATGCATTGCCCGTTCAGAGGCCGGTCTACTTCGTCAGCGAAGTGCTGTCCGAGACCAAGATCCGCTACCCACAAGTTCAAAAGCTGCTGTATGCTGTGATCCTGACAAGGCGGAAGCTGCGACACTACTTCGAGTCTCACCCGGTAACTGTGGTGTCATCCTTCCCCCTGGGGGAGATCATCCAGTGCCGAGAAGCCTCGGACAGGATCGCAAAGTGGGCGGTGGAAATCATGGGCGAAACGATCTCGTTCGCCCCTCGGAAGGCCATCAAGTCCCAGGTGTTGGCGGACTTCGTGGCCGAATGGGTCGACACCCAGCTGCCGACGGCTCCGATCCAACCGGAGCTCTGGACCATGTCTTTCGACGGGTCGCTGATGAAGACAGGAGCCGGCGCGGGTCTGCTCTTCATCTCGCCCCTCGGGAAGCACTTGCGCTACGTGCTGCGCCTCCATTTCCCGGCGTCCAACAATGTGGCCGAGTACGAAGCTCTGGTCAACGGGTTGCGGATCGCCATCGAGCTAGGGGTCAGACGCCTCGACGCCCGCGGTGATTCGCAGCTCGTCATCGACCAAGTCATGAAGAACCCCCACTGCCGCGACCCGAAGATGGAGGCCTACTGCGACGAGGTTCGGCGCCTGGAAGACAAGTTCTTCAGGCTCGAGCTCAACCACATCGCTTGGCGCTACAACGAAACCGCAGACGAGCTGGCTAAAATAGCCTCGGGGCGAACGACGGTCCCCCCGGACGTCTTCTCCCGGGATCTGCATCAACCCTCTGTCAAGCTCGACGACGCGCCCGAGCCCGAGGTACCCTCGGCTCAGCCCGAGGCACCCTCGGCACAGCCCGAGGTACCCTCGGCCCCCGAGGGCGAGGCACTGGACGTCGAGGAAGAGCAGAGCGGGGCCGCGCCAGATCAAGATTGGCAGGCCCCGTACCTGCAGTATCTTCGTCGAGGAGAGCTACCCCCCGACCAAGTCGAGGCTCGGCGGGTAGCGCGACGCGCCAAGTCATTCGTCTTGCTGGGCGATGAAGAGGAGCTCTACCATCGCAGCCCCTCGGGCATCCTCCAGCGATGCATCTCCGTCGCCGAAGGTCGGGAACTGCTGCAAGAAATACACTCGGGGGCTTGTGGCCATCACGCAGCGCCCCGAGCCCTTGTCGGGAATGCTTTCCGACAAGGCTTCTACTGGCCAACGGCGGTGGCTGACGCCACTAGAATTGTCCGCACCTGCGAAGGGTGCAATTCTATGCGAAGCAGACCCACCTGCCCGCTCAGGCTCTGCAGATAATACCCATCACCTGGCCCTTCGCTGTATGGGGTCTGGACCTCGTCGGTCCCTTGCAGAAGGCGCCCGGGGGCTACACGCACCTGCTGGTCGCCATCGACAAATTCTCCAAGTGGATCGAGGTCCGACCTCTGAACAGCATCAGATCCGAGCAGGCGGTGGCGTTCTTCACCAACATCATCCATCGCTTCGGGGTCCCGAACTCCATCATCACCGACAACGGTACCCAGTTCACCGGCAAAAAATTCTTGGATTTTTGCGAGGATCACCATATCCGGGTGGACTGGGCCGCCGTGGCTCATCCCATGTCGAATGGGCAAGTAGAGCGTGCCAACGGCATGATTCTACAAGGGCTCAAGCCTCGGATCTACAACGACCTCAATAAGTTCGGCAAGCGGTGGATGAAGGAACTCCCCTCGGTGGTCTGGAGCCTAAGGACGACGCCGAGTCGTGCCACGGGTTTCACGTCGTTTTTCCTGGTCTACGGGGCCGAAGCTATCTTGCCCACTGACCTGGAATACGGCTCCCCGAGGACGAGGGCCTACACCGATCAAAGCAACCAAGCTAGCCGAGAAGAATCGCTGGACCAGCTGGAGGAGGCTCGGGACAGGGCCTTACTACACTCGGTGCGGTACCAGCAGTCCCTGCGACGCTACCACGCTCGAGGGGTCCGGTCCCGAGACCTCCAGGTGGGAGATCTCGTGCTTCGACTGCGGCAAGACGCCCGAGGGAGGCACAAGCTCACGCCCCCCTGGGAAGGGCCATTCGTCATCGCCAAAGTTCTGAAGCCCGGAACATACAAGCTGGCCAACAGTCAAGGCGAGATCTACGGCAACGCTTGGAACATCAAACAGCTACGTCGCTTCTACCCTTAAGATGTTTCCAAGTTGTTCATATACCTCGCACCTACGCAAAGTTTAGTCGTCAAGGAAGGGTCGGCCTAGCCTCGGCAAAGTCCGACCCTCCCTCGGGGGCTAAAAGGGGGGAGACCCCCTCTGCGTCGAATTTTTCCTCGAAAAAGGATCTCTTTTTAGCAGGATTACTTTCGTGCTTCTTGACTACTTCGGAAAGCGGATCCTAGAAACGACGGAGTACACGTAAGCAGCCAAGGCTGACCGAGCCGAGGGACTCCTACGCCTCCGGGATACGGATACCTCACTCATCACCTTCTGCGATAAGTAACTCGCGCTCGGATAAAGCGACTCCGTGGACCGAACAAGTCTTCACGTTCGGAAGCTCTCCTGCCGAAGCAGTCCTTCAAGCTTTCTCGACTAAGTCGGGGACAGGGCCTCATGAATGGATGAAGAGAGTCCAGATGCTCGAAACAAGAGGAAAAAAGACGCAGCTTCGCAAGCACGGCAAAGGTGTGTTTTCCGGCCTCGGCGGCCGCAGAAGGCACACGCTACAAGACGATCTGATCCTGCAGGCTCGGGTCTTCACGCTGAAGGGAGCCGTAGCACCCTCGGCATCGACGACGTTTTCAGCAAAGTCCAACCCAGCCTCGGACGGCGACGTGGTCCAGGGACTCCTCCGGGAATCCGGCCCGAGCAGGCGGCTCGGCCGGTTACCCCTGGGGCCTCGGCCAGCCGGCTTCCAAGGGCGCCAGCCCGACCCGAGGCCTCGGCTGATCGACTTTGGCGTCGGCTCCGCTGACGGACAACACGACTAGGCTCCGGCCAACCAGGTTCCCATTCTCGAGCCAACTCCGCCTCTGTTCATACTGATATCGCTACCCCTGGCCTCGACTCATCGAAGGGCGGCCGAGGGGTCTCTTTAACTAAGCTAGAGGAACCCCAGACAACAAGGCCGAACGGGCCGAGGGATTCCTACGCCTCCAGGATACGGATACCTCACTCGTCACCTTGACACGGGGCGACTCATGCTTGGTAAAGCGGTTCAGATAATCAACAGGCGAGGCTTAGTGCTCGAAAATGAGGAAAAAACACGGCTCCGTGCCGAAATTACATACATGTTCAGGCCCCGACAGCCGCAATGAACAAACACACTGGCATTCGAAGTGCCATTACAAACGGAACTCCGGTTCCCCTCCGCAGGAACGGACAACCCCACTCCGAGGGGGAAGGCCTGTGGAGTAACAGAAGAACGATGAGCGGCTCGCTGCCGCCCGTTCCAACCACGACGACAACCACCCCCGCCCTAGGCAGCGAAGCGGCTTAGGCAGCAGCTTTGGGGCAGGTGTCACGACAGGAGGGCTCTCCCCCGCTGAGGACGAGAACCAGCCATTCAGGCAGGGAGACGGAGACCCAGGGCCACTAGCGCCCTGCCTATCCCGGCATGGCTGGAGGAAGTCTCCGTGGGACTCGAGGACGCCCTTCTCCCCCAGGCGCGGGGGGAAGAAAAAGGCAGCCGACCCACGCGGGGGCGGCCCCCCGACTCGCCTCATCTTCCATCTTGGCCTGGATGACGAAAATCCTTGAGGCCGAGGGAGGAGCAGAGGCCGCGGCCTGGCCCGCTTTCCCCACCGTCGAACTGGAGGTCACCATCTTGGGTGACCGCCGGTGGCAGGGTGTGGCCAGGCTGCGTGATGAAAATCCTTGAAGCCGAACGATGGCTGAGAGGTACCAACTCCCATGGAGTTGCGTTCCTCCAACGAGGAGGCGGAAAGGCGGCGGATACCCCCCATCCGGGGGCTTGGAAGATGGAAAGACACGACGCATAAGGGAGGAAGAAGACATGGTTGCCTTCTGAAAGGAGTCTCCCTCCTTTTAAAGGCAACTCTCCCTACGTGCGCCCCCAGACGCCGCGGGCTGAGTCTTCTCCAACACGCTCCAAGGCCCTCCCCTGCGACTCGGGGGCTGGGTCCCGCATGTCATGCAAACCGGCTCAGGGCAGAAGAAGCCAAACCGCCGCGCGTGGTGCGCACGACCGCCCAGCGGTTACAAGCGACCCCCCACTTTTGCCCAGACCAACGGGCGGAAGGGGCGGGCAGCCATGCAGGCGGCATGCAACCGCGCCAGGTGGACGCGCTTCTCCGACTTCTGACACACCAGCTTGGAAGCCCAGGCCCACGCGTCAAGCAACCAGCGCGCCAGCTGCTGCATGCAAGCAACCGCACCGCCACTTGTGCCACCGTCGCGCCTCTTCGGTTGCGGAGCCTATGCCGCGACTCGAGGCGACCCAGCAGCGCCAGCCTGGCGCGTTGGTCAAAGCGACCGAAAGTGGGCCAGCAGTAATGGCGGTGGCAGGCGGGCGGGCGCAGCAGTCACGTCGTCAGCCAGGCTCACGTCTCATCCTGGGACAGCAAGAGAGCCTCCTCCCACGGCGTGAAGACGGTGCACCCGTGACCCGTTCCTCGAACGGCTCGCGCACGCGTAACGGCCGCCCCGCCAACCACTCGCCCTGTCGCATTAACTCCGCGGCGGGACACGCGGCGCCTCTGACGGGAGGAGCGCGCGACGCTTCACCTTCGCCGTAATAACCGCGTCAGAAAAGGTACGCCACGTCGTTCGATTTCGTATCCTTTTCCTTTTTCCTCTTTCTCTATCTCTTGCAACAGGGACCGGGAAAGGGGGATACCCCGAAAAGGATCCTTCTCCGCGAAGGAACCGGGCTCCGAGCCCCCCCTACTGATCAGGGGTTCGAAGGCTGGCCCTCCGAAGGGTTCAACAGTCGCCTCAGATCGCGTGGGCCCGACACCCACTACTGGTCAGGGGTTCGAAGGCCAGCCCCCCGAAGGGTTCCATGGCCGCCTCAGGCTACTCGGGCTCCGCGCCCATTACTGATCAGGGGTTCGAAGGCTGGCCCCCGAAGGGTTCACAGTCGCCTCAGACACCGAGCGAGGGATGACCAGGGGTACGTTCGATACATAACCGAGGCTCGGGCTGCGCTCCCGAGGTACCCTAGGACATTTCCGAGACCAGCGGGAACGGTCTTGTAACGGAATCCCATCGGAGGGAGGCATCGAGCCCTCGGACCCCGTCGCCAGGGGACCGGGTCCGGCAAATCACCCGTTAGTACTTTTGGGCGTGCCTCTGGGCCCCTAGCCGACCCCCAACGAACGGGGCACGGACGTCCACTCGGATTACCCGCTTGCAGCTCACCGGAGACACCATGTTCGGTGCCCATCGAGGGTAACATGGCGCGCTCCCCCCCTCCTCCTTGCGGAAAGGCGACGTAGGGGCGTATGTAAAAAGCCGAGTCTGTCCCTGATCGTCCTCTCGCCCTGTGCAGAGGCTCGGGGGCTGCTCTCGCAAAAACCGGCTCCGGCCGAACCGTTGACAGCGTCAACATACCAGCCCGAGAGCTTGGGCCCCGACCGTGCACCCGGGCTACGGCCAGTTCGCATGAGGGAACGACCAGACCAGCCGAAGCGTTACGCAAGGTAATAAGACCTCGAAGGAGTGTAACCACTCCTCCGAGGCCTCGGGGGCTACACCCGGCGGGTGCGCTCGCGCGCACCCACCGGAGCGAAATGCAACCGAGGAAGGCTGGTCCCCTTGCAAAAAAGTGCGACGAAAGCCTCCAAGCGAGTGCTAGCACTCCCTTCGAGGCTCGGGGGCTACTGTCGGGGACCATAATTAGGGGTACCCTCAAGACGCCTAATTCTCAGCTGGTAACCCCCATCAGCATAAAGCTGCAAAGGCCTGATGGGTACGATTAAGTCAGGGATCAGTCCACACGAGCGACTCGATCACGCTTCACCCGAGCCTAGCCTCGGCCAAGGGCAGCCGACCTCGAGAGACTTCCGTCTCGCCCGAGGCCCCCCTTTTTACGGCGGACACATCACCGGCTCGCCCGAGGCCTTGGCTTCGCTCAGAAGCAACCCTGACTAAATCGCCACACCGACTGACCAAGTTGCAGGAGCATTTAACGCAAAGGTGGCCTGACACCTTTATCCTGACACGCGCCCCCCCCCCGGCAGAGCCGAAGTGACCGCCGTCACTTCACCGCTCCACTGACCGGTCTGACAGAAGGACAGCGCCGCCTGCGCCACTCCGACTGCGGCGCCACTCGACAGAGTAAGTCTGACAGACAGTCAGGCCTTGCCAAAGGCGCCACGGCGAACTCCGCTCCGCCCGACCCCAGGGCTCGGACTCGGGCTAAGACCCGGAAGACGGCGAACTCCGCTCCGCCCGACCCCAGGGCTCGGACTCGGGCTAAGACCCGGAAGACGGCGAACTCCGCTCCGCCCGACCCCAGGGCTCGGACTCGGGCTAAGACCCGGAAGACGGCGAACTCCGCTCCGCCCGACCCCAGGGCTCGGACTCGGGCTAAGACCCGGAAGACGGCGAACTCCGCTCCGCCCGACCCCAGGGCTCGGACTCGGGCTAAGACCCGGAAGACGGCGAACTCCGCTCCGCCCGACCCCAGGGCTCGGACTCGGGCTAAGACCCGGAAGACGACGAAACTCCGCCTCGCCCGACCCCCGGGCTCGGACTCCGCCCTGCCCTCGGCCGAACGACTTCCGCCTCGCCTGACCCCATGGCTCGGGCTCGGCCTCGGCAACAGAGGACAATCTCAACCTCGGCTTCGGAGGAGCCCCCACGTCACCCTGCCTAGGGCACAGACCCGCCACGTCAACAGGAAGCGCCATCATCATCCTACCCCGAATCGACTCGGGTCACGGAGAACAAGACCGGCGTCCCATCCGGCCAGCTCCGCCGGATGGGCAATGATGACGCTCCACAAACTATATGACGACGGCGGCCCCCAGCTCTCTTACGGAAGCAGGGCGACGTCAGCAGGGACTCGACCGCTCCAACAGTTGTCCCTCCGCCAGGCTCCGTCGCACCTCCGACAGCCACGACATCACGCCAGCAAGGTGCCAAGACCTCTCCGGCTGCCACATTGGCATGTACCTAGGGCGCTAGCTCTCTCTCCGCTAGACACGTAGCACTCTGCTACACCCCCCATTGTACACCTGGATCCTCTCCTTACGACTATAAAAGGAAGGACCAGGGCCTTCTTAGAGGAGGTTGGCCGCGCGGGACCGAGGACGGGACAGGCGCTCTCTTGGGACCGCTCGCTTCCCTCACCCGCGTGGACGCTTGTAACCCCCCTACTGCAAGCGCACCTGACCTGGGCGCGGGACGAACACGAAGGCCGCGGGACTTCCACCTCTCTCACGCTCGACTCCGGCCACCTCGCCTCTCCCCCCTTCGCGCTCGGCCACGCGCTCGACCCATCTGGGCTGGGGCACGCAGCACACTCACTCGTCGGCTTAGGGACCCCCTGTCTCGAAACGCCGACAATAGTTTATCTCTCCTGTACGTGGCTAGAGATTGAGGGCAGGACCAAAAAACAATAATTTGGACTGATGGGAGGACTATTGTGCAAAAATGACGTGAGCTGAAGCCGGGTGAGCCACTTTTTTTGGCTCATGCCCTCTAGTTCATTTTGGAAAAGCACTTCACTGGTGAAGCCATTTGAAAAAGAGGTGTTTGACACAACTTTTGCATGAGCCAGAGCCGAAGCTCAAAAATAAGCCCTACCAAAGGGGCCCTTAGGGTATGTTTGGTTTGACTTTTTGCTTTGGCTTTTGTCACCTAAAAGCCAAAAGCCAACCAAAGGGCTGGATCCAGGAAGCAGCTTTTTCTAAAAGCCGACTTTCTCGCAGTGCAAAACTGAAAGCACCACTGGACCTGCTTTTAGTGGCTTTTGGATGGAACTATGAAAACATATATCGAAGAACTTTTAACGACTTTTAGTGGTTTCCACCAAACAGTTTTTAGCTTTTTAACAGCTCACAGCCTACAATAGCTTTTTCCACAGCTCACAGGCCACAACAACTTTTTTCACAGCCACAACCCAACCAAACAAACCCTTAAACTTTGTTCGATTATTTCTATTTTATATGGTTTGAACGAGGAAAAAAATTAACAAGAATTTTGCCTTGCTACATATATGGATCGAGAAGTTACATAGTTATATATATATATGTCTTCTTTCAACCCCCCCCCCCCCCCCCCCCCCCCCCCCCCGGCCCCCCTGGGCAATCTGGTTGCTTAGAGTGACCAGCACGCGAAAAGGCTAATCCACCTTCACCAACCGCCGGCGTTTTTTTTCCCCATGGGTGGATCGAATCTCCCGTGTCCCGTCCCCCCTATTTCAGCATGGAGACAAAGGCTAGATAGTGCCCGCGATCTCATGAGATCGATCCTTTGCGTCCATGCTACTACTACTCGCCCGCCGAGTGATCCGTAGCGTTCGGCCTAAGCATGAGATGAGCGTACGTTCTCGTGAGACGATGAGCGTATGATGATAGCTTTGGGGCACTAGTCTAGATCTTAGTTAGAAACCTCTAACCATGTTAATGCTCCGAGCTGCTGATCCTTGGTTCGTGGGTGGATCAGCTATCAAGCATTGGATGCCATCATTTTCGGTCCGGTCTCGTCTCTCTGCCCGAAACCACTGGGGTTAGTGGTCTACTCCATTGTGCTGTGATCTCCATCGATGGCTCTGTAGGGGTTTGCTGCCGAGGAACAGGCGGCACTACTAGTGGAGGGAGACTCGAGAGCGATGCCATGGCGTGCACGTACGGTCGTGTGTGTGTGTGTGTCGCCGGCCGTGCCCGTGCTCGTGCGTGGGTGCAACCGACGACGTGGCGCCCGTCTACGTACCTGCTACAGACTTAATTCGCTTGCTAGTCATTCCCATAACCACCGTTCCTAGCTAATGATGATGATGGTGATGATAGGTCCTTCTTGTCCGCACAGCATGCAAAGATCGATCGATCGATCGATCTACTACTGTAGTAGCAGTAGTAGTATCTATCACCATCACGTGAGATCTGCGCGGCGACCGCGCGCAAAGAGCGTGTGCGTGCGTTGGCTGCCGCAACGGTAACGGTTGCTGCTACCTCGTGGTCGTGGTACGCTCAGCAGCTCGCCTCCCACCATTAATTTCCTGGGCGCGGCGTGGTCTCGCCTCGCTCCGCCGTGCCGCGCTTGGACTTGGACTAGCTAGTGGCACGTAAGGTACGTGTACAACCAGCCGTGCAGGGCAGTAGGAGCGCTGTCCCTGTCCGCCACCACTGCATAGTAACATGCACCTGGTGCAGGCCGACGGCGACGGCGACGGTGGCCACGGCGATGGCGACGCTCTCCGTGGTCCAGCACCGCCGTGCCTCCTCCGTCCTATCCTAGGTACGGACAAGCATGCAAAGGAAGGATGGCACTCGCACACGCCCACACACTGCACTGGCTTTTGGCTGCCTCCAACAGTCCAACTCGATCCAAGCGCGATGCCTGGAAGAAGCCAGGAGGAGGAAGTCTGCAACCGAACGATGTAGACACCTCGCTCTCACGTACGTACGTAAATGCAGTGACATTCTCTGTTAGTGCCATGCTTGCTTGGGCTTACAATACTGTGCTGTGTAGTGAACTGGGGATTAGGCATTCGGATCTCACTGAGCTAAACAAACAGAGATAAAGGAACCGAGGACTGGAAAAAGCAGTGCGTCAAAAAAGGAGGAGGTTTCCAGATTCAGAACATGCAAAAGCAGATGCATCTGTGGATTGTCTGGGTCTCGGGTGCGACGTGGCCTTTGTCTCCAACGTTCATATTCCTCCATGCCCAACGACCTGAAGCCTGATTGCCTGAATCGCCGAAGGTGAAGCTAAGTAGGAGTATTTTACTTATACCACACAACACAGCACTCCACTAGCCACTAGGCAGTAGCAGCTGCATTCATCACTCCAGCTTGCTTCTTCCCAGCTGCAGACCAAACCAAAAGACCGTTCCTTGAACGCCGTGTCCAACTCCACCTCCCTCTTTTAAAATCCCACACCCAACCGGCAACCGCACACCAAAAAGCCTACCCTACCACTCCGACCGACAGACGACGAGCGAGCGCAGCCCAAGCCCAAGCAAGCAGGGCACGGCCATGCCCGTGGCCCAATCCTAGGCGTCCATTTCGTATTCCACGGCCGGCGAAGCAGCAGCAGCAGCAGCAGCCATGGTGGCCGGCAGGGTCAAGGCGGCCATGGGCTTCCAGCGGAGCCCGGCCACGCCCAAGCCCGGGGCCTCCTCCTCCTCCTCCTCCTCGCGCAAGGCGCCGCCGCCGCTGCAGCTGCCCGGGTCGGCCGCGCTGCCGGAGACGCCGCGCCGGAGGTCCTCGGGCTCTCCGGCGCCGCCAGGCTCCGGGTCCAAGGGCGGCGGCGGCCCATTCTCGCGCTACTTCCCGCGGTCGTCCGCGCAGGTGCAGCCGGCGCGCGCGTCGGGCCAGCCCGAGCCGCCGCCGCCGCCGCCGCCGCCGCCGTCGTGCCCGGGCCCCGCCGCCGCCGCTGACCTCGCCCGCCTCGTCGAGGAGCTCCGGGAGCGCGAGTCCCGCCTCCGCACCGAGCTGCTGGAGCACAAGATCCTCAAGGAGACCGTCGCCATCGTGCCGTTCCTCGAGACCGAGCTCGCCGCCAAGAGCAGCGACCTCGGCCGCTGCCGCGACGCGCTGTCGCGCCTCGAGGCCGAGAACGCAAGCCTCCGCGCCGAGCTCCACGCCGCCAGGGGCAGCCAGCAGAGGGTGGTTCAGCTGGAGAAGGAGCTGGCGGAGGTGAAGAGGCACCGTCGCCGGGACTCCGGCCCCGATGCCGACCGTCACGATGATGACTGCTCGTCGTCGGTGTCGTCGCACAACTCCGACTCCGATCGCTCCAATGCGCCGACCAACGCGGTCGTGCCCGGGCTGTTGATCGTCCCTCCTCCTGCTCCTCCTCCTCCTCCCCCGCCGCCGCCGCCGCCTTCTTACAAGTCCAGGTCCTACTTCTCTGCCTCGTCGCGCGCATCGCCGGCCAACTCCTCCTCGTCCAGCTCCACCTCGTCCGCGCCATCGACGCCAACCTACTCTTCAGACACCGCGGCGTCGCGAAACCGCGTGCCGGAGCTCTCCCAGCTCCCGCCGATACCCGCCCCACCCCCGCCGCCGCCCCCACCCCCGCCACCGGCAATGCCGGCGCGCGGACGCCGCAGCGCGTGCTCGTCACCTTCGACCTCGAGCGGCAGCAGCGGCGGCGGCTGCGGCAGAGGCTCGGGGCCTCCTGCGCCGCCGCCGCCGCCTCCGCCTGCGGCGAGGAGGAGCTCCAGAGCTTCGTCCCCTGCGGCTTCGGGAACGGCCCCGGCGCCCGCCCCCTGCGTCAGGCGAGTCCCCGAGGTGGTGGAATTCTACCACTCGCTAATGCGGAGGGACTCCAGGTCTAGGGACGCCGCCGCTGCCGCCGAAGCTGGCGCCAGTGGGGGTGCCGCCGCCGCGAGGGATATGATCGGCGAGATCGAGAACCGCTCTTCTCATCTTCTCGCGGTAAGTGTTCAATCGATTTACTCCGCCATGCTAATGGAAATTGAAAAAGGAAAAGAAGGCTAGTTTTCGATCGATAGCATTCGTTCATTTATCTTTATTACCCTACTAGCACTCGCAAAGTAAATTCCCCTTGTCTTGCCATTTTAGATTCAATTCTCCGCTCATCTTGTATTCTTGTTTGGCAACAATGCCTGAATGTCATCTTCTTGACGTGCCGTTTTTTGAGGGAAATTAACTCTTTTTAACAAATTGATTTGAGTGGTTATGAAGTAGCTGTTGGTGATAAGAGTTGTTGCGGAGAGATGAACAAAAGAAAGATGGGCACTAGAAAGCGATCGTCTTTTCGAGCTTCTGAGCTCGCATACGGCCGTCTCAGCACCAAATACAGTTGCAACAAACAAGCGCCTTTTCCCCCCTGTTCACCGCCCTCGTGCTCACCAACCTGCCATGAATTCGTGCGAGAAATCCATGGATTCCAGCATGCTCGTTTGTCTTGGAATTTCACGGTCCATGACGAGCAGAGAAGACGAGGCCACGAGGGAGACGAAGGACAGGACAGAGCCGAATAGGACAATCTCTAGTTGGCAACAAAAAAGAAAGCTGCAACCTCTTCTGGTCCTGGGAATCAATCGAAACAGGCTCGGCTTTGTCGGACTGACTCGTGGGTCCCATACACTGTCACCACTACGACACAAGTGATGATGCTGCCACTGAGATAAAAGAGGAGCGTAATTAATGACCTGAGACAGGGAGTGCCGCCTTTTTCTTTTCGAATATAAAAAGGTGTAGCCTTTACCCCACCCGAAACCTCGAGACCCAGCTAGCCGTTGGAGTCTACCTAACTCGACCGTTGCTTAGCGCCATGTGTTCTTGGGTCGAAGAAACTTTTGAAATCAAACGAACTGGCTTCTGTTGCTGCTGAGCTTATTGAAGTTGCTTTGGTTTGTGATTCTTTGGCTCTGAACTGACTAGTTCGACTTGTAATTGCAGATCAAATCAGACGTGGAGAGGCAGGGCGACTTCATCCGGTTCCTGATCAAGGAGGTGCAGGGCGCGGCGTTCGTCGACATCGAGGACGTGGTCACCTTTGTCAAGTGGCTGGACGTCGAGCTCTCACGTCTGGTGAGCTTATTATACCCACCCGTTGTCGTTCCCGTCACAAATCCCACCTAACGGCGACCGGCTAACTTCGTTTCACTTGGTTGCTGCGCGCGTGCAGGTGGACGAGAGGGCGGTGCTGAAGCACTTCGACTGGCCGGAGGGGAAGGCGGACGCGCTGCGTGAGGCCGCGTTCGGGTACCGCGACCTGAAGAAGGTCGAGTCGGAGGCGTCGTCCTTCTGCGATGACCCCCGGCAGCCCTGCTCTTCTGCTCTCAAGAAGATGCAGGCCGTCTTCGAGAAGTAAGTTGCACTTTCTACTTGGTATCGGCGTTAGATATCGAGTTATTTTTGCTTGCTGTTGTGCTCATCGGCGTTTCATTAGCAGGTTAGAGCATGGAGTGTACAGCCTTGTGCGTGTGCGAGACGGCGCAATGAGCCGGTACCGTGGGTATCAGATCCCATGGGAGTGGATGCAGGACACTGGAATTGTTAGTCAGGTACTGCAAGTCAATTCGTTTCCAGTAGGAGCAACATGTTGATTGAGTTAATGAGCAGCACTGGGTTTAACCATTCTTCCTTTTTTTTTCCCCCACAAAACACTCTAAACGGCTAGATGAGCATGTATTTTGCTGCTGTGTTTTTCATGCACTTGAAGACGAATAGGACAAGAACAAAAATCCATACTTTAATATTAGACACACTCATGGTGCCAACTGGTAGAATTTTGGGCAAATTGGTGTTTTGGGGACCAATAGTAGCTTTCGTTTCTTGTTGGAGTATGCTAAGCCATGCACGTGTGAGCCAGGGGTTCTCGTGAATCGATTTTGTTTCTGCGTGATGAATGTTCTCTGAATATCGGGGGGTCAAATTAGTACTGTACTGTGCTGTTATTTGGCCAGTCAAATGTCCTTTGTCGTTTACAACTTGTGGTACCAACAAGAATAGATGTACGCAAACCTGGTGTTTTTGGGACCAAAAAAGGGCCATATCAAAATGTGTGGTGGCCAAGTGCTGTGAAACCCTGTGTTAGTCAGGGATTCTCGTGAATCAGTTTTGCTTTTGCATGGGCCCTTCTGAATTTTGGTCCAGAAGCGCATGCTGGTCCATGAACTTTGAGCTGAACAGAAACAAAAAGTGCCAAAACACTGCTATTATATTTGGCTCATGTAAGATATTTTAATTTAAAAGAAAGGTGAGCATATCGACGTACATGTGTCAAAAAGTGCTTGTCCATAATATTTTTTTATCATCACACCCTATATCATTGAGGGAAAAAAACAGCCTGCATCACAGATCAACGAGTGTTGTTCTGTACACTCGCATTTGCTTTGATGATATCAATAGTTAAAATAGATAATTTCTTATTTGACACTAATAAAGTTTCTGGTTCTTTTTGATAATTTCTTATTTGACTTTGTTATTTTATTGTGATCAATTATGAAAATAGTGTACTACAAATTATTATGGAAATATATTACACTTTACAACAACAACAAAATATTTGTACTATCTTTAATAGGGATAAAATTCAGAACAAACGTCAGTGTTATATAGGGAACCAAATTTACATCTAATGTCAAATAAGAAACATCTATATTATGAGGGTCAAGAAAGGAATTACGAACTTTACTAGTGTCAAACACTGAATTTGTCTCATAGTTGCACAAATATCAGTTCTCTATCGTTTTTGTTCCATTCTGTTACTAGGATAAGCCTAAACCCTTAAACTCAACACCAGATCTGCACTTGAGTTTACTTCCTCAAACATAAACGGCATTTTGATGACAAGCCGGGTCTTACGTGCAGATCAAACTGCAATCAGTGAAGCTGGCAATGAAGTACCTGAGGAGGGTTTCCTCAGAGATTCAGGCCATACAGGTCGGCCCTGACGAAGAGGAGCTGGTGCTTCAAGGAGTCCGATTTGCCTTCAGAGTGCACCAGGTAAACCACTCGCCACTTGCTCATGTACGTTGCTGATATGCTCAGCAGCCCTTCAAGCTTGTATAGTTTGCTGCATATTGTTGTGCTCAGTCCCATACCATTCGTTGCAGTTTGCAGGCGGTTTCGACGTCGATACGATGCGCGCCTTTCAGGAGTTGAAGGAGACGGCGTCAGCCTTTCAGCAGTGGGGAGGCCAAAACCAACACCTGCATCAGCAAAGGCTCGCTGGCAGAAGTTGAGACGCATGTATTTATAGCAATCCGTTACTACAGGATAGTGGAAGCATCTATTTACCTGGCCAAATGCTCCACTCCTTTTCTTTTTTTTTAACCTTCCCGTCAAGAAGCTATATTTCGACAGATTCTTTATTATTTTTAATATGCATAAGAGCATGCAGAAAGACGCTTAGCGTGTCAATACCTTGCGTGTGGGCTATCATTTACACGCTCCTATGAGTGATTAACTCGCATCCATCGATGGACATTTCTCTCTTCTTACGTTCTCGCCTCAAGACAAGGATTTTACAGGTGCGAAAACACCCGTGTCTGCTTGTCGTGATTGATTTTTTTTCTATCACAAATTATCGACATTAATTTATTTTTTCAATAGCTGATCTGCACTGAATTTTATACTACCTCCGTTCTCGAATATTTATCATTCGTTGATTTATTTTTGAACTAAAACGCGACAAATAAAAAAACAGAAGGAGTAGTAGAATTCAGCATTCGATGACCACGACAATAGCACAAGGTAGCTGCAGTACTGAATGTGCATGGCTTCACTAACCATAGTATAGTGATGCCAGTGGCGTTTAATTTCTTTTGTCATATATGGCATTGTAAAAGGCATTGTAACTCTAATAGTTAGTTAGCTAAAAAAATTGATATTAGAGTAACTCCAAGAGACTAAGTATATGGTTTTGTAAAGGTAAATTTAGCTAATATTAAAAGAAAAGTCTATCCAATAGACTCTGAAAACGACTCTTTAAATTTAGTGGTTCTCTATTTCTCCATCTTCGCTCTCCATTTCTTGATAGTCTGCTTCACTCTCTATTCAGTCCGCAGATTTACCGAGTCTGTTGGATTAGCCTATACTTTTTCTCTAAAATCTATTTTAGAGAGTAGCTAAATCAATAAATTTGGCTAGTCTTTTTAGCTAATCTGTTGGAGTTGCTCTTAGAATTAGAGATGGCAATGGGTACCCGCGACCCGATACCCGATGGGTATTTACTCCATTAGGGTATGTATGTGGCTAAATATTCTATCCGTGGGTCTGTTATTGGGCAAAAATCTTTACCCAATGGATAAACGGGTATTAGAATGTTCCGCCTTCACCCATACTCGTTAACCCGTGGATATAAAGTACCCAATATAAACTTATCCGAAGCATGAACTTGGACTTTAGTCATCCAACTTTTTTACTATTTAACAACAATTTAATGACCATGTAATGTGCTATGTAGTACTATCATAGTGTTACTACTTTATTCAATTATCTTTGATGTGTTGAATGGATGGTTAAATGATGCTAGAAAAATTTGTAATGGTATTTATATGGATATACTTGACATTTGTATAGTATAATATTTTGATAGTTGTTTAATTTTTGTGGGTACGGGTGACCCGATGGGTGACCCATACCCACATGGTTATGGGTATGGGGGTAAATCCATACCCGCCAGTGTATACAGGTGACCCAGTGGGGTTATTTTTGTGTCATGGGTATGAGTATGTGGTAGTAATACCCGATGGGTATTTACCCATTGCCATCTCTACTTAGAATTAGCTAGCTAATTATTAACTAACTAGGTGTATGCTCGTGCTTTGCTACGGAGTCAACATGTATTGATAATATACATTAAGATGCAAAAGCATTATTTATCGTCCTATGCTCCCGTTATTAAAATGTTTATATGTTTAGAGTTGTACTCGGATGCTTCGTCTAGCTGACGAAGATGACAGACGGGTCACAGCAGCACTCGTCGATCAAGTAGTAGCAGCACAGCGCGACAAGGCTGTAGATTAATCAATTAGATGGCACATGTGCAAGAGCAGAAGTGAGCGTCGTCATTTGGGAAATCAGAGAGACAAAGCCAACAATAAGCTTATGGCATAGTGAAAGGGAATTAGGCTTACACCTAGTCCCTAATTAATTTTCGTGGTTGAATTGCCCAACACAAACAATTGGACTAACTAGTTTGCCCAAGTGTATAGATTATACAGGTGTAAAAGGTTCACACTCAGCCAATAAAAAGACCAAGTTTTGGATTCAACAAAGGAGCAAAGTGGCAACCGAAGGCTCTCTGGTCTGGGAGCACCGGACTGTCCGGTGTACACCGGACAGTGTCCGGTGCACCACCGGACAGTGTCCGGTGCACCAGAGGACTCCAGCTCAAACTCGCCACCTTCGGGAATTTCCAGAGGCACTCGCGCTATAATTCACCAGACTGTCCAGTGTACACCGGACAGTGTCCGGTGCGCCAAGGAGGAGCGGCCTCAGGAACTCGCCAGCTTCGGGAAACTCCAACGGCTAGTCCGCTATAATTCACCGGACTGTCCGGTGTGCACCGGACTGTCCGGTGCGACTCCAGAGCAACGGCTAGTCGGCGCCAACGGCTACCTGCGGCGCATTAAATGCGCGCGCAGCGCGCGCAGAAGTCAGGCGCGCCCATACTGGCACACCGGACAGCAAACAGTACCTGTCCGGTGTGCACCGGACACCCTGGCGGGCCCACAAGTCAGAAGCTCCAACGGTCAGAATCCAACGGCAGTGATGACGTGGCAGGGGGCACCGGACTTTCCGGTGCGCCATCGTGCAGACAGCCTCCCAATGGCCACTTTTGGTGGTTGGGGCTATAAATACCCCAACCACCCCACCATTCATGGTATCCAAGTTTTCCTACTTCCCAACTACTACAAGAGCTCTAGCATTCAATTCTAGACACACCAAAGAGATCAAATCCTCTCCATATTCCACACAACGCCTTAGTGACTAGAGAGAGAGATTTGCTTGTGTTCTTTCGAGCTCTTGCGCTTGGATTGCTTCCTTCTTTCTTGATTCTTTCTTGTGATCAAACCTTCACTTGTAATTGAGGCAAGAGGCACCAATTGTGTGGTGGCCCTTGCGGGAAGTTTGATTCCCAAGTGATTTGAGAAGAGAAGCTCACTCGGTCCAAGGGACCGATTGAGAGAGGGAAGGGTTGAAAGAGACCCGGCCTTTGTGGCCTCCTCAACGGGGAGTAGGTTTGCAAGAACCGAACCTTGGTAAAACAAATCCGCGTGTCACACTCTTCATTTGCTTGCGATTTGTTTCCTCTCTCGCGGACTCGTTTATATTTCTAACGCTAACCCGGCTTGTAGTTGTGATTATTTTTGAGAATTTCAGTTTCGCCCTATTCACCCCCCCTCTAGGCGACTATCAATTGGTATCAAAGCCCGGTGCTTCATTAGAGCCTAACCGCTCGAAGTGATGTCGGGAGATCACGCCAAGAAGGAGATGGAGACCGGCGAAAAGCCCACTAGAAGCCACGGGAGCACTTCATCGGAAGAGTCCCGCACCAAGAGGAAGGAGAAGAAGAAGGACTCCTCCAAACGGAAGGAGAAAAGATCTTCCTCTTCTCACCACAAAGAGAAGAAGGAAAAATCTTCTTCTCACAAGTCGCATCGGAAAGGCGACAAGCACAAGAGGATGAGGAAAGTGGTCTACTACGAGACCGACACTTCATCAACATCGACCTCCGACTCCGATGCGCCCTCCGTAACTTCTAAACGCCAAGAGCGTAAGAAGTTTAGTAAGATCCCCTTACACTATCCTCGTACATCTAGACATACTCCATTACTTTCCGTTCCATTAGGCAAACCGCCAACCTTTGACGGTGAATATTATGCTAGGTGGAGTGATTTAATGAAATTTCATCTAACCTCACTCCACAAAAGTATATGGAATGTTGTTGAGTTTGGAGCACAGGTACCATCCATAGGGGATGAGGATTATGATGAGGACGAGGTGGCCCAAATCGAGCACTTCAACTCCCAAGCCATAACCATACTCTTGGCCTCTCTAAATAGAGAGGAATACAACAAGGTGCAAGGATTGAAGAACGCAAAGGAAATTTGGGACCTCCTCAAGACCGCGCACGAGGGTGATGAACTAACAAAGATCACCAAGCGGGAAACGATCGAGGGGGAGCTCGGTCGCTTTCGACTTCGCCAAGGGGAAGAGCCACAAGACATGTACAACCGGCTCAAGACCTTGGTGAACCAAGTGCGCAACCTCGGGAGCAAGAAGTGGGATGACCACGAGGTGGTTAAGGTTATTCTTAGATCACTCATTTTCCTTAACCCCACTCAAGTTCAATTAATTCGTGGTAATCCTAGATATACTCAAATGACCCCCGAGGAAGTTATCGGGAATTTTGTGAGCTTTGAATGTATGATCAAGGGCTCCAAGAAGATCAACGAGCTTGATGAACCCTCCACGTCCGAAGCACAACCGGTGGCGTTTAAGGCGATGGAGGAGAAGGAGGAGTCTACACCAAGTAGACAACCAATTGACGCATCCAAGCTCGACAATGAGGAGATGGCTTTAATCATCAAAAGCTTTCGCCAAATCCTCAAGCAACGGAAGGGGAAGGATTACAAATCCCGTTCCAAGAAAGTTTGCTACAAGTGTGGTAAGCCCGGTCATTTCATTGCAAAATGTCCTATATCTAGTGACAGTGACAGCGGCGACGACAAGAAGGGAAAGAGGAGAGAAAAGAAGAGGTACTACAAGAAGAAGGGCGGCGATGCCCATGTTTGCCGGGAGTGGGACTCGGACGAGAGCTCCACCGACTCCTCCTCCGACGAAGACGCCGCCAACATCGCCGTCACCAAGGGACTTCTCTTCCCCAACGTCGGCCACAAGTGCCTCATGGCAAAGGACGGCAAAAGGAAGAAGGTTAAATCTAAATCCTCCACTAAATATGAATCCTCTAGTGATGATGATGCTAGTGATGAGGAGAATAATTTGCGTACCCTTTTTGCCGATCTTAACATGCAACAAAAGGAAAAATTAAATGAATTAATTAGTGCCATCCATGAGAAGGATGATCTCTTGGACTCCCAAGAGGACTTCCTAATCAAGGAAAATAAAAAGCATGTTAAGGTTAAAAATGCTTATGCTCAACAAGTTGAAAAATATGAAAAATTGTCTAGTGAGCTAAGCACTTGCCATGAGACTATAGACAACCTTAGAAATGAAAATGCTAGATTAATTGCTAAGGTTGATTCTCATGTTTGTAATGTCTCGATTCCCAATCTTAGAAATGATAATAATGATTTGCTTGCTAAGATTGAAGAATTAAACATTTCTCTTGCTAGCCTTAGAGTAGAAAATGAAAATTTAATTGCTAAGGCTAAAGAACTAGATGTTTGCAATGTTACAATTTCCGATCTTAGAGATAATAATAATATCTTGTGTGCTAAGATCGTTGAGCTTAATTCATGCAAACCCTCTACATCTAGTGTTGAGCATGTTTCCATTTGTACTAGATGTAGAGATGTTGATATTAATGCTATTCATGATCACATGGCTTTAATTAAACAACAAAATGATCATATAGCAATATTAGATGCTAAAATTGTCGAGCATAACTTAGAAAATGAAAAATTTAAATTTGCTAGAAGTATGCTCTATAATGGGAGACGCCCTGGCATCAAGGATGGCATTGGCTTCCAAAGGGGAGACAATGTCAAACTTAATGCCCCTCCTAAAAACTTGTCTAACTTTGTTAAGGGCAAGGCTCCCATGCCTCAGGATAACGAGGGTTACATTTTGAACCCTGCCGGTTATCCCGAGAGCAAAATTAAGAAAGTTCATTCTAGGAAGTCTCACTCTGGCCCTAACCATGCTTTTATGTATAAGGGTGAGACATCTAGCTCTAGGCAAACAACCCGTGCTAAGTTGCCTAGTAAGAAAACTCCAAATGCATCAAATGATCATGATATTTCATTTAAGACTTTTGATGCATCTTATGTGCTTACTAACAAATCCGGCAAGGTAGTTGCCAAGATTGTTGGGGGCAAACACAAGGGCTCTAAGACTTGTGTTTGGGTACCCAAAGTTCTTGTTTCTAATGCCAAAGGACCCAAAACCGTTTGGGTACCTAAAGTCAAGAACTAAAATTGTTTTGTAGGTTTATGCATCTGGGGGCTCAAGTTGGATACTCGACAGCGGGTGCACAAACCACATGACAGGGGAGAAAAAGATGTTCTCCTCATATGAGAAAAACCAAGATCCCCAAAGAGCGATCACATTCGGGGATGGAAATCAAGGTTTGGTCAAAGGTTTGGGTAAAATTGCTATATCTCCTGACCATTCCAATTCCAATGTTTTTCTTGTTGATTCTTTAGATTACAACTTGCTTTCTGTATCTCAATTATGTCAAATGGGCTACAACTGTCTATTCACTGATGTAGGTGTCACTGTCTTTAGAAGAAGTGATGATTCAATAGCATTTAAGGGAGTATTAGAGGGTCAGCTATACTTGGTAGATTTTGATAGAGCTGAACTCGACACTTGCTTAATTGCTAAGACTAACATGGGTTGGCTCTGGCACCGCCGACTAGCCCATGTTGGGATGAAGAATCTTCACAAGCTTCTAAAGGGAGAACACATTTTAGGATTAACAAATGTTCATTTTGAGAAAGACAGGATTTGTAGCGCATGCCAAGCAGGGAAGCAAGTTGGCACTCATCATCCGCATAAGAACATAATAATGACCGACAGGCCACTGGAGCTCCTTCACATGGATCTATTCGGCCCGATCGCTTACATAAGCATCGGCGGGAGTAAGTACTGTCTAGTTATTGTGGATGATTATTCTCGCTTCACTTGGGTATTCTTTTTACAGGAAAAATCTCAAACCCAAGAGACCTTAAAGGGATTCTTGAGACGGGCTCAAAATGAGTTCGCCTTAAGGATCAAGAAAATAAGAAGCGACAACGGAACGGAGTTCAAGAACTCTCAAATAGAAGGCTTCCTTGAGGAGGAGGGCATCAAGCATGAGTTCTCTTCTCCCTACACACCTCAACAAAATGGTGTAGTGGAGAGGAAGAATAGAACTCTATTGGACATGGCAAGAACCATGCTTGATGAATACAAGACTTTGGATCGGTTTTGGGCCGAGGCGGTCAACACCGCTTGCTACGCCATCAACCGGTTATATCTACACCGAATCCTCAAGAAGACATCATACGAACTCCTAACCGGTAAAAAGCCCAACATTTCATATTTTAGAGTCTTTGGTAGCAAATGCTTTATACTTGTTAAAAGAGGTAGAAAATCTAAATTTGCTCCTAAGACTGTAGAAGGCTTTTTACTTGGTTATGACTCAAACACAAGGGCATATAGGGTCTTTAACAAGTCCACTGGACTAGTTGAAGTCTCATGTGACGTTGTGTTTGATGAGACTAATGGCTCTCAAATAGAGCAAGTTGATCTTAATGAGATAGGTGAAGAAGAGGCTCCATGCATCGCGCTAAGGAACATGTCCATTGGGGATATGTGTCCTAAGGAATCCGAAGAGCCTCCAATTGCACAAGATCAACCATCCTCCTCAATGCAAGCATCTCCACCGACTCAAATTGAGGATGAAGCTCAAGTTGATGAAGTAGAAGATCAAGCAAATGAGCCACCTCAAGATGATGGCATTGATCAAGGGGGAGATGCAAATGAGGAAGACAAGGAGGATGAGGAACAAAGACCGCCACACCCAAGAGTCCACCAAGCAATACAACGAGATCACCCCGTCGACACCATCCTCGGCGACATTCATAAGGGGGTAACTACTCGATCTCGTGTTGCCCATTTTTGTGAACATTACTCGTTTGTTTCCTCTATTGAGCCACACAGGGTAGAGGAAGCACTCCAAGATTCGGATTGGGTGGTAGCGATGCAAGAGGAGCTCAACAACTTCACTAGGAATGAGGTATGGCATTTAGTTCCACGTCCTAACCAAAATGTTGTAGGAACCAAATGGGTCTTCCGCAACAAGCAAGATGAGCATGGTGTGGTGACAAGGAACAAAGCTCGACTTGTGGCCAAGGGATACTCCCAAGTCGAAGATTTGGATTTCGGTGAAACCTATGCACCCGTAGCTAGGCTTGAGTCAATTCGCATATTATTGGCCTATGCTACTTACCATGGCTTTAAGCTTTATCAAATGGACGTGAAAAGTGCCTTCCTCAATGGACCAATCAAGGAAGAGGTCTATGTTGAGCAACCTCCCGGCTTTGAAGACAGTGAGTATCCTAACCATGTCTATAAGCTCTCTAAGGCGCTTTATGGGCTCAAGCAAGCCCCAAGAGCATGGTATGAATGCCTTAGAGATTTCCTTATTGCTAATGGCTTCAAAGTTGGAAAGGCCGATCCTACACTCTTTACTAAAACTCTTGAAAATGACTTGTTTGTATGCCAAATTTATGTTGATGATATTATATTTGGGTCTACTAACGAGTCTACATGTGAAGAGTTTAGTAGGATCATGACACAGAAATTCGAGATGTCTATGATGGGGGAGTTGAAGTATTTCTTAGGATTCCAAGTAAAGCAACTCCAAGAGGGCACCTTCATCAGCCAAACAAAGTACACTCAAGACATTCTAACCAAGTTTGGGATGAAGGATGCCAAACCCATCAAGACACCCATGGGAACTAATGGGCATCTCGACCTCGACACGGGAGGTAAGTCCGTAGATCAAAAGGTATACCGGTCGATGATAGGTTCTTTACTCTATTTATGTGCATCTCGACCGGATATTATGCTTTCCGTATGCATGTGTGCAAGATTCCAAGCCGACCCTAAGGAAGCTCACCTTACGGCCGTAAAACGAATCTTGAGATATTTGGCTTATACTCCTAAGTTTGGACTTTGGTACCCTCGGGGATCCACATTTGATTTGATTGGTTATTCGGATGCCGATTGGGCGGGGTGTAAGATTAATAGGAAGAGCACATCGGGGACTTGCCAGTTCTTGGGAAGATCCTTGGTGTCTTGGGCTTCAAAGAAGCAAAATTCGGTCGCTCTTTCCACCGCCGAAGCCGAGTACATTGCCGCAGGTCATTGTTGCGCGCAACTACTTTGGATGAGGCAAACCCTGCGGGACTACGGTTACAAATTAACCAAAGTCCCTTTGCTATGTGATAATGAGAGTGCAATCAAAATGGCCGACAATCCCGTCGAGCATAGCCGCACTAAGCACATAGCCATTCGGTATCATTTTCTTAGGGATCACCAACAAAAGGGGGATATCGAGATTTCATACATTAACACTAAAGATCAATTAGCCGATATCTTTACCAAGCCACTTGATGAACAATCCTTTACCAAACTTAGGCATGAGCTCAATATTCTTGATTCTAGAAATTTCTTTTGCTAACTTGCTCACATAGCTCATTTATATACTTTTGATCATATCTCTTTTATATACTATGACTAATGTATTTTCAAGTCCATTTCAAACCAAGTCATAGGTATATTGAAAGGGAATTGGAGTCTTCGGCCAAGACAAAGGCTTCCACTCCGTAACTCATCCTTCGCCGTCGCTCCAAGCCACTCTCCATCTTTGGGGGAGAGAGCAAAAGGACTTCTTCTTTGGTATAATCTTAACTCATTCGTTTATGACCAAAGGGGAAGAAATTACTTCGAGGGCTCTAATGATTCCGTTTTTGGCGATTCATGCTAAAGGGGGAGAGATTATGAGCCCAAAGCAAAAGGACCGCACCACCACAATTATGAGCCCAAAGCAAAAGGACCGCACCACCACAATATTTTCAATTGGTATCCTATTATGTTAAAAAGGGGGAGAAAGTAGTATTTCAAAATGATATATCAAAACCCTCTTGAACAGTAAGAGGAGGATCTCATTTAGGGGGAGTTTTTGTTTAGTCAAAGGAAAAGCATTTGAAACAGGGGGAGAAAATTTCAAATCTTGAAAATGCTTTGCAAAAATCTTATTCATTTACCTTTGACTATTTGCAAAAGAACTTTGGAAATGATTTACAAAAGAGTTTGCAAAAACAAAACATGTGGTGCAAACGTGGTCCAAAATGTTATATAAGAAAGAAACAATCCATGCATATCTTGTAAGTATTCATATTGGCTCAAATTCTAAGCAACCTTTACACTTACATTATGCAAACTAGTTCAATTATGCACTTCCATATTTGCTTTGGTTTGTGTTGGCATCAATCACCAAAAAGGGGGAGATTGAAAGGGAATTAGGCTTACACCTAGTCCCTAATTAATTTTGGTGGTTGAATTGCCCAACACAAACAATTGGACTAACTAGTTTGCCCAAGTGTATAGATTATACAGGTGTAAAAGGTTCACACTCAGCCAATAAAAAGACCAAGTTTTGGATTCAACAAAGGAGCAAAGTGGCAACCGAAGGCTCTCTGGTCTGGGAGCACCGGACAGTGTCCGGTGCACCAGAGGACTCCAGCTTAAACTCGCCACCTTCGGGAATTTCCAGAGGCACTCGCGCTATAATTCACCGGACTGTCCGGTGTACACCGGACAGTGTCCGGTGCGCCAAGGAGGAGCGGCCTCAGGAACTCGCCAGCTTCGGGAAACTCCAACGGCTAGTCCGCTATAATTCACTGGACTGTTTGGTGTGCACCGGACTGTCCGGTGCGACTCCAGAGCAACGGCTAGTCGACGCCAACGGCTACCTGCGGCGCATTAAATGCGCGCGCAGCGCGCGCAGAAGTCAGGCGCGCCTATACTGGCACACCGGACAGCAAACAGTACCTGTCCGGTGTGCACCGGACACCCTGGCGGGCCCACAAGTCAGAAGCTCCAACGGTCAGAATCCAACGGCAGTGATGACGTGGCAGGGGGCACCGGACTGTCCGGTGTGCACCGGACTGTCCGGTGCGCCATCGTGCAGACAGCCTCCCAACGGCCACTTTTGGTGGTTGGGGCTATAAATACCCCAACCACCCCACCATTCATGGTATCCAAGTTTTCCTACTTCCCAACTACTACAAGAGCTCTAGCATTCAATTCTAGACACACCAAAGAGATCAAATCCTCTCCATATTCCACACAACGCCTTAGTGACTAGAGAGAGAGATTTGCTTGTGTTCTTTCGAGCTCTTGCGCTTGGATTGCTTCCTTCTTTCTTGATTCTTTCTTGTGATCAAACCTTCACTTGTAATTGAGGCAAGAGGCACCAATTGTGTGGTGGCCCTTGCGGGAAGTTTGATTCCCAAGTGATTTGAGAAGAGAAGCTCACTCGGTCCAAGGGACCGATTGAGAGAGGGAAGGGTTGAAAGAGACCCGGCCTTTGTGGCCTCCTCAACGGGGAGTAGGTTTGCAAGAACCGAACCTCGGTAAAACAAATCCGCGTGTCACACTGTTCATTTTCTTGCGATTTGTTTCCTCTCTCGCGGACTCGTTTATATTTCTAACGCTAACCCGGCTTGTAGTTGTGATTATTTTTGAGAATTTCAGTTTCGCCCTATTCACCCCCCCTCTAGGCGACTATCACATAGGAATAATAAGATCAGATAGACAGAGATGTACCAGCAAATGGAAAGGGATCTGTCAGCACCGGATCGACCAAGCGATTCTATTCGTTTCTTCACATGGATCGGATCAGATCGACAAGGAGAATGGGTCAAGACGAGAGGCGGGTGAGGCCAAGTCCTACAGGGCCGCACTCGGACCCGAGCCTCACGGCATGGGTTCTAGGAAGTGGAGCACGTCGGGAAAGGGGAAGGCCAGGTCGTGAATGCAGCTATCGACGGACTTGACAAGGATCAGGGATGAGGACACATAGTCGACGTCTGGCGAGGAGGGCGTGGTGGAGACGAGGGGCCAGCCGAGAAGCTTGGCGATCTTCTTTGCTGTTGTGCGCTGGGAGGCTGGCGTGGGGAGCTGGGACAACAAGACGCGGCGCGGCGCGAGGACTCGCCGAGATGGGCATGCAGCTAGGGTTTGGTTGGCCAGTTGGTCGGACCTGGGCTGCGTGTATACAGATGTGAGACATTAGACTGCGGGTCGCGTCGCCTCCTTCTCCCACGCCGCGGCCTCGTCGTGCGGGGGCAGCCATTGTCGTGGCCTCGTCGTGCAGGTGAAGCCTAGTCCGCGAGGGGTTAGAGAAGCGCACGGGCAGAAGGGGGGCACAGTATCGACTCCCGGATGGGGCGGAAGGGTGGTTTGTGCATGTGCAGAGGGTGAGGCATGAGTGAGGGTGTGGAGGGTGAAGTCATGGTAGTGTCGTAGTCTACACTATTGACTTAATATGTAGTAGAGATTAATATGTAGTAGAGATAGAGATTTACTAAAAAATAATTAATAGTTAAACTATTAGCTAGGATGTCTTCAACTAATTTTAGACACTCCCTTAGATTAGTTAGCATGTTGGCCAGTGGTCCAAACAAGCACTCGGAAAGCACGATGATCAAAATACTCCAGGGAAAACTGAGCACTTGTGTCATTGTGACTTGTGAGTTCAGCAAGGCAAGCTCTTAGAGCTGGAGCTCGTAACGAGCAGTTTAACATTGGTCAGGTCCACGGACGCCGTGGCCCTCCTCAGTATAGACTTCATGTTCCTATCCAGGCTCCGCCTCACAATCTCGTCCACGGTGGTATCCCGGCAACCCTTCGCCTCGCCGGCTACGTCGTCGTCGCGGCACGACGTGGCCTCTGCCACTCCCTCCACGCGAGGCCCCGAATGCGCCCTGGTCGTCCTGCTCTGCGGCCCATCCTCCTTGAACCAGCGCAGGATGATGGCCGCCCTCCGCTGCGCGAGTGGGCTGCTGCTGAGTAGCGAGACCTCCAGGAGCGCCTGCACGACGCCGAGCCGGCGCATGGCGCGCCGCAGCGCGCGGCTGCCGTGCGCGAGCACCATGGCCAGGTACGTGGCGCGCTCCTGGCACCGCGCGCTCCCGTGCCGCGTCATGGCCTCCAGGAGCGCCCGCGGCACCGCCTCGCCCTCCGCCTCCATCGCCTCCCGCCCCGCCGCCGCCGCCAGCTCCCCGAGGACGGCCAGCGCCGGCTCCGACGTCTTGGGCTCCAGCGAGAGCGGCAGGAGCGCGCGCACGGCCCCGCTGGACGCCACGTCGCGCGCGTGCTCCAGCTTCGCCGACAGGTTGCGGAGCGCGGCCAGGCACGGCAGCTTCGCGTCGGGCGGGACGTCGGTGGCTCCCAGCGTGGCCACGAGGAACGGGAGGAGCTCGGTGGTGCGGAGCGGGAAGTCGGTGTTGGCTAGCGACGAGATGGACAGGAGCAGCAGCGCCAGCTCCTGGCTTCTGCACACGTCCCTGTCGTCCGCGACCACCGGCAACTTCTTGAGCAGGCCGGCCTGCACGATGCGCACCTTATTTCTGAAAACCAATAGCAGAATCCCACCAGCACTTGGTTGAGAAGATAAACCAAATGACAAGAGATTTACGGATGGACAGAAAACATACTGCAGATAACAGTTTTGCCTTTTTTTTCCCAATTACCTAAAAATTTTCAGCGCTACTGTTTTTTCGACCACCTAAAAATTTGCTAAAAACACTGTACATTCAGAGAAAGGCCTTGCCAGTTTTCCATCAGCTACTCAAACTGCAGTACTAATATATAACATGCAATTCAATTCGGGAGAAACGATACAGTAATACATGGATGGATCTTGAAAACTCATGAAGTGCGAGTTTGGGAGATAGAAAAACAGAGTGAATTGGATACGCTAAAAGATCCTCCTTGTTTAAAATTGAATAAAAAAAGAATTTTATGACCTCCAATCCTCCCCGGTTTTCATGCTCCCAAACTAGTCCGAATTGTTGGATTTAATCCGGTCAGTTAGAAGCTTGCATGTTAGAACATCGACAAGGAATGCATGTCTTCACAGCCTATCGTGGACAACACGTCTGCCCTACGATTCAATGGATCATCTGCTTGGTGCCATTGTGGTTTTCAGTTTCATTCCACTGTCACCATTGGCAGTCGATGCAGTGCAACGCCATGCCGTGCAGGCAGATTAGCAACAAGTGCAAGTCCATGTCATGCCTAGGCCTAGCAAAAACTGCACTGGGTACGTACGTCCAAGTTGTCAATTGTGGGGTTGTCTATCTTTTTTTTTTCTGACGCACCATGTATGTGATGTGCTTGTCACTGTATGGGGCCCATGGCCATATCGACATGACATACCCCCTCCGCTGAAAATACGCAAGGGTGGAGTTCAAGAGGATTTTAACCCCTTCAATACTCTCTGGTATTCTTGCTCTAAAACAAGCCTTAAATATCTCTGTACAAGTTAGCTGGTTTCATCAAAAGTGATGGGCAAGCGGAAAGAAACACATGGTTAGTTAGGACTTTGGGACTTTGGGTCCATTTTGGTTTGGCAAATTTTGTCTGTAGAAAACAAGGGAGTCTGAAACCTGAAAGAGCTGGGGCTGAGAGAGAAAGAGAGAATGGTACGTTGGGCTGCCTAATACCAGCCAACAAAGCTGAAAACTGGAGCCGGATGATAAAGCGCTGACATTATATGTGACTCTGTCAGACCCAATGAGGCAATGACAATGGCGTGAGGGGTCTCTCTCACAGACGCAAAGGTTGGCCAAAGCAGCTAGCAACCGGCAGGATCGGAACTGATGGGCGTGCATATTGTTTAACAAGGACTTTGACAAATGATGATTAAAAAAAAGTCAGAGATGTTCGAGAGGATTTGGCAGAGACAGCTCTACTAACTGCCAAGGGGTCACCTTTGTCAAGGCTGACCAATCGTGATTTCCGATCATGTATGTACGTGTGCAAGTGCAGCAACGCAACGCAGAGTTTTGCAACTCGTTGATCAGAGAAGTTGCACGCGGTGTCGGCATCGCAAGATGATGATGAGCATGCAGTCTCGGCACAAAAGCAACAAGCAAAGCACCGGGCCACCGAGAAGAAGAAGAACTCAGGGAGCGACTAACCGACGAACCTGTGCGTCCCTCGGGCGAGCTCCAGCAGCGCCCCCGCCGCGGCCAGGCGCGCCCCCGGTCCCGCGCCGCCCAGCATGTCCAGGAGCGGGGGCAGGACGCCGAGCTCGGGCAGGAGGCGCTTGGTCCGCTCGTCCGCGCGCGCCAGCCTCGCGACCTCCCCCGCGGCGTCCCGCCTCTCCTCCGCCGCCGCGCCGAAGCTGAGCCGCATCACCGCGGCCCGCACTGACGCAGCGTCGTCCGCTGCTGCCCCCATGATCCCCGGCTCCCCGCCAGTGAGGTGTGCGGCTGAGGCGGGCCGGCTCGGTGGCGCCGGTGCATGCGCACGGAGGTGGTGGACGTTTTTTTGGTTTTTCGCGCTGCCAACGTAACGTAGTAGCGGGCGGTTTGGGTTGTGGATGGGTTTGGCTCGGCAGTCGCCTCGGCAGGCCGCAGGCACGGGCGTTTTTGTTGGGAGGGGAAAGTGGGTTTTGGAGTGCGTGGTCTCGGAGGCTGACGTGTGGAGCACTTGGTAGACTTTGTGGTAGGGGAGTTGGGGTTCGGTTTGTCCGTTCGGGCCTGGAGGACGTGGTGGTACCGGCAGCGGGAGTACGTGACACTCCCACCCGCCGGCACCGGCTGGGAAAGCTGCAAGCACGTACGCATCTTGATTGCGACACAGTACGACGCAACACAAATCTATTGCTCCTCTTCGATGAGCAAGTTCAGTTCGAATGCAATTACGCAAAGCCCAAAGATGGTGATAAGAAAAACTATGGCGCCAAATAAAGGTATGCTACAGCAGTAACATGTATACTGCTAGATATTTACATGTCCCGGCCTCTAGATTTGCTATGGGTCCCACATCATCGGCTTAATCTAATGAATCTTTGCCTCATTGCCTGATCCTTGGGCCTTGGCTGCCTCCTGGCTAGCCGATTATCTCACATGCTCATTTAATAAAAATAAAAAAAGGAAGAGGTCTACTAACAGTAAGTGCTGGCGGCCTACATGGTGGGTCGGTTGGCTCGGGCAGAAAATGGTGGAGCATTATGAGAAAAGCGTTAGAGATCCATCCATTAGTGATGTGCTTGAGACAGTGACTAAGCCCATTATCCCCTTGTCAGATAAGGAGCGAGGTCTAAACCAAATTTTTTATCGTAATGTAATTGCTACAGTGTTAGTTGGATTGCTCAAATAGTAAGAACACAGCTAGATTTTTTTTCTTGTTATAATCATATCGAAGTTATTTGGTTAAAACATTTTTGAATGGTTCTTTATTTGTTTGTTGTAAAGAATGTCTTCTCTCTATGCGCTCGCACCAAAAAAAAAACCCAAAAGCTATTATCAACCAATGCACTAGCCCTTCTCTTTCTATTCCTCTACTACTCCTATGTGATTATACATTTTGTGCTAAGAACAGATCAAGGCACCCTTCAGGTTCTTATGTTGAGCTCAATTTCTCCATAAAACCATTAACCATACCTCTCACATATTGTTATATTGTAAAGTTTATACCTTATCTCTAAATGTGTCAGGTAGATTTCAACTTTAGATATCTCATACCTTCTCCTAAGAACCTACATTTATATTTTTATCACCCTAAAACATCACTTGATTCATCACAAGACGACCTTGATGGTAGGGTCAGCCCTCCAAGAATACATGTTGGTGACAATAGGACCCAACCATCGAGTTCAATCGAAGGTCGTGAGAACTATGACAAGGACTTTACTCTTAAGAAAGCAGAACAAGAGAGACCTAGTCGACATATAGGCTATGTCGATCGAATAAATGGGCCCAACCAAATGCTACGGAGATATTTTCGAGGACTTCACTGATTTCAAGAACAACTTGAAAGGCGTGTACAAGATAATGATTTTGCCCCCCTTGACTAGCAATGCGCGAAGACCCTAAAGGCTAGAAAAGAGGCCAAGTCCATTAGAGGGATTAAGGTCTCCACAGCCGGAGGAATGGCGCTGTTAGTCAGAAATGCGTGCACACTAATGTTCAGACGAGTATGTAATTGGGTTTGTATAATATAAGGTTTGTAATCGCCCTAAAGATATTGTTGCACAAGATTTTTCTAGAATGCAGTAGGTAACACTGTTGAATAGTAAGAGGATCCCTCCCCCATGGATCCCCTCCATTTTTCTGTCCACCAAACTAGCCCTTACGAGGGACATTTTTCCCCATCACCATTCCCCGCGGGGATAAATCCCCGACGGGGATACCAGTCCGCGCTTAAATTATAATTAGAACATACATTCTTTGTTATTAATGCAAAACATTATCACTTATACACATTGTCATATGTAAAAAACATTATGTGTACATCAAAATAAACACATTTGTACAATGAGCGATCTCTTAATAAGGGAATTCTTTTTTATCATTAACTAGTACACGAAAATATCGTCACATGCAAGTTTAACGGGTCACCGTGGGGAAAGGGGATGGGGAATGCCTCCTCGTGCCCGTTTACCCGTTGGGAGAAGAGTTTTCCCCGTTTACATCCTCATTGGGGAAGAAACTTCCCCATCCCATCCCCTAATGGAAGAATTCCAAACAGAGAATCGAGGATCGGATCCTCATTGCCATCTCTAGTCCGGATAAGGTGAAAGGACAATAGATAAGACATTTTAGAACCATTGTTTCACATTTGTCTCACTATTTCACATCTATCGCCTCCCTTGTTTGGGTCCCCTCTGTCAGGTCCCAACAATTTTGAGAACCAAACCCTTATTCGTGTGAAGAAGAGCCATCTTGATGGTGGATGTGCACGTATATCTTATGATCATTTATCTTCCCCAATGTTTGAGTCAATGCAATGGTGAAAAGACCAATTCGATGAATCATGATGACGATGTGACCATATTTCTTGTTTGGGAATACACTTAATATTTTTCTCCTAGCATCTGGTTGCATAAGTTGTGTGAGTCCTATTCCATTCATCTTTATAAGAACATTCAACTGTGAATACATGTCACTGGTATTTTTATGACGAAGCATTTCAGTTGCATTTTCAATGAGCTTAAAGTCCAGAAGCTCACTACGACTTTTAGGGGTTTTTTGGCTTTTGAAATGTCCAAAAGGCTCTTAGGAAGCCCAAACAAACAAGCTTTAAATTTACAGTTTTGACATGGTTTAAGAAAATAATTATGTTTTCATAGGAGAAAGAGGGCCTCCTAGCTTTTCTAATGGGCAACCTCAACCGAACTTGCATGTGGAAGGTCGGTGAAAAGGTGTGCTCAACGCGTCCGGAAGGTGACGTTGGCCCATTCTATGCCTTCACCGCCGGAGTTGCACATTTCCCTTATGATGGTTCAGGTAACATTTTTTCACCTTCTCAAGCGATAACCAAGATAACCTTGTGTTCACGATGGATCTTATCGTACTCAATGGAATTCTTAGGAAGAATGGGCACTCCTTCCCTAAGATCAGCAATAAGAGCGTGATCGAGTTAGTGGACTCACTGAACCCATTCAACATGCACGCCTTCATGGTGAACAACTACTCCATTATGGCTCACTTGTGATCCACGAAGTGGGCGTCGTGCTCCAACTACATCCTGACACAAACAGGCCTTCCTGATGGTGGACATGGACGCCCATATCAAATAGGACCTCATCAACAACTTTTTGTTAGACCATATCCATGTCACATTAGAGGTCTGCAATGATCTGAGGCCCACAATCAATATCTTTGTGCCCGCCAACGCCGACTTTGTGTACCTAGAGCTATGGCGGTCTTCCTAGACTGAGGTGGTGAGCAGAGAGAGAGAGAGAGGAAGCAAATATAAAAATAGCTAGGGTAATTAAAAAAGTCTTGAATTCTTGATGCAAATTGTTCTCTTGAGTAAATCCAATAGATATGTTCTCATCTCTTTTTAGCCACTCGAAAGCTTATAGATTTACCCATCAACTTTTTTGGGGAATTAATTGAGATGTTTTAAGAGAATAAGTATTATTAAGATGCACAAAATAGTCCCACTTGTCACTGAATATATGACCATCTCTGTAAATCTTTGTCAATGAGTCGTCCATCATCTAGTTTGCGAGGTGCGGCCCAACGCCATGCCCGTCCGCCAACCTACCCAGCTAGACTAACGCAACCGGGTCAGACGAGCGCGCCGAGACACCGTTACTCCTATGACTCATTTCTACATTGTTTGCTTGCGTGGAGGCTAGAGTTGGACCAATCCAATATATAGGTGTGCACCAAGTCTTGCCCAAAATCTGTAGGGATTTGTGCAAAATTCGGAGACGGCATGGTTAATAAAACTATAGATTTGGTCAGAGCTTAACCATTTAAATTAAACTTCACTAATTGTAAGGAACTAAATAGGTTCTGTCTAAAAAACTAATATAATATTTTTCTTCGGATAGTTTTTAGTATTATTATCCTATTATTCTACACTAGATAGTTGTCCCTACATTGATACGGGTGCTATATATCATATAGGTAGGTCTTACTTAAATGACATATTTATTCAAACACGATTATATTTTTTATTTTCAAACTATTAATGTATATATATTTACAATATCTCTCCTTTGTATAATACAATATACACGATCTACAGTGGTTAAGATGCGTGTTTTGTTATTTTGAGATCCTATTTTTTTTATTATTTTGGGACGCCCGCGGGAGGAGACAACGCACGAAAATATTAACGCATTAAAAGTGTTAGTGATTAGTGAAGTGAAGTGAGTTGCGGCACTAGAAGTTGTGTGCCCGGAGGATTGGAGGCTTAAACTGGAGTAGAAAAGCTGTTGCAAGCTTTTGCCTAATCAACAGCTGCTGCTCTCGTCTCGACCCTGACGAAGACGACGTAGGCGCATCTTACTAGTGCGTTAGCAGCGATTCAGCGGTTACGCAGTTTGTTTGGCTTTGCTAGCTTGGGGTAGGCAGGTAGTTTGGTCGCTTCGAGTTTGGCGGAAACGTCCTTTCCATTTTGCACAATGTTTTTAGAATATATAGATAGATAGAGTAAAAGTCGCTTGCTGAACTTGTATTTATCTTTCTGTATTTTTGGTATATACATTCAAACTTACCAATAGCGCTATTCCAATAATTAATGTCATGATTCCCTTTGGTCACAGGGGATAAAGCGAGATACTCAAAAGATCAAATTAAAAGAGAATCAAAAGTATTCAACCCAAAACTCAATCCTAGCGTTATATTTGGTCATCCATCCATACATATGCTTCAAAATACATGCAAAATGGCATCCCTTATACGTGCACGCCGGCCATCGGAGTTGACGAACTGAAACCTGCGACGCCGAAAATAATGGACCGACGCGCAGGTCCGAGTCCGACGGCGTCTCCCAACGCAACACCGTGCTTGATTCCACGCTCTTGCGACCTGCCCCTGGCCCGTCTGCCTCTGCCCTTGCCCTTGCCCTGCCCCCATATATGCATGCCATTGCCACCCCCAAAGTGTAAGCACAAGCACAACCAAAAGCAAAGAAGAGACGAAGTCGATCGATCGATCTCAGCAACCAAGCAGGTAGGTAGGCATGGCGGCCGAGAAGGAGGGCGCGGTGGTGACCAAGGGCCACGACGAGGGGATGAAGGCGGCGGCGGCGCTGCTGGAGGAGTTCGGGCTCCCGCCGGGGCTGCTGCCGCTGGAGGACGTGACGGAGGTGGGGTTCGTGCGGGCCACCGGCTACTTCTGGCTCGCGCAGCGCAAGAAGGTGGAGCACCGGTTCCGCAAGATCGGCAAGCAGGTGAGCTACGACGTCGAGATCGCCGGCTACGTCCGGCCCAGGGGCATCAGGAGGCTCAAGGGGGTCAAGGCCAAGGAGCTCGTGCTCTGGCCGCCCGTCCACGAGATGGCCGTCGACGACGACCCGCCCACCGGCAAGATCCACTTCAAGAGCCTCGCCGGCGTCACCAAGACCTTCCCCGTTGACGCCTTCGCCGCCGGCCAGTAGCCACCCACGCGTACCATCTTATATCACTATAGTAATACATCATACACCATTATATATGGCGCATATATATAGTATTAATTAATCTCTTGTGTTACTACCTTATATATATGTTATGTGTGTACTTGCTTTGCTAATCCTGATGATGATGAAGAACGTAACCTCTAGTTTTTTTCCTGACAAATATAATGAAATGAAACTGAACAATAAAAGTATAATGCCGTGCTTTTTGATACACTGCTACCAGCAGCACCAGGATCTTGAATGCATGTAGATATCGTTCAGGTTCTGGAAGCACAAATTTTGTTAGCCCGCGAAACACTAGCAAACTAGATTAAAAATGCCTTAAATCATCTAACTGGTAAACCCTCAATCTAACCTTGTTAAAGTTGAGAAGAAAATCACGGGCCATTTTTTTTGTTTGGGCAGAAAAATTCAAGTGAGAGAAGACCTTAAATCACTCGAGTGATGTTTAGCTTTGCTCAGGTTATACTGAACAAGAGCCGAAAGCAACATAAACGCCTTAATTAATTAAAGGAGCTTGAATGAGAAGGGCAGGCACGCGCGCGTCGTCCCTTTCATTTCTTCAACGGGCCCTTGGTAATAACAGGGATTTCGCTGTGCGAGGAGGTAGTACTCTACGTAGTGAATTAGACTTGCAGGAAGCAACAAATGCAAGGGATAAGATATTTCGGTTCGACAAATCAATGCGATAACGGATAAGAGTTCATCACGCAACAGGCAACAATGTACGACAAAGATGTGTCTCTGACCTTTTCCTTTGGCTTTAATCCGTATTGGTTGTACATTCAGTTTGTCTCTGGTGCTTGCCGCTGCTAGTGTCGAGCTCTTTCGATGTGATTGTGTAGGTTGTTCAGGGTGAAGGTGAACAGCGGGCTGGGAGCCGCCGTTCGAGTCAAGGTTTAGCATATATAGTACTCCATGTTGAATAGATGCTACAGTTTGTCTCAGGGTGAGGCCGTGAGGGTGTAGGCCTGCCGCTTTCCTCCAGCTCGGCGGCGGCGTCCTTGCCGGTGAACCGCTGGACGACGGACTTGAAGTCGTCGGCGGTGCCGGCCTCCACGTACACCGTCTCGATGATCTTCACGGTCACCGGCTTGGGGTTCCCTTCCTCCTCCCTCGACGACATGTATCTATCAATTGCTAGCTAGCTGCGTGGCTCCAGACTCCAGTAGTTTTGGGCAGCTCCAGGCTCGTTTCGTTCAAGAGCAGAAACAGACAACAGGCAGGACGCGAGAAAGTAGCCGGCCGGACTCCGGAGGATAGATAGGTGACGGGACGTCATCGAGGGCTCGGAGTCGGAGGAGCCCACTTGCTGTTGCTGAATGCCTGAAACCAACACCAAGTCATTCCAATTGGCACAGTCCTCGCATGCAGATATTTCTACTCTAGTTCCCTGCTAACATGATCCCCCCCAAGCATGTTGCCTATAAAAAGCACCTGTTCTAGACGACCTATAAGTTTTCAGGGAAGTTTAGTGCTGACAGCTCTTCCAAGCCAACCAGAGCGAGACATAATGCAGTTTAAACCAACCCATGTGATGCCGCACATAACATACCATACCAAAGTCAAGCCCTAGCTTCAAGAGTACACTCTCGTATCATCAACACCGCCTGTACATGAATACACAGTCAGTTTTCCCAAGACACGTCATCATCAAGTAACTAAAACTTCGCGGGAAAGGCATAGTACTGGGCTACTGGCTGCCCGGTTGTGTATATGGACGCAGGCCCACTCACAGTTTTCTCTGTGGGCCGTACGGAGTGGACGACCTGAGAAACTGACTGGGCCGAAAAGGGAGCGCAATGGCCCCGTTCCGTCGAAACTCAGCGGCCTTGAGCGCCATCGCTGAAGGAGTAGCAAGTGCACGGGGCACGGCAGCGACGGAGGGCGCGCGGCGCCGCCGACGCTCCAGCGATGTCCAGAGGGTGCGGGACCAGGTTGCTCCGCCAATGTCTCCTAGTTTCGCGACACAGCTCGTCGTCGTCAAGGTCAAGGTACCGGCACGTACGGTGGAAGAAGAAGACGGTTTTTGCTGTAGCTTTATTAGGGCCTGTTTGTTTCAGCTTATAGATTATATAATCTGGATTATAATCTAAATTATATAATCTAGATATATTATAATCTATATGTAGTTGTTTGTTAGTTTAGATTATATAAATATAGATTATTTATAAAGACAACAATACCCTTGTTTGTTTATCTAAGGTGAGAAAAGAAGGATGACATATATTGTAATTTCTATTTACATAACCATGGGTAGTAGGTCTTTTGCCAAAATAATCTCAAATAAGCTACTCTTGAGATTATCATAATCTAGGCTTTAGATTATATAATCTGAACCCATAATCTAGTTGTTTGTTTACCTAATGGATTATTTGCGCTAGATTATATAATCTGGAGAGATTATAATCTGAAACAAACAGGGCCTTAGTTCGTTGAGAGCAAGGCTCAAGGACCGCGCGTTCGTAGGGGAAGTTGACGGTTGTTCAAAAACGAAGAAACAACGAGCGCGCTGCACGTATTACTATTGTCTATTCGACCGATAGAGAATCGTGTAGCGTGCATGCAGTACGTACGACAGGTGCCGAGGACCACGCGTGTTTGCGGCATTTGCGTAACGTCGGCGTCGGATGATCTGGGAGGGGGGTATGGGCGTATGGCGCCTGCCTGCCGACCGGTCGGCCATTTATACATAAAATATACGCCGTGACAGAAGCAGAGGCAGACAAATTCTGTATGCATGCACGTTCTGCATGGCGGCCATAATAGCCGCAGCCCGCAGGCAGCAGATCCCAGACCCGGCCGGCCCGTCTCGGATCCATCGCCATCATTCGAGCACTGTAGCAGTGTAATAGCAGATCACAATCACGTGCATGCATATGGCCGGACTGTATTGGTGCCTGTCTCTGCCTGCTGCCAGTGGCACAGATGCGGCATTCACCCCTCACATCGACCACGCCGGCGCCGACGAGGCAGCATGCAGCAGCCAGCAGGGGCCCCCGGCCGGGCGTCAAGTCCGGGCTCCTCCGGGGACCGGGGTGTACCGCGTCCTGGGGGACAGGATCACGCACAGTAGTGCGCGGCCGGTAGCTCACGGCGGGGGACCAGGGGCCGGGTGAGTCGGATCCATGTGGCAACAGGATAAGCGGCACCACAACGGCGCGGCCGCCGGGCCCGGGAGCGGCGCGCGCGGGTCACCGGATCCGCGGCCTCGGCGCCGCGGTCGGGCCAGGAACAGCGTCGTCGTAACCGTAACCGCCACGTCGGTCTGGTGGTTCGTGGTTGCGTGCGGTGCCCCCTGCCGTATCCGTGCCGTGTGTTGGGCCGGCGCGCGGAGCGAGGTGGTCGCCATCGATCTGGGTCGAGCTCGAGCAGTGCTGTGCTCGCCGATAAATTAACCGGCCGAGAGGACCCGAATGATCGAAGCAGGCAGGGGCATGCAGTTTGGCTGCCAAACCCGCGGCAGCTGGCGGCGGCGTAGGCATGCATGCACTCGATCGGGTCGGGTCGGTCTGCTCGTTCTTACGTCGTCTGTCTCACGGATCGACAGACCGCGCGGTGCAGTGCAGGTCGATCATCGGTCCAATAGAACGGTGGGTACGGTGCATTTGCGTCTCTTGCTCGAGTTCACCGCAAATCGCGGGGGCGATGTTTGATTTCGTCCATGTTTCACATATACATGCATGTAAGGTTTTCGCTTTGCAAGAGCCCATTTGACCTAGCTTGCTTTAAGACTGATGGTGTAGAGCTACTCTAGCTAGGCTCCAACTAATACCGTTGTATACATATGGATATGGTTAGCAGAACCAATCCTAAATAAATCTAATGAAAGTGCCAGGATCGAGCAGATCACGGATAATCAGCGAGCGATCGAGTTAACGCCGCGCGTGATCATATCGTATCGTACTATAGCTGGTCGTATATACATATGGTTAGCACGTTTCTTTCAAGACGAAGGGAAAATAGCATCCATGCATGCAATGTGCATATGCGTTGGCGTATACATCAGCGTCTATACGAACGCATGCAATGTGCATATGCGTTGGCGTATATACAGTGTATTTTGTGCAATCTGCTTAAATACTTGGGTGTGATTGCACTATTGTGGGTGGATTTGTATACTCGATGATGATAGTGGTGTAGTGAGACAACGTGACAGTTTAGGTTTTTGTGTGTTGTTATTTTCAGTATCAAATATAAAAATATGTGTGCCTAGTTATATATCTCTTTACTGAGGTTGTTTACTTATGTTAAGTTTTGTTATTTTATTCGGTGCACATTTCCTTACTCTTGGTATTAATGCTTGGTTTCTAGGCTCATTATATTTGATCTAAAACCCAAAATTATATTTGATCTAAAACCCTGGTTTGGTAAGTTAGGACTGTTACGTTAGTTGAGGATCTCTGATCACCATTTAGTGTTGGAGGGTTGTCTAGTACAGCAACCCGCTAGTTTGAAAGCAATATCAAAAGATAAACAACCATGTTTATGTGTTTGAACTGGCTTCTTCATTTACTAGACATGTTTAATGTTGAAATGGACCTGAGTAGCTATTTTAATTTACATGTTTTTCATGTCCTATAATTGCTAATGTTCATGGCTGTTATAATTACGTATGACATTTATCTGAGATATATGCTTGTTTTATTTGGAATTAGAATATTAATATATTTAAATATGTTGGAAACATGTGACTTATTTCTCTAAAACTAGAGCAGACACTAGTTTGTGACGTACGTACTGAATATTGCTCCACCCACACACAGTCACACAGATCGAGCATGACTGGCACTGTTGTGCCGACCACGCTCGCTTGGACGCAGACGTTCGTCTTGGAAAAAAGGGTTAGGTGGCGGCTAGCTGTAGGCTTCCGACACCATCCTCGCTCGTCGACAGTGTGTACGGTCGGTCACTCACATCGTGCAACAGCACAGCCCGGCCGGCATCATCCAAAACGCGTGCAACGGCAACTGGAGCGAACTACTGAGATCGATATCGAGTCGATCGTCAGAATAAATGAATGAATGAACATAATCCACCCAACCAACCATCCATCAAAGACGATTGTGTCACCAAATAAACGAGACGTACGTACGACGACGCCTCTAGCTCAGAAAAGCATCGATCGAGCATTCCTGGCCGCCGGTCGGTCGTCGACACATCGCCACGTACGCAGGGAGCGTTGTATACTAGTGATGTAGGACGAGCAGAGCTAGCGCCTAGCGTATCGACGACGTTGACAGGTGTTGCATGCACGCGCGTCGGTGCTGTGATTGGTAGTTAACGAAACACGGCGACACGGTCGACGCGAGAGATCGACCACCGTCTTCGCGGGAACATCGACAGGTAGCTAGCCTTAGCTTTGGCTTCGATCGACACGGGTGAACCTGCAGGCTGGAGTCGTAGCTAGCTAGGCTTCTCTCTCGCTCTTTTTTTTTATTCCGTCGTTCCCGATCGAATCGCATCAACAGCGACTGGCTGCTGCGGCATGGTTGGATTGGATTGGATTCGATGGTTCACCTCTATGTACTCGGAACCAGCCGTATGGTATGGTACAGTGAGTCTGCATGCAAATAGAGATGGATTCTCGCCCGACGACGCGAGTGTCTGCATACTCTGCATAAACAACTCATTAAAGCCTAGTTTGGATATTCTAGTAATAAGTGAAATTGTAGTGGATTCAAATGTATTAAAAGAGTATTTGATCTATTAGGGATTTGTATCCTCTTCAATCTCTTCAAAACACTTCAATCCCAAAGTATCCAAACTAGGCCTAACCAATCTGGTAAGCGTGCCGTGTATTTAAGCTGCCGCAGCCTTACAGACTACATTGCCTGGCCTGATTGGGGGAGGTTGGGATGGATGGAGTTGGGCTCGCACTGCGAAGGCCGCACAGGATGGGATGGGATGGGACCACGACGGCCCTGTAACTACCAACGGTCGTGGTGGGCCCTGGGGCGCCAGGGTCGGGCCACGTGGGGCGATGGCCCACGGGGTCCTGTCGGGAGGGTATCGGCAACGTGGTGGGGGCCGGATCACACCCACCTGACTGCTGATGCTGCTGTGACCGGGCCGGCCCAACCTCCACACCTCCGTGGCACCTCGCGACGGTGCCGCGGGCGGACCGGACCCACGGCTGGATCCGAGGATCCGCGGCCGCGCGCATCCCAGTCCCAGCAGAATGCCATTGCCATCATGCCAGATCTTGGCGCTGCTCACTTTGCGCCGAGGAGCGATACGAAAAGTGCCTGCCTCGAGAGTCGAGAGGGACGACCACAATCTAGCCACAGTTCCACAGTGCAAAGCAAGCAAAAGACTCGGCCAGCAGCTGGTACTGCCTCGCTCTCCTGCCGATACCACACGATGGCTCGAGGAAAAATGCGTTGCGCTGGTTGATGCCCACGCTGCCTTGTCAGTCGTGCAGGTACGTACGTACGTGCCTTTGTCTGGTGGCAGGCATGCAGAAATGAATACGGTTGCGTTCGGTCGAGTGTACGCCCACAGACCCGGCATGTGCTGTGTTTCGCTGCTCCCAGAATTATTGGCCCGGCACAGCATTTATACAGCGCGTCAGAAAGGAAACTATTATTTATATATTTTTTTGTTTTGGTTTACTTTCCCTGTGTGCGGCGCCGGCGTTAATTCCATACCCATTCCGCCCCCGGCCCGGCCGTGCATGCATGCATGCAGAAGGAAGAACATGCATGCATGCAAGCATGCAGCCCCTCCCTGCATCGCCGTGGACCTCTCTGCCTGTCTGGGCAAATGCAGCAGCAGCAGGCAGCAGCCAGCAGCAGCACGATCTGCAGTGCAGGTCACCTGGGCACCTGGCTGAGCCGGCCGGTGCCCTCGACGAGATGCGCGAGAGAGAAACCGCCCAACCGAAGGCCACCAACTTCCTGCCTGCCATGGACCGGATAACGTGCGTGTTAATTAGAATGAACGAAGGGCCCGTCGATGTGTGAAAGCGATGTACTAGCGATATTTTAGTCGCTTATTTCAACTTCTTCTATATATCCAAACATGTACAGCTCTACAAGCTCTAGCTTCAAAAAAAAAAACCTAAAAATAGTGGTTAGTTTCATGAAATTTTGTCGAAGTTATAAAAAGTGTGCTTTTAAAAACACTGTTTTTATATCTTCTCATTAAGTTACACCAAAATTACCCATCACGCTATTGGTTATCTGACATACCAATTCATGTCTCTTTCTCCGCCCGCTAATCATCAAGGGTAAATAGAAAAACTTACACAAACTAATTGTATTACAAAAACTAGAGTATATGTGTAAGCCAAACACTCTTGAACCGCGCCTTACTAATCTGTTGAAGTTGTTTCATGGTGAAGTTGGAAAACCGAAAATGTAATTTTTTGAAATGAAGCCCACCCTATGTCCCTATCCAACCATCCATCGGTGCGTCAGAATTAAGATGGATTAGCTACCACACGTTGCATTGTTGGTCTGAACGCTGATGTGTGGGACGATGGTAGTATGGCGCTGGAGCTAGGGGTCGCCCCCACCCCCACCCCCAGGGCCCCACCCCACCCCACAGGCCCACGCACACACCCCACCCGCGAAATTGAAACCTGACTGGCTGATAGCTAGCTGAGCAGAGCGGGCGCGGGGGCGAGAGAGACTAAGAGCATGTTTGGTTTGTGGCAAAATGTGTCTCACTTTACCTAAGGTTAGTCGTTCGAATTGAATAACTAACCTTATGTAGAAAAGTTAGGCAAAGTGTGGCAACTGAGGTAGTGAACCAAACATGCCTTAATACTTTAATCTGCCGCCAAGTTTCAAATTTCAAATGATGCGCGCATGCACCTCCTTGCCGACCATCAACAGAGCCATACATACATAACCAAATAAAAAACATCCCCTGATAAACCTAGCTAACTAACACCTACTCCTAGCTACATGGATCGACGTGTCAGCCCGGCCGGCCCCCTTCATTTCACCGGAGGCGATCATGGCTGATCGAGATGCATGGGGGAGGAGATCAAATAAATCAACGGCGTGACGTGAAAAGGAGCTCGCGCTTGCTGAACTGAAAGAGATGCCAGAGCCTGCAGATGACTGGGTTGTTAAGATATGATGCTAATCCTGATAACGCGTGTGTTATCAGATATAGTCAGTTAGTAATATCCTATATTTTGGGACTAGATACGGCAGAGTTTGTTCAGCAATACATAGATCCTGTAGGTCCCATCTTAAAGGTTGTTACTCATGTAAATCTAAGCATCATTGCTTTCCTATTTAATAGAATCATGCGGCCTCGACAGAGGTGAGAACGCTTCATCAATTTCTACATGGTATCTAGAGCCTATTCCTCATTAAGCTCATCCATGGCGTCACCATCCAATCCTCCTCTTTCCCTCCCTTCCTCCCTGAATATCACCATCACCGAGAAGCTCTCCAGGACAAATCACGTCCTCTGGCAAGCCCAAGTGCTGCCGGCGATCCGTGCTGCCCAATTTGAGGGTTATCTTGATGGATCCATTGCTGCGCCTCCTCCGGCCATCAATGAAAAAGACGGCGATAAGGTCATCTCCAAGCCCAACCCGGAGTATGCTCGCTGGGTTGCGCAGGACCAAGCCGTTCTCAGCTATCTGTTCTCATCGCTCACAAGGGAGATCCTTACAACTGTTGCTTCGCTCCGCACCTCGGCGCAAGTTTGGTCTACCTTGGAGCAGATGTTCACGTGCCAAACTCGGGCGCGTTCCGTTAGCACGCGCATTGCGCTGCATACTCTGAAGAAAGGGAATTCTTCAGTTGCTGACTATTACTCCAAAGTCCGTAGCCTCGCCGATGAGCTTGGTGCCTCGGGCGTGGTTATCTCTGATGATGAACTGGTGTCCTACATCTTGTCGGGCCTTGAAGAAAATTACAATCCGGTGGTCTCGGCGGTTCTAGCCCGTGAAGAACCAGTAACGCCTGGGGCCCTGTATGCTCAGCTTTTGAGCCATGAATCTCGGCTAGAGCTGCAATCTGGTGCAAGCAACATCCAGTTCTCAGCCAATATGGCGTCCTATGGAGGTCGCAATAGGGGCCGATCTGGCTCCTCTCGTGGCGGTGGGCAGTCCCGTGGTCGTGGCCGATTCCAGGGTGCCTACTCTAGCAACAGCACCGGCCGCCACAATAGGCAAGACACTGGCAATCGCTCCAAGAAACCCACGTGCCAACTATGCTTCAAAGTTGGACACGTTGTTACCAATTGTTGGTACAGATTTGACGAAAATTTCGTCCCTGATCAACGCCTCGCCGCAGCAGCCGCTCCATCCACTACTGATCCATCCTGGTACACAGACACGGGCGCAACTGATCACATCACAGGCGAATTGGACAAACTTGCTGTTTATGATCGCTATAATGGCACTGATCAGATACACACTGCAAGCGGCGCAGGTATGAACATTCGTCACATTGGTTATTCGTCTATTCATACCCCTGGTCGTAATTTACATCTCCACAAAATTCTTCACGTTCCCCAGACATCAAAAAATTTAGTCTCTGTTCATCGGCTCACTACAGACAATAATGTTTTTATTGAATTTCACCCCAAATTTTTCTTGATTAAGGATCAAGCAACGAAGCAGGTGCTTCTTCGAGGACCATGTGAACGTGGACTCTACCCCTTGCCGTCCCCTTCTCAGTCATCCGATAATAAGGCGGCGTTTCATGTTTCCACAGCGATGCCGTCCCTTTCAAGGTGGCACCACAGGCTCGGTCATCCCTCCTATGCTACGGTGTCGCGCGTTGTTCGTGAACACGCATTGCCATGTTCTTCTGAGTCCTTGTCCCAGTCCGTGTGTGGAGCTTGCCAACAGGCAAAGTCTCACCAGCTTCCTTATAGTGTGTCCACTAGCAAGTCTAGCTTTCCTCTTCAATTAGTTTTCTCTGATGTATGGGGACCGGCCATTGATTCTTTTGGTCGTTATAACTATTATGTCAGTTTTATTGATGATTATAGTAAATTCACCTGGATATATCTCATGCGCCATAAGTCGGATGTTTTTTGTTATTTTAAAGAGTTTCAAGCTCTTGTTGAACGCCTTCTTGGACGAAAAATCATTGCTATACAAACGGACTGGGGAGGCGAGTATGCTCGCCTCAACACCTTTCTTCGACAGGTTGGCATCTCCCATCTTGTCTCTTGTCCCCATGCTCACCAACAAAATGGTGCTGCAGAGCGGAAACACCGCCACATAGTTGAAATCGGCCTATCTCTTCTTGCCACGGCAAATATGCCGCTCAAATATTGGGATCAAGCTTTCTTGGCTGCCACATATCTTATTAATCGAACTCCTAGTTCCGCTATCCAGTTTCAAACTCCTCTCTTTCGCCTCCTTGATCGCACACCAGACTACCAAAATCTTCGAATATTTGGTTGTGCATGTTGGCCTTGTCTACGACCATACAACACAAAAAAACTTCAATTTCGATCCCTTCGATGTGTCTTTTTAGGATACAGCAACATGCATAAAGGGTTTAAGTGTCTTGACCCTGCCACTGGTAGAATATATATTTCCCGTGATGTCATCTTTGATGAATCAGTTTTCCCTTTTGCATCGACGTCTTGTACTGGCGCTCGTTTTAGTAGTGAAGTCCTTCTTCTTCCTACACCAGGGATGAATACGAATAATTCTGTTGACGATAGTTCACCTGCTTCTATTTTTCCAATGCTTCGTCCAGTTTCTGGCTATAATGACATGCAGGACACATCAGGCTCCCTGATCGGGAATCGTCTAGATCAAACCCCTGGTGAAAATAATAGGAGGGCTGCTTCCCCGGGTCCAGCTGGAGCTGCTCTGGATTCCACGACAGACGACTACCCATCATCAGTTGTTCCATCGCTCACTCCGGTCTCGATCGAGGGGGACAGTCCGGACCTCATCTCGCCAGATGCACTTGACACCGCGAGTGTTCGGGTCAGCTCCGCCTCGCATGAAGCGCCATCAACTGCGACAGACAACAACGATGAGTCTAGTTTGGGATCGGTGCCCATATCATCCTCTACTGCACCGGATCCTGAATCAGCAGCTGAAGAACTTGTTCCTGCCTTATCTCCTGCGTCTCCTGTTCACCGTACCAGGCTTCAGCAAGGTATTCGTAAAACCAAGCAGTATACTGATGGCACCATACGGTATGGATTTCTTATTACTACAAGTGAGCCATCAAATTTAACTGATGCTCTTAATGATGCGAACTGGAAGCTAGCAATGGATGTTGAATATGCAGCTCTCGTTCGAAACAAGACCTGGCATCTTGTGCCCCCAAAACAAGGCAGGAATATAATTGATTGTAAATGGATATACAAAATTAAACAGAAGGCAGATGGATCAGTGGATAGATACAAAGCACGGTTAGTGGCAAAAGGGTTCAAGCAACGTTATGGGATCGATTATGAAGACACCTTTAGCCCGGTGGTCAAACCTACTACAATTAGACTTGTTCTCTCAATTGCTATGACTAAAGGATGGTGCCTGCGACAGCTGGATGTGCAGAACGCGTTTCTTCATGGTGTTCTTGAGGAAGAAGTGTATATGAGACAACCTCCTGGGTATGAAGATATCACTAAGCCACATCATATATGCAAACTTAATAAGGCCCTTTATGGTCTAAAGCAAGCGCCACGTGCTTGGTATGCTAGACTTAGTGATAAACTCAAGATACTTGGTTTTCGATCATCAAGAGCTGATACCTCTTTATTTTTCTATAAGAAAGGCATGATCACCATTTTTCTTCTTGTATATGTGGATGATATAGTGGTTGTAAGCTCCTCGTCAAAGGCAGTCCAAGCGTTACTTGAGGATCTCAAAACTGATTTTGCTCTAAAGGACTTAGGGGAATTACATTATTTTTTGGGAATTGAGGTCAAAAGAATCAGAGATGGAATTTTGTTATCTCAAGAGAAATATGCCACTGATCTTCTAAAGAAAGCTGGTATGGCCACCTGTAAACCTACGGTTACTCCCTTGTCAACAAGTGAAAAACTGTCAGCTCATGTCGGGGATGCTTTAGGCTCAGAAGATGCTACAAAATATAGGAGTATTGTTGGAGGCTTACAATATTTAACACTTACAAGACCGGATATTTCATTCGCCATCAATAAGGTGTGCCAATATTTACATGCCCCAACTACTCAACATTGGACTGCAGTTAAGAGGATATTACGTTATGTGAAGGGAACTGCCGACATAGGATTAAAAATTAAGCAATCATCGTCCTGGTTAATCAGTGCCTTCTCTGATGCAGATTGGGCAGGCTGTTTAGATGATCGAAAATCCACTGGGGGTTTTGCTGTATTCTTGGGATCCAATCTTATATCCTGGAGTGCAAGAAAACAAGCTACCGTGTCAAGATCCAGTACTGAAGCAGAATATAAGGCAATGGGGAATGCTACTGCAGAAGTAATGTGGATCCAAACTTTGCTCGATGAATTGAACATAGCATGTCCTCGTACTGCTCGATTATGGTGTGACAATATGGGTGCTAAATATCTATCATCAAATCCTGTATTTCACGCTAGAACAAAACACATCGAAGTAGATTATCATTTTATCCGTGATAGAGTTCTACAGAAAAGATTAGACGTGCAATTTATATCCACCAATGATCAAGTTGCAGATGGGTTTACAAAACCATTGACTCAACAGAAGCTTGAAGAATTTAAGTGCAATCTCAACCTTGGGCGGTTATGATTGACGGGGGGTGTTAAGATATGATGCTAATCCTGATAACGCGTGTGTTATCAGATATAGTCAGTTAGTAATATCCTATATTTTGGGACTAGATACGGCAGAGTTTGTTCAGCAATACATAGATCCTGTAGGTCCCATCTTAAAGGTTGTTACTCATGTAAATCTAAGCATCATTGCTTTCCTATTTAATAGAATCATGCGGCCTCGACAGAGGTGAGAACGCTTCATCAATTTCTACATGGGTGGCAGCTCAGCACCTAGATCTAGCTAGCTAGCTTAGCTCATGGGTCGCGTATATATGGGTATTGCCACGTCGATCGAGGAGTAGCATCGAAGCAAATTCGAGACCGACCGATCGAGCTGTGAAACTAAACTAGCTAGCTAGGCAGCTGATCCATCTCACGAGCTCCTGCTGCATGCACAGACGATTGCCACAGCGAATTCAACGAAAGAGATGGCCCGAATGGAAGCCGGTCCCACCGGATCAATATCTATAGATCCATCTCGTCGTCGGGGTTCTTTCTCTCGGTCGACAGCGCACCCGATCGAAATAGGTAGCGCGCGCCAGCACCACGGTTCAGTCTTAGTCGGCAACCAATATATAGTCGGAGTCGGATCCGTACGTCGTCTGAAACGGTTCTTCTTCTTCTTCTGGCCGGCAGTGAAACGCGACAGTTGAACGTCCGGACGCCACACGTCCGTCGTCGGCGATCGTATCGCAGAAGATCGAGCTAGGAGGAGGACTGGAGGATGGCTCATGCATGCCTGTCTGTCATATGACTTCTTCTTGCAGTACTGGCATCTCTCTCTTTCTATTCGAATACCATTCCATCGCCGACAATAAGCATGCTTGTGACGTTGGACGACTTTGCAGCAGACGCGGGTCGTCACTGCCTCACTGGGCCGTGGGAGCACGATCATATTCTGTCTCTAGCTTTGCCTCTAAAGGGTCCTCTAACCTAAATATAGAGTATCAAACGGTTCTATACGATCTCCAGTAGCATTCTCTAAACAATTTCTCTAAATTTAAAGGACACTGCTAGATTAGTCTTCTATCCATCTGAATACTTTAAATAACCGGTTTAACAAAACTAAAATATGTGAAATACATTTAAGAGTATGACATGTACATATGTAAAAAAAATAAAAATAAAAATGTCTCTAATATAGATATTTGAGATTTTTAGGATGTTGGAGAGGATGAAGACATAGAGGATGAAATTTTTTAAGTAAACTATAAATGACGGATATATAAGATGAATATAGAGGAAGACAACCTCACCTGACCTGCTTGCTTCGGCATGCACATGCACATGCACGCATGCATGCGTTATGCGTACGCTACTAGCTCATCTTCCCTCCGTATCTCTGAACGTACGGTTGCCTATACGAGACGATGGTACACGCACAGTCAAGCTAGTACACGAGGAATATATACCGTGTCGTTCGCACGTACGCGTGCCGTCCAACAAGCTCAGGTCGGTTTCACCATATCCACACACCAGCTCACGTCAATACACGAAGAATAACGGAATATAATCTCGCGTCGTCCAGTCCAACAGATTCTACTCGACCAGTCAGTCCACTAGCATATATACACGCGACCTGGTCGGTAAGAGATGCCAAATGCTAGCTCTCAACGGAGGAGGAAAAAAACACGACCAGGAGAAGCAGGGTCAAACGGCGAAGCGTGGCGTGGTCCAGTGGCGCCTGTGCCTTTGGATCTGTCTGGATAAATAGGCTACTGCACGCCACTGTACGCTTATTACAAGATCTCGTTGTGAACTGTATGTATATGTACTCTAGCGACACAGGAGGGGATGGATGGGAGAGCCCAGCCCAGCCCAGCCCAGTACACTTTTTTTTGTGTGTGTGTGTGTGTTTTAACAGATTTTCGCGGTGTCAGTAGCGCGCGCGCGTGTGAGAGAGAAAGAGACGGAGCACGGTAGTGGGCCGTACCAGTGGCAGTTGTCCCCTCTCCCTCTCGCCCCCGATCCGAGGGCCGACGCCTATTTAACCCAACATCCCCTCCGCGCTCCCAAACCCCAACCTCCCTTGGTTTGGCTGGCGGCTAGCCCCTAACCAAAAAAAATAAAATAAAACCAACTCTCCCATTCGGCCATTTGCCCATTTCCCATCTCGCCTTCGCTTCCCACGCCCCTCCGTCCCGCCTCGCCGCGGCAAGGCACCGCCGCCAACCGCCCTCGTCCCTCTTCGACTCGACCGCGTGAGTGAGACGACCGCGCGCGCCCCTCGCCCGCCCGCCAGGAGGAGATCGACCCCCGAACGCGTCATGAAGTACGTGCTGGTGACCGGCGGCGTGGTGAGCGGGCTCGGGAAGGGCGTGACGGCCAGCAGCGTCGGGGTCGTCCTCAAGTCCTGCGGCCTCCGCGTCACCTCCATCAAGATCGGTAAGCCCGCCGCCCGCCCGCCCGCGTCCGTTTCTGGTTTCTCCCTCCACGCCCCTCCTCTCCGGTCAAACTGAAAAGAGAGAGAGAGAGAGAGAGAGAGAGAAAAGAGAGAGGGTGGCAAGGCAAGGGAGAGTAATGGCGGCCACGTGATCGCACAACGCCGGAATGGCCTCCCGCCCTCCCCGTACAAAACAAAAGCCGTTCCGCTCCGGCCGTTTTTTATTCCCCTGGCGTCCCCCTAGTCCCTCTCCCTCCCATGCGTACGTGTGCCCGCTTCCGTTTTTTGGCGGTTCGGGCATATAAACTACTCGCCGCCCTCGAGATCGTCGTCACAAGTTGAAGTTGGGGTGGGCGTGGCCGTGGCCGTGGCCGTGGCCGCGTGGGGGAGGTTCACACTTCACTAGGGTGCCGCCCACGTTGCTAGGACCGACTCCATTTCCATCGAGTAATGAATGGGGGCCTCATCTGATATGGGCCTCTCTTGACGGTCGCCTTCGCCTGCTCTGGGACATGTATGTGGATAAGGCTTCATCTCATGTGCCGTCGTTTTTGTACTACCTAGTAGGCACCTGTAGCTTTCCATGCTTTCTTATTATCAGTCGCACCCAATTTCTTTTTCCCCTGCTGTATCGGTGTGCTGCTACTGCATATATATTTCAACTGCTGTTACCTTGGCCGGCTTGTTTCCTCTGTCAGTACGTAGTAGCAGTGCTACAAAAGCAATTCTACCTTTTCTTCCTCTGGCGTGGTAGCCAGCAGCCAGCGACGAGTCGCCGCTCGCTGCTTTGCTCAAGTAGGCATCTGATTCCGATCCTGTGCCACTGTCACTGTCTGGGTTCCTTGGAGCACATGAACTTCTCAGGCGCACTGTTGGGTTTTTTTATTGGGGCGCTGGGGGCAGTAATGCAGGTCAAATTTCCCATCCCGTGCACTGGAATTTTGTCCGCACTGGGAGACTCTTTCTTGTTTTTTTTTTGTCTCTTCACGCGGACCAAGTGCTCAGCACCTTTCATTTCTCGCGTCTGTCTCTCTCAGTTTGCACAAAAACGTTTTCTACCCTGTCTCGTCACGTCCCGGCAGTCGGCAGACTTGCCCCGTACCACTTGATTTCACTGCAGGTTTCTACGTTGATCGAGCCAGTGCCGTGGAGACTTGTGACTCTTGAGTTTCTTTTAATCTGTTGGGTGCTCTGGGAGATGAAACCGTTTTTCTGAACTGCTTTCACTGTCGCTGGTGGTGTGCAGATCCATACCTCAACATCGATGCCGGAACCATGTCTCCGCTCGAGCATGGCGAAGTGTTTGTTTTGGACGACGGCGGTGAGGTACGAGTACGATTCACACTGCATATAATAATAGTCCTGTGTGCCTACTTTCTTTTCCCCTGCACGTACTTTCTTGTTCACTGTACACCCATCACCACATTCCACAACTGGAGATTTGAGCAATCGATTTGCCAAGTGGCACACGTCTGCAGCTGCACGATAGCGCCACATATCGTCCCTCCTTGTTTTACAGCTTCAACTTTCACGGACTGGTCGTCAGTTCTAGCGCTTCATACACCTGTCCTGTTGTCCATTCTTCACTTTTCTCCAACGTGTTAGAACTGTACTATATCTGTGCAAGGCTTCTTTGATGGCTAACAAGACTTCATTTTGCTCCAACCCTTCTTTTCAAAGGTGGACTTGGACCTTGGAAACTACGAACGATTTCTGGACATCAAGCTGACTCGTGACAACAACATAACCACGGGGAAGATCTACCAGGTGAGGGAATAAACAGCCTCTCTCATAAGCCCACACAAGGCTGCGAGCTAACCTGCTAGTCTATATATATATATATTTTAAAAAAGGTTGTGGCTTATGCTTCACCTTGACATTTACGAACTAGGAATATTCGGTGTTTTTTCTTTTGCAAGGAGGTTGGGTGCTTTTCTTTACCTCTGAATGTTTAATGGAACCCGCAAATCTTTTGTGATGTTGCTTTTTCCTATTGTAAGATCTGCTACAGTTCAATACTGCATGTGGGCAATCATCTGGTCCTTAGTCAGCCACTGCTGTGATGCTGTCTAAAGCAATTGGTTGGTGGAAAGCATATCAGGTTGATAGTGCACTAATCATAGGCTTGGACCCATTGCAGATCTGGATGCTTGCTTTACTGCATCTGCAAATTGTTCTGGAGGTCTATTAGTGGTTGAAATATGTGCATATAAGTTGTAACTCATAATATAATTAGAATAGATTATGACATCCTGATACTAGAAATATGGTTTAATGAAAGTGGGTAGCTGTCGTCTATCACTTTGTACTCGACAGAATTTAGGACCACCGGAGCATATGCTTATGTATACCTTATGAGATATCATGGATTTAATAATAGAACTGGTAATAACTTTTCTACTAATGTTTCAAAAACTGCAGTCTGTTATTGACAAGGAACGTAGAGGGGATTACCTAGGAAAAACTGTTCAGGTGAGGAACGCTTATCAGAACAGAGATTTCCATGCTTTTCTGTAGCCACGGAAAAGATGCCCACTGTTACCTTGGCTTTACAAATTAGAGTTCATTCTCTTTATCAGGTTGTGCCGCACATCACAGATGAAATACAAGAGTGGATTGAACGTGTGGCAATGAATCCAGTTGATGGCACAGAAGAGCCAGCTGATGTTTGTGTCATAGAACTTGGTGGCACTATAGGTAAAAAAAACATTCTGTATCGTTGCAGGAAATCGCAAAATAACATATATTAGTTTGCTCAATTGTTCCCATACCTGTAAGTATTCCGGTGCATGAGACAATGTTTTTGCCACATAACGACAGTGACATTCTTGATGCAGGGGACATTGAATCAATGCCTTTCATTGAAGCATTAGGTCAATTTTCATACCGTGTAGGTAAGGAAACTGTAAATTTCTGCAATGTTTTCCTTGTTTTACTTATGTTTTTACTCAAGGATGGTGACCCAATGTCTATTTGCTATTAGGATAAATTGTTTATTGATGCAATCTTGTGAAAACTGTCAGGGCCTGGAAACTTCTGCTTGGTGCATGTCAGTCTTGTACCAGTTTTAAATGTGGTTGGTGAGCAGGTAAGCTTCTCCTGATTTGGGGTTACAGTGTTACTTTTGATGTCCCAAAGATATTATTCCTGTTCAGAAACTAATGTTGTTGTTTTCTCTATTATCTAGAAAACAAAGCCCACCCAACATAGTGTTCGCGGACTTAGAGGACTTGGACTCATGCCTGATATTTTGGCATGCCGTAGTACACAGGTATACCACATAATTTGTATCTATATTTGCATTCCGTGCCTCCTCTGAACCTTTAAATGCTGATGGTGGCTCTATAATTGGTTTGCTCTGTGTTTTTTGGCAGCCACTTGAAGAACATGTGAAAGTGAAGCTCGCACAATTTTGTCATGTTCCGGTAAAAATGTTGTGTGATCAAGGCTTATTTTTTAAAGATACCAAGTCTGCATCATGCAACAGCAATACTGACTTTGATTTTATTTGGCAGATATCAAATATCATTAATCTCCGTGATGTAACGAACATTTGGCACATCCCTTTGTTGCTCAGAGTATGTCATATGAAATTACTTGTATGCATGATTGCCAAATTCTCATTTGACATGGTTAACCTGAAAGCTTTTCTCTCTTTATAGGACCAGAAGGCCCATGAAGCTATTTTGAAAGTGTTAGACATTCAGTGGTATGCCATTGGACCAAAGTATTATAAGCTCTTCCAGTTGGCTTCTTTTCTGAGAATACTTACATGTATTATTTCTTCATGCGTGCAGTGTGGGTAAAGTTGCTCGAGAACCCCAGTTGTCTGAATGGACTGAAAGAGCCAGCAGATGTGACAGATTGAAATCTCCGGTTGGTTTGTTGATCATTTTAGCTGCTGTTTCCAATGTTGAAACGACTCCCTTAGCCTATTTGTAATACACAGTGCTTGATATTATGGCATGAAAATCCTTTTCAGGTTAGGATTGCTATGGTTGGAAAGTATACTGGCCTGTCAGATTCCTACCTATCTGTTATCAAGGTGCCATTACTGTTTTATATCTTATAACACATACAGTTTTCAACCAAACTGGTGGGCCTTATCTATTTCTTCCGCTTCTGTCAGGCTCTTTTGCATGCGTCGGTTGCTTTGGACAGGAAACTTGTGGTAGACTGGGTTCCTTCCTGTGATCTTGAAGATTCTGCAGCAGAAGAGGTCAGTTTTTTTATACCTTATCAAATGTTCTTTTCCATATCTTAGAGAATTAACTGGTACTAATTGGGATACCGTCGCATTTTCAGAATCTTGATGCCTACGAAAAAGCATGGGAATTGTTAAAGGTAAGCACAGAATGCCTTCTGGTGACACACCACTAGCCCACTATATAAAAATCTGAACGAGTTTTTGCACCTCAGGGTGCAGATGGTGTGTTGGTGCCAGGGGGTTTTGGAGACAGAGGAGTTCAAGGGAAAATTCTGGCTGCAAAATATGCGCGAGAAAACAACATTCCATATCTTGGCATTTGCTTGGGCATGCAAATTGCAGTGATTGAGTTTGCACGTTCTATCATGAAGTTGCACGGTGCAAACAGCACAGAGTTCGATCCAACCACAAAAACCCCATGTGTTATTTTCATGCCAGAGGTAATTATTTTGCTACAGCTGCTAGTGTAGTTACCTAAATTCCTTTGTGTTGAAAACTAGCTGTATTAGTTCCAACCATGCTTCTGTTGTTCCGAAGGGGTCAAAAACCCATATGGGGGCAACAATGCGCCTTGGATCAAGGAGGACCTTTTTCCAGGTCACTAACTGCAAATCTGCTAAACTGTAAGAAGCACTCCCACATCTTTCACCAGTGTTTCTGCAGGAGTTTTACATCTGGTCCCTCTTCCACCATTTGATTATCTATGGAGTACTCGGAGATAATTGCTTGAATTCTGAACTGCCTTAGGTATGGGAATGCTAGCTACGTTGATGAACGGCACCGCCACAGATACGAGGTGAATCCTGATATGGTCCCAGAATTTGAGAAGGCAGGGCTTTCTTTCGTTGGCAGGGATGAAAGTGGTAAACGCATGGAGGTATGGGTGCCAACACTTTTCCATGAAGAATGAACCATGGCCTAGTCTGATGCATTTTCTTTTAGGAAACCTGGTCTCACGTATTTGATTTGTCACATTGCAGATTATCGAACTGCCAACTCATAGGTTTTTCGTCGGTGCACAATTTCATCCTGAATTCAAGTCAAGGCCCGGCAAGCCATCTCCGCTTTTCTTAGGTAAGACATCCTCAAACCGTCTACTTATTTTGCCTGTTTAACTATCTGTTGTCTTTGAAAGAAATTTAAACGTCTGAACAATTAACGAAAATCTTGGCAGGATTGGTAGCAGCGTCATCAGGTCAGCTTGATCACCTGCTCCAACCTGGTCTTATCAGTTCGACTGGCAGACACACCTGCAGCAAAGGAGGAGCGCAAAAATTAAAGGCTGGGCACGTCATGAAGCCACTGAATGGCCTGGTGAACGCACACTATTCAGCAACCGGCAATGGCGCCATTCCCATCTAGCAGCGCAGAGCTGCGACGCGTCGCGTGCTTGTTTGGGATTTCTCTTCTACCGTTACTGCTTGTTCTTTTTTTTTCCCTTTCCTTCGAGGGTGTTCTTCCGTACGTTCTGCCAGGCCAACTGAGAAGAAGAGAAGGGCTGTTTGCTCTAGCGACACGGGCAGCCGCGTTTCCGATGTTTTAACGTGGAAGCATTTGGCATGGAAGCTGTCGCATGCATCAAGAGGCAAATCTAGCAGGTTAGCTAGAGTTTGATTAGTAGTGGTAATCCGATATATATGCTGGTTGATTTGTTCGTTTGTTTGCTAAGATTACAAGGGCCGGTGATGTGCAGCTAGCTGGTAGTGTAGCCTGCCGTCTCGCCTCATTTGTACATTGTAAAACAACTGCTACTCTCCATTGACTGACTGAATGGACGAGTATAAACGTATTGGACCAACATGCTGCGTGTGTGTTTAGTTTATCACTGGTAGAAAAGCTACTATCGAATGCCAGTTTTATATACAGGCGAGGCCGATACAGAAGGGATTTTCAGTCTAAATTTGAATTGCATTTTATTTAAATTCCAATCTAGCCCGCTAGCGTTTCATCCCACTAACCTTTGCGCGAATTCAAAACTGATTGGGTAAATTGCCTCGGCTTACCCTAAGTTCCTAATTCTAAAATCTATTGCATCTTTGGATGTTGATGGGTATGCGCTCTCTGATACTCCGTAAAATGGAAGATCCATCTTAGCACGGTGATCCATCTTAGTTTCAGCTACCCTAAGTTTCTACGGTTTAACTTCTCTTCTATTTTACGGTGATCCATTTTAGCACGGTTTCTATGATAAACATATAAAACTAAGTTGAGATCAAGCTTACATGTATAAAATACTATGTGGATTAGACGCTAAACGTGAGCTAAGATCGAGTATAAATGAATTGAGTTTAGGGTTTAGTCACAAGATCGAGTTTAGGATCTATAGTCACGATCCGTCTTGTTTTTTTTATGTTACATAAATAGGTGAAGTCACACAAACTCATGTGTGCCATCTCAATGCATACATGTTTAAGGTATTGGTTTTTACATGACCCTTTAATATCGTTTTAGTACCAAATTTTCAGAAGAACCGGTATTAAAGATGTATTTCATAGCTTTAGCATCGATGGAGCTTCAAAACTTCATGTGCGAAACCCTTTCAATTGGGTGTGGTAGGCCGACGTCATAGTATATGTTAGTGTGAGATGTTTATGGCATAAGCTGAGTTGTTTAGACTCTTTCCGACATTTTGTGAACCAAACAACACCTAAATTCTGCGGAGCTTCGGCCTGCAACCACGATGAAGTTCAGAAAACTGCCTTTTTCCATTCCCAATTGATAATTTTTGTGGCAGCCGCAAACGGTTATGGTCAAAACCCTAACATTTACACGGAAGCTTATTTTCGCTCTTGAGAGCATGTTTGGCGATAGCCAAAGGATTTGTCATTCCCCTGGCTTCTAAGTTCTAAACAAGTTTAAGATGCCAAGACCTTCAAGGCGCGTGCAAGCTTTGCAGAAGATTACAAACTCATAGAAATCATGAGATTGTGTTACCAGGAAATACCTGTCATGGCGGCAAGGTTAATGGATAGCAAAATATGACAGCACATAAATTGGCACAACATGCTAATATAAATGCGATCTAATTTCAGCTCGTATCCTTCTTGTATCCAACATGTTGGTGCTTATGGACTACAATAAACACTATCTAATTATGCTTCATTAAACACCAATTTTCTCGCACAAAACGTTACATTCCTCACACAGAACATTACAATTTAACAGCTCAGTGTTTAAACTCATCCCTCATTTAGCATTAGCATCTGGAATATGTGTGCATACAGCTTGAACTACACCTAGTTAATCCTCTTTGTTTGGATCCTCAGAAGCGACAACCCATGCCTTCTAATTTCTCATAATCTGCCTCAGTGGTTTACCTTGCAGCGTTAGCTATACTATAAATGATGAACTACTGCAGCCACAATACAGAGTGTTCCTCCGGTTAGTAGCTGACCGGCCGGCGACGTACGCACTGCGCTAGCAATGGCGCCTCCACGGCGGCCGAGCATGGGGCGGCAGAAAATCGAGATCCGGCGCATAGAGAGCGACGAGGCACGGCAGGTGTGCTTCTCCAAGCGGCGCGCGGGGCTGTTCAAGAAGGCCAGCGAGCTCTCCATCCTATGCGGCGCCGACGTGGCCGCCGTCGTCTTCTCCCCCGCCGGCAAGGCCTTCTCGTTCGGCCACCCCTCGGTGGAGTCCGTCGTCGACCGCTTCCTCGCCTCGTCCACCCCCTCGCCTGCCGGTGCCGGTGCCGGTGCCGGCCACTCCTCCGCCGGCGGCGGCGAGGACCGCGCGGTCTCCGAGCTGAACCGCCAGCACGGCGACCTGCGCGCGCAGCTGGACGCGGAGAAGGCGAGGCAGGAGCGCGCGGACGAGGCCATCCGGAAGGAGCGCGAGGCCGGGAGCCCCGCCATGGCGTGGATCGACGCGGACCTGGGCGCCATGGGCCACGACGACCTGGTCGCGTTCTGGGCCGCGCTGGCCGGCGTGCAGGCCGCTGTGGCCGCCAGCGCCGATCAGCTGCTGCGTGACGCGCTGCTCGTCGGGCGCAGGGGCCGACAGCAGCAGCAGCCAGCGGCCCAGCTTGGCGGTGGTGGTGTGGCCTTCGACGTCGGCGCGTTTGGCATCGGCGTGCAGGTGCCGCCGCCTCCAGGATTCGCTGGCGTCGACCTGCAGGGGTTCGGGGGACAGGCTGCTGCCATCCTCGGCGCCGGCGGCCCCTCGTGAGGTGGTGGAATGGAATGCATGTGCGCGCAGTTCGCTTGAGTTGTTGCATTCGCATGGAGGACGCGTCGTGCCTATGTTAGGTTTGGTGATAACATCGCAAATTTGCAAACAGTGTTTAAATTAAATTTGATGTGTGCTTCCTGCTTCTCTCCTATCCTACTGCTGCTCGTGATCGTGATGCATTCATTGTTCGTTCTCACCTGGCTTCGGAGCATCATTCTCGCTCATTGACACTGACGTTATCTGACAAACAACTCCATAGTAGTGCTGACTGCTAGTCCTAACAAAAAGTAGTTCTGGAATCTAGATGGACGAAGTCTCTAATTCCAACAGGTAGGTAGCTCTCCAATCGTCACCCTCTCAGCTATTGTTTTTCAAAATCCATCAATTACTTCTGTGTTCGTGTCAGATGTTTGATTGTCACCTACGAGCATTAAATAATCTAATTACAAACCTAATTGTACAGATAAAAGCTACTCATTATGTACTTAGCAAATGTTTACTATAGCATTTATTAAAACTAATTAATATATAATTAGCAAATGTTTACTATAGCATCACATGGATGAATCATGGATTAATTAGGATTAATAAGGTAGTATTGTGTCTCCATTATGTACTTAGTTTTATAATTAGATTGTATCTAATACTTTTTAACTAGTACCAAACATCCGATTTAGCGGCGCAGTCTGCAGGAACATGTCAGAAAAGGTGTCACAAACCAATTCCAACGTTTAGAACGATGAAAGCCGGTAACGTGTATTTTGAAATTGACAAAAATCCAATGGCTAGCACGAAATCGGGCACAGATGAAGAGACAACCAGAAATCATTCTAATGGGCGACCTTTTATTTCAAACGTATCAGATAATCAGGTAAATGAGTTCCCATAATCGCGGAAATCTACGGCAATCTCCAATTGGTAATGGTAACGGTAATGATAATGATTTGGCATACTGCTGCAGCCTGCAGATGTTCGCCTAGCTCAGGCCTTCTTCATTCATCAGGGTGGTGGCACAGGGAAAGAAAATGGCGACATAATAAAAACGGTTCGAAAGCGTCGCGCAGGAAAGCACCACAACTTCGGCAAGGATTTCAAAGGTTCGAGTTGGCTGCCAGCCTTGATCTGAGCTCATCAGCAACAGCGTCAATGAACTCCTCCGTGTTCAGGTAATGGCTCCTCGTGATACTGCAGCAGACATCAGTCAATACAAAATCACGAGGTGTATGCCACTTGAATGGGGCAGCAAGACAAATACTGCGGCCACGTACTTTGAAGATCCGTGAACGAGAAGGGCAAGGTCCTTGGTCATCTTCCCAGACTCGACGGCTCCAACGCAGGCAGCCTCAAGCTTCTGGGTGAAGTCAAGTAGTCTAGCATTGTCATCAAGCTTTGCCCTAACCCACACACACAAGAAAGGGGAATGTATGTTGATTACTGTGAAAACTGGAAGCTGCAAAATTTGTAGGTCTGGATAACGAATAAATCCGAACCGATGCATCTCACGTAAGTACTAGAACTGTACGTAATGGTCATACAAACCTGTGTGCAAGTCCTCTTGTCCACGCAAAGATTGAGGCAATACTGTTCGTACTAGTTTCACCTCCTTTCTGGTGAACACGGTAATGACGGGTAACAGTACCATGGGCAGCTTCAGCTTCGATCGTCTTTCCATCAGGGCACACCTGGGACAAGGTTACATGAACGAGTTCAGCATCAACCTCTAATCTAAACACTTGCAAAGTCTAAAACTATCCAAGTAAAATACACTCGTTTTCTTCTTGTCTGACCAAATTAGTAACAATATGCCTGATAACTGAGGAGAAATTTATCAATTATATCATGACAAATACTAAAAGCAAATTTAGTGACCTACCAGTACCGAAGTCATCAAACCCAATGAGCCAAAACCTGCAGTTAAAGAAAGACTCATATAATCAAATACATCACTTTTTTAACTAAGAGCAAGAAAGTAGCAAGTGTTACTCAGAACTTGAGAGTCCAGACTGTAAAAACTGAGGCAAATTGTAACCTTGAGCTAAGAAATCGCTCTGCACATCTCCATCATAATTCTTGCAAGCCCAGACATACCCTCCTTCACTCTTAAGTGCGTATGCTACCATGTCATCGATAAGGCGGTGCTCATACCTACAGGCATCAAAGACCAAATGACAAGAAAGACCTTGGGAGTCACACCTTATTAAAGAAAAAGATGAGATATGAAACGGGATTTGAAACTATACCATATGCCGGCAGCTTCAAATTTGGTTTTCCAACCAGCTTCATACACCTCCTGGAAAATGTCCTTGAACCTGCAAACAAATCAAGTACACAGGTAAACATGCTGCGCCAGAGAAAAGGCACCGTCAGTAAGACCTGAAAAATAATGAGAAACAGTTTAGCAAAACCCTTACCTGCCATCATATTTCTTCAAAATAGTGTTTTTGGTGCTAAGATACAATGGCCATTTCTTTTCATAAGCAGTGGCCATAGAAGCGTCAGCAAAGGCATGGATGGACTGCATAATTACACAAATACTGAGATGATAAATCACAAGAGGAGCACATTATATATGTCAAGTAATGGAATAGTAGCAAGCACCAACTGCACCTCGTCAGTGTTGTACATTGATAAGGCAACTCCTCCTGCACCAGTGAAGTTGAACACCTCCAGCTCAACTTGCTCTTCTTTTCCCTCTATCAGTAACAACAAAGGACAAAGGGGAAGATGTCAATTATTTACAGGATTCTCTCAGCAGAATTTTAGAAAATGAATCATAGGACGTTTAATAAGACAAGCATTTCATTGATTCTCAAATGCTGAGTGATTCATACATACATACCAAAAACTAATTTAAGCTTCCCTGGCCCCTTGATAACTGCATCAGTTGCCCGGTACTGATCACCGAATGCATGCCTCCCGATGCAAATGGGTTTTGTCCACCCTGAATTCACAAACAGTTCAGTTTACAAGGCAATTACATAAATGAGTACTCCTATGATTATGGTCTTCCTTCCATACCTGGAACAAGCCGTGGGATGTTTTTGCAGATGATTGGTTCTCTGAACACAGTGCCTACACGCAGCGAGCACATGAATAAAACTGTCAGTCCTGAGGACCCAAGAAATGTTACACTTAAAGGCTGCAGCAGCATCTTACCATTCAGAATATTCCTAATTGTGCCATTTGGGCTCTTCCACATAGCCTTCAAGCCAAACTCATTTACCCTTGCTTCATCTGCCATGGATTTTGATGCGATGTCAGTAAATCTAGAATCTCTTAAAACTTTGTCAGCAGAACAGTAACCCAAATGTACCTGGTGTAATGGTGGCACACTTGATAGCCACATTGTACCTACAAATAATGGAGAAGCATAAGCAATAGAAAAGATAGGTGCACGATGCAGCAAAATATTCAAAAGCCCGCAATACCAGACTACTGAAGCAACAACAGATAAGCAACAGGCTGAGTAGCAAAAAGGCCCTTAAACACGCCACTTTCTCAAGGAAGACTTTTCCAGTGATTAAATGACTTATGGAAAAAAAAAGGTTAAATCGACTATGCATATTCCACCACAAACACTTGTTAGACAACGCAACTAAACACAAACTTGAGCATCTGGATTTGATATAAATAACACTGAGCCACAACACTCTTTTCTGTGCTTTGCTTTTCATTTCCACCTTCTTAAGGAAGTGACAGTAACGTGCAATTCTTACTTGAGTGTGGCCTCCGCAGCCTCCACTGTGACTTTGTCGTCGGTAGCATCACGGTGTGGAAGCCCGAGGTCAAAATATTTGATGTCGAGGTCTACGAAAGGGAATATAAGCTGCACGAAATTCAATCGACAATTTAACATCCCAGCAACCCATGGGGAAAAGATGGTCCTCTCAAGGAACAAGAGCACAGGAAGCAACATCTAAGGGCGACGGAGATAGAGTCAGCCACGTTCCTATTACCTTGTCCTTGATAGATTTCCAGAACACCCTGGTCATCTCATCGCCTGCAAGCGAAATTCAGCAACAAACGTAAGCAGACCAGCTGGATTAATCGCTGAGTGAACAAAATCCCGGACACTAGCGAGACTAGCGTATCTGATCCAAGGTCCTCGTCTACTAGATCCACGGGATCTCCTGTGACGCTTCGACTAAAGCCACGGCTGGAGTTAGAGCGACCGGAAGAGAGGACGCGGCACAAGGCAAACGACGGAACGCAGCAGATCTGTTGTGTGGCGAACAGGACAGGACAGGTATCCCGCTTACCGTCCATCTCGACGACGGGGTTGGAGACCTTGATCTTGTTGAAGGCCATGACCAACCTGGTTCGCCTGAAGGACCGGGATAGGGCGGCGGCGGCGGCGGCGGCGGCCGAGACAGCCGGCGGCTGGACGGGGTTGGTGGGTTTCTGAGGAGGAGAAGATGACAGGAGGAACAGGGGGGCATCATCAGTTGAGGAGTGGGACGGTTTTAAACGAGGCGCGGGAGTGGGACCCACTGCCCAACGTAGAGATATTTTTTTGTCAAATCAAAAATTCAAAATAGGTTGCCTGTCCTGTAATGGGTTTCGTGGTTTTTTCCTCGACTCAGCTACTGTTGTACAATCAAATTTCTCGTTTAATTAAATTACTAAAAGTTATAAATACATTTTATTATTTACTCTATTAGAGTATCAAAGTTTGATTTGTTTTATATTAAAGGATATAAAAAATAGTACAATCTGTCCACTGTAGTAAATGATGAAGAGCGTCCATAAAATTTTCAACAAAAAATCATGATTGCACGAAACACTTAATTGCACAACATTTTTTCGTCTTTGCTCAATCATTGTACTTTATATTTAGCTTTTATAATTAGCATCACAACATCCTATATGATTCGGAGAAATTATCTGTGGCACACTAACAAATAGTTAATTTAGCTCTTGGACACCATAAATGGTATTATTTCTCAGGAACACAATGACAGATATTGATTATTATTAGCGGCGGCACACTCCATCGATAAAAATATCATTTTAGAAAATAATCTTATAGATAAAGTCTTGCTGGAAATGGAAAATTTAGTCGCTGCGATGTGCACTAGATGTGCACTAGATAATGAACAACATTTCTCTGTGTTCCTGATAAATAGTACAGTTTTATGTGTCAAAAATCTAAAGCCACTTTTTATCGGTATGCCATAAATAATTTTCCCGCATAGTTTACACTAAACTTTAGATTTTCTATGTTGTCTTCGGTGGATCATATAAAATAGGGAATGTGACACTTTAGATGATATTGTCTGTAGAGTGAGATTTAAAATAGAGAATGTGATAGAGACAACCTAACCAACATTTAGGGCCCCTTTGGTAGGGTTGCTACGGCTTTGTAAGTACTTTTGTATGAGGCGGCAGAGATACATTCTAGCCGCCCATACGCAAATTCTACGACAAGACATACATTACCCTAATACCTAAGGGTTTGTTTGGGTCTTTAGTATTCACCTCATTCTATATATATTGAGCTGGATTAAAGTGCAAATTAAACAATGTGAATTGAGCTGAATACTAAAATACACAAATAAGGCCTAAGGTGCACCATTGCATGCACAATAAGATTATGACACACAGCTGAACTCGATATATTTTATAAAATATTTTGGTGTTATGATTTTAAAATAAGGTGGATAATAGAGAGTTTTCCATTTTGATAAAGAAGAAAAGAGGTTGGCAGGGATCGCTTTCTCCCACCTGCCGTCTGTTCACCAACTTCCGTTGTTCGCGACAAAAGGGAACGGGAGCCGGCGGCAGGGTTTTCAATCTCGTTTGAGCACAGATCCTCGCTACACTCGTAAACGGAAAAATCATTGAAAACCGCCGAAATCCGGTAAAATCCGAACTGTTCGGATTCTCAAATTCAAATCTACCGGTTTCCGGAAACCTCACTCGAAAACCGCTGACGATGAATCGGGTTTCGCTGTAAAACCACGAGAAAAGTTGTTGGTAAAAAAAAAAACTGCATAATCAATGTGCCCTTCGTTGATTAGCAAAAGCTTGCTGTCACCCACTCGTTGCTACGAACAAGAGCACTCGGCTTTTCTCTAGTCACTGCTCCTTATCCTTTTTTTCTGCATAAGGCTAGCCGCAGTGGGAAACTGTAAAGAGAACGCTACCGATATAGGGTTAGATATACAGTAGAAAAAATGGTGCAGCGGGGAACCTCACCGGCGACTGCAAAGTTAGGGAGAGCATGCGAAACGCTATTTACAGAGTCGCTCAGTCTCTACTCCAAATCTCTCTGAGCACAGGAGGTAGTTGGGAGGATGGTAAAAAAATGGAATGAAATGATAAAAATATGTGGTAGTTGATATAGAGTTGTAATATAGAGTAAATATGGCTGCGGAGGGTTATGATATAGAGTATATAATTTTGCTGGCGAGGATAGAATATTCTTTTTAGAGTAGGAATTTAGAGTGACATGAGTGCGGATAGCCTAAGAACCAACCCAGACAGTAGTTACCATTTACCAACTACTACTACGTATTTTATTGCAGAGATCGTACCGACCATGATCGGGAACCGCGAAAAAGACAGCCTGAACGACACCAGAGCCGAGCACAAGCAGGCGAGAAACGACGGTTTCCTACCGGATTTCGCAACTCTCACCTCGTTTCTCTCCGTCGCCTCCGTTCGGCGAATCTCGCCGTCCGACCGCTAACCACCGGCACCGGGAAGGCGCAAGCAGATACACCAGATCTCTCAATGCATTCTCGCCGAAACCCAACGCCGACCGCGCGGACATCACACGGTTTTGGCCAGAAACAACTGTCCGACGTGAAGTTGTTGGCACCTTCAGCAGGAAAGAAGCTGATGACGGTCAGTCTGATAAGTGGGACGACAGGTGGTTGGAAAGACTAGTTAGCCAAATGACGCCAGTTAAAGGAGCACTGCGGAGATAGTTCCATTGCATATACCATTTTTTTTTTTTTTGCCTTCCTCGTTGTCGTTAAAGATTTCTGGAGTAGGACGCTATGTCAGGGTGTGCGAATACATTGATACGAAGCTGAAAATTTTGTAAGCTCCCTCTGCCAATTTACTGACAACTGCAACTGCTGAGCATAGTTTTCTCAGGCTCGCTTGTGTTCTTGCGAGGTTCTCTGTATTGATCTTTCTCCCTATAAAATATTTTTATGAAATTTACGGAATTCTTGTGAAACTTCTACGTGAAATCCGGTGGCACCAGTTCGCACTTTACAGTGGGTAGTGAGTAGGGCCGTTATTGGACTTCCGACCCATCTAATGTTTTAGCCCATAAACGCCTAGCACGCAAAGTTGAAATACACATTTGGGCTAAACCTTCAACCTTACATGGGCCCTGGCCCGCTATCTCGACGTCGAGCTAATATATTGTATCTCCAAAGCCCCTGGCCTGCAGTTTTCCCCCTTTCCTTTCCTCTAAACCTCTCTAAAACCCTGCGCCCCAATCCATGGCCAGACCCTGCGGCGCCGCGCTCCAGCGGCACGCGGCAGTGGCCGTCCTTCGCGCGGCCGCCGCCGCTGGCGACCTGTCCAAGGGGAAGGCGCTCCACGCCCGTCTCATCACAGCCGCCCATTTCGACGTCGTCCTGCACAACAACCTCATCTCCTTCTACGCCAAGTGCGGCCGGGTCGGGCTCGCCCGCACGGTGTTCGACGCCATGCCCTTCCGGAACGCCGTGTCCGCAAACCTCCTCATGTCCGGATACGCTTCCTCGGGGCGCCATAAGGAATCGCTCCAGCTGCTCAGGGTGGTCGACTTTGGCATGAACGAGTACGTTCTGTCGGCAGCGGTGTCCGCGACCGCCAATGTCAGGAGCTATGACATGGGGAGGCAGTGCCATGGGTATGCTGTTAAGGCTGGCTTCGCGGAGCAACGCTATGTTTTCAACGCGGTGCTATATATGTACTGCCAGTGTGCTCACATGGAGGATGCGTCCAAGGTATTTGAGAGTGTGTCCGGTTTTGATGCATTCGCGTTCAACTCAATGATAAATGGGTATCTTGATCGAGGGCAACTGGATGGTTCATTAGGGATTGTGAGAAATATGACCGGGGAGGCTGAGAAATGGGATTATGTGTCTTATGTCGCAGTTCTTGGTCATTGTGCTAGCATGAAGGACTCTGTTCTTGGGGCTCAGGTGCATGCCCAGGCTTTGAAGAAGAGGCTAGAACTAAATGTGTATGTGGGGAGTGCACTTGTTGATATGTATGGGAAATGTGACCATGTTCATGATGCTAATCGTGCATTTGAGGTTTTGCCAGAAAAGAATGTTGTTTCTTGGACAGCTGTTATGACTGCTTACACCCAGAATGAGCTGTATGAAGATGCATTGCAGTTGTTCTTGGACATGGAGATGGAAGGAGTTCAACCCAATGAGTTCACTTATGCTGTGGCTCTCAACAGCTGTGCTGGCCTTGCAGCCTTGAGAACTGGTAACGCCCTTGGTGCCTGTGTTATGAAAACTGGGCATTGGGACCATTTGCTAGTCAGTAATGCCCTCATGAACATGTACTCAAAGAGTGGAAGCATTGAGGATGCGCACAGGGTCTTCATTTCCATGCCACTTCGTGATGTAGTCTCTTGGAATTTGATCATCACAGGCTATGCGCATCATGGCCTTGCAAGGGAAGGAATGGAAGCATTTCACAGTATGCTATCAGCAGCAGTGATCCCATCCTATGTCACCTTTGTCGGAGTATTGTCAGCTTGTGCTCAGTTGGGTCTTGTTGATGAAGCATTCTACTACTTGAATACTATGATGAAGGAAGTTGGAATTACACCTGGGAAGGAACATTATACTTGTATGGTTGGTTTATTATGCAGAGTTGGAAGGCTAGATGAGGCTGAGAGGTTCATAGTGAATAACTGCATTGGCACAGATGTTGTTGCATGGCGATCACTGCTAAATTCTTGTCAGGTATATAAAAATTATGGTCTTGGTCATCGAGTAGCTGAACAGATTCTTCAGTTGGAGCCCAGTGATGTTGGAACCTATGTTTTACTCTCTAACATGTATGCAAAAGCCAACCGATGGGATGGCGTTGTGAAGGTCCGGAAGCATATGAGGGAGAGGGCCGTTAGGAAGTCACCTGGTGTTAGTTGGATTCACGTGGGAAGTGATGTTCATGTTTTCACATCGGAGGAGAAGGTACATCCGCAGATGGACCAAATCGCCAAAAAACTTGAAGAGCTGATCGACCAGATAAAAGCTATCGGATATGTTCCAAACTTCGCAGTGGTCCTTCATGATATTGATGATGAACGAAAAGAGGAGCACCTTATGTATCATAGTGAGAAATTGGCTCTAGCCTTTGGCCTTATTCACACACCTAAGGGAGCAACAATCCATATCATGAAAAACCTCAGGATATGTGATGATTGCCATGTTGCTATCAAACTCATATCAGTTGTTACTAGCAGAAAAATAGTTGTAAGAGATGCTGTTCGATTTCATTGTATAGAAGGTGGCATTTGCTCATGCAATGATTATTGGTGATTTGTGGTGCAATTGTCTTGATAGCATGTGGCTTGTTGAGTCAGGTTAGTGTAACACGATGGTAATACTTAAATTCCTGAGCATTCTCACTTCATGCATTCATTAGGTTTCCAGCTGGGCTTACAAAGTTGAGCTCCAGACAACAGATCTTAGACATCTAAAGTTGCACAGCTTACAAAATACAAATTTGTGAGAGCTTGGAACAAAGACTTAGACGACATATTTCGATGATTAGTGCAGAAGCTATAGCTCTTGCTCATTGTTTTGATCCCGGAGCGCAGCACAGACACTGTATTTGTAATTCCAGCTGCTCAGCTGCATCAAAAAGACATTGCTGGTAAATCTGAAAGATCAACACACAAATGAACTTAGAAGCAGGAAATCTAATTGGAAAATAGATCTAGAAATTCCTGGAGAAGCATGCAAATATGTGTTGTCTTAAGACCATTTTTGACCCGATCGCAAGGTACAAGCCAGATTGTCTCTACGGTAGCACAGCCATGGATTGGCGAATAATCGCCAATTCTCTTGTGCAGGCAGAACACTAAGAAAACAGAGAGAAATAAGTGGTATTTTTGGAGAATAAAGGAATGAGCGTGAAGCTATTTTCCATTTCCATCATACACTTGATAGGTATACAGTGTATTTGTAGATGACTGGATGTATGTCATCTTGCAGTGGAGTTAGTCCACCATGGTAGCATGTGGCAGAGGACTTGATAAGCCAGAGGATCAGCTTGTGACTGAGCACAAAGATTCAGTCTGAGCATTTTTTTTCTTCTCGAAAATGGATTCAGTCGAAACATGCATGCAGGAGGACGATGCAGCGTGCATGCAAGCAACCGGTCATGGCAGCTGCACTTCATCTTGAAGAATACATGTGAGTGGAATTAGATGAGCTTATATTATTTTGTGCAATGGATATTCTTGTATTTCCTACTAACAGTATTCACACTTACTCTACAATGCGGATCAAACTGCTATGCAATCAAGCTTCCCATGCAATCAAACTATCGAATGTCATGAAAAATTGTGTGTGTGTGTGTGTGTATATATATATATATATATATATATATATATATATAGTTGTACTTCATTATATACTCTACTAAAATATAAAATTTCAAGTTCTAATTCATTATATATAGGATGAATCAGTACTTGAAAATTTATACTTTGGTAGAGTATATAACGAAGTACAACTATAGTTTTTTTTATAATTTTTTTATGACTTTTAGTAGTTTAATTGCACGGCAGTTTGACTCCTCTACATGCATTACATTCCTATTCCTGTGACTGACATGTTGTTTTCGCTCAGTCTAGGTTCTGGCCATGAAGTTTGAGAGAATAATACTGTATGAGACATCAGCTAGAGATGTATCTGCCAAAGATGTCCGTATTCACGGAAATTATACATTTTGATCCTCATGGGGTACGTTTGCTTCTTAGAACTTAAATCTTTACTCAAGTTAGTGAGCATGGTATATATATTTTCAACATCTGGAATGGTACCTGACAGTTAAAGCTTGTTGGGAGCAAGGAAATCGAAGTGGCTAAAATCCTTTTACTTGTCAAATTTGAATAGAAAGTGGGTTTTAGCCCCTTCAATCTCCTCCTCCCAAAACAAACCATTAGGGGTGGCAATTCCATTTCTCTGTTGCCCTCCTAGACATTTCATGATGTTCTAATTAAGGGATGAGCGGTGGGCTTGACACTTGAAAGAACCAGGCCTGCTCGAGCACACATAATAATCACAGGGGCCGGGATAAATTGGTCCCCTCTTGTAGCATTTCTCAGTTTTTTCCACCCTGAAGAAACTGAATCCGAGAGGACGCATTACTAGAACTATGGATAAACCTCTATATCCAGTACAGGTCGTCCAGCAAGTTTTTGTTATGAGCTGACCATCTTTTTTTTTTCTTCATTGTGGCCTGTTTGGTTCCTGGCATTCAGCAGGTCCAGGGAAGAAGTTTTGCCGGAGAGCACGCCAGTAAATGCGTTCCTGATTGCGGCAAGGCAACCGAGTGAGCGGAAGGGTCGTTGAGAGCTGCAGATGGCTTCAGGCTGCTGGATCGGCCTGTCCCTTCGCATTGCTCTGGTGCTGTCAGCACGATAGATGCGTGGCGTGGCGCCCTACGGAAGCGGTGGACCGGTCGACACCGTGAGCGCTAGTTGTCTGCTAGTCGTGGTCGTGGTCGTGGCGGATGCCTGTGCCTGGCAGTGTCGGCCCTGCCCGTCGCGGGCTCGCGGCCGCACGAGATTGCCCAGCGTCTGGGATCTCCGTGTCCTGCGCGCGCGACACAGGCGCTACCTACAGGCAGAGGCAGCTGCGTGCTTCGGCCGGAGACGGAGAGCGGCAACCTGTACGTGGAACGCCAAACAAAACGCCATGGCATGACTGTATCTAACTGGAGTACGTCTGGCCTGCTGAAGAATTTGTCCACATATCCTGAAGATTCTTCTTTAACCCGAGACACGTACGTGCTAGGATATAAAATATTGATGGATTTTGGTGTAAACTAAGTGGCGTCTAAAATTTCGACACGCAATTTTTTTTTTGCCTATCACAATTTGTCGATCATTTGAGAGATGTATCTAGTGATTTTTTTTAAAAAAATAACCACAGCACTGAGAACATGATCTTTACTTCTGCAAGTCGACACGACAAGTAGCTAGGGGCCATGGACCCATCGGTGGACCTTAGACTGTGTTCAGCGGTTCCCTCTAAATTTCTCCCCCTATATCTCACTCACGTGCCACGTCAGCGTTCTCTTCCCCCCTATATCTCTACCCTGTACAGCGGTTTCCCCTAAATCCTTCCCCTATACCCCACTATAATCATAAAATACCATTTTCCATATCTATTCACCATCTATTTATCACCTATTACTATTTTTTCACAACTAATAAATACCCACGTGCACAGAAATTGATGAAAGGGAGGCCAACAACCACGCTCTTCATCTAGCGTGCACAACAACCACCCGCTACCACTGTAGCAGCGGTAGGGAGCACCGATGAAGAGGAAGAGGGAGTACTGGCGCCGTCACAGCTAGGGGAGAGGCCACCGTTGAACTTAGTCTTATATTTTTCGAGAGCAGACGACACGCAGGCAGTGTGAGTGCACGCATGACAGGACGACGTACGGGCCGGCCGCTGGCGGCGCCTCCGGAAGAACCGCGCGCTCGCTCCTATAAACAGGCTACTCTATAAACAAGCTACTCGGAGTCTCGGACACACAAATAAGGAGCGGTTTGGTTTGTAGGGACTAATTTTTAGTTCCTATATTTTATTCTATTTTAGTTCTAAAATTTTCAAATATAGAAATTAAAATAGAGTTTTAATTTCTATATTTAGTAATTTTGTAACTAAAATGAAATAAAATGTAAGAACTAAAAATTAATCTCTAGAAACCAAACACACACTGAGAGATTGAATTTTTTATTAATTCATTGATCTAAAGCTCTCTCTATATAAGAATAATTATGAAAGGACGCCTTTTAAGAGAACGATTGATAGTCATAATATTTTCCCTTAATTAACGACGTCATTTACTCATTTCATTTATGAGTAAGATCAATATATTGAATAAGAGGGTACTTGGTTCTTGTAACACCCACTTTGTAATTTGCTAGAAATAATACAAATAAAGAAACAATTTCTTTTTATGTGAGTTTGATCTTTATGCATCATCATATGTGAACACCATGCCCAAAAACAATTAATAAAAATATATACTACCAAATTATGTATCATGCTCGATTTTATTCTGTGTGCATTTTGTGACAAGAAAATATTAAAGACCAAAAAGGGAATTTAGAACCTAAAAGAAATTCTTGAATCTAGAAAAGAGAAGGAAATAAATATTGTGAGGATAAAAATAAGTAAATGAAAATATATTATTCCAACATTAGAGTGTGAATGTGTATAATGGACTCAAAGGAGAAACTCACATTCAAATTCAAATTTGGATTCAAAACAATTAAAGAAAATAGAAAAAATAAAACATAAAAGAAAAGGGAAAAGGAACCTTACCTGGGCCGCAGACTCCCATTTCGGCCCACCTGGTCAATCCAGCGCGCGTGCAGACCGGCTTTCTCCACCGCGCACTTCACCCTGGCGACTGGGGCCCACGGGTCATGCACTCGCTTAGCGCAGGGGTGGCACCTGTGTGTCTTACGCGTGGGGCCAAGATGTCGGGCCCGTCTTCAACCACCAAGCCGACCTTCGCGGGGGCGATGTCAACAGAATCCCGCTGGATCTCCGGGTGAGCCCCGTCAAAGCTGTCCGCGGACTCCATTGTGGCTATTTGACGGGCCTCGCGACCTCCTCCTCCCCCGTGTCATCCCTCGCGGTTGAACCAAGTTGACGCCGCTCGGAGAAAAGCAAATCGAGCGAGAGATAGAGAGAGAGAGTGCCGCCGCCGAGACCTAATCTGCTTTGTTGCCGCGCTGGGTATAGTACGCTTGTGTGAGGAGCTTCGCCCGGGTCTCCAGTCCGCGTTGGTGGCGATTGCGGGGCAGGAGGGTGACCGGAGCGCGCCCAATTTGCCTCCGCCGTCGCACATTCGCGGTTCGCCGTGGCCAGACCAAGCAACGCTGCGATTATCGGTGAGTAACCTTCCCTCCATATCGTATGGCTACCCTATACGTGTTACTGCATTCGAATCGGAGTTCGAGCGCGAGGGCCGAGTTTCGGGCGGTACCGGCCATGGCGCCACCGCGGGCGACGAGCTCCGCCGTGTCTGTTCGCCGAAGGATCAGGTGATGGGGAGCGACGCGTAGAAGCCATCGATCTCAGGATTAACGGTTAGGATTAGATATCCCCTTACCCATTCGCGCAATCAAACGGGCACCGTAGATTCGCCATCCTTCGGCTCAGGCAAGCTCTAGATTCATTAAACCGTGGCCGTGGATCTTGGATCCAGCGGCTAGCAGCGCTTAACATTTCGGTTAAGTTAGATCTGATCTGTGCCGCGCATTGTTGATCAAACGGCCCAGAATAGAGCTTACCCCTTCGCTGAGCCAAAACTGCAAAATAGCCCCTCGGTTTCATTAAAATCAACCCGCCGTCCATTGTCACTATGCGTTGTGTCTCGGGTTTCTTGTCCCGAGCCCCCTGGTCTTTTATTAATTTGACGGCCAGTCCAGTGCCATGGCAAACTGAATAAAGGAATTAGAAAATATGTTTTTATTATATAAATAAGTGCTAGAACTTTGATAATTCATAGAAAATTCATATGAGCTCCAAATTACTCCATTCCAGTTCCTAAAATTTTGTAATTTTATTCTCTAGCACTTAGTGTCTCTGTTTTATCATGACAACAGCAAGAAAATTAATCCCACACTTAATCCTATTCTAAACACATAAAACCTTTGAAAATCCATAACTTAAAATCTATAACTCGAAAAATTATGATTCCTGTTCCTAGAATTTTATTTTAATGTGTAGATTATTACTGTGTATTTTATTTATATGTTTGAAGTAATGTTAATTTCTCTATATGCACTGTGCTTGTTTGTATTGTGGCGAGTAGAAGAGCCCGTGACCGAGGATCCTGGTGAGCAGCAGGTTGAAGTAGCTGAGCAGGAGCTCATTGAAGGCAAGTTGTGCCCTTGACCACTTTTTACCCAATAATGTTCTTTAATATCATTTATCCATGCATAGGTTAATTTTGATGGGACCCAATAGGTCACCCTAGACTGTTTATCTCATTACCTTGTTTACCCCTGAATCACTTGGGTAGTTTGCTATTGCTTTACATGGTTTTGGGATAATCATTTATTATATCTATGTTCCAATTATTCTTGTTATTCTATTTATGTTCATGTCAAGTTCATTAATGTTAATTGGAACATAGAGCTTAACTTGAGAAACGCGTGCCACCACAAGGGTTTAATGGGACGCCCTTGGCTGACTAATTAGGAAAGCTAGTGGAAGACTAGCTTACCCGAAAGGGGCAAGGGCAGTAGGGGAGTTGCATGCAAGGAGGTTCTCGGGTTGATTTAGCTGCGATGGCGGTCAGACGGGGGATTCTTGCAAGTGCTCTTCCCATAAACTGTAGCGGGTTTTCGGAAGCTAGTGGAACTTTGTAAAGGCCTCGTAGTGTTGCCCTGCCGCGCTTTCTAGGTAGAGGTGTATGGGAGTCGCGACCCCTTGGCAGATGGGTAACATGACTTGTGGGTAAAGGGTACAACCTCTGCAGAGTGTAAAACTGGTATACTAGCCGTGCTCACGGTCATGAGCAGCTCAGGACTCTCTGATGTTTAAATTATGGAACTTAAATTCAATTTTGTCATTTGCATTGCATGGGTTTATTATTAATTTTGTTCAATTATTTTACTTAAGGTTTGGTATTTACTTACACTTAGTAACTGCTAATAAAATTTTGACCCACTACTTAAAAGCAATGCTCAGCTTTAACCCCTATTGTTGGGGACCATAATTAGGGGTACCCTCAAGACTCCTAATCTCAGCTGGTAACCCCCATCAGCACAAAGCTGCAAAGGCCTGATGGGTGCGATTAAGTCAAGGATCGGTCCACTCAAGGAACACGATCTCGCCTCGACCGAGCCCAGCCTCGGGCAAGGGCAGCCGACCCCGGAGGATTTACGTCTCGCCCGAGGACCCCCTCCAGCAACGGACACACCTTCGGCTCGACCGAGGCACAGACTTCGACAAGAAGCAACCTTGGCCAAGCCGCCACGCCGACCGTATCGCAGGAGCTTTTAATGCAAAGGTGGCCTGACACCTTATCCTGACGCGCGCCCTTCAGTCGATAGAGCCGAAGTGACCGCAGTCACTTCGCCGCTCCACTGACCGGCCTGACAAGAAGACAGCACCGCCTGCGCCGCTCCGACTGTTGTGCCACTCGGCAGAGTGAGGCTGACAGCAGCCAAGTCCGGCCTCAGGCGCCATAGGAAACTCCGCTTCGCCCGACCCCAAGGCTTGGACCCGGGCTCAGCCCTGGAAGACGACGAACTCCGCTTCGCCCGACCCCAGGGCTCGGACTCGGGCTTAGCCCCGGAAGACGACGAACTCCGCTTCGCCCGACCCCAGGGCTCGGACTCGGGCTCAGCCTCGGAAGACGACGAACTCCGCATCGTCCGACCCCAGGGCTCGGACTCGGGCTCGGCCCCGGAAGACGACGAATTCCGCCTTGCCCGACCTAGGGCTCGGACTTAGGCTCAGCCCCGGAAGACGACGAACACCGCCTCGCCCGACCCTAGGGCTCGGACTCGGGCTCAGCCTCAGCCGACAGTCTCCGCCTCGCCCGACCCAGGGGCTCGGGCTCGGCCTCAGCCTCGGAAGACAGACTCGACCTCGACCTCGGAGGAGCCTCCGCCTCGCCCAACCCGGGGCTCGGACCGACCATGTCATAGGAGGCGCCATCATTACCCTATCCCAAGCTAACTCAGGCTACGGGGAACAAGACCGGCGTCCCATCTGGCTCGCCCCGATAAACAAGTAATGATGGCGCCCCGCATGCTCCATGACGACGGCGACTCTCAGCCCCCTTACGGAAGCAAGGAGACGTCAGCAAGGACTCGACAACCCCAACAACTATCCTTCCACCAGGCTCCAGCGCTCCTCTGACGGCCACGACACCACACGAACCGGGTGCCAAAACCTCTCTGGCTGCCACGACGGCATGTACTTAGGGCGCTAGCTCTTCTCCGCTAGACACGTTAGCACACTTGAAAGGGAATTAGGCTTACACCTAGTTCCTAAATAATTTTGGTGGTTGAATTGCCCAACACAAATCTTTGGACTAACTAGTTTGCCCAAGTGTATAGATTATACAGGTGTAAAAGGTTCACACTCAGCCAATAAAAAGACCAAGTTTTGGATTCAATAAAGGAGCAAAGGGGCAACCGAGGGCACCCCTGGTCTGGCGCACCGGACTGTCCGGTGTGCCACCGGACAGTGAACAGTACCTGTCCGGTGCACCAGGGGACTCAGACTCAAACTCTTCACTCTCGGGATTTCTCGGAAGCCGGTGCGCTATAATTCACCGGACTGTCCGGTGTGCACCGGACATGTCCGGTGCGCCAAGGAAGCGCGGTCTCCGGAACTCACCAGCCTCGGGTTCGCGTGGCAGCCGCTCCGCTAAAATTCACCGGACTGTCCGGTGTGCACCGGACTGTCCGGTGTACCAGCGGAGCAACGGCTCTTTTCGGCGCCAACGGCTCCCTGCGGTGCATTTAATGCGCGCGCAGCGCGCGCAGACGTCAGACTTGCCCATGCCGGTGCACCGGACATCAAACAGTACATGTCCGGTGTGCACCGGACATCCAGGAGGGCCCACAAGTCAGAAGCTCTAACGGTCAGAATCCAACGGCAGTGATGACGTGGCAGGGGCACCGGACTGTCCGGTGTGCACCGGACTGTCCGGTGCGCCATCGAGCAGACGCCTCCAGCCAACGGTCAAGTTTGGTGGTTGGGGCTATAAATACCCCAACCACCCCACCATTCATTGCATCCAAGTTTTCCACTTCTCAACTACTACAAGAGCTCTAGCATTCAATTCTAGACACACTAAAGAGATCAAATCCTCTCCAATTCCACATAAATCCCTAGTGACTAGTGAGAGTGATTTGCCGTGTTCATTTGAGCTCTTGCGCTTGGATTGCTTCTTTTCTTTCTCACTTGTTCTTGAGATCACAACTCCATTGTAATCAAGGCAAGAGGCACCAATTGTGTGGTGGCCCTTGCGGGGAAGTTTTGTTCCCGACTTTGATTTGAGAAGAGAAGCTCACTCGGTCCGAGGGACCGTTTGAGAGAGGGAAGGGTTGAAAGAGACCCGGCCTTTGTGGCCTCCTCAACGGGGAGTAGGTTTGCAAGAACCGAACCTCGGTAAAACAAATCTCCGTGTCTCACTTGCTTATTCGCTTGGGATTTGTTTTGCGCCTTCTCTCTCAGACTCGTTTATATTTCTAACGCTAACCCGGCTTGTAGTTGTGTTTATATTTGTAAATTTCAGTTTCGCCCTATTCACCCCCCCCCCTCTAGGCGACTATCAATTGGTATCAGAGGCCGGTGCTTCATTAGAGCCTAACCGCTCGAAGTGATGTCGGGAGATCACGCCAAGAAGGAGATGGAGACCGGCGAAAAGCCCACTACAAGCCACGGGAGCACTTCATCGGAAGAGTCCCGCACCAAAAGGAGGGAGAAGAAGAAGAGCTCCTCCAACAAAGGGAAGGAGAAGAAATCTTCTTCTCATCACAAAGAGAAGAAGGAAAAATCTTCTTCCCACAAGCCGCATCGGAAAGGCGACAAGCACAAGAGGATGAGGAAGGTGGTCTACTACGAGACCGACACTTCATCAACATCGACCTCCGACTCCGATGCGCCCTCCGTCACTTCTAAGCGCCAAGAGCGCAAGAAGTATAGTAAGATCCCCCTACGCTACCCTCGCATTTCCAAACATACACCTTTACTTTCCGTCCCACTAGGCAAACCACCAACTTTTGATGGTGAAGATTACGCTAGGTGGAGCGATTTAATGCGATTTCATCTAATCTCGCTCCACAAAAGCATATGGGATGTTGTTGAGTTTGGTACGCAGGTACCATCCGTAGGGGATGAGAACTATGATGAGGATGAGGTAGCCCAAATCGAGCACTTCAACTCACAAGCCACAACAATTCTCCTCGCCTCACTAAGTAAAGAGGAATATAACAAAGTACAAGGGTTGAAGAACGCCAAGGAGGTTTGGGATGTACTCAAAACCGCGCACGAGGGAGATGAGCTCACCAAGATCACCAAGCGGGAAACGATCGAGGGGGAGCTCGGTCGGTTCCGGCTTCACAAAGGGGAGGAGCCACAACACATGTACAACCGGCTCAAGACTTTGGTAAACCAAGTGCGCAACCTCGGGAGCAAGAAGTGGGACGACCACGAAGTGGTAAATGTTATTTTAAGATCTCTCATTTTTCTAAATCCCACTCAAGTTCAATTGATTCGTGGTAATCCTAGATATACTAAAATGACCCCGAGGAAGTTATCGGGCATTTTGTAAGTTTTGAGTGCATGATAGAAGGCTCGAGGAAAATCAACGAGCTTGGCGACCCATCCGAAGCTCAACCCGTTGCATTCAAGGCGACGGAAGAAAAGAAGGAGGAGTCTACACCAAGTCGACAACCAATAGACGCCTCCAAGCTTGACAATGAGGAGATGGCGCTCGTCATCAAGAGCTTCCGCCAAATCCTCAAACAAAGGAGGGGGAAAGACTACAAGTCCCGCTCCAAGAAGGTTTGCTACAAATGTGGTAAGCCCGGTCATTTTATTGCTAAATGTCCTATGTCTAGTGACAGTGACCGAGGCGACGACAAGAAGGGGAGAAGAAAGGAGAAAAAGAGGTACTACAGGAAGAAGGGCGGCGATGCCCATGTTTGTCGCGAGTGGGACTCCGACGAGAGCTCAAGCGACTCCTCCGACGACGAGGACGCCGCCAACATCGCCGTCACCAAGGGACTTCTCTTCCCCAACGTCGGCCACAAGTGCCTCATGGCAAAGGACGGCAAAAAGAAGAAGGTTAAATCCAACTCCTCCACTAAATATGAATCGTCTAGTGATGATAATGCTAGTGATGAGGAGGATAATTTGTGTATTCTCTTTGCCAATCTTAACATGGAGCAAAAAGAAAAACTAAATGAATTGATTAGTGCTATTCATGAAAAGGATGACCTTTTGGATTCCCAAGAGGATTGTCTAATTAAAGAAAACAAAAAACATGTTAAGGTTAAAAAGGCTTATGCTCTTGAAATTGAGAAATGTGAAAAATTATCTAGTGAGCTAAGCACTTGTCGTGAGATGATTGACAACCTTAGAAATGAAAATGCTATTTTAAGTGCTAAGGTTGATACTCATGTTTGTAATGTTTCAATTCCCAATCCTAGAAATAATAATGATGATTTGCTTGCTAGGATTGAAGAATTAAACATTTCTCTTACTAGTCTTAGATTAGAGAATGAAAATTTGATTGCTAAGGCTAGAGATTTTGATGTTTGCAAAGTTACAATTTCCAATCTTAAAGATAAAAATGATATTCTTCATGCTAAGATTGTGGAACTTGATTCTTGCAAACCCTCTACATCTACCATTGAGCATGTCACTATTTGTGCTAGATGTAGAGATATTGATGTTAATGCTATTCATGATCACATGACCTTAATTAAGCAACAAAATGATCATATAGCTAAACTTGATGCTAAAATTGCCGAGCACAACTTAGAAAATGAGAAATTTAAATTTGCTCGTAGCATGCTCTATAATGGGAGACGCCCGGGCATTAAGGATGGCATTGGCTTCCAAAGGGGAGACAATGTCAAAATTAGTGCCCCTCCTAAGAGATTGTCCAACTTTGTTAAGGGCAAGGCTCCCATGCCTCAGGATAACGAGGGTTACATTTTATACCCTGCTGGTTATCCCGAGAGCAAAATTAGGAGAATTCATTCTAGGAAGTCTCACTCTGGCCCTAATCATGCTTTCATGTATAAGGGTGAGACATCTAGCTCTAGGCAACCAACCCATGTTAAATTGCCTAGAAAGAAAACTCCTACTGCATCAAATGATCATGCTATTTCATTTAAAACTTTTGATGCTTCTTATGTGCTTACAAGCAAATCCGGCAAGGTAGTTGCCAAATTTGTTGGGGGCAAGCACAAGGGATCAAAGACTTGTGTTTGGGTACCCAAAGTTCTTGTTTCTAATGCCAAAGGACCCAAAACAGTTTGGGTACCTAAAGTCAAGAACTAAATTTGTTTTGTAGGTTTATGCATCCGGGGGCTCAAGTTGGATACTCGACAGCGGGTGCACAAACCACATGACCGGGGAGAAAAGGATGTTCTCCTCATATGAGAAAAACCAAGATCCCCAATGAGCTATCACATTCGGGGATGGAAATCAAGGTTTGGTCAAAGGTTTGGGTAAAATTGCTATTTCACCTTACCATTCCATTTCTAATGTTTTTCTTGTTGATTCATTAGATTACAACTTGCTTTCTGTTTCCCAATTATGTCAAATGGGCTACAACTGTCTATTCACTGATGTAGGTGTCACTGTCTTTAGAAGAAGTGATGATTCAATAGCATTTAAGGGTGTGTTAGAGGGTCAGCTATACTTAGTAGATTTTGATAGAGCTGAGCTCGACACGTGCTTAATTGCTAAGACTAACATGGGTTGGCTCTGGCACCGCCGACTAGCCCATGTTGGGATGAAGAATCTTCATAAGCTTCTAAAGGGAGAGCACATTTTAGGATTAACAAATGTTCATTTTGAGAAAGACAGGATTTGTAGCGCATGCCAGGCGGGAAAGCAAGTTGGAGTCCATCATCCACACAAGAACATCATGACGACCGACAGGCCGCTTGAGCTACTCCACATGGATCTATTCGGCCCGATTGCTTACATAAGCATCGGCGGGAGTAAGTATTGTCTTGTAATAGTGGATGATTATTCTCGCTTCACTTGGGTATTCTTTTTACAGGAAAAATCTCAAACCCAAGAGACCTTAAAGGGATTCTTGAGACGAGCTCAAAATGAGTTCGGCTTAAGGATCAAGAAAATAAGAAGCGACAACGGGACGGAGTTCAAGAACTCTCAAATTGAAGGCTTCCTTGAGGAGGAGGGCATCAAGCATGAGTTCTCCTCTCCCTACACGCCACAACAAAATGGTGTAGTGGAGAGGAAGAATCGAACTCTATTGGACATGGCAAGAACCATGCTTGATGAGTACAAGACACCGGACCGGTTTTGGGCCGAAGCAGTCAACACCGCCTGCTACGCCATCAATTGGTTATATCTTCACCGAATCCTCAAGAAGACATCATATGAACTCCTAACCGGTAAAAAGCCCAACATTTCATATTTTAGAGTTTTTGGTAGCAAATGCTTTATTCTTATTAAAAGAGGTAGAAAATCTAAATTTGCTCCTAAAGCTGTAGAAGGCTTTTTACTTGGTTATGACTCAAACACAAGGGCATATAGGGTCTTTAACAAGTCCACTGGACTAGTTGAAGTCTCATGTGACGTTGTGTTTGATGAAACTAACGGCTCTCAAGTAGAGCAAGTTGATCTTGATGAGATAGGTGATGAAGAGGCTCCATGCATCGCGCTAAGGAACATGTCCATTGGGGATGTGTGCCCTAAGGAATCCGAAGAGCCTCCAAATGCACAAGATCAACCATCCTCCTCAATGCAAGCATCTCCACCGACTCAAAATGAGGATGAAGCTCGAGTTGATGAAGTAGAAGATCAAGCAAATGAGCCACCTCAAGATGATGGCATTGATCAAGGGAGAGATGCAAATGAGGAAGACAAGGAGGAAGAAGAGCAAAGGCCGCCACACCCAAGAGTCCACCAAGCAATCCAACGAGATCACCCAGTCGACACCATCCTCGGCGACATTCATAAGGGGGTAACCACTCGATCTCGTGTTGCACATTTTTGTGAACATTACTCTTTTGTTTCCTCTATTGAGCCACACAGGGTGGAGGACGCACTTCAAGATTCGGATTGGGTGGTGGCGATGCAAGAGGAGCTCAACAACTTCACTAGGAATGAGGTATGGCATTTAGTTCCACGTCCTAACCAAAATGTTGTAGGAACCAAATGGGTCTTCCGCAACAAGCAAGACGAGCATGGTGTGGTGACAAGGAACAAAGCTCGACTTGTGGCCAAGGGATACTCCCAAGTCGAAGGTTTGGATTTCGGTGAAACCTATGCACCCGTAGCTAGGCTTGAGTCAATTCGCATATTATTAGCCTATGCTACTTACCATGGCTTTAAGCTTTATCAAATGGACGTGAAAAGTGCCTTCCTCAACGGACCAATCAAGGAAGAGGTCTATGTTGAGCAACCTCCCGGCTTTGAAGACAGTGAGTACCCTAACCATGTCTATAGGCTCTCTAAGGCGCTTTATGGGCTCAAGCAAGCCCCAAGAGCATGGTATGAATGCCTTAGAGATTTCCTTATTGCTAATGGCTTCAAAGTCGGCAAGGCCGATCCTACACTCTTTACTAAAACTCTTGAAAATGACTTGTTTGTATGCCAAATTTATGTTGATGATATTATATTTGGGTCTACTAACGAGTCTACATGTGAAGAGTTTAGTAGGATCATGACACAGAAATTCGAGATGTCGATGATGGGGGAGTTGAAGTATTTTCTAGGCTTCCAAGTCAAGCAACTCCAAGAGGGCACCTTCATTAGCCAAACGAAGTACACTCAAGACATTCTAACCAAGTTTGGGATGAAGGATGCCAAACCCATCAAGACACCCATGGGAACCAATGGGCATCTCGACCTCGACACGGGAGGTAAGTCCGTGGATCAAAAGGTATACCGGTCGATGATTGGTTCATTGCTTTATTTATGTGCATCTCGACCGGACATTATGCTTTCCGTTTGCATGTGTGCAAGATTCCAATCCGACCCTAAGGAATCACACCTTACGGCCGTAAAACGAATCTTGAGATATTTGGCTTATACACCTAAGTTTGGGCTTTGGTACCCTCGGGGATCCACATTTGATTTGATTGGTTATTCGGATGCCGATTGGGCGGGGTGCAAAATTAATAGGAAGAGCACATCGGGGACTTGTCAGTTCTTGGGAAGATCCTTGGTGTCTTGGGCTTCAAAGAAGCAAAATTCGGTCGCTCTTTCCACCGCCGAAGCCGAGTACATTGCCGCAGGTCATTGTTGCGCGCAATTGCTTTGGATGAGGCAAACCCTGCGGGACTACGGTTACAAATTAACCAAAGTCCCTTTGCTATGTGATAATGAGAGTGCAATCAAAATGGCCGACAATCCCGTCGAGCATAGCCGCACTAAGCACATAGCCATTCAGTATCATTTTCTTAGGGATCACCAACAAAAGGGGGATATCGAGATTTCTTACATTAATACTAAAGATCAATTAGCCGATATCTTTACCAAGCCACTTGATGAACAATCTTTTACCAGACTTAGGCATGAGCTCAATATTCTTGATTCTAGAAATTTCTTTTGCTAGCTTGCACACATAGCTCATTTGAATACCTTTGATCATATCTCTTTTATATGCTATGACTAATGTGTTTTCAAGTCTATTTCAAACCAAGTCATAGGTATATTGAAAGGGAATTGGAGTCTTCGGCGAAGACAAAGGCTTCCACTCCATAACTCATGCTTCGCCATCACTCCGAGCAACTCTCTATTCTTTGGGGGAGAAATGAGCATCAAAGAAAAGGACTTCATCCCTGGGGGAGAGAGTAAAAGCTCAAAAGCAAAAGGACCGGACTTCGTCTTTGGTATAATCTTAACTCATTTACTTATGACCAAAGAGGAAGATAGTACTTCAAGGGCTCTAATGATTCCGTTTTTGGCGATTCATGCCAAAAAGGGGGAGAAATGAGCCCAAAGCAAAAGGACCGCACCACCACCAAACTCAAAAACTTAGTGCTCTCCAAAAGTATTTATCATTTGGTATCCCATTGTGTTCAAAAAGGGGGAGCAAGTAGTATTTCAAAAATGATATATCAAAACCCTCTTGAACACTAAGAGGTGGATCTCTTTTAGGGGGAGTTTTGTTTAGTCAAAGGAAAAGCATTTGAAACAGGGGGAGAAAATTTCAAATCTTGAAAATGCTTTACAAACTCTTATTCATTTACCTTTGACTATTTGCAAAAGAACTTTGAAAAGGATTTACAAAAGAATTTGCAAAAACAAAACACGTGGTGCAAACGTGGTCCAAAATGCTAAATAAAGAAAGAAACATTCCTTGCATATCTTGTAAGTAGTTATATTGGCTTAATTCCAAGCAACCTTTACACTTACATTATGCAAACTAGTTCAAATTATGCACTTCTCTATTTTGCTTTGGTTTGTGTTGGCATCAATCACCAAAAAGGGGGAGATTGAAAGGGAATTAGGCTTACACCTAGTTCCTAAATAATTTTGGTGGTTGAATTGCCCAACACAAATCTTTGGACTAACTAGTTTGCCCAAGTGTATAGATTATACAGGTGTAAAAGGTTCACACTCAGCCAATAAAAAGACCAAGTTTTGGATTCAATAAAGGAGCAAAGGGGCAACCGAGGGCACCCCTGGTCTGGCGCACCGGACTGTCCGGTGTGCCACCGGACAGTGAACAGTACCTGTCCGGTGCACCAGGGGACTCAGACTCAAACTCTTCACTCTCGGGATTTCTCGGAAGCCGGCGCGCTATAATTCACCGGACTGTCCGGTGTGCACCGGACATGTCCGGTGCGCCAAGGAAGCGCGGTCTCCGGAACTCACCAGCCTCGGGTTCGCGTGGCAGCCGCTCCGCTAAAATTCACCGGACTGTCCGGTGTGCACCGGACTGTCTGGTGTACCAGCGGAGCAACGGCTCTTTTCGGCGCCAACGGCTCCCTGCGGTGCATTTAATGCGCGCGCAGCGCGCGCAGACGTCAGACTTGCCCATGCCGGTGCACCGGACATCAAACAGTACATGTCCGGTGTGCACCGGACATCCAGGAGGGCCCACAAGTCAGAAGCTCCAACGGTCAGAATCCAACGGCAGTGATGACGTGGCAGGGGCACCGGACTGTCCGGTGTGCACCGGACTGTCCGGTGCGCCATCGAGCAGACGCCTCCAGCCAACGGTCAAGTTTGGTGGTTGGGGCTATAAATACCCCAACCACCCCACCATTCATTGCATCCAAGTTTTCCACTTCTCAACTACTACAAGAGCTCTAGCATTCAATTCTAGACACACTAAAGAGATCAAATCCTCTCCAATTCCACATAAATCCCTAGTGACTAGTGAGAGTGATTTGCCGTGTTCATTTGAGCTCTTGCGCTTGGATTGCTTCTTTTCTTTCTCACTTGTTCTTGAGATCACAACTCCATTGTAATCAAGGCAAGAGGCACCAATTGTGTGGTGGCCCTTGCGGGGAAGTTTTGTTCCCGGCTTTGATTTGAGAAGAGAAGCTCACTCGGTCCGAGGGACCGTTTGAGAGAGGGAAGGGTTGAAAGAGACCCGGCCTTTGTGGCCTCCTCAACGGGGAGTAGGTTTGCAAGAACCGAACCTCGGTAAAACAAATCTCCGTGTCTCACTTGCTTATTCGCTTGGGATTTGTTTTGCGCCTTCTCTCTCGGACTCGTTTATATTTCTAACGCTAACCCGACTTGTAGTTGTGTTTATATTTGTAAATTTCAGTTTCGCCCTATTCACCCCCCCCCTCTAGGCGACTATCAACACTGCTACACCCCCATTGTACACCTGGATCCTCTCCTTACGCCTATAAAAGGAAGGTCCAGGGCCCTCTTACGAAGGGTTGGCCATGCGGGGAAGGACGGGACGGCGCTCGCATAGGCCTCTCGCTCCCTCCCGCGTGGACGCTTGTAACCCCCTACTGCAAGCGCACCCGACCTGGGCGCGGGACAAACACGAAGGCCGCGGGTTTCCCCCTTTTACGCCTGTCTCCCTCCGGCTTCTTCCCCCCTTCGCGCTCTATCTCGCGCCGACCCATCTGGGCTGGGGCACGCGACGACAATTTACTCGTCGGTCCAGGGACCCACCGGGGTCGAAACGCCGACAGTTGGCGCGCCAGGTAGGGGCCTGCTGCGTGTTGACGAACAGCTTCCCGTCAAGCTCCAGATGGGTAGTCTCCAGCAACCTTTCCAGCCCGGGACGGTGCTCCGTTTCGGGAGTCTTGAGTTCATGTCCCTCGACGGCAGCTACGACATGATACTCCTTCCCCCGCCGCGCGACAGCGACAATGGCGGCCGACAATCCGCCCGCCGGCGGCGGAATCGACGACGTCTTCCCCACGTGGCAGAAGAACGACATTCGAGCTTGTCCCGTCCCCTCCCCCGCCGACGGAGGAGGAGGTGGGGCAACCAAGGACAAGCAGGAGGCGGCACCTCATCGGTTGTCGAGCGAGTCGATGGCGCCGATGCCCCAACGGGGGGCACGTCGGGCATCGACCTCGCATCTGAGACGAAGACGAGCGTCGTCTCCCTGCAACACGCCAACTCCAAGCAAACGGACGACACCAGCACGCTCGCAAAGGACTTGTTGGGCGTCACCCTCGTACCTGAGACGATGGTGCAGTCTGCCCCTGACGCGACTTCGTCACCGCCCGTCGACCAAGAGGTACCGACCGACTCTCATCTCGTGTCTTTTGGATTCAGCCTCGACCCACCAAGCGACTTCGCTTCGGTGGACGCTCTCATAGAGGCGAGTCCAAACCCTCTGGGGTATTGTATGCGGTCACCCTGGGACCGGCTGATGGTCGTCTCGACCTACGGGCCCTCGGGTTCCGAGGAAGATGATGAGTCTGACTTTTGTTGGGATTTCTCCGGACTTGGTAACCCCAGTGCCATGCAGGACTTCATGACCGCATGCGACTGCTGCCTTTCCGATTGTTCCGACGGTAGCCGTAGCCTCGGCGACGAGGACTGCGGCCCAAGTCGTGAATGTTTCCACATTGATCTAGGGGGTCCCGGCAAAGGCAACCATCTCGGTACGCCGGAAAACGATGATCCCCCTAGGCCTGCGCCTCGCGTTGACATCCTTCGGGAGCTAGCTGTGGTCCCCGTCCCGGCGGGGGGTCATGACCCACAGCTCGAGCAAATCTGCGAGATGCAGGCCAAGCTCGACGAGGGAGTAGGAACACTTGAGCCGTTCCGCCAGGACATCGGGCAGGAATGGGCAGGCCAACCTCCGTCTGGAGAAGTGCGTCATCTACCCCAGGGCATCCAGCACCGCATCGCCGACGATGTCAAGGCAAGGCCGCCACCGGCTTCCAGTGGGGTCGGCCAGAACCTGGCTGCAGCGGCAATACTTCTCCGCGCGATGCCGGAGCCATCTACCACCAAGGGGCGGCGTATCCAGGGAGAGCTCAAGAATCTCCTGGAGGATGCCGCGATCTGACGGGCTGAAAGCTCCACCTCCTGAAGGCAGGGGTACCCCTCAGAACATTGCGCCGCGACTTCCCGATTCATGCGGGAAGCCTCGGTCCACACCGGGCGCACGCGCAACACAGCGCCTGTGGCCCCGGATCGCCTCGGCAACGGACACCTTCACCGCAACCGTCGAACCCACCTCGACGAGAGGGTGCGCCGAGGCTACCACCCCAGACGTGGGGGACGCTACGACAGCAGGGAGGATCGGAGTCCCTCGCCCGAACCACCCGGTCCGCAGGCTTTCAGCCGAGCCATACGACGGGCGCCTTTCCCGACCCGGTTCCGAACCCCGACTACTATCACAAAGTACTCGGGGGAGACGAGACCAGAACTGTGGCTCACGGACTATCGGCTGGCCTGCCAACTGGGTGGGACGGACGATGACAACCTCGTCATCCGCAACCTCCCCCTGTTCCTCTCCGACTCCGCTCGGGCCTGGTTGGAGCATCTGCCTCTGGGGCAGATCTCCAACTGGGACGACCTGGTCCAAGCCTTCGCCGGCAACTTCCGGGGCACGTACGTGCGCCCTGGAAACTCCTGGGATCTCCGAAGCTGCCGCCAGCAGCCGGGGGAGTCTCTCCGGGACTACATCCGGCGATTCTCGAAGCAGCGCACCGAGCTGCCCAACGTCACCGACTCGGATATCATCGGCGCGTTCCTTGCCGGCACCACCTGCCGCGACCTGGTGAGCAAGCTGGGTCGCAAGACCCCCACCAGGGCGAGCGAGCTGATGGACATCGCCACCAAGTTCGCCTCTGGCCAGGAGGTGGTTGAGGCCATCTTCCGGAAGGATAAGCAGCCCCAGGGCCGCCCACCGGAAGATGTCCCCGAGGCATCAACTCAGCGCGGCACCAAGAAGAGAGGCAGGAAGAAGTCGCAAGCGAAACGCGACGCCGCCGACGCGGACCTTGTCGCCGCTGCCGAGTACAAGAACCCTCGGAAACCTCCCGGAGGTGCCAATCTCTTCGACAAGATGCTCAAGGAGTCGTGCCCCTATCATCAGGGGCCCGTCAAGCACACCCTTGAGGAGTGCACCATGCTTCAGCGCCACTTTCATAAGGCCGGGCCACCTGCGGAAGGTGGCAGGGCCCGCGACGACGATAAGAAGGAGGATCACAAGGTAGGAGAGTTCCCCGAGGTCCGCGACTGCTTCATGATCTACGGTGGGCCAGTGGCGAATGCCTCGGCTCGGCACCACAAGCAAGAGCGTCAGGAGGTCTGCTCAGTAAATGTGGCGGCGCCGGTCTACCTAGACTGGTCCGACAAGCCCATCACCTTCGACCAGGGCGATCACCCCGACCGCGTGCCGAGCCCGGAGAAATACCCGCTCGTTGTCGACCCCGTCATCAGCAACGTCAGGCTCACCCAGGTCCTCATGGACGGAGGCAGCAGCCTCAACATCATCTACGCCGAGACCCTCAGGCTCCTGCGGATCGATTTGTCCTCAGTCCGGGCAGGCGCTGCGCCTTTTCACGGGATCATCCCCAGGAAACGCGTCCAGCCCCTCGGACAACTTGATCTACCCGTCTGCTTTGGGACACCCTCCAACTTCCGAAGGGAGACCCTCACGTTCGAGGTGGTCGGGTTTCAAGAAACCTACCACGCAGTGCTGGGGAGGCCATGCTACGCCAAGTTCATGGCCGTCCCCACTACACCTACCTCAAGCTCAAAATGTCGGGCCCCAACAGGGTCATCACCGTCGGCCCCACGTATCGACACACATATGAATGCGACGTGGAGTGCGTGGAGTACACCGAGGCCCTCGCCGAATCCGAGGCCCTCATCGCCGACCTGGAAAGCCTCTCTAAGGAGGCGCCAGACGTGAAGCGTCGTGCCGGCAACTTCGAGCCGGCGGAGACGGTTAAGTCCGTCCCTCTCGACCCCAGCAACGACGCCTCCAAGCAGATCCGGATCGGCTCCGAGCTCGACCCCAAATAGGAAGCAGTGCTCGTCGACTTTCTCCGCGCGAACGCCGACGTTTTCGCGTGGAGTCCCTCGGACATGCCCGGCATACCGAGGGATGTCGCCGAGCACTCGCTGGATATCCGAGCTGGAGCCCAACCTGTGAAGCAGCCTCTGCGCCGATTCGACGAAGAAAAGCGCAGAGCCATAGGCGAGGAGATCCACAAGCTAATGGCAGCAGGGTTCATCAAAGAGGTATTCCATCCCGAATGGCTTGCCAACCCTGTGCTTGTGAGAAAGAAAGGAGGGAAATGGCGGATGTGTGTAGACTACACTGGTCTAAACAAAGCATGTCCGAAAGTTCCCTACCCTCTGCCTCGCATCGATCAAATCGTGGATTCCACTGCTGGGTGCAAAACCCTGTCTTTCCTTGATGCCTACTCAGGGTATCACCAAATCAGGATGAAAGAGTCCGACCAGCTCGCGACTTCTTTCATCACACCCTTCGGCATGTACTGCTATGTTACCATGTCGTTCGGTTTGAGGAATGCGGGTGCGACATACCAAAGGTGCATGAACCACGTGTTCGGCGAACATATTGGTCGAACGGTCAAGGCCTACGTCGATGACATCGTAGTCAAGACGAGGAAAGCCTCCGACCTCCTTTCTGACCTTGAAGTGACATTCCGATGTCTCAAGGCGAAAGGCGTAAAGCTCAATCCCGAGAAGTGCGTTTTCGAGGTCCCCCGAGGCATGCTCTTGGGGTTCATCGTCTCCGAGCGGGGCATCGAGGCCAACCCGGCAAAAATCGCGGCCATCACCAACATGGGGCCCATCAAGGACTTGAAAGGCGTATAGAGGGTCACGGGATGCCTTGTGGCTCTGAGCCGTTTCATCTCACGCCTCGGCGAAAGAGGCCTGCCTCTGTACCGCCTCTTAAGGAAGGCCGAGTGCTTCACTTGGACCCCTGAGGCCGAGGAAGCCCTCGAGAACCTGAAGGCGCTCCTCACGAACGCGCCCATCTTGGTGCCTCCCGCCGCCGGAGAAGCCCTCTTGATCTACGTCGCCGCTACCACTCAGGTGGTTAGCGCCGCGATCGTGGTTGAGAGACAAGAAGAAGGGCATGCATTGCCCGTCCAGAGGCCAGTCTACTTCATCAGTGAGGTACTGTCCGAGACCAAGAACCGCTACCCACAAATTTAGAAGCTGCTGTACGCCGTAATCCTTACGCGGCGGAAGTTGCGACACTACTTCGAGTCTCATCCGATGACTGTGGTGTCATCCTTCCCCATGGGGGAGATCATCTAGTGCCAAGAGGCCTCGGGTAGAATCACAAAGTGGGCGGTGGAAATCATGGGCGAGACGATCTCGTTCGCCCCTCGGAAGGCCATCAAGTCCCAGGTCTTGGCGGACTTTGTGGCTGAATGGGCCGACACCCAGCTCCCGACAGTTCCGATCCAACCGGAACTCTAGACCATGTTTTTCGACGGGTCGCTGATGAAGACAGGGGCAGGCGCAGGCCTGCTCTTCATCTCCCCCCTCGGAAAGCACCTACGCTACGTGCTACGCCTCCACTTCCCAGCGTCCAACAATGTGGCCAAGTACAAGGCTCTGGTCAATGGGTTGCGCATCGCCATCGAGCTAGGGGTCCGACGCCTCGACGCTCGCGGTGACTCGCAGCTCGTCATCGACCAAGTCATGAAGAACTCTCACTGCCGCGACCCGAAGATGGAAGCCTACTGCGATGAGGTTCGGCGCCTGGAAGACAAGTTCTACGGGCTCGAGCTCAACCACATCGCCCGACGCTACAACGAGACTGCGAATGAGCTGGCTAAGATAGCCTCGGGGCGAACAACGGTTCCCCCGGACGTCTTCTCCCGAGACCTGCACCAACCCTCTGTCAAGACCGACGACACGCCCGAGCCCGAGAAGGCCTCGGCCCAGCCCGAGGCACCCTCGGCTCGGCCCGAGGCACCCTCGGCTCTGCCCGAGACACCCTCGGCTCAGCCCGAGGCAACCTTGGCCCCCGAAGATGAGGCACTGCGCGTCGAGGAAGAGCGAAGCGGGGTCACGCCTAGTCGAAACTGGCAGACCCCGTACCTGCAATATCTCCACCTGAAAGGGAAATGTGCCCTTGGGCCATTTCTAAGTATTTTGGTGATTGAGTGCCAACACAAGTGCTTTTGTGCTAATCTATGCAAAGTGGTGGACAAAGAGCAAATCATGTCAAAAGGTATGTTTCTAGACTTAGTACATTGTTTTATGGACTAATGTGTTGTGTCTAAGTGCTGGAAACAGGAAAAACTGAATTGGAAATGAGATGGCTATGTTCAGCCGAAGTCAGCTCGGTCTGGGTGCACCGGACAGTGTCCTGTGCGCCAGGCTGGCTCGGGCAAACAGGCTGCTCTCGGGACTTCGACGGCGGTGTACGGCTAAAATTCACCGGTCTGTCCGGTGGTACACCGGACTGTCCGGTGAGCCGTTCACAGGCGAACTCGTCGCTCTCGGGAAACCATTAACGGCGTACGGCTAAAATTCACTGGTCTGTCCGGTGGTGCACCGGACTGTCCGGTGAGTCAACAGTCGGTCGGGGCAACGGTCGGCCGAGGATTCCGCGCGTGACGCGTGGCTGAGCCAACGGTCACATTGGTGCACCGGACTGTCTGGTGTGCACCGGACAGTGTCCGGTGCGCCAACGGCTCTCAGACTCCAACGGTCGGCTTCACCAAATAAGGAAGGAGATCTGCACCGGACAGTGTCTGGTGGTGCACCGGACTGTCCGGTGTGCCAGTCGACAGAAGGCAAGATCTGCCTTCCAGGAATGTTCTCAACGACTCCTAGCTGCCTTGGGGCTATAAAAGGGACCCCTAGGCGCATGGAGGAGCACACCAAGCATTCTTACAACATTCCTAAGCACCAAGACATCAATTCCACGCATTTGTCTCTTTGTGATAGCATATAGAGCTCTAGTTGAGTTGTGATCTCATTGGGTTGTGTTGCGAGCTCTTGTTGCGACTTGTGTGCGTGTTGACACTCTGATTTTTGAGTCTTGTGTGCGTTGCTAATCCCTCCCTTGCTCCGTGCTTCTTTGTGAACTTCAAGTGTAAGGGCGAGAGGCTCCAAGTTGTGGAGATTCCTCGCGAACGGGATTAAGAAAAGCAAGCAAAACACTGTGGTATTCAAGTGGGTCTTTGGACCACTTGAGAGGGGTTGATTGCAACCCTCGTCCGTTGGGACGCCACAACGTGGAGTAGGCAAGCGTTGGTCTTGGCCGAACCACGGGATAACCACCGTGCCATCTCTGTGATTGATCTCTTGTTGGTTATTGTGTTTTGTTGAGACTCCTCTTTAGCCACTTGGGAATTATTGTGCTAACGCTTGACCAAGTTTTTGTGGCTTAAGTTTCAAGTTTTACAGGATCACCTATTCATCCCCCCTCTAGGTGCTCTCAATTGGTATCGGAGCCGTTGTCTTCTCAAAGGGACTAACCGCCCGAAGAGATGGATCCTAAGGGGAAGGGTATCGTGATCAACGATAAAGAGAAGGAGTCCTTCGTCAACGATGGGAAGAAGAAGAAGACAAGGCGCATCAAGGAGATCGTCTACTATGACGACAGTGATGAGTCCACTTCTTCCCATAAGGACAACGACGACAACGACTACGACAAACGAAAGACGGTTAACTCAAACTTTTCTTTCGATTATTCGCGTATTCCTCAAAGTTCAAATTCACATTTGCTCTCCATTCCTCTCGGCAAGCCTCCACACTTTGATGGGGAGGACTACAGATTTTGGAGCCACAAAATGCGTAGTCACCTATTCTCTCTCCATCCAAGCATATGGGAGATTGTTGAGAATGGAATGAAGTTTGATAGCTCGGATAGTCCCATTTTTATTAATGAACAAATTCATAGAAATGCACAAGCTACTACTGTGTTGTTAGCCTCCTTGTGCAGGGACGAGTACCATAAGGTGAGCGGCTTGGACAATGCCAAGCAAATCTGGGACACCCTCAAGATCTCTCATGAGGGGAATGACGTCACCTTGCTCACCAAGATGGATCTGGTAGAAGGCGAGCTCGGAAGATTTGCGATGATAAGGGGCGAGGAGCCAACCCAAACATACAACCGGCTCAAGACCCTTATCAACAAAATAAGGAGCTATGGAAGCACGCGATGGACGGACCACGACGTCGTCCGACTAATGCTAAGGTCATTTACCGTTCTTGATCCTCATTTGGTGAATAATATTCGTGAGAATCCCAGGTACACCAAAATGTCGCCCGAAGAAGTCCTTGGAAAATTCGTAAGCGGGCGAATGATGATCAAGGAGGCGAGGTATGTGGACGACGCACTGAATGGTCCACTCAATGAGCCTCAACCCATTGCTCTCAAGGCAACGAGAAGCAAGGAGGCGTTACCTAGCATGGTGGCGCAAGTTGAGGCGGCAGGGCTCAATGATGAAGAGATGGCCCTCATCATCAAGCGCTTCAAGACGACGCTTAAGGGTCGCAAGGGACAGCCAAGCAAGACCAAAACAAAGGGGAAGCGCTCATGCTTCAAATGCGGTAAGCTTGGTTATTTTATTGCTAACTGTCCCGATAATGATAGTGACCAGGAAAAGGGAAACAATAGGGAGAAAAAGAAGAATTACAAGAAGGCCAAGGGCGAAGCACATATCGGAAAGGAGTGGGATTCGGATTGCTCCTCCTCCGACTCCGACAATGAAGGACTCGCCGCCACTGCCTTCAACAAGTCATCCCTCTTCCCCAACGAGCATCACACATGCCTCATGGCGAAGGAGAAGAAGGTATGTACTCGGGATATCACCTATGCTTCTTCAAGTGATGATGATTCTAGCGATGAGGAAATAGATTACTCTAGCTTGTTCAAGGGATTGGATAGAAATAAAAATTGATAAAATCAAAGAATTGATCGATGCCTTGAATGAAAAGGATAGGCTTTTAGAAAAGCAAGAGGATTTGTTGTATGAAGAACATGATAAATTTGTAGAGGCACAAAAATCCTATGCTTTAGAAGTTAAAAGAAATGAAATGCTTTCTTATGAACTATCTACTTGTCATGAAACCATTGCTACTTTAAAAAGTGTTAATGATGATTTAAATGCTAAATTAGAAGTAGCTAGTAAATCTAACTCTTGTGTAGAGCATGTTACTATCTGTAAGAGATGTAAAGTTTTCGATGTTGATGCTTGTAGTGATCACTTAGTTTCAATTTCCAAATTGAATGATGAATTGGCTAGTCTTAATGCTCAACTTAAGACTAGCAAAAATGATTTTGATAAACTAAAATTTGCAAGGGATGCCTACACTAGTGGTAGACACCCCTCTATTAAGGATGGTCTTGGCTTCAAGAGGGAAGCCAAGAACTTGACAAGCCATAAGGCTCCCATCTCCGCCAAGGAGAAAGGGAAAGCCCCTATGGCTAGTAGTGTGCAAAAGAACCATGCTTTTATGTACCATGATAGGAGACAATCTAGAAATACTTATAGGAGTTGTAATGCGTATGATGCTTTTGATTCTCATACCATGTTTGCTTCTAGTTCTTCCTACATGCATGGTAGAAATATGTCTAGGAGAAATTTTATTCATCGTGTGCCTAGAAAGAATGTTGTTAATGTTCCTAGGAAAGTTTATGAACCTTCTACAATATATCATGCTTGCAATGCTTCATTTGCCATTTGTAGAAAGGGTAAGAAGGTAATGGCTAGGAAGTTAGGGGCCAAATGTAAGGGTGACAAAACTTGCATTTGGGTCCCTAAGACTATTGTGACTAACCTTGTAGGACCCAACAAGAGTTGGGTACCTAAGACCCAAGCCTGAATTTGCCTTGCAGGTTTATGCATCCGGGGGCTCAAGCTGGATTATCGACAGCGGATGCACAAACCACATGACGGTAGAGAAGAGGATGTTCTCTTCCTACGTCAAGAACAAGGATCCCCAAGATTCAATAATATTCGGTGATGGGAACCAAGGCAAGGTAAAAGGGTTAGGTAAAATTGCTATTTCATCCGAGCACTCTATTTCTAATGTGTTTTTAGTTGAGTCGCTTGGATATAATCTGTTATCTGTTAGTCAATTATGCAATATGGGATATAATTGTCTATTCACAAATGTAGATGTGTCTGTCTTTAGAAGATGTGATGGTTCACTAGCTTTTAAGGGTGTATTAGACGACAAACTTTATTTGGTTGATTTTGCAAAAGAAGAGGCCGGTCTAGATGCATGCTTAATGGCTAAGACTTGTATGGGCTGGTTGTGGCATCGTCGCTTAGCACATGTGGGGATGAAGAACCTCCACAAGCTTCTAAAGGGAGAACACGTGATAGGTCTAACTAATGTACATTTCGAAAAAGATAGACTTTGTGCAGCTTGTCAAGCAGGGAAACAGGTGGGAGGCTCTCATCACTCCAAAAATGTGATGACCACATCAAGACCCTTGGAGATGCTTCATATGGACCTCTTCGGACCCATCGCCTATCTAAGTTGAAGAGGAAGAAGCACCTCAGGCACCTCCAACTCAAGTTCGAGCGACGATTCAAAGGAATCATCCCGTCGACCAAATTTTGGGTGATATTAGCAAGGGAGTAACTACTCGTTCAAGATTAGTTAATTTTTGAGGAACTCAACAACTTCAAGCGCAATGAAGTTTGGACACTGGTGCCTCGTCCCAAGCAAAATGTTGTGGGAACCAAGTGGGTGTTCCGCAACAAACAGGACGAGCACGGGGTGGTGACGAGGAACAAGGCTCGACTTGTGGCAAAAGGTTATGCCCAAGTCGCAGGTTTGGACTTTGAGGAGAGGTTTGCTCCTGTGGCTAGGCTAGAATCAATTCGTATTTTGCTAGCATATGCCGCTCAACATTCTTTCAGGTTGTACCAAATGGATGTGAAGAGCGCTTTCCTCAACGGGCCGATCAAGGAGGAGGTGTACGTGGAGCAACCCCCTGGCTTCGAGGATGAACGGTACCCCGACCACGTGTGTAAGCTCTCTAAGGCGCTCTATGGACTTAAGCAAGCCCCAAGAGCATGGTATGAATGCCTTAGAGACTTTTTAATTGCTAATGCTTTCAAGGTTGGGAAAGTCGATCCAACTCTTTTTACTAAGACTTGCGATGGTGATCTTTTTGTGTGCCAAATTTATGTCGATGACATAATATTTGGTTCTACTAACCAAAAGTCTTGTGAAGAGTTTAGCAGGGTGATGACACAGAAATTCGAGATGTCGATGATGGGCGAGTTGAACTACTTCCTTGGGTTCCAAGTGAAGCAACTCAAGGACGGCACCTTCATCTCCCAAACGAAGTACACGCAAGACTTGCTGAAGCGGTTTGGGATGAAGGACGCCAAGCCCGCAAAGACTCCGATGGGAACCGACGGACACACCGACCTCAACAAAGGAGGTAAGTCCGTTGATCAAAAAGCATACTGGTCCATGATAGGTTCTTTGCTTTATTTGTGTGCTAGTAGACCTGATATTATGCTTAGCGTATGTATGTGTGCTAGATTTCAATCCGATCCAAGGGAGTGTCACTTAGTGGCCGTGAAGCGAATTTTGAGATATTTAGTCGCTACGCCTTGCTTTGGGATCTGGTATCCAAAGGGGTCTAACTTTGACTTGATTGGATATTCAGATTCCGACTATGCTGGATGTAAGGTCGATAGGAAGAGTACATCGGGGACGTGCTAATTCTTAGGAAGGTCCCTGGTGTCGTGGAACTCTAAGAAACAAACCTCTATTGCCCTATCCACCGCTGAGGCCGAGTATGTTGCCGCAGGACAGTGTTGCACGCAACTACTTTGGATGAGGCAAACCCTCCGGGACTTTGGCTACAATCTGAACAAAGTCCCACTCCTATGTGATAATGAGAGTGCTATCCGAATAGCGAAAAATCCTGTTGAGCACAGCCGCACAAAGCACATTGACATCCGGCATCACTTTTTGAGAGACCACCAGCAAAAGGGAGATATCGAAGTGTTTCATGTTAGCACCGAGAACCAGTTAGCCGATATCTTCACTAAGCCTTTAGATGAGAAGACCTTTTGCAGGCTGCGTAGTGAGCTCAATGTCCTAGATTCGCGGAACTTGGATTGATTTATAGCATACATGTCTTTATGCCTTTGATCATGTTCCTTTTGCATATTGTTGCTTACGTGTGGTGCTCAAGTTGTACAATCACTTCCCGGACCTCACAAGTCCTTGTGCAAGTGATGCACATATTTAGGGGGAGTTGTGTTACAACTTGACCCTTTGAGACTAACCATATGCTTGAGTTTGCTTGTTTTAGTCTTAATGGAGGTTTGAAAGGGAAAAGGTGGACTTGGACCATGAAAGACTTCCACTGCACTCCGATGAGAGGGTAACTTATTCCAAGTTCATCTCATGTACTCTTATTGCCCTTGTGTTCTTATTTGAAGATTTTGGTGAGGCAATGGGGTTTAAGGGCCAAGATTGATCCCGTTTTGGTGCTTGATGCCAAAGGGGGAGAAAATAAAGGCCAAAGCAATAAATGGATCAGCTACCACTTGAGAAATTTTGAAAATAGTAGATTAGAGCTTTTGGTTTGTCAAAACTCTCTTATTGTCTCTTTTGTCAAAAGTTGGCCACTTGGGGGGGAGAAGTGTTGATTATGGGAAAAAGGGGGAGTTTTTGAAATCTGTGATCAATTTCTATTGAAACAACTCTCTTTATGTCTCTACAAGTGTGTTTGACTTAGAGATAGGAATTTGAGGTTGATTTACAAAAACAAACCAAGTGGTGGCAAAGAGTGATCCATATATGTCAAATTTGAATCAAAACAATTTTGAGTGTTCATTTGCTTTGATATTGCACTTGTTCTAGTTGCTTTATGTTGTGTTGGCATAAATCACCAAAAAGGGGGAGATTGAAAGGGAAATGTGCCCTTGGGCCATTTCTAAGTATTTTGGTGATTGAGTGCCAACACAAGTGCTTTTGTGCTAATCTATGCAAAGTGGTGGACAAAGAGCAAATCATGTCAAAAGGTATGTTTCTAGACTTAGTACATTGTTTTATGGACTAATGTGTTGTGTCTAAGTGCTGGAAACAGGAAAAACTGAATTGGAAATGAGATGGCTATGTTCAGCCGAAGTCAGCTCGGTCTGGGTGCACCGGACTGTCCGGTGGTGCACCGGACAGTGTCCGGTGCGCCAGGCTGGCTCGGGCAAACAGGCTGCTCTCGGGACTTCGACGGCGGTGTACGGCTAAAATTCACCGGTCTGTCCGGTGGTGCACCGGACTGTCCGGTGAGCCGTTCACAGGCGAACTCGTCGCTCTCGGGAAACCATTAACGGCGTACGGCTAAAATTCACCGGTCTGTCCGGTGGTGCACCGGACTGTCCGGTGAGTCAACAGTCGGCCGGGGCAACGGTCGGCCGAGGATTCCACGCGTGACGCGTGGCTGAGCCAACGGTCACATTGGTGCACCGGACTGTCCGGTGTGCACCGGACAGTGTCCGGTGCGCCAATGGCTCTCAGACTCCAACGGTCGGCTTCGCCAAATAAGGAAGGAGATCTGCACCGGACAGTGTCCGGTGGTGCACCGGACTGTCCGGTGCGCCAGTCGACAGAAGGCAAGATCTGCCTTCCAGGAATGTTCTCAACGGCTCCTAGCTGCCTTGGGGCTATAAAAGGGACCCCTAGGCGCATGGAGGAGCACACCAAGCATTCTTACAACATTCCTAAGCACCAAGACATCAATTCCACGCATTTATCTCTTTGTGATAGCATATAGAGCTCTAGTTGAGTTGTGATCTCATTGGGTTGTGTTGCGAGCTCTTGTTGCGACTTGTGTGCGTGTTGACACTCTGATTTTTGAGTCTTGTGTGCGTTGCTAATCCCTCCCTTGCTCCGTGCTTCTTTGTGAACTTCAAGTGTAAGGGCGAGAGGCTCCAAGTTGTGGAGATTCCTCGCGTACGGGATTAAGAAAAGCAAGCAAAACACCGTGGTATTCAAGTGGGTCTTTGGACCGCTTGAGAGGGGTTGATTGCAACCCTCGTCCGTTGGGACGCCACAACGTGGAGTAGGCAAGCGTTGGTCTTGGCTGAACCATGGGATAACCATCGTGTCATCTCTGTGATTGATCTCTTGTTGGTTATTGTGTTTTGTTGAGACTCCTCTTTAGCCACTTGGGAATTATTGTGCTAACGCTTAACCAAGTTTTTGTGGCTTAAGTTTCAAGTTTTACAGGATCACCTATTCACCCCCCCCTCTAGGTGCTCTCACCACTGAGGAGAGCTACCCCTCGACCGAGCCGAAGCTCGGCGGTTGGTGCGGCGCGCCAAGTCGTTCGTCTTGTTGGGGGATGGGAAGGAGCTCTACCACCGCAGCCCCTCAGGCATCCTCCAGCGATGCATATCCATCGCCGAAGGCCAGGAGCTCTTACAAGAAATTCACTCGGGGGCTTGCGGTCATCACGCAGCACCTCGAGCCCTTGTTGGAAACGCCTTCCGACAAGGCTTCTACTGGCCGACCGCGGTGGCCGACGCCACTAGAATTGTGCGCACCTGCAAAGGGTGTCAATTCTATGCAAGGCAGACCCACCTGCCCGCTCAGGCTCTACAGACCATACCCATCACCTGGCCGTTTGCTGTGTGGGGTCTGGACCTCGTCGGCCCCTTGCAGAAGGCACCCGGAGGCTACACGCACCTGCTGGTCGCCATCGACAAATTCTCCAAGTGGATCAAGGTCCGGCCCCTAAGAAGCATCAGGTCCGAACAGGCGGTGGCGTTCTTCACCATCATCATCCATCGCTTTGGGGTCCCGAACTCCATCATCACCGACAACGGCACCCAGTTCACCGGCAGAAAGTTCCTGGACTTCTGCGAGGATCACCATATCCGGGTGGACTGGGCCGCCGTGGCTCACCCCATGATGAATGGGCAAGTAGAGCGTGCCAACGGCATGATCCTGCAAGGACTCAAGCCGCGGATCTACAACGACCTCAACAAGTTCGGCAAGCGATGGATGAAGGAGCTCCCCACGGTGGTCTGGAGTCTGAGGACAACGCCGAGCCGAGCCACGGGCTTCACACCGTTCTTTCTAGTCTATGGAGCCGAGGCCATCATGCCCATAGACTTAGAATATGGTTCCCCGAGGGCGAGGCCTACGACGATCAAAGCAACCAAGCTAACCGAGAAGACTCACTGGACCAGCTGGAGGAGGCTCGGGACATGGCCTTGCTACACTCGGCGCGGTATCAGCAGTCCCTGCGACGCTACCACGCCCGAGGGGTTCGGTCCCGAGACCTCCAGGTGGGCGACCTGGTGCTTCGGCTGCGACAAGACGCCCGAGGGTGGCACAAGCTCACGCCTCCCTGGGAAGGGTCGTTCGTCATCGCCAAAGTCCTGAAGCCCGGGACGTACAAGCTGGCCAACAGTCAAGGCGAGGTCTACAGCAACGCTTGGAACATGCGACAACTACGTCGCTTCTACCCTTAAGATGCTTTCAAGTCGCTCATACACCTCGTTCACACACGAAGTCTAGTCATCAAGGAAGGGTCAGCCTTGCCTCGGCAAAGCCCGACCCTCCCTCGGGGGCTAGAAGGGGGGAACCCCCTCTGCGTCAAAATTTTTCCTCGGAAAAAGATCTTTTCTGCCAGAATATCTCTCGTGCTTTTCGACTACTTCGAAAGTGGATCTTGAAAACGACGGAGTACACGTAAGCAGCCAAGGCTGACCGAGCCGAGGGACTCCTACGCCTCCGGGATACGGATACCTCACTCATCACCTTCTGCGATAAGTAACTCACGCTCGGATAAGCAATTCTGCTGATCGAACAAGTCCCAACGCTCGAAGACCCTTCTGCTGAAACGATTTTTCGGGCCTTCTCGACTGCATCGATAGCAGAATCCGGCGGACGAGTAAGAGTACACGTAAGCGCCAAGGCCGACCGAGCCGAGGGATTCCTACGCCTCCGGGATACGGATACCTCACTCATCACCTTCCGTGGAAAGTAACTCTCGCTTGGACAAACAACTCTGTTACCGACAAATAAGTCCAGATACTCGAAGCAAGGGGAAAAGACACGCAGCTTTACAACACGACGACAGTATGTTTGGGCCTCGGCGGCCGCAGAAAACATACGCACACTACAAGATAACCCGATCCTGCAGGCTCGGACCTTGACGGTTGAAGGGAGCAGCAGCACCCTCGGCGTCAACTACACCTTCGGTGAGGTCCGACCTAGCCTCGGACGGCGACGCGGTCGGAGGATCTCCACTTCGAAGGACGACATCGGCACCACGCCCGGGCCATCGCCGCCAGGGTCTCTTCCAGGAGTCCGGCTCGAGCAGACGGCTCGGCCGGCCACCCCGAAGCCTCAGCCAGCTGTCCCCCGAGGACATCAGCCCGGCTCGTGGCCTCGGCAACTCAACTCCGACGCTGGTCCCGCCAGCGGATAGCCCGGTCAGGCTCCGGCCGACGAAGTCTTCTTTTCGAGTCAACTCCGCCTCTGTCTGTGCTGACACCGCTACCTCCGGCTTCGGCTCATCGAAGAGCGGCCGAGGGTTTTCTTTAACTAAGCAAGAGAAACCTCGGACAGCAAGGCCGACCGAGCCAAGGGACTCCTACGCCTCCGGGATACGGATACCTCACTCGTCACCTTCGCACGAGGCAACTCACGCTTGGTGAAGCGGTTCAGATAGCCGACAGGCGAGTCTTAGTGCTCGAAATGAAGAAAAAACACGCTTCGTGCCGAAAATACATACATGTTCAGGCCCCGACAGCCACAATGAACAGACTCCAGCACTCAAGGTGCCATTACAAATGGAACTCCGGTTCCGCCTCCGCGGGTACGAACAACCCCCCACATTGGAGGGCCCGCGGGACGATAAGGCTCCAGGTCGCCCACCGCCGCCCGCTCCAGCAGCAGCGACAACGACCTCCGCTCCGGGTGGCCAAACTACAGCAGCGATGGCCTCAGGGCGGACGCCGCTGCAGCGATGCCCTCGCCCACGTCTACGCTCGAGGGGCGAGGACAAGTACAAAGAGCTGGAGGTCCGGGGCGCGGATGGTGGCGCTGACCCCGTCGGCGACGGGGACTTCTTCAGCCGTCGCCACCTCAGCACCGACGACGGGAGCCGTCTGCCCACCGGCAGATCCCCACACGGATCCTCCCGGACGAGCGGGGCACCGACCTCCACGCAAAGGCGCCGTACTAGGGCAAAGGCAGGACAGCCCCAGAACACGAACGCCGCCCTAGCAGCGCGCGATATTTTGGGTGGTCCTCCGGTGCGCGCGGCGCGACAACCGCTCTTGCGGCGGGAGGCGGAACCGGAAGCTGAGCCAGAGCCAGCTGAGCCAGCGAGCCCAGCGCGCTGAAGCTGACGACGCTCACCGCCGACCAACCCCGCGTTGTCGAAGTCCGTCCCTCTCGCTAGGCTGGTGAGCGCCCTCTCCCTTGAATGCTGAGGGAGAAGGTGACCCACGAACCCGCACGGGAGGTAGAGCTCCGGCTCAGCCTAGCCTCCGCCCCAGCAAGGATGACGAAGATCCTTGAAGCTGAGGGCGGAACCAAGATCGCAGCCCGGCTCGCTTCTCCCCACCACCAAACTAGAGGTCACCATCTTGGGTGACCACCGGCGAGGGGATGCGGCCGGGCTGCCTGACGAAAATCCTTGAAGCCAAACGATGGCTGAAAGGTACCAGCTTCTGTGAAGTTGCATTTCCCCAACGACGACAAGGCGGAAGAACCACGGGCGCCCCCATCTGGGGGCTCGAAAGGTGGAAAGACACAATGCATGAGGGGAGCGCGAAGACATGGTTGCCCTTCAAGGGGGTCGCACTCCTTTTAAAGGCAACTATCCCCACTTGCGTCCTCAGCCATCGCGGGCTGAGTCTTCTCCAACACGCTCCAAGGTCCTCCCCCTACGACACGGGGGCTGGGTCCCACGCGTCATGCAAGCTGGCCCAGGGCAGAAGAAGACAAACCACCGCGCGCGGCGCGCGCAACTGCCCAGCGATTACAAGCATTCCCCCACTTTTGCCCAGACCAGCGGGTGAAAGGGCGGACCGCCATGCAGGCGGCATGCAACCGCACCGAAGGGGCGCACCCTTTCGACTTCGACGCGTCCAGCATGGAGGCCTAGGCCCACGCGTCATGCAACCGGTGCCCCGGTCGCAACGTGCAGGAAACCGCACCGCCATTCGCGCCACTACCGCGCCTCCTCGACTGCGGAACCAGTACCGCGACTCGAGGCAACCCTGCGCATGACCCAACAGTGCCAACCAGGCACATCGGTCACGGGCCAGTCAGCTGCAGGGGAAGGCGCGACGATCGATGCGGCCAGAAATGGGCCGACAGTAATGGCAGTGGCAGGCGAGCGAAAGCAGCGGTCAAGTCGTCAGCCAAGCTCACGTCCCCTCCTGGGACAGCGGGAGAGCCCTCTCCCACGGCGTGAAGACGGTGCGCCCGTGTCCCGTTCCTCGAACGGCTCGCGCACGCGCAACGGCTGCCCCGCGAACCACTCGTCCCGCCGCATTAACTCCGCCGCGGGACAGGCGGCACATTTGGCAGGAGAAGCGGGCGACGCTTCACCTTCGTCATAATGACCGCGTCCAAAAAGGTATGCCACGTCGTTCGATTTCGTATCCTTTCCCTGTTCCTCTTTCTCTCTCTTACAACAGGGACCGGGAAAGGGGATGCCCCAAAAGGGATCCTTCTCCGCGAAGGAAACGGGCCCCGAGCCCCCCTACTGATCAGAGGTTCAAAGGCTGGCCCCTCGGAGGGTTTCAACAGCCGCCTCAGAGCGCTCGGGCTCCGCGCCCACTACTGGTCAGGGGTTCAAAGGCCGGCCCCTCGGAAGGGTTCAACGACCGCCTCAGGCCACTCGGGCTCTGCGCCCACTACTGATCAGGGGTTCGTAGGCTAGCCCTCGAAGGGTTCACAGCCGCCTCAGACGCAGAGCGAGGGATGACCCTGGGTACGTTCGATACATAACCAAGGCTCGGGCTACGCTCCCAAGGTACCCTAGGACATTTCTGAGACCAGCGGGAACGATCTTGTAATGGAATCCCATCAGAGGGAGGCATCGAGCCCTCGGACCCCGTCAAAAGGGGACCGGGTCTGGCAGATCACCCGCAGGTACTTTTGGAGCGCGCCTCCGGGCCTCTAGCCGACCCCTAACAAATGGGGCACGGGCGTCCACTCGGATTGCCCTCCAAGGGCAACATGGCGCTTTCTCCCCCCTCCTCCTTGCGGAAAGGCGACGCAGGGGCGTATGTAAAGCAGTCGAGTCTGTCCTTGACCACCCTCTCGCCCCTGTGCGGAGGCTCGGGGGCTGCTCTCGCAAACCCGGCTCCGGCCAAACCGTTGACAGCGTCAACATACCAGCCCGAGAACTTGGGACCCGACCGTGCACCCGGGCTACGGCCAGCTCGCATGAGGGAACAACCAGACCGGCCGAAGCATTGCGAAGCGCATTAAGACCTCGAAGGAGTCAAACCACTCCTCCGAGGCCTCGGGGGCTACACCCGGCGGGTGCGCTCGCGCGCACCCACCGGAACAAAATGCAACCGAGAAAGGCCGATCCCCTTGCAAAAAAGTGCGACAAAAGCCTCCAAGCGAGTATTAACACTCCCTTCGAGGCTCGGGGGCTACTGTCGAGGACCATAATTAGGGGTACCCTCAAGACTCCTAATCTCAGCTGGTAACCCCCATCAGCACAAAGCTGCAAAGGCCTGATGGGTGTGATTAAGTCAATGATCAGTCCACTCAAGGGACACGATCTCGCCTCGACCGAGCCCAGCCTCGGGCAAGGGCAGCCGACCTTGGAGGATTTACGTCTCGCCCGAGGACCCCCTCCAGCAACGGACACACCTTCGGCTCGCCCGAGGCCTAGACTTCGACAAGAAGCAACCTTGGCCAAGCCGCCACGCCGACCGACCGTATCGCAGGAGCTTTTAATGCAAAGGTGGCCTGACACCTTATCCTGACGCGCGCCCTTCAGTCGATAGAGCCGAAGTGACCGCAGTCACTTCACCGCTCCACTGACCGGCCTGACAAGAAGACAGCGCCGCCTGCGCAACTCCGACTGCTGTGCCACTCGGCAGAGTGAGGCTGACAACAGCCAAGTCCGGCCTTAGGCGCCATAGGAAACTCCGCTTCGCCCGACCCCAGGGCTCGGACCCGGGCTCAGCCCCGGAAGATGACGAACTCCGCTTCGCCCGACCCCAGGGCTCGAACTCGGGCTCAGCCCCGGAAGACGACGAACTCCGCTTCGCCCGACCCCAGGGCTCGGACTCGGGCTCAACCCCAGAAGACGACGAACTCCGCTTCGCCCGACCCCAGGGCTCGGACTCAGGCTCAGCCCCGGAAGACGACGAACTCTGCTTCGCCCGACCCCAGGGCTCGGACTCGGGCTCAGCCCCGGAAGACGACGAACTCCGCATCGCCCGACCCCAGGGCTCGGACTCGGGCTCGGCCCCGGAAGACGACGAATGACGCCTCGCCCGACCCAGGGCTGGGACTCAGGCTCAGCCCCGGAAGACGACGAACTCTGCCTCGCCCGACCCTAGGGCTCGGACTCGGGCTCAGCCTCAGCCGACAGTCTCCGCCTCGCCCGACCCAGGGGCTCGGGCTTAGCCTCGGCCTCGGAAGACAGACTCGACCTCGACCTCGGAGGAGCCTCCGCCTCGCCCAACCCGGGGCTCGGACCGACCATGTCACAGGAGGCGCCATCTAAAAGGGAAATGTGCCCTTGGGCCATTTCTAAGTATTTTGGTGATTGAGTGCCAACACAAGTGTTTTTGTGCTAATCTATGCAAAATGGTGGACAAGATGCAAATCATGTCAAAAGGTATGTTTCTAGACTTAGTACATTGTTTTTATGGACTAATGTATTGTGTCTAAGTGCTGGAAACAGGAAAAATTGAATTAGAGAAGAGATGGCTTTGTTTAGCCAAAGTCTGCTCAGTCTGGGTGCACCGGACAGTGTCCGGTGGTGCACCGGACAGTGTTCGGTGCGCCAGGTTGACTCTGGCAAATAGGCTGCTCTCGGGACTTCGACGGCGGTGTACGGCTAAAATTCACCGGTCTGTCCGGTGGTGCACCGGACTGTCCGGTGAGCCGTTCACAGGCGAACTCGTCGCTCTCGGGAAACCATCAACGGCGTATGGCTAAAATTCACCGGTCTGTCCGATGGCGCACCGGACTGTCCGGTGAGTCAACAGTCAGCTGGGGCAACGGTCGGCCGAGGATTCCGCGCGTGACGCGTGGCCGAGCCAACGGTCACATTGGTGCACCGGACTGTCCGGTGTGCACCGGACAGTGTCCGGTGCGCCAACGGCTCTCAGACTCCAACGGTCGGCTTCGCCAAATAAGGAAGGAGATCTGCACCGGACAGTGTCCGGTGGTGCACCGGACTGTCCGGTGCGCCAGTCGATAGAAGGCAAGATCTGCCTTCCAGGATTGCTCTCAACGGCTCCTAGCTGCCTTGGGGCTATAAAAGGGACCCCTACGCGCATGGAGGAGCACACCAAGCATACTTACAACATTCCTAAGCACCAAGACATCGATTCCGCGCATTTGTTTCTTTGTGATAGCATATAGAGCTCTAGTGGAGTTGTGAACTCATTGGTTGTGTTGCGAGCTCTTGTTGCGACTTGTGTGCGTGTTGACACTCTGATTTTTGTGTCTTGTGTGTGTTGCTAATCCCTCCCTTGCTTCGTGCTTCTTTGTGAACTTCAAGTGTAAGGGCGAGAGGCTCCAAGTTGTGGAGATTCCTCGCAAACGGGATTAAGAAAAGCAAGCAAAACACCATGGTATTCAAGTGGGTCTTTGGACCGCTTGAGAGGGGTTGATTGCAACCCTCGTCCGTTGGGACGCCACAACATGGAGTAGGCAAGCGTTGGTCTTGGCCGAACCACGGGATAACCACCGTGCCATCTCTGTGATTGATCTCTTGTGGTTATTGTGTTTTGACTCCTCTCTAGCCACTTGGCAACTATTGTGCTAACACTTAACCAAGTTTTGTGGCTTAAGTTTCAAGTTTTACAGGATCACCTATTCACCCCCCCTCTAGGTGCTCTCAATTGGTACCGGAGCCGTTCTCTTCACAAAGGGACTAACCGCCCGAAGAGATGGATCCTAAGGGGAAGGGTATCGTGATCAATGATAAAGAGAAGGAATCCTTCGTCAACGAGCCAAAGGATGACAAGCCTACCGACTCAGGCTCGGGCCATAGACGGAAAGATGGGAAGAAGAAGAAGACAAGGCGCATCAAGGAGATTGTCTACTACGACGACAGCAATGAGTCATCTTCTTCCCAAAAGGACAACGAAGACAACGACTACGAGAGAAGGAAACCGGTTAATTCGAACTTTTCTTTTGACTACTCTCGTATTCCTCAAAGTTCAAATTCACATTTGCTCTCCATTCCTCTCGGCAAGCCTCCGCACTTTGATGGGGAGGACTACAGATTTTGGAGCCACAAAATGCGTAGTCACCTATTCTCTCTCCATCCAAGCATAAGGGAGATTGTTGAAAATGGAATGAAGTTTGATAGCTCGGATAGTCCTATTTTTATTAATGAACAAATTCATAGAAATGCACAAGCTACTACTGTGTTGTTAGCCTCCTTGTGCAGGGACGAGTACCATAAGGTGAGCGGCTTGGACAATGCCAAGCAAATCTGGGACACCCTCAAGATCTCTCATGAGGGGAATGATGTCACCTTGCTCACCAAGATGGAGCTGGTAGAAGGCGAGCTCGGAAGATTTGCGATGATAAGGGGCGAGGAGCCAACCCAAACATACAACCGGCTCAAGACCCTTATCAACAAAATAAGGAGCTATGGAAGCACGCGATGGACGGACCACGACGTCGTCCGACTATTGCTAAGGTCCTTCACCGTTCTTGATCCTCATTTGGTGAATAATATTCGTGAGAATCCCAGGTACACCAAAATGTCGCCCGAAGAAGTCCTTGGAAAATTCGTAAGCGGGCGAATGATGATCAAGGAGGCGAGGTACGTGGACGACGCACTAAATGGTCCAATCAATGAGCCTCAACCCATTGCTCTTAAGGCAACAAGAAGCAAGGAGGCTTTACCTAGCAAGGTGGCGCAAGTTGAGGAGGCAGGGCTAAATGATGAAGAGATGACCCTCATCATCAAGCGCTTCAAGTCGGCGCTTAAGGGTCGCAAGGGACAGCCAAGCAAGACCAAGACAAAGGGGAAGCGCTCATGCTTCAAATGTGGTAAGCTTGGTCATTTTATTGCTAACTGCCCCGATAATGATAGTGACCATGAAAAAGGGAACAAGAGGGAGAAGAAAAAGAACTACAAGAAGGCTAAGGGCGAAGCACATATCGGGAAGGAGTGGGATTCGGATTGCTCCTCATCCGACTCCGAAAATGAAGGACTCGCCGCCACCGCCTTCAACAAGTCTTCCCTCTTCCCAAACGAGTGTCGCACATGCCTCATGGCAAAGGAGAAGAAGGTATGTACTCGAGACAGTAATACTTATGATTCTTCTAGTGATGATGAGTCTAGCGATAAGGAAATAGATTACTCTAGCTTGTTCAAGGGATTGGATAGAAATAAAATTGATAAAATCAATGAATTGATTGATGCCTTGAATGAAAAGGATAAGCTTTTAGAAAAGCAAGAGGATTTGTTGTATGAAGAACATGATAAATTTGTAGAGGCACAAAAATCCTATGCTTTAGAAGTTAAACGAAATGAAATGCTCTCTTGTGAAATATCTACTTGCCATGAGACAATTTCTAGCTTAAAGAGCATAAATGATGATTTAAATGCTAAGTTAGAAAAATCTAGTAAATTAACGTCTTGTGTAGAACATGTTATGATTTGCTCTAGGTGTAAGGATTTTGATATTGATGCTTGTAGTGAACACCTAGTTTCAATTTCCAAATTAAATGATGAATTGGCTAGTCTTAATGCCCAAATTAAGACTAGCAAAAGTGAATTCGATAAGCTAAAATTTGCAAGGGATGCCTACACGATTGGTAGACACCCCTCAATTAAGGATGGACTTGGCTTCAAGAGGGAAGCCAAGGACTTAACAAGCCATAAGGCTCCCATCTCCGCCAAGGAGAAAGGGAAGGCCCCTATGGCTAATAGTGTGCAAAAGAACCATGCTTTTATGTACCATGATAGGAGACAATCTAGAAATACTTATAGGAATTATAATGCTTATGATGCTTTTGATTCTCATGCCATGTTTGCTTCTAGTTCTTCCTATGTGCATGATAGAAATGTTGGTAGAAGAAATGTTGTTCATAATATGCCTAGGAGAAATGTTGTTAATGTTCCTAGGAAAGTTAATGAACCATCTACAATATATCATGCTTGCAATGCTTCTTTTGCCATTTATAGGAAAAATAAGAAAGTGATTGCTAGGAAGTTAGGGGCAAGATGCAAGGGTGATAAAACTTGCATTTGGGTCCCTAAGACTATTGTAACTAACCTTGTAGGACCCAACAAGAGTTGGGTACCTAAGACCCAAGCCTAAATTTGCCTTGCAGGTTTATGCATCCGGGGGCTCAAGCTGGATTATCGACAGCGGATGCACAAACCACATGACGGGAGAGAAGAGGATGTTCTCTTCCTACGTCAAGAACAAGGATCCCCAAGATTCAATAATATTCGGTGATGGGAACCAAGGCAAGGTAAAAGGGTTAGGTAATATTGCTATTTCGTCTGAACACTCTATTTCTAATGTGTTTTTAGTTGAGTCGCTTGGATATAATCTGTTATCCGTTAGTCAACTTTGCAATATGGGGTATAATTGTTTATTCACTAATGTAGATGTGTCTGTCTTTAGAAGGTGTGATGGTTCACTAGCTTTTAAGGGTGTACTAGACGGCAGACTTTATTTGGTTAATTTTGCAAAAGAAGAAGCCGGTCTAGATGCATGCTTAATGGCTAAGACTTGTATGGGCTGGTTGTGGCATCGCCGCTTAGCACATGTGGGGATGAAGAACCTCCACAAGCTTCTAAAGGGAGAACACGTGATAGGTATAACTAATGTACATTTCGAAAAAGATAGACCGTGTGCAGCTTGTCAAGCAGGGAAACAGGTGGGAGGCTCTCATCACACCAAAAATGTGATGACAACATCAAGACCTTTGGAGATGCTTCATATGGACCTCTTCGGACCCGTCGCCTATCTAAGTATAGGAGGAAGTAAGTATGGTCTTGTTATAGTTGATGATTTTTCCCGCTTCACTTGGGTATTCTTCTTGCAGGATAAATCTAAAACCCAAGGGACCCTCAAGCGCTTCCTAAGGAGAGCTCAAAATGAGTTTGAGCTCAAGGTGAAGAAGATAAGGAGCGACAACGGGTCCGAGTTCAAGAACCTTCAAGTGGAGGAGTTCCTTGAAGAGGAAGGGATCAAGCACGAGTTCTCCGCTCCCTACACACCACAGCAAAATGGTGTGGTAGAGAGGAAGAACAGGACGCTCATCGATATGGCGAGGACTATGCTTGGAGAATTCAAGACCCCCGAGCGTTTTTGGTCGGAAGCCGTGAACACGGCTTGCCACGCCATCAACAGGGTCTATCTTCACCGCCTCCTCAAGAAGACTTCATATGAGCTGCTAACTGGTAACAAACCCAATGTGTCTTATTTTCGTGTATTTGGGAGCAAGTGTTATATTCTTGTGAAGAAAGGTAGAACCTCTAAATTTGCTCCCAAAGCTGTAGAAGGGTTTTTATTAGGTTATGATTCAAATACAAAGTCGTATAGGGTCTTCAACAAATCATCGGGTTTGGTTGAAGTCTCTAGCGACGTTGTATTTGATGAGACTAATGGCTCTCCAAGAGAGCAAGATGTTGATCTTGATGATGTAGATGAAGAAGACGTTCCAACGGTCGCAATGCGCACCATGGCGATTGGAGATGTGCGACCACAGGAACAATTGGAGCAAGATCAACCTTCTTCCTCAACTATGGTGCATCCCCCAACCCAAGATGACGAACAGGTACCTCAAGTGGAGGCGCATGATCAAGGGGGAGCACAAGATGTTCAAAGTGAAGAGGAAGAAGCACCTCAGGCACCTCCAACCCAAGTTCGAGCGACGATCCAAAGGGATCATCCCGTCGACCAAATATTGGGTGATATTAGCAAGGGAGTAACTACTCGTTCGAGATTAGTTAATTTTTGTGAGCATTACTCTTTTGTCTCTTCTATTGAGCCTTTCAGGGTAGAAGAGGCCTTGCTAGATCCGGACTGGGTGTTGGCCATGCAGGAGGAACTCAACAACTTCAAGCGCAATGAAGTTTGGACACTGGTGCCTCGTCCCAAGCAAAATGTTGTGGGAACCAAGTGGGTGTTCCGCAACAAACAGGACGAGCACGGGGTGGTGACGAGGAACAAGGCTCGACTTGTGGCAAAAGGTTATGCCCAAGTCGCAGGTTTGGACTTTGAGGAGACGTTTGCTCCTGTGGCTAGGCTAGAATCAATTCGTATTTTGCTAGCATATGCCGCTCACCATTCTTTCAGGTTGTACCAAATGGATGTGAAGAGCGCTTTCCTCAACGGGCCAATCAAGGAGGAGGTGTACGTGGAGCAACCCCCTGGCTTCGAGGATGAACGGTACCCCGACCATGTGTGTAAGCTCTCTAAGGCGCTCTATTGACTTAAGCAAGCCCCAAGAGCATGGTATGAATGCCTTAGAGACTTTTTAATTGCTAATGCTTTCAAGGTTGGGAAAGCCGATCCAACTCTTTTCACTAAGACTTGCGATGGTGATCTTTTTGTGTGCCAAATTTATGTAGATGACATAATATTTGGTTCTACTAACCAAAAGTCTTGTGAGGAGTTTAGCAGGGTGATGACGCAGAAATTTGAGATGTCGATGATGGGCGAGTTGAACTACTTCCTTGGGTTCCAAGTGAAGCAACTCAAGGACGACACCTTCATCTCCCAAACGAAGTACACGCAAGACTTGCTGAAGCGGTTTGGGATGAAGGACGCCAAGCCCGCAAAGACTCCGATGGGAACCAACGGACACACCGACCTCAACAAAGGAGGTAAGTCCGTTGATCAAAAAGCATACCGGTCCATGATAGGTTCTTTGCTTTATTTATGTGCTAGTAGACCGGATATTATGCTTAGCGTATGCATGTGTGCTAGATTTCAATCCGATCCAAAGGAGTGTCACTTAGTGGCTGTGAAGCGAATTCTTAGATATTTAGTCGGTACGCCTTGCTTCGGGATCTGGTATCCAAAGGGGTCTAACTTTGACTTGATTGGATATTCAGATTCCGACTATGCTGGATGTAAGGTCGATAGGAAGAGTACATCGGGGACGTGCCAATTCTTAGGAAGGTCCTTGGTGTCGTGGAACTCTAAGAAACAAACCTCGGTTGCCCTATCCACCGCTGAGGCCGAGTACGTTGCCGCAGGACAGTGTTGCGCGCAACTACTTTGGATGAGGCAAACACTCCGGGACTTTGGCTACAATCTGAGCAAAGTCCCACTCCTATGTGACAATGAGAGTGCTATTCGAATAGCGGAAAATCCTGTTGAGCACAGCCGCACAATGCACAATGACATCCGACATCACTTTTTGAGAGGCCACCAGCAAAAGGGAGATATCGAAGTGTTTCATGTTAGCACCGAGAACCAGCTAGCCGATATCTTCACTAAGCCTTTAGATGAAAAGACCTTTTGCAGGCTGCGTAGTGAGCTCAATATCCTAGATTCGCGGAACTTGGATTGATTTATAGCATACATGTCTTTATGCCTTTGATCATGTTCCTTCTGCATTTTGTTGCTTACTTGTGGTGCTCAAGTTGTACAATCACTCCCTGGACCTCACAAGTCCTTGTGCAAGTGATGCACATATTTAGGGGGAGCTGTGTTACAACTTGACCCTTTGAGACTAACCATATGCTTGAGTTTGCTTGTTTTAGTCTCAAAGGAGGCTTGAAAGGTAAAAGGTGGACTTGGACCATGAAAGACTTCCACTGCACTCCGATGAGAGGGTAACTAATTCCAAGTTCATCTCATGTACTCTTATTGCCTTTGTGTTCTTACTTGAAGATTTTGGTGAGGCAATGGGGTTTAAGGGCCAAGATTGATCCCGTTTTGGTGCTTGATGCCAAAGGGGGAGAAAATAAAGGCCAAAACAATAAATGGATCAGCTACCACTTGAGAAACTTTGAAAATAGTAGAATAGAGCTTTTGGTTTGTCAAAACTATCTTGTTGTCTCTTTTGTCAATAGTTGGCATCTTGTGGGGAGAAGTGTTGATTTTGGGAGAAAGGGGGAGCTTTTGAAATTCTTGATCAATTTCTTTTGGAATACCTCTCTTTATGTCTCTACAAGTGGATTTGACTTAGAGATAGGAATTTGAGGTTGATTTACAAAAACAAACCAAGTGGTGGCAAAGTATGATCCATATATGCCAAAATTGAATCAAAACAATTTTGAGTGTTCATTTGCTTTGATATTGCACTTGTTCTAGTTGCTTTATGTTGTGTTGGCATAAATCACCAAAAAGGGGGAGATTGAAAGGGAAATGTGCCCTTGGGCCATTTCTAAGTATTTTGGTGATTGAGTGCCAACACAAGTGTTTTTGTGCTAATCTATGCAAAATGGTGGACAAGATGCAAATCATGTCAAAAGGTATGTTTCTAGACTTAGTACATTGTTTTTATGGACTAATGTATTGTGTCTAAGTGCTGGAAACAGGAAAAATTGAATTAGAGAAGAGATGGCTTTGTTCAGCCAAAGTCTGCTCAGTCTGGGTGCACCGGACTGTCCGGTGCGCCAGGCTGACTCTGGCAAACAGGCTGCTCTCGAGACTTCGACGGCGGTGTACGGCTAAAATTCACCGGTCTGTCCGGTGGTGCACCGGACTGTCCGGTGAGCCGTTCACAGGCGAACTCGTCGCTCTCGGGAAACCATCAACGGCATACGGCTAAAATTCACCGGACTGTCCGGTGGCGCACCGGACTGTCCGGTGAGTCAACAGTCAGCCAGGGCAACGGTCGGCCGAGGATTCCGCGCATGACGCGTGGCCGAGCCAACGGTCACATTGGTGCACCGGACTGTCCGGTGTGCACCGGACAGTGTCCGGTGCGCCAACGGCTCTCAGACTCCAACGGTCGGCTTCGCCAAATAAGGAAGGAGATCTGCACCGGACAGTGTCCGGTGGTGCACCGGACTGTCCGGTGCGCCAGTCGACAGAAGGCAATATCTGCCTTCCAGGATTGCTCTCAACGGCTCCTAGCTGCCTTGGGGCTATAAAAGGGACCCCTAGGCGCATGGAGGAGCACACCAAGCATACTTACAACATTCCTAAGCACCAAGACATCGATTCCGCGCATATGTTTCTTTGTGATAGCATATAGAGCTCTAGTGGAGTTGTGAACTCATTGGGTTGTGTTGCGAGCTCTTGTTGCGACTTGTGTGCGTGTTGACACTCTGATTTTTGTGTCTTGTGTGTGTTGCTAATCCCTCCCTTGCTCCGTGCTTCTTTGTGAACTTCAAGTGTAAGGGCGAGAGGCTCCAAGTTGTGGAGATTCCTCGCAAACGGGATTAAGAAAAGCAAGCAAAACACCGTGGTATTCAAGTGGGTCTTTGGACCACTTGAGAGGGGTTGATTGCAACCCTCGTCCGTTGGGACGCCACAACGTGGAGTAGGCAAGCGTTGGTCTTGGCCGAACCATGGGATAACCATCGTGTCATCTCTGTGATTGATCTCTTGTTGGTTATTGTGTTTTGTTGAGACTCCTCTTTAGCCACTTGGGAATTATTGTGCTAACGCTTAACCAAGTTTTTGTGGTTATTGTGTTTTGACTCCTCTCTAGCCACTTGGCAACTATTGTGCTAACACTTAACCAAGTTTTGTGGCTTAAGTTTCAAGTTTTACAGGATCACCTATTCACCCCCTCGAGGTGCTCTCACCATCATTACCCTACCCCAAGCTAACTCAGGCTACGGGGAACAAGACCGGCGTCCCATCTGGCTCGCCCCGATAAACAAGTAATGATGGCGCCCCGCATGCTCCATGACGACGGCGGCTCTCAGCCCCCTTACGGAAGCAAGGAGACGTCAGCAAGGACTCGACAGCCCTAACAACTGTCCTTCCACCAGGCTCCAGCGCTCCTCCGACAGCCACGACACCACACGAACCGGCTGCCACGACGGTATGTATTTAGGGCGCTAGCTCTTCTCCGCTAGACACGTTAGCACACTGCTACACCCCCCATTGTACACCTGGATCCTCTCCTTACGCCTATAAAAGGAAGGTCCAGGGCCCTCTTACGAAGGGTTGGCCGCGCGGGGAAGGACGGGACGGCGCTCGCGTAGGCCTCTCGCTCCCTCCCGCGTGGACGCTTGTAACCCCCTACTGCAAGCGCACCCGACTTGGGCGCAGGACAAACACGAAGGCCGCGGGTTTCCCCCTTTTACACCTGTCTCCCTCCGGCTTCTTCCCCCCTTCGCGCTCCGTCTCGCGCCGACCCATCTGGGCTGGGGCACGCGGCGACAATTTACTCGTCGGTCCAGGGACCCCCGGGGGTCGAAACGCCGACACCTATCATTGATTAGCCTTACACATCACATGAACTCACACCTTTGTGAGTTTATGTCCACTGGTTCCCCACAACTTGTTGAGCTATGATCATGTGTGAGCTCACCCTTGCTGTCTCACACCCCCCACAGGAGAAGAGCAGGTGGTTCAGGAGGAGCCACAAGGCGAGAAGTATGATCTGATCTAGGTGGCGTTTCTCAGTTGACATTGGCGCCGATGATCCTTAGTTCGTTTTATATTTATTCTTTTATTTTGTAATAAGTCTTCCGCTATGTAATAAGTACTATGATGTTTTATGACATTTATCTCTATACACTCTGTTATTATATATGTTGTCTTCTTGGCGCATGTATGAGATGCACCTGGCTTTGTTCCTTAAAGCCGGGTGTGACGGTTCTTTTAGTCACCGTCCTAAATTTTAGGGATTAAGATTTATTTATATTTATTCGGTTTGGTATTTTATGGACTAAGATCTTGTTTATGACTGTTTAAGCTTCACGAATTTTGTTGGAGTTTATGAAGCAGATTATTAAGAGATTCAGAAAATCGTGAAGTTGAAGCTGTAAATTTTTAAAGGACAAAGATTACACTAAAAGTATTTTTTAAAGCCGTTTAAATTTATATCATACGCTATAGTTCCATACTAAAGCTAGAACCCAGGGTAGTACCAAACACCCAAGGTGAGAAGGTGGGAGCTAATTAACTAAACACCCCTAAAGTACGTGCACCAATCTTAGCTCGCTCATTTACTACCACCAGTAGAATGTAGAATCCTCGGACAAGCAAGAGATGAGATGAGATGAGCATTGAGCTAGATGGCAGTCATGCGCTAATCACATCAGCAGTTGAGCCGTGCGCATCATCGCGCCCCCGGCCGCCACCTCACCTCTCCGCCTGACACAGATCGGTCGGGTCAGTTAATGCGAGCCACGACTTCGGTCCGAACTCCGAACCGAAAGGGAGCAGCACAGTGTGGCGAGTCAAACCCCTCGCGCAGCACGCCACGGCTCAATCATTGAGCTCGTGTCAGCCGTCGACGCCACGTGGCCACCGCCATTTGCTTGCCAACACACGATCACGGGCCATCCTGCAACCCATCACCAACCAACCAACGAACTACCTGTCTGCCGTTGTGGCGACGAGGGAACGATGCCGGGTGGACGCACGGGTCGGGCGCTGCAGACTGCAGCAGTAGCCAGCACGGCAGCACGGCGGGGGCGTGTTTTTTCGCCGCGTTTGACCAGCAGGCGCCGCCCGAGGCGGACAGCACTCGCCGTCGCGTCGCCGGCGCCCCTGACACCTGTGACGCGCCCCCGGCGTATACGCGTCGCCGCTAGACAAGAGGGAAAAAAAAACCCCCCGGCGTTAAATGCGGTCCGAGAGCCAGCGAGAGGTGGACGCTATCCCGGGATAAATAACGGGAGGTGAAGCGAGCCAGCGCGGCGCGCCCGGAAAAGCGCTCGCTTGGCGGCATCCGGCGCCGAGCGCGACGGAGGCGACGGCGACCGGCATGTGCGACCGCTTCGTCCTTCTCGGCGCCGCAACGACGGGTGGCTGGCAGGGCGCGCGGGGCGGCCGTGGGCGGCCGCGCGGAGCCAACCGGCCGGCGGCACGTAGGATGCGAGCGCGACGGACGGCCGTCGCGCTCGCTCGCCTTGCCCTCTGACCGCCGGTTTGAAAGCCCTGTCGCCATATTAGCTGCTGCTGCTGCTGCTGCTGCTGCTGCTGCGTGGTAAACAGATCGGCAACCAATCAATCCAAAAAGGCAGTGCAGTTAAGCTGGCGACGCTAATAAATCCCTGCTCTGCTCGGCTGGATCGCAGACCGGCCGGACGAGCTCGCAAGTCAGAGAACCCGGAAAGCTGCAGCCTGCAGCGACGTGTGCTCCGCAAGGCGGCAAAAGGAGCCTTTTCATTGCTCGAAAATAGACACGGGCCATTACCATTAGCTTGTCCTTCTCTTTCTCGTCCCTCTCTTTCTCAGTCGTCGTCCGGCCGGCCGTACTCGTCCTCACGAGCCACGGCGAATCCTTATCCGAATTGACCACGCTTTCGTTTCATTTGCCTCTCTAATACAAGTACTCCTTGCTTCCTGCTGCTCAGCTTTCACTGTTACTCCCTTCCCTTCCCTTCATTCAGAGCCGGAACTAGTACGTACTACCACAGTACCACTGCGGGTCCGCGTGTGAAGAGCCGGAAATGCTCGGCGATCATTCCAGTCAGGCAGTCGCGGCTCGTGATCCATGCGTGCGTGCATTGCTCAGTCAGTCAAGCATCAGCGGGTCTCAAGAAGGATGCATGGCCGGCCCGGCCGGGACGTTCTTTTCGGATGCTGACATGCTTCCAGGTCGAGAGGTCGCCGGTCGGGGACTTTGGCTCTGCTGTTCGTTGCTACTGCACGACACCTGGATCGGCGTCACGTGGTGCCTCACATTTCCAATTCATTCAGAGCCGTCAGCCGTGGGAGCACGGCACGCACAGGCACAGGGCCCTCTCTCTGTGCTGTGCCTGGCAATGGCAAGTTATGTCACCATGTCTTCCCCCCTTGCCACGGGCGACGAGTGCGTACGTGTTCAGGATCGTCTGAATGATCGTGTTGTGTTTCCATTGATGTGTTCGGGGTTCTTGTTTGCTTTTATTTTGTCTCAAAATCAATTATACTTTTCCCCCATCAGTCCTCCTAAGGACAACGGTTACGGTCCAGATAAATTCCGACCAAATATATCTTCTTTCACCCCCAAAAGGAAAAAAAAATCTACAGGTTTCTAATACAAGGCCCGCCAATATGACTGTGCAAGTATCGAAAGCTAACTTTTTTAGAGCATCTTCAACAAAAGTCTTAGACGGAGTTCTATTTTGAAATATAGGTCTCCATCACCAAAAATCGGCCCAAAAGAGGTCCTATTTCACAAAAAAAAATTATCAAACAATTATAGTACCCGATGTCTCAGGTCTTAAATATATGACCCCATACGGTAGAGCTTATCCTCGTTTTATACACTATTTGTAACATTTTTATTTTTTCTAAACAACATGATCTATTTTTTAATAACATGATATAGGACTAAACTGTCCAAGCTAAAAATGTTTTTATGGTCCTAAACATTTTAAATTAGACCCTATTTTAATTTTTAGTAGTCGAATATAGGACTTCTTGTTGTAGATGCTCTTACTCATCTCTTATCTCATTTCAAACTTCTGGTTTACAGTGCAAAATACTACAAAATAGTATGTTGTACGACTATATACACTCAGTCTAATGTGCACTATGAAAGGCTGGCTTCTAGCACACGGGCATATAAAAAGGTGTTTGACCATGACCTAGATAGATGACAAAAGAACCACTTTCGGGTTGCCCCAGTATCACGTATCGTCTAAAAATTGACAAAAAAAGACATACGAACCGTGCACGGAGATTCAAACGAGCAACTTTTTTCACTCGAGGCTCAAAATACTGTGAATTTCATTTCGGAAGAGTCGAGCAATCAAGTCGATCCAAATTTGAAAGGCAAGGGAGTAGTAGACTTTAGACCCAACACGTGAACACGAGACACGTGCACTTGATGGAAGACAGTTCGGGACATCTCTCAGATGTCTGCCCTATCCATCGGGGCCAGCTCGCCAGTTTGAGACTCGCAACAATTATGTGCGAATGTGTTTGTACTTCTGTCTGAAAATTGTAATAAAAAAAATTTGTAACCGAATCCGCATAACCGTATCATTTCCGTAACGCCAATGTCGGTTCCGAAAATTACTATGTTTAAGATTAGAATTTCAAATATCTATCAACATCATCGTAGTGTAGTCACTAAGGCTATCCTTAGCAACTTACTAATCCTCATCTTTTATTTCAAACTCCACTATGTATACAGTACAAAACAATATTTTGTACGGTCATATGCATGATCACCTAGTTATAGCTATAGGTTAATTATGAAATCGGATAAATTTTCGACCGCCAAGCAATCGTTTTTGTATAGACTCTACCATTTTTTTTGTTTCTGATTGTTTTCATCCCCGACCCAACTCATGGTGGATACATGGATAGATAGTTAGCGATGGCGGGGGAGGCGGTGATATTGGTTGTTCGCTTCGGATTAAAGCCAGTTGTTTGGACTAATGCTACTGCAATCCATAGAGACAAAACATTGTAGAAACGGTAGAAGTCATTTTGGACTGAAGCCAAGCGAAGAGCTTGATTGGCTGGTGGCTTGAATAGAGAGAGATTGAAGAGGAAATGGATGTCGCCGGTATAGAGTTAGAACCTCCGTACTGGGTCATATATGACATCAAGGTACTACTATATGCTATGTTAGAACCGTAGTAGCGTCTATGTAACACCTTAGCACAATGCTATATATATCATCTACGTCGTATATTCGAAGATTATTTTAGTGTCAAGGCAACACGATTTTTTTTAAGAAATAACTAAGAGCAAGAAAAAAAAAACACCTGTCACCACAACGAACCCTCATAAATGCCAAAAGTTTGCTTTTCGGGCCTTGGTCACGGCTCATCCTCCCTCTCTCATCTTCTGTTCCTACTGGCCACCATTTGACGCTGCTGCCCCGCAAGCCCGTACGTCCCCGTCCGCTGGCCCGTCGCCACGTGCCCTCCTGTCCCCTTATTCACCCCATCCGGCCGGCGCATTCCCGAAACTGCCCATCCTGATTCCTGACCTTCGGCATGAGTCACCATGACGCACACAAAGTGCAACCGTTGTGTTTCTGCTGGCTGCTTTAAGGGCAGGCTCATGCAGATGCTGTGATTCGCAGTTAACTAACTGTAGGAGTAGTTTGTAGTTTAGTCTTGGTTATTATTATTATTAACCTAGGCCTATCATGGGCTGCAGTCCGTGAAGAAAGGAAAAGAATAAAGAAATAGCCTTCCTGAAATACTTTACCTGCCACTCTTCCAGTTCCAGTTCAATGGAAAAAAAAAGGTGAAGACTTGTAGCAGCAACAGTCCTTCAACTTTCCAGAGTTTCGGGAGCAAATTCTTATTGCCAGGTATCGTTCGTTGACAGATGGACATTGACACCGGCGGTGAACCGAGTCAAATTTGTATCGCTCCATCCTAATGTAATCAAGGAATGGTGGATGGTCATCGGCTAGGCAGTGTAGACATGCTGAGGAGTTGACTTGTGCCGCTGCAGCTTGCAAAGACGACCAGCTGGGTGCGTGTCGCAGATGAGATGACGAAGTCTCCCTGTTCACATACCAGGGGTACAATGGTAAAAGCGCGGTGGGACGCGTCGCTTATAAAAGGCCATCTGGGCCGCGTCCCGTTGCTGGGCAGGCCGTGCAGTGCAGGACGAAGGCCCTTCCCGCCACGGCCGTAAGAACCTCCCTCCCGCTCCCGCAATAACTACTACACAACTCCAACTCGCGCCCACACGGCCACACCACAGGACCACACTACAGGCCGGAGCGAGCTGCCCAGCCCATCCATCCATGGACGCGAGCCTCCGCACGCTGCCCCCGGCCGGCACCAGCAGCTTCCCGGGCGAGGTCCGCTCCGCCGTGTCCTCGCTGCTGCTCTCCTCCCCGGGCACCAGCGCCCTCGACACCGTGTTCTCGCACCTCCCGCCGCCGGTCACCATCCCGCCGCTCGGCTCCAGCGTCTACTACCGCCAGTGCGAGCTGCTCCGCCACTTCGCCGCCTCACAGTCACAGCCGCAGGCGCGCCAGCACGCCGCCGCCTGCTCGGCCTCCTCCTCGTCGCCGTCCTCCGCCGCCGCCTCCAGCTTCCAGTTCCAGCAGTCCGTGCCGCCCGACGACATGCTGCGGCAGAAGCTGTACCGCGGCGTGCGGCAGCGGCAGTGGGGCAAGTGGGTGGCGGAGATCCGGCTGCCGCAGAACCGGGTGCGCGTGTGGCTCGGCACCTACGACTCCCCCGAGACCGCCGCGCACGCCTACGACCGCGCCGCGCACAGGCTCCGCGGCGAGTACGCGCGCCTCAACTTCCCGGGCGCCATGGACGGGCCGGACCCGGACTGCCCCGAGCACCTGCGCCACCTCCGCGCCGCCGTCGACGCCAAGATCCAGGCCATCCGCGCCCGCATGGCGCGGAAGCGCGCGAGGGCGCGCAGGCAGCGCGAGGAGAGGGTCAGCGCCCGGTCCGGCTTGCAGGCCGCGTCGGAGGGCGCCGCGACGACGACAACGACGACGACCACCTCCGAGACGTCGGCGGCCACGCCGTGCGGGTCGCCCGACGGGGTGCTGTCCGTGAGCGCCGCCTCGGGCGTCGCCGACTGCCCGCTGGAACGGATGCCGTCGTTCGACCCGGAGCTCATCTGGGAGATGCTTAACTTCTAGCCGGCCGGCTAATAACCGCGTCGAACGGGAAACGAATCGGTTGGCAGCATGCAGAAGGACCATTGCTTCGACATGGCTGCCCCGCGAGAGCTCGTTCGTTCGTAGACCTCGCATCTAGCGCTGTTCCTTTTCAAATTACGGTCTTACGTATATAGGGAGTATAATATAACCAACGATTCCCTATATTTTAATACAGGGGAAAATTATACCATGAGCAATAAAAACGCCCGACAAAACCGGGCCTAATAGCCGTGATTAGTAGTAGCTGAAAGCGTCTCGACGAGTTGTAATGACTGATCTCTGTTTCTATGTCTCCGACTTTCAATCTCCTCTGTTTCTTGCTAGTACTATCTCTCTTCGGCCTGCTTGTGTGCTACTGCTGCAACACACGCACTCTACTTTCCTATCAGAGTAAGAGATGGTTGCGTCGCGTGAGAGCTGCAATGCAAGCAATCTCCTGAGGCTCAGATCGCAGAAGCGTGGCTGCGGTCTGCACTGCACACGCTCTGTGGAGCTGAACCCTGATTTTTCTCTGCAATCCCCGTGCGCCTGCCTGTTCGTTGCGTTTGGTTTCTGAAAGACGCCTGGCAGCGGTGGTCCATGGGGAGATTGATTAGTGGTTCCATCACGTGCAGCGTCTTGCCGAGCATGGTACGGCAGCCGGTAGGCATGTGGCTGGTTGAACTGGGTTCCCCTTCTGAATCGAACAAAAAAGAACACCCAAAAATCTGTACGGTACGACCGTCGTTGGAATGTTCGGACAAGAGCAGCAGGCCAGTAGCAGTGGCAGTGCACTGGAGCACCACCACCACCACAAAGGTAACCCTAGCCGAGTCACTTCTGCAGCTGATGATGGAGAACGGCAGCGCCATCAGCCATCAGGTGGGTGTCGAGGACGCGGGTGCCGTGCAGCGACGCGACGCGAGCTCCAAGACGTCGTGCAGCGGGCTCCCGCAGTCCCACGGGCGACGTACAGTGCACCAGCCACCACAACACGAGGAGCGCCGATTGCAATTTGCTAGTCCCGATGGTGACTGAGAGTAACATGTTTCTAACCCAATTATAGCTCGTCCCGATGGTTGTCCGTCGGTGGCGTGATGCCTTTTCCAGCCCATGAAGCATCTACTGGGCTTGAAGCCTCGTCCTGAGTCCTGGCTAACTTTTGCCCGGCCCAGCTAGGTGCATCGCCATCCCGGGGATAACGGTAGCCACCCACCCAACCCAAACTCGGTAAACCATTCCCCTCCGCCCCACCTCTTGTCCAGTGCCCCAAATGCTGGCGACCACCTGCAGCCGGCCGCCGTGCCCGTGCCCGTGCGCGCGGTCGCGGCGGCTCCCCGCGGCGACCTTCGGCGGCACCAGTAGCGCGAAGCGAAGGGCGCCGAGGAGAGCGGCGGCGGCGGTGCGGTGCGGGCTGCTGCCCGTGGACCCGTGGGCGCCGACGATGGACTCCCAGAGCGTGGCGTCGCAGCTCTTCGCCGTCTCGCTCTTCCCCTACCTGGGATTCCTCTACTTCATGACCAGGTCCAAGACCGCGCCCGGGCTCACGCTCTTCGGTTTCTACTTCCTCCTCGTCTTCGTCGGCGCCACCAGTACGGCTACTTCTCCGGTCCCCATCTCTGTCTCAGCTCCAGTTTTAGCATCGGTAGCAAGTACTGTGGTAGTATTGTGCTCATAACTTGATTTTTTTTTTTTTTAAAAAAAAAAGGTACACTCTTACATGTTGGTAAGTTTTAGTATATCAGTACTTAGCTTGTCTACAGAAAATGTACGTGAAACATAAACGCACATGCTTTTTTCTGAGAGGTTATATGAAACTGCAAGAGCAATTAGCTAAGAGATTCTCTTTGCATCGTTAACTACGAATGGATGTATACTTAGCTCTAAAGTTCTGCAGAAGAAAAATCTGAAGCTGAATTAGTTGAGTGATTGGACCGTTTTTCTTTCCAAGGTCGCAGTGACCCTTGCAAGGCGTCTGGCATTTCAAATTCCTATAGTGTAGCTGCAATTCCTACGCCGCATAGCCCTCTTGCGTTTAGTATTGTTTTGTTGCTGACCATTTAGCTGTCTAGCAGAACATTATGCCAGTGCCATTATTAATCGTTTCCATGTTGTTTCATGCACCGGTTTTTATCCCTGGAGCAGTACCTGCTGGGATTTACGGTAATGGTGCCGTAGTTTTTTTTTTTTGGCCATCCTTATTATATTCTTGCTCATACACACCGTGTGCACTTAACTGATACGTACAATGATACTCCTCCGTTTCATGCAGCAAAAGTTCATTATGGTACCTCACTGTCCAACGTTGACTGGCTGCACGGGGGCGCTGAATCGCTGCTGACTCTCACCAACCTGTTTATCGTTTTGGGGCTGAGGGGAGCCCTGAGGAAGCTGGAGGAAGAGGGCACAGACGAGATTGTTTCTGAAGCTTCTCAAGACAGTGCAGAAAAAAGTTCTGTCTAGATGGGTTCATCATCAGTACCCCTGAAGGTGCACGAGTGCGCTGTTTTTCTTCTTCTGCAGCTCAACTAGCTCGTAGTGATGTTTTGGGTGTAAGGAAATCTGGCAGATCTACTCTGTGCATATTATGCTGATAAGAAAACAATGTACAGGCATCTCCTGCAATTCTGAGTAGTAACATATTATGCTGACGCTGGCTTATATGATTTGCAACTCTGCATGGACAATGCGGAATAGTACCTTCAGCTGTTGATAGTTGCAGAAGATTACACTCTAGTCTAGGAAGCTTAATTCTATTGCTGGCTGCATAGAAGGCGTATCTAATTGGACGCAAAGAGGTCCCATTGAAAGGGTGCCGTAGCATGGGTGAAAATTGTTAAACGTCGCAGATCCCCGATCCGGACTCCAAACCCTCCCAACAGCAGTAGGGACGTGAGAAGTTGTAGAAGCCCGCTTCCTTCCCAGCAACCCAACACAACCCAACACAGAGAGAAACAAGAGACACAGTGGATGAAAGCTCTTTCTGTCTATCTTTATTATGAGGGGTATGGGTACATATATATAACCTGTGTAGCCCCTAAGGGCAGTTTCGATATTAGCCCATTAAACCCCTTTTAGGGTTTCTCAACACTCCCCCTTGGGCGAATACCGTGACGACTTATGTCTCATCAAAACTCCGAAAAACCCAGTGGGAAAAAATGGAGAAAGAGAGCATAGTGCCACTCGATGTATTGCACTTGTTGCCTCGTTAAAAACCATCTGTGAGAAACTTCAGGAAAACTCACAATGGGAAAAAGAGTACAACAGGTGTCTTCAGAACAACTATAACCTTCAAGGTGTATAATATACGATCTTCAGGTTGAATTGTAAGGGCTGAAATTCAGAGGTGATCTCCCCCTGAACCCTGCAGGTCTCTCAAATGCCTCATCCCTATACCTCGTACACATTTTCTGAATGTGACTGCAGGTAAGGATTTAGTGAATAAATCAGCCAGATTATCACAAGACTTGACTTGCAGGATTTTTACCTCACCCTCATTCTGGAGTTCATGAGGATAAAAATACTTAGGACAGATATGCTTAGTCATATTGCTCTTAATATAGTCCGTTTCCATTTGTGCAACACATGCAACATTATCTTCATAGATAATGGTGGGGGTATTTGCGGTGTTATAACCACATGACTTCTGGATGTAGTTAGTCATCCGTCGTAGCCAAGCACATTCTCGTGCGGCTTCATATAGTGAGATTATTTCTGAGTGGTTAGTAGACGTCGTTACTAATGTCTGTTTGCACGATCTCCAGGATACAGCAGTGCCACCACATAGAAATACAAAGCCAGTCTGAGATATACCATTATGGGGATCTGACTGATATCCAGCATCAGCATAGCCCACCATAGTCTGGTCCTGATTCTTTGGAAAAAAACAGGCCAAGATCTTGAGTGCCTTTGAGGTATCTAAGTATAGTCTTAACACCTACCCAATGTCTTCTGGTTGGGTCTGCACTGTATCTAGCTAGTAGATTTACCGCGAATGCAATATCAGGCCTGGTGCAATTCGCAAGGTACATCAGTGCTCCAATAGCGCTAAGGTAAGGAACTTCAGGTCCCAACGATTTCTCATCATCACTCTTTGGTCTAAATGGGTCGGTATCCATTTCAAGGGATCTCACGACCATCGGGGTCTTTAAAGGGTGAGCTTTAATCATATTAAATCTCTCAAGGACCTTTTTACAATAGGTCGACTGGTGTACAAATATTCCTTCTGGGAGATGCTCGATCTGCAGGCCCAAGCAAAACTTGGTTTCTCCCAAGTCTTTCATTTCAAACTCTGTCTTGAGGTAGGCACTGGCCTCCTCAATATCCTCAGCATATCCAATGATATTCAAGTCATCAACATAGACCGAAACTATGCAAAAACCCTTCTGGGATTTTCTAATGAATACACAAGGAGAATCTGGATTATTTACGTATCCCTTCTTCAGGAGGAATTCACTGAGCCGATTGTACCACATCCGCCCAGATTGTTTAAGCCCATACAGCGCCCTCTGCAACTTAACGTTGTACATGTTGCGATTTGACTTGGCATCCAGAACTCTCTGCCCATCCGGGACCTTCATATAGATTTCCGAATCCAATGACCCATACAAGTATGCGGTCACTACGTCCATCATCTGCATTTTTAAGTTTAAACCTGCTGCCAGTGATATCAAATATCGGAACGTTGTGCCACTCATTACCGGGGAGTAAGTTTCATCGTAATCGATGCCGGGTCTCTGCGTGAACCCTTGTGCTACAAGTCTCGCTTTGTATCTCACCACCACGTTGTTCGCGTCCCTCTTTCGGACGAACACCCATTTGAACCCGACTGGGGTAACATTGGGGGGCGTGCGGGCGACAGGCCCAAATACTTGCCTCTTTGAAAGCGAGAGCAATTCCGTCTCTATTGCTTCTTTCCATTTGACCCAATCTGAGCGCTTCTAGCACTCTGCCATGGACTTTGGTTCAGGATCCTCAGCAATCACAACAGCGATCATAGAGACGAAATCAGTGTCGACAACTGTAGTCTTTCGGTTATATAACTCTCCCGTCTCAACATAGTTTATGGCAATTTCTTCAACTGAATCATCCAGTTCTTTGTGATTTCCCAAGTTATTTGAAACTGGTTGTTTCGAAGTCCTTGTGCTTTTATTTGTGCGCACATTTGCACTAGGACGTTCACCTTCAAGGTGTGTTACTGCTGGAACATCTGAAAGGAAGCTTGTTGCATTCTCTTCAGTAACTTGCTGGTGCAGGCGTCCCCGCTTAGCTGATACTAAATCATCCGGTTTTCTCCCCCTTTTCCTAGGATGGGGAGTACGAGTAGAGTCCATACCCTGCAGAGGTATCTCCACTCTCTCCGGTGCATTTGCCGCAGGAATATGCGACTTCGACACTCCTCTTATATCAGTAAAGGCATCTGGTAGATTATTTGCTAAGTTTTGCAGGTGTATTATTCGTTGAACTTCAAGTTCGGTTTCTCTAGTGCGTGGGTCAAGCGATTGGATGCTAGTAGCACTCCATTCTATTTCTCGGCATTCTTTATTATTAAGGTACAATCCTCCCCCTAATGACGGGAAATGCTCTTCATCGAAGATGCTATCAGTGTACCGAGCCGTGAACAGATCCCCAGTTCTAGGCTCTAAATATTTGATTATGGATAGAGATTCATAACCAACATAGATCCCCAACTTCCGATGAGGTCCCATAGATGTACGCTGGGGTGGTGATATCGGCACGTATACAGCACAGCCGAATTTTCGCAGATGGGAAACCACTGGTTGTTGACCACGCGTTAACTGGTGGGGAGAAGCAGAGTGGTAAGCAGATGGTCTATATTGGATTAAGGCCGCAGCGTGCAAAACTGCGTGTCCCCAACAACTGGTCGGGAGTTTGCTATCTTGTAGAAGTGGCCTGACTATGAATTTTATTCTTTTAATTAAGGACTCAGCAAGTCCATTCTGTGTATGGACATGCGGTACAGAATGCTCTACATTTATGCCCAAAGCAAGACAAATAGTCATTAAAGGCCTTTGAGGTAAACTCTCCGGCATTATCCATCCTGATTGACTGAATGCGGTTCTCCGGGAAGCTCGCACGCAAACGGATAATTTGGGCAATAAATTTTGCAAATGCGTGGTTCCGCGTGGACAACAGGCACACGTGGCTCCACTTAGTAGAAGCATCTATAAGAACCATAAAATATCTGAAGGGCCCTGATAGGGGGTTGATTGGACCACAGATATCACCCTGAAGTCTCTGTAAGAAACTCGGGGACTCAGCCTTTACTTTCAGGTAAGAGGGCTTAGTTATCAGTTTTCCTTTAGCACAAGAGACGCATAGGAAGTCTTTAGGAATTTGTGTGGTTTTCATGCCATGGCCAATGGAGCTAGTTATGATGTTCCGCATCATCCTTAATCCAGGGTGTCCTAATCTTTCATGCCATACTCGAAAAGACTCAGGATTTTTAAATATAGTAGACATCGCAACAAATTCAGGGGGTGGTTTAATTCTTGAGTAATACAACCCAGAGGAGGTGCCTTGCGCTTTCTCTACCACTTTTGTTTCACATTCGTTTGTTGATGTGATATGGAGGTATTCAGCACCACCCACACATGCAGTTGTAACGTGATAGCCGCTACGACGGATATCTTTGAACGTGAGGAGAGTACGAGTTGCTCCTGGGTATAGGAATGCTTCTTCAATGAAGATCCTAGTACCGTTAGGGAGGACAACAATGGCTCGACCGGAGCCTACAATGCGGCCATTGTTGCCGACAATTGTAGTGATATTCTCAGTCCTCTTCAGGAGTGTCTGAAAATATTTCGTCTCTCTAAGGATCGAATTTGTGGCTGCGTTATCAATCAGGCATGGTTCATCGTTTTCCTCCATCGTGGAAAGTGAGTCTTGTTCTATATAAATAATATATAATATTGATTTAGTTCATCATTCATGATGACAACATATAATAGAGCAAGAACAATTAAACCATGAATGGGGAATAAATAAAATTGCAAAGCAATTAATCTCAATCAACCAAATAGTATGGGCTCAGCAGGAGCATTTATTACATCATAACCAAATAAATGTTCTTCTAGAAATAAAATTGCTATGAAAATAAATGTGGAGCTAATGGCTGATAACGTGATCAACTACAGGAGATCATCAGTATCGAAATCGAAGTCGACTTTGCCTAACGGAGCATCGTTCTTAGTTGTGGCATCAACATTTATGGCAGCATGCTCAAACTGTGCAGCAGGCTGAGGCAACTCAAGGTGCTCTCCAGATGTGGCGTCTACAGGCGCCTGGATAAAGTGAGCCTCTGAGTTCTGGCGTTTCTTCCATTCCTGATATATGTCAATCAGGTATTTCTCAGTGGTGCATGTACGGGACCAGTGCTGCTGAGACCCGCACCTGAAACATCCTTCGCCAGCATGCTTTGAGGCACTTGCATCGCCCTGCTGGGGGTTGCTTTTGCCTTTGCCTCTGCCTCTGCCACGACCATTGTTGCTGCTACTGCCGCTACCATTCTGTGGCTGCTTCTTAAAAGTTCCCCTTGTTGGCCCCTGATTATTGCAGCGCCCACGACCCCTTCCTCTGGAGGAGCCTCTCTTCCCCTGAGACGAGAAGTTTACATGTGCTTCAGGTACGGCCGCAACGCCGACATGACGCTTCTGGTAGTTTTGCATTAGGAGCTCATTCTGAGCCTCTGCGCCAAGCAACATGTTGACGAGCTCACAATACTTCATGTACTTGTTGTTTCGGTACTGCTGCTGAAGCACCATGTTGGAGGGGTGAAAGGTCTGGAGAGTTTTCTCAATCGTCTCCAGGTTTGTGACTATCTGGCCACAGAAACGTAGCTGAGCAACAATACGATGAATGACAGTGTTGTAAGCCTCCAGACTTGAAGTCGAGGAAGCGGAGTGTGACCCATTCCTGTTGCGCCCGTGGAAGCATCACATGCTTCTGCACACCGAAGCGCTCCCGCAGCTTCGTCCACAGTATCAGAGGGTCTTTCACCTCCAGATATTCCATCTTCAGGTCTGGATGGATGTGGCGCCTGAGGAAGATCGCAGCTTTTGCCTTCTCATGAAGCTGCAGGGCAATGTCGTTGGGGCTTAGCCGAACGATCGCCTTTCCCAGCTGCATTGCCTCCAGATGAAACTGGCAGTCGTCAGCCCAGGCCAGGTAGTTCTTGCCATTCAGGGCAAGCTCCACGAAGTCAGTCTTGCTGCCTTCAGCCATAGCCTGTCACACAAAATTAACTCCAGGTTAACTAGGCGTGCCAATTGTCCATAACAGAAATTTAAATGGTTGTATGTAAAAATTAAAATAAACTTGCATTATCTATTTTCAGCAGGAAAACATGGGATAAATAATGCATATAAAATAAGTCTGCATTGTACAATACTAATAAATTCACTGGAAATTTATTCAAGTGCAACAATTATAATAGAAATAAAAGAATTCGGATCGTATGCTAGGGTCATGTTATCTTTATGGTTCGACGAAATCATTAGGATTGTATTAAAAACGTGACCATTTAAATACTGGCGTCATGCAAACAAATATCATAAAGCAAAATAAATTAAATTAAAAGCTATTAAAAACGGCAGACCCAAAGGAGAAATAATCTGACCGCATGCATCAACTACTTTTTTCCTTTTTTTTACACCTCTCTAACCAGCTGGCCGCATGCGGTGTTTTTTTTTCTTTCTTTTTTTCTCTCTCACGTCTCCACGCAAACTAGTGGCGGAGCCAGAATTTCTATAAATGTAGGGCCGATTATTACACTAAAAATGTTTATACCAGCTAAAAAATTTAAATCACATAAATACATAGATAAATATCACATATGAACTTTGTTTGGACACAATAATTGTAATTTAACACAAAATTGACTTAAAAGCAGCACAAAAAGAGGGTAAGCTAGAAAGAGCGACTTGTTCATAGAGTGTATTGACAACAACTTCTCCAGCTCCAAATATTGAGGCTTGGCCACCTGCACACTTGACTGGCTGGCTACCTGGTATGGTACACTTGACCTGTTCATAGGGTAAATCGCGCCTGGCTACTGTCACTGGCCGCCTACTTGCCACATCCGTATGGCTGCTTTGCTGCTTGCCCGCTTGCACGTCGTGCCGTCACCACACTACTCATGCTCTATCTGGTCTAACCCTAGCTGGCTGGTCCAAGAGTAGGGCCTAGGCCCTAGTGGCCATAGGCCTACCTCCGCCACTGACGCGAACCATCAACTGCCATGTGATATAACAGTGCATGCAGGTGGCTACGGGGCAGGTGGCCGCTCGCGAGCTGCGCACCTGCGCGTGCAGCAGGATCGGCGGAGCCACGTCTATCTTTCCTTTTGTTTTTCTCTCCAAGAAAACGTGAACCTCTGGCCAGGCGTGCAGCAGGTGCATGCAGCGGCGGGGGCCACGAAGATTCTACAAGTCGGTTGCATGGAATACAAAATTACCTAAGAAAGCATCAACCGCCCTACTTTTCCTCTTTTTTCACGCGTCTAACAGACTCGCCGCATGCACTGGGTTTTCCTTTTTTTTCACATCTCCAACCGATGAGCCGCCGCCACAACTCAAGGACGGCGGACGCAACTCGAACCACACGGTCACACGATGAACAGTAAATCACAGATCCACTCAAAATTTCATACCGTGATTCCTGATTCGACAAATGGGAACGAAGCCTGTCGCGTAGGACAGTTCGGCAAGGCCGGGACCTGCCGGCGTGATGGAGAGTCGATGCTGATCGGATCCACGAGTCGAGGTAGAGCAGTGCTGATGACGTGTTAAACAACGTAGTTGTCGCAGATCTCCGATCCGGACTCCAAACCCTCCCAACAGCAGTAGGGACGTGAGAAGTTGTAGAAGCCCGCTCCCTTCCCAACAACCCAACACAGAGAGGAACAAGAGACACGGTGGATGAAAGCTCTTTCTGTCTATCTTTATTATGAGGGGTATGAGTACATATATATAACCTGTGTAGCCCCTAAGGGCAGTTTCGGTATTAGCCCATTAAACCCCTTTTAGGGTTTCTCAACAAAAACATCCTCGAACTGGGCCTCCAGCTCCAAGACGACTCCGAGGTTGTATATAATTTCTTTTTTGTTGTGCTCGGCCTTTGCTTGGTCCACTAGATAGTTAATTGGGCTCTCTTGAGGCCAATGCCATGGGCCCAGCACGCTGCTCTCCGTCTTTGTGTTTGCTAGCACGAGAATGTATGGTTCGTATATGTTGACTAGGTATGTTCCCATGCGTTGCAACAGAAGTAAAAAAGTTGGTATAAAACATAGATACGGAACAACAAACATCACTATAATATGAAAAAATAAAAAATAAACAACAATAAATATGTCGTGAATTGTAATCAACATTTCATGTTGGTACACACATTCATCAAAGTGGAGTTGAATATCCCGAATTGCTTGGTTTACTCGGTCCATCACAGAAGGGAGCATCAGCTACTGCCAATATAATGAACTTCAAAATCGTTAGAAAATTTTGTCTCACCACTTGGTCCGTCAACATGCCCTCCTCTGCCTGATTTCCCCCCATCAATAGTTGTAAACCCCTAAGAATCAAAACCCAATATGTTAGGCACAAAGGAACTTGTTCTTTACAAGAGATTAGACAAGAGAGAAGTATGCATAATGATTGCGGAAACATCTAAATACATGGATAAGGGAGAAGTATGCATAACGATTGTATCTGCTTTACCACTATAGTATCTCTTCATGAAGTCATCTTTTAACCTCTCAAGAAATGTCACTGAGACATTCTTTGAAGCGGATTCCTTTGCAACTACACAATAGACTACAAAATGTTCAAAGAGCAAAGGTGTCACCATGAATATACATATTATCATCATCATGTGATCTATATCAGTTAAGTTGTAGGCTTGTAACCAGATCTTCAAGATCCACAACAATGCATAGTTCGGGATTGAAACGGTAACACATGACAAAGGAGTTTAGGCTCTTGGTTGATAACCAAGATTGCATGTGATCTATATCAGTTAAGTTGTAGGCTTGTAACCAGATCTTCAAGATCCACAACAATGCATAGTTTAGGATTGAAACGGTAACACATGACAAAGGAGTTTAGGCTCTTGGTTGATAACCAAGATTGCATGTGATCTATATCAGTTAAGTAGGCTTGTAACCGGATCTTCAAGATCCACAACAATGAATAGTTTAGGATTGAAACAGTAACACATGACAAAGGAGTTTAGGCTCTTGGTTGATAACCAAGATTGTTGTTGAGTTGTTCATCCTTTCAGTCTGGTATGTCTGTTGCCATAAAGATTCATGATGCCTTTATGGGGTGATCTCGCAAATCAAATTGCGAAGAATCCTAAGCTCGGTTACTTATTTTAGAAATAAAAGCATTAACAAACATAATTAATTTAGGAATAAAAGGATTAACTAAAAATGTAGTCATTTGCTCCTCGTATTTTCTCTGTTCAGCAAATGGACAAGGGCTCACCATTCCACTCCTTGAGGCACTTGCGCAGCGATGTCTTCCTCAAATGAGCGCTTGAAGTACTCGTGATAATCATCCTACATACCAACTCCACATGAAGTAGCATCTCCAGTACGATGAACAAGGTACAAAAATTTTAGGCAACAACTACATCAAGAAACTGAAGGCAAAAAACACAGGAGCATCTAAAACAATTGCTTGACACTTACTCCCTATGCATAAATCTTCCTGGACCCTTCCAACTGCGACATCTCTAGATCATGGGTGTTCACCAACTCCTACACCTCTGATGTGCTCGAAATACTCCTCAAAGTATTCACAAAATTGATCGATTACTTATCAAATGAAGAAGCAGTAGATAATGAAGAGCAAAATAAAAAACCTGAGCTTTGTTTGTGTTCCTCTTGGTGAGGAAGAGCCTGAGCCGCTGCGACCGCATTCCTAGTGAATCCCAACACCATACAACCACGACAATAGTGTTAAGTAGACCTCAGAACAACACCACAAGGAAACCACATGTGAGAATAGCAAACCACAGAACTACAACTACAACCCACTCAAGACTCATGTCGTCGACCCATAGCTGTACCGAGAAATCACAGCCCCAACACTCGCGGGTTAGGATCACATAATGATCACTAATTCAAATAAATAAATAAACGAAATTATTTAGATAAGTTGAGTTTCAAGCTATTGTATTATATGAAATTACTATTGGCACTTGTTTTCCTGATGATTAATGGAACATAATTTTGAGTGCAGGCTACCTGATAGATTCCCGAAAGGATGTAATATCCTCCTTGTGGATCCTATGCTAGCAACTGTTAATTCTTATACACAATATTATTATTATTTTTGTGTTAGTCCAATTGACTTTATTCCTATACCCATGTTGTGTTTGAATGGTCGTCTTTTACCTTGTGATTTGCATTGGGTGGAACAGACACTGTAGCAGTTGATCTAGTTAAGGAGTGTGGGGCTAAAATAAGTCAGATAAAAATTGTGAGTTCACGAGACCAATAAAAACGGAAAATGAAACAGATCTTTTTCTTGATTAAAAAACAATTATTGTTTTCTAAGTGGTCATTGGTATGCAGATTTCAGAAGTTGCTGCTCCTCCTGCCCTCAAGCAGCTCAATCAAATATTCCTAGGGTGCATTCTGAAGTGGAACATGATCCCCATCCTTGTACTTGTGATCAGAGCCATCAGCTATGGCTCCCAGTGCACTCTAGTGCACAAGCCAAGACCACCGCAACAAGAACATCACCTAAACCCGTCTCACCATTTTTGCAAGCACTTATGTAGGAGCACCGACATAACTAATTTCATAGGAGATTTCGAGAGGAAGAGACGGAGATGGGAGGAAGATGAATGAAAGTTGAGTGACTGACGAGCGGACGAAGATCTGGCGAGGACGACGACGCGCTAGGTCGGATGATATTGGGTCGACAGGTCATTTTCTACCTCCTCTTTGCTGGCACCGGCGTCGACGTGGTCCGCGCCCAGGGAGGGCCCTATGGCTGCCAGCCCCTCCATCGGTGTTGCAGGGTTGCGCTTCTCAGAAATGTATCCATCAAATCAATATCAATTACAAGAACATGACGAGGGGGAGGGGAGCATCAAGCGCTGATAGTAGCCACCTTCCCCTTGTGTCCAACGAGGGCACAACTACGGCTCATGGGGAACACGGTCCCTGGTGTTGTCGTGGTTGAACTCTCCCTTGCCGTAGCTGGTGATGTTGGTCCGGAGGATGTGCTCCACGGCATCATAGCCGACCAGGACGTCCTCGTCCCGCCTCTGCTATGGTTCACGAGGAGGCGTGATGCAACGATTTTGTCAATGTGGGAGTCATAAGCCTCTCCATGGCTAGCGCTGGCGCTGCGAAGGGCGGTGGCGGATACGTGTGGACGGTTGAACAGATAGAGGGAAGGAGCGAGAAAGATGGGGAGGGAGCAGTGGAGCACGGTGTGCGGAGGTGGGATAGGACATTGTCAGAGTGAGTGGGGCGGTTGGGCGCAGCGATGGCACGACGGGCGATGAGAGGAGGGAGGAGGCGTGCGACTCGTTAGGGCACGACGGATGACGATAGAAGGAAGGAGGTGGCGTGCGGGGGGAGACGACGTTGTGGTGGCGACGATGAGGACGGATGTGCGGTCACGACCACTTCGAAGACGGTCCGTGGGCGAAGGCGAGGGGAGCCGAGGACGGGTGGGGGGCATTGGGCATGGGGGTTTGCGATGGCCGGGAGTAAGATCCTTGAGCGGGCGCGGGGAGGTGCTGCGCAGGCGACGCGATGCAGCAGCTCCTCGCGTCGATGGCGGCGAGTCGAGGGGAATATGGAGTGGGAGAGGACGAAGGAGCACATGCGGGCATCGGGCGAGGATGGTGGATGGATCACGGGGGTGGGGGCACACTAATCACGGGAGCGGAGGCACGGTGAAGCAGATGGACGCCTACTTTGCTCTCTTATAGAGTAGTGAAGACTGTGTAAGTGCCCGTGCGTTACGACTTGAGTAAAATTTTTGTATGAAACATAGAAACGGAACAATAATAATCACTATGATAATGCAAAATCCATTAGAAATAATTTATAGAATATTGATAATGTTTACCACACGGATTTTGCATATCATATATGGCTAGTAGTTTCACCTTCTACAGATTCCATGATTAGTGAAGTGATGTACATCAATCACTCTACATCTCATATTTAAATTGTGTTGAAATAAAGCGCAAACGATGAAATCGTATTTCAATAATAATATAAAACACCAAATGTGTGTTCCATGACAGTGTGATTACTTGAATGCAAATGGTTAAAATGCTCTTGCTCATCATTTGGTGGAGGACCCCTTCTCCACAATTAGGAACATGGTACTCCCATCTTCGGACCCACTATCATCATTAGATAATAATTTGAGTTCACATAACATTACAGAAATTAATAAAAAGGGTTCATGTAACATTACACAAATTAATAAATAGAGTTCACATCATCATGTGCTACTTTCTACCTGTCCGTATAATCCACCAAAGAAATCCTAGACTCCCAATAACAGAAACTGAGCCAAACTGAAATAGGAAGCAAACTGAAATTGCTACTTGTTGCTTAAACTGAAACTACCACTGGTTGCTTGTTGCCAAACTGATTTAGGAACTGCATATAACCATAAAAATGACACAGTAAAGAACCTTAAAGCAGACATGGCATAAGACTATAAGTGGATATGCGTAAAGACAAGTGAATGAACCTCACATCATATTCATGTCTAAGTCTAAGGCTGCAAACATCACATGAGAAAAACAAGTAGTGCATAGGAAACACATGTGAAACATGTTCTCAGCCATGAGAGTGGAAAAGGAAAACCATGAATTTTGAGGTCAGGTAGATATATTTTTAGAGAATACTCTTAACAGCCTATTGCATATCATATAAATCAGTGCATATGTGATATATCTGAAAGGGAAAAATGCCCTTGGGCCATTTCCAAGATTGTTTTGGTGATTAGATGCCAACACATGGTTCTAAGTTTACATGTGTCAAGGTGCAAATCAAGGAATAAGGTATGTCTCGGGACTTAGTAAATTGTTTTTGGGTACTAACATGTTAATCTAAGTGCTAGAGACATAGCCAAGAAAAGAGGAAAAGAATTGAAGAAGGAATGACTAAGTAAGCAAAAAAACCAGCTCTAGTCTGGCACACCAGCACCGGACAGTCTCTGGTGCCCCAGGCTGGCTCGACGGCGAACAGACCGCTCTCGGGAATCGGTGGGGAGACATGGCTAAAATTCACCGGACTGTCCGGTGAGACGTCAGCGCCAGCGCCCAAGTACATCGGCGACGAACTCATCGCTCTCGGGAAACGAAGAAAGCGACGCGGCTAAAAATCACCGGACTGTCCGGTGAGTCAGAGCCGCTCGAGCCAACGGTCGCCAGCGCAATCAGCGGGCAACGCGTGGCCCGCTCCAATGGTTGGTTGGGCACACCGGACTGTCCGGTGTGCACCGGACAGTGTTAGGTGCGCCAACCGATCCCAAGTTCCAACGGTCGGTCGCGCTCGATATGGAAGAAGATCGTGCTCCGGACTGTCCGGTGGTGCACCGGACTGTCCGGTGCACCACTCGACAGAAGGCAAGAATAACCTTCCATGTTGATCTCCAACGGCTCCTAGCTGCCTTGGGGCTAAAAAGAGACCCCTAGGTGCATGGAGCAAACACACCAAGCATTCTCTAAGCATCCTAAGACATCCAAACTCCGCCTCCACGCATTTGATCAATCATGTTAGTGATTTGAGCTCCGTTCGAGTTGTGAACCCCCTATGCTGTGTTTTGAGCTCAAGTCTTGGCTTGTGTGCGTGTGTGTGCTGCGGATTGAATCTTGTGTGCGTTGCTTTCCCTACCTTACTCTTGTGCTTCTTGTGATCAAAACTTTGTAAGGGCGAGAGGCTCCAACCTGTGGAGATTCCTCGCAAACGGGAAAAGATCTCAAAACGAAAAGACCGTGGTATTCAAGTCGATCATCGGATCACTTGAAAGGGGTTGAGTGCACCCCTTGTCCATTGGGACGCCACAACGTGGAAGTAGGCAATTGTTACTTGGTCGAACCATGGGATAAAAATTGTGTGTCTCTTGTGTTGCCTTTCTGTGTTTTGTTCGCAAGAGCTCGCTTCATAACAACTTGGTTAAATCACACTAACACTTTTATATAATCAAGTTTTTGGCTATTTAGTGTTTGTTTTTACAAAATCACCTATTCACCCCCCCTCTAGGTGCTCTTAATTGGTATCAGAGTCATACTCTTCATCTAAGGGACTAACCGCCCGAAGAGATGGATCCTAAGGGTAAGGGGATGGTGGTCAACGATAAGGTGAAGGAGTCCCTCTTCAACGAGCCAAGAGACGACAAGCCCACTAACTCAGGCTCGAGTCACAAGAAGAGGGACGGGAAGAAAAGAGGCGCATCAAGAAGATCATATACTATGACAGCGACGCCTCCTCCTCTTCACCAAAGGATGACGATGACGATGACGACTTGTCCAAAAGAAAGACGATTAATCAAAACTATTCCTTTGATTATTCTCGCATCCCTTATAATTCAAATGTTCATTTGCTATCAATTTCACTTGGGAAACCCCCACACTTTGATGGAGAAGACTATTCTTTCAGGAGTCATAAAATGCGTAGTCATCTATTTTCTCTCCATCCTAGCATTTGGGAAATTATGGAAAACGGGATGCATTTTGATAGTACGAATAATCCTATGCTTATAAAGGAACAGATTCATAAAAATGCCCAAGCTACTACTATTTTGCTGGCATCTCTTTGCAGGGACGAGTACAATAAAGTAAGTGGCCTGGACAACGCCAAACAAATCTAGGACACCCTCAAGATATCTCATGAGGGAAACGATGCCACCATGATTACCAAAATGGAACTGGTGGAAGGCGAGCTGGAGAGGTTCGCGATGATCAGGGGAGAGGAGCCAACACAAACCTATAACAGGCTCAAGACCCTGGTCAACAAAATCCGAAGCTATGGAAGCACAAGATGGTCAGATCATGATGTCGTCCGACTCATGCTCAGGTCATTTACAGTTATTGACCCCCATCTTGTCAACCTTATTCATGAAAACCCTAGGTACACCAAGATGACGCTCGAGGAAATCCTTGGAAAATTCGTGAGCAGGCGTATGGTGGTGAAGGAAGCACGATACGTGGATGATGCACTAAACGGTCCACTACCCGTCTACGAGCCACATCCCGTTGCCCTCAAAGCGACTAGCAGCAGGGAGGCACTACCAAGCAAGGTGGCACAAGTGGAGGCTGCTGGGCTCAACAAGGACGAAATGACGCTCATCATCAAGCGCTTCAAAACTGCCTTGAAAGGACGCAAGGAATACCCTAACAAGAATAAAACAAGGGGAAAACGCTCCTGCTTCAAATGCGGTAAGACTGGTCATTTCATAGCTCAATGCCCCGATAATGATAATGAACAGGGACAAGATAAGCACGGGAAGAGGGAGAAGAAGAAGAACTACAGGAAGGCCAAAGGCGAGGCGCACATCGGGAAGGAATGGGACTCCGACTGCTCCTCCTCCGACTTTGAGGATGAAGGACTAGCAGCCTCAACCTTCAACAAATCGTCGCTCTTCCCCAACGATTGCCATACTTGCCTTATGGCTAAGGAGAAGAAGGTACGTATTCGAGATACCCCCAAGTACTCTTCTTCTAGCGATGAGGAATCATCTGATAAAGAAGTAGATTACACTGATTTATTTAAAGTAATAGATAGAGCTAAAGTAGACAAAATAAATGAACTAATTGATGCTCTTAATGAAAAGGATAGACTTCTAGAAAAGCAAGAGGACATTTTATATGAGGAACATGATAAATTTATTAGTGTTCAAAAATCTCTTGCTCTAGAAATTAAGAGAAATGAAATGCTATCATCTGAGTTGTCTACTAGTCTTGAATCTATCTCTACCTTAAAGAATTTTAATGATGAATTAAATGCTAAACTAGAGGAAGTAAATGCAATTAGTTCGAGTGTAGAGCATGTGGTTATTTGTGATAGATGTAAAGATATTGATCTTGATAAACATGTTACTACTATTGTTAATTTAAACAATGAGGTTGCAAGTCTTAATGCTCAACTTAAGACTTGCAAAGATGATTATGATAAATTAAAATTTACCAGGGATGCCTACACCATTGGTAGACACCCCTCAATTAAGAATAGACTTGGTTTTCGAAAGGAAACCAAGAACTTAACAAGCCAAAGGACTTCTGATCTCAAGGGCTTATGTTATTGCTTAAACTTAATCAATGAACATGATGTGATTATTTATGATACGATGATGTTATCCCGATGAGGTTCTTGTGATTACTTTAGGGGGCTTAGGCTGTTTCCTGAGTACCTCTCTATCGGCGTTTCGACCCCGGGGGGTCTCTGGACCATGAGTAAATTTGTCGCTGCGTGTCCCAGCCCATATGGGTTGGCGCGAGATGGAACACAAGGGGGAAAATGCGGCTCGTGTTATCCTGCGCCAGGGGGATGCGCTCGTAGTAGGGGTTACAAGCGTTCGCGAGAGAGCGAGAGAGAGTGAGCCTGTTCGTCAACTCGTTCTCCCGCGCGACCCTCCCCCTTCTATGAAGGCCCTGGACCTCCCTTTTATAGATACAAGGAGAGGGTCCAGGTGTACAATGGGGGTGTAGCTATGCGCTAACGTGTCCGGCAGCGAGGTGCCTGAGCCCTGTGTACATGCCAACGTGGCTGTCGGATAGGTACTAGAGCCCTGTGTACGTGGTAACGTGGCCGTCGGAGAAGTGCCTGAGCCCTGTAGAAGCACAGCTATCGATGCTGCTGGGATCTTGCTGACGTCTCCTTTCTTTCGTAGGGGGCTGACAACCACCGTTGTCATGAACGCACGCGGGGAGCCATCATTACTTGTTACCGGGGCGAGCCAGATGGGACACCAGTCTTGTTTCCCCGTAGCCTGAGCTAGCTAGGGGTAAGGTAATGATGTATCCCCTGTGGCACGGTCGATCCGAGCCCAAGGTCAAGCGAGGCGGAGACTTCTCCTGAGGGCGAGGCCGGGGTCGGGCGAGGACGCGATTCCTCCCGAGGTCGAGGTTGAGGCCGAGCCCTGGGGTCGGGCGAGGCGGAGACCACCTTCCGAGGCCGAGGTTGAGGCCGAGCCCTAGGGTCGGGCGAGGCAGAGCTCCCTGTTGCGCCCGAGGCTGAACTTGGTTGTTGTCAGCCTCACCTTGGTGGGTGGCACAGCAGTCGGAGCGGGGCGAGCGGCGCTGTTTTCCTGTCAGGTCAGTCAGCTAAATGGTGAAGTGACTGTGGTCACTTCGACCTTGCCGACTGAGGCACGCGTGTCAGGATAAGGTGTCAGGAGATCCTCGCATTGAATGCGCCTGCGATACGGTCGGTTGGAGAGGCTATTTGGCCAAGGTTGCTTCTTGACGAAGCCTGCTCGAGTTGGGCCTCGAGCATGCCGAGGGTGCGCCCACTGCCTGAGGAGGACCTCGGGCAAGACGTAACTTCGTCCGGGACTACAGTTCCTGCCCGAGGCTGGGCTCGGGCCAGGCGAGATCGCACCCCTTGGGTAGACAAAGCCTTGACCTGAATCGCGCCCATCAGTCTCTGCAGCTTGCGTTGATGGTGGTTACCAGCCGTGTTTAGGAGTGTTGGGGGTACCCCTAATTATGGTACCCGACAGTAGCCCCCGAGCCTCAAAGGGAGTGTTGGTACTCGCTTGGAGGCTTTGCCGCACTTTTCTGTGAGGGGACCGGCCTTTCTCGGTTATACTTTGTTCTGGTGGGTGCGCGCGAGCGCACCCGCCGGGTGTAGCCCCCGAGGCCTCGGAGGAGTGGTTTGACTCTTCTGAGGTCTTAATGCCTTTCGTGATGCCTTGGCCGGCTTGGTTGTTCCCTCATGCGACCTGATTGTAGCTCGGGTGTATGGTCAGGTTCCGAGTTTTTAGGCTAGTTTGTTGACGCTGTCAATGGTTTGGCCGTAGCCGGGTTGTGAGAGCAGCCCCCGAGCCTCTGCACGGAGCGAGAGGACGATCGAGGACTATCCCGACTTTTATTATACGCCTGATAGTCGCCTAGAGGGGGGGTGAATAGGGCGAAACTGAATTTTACAAATATAAACACAACTACAAGCCGGGTTAGCGTTAGTAATAAAGAAACGAGTCCGCGAGAGAGGGTGAAAAACAAATCCCAAGCGAATAAGCAAGTGAGACACGGAGATTTGTTTTACCGAGGTTCGGTTCTCTCAAACCTACTCCCCGTTGAGGAGGCCACAAAGGCCGGGTCTCTTTCAACCCTTCCCTCTCTCAAACGGTCCCTCGGACCGAGTGAGCTTTTCTTCTTCTCAATCAAACGGGAACAAAACTTCCCCGCAAGGGCCACCACACAATTGGTGCCTCTTGCCTTGGTTACAATTGAGTTTTGATCACAAGAACAAGTGAGAAAGAAAGAAAGCGATCCAAGCGCAAGAGCTCAAAAGAACACGACAAATCTCTCTCGCTAATCACTAAAGGCTTGAGTGGAATTGGAGAGGATTTGATCTATTTGGAGTGTCTATAATTGAATGCTAGAGCTCTTGTAGTAGTTGAGAGGTGGAAAACTTGGATGCAATGAATGGTGGGGTGGTTGGGGTATTTATAGCCTCAACCACCAACTTGACCGTTGGTGGAGGCTGTCTGCTCGATGGCGCACCGGACAGTCCGGTGCACACCGGACATGTCCGGTGCCCCAGCCACGTCACCAGTTCCGTTGGATTCCGACCGTTGAAGCTTCTGACTTGTGGGCCCGCCAGGATGTCCGATGCACACCGGACTTGTACTGTTCCTTGTCCGGTGTGCCAGTATGGGCGCGCCTGCCTTCTGCGCGCGCTGCGCGCGCATTTAATGCGCCGCAGGTAGCCGTTGGCGCGGAGATATCCGTTGCTCTGGAGTTGCACCGGACAGTCCGGTGCACACCGGACAGTACGGTGCACACCGGACAGTCCGGTGAATTATAGCGGACTAGCCGTTGGAGTTTCCCGAAGCTGGCGAGTTCCTGAGGCCGCTCCTCCTTGGCGCACCGGACACTGTCCGGTGTACACCGGACAGTCCGGTGAATTATAGCGCGAGTGCCTCTGGAAATTCCCGAAGGTGGCGAGTTTGAGCTGGAGTTCTCTGGTGCACCGGACACTGTCCGGTGGTGCATCGGACACTGTCCGGTGTACACCGGACAGTCCGGTGCTCCTAGACCAGAGGGCCTTCGGTTCCCACTTTGCTCCTTTGTTGAACCCAAAACTTGGTCTTTTTATTGGCTGAGTGTGAACCTTTTACACCTGTGTAATCTATACACTTGGGCAAACTTAGTTAGTCCAAATGTTTGTGTTGGGCAATTCAACCACCAAAATTAATTAGGGACTAGGTGTAAGCCTAATTCCCTTTCAATCTCCCCCTTTTTGGTGATTGATGCCAACACAAACCAAAGCAAATATAGAAGTGCATAATTGAACTAGTTTGCATAATGTAAGTGTAAAGGTTGCTTGGAATTGAGCCAATATAAATACTTACAAGATATGCATGGATTGTTTCTTTCTTATATAACATTTTGGACCACGTTTGCACCACATGTTTTGTTTTTGCAAACTCTTTTGTAAATCCTTTTCAAAGTTCTTTTGCAAATAGTCAAAGGTAATTGAATAAGATTTTGCAAAGCATTTTTAAGATTTGAAATTTTCTCCCCCTGTTTCAAATGCTTTTCCTTTGACTAAACAAAACTCCCCCTAGAAGAGATCCTCCTCTTAGTGTTCAAGAGGGTTTTGATATATCGTTTTGAAATACTACTTTCTCCCCCTTTTGAACATAATAGGATACCAATTGAAAATATTCAACACTTAAGTTTTTGAAATTGGTGGTGGTGCGGTCCTTTTGCTTTGGGCTCTTATTTTCTCCCCCTTTGGCATGAATCGCCAAAAACGGAATCATTAGAGCCCTCGAAGTGCTTTCTTCCCCTTTGGACATAAATAAATGAGTTAGGACTATACCAAAGACGAAGTCCGGTCCTTTTGCCTTGGGCTCTTACTTTTTCCCAAAGACAAAGTCCTTTTCTTTGACGCGCATACTTTTCTCCCCCAAGAATGGAGAGTTGCTTGGAGTGACGGCGAAGGATGAGTTACGTAGTGGAAGCCTTTTTCTTTGCCGAAGACTCCAATTCCCTTTCAATATACCTATGACTTGGTTTAAAATAGACTTGAAAACACATTAGTCATATCATATGAAAGAGATATGATCTAAGGTATATAAATGAGCTATGTGTGCAAGTTAGCAAAAGAAATTTCTAGAATCAAGAATATTGAGCTCATGCCTAAGTTTGGTAAAGGTTTGTTCATCAAGTGGCTTGGTAAAGATATCGGCTAATTGATCTTTAGTGTTAATATAAGAAATCTCGATATCTCCCTTTTGTTGGTGATCCCTAAGAAAATGATACTGAATGGCTATGTGCTTAGTGCGGCTATGCTCGACGGGATTGTCGACCATCTTGATTGCACTCTCATTATCACATATCAAAGGGACCTTGGTTAATTTGTAACCGTAGTCCCGCAGGGTTTGCCTCATCCAAAGCAATTGCGCGCAACAGTGGTCTGCGGCAATATACTCGGCTTCGGCGGTGGAAAGAGCGACCGAATTTTGCTTCTTAGAAGCCCAAGACACCAAGGATCTTCCCAAGAACTGGCAAGTCCCTAATGTGCTCTTCCTATTGATTTTGCATCCCGCCCAATCGGCATCCGAATAACCAATTAAATCAAATGTGGATCCCCGAGGGTACCAGAGCCCAAACTTAGGAGTATAAGCCAAATATCTCAAGATTCGTTTTACGGCCGTAAGGTGGGATTCCTTAGGGTCGGATTGGAATCTTGCACACATGCAAACGGAAAGCATAATGTCCGGTCGAGATGCACATAGATAGAGTAATGAACCAATCATCAACCGGTATACCTTTTGATCCACGGACTTACCTCCCGTGTCGAGGTCGAGATGCCCATTAGTTCCCATGGGTGTCTTGATGGGTTTGGCATCCTTCATTCCAAATTTGCTTAGAATGTCTTGAGTGTACTTCGTTTGGCTGATGAAGGTGCCCTCTTGGAGTTGTTTGACTTGGAATCCTAGAAAATACTTCAACTCCCCCATCATAGACATCTCGAACTTTTGTGTCATGATCCTACTAAATTCTTCACATGTAGACTCGTTAGTAGACCCAAATATAATATCATCAACATAAATTTGGCATACAAACAAGTCATTTTCAAGAGTTTTAGTGAATAGAGTAGGATCGGCCTTTCCGACTTTGAATCCATTTGCAATAAGGAAATCTCTAAGGCATTCATACCATGCTCTTGGGGCTTGCTTGAGCCCATAAAGCGCCTTAGAGAGCTTATAGACATGGTTAGGATACTCACTGTCTTCAAAGCCGGGAGGTTGCTCAACATAGACCTCTTCCTTGATTGGTCCATTGAGGAAGGCACTTTTCACGTCCATTTGATAAAGCTTAAAGCCATGGTAAGTAGCATAGGCCAATAATATGCGAATTGACTCAAGCCTAGCTACGGGTGCATAGGTTTCACCGAAATCCAAACCTTCGACTTGGGAGTATCCCTTGGCCACAAGTCGAGCTTTGTTCCTTATCACCACACCATGCTCGTCTTGTTTGTTGCGGAAGACCCATTTGGTTCCTACAACATTTTGGTTAGGACGTGGAACTAAATGCCATACCTTATTCCTAGTGAAGTTGTTGAGCTCCTCTTGCATCGCCACCACCCAATCCGAATCTTGGAGTGCTTCCTCTACCCTGTGTGGCTCAATAGAGGAAACAAAAGAGTAATGTTCACAAAAATGTGCAACACGAGACCTAGTAGTTACCCCCTTATGAATATCGCCGAGGATGGTGTCGACGGGGTGATCTCGTTGGATTGCTTGGTGGACTCTTGGGTGTGGCGGCCTTGGTTCTTCATCCTCCTTGTCTTGATCATTTGCATCTCCCCCTTGATCTATGCCGTCATTTTGAGGTGACTTATTTGATTGATGTTCTTCTTCATCAACTTGAGCTTCATCCTCATTTTGAGTTGGTGGAGATGCTTGCGTGGAGGAGGACGGTTGATCTTGTGCATTTGGTGGCTCTTCGGATTCCTCAGGATACACACCCCCAATGGACATGTTCCTTAGCGCGATGCACGGAGCCTCTTCAATACCTATCTCATCAAGATCAACTTGCTCTACTTGAGAGCCGTTAGTCTCATCAAACACAACGTCACAAGAAACTTCAACTAGTCCCGAGGACTTGTTAAAGACTCTATATGCCCTTGTGTTTGAATCATATCCTAGTAAAAAGCCTTCTACAGTCTTAGGAGCAAATTTAGATTTTCTACCTCTTTTAACAAGTATAAAGCATTTGCTACCAAAGACTCTAAAATATGAAATATTGGGCTTTTTACCGGTTAGGAGTTCGTATGATGTCTTCTTGAGGATTCGGTGTAGATATAACCGGTTGATGGCGTAGCAAGCGGTGTTGACCGCCTCGGCCCAAAACCGATCCGAAGTCTTGTATTCATCAAGCATGGTCCTTGCCATGTCCAATAGAGTTCTATTCTTCCTCTCCACTACACCATTTTGTTGTGGCGTGTAGGGAGAAGAGAACTCATGCTTGATGCCCTCCTCCTCAAGGAAGCCTTCAATTTGAGAGTTCTTGAACTCCGTCCCGTTGTCGCTTCTAATCTTCTTGATCCTTAAGCCAAACTCATTTTGAGCCCGTCTCAAGAATCCCTTTAAGGTCTCTTGGGTTTGTGATTTTTCCTGCAAAAAGAACACCCAAGTGAAGCGAGAATAATCATCCACAATAACTAGACAGTACTTACTCCCGCCGATGCTTATGTAAGCGATCGGGACGAATAGATCCATGTGTAGGAGCTCCAGTGGCCTGTCGGTCGTCATTATGTTCTTATGCGGATGATGGGCACCAACTTGCTTTCCTGCCTGGCATGCGCTACAAATCCTGTCTTTCTCAAAATGAACATTTGTTAATCCTAAAATGTGTTCTCCCTTTAGAAGCTTGTGAAGATTCTTCATCCCAACATGGGCTAGTCGGCGGTGCCAGAGCCAACCCATGTTAGTCTTAGCAATTAAGCATGTGTCGAGTTTAGCTCTATCAAAATCTACTAAGTATAGCTGACCCTCTAACACACCCTTAAATGCTATTGAATCATCACTTCTTCTAAAGACAGTGACACCTATATCAGTGAAAAGACAGTTGTAGCCCATTTGACATAATTGAGATACGGAAAGCAAATTGTAATCTAAAGAATCTACAAGAAAAACATTGGAAATAGAATGGTCAGGAGATATAGCAATTTTACCCAATCCTTTGACCAAACCTTGATTTCCATCCCCGAATGTGATAGCTCGTTGGGGATCTTGGTTTTTCTCATATGAGGAGAACATCTTTTTCTCCCCTGTCATGTGGTTTGTGCACCCGCTGTCGAGTATCCAACTTGAGCCCCCGGATGCATAAACCTACAAAACAATTTTAGTTCTTGACTTTAGGTACCCAAATGGTTTTGGGTCCTTTGGCATTAGACACAAGAACTTTGGGTACCCAAACACAAGTCTTGGAACCCTTGTGCTTGCCCCCAACATATTTGGCAACTACCTTGCCGGATTTGTTAGTCGACACATAAGATGCATCAAAAGTTTTAAATGAAAGACTATGTTCATTTGATGCATTAGGAATTTTCTTTTTAGGCAACTTAGCATGGGTTGGTTGCCTAGAGCTAGATGTCTCACTCTTATACATAAAAGCATGGTTAGAACCAGAGTGAGACTTTCTAGAATGAATTTTCCTAATTTTGTCCTCGGGATAACCGACAGGGTATAAAATGTAACCCTCGTTATCCTGAGGCATGGGAGCCTTGCCCTTAACAAAATTAGACAATCTTTTAGGAGTGGCACTAAGTTTGACATTGTCTCCCCTTTGGAAGCCAATGCCATCCTTGATGCCAGGGCGTCTCCCACTATAGAGCATACTTCTAGCAAATTTAAATTTTTCATTTTCTAAGTTATGCTCGGCAATTTTAGCATCTAATTTTGCTATATGATCATTTTGTTGTTTAACTAAAGCTATGTGATCATGAATAGCATCAATGTTAACATCTCTACATCTAGTACAAATAGATACATGCTCAACAATAGATGTAGAGGGTTTGCAAGATTTTAATTCTACGACCTTAGCATGTAACATGTCATTCTTAGTTCTAAGGTCTGAAATAGTAGCATTGCAAACATCAAAATCTTTAGCCTTAGCAAGCAATTTTTCATTTTCAATTCTAAGGTTAGCAAGGGAAATGTTTAATTCTTCCATCCTAGCAAGCAAGTCATCATTATTATCTCTAGGGTTGGGAATTGAAACATTACAAACATGTGAATCAACCTTAGCATTTAAACTAGCATTTTCATGTCTAAGGTTGTCAATCATCTCATGGCAAGTGCTTAGCTCACTAGATAATTTTTGACATTTTTCTACTTCTAGAGCGTAAGCATTTTTAACCTTAACATGTTTCTTGTTTTCTTTAATAAGGAAGTCCTCTTGAGAATCCAAAAGGTCATCCTTTTCATGAATAGCACTAATCAATTCATTTAATTTTTCCTTTTGGTCCATGTTAAGATTGGCAAAGAGAGTACGCAAATTATCCTCCTCATCACTAGCATTATCATCACTAGAAGACTCATATTTAGTGGAGGAGTTAGATTTAACCTTCTTCCGTTTGCCGTCCTTTGCCATGAGGCACTTGTGGCCGACGTTGGGGAAGAGAAGTCCTTTGGTGACGGCGATGTTGGCGGCGTCCTCGTCGGAGGAGGAGTCGCTAGAGCTTTCGTCGGAGTCCCACTCCCGACAAACATGGGCATCGCCGCCCTTCTTCTTGTAGTACCTCTTCTTCTCCTTTCTTCTCCCCTTCTTGTCGTCGCCCCTGTCACTATCACTTGATAATGGACATTTAGCAATAAAGTGACCGGGCTTACCACACTTGTAGCAAACCTTCTTGGAGCGGGACTTGTAGTCTTTCCCTCTCCTTTGCTTGAGGATTTGGCGGAAGCTCTTGATGACGAGCGCCATTTCCTCATTGTCGAGCTTGGAGGCGTCTATTGGTTGTCGACTTGGTGTGGACTCCTCCTTCTTTTCTTCCGTCGCCTTGAATGCGACGGGTTGAGCTTCGGATGTGGTGGGTTCGTCAAGCTCGTTGATCTTCCTCGAGCCTTCTATCATGCACTCAAAACTTACAAAATGCCCGATAACTTCCTCGGGGGTCATTTTAGTATATCTAGGATTACCACGAATTAATTGAACTTGAGTAGGGTTAAGAAAAATAAGAGATCTTAGAATAACCTTAACCACTTCATGGTCATCCCATTTTACGCTCCCGAGGTTGCGCACTTGGTTCACCAAGGTCTTGAGCCAGTTGTACATGTGTTGTGGCTCCTCCCCTTTGCGAAGCCGGAACCGACCGAGCTCCCCCTCGATCGTTTCCCGCTTGGTGATCTTGGTGAGCTCATCTCCCTCGTGCGCGGTTTTGAGCACATCCCAAACCTCCTTGGCGCTCTTCAACCCTTGCACTTTGTTATACTCCTCTCTACTTAAAGAGGCGAGGAGTATCGTTGTCGCTTGAGAGTTGAAGTGCTCGATTTGGGCCACCTCATCCTCATCATAATCCTTATCCCCTATGGATGGTACCTGTGCACCGAACTCAACAACATCCCATATACTTTTGTGGAGTGAGGTTAGATGAAATCGCATTAAATCACTCCACCTAGCATAATCTTCACCATCAAAAGTTGGTGGTTTGCCTAATGGGACGGAAAGTAGAGGTGCATGTTTAGAAATGCGAGAATAGTGTAGGGGGATCTTACTAAACTTCTTACGCTCTTGGCGTTTAGAAGTTACAGAGGGCGCATCGGAGCCAGAGGTCGATGTTGATGAAGTGTCGGTCTCGTAGTAGACCACTTTCCTCATCCTCTTTTGCTTGTCCCCACTCTGATGCGGCTTGTGGGAAGAAGATTTTCCCTTCTTCTCTTTGTGGTGAGAAGAAGATTTCTTCTCCTTCCCTTTGTTGGAGGAGCTCTTCTTCTTCTCCCTCCTTTTGGTGCGGGACTCTTCCGACGAAGTGCTCCCGTGGCTTGTAGTGGGCTTTTCGCCGGTCTCCATCTCCTTCTTGGCGTGATCTCCCGACATCACTTCGAGCGGTTAGGCTCTAATGAAGCACCGGGCTCTGATACCAATTGATAGTCGCCTAGAGGGGGGGTGAATAGGGCGAAACTGAATTTTACAAATATAAACACAACTACAAGCCGGGTTAGCGTTAGTAATAAAGAAACGAGTCCGCGAGAGAGGGTGAAAAACAAATCCCAAGCGAATAAGCAAGTGAGACACGGAGATTTGTTTTACCGAGGTTCGGTTCTCTCAAACCTACTCCCCGTTGAGGAGGCCACAAAGGTCGGGTCTCTTTCAACCCTTCCCTCTCTCAAACGGTCCCTCGGACCGAGTGAGCTTTTCTTCTTCTCAATCAAACGGGAACAAAACTTCCCCGCAAGGGCCACCACACAATTGGTGCCTCTTGCCTTGGTTACAATTGAGTTTTGATCACAAGAACAAGTGAGAAAGAAAGAAAGCGATCCAAGCGCAAGAGCTCAAAAGAACACGACAAATCTCTCTCGCTAATCACTAAAGGCTTGAGTGGAATTGGAGAGGATTTGATCTATTTGGAGTGTCTAGAATTGAATGCTAGAGCTCTTGTAGTAGTTGAGAGGTGGAAAACTTGGATGCAATGAATGGTGGGGTGGTTGGGGTATTTATAGCCTCAACCACAAACTTGACCGTTGGTGGAGGCTGTCTGCTCGATGGCGCATCGGACAGTCCGGTGCACACCGGACATGTCCGGTGCCCCAGCCACGTCACCAGTTCCGTTGGATTCCGACCGTTGAAGCTTCTGACTTGTGGGCCCGCCAGGATGTCCGGTGCACACCGGACTTGTACTGTTCCTTGTCCGGTGTGCCAGTATGGGCGCGCCTGCCTTCTGCGCGCGCTGCGCGCGCATTTAATGCGCCGCAGGTAGCCGTTGGCGCGGAGATATCCGTTGCTCTGGAGTTGCACCGGACAGTCCGGTGCACACCGGACAGTCCGGTGAATTATAGCGGACTAGCCGTTGGAGTTTCCCGAAGCTGGCGAGTTCCTGAGGCCGCTCCTCCTTGGCGCACCGGACACTGTCCGGTGTACACCGGACAGTCCGGTGAATTATAGCGCGAGTGCCTCTGGAAATTCCCGAAGGTGGCGAGTTTGAGCTGGAGTTCTCTGGTGCACCGGACACTGTCCGGTGGTGCACCGGACACTGTCCGGTGTACACCGGACAGTCCGGTGCTCCTAGACCAGAGGGCCTTCGGTTCCCACTTTGCTCCTTTGTTGAATCCAAAACTTGGTCTTTTTATTGGCTGAGTGTGAACCTTTTACACCTGTGTAATCTATACACTTGGGCAAACTTAGTTAGTCCAAATGTTTGTGTTGGGCAATTCAACCACCAAAATTAATTAGGGACTAGGTGTAAGCCTAATTACCTGTTCGATAGGGTCCGAGGGCTCGATGCCTCCCTCTGGTGGGATTCCGTTATAAAATCGCTCCTGCTGGTCTCAGAAATGTCCTAGGGTACCTCGGGAGTGTAGCCCGAGCCTCGGCCATGTAACGGACGTACCCAGAGTCATCCCTCACTCTGTGTGCTCTGGGGCGGCTGTCGAACCCTTCCGAGGGGCCAGCCTTCGAACCCCTGATCAGTAGTGGGCGCGGAGCCCAAGTGCTCTAGGGCGACTGTCGAACCCTTCCGAGGGGCCAGCCTTTGAACCCCTGATCAGTAATGGGCTTGAAGCCCAAGTGCTCTAGGGCGGCTGTCGAACCCTTCCGAGGGGCCAGCCTTCGAACCCCTGATCACTAGGAGGGCTCGGGGCCCGCTTCCTTCGTGGAGAAGGATCCCTTTCGAAATATCCCCTTTCCCGGTCCATGTAGCAAGAGAGAGAAAGGGGAAGAGGAAAAGGATATGAATTTAAACGTTGTGGCGCACCTTTTTTGACGCGGTCATCATGGCGGAGGTGAAACGACGCCGCTTCGCCTGCCAAAGGTGTCGCTTGCCCTGGCAAGGAGTTAATGCGATGGGACGGGCGATTCGCGGGGCGGCCGCGTGCGCGAGTCATTCGAGGAACGGAACACGGACGCGTCGTCTTCACGCCGTGGGAGAGGCCTCCCCTGTCGCTTCAGGAGGGGACGTGGGCCTGCAAACGATTTGACCGCTGCTTCCGCTCGTCTGCTATCGGTCCACTTTTAGCCATATCGACCGTCGCGCCTCTTCCCGCAGCTGACTGACCCGTGATTGTTGTGCTCGATTGGCACTGTTGGGTCATGCGCAGGGCTGCCTCGAGTTGTGGTATGGTTTCACAGTCGAGAAGACGCGACATTTGCGTGAGTGGCGGTGCATTTTCCTTGCACGCAGTAACCGTTGCGCCGGTTGCTTGACATGCGGGCCCAGGCCTTCACGCTGACCCACCAGATGCGATGAAGCCGAAAGGGTGCATAATCGTGGTGCGGTTGCACGCCTCCTGCATGGCGATCCGTCCTTTCGCCTGCTGGTTTTAGCGAGAATGGGGGAACGCTTATAACCGTGGGGCGGTTACCTGCTTCGAGCGCAGTGGTTTGGCTTCTACCGTTTCTGGTCAGCTTGCATGCGTGTGGGACCCAGCCCCCGTGTCGTAGGGGGAGAACCCCGGAGCACGTCGGTGAAGACTTTGCCCGTGACGCCTGAGGATGCGAGTGGGGAGAGCCGCCTTTAAAAAGGGGTTGATCCCCCAGGCGGTGGCCATGTCTTCGCACTCCCCTCATGCATCGCGCCCTTCCACCTTCCGAGCCCCCGGATGGGGGGCACCCGCGTTGCCTTCGTCTTGCTGCTGTTGGAGGAGCGCGACCTCGCGGGGGTTGGCGCCCTTCAGCCATCGCTCGGCTTCAAGGATTTTCATCATGCAGCCCGGTTGCATTCCCTCACCAATGGTCATCCAGGATGATGACCACCAGTTCGGTGGTGGGGAGAAGCAAGCCGGGTTGCGGCCTCTGCCCCGCCCTCAGCTTCAAGAATCTTCATCATCCTTGCTGTGGCAGAGGGTGAGCTGAGCCGGGGTTCTACCTCCCGCACGGGCCGGCAGGCCACCTCTTCCTTCAGCATTCAGGGGAGAGGGCGCTCACCGACCTTGTGGAGGGGGGCGAACTCCGACAACGCGGGACCGGTCGGCCGCAAGCGTCGTCAGCTCCAGCGTGCCTGGCTCGCTGGCTCTGTCGTGGCCTCCGACGCTGCCTCCTGTCGCCTGATCCGGGCGTGGCCGTCCGTCTACCGCACGGGCGACTGTCGCGTCGCGCACAGGTCGGGCATGTCTGCGGCCCTCCCCGCGTCGCCGACTGCACCGGGAGATCGCCCAAGATGTCGCACGCCACTGGGGTGGCGTTCGTGTTCTTGGATTGTCTTGTCCTCACTCCAGCACGACGCCTTCACGCGGAGGTCGGTGTCGGCCCGTCCGCGAGGACTTGAGTGGGGATCTGCCGGTGCAGGCTGGGGCGGCCGCCATTCGTCGGCCTGGCGCTGGTGGGCAGGTGGCCGTTGTCGTCGGTGCTGAGGTGGTGGTAGCCAGAGAAGGTTTCTCCGCCAACGAGACTGTCGGCGCCACCCGTTGTCAGACCTCCGGCTCTTTGGCTTTGATGGCTTGTCCTCGCCCCTCGAGTGGGGACGTGGGCGAGGGCCTTCTCACAGCAGTGTTTGCCCTGAGGTCATCATTGCTGTTGTTTAGCCGCTCGAGGCGGAGGTCGTTGTCGCTGCTGGTGCAGTGGTCGCCGGCGAGCCACCCGGAGTTTGTTGTCCCGCAGGCCCTCTGGTGTGGAGGTTGTTCATACCCGCGGGAATGGAACCGAAGTCCCGTTTGTAATGGCACCCTGAACATGGGTGTTTGTTCATTGCGGCTGTCGAGGCCTGAACATCTGGGTATTTGAGTGTAATACCGTGTTTCTTCCTCATTTCGAGCACTAGGACTCGCCTGTCGGCTAGCTGAACGCTTAACCGAGCGTGAGTTGCCTCGCGCGGAAGGTGATGAGTGAGGTATCCATATCCCGGAGGTGTAGGAGTCCCTCGGCTCGGTCGGCCTTGCCGCTCAAGGCTTCTCTTGCTCAGTTATAGAACCTTCGGCCGCTCTGCGATGAGCTGGAGCCGAAGGCAGCGGCGTGGACAGAAGGCGGAGTTGGCTCGAAAAGAGGCTTCGTCGGCCCGGGAGCACGTGGCTTCCCTGGCCGAGGAGGCGCAGCAGCGGTGGCAAGAGCTTGGCCAAGTTGTCCGCTAGCGGGACCAACCCCGAAGTCATGTTGTCGAGACCGTGAGCCGGGCTGAGGTCCTCGGGGGACAGCTGGCTAAGGCTACGAAGCGGCCAGCCGAGGCGTCCGCTCGGGCCGGAACCCTTGCAGAGAACCTGACCGTGAGGGCCCAAGCGCGGTGCTGGCGTCCTTCTCCGAGGTGGAGATCCTTCCGCCCGAGTCGCCGTCCGAGGCTGGGCCAGGATCTGCCGAGGGTGGAAACGAAGCCGAGGGTGCTGCTGCTCCCTCTGCCGATGTCTGAACCTGCAGGAACAGTTTGTCTGTAGTATGCGTATGTTTTTCGCGGCCGCTGGGGCCTAAGCATTTTCACGCCGGATTATAAAGCTGTGTTTTCTTTCCTCTTGTTTCGAGTATTAGGACTTGTTCGTCGGTAGCAGAATCGCTTATCCGAGCGAGAGTTACTTTTCGCGGAAGGTGATGAGTGAGGTATCTGTATCCCGGAGGCGTAGGAGTCCCTCGGCTCGGTCGGCCTTGCCGCTTACGTGCACTCTTACTCGTTCGCAGGATTCCGTTATCGATATAGTCATGAAGGCATGAAAGTCATTCTGGCAGAAAAGTTTTCGAGCGTTAGGACTCGTTCGGTAATAGAATCGCTTATCCAAGCGTGAGTTACTTATCGCGGAAGGAGATGAGTGAGGTATCCGTATCCCAGAGGCGTAGGAGTCCCTTGGCTCGGCCGGCCTTGCCGCTTACGTGTACTCTCGTCGTTTTTAGGACCCCGCTATCGAAGGAGTCGAAAAGCGCGAAAGACGTTCTGGCAAAAGACTTTTCCGAGGAAAATTTTGACACGGAGGGGGTTCCCCCTTCTAGCCCCCGAGGGAGGGTCGGGCTTTGCCGAGGCAAGGATGACCCTTCCTTGACAGTTAGACTTTATTTATGTATGTAAAGAAAGCGAGGTATATGAATGACTTGAAACATCTTAAGGGTAGAAGCGACGTAGCTGTTGGATGTTCCAAGCGTTGTTGTAGACCTTGCCTTGATCGTTGGCCAGCTTGTATGTTCCGGGCTTCAAAATCTTGGCGATGATGAACGACCCTTCCCAGGGAGGAGTAAGCTTGTGGCGCCCTCGGACGTCTTGCCGCAGCCGAAGTACCAAGTCTCCCACCTGGAAGCCTCGGGGTCGAACCCCTCGGGCGTGGTAGCATCGCAGAGACTGCTGATACCGCGCCGAGTGTAGTAAGGCCACGTCCCGAGCCTCTTCGAGCTGGTCCAGTGAGTCTTCTCGGCTGGTCTGGTTGCTTCGGTCGTCGTACGCCTTTGTCCTCGGGGAACCGTATTCTAAGTCTGTGGGTAAGATAGCCTCGGCCCCATAGAATAGAAAGAACGGCGAGAGACCCGTGGCTCGGCGTCGTCCTTAGACTCCAGACCACCGAGGGTAGCTCTTTCATCCACCACTTGCCGAATTTGTTGAGGTCGTTGTAGATCTTCGGTTTAAGTCCCTGCAGAATCATACCGTTGGCACGCTCCACCTGCCCATTCGTCATGGGGTGAGCTACGGCGGCCAAGTCCACACGGATGTGGTGGTCCTCGCAGAAGTCCAGGAACTTCTTCCCAGTGAACTGTGTGCCATTGTCGGTGATGATGGAGTTTGGGACCCCAAAGCGATGGATGATGTTGGTGAAGAACGCCACTGCCTGCTCGGACCTGATGCTGGTTAGGGGTCGGACCTCGATCCACTTAGAGAATTTGTCGATGGCGACCATCATGTGCGAGAAGACCCCGGGTGCCTTCTGCAAGGGACCGACGAGGTCCAGACCCCACACAGCAAATGGCCAAGTGATGGGTATTGTCTGCAGGGCCTGAGCGGGCAGGTGCGTCTGTTTCGCATAGAATTGACACCCTTGGCAAGAGCGTACAATCCTAGTGGCGTCGGCCACCGCGGTTGGTCAGTAGAATCCTTATCGGAAGGCGTTTCCCACGAGGGCTCGAGGTGCTGCATGGTGACCGCAAGCCCCCGAGTGTATTTCTTGCAATAGCTCCTATCCTTCGTCGACAGATATGCATCGTTGGAGGATGCCTGAGGAGCTGTGGTGGTAGAGCTCCTTTTCATCACCCAGTAAGACGAACGACTTGGCGCGGCGCGCCAGTCGCCGAGCTTCGGCCTTGTCGAGGGGTAGCTCCCCTCGGAGGAGATATTCTAGGTACGGGGTCTGCCAGTTTGGGTTAGGCATGACCCCATTCCGCTCTCCCTCGACACGCAGGGCCTCACCCTCGGCGGCCGAGGATACCTCAGGCTGGGTTGAGGCCTCCTCGGGCTCAGGCGTGTCGTCGATCTTGACGGAGGGTTGATGTATGTCTCTGGAGAAAACGTCAGGGGGAACCGTTGTCCGCCCTGAGGCTATTTTCGCTAGCTCGTCTGCAATCTCGTTGTATCGTCGAGCGATGTGGTTGAGCTCCAGCTCGTAGAACTTGTCTTACAGGCGTCGAACTTCATCGCAGTAGGCCTCCATCTTCCGGTCGCGGCAGTGGGAGTTCTTCATGACTTGGTCAATGACAAGCTGCGAGTCACCACGAGCATCGAGGCGTCGAACCCCTAGCTCGATGGCGATGTGCAACCCATTAACCAGAGCCTCGTACTCGGCCATGTTGTTTGACGCCAGGAAATGGAGGCGCAGTACGTGGCGGAGATGTTTCCCGAGGGGTGAGATGAAGAGCAGGCCAACACCTGCTTCCGTTTTCATCTGCGACCCATCAAGTACATGGTCCAAAGTTCCGGTTGGATCGGAGCTGTTGGTAATTGGGTGTCGACCCATTCAGCCACGAAGTCCACCAAGACTTAGGACTTTATGGCCTTCCAAGGAGCGTACGAGATTGTCTCACCCATGAGTTCCACTGCCACTTTGCTATCCTACCCGAGGCCTCTCGACACTGGATGATCTCCCCTAGGGGGAAGGATGACACCACAGTCACCGGACGAGACTCGAAGTAGTGTCGCAACTTTCGCCGCGTCAGAATTACTACGTACAATAGCTTCTGAATTTGCGGGTAGCGGATCTTGGTCTCGGATAGCACTTCACTGATGAAGTAAACCGGCCTCTGGACGAGCAGTGCATGCCCTTCTTCTTGTCTCTCGACTACGATCGCGGCGCTGACCACCTGAGTGGTTGTGGCTAGGTAGATCAAGAGGGCTTCTCTCGCAGCGGGGGGCACCAAGATGGGCGCATTTGTAAGGAGTGCCTTTAAGTTTCCGAGGGCTTCCTCGGCCTCGGGGGTCCAAGTGAAGCGATCGGCCTTCCTTAAGAGGCGGTACAAGGGTAGGCCTTTTTCGCCGAGGCGTGAGATGAAGCGGCTCAGAGCAGCTAGGCATCCCATGACCCTTTGTACTCCTTTCAAATCTTTGATAGGCCCCATGTTGGTGATGGCCGCGATTTTCTCCGGGTTGGCTTCGATGCCCCGCTCGGAGACGATGAACCCCAGGAGCATGCCTCGGGGGACTCTGAAGACACACTTCTCGGGATTGAGCTTCACGCCCTTCGCTCTCAGACACTTGAATGTCGTTTCAAGGGCAGAGAGCAGGTCGGAGGCTTTCCTCGTCTTGACAACGATGTCATCGACGTAAGCCTCGACCGTTCGGCCGATGTGCTCTCCGAACACGTGGTTCATGCACCTTTGGTATGTTGCACCTGCATTCCTCAAGCCAAATGCCATAGTAGTATAACAGTACATGCCAAAAGGTGTGATGAAAGAAGTCGCGAGCTGGTCGGACTCTTTCATCTTGATTTGGTGATAACCTGAATAGGCATCGAGGAATGACAGGGTTTCACACCCAGTAGTGGAGTCTACAATTTGATCTATGCGAGGCAGAGGGTAGGGGACCTTCGGACATGCTTTGTTTAGACCAATGTAGTCTACGCACATCCTCCACTTCCCACCTTTCTTTTTCACAAGCATAGGGTTGGCTAACCATTCGGGATGGAATACCTCTTTGATGAACCCTGCAGCCATGAGCTTGTGGATCTCCTCGCCTATGGCTCTATGTTTTTCTTCGTCGAAACGGCGCAGAGGCTGCTTCACGGGTCGGGCACCAGCTCGGATATCTAGTGAGTGCTCGGCGACATCCCTCGGTATGCCTGGCATGTCCGAGGGACTCCACACAAAAACTTCAGTGTTTGCGCGGAGAAAGTCGACGAGCACTGCTTCCTATTTGGGGTCGAGCTCGGAGCCGATCCGGACTTGCTTGCAGGCGTCGTTGCTGGGGTCGAGAGGGATGGACTTAATCGCCTCAGCCGGTTCGAAGTTGTCGGCGTGGCGCTTCGCATCAGGCACCTCCTTGGAGAGGCACTCTAGGTCGGCGATGAGGGCCTCGGACTCGGTGAGGGCCTCAGCGTACTCCACACACTCCACGTCGCATTCGTACGCGTGTCGGTACGTGGATCCGACGATGATGACCCCGTTGGGGCCTGGCATCTTGAGCTTGAGGTAGGTGTAGTTGGGGACGGTCATAAACTTGGCGTAGCACGGTCTCCCCAGCACCACGTGGTAGGTCCCTCGGAATCCGACCACCTCGAACGTGAGGGTTTCCTTTCGGAAGTTGGAGGGAGTTCTGAAGCAGACGGGCAGATCGAGTTGTCCAAGGGGCAGGGCGCGCTTCCCGGGGATGATCTCGTGAAAGGGCGCCGCACCAGCCCGGATCGTGGACAACTCGATCCCCAAGAGCCCGAGGGTCTCGGCATAGATGATGTTGAGGCTACTGCCCCCGTCCATGAGGACCTTGGTGAGCCTGATGTTGCCGATGACGGGATCGGCAACGAGCGGGTACTTTCCTGGGCTCGACACGCAGTTGGGGTGGTTGCCTTGGTCGAAGGTGATGGGCTTGTCGGACCAGTCTAGGTAGACTGGCGCCGCCACCTTCACCGAGCAGACCTCCCAGCGCTCCTGCTTGCGGTGCCGAGCCGAGGCGTTCGCCACTTGCCCACCGTAGATCATGAAACAGCCGTGGACCTCGGGGAACTCCTCTGCCTTGTCGCCCTCCTTCTTGTCGTTGTCTTGGCCTTTGCCATCTCCCGCCGGTGGCCCGGTCTTATGGAAGTAGCGCCGAAGCATGACACATTCCTCAAGGGTATGCTTGACGGGACCCTGGTGATAGGGGTACGACTCCTTGAGCATCTTGTCGAACAGGTTGGCCCCTCCGGGAGGCTTCCGTGGGTTCCTGTGCTCGACAGCGGCGACGAGATCCGCGTCAGCGGCGTCGCGCTTTGCTTGTGCCTTCTTCTTGGCCTTCTTCTTTGTGCCTCGCTGGGCGGATGCCTTAGGGACGTCTTCCTGCTGGCGTCCCTGAGGCTGCTTGTCCTTCTGGAAGATGGCTGCGACCGCCTCCTGACCAGAGGCGAATTTGGTGGCAATGTCCATCAACTCGCTCGCCTTGGTGGGAGTCTTGCGGCCTAGTTTGCTCACCAGGTCGTGCCAAGTGGTGCCAGCGAGGAACGCCCTGATGACATTCGAGTCGGTGATGTTGGGCAGCTCGGTGCGCTGCTTCGAAAACCACCGGATGTACTCTCACAGGGATTACCCTGGCTGCTGGCGGCAGCTTCGGAGATCCTGTGGGGGATAGATATCCCCTGGGTCCACTAAAGAAGTAAAAGGCCTCACGAAAGGCCCGAGGGCCCAATAATTCGTAAGGTCATTCTTTCGTGGGCCTGGGGAAAGACAACCAACAAAGAAGAGAAGACGTGAGACCGGATTGGTGCAAACCCGGACGGCCCACAACGGCGAACGAATAAATCGCAACAGAGACCCGACTTTCCCGCGCTGGAGCCCCCATGCAACGGAGCCATGCAAGGATAAGTCGGCGAGGGTTGCGTAGGGATAAACTCAAGAGGTTCACTATCTTTTAGCTACTTGATGTTATCATATCACATGTACTGCCCCACGGTCGAGTATATAAGGCCTAGGGGGCACCCCTTCAGATCGATCGACCCTGTTTTACTTAGCCACCCACGTAAACTCTCTGCGCCCTCTATCCAGAGAGCCCTCTTGTAACCCCGCTCATATACTCACCAGGACATAGGGTGTTACGCGCTTCTAAGCGGCCCGAACCTGCAAATCTTGTCCATTGTCCCTCGTGCGATCGGCACGAACCATTTTGCTACAGTCGTTGACACCGTCCTACTCCTAAAAACACCTTGAGGGGCAACCCCGGGTGTGCGGTCGGACCCAAAACACCGACAGCTGGCGCGCCAGGTAGGGGGTGTGTCGACGATCCAAGCTAGCTCAATGGCCATCACCTTCCGCAGCAAGATCACCGTGCGTCCCGGATTTGTATTCTGCTTCGGGACAATCTCATCTGTGGCGGACGAAGAAGGAATTCTACACCGCATCGTGGATCTGTCGGAAAAGAAGTTTCCTCCAACAAACTCCGAAAATGCTGGAAAGACGCTACCTCCGGCTCTTCGGAAAAAGATCGTCTCCGGGGAGGCTGGAGCTAGAAGCTCGCTGACCCGGAAGACTCCGCTGTCTACTTCCCCGACGAAAGAATGGACACGGGTCGCGAGAAAGAAGGAGACCAGGGAGAGGCAAGTCGTTCTTCCCGTTCCTCCGGCCTCAAAGGAGAACGGAAAGAAAGTCGCCGCGACAGCAGTACCGTTCTACCCCGACGTCCTCTTCATCGGGAGAGCAGAGTCGCCCGCCGTCTCTGACGATGAACCGACCGTGCCTGGAGAAGAACCACCTCAGCGAGAATCCCGCCGATGGAGGAACCGACGCAGGAACGTTCGACGACATCACACAGCCGGAGAACGGGATCCGAAGCAGCCTGTCTCGCGAGATGAGGTCTCAGAGATAGGAGAAACTCCGGAAGAACGCGTCTTCAGGGAACGAAGGAACTCCCGACGACGTGATCGCCGGCGGACTCAGGAGCAAGCCGAGCAAGATGCAAGGCAACGACGCGAGAATCCGCTCTTCGGGCGCAACCTGAACCCCGACTTCGCCCGAGCTATGAACACGCCGAGCGAAGTCAGAGGCGTTCTAGCTCGGATAGCTGACGGACTTCCTCGGACTCCCGACGCCGAGGGATACCGACGCCTGTTCACTCAGGCGGCCAACCATCTTCTACCGCTCGCTCACCCGCCGAACGATTTGCGACACGCCATCAACAGTCGCCGAGACGCGCGAAGCTCTATCAATGCTTTGCGCGAACGGCGGCATGAGAACGAAATTCGCCGTCGGGAGGAGTATGACCGAGATCATGGCTTCCCGACTCAAAGCCAGGCCACCCGAACTGAGTCGGCAACAGCTTCAACTGGCGGTACCACCCGGGGACGGTCGAGGAACCACCACCGCCACTCCCCTCCCCGGGACAGACGTCATCCCCGACGACAGGAGGACACATGTGGAGTATCCGCCCTTACTCCGCGCCTTAGGGCCATCCAATGGCCTCCCAACTTCAAGGTATCCAATGTCGACAAATATGAACCTAAGCAGGATCCAGGGGGTTGGTTAGCCGTCTACACCACCGCTGCTCGGGCTGCCGGGGCATCCGAAGACGTCATGACCGCGTATCTGCCCATCGTCCTTGGGCAAGATGCGCTGCAGTGGCTACGACATCTACCCCGACACTGCATCGACGACTGGGGAGACTTCAGTCGACGTTTCACCGCCAACTTCCAGTCTCTCTCCGACAAGCCAGCGCAGCCATGGGACCTCAAATCCATCAAGCGCCGGGGGGATGAGACTCTCCGGTCATACCTTAAAAGGTTCCAGACCATGAGAAACCGCATCCCCGAGGTCACGGAGGCGGCCGTGATCGAGGACTTCTACAGAGGATCTAATGACTCGGTTTTCGTCCGAGCCATACTACAAAAGGCGCCGACTACCTCCGAGGAGCTGTTCCGGGAAGCCGACCTCTACATCACCGCCGACGAGCGGGCCCAGGATCTCATCGGAGGAGCAAAGCCCGCACCGGCAGCACCACGACGCGACGCGAACCAGCCACCCGACAAACGCTGGGAGAAGAGGCCTCGTGAAGAAGTACACGCCGCCGGACCACCCGCCTCTCGTGCCCGAGGAGGGCCTCGTGGAGGCGAGCGCATGCTGGACGACATCCTCGACGCCCAGTGCCCGTACCACAAGGACATGCGCCATACTCTCCGTAACTGCCGGGACTTCAAGCACTCCGTCGGACATGGTCGACCCTTCCAACCCCTACCACCTCCTCCGCCGAGGGGAGGACCAGATGAACCACGACAGCCCCATCAGCCGGAGGAGGGGGGAGGAGGAGCTTTCCCACGCGTTGACAGGGAGGTCAACGTCATCTTCGGCGGACATGGGTCGCAGGAGAACAAAAGACAACAAAAGCTCAATGACCGCCGGATACTGGTGGCGACCACCGGCCCTCCCGCCCCATACCGGTGGTCGGAGCACCCGATCACTTTCACTCGGGAGGATCAATGGCTCAACTTTGACCATCCAGGCAAATACCCGCTCCTCGTCGATCCGGTGATCCGAGAGAGCCGGGTAAAGAAGGTGCTAGTGGACGGGGGGAGCAGCATCAACGTCACCTTCCCCCGTACGCTCCAAGGCTTGGGAGTTCACCTCAAAGAGCTCCACGAGTCAGACACTCCTTTCTTCGGCATCGTGCCGACGGAAGGGGAATACCCGCTGGGCCACATCTACATGCTGGTCACCTTCGGGACTCCGGATAACTACAGAACCGAGTTCCTGAGGTTCGAGGTGGCGAACTTCGACTGCGGGTACAACGCCATCATCGGGAGGCCGGGGCTGGCCAAATTCATGGCCATCCCGCACTATACATACATGATACTGAAGATGCCAGGACCGCAAGGAATCATAACTGTGCGCGCCGACTTCCAAGGCGCCGCAGAATGTTTCCGAGTGGCCATCCAAGCAGCCCTCACCACCAAGCCGTCAACGGTTCCTTCTACACCGGCGAACTCTAAGCCTGAGGAAGACCTCGCCGTACCGGCAAACGAAGCTCAGGCCTTGACCTCTATGCGGCCGACTGAAGAAACCAAGCGGATCAACTTGGGGTTTGCTGATGAGCGCAAGACGGCCATCATCAGCTCCAGTTTGAATGACAAATAGGAAAGCGCGCTCGTCTAGTTCCTGCAAGATAACCGAGACGTATTCGCATGGCGACCTGCGGATATGCCGGGAGTCCCGAGGGAATTGGCCGAGCACAAATTGAAAGTCTATCCTCAGGCGAGGGCGATCCGGCAAAAGCTGCGTCGTTTCACGCCCGACAAGAGAGAGGCCATTCGTGCCGAGTTAGCTCGCTTGGTCGCGGCTGGATTTATTAGAGAAGTATTACACCCCGAGTGGTTAGCCAACCCTGTTCTTGTACTCAAAAAGAATAAAGTGGATTGGCGCATGTGCGTCGACTATACTGATCTCAACAAACACTGTCCGAAGGATCCCTTCGGGCTCCCGAGGATAGATCAGGTGGTGGATTCCACCGCTGGGTGTTCTGTGCTGTCTTTCTTAGATTGCTATTCCGGGTATCATCAGATTAGTTTGGCAAAAGAAGACGAGGAAAAAACGGCGTTCATCACCCCGTTTGGTGCTTTCTGTTATACCTCCATGCCGTTCGGCCTCAAAAACGCTGGAGCGACTTATCAGAGAGCCATTCAAACATGCTTAGCCGATCACTGGGGCAAGCGTGTGGAGGCTTACGTAGATGACGTGGTGATCAAAACGGAGAATCCGGAAAACTTCATCGAAGACTTATAGCTGGTTTTCAACAGCCTGAGAAGATATAGATGGAAGCTCAATCCTGAAAAATGTGTTTTCGGGGTACCAGCAGGAAAGTTGCTCGGATTTATTGTCAGCCACCGGGGAATTGAGGCTAATCCAGATAAGATTGAAGCTATCATGAAGATGGAAGCTCCTCGGTCGCAAAAGAAGGTTCAGCGACTCACCGGATGTATGGCAGCCCTGAGCAGATTTATATCCAGGCTGGGAGAAAAAGGTCTGCCATTTTACAAACTACTCAAGAAGGTGGATAAGTTTCAATGGACTTCAGAAGCACAAGAAGCTCTAGACGCACTGAAGAAATTCCTGACAACACCACCAGTACTGAAACCGCCCCGGCGAGCTACGCCGACTCAACCGGCTGAAGATTTGCTGCTATATATCTCTTGCACGACTCACGTGGTAAGCACTGCGTTGGTAGTCGAGCGAGTGGAAGAAGGGCATGCCTATCCGGTACAACATCCTGTTTACTTCATCAGTGAGGTTCTAGGCCCATCGAAGAAAAAGTATCCTCAGGTTCAGAAGCTATTATATGCAGTACTTCTAACTGCCCGCAAGCTGCGTCACTACTTTGACGATCACAAAGTCATAGTAGTTACTGGTTTTCCAATAGGGGACATTCTTCACAACAAGGAAGCCATTGGCCGAATAGCCAAGTGGGCTTGCGAGTTGGGATCCCATGATATCGAGTTCCGACCTCGCACTGCCATCAAAACTCAAGCACTGGTCGATTTCGTATCAGAGTGGACAGAACAGCAAGTTCCAGACAATCCAGAAACGGCAGAAGTATGGCGAATGTATTTTGATGGCTCGCTGAAGCTGCAGGGGGCAGGAGCAGGGATTCTCTTCACTGCACCTGGAGGCGAGCACCTCAAGTATGCTCTCCAGTTGCTATTCCCGGCCTCTAACAACGCAGCCGAGTATGAAGCTTTGATACACGGATTAAACATCGCCATATCACTGGGCGTCAAGAGACTGATGGTGTATGGAGATTCTCTGGTAGTCATCAGTCAGATAAACAAGGAATGGGATTGTTCAAATGATTCAATGGGAAAATACTGCGCCGTCGTCCGAAAGCTAGAAGATAAATTCGAGGGTCTGGAGTTTCATCATATAGAAAGAGATCGGAACACGGCGGCCGATGTACTGTCCAAGCTCGGATCCGGTCGGACTCAGGTCCCGCCCGGGGTCTTCATGCAAGAAATTCTCCAGCCGAGCATCTCGACGGATCAAATAGAAGAGTGCAACATCATAGATCAACCCGAGTCAGACTCTGATGACTGGAGACAACCGATTATTAAGTATATAAAGAATGAAGAAGAACCAGATGACAAGAACTCGGCAGAGCGCATTGCCAGACAATCAGCTCACTATACACTCATTGGGGAGGTATTATACAGGAGGGGCGCGTCAGGCGTCCTCATGAAGTGCGTTCTCCCGTCCACCGGGAAGCAACTTCTGGAGGAAGTCCATGCAGGGCAGTGTGGAGTACATGCAGCATCCAGAACACTAGTCGGGAAGGTTTTCAGGTCAGGATTCTATTGGCCGACGGCGAAGAACGATGCAGCCGAGTTAGTTCAGAGATGCGAAGCTTGCCAATACCTGTCAAAGCAACAGCACATGCCAGCACAGCAGCTACAGACCATACCAGTAACTTGGCCTTTCGCATGCTGGGGATTGGATATGATTGGACCTTTCAAGAAAGCTCAAGGAGGATACACCCATGTATTGGTGGCAATTGACAAATTCACTAAATGGATAGAGTTCCAGCCCATTGCCTCTTTAACCTCTGCTAAAGCCGTGGAATTCATACAAAGCATAATATTCAGATTCGGGATACCAAACAGTATCATTACTGACTTGGGATCCAACTTCACCAGCTCAGAATTCTTTGACTTCTGCGAGCAAAAGAGCATTCAGATCAAGTACGCATCTGTAGCACATCCAAGAGCCAACGGGCAGGTTGAGCGAGCCAACGGAATGATATTAGAGGCACTCAGGAAAAGGGTCTTCGATAAGAATGAAAAATTCGCAGGAAAATGGATAAGAGAGCTGCCTTATGTTGTTTGGAGCCTGAGAACCCAACCTAGCCGAGCCCTGCATGGAAACACTCCTTTCTTCATGGTCTATGGGTCGGAGGCAGTGCTGCCTGCCGATCTCAAGTTTGGGGCGCCAAGATTGATCTTCGAAAGCATAGCAGAAGCCGAAGCCACCAGGCTGGAGGATATTGATGTACTTGAGGAAGAACGACTGAATGCAGTAATCCAATCAGCACGATACCAGCAGACTCTAAGGCGCTACCACGACAAAGCTGTGCGGCAACGTTTCTTTTCGATAGGAGACCTCGTCCTCCGCCGAATTCTAACGGGGGAGGGACGGCACAAGTTATCACCCTTATGGGAAGGGCCATTCATAGTAGCAGAGGTCACTCGGCCCGGATCGTATCGCCTCACCCAGATGGATGGCACAGAAGTTGGGAACTCTTGGAACATAGAGCACCTCCGAAAGTTTTACCCCTAGCTGTATTTCAAAACAGCTGGGGCGACCATGTATTCTGTATAATGGAAATGCGTCATCAATAAAGAGAGATTTCAAAGATACTCGGCTCGTTTATGATTGACTTGCATTCTTACTTAACTCGGGGTGACCACTATGCCCTACAAACGGAGCAATCGACTTAAGTCGGCAACGACTTAAGGCGGTGCAACATGCTCACGCTTACTTAACTCGGGGTGACCACTATGCCCTACAAACGGAGCAATCGACTTAAGTCGGCAACGACTTAAGGCGGTGCAACATGCTCACGCTTACTTAACTCGGGGTGACCACTATGCCCTACAAACGGAGCAATCGACTTAAGTCGGCAACGACTTAAGGCGGTGCAACATGCTCACGCTTACTTAACTCGGGGTGACCACTATGCCCTACAAACGGAGCAATCGACTTAAGTCGGCAACGACTTAAGGCGGTGCAACATGCTCACGCTTACTTAACTCGGGGTGACCACTATGCCCTACAAACGGAGCAATCGACTTAAGTCGGCAACGACTTAAGGCGGTGCAACATGCTCACGCTTACTTAACCCAGGGTGACCACTATACCCTACTAGCGGAGCTATCGGCTAAAGTCAGTAGTGGCTCAAGCCGGTGCAGTTTACTCGCGCTTGCGCAACCCAAGGGATGACTTCCATATCCCGAAAACAAACTTCATAATCATCATGCAGCGTTACCACAAATTTGCAAATTAATAAATTCGGATACAATAAGAGAGTGATAATGTCATTCGAATGATAAGCCGATAACCTCTAACGAGTACTTGATCATGCTAACCGCGCGCTAATAACACGCGAAATGTTTCTTTATTTTCCAATGTCTTTCTCAGGAACGACTGACGAAGAAGGGCGATTCGAAGAATCGGGGGCAGCATTCACATCGGCTCTTATGTCTTCAGGGACAACCACGCCGGGTCTTCTCATCAAGATTCGTCCCGCCCGAATAGCCTTGTCCAGGGCTTTATCACGCTGAGCTTTGAAAGTGACAACAGTTTCTTCGGCAATTCTAGTAGCCAGCTGAGCAGCTTCTAACTCCTGAGCAATGGATTTCTTAGAAGCTCGGAGTCCCTTGATGGTGGCGTCCTTTGCTGATAGCAACTGTGTAAGGCGGGTCACTTCGTCTGAAGATTCTTGCAGCCGGCGATGCTGATTGTCCAGTTCTTCCATCGTAAAACGGTGGCTCCTCTCCAAGATGGTTAGCGAGTTGCTGGAATCTCGATACAATCTGTCCAGATTGTCGCGAGAAGCAGCAAGGATGCGTTTTTCTTCCTACAAGCAAAAATCAACTCATTCAGAATCCAAGAGCATGATAAGGCGAAGCACGGTTTCGTAAGTTACCTTTTCAGAGTCAAGCTGAGCATGAAGAGAAGAACTCAGAGCGTTGGCGTCATCCAAAGCCGCGGAGACCTGACTCAATTCAATCTGGCTCTGAGAATACTTCTCCTCGAAGTCAGCGCACCGTCGAGCCATTTCAGCTTGATCTTGGGAATGTTTTTCTTCAAGAACTGTAATCTGCCGAGTCATCCCTATCAAGAGGTATTCAAACGAAATGAGGTTAGAAGGTAAAACAATCCACGAACAAGAACAAAGAAGAAGAAGAAAGGGCACTAACCAGCATTAGTTGCCTCCAACTCGGATACACGACGATGAAGCAACACCGGATTCCAACGCTCAAGAGATGAAGCCACTTCCGGGATGGAAGCACCCTGCGATTTCAGCTGACTGGCCATTCCATCCACCAAAGCCTGATAAGAAGAGCGGATGAACATAATGACAACAATTCAGGCAACGTAAAGATCAAACTAAAGCGCAGCACAGCACCTGGAGGTTGGAAAAGAGCGAAGGGATCCCCAAGTCAGGAGAAATCAGCTGGTAACCAGGTACCAGACCACCACCCGAAGCAGCTTGCAGCAGACCAGCAGGAACGAGCTCAGTACATTCAACAGAGCCTAACGCCAGACCAGAGGGGATGCTGCCCTCTAAAGCGACCCCCTGATCCGGAGTTTGGGCCACCACCATACCGCCAGAGTGTGGAGGTGAACCCGCATGAACGTCCATGGAAGTGCAGGAAGGAGACCTCGCTCGGACACCCTCGGGGGCTGGGTCAAAATTGGCACTGCCCACTTGAGCCGGATCATCACCGGCAACACCCTCGGGGGCTGGGCAGTGGCTTATACTCCTCACCCGAGCTAAGTCTTCCCCGGCGACATCCTCAGGGGCTGGGCACGTGTTAGCACTATTCAAGGGGTCCAAACTCTCTGTCGTAACCACCTCTAAGGTTGATGGGCCTTCAGCTACTTCCATGGGATCAGGACAATCCAAGTTAGCATCCCGACCCTCGAGATCATGCTCTAAGGTCGACGAGGCACGGGATGACCTCAACCCAGCATCTGGCACGGCTGCACAAGTCTCTGTTGCATCAACATTCACAGGTTCTGACAACAAGTTCTCCGGGACCATATCCTCTAGAGTTTGATCAAAGTTGGCCATGGAAAGTTCTTGCAGACCAATAAGGGCAGACAAAGCAGGAGAAGGAACTCCACTACTTCCACCGCTAGCGACGAACTGCCGACTGTTTTTCCGAGTTAATGGAGTTTCATTTTCTTCCTCCTCATCTTCCACAGTAACAGCGCAAACAACATCCTCATTGGGGTCAGCAGCAGGCGGAGCACACCCATTGGGACTCCAGTCAACAGTGCAAAGGATATGATTACACTAGCCGTCCCATCGCATTACTACTCAGAAGCAGCCGGCTAAAACACTCAGCGTACCAAGCCGTCCCTTGCCCACACCCATTGGGGGGGACGCCCAGGAATTATCAGTATATTTTTCAAAACGGTCACATCCGTGCAGGGCATGCAGTGAATACCTCAAGACAAAAATGAGATATCAGTAAGGATCAGAGGAAAGCCAAATATAGCCAGCAAAGTACAAGATATGGCCGACAGAAGCGACGTGAAGACCAGACAGAGAACGTCCATCAAACGTCCAATCAATCGCAGAAGCAAATAAATTGCACTACCTAGCAAGATATGGATGGATTGCAAACTCGGCTGCTAAAGACAAAATATACGCTGACCTCTGCAGCAAAATATTGATGACATAATGCTGACCTCCAAAGCATAATGCAAAATAACTTCATGCCAGTTTCTACAAACGAAAGGAAGACCTTCGAATGGATTATCCTTAAAAAATCCATTTGAAGGTCGGGGGCTACACCCATTGGGTGCACCTCCGGTGCACCCCGTGGATTATCATTCCAAACCGAGATACAGGAGCGCACATGGAGATAATTTCTGGGGAAGACCTTCGAGTAGATTATCTTCTAAAATCTACTCAAAGGTCGGGGGCTACACCCATTGGGTGCACCTCCGGTGCACCCAATGAAGTTCAGAACCCTACAAATCAAAATGCCGACCTCTAAGGCACAAGCACAGAACTAAACTTCGGTCGAACGAGTGATCGGAGCAAGAGTAGGCAACAGGAAGTTATTTTTTGGACCTTGGATCTTTGAGTAGATTACCTCTAAATCAACCCAAAGATCGGGGGCTTGTGGGGGATAGATATCCCCTGGGTCCACTAAAGAAGTAAAAGGCCTCACGAAAGGCCCGAGGGCCCAATAATTCGTAAGGTCATTCTTTCGTGGGCCTGGGGAAAGACAACCAACAAAGAAGAGAAGACGTGAGACCGGATTGGTGCAAACCCGGACGGCCCACAACGGCGAACGAATAAATCGCAACAGAGACCCGACTTTCCCGTGCTGGAGCCCCCATGCAACGGAGCCATGCGAGGATAAGTCGGCGAGGGTTGCGTAGGGATAAACTCAAGAGGTTCACTATCTTTTAGCTACTTGATGTTATCATATCACATGTACTGCCCCACGGTCGAGTATATAAGGCCTAGGGGGCACCCCTTCAGATCGATCGACCCTGTTTTACTTAGCCACCCACGTAAACTCTCTGCGCCCTCTATCCAGAGAGCCCTCTTGTAACCCCGCTCATATACTCACCAGGACGTAGGGTGTTACGCGCTTCTAAGCGGCCCGAACCTGCAAATCTTGTCCATTGTCCCTCGTGCGATCGGCACGAACCATTTTGCTACAGTCGTTGACACCGTCCTACTCCTAAAAACACCTTGAGGGGCAACCCCGGGTGTGCGGTCGGACCCAAAACACCGACAGATCCCAGGAGTTCCTAGGGCGCACGTACGTGCCCTGGAAATTTCCAGCGAAAGCCTTGACCAGGTCGTCCCAGTTGGAGATCTGCGCGGGAGGCAGATGCTCCAGCCAGGCCCGGGCAGCATCGGAGAGGAACAGGGGGAGGTTGCGGATGATGAGGTTGTCGTCGTCCGTCCCTCCCAGCTGGCAGGCCAGCCGGTAGTCCGCAAGCCACAACTCCGGCCTTGTTTCCCCTGAGTACTTGGTGATGGTAGTCGGGGCCCGGAACCGATTCGGGAACGGCGCTCGTCGTATGGCCCGGCTGAAGGCTTGCAGACCTGGTGGTTCGGGCGAGGGGCTCCGATCCTCATCGCTGTCGTAGCGTCCCTCACGCCTGGGGTGGTAGCCTCGGTGCACCTTCTCGTGGAGGCGGGCTCGACGATCGCGGCGGTGGTGCTCGTTGCCAAGGCGACCCGGGGCTGCAGGCATCGCGTCCCGCGTGCGCTCGGTGTGGACCGAGGCCTCCCGCATGAGTCGGGAAGTCGTTGCATGATGCTCCGGGGGGCACCCTTGCCTTCGGGAGGCAGATCTTTCGGCCCGTCGGACCGCGGCATCCTCTAGGAGATTCTTGAGTTCTCCCTGGATACGTCGCCCCTCGGTGGTGGATGGCTCCGGCATTGCTTGGTGTAGTATTGTTGTCGCAGCCAGATTCTGGCCAACCCCGCTGGAGGCCGGGGGCAGCCTTGCCCCGGCATCGTCAACGATACGACGCTGGATGTCCCAGGCCTGATGACGCACTTCTCCGGCGAGTGCTCGGTCTGCCCACTCATGCTCGATGTTTTGCCGGAGCTGCACAAGTTGCCCTGCTTCCTCGTCGAGCTTGGCCTGCATCTCGCGGATTTGTTCGAGTTGTGTGTCCTGACCCCCCGCAGGGACTGGGACCACAGCTAGCTCCCGCAAGATGTCAACGCGAGGCGCAGGCCCAGGGGGATCGACACCCTCCGACATACCGAGGTGGTTGCCTTCGTCGTGACCCCCTAGATCAACGTGGAAACATTCACGACTTGGGCCACAACCTTCGTCGTCAAGGCTGTGGCCATCATCGGAGCAATCGAAGAGGCAGTAGTCACATGCGGTCATGAGGTCTCGCATGGCACTAGGATCGCGGAGCCAGGAGAAATCCCAACCGGAGTCGGGACCGTCCTCTTCCTCGGAACCCGGAGGCCCGTAGGTTGAGACGGCCGCCAGTCGGTTCCAAGACGACCACATATGGTACCCCGGAAGGTTAGGGTATGCCTTTACGAAAGCGCTCACCAAAGCGGGGTCGCTTGGTGGATCGAAGCTGAATCTAAAAGGCACATGATGGAAAAGGGACGGTACCTCTTGATCGATGGACGGTGATGAAGTCGCGTCGGGGACGGACTGCACCGTTATCCCAGGTACGAGGCTAACGCCCAGCAAGCCCTTCGCGAGTGTGCTAGCGTCATCTGTCCGCTTGGGGTTGGCACATTGCGGGGAAACAACATCCGTCGTTGTCTCAGGCGCGAGGACAACGCCCGACATGTCCCCTACCTGGCGCGCCAACTGTCCGCGTTTCGACCCTGGGGGGTCCCTGGACCGACGAGTAAATTTGTCGTTGCGTGTCCCAGCCCAGATGGGTTGGCGCGAGATGGAACACAAGGGGGAAAACGCGGCTCGTGTTATCCTGCGTCAGGGGGATGCGCTCGTAGTAGGGGTTACAAGCGTTCGCGAGAGAGAGAGTGAGCCTGTTCGTCAGCTCGTTCTTCCGCGCGACCCTCCCCCTTCTATGAAGGCCCTGGACCTCCCTTTTATAGATGCAAGGAGAGGGTCCAGGTGTACAATGGGGGTGTAGCTATGCGCTAACGTGTCCGGCAGCGAGGTGCCTGAGCCCTGTGTACATGCCAACGTGGCTGTCGGAGAGGTGCTAGAGCCCTGTGTACGCGGTAACGTGGCCGTCGAAGAAGTGCCTGAGCCCTGTAGAAGCACAGTTGTCGGTGCTGCTGGGATCTTGCTGACGTCTCCTTGCTTCCGTAGGGGGCTGAGAACCACCGTCGTCATGGACGCACGCGGGGAGCCATCATTACTTGTTACCGGGGTGAGCCAGATGGGACGCCGGTCTTGTTTCCCCATAGCCTGAGCTAGCTAGGGGTAGGGTAATGATGTATCCCCTGTGGCTCGGTCGGTCCGAGCCCAAGGTCGGGCGAGGCGGAGACTTCTCCTGAGGCCGAGGCCGAGGCCGGGGTCGGGCGAGGACGCGATTCCTCTCGAGGCCGAGGTTGAGGCCGAGCCCTAGGGTCGGGCGAGGCAGAGACCACCTTCCGAGGCCGAGGCTGAGGCCGAGCCCTGGGGTTGGGCGAGGCGAAGCTCCCTGTTGCGCCCGAGGCTGAACTTGGCTGTTGTCGGCCTCACCCTGGTGGGTGGCACAACAGTCGGAGCGGGGCGAGCGGCGCTGTTTTCCTATTAGGTCAGTCAACTAAAGGGTGAAGTGACTGCGGTCACTTCGACCTTGCCGACTGAGGCACGCGTGTTAGGATAAGGTGTCGGTGATCCTCGCATTGAATGCACCTGTGATACGGTCGGTTGGAGAGGCGATTTGGCCAAGGTTGCTTCTTAACGAAGCCTGCTCGAGGTGGGCCTCGAGCGTGCCGAGGGTGCGCCCACTGCCTGAGGAGGCCCTCGGGCGAGACGTAACTTCGTCCGGGACTACAGTTCCTGCCCGAGGCTGGGCTCGGGCGAGGCGAGATCGCGCCCCTTGGGTAGACGAAGCCTTGACCTGAATCACGCCCATCAGTCTCTCAGCTTGCGCTGATGGTGGTTACCAGCCGTGTTTAGGAGTGTCGGGGGTACCCCTAATTATGGTACCCGACACTCTCCGCAAGGACCTGTTTGGGGAGTGACAACCTGGGATAACAGTGCAACCATGAGGGTGGAATGGGACGCCCTTAGCTGATTAATTAGAGAAACCAGAGGAGTAGTTGGCTTTGCCGTAGGGCTATCAATGGGGTTCGGGCACAGTACTTGCTCTGCCGAGGCTGGTTGCAGAGGTTCTTTGATTTGGTTTTGTTAGTCACCCTTCCTTTGGGGAGATGTACTGTGTTTATCAAACTGAAGAAACCTGACGGGTGGCTATGACCTCTAGAAAATCTTTGTAAAGGCTACGTAGTGAGACCCTGCTGGGTCACCTTGGTAGTGATCAATGGCGAGGCTAGAACCCCGGGCAGAATGGGAATCACGGTTTGTGGGTAAAGTGTGCAACCTCTGCAGAGTGTTAGAAACCGGTATATCAGTCACACTCACGGTTATGAGCAGCCATGGGATCCTCTTTGATTAGAAGAACTTTGGTTACATTTATGATGATGATTAGCAATGATTGTTATAAATCTGATCTCTGGTATTTCCTCTTGGAGGGAGTGCCTCTGGGTAATAACTGGTTTATTACTAAAATTTGGCTATACTTATAGTAATAAAACTTGACCAACTAAAAGCAACTGCTTAACCTTAACTCCACATACAGCTAGTCCACTTTAGCCAAATGAGACATTTGCTGAGTACGTTGATGTGTACTCACCCTTGCTTTACAAACCACCCCACCTCAGGTTGTCCCCATTGTACTCAGTGCTCAGGAGGAGATGTTGGCAACATGGAGGACTTTGAGGAGTTCCAGGACTACGATGAGTTATAGTTTACTTTAGTGGCAAACCCCCAGTCAGCTGCCTGTGTAGGCTTATCTTCTATGTTTCGTTACTCCGCACTTTGATATTATTCTTGAACCCTATGGATATGTATTAGACTCTGTGGATGTCTAGGACATCTTGATGTAATTAAGTACCTTTCCGTTATTTAATTCGAGCATTGTGTGATGATGTGTAATCGTTGTGTACGTGAGTTCTGATCCTGGCACATACATGGTTCGCATTCGGTTTACCTTCCAAAACCGGGTGTGACAGTATTGGACTTCGTAGCACTGATCCATTTATGTTAACACATTCTGATGTTTGGGGTCCTTGCTCGATTACATCTGTGAGTGGTTTTAAATGGTTTGTCACATTTATTGATTGCTATTCTCGCATGACATGGATATATATGCCGAAAGCACAAGAATGAGGTACTTCGATGTTTCAGAGATTTCTACAAACTGGTCACTAATCAATTTAATGCCAAGATTCAAATCATTCGCACTGATAATGAAACTGAGTATGTGAACAATGAATTTATCTCATTCATTTCATATCAAGGGATTATTCATCAAACCACATGTCCTGGTTGAAAGGGAAATGTGCCCTTGGGCCATTTCTAGTATATTTTGGTGATTAAGTGTCCAACACATATTAAGTGGGTTATTATATGCCAAATGATGAATGAAGTGCAAATCAATAAGAAGGTATGTTTCTAGACTTAGTACATTTGTTTTGGGTACTAATGAAGTTACCTAAGTGCTAGAAACAGGAAAAGAAAAAGATTGGAAGAGAGTGCCTGTGTGCAGCCAAGACTCAGCACAATCTGGCACACCGGACTGTCCAGTGGTGCACCGGACAGTGTCCGGTGCGCCAGGCTGGTCTCTGACGAACTGGCCACTCTCGGGAAAACTTCGGCGGTGTACGACTATAATTCACCGGACTGTCCGGTGAGCCAACGGTCGCCAGCGCAACGGTCGGCCGCCAAATCCGCGGGCGACGTGTGGCCCGCTCCAACGGTCGGCAGGGGGCACCGGACTGTCCGGTGTGCACCAGACAGTATCCGGTGCGCCAACGGGCCCGAAGTTGCAACGGTCGACTGCGCCAGGAATGGAAGGAAATCGCGCACCGGACATGAACAGTGGTTGTCTGGTGGCACACCGGACTGTCCGGTGCGCCACCCGAGAGAAGGCAAGATTAGCCTTCCAAGAATGCCTCCAACGGCTCCTAGCTGCCTTGGGGCTATAAAAGGGACCCCTAGGCGCATGGAGGAGCTACCCAAGCATACTTTGAGCATTCTAAGTCTTCCACACTCTGTCTCCACGCACTCGATCGACCGTGTTAGTGATTTGAGCTCCGTTCTTGTAGTGAACTAGTTGTGCTTCATTTTGAGCTCTAGTCTTGGCTTGTGTGCGTGCGTATTGCTGCAGATTTGTGTGTGTTGCTTCCCATCCTTACTCTGCTTTCACCGTGATCTTTATTGTAAGGGCGAGAGACTCCAACTTGTGGAGATTCCTCGTGAACGGGAAAAGAGATAAGTGAAAGTCGCCTAGAGGGGGGGGTGAATAGGGTGAATCTAAAATTTACAAACTTTAAGCACAACTACGAGTCGAGGTTAGCGTTAGAAATAAAAGCGAGTCCGAAAGAGAGGGCGAAAACAAATCACAAGCGAATAAGGCGAATGACACGGTGATTTGTTTTACCGAGGTTTGGTTCTTGCAAACCTACTCCCCGTTGAGGTGGTCACAAAACCGGGTCTCTTTCAACCCTTTCCCTCTCTCAAACGGTCACTTAGACCATGTGAGCTTCTCTTCTCAATCAAACGGGACACTAAGTCCCCACAAGGACCACCACACAATTGGTGTCTCTTGCCTTGGTTACAATTGAGTTGGAATCAAGAAAGAATGAAGAAGAAAAGCAATCCAAGTGCAAGAGCTCAAATGAACACAAGTATCTCTCTCTCACTAGTCACTATTTGATTGGAATTGTCTTTGGACTTGGGAGAGGATTTGATCTCTTGTTTGTGTCTTGTATTGAATGCTATAGCTCTTGTATGAGGTGTGAAGGCTGAAAACTTGGATGCAATGAATGGTGGGTGGTTGGGGGTATTTATAGCCCCAACCACCAAAGGAGCCGTTGGTGGAGGCTACTGTCGCATGGCGCACCGGACAGTCCGGTGCGCCACCGGACACTGTCTGGTGCGCCAGCCACGTCACCCAGCCGTTGGGTTCTGACCGTTGGAGCTTCTGACAGCTGGGCCACCGGACAGTCCGGTGGTGCACCAGACAGTCACTGTTCACTGTCTGGTGCGCCTTCTGGCGCCTGTCCTGACTTCTGCGCGCGCAGTCGCGCACTGTAGCGCATTTAATGTTCTTGCAGACGAACGTTGGCGTTGTGTAGCCGTTACTCCGCTGGCGCACCGGACAGTCCGGTGAATTATAGCGGAGCGGCTCCCAGAATTCCCGAATGTGGCAAGTTTGAAGTCGGGTTCCCTGGTGCACCGGACAGTCCGGTGCGCCAGACCAGGGCACACTTTGGTTGTCTTTGCTCTTTTTATTTGAACCCTTTCTTGGTCTTTTTATTGGTTTGTTGTGAACCTTTGGCACCTGTAAAACTTATAATCTAGAGCAAACTATTTAGTCCAATTATTTGTGTTGGACAATTCAACCACCAAAATCAATTAGGAAAAGGTGTACGCCTATTTCCCTTTCAATAAGAAAGAAGAACACCGTGGTATTCAAGTTGATCATTGGATCACTTGAAAGGGGTTGAGTGCAACCCTCGTCCATTGGGACGCCACAACGTGGAAGTAGGCAAGTGTTATACTTGGCCGAACCACGGGATAACTCGCGTGTCTCTTGTGATTGATACTAACACTTAACCAAGTTTTATTGGCTATTAGTTGTTGAATTTTACAGGATCACCTATTCACCCCCCCCCCCTCTAGGTGCTCTCAATTAGTATCAAAGCGTTCTCTTCATGAAAGGGACTAATCGCCCGAAGAGATGGATCCTAAGGGAAAGGGGATGGTGGACAACGACAAGGAGAAGGAGTCATTCCTCAACGAGCCAAGGGACGACAAACCCACTGACTCTGGCTCAAGTCACAAGAAGAAGGACGGGAAGAAGAAGAGGCGCATCAAGAAGATCGTCTACTACGACAGCGACGAGTCTTCTTCTCAAAGAGACGATGACTACGACGAGAAAAAGAAACCGGTTAACTCAAATTTTTCATTTGATTATTCTCGTACTCCGTATAATTCCAATGCCCATTTGCTTTCTATTCCTCTTGGTAAACCTCCACACTTTAATGGAGAGGACTACGCTTTTTGGAGTCACAAAATGTGTAGTCACCTTTTCTCTCTCCATCCTAATATCTAGGAGATAGTTGAGAATGTAATGCAATTTGATAGTACGGATAACCCTGTATTCATTAACGAACAAATTCATAAGAATGCACAAGCTACCACTGTTTTGTTAGCATCATTGTGCAGGGATGAATACAACAAGGTGAGCAGCTTGGACAACGCCAAGCAAATATGGGACACCCTCAAGATTTCTCATGAGGGGAACGACACCACCATGATCACCAAAATGGAGTTGGTGGAAGGCGAGCTAGGAATGTTTGCCATGATCAGGGGAGAGGAGCCAACGCAAACGTACAACAGGCTCAAGACCCTGGCCAACAAGATCAGGAGCTATGGAAGCACGAGATGGACGGACGACGACGTCGTCCGACTTATGCTCAGGTCCTTCACTGTTATTGACCCTCATCTTGTGAACCTTATCCGTGAAAATCTTAGGTACACAAAGATGACTCTCGAGGAGATTCTTGGGAAGTTTGTGAGTGGGCGGATGATGGTGAAGGAGGCCCGATATGTGGACGACGCTCTAAATGGTCCACTTCCCGTCCACGAGCCTCAAACTATTGCACTCAAGGCAACAAGCAGCAGTAGGGAGATGCTACCTAGCAAGGTAGCACAAATTGAAGTTGTCGGGCTAAACGAAGATGAGATGGCCCTCATCATCAAGCGTTTCAAGACCGCTCTCAAAGGATGCAAGGAGTACCCCAACAAGAACAAAACAAGGGGAAAGCGCTCCTGTTTCAAGTGCGGTAAGACTGGTCACTTTATTGCAAACTGTCCTGATAATGATAGTGACCAGGGACAAGAAAAGAGCGGGAAGAGGGAAAAGAAGAAGGCCTACAAAAAGGCAAAGGGCGAGGCGCACCTTGGCAAGGAATAGGATTCAGACTGCTCTTCTTCTGACTCCGACGACGAAGGACTTGCTGCCTCAGCCTTCAACAAATTGACACTCTTCCCCAACGAGCGCCATACTTGCCTCATGGCAAAGGAGAAAAAGGTAAGCGCTCGAGATACCCCTAAGTATACTACTTCAAGTGATGATGACTCTAGTGATGATTAAGTAGATTACACAAGCTTATTTAAAGGTTTAGATAGATCTAAAGTAGAAAAGATTAATGAACTAATAGATGCTTTAAATGAAAAGGATAGACTTTTAGAAAAACAAGAGGATATTTTGTATGAAGAGCATGATAAGTTTGTTAGTGTGCAAAAATCTCTTGCTTTAGAGATTAAAAGAAATGAAATGCTATCTTCTGAATTATGTGCTTGTCATGAGACTGTGTCTAGTTTAAAGAGTATTAACAATGATTTAAATGCTGAGCTAGAAGTAGCTAATAAATCTAGTTCATGTGTGGAACATGTTGTCATATGTAATAGATGCAAAGATTTTGATGTTGATGCATGTGTTGAACACCTTAATTCTATTGCAAAATTAAATGGTGAAGTGGCAAGTCTTAATGATCAACTTAAGACTTGCAAAAATGACTTTGATAAGTTAAAATTTGCTAGGGATACCTACACCATTGGTAGACATCCCTCAATTAAGGATGGACTTGGCTTTCGAAAGGAAGCCAAGAACTTAACCAGTCAAAGGGCTCCCATTCCCAACAAGGAGAAAGGGAAGGCCCCTATGGCTAGTAGCAGTCAAAAGAATCATGCTTTCATGTACAATGATAGAAAATATTCTAGAATTTTTCATTATGATAGGAGTTATAATGCTTTTGACTCACATGCCATGATTGCTTCCAGTTCTAATTTTAATGGTAGGCCTAGGAGAAATTTTGTGTCTCATGCTACTAGGAAAGTGTGTAATAAACCTACCACTGTCTTTCATGCTTGCAACACTAAGTATGTACTTTCATGTAAAAATGAAAAAGTGGTTGCTAGAAAGTTGGGGTCCAAATGCAAGGGAGACAAGACTTGCATTTGGGTCCTAAAGGATGTTGTAACTAACCTTGTAGGACCCAACAAGAGTTGGGTACCTAAGACCCAAGCCTAATTTGCCTTGCAGGTTTATGCATCCGGGGGCTCAAGCTGGATTATCGACAGCGGATGCACAAACCACATGACGGGGGAGAAGAAGATGTTCACCTCCTACGTCAAGAGCAAAGATTCCTAAGATTCGATCATCTTTGGAGATGGGAACCAAGGCAAGGTTAAAGGTCTAGGAAAGATAGCTATTTCATCCGAGCATTCCATATCTAATGTGTTCTTGGTCGAATCGCTCGAATACAACTTATTGTCTGTTAGTCAACTATGTAATATGGGTTATAATTGTCTGTTTACCAATATAGATGTGTCTGTCTTTAGAAGGAGTGATGGTTCATTAGCGTTTAAGGGTGTACTAGACGGCAAACTCTATTTAGTTGATTTTTCGAAGGAGGAGGCTGATCTAGATGCATGCTTAATTGCTAAGACTAGCATGGGCTGGTTGTGGCATCGCCGTCTAGCACATGTTGGGATGAAGAACCTTCATAAACTTCTAAAGGGAGAACATGTGTTAGGTCTAACCAATGTATCTTTCGAAAAAGATAGACCTTGTGCAGCTTGTCAAGCAGGTAAACAGGTGGGAAGTTCTCATCACAACAAGAATGTGATGACCACGTCAAGACCTCTAGAGCTACTTCATATGGACCTCTTTGGACCCGTCGCCTATCTCAGCATCAGGGGAAGTAAGTATGGTCTTGTTATTGTTGATGATTTTTCCCGCTTCACTTGGGTATTCTTTTTGCAGGATAAATTAGAAACCCAAGGGACCCTAAAGCGCTTTCTAAGGAGAGCTCAAAATGAATTTGAGCTCAAGGTGAAAAAGATAAGAAGCGACAACGGGTCCGAGTTCAAGAACTTACAAGTGGAGGAGTACCTTGAGGAGGAAGGAATCAAGCACGAGTTCTTCGCTCCCTACACACCACAGCAAAATGGTGTGGTAGAGAGTAAGAACATGACGCTTATAGACATGGCGAGGACGATGCTTGGAGAATTCAAGACGCCCGAGCGGTTTTGGTCGGAAGCTGTGAACACAGCTTGCCACGCCATAAACCGGGTCTACCTTCATCGCCTCCTCAAGAAGACCTCGTATGAACTTCTAACTGGTAACAAACCCAACGTTTCGTACTTTCGTGTATTTGGGAGTAAATGTTATATTTTAGTGAAGAAAGGTAGAAATTCTAAATTTGATCCCAAAGCTGTAGAAGGGTTTTTGCTAGATTATGACTCAAATACAAAGGCGTATAGAGTCTTCAACAAATCATCGGGTTTGGTTGAAGTCTCTAGCGACGTTGTATTTGATGAAACTAATGGCTCTCCAAGAGAGCAAGTTGATCTTGATGATGTAGATGAAGATGATGTTCCAACGGACGCAATTCGCACCATGGCGATTGGAGATGTGCGACCACAGGAACAACAAGAGCGAGATCAACCTTCTTCCTCAATGATGGTGCACCCTCAACTCAAGAAGATGATCAGGTTCATCAAGAAGAGGCGTGTGATCAAGGGGGAGCACAAGATGATCAAGTTATGGAGGAAGAGGCACCACGGGCCCCTCCAACTCAAATCCGAGCGACGATTCAAAGAAATCATCCCGTCGATCAGATTCTGGGTGATATAAGCAAGGGAGTAACTACTCGCTCAAGACTAGCTAACTTCTGTGAGCATTACTCGTTTGTCTCTTCTATTGAGCCTTTCAGGGTAGAAGAGGCCTTGCAAGATCCGGACTGGGTGTTGGCCATGCAGGAAGAGCTCAACAACTTTAAGAGGAATGAAGTTTGGAGCCTGGTGCCACGTCCCAAGCAAAATGTTGTGGGAACCAACTGGGTGTTCCACAACAAGCAAGACGAGCACGGGGTGGTGACAAGGAACAAGGCTCGACTTGTGGCAAAAGGTTATACCCAAGTCGCAGGTTTGGATTTTGAGGAGACTTTTGCTCCTGTAGCTAGGCTAGAGTCTATTCGCATTCTATTAGCCTATGCTGCTCACCACTCTATGACACAAAAATTTGAGATGTCGATGATGGGCGAGTTGAACTATTTCCTTGGGTTCCAAGTGAAGCAACTCATGGACGGCACCTTCATCTCCCAAATGAAGTACACGCAAGACTTGCTCAAGCGGTTCGGGATGAAGGACGCCAAACCCGCAAAGACACCGATGGGAACCGACGGTCATGTCGACCTCAACAAAGGAGGTAAGTCCGTTGATCAAAAGGCATAACGGTCTATGGAGGATCCTTCCTTTATTTATGTGCTAGTAGACCGGATATTATGCTTAGCGTATGCATGTGTGCTAGATTTCAATCTGATCCAAGGGAGTGCCACCTTGTGGCCATTAAGCGAATTCTTAGATATTTAGTTGCTACGCCTTGCTTCGAGATCTGGTATCCAAAGGGGTCTACCTTTGACTTGATTGGATATTCAGACTCCGATTATGCCGGGTGCAAGGTTGACAGAAAGAGTACATCAGGGACGTGCCAATTCCTAGGAAGGTCCCTGGTGTCTTGGAGTTCAAAGAAACAAACTTTCGTTGCCCTATCCACCGCTGAGGCCGAGTACGTTGCCGCAGGACAGTGTTGCGCGCAACTACTTTGGATGAGGCAAATCCTCCGGGACTTCGGCTACAATCTGAGCAAAGTCCCACTCCTATGTGACAATGAGAGTGCAATCCGCATGGCGGATAATCCTGTTGAACACAGCCGCACTAAGCACATAGACATCCGGCATCACTTTTTGAGAGACCACCAGCAAAAGGGAGATATCGAAGTGTTCTATGTTAGCACCGAGAACCAACTAGCCGATATCTTTACCAAGCCTTTATATGAGAAAACCTTTTGCAGGCTGCGTAGTGAGCTAAATGTCTTAGATTCGCGTAACTTGGATTGATTTATAGCATACATGTGTTGTATGCCTTTTATCAAGTCACTTTATGCATTTATGAGATTTGTTGTTTATTTATGGTGCTCAAGTTGTGTAAGGGATCCCCGGACCTCACAAGTCCATGTGTGAATGATGCACATATTTAGGGGGAGAAGTGCTACAACTTGACCCTTTGAGACTAACATTTGTGCTTGAGTTTACTTGATGTAGTCTCAAAGGTGAATTGAAAGGGAAAGGTGAACTTGGACCATGCAAAGACTTCCACTGCACTCCAGTATTAGTGTACTACCCTCCAAGTTCATTCTTACGCTCCTATTGCCTTTTTGCTCTAATTTGACTTTTTGGTGAGGCAATGGGGTTAAAGGGCCAAGAATGATCCCGTTTTGGTGCTTCATGTCAAAGGGGGAGAAAATAAGGTCAAAGCAAATGGATCAGCTACCACTTGTGAATTTTAAAAAGAGTAGAGTAGAACTTTTGATTTGTCAAAATACTCTTACTATCAAAATTTGGTCTCTTGTGGGGAGAATGTTTGATTATGGGAAAAAGGAGGAGTTTTTGGCTCTTAACCATTTTCACTCTTGGATTATCTCTCTTTGTGCCCAAACAAGTGTGTTTGACTTAGAGATAGGAAAATGAATTTGATTTGCAAAAACAAACCAAGTGGTGTCAAAGAACGATCCAAATATGTCAAATCTTGTCAAAGACTATTTTTGTTCTCAATTGCATTGATGTTGCACTTCTATTTGTTGCTTTTTGATGTGTTGGCATAAATCACAAAAAAGGGGGAGATTGAAAGGGAAATGTGTCATTGGGCCATTTCTAGTATATTTTGGTGATTAAGTGTCCAACACATATTAAGTGGGTTATTATATGCCAAATGATGAATGAAGTGTAAATCAACAAGAAGATATGTTTCTAGACTTAGTACATTTGTTTTGGGTACTAATGAAGTTACCTAAGTGCTAGAAACAGGAAAAGAAAAAGATTGGAAGACAGTGCCTGTGTGCAGCCAAGACTCAACACAGTTTGGCACACCGGACTGTACGGTGGTGCACCGGACAATGTCCGGTACGCCAGGCTGGTCTCCGGCGAACTGGCCACTCTCGGGAAAACTTCGGCGGTGTACGACTATAATTCATCGGACTGTCCGGTGGTGCACCAGACTGTCCGGTGAGCCAACGGCCGCCAGCGCAACGGTCGGCCGCCAAATCCGCGGGTAACGTGTGTCCCGCTCCAACGGTCGGCATGGGGCACCGGACTGTCCGGTGTGCACCAGATAGTGTTCGGTGAACCAACGGGCCCGAAGTTGCAACGGTCGGCTGTGCCAGGAATGGAAGGAAATCGCGCACCGGACATGAACAGTGGCTGTCCGGTGCGCCACCCGACAGAAGGCAAGATTAGCCTTCCAAGAATGCCTCCAACGGCTCCTAGCTGCCTTGGGGCTATAAAAGGGACCCCTAGGCGCATGGAGGAGCTACCCAAGCATATTTTGAGCATTCTAAGTCTTTCACACTCCGTCTCCGCGCACTTGATCGACCGTGTTAGTGATTTGAGCTCCGTTCTTGTAGTGAACTAGTTGTGCTTCATTTTGAGCTCAAGTCTTGGCTTGTGTGCGTGCGTATTGCTGCGGATTTGTGTGTGTTGCTTCCCATCCTTACTCTTGTGCTTTCACCGTGATCTTTATTGTAAGGGCGAGAGACTCCAACTTGTGGAGATTCCTCACAAACAGGAAAAGAGATAAGAAAGAAGAACACCATGGTATTCAAGTTGATCATTGGATCACTTGAAAGGGGTTGAGTGCAACCCTCGTCCATTGGGACGCCACAACGTGGAAGTAGGCAAGTGTTATACTTGGCCGAACCACGGGATAACTCGCGTGTCTCTTGTGATTGCTTTTCTGTGATTACTTGTGTGTTCGCAAGAGCTAGCTATTTAGCCATACTAACACTTAACCAAGTTTTATTGTCTATTAGTTGTTGAATTTTACAGGATCACCTATTCACCCCCCTCTAGGTGCTCTCACTGGTACACCTTCTCAGAATGGTGTGGCCGAGAGAAAGAATCGACACATGTTAGAAGTGGCAAGGTCCCTAATGTTTCAAATGAATGTGCCTAAGTATCTCTGAAGTGAGGCAGTGATGGCAGCAGCATATCTGATCAATCGCATGCCATCTAGGGTACTGGGTATGAGATCACATGTTGAACTCCTATTGGAACAACGAGAGTTTAAAGTCCCACCTAGAGTTTTTGGTTGTGTTTGTTTTGTGCACGACCATCGACCTTTAGTGGGTAAATTGGATCCTCAAGCCGTTAAGTGTGTATTTGTTGGTTATGCATCTACACAAAAGGGATACAAGTGTTGGGACCCTATTAGGAGAAGGTTATTTGTAAGCATGGATGTGATTTTCCGTGAATTTGAACCATACTATTCAAACAAGTGTGATCTTGATCACTTCTTTGATGAGTTCTCTTCACTCAATGGAAGTGATTGTAAAGAGGGTGGAAGTGACTCTAAAGAAGGAGAGAATAGTACATAAGAAGAGACAATCATTGGAAGAATCCCATCTCCTGTGGATGAGACTAATGGTTTCGAGGAAAGGAATGAGGTTCATGATGACAATGAAGTGGTAGTCGTTGGGACAATTCCATGTCCAAGAGACAACATAGGAGGGAATCAAGATAAATAAGTAATGATAAATGATATGAAGACTAATGAGAAACAAGTAATAGTGTATCAAAGAAGGCGGTATAAAAATCAGGGGAGCAATTCATGCAGCCAGAGCCTCAATCACCTGCATATCTAGTCGTATATCTCTCCTCGGGTCTCTCTCCATCAAGCTCCTCGCCTCTACCTAAAATGGGTAATACTACTCCTCCTGAACATGTTGATTTACCCCTTGCACAAGGTAGGGATCATAGAATCAATGCTGGCAAACCTCCATCTCGCTTTGGCTTTGAGTACGATATAGCTAACTACATGTCATACTATCATGTGTCGCCTTCATATAGAACCTTCATTGCATCCCTGCAGGATGTGTCCATCCCGAAAGACTGGAGATGTGCAAAACAAACACCAAGGTGAAAGGAGGCTATGGAAAAAGAATTATATGCTCTCGTGAGGAACAAAACATGGGAACTTGCTCTGCTCCTAGAAGGGAAGAAGGTTGTGGGCTGTAAGTGGATCTTCACTGTAAAACAGACCCCTGATGAAAAGATAGACATGTACACAGCAAGATTGGTTGCAAAAGGATACAATCAAACATATGGGATTGACTATGATGAGACCTTTGCACTCGTGGCAAAGATGGGCATTGTTAGAACTTTGATCTCATGTGCAGTTAATTTTGGATGGCCCCTTCACCAACTAGATGTGAAAAATGCATTTCTTCATGGTGACTTACAAGAATAGGTCTATATGAAAATTTCACCTGGGTTTGCGAATGAACATACTGTTGGGAAAGTGTGTGAAAGTCGCCTGGGGGGTGAATAGGCGAAACCTAAAATTTATAAACTTTAAACACACACTAAGGTTGGAGGTTAGCGTTAGAATTAAATTCAAGTCTGAAGAGAGGGGAAAACAAAACAAACAAGATTCAAGGCGAGTGAACACGATGATTTGTTTTACCGAGATTTGGTTCCAAAGAACCTAGTCCCCGTTGAGGAGGTCACAAAGATCGGGTCTGTTTCAACCCTTTCCCTCTATCAAACGGTCACTTAGACCGAGTGAGCCTTTTCCTTAATCTCTTGGGCCACTTAGACCCCGCAATGACCACCACACACTTAGGTGCCTCTTGCTTCGATTACAAATCACTTGAGAAATGAGATGAGAAAGGAAGAAGGCAATCCAAGTGAGAAGAGCGCAAATGAACATAAAATCTCTCTCTCACAAGTCACTAAGTGTTTGAGGTGAATTTGGGACTTGGAGAGGATTTGATCTTTTGAGTTGTGTCTTGGAATGAATGCTAGAGCTCTTGTATTGAATGTGATCTTCAGAAAACTTGGATGTCAAAGGTTGTGGTGGTTGGGGTTATTTATAGCCCCCAACCACTTTTTAGCCGTTGGTCAAGGCTGCTGACGATGGGCGCACCGGACAGTCCGGTGCGCCACCGGACAGGTACTGTGCGCTGTCCGGTGCGACGCCACGTCAGCCAACCGTTAGGGTTTGGAGCTGGTCGACTGTTGAAGAGTTTGTCTTCTTGCGGCACCGGACAGTCCGGTGCCCTCTGACTTTGCTGCTCTGACTCTGCCGCACACTGTTTACTGTGGTGGGCATTTTTACAGTCGACCGTTGGCGCTGGATAGTCGTTGCTCCGGTGGCACACCGGACAGTCCGGTGAATTATAGCGGAGCGCGCCCTGGAATTACAGAGAGTGGCTGGTTTGGAGTTGTACGTGCATGGTGCACCGGACAGTTCAGTGCCCCAATTTTCAGCACACTCAAGTCCTTTTGCTCCAATAAAACTATGTCCATAACTTGATTTCTTTCTTTGTTTGTGTTGAACCTTATGCACCTGTAATACATAACCTCATCGCGTATGCGTATCTTAAGTATCTGCCACGACGGCACGCCACACACGCACGTGGCTTTCGTCGCTCAGGCTATCCGCAACCGTTACCCCCTATTTTTTCCCCCTATATCACTTTTCACCCCTATTTTCCCCCTATTTTTTCATCTCCCGCAGCGGTTCCCCCTAAATACTCCCCCTATAGGTGTACATTCGGGCCGCCCGGCCTGGCCCGGCCCAAGCCCGAAAAGGCCCGTATTGTTTGAATTTCGGGCCGGCCCGGCCCGTTTGAATTTCGGGCCGTGCCGGGCCGGCCCATGGGCCTCGCCCTCGGCCCACGGCCCGGCCCGTAATTGCTTAAACGTGCCGGGCTTATTTCGGGCGACCCGAAATTATAAAAGCCCGAAATTCAATTTTTGGCCCAAAATTCACATTAGGGCCCGAAATTCAATTTTTGGCCCGAAATTCAGTTTTTGGCCCGAAATTCACATTAGAGCCCTAAATTCAAAAAAATAATAAAACAAATAAAAGATAAGACAAATAAATTTGAACAAAATCAAACTTAATATTTGTATTAAAGTTACCACAGCTATGCAATGACTACCTCGTTTATAAATCATTTTGTTAGAAGAAAAAAGAGTATAATCAGCTCTATACAAAGTTCGTAAGTTCAGTTTATTGTCTAATGTTCATAACAAAAGTAAAATTACATCACACACTCTAATTCAAAGATACAAAAAAACATCTAACTAGCATTATCTCTAGCTTTGTGTTCTTTATCAAGTATATGAAAGTGTGGAATGAAGTGTGTTTTAATAAATATATGGGCCTTTTCGTGCCTCTATATGGGCCTTTTCGTGCCTGCCTTAAACGGGCCGTGCTCGTGCCCGCCCATGGGCCGTGACCTCGGCCCAAACCCGGCCCGATATAACGGGCCGTGCCGGCCCGGCACTAAATTATTTCGGGCCGTGCCGTGCCTGGGCCGTGCTTTTTTTTCCGTGCTTCGGGCCGGCCCATCAGGCCCGGCCCAAATGTACACCTATAACTCCCCCTATACCCCACTACCACTATAAAATATCATTTTCTATACCAACTATTAATTTTTTATCTACTAACAATTACTCGTGGACCCACATCATAGTGTTTATGGTGATGAACAGTGACACGCTAGTTCTGGGGAGAGAGAGAAGGAGACCGACACGTAGGGGCGCTGTAGAGGGCACTGCTGCGGCCATAGGGTGCCCGCTACAGCCGACATGCAAGGGGAGGGGCGGTAGCGTCGACACTGCAGTCAGTCCCATCGCCATTTCTCCAGCCTCATCCGGTCATCCCTGCTGGGACTGGGATTGCCTGCCTAAATCCGGACCGGACCCTACTGGGACTGCGGCGTCAGCTGGATGGAGCCATTTGGAGCAAGTGAGAGATGCTGACTTGCTGGTGTCGGACGCATGATGCATGTGGTGCTGCCGATGCTTCTTCCTCTCCTTCTTTTTCGACGACAATCTCTGCAGGTTTTGGATTTGAAACGATTGCAGGTTTCATATATATATATATATAATATAATACTGTCGGCCAAAACCATGCCTCTTCGGTACTTTAATTTATTCGGTCTCACGTGACGAGATTGTGAGCCGTGGAGCCAGCTGCCGAGCTGGTTGGTCCATCATTTAAAAAAAATCCCATCCGTACTCAGCTTCTCTCATTAAATTAGTATTTTTTGTTCCCATAAGCATGTTAGAAAACCTTATTTGCATGGCTAGCAGAAGGGACGAGTCGTGCTGAAGAACTCTCTGACGTGGTTTGTGCCTTTGTACAAGATAGGGTAGGGACACGATCGACCATGCATGGCTTGTAGCAAAAGATGAGGTTCTCAACCTGCATGCTCCCAGTAATGGCCATCCAGAGCCGAAGATATATGAGTCACGAATCGATTTTTTTTTTCTGACGGACTTGGCAAAGTACCGATCCTTTTGCTGCAAGCCAAGATTATCTATAGAAAATCCACCGTACCTAGAAAAAGTAAACATAAAACATGCATGCTGTAAATTGTTTTTTTAACAGAGCTTGAAAAAAAACACCGATCCTTTTTACTTGACATTAAAAGCGCCGTCCCTCTCAATTTTAAACGATAATAGGTTTTAGAATCTTCTAGTTATACATAGGATTTAGGCTACTCACAATGGGGATTTCATGTCTCTGTTTCCAAAAATGCCACATCAGATTTATGGATGAATGAAATACCCTCTCTCAATAGAGAGTTTCATCTCACTATTTCATATGTCAACATACTTCTTAAATGCTGCATATAAATAACCAATAGGATTCACTCAATTATATGAAGATGAAACAAAACACTCTCAGTGGAGGTTTCACACAGTTTCCAAGATCTTGGAAACGAGTTAACATGGTTTCATCCCCATGAAACTCCATGAAACTATTCCTTCTTAAATGATGTGACATGTCATCAAAATAGCTGATGTGGCAGGCTAATTAATACATGAAACACCCCATGAAACCACCATTGTGAATAGCCTTACTACGTATATCTATAACTTCAACTGATATATTTATCTTAAAAAAAGTGCCGAATTAAATTACCCACTCCGCTAGTGGATGGGCGCATGGGCCGGCACCGCAGCACCCGGATTTTTGGCCGAAACAAGCGGCCAGGGGTGCAAGAGGCTACCCATCCAGCCATCAGTGGGCCTGTTTGGTTCAGCTTTTTTCTGACCAACTTTTCTGAAAATATGGCTGTGGGGAGAATCTGATTATCATTACGATTACGTGTGGAGGAAGATAAATTTGTTCATAGCGCTCAGGATCTAGAAAGTGACGGATTCCTACTATTACAATGACTTAACCGATTATGTGTTTATGTTGATTTTGGATGGTTTTTGCTCCAACGAATTTTATAGAAGTTGGCTGAAAAGCTGATCGTTTGGCAGTCCGCAGCAGCTTTTGGTGGCCAGAAGCTGCCAGAAGCCGAAACAAACAGGGCCAGTGTATCCCCCGAAAGCGTGAGCCGGGGACGTCGGGCGGAAGCTAACAGGAGAAGAGGCAGCAACAAAAGCCGAAGAGCTCGCGTTGCAAGAAAATTCGTTTCCGCACACATCAGCGGCTGCCGCCGACTACTCGTTCCTCCACCGCTTCCCTTCCATCTATCCATTCAGCACGGAGATATTTAATTATTGTCTCCATTATAAAATACTCCAGTTTTTTTTAATTTAGTGGGTGTTTAGTTTTTACGTACTATTTTTAGTTTATTTATTTTATTTTAGTTCTAAATTATAAATACGAAACTAAAATAGGTAAAATAAAATAGAGAGACTAAACATTAGTCACTAAAACCAAACACCTCTTAGAAACAACAGTTTATAAGATGTGAGAATAGTAGTGTACAGAAAAAAAAAACTTCTAAAAATAAACTAGCAAAGCACATGTACATTGCTATACTTTTTTTTATATTTAAGTAGAGTATAAAACACAAAGAACATGTGTTCTATGATCTAGGTAGGTGCGAATACGAATTTAGAGCTAACAATCATAGTTTGAATCCCCGTTTAAGCATAAGTTTAGCTTTTTTTACAATTACTAGGTGTGTGCCCGTGCGTTGCAACAGGAGTACGCTAGGATGAGCATCGATACATATCTGATCGGATCTTATATTTTCTTGGAGGTCTGGAGAAAGTTTGCTCGGAAGCCAAACATGTTAAGACCTGAGAATGAGTTACCCTTGTGCCCCATCAGCACACTGTTCCGCGCTTGTATGATTCTTGCTAATTTGCATGTCTCGTGCATAGTTTCTATAATATACAGAATTTGTGTGACAAACATTATCAATATCTCACAAACTATTTTAAAGAGTCAATATAGAATTTTTCATAATCGGCAAATATGTCGACAACCGTACATTAATCTAATCCTTTTTAGTAATATTGATAAGTCATTGTTTTATGTTTGCAGGGATGGCATAGCGGCATGAATTGTTCTCGTAACTTAACAGATCAATTACAAAGTTCATTCGAAAAATCTTTGCATCCTACACACAAAGACATAAGAGAACAAAATGTCAAATTTATATTATGTAACTGAAATGTATGTTTGAACGTGAAACAAACGTACTCCACTCACCCTATCAAATTCCATTCGTCTAGCACTCCCTCACATGACCATAGCTTATAGAACGAAGTAGCTGGTATTAACCCTATAGAATAATGTTTGGCCAACTATATTATATACAATGATTATCATAGAAAAAATTTAAACTGTTGAGAATATGGTATTGAGAAAATACCCTTTTAAGTCAATTAGAACACCAGACCGAATTGTATGTTCCCACTTAAAATATCCTCTGCCCATCCAGAATGTTTCTTTTTGTAGGCACCCATGTCTGTGAATGGTTTGCGACCTACATCATGTCCCATCTGATCTATAACAAGAACAGTGCCCGAGAAAACATGAGCATAAAAATAATACTGCAAGAACCAAGGGTGAAATGACCTGACTGCAATAAATCAAGTGAATAAAAGATCAAAAAAGATGCCCTTGGTAATAGAGATTATAGAAACAAGCATCATAACCGAGAGTAAAGAGATAAGACCTAGAGAGAGGTGATAGAAGAATGATTTTGGTGTTCGTATAAGATATGGAAATTATATTCCAAGCTTGAACTGCATAGATGGATATGGGTGACGCGACGAGTAATTGTTTTCATAACTCTGGTGATGTGGAACATCTTCATGGAGCACGCCTAGCTCCTGTAGATGGGCTTCGGTATACCGAATGTACATTAAATTTGTTCCGGATTTGATTTGCATATTTGACATAATTTCACGAGCGAAGTTACGATTTCAATGTCAAACATGACACAACATTAAACCAATATTGTTCTAAATGGAAAACGTACGGGCTAAACGATTTGATGTTCCACTTATTCATTAATATTTCCCAGTAGAACAAAATGTTTTACAAATCTTGACACATGTAAGTTGCATCAATAATAGTACATTTATTCCATCCTAAAATTCAGATTTGCAAAAGTTTTAGACTCTATCTACACATTTGGTCGTCAAGATATCTAACGGCAAACTGACGATCGTTCCGCGCCACCAAAGCCTTTTGAATTGCTGCAATGAATGCAACATTTAATCACATATATACTCAGTTCACAATATAAAAACAAATAAGGAACAACTTAGTAAATGAATTATCGAGTGTTACAAAAAACAAGTTGGCTATTAGGCGAACTGAAATTACCAAGAGCATTGGCACATGTTACCCTCACTGTTAATCCCCTTATTATGCGTGACACATGTTACCGGTCAGAAAAACATGTTACCAGCTGTATAAACAAGTTGAACCCTCATTGTTAATCCCCTTATTATGTGTGACACATGTTACCGGTCAACATATATCTACCATAGAAACGACAAAAAATATACTGAAATTTCAGAAATAGTTTATAATATGCAATTCGGAGGGACAATAGAAATGATGCACAACAGATAAGCCGCTTTGCTAAATCCCAGTCATTTTGTAGGGACTAAAAAAGCAAAATACACCAAATCGAAGTACAGAACAATATTACATTTGACCTCGGCGTACCTTGCCTTACCACCGAGTCTTTTTTCCTATCACACTTGCTCTTCATCTCTTGAAAAGTATCCGGAGAAAGATAAGAAATCTTGATTAATTATTTTCACAGGTCGTGAGCAATGAGCCCCATTCTTTGGAGAATAAAGAACCAGAACTGCCTGCTGAAAACACAGATTACTAAGATATGATTAATTGTCTCATCTTCCTGTTCACAAAGGGGACAACAGCTCGGTCGAGGGAGATTTCTCTTAGCCAATCGATCCAATGTCCAACATCGATTGTGGATCACAAGGCAGATGAAGAAAGTGCACCTAGGAGGAGCCCAAATCTTCTAGACACGATCAAAAGCCTCCTACTGCAAGGATCCTTAGAAGATGGCTGCATAAGCCGAGGTTGCTAAATATTTTCTGGAACTGGACAACCTCTAAAAGTGTCTATCCGGCAATGCCGGGCTGCAGGTTAACCCCTTCGAAAGCTTCCAAAGAAGTGTGATTTCCATGAACACCTCCCAAGATAAAACACCCCGAAGGTCTTGAATCCATCTTGAATCTGTCAAGGCTTCCAGAATTGTTCTTTTGTTTATTATACACTTCGAGACCATCAAGAAAAGGTTTGGAGCCAAATCCTCCATCTGTTGCCCAGCCAGCCACCTGTCACTCCAGAATACACATATTTGAAAAGTAAAGCTTATCTCTACAGCAAGCCATTTAGCATTAAAAACTGAAAACCTGCAATAATGAAAGTTTTTGGCTTTTTGCCCACTATCGTAGTTAATTTTTATTTGAAAAATTCTTTATTGCATTGGATATTTGTGATGTTTGTTTGGTTCTTGTTTACCTTTTTTGTTTAGACGACAACAACTTATATGGAAATCAGGAGAGTCATCTAACAATTTTTATTATTATTGTGGACAATTCTTTTAGTGAATCATTCCAAGAGCCAACTCAAGAAGTTTTACTATGTTCAATTGAAGAAGAGATATGCAAGCCTTTATTTCCATATCTGTAATACTCGTTAAATATTTTTATTTCTGTTTTGCTTCAACTGTTCCTTGGACTGAAGAGGAGCATCGAACATTTCTTGCTGGTCTTGAAAAGCTAGGTAAGGGAGATTGGAGGGGTATAGCAAAAAAATTTGTTACCACCAGAACACCAACTCAAGTTGTAAGTCATGCTCAGAAATATTTTCTTAGACAAACTAATCAAAAGAAGAAGCGCATATCTAGTCTTTTTGACATGATGCCCAGAGAGCTGGTACTTTCTGTCAAACTTTGTAGTATTGCACTAACATCACAAAAAATGTCAATATTTGCAGTATTGCACTGACATCACAAAAAATATGTTGAAAATTCAGAAATAGTTTATAATCTGCAATTCAGAGGGACATTATAAATGATGCACAACAGATAAGCCGCTTTGCTAAATCCCAGACATTTTGTAGGCACTCAAAAAAGCAAAATACACCAAATCGAAGTACAGAAAATAGTATTACATTTGACCTTGATAAAGATTGCCTTGCCACCGAGTTTTTTTCCTATCACGCTTGCTCTTCACCTCTTCAAAAGTATCTGGAGAAAGAGAAGAAATCTTCATCAATTATTTTCACAAGTCAAGAGTCTGTTTCAACCTAACTTCACTTCCTTGTGGTGTGCTGCCGACTGCAACGAACAAGAGCGGGTGGACTACCAATAATCATTACACGAACATTTTCCTCCCTGGAAATGATGGAACCTTGTTGTCCCTGACAATAACTATTCATCTGTAAATAGCAGAAAACATCTTTGTGAAATTGTGGTAGGTCTGTCGCGGCATGGCTGGCGGGCGTGCGGGCGGGGTTTGCGGCGGGCTCGCGGCGGGCATGCGGGTTGTGCGGGCGGTCGTGCGGGCGTTGCGGGAGGGAATTCGCGGCGGGTCGCGGCGGGCGTATCGTGGCTTGCAGGGTTCGCAGAGGCGGGCATTCGTGGCGGCGGGCAGGGTTCGCGGAAGGTCGCGACGGGCGTATCGCGGTTGGTGGCGGGCTGTTCACGGCGTTTGCCGAGCGGTCGCGGCGGGCGGGCGTTCGCGCCTTGCGGTTGGCGGCGGACGGGGTTCGCGGCGGGCGATTGGCGGCGGGCGGGGGTCGCGGCGGGATCGGGCGGGCGGTTGTTTGGCGGGGGCAGTCTACAGTACCGTCTTAATAGTTAGTAGAGAAATGTGGCATGACGAAGGTGTTGCTAATGATTTCATTTATGATTGAGTATATAGTATAAAACACAAAGACATGTATTTTTAGGGTAAGTGTGTGTTGATGTGAGTTTGGAGCGAAGGTTCAAATCTCAATTTGTACATAACTTTAGATCAACTTTGGAACGCAAAAATTTCATAGGAATCTGTTTATTTTCATAGGAAAATCATAGGAAACAGGGAAAAATCCTGCGTTTCAAAGGTGATCTTAGTTTTTTTACCAATTAAATGATATAGTAAAGAATAAAGATACATTGAACATAGAAAATAATGTATTAAGAGAAAAATGTTTTGGAAAGCGATAACAACACCTATTTTGTAAATAAATTCTGAATTAATATACAATGGTAGAATTTTTTTTTCAATCAGGTAGCTATCACTGTAAAAATTACGAGGAGAGACGTATCGTAGTTTAGTTAAATATCTCTCCAGCACACCAGCACCGCCACGCTCCCTCGCAAGTCGCAACTCGCAACGGGGAGGGGGGAAACAGCAGTCAGCAGGCGGAGCAGAGGGTCGGACGGCGAGAGAGAGAGAGAGAAGGAAACCTAGGCAGCTTTCCGTTTCGGGAAATTCCCGGGCGCCCCGTCCGCGCTGCCCCGCTGCTCCCGCCGCCGGTGGCCAAGCCCCCGCAGGGCCCTGCGCGGCTCGCTCCCGGTAACGTGTGGCCCTCTTTCGCCGCGGCGAATGTCGCTATTTGGATCGTGCGAATCCTCCTGACCCGTGGCCCGGAACCGCAGCCAATCGCACGCGGGATCGTCGCTCTCGGGAGGGGGTCGGGGGCTCGTGGCGGCGCTGCGCTGTGCGCGAGGATGCGCCGCGCGGGCGGCTCGCTGCTGGTCTGTTGCGCGCGCCCGCCGCGAGGTATGGCTCCCCGCCGCTGAATCGGTCCTGGGGCGGTTTTTGCCTTTGCGCGACTTGGCCCGTGCGCCGTGACCTTATTGCGCGGGCGACGCGCGGTTTTCGCAGGGTAGGTTTGGTGCCATGGAAGGGACGGCGGCGGAGGTGGGCGGCGCTGGCGCTGACGCGGCCGGGGATGTGCAGATTAAGGGTGCCAAGGAGAATGCGCAGCCCACGGCGGCGCAGCAGCAGCAGCCGTCCGGCAGCGAGGCGCTGGAGATGCCGGCCACGCCACTCCAGCGGGACATAGACTGGTCCGAGCATTTCTCCTTCTTCACCTCGCTGGGTGGGTTCGGGGGCAGCTCGGACGGCGCGAGGGGCCTCACCAGCGTCGGCCTGTCCAATTCCGAGTCCAGGCCAGACAGTGTGGCACAGCGTGGCTTGGACCACGACACTGAAGAGAGGGTGGAGGAGCTCACATTGAAGAATTGCATCAATACTGGTATCCAGCCTGAGGTTTCTGCTGGTGGGAGCACAAGCAGCAGGGATAGGCCTACCCGTATTAAGGGCCTGTGGGGTAATTTTACACGGATCGCCCGGAGAACTAGCGATTTGGCCAGCAGGGAAAACACCGCACTGAGTTCTGGCGACATTGCAAACTTGAGGGCTGGTGATGCTTCTAGCATGGAAAAGCTGGCGACGAGCCTTGCCAGCAATATCATCTCAAGGAACAACAATGCGTCTGGCAATGAGGCACCTATGAGTCATGTTGGATATGTCAATAATGAGTTCATGATGTGCAGCCAGCAGATTCTCTTGTCTCCATGGTCTAATCAGGATAATGCTCTTAAAGTAAGCAGCTTCTCAAATAGGATTCTTAACCGGATGAGAAGTAAGACTGTGGCACCCTCATCTAGGGTTCTACGATCACCACTTCAAATCAAATCAAAAGGTAAAGGGGTTGTGTGCCAAGGTGCACGGGAGGAGATCCAAGTGCAAGCTAATGCAAGACCCAGAGACCCTTTGGACAAGATTCCGACTATTCCTAGCTCAATTCATGATTGTATGGCCAGAGTGGACCATATGCTTTTCAGTACTGGTGGAAATGTTACAAAATCCCACTCTGAGGGATCTAGCCTGAGGGAACTGATTAAGCCTGGGTGGCAAACAATGACTAAGTTTGAGAAAATGCATTTGTTTAAGCAGATCATTGATCTTGTGGATAAGTGTCATGCACAGGGTTTTACTTTGCAGCATTTGCGACCATCATATTTTATGGTCCTTTCTTCAAATCAAGTTAAATATATCGGCTCTTATACCACACAAGATTTGCCAACATCAATCAAACAAGAGGTTGCTAGAGAAGATCTTGTGAATAGAAAAAGAACTTTTGGACAGAGAATTGATCACCAAGAGTCTAATGACCATGGAAATTTGACGCTGAAGTATCAAAAGGTTGATGAGCAAGGCTCAGTCGCTATCAGGCAACCAGCAAATACATTTTGGACCGACAAAATATGTGACAATCAAAATGAAGATGTCAATCGAGGTGTTTTGAGGCAAGAAAATTTTAGCCACACTGCCAGAGAAGGTTTTAAGTTGGTCGAACCATATGGCAGTAATATATCTTGTGCTCAGCATGTATCTAGTTCTGCCACCCAACAACCAGCATTTGAATTGAGGAATCTTGAGGAAAGCTGGTACAAAAGCCCAGAGGAGCTCAGTCAATTTAAAGGCACATTCCCATCAAACATCTACAGCCTTGGGGTTCTTCTATTTGAGGTATATCCAATACTTCAGTGTCATTTTCTGCAGCAGTATCCATATTGGATTTTGTAGAAGTGATGTGACATTGTGCAACCACAATTTATAATTTTGCGGGTGGTATATTACTATCATTTACTAGCAAATTCAAGTTGTTTACCTAAAACTTAGTATGAGCTGTTGGACTTCTGACATGCATACCATGGTATTTCCCAATCTCACCACATATTAAGCACAAAAGGATAGCATATCAGGAAAATTTAAAATGACACAGATAATCACATTAATTGTGAGATAGTTGTGACCCTTTCACATGGTGGTCACTGTTGCCAATCAAACAATACAATAGGCCTTTCTGCTTTTATTGTGCATCAGCTCTTGGAATGCTGAAAGTACTTTGCTATGCAGCATATTTGCATCACACATGCGCCTTATCATGAATCTGGTGGTTGTAGTTTCCAATTGCTATCGAGGCCCAAGACCATGGGATTATGATAGTCTATGCTTGCCTTAGTTACACGTGAATGCTGACTAATACCCTTGTTCTTACTATATGCAATTCTTATGCAGTCTCCTATTACTATAGGATAATGATAATCCACTTGTACTAGTGTACTACTATCACCATGCATGCACAGATTTAATTGCTTAGGCTACGACCAGCAGATCGTGCGTATGGCCGTGCAAAAACTGTTTTGCACTGAGCACTGTAGACTCATCTGTTTACAGAGTGGAGTTTGAAATAGGAGATGTGGATGAGTAAGTTGCTGGAGATAGCCTTACTAACTGAAACCACACTTACAGTTGGACTTCTCTACTTTTCTGTGTGATTCTGTCAATTATGTCCTCTTTTTTCTCACTGAAGTGTAAGATTCTATCTTAAGTCTGGCAGGCAAGGTATTTAATTTACCTAATATTTTTGTCAGCTCTTTTGCTGTTCTGAGACATGGGAGGTGCACTGTGCTGCAATGTCAAATCTTCGTCAACGCATCCTGCCTCCAAATTTTCTTTCAGAAAGTCCCAAGGAGGCTGGCTTCTGCCTTTGGTTGCTGCATCCAGATCCTTGTTCAAGACCAAAAGCAAAGTCAGTTTATTCATCTCTCTCATTTGGAGACAAAATAAGAAAAATGCTTACTGATTAGTAATTAGTTTGATACAAGTAAAGGTCAATCTTCTTTGCTTTGGTGATTTTTTATGTTACAATTAAGTTTAGATAACTGCTTGTCCTATGGAAGAAGTTTCTAGAGTTTTGAAATATTTTATAGGATAAATAAGCTCTATCACACTCAGCGTCTTATATTTGTTATCTTTCTTTTCTTTGTTCAACACAGCTGTACCTGTAGTTCAGTTTTTTATCTGATTATTTACCTTTGTCTATAATCCATACCATGAATTTAAATGGTTACCTAACATATGCCATGAAATACTACCCTAAGTTCATTTAGAAGTGTCTGACTGACTTAGAAAAATGTTTCCAAGTATGAAGATTACTTCTGCCATTCATTGCATGTGGAAATATGTTAGGTATGCTTAATATTATCCCTTTCATGCCCTTCTACCTGATGTTTCTTTGCTGTCTGAAGACTGGAAATAATAATTATATGGCTGTTCGTGCCTAACAGCCAGCATACTGTTTTTTCAGAGAGATTCTTGGATGTGACTTGATAAATGGGGGTCAGGATTTGTCGTTGTTAGATGAGGCACCAGTTTCCATCGGTGAAGATGACACTGAATCTAGTTTGCTACTTAACTTCCTTTCTCAATTGAAAGAAGAAAAGGCGATGCAGTCTGCCAAGTTATCGGCAGAGCTTGGAAGCTTACAAACAGATATCACAGAGGTTGACAAAAGACACTCAGCAAGAATGAGATTGAGTTTAGATGATACAGATGTACTGCCAAGTTCTAGTGCTTTGTCAGGAGCTTCTGTGAGTGCCCTTCAAGGTGCATTGCTGTCAGGTTTGTTACCAGCGTCATACAAGTCGAGCATATATGAGGAGAGGGTAATGAGGAATTTGGTGCAGCTTGAAAATGCATACTACTCCATGAGGTCCTCGCTGGACACCTGTGAAACAAATGTAATCAAACGGCCAGATAACGAGGCTTTGAGGGCCCGTGAAAATTTCCATCAACTTCATAGTGATTCTGATGCCAAGGACGAGAAAACAGATCGTCTTGGATGCTTTTTTGATGGTTTATGCAAATATGCCCGGCACAATAGGTTTGAGGTACGAGGAATTTTGAAGAATGCAGATATACTTAACTCTCCGAATGTCATCTGTTCGTTGAGTTTTGATAGGGATGAAGAATATTTTGCTGCTGCTGGAGTTTCAAAGAAAATAAAAATATTTGAATTTGATGCACTCTTAAATGATCGTGTTGATATTCATTACCCACTGATAGAGATGCCTAGCAAGTCCAAGCTTAGCTGTGTCTGTTGGAACAACTATATAAAGAACTACCTGGCTTCAACAGACTATGATGGCACTGTTCAGGTATGTATCTAACTGTATGCTGCTATGTAATTCCCAAGATACCCATTTACCTTATCATCCATGAACAAGTTGGCATATTTTTCACCCCTTGCTTGTAATTTTCCTATATTTCTTTTGATGGCACCATTTATCTGGTTCAGATAGATTTGATCTTATATAATTTGGTGATGCTGCTTTTAGTAATGCACCGAAAAATGCACACTGGATTTGAGATATTGTCAATTAATTAGATTGGTTTAGGTTGTGGGCACAGATCTGTGTTCCATAAGCTGTTTACTGATTTAGACTTCACATCCTCATAGTTTTAGCTTCGAATTTCTTCTGTTTGGAATTTGGATGCCTTTTTGTGATTAGTATTATTATTTGAGAGGGAGCACAAGTAATCAAGTATGTTGATTGTTAAAACAAGTACTGTGAAGGTCAATTTGGTCAGCTTTAGGCTTACTGGTCATTGTTTGATAATTGCATTTTCTTTTGTTGAGTTCGATGCACATGTTCCACTGAAAAGCTTAAGGGCTTGTTTGGGGGTGGATTATGTACTGGGGCGGGTAAGAAGTGCAGCCAAACAAGGACTAAGGAGTTGAGGAATATTTATGTAGGGAACATATCTGCTGCAACTATACACATTGGTGCAACCAAGACACAAACATTCAAAAAGGTCCTCCCACCTCCAATGTTTGTGTCTTGGTTGTAGGGCTGCACTAATGTGTATGGTTGCACCAGATATGTTCTGTTCCCATTTATGTGGGCAGTGCAATAACACCATTTCATATCTATACCTCTTGGATCTTCTAGTTGCTTCATGTGAAAAGCAGCGGCCCTTATCATTTAGCCTTTTTAGCACTCAGCCATGCTCAATTGCTACATGTTTAATTTTTGAGCTGATACCTTCGAAGGGCAGCCCTAGTGCAGTGGTGAGAGCTGTTTCACTGAGTTATCAAGCCATGGGTTCGAACTTCGAAGCAGCCTCTTCGCATCTGCAGGGGCAAGGCTTGCCTTGGTTTATCCCTCTTCCCTAGACCCTGCTTAGTCCGTCTCCAATGGTTGTGCACCGTATATAGGGGGGGCACGGTTTTTCAATGGCTCCCCTAAAGAGTCCCTGTATATAAAAAAACTCGACCTGCGGGAGGTAAGATAGCCATCAGACGTTGTATTAAGAAGAAGAACTCACACAGGTCGAGAAAACCTTCGAATCCCTGCCCCATCCATACACAACGGCACCGTAGCCCCATGTGAGAACGACCGTGACCGGGACCGGGCCTTAGACCTGTGCTTTGGCGTGTGACAAACGAGTTGATTTTTTTGAACCACAACCTGAAATTCACTCCCATTGGGAATCGAACATAGAACCTGAGTGCTAATCAGACCATCTAACCAACTCAGCTAGAGACCCTTTCACAGTCCCCATATATAAGGAGAAGAAATCTCTCTATATATAAAATGGGAGAACTATGCCCCCTATACTTCAATTACATAGTTTTTGTGCGATATTAATCATGTTTAAGCCCCATAACATGATAATAATGTGTATTATGGTAATACAAATATTGTAAGATTTTTTTAAATTTTTTTGAAAACGACAAATAAATGGTAAATAGCTGAGTTATAGTGTATAAGGAGAGAGATATAGAGGGAATGGTTGGAGATGACCTGTAGGGAGAATTTTTTAAGGGGAGGTAGTAAATATATTAGAAAGTACAAATAAGGGGAATGGTTGAAGTTAGTCTCATGTGGGAGCCTCCGGCACTGGGTCTACCCCTTTTACCTTTTTCCCACGTTTATAATTGTATTATGGTTTGGATACCTCTTTGATATTCCCTTGATACTTTACACCAAAGAGCAAAAGCCTCTCTCCTATAATCATCATGCTTTGGGAGATCGATTTCGCGTTATTCCTGTGTTTCCTTTTCTTTTTTTAACCATGTGGCTCCATTATTATTGTGAAATGCAGCTATGGGATGCCAGCTCTGGTCAAGGATTCACACAGTTTACAGAGCACCGGAAAAGGACTTGGTCTGTGAGTTTTTCAGATGTCGACCCTACTAAGTTGGCAAGTGGTAGTGATGATTGTTGCGTGAAAGTATGGAGTATTAATCAGGCATGTTACTGAAATACATCCACGCATTTCTTTATCAGCTTATCTGCAGTTTTCTTACTTTTGACTCCTTATTTTGAGCATGTGTGTTATGTCATTCATTCCTTATGTATCCTCAGTTAAAAACCATTGTAGATAATTGATACTTAAGGTGAGATAGAGACATATCAAAGTATGGGTTCAGAAAGACATACCAAAGCCATCTAGCTGTCATTTTTTTTTGCTGTTCCTTGAATGATAACTCAAACTTTTTTTGAAGGCTGAAAGCTAAATAGTATACATCACAGTACACAGAAATCTGCAGTGCATGTGTGTCGAGGGTTGACTGTTGACCCCTACTTTTATCCTTCGTAACTTCAGTTTCATACTACATTTTTTAATAGTATTTATTTTTTTCTCAGAAAAATTGTGTTGATACAATCAGAAATGTGGCCAATGTATGCTGTGTACAATTCTCTCCATACTCCTCCCGCATGCTAGCTTTTGGTTCAGCTGATTACAAGATATACTGTTATGATCTGAGGAACACAAGGATACCTTGGTGTACTATTTTGGGACATGGGAAAGCTGTCAGTTATGTGAGGTTCTTGGATCCATACACACTTGTCTCTGCATCAACCGACAACACATTGAAGATATGGGATCTTAACCAGACTAATTGCAGTGGATTATCTACCGATTCTTGCAGCCTGACTCTGAATGGTCATACCAATGAGAAGGTATGAGAAGGTTTCATGTACTGCATGTTTGTTTTCTTACATCAACTTGTTTGTGGAATTAGTCTGAACCTTTATTAATAATTGCTTGTGCAGAATTTTGTAGGGCTATCTGTTCATGATGGATACATAACTTGTGGCTCTGAAACCAATGAAGTGAGTGTTTTGTTTAATGCATGCATTTTCCTTGGCATGTAGAACTTGTTTTAATCAAGATACAGTCAGGAATTGAGTTTTTTTCTTGAGTTGTAAGCTTCCGAGGAACATCTATGCGATGTTTTCAAGTCGGACAACTTGCTGGCCGTTCTGGCTGACCGACTAGGATGATTAATCGTGATTAATCACGATTAGTCAGGCGACTTAGCGAAAACTGACTTGAATGATTAATCGTGACTAATCACGACTAATCGGATGACTTGAAAACATTGCATCTATGTGTTGAACACAATCAACACATTGGTATGCTCAGGAAATTGTGTTTTTCCCTCTCCCATAGCACAAGGCTATTAACAAGGCGTGAACCCAGTCTCTCACTAATATGACTAACAATCACATGTGTTACATTTTTTCTCTGCCCCTTTGTAAAAAAACCACCTTTATCTGTTTACTACAATTTGTGAACCACCTCTGCCATCCTTACAGTAATGATTCTCAATTTCTCATGTCGATGGTGTGAGTATCTCTAGTACTTAAAACAGTGGACTTGGTGTTGATGTGCCTGCCATTCCAGCCTTTGTACCCAGCCACTAAACACAAATTAGTTGCACCCCCTACCCCAACTCATGCATATTTTATTTTGGTGCTGTTGCAACACAAAGGCAATTTTAGTAGTTACTACTATATCACACCATGGTGACAGATTGCAAGTTGGATTGACAATCTGTTGAAGAGTTATTAATGTGGAATATTACACTGGGAAATCTCCAGCTTGTAAAATTCAGTTCACATATTTATTTATGGCAAATTTTGTATTTGGAACCAAGACCGACCTGTATTTTGTCTTTGCCAATGAAAAATTGAACTACTTATCCGTTGGCAAATCTGAAATCATCCCATTTGTTCATTGGAATATCAATGAAGCATGTTTATTTTTATTAACAAAAGAAGCATATAGATGAATCTAATAAGTAGAAGGATTGCTCATATGCCTTTTGGTGTGTGCAGGTGTTTTCTTACTACAAAACTTTCCCCATGCCAATAACTTCTCATAGGTTTGGTTCTATTGACCCGATAACTGGACAAGTGACAAATGAAGACAACCAGCAATTTGTGTCCAGTGTTTGCTGGAGAGGGAAGTCAAACATGGTAGTGGCTGCCAACTCCAGTGGTAGCATCAAAGTGCTTGAGCTTGTGTGAATGAACGAGAGTCATATTGGAGAAGAAGGTTCTAGTGTTGCCATGCGGGCCTGCGATGCTTTCGTGCCCTTGGTGATGCTCTGATGGCCCTGCTTATCCAGTGTCTGCACCCTCAATGGAAGCACTAACCATTGGTCTGCATTTCACTGTTTTGACAGGGCACTAAAAGACTCGACTGCTCTATGCAAGCATCCTACAACACCGATCATTGGTTATTGGAAGCTTTGCTTGAAACTCACAAGCAAACTAAAGTTTTTTTTTTTCCAAGAGTATGATGGCCTCACCTCCATTTTTGTGTTTGGCATTTTGAGACGGTACCTATTCATCGTGATGCAAACTTCTTTTGGGCTAGAGGTGCGCGGGACTTGCTATGACTGTTAAGAGCAAACGATGGAAAGAAAGGGAAAAAAATGATCATGTAGCTCGAAGAAGTTAATCGTGCTGTGTGAATGTTTCAAGGAGAATGTCTCAAATAGTTTTATACCCCCTTCATTATTGTACATATATCTAGGGCTGCCTAATGAAAGGCCTTGTAAGTTGTAACTAGAGTAGAATGCTGATCATGAGTTAAGTATAATGAATGGTCTTCACAAAAGATTAATCAATGGAAGATTCATACAAAGTATAATGAATGATTATCCTTTTGGCTGGAACAAGTGGACGTCTGCAGTGGAGCTCTGCTTATTTGCTTATGCCTGTGCACGCGCTGGCTGGCCAAGTCCTCTCTACTTCTCGCTGTTGCTGAGCGTGTATCTGATCGGCGACTTATCTTTCTTTAGAGCATCTTCAACAATGTCTCAAACTAGTGCCTCAAATTGAAATATAGGGTTCTACATAAGAAAAACTACTTCAACAAGTATCCTATTTCATAGTTCTACATAAGAAAAACTACTTCAACAAGTATCCTATTTCATAATTTTTTAAAAAAAAAACTATAGGGCACCATCTCAAGTGACTCAAATATACTACACCGTAGTGTGCTGCCCTATAATTTAGATTTGGGGCTTTACTGTTGGAGCGGAGTGTTTTGTTGGTGCCCTAAATTCTATAAAATATACTTATTTTTAAATTATAGGGTATTTTTATAGGTCACATTGTTAGAGATGCTCTTAGATAATCATGCATGTTCTCAACATGAGTCATATAGAACGGAGTATCACAGCTATTATCAATCAACTGTTACGTAATGAGGCCACGAAGAGAATAATAGCAAGGAAGACACAAACAATTGCTAGCAACAAAGGCGGTTGCAATTGCATGGATGAAGCAGAGATGGGAGACTGAACTTGTTCACGTGTCCGGCCAAACATGGGGGAAAAACACAGCTGTGGTCCCCAATGATTTGCCAACTTTGGAGCGGAGAGACGGCAGCAAACCCGTATCAAAAATAGGCAGACGTCTATGGACTCAACTGAAACTCCTCAATTGCTCGCCGCGCGCCTCCCTTTCCGCCATTGCAATCTTTGTTTCCGGGAGGGGAGGGGATGGAAGGGAAGGTTCCGTCCAGCGCAGGCCGCAGAGACAGAGAGCGCGAGGAACAGGGAGCTAGCTAGCAGAGCTAATAAGAAAGAAACGAGCAGCAGCAGGGTCGGTGGCCAAGCATGGAGCGCAGGAGGAGCCGGCACGCCTTGTTGCTCCTCTCGGCCGTCATGGCGTCCCTCGTCACCGGCTCGACCGCCGGGATATACCACATCGTCGGCGCCGGCAAAGGGTGGCGGATGCCCCCCAACAGGACGTACTACGAGGACTGGGCGCGCACCAGGCAGATCAGCATAGGTGACAAGCTGAGTAAGACAGCCCGCCCTAGCTTTTTGATCGATCACCACGACGCACGTCGCACGCTGCGCATGCATGGACGACGATGAACCGGGTGCTCCCCTGCCTTCCTTCATTCTGCTACCTGCCTGCCTGACTGCCAGTGTTCCTGTACCGGAGCGGGGTGCACAACATCGTGGAGGTGCCGACGCGGGAGCTGTTCGACGCGTGCAGCATGCGCAACATCACCAGCCGGTACCAGAGCGGGCCCACCATCATCGAGCTCACCGACCCCGGCGAGCGCTTCTACTTCTGCGGCGTCGGCGAGCACTGCGAGGCCGGCCAGAAGCTCGCCATCAACGTGCTCCTCGTCCCGCCGCCGCCGCCGGACACGGACGACGACTGCTCCAGCGCCGCCCGCCTCCCGGGCCACGCGGGCGCGGGGCTCGCCGCCGCCTGCATGTGCCTCGTGTCCGCGCTGCTGACAATGGCGGTGTGAATCGGCACGCTGCCGCCGTAGATTATTGGCGATTGCTGGCTGACGGCGTTGCTTGCTGCTGCGTGTAAATCAGTAACAGTTTAGGCGTGTCCATTGAGCCATTGTCTTCCCCAGCTAATGGAAGGCGGAAAGCCGTGTCGAGGTACTCCCTCCGTTTCGTTTTAGTTGTCGCTGGATAATGCAAAATTGAACTATCGAGCGACAACTAAAAAGAAACTGAGGGAGTAACTGTTTGTCAGCACAGGAAGGAGGATAGGAGGACGACAGCGGGAAATCGGAAGTAAAATCAGAGGTGAGGGAACCATTATGTAAATTCAGAACTACTAGGTACCGTAATCTATATTAACCGCAAAAAAGATAACCATTTACTACAAAGTCGTGAATTGGCCTATGCGAATTTTGTGGATGTAGAAGGCCTCTTTTCACTAGGAACTACGAAGATGTTGCACATTCACCTTTAGTAATACTCCCACGATAAATCAACTTTAAAATGACGAATGTATACTCTTTGTTCTATCATCTGTAGTGGCTAGAGTTGCAAGTTGAGGTGAGATTGCATTGGGATACTTTACTTTTTGGGGAAGGATGACAATATATTTACCATAATTTTTATTAGACGAGAGAATAAAAAAGAACAAGATACAAAACACCCAACCAGCCCAACCAAAAGCACTGAGAACAACTGCATTGAGAGTATTCTGGACACAGGAGACGGCCTTGGTTCCAGGGTCATGCGACCTTGGAGCATTCTGGACACAGGAGACGGCCTCTCGACCTGCACTTTGTGCAGGGAACCAGATTCTCAGTCTTGGCTTCGGCTCCAAGAGACTCGTAGAGGTCATCCAGCATTCCCAAACTGAGCATCCCTCCGCTCCGAGCTGATCCTGTTCCTTTGCACTGCGAGCATGCTACAATCCGAAGGTCACCGCACCTCTTACACATCCCTAGTGACCTGCCATGCATTTGAACGTTGCTCGGAGCCTCAGATAAAAGATGAACAGCGTAAATAAAGCATCAGTTGTGTATTTTCCCCAACTATTCTGTTATAAACCATGTTCCCTATACTGCTCCGAAACTAGATGCTAAACAACTGGTTTTGGGAGGCTAATACTGATGAAACAGGAGGCAGGGACAGAGGAGAAATGGGAAGAGCCAGGGACCGGACCTTCTCTGGGAGGAGGCGATGAAGCCGTCGACCTTGGGGGCAGCGATGGTGGCGCCGAGCAGCAGGGCACCCACCACGAATCCGGCGATCTCACTGGACGTCAGCCCCTCCATCTGCCCTGCACCATCCAAAGCAATTCCCCTCACTGGACTGGACTGGATACGGAACTTGCAGCTCTACCGCATACCATCCAAAGCAATGCTAATTTTTTGCATTGGCACTGTGCACTTGTACACAAACCGAACGACAGACCTACCTGCCGAGTGCCTTCTCTCGGCTTCTGCACGCCCACTCGCGCCGCCGTTCGTTGGACGACGATGGAGAGGATAAGATTGGGCTCTGGGCCTTTTGAGGCTGCATGTGGGCGGAATGAGATGGGCTGGCTGGGCCAACATCCAGTTTGAGTTGTTGCATTTGCATCACGCAGTTGGAAATATTCTCTCAGCTGATCATGTCCAAGTTGTATGCGATGTCACTTATCCAGCTCCCACTCAAAACAACGTCGTCTCTTACCGTTCTGTGCTTTCTCCTACTATGATTATACAGGAGTTGAACAAGTTTGCAGGAGTCTGTCCATTTATCTGGTTTGAGTGCCAAAAGAAGGCCTTACTCCCATTGTTGATAGTTACTCTTGTCGGCTTGTCGCTGCATTTTTTTAAAATGAACCCGAAACAGGGGGCGAAAGGTACAAATAGATTTCCAAATTTACAACCAAAATAAAAGGTTTGCTTGTCACTGCATTGAACAGAGCCAAATTTATTGAATCCGCTGTTAGTGCCATCCTGTTCTAGGGTTCCTCACGGTTTGTTCAAGCAAACCGTAACCATCTCAGCCTGAGACCTGAGTGCTCCGCTATTTTTTCCCCAAAACAAGAGTTCCTAGCCTTCTAAAAAGAACCGGCTTTATCACTGAAACTGGGGATACTTTGTTGGTATTTTTATGCTCAAATAGAGAATTCCACAAGCACACTAGCACTTCACCAATGCTCTGTTTGGATGTAAGTATTCAGGTGCAGGAATTGAAATGGTGTAGGAATTCCAAAGCTGAGGGAAAATGGAAATGGTCTGCAATTCCATTGTTGGTGTTTGGATGAGCATGTAACGGCAGTTGGAATCATAGTGTAGCGTCCAATTCCAATTCTTGTTTGGGTGTGCAGTTGATTGAAATGTACAAAACACAGTGAGAAAAAAAATCTTCCGATTGACAGTGAGCAGCACAAAAATGATTGTACATGACATGTTATTTGGGAATTACCATGACAACAACAACTAATATTTTTAAAATAGTTCTTGCCAACAACAATATTCTAAAAATAAATATCTACAACAACTAATATCTTATAGCATGGAGGAGAAAGCAAATGAACATTCAGATCACTCAAATCACAAATAAATACTACAATACCTGTGACAATACAACATGACGATAACTAGTTAATATTTCAACAAGTTCTTAACTACTACATTGTAGCAAAAGCAAAGTCTTTCTCCACTAACTAACTAGGAGAACAAGTTTTAACTAGCATCCTGAAGTAGCAAAAGACTATGTTGTCTCCACATACTTCACTTCCTCTCATTCTCAAACAGCAGCCAATCTTTCCTCATTTCCATTGGGAGCTCCATAAGAGCTTCAAATATGCGATCATCACGGCTTAGCAGCATACCATAAGATCGTAGCATGTCTTCACGAGGTAAATCAGGAATTTCTTGAAGCGCTGCAAGGATCTTAGACGGAGCCGTCTTCTTTGGCAATTCTAAAGGTGCATTGGACTGCATAGCCTCTTGAAATGAAGCTTTCATATCAGTAAGTACACCCATAATTGCATCACCAGTTCGCTGCTTCTTTGGAGCTAACACCGGAGAGTTTTCATTGGCATTTGTAGGACTGTCATTCACCACATCTTGACCACTTTCAGTCCCTGTCTTGGCACCTTCACCATTGGCATGGTCTTTGGAGTATATAGTGTAGATTGCATCCCAGTTCTTCACCACTTTTGTCTTGTAGCATGCTGCTCCTTTGTTAGCCTGTACAATGGACAAATAATCACACAACTACAAAAATAAAAAATGTTATCATGTAAAGACAAAATAGAAGGTATAAAAAAGAGAGACATATGTACACATACCTCCACATATCTAAACCAAACATCTTCGCTGTCCATAGAAAGTCTATTGTTCTCCCAATCCCACCCAAAGCCACTCTGCGATAGTATCTTGCTAATGATTTCATAGTGCTTATCAAAGGTCTTGCACCTTGCGGAAATATTATCCTTTGTGATATCCACATTGCACTTATCCTTCACATTTCTTATGGCAGCATTGTAGACATGTGGCTTCCAACCATTTTGACCACGGTCTCCATTATTGTGATGCTCCACAAGAACTTCCAAAAGAGCTAGATCCATCGCATCTGTCCATGTGAGGTAAGTACGACTACCCCTCTTTGCTTTCAGTTCAGCCATGGCGCTAAAATAACGAGATAAATTGTAGAATGAGATTGATGTGATGCATGAATATATAAAAAGGTAGATAATATTATATATCAATTCCAACCCCTAATATCTGATGCATGTACAAAAGAAGGGGCATCAGGTTGCATCTTATGACCACAAAAGTTAGGGACAACAAGGTATTACGCAAAAGACCCCAACTAAGAAGCTTGGTAGTCAGCAAACATATCATTAGCTAGATGGTCTCTAAAGATGTTCCATTCAGTAGCGACTTGGACTGTTCTTATCAAGTTAGCATCATCTATAACCTCGGTTGGCAAAGCAGCTATCTCACTGTCCACTTCTTGCAATAATAGATCATCCATCTCATGCTGCCTCTCTCTTGCGAAGTTGTGTAAGACACAACAAGCATTAATAATGCGAATCTGTGCAAAGATTAATATGATGTCAAATTAAACTAGGTAAGTTCTGAATTAAACTAGCAAAGACACATCATATGAGTATTTTATACCTGGTCCATTATGTCAAAGAAACTTTGTTCACGCAAAATATCCCATTTTTTCTTCCACAAGCCAAAGGTTCTCTCTACCACATTTCTAGCACGAGCATGACGCAAGTTAAATAGCTCTTTTGGAGTTTGGGGCTGCTGTTGACTTGTAGCCCACTCATTCAAATGATAGCGGGTTGATCTATACGGAGCTAGAAAACCAGGACCATTTGTATATCCAGCATCAACTAAATAATATTTGCCTAATATTAAGGCAAATCATTAGCTAAGACAAACAAAAAACAAGAAGAAAAAATTCTAGAAAAAAGAGTCGTACCCTTTGGTACAACAAAAGCATCTTGACGACCAATTCTCATTGCATCACGTAAAACTCTTGAGTCAGAAGCTGAACCCTCCCAACAGGCAGCACATATAAAAATTTCATATTCCAATCACACACACCTAACATGTTAGTTGTGATTTGCTGCTTTCTATTTCTGTACCTTCCTTGGTCAGGCATGTTAACACACACATCGACATGGCAACCATCTAGTGCCCCAAGAGTATTATCAAACCACTTCCATTTATAATCTTTGGGGGGCTGAACCGAAGAATCAGGAAGCTTGATGAACTCTTTAGATAGAGATAGAATAGCTATCAATACATCAGCAAAGAACCTACTAATAGTCTCTAGAGACCGCTTGTAAGTTCCACGAAGCAGCCTCATTTTCAGACCATGGCCAACAATAAGCAAGAACATTGCAACCCTTTCTTCAACTTTACTGTGCACACTATCACAAAGGCCACACTTCTCATGTAACATGGCGCACAAGTCATGGAAATTCCTTTTAGTTAGACGCAACTCATCGTAGCATGTTACCTCGGATGCATCATATAATTCTTTGAGTAAATATCTTCTAAGTATATGGCGGTGCTCATCATTACTAAAATAGTGTAGCTCCCTTGGTCTCCTCCCGGTATGCATGTATGCTAGCGTAGCAACAATGGTTTTGAAATAAATTTCTGCCAACGCAAGCCTTCTTCTCTTCCTTCTTTCATTTTCTTGAGTTACGTATGAATGCAAATCTAGTGCTTGTTCTGACATGATTCAACTACGAGGCACAATATTGTTTGATTGTTAACACACAATGCAAATCTAGTGCATGGAGCAGATCTACTCCAGGGTGTCACCGATGAACCCCATCTCGTTCCCTCCACCTCAGCTTCCTGGCGGGGAAATCACCAGTCACGAATGGGAGGGGAAGCCGTGAGTGGTGGTTGGAGGGCTAAGGAATAGAGGTCGGAGGGGAAGCACGCGAATGGCGGCCGGAGAGGAAGCTGAGAGGGAGTGAGGTACCTGCTAGCGTCGCGTGGCCTAGGAGAAGTCGCGGGAGACGCGGCCTAGGAGAAGTCGCCTCCCGCGCGCCGCTCTGGATTTTTCCCGCAGCCTGGACCTTTCTCCCGCGCATCGAAGGGGTACGCAAAGCACTTATTAGGGAGGCGTACGACTCAATTCTTGCGAAAACAGAGCGAGCGAGCTCGGAATTGTGGGCGCGTGCGCGTAGGCGGAAGCGAATACCGTGCAGTATTCACTCATGATTCCATGGAGCCAATTCTGACTATGTCCAAACGCTGGTATTGGCTCTGACAAATTCTGTTTCCTGATTCCAGCTCCCAATTCTAACATCCAAACGTAGTGTAAGATATTAGTTGTTGTAGATATTTATTTTTAGAATATTGTTGTTGGCAAGAACTATTTTAAAAATATTAGCTGCTGTTGTCATGGTAATTCCCAAATAACATGTCATGTACAATCATTTTTGTGCTGCTCACTGTCAATCGGAAGATTTTTTTCTCAATGTGTTTTGTACATTTCAATCAACTGCACACCCAAACAAGAATTGGAATTGGACGCTACACTATGATTCCAACTGCCGTTACATGCTCATCCAAACACCAACAATGGAATTGCAGACCATTTCCATTTCCCCTCAGCTTTGGAATTCCTCCACCATTTCAATTCCTGCACCTGAATACTTACATCCAAACAGAGCATTATAGCATGGAGGAGAAAGCAAGTGAACATTCAGATCACTCAAATCACAAATAAATACTACAATACCTGTGACAATACAACATGACGATAACTAGTTAATATTTCAACAAGTTCTTAACTACTACATTGTAGCAAAAGCAAAGTCTTTCTCCACTAACTAACTAGGAGAACAAGTTTTAACTAGCATCCTGAAGTAGCAAAAGACTATGTTGTCTCCACATACTTCACTTCCTCTCATTCTCAAACAGCAGCCAATCTTTCCTCATTTCCATAGGGAGCTCCATAAGAGCTTCAAATATGCGATCATCACGGCTTAGCAGCATACCATAAGATCGTAGCATGTCTTCACGAGGTAAATCAGGAATTTCTTGAAGCGCTGCAAGGATCTTAGACGGAGCCGTCTTCTTTGGCAATTCTAAAGGTGCATTGGACTGCATAGCCTCTTGAAATGAAGCTTTCATATCAGTAAGTACACCCATAATTGCATCACCAGTTCGCTGCTTCTTTGGAGCTAACACCAGAGAGTTTTCATTGGCATTTGTAGGACTGTCATTCACCACATCTTGACCACTTTCAGTCCCTGTCTTGGCACCTTCACCATTGGCATGGTCTTTGGAGTATATAGTGTAGATTGCATCCCAGTTCTTCACCACTTTTGTCTTGTAGCATGCTGCTCCTTTGTTAGCCTGTACAATGGACAAATAATCACACAACTACAAAAATAAAAAAATGTTATCATGTAAAGACAAAATAGAAGGTATAAAAAAGAGAGACATATGTACACATACCTCCACATATCTAAACCAAACATCTTCGCTGTCCATAGAAAGTCTATTGTTCTCCCAATCCCACCCAAAGCCACTCTGCGATAGTATCTTGCTAATGATTTCATAGTGCTTATCAAAGGTCTTGCACCTTGCGGAAATATTATCCTTTGTGATATCCACATTGCACTTATCCTTCACATTTCTTATGGCAGCATTGTAGACATGTGGCTTCCAACCATTTTGACCACGGTCTCCATTATTGTGATGCTCCACAAGAACTTCCAAAAGAGCTAGATCCATCGCATCTGTCCATGTGAGGTAAGTACGACTACCCCTCTTTGCTTTCAGTTCAGCCATGGCGCTAAAATAACGAGATAAATTGTAGAATGAGATTGATGTGATGCATGAATATATAAAAAGGTAGATAATATTATATATCAATTCCAACCCCTAATATCTGATGCATGTACAAAAGAAGGGGCATCAGGTTGCATCTTATGACCACAAAAGTTAGGGACAACAAGGTATTACGCAAAAGACCCCAACTAAGAAGCTTGGTAGTCAGCAAACATATCATTAGCTAGATGGTCTCTAAAGATGTTCCATTCAGTAGCGACTTGGACTGTTCTTATCAAGTTAGCATCATCTATCACCTCGGTTGGCAAAGCAGCTATCTCACTGTCCACTTCTTGCAATAATAGATCATCCATCTCATGCTGCCTCTCTCTTGCGAAGTTGTGTAAGACACAACAAGCATTAATAATGCGAATCTGTGCAAAGATTAATATGATGTCAAATTAAACTAGGTAAGTTCTGAATTAAACTAGCAAAGACACATCATATGAGTATTTTATACCTGGTCCTTTATGTCAAAGAAACTTTGTTCACGCAAAACAGCCCATTTTTTCTTCCACAAGCCAAAGGTTCTCTCTACCACATTTCTAGCACGAGCATGATGCAAGTTAAATAGCTCTTTTGGAGTTTGGGGCTGCTGTTGACTTGTAGCCCACTCATTCAAATGATAGCGGGTTGATCTATACGGAGCTAGAAAACCAGGACCATTTGTATATCCAGCATCAACTAAATAATATTTGCCTAATATTAAGGCAAATCATTAGCTAAGACAAACAAAAAACAAGAAGAAAAAATTCTAGAAAAAAGAGTCGTACCCTTTGGTACAACAAAAGCATCTTGACGACCAATTCTCATTGCATCACGTAAAACTCTTGAGTCAGAAGCTGAACCCTCCCAACCAGGCAGCACATATAAAAATTTCATATTCCAATCACACACACCTAACATGTTAGTTGTGATTTGCTGCTTTCTATTTCTGTACCTTCCTTGGTCAGGTATGTTAACACACACATCGACATGGCAACCATCTAGTGCCCCAAGAGTATTATCAAACCACTTCCATTTATAATCTCCGGGGGGCTGAACCGAAGAATCAGGAAGCTTGATGAACTCTTTAGATAGAGATAGAATAGATGTCAATACATCAGCAAAGAACCTACTAATAGTCTCTAGAGACCGCTTGTAAGTTCCACGAAGCAGCCTCATTTTCAGACCATGGCCAACAATAAGCAAGAACATTGCAACCCTTTCTTCAACTTTACTGTGCACACTATCACAAAGGCCACACTTCTCACGTAACATGGCGCACAAGTCATGGAAATTCCTTTTAGTTAGACGCAACTCATCGTAGCATGTTACCTCGGATGCATCATATAATTCTTTGAGTAAATATCTTCTAAGTATATGGCGGTGCTCATCATTACTAAAACAGTGTAGCTCCCTTGGTCTCCTCCCGGTATGCATGTATGCTAGCGTAGCAACAATGGTTTTGAAATAAATTTCTGCCAACGCGAGCCTTCTTCTCTTCCTTCTTTCATTTTCCTGAGTTACGTATGAATGCAAATCTAGTGCTTGTTCTGACATGATTCAACTACGAGGCACAATATTGTTTGATTGTTAACACACAATGCAAATCTAGTGCATGGAGCAGATCTACTCCAGGGTGTCACCGATGAACCCCATCTCGTTCCCTCCACCTCAGCTTCCTGGCGGGGAAATCACCAGTCACGAATGGGAGGGGAAGCCGTGAGTGGTGGTTGGAGGGCTAAGGAATAGAGGTCGGAGGGGAAGCACGCGAATGGCGGCCGGAGAGGAAGCTGAGAGGGAGTGAGGTACCTGCTAGCGTCGCGTGGCCTAGGAGAAGTCGCGGGAGACGCGGCCTAGGAGAAGTCGCCTCCCGCGCGCCGCTCTGGATTTTTCCCGCAGCCTGGACCTTTCTCCCGCGCATCGAAGGGGTACGCAAAGCACTTATTAGGGAGGCGTACGACTCAATTCTTGCGAAAACAGAGCGAGCGAGCTCGGAATTGTGGGCGCGTGCGCGTAGGCGGAAGCGAATACCGTGCAGTATTCACTCATGATTCCGTGGAGCCAATTCTGACTATGTCCAAACGCTGGTATTGGCTCTGACAAATTCTGTTTCCTGATTCCAGCTCCCAATTCTAACATCCAAACGTAGTGCAAGGGTTATTCTAACACTCCATCCGTCCCATTGATTAGGGTTTATAAATTTTCGGCATGGTGTTTAAAACAAAACTTTGACCATTCACAACATTCAAAATATATCATAAATAACTACAAAAATACCATCATCTTAAAGTACTTTTGTATTTGGATCCAAATATATAGCATGCATGTACTAAAAATATATGTATATTGGCTAAATTGTTGGTCAAAAAATTTAAAAGGTTAACCTTTCCAAACACATGCACGCCTTAATCAATAGGGGGTATATCATTATTTAATCTAAAAAAACAATAGCTAGAAACAATAATAAATGAGAGATCTTTATATTTTTCATAACTTAGTATTAATTGATGTAGGGGATAATTAAGGTATGGCAGGAAAAACTGATGCAACAAGTTAAGATAAAGATAGCTCAAGATGATCAATAAGTTATAGCTAAATTGCAGTACAATGAGGGTAAAAAATTTCTATGATTCAAACCTTCCATAATTCTATCTTTGTTATTGCACAACAGCACTACGTAGTAAGAGTTACGTAGGTCGGTTGTCATGGACTTGTGATGAACCTAGATATGAGTGGAAGTCATCATACAAGCATGTAGTCAGATAGAGAGGTTTTATACCTGCATTCTCTTGCTACTCATCAATTGATGAATACACACATATATAAAACTAGTCGGTTACCCGTGCGTTGCGACGGCTTATAACAATACCTGTGTAAACTATCCACCAAAAATTTTAAGATTTTTTATTGATTGTCTCCGCTCTCCATATAATATTTTTTTGATTTGGCTAACTGATGTTATTGTTTACTCCATCCAATATGTATTGGTACAACACGGCCAATAAAGTGAGCGATTAGAAGAGAGTTCACAACGACGGAATGAATGAACAGAGATTATAAAATGACATAATTCCACCATACAGAGACCAAATAAGAAAAAATTTGTGAGCTCAAATTTCTAAAATAAGTCACATGAACTTAAACTTATAAAAAGATAGATCAAAATATGGAGTGATTGCTAAAGTAACCCAACAAATAACCTTTCATTTTACTGTTAGTGTGACAAATCATTGTTGCTCCATCTAATTCAGCAACCTCAAACACCATGGAGTGTATTGAGTTAATATGGTCTCAGAAACAACCTAATGTTTGCAAGAGCCAAGAACGTCGTGCTGCGCTTGGGCTGTAGCCTCGGCCCGTAGTGCTGGCCCGGCCCGACACGATTATATTTTTTATTTTAAAAAACATATATACATATATACAATTTATATTTAATATTAAAAATAAAAGTCGCCTAGAGGGGGTGAATAGGCGGAATCTCAAATTTACAAACTTTAAGTAGAACTACAAGCCGGGGTTAGCGTTAGAATAAAAAAACCGAGTCCACAAGAGAGGGTGAAAAAAATCAAATCAAAGGCAAATGAAGCGGATGACACGGTGATTTGTTTTACCGAGGTTCGGTTCTTTCAAACCTACTCCCCGTTGAGATGGACACAAAGACCGGGTCTCTTTCAACCCTTTCCCTCTCTCAAACGGTCACTTAGACCGAGTGGGCTTTTCTCCTTAATCAAACGGGTCACTTAAACCCCCACAAGGACCACCACAACTTGGTGTCTCTTGCTTTGATTACAAGTTGCTTGAGAACAATAATAGAGGAAGAAGAAAAGTGATCCAAGCGACAAGAACTCAAATGAACACAAATGTCTCTCTCTCACAAGCCACTAAGTCTTTGGAATGAGTTTGGGACTTGGATAGGATTTGATCTTTTGTTTTGTGTCTTGGAGTGAAGTCTAGAGCTCTTGTATTGAATGCAAATTGCTGGAAACTTGGATGTCTTCAATGGTGGTGGTTGGGGGTATTTATAGCTCCAACCACCAAAACAGCCGTTAGGGAGGACTGCTTTCAATGGGCGCACCGGACAGTCCAGTACGCCACCGGACACTGTCCGGTGCGCCAGCCACGTCACCCAGCCGTTAGGGTTCTGATGGTTTCGACCGTTGGAGCTCTGACATCTTGGGGCACCGAACAGTCCGGTGCGCCTTCTGGCGCTGCTCTGACTCTGCGCGAACTGTCCACGCATTGTTCACGCCACTGTTCATTTTTGCAGACGATCGTTGGCGTAGTAGCTGTTGCTCCACTTGGCACACCGGACATTCCGATGTTACACCGGACATTCCGGTGAATTTTAGCGGAGTGGCGGTGGAGAAAACCCGAAGATGAGGAGTTCAGAGTTGTTCTCCTTGGTGCACCGGACACTGTCCGATGGTACACCGGACACTGTCCGGTGGCACATCGGACAGTCCAGTGCGCCAGACCAGGGCAGCCTTCGGTTCCTTTTTGCTACTCTCTTTTGAACCCTAACTTGTTCTTTTTATTGGTTTGTGTTGAACCTTTGGCACCTGTAGAACATATAATCTAGAGCAAACTAGTTAGTCCAATTGTTTGTGTTAGGCAATTCAACCACCAAAATCATTTAGGAAAAGGTTTGACCCTATTTCCTTTTCAATCTCCCCTTTTTGGTGATTGATGCCAATACAAACCAAAGCAAATGTATAAGTGCAGAATTGAACTAGTTTGCATAAGGTAAGTGCAAAGGTTGCTTGGAATTAAACCAACATTTTATTTCTACTAGATATGCATGGATTGCTTTCTTCTATTTTACCATTTTGGACCACGCTTGCACCACTAGTTTTGTTTTTGCAAATTCTTTGGAAAATTCTTTTCAAAATCCTTTTGCAAATAGTCAAAGGTGTATGAATAAGATTGAAAGAAGCATTTTTCAAGATTTGAAGTTTTCTCCCCTATTCCAAACGCTTTTCCTTTGACTAAAACAAAACTCCTAGAAGGGAAATATGGTCAAACCTTTTCCTAAATGATTTTGGTGGTTGAATTGCCCAACACAAATAATTGGACTAACTAGTTTGCTCTAGGTTATATGTTCTACAGGTGCCATAGGTTCAACACAAACCAATAAAAAGATGAAGTTAGGGTTCAAAAAGAAAGGAGCAAAATAAATCGAAGGCTCCCCTGCTCTGGCACACCGGACAGTGTCCGGTGCACCAGGGAGATCAACTCCGAACTCCTCAGCTTCGGGTTTTCTCCACAGCCACTCCGCTAAAATTCATCAGACTGTCCGGTGTAACACCGAACTATCCGGTGTGCCAAGCAGAGCAACGGCTACAACGCCAACGGTTGACTGCAAAAGTGAACAGGGGCGTGAACAGTACGCGGACAGTTCACACAGAGTCAGAGCAGTGCCAGAAGGCGCACCGGACAGTGAATAGTACCTATCCAGTGCGGCACCAGACTGTCTGGTGCCCCAAGATGTCAGAGCTCCAACGGTCGAAACCGTCAGAACCCTAACGGTTGGGTGATGTGGCTGGCGCACCGGACAGTGTCTGGTGGCGTACCGGACTATCCGATGCACCCATCGACAGCAGCCCTCCCAATGGCTGTTTTGGTAGTTGGAGCTATAAATATCCCCCAACCACCATCATTCAAGGCATCCAAGTTTCCAGCAATTTGCATTCAATACAAGAGCTTTAGACTTCACTCCAAGACACAAAACAAAAGATCAAATCCTCTCCAAGTCCCAAACTCATTCCAAAGACTTAGTGGCTTGTGAGAGAGACATTTGTGTTCATTTGAGTTCTTGTCGCTTGGATCGCTTTTCTTCTTCCTCTATTCTTGTTTTCAAGCAACTTGTAATCAAAGCAAGAGACACCAAGTTGTGGTGGTCCTTGTGGGGGTCTTAGTGATCCGTTTGATTAAGGAGAAAAGCTCACTCGGTCTAGGTGACCGTTTGAGAGAGGGAAAGGGTTGAAAGAGACCCGGTTTTTGTGACCACCTCAACGGGGAGTAGGTTTGCAAAAACCGAACCTCGGTAAAACAAATCACCGTGTCATCCTCTTCATCTGCCTTTGATTTGTTTTTCACCCTTTCTCGTGGACTCGATTTTATTTCTAATGCTAACCCCGGCTTGTAATTGTGCTTAAAGTTTGTAAATTTCAGATTCCGACTATTCACCCCCCTCTAGGCGACTTTCAATTGGTATCAGAGCCTGGTACTTCATTAGAGCCTAACCGCTCGAAGTGATGTCGGGAGATCACGCCAAGAAGGAGATTGTGACCGGCGGTGACAAGTCTACAAGCCATGGAAAGGCTCTATCGGGAGGGGGTGAATAGACGGAATCTGAAATTTATAAACTTTAAGCACAACTACAAGCCGAGGTTAGCGTTAGAAATAAAATCGAGTCCGAAAGAGAGGGCGAAAACAAATCATAAGCAAATGAAGAGTGTGACACGGTGATTTGTTTTACCGAGGTTCGGTTCTTGCAAACCTACTCCCCGTTGAGGTGGTCACAAAGACCGGGTCTCTTTCAACCCTTTCCCTCTCTCAAACGGTCACCTAGACCGAGTGAGCTTCTCTTCTCAATCAATCGAGACACTTAGTCCCCACAAGGACCACCACACAATTGGTGTCTCTTGCCTTGATTAAATTGACTTGGGAACAAGAAATGAGGAAGAAGAAAAGCGATCCAAGTGCAAGAGCTCAAAAGAACACGACAAAACTATCTCTTCTAGTCACTATTGCTTTGAGTGGAATTGGGACTTAGAGAGATTTTGATTCACTCTAATTGTGTCTTGTATTGAATGCTATAGCTCTTGTATTGAATGTTGGCTGAAAACTTGGATGCCTTGAAGTGTGGTGGTTGGGGGGTATTTATAGCCCCACCAAAGTGACCATTGGGAGGGGCTGTTGTCGTATGGCGCATCGGACAGTTCGGTGCGCCACCAGACACTTTCCGGTGCGCCAGCCACGTCACCCAACCGTTAGGGTTCGACCGTTAGAGCTCTGATAGGTGGGACCACCGGACAGTCCGGTGGTGCACCGGACAGTCACTGTTCACTGTCCGGTGCGCCTTCTGGCGCCTGCTCTGACTTCTGCGCGCGCAGTTGCACTGTTCACTGTTCACTGTAGACTTTTGCAGACGACCATTGGTGCAGTTAGCCGTTGCTCCGCTGGCACACCGGACAGTCCGGTGTAACACCGGATAGTCCGGTGAATTATAGCGGAGTGGCTCCCCAAATTCCCGAAGCTGAGCAGTTCAAAGAGGATCTCCCTGGTGTACCGGACACAGTCCGGTGGCACACCGGACAGTCCGGTGCGCCAGACCAGGGCAGACTTCGGTTGTCTTTTGCTCTTTTTATTTGAACCCTTTCTTGGACTTTTTATTGGTTTGTGTTGAACCTTTGGCACCTGTATCACTCATAATCTAGAGAAAACTAGTTAGTTCAATAATTTGTGTTGGGCAATTCAACCACCAAAATCATTTAGAAAAAGGTTTGACCCTATTTCCCTTTCACTAACCAATGTTCATTTTGAGAAAGACAGGATTTGTAGCGCATGTCAAGCAGGAAAGCAAGTTGGTGCCCATCATCCACACAAGAACATCATGACGACCGACAGGCCGCTTGAGCTACTCCACATGGATTTATTCGGCCCGATCGCTTACATAAGCATCGGTGGGAGTAAGTACTATCTAGTAATTGTGGATGATTATTCTCGCTTCACTTGGGTATTCTTTTTGCAGGATAAATCACAAACCCAAGAGACCTTGAAGGGATTCTTGAGACGGGCTCAAAATGAGTTTGGCTTAAGGATAAAAAAGATTAGAAGCGACAATGGGATGGAGTTCAAGAATTCACAAATTGAAGGCTTCCTTGAGGAGGAGGGCATCAAGCATGAGTTCTCTTCTCCCTACACACCTCAACAAAATAGTGTAGTGGAGAGGAAGAATAGAACTCTACTGGACATGGCGGGGACCATGCTTGATGAGTACAAGACACCAGACCGGTTTTGGGCCGAGGCGATTAACACCGCCTGCTACTCCATCAACTGGCTCTACCTTCACTAAATCCTCAAGAAGACATCATATGAACTCCTCACCGGTAAAAAGCCCAATGATTCATATTTTAGAGTCTTTGGTAGCAAATGCTTTATTCTTGTTAAAAGAGGTAGAAAATCTAAATTTGCTCCTAAGGTTGTAGAAGGCTTTTTACTTGGTTATGATTCAAACACAAGGGCATATAGAGTCTTTAACAAGTCCACTGGACTAGTTGAAGTTTCTTGTGACATTTTGTTTGATGAGACTAATGGCTCCCAAGTGGAGCAAGTTGATCTTGATGAGCTAGATGATGAAGAGGCTCCATGTATCGCGCTAAGGAACATGTCCATTGGGGATGTGTGTCCTAAGGAATCCGAAGAGCCAACCCAAGCACAAGATCAACTATCATCTTCCATTCATGCATCTCCACCAACCCAAGATGAGGAACAGGCTCAAGGTGATGAAGAAGATCAAGAAGATGAGCCACCTCAAGAAGAGGGCAATGATCAAGGGGGAGATGATGAAGATAATGACAAGGAAGATGAGCAAGAAATTCAGGATCAAAGACCACCACACCCAAGAGTCTGAAAGCTCTCTTGTGGGTTTTGGTGTTTGGATGACAACTCAATTAAAGGACTAACAAGTGTGCTAAGTGTTGGACAGGTGTTTTATGCAAAGCTAATATGGTTCAACACAAGTGAACAAATGTGATGGTTCAAAGACTGAATGATTTATAGATAATGGACATCACAAGAAAGATGGACATTTATTAAGTGAGACTCGATGTGCATAACTCAGAGACAACCGATCAAACCAATGATGGAAGCAAGAAGAGCTTCGAGGTACCGATTGTATGGGAGAAAGTCAAGGAGACCAGGAACCCAAAGCCAGGGGTGAAGAAGAAGACTTGCAGAATCAAGGTTGATCAAGTTAAGAAGAGTTATGGTACATCAAGGAACACTACATAAGGACATGACTTGCAACCAATGAGGTAACATCTACAATTGTGTGGTGTAAGTCATAAGGCTCAAGACCAAGCTCAAAAAAGTGAACAAGGTCACCGGAAGGAGAACCAATGTCAAAATCAGAACTGGAACCAGCCCAAAAGAGCTAAGTGCACCTTGACCTTTAGTTTGGGTTGTTTCTATGTTTGGAGATATTCTATGTGACCTTTGCAGGATGTTGGAGCTCAGAAATGTCAATCTAGATCAAGTCAAGCTGACTTGATGATTTATGAGTCCAACATCAATCTCAAGCATGCCAAATGCTAAAGAGGTGAAAATCAAAGAGAAAGTATGTTTCTAGACTTAGTACATTGGTTTTTGTGTACTAATATATTTGTCTAAATATTAGAAACAGAGAAAAGAAGAAAAGAAAAGAGATGCAAAAGGCTTGGCTGTGTACAGCCAAGACTCAGCTTAGTCTGGCACACCGGACTGTCTGGTGGTGCACCGGACAGTGTCCGGTGCGCCAGACTGAACTCCGGTGAACATGCCGCTCTCGGGAGGAGTTTGGCGGCGTACGACTATAATTCACCGGACTGTCCGGTGGTGCACCGGACTGTCCGGTGAGCCAACAGTCGACTGCGCCAACGGTCGGCAGAGCGATCAGCGGGCGACGCGTGGCTTGGGCCAACGGATAGTTGGCGCACCGGACTGTCCGGTGTGCACCGGACAGTGTCCGGTGAGCCAAGACGACCGTTGCTCCAACGGTCAGCTAAGCCTGATTTGGAAGGAGATCGCGCACCGGACTTGCTACAGAACCTGTCCGGTGGTGCAACGGTGCGCCAGCCGACAGAAAGCAAATATTGCCTTCCAAAATGAATTCCAACAGCTCCTAGGCTCCTTGGGTCTATAAAAGGGACTCCTAGGCGCCTCCAACAATAATACAAGAGCAGCCAACGATAGTATACATCACTCTGATCGATTCTCACTCTCCCTCTTGTGTGTATCTCTCTAGTTTGTGTAGAAGGCAAAGCTATAAGCCTTTAGAGAGTGGAGAAGTGCTGCTAAGAGCTAGAGCAAGGTCTTGAGCATATAGTTACTCTGCCGGAGTGCTGTCAAGAAGATTGTAAGCAGCCGTAGCTTTGTTATAACCAAACTCAACATAGTGAAAGGCTCTATCTGTCATACTGATAGATCTGAGCAAACGGAGGAAGGAGTTGAAATAGACTCCAAGCCCAAGTGTGGCTAACTCCAACGAGGACTAGGCAAGCATTTTAGGCTTGGCCGAACTTCGGGATAAATCCTTGTGTTTGTGTGCTTCGCTCTGTATTGTGTGCTGACTCTCTGCCTTACTCACTTTTTATATCTGCACTTCAACACTTATCTGTGGTACAAGTTATATTTGAAGTGCAGGGCATTTTGAGACAGGATCTTCTATTCCGCTACAACCTACTCGAAGGGTCTTTCATTTCACTGCGATCTGGTCTTCGACTAGAGTAAGAACTAAAGTTTTAAAGTGATAATTTTTATTTGCCTATTCACCCCCCTCTAGGCAACATCCAGATCCTGTTCCCAAGCAAAGGGAACTTTCAGAGTCCACCAAGCGATTCAAAGAGATCACCCCGTGAACACCATCCTCGGAGATATTCATAAGGGGGTAACCACTCGATCTCGAGTCGCTTATTTTTGTGAGCATTACTCTTTTGTCTCCTCTATTGAGCCATACAGGGTAGAGGATGCACTAAGAGATTCGGATTGGGTGCTAGCAATGCAAGAGGAGCTCAACAACTTTACGAGGAACAAGGTATGGCATTTGGTTCCACGTCCTAATCAAAATGTTGTAGGTACCAAGTGGGTATTCCACAACAAGCAAGATGAGCATGGTGTGGTGATAAGAAACAAAGCTCGACTTGTCGCCAAAGGTTATTCACAAGTCGAAGGTTTGGATTTCAGTGAAACTTATGCACCCGTAGCTAGGCTTGAGTAAATTCGCATATTACTTACCTATGCTACTTACCACGGCTTTAAGCTCTATCAAATGGACGTGAAGAGTGCCTTCCTCAATGGACCAATCAAGGAAGAGGTCTATGTTGAGCAACCTCCCGGCTTTGAAGATAGTGAGTACCCTAATCACGTTTATAGGCATTCATACCATGCTCTTGGAGCTTGCTTGAGCCCATAAAGCGCCTTTGAGAGTTTATAAACGTGATTAGGGTACTCACTATCTTCAAAGCCAGGAGGTTGCTCAACATAGACCTCTTCCTTGATAGGTCCATTGAGGAAGGCACTTTTCACGTCCATTTGATAAAGCTTAAAGCCATGGTAAGTAGCATAGACAAGTAATATGCGAATTGATTCAAGCTTAGCTATGGGTGCATAAGTTTCACCAAAGTCCAAACCTTCAACTTGTGAATACCCTTTGGCCACGAGTCATGCTTTGTTCCTTATCACCACACTATGCTCATCTTGCTTGTAGCGGAATACCCACTTGGTACCTACAACATTTTGATTAGGACGTGGAACCAAATGTCATACCTCATTCCTTATGAAGTTGTTGAGTTCCTCTTGCATTGCCAACACCCAATCCGAATCTCTTAGTGCGTCCTCTACCCTATATGGCTCAATAGAGGAGACAAAAGAGTAATGCTCACAAAAATGTGCGACTCGAGATCAAGTTGTTACCCCCTTATGAATATCGCCGAGTATGGTGTTCACGGGGTGATCTCTTTGAATCGCCTGGTGGACTCTTAGGTGTGGCGGTCTTTGACCCTGTCCTTCTTGGTCATCTTTCTTATCTTGATTTTCTTCATCTCCCCCTTGATCATTGCCCTCTTCTCGAGGTGGCTCATCTTCTTGATCTTCTTCTTCATCACCTTGAGCCTGTTCCTCATCTTGAGTTGGTGGAGATGCTTGAATTGAAGATGATGATTGATCTTGTGCTTGTGGAGGCTCTTCGAATTCCTTAGGACACACATCCCCAATGGACATGTTCCTTAGCGCGACGCACGGAGCCTCTTCATCATCTAGCTCATCAAGATCAACTTGCTCCACTTGGGAGCCATTAGTCTCATCAAACACAATGTCACAAGAAACTTCAACTAGTCCAGTGGACTTGTTAAAGACTCTATATGCCCTTGTGTTTGAATCATATCCTAGTAAAAAGCCTTCTATAGCCTTAGGAGCAAATTTAGATTTTCTACCTCTTTTAACAAGTATTAAACATTTGCTACCAAAGACTCTAAAATATGAAACATTGGGCTTTTTACTGGTGAGGAGTTCATATGATGTCTTCTTGAGGATTCGGTGAAGGTAGAGTCGGTTGATGGAGTAGCAGGCGGTGTTAATCGCCTCGGCCCAAAACTGGTTCGTAGTCTTGTACTCATCAAGCATGGTCCTCGCCATATACAGTAGAGTTCTATTCTTCCTCTCCACTACACCATTTGGAAGGCTCAACATAGCGGAAGGCTCTATCTGTCATACTGACAGATCTGAGCAAATGGAGGAAGGAGTTGAAATAGACTCCAAGCCCAGGTGTGGCTAACTCCAACGAGGACTATGCAAGCATTTCAGGCTTGGCCGAACCTCGGGATAAATCCCTGCGTCTGTGTGCTTCGCTCTGTATTGTGTGCTGACTCTCTGTCTTACTCACTTTTTATATCTGCACTTCAACACTTATCTGTGGTACAAGTTATATTTGAAGTGCAGGGCATTTTGAGACAGGATCTTCTATTCCGCTGCAACCTACTCGAAGGGTCTTTCATTTCACTGCGATCTGGTCTTCGAGTAGAGTAAGAACTAAAGTTTTAAAGTGATAATTTTTATTCACCTATTCACCCCCCTCTCTAGGCGACATCCAGATCCTGTTCCCGGGCAAAGGGAACTTTCAGAGTCCACCAAGCGATTCAAAGAGATCACCCCGTGAACACCATCCTTGGCGATATTCATAAGGGGGTAACCACTCGATCTCGAGTCGCACATTTTTGTGAGCATTACTCTTTTGTCTCCTCTATTGAGCCATACAGGGTAGAGGATGCACTAAGAGATTCAGATTGGGTGCTAGCAATGCAAGAGGAGCTCAAGAACTTCACGAGGAACGAGGTATGGCATTTGGTTCTACGTCCTAATCAAAATGTTGTAGGTACCAAGTGGGTATTCCGCAACAAGCAAGATGAGCATGGTGTGGTGATAAGAAACAAAGCTCGACTTGTCGCCAAAGGTTATTCATAAGTCGAAGGTTTGGATTTCGGTGAAACTTATGCACCCGTAGCTAGGCTTGAGTCAATTCGCATATTACTTGCCTATGCTACTTACCACGGCTTTAAGCTCTATCAAATGGACGTGAAGAGTGCCTTCCTCAATGGACCAATCAAGGAAGAGGTCTATGTTGAGCAACCTCCCGGCTTTGAAGATAGTGAGTACCCTAATCACGTTTATAGGCATTCATACCATGCTCTTGGAGCTTGCTTGAGCCCATAAAGCGCCTTTGAGAGTTTATAAACGTGATTAGGGTACTCACTATCTTTAAAGCCGGGAGGTTGCCCAACATAGACCTCTTCCTTGATAGGTCCATTGAGGAAGGCACTTTTCACGTCCATTTGATAAAGCTTAAAGCCATGGTAAGTAGCATAGACAAGTAATATGCGAATTGATTCAAGCCTAGCTACGGGTGCATAAGTTTCACCAAAGTCCAAACCTTCAACTTGTGAATACCCTTTGGCCACAAGTCATGCTTTGTTCCTTATCACCACACCATGCTCATCTTGCTTGTTGTGGAATACCCACTTGGTACCTACAACATTTTGATTAGGACATGGAACCAAATGTCATACCTCATTCCTTATGAAATTGTTGAGCTCCTCTTGCATTGCCAACACCTAATCCGAATCTCTTAGTGCATCCTCTACCCTGTATGGCTCAATAGAGGAGACAACAGAGTAATGCTCACAAAAATGTGCGACTCGAGATCGAGTTGTTACCCCCTTATGAATATCGTCGAGGATGGTGTTCACGGGGTGATCTCTTTGAATCGCCTGGTGGACTCTTAGGTGTGGCGGTCTTTGACCCTGTCCTTCTTGGTCATCTTTCTTATCTTGATTTTCTTCATCTCCCCCTTGATCATTGCCCTCTTCTCGAGGTGTCTCATCTTCTAGATCTTCTTCTTCATCACCTTGAGCCTGTTCCTCATCTTGAGTTGGTGGAGATGCTTGAATTGAAGATGACGATTGATCTTGTGCTTGTGGAGGCTCTTCGAATTCCTTAGGACACACATCCCCAATGGACATGTTCCTTAGCACGACGCACGGAGCCTCTTCATCATCTAGCTCATCAAGATCAACTTGCTCCACTTGGTAGCCATTAGTCTCATCAAACACAATGTCACAAGAAACTTCAACTAGTCCAGTGGACTTGTTAAAGACTCTATATGCCCTTGTGTTTGAATCATATCCTAGTAAAAAACCTTCTATAGCCTTCGGAGCAAATTTAGATTTTCTACCTCTTTTAACAAGTATTAAACATTTGCTACGAAAGACTCTAAAATATGAAACATTGGGCTTTTTACCGGTGAGGAGTTCATATGATGTCTTCTTGAGGATTCGGTGAAGGTAGAGTCGGTTGATGGAGTAGCAGGCGGTGTTAATCGCCTCGGCCCAAAACCGGTCCGGAGTCTTGTACTCATCTAGCATGGTCCTCGCTATATCCAGTAGAGTTCTATTCTTCCTCTCCACTACACCATTTTATTGTGGTGTGTAGGGAGAAGAGAACTCATGCTTGATGCCCTCCTCCTCAAGGAAGCCTTCAATTTGTGAATTCTTGAACTCCGTCCCATTGTCCCATTTAAGCCAAACTCATTTTGAGCTCATCTCAAGAATCCCTTTAAGGTCTCTTGGGTTTGAGATTTTTCCTGCAAAAATAATACCCAAGTGAAGCGAGAATAATCATCCATAATTACAAGACAATACTTACTCCCGTCGATGCTTATGTAAGCTATCGGGCCGAATAAATCCATGTGGAGTAGCTCAAGCGGCCTGTCGGTCGTCATGATGTTCTTGTGTGGATGTTGGGCACCAACTTGCTTTCCTGCTTGACATGCGCTACTAACCCTGTTTTTCTCAAAATGAACATTGGTTAGTCCTAAAATGTGCTCTTTCTTTAGAAGCTTGTGAAGATTCTTCATCCCAACATGGGCTAGTCGGTGATGCCAGAGCCAACCCATATTAGCCTTAGCAATTAAGCAAGTGTCGAGTTCAACTCTTTTGAAATAAACTAAGTATAGCTGACCCTCTAACACTCCCTTAAATGCTATTGAATCATCACTTCTTCTAAAGACAATAACACCTACATCAGTAAATAGACAGTTGTAGCCCATATTGCATAATTGAGAAACAGAAAGCAAATTGTAATCTAAAGAATCTACAAGAAAAACATTGGAAAAAGAATGGTCAGGTGATATAGCGATTTTACCAAGTCCTTTGACCAACCCTTGATTTCCATCCCCGAATGTGATAGCTCTTTAGGGATCTTGGTTTTTCTCATAGGAGGAGAATATCCTTTTCTCCCCAGTCATATGGTTTGTGCACCCGCTATCAATGATCCAACTTGAGCCCCCGGATGCATAAACCTACAAAACAAGTTTAGGCCTTGTTCTTAGGTACCCAAACAGTCTAAGGTCCTTTCACATTAGAAACAAGCACCTTGGGTACCCAAACACAAGTCTTTGAGCCCTTGTGTTTGGACCCAACATATTTGACAACTACTTTGCCTGATTTGTTAGTTAAAACATATGAAGCATCAAAAGTCTTGAATGAAACAATGGGTTCATTTGATGCAGTAGGAGTTTTCTTTTTAGACATTTTAACAAGGGAAGAATGCCTAGAACTAGATGTCTCATTCTTATACATAAAAGCATGATGAGAACCAGAATGAGACTTTCTAGAATGAATTCTCCTAATTTTATGTTTGGGATAACCAACAGGATATAAAATGTAACCCTCGCTATCCTGAACCATGGGAGCCTTACCCTTAACAAAATTATACAGTTTCTTGGGGGCATTAAGCTTGACATTGTCTCCCTGTTGGAAGCCAATGCCATCCTTAATGCCAGGACGTCTCCCATTATAGAGCATGCTTCTAGCAAATTTAAATTTTTTATTTTCTATCTCATGCTCATTAATTTTAGCACTAAGTTGAGCTATGTGATCATTTTGTTGTTTAATTAAAGCTAGGTGATCATGGATATCATCAACATTAATATCTCTACATTTAGCGCAAATAGAAATATGCTCAACGGTAGAAGTAGAGGGTTTGCAAACATTTAATTCATCAATCTTAGCATGTAACATGGCATTTTCATTTCTAAGATTGGAAACATCATTGCAAACATTTAAATCTTTAGCCTTAGAAATTAAATTTTCATTCTCAACTTTAAGGCTAGAAAGTGAGGCATTCAATTTATCAATCTTAGCAATCAAACTAGCATTATCATTTCTAAGATTGGTAATTGAATCATCACAAGCATTTAATTTCTCAATCTTAGCAATAAAACTAGCATTCTCGGCTCTAAGGTTGGAAATGGTGTCATGGCAAATGCTGAGCTCACTAGTTAATTTTTCACATTTTTCTATCTCCAGAGCATAAGCATTTTTCACCTTAACATGCTTCTTATTTTCCTTAATAAGGAATTCCTCTTGGCTATCCAAGAGTTCATCCTTCTCATGAATAGCACCTATCAATTCATTCAATTTTTCTTTTTGTTGCATGTTAAGGTTGGCAAAAAGACTAAGGCCGTGTTTGGTTCCAAGCAGATATTGAAAATCTAGTTTTAAAAATACATTATGGATCCAAACACTTCTCGTTCTATACCTTGGATTCTGTGTCCACAGAAACAAAATCTGAAAATCAAGTGACGGATGCATTTTCTCGGGTAACGCGCTCGCTGTAGATTCTATTATCCGAAGGAAACCAAACGCAGCCTAAGCAAATCATCTTCATTATCACTAGAGCTGTACTCATCACTAGATGTTGTATATTTAGTGAAGGCTCTAGATTTTACCTTCTTCTTCTTGCTGTCTTTTGCCATGAAGCATTTGTGGCCGGCGTTGGGGAAGAGGAGGCCTTTGTTGATGACGATGTTGGCGGCGTCCTCGTCGGAGGAGGAGTCGGTTGAGCTCTCATCGGAGTCTCATTCCCGACACACGTGGGCATCGCCGCCCTTCTTCTTGTAGAACCTCTTCTTTTCCTTCCTCTTTCCCTTTTTGTCATCGCCCCTGTCACTGTCACTCGACATAGGACATTTAGCAATAAAATGACCGGGCTTACCACACTTGTAGCACACCCTCTTGGAGCAGGGTTTGTAGTCCTCCCCCTCCTTTGCTTGAGGATTTGATGGAAGCTCTTGATGATGAGTGCCATCTCCTCATTATCGAGCTTGGAGGCGTCAATGGGGAGCTTACTTGATGTAGACTCTTCCTTCTTCTCCTCCGTCGCCTTGAATGCGACGGGTTGCACCTCGGGTGTGGAGGTTCCGCCTTGCTCGATGATTTGTTTGGAGCCTTTGATCATCAACTCAAAGCTCACAAACTTTCCTATCACTTCCTTGGGAGACATTAACTTATATCGAGGATCATCATGAATTAATTGAACTTGAGTGGGATTTCGAAAAACAAGTGATCTAAGAATAACCTTGACCATTTCATGGTCATCCCACTTGGTGCTCCCGAGGTTGCGCACTTGGTTGACCAAAGTTTTGAGCCGGTTGTACATTGCTTGTGGCTCCTCTTCTTGGTTGAGAACAAACTGACCGAGCTCCCCCTCGGCCGTCTCCCGCTTGGTGATCTTTGTCACCTCATCTCCTTCGTGCACGGTCTTGAGCACGTCCCAAATCTCCTTGGCACTTTTCAACCCTTGCGCCTTATTATACTCCTCTCGACATAGAGAGGCGAGGAGTATAGTAGTTGCTTGGGAATTAAAGTGCTTGATTTGGGCGACCTCGTCCGAATCATAGCCTTCATCCCCCACAAATGGTACCTGCGCTCCAAACTCAACAATGTCCCAAATGCTAGCGTGGAGTGAGGTTAGATGGTGCCTCATTTTATCACTCCACATACAATAATCTTCACCGTCAAAAACCGGTGGTTTGCCTAAAGGGACGAAAAGTAAAGGAGTGCGTTTGGAAATGCGAGGATAGCGTAAGGGGATCTTACTAAACTTCTTGCGCTCATGGTGCTTAGAAGTGACGGACGACGCGTCGGAGCCGGATGTAGAAGGCGATGAAGAATCGGTCTCGTAGTAGACAACCTTCTTCATTTTATTTTTTTCGCCGCTCCGATGCGACTTGGCGTGTGAAGGGGATCCCTTCACCTTGTTGCCGGACTCTCCCGATGGAGCCTTCCCGTGGCTTGAGGCGGGCTTCTCGTCGGTCACAATCTCCTTCTTGGCGTGATCTCCTGACATCACTTCGAGCGGTTAGGCTCTAATGAAGTACCGGGATCTGATACCAATTAAAAGTCGCCTAGAGGGGGTGAATAGGCGGAATCTGAAATTTACAAACTTTAAGTACAACTACAAGTCGGGGTTAGCGTCAGAATAAAAAAACCGAATCCGCGAGAGAGGGTGAAAAAAACAAATCAAAGGCAAATGAAGTGGATGACATGGTGATTTGTTTTACCGAGGTTCGGTTCTTGCAAACCTACTCCCCGTTGAGGTGGTCACAAAGACCGAGTCTCTTTCAACCCTTTCCCTCTCTCAAACGGTAACTTAGACCGAGTGAGCTTTTCTCCTTAATCAAATGGGTCACTTAGACCCCCACAAGGACCACCACAACTTGGTGTCTCTTGCTTTGATTACAAGTTGCTTGAGAACAAGAATAGAGGAAGAAGAAAAGTGATCCAAGTGACAAGAACTCAAATGAACACAAATGTCTCTCTCTCACAAGCCACTAAGTCTTTGGAATGAGTTTGGGACTTGGAGAGGATTTGATCTTTTGTTTTGTGTCTTGGAGTGAAGTCTAGAGCTCATGTATTGAATGTAAATTGCTGGAAACTTGGATGCCTTGAATGGTGGTGGTTAGGGGTATTTATAGCCCTAACCACCAAAACAGCCGTTGGGGAGGGCTACTTTCGATGGGCGCACCGAACACTGTCTGGTGCGCCAACCACGTCACCCAACCGTTAGGGTTCTGATGGTTTCGACCGTTGGAGCTCTGACATCTTGGGGCACCGGATAGTCCGGTGCCGCACCGGACAGGGACTGTTCACTGTCCGGTGCACATTCTGGCGCTGCTCTGACTCTGCGCGAACTGCCCGCGCATGTTCACGCCACTGTTCATTTTTGCAGACGACCGTTGGCACAGTAGTCGTTGCTCCGCTTGGCACACCGGACAGTCCGGTGAATTTTAGCGAAGTGGCGGTGGAGAAAACACGAAGCTGAGGAGTTCAGAGTTGTTCTCTCTGGTGCACCGAACACTGTCCAGTGGTGCACCGGACACTGTCCGGTGGCACACTGGACAGTCCGGTGCGCCAGACGAGGGCAGCCTTCGGTTCCTTTTTGCTCCTCTCTTTTGAACCCTAACTTATTCTTTTTATTGGTTTGTGTTGAACCTTTAGCACCTGTAGGACATATAATCTAGAGCAAACTAGTTAGTCCAATTGTTTGTGTTGGGCAATTGAACCACCAAAATCATTTAGGAAAAGGTTTGACCCTATTTCCCTTTCAAAAAACATCTGAGCATGATGTTCTACTGGTTAGACAACTTCACCCAGTTTCATCCGCCCTTCTTCTATCAGAGCATGGGTTTGAACCCCACCTCCTGCATCATTTTTTAACATTTTACGTTGATTTAATCACATGGGCCAACGGGCTAACGGGCTGGCCCAGCACAGTCAGCAGGCTGGCATGACGTGTCTGGGCCAGAGTTGTGGCCCACGGGTGTCTGGCCCGTGCCGCCGTTTGGCCATCTATAGGCGTGCAACGGGTTAATTTAAAATAGTTGTGAGGGGTTATTTATAAAAAGATGACACGAGACGACTGTTGAAACTAGTGCTTTAAGTATAGTATAGATTACACTCTCGAACATCATTGAGCATCAAGACCATCTATCTCCCCTCATCTATTGGTTATGGTGGGAGTTCTAGCCTAATAGTCCTAATCGGCCTTTATATTTGTTCTCTAGGTGAACTCTTGTGTAAGAGTGTCTAGATATGAATCAAATATGTGAGTCCTTTAAAATGTTACTCAGCCTCACCTTTTTATAGTGCAAGGGAGGAGATAGAGGTTGCATTAACCTCAGATTCCACTGGCTAAGATTCAACTACCCCATTTTTATCCTGCTCTTAGAGTCATACTCTCGGTCATGGCATAATATCAGAGATGTCCTTCTCTAAGCGGTTGCTTGCATCCATATGAGTCCAGGCCCATGTAGTTGGTAGACGAGGTAGCCCTTTGTACTGATAATACTTCATGGAATATGTTGTGTGCACACTTCATAACTATAGAATCGATGCACGTAGCGTATAGTGGTATCAAGTACCACGCTTAGTCATGGCAAGAGTACGCTTGTCAGGACTATGATCATAACATATTTAATGTGTTGTATCTAAGACTTACCCAATAATCAAATATTATGAACTTGTCACCAAGTCTTGCAGGTCTTGAGCTCAAAGTTGTACTGCGTAAGCCCGCTGATATAAATTAAGGATCAAGATGGCAGACTAGAGAGAATGGATAGTCCTTTATAAAATTCTTATGCACAACGAAATATTTGAAACAGACGTGGAACAAAATTTATCGATCTAATCAAGGCACACTCTAATTGGTTTGGGTCAATTTCCTGTATACCATTGAAAAATATACTCATTTCTCGTATGCCACTGGCCCCACATGTCATATACATAAAAATAGATATATGTCATTCAGTGGCACATAAGGAATGAGTATAAAATTTAACTAGGTGAGTGCCCGTGCGTTGCAACGGAACCGTATAATAACATGATAACTTATGTACATATGTGTGTTATATTGTTATAGGTATGTGCTTGTGCGTTGCGACAAAAGTAAAAATTTGTATGAAACATTGATACGGAACGACAAACATCACTATAATTTGCAAAACATTATCAATATCACACAAATTATTTCTAAAAAGTTAATTTAGAATCTTTAATTACAGACAAATGTGTCGACAACCGACCAACCGTACACTAATCAGCTAATCCTTTTTAGCGATATCGATAAGTCTCTGTTGTATGTTTACAGGGATGGCATATCGGCACGAATTGTCCTCATAACTTAACAGATCAATCACAAAGTTCCTTCGAAGAATCTTTGCATCCTACAGACAAAGATATAAGAGAACAAAATGTATTAGACTGTGTCCAGCAAGGGACGCTAAACCGTCTGGTACCCTTAATATAGGGTTCAGACACGTCCTCAACGCGCCCAGCAACATACTCTATATCGCACTCTAAATTTTAGAGGACGCCGCACGCACGCTAGATGTGGAGAAATCCAGACGTCCAGTATCCGTGGTCGGGCTCGGGCTCGCGCGGTGGTGAAAAATCCGGAGCCGCTGTTGTGCCGTCGCTGGCGACTTCCATCGAAGTCGGCGAGGGAGGCTCGCGGCGCTGCTCCTCGGCGGCGCCGCCCAAGCTGGGCTCCAAGAGGCCGTGCTCGAGCGGGTCCGGAGGCGGACCGCTCTCGGTGGTTGGAGGCAAGGAGGTCGGCGCCGACGACTCAAAGATCCAAGGAGCGGGTGGTTCCGTGGGTGTTCGTCGCCGTCGAACCGCCATCACCAAGAAGTTGAGAAGATCGACGGAGCCGACGAAGGAAGCTGGGGAGAAACGCAAGCGCATCTCGACGCCACCTTCTTCATCGTCTTCCATTAGGTCGGGTGGTCCAGATCCGAAGAAAAAAAGGTAAACATTGAAGATCAATTTTGCTTTCTATGATTCTAGTACTTGAAAAGCTACAACTCGTCCACATCTAGGGTTACGGATTTACGGTTATACATTCGATGGATGTAGGATTCCTTGACCATTATGTTTTCTGTTCATAAATTTGGTTCCCATTACACAAAATTTTATTGTGGTACAAGAATTCTCTGTTGTAGTCATCGATGTGTATTTACAAATACATGGGGACTGTTTTAGACAGACTGAATCATGAGCACTATGCTATCTCTTCAAAATTGATGTTCACATTAACCAAATATCTTTCTGGTACAAGCTTTGTTGATATACGAATCGAGGTGTATTCACAATGCCTTGGCCAATTCGTTTGACACACTCAATGATGATATTATCTTCATAATTCATGTTCATTACTCATGTGCTGATTTCAACTGCCTACTGCCAATACTAGCTCAACTAAAGAACGATACTAGCTCCACATATATTAACACAACCATATGTTTTATGTAGACCATGGATTCGGAGAACGCAAAGCTCCGAAGAGCACTGGCTCATTTAATCAAAGTAGTGGAGCAGCGTTGTGCCGACATCGTCGATGTCGTCCACGGTGCCTTCCAACCAGTTAGCGGACCAGTCCTGAATGAAATGAATCGTGCTTTAGTTCAGATCGAGGACCTCGCCAAGGACCTTGATCACCTAGCTCTGGAAAAAGACTGGGAGATGGAGCACATGGCCCCTTCTCCTATTGCCTCATCATCAGAAACAGAGGATGAGCTTCTGCTTGATTATGATTCAGAGTTGAATCCTGACGATATCGTCGGCTACGACGATGGACGCGACTACTCCACCGACGACACCTATCCCTACTAGATTAGCATGCACCTAAGGAATATGTGTATGTGTTAGGTTTATGTGAGTCGAAGTCCTCTTTTGTATGTGAACACAACAGATGTGTGTCACAAGTCAGTGCTTTAGTTGATGTCATGTTTATGTTGTCGACAACTATCCGGACGCGATGTTGATGACATGTTTATGATAACGTGGTCTGTAAAATGTTATGAAGTCTGCAATATATCTAGTGTGCACCACTTCTGAGTTTTCTTGTGTCTGTCCTGTTAACTTTCACATGGTTCTGTTTTCTTTTGACATGGTTCTTATGTGACTTCCTTGAATGTACAGCATGGGTACGGATTGGAACCAAGTTATGGCACAATATGGCAGTTTCCTATCCGAGGATGATGGCACTCAGTTTGACAACACTGCACTTCCTCCTCCGCCTGATATACCAGCCCAGGCCTCACCAGTACCACCTCCAGTGAAGAAGCCTCCTCAACGCACAAAGCTAGCCAATTTCACGTTTGAAGAGGATATGAGGGTGTGCCAAGCATGGTTGGCTGTCAGTTGTGATCCGATTGTGAACACTGGTCAGAAGCGTCAAGGATTTTGGAATCGGATTACAGAGGCATATAACTCTCGTAGAGGATCAATGCCAGAGAGGTCTACGAAATCTCTCATGAGCAGGTGGGACAGTATCAAAACTCAATGTTCTACCTTTGCTGGATACATGATGGCTGTGCTTCGACAAAACCCAAGTGGCATGACTGATGCTGATAAGGTACGTAAATGTTGACAACAAGCTAACAGGCTTTTCTAAGTAAATGTTCCACAAAACCAACTTATTTTGTTTTGCAGACTTCGCTTGCGGCTACTCGTTTTGCTGCTGTTGAAAAGAAGCCCTTCCATTTCTTACATTGCTGGTCCATATTGAAGGATCAACCTAAATGGATGGACCAGCACATGACCACTCAAAATCCTCCACCCAACCCAATTGGTACCCAATCAAATACTATTGACTGTGATGCTGCTGAAGAATCAGCTCCATCAAGCTTTACTTCCAAAAGGCCGCTTGGTCGTGATTCAGCTAAGGAAAAGGCAAAGAAGCAAAGATCAGAGAACACATCATCCACTGATTCGGAGTACCTAACACGAATGGGTGAGCTCTCTTTGGAACGGTTATCTGTCTACAAATCAGTAGCTTCAACTGAGGAGAAGAAGTTGGAGTTCATGAAAAAACAGGAGAGGCAGAAACTGATATTGGAGAGGAAGAAGCTAAATTTAGAGAAGATGAAGATGGAACGACAAAAGGTGAAGGAGGACACGGAACAGGAGGTTCTCATATTGAGCATGGATTTGACAAAATGTAACCCCCTTCTTCGCCAGTACCACGAGGCAAAACAACAGGAGATTCTTGCAAGGGTAACTGGAAGCTCGTCGTCAAGCAAGTGAATGTTCATTGGACTGGTTGAGGAAGTACTCTTATTTGTTTTTTAGAACAATTTAATGTTTCTGAACTCGACAATTTTATGTTCTGTCATATTAGAACTGAGTCACGTTGCTTAATAATAGTGGACTTCTTATATCATTCGTGAATTATAGCATTACACATTCGCCAGCTTCGGATTACTAGAAACATTCATCTGTTTCTATTATTCATATTTTTCCATTACACATAGTAGAAACATAAACTTCATCGTACTTAACACATACTAGCTTCGGAATAACGGAACAGACGACATGACAAACTTCTTACTTAACACATACTACCTTCGGATTAACATAACTGACGACGTAACACACTAGACATGACAATGACAAACATACTTAACACATGGCAGACATAAACTTCATTCTTAAGCAGCTCCAGATCCAAGCCGCGCCCAGTGGTGGTGGATTAGATCAACCTGCAACTGATTATATTTCACTGGATCATGTAGTTGGTCGTACCTGTTGTTGATATACTCATTGCGCTCCAAAATTGAACCATGACTAGTATCCGCCAAAACTCCGATGTTGTCGAAGCTTGTGTTCAAAGACGAAGGTCCTTCATCTTCTACGATCATGTTGTGCAATATGATGCATGTTTTCATGATATCTCCAATGTGTTGTGGAGACCAACCATATGCAGGACCACGAATTATGGCCCATCGCTTCTGTAGTACTCCAAATGTTCGTTCAATGTCTTTTCTAGCAGACTCTTGAACTGTGGCAAAATGTTGGGTCCTCACATCATACGGATGACGGATTGTCTTCACAAACGCTGGCCAGTCCGGATAAATACCATCTGCTAGGTAATATCCCATGTTGTAGGTGTGTCCATTGACGGAGAAACTCACTGGTGGACTATCACCATTAAGATGTGAATCGAACAGGTTTGAACGCTGAAGAACATTGATGTCGTTACAGCTACTGGGCATGCCGAAGTATGCATGCCAAATCCATAAGTCATATGAGGCAACAGCTTCGAGGATCATTGTAGGGTGTTTACCGCGACCGGTAAACATCCCCTTCCATGCAGTTGGGCAGTTACGCCACTCCCAATGCATGCAATCGACACTACCAAGCATACCAGGGAAGCCGCGTGATTCTCCAACTTGGAGAAGCCTAGCGATATCAGCAGGAGTAGGTTTCCTAAGATAGTACCCCCCCAAAAGCAGTTTGTATGGCAGTGCAAAAGTGTTTCAAAGCCTCATGTGCTGTAGATTCTCCAATTCGTACGTACTCGTCAACGGCATCCGCAGGAACACCGTATGCAAGGATACGTACGGCAACAACAACTTTCTGAAGGGCAGATAGGCCTAGCTCACCGGCACAGTTTGGACGTTGAACGAAGTACGGATCCACTTGTTGCACATCAAGAACGAGACGCTCAAACACATGGCGACGCATGCGAAACCTATATTGCAAACTTTTTTAAGTACATTTGTGAAGTACGTACTATGGACGTTAATACATGTGCGTATGAATAAACATACCTCCTCCGAAATTGTGCATCCGTGTAAACCGGTTGGGCGCAAAAGTAGTCGGCTCGGATTCTTGCATCACCACTGATATGGTCACGATGGATTCGAACACGACCGGGAATGGAACCAGCGTACCGACGCTCGTTAAGAGCACGACGCCTACGATGTTGGTACGTCGCAACCTCGAGCTCATGGTCTTCATCTTCCATGTCTTGTGCCATCCTAAGAAAAATATTGGAATCTACGAACCGGTCCATTGTTGTGGATGAGTGTATGCGAAGTGTGAGTGAAGTGTTGAAGTAGTGATTATTTATAGAAGGGATAGGCTTCGGAGAGAAGCCATGCGCTTGTCGTGCAGCCGAAGCTAGACAATGGCTTGTTGAAGAAGTGTCGTGGCTTACGGTGCAAGCATGTGAATTCGTAAACATTTTTTCGTACGATACAAATATGGTGTCACGTTTTTTCCACAATAATTGCACAGAACATAAATTGCAATGTTATTTATTTTGTACATTTCGAAATTATTAATGAACCATAGTTTTTAGAGTATTATTTGTAATATTATTGATTACAAATTTTTTAGCATCCTTTCAGTACCATTAAATGGGTACAAAACAAAGAAAACAGAAAAAGAAAAGAAAAAACGAATTCTGTTAACACTGTAGCTTTAGGGGATCGAATTTAGGGGACGTTGCTGGAGACACAGAAGATATAGAGGACAGAATCTTTTAGAGTGTCCTGTAAAGTACAGGGAATATTCCTTTAGGGGACGAAATTTAGGGGACGCTGCTGGAGACAGCCTTAGCTTGTAGAACTTAGACTAGCTCCAACAAGGAACTCTAAAAGGTTCTGTACCCTAAATTTAGAGGATCAGAACGTCCTCTACTCACTCCAACAACGTCCTCTATATCTATCTTCTATATCCGTCCTTTACAGTCTACTCTAAAAGATTATCCGAAACTCAAGTATCTGAAGGCAGCACAGGAGTTGCTTGATGAGATTGTCAGTGTTTGGAAGAGCGTTAAATCACTATATTATTCTATTATCTAATTTTTCACTCAGCTATAGCTTATCAAGAAAATATGTTAAAAAAAGCTAGGAAGGACACAGCATGAGTTCTCAGGCACAGCCCCAACCCTTTTCCATGCAAGGACGTCACATGGATATGATTGGCAAAAAGGCACATGTATATAGTGTCAAATAAGGAAGACTTCGCTAGTATGAAACAAGAGTCACAATAAGCAAGAAACAAAATCATAATACAAGGGCATCAGAAATACACTTGTGCTCAAGGGTTCATAATTTCATATCATGTTAACAACACCAATGCATCTGTAACTTACAAGCATAAGACATGGATATGCCATCTTCCAACAATTATTAGCTTTAACACATTTGTTTAACAGGTAGTTAATTGTATAATTAAAAGGGTAGACTCGGTGTCGAAGGCTCCCATACGAGTGGGGTTGGGAAGGGATTGACCAAGGCAAGCCTTCCCTCCACAAATGCAGAGAGGCTGCTTCGAACCCTCGACTCACCAGTCACCAATGCACCAGGCCAGGCCTGTCCTTCTCTAGTTAATTGTATAATGTGCTGCATATTATGCTATCTCCGAATGGGCTACAAAATATTCTCTTGAGATCACAAATAAAATGACCCTTGATCTATTTCATATAAGCATGTATGGGTTTCAGTATTATTACCTACTTGTAGTACAGTGAAAGCACGACAGTAATAGTGCATTCCTTAGATTGAACGAAACAAGTACCTCACAGTGCTCCTCTGACAAAGCTTGATTTGAACGAATAATTTGATGCAGATCAGTATCCATCAATCCGTATGCAATATACACATCATTGAATGCAGCCCTCTGCGCAGGAGGTATGATATCCCTTATTGCAACAATCTGCACCGAAAAATGAACTCACTTCAGAAACATCATTCTCACAGCTAGAGCCTAGAAGTCATACTTAAAACTATTCCAACAAATCATAACTATGGCAGCAAGAATGCAATGATTCTAATATTTTTATTTTTGGTGCAGAATGAAACCATAGCACAAAAATGTTCAAAGAGAGTAAGAGACACTGAGCTTCATTCCATGTCCCAAAGGTATCTCACCTCGAGCTCAAGTTACTTGAACTTAAAACTTAAATCAACAGTACAGGGCAAGTTTAAAAGCACACACTTTATTTAAGCCACCCCGTAGACATACAGCTGAATGAAGTGGGCACTTCTGCAACATGGTAAAAGCTTATATAGAGCAAAAAATTCGTGGTAAAAGCTTGATTTCTAGAAACCCTAACAAGCAGTTTACGCACCTTGGTTGAATCTGCGGCCTGGGGATCAATGATTGAATCTGTGTCTTGGGGGAGAGATGTGGGGATCAACTGTAGGCCTCCCCATTTGTAGTCGTAAGTGGACAGAGGTTGCCGAGGTCGATGCAAGAATGGAAGGGGATGGAGGAGCGCGTTGATGGCGGAAGGAGATTCGGTGTGGGAAAGTGGCCGAGGCTCCGTTAACGCGCGTTGATGGAGGAGCGCGTTGATGGCGGAAGGAGATTCGGCGTGGGGAGGAGGTGCACGGTTTTGCCTGCGCGCGCCATCGACGGCGTGGGGAGGATGGCGTTGATGGCGGCCTCGGCAACCTTCCATGATGGCGGTGCTGATATCGCGTACGGGTCCGATGGCGAGCGTTGATGGCGCGGATCCTCGGCCACCTTCCGCTATTGGGAGACGAGCGTTGATGGCGGAGCAGAGGAGGGCGTTGATGGAAGGTTCCATCGATGGTGGGGAGGAGGGTGGGGCGGATCGGCGTGGGGAGGAGGGTGGGGATCCTCGGCAGGCAGAACCGTGCACCAACTGTTATGGACGCCTACAGTAATGTCTTAAGAGTAGTAGAGATTAACATCAGGCATCCACGAGTGCAGGATTAGCAAAATGCGGTTGGGTTGATGGTCTCTCCGGTCTGGCTTTCATAGTAAGCGAATAGCAAACATCATGCACATACCTGTCCTAGAACAAGTTGGTGATGTAGCTCCAAATGATGACATTGACCGGAAGAACCGTCAGGCCAAGAACTGCCAGAAAGATTGCCACGATGCTAGTTGTTCACTTAAAATAGAACGTGGTCACGACACTCGACTTCGAGAGTAGGATTTCCATGGAGACCTTGAGCATGAAGTAGATCACTATCTAAACCTGAGAAGTTTCAGAGAACATACGTAAAGCCAATGCAGAGGAAACTAAATTGGAGTTTAGAGCTAAAACTAAACCATCCTGGCCCGAGTTCAAAAGGTTACAAGCAAAACATTATTCCAACGCACTGCACTTAACCACATCTAACATCGACCCTTCTATCCCAGTAGCTCCAAGTAAGGTTTAGGACATGAGGAAGGACATATCAAATCTAGCATTCTTGTTCTAAAAGTAGACAATTTAGGAACATACAATGTTTCAGTATGAAGTTCCCGAGACAAATTTGTGAGTTTTTAGTAAAGCATGTAGAAAATATATGTAGGAAACCTTAAAGAAATGTCCTTCACAAAAGTAGACAAAGTAGGAACATACAATGTTCCAGTACAAAGTAGGCACATGAACGTAAGACAATCACAACAGTTTTGATTTGAAGATAACAATGAGCTAACCAAAGATCTATTAGCAGTCTGACATCAGAAAAACCTCGGCAAGATGAAGTGAGCAACGGGCCAGGATGCAGGGTTGGATGAGGAGTCCCACGCACTGCCATGCAGTCATAGACCCTTTCACTATCCTCGCGTCGAGTTATATCCTAACCATTGAGAGAATTATGTAAATGAACTGCTATCAGTGTTGCATTTCTATATAAACCAATTTGATCCAATTATGTAAATGAATTGCTATCAGTGTTGCATCTCAAGCATGTATGTACTGTTGGGGGCCTTCGGCTTCCGAAGGTCCTCAAAAATATGATTTGACAATGTTTTCCAAGTGAAATATGTGAACAGGTATCTTCGGAATTGGGCCACGAGTATACAGGAATATGGTCAAGACGAAGCTTGAATAGGACGGAAGGCGATCATAACGAAGGATAAGATGATCACAAAGCTATGCGCAGAAAAAGCTTCGGCATGACAGCAGAAAAGGGGAACCGACTTATATGGTGAAAAGACAAATTGAACCTCGAAGAATCACTATAGAATTATTGATAAATGTAAAGGGCATTAATGTAATTCTCCACGGGCTGCGCCCTGTGCCTATAAATAGATGAACAATATTCCCGTACTGTTCACGCTGATCTGGCATCTGCTTTTCGCATCATGCCTGTATCTTTACTTTTCGACAATCCAAAGGTACATTTATAATTTGTTATTATGACTCTGATAATACAAAATAGAAATAAATTGGTGATAATATCTGTGTTATTCTTCGTATTCCATGTATGTATTCTCCTTCATCATATGTTGGACTTACGAAGGTCTTTTCCCTCATAACCTTCGTCTGAAATTCATTATATCCGAAGGGATATAATGTCTTGAAGGACGAAGGACTTTAACATTTAACACTTTTTATGTTGCCTTGTTCTTGACTCTTAGCATTTGACAACAAGTCACCAACATGTACCTTGACAAAACAGTGGTAATAGTGTGGTGATTCTGTCCACGTGTAGGGTTACCTGATGAAACAAAACACTTCTCAGTTTGCAACTTCAACTCAAGTGAAAATTGAAAATTATACTAAAAACAGATGGATGAAACCTTGTACGTTTGAAAACTGAAAATGTACGTACCTTGACAAAACAATTTGCAAATTCAACTCAACGAGAGGAGGATGAAACTGGGGTGGCGGCCTTGCCTATGTTCACCCTTTGGATTAATAAATAGGAAGCTCTCGACTTGTGGAAGGGGGAGTAGATGGTGGGCTTCCCAGATCGTCCTCGTCGCATATGGAAGGGGATGGTAGTGGGGTGATAAAGGAAGAGTGCCAAGTATGGAAGGGTCCGCTTGTGAGGAGTGGATTTTGGCCATCCATAATGCCCACATGGATCCCATCTAGCATGGATTTGAGCAAGGACAACACCACAGTAGATAAGCACAGGGTAGCATGGCTTGGCTTTTGCCTGCCAAGCACAGATTAAGATTCCTACACTGGTAATCAGCTATAAATTATAATTAAGATTCCTACACTGGTAATCAGTGTTGACATAATAGTCCTAAAATTAGGTCGACCAGGTATCTAAGAAAAGATCATTATTGATCACTCAAGACTTATTTACTTTGTTGAATAGTTGAGTGAATTGAGAATAAAAATGCTATATTAATTAAGAAAAAAATCTAGAAGAAGCCCATATAAAACTAAGATTTTTTTCATTCCTATCGAAATAATAAACAGTGCAAATTACATTGACATAGTAATGGCAAGTGGGAGAAGATAAATTACCTAAGTACACAGTCACCGCAGGACCGGAAAGCAAGGCCCCAACCATTCACTGACACAGACCGATCAGGCAGTTTTCCAAGGGTGATCCACCTGTAACCTGTTGTTCTTCTTGTCATACTTCTTGAGGTCATTCTCGCTGGAAACAGTCCTTCCTAGGTTTTTTTCCAAATAGAAACTGATTGAGAGAACATTCATAAAAGAAGACAATTAAAATATATATAGCATTTAATATATACTGAAATCTGCATATATAGTGGCAGCAAAATGCTGTTATGCATTCCACAGGATGGTTAAGATTCCAAATGAACAGATGACTACATAAGCTGATGGATGGGTGGTGAACAATTGCCCATCAGTGTCAAAACCAGAAACCAGCTGGGAATTACCTGACCAATTACATGACCCCCTGCCTCACGTCCCTGAACAATGATCCCATCTACACCGGCTTCTTTAGCTTTAGTTGCCTCCTCAAGGCTACCGACCTGTTCAGATATCAACCGATGGGCATCAGAAGTTTAGATGAACATCAGAAGTTTAGGTAAAATGAAAGATATTGCACAGGGGAGGGAGGGGAAAACATCCCCATGGCCAACCTGCGGTGTGGACAGGAGAGGAATGGGGAATATATCCCATGGCCAACCCACGCGGCAACGTCCATCATATTGGATTATACTTTATACTTCAGAGCAGATGGATGTACAGAAAACACCACGACCACGACACTCACAGCTGATCTACAGACTACATGTCGGCTTACAGCTAGGTAAACACGATGCTTCAGTTCAAAAGATTAACAAAAAATGGCAACAGGTAGGTCATACTTGCGAGCCTGATCTCATCTAGACTTGCGTTGTCTATGAGGTAGTGTCATGAGTGGGAAGAAGGTACTACCTGGTGGCAGCGCCTTCAATACTTCATCCCTGTGCTCCACCGCGCTCGCTGTTGTGGTCACGGACGACTTCAAGTTGGGCATGATGATGTCCCTCCCAAAATGCCTCGCACTGCCACAAAACCTCGGAAACATTGTTGAACACCCGACATGCACCGCCAAAAACCAAGCAGCACCTACGCCAAACGAACCTATGTGGCACTGCAGCCTGAAGGACAGCATCATCACGAAAATGAAGGTGCCAAGCGAGGCGCTCACCACCTCCCAAAATGCCTAGCACTGCCACAGAACCTTGGAAACATTAAGTTGAACACCCGGCATGCACCGCCAAAAACCAAGTAGCACCTACGCTAAACGAACATGTGTGGCACTTCAGCCTGAAGGACAACATCATCACGAAGATGAAGGTGCCAAGCGGGGGCTCGCCGGGTCTTCTCGGTCGTCGTCGAGGGAAGCATGTTTCTTGGCGCATAGCGCATAGGGCGTTTCTTGGTGGGCGTGTCTGTGGGCATCGCCACCGACGTGGGTGTGGGCCTCGAGGTGGGAGAAGGCAGAGAGGTCGATGAAGGGCGCGCGCGCGAAGGACCGAGAGCCAGGGCACAGCGGACACGGACGATGATGACGACCGAGAGTCGGGGCGCAGCGGAGGCGATCTCCTTCCATAGCGGAGGCGGATTCCTCAATTTGGGGCGCGGATTCCTCGATTTGGACGCGCGCAGACGGCGAGATTTGGAGAGGAGAGCGCGCCCGCCGACGCCGGGGCCAGGGGTCGCGCCCGCCGCCGCTGTGGCCAGGGGTCGCGTCCGCGCCGCCGGGAGGCCCGCGTGCCTCGCCCGCGCCGTCGGGTGGGGGCCGCGCCGCACCCGCTCGCGCCGGGTGGTCGGGGGGGCAGCGCGCCGCCATCGGGGCTAAGGCCGTGGTCCGCGTCCGCGCAGGGGCCGCCCTCTCCGGTGCCATGCAAGGCCGCCGTCGGCGAAGCGTATGGTGAGGAAACCCATGCGACGGCGATGAAGCGTATGGTGAGAAAACCCTAGATGTAGAGGCGGCAGCGGCAGGCGCTGAGATACGTGGTTAGTTGGATTTTGGTGGGACGCAAGCGCGAAGCGAGTGCGAGCGAACGCTGACATGGGTCCACCTGTCGGCGAGAGAGAGACAGAACCATGGTGCACGGATGGTCTACATTAGACTCTTATAGAGTAGTAGAGATGACATATAGGGAATTTTTCTAATTGGTTTCCTAACGTATGCCTTACCCCAACGTGTAACTCTCTCATCCACTAGTCATCTAGGCGTATACAAGCGTATTTATAATACTAATATGCATCCCCTTATTTGGTATTATTAGAAACCTTCCAAAAACAAAGTCGCAGGGACCTGATAAATCTTGCCATTTTGTGTGCATTATGCATGAAGCAAGGCGCTGCTATCATTCAATACTCACATTAAAAAAACAGGTCACAAATTGTGCCGGTTCCAGGATCAAGTCGAGCTGCTAACTGATAACAGAGCTACCTATTGATCTCATTTACAAAAGGGGCCCATACTTCTCTTGTGAGGCAAATATATAGCACTACAATGGGAATAAACGCTAGATGCTGACAGGATGATCAAGATGGTCGCTGCAGTTAGTGGATAAAACCGCAGAAAGCTCCAGCTTCCCAGTCCACTCCTCCCCTGGTCTCAGCGAGATTGCTCTCTCCACAGCAGCCGCATCAACGCAAAGCATCTGCTTGTACTCCTCGTCGCCGAGGTCTACCATGGTCTTCGATTTCTTTTCCCATGGATTCCACACAACTGACAGGGATGCAGTGGTTATAATGAGAAATCAGTAGTTCTGTTAACAGTTGTTTTTTTTTTTGAAAAGTCGATTGATTTTCTGGTAGTTGGCATTTTGGCAAGGGGCAGCAGATCTTACCAACGTCAGGAAGTCCTTCCTTTCTTATGACAAACGAGTGTTTCTTCTCATGGTCAATAACTGCTACTACATTTGGGGAGCTAACGTAGACTCGGTCGACCTGTAAAGAGATTGAACAAAGAGAAGGGGCCACCAATGACCTTAGAAATCTTGAGCATCTCGGACAGTACAATTCCAGTAAAAACAAGTAAAGCCCAAAATCTTCTACAGTTAACTATCCACAGAAGCAAGCATATAGTTATATGTGTGGCGATAGCAATAAAAAATGCAGGCCTTGCCAAGATGCAAGTCCCAGACTAGTTTGGGCAGATTTAAATAATTTGTATGTACATTCAATTCATTAAGTACTGGAAAAAAATTCACCTCTGACTCAAATGTTATGGCATCTCCTTGTTCCGTAAACCGTTCTTTGTGGCTAAGGTTGTCAAGATAATCAAGTGTCTCCAGACCTTCAATCCTGACCTCACTGGAATTAACAAGGCGTAGCATGTCACTCATGGAAATTCACTTGAGGGAGTAGTTAGATAGTGAGGTATACAGAACGATGTGCAGGGCAAATAATGCCTGACCTGATGTCAGAAACAGAAAGATATGTGTGATAAGCAAATGAGAAACTGAATGGCTTGCCATTGACATTCCTGATGCGTGATATCAATGACAAGTCCCCATCCTTTGAAAGAGAGGCCCTCAGACGGAACTCAAAACTGCAACCAAATTACAGTCATACATGAGGACATTCATATGAATAAATTTTACCGAGTCTGCATTTTTGTGACTTAAGCATGAGAAGGCGTCTGGGTCCATAAAAAATGTTAAGCATGTAAATACTGATCAGCAGTGAAAACGAACCATCCAGCTAAGCAACTACAGCCTTGTTTAGATTTCCTTTTATAGTGAAAAAAACACTGAAATGCCATAAGATGAAGTAGTAGTGATTACACATATCCAAATCCAAGGCCCTCCTTACAAGCAATGCCATAAAAATGTATGCATCCTCGTTAATTCCCACAATTTTATTCTAAGGATTTAATTTTCACATGTGATCCTTTGAAAACATCTCAGGAAAATATTACCAAAATCTTGCTTCTAGAAAGTAATAACATCAGAAACACCCAACTTCAGTCATTAGACGATACACCTCAATGGCACAATACTTAACAGAGATTTGACATTAACCCTCATTTAGTTGTAACATAAAGTAGGCACATGGCATAGGAATACGGACACAGAAAACCTCAAAGAAATGCATACCAATGTGGCCAGCACTTGAGGTCATCTTCAGATGGCTTTAGAATAAGGTCAACAGAAACTTTGCTTCCGTTATCATTATGATTCAGTGGTGGCTGCTCATCATCCAGGGACCATATCCTGTTTCTTGCAAATCCATGTCGCTCCAATGTCCCAGAGTATCCAAACTGCATGAAATTTTACAGTTACCAGAAGCCCCATTGAATTTTTACAGCAAGAACCTCACAACTTATCCGTAAAATTTGTACACCACAGACAAAATCAAAATTACAGCAGAAAAGTATACGATCCAATAGAAACTGTGACAAGAATGGATGATGGGATGGTGCTGCAGCACCTGAGGGAAACACATCTGAATTCCACCTCGCATGGCATTTGGCGGCTTGAAGGTTGCCTGCACGTCAAAAACAACAGACATGAAAGTGCTTTAGTAAGGCTACACAGTCCCACTACTGGCCCTATTAAGGAAGACGAGAAAAAGGAGGTGTCAGCACATGAAGCCGAGGGAAACCATTATCTATATCTATATTATTTTATTAAGAACCTAATGCTTGGTACTATTACGGTTTTACCCTCTATACTGACACTCTAAACCCACCCCATGCACCCCGTCTCAGCACCGTGCCCTGTGGACCCACGTTCAGTGCCCGCACAGCGCTCTCTCAGCTACTGCCCTGTGGACCCCAGCGCCAAAAAATAGTATAAGCGAACAATCAAACCCCACCACCTACTCTATAAATTATGGACTCTAGCGCCATAAAATAGTGCAGAGCGAGCAATCAAACCTCACCCCCTACTCTATAAATTTGGAGCTAACCACCAAACCACATGTACCTTATTATTATTTAATAAACAATAATTATATTTAAATAAATATCTTAATACATATCTATATGATATATAAAAACCGTAACAAAGAATGAACAACTGGCTACTGAAATTTTAGGACCACAAAATAGTCCCAGCTCACAGGTAACGTAGGCACATAGCAAAGCTTAATTTGTCATTCGCTTCTCCAGCCGTCAGGATGGACTACAGAAACAACGGCAATTATACATGAATACGATTCACAGTGTTGTTCTTTGCAGCCCCGGTTGAACAGACGCCTTTTCACAGGTGCCGGTTTCAGGAACACATACAGAAATGCTAGAAGAACACTGAAGCAAAAAGGAAGGAAAATCTGAAAACCTGTAAGCATTACAGATTACTGGACGACGGTAGGAGTAGTGTGGGAAATAAGAAAAAGAGGGGAGGGGGATTCACTTTGCTGCTGGTGAAGAGGAGCTCCTCGCCGCGGTCGTTCCTCCATGAGACGACCTGCCCACCGCACAGGCTCACCTGCAAAGCAAGTCAGGCAATCCAGCCAGCGACGGCAAAACCCCGTCAAAACCACGACCAGCCAATCAATGCGGAGCCGATCGATCGCCCAACAAGACGAAGAGAGGAGAGGGTGGCATCGCAGTCCGTACCCGCGCGGAGGCTCCCTTGGGCGAGCGGAGCACGACCTGGGCGACGCCGTTCCAGTCCCTGATCACCTCCAGCCCCGACGTCGGATCCATGGAGTTGACGAAGCGCCCCATGCTCATCGACGGCCAGGCGAGCAGCAAGCAGCGCGCGCTCGACAGTCGACCCTCGCAGCGCACGGCGGCAAGGGAAGCAGAGCGCGCACGCGACGCGGGGGAGGAGGAGGAGAGACGCACGAGTGTGCGTGGGAGTGGGGGGGTGCGGACCTGCGGCCGCTGCTACTAATGCGTAGGAGGGTGAGGAGCCCGTGGTGTCGCCATTGAGGGCGGTTCGGATGTTACGGCCAGGCCGCGCGGGGCGGCGGGCAGGCCGGCACAGGCACGGGGCACTTTCCGTGTGAGCGAAAAAGGCGCGCGCCGCGGCGCGGGCGGCCTGGAACCCGTGAGCCAAAGGCACCTAGCGCGCGCTACGGCGGTAGCGGTAGCGGCAGCGGCAGCCTTCCTCCTCGTCCTCTGCTTTTCCAACCACCCGCAAGCCCTGGAGAGGGGTGAGGAGGGATCGGCAAGCCCGCACGGCACGGCACTGCACGCAGGCACGGTGTGGCGGTGGCGCGGCGTGCAGCGTGCTGGCTGCTGCTGCCTGCGTGCGTGCGGGCGCGGCGACAGGCTCAGAGGGCAGGGGAGCGCAGCGGGGGGCCTGGCACGGTCACAATGCCACCAGCATGGGAGGAGGAGGTGGGGCAGAGGGCGGGGGTAGTGGAAATGGGACGGATGGAAGCGGAACGGCTCGAGCCGTGCGCAGGGATCCAAGGCGAGGGAGGGAGATGGTGACGGTGCTGGTGCTGGTGCACGTGCACTGGCGCGAGGAGAGCCGCGGACCCGACCCGCCATCCTTAAATTCTCGTCCAAACGAGCTAGATTTTTATCATAATTTTTTGTACTCTGAAAATCTAATAAAACTATCGAGATTCTTTTCTATCTGAAATCCCCCCACCCTGTCTCTGTGATCCAAACGGCCAAATAGGCTTCTAGCAAAGGCCTTGTGGGCCCCATTCCCTCTGTCCAGAACTGGTGTGCGGTTTCTTCTACGGCAACAGAGAATCTTATCTTACCAAAAAAAGAGTGATGAGTCACGGATTGGAAGGTTTCGGCAGAGAGGTCCGCGTCCGTAGTCCGTACCCGCCTCCCCGGAGGGAGAACTCACCTTGCCCGTCCGTCGGGTCTCCGGTTGTTGGGCTTCCGTCCGTGTGTGTGTGAGCCTGCAGAATTCGTGCCGGGAACCAGCCTCGTCCGCCGTGTAAAGCGCTGGCGGCTTACTATATTAGTCAGCATAGCAACGCTGGAGTTCATGCGCAGAGATCCCCCTGACGAAAGTATGCAGACCAAGGCATGGAAGAGCATTCTCGTGGATATCTTCTTTCTGTTACCTAATCTCCCACTTAGCTCCGAGTGGTCACCGCCTAATGCGTCACCGCATGGATAAGGTGCACGTACGTCACCGCGTGCGCATCCAAGGTTTGTAGCCTGCGGTGTGGTTATTGGTACGCCACCTCGCACCGCTGCAGTTCTTCTCGTGCCTCCTTGACCATGGACCACCGGTACAGTTCGCTCAGTGCCTCAGTTCTTCGCGTGCCGTCTTGACCCTGGAATCCAACGCCTTACGCCTAACTCCACTACTCCAGGAACCCAAAAAACAAACAGAATTTTTGTCGGTATTTTGCAGTAGAGAATTGCGCACACCAGGCAGCATCCGTCCTGTACAAACTCCGATCTGTATTGTGTTACTGCGACGAAAAAAATGGTCCAAATGACGGTCTCGAAAGTTTCAAAAGGTCGGCATGCAGCACAACACCCTACTACGTTACAACTCTGGGTACACAGGACAGGAGTGGTCGCAGGCAAGGCAGCCCGGCACTCTGGCGCGAGAGCAGATAAAATTACCGGTACCCTCGGTTACTTCACTGGAATCAGTGCCTAAACTGGAGTACAGAGTCCGAGTCCGTAACGCTGACGAGCACTCGAGCAGCATGAGCCTGCGGAATCCCCAGGACACATGCATGTGCTGTGGCGTATTTGCCGGACCGGCTTCATCATCAGCTTACGGCGGCGACGTCTGTCGCCGGACTGGAGTCCAGGAGCTGCCGGAGCCTGGGACCGCCGTGCTCCGTGTGCCTGCTGACGCTCGGCGCGTTGGCGCTGTCGATCATGGAAAGGAAGTTCTCCGCGGAGGCACGGGGAGAGGACGGGGATGCGGATGCTTTAATCGGAGACGGTTCTGCGGTGTCCTTCAGCTTCACCTGATAAGTGACAGTGCACCTTGCGTCAGAGGAAAGGCAGATTGACATGACATCGCCTGAATGTAGTATACAGAGGCATTGGAAAAAGTTCATTACCATTAGAGCTGAATTCTCTAGTCTGAGCTTCTCTGAGCTCTCTGTTAGCTGGCCGATTTCAGATCTAAGGGACGTGTTCTCTGCTGCAAGAGACTCCACTTGTGTAGCCAACTCCTCTGTCTCAGCCTACACCAAGGGAGGGCATAAGTATAAGATTGAAGATATGTTGTTAGGACAAATAATCCAAGCCAGACTCCACTCCCATGTTTCAGGATGCTGCTTCATTGTACAACTGTATCACACAGCACACCTGTTTTCTCAGCCTTGATCGTCTAGCAGACTCCCTATTTGACTGCTTCCTCTTTTCGCGCTTCAATTCCCTCTCATCCTGCAGTCGATGAACCACAAAACAGTTATTGCCTAAACATGACAGGTTCTAGGTAGAAATATCAAGGTTATAAGGAAAAAAACTTTTTCAAAATTCAAAAATAACCTATCGAAATTCAGCCCTTCAAAATATCTACTTTTTTTTTCTTAACTGCCAGCTTGCAACCACTCCTATGCAATAACAGATGGGACATACATACCTTAACTGATAAGTCAGATGGTACTGCATTATGAACTGGAACCATCACACCAGGTGGTGGAGATAATGCTGTGCCTATCGCCCTCGAGTTCGCGACATTTGTAGCACTGGGCTTAATTACTGGAGCTGAAAAGCAGTGTTGTGGCAAAATGGTAGCATTCCCCAGCGTATGGTTAGGAGCTAAAACACATTCCGTGTTTCCACCTGTGGTGGTTTCTGCGCCTGCAAATATATTTTGATTAGCCATTTTCTTGCATGTTCTGATGCACAGAACATGGTTTGATCTAGTTACTACCCCCTGAAGCAACTGAAAGGTTTTGTGCAACTATTGTCAAAAGGAAAACATGCACGCGGGACCACTGAAGAAGGCATAGTAGAAGAGAACAAGATGACCAATTTGGCAGAATGACTGATTATATTAGGTAACATCTCTGCCTCTAACAAGTATTGGCGAGAAGTAATGACTAGCATGGTATCTATATACACTGAAAGACTTGTTAGAGAAGTAAAATACCAGGTCCACCATCTGAGCTCCGCTTCCTGGACGTTTCGTTCACCTGAGTTATGCAAAAGTTCAGTGTAATGATGAACCACCCCACAATCCAGAGGACTCAAAAAATTAAAACAAATATATTTCAAAGCATATCAACTGAGTGCGCAGAATACCATACATTCTGATCGTTTACATCGCTTGAGCCTTCTGCACTGTAATCTTCACTGGATAAATAGTCAGAAAATATAACTTCAGTTTACCAAAAGAGAACAGGAGGGGGCTGGGGGCAGTAAAAGAATCCACAGACAGAAGCAAAATGTATGCCATACATGGATGACACTGTTCTTTTACTGTTACCACTGCCAGCAGACACTGCAGTCCGATCTATTTCCTTAAGTTTCTTATTGGAATTTTTCTCCTTGCTATTTGTAGATTTGGCTGGCTCCACGCTCATTGGAGTTGACATCTTGAAAGCAGCATGAGAACATCAAATTGATAACATTGATTAGAATGGAAAACTTCAAAAACGAATGATTTATTCTTAGTGATTAAGACAAAGATGAACATAATAACTTTAGAAGGAACTAAAGGAGATTAGTAGATCGTCCAAGGGCATGATGAAGTGTAAATATATATTTTTTGAACGTAGACAGGCAGGATCTGCCATTTATTTAAAAATAGGGGAAGAGGCTTAAGCCAACAACTGTATACATTGTTAAACATGCATAAATACGAGAGGAAGGAAAGACTAACAAGAATTTACAGCAAAAAGCTAAGTGCTCTGTAGGATCTCCTTAAGGTGTCTTGCACCTGCACTGCCCCAAGTCGTGGCCTGCTCCTTTATCTTTGTCACAAGATAGATTGCCAAAGAGTGTCTCCGATTGAAATTCTTGCATTTCGCTCCTTCGAGATTTCCCAGGTTACAGAATTGGGATCGAACAAAATGCCTTTCTAGGACACCCTTTTGAGTTTTGAGTGTACAACCTCATTCCACCACTCTGTCACCGATATAAAATTTTCACATACCCCACGAGGCTCCAAAACAGCCGCAAGCCAGGCATATATCTTGTCCCAGATCCGAATGGAGTAGCGGCAATGGATGATTAATAAGTGCGCAGCATCTTCTGCTGGTAGGGCAAGCCTCGGGCAGCTAATATAAAATAGAGCTAGATGCACAGTGCAGATCCTTTGTTCTGATGAGGCTACAAAATTACAGGTTATGGACAACATTCTACATGCTGTGCATCAATGGTGAACTACAGACCAAAAGAGTAGAAATGTTGTCCAACTATAATCAAGTTTTACTTTCCATTTCCTACATTGAATGGCTTGGTCACTTGATCAGCCAAGTTTGGACATATATAGTGTGCTTAATTAAACAAAAAATGTCCATAGGCATCATTACCATGGGCACAAGGGGGTGTGGGTAAGCTCCACCATGTGGGTATACTGCAGCATATGGTGTCCCGAAAGGGGGTGGCATTATAGGCTGTAGAGACACAGAGAAGGGGAATTAGATTTTACTCAGCATATTATGGATACGGAGATCAAGCTCAAATACCTGAGGACCCCACATATATGGCGGTGGATGACCTGGAGCTATTGCAGGAGTAAAATATGTTGGTGGCAAGACACCAGGGCCATAATATGCCTGTGAAATATCGTGCTTATTGCTTAGACCACCCTGTTCCAACGAGGTGGGAGTGCAGCAAAGTACTCAAATTCTACCTGCATGGTTGACCAATCAGGATATGGAGAAGGAGTTGGGTAATCCTGCAAATAGAAATAATTGATGAGACACTAAAAAATTAACTAGTCAGAAATAAATTATGTTATCATTCCTTGTAAGATCTCAAAAACAGCAATAAGAATGAGCATGACCAGGCAAGATTCACTATGCATGTCATATTGACAGATTAAGAACACATGTGACATGTAGGTCTGAAGGGAAGTGGTTCAGTTATGTCCTTGCTTCAGTTTTAAGAGAAGTTCTAATTGTATGCATGAGTTGGCTTCGAAATTGTGAGTAAGCACTATTTAATCATATTTTCGAAACAATACTACTACTAAATATCAGAAATTATTACCTTAGAAGGAGATGTTGTATTTCCAGTCTTTTGGGTAGCCACAGCTTCATCCTGAGCCATGACAGTATCTGCTAGTCTGTCATGTAAAAGTTCAGATTATCACAACATACAATTTACTCATTTTTTCAATAGTATAGTAAAATAACATAGAAATATACAATTCAGCCAGCCAAAATAATACTAAATGAACTTAAAAATAAATACCTTTTTCACTCGTACAAACCTTTGACCTATGCAGCGAAATCTTATATTCCAGTTGAACACTGCAGACCAGATTGGTCCTGTGCTATCTGAAATGAGATCTGAACTGAAGCCTTTTCTACGGCCCACCTAGCTCTCTTCACGCAAAGGGTGACAGAGACAGCAAAAAACTTAAAGAAAAAAATGGTTTAAAATCTTGACGCAGAACTATCTAAAACGGTAATAATTTGCTAATCGCTCTCCATAAGTTACACCCAAAGAGTTACAGGGCGAAAGAAACCACTTCACCAGTTAATAAGCTAAGGATGCATGCAAAGCTTCAGACGAAGCTTGCATCACCAGCTTCGATGAGATGCAGACGAGTGATTCAACGACTGTAGGTGGGAATGGAATACACATAATGGGTCTGACCAGTATAGAGCTTGCGCCGCTGCTGACGCGACGATGCTGCACTCGAAAGATCAATAGAAAATAATACCTCCTACTGGGACATAACTGTGTCGCTGTTTTAAACATGTGCAGCTGGGATTCAGTGCATCATGCACCAACTCTCGGGGTCTCCGTGATGAATATGTGCATAACTCGAATTTAGCCATCGTAATAATAATCATCGCCCACGAACTACTCTAATATAAACGACGAGGCTAAGCCAAATAACTGGATGCAACTGGATGCTGCATGAATCCGCGCAGAGAGGCGGGAGAAATCAACGCATTGCCCGCAGAATTGAAACTGGGAGCCATCTCAATTCTCACCTCGTCAAATCAGGTGGTGGTTCCGCTCGGGAGCGAGGCGCCACGGATCAGTCGGAGCCGCGAGGCCAGATTGATCCAATCAGGAAGGAGAGAGAGACCGCGAGGGGGCAGGTGGGTACGACAGGGAGAGAGGCGGCGAGGCAGGGGAGAACGGGAGCGAGTGGGGGAGGACAGAGGAGGAATGGGACGAGGGGAGGGGAGAGGGAGAGGCGCGCCAAAGGCTTGAGCCACGTCACGAGACACGTGTCGGTGATAAGGACTGGGCCACTGGGTCGTGTCGGCCTGGAATACCTGCTACACGCACCTTGGATTGCGTCCCACGTACTTGCTCGGGCCCACTTGGTTTTTTTAGAGTTAAGACCTTGGCACCCAACAGTTCCCCCGTCGCTAGCATGGTCATTGGTCCTCTAGCTAGTTGTGATTCGTCCACAATTAATGGCCTTAAAAAGCCAAAACTCTAGACCTTTATATAATCTTTAAATTCGATAGAGCGATACATTACAGTACGCGAAACTTTCATCGAAACGGAGTGAAAGACCGTAATTTGTGTACGTTTCCATTGTGCACTTTGGAATATGGTTGGAACCCTGGAGATGGGCAGATGGCAATGGCATGGCCAATGCTGCAAGTGAAGTGGGGAGGCAGGAGGGTGAGTGGCTGACGGACGGTGAGCTGGGCGACGGATGCGGGAGCCGGGAGGGGCCCATTTGTTTATTCCTCGTCACACCACCGCCGGTGTACCACACGGTAACGTGTCGACCGCCTCGCCGGTGTACGCGTCGCCGCCCGGCGTGCGGCGTGCCTCGGTGGCCAGCTTTGCATCCCAGTCATGTGGGTGACGTGGTGGCCGCATCCCGGATGGGCCCCCCCGCGGCCGGAATAAAATACTTTCCCGAGACCAGGAACGCAACGCAAATATTCCGAGGCGACGAAAGAGGATCATTTTCTTCACGCGCACGAGGACTTTGCCTTTCTCCGGTCGACGGGACCCATGCGCGCACGGGCCCACAGGTCAGCCTTTGCTGCGAGAGAAGGGCAAACGTGAGCGTCAACGCGCCACGTCGAAGCCCATGTGCGCCTGCGTATGAGTCAGGAGGCGATTGAACCACGTAGCCCGCACCCCGCAGTACTATAGCCGTGGGGGCCCACGGGAGCAACGAGACGTCACTGACTAGGTGACAGCTCAGGGACCTAGCTAGCTTATCCTGACTTGGGAGGTGGATGGGTGATCCCACGTGGGTTTGTTGCATTGGGCCAACCAGCTTTTGCTTCTCAAAAAAAAAGTCTAACAAAAAAGAGTTATTTTCAAAGTTTGTTTTTTTTTCAAAATCATCTATTTATATTTTTTTGAACCAAATAACATAGATCGTAACTCTGACTTTCTAAGTTGCGCTCAAACATATTAGGACACATTAATGCCTGGTGGCCCATATATGGTACCCACCGAAATGTATTAGGACACACTCATGTCTGATTGCCCATATATGGTACCCATCGAACACGTTTGATGCTACCGCAACACCAACATCTCACTTGTTCAATCGCTTTTTAAGTTGGATTTTGTTTTAAACTTTGCATGGACCCTCTTGGATTTATCCATCACTAGTTTTCAGAATTGTGCACCACTACACCTAACTAAGGTTTGCCTATGTTAAGCTATTTGTTTCATGTCATCCTTTATAGTACAACTACAGAAAAATAAAGTCTTATCACACTACTCTAAGGTATCGTTTGGTTCACAACTGTAACGTAAATGACAGCGGTAATGATTCACACTCGTGTGACAACATTAATAAGTTTGAATAGGCTGGTATTAGTTTTCAATGTGGTATCTAATTACAATTAGACCTAAACAAACATTAATAAGCTTGACTAAAGCTCGCTAATATCATTGAGCTACATAGCACGGACAGGAGAGACCAGTCGGAGGTAGTCGCTATTGGACCGGTAAGAATGTACTCTACCAATTCTTCGTATTATATAGAAAAGGCCAACTTCAGACATCTCATCACCCATGAATTTCGTTTTGTCCAAAGTATTCAAAAAATAGATAGATTGCACTTTTGCTATTTGCTAGGGTCAACCGTATATTGACGATCCTTGCACTTGTTTATGAGTCAAAGGAGCCTTGGATCTCTGTCCTATCTTTAACTATGTTTTTTACCAAATAAACTTAAATCAACATGTCTTTTTATAGCGGTAAAAGGAGATAACTTTGGGACTTGTTGATCTATAGCTTTCCAGTCTTCATACCCTGGACTGTCCACCTCAATCTCTTTTCCATCATTGCCCTTCTAGGACATTTTGGCTGGTGACACCTTAGTGTCATCGATCAGGAAGTTGAGCAACTTTGCGTTGTAGATAGCATCCCTAACCTGCATGTGTCATATATAGTGCATGGTTGGACTTCATCAGCTCCACAAAAATGGGTAGGCCAAGGAGATGGTTTGTGGAGGTAGATGACGATGGACTCGTCATGATTTCAATTACCATATAAAAGAATAAAGGTGTTTGGAAGAATCATTGATAGTCCAAACTCAGGTCTACGTACGATGCATGTTGATCTATTGGATAAAGAATAACTCCTCATGGTGGCGTACATAATTAGGAACCGATTTTGAGTCTTAGATAAGTACAATATGGATTTGAACTATATTCTAGTCTATATGAGGATCAAAACATCTACATAATTACAACTCCTTTTCCTATACAATACTCGATGATAGGTTGTCATCAATCACCAAAAATAGAAATTGAAAACATCTATGCTCTAGTTTGGTTTTGGTAATTAATGATAATATAAAATTATTGTAGCCAAAGAATGTTTTGTAGAAACAAGGTTGGTTAGGTCATAATAATTGAAGATGACTGGGATTACGTGGTATTCATGCCTTAACGATGAAAATGAATGGTCATTTTTTAAAGGATGATCGAGAATGTTAAGGACTACCTAGTTCTAAGTGTCCATAGAGTTGGTAGACACTTAGGCGTCGTTTGGTTCACAATATTGTAATGTGATGGTTGCTACAGTTGTTCGGACTGTTGCAACTGCAATCATAGTGGAAAAATATTGTGGAAGTTGCAACCACAACTGAATTAAAGCCGCATCAAGATGCAGCCAACCTCGACTAAGCCCCTTCGCCATGTGTTCAGGTTAAGGTCCTCCGAGTATGGCGTTCTCGATGTCTTCTCTGCTTAGGGCGTAGCTAAGCCTCCTCTCCATATCCTTGTCAAGATTTCCAGGGACACAGCCGGATTAAAGCCGCATCAAGACGCAGTCGTCTTATAAATGTTGAGATCCATAGATCTATCATAGCAAATACTCGGAGCTGAACAATGGGGATGGCGAAAAAGAAAAGAAGATGGCGAAAAGCACCCTGGGCTGAGACGTCTTCTTCTCCGGGTGCCCCTGCTCCTGTTGCGCATGGTCCTGTTGGCGTGCGTAGTGGTCTCGGTGGGCTTCCGCCTTCTGTTGCCTGTGCGGCCCAAGTCTGCCGCTCGCCTCCTCTTTTGGTCCCTTCGGTTTCCTGGCCTGGTCGGTGTCGGGGCATTTCGTCGTCCGCTCGAACCCTAACCCCGTCTGCGCGGACTATCTCCCACGCCATTTCCTCGACTGCTTCGCCTCCTCAATCCAGGTTAGGGTTTGCTCCTGATTTTGTGGGTTCGGATTCTTTTCCCCACTGCGCCGCTTTCCTCTCGCGTCTTTGGTCGCTCCCTGTTTACTCTAGATCTGACTTTCATGGTGGATGGTGCGTAACCCCCTTTCGCCCCCCGGTGTCTGAAGAAGAGTGGCCTCGGTTGGGGTCAGGTTTTACTCGCGACGTCAAGCATCTTGGCGTGATGGATCCGAAGAACAAGAACATCCCTAATCCTTCTTGGGATCGATGGGGTCAGAAAGATTCGGGCCAAGGATCCCAATCTTGGACTCGGAATCGCAATCTTAGCTGGAGATTGAAACCGCAGATGGGGAAAGCTGATTCTCAAGAGGGATTGATGTCTTCGTCTTCGGGTGATGGCACTCAATCTGGTAACCCCATCTTGTCCCCTTCTTCTTTGAAGAAAGAAAGTGATTTCGCTCGCCCTGCGTTTTGTCAAAAATGTGGAATGGATGGTCATCATGCTAGAAATTGTTTCAATACTTTGTGGTGTGATATCTGCCGTAAGGATACTCATGTTACTGCTAGATGTGTTTTACCTAAACAAAGCAAACCTAATATGCCCATAGTTGGTATGGCAGCTGACGGTCTGGGTTTTTACCTCTCTCACTTCGCTAAACCTATTTCCAAAAAACCAAAAAGGGTTTTCATTGGATTGGTTAAAGTGATTGAAGGTCTGGTGTCTGCGGAGGATTTGGTGAAGGACTTTGGGTTCCACTTTCCTTGGGGGAAAAATTGGAAGGCTGAAAGTCGCCTAGAGGGGGGTGGATAGGCGAAACCTGAAAATTAAAACTTTATCCCCCAACTAGATCCTTTGATTAGTGGTTAGAACAAGATGAACAATTATCGGAGTATAAAAACTTAGTTCTTGCTAGTAAAGAGTATAGCTTTCAAATAATGCGGAAGTGATAAATCAATACAACTTGTAATTCTATGATAACAAAGCAAGAAAGCTTAGATGAAAAAGAGCACTAACTCAAGTTCTTTTCTTGCGGAGTGTTGCTTTACTTAAATGAGATTTTAACTTGAAGCAATACCAAATGATATGAGCAAAGAATAGTGCAAGAGAACTTTGAGTAAGGGAAAGCAAACAAATCACAACCAAAAGCACAATGAACACGGGTGATTTGTTTTACCGAGGTTCGGCCCTCGAAGGCCTAGTCCCCGTTGAGGAGTCCACTTAAGGACGGGTCTTTTTCAACCCTTTCCCTCTCTCCCGATCACACAAGGATCGGCGAGCTCTTCTTCTTCTCAAGGATCACTCTCGATCCCACAAGGACCACCACAATCTTTGGTGTCTCTTGCTAGCTTTTACAAGCCTCCAACACTTTGGATGAAGTTCGAATGGGAGTCAAAAACTCCACGCGCAAATGAACACAAAGATGTAGCACACACTATCTCTCAATGAATCTCACAAGGCGCTAGGGCTAAACTCAATTGAGTAGCACTCAATTGCTTGCTCTCTCTTTTGTGGCACTTGTGTTGGTTGTAGTGGACTAAATCTTGTGTATAGGATGGATCAATGAATATAGGTGGTTGGGAGGGCTTGAGTATGTCAACTAGATGACTTGGAATGTTGCTTGGACTCCCACACCCCCAAAGTGGCCGGTTGGGGTGGTATTTATAGCCACCATCCAAAAACTAGCCGTTGATGAAGTCTGCTGGCGATGGGCGCACCGGACAGTCCGGTGCACACCGGACATGTCCGGTGCACCAGCCACGTCATCCTAGCCGTTGAGATTGGAGCTGGTCGACCGTTGGAGGCTTTGTCCTCATGTGGCACCGGACAGTCCGGTGCACACCGGACAGTCCGGTGCCTCTCTGATCCTCTGCTCTGACTTCTGCCGCGTGTACTGTTCTGCACTGTTTACTGTCAGAGTCGACCGTTGGCGCGAAGATGACCGTTGCTCCGCTGGCACACCGGACAGTCCGGTGCACACCGGACAGTCCGGTGAATTTTAGCGGAGCGGCTGCCGCGCGAACCCGAGGCTGGCGAGTTCTGGAGACCGCGCTTCCTTGGAGCACCGGACATGTCCGGTGCACACCGGACAGTCCGGTGAATTATAGTGCGCCGGCTTCCGAGAATTCCCGAGGGCGAAGAGTTTGAGTCTGAGTCCCCTGGTGCACCGGACAGGTACTGTTCACTGTCCGGTGGCACACCGGACAGTCCGGTGCGCCAGACCAGGGGTGTCCTCGGTTGCCCCTTTGCTCCTTTATTGAATCCAAAACATGGTCTTTTTATTGGCTTTATGTTGAATCTTTGGCACCTGTAGAACATATAATCTAGAGCAAACTAATTAGTCCAATTGTTTGTGTTGGACATTCAATCACCAAAATCATTTAGGAAAAGGTTTAAAGCCTATTTCCCTTTCAATCTCCCCCTTTTTGGTGATTGAAGCCAACACAAACCAAAGCAAAAATATAAGAGCATAATTGTACTAGTTTGCCTACGGTAAGTGCAAAGATTGCTTGGAATTTAAACCAATATTGATTTCATAAGATATGCATGAATGGTTCTTTCTTATTTAGTATTTTGGACCACGATTGCACCACATGTTTTGTTTTTGCAAATTCTTTTTGTAAATCCATTTCAAAGATCTTCTGCAAATAGTCAAAGGTGAATGAATAAGAGTTTGCAAAGCATTTTCAAGATTTGAAATTTTCTCCCCTTGTTTAAAATGCTTTTCCTTTGACTTCAACAAAACTCCCCCTAAAAGAGATCCACCTCTTAGTGTTCAAGAGGGTTTTGATATACCATTTTTGAAATACTACTTTCTCCCCCTTTTGAACACAATAGGATACCAAATGATAAATACTTTTGGAAAGCACTAAGTTTTTGAATTTAGTGGTGGTGGTGCGGTCCTTTTGCTTTGGGCTCATTTCTCCCCCTTTTTGGCATGAATCGCCAAAAACGGAATCATTAGAGCCCTTGAAGTGCTATCTTCCCCTTTGGGCATAAATAAATGAGTTAAGATTATACCAAAGGCGAAGTCCGGTCTTTTAGCTTTGGGCTCCTACTCTCTTCAAAGACGAAGTCGTTTTCTTTGATGCTCATTTCTCCCCCAAAGAATAGAGAGTTGCTTGGAGTGATGGCGAAGTATGATATACGGAGTGGAAGCCTTTGTTTTCGCCGAAGACTCCATTTCCCTTTCAATCTACGACTTAGCATAGTAATATACTTGGAAACATATTAGTCGTAGTCATGGTACGGGAATAGTAGGATATATGCATTTGTACCAAAATGAAAGAGATATGATCAAGAGATATGTCAATTAAGCATGATCATAGTTCTATATAGGTTTCTCCCCCTAAATATGTGCCTTGAGAGGAATACATATTTTGGCCTTAAATGCCAAGTGCACATAATTAGGTTAATGAGAACAAGTCTATATCATAGAGAAAGTGAAGTGCATTGTGTCATAGTATATGAGTGATGCTCAAGACAGTTTATGCACTTATGAAAGCATGTTGCAAACATTTTAAGCATTTTTCCTTTAAGGATTTCAAAGAGACTTAAGGACCATCCACCTTTGGAACAAAGGTAGCTTATCCTCGTTACAAGGTTAAGCTTTAAGCTCTTTGACAATAGAATCACTTCATCTAGTTTTAGCAAAGATGCAATAATGCATGAGTGAAATTTTAAGAGGTTAAACTAGGTATGAAGCAGGGATAAATGCAAAGGACATGCTTTCTCTTCCTTATGTATAAGATATGCAAAGAATGCTTATAAGAGGAAGATTTAGGTACAAGTTTAAATGAAAGGAAGTGGTTTTACCCTTTTGTACCTTCTCATAAAGACGTTCTCTCCATTGTGCTTATGTCCTTGGTCTCGTTTGCTTAAGACCTATGCTTAATAAAAGTGTGTGAAAATATTTTGCACAAGAGAGAGTTCTATAACTAGTGATCTTTTTCAAGTTATTGTTAGCATAAATCAAATGGATCACAAGTTGCATAAATGAATCATGAATTCTCCTTTTTCCTTAGTGCATATCAATAGAAATTAAATTCAAATTACATGAGGCACTAAGAAGCATAAGTGATAATTGAAGTTGTTCAATGATCAACCAATATGCGATCAAGAAAACAACAAAGGCATTAAATTTTCAATCAAGCTTAAAAATAGGAGAATCCAATAAGCATGCTACTTTAGAAATGAAAGCAACAATCCTTGATACAAGCGACATTATTTTAACAAGTTGGATTGATGTGAAGTAGCATACTATATGAGAAACATTATTCTCATGCAAGAGACTATATGAAATTACTAAGATAAAGCAATAGTCTCAACATAATCAAAATATAAGACTGGACTCCCCCTAAAGATATGCATCAAGTAATTGAAAGAACTGACTTCGATGCATTCACTTTTAAGAACATAAAGGGAGAAGCATTATACATTTTGATCAAGGCTCATAAATTTAGCAATAAACAACTTAAGCCTTGTAATCTCATAATGAAAGAGAATTTAGAATGCTTACAACCACACCATTGATTATTGCGAAGACCTTATTGTCCAAGTAGCTGTTGTTATCCTTGATGTTTTTCCCCTTTTCATTTGAGTGTCCTCCCTTTGTATTTGTCTCTTTTTCCTTCCAAACTTATTGAAAATACTCAAGAGACATGTTAACAGTGCAAGGGAGTATATGGGAAAGGATGATTACTTTAGATAATTAGCATACATAATTCATCATCCACAAGTCACATAGACATGAAGTAAAATCCTTAACATAAGTGCATTTCATTTGAGAAAAATGAGTGAGCACCTTTTAAGCATTTTAATAATCATTGGAGATTTTACTTTATCATATTGAAGTTAGTTAATCATCACTTGGAAGCAAATCAATATGATAACATATATATAAATATCGCAGAGGCATTAAATAGATTCTAATGGACATGAGCATTGAGAAAATGATATTTGAATGCACACTTAGTTAATTTCGGTCCAATAGCGAATCTATTCCTCACAAGGGTAGAATATGATAATTTAGATTAAATACCCATTGAGATGGGAACTAAACTTAATTAAGAAGATGAGTTCCCATACCTTTGCTTTTACCTTTCTTCTTTTGGGTGAAGATCAACCCATGAGGCTTGTGTACTTTCCCTTCTATGCATATTTATAAGTAAGCTCAAGAGATACGTTAGCAACACAAGCACTAGTTTCCATTTAGTAATCATTTTGATAAAGAATGAGAAGTTAGATTAACAAAACATGGAAACTCCATAGCATGAACTAGATTATTCATAGATGATGTTATGCTCAATTTTAACTCATAAAACAAGCATAACTAATCCTTTGAGATTATAGGAATAAATCTAAATCATGATTTGGAAAGCGATAAATGTGAAAGAATCATATCCAATTGAGCAATAAGAGATACAACATGAATTATTGGATAGAATTTCCTAGACATGATGAGATACGCATTTCCATAGAGAAACTTATTCTCTACAAGTGAGACTACTTAAATTACTTAGATAAAAACATTAGTCTCACTTTTCTAGCTATAGAGAGAATTTTTCCTTTTATAAGTGTCCTAAGTATTTGAATTTCTTATATGACACCTTATTCTTTTAAGAACATGAAATATCTCTTTATACCTAGAACATGGCAATAATAGAATAATTAATGTAAAGACATGCCATGTGAACTTGCAACAATTTAAAACATGTAGATTGTCATAATATAGAATTGATAAATACACAATCTACCGTATGAAAGGAATTTCTTCAAAGAATGATGACATAATTTTAAAACATCCTTAAGTGCTTTCTATTTCTATGTGACTACACAAGACACATGACAAATTAAGACAATTGCACTTAAGAATATAAATGTTACCATCCCTTGACTTTCCTCCATGTTGTAGGCTTTGAAATTCCGCACATGATAATTCTTTAATTCCTACAACATCAATATCTTCCCCGAGATGATATGGGTTTTGAATAACATATTGAAATAACCTTGGGTCAATCTTGAATATGTAGATCATTTGAAGATTGATAGCTTGAGTTGATAAGAATTGAATTAACTTCCTCAAGCACCCCAAAGGTTCATATCATCTCCTTCTCCTACAAATCTTGTCAAGCACATTTTGGTACCCATCGCTTAATGGGTCCGTTAAGGTTAGTAAACAAAGATCTAGGAACCCAAGTGTCCTTTGTGCTAGCGTTTGGTAAACTTGTTACCTTTCTAGCACAAGTTGCAATTTTGGGTTGCCTAGTTACATGAAAATTAATTGACAAGCTAGGAGTGGAATTGTTACCAATGGGACAATCCTTGCATTGATGTCCCTTTCTTCGGCATGTGTAGCATAGGCGTTTTTCAAGTTTTGAAGTTTTCTTCTTTCCTTGCTTGTTGCCTGCTACATGGTCAGTAAAAACTTTCTTTTCTAACCCTATGCCTTTTTGTTTTAAATGGGGACAAGATCTAAGCAAGTGTCCCTTCTTAGAGCATTTAAAACAAAGTCTATCATCCTTGTTAATAATCAAGCCATTAATATAGGGACATGACCTAATCAAGTGCCCCACTTCAAAGTATTCACTACACCTCTTAATGTGAAGTGTGGCTTGATCATTACCTTGGATGTTACCTTTTGTGGAGGCGTGGTTGAGGCTTTTGGAGGAGGTGTTGAATTTCATCTTTTGTTTCCTCCTCATGGCAATCCTCAAATCCTTGACATTTTCTTCAAGGGATGTAGTGCATGCCACGGTTGTTCCCGTCTCAAGCTTCTTCACCATGTGATCACGGTTATCTTGAGAAGGTTGGGCAATGCATTTCCCTTTTAGTTGTGTCAAGCTCTTCTTTAGCCTCTCATTTTCTTCTTTGAGTTTTTGATATGAATCATCATTTGTTCCTGCAAATTCTAGCTCAAAGGAAGATTTGCTTGTTGACAAACAACAAGCATTAGCACATGGTAATATAGTATTAATTTGAATACATGTGCACGAGTGAGGTTGTTGGGATTTTAAGTTCTCTATCACAACCTCATGAGCAATGTTTAATATGATATGATTATCCATAAGATTTTCATGAGAACATAAAAGCATATCATATTTATCTTGAAAAGCTAGATTTTCAACTTTTAGCTTTTCTACTTGGTCCTTGAGCAAGGTATTCCTATTTACTAATTGAGCTATACAATGTGAAGCGTTATCTTGCTCAATTGAAATAGTTTCATACCTTTGGACCAAATCATCATGAGAGCACTTTAGCTCCTCATGTTCTTTAGTCAACTCGTCAAAGTGTTGCATCTTTATGGAGAGAATATCTTCTAGCCTTTGACGAGCTTCGCTTTGTTCTCTCGCTCTTTCTAGAAGTTTGAGCATGACCGCCTTATCTTCTTGGCTTAGGCGAGCGTAGAGATGCACAAAGCTTCTTTCTTCCTCCTCATCCTCATTTGTGCTTCCGCTATCATTTTCATTAGCCACACAACACATGTGGGAATCGAAATGGGAAGACAAACCTTTTGGAGAGGTGGATTCATCGTTTGGTCTCCATCGTTCATTCTCTTCTTCTTCCTTGCAAGGGTTAGTATCACAAATACCAAAGGAAGTAGAGACACAAAATGAACTATCATGTTTGGACTCATCAAATTTGCTTCTAATTCTAGTCCAAATATCATGCGCATCATGGACGGATTCATCATAGTTTGATATGAAGGCATGATAATCTTCTTTGCTAAGAGAATTAGTCAAGATGTCAAAAGCTAGATAGTTTAAGCGATAACATCTTTGATCCTCCTCGGAATTAATTTTTCCATTGAAATTAGAGGGAAAAATACTCTTGTCTATAATTTGTTCTAATCGAGGATCTATGGTTCTAAAAGCATTTATCACACTAGATGACCATGAATCATAGTTAGAACAATCATCAAATAAAATCTCAAGAGTTACCTCCTTCCGAGTTGGGTTCTCCTGGGTCTTCTTGTTCTTTTGGGATCTTCTACGAGCCATCACTTCGAGTTGTTAGACTCAAGATGAAGTGCCTAGCTCTGATACCAATTGAAAGTCGCCTAGAGGGGGGTGGATAGGCGAAACCTGAAAATTAAAACTTTATCCCCCAACTAGATCCTTTGATTAGTGGTTAGAACAAGATGAACAATTATCGGAGTATAAAAACTTAGTTCTTGCTAGTAAAGAGTATAGCTTTCAAATAATGCGGAAGTGATAAATCAATACAACTTGTAATTCTATGATAACAAAGCAAGAAAGCTTAGATGAAAAAGAGCACTAACTCAAGTTCTTTTCTTGCGGAGTGTTGCTTTACTTAAATGAGATTTTAACTTGAAGCAATACCAAATGATATGAGCAAAGAATAGTGCAAGAGAACTTTGAGTAAGGGAAAGCAAACAAATCACAACCAAAAGCACAATGAACACGGGTGATTTGTTTTACCGAGGTTCGGCCCTCGAAGGCCTAGTCCCCGTTGAGGAGTCCACTTAAGGACGGGTCTTTTTCAACCCTTTCCCTCTCTCCCGATCACACAAGGATCGGCGAGCTCTTCTTCTTCTCAAGGATCACTCTCGATCCCACAAGGACCACCACAATCTTTGGTGTCTCTTGCTAGCTTTTACAAGCCTCCAACACTTTGGATGAAGTTCGAATGGGAGTCAAAAACTCCACGCGCAAATGAACACAAAGATGTAGCACACACTATCTCTCAATGAATCTCACAAGGCGCTAGGGCTAAACTCAATTGAGTAGCACTCAATTGCTTGCTCTCTCTTTTGTGGCACTTGTGTTGGTTGTAGTGGACTAAATCTTGTGTATAGGATGGATCAATGAATATAGGTGGTTGGGAGGGCTTGAGTATGTCAACTAGATGACTTGGAATGTTGCTTGGACTCCCACACCCCCAAAGTGGCCGGTTGGGGTGGTATTTATAGCCACCATCCAAAAACTAGCCGTTGATGAAGTCTGCTGGCGATGGGCGCACCGGACAGTCCGGTGCACACCGGACATGTCCGGTGCACCAGCCACGTCATCCTAGCCGTTGAGATTGGAGCTGGTCGACCGTTGGAGGCTTTGTCCTCATGTGGCACCGGACAGTCCGGTGCACACCGGACAGTCCGGTGCCTCTCTGATCCTCTGCTCTGACTTCTGCCGCGTGTACTGTTCTGCACTGTTTACTGTCAGAGTCGGCCGTTGGCGCGAAGATGACCGTTGCTCCGCTGGCACACCGGACAGTCCGGTGAATTTTAGCGGAGCGGCTGCCGCGCGAACCCGAGGCTGGCGAGTTCTGGAGACCGCGCTTCCTTGGAGCACCGGACATGTCCGGTGCACACCGGACAGTCCGGTGAATTATAGTGCGCCGGCTTCCGAGAATTCCCGAGGGCGAAGAGTTTGAGTCTGAGTCCCCTGGTGCACCGGACAGGTACTGTTCACTGTCCGGTGGCACACCGGACAGTCCGGTGCGCCAGACCAGGGGTGCCCTCGGTTGCCCCTTTGCTCCTTTATTGAATCCAAAACATGGTCTTTTTATTGGCTTTATGTTGAATCTTTGGCACCTGTAGAACATATAATCTAGAGCAAACTAATTAGTCCAATTGTTTGTGTTGGACATTCAATCACCAAAATCATTTAGGAAAAGGTTTAAAGCCTATTTCCCTTTCAAAGGCTACCAAATGTCACTCTGGATTTTTAATGCAATTTCCCTCTCAAGAACGCCTCGATGAGATGATTAGTTTCCCTGAACTAAAAATGAAGATGTCTGGGGCTAAAATTGTAGTGGTTCCGTGGAGCTCTCGTGCCAAACCTAAATCCAGATTGCATACTGCCTGGATAGTTGCTGAGAATGTCCCTGAAGAATTACAAAATTATCAATCAATTTGTGAAATTGGTTCCATGATTGGTGCTGTTGAAGAAGTGGATCTGTTGTCCTTGGATTCTGAAGATATTGTGAGATTTAAAGTCCACATTAAGAGTGTTGCTATGATCCCACCAGTTGTTGAGGTAGCTGTGAAACCTTTTTTATATGACATTTACTTTAGGATTGAATCTATCTGTGAGGATGGATGGAATGATGAGTCAATTAATTTGGGAAAGAGGGCTTCTGTTGATATTCATGGGATTAATGATCCGATGTTTGACAAATCTTGGAAAAAACCCAGAAATGAAGAAGATGATGGTGAGGATGAAAATCCAGTGCCCAATTTTAAAGTGGGTGAGTCCTCCTCACAAAGCAAAGATTCCTTTAAAAAAAATGAAACTGAAGTCCCCATAGATAATGCTAAGGATAAAACTGATGATGGTGTGAGATCCGAAGATCTTAGCGATGAGAAAGTTGAGTTTGATCCAAATGAAGATGATCTGTTGAGTTCCCAAGAGTTAGAAGAATTTGCCAAAGATATGGAGGAAATGCAGACTGATTTCCAGGCTAAAATGGGTGAGGTTCTTTCGATCCCCTCGGCAAAGGATAAGAATCAGGATCTGGTAGCAAAAAAAACCTGCGAGACCAAGACATCTGTTGCAGAAGGCTCAAGGAAAAGCTCAAGACTGGAGAAAAATGATGATATTAGTGTGGCAGAGAAGGCTATTTCCAGGGCCGAAGCTAAGGACGCCTTCCTCAACAAAGGTATGTCTAACAATCCCTTCTCCTTACTTAATGCGAATAATGAGGATTTATATGATATCTCTAATAAGCTTGGGGTTTGTTTGGGGGCTTCTGAGTCCAATGTTATAGCTAATCTTGATTTGATAAGAGAGTTAGAAATGTCCAGAAAAATTCTGGCTATTCAATCTTGTGGAAATAAAAAAGATGAGGAACTCATTGTGGATGATATTAATGATGTGGATAGCAGTGTCCATGCTGAATCTGAGAAAGAAATGGATTATGATCTCTTGGATGTTATGGTCCTGAGAAAAGGAAGAAAAATTAAACATCGAAAGAACCAGAGAAATAGAAAAGTTTCCCCCAAAATTAGGTATACACCTAATAGGAAAAGGGAAACTGAGAAGAGTTACCTCCCCCCTGACCCAGTTTGATGATAGGCCTCATTTGGAATTGTCAGGGGTTAGGGATTGGCTCTAAGGTTCAGTTTCTGCGTGAACTCATTAAAGATGAGAAAGTGGACTTTATTGGTTTGCAAGAAACTCTAAGAAGTAATTTTAGTGAGTTCTGGTTAAATTCGCTGGCTGGTAATAAATCTTTTGCCTGGTTTTCTGCCCCCCCTATTGGTAGATCTGGTGGTTTGTTAGTGGGTTTTAATGCTGATGTTTTTGATGTGAGAGAAAATGAGATTGGGGAATTTATGATTCGTACCTTGATTTACCATAGGGAAAAAATTTTCATCTGGAATTTTATTAATGTGTATGGGGCTGCTCAGAAGGAAAATAAATGCAGATTTCTGAGTGAACTGTCGTCTTTTTGCTCGAGAAGTCGTGCTCCTTTGCTTGTGGGTGGTGATTTTAATATTATAAGAAAAGCGGATGAGAAAAATAAACCTGGAGGAGTTAACAAGTGGAGCTTCCTTTTTAATAGTATAATTGAGCAAAATGGGCTTATAGAGTTTGATTTGAGCAATAGATTGTTCACCTGGTCTAACAACCGGATTGACCCCACCTTTGAAAAATTAGATCGTTTTTTGGCTAGTCCTGAGTGGGATCTCGCGTATAATAATACTAATGTGCGGGCTTTGAATAGATCTTTTTCTGATCATGTTCCATTATGCATTCAAACTGATGTTATCTCTACTGGTAGTAGAATTTTCAAATATGAGCTGTGTTGGAAAGACAGGCCTGACTTTCACAAAAAGGTGATACAAAACTGGTCTATTCCTGTGAAGGCTATATGTAGTATTGATATTTGGAAAACGAAAATTAAACGTTTGAAACAAATGCTCAAAGGATGGAATATAAATGTTGAAGGGCATTATAAAAAGATGAAAAAAGAATTGCTGGCTAAAATTGACACCTTTGATAATATTAGTGAGGTGATTGGTCTTTCAGAGAATGAAAGAATGGAAAAACTTGAGTTGGAATTGACTCTCAAAAAAATAGTTGATGAGGAGAGAGCTAAGCTCAAACAGAGAGCTCGTGATAAATTCATCTTGGAAGGTGATGAGAATTCAAAATATTTCCATTTGTTAGCCAATTACAAGAGGAGGAAGCTTAAGATTGTGTCTCTTTCTCATGATGACATTGTTGCTCAGGATGATAATGCAATTAACCAATTGGCGACTTCTTTTTACCAGAATTTATTTGGCCCTTCTCAAGAAACTGATATTTCTTTGAATGATCTGAATATGCAAATGTTAGATGATTTTGACAGAAGCTGCTTGACCAGACCTTTTGACATGGAAGAAATTAGAGAAGTTGTGTTCTCTATGAAGCATAATAGAGCTCCTGGTCCGGATAGCATCCCTGTTGAATTTTTTCAGGAGTTCTGGGACACAATCAAAACCGATTTGTTTAAACTTTTTCAAGACTTTTATGCTGGGACTCTAAATATTGAAAGACTCAATTATGGTGTGGTGACTCTTATTCCCAAGGTTCCTAATGCTGTTGATATTAAAGCTTTTAGACCTATTTGTTTGCTTAATGTTTGCTATAAGATCATCACCAAAGTGTTGACTAACCGTTTGGCTAATTGTATCACTAATGTGGTTAGTGATTGTCAGTATGGCTTTATCAAAGGGAAGTACATCATGGATGGTGTGGTGTCTCTTCATGAGATTATTCATGAGGTGAAAAAAAGAAACAAAGTGGGGTGATTTTCAAAGTGGATTTTGAAAAGGCATATGATAAAGTCAATTGGAATTTTCTTTATCAGATGATGATTAAAAAAGGGTTTGGAGATAAATGGTGTGACTGGGTTATGAAGACTGTTCGTGGTGGTAAAGTGGCCATCAAGACAAATGACAAACTTGGTCCTTATTTTACCACTCACAAAGGTGTTAGACAAGGTGATCCACTCTCCCCATTGCTTTTTAACATTGCTGCTGATGGTCTGGCTTGTTTGATTCAGAAAGCTAAAGATGAAGGCATTATTAAGGGTCTCATCCCTCATATCATACCTAATGGTTGCTGTTGTTTACAATACGCTGATGACACCATCTTTTTACTTCAGGATGACCTGCTGGATGCCAGAAATCTTAAGTTTATCCTCTGTTTATTTGAACAGATGTCTGGTCTTAAAATCAACTTTCATAAAAGTGAAATCTTCTGCTTAGGTGAAGCTTCTGTTAAGGAAAACTGGTATGCTGATATTTTTACCTGTCCTTATAAATGTCTTCCTATGAAATACCTGGGGGTTCCGATTGATGACAAAAAATTGTGCAAGTCTTTGTGGTTACCCACAGTTGAAAAAGTTGAGAAAAAAATGGGCTCTTGGCAAGGGAAATTCCTTAGCTTAGGGGGTCGGTTAGTTTTGATCAACAGCAGTCTTACTAACGTCCCTCTATACATGTTATCGATGTATAAAGCCCCTAAAAATATTTTGAGAAACATGGACATTTTTCGGAGAAGACTCTTGTGGCAAGGTGGCCATAATACTAAAAAATACCATTTGGCTGATTGGAAGCTGGTTTGTTCCCCGAGAGGCCAAGGTGGCCTTGGGGTTTTGGATTTACATAAGATGAATGAGGCCCTCCTAGCTAAATGGATCTGGAAACTGGAAAATACAAATGGTCTTTGGCAGACCATTATTAGACACAAATATGTAAAAGGAAGGCCTATTATATCTCTTAAAAAAAGACAAAGTGATTCTCAGTTTTGGAAGGGGGTTCTTGATGCTCGGGAAAATTTTTACAATTATTGTAAAAAAAAAATTGGCAATGGCAATAGTACTAGTTTTTGGCATAATATCTGGTGTGACACTGAACCTCTGTCTTCGAAATTTTCTAACCTGTTTGATATTGCTTATGACAAGAATATCACTGTGGCAAAAGCCTTTTCCTCTGAGTTTAGAGCTGTGAACTTTAGAAGAAGGATTTATGGTGCTTTGAAAGATGAATATAATTGCCTTATTACACAGTGTAATAGTTTTTCCATCTCTGAGGAGGATGATAAGTCAGATTGGCTTTTGGGGAATAAAGGCTTTTCTGTCAATTCTCTTTACAAAAAAATTAAAAACACTCAGATCTCTGTGCCTTCTAGTTTCTTGTGGAAAAATAGACTGCCATATAAAATCAAAGCGTTTTTATGGCTTGTTAGACATAAAAAGATTCTGACGAAGGATAACTTGTTCAAAAAGAATTGGAGTGGCAATCTGGATTGTATTTTTTGTGGATTTTCTGAATCCATAGACCACTTGTTTTTTCAGTGCTCGGTTGCTAGATTTACTTGGAGAATTGTATGCTTGGCTCTTGATCTAACTTCTATCCCCACCAGTGTGGATGATATGTTTGGCTCTTGGATGGATAGTTTTAATAATTCTGACAAGAATCTGGCTCTTTTTGGATGTGGTGCTGTTATTTGGGCGATATGGAGGTGTCGTAATGATTGCTGTTTTGGTTCTGAAAAAATTAATGATCCGACTAACGTAATTTTTTCCTGTTGTTATTGGCTTGATACTTGGGCTATTCGGCTGAAAAAGATGGAAAGAAATTTGGTGGAACAAGGAAGTCTCAAATTCAGAAAGATGGCGTGTGAGATCTATAACAAGTACTGTGGTTGGAAGCCAATCGACAGACGGATTCAGGATTAACGAGCTTGCTGTGTTTTGGCTATTTTGGTCCATCAGTTTCGTGTTTGCTGTTACCTCTCTGTCACCCCTCGGTAGCTTCAGGTGTCTTAAAAACTCTTTGCTATGGTGGGGTTGATCTTGTTTAGATTCGTGCTACACTAGTTTGATCTGTGTGATCTGTGTCATGGATATGTCGTTTATGCTGTTTCTGGGCTGCTTTTGGCAGGGTGGTTCGCGCAGGTTTTCTTCTGTCTTAGCTGATAGTAGTGTCTCTTATCGGCTGTTAGGCTGTGGTTGGTCCTTGGCTCTTGTAAAAACTTGTGTCTTTCTATTTCGTAATGAAATAGGGGGTTATCCCCTTCGTCAAAAAAAATCATAGCAAATACTCCATCCGTATCAAAACAAAACAGTAGTCGTTTTAATCTTGGTTTTTTATGTACTAGGTGAGTGCCCGTGCGTTGCATCGGGAACATATAATACCACAATAATTTATCGTTAGAGAGCATTCAGCTAACCTGCTCTTATCCAAGTTGTGCCCCCAAGGAGACCAAAGAAAAGACATACATATTATAGATTTCTGAAATTCCTTCGTAATTTGAACCCTCCAAATCCGATCATTAAAAAAATCACTTTCAGTTCTGAAAAATTTTGTTGCTACATCAAATTGTATCAGCTGTCAAATAAATAGCCTAACTGAGATGAATAGCTCATTATGTCATTTTCTGTGAGAGGTTATATTGAGTAAACAATGTTGTACTGTGCTCTCTGCAATACCAAACTTGCTTGATGCCGCAAAGGCAACATCACCCCTCCACGCATCTAAAACAAGATCAGGTGCTCTAACAAGCTTCAGGGGAGCAATGGCTCATCTTGTTGAACACTAACCAATCCTCGTCTCTCATTCCAAAAGTGTCCTCGCCTTTGCCTCGATCAAATTCAGCTGACGCCAGCAGCCGCATCCTTTCTTTATGACCTGCATTTAGTCGTTCTCCATGGCCTTCACCACCAGATGCACAATGGTTCCCGACTTCCCGTTTGTCTGACCACCACTAACTTTCTGTCGCTTCCTCTGATCAAATTTCTCTGAAAGTTCTGAATATCGGGCCCGAAGATCTTCAAGGTATAGATCTGGGTTCTCCCTATATCGTTGAACGAAACAAAATACAATAGTACCATAGAATAGAACGTTTGGCAAATATTTTAAAAAAATTGAGATATCTAAACATGAGGTAGACGATTCATACAGAATTCTAGAGATGCAATACATAGTGCACAACCACATTTTCTTTTTCCTGTCCAATATAGCAACAAGACTCGGTCCTTTGCTCTTAACAAACACAGGGCCTTATATATGCAAGATTAAAAACATGCTTGGAATAAAATTTATAAAGGGTAATCACTATTTGGTATGGAAAAATACACAACGTTGTTTTTCTATATTTGGACATTGATCTGCAATGGGTCATAGTATATAAAGAAGAACTTGCTGAAAGCGGCTTTGAAATAACTAATACCGAAAGTTAACAAGACATGGAATGATAGGAGTATATCATTTGATATAAGAAAGCATAGAGGAAGATAAATTTCAAACTGGTTACATCACAACTTACGCACGCTTCTTCTCTTCTTGTTTCTCCTGCAAAGCCTCCTCTTCAGCAAGCACGTTTCTGCTTAGCGTGCAATTTGCCCTCTGTTGTGGTTTTAAGTAATATTTGTTTCTTCTTTTCCCTTAACTGGTAAATACACAAAAGTGGAATGTAATGGTCAGAGATTTCGGGGTATGTAAAGGTGTAAACTTAAGAAACTATGTACCTACAGTATGCACACAATATCCAGATGTTAGAAGCGCATGAATAGAATTCTGTAGATAATTACCGAACAAACACACACCTGTTCTGGCGTCAGTGTCTCATCAGGGACAGATGCTGACGCATCTGTTTTTTCACTGTTGCCATTGGACTCCCCTTTTGCTTTCCTTAGGAATTGTGTTGCTTTCAAAATGGCAGATTTGATTTCCTGCTGGGAAAGATATCCAGATCTACCTAGAATAGTTGTTACTTCTTGTTCCTCTTCTTCATCAAGTTACTATGAAAATGTGCTCTTCCCCATGTTTATAGACTCCCAAACTCAGACGCAAGCAGATTCTTCACTTTATCAAGTTGTGCAACCAATGTCCAATGGCTTCAATTGCTCCTAATATAATAGAAAACAAATATACAAATCTCATTCAGATTCTTAAATACTAAGAACAAGATTCCGTGACACTTGTTGATAGATTGGTATATGTGCAATCACCTCCAAACTGTTGCATATAGAACACGATTCATTCTTTTCCAAGAAGAACAAAATGCAATAGTCTCTTTTATCAAAATGACTTATATTATGAATTTCTCATCCAATCACTTGTAGTGATATCAGTCAAAAACTATTTCTTGACTCTAGGCAAATACAATAAATTTAAAGCTTGTGTAAGCTCATCCACGGGCTTCGCTGGCGTCGAGAAGCCCCCATAAGCCAGAGCTCCATGTTGTTTTCATCCACATTGTAAACCAAAACAGATCGACGGGCCCTTGTGGCTACATGTCAAGCACAAGAGCGCGCGTGGAGCATGGGTCGAAAGCGAAAGGGACAATGTGTCGTTGATTTAGAATCTAGCGTTCTTACCTGTTAAACACCATAGCCAGGGTGTCAAAGTTCGCTGGGTCCTCCAAGAAGGCCTTGAGCTCGGCGGCGCGGCGTGCAGATGGGAACCGGACGACCGGGGCTCGCGTCATCCCGTCCTTGAGCACGACACTGGGTTGTCTCATGAACATCACTGGTTTCTGTTCTGCATACTGCATATAGAATATTTAGATAAGAACATACAACAAAAGAAACCGAGCAACTTCAACCTCCTAAACCCTAAATCACTATCACCCAATTGAAACGCCTACAAAGACACTTAAAATTAGTACATCAGGAAAACATTATGATTCAGAAGAGAATAATGAAAAGACCCAGGTTACCCTAGTTGAGAATAGCATCATGATTAAAGCACACTCGAAGTGTCGACACAAATCGGGTGGTAGGTAGCTTGACCGAAGAACCTAGAATTTCGGTAATAAAATTTATTAAAAATGGTGACACGAAGATATATGCAACAGTCATGATTATCACCTGGTATTTTAACACGTGTCAAGTCGGATCTTCTTGGTTTCAAGCATTCTGGAAACCTCATTTCCTGCTTCAGCCACTAATTGCCTACTCTATACTTGAGTACCTCAGTTCACCTAGATGTCATATACTTGTCAAACAATACTTGTCACCTAGATGACATATATTAGCTTATGAACAGTTGTGATGGTGGAAATGGGTTTACCTCAGTTCAAACAAAAAAATATTAGCTCCCCTAGATGCCATATATTTAAAAATGGAGGGAGTAACATAACATAATAAGACAACAAGCAGTTTAAGAAGACAAATGTCCCAAAAGACGACCACAATTTTTAAAGGCACCTGATAACAATACCTACTAATAGAGTTAGAATTATAAGCACATGGGTTCAGTTATTTTTTTTTCTTGACTATGTCATGGGCTGGTATTAAAGGTCAAACCAATACAACAATTTAAAGTGGCAATTTAGCAAAAGAACTACAGGATCAGTTCAGTCATAGGCATCAAGAGCTGAATGAAAATGCAAGGAGGTGAGTAGTTTAAGGTCCTTGGGGTACCAAGGGAAGGGTAACATAAGGTCAAGACCATCCCCCACCCCTCACCCAACACATAAAAAAAGGTTAAGGCATGTTATCAACCAGATGAAGGTAGAAACATGAAGGGTGCCGATTTGTCAGATTCCACAATAAATTAGCAGAAGATATTGATCCCACAAGGGCAAAGAAACTAACAATTGAAGACCATAGAAGTGTGAAAATACAAAATAAATAGAGTAGAAGGGTGGAGTAGACTTTTAATGGCAATGGAAAATATGTGAGCGAGTGAACAAGTTGTCAACTTGTGCTGCTTAATCAAAACTATCCTAAACGATGTTTCTATCTTCACTGTATTGAATGTTTCAAGGTTACAAAATTAGTGCTTCCCTTGAAAGCTCCAATATTAGAAAATCAAGCTTATAAGGAAGTTTTAGTGGATGGGGTTTTCGGTACAAATAATCAATTAATCACCCACCTGGAGATGGATGGCTATATGCTTCACAGTCAAACCCTTTACATTCATCAGGTGCAGGATTCTCTCAGGTGCAGCAACTGTTAGGTGTTAGCCACCCAAAGAAAACAAACAACACATGGTCATGTTGTAGCTAATAAAATAAAAAATACCTAATTTAGGTTTCAAGCCATGTGTAGGTATGAGTTATGCTTACACTTGTCCCCCCAAGAGCTTCGATAGCCTCCAAGAACTTTTCATGGAGTTCAATGGTCCATGTGGCCTGATTTTGCTTTTTTGTCTCTTCATGTCCATTGCTTTCAGGAACAGATAATCATTTGTCTTTAGAATAAGCACTTCCTTAGGCTTTTCAGTAGATGGTGAAACCATTCTATTTTTGGTACTATTATTGAGACTTGATCCTTGAGGTGCTGCCTTTTTAGACTTGTAATCCAGTGCTTGGTGCCTTAGAATCCTGAAGCTTCTTCTGTCCAGTGGCTTCATCACATGGAAGCATGCACCCAGGTTCATACATTTGGAAAGTGCCTCTTAGTCGTCACAAGAACACATTGCTGTCAACAAGGAGGAATAACCCTAGAATGGTGAGTTTGGATAGGTGAGAAATCCTTAAGATAATAGAGCTCTAAATATAAACACTTACCGATAAGAGGGGCTTTAAGTTCATTCAATATGTGATGGAACAATCAGAGTTTGCCGAAGTGTCTGGTGCCATATTGTTAAGATTAACCTCCACCAACACCAAATCAAGGTCTGCTTCTTTAGCAGCCCCACATTTAATCAAATCCAGGGTCGCTTTTACTGTTTGGAATGAAAAAACTACACAACAATAAAGGTAATAAGATTAAAATATTTGGAAAATTAATACATGTATTTAGCACTGTTCTACACTTAATGGACCCTGCAATTGACATCACTACACATATAAAGATAGTCATAATATTAAGGAAAGCTTGGTGATGCTTCTATAGAAAAAATAAATAAATCCCATTACGAAGTCTTGGTGATGCTCACAGCTTGGTGATGCTCACGGCTTAGTGATGCTCACTTTATATTTATTCATCCAGCTGACTTCTAGAAGTTCCAAAGAAGTCATTACAAAACACATAGTTTAAGGACCAGAAGCCTGAGATTGCTCACCATCTTAATTAGTTGTTGCCTTCGCTTCCTGATTGATGATTCCCTGCTATCAAGGTATAGTAACCATCATGTGCGACTATAAACTACACCCAACAGAACTGATTCTCCAAGTGCCTGAAGAAACAAGTGGATCATCAATTAACCCGTCATCGTTATTTCTGCAGGTGTGTCAACACTTATCCCAAATATCAAATGCGCTGTGCACTAAGCATTACTATAAAGTGGACAGTACTTTGCTAATGAACATCTTCCCTTTCCTGGTTCTCTTCTCCCTCTCCGATTTACCTTTTTCAAACATAATGCTGGATATGGATTTATTAGATTAACTGGCAAGTAATAAACATTATTAAGGTAAAATGATGTCATATGTTTTCATTCATAGTAGCAAAATAGTATAGTAGAATCCTTTTAAAACCACCAAGGCGATACATAAGGAAAAAACTACACCAAAAATACAAATAGATTACCAATTCATGACTGCATATTCTTTTTTTAACGGTCGGTCACTGGCAGGGAAAGAATCTGCATTCACAGGAGTTTCTTGAAAGCCCATGAAAATACATGAGTTTCAGTTTTTCATCAGACAAAAAAACAGGGCAAACAAAAGATCCCAGGAAACTTCTACATTGTAGGGGAAAACACTGAACACTAAGCTCATACCTGACTGAGCATGTGCATTATATCTAGACAATTATCTAAATCTGGACCCTCCTCTTTATAGTTCCCAGCCTCTGGAGAAAACAAAAGAGGCGCGCGCGCGCACAAATAAGGTCAACCAGAGTCGTCGATGTAAGGGGTGCTGCTTGAAGGGGTTACGGGGGTACCAAGAACGTGGTGGGAGTAAGGAGCAGTTGGGGCTGACGCTGAATTGAACAAGTCACAGGTACAGGAAACTTGCGCTCACCGAGAGTGTTCCAGAGCTTGATGGTCTTGTCACGGGACGCGAAGACGATCTGGCGGTTGTCGACGGAGAAGGCGACGGAGAGACCGTTCTTCTCGTGGCCGACGAAGCGGCGGGTGGTGAGGATGGTGGAGAGGTCCTAGAGGAGGAGAGGGACTCCTGCGCATCGGCCATGGTTGTCGTGGGGGATTAGGGTTTCAAGAGTTGCGGTGGCGGTGGCGTGAGACGATCGATGAGGGGGAGGAGGAGAGGGCATGGAGGCGGAGGTGGTGGTGGTGGGCGGTGGGGATGCAGCCGTTGCCGCGGCAGCGGGAGAGGAGGTGCCCCATCGTCACGTTCGGCAGCGCGGCGATGGGGAGAGAGAGGTGGATTGAGGCGGCGTCGGTTGCAGCTGCGAGGGATGTGGGGAGGGGCGGGTGGGCGGCCAGCCGGCAGGTGATGCTCGACGAACGGACGGTGCAGCGGGGGCAGGGGTGGTGCTCGACGAACGGACGGTGTAGATCACTGGAAGGCAGAACCAAGAGGGGCAGCCTACCCCTTGTGTTCTTAATAGTAGTAGAGATATATTCAAATGGATGATGAATAATCTATATATATATATATAATATACATCAAATATTGTATGAACTCACTAATTTATTAAAACAAATTTTATTTTAGGCCAAAGGGAAAGGGAGTATGTCAGTGCCATAACTTGAGAATGTGGCAGGACTCAAGGACAAGGTGGTATCCGTTGATGCCTCGTTGAGGTTTTGAGGCACTACTCGAGGACAAGGCGCGACCCTAGCAACTCTGATAAAAGGGAACATATCCTGTGCTCATGGAGCTCTTGTGCTCATATAAGCACTTTAAATCTGGTGTCTTTATTTCTCATAGTGTGAATAAACAATTTCTAGTTTCTTCTGTGTGTCACCCTTGACCGCTCTTGTTGCGCCGCGCCGCCTGTCTCTTTTGTGTCTCACTGCTGTCCACACCCATTGGATGAGAAATGAAGGCACCAAATTCAAAGTGATCATATGAGCACAAGAGCTACAGGATACGTTCTCCTGACAAAAACCGTAGATCAGAAAACACTGTCCTAGGTAAAAACGTGCTACTTCTGCACGTGTTCTTGTTAGACTGATCCAAGTTTGGTACATGGGTTCTAGTGCCACCGATCACATCACCGGAGAGTAGAAAAGCTCACTATTCTGCCGTACACAAATGAGCAAGTTTCGGCTCAAAGGCAGATTTGACACAACGAGGCCAACAAACCAGGCGCATGTCACCAGGAGGCATCCAACATTTCCAGCCTAGTTCGAGATTATTGCTCATGAATATTATTTCTCGACACATGATCCATTTGCTCTTACAATGGCGTAATGGTAGCACGCAGATCACTGGAGCGATTATTTCTTCAGTGCCAACCTCGACTAAGCAATTCCTAGCTCTGAGCCCCTTGGCCATGTGTTCAGCTTAAGGTCCTCCGAGTATGGCGTTCTCGATGTCTTCTCTGCTTAGGGCGTAGCTAAACCTTCTCTCCATATCCTTGTCAAGATTTCCAGGGCCGCTTTTCAAGTACCTAGTTGAAGATAATGTTAGCGCTTTCGCCTTCAATTCACACACAACTGACACTAATCGGGCAGCGATTCATATTAACAGTGATTCGATGACTGTTGATTCTTGTAACTCAGAGAGTAGCTGAAAAGGGGTAGGGCACTGACACTAACACAGCCAAGGATCATCAGAACGCGGGAGCATTTTGGTTAGACTACGAGCATGAATTGAACCCCCCAACCAAGCTAGAAGACATCGACGCAGCAAGACTTGAAGGCACTAATCTGCGGTTTGCATTACTGTACCTGATGTGGAGGTCGGTGACATCGAGGCTGAGACGCGCGTGCCAGAGCGGCTTCTCGGCGACCCAGACGGCGGGGTCCTCGCGGGACTGCGTGAACCCGAGGCTGCGCAGCCACGCCTCGATGCACGGCAGGCTGTGCGTGTACAGCGGCTTCTTCTTCTCCGGCAGCCGCTCCAGCCACTGCGCGTCCGACGGCAGAGCCGCCGCCAGCGCCACGACCCCCGCCCCTCTCCCCGTCCGACCCCGCGCGCGTGGTGCCGGGGCCGCCGCCGCGGCCCCGCTCGGGCGAGCGGAAGGGAGGGCCAGCGGGGTCAGGGCCACCAGGCCACGGAGCGAGCTTGAGAGGGCCATGGACATAGACGATTGCTGCTGCTCCTTACTTCCTCTCCTTTACCTTATCCGTCTGTTGGGCTGTCAGTTATAGGCCTAATTGTCCGGAGCCTTCTAGCCCAAATTTTAGGCTTCTAAATGGGCCGGCCTATAAACAGCGGGAGGGGAAAAAAAGCGAAGCGGAACAAAAGCGCGGGAAAATCCTCCCCGAAATAGCGCGCGGCGGCGGGAAAATTCCCCATTCTCATCTGCACCCAGCAACCGATCTCGCTGCCTCTCCCTGTTCCCCACTCGGGTCACTCTCTGCTCCGATCCTCCGTTGCGCATCTATCCTTCTAACTTCCCCTCCGTCGCCTTCGCTCCGCATCCGTCCGACCGTGGTCAGCTTCAACTGCGCGCACCGGCCAGGCGGCTAAACCCTACCGTGCGCCGCCATGGACTCGGCGGTGCTCTCACTCACCTGCGCGGGCCTCGGCGCCTCGCAGGAGGACGAGGACGGGGCCGTCATCGGCTACGCCAAGAGCGACCACTGCTTAGGTACCCCCGCCTCCTGCGTTTCTTCGGCGATGGCATCGGTTTTGACCCCGTCCCCATTTCTGATCGGCTGGCGAGTGTTTCCTGGCTAATTTCGCTGCGCGCGCGTTTGTTTTCATTTGTGAAGATAATCTGAAGGATCTGCAGAGATTCCTGCGACGGGACGACCCGCAGCGGCGGGAGGTTTTCAAGCAGGTCTGCAAGTGGAAGATTGCGTCGAGGGATCTGGTGCCCATCATCGAGAATTACCAGGCCGACCGCAATCTTGTCATCACTGCAAGTAACTGTTCTTCCACTTTGATTCTTTGAAATACGAAAGTTATGTGTATGGGCTTTCATTGTGAATAGCATCTCCGATATTCCCTGTATCTTTGTTCCCCACTAATATAGCTCTGAAACTACATATTCAAATACCTTTATTTTATGGCGTTCTGATGTAGCGCCCTATTGCTAAGGCTTTCCGCTTTATTTTTGTATCTTAGTGAAAGTATTGGTGTTCCTTACAATGCCTGTGGAGCCCTCGTCTGAGGATGTTGCACAACAGATAGAGTATCTGTGGGATTTGAAGGCTGCACTGACACGCAATGTTGCAGTGACTGTCATTGTGTCTCTTCTTGAGGACCCATTGGATCGTTTGGAAAGGTAAATCTATTCTGTTGTTTTTTATCATGGAGCTCAAACAACTGCCTGACTGAGCACAGTGCTATTCAAGAGGATCACAGAACACTGTTACATAGTCAATCTTTATATCTTATAATATAGTCTGGTGCAAACATAATTTCCCAAAAGGCCTACATTACGAGATACTGTCCGATAAAGTTGGAAAGAGCAAGGTCAATATGGGTAGCCTGTTGCAAGCTCTTGGAGGTTGCAGTGAATTTTTTTACCCCTGTTGCACTTGTTTACTGAAACATCTCCAAGACCAAGGTGATTGTATTCACCAACTGTAGTCTAGGTCATTGTTTTCAGGTCGGGCGGCCAGCTGGTCGTTCCAGAGGACCGACCAGGCGCCTAATCATGATTAGGACGCCTAATTGGTCCTGGTCGTCCCCTAATCGTCCTATATATTTCTGGACATATGTATATATAAGCAATACTGCAATAGGCATTATATGTCTGAAATTGAAACTGAGTAAAAACTGAAAGGCAATATAGGCATATATCACTATAGCAGAACTGAAACTGAAATATTGAATACAAGGCTACAATCAGTAATGCAGTACCTACTACCTAGAGCAGATAATCATCCAAGCAAAAAGCGTCAGCAACAGCTTCTCCAACAGATTCGGATTCAGCCGAATTTAAGCAATAGGAAAGATAGGAAAGGGGGAGAAGAGGGGGGGTGCTTGAGATTAGGAGGTCATCTCGTCGGTAGTGTTCTGGAGCCGCCACCGGTGTTCTGGAGCCGCTGCTGGTGTTCTGGAGCTGCAGCCTGTGTTCTAGACTCGGCAGAGGAGAGGAAAGGTTTCAAGGGTGGCGGCGCATGGCACATTGCCTTTATACTACTGTAGAAGGGCCAATAAAATAGAAGCCCAATAGCCAACTAGAAACCACCCATCACCTTTTAGTGGGTTGTGTCTTCTCAAGACAGCTCTGGTCACACATTTTGTTGGCACTAAGATTACCAGATTTGGTACCTATGATGGCTGAATCAGCACTCCCTAAATGGAGAAAAGTAGCTAGACTTGTGCCAAAAGAAAGGTGAAAGGGGCTGAATTCGTTAATCATTTTAACGACCTGGGAGATTTGGAAGCATAGGAATTCATGTGTTTTTGAACTTGCAAGGCCTTGCATTCCTGATATCTTTAGACAGATCATAGACAAATGCAGGATATGGTGGTGGGCTGGTGCTTCAAATTTGCAAGATTTTATTATTTGGTTGTTGTCCAGGACTGGATGATCTTCATCTAATTAGTTTGCCTTATCTTTTGGTCATGTTTTAGAACTGGTTTGTACAGTTCTTAGGGTCCTGTGTGAGTTGGTGTGGGGCTTGCAAGTCTGGCCTTAGCTGGACAAATTTCTATGAAATGACACGCAGATCTCCTGCGTTCTTCGAGGAAAAAAGTAGCCCACTAGAAGACCCTAGTCGCCTCGACAATTCCTGATCGATTTACCATCTAGTCAGATGACTAATCACCCCTATTCGACGACTAGTAGGATGACCTGATACTCTAGTCGAGTCATCCGGCTGATCGCCACTACCAGGCGACCTGGGTGGTCTAGGTGCGAAAAACAGAGAACTCAAGAATTTTAGGACTCTTTAGATTTGTGCCCCCCTGTTTATCTATTTTTTCTTGAACATATGCTCATTACTAATCTTAGGCATATTATATCTATTTGGTCAAACCTAAAACTGTGAACCTTGTGCTTTTGTTTGTGGCCCTGAGGGTACCAACAAAAACAATCTGCAGACCAATTAAGTTTCTGTGCTATAGTTTCTGAAAACACTTTTAACGTTTGTACCTAGGGTATGCAATTGCCAAACTGAAACAAGTGGTCCTTTTTTCTACTCACCCAAGGGCCAGCCCTTTTGCAATGAGAGTGGTGATGGAATTTGAATGGGAAATCAAATATTTAACTAGATGGTTTTTTACTAATTTTGAGGTTTACATGAATTAATCAATCAAATACAGTTGTATTCTGTTTCACAAGTTTTTTTCACATCATTCAACCCATATTTCAATGATATCGTTTTTGTGGATCATAGTTGTTAAGGCGTCGCCTAGGCGGTAATGCGTCCTCCTCACCTTAGTCTAGAGCCTAAGGCAGCTGGAAGAGGCAGCACGGCGGCTGCTGCAGAGGGCGGTGCGGGGATGGGGCGGAGGGCGGCGCGACCGCTACGGCTGGGATAGAGACAAGGAGAAGCGGGGAGAGAGGGAGAAGCGGCTGGGAGAGGGGAGAGGGGAGAGAGGGAGCTGTGTGGCTGGTGCTGGAGAGAGAGGGAACTGTGAGGCTGGGAGAAGAGATGGGCAGAGGGTTGGGAGGGGGTGAATAAGTGAGCCTAACCTAACTTTAATGGGACAGATGGACTGATTTGGACTGGCAGGGTTATTCTTTTTCTTTTTTTTTATCCCTTTTCTCTTCTTTATTAATAGTTTTCTTGTAATCACTTTCTCAAATATTAATATTTTTCTATTTTTAAATATATTTAAGGCGTCGCCTCTCCTTACGCTTTACCGCTTAAAAGGTAAACATGGGGTCAACCACCTTACCTCGCTTTACCGCCTTAACAACTATATTATGGATTCCGTTTGGCAATTGGATGACCAATGATAAATGTGATAAGTTGCAGTGAGGTTTTACTTACGCCATTATCGCCATTATCTTATCAGCGAAACTATACCTGTTGTATGTGCTATGTTAATTTATCAGCATGCTTCTTCCACTATCTTCACCTTCCTCTGTGCTCATTAAAAATCCTATTTGAAGATTGGTCTATATATATATTCTGTTCCCTAAGGGCAGAAGTGCAAGTTTTATTTTATCCACTACCATTATTACCCCATTCTCATTTATATTATGCTATTTACTATTCTAAACACTACAAGTATATATTATTCATCATTGTGGCTTGAGTTGACATGATTTCCTTTTCAATACCACTCAGAACTTTATTCTCAGAAGATGACTGGAAGTTAGTTCAGTTGGTGCTTACTTTGTTCCGCAACGTCTTGGCTATTCAAGAAATCACATTGACGCAGAAAGCATCTGGAGAAGCTACCCACTTACTCTTCCTGTCTGATAACTTTTTGGAGCTCATGTTCCAAGAGAATGTGATGGACATAATCTTAGTTTTGACTCAGCATATTGATGAGCCCTCTGGTTACCTTAAGGAGGAAAACCTTCTTTTAATGGAGATTTACCATTATCTCTTCTTAGGCCGAGACCCAGGACTGATTGCCCGAGCTTCTAATAAAGGTTTAAAGGTATTCCTTCTTTTTGTCATTTTATTTTCATTTTTGTGAGTACTATTGTGTATTTTGGATGCCCCCTTTTCTGTTAACTATCAGTGAAAAAAGCTGAAATTTGTTTGCTCCATTGATACTCTATAGGATCGTGTTAACGGAGATATTGTTTCATCAGTTGATTCATTGAGATTGATGATGGAAGAGGAAGAAAGGAAAAAAAGAATGTTCAGGCAATTGAACTCAGAACATAGCTCGCTTAGTGGGACTTTTACGTGCTTTTCTGTGGTACTACACCTTTTTGAATTCTACCAACTGGCTCCTACATCATAACCAGATAATCAGATGTACTTGTCTCTGTTTGCATTTGAAATTACAGGATGGATCTAAATCATTGTGCAAAGGGAACCCAAGCTCTGCATCTGCTAATAGCCTCTTGAAAATACGTAATGTCCAAAGAGGACCTCAGAAACGGATAGCCTGGGACAATGAACTTCTGTACGTACCAAAGGAGGGTATTACAGAAATGCTTAGAAGCTTCATGGATCAATTTTTATCTGGAGCATACAATAGTAAGTTTGTTTCATTTCCATTTAACAGAACCATTATGTTTTGTTCATATAAGCTTGAGATAACATGCTTCTTATCAGTCCTGATGCAGTCAGTCTGTGGTGATATCATGGATGAGCACCACTCCATTGAGAAATCTGACATAACTACATTCTTCAAAGTTGCTCGGTTTGTTCTAGCTTTTCAACATGAAAAGGCTTCAAATGATCAGGTCCGGAACAGAACTCATGTGCTGTTTATTCTTTATTCACTTATGAATGCTTTTATGTGCTACCCTGGAGATTCTTGTCTCATTTCACTCTTTGTTCAACAAGGATGACTTGAATTGCCAAGAGGCACAATTACATAACTGATTTCTATTTGCTACTGGACTGTATGAAACTTAAGCTACCGCAGTTATATCTTGGCTTATTTGTGATGAATATCATAACTATGTCTATCCAGGTAGATCTTATTACCATCCTTTCTCTTCCATGATTCATGACAATGTGAGCTTTCTTTTGGCCAGAAATCTGCTAAAGGGATTCAACCATCTGGGGTTTCTCCTAGCAATGAACCTGATGATAATCTGCCATTTCATGGTGATATATGTGGACCTGTTGCGGCCACGTTGAATGAAGATATGTTCAATATAGTCATTTCCAGGTGGCGTGAGACGTATGAGGCTCTTAAGGAAACTAACGACTACAAAACTCTTTCAGCAGCTGGGTCTTTAATGAAGAACATGGTAATAGAATGTGTGTTTTGTAAATTCTACAATGACAGTGATGCTAAATTTAGTTGTCCTAATAAGTAATAACCATGGTTACATGCACATATCAAACATACCCTGTTTCTTGCTTTGAAAAGTCTGGACAAGAAAACTAGAGAGCAGTTTGCGAAAACTGACAAGGGGATAAGCACTTGCCAAAAAATAACTCAAGTTTGAGCAAAATCCCATGGCTTAGCTCTGAATTTTTGATGCAGGGCTCACATTTTAACCTTGATTCTCTATCTAGTTATTTAAAGGTTTATAAAAAAACTCGATCTGTGGGGGTAAGACAGCTCCCGAGCATTATATTAAGAAACCTTCTCACGCAGGTCGAGAAAAACTCTGAACCCTGTCCCACCCATTCACAGCGGCACTCTTTAAAGGTTTATAACTCAAGTAGAGATAGTATTTAGCCATCATCAACATCAACATCAACATAGCCTTTTAGTCCCAAATAAGTTGGCGTAGGCTAGAGTTGAGACCCAACAAGAAGTCACCAAAAAGAGAGAGAGAAAGGGGAGGGGGAAGCTTTTGGGAGGACTAAAAGGGAAAAGGCCTAATCACGGTCCGGACACATGGATACCTTCTTTCCAAGCACTTCTATCCAAACATAATTCCTTTGGGATTTTCTATTCCTTCAAGTCCCTTTTGATTGCCTTATCCCATGTCAAGTTTGGCCGCCCTCTACTCTCTCTTCACATTATTTGTCCTGTCTTATGATGCCTCTGTGCACTGGTGCCTCTGGTGGACATGCCCAAACCATCTCAACCGGTGTTGAATAAGCTGCTCTTCAATTGGCACTACTCCTAGCCGATCGCGTATGTCATCGTTTCTCACTCAGTCCAATCTTGTGTGCCCACATATCCAATGCAACATACGCATCTCTGCGACACTTAGTTGTCTCATCCTTAATGCATTTAACTTGGTTGAGGTCCCTCATCTTCCTTTCCTGAATCCTAGCCATCTTATTGACATCCTTCTCCCCTTCCTTTGTACTTAGTATTCGGTAAATATCATCATAGGCTCGACCCTTTGCCTCACTCACAGCTCGCTTTGCAGTCTTCTTTGCCACCTTATACCTCTCTATGTTGACCGTGCTCCTGTCATGAAACAAGCTCCTATAGCATTCTTTCTTCTCCTTTATTGCCTTTTGAACGTCCTCGGTCCACCACCAAGTATCTTTAGGTTCACCTCTGCTCCCATTGGTCACTCCAAACACTTCTGACGTCATCTTCACCCACATGTTGTTTGCATCTTCTTCTTCGGAACAAGCGCCCTTCACAAAAACTCTTTCCTTAAAAATCGGATGTCTCCCCTTTGAGTTTCCACCACTTCGTCCTCGTAAATTTGGCTTGTTTTACCCTATGGGTACGGATTCAAAAACGGAAGTTAGCCACCACAAGATTATGTTGGGGGCACAACACTCTCTCCATGTATCACCTTATAATCCAAACATGCTTGTTTATCTTTTCTCGTGAGAACGAAGTCGATCTGGCTCGAACGATGGCCACTGCTAAAAGTCACCAAATGCGAATCTCTCTTTTGAATAAAGTGTTGGCTATCCCTAGGTTGTAGGCTACAACAAAGTCCAAAATATCCTCTCCTTGATTCCTACTACCATACTTGAAACCTCCATGAGCCAGCTCATAACTTGCATTTGTTGAACCTACATGACCATTGAGATCTCCTATGAAAAGTTTCTCATTGGTGGGTGCTGCTCTAACAAAGTCATCTAAATCTTCCCAGAACTTCCTTTTCTCGCTCTCACTGAGACTAACCTGAGGGGCATATGCACTTATAATGTTCAATACTACATTCCCCAAAACTAGTTTGACTAGGATAATCCTATCTCCCTGCCTTTTGACATCCACCACTCCATCCTTGAGGCTCTTATCAATCAGGATACCTACTACATTTTTGTTTGCCACTATTCCTGAGTACCAAAGCTTGAAACCAGTGTTCTCCATCTCCTTCGCTTTTTGCCCTTTCCATTTTGTCTCCTGGACACATAGGATATTAACACGCCTCCTTCTCGCTGCATCGACTAACTCTCTTAGCTTACCTGTAAGGGATCCTACGTTCCAACTACCTACATGGATCCTAGTCGGCTCAACTAGCTTCCTTACCCCTCATACCCGTTGAGACAGATGCGAAGACCCTTGCACATTTGTCACTACACCCAAGCGTCGATGTAGCGCGCCACTAAGGAAGCGACGACCCGATCCTTGCTCACTTGACACCGCATCCAGACCACGATACAACACACCACCAAGGGGGTGGTGGCCCGACCCTTGCCCATTTAATACCATACCCGGGTTTTGATATGGCGCGTCCCTAAGAGGGTTACGCCCCAACGGTTTTCTATTGGGTTTCATCTCTATTGGAGTGGCTAAGTTTTTTATAGTTGGCTCGGCACGCCTAATGCAACCCTCCTTGTATCTGGACTTGGGACCAGGCTATGCTGCACCAACATATGCTTAGACAACATAGGCGGAGACGCGGAGTTAGAGAGAGTATTTAGTAAGGGGCATTTTTACACGTACATGCACCTATGAGTGTACTTAGTTTTCAATTGTGATGTCCGTTAGAACATCCTTGTGGACTATGCTCCCTGTTTGTGTATTTGTTATCTGTATATTTCTCCTTAATGCAATTATGCACAATGTGTTTGTACTCCATGTATATTTCTTCTCGGAAAAGTACTACTGCATGCATCCTGTGGGCCCTCATACTGCAGCATCTTGCATTGCAGATTGACATGATATATTTGGTGCTAAAAGTACTCCCTGAAGATTCAAGGGAATCTCAAACAGCTCGTGTTTTGCTCTATAAACTGTTTTATGATCAGACAGAACATGGTCTCACTCAATTTCTGCTGAACTTGTTCAGATCGTTTGATAGTCACAAGCAACCCAAAAGGTTTGTACGAAATATTCCCTTAGGAATTTCATCTCTGTCATTTGCTACTAAAATTGAAGCTTTGGGACATACAATAAGTCAATTAGTAGGCACACTTCCTACACTAGAAAATCATGTTAAGGTGTTCAGAACATTATCTGCATAATACTTGTGCCTGATTTTAGAAAAACACAATATAGCTTTGATCTATGCATCAAGTAGATGACAATTCATTTCCTAAAATAGAAAAGCCGTTGGACATTCTAGACTGGAAAACTGTCACCCTTAGAATTAGAACTCACAGGCTAGATTTTCATGCTTTCAATGCCTTCAATGGTACTATGATGCAGTTTGGATGTTCATGCTCTCAAAGGCTAGATTTTTTTAGAACCATAGATGAAATATCCCCTTCCAAACATGTAATCAAAATAGTCCTACAATAACTGGCAAGTTATCGCAGACCTGTGTTTCTTTTCTAGTTGGCTGTACCTTTTGGCTTATGTTTCTATTATGTGGTTTGAATTATGTTCCCTTTCTGGTTAGTGGAGATCGACACTACCTTTTCCAATTTAATCCACTAAATTTATACCATACTGTCATTTACTCTTATTTAACTTCACTGCCTGTTTTATTTACCAGTGATCTAGTGGATTTATTAGAAACAATTCATATCATGCTACAGCTCATGGAAAAGCTTCAAGCACGTGGTGCATTAAGGGTATGCTATTCTTTTTCCTGCTGTAATATATCTCTTGCTCCAGTCATAGTGTTGAAGTGTATAAATGGATAAACTATCTTCTTCCATTAGCTTAAGCTTTTGGGTTGAACTGGTTCATACGTCCACTCTAACATGATATCAAAGCAGGTATCGATTTCGAATCATGACATAGGCTTTGTTTGTGCCTCCACCCATTTATTTTCACGTTTGCACCTTTCTCTCTGGCTGCACGTGAGTGAGGGTGTTAAAGTGTATAAGTGGATAAACTATCTTCTCCCATCAGCTTAAGCTTTTAGGTTGAACTGGTTAGTGTGCCCACTCTAACACATAGTAATGTTCTCTGTGCTTCATTTTTCTAGCATCTTTTACTCCCATAGGTTCTGAATGGTTCTAAGTGAAGGTGGGTAGCATCAAACTCAATCGACCATTGTTCTATTTTTCCTTTAGGTTGCAAAAAAGACAAAAAAGGTCAGAAGAAAGAAGTCCACAAATGATAAAAAGGAGAATTCAGAACCCAAAGTGGATAATGCAGAACCAAACGATGCTAATCCTACAGATGGAACGAAATGCTCACCTGAAACACTTCCAGATTTGAGAAGCGAGGGTCCTGCTTTAGAATCTTCTCCCTCAGAACCTGGAAAAGTAGACACTAGTGGCGCACATGTACTGGATACACTTGTGGACACTGTAGTTAACATTGAGAGTACCGCACATGCTGAAGGTGACCCATCTTGCACAGACAGTGGCGTAATGAAGAGAAATCTCATTGAAGAAGAGGGTGAGACTTCAGATTCTTCAGTTGATCACCAACCTGCTACAAGTGAAGTTGATTTTAATGTTTCTCGGTTAATATCTAGTCTTGCAAACAATTCTGTTGTGCAAAATATTTGCTGGCTGTTGAAGCATTACAAAAGTAACTCCTACCGTACAAACCATTACATAATATGCATGCTACGGAGATTCTGTGAAGACCTAGAGCTGTCACCGATGCTGTATCAGGTAAAAGAAATGCCTACATATGTTTCCTCACAGTCGTTTCTTCTTTGAGAGTTTATATTCTACTGCCTTTTTGCAGCTATCACTTTTAACAACTTTCTATGATATATTAGCGGAACAAAAGTTGTCTAGTTCAAAGGAGTACACAAACATTGTAAATTTTCTTTCTAAAGTTGTGAGGAAAATGTTGAGAACAATAAAAAAACAGCCACTGCTATTTGTCGACATACTATTTTGGAAGACGCGAAAGGAGTGTCATTGCATTGATGCTGATGCACTACTGAATGAGCTTAAGAATGATGTTGGAAGCAAAGACAGTGAAATTGGTTCAAGTAAGGGGTGGAGAGATCGAATAAATATAGCAGATTCTCTTGGTGACGATGAAGTTGACGTAGTTATACCGCAGGCACCTTATGATGCTGATAAGTAAGTTCTGTGCATTTCTTTAATGATGTTTTGTGTTACTATACATACAAAGATGTCCAGTGATAAAATGAACAATATCACATGACACATGCTAATTTTGACTGACATGCATACAGGGATGGAGATCTATCAGCTGGTGAACATACTGATGACTTTAGGAAGAGTAGTACTAAATATAAACGGAGCAGATTGTCACTTTCAGATAGTGAGGCTGATGAAATCGAGAGGTTCTTGTATGCTCTTCTGTATTTGAACACAGCTAATTAGCTGAACTTCAATCCTCACTTTGATATGAATGGATTTAATTCAGGAACCATGTATCAAGAGATTCGGTGCCCAAAGTTCCAAAACGACGAGGTCGTTCTCTTTTTACGGAAGAGCAAGAGAGGCTCATAAGAGACCTTTATGAAAAGTAAGGGCTAAAATTTCTTCTGAAAAAGATCAATGATAGGTCAATGTCTCTCGGTGTACTTTATAAAGTTAGCATTATGCAGAAATCTTTTTTTTTTGAAAGGGAGAGGCAAAAGACTTGCCGCTCCAATATATTAGAAGGAGTAGAACTAACAGGAAATTACAAGAAACCGAAACGACTTACAAGACTACAAGCAAACTCCTGAACCAGCCTACTGAGCAGACCTATAAGCCCGCCGGACCATGGAAACAATCAACTAACTCTTTGACCACTAACGCGACCTGCTCCGCTGATCTAAGCTGATTATGAAAGATTCTATTGTTGCTCTCTAACCAAATGCTCCACCAAAAATAAATCATAAGGCCATCAAAAAATCTTCTCGAATGCTTGTTGCACCTACTTCTCAAATGATTGAATGTCTATTCCTTTGATGTTGTACTTTGCAGATATAAGGATGGTCCTAAATGCAGTCATATAATAGCTGAGTCTTTAGACCCCAGCGGGAAGATATCTTCTGCTCAAGTTTCTCGTAAGCTTACACAGTTAGGTCTCAGGAATGTCACAAGGAGAAAAAAGGTTGCAGGTGAATCTCTTTCAACTGGAGATCGGACTATAGAACAACAAGACAACTCGCTTGATGATCTGAACCCCATGCTAGGCGAACAGAACCATGGCTCCAAGGCTAAAAGCTCCAGGCGAGTATTATAAATCGTAGTTTGTGCGTCTATTCTTAATGGCACCTAATCTCTATACAGATGCCTAACAAGCAGATGCATGCATTTTACCTGTAGAGTTGATACATTCTCATACTGATATGTTCAAAATAAGTACATCAGGCCTAACAGCTTCATTGGGAACTAGATCTATATTTGCCTTATTGGGTAAATGTTTCTGTAAAGTTAGTTTAAGTTCCTTAGGGTTTTTTCTCTCGAACACACAGTACAACTGTGTAGCTGTAATGCTGTATATCAGAGAGGTGATTCTTTAGTTTAACTATCCAAACATGAGTTTGCTGAATTTGGTAGTTACTTCTTATTAAACCTTAAGTTGGTGGTGAGGTCAGTACCTGACATGGAGCTGTCATGGAGCGGTAGTTTTTTATTGTTTCTTTTGTTTTTTTTTGTTCCTTTTGGTTTGTACTTGTCCGTTTGGACCATTTTCTCAATATAATATAATGATGCACAGTTCTGCGCGGTCATGAAAAATAATCTTCTTATTAAACCTTAATTTGTATTTTTCCAGGCCCAGAAGGAAAAAATTACACACGGCAAGTGATGACCATGATGACACAAGTCAGAGAAAATCATCTGATGAAGACACATTACAAGTACTTAAAAGCAGGTAATGATATACCCACTTGATATTAATCAGCTAATAAAGAAAGCTAAACTATGGCTGAGAAAACATCACTATGGCTTCACCTTAAGAGAGGTGTACTGAACCCTTAGGGTGTACTCATGATTTTAGGGCCACCCTGATTCAACCGTTCTAGTTGGGGTGGGCAGCCTCCCGCAGATAGATGAAGCTGTTTTGATTTTGTTTTTTCTTTCCTTTTTCCTTTTAGATATGCTCATTGCCTTTTAATTATTGCAGATCAAAAAGTAAGAAAGTTCCATTGGTGGATAGTTCACTGAGTGGATCACAGCATCAAGAAGCTCAGCATGACCCAGACTCTGATGATGCGACCATAGGATCCATGATTAGGTGAACTCATTCAGCTCTAGTATATACATAAATACATGCAATTTCAATCTTCATGATACCAGTTGTAGATCCTCTCATTGATTCTATAACGTTCTCATTTCCCTCACATCTCGTACACATTTGACTAACAGTTTCCTTTTCTGTTGACAGAAGTAGAAAAAAGAAGAGGTTATCCACGTCAGATTTTGAAGGGAATGTACGAAACCATCAAGAATCTTCAGACAACACCAAAGCCAAGGACTGTTCACCGATTATATCCCAACATGAGAAAGCATTGCAAGACATTTATCCTGATGATGAGACCATTGGATCCATCATTAGGTGTGGTCATGCATCTTTACATAAACTTCAGGACTGCATTTGTTTAGAGTTTAGACTTCATTAACTCAATCTGTTCCCAATTTTCTTTTAAATAAATCATTTCCTTTTTATTTTAACAGAAGTGTGAAAAAGAAGAGATCAGTGACATCAAATTTCTCAGCGAATATAGAAGCCCAAGAGTCTTTGAGAAATATTAACCTACAAGATGAAACTGTTGTTTCTAATATCATGTAAGTACATTCAGCTTCAAACTAGAAATCCTTCATATTGACAGGTTACCTTTGTAGGCTTGTAGTGTAAGTTCGTGACTATAATCTTATCGTGAGCTTCATAAAAATCAGGGTTGGATTCTGATTGCTTGTAGGATTAGCCTGTGAAGATGTCACAACAAGGGCATAGCCTGCATATGCATGAACTATTGCAAACAGATAATTTCCTCAATTTGACTTTAGTATGTGAAATTGCGAGGTTACATGGCAGACACCAGATAGACAGACAGTGGCGGTGGCTTGTAAGAACATACATGTAGGCATTTGCAGTTTTGTAGAGCAGTATTCGCATCACATCCTTAAATGCTTATTGCTGCAGGAAACCTTTTATTTTTTTAGTTCCACCTTTTCAATATGGCTTAGCATTCTAGGATTGTGTTTGACTTGTCATATCATGTAATGCATTTATGCTTATTGAAAATAAGTAGCTAGGTCATCCCATCTTAATAAGAGAAGCGTACTACAATATGCATTAATCAGTTACGAAAGAAAATTTCTCACTTTGCAGGGATGCTTCTGTAAATCATGGGTCTGATCCAGTCAATAACAGTGACAATACTGTTGAAGATGAACTTTTGGATGATTTTGAAACTGAGCTAGTCAATAACGGTGGCAATACTGTTGAAGCTGAACTTTTGGATGATTTTGAAGTTGAGCTAGATGATCATGAGCATACTGACCAAAGGATCACTGATGATGAAATTATGACTGAATCAGGGAAAGCAACAAACTCCGATGCTAAGGGAAGGGCTGGTTTGAAAAGAAGACACAGAATGGTTATTGACGATGAGGATGATGATTAGTAACTGTTCAGGACTGAAGAACCCGTAACTATTGAGGAGTGGAGTTTCAAATGGGAAATGGGATTAAAAAAAGAACTTTTCAGGATTGTTTCCCTTGCACTGCTAAGCTCTGAGCACGATTCAAGCTGTTTCACACCTACTAGTGCCAGATGTTCTTCCATCTGTAATGTTTAGTGGGGTCACAATCTAATGGAATTTTGCAGATGCAAAGTTCAGGCTGCCCTGCTGTGTGGCCTGCTGTACAGACTGATAATTTCGAGTACTGTTTTTTTTGAAATGAAATACTGTAGAGAAGCCCCCCGCAGCAATTTCGAGTACTGTTGGCTGTATTTGAAACTCCGAACACTGCAACTCTAGCGAATGCGCTCAGTTATACTGTTTTCACTTTCACCTAAAGTGCTCTTTAGACACGGGCGTACCCAGTTGTACATGTCTTTACAGATTCTCATCTATTTGGGGACAAGTACTTTAGTTGCAGCGCACGAGGGAAGGATAAAGAGCGAGATTGCAATGATCCGAGTTTTTTAGACCCCAAATACTGTGGTTCGGAAACCATGATTAAATATGCCCGTAAAGATATGTTGGCTAAAATATGCTATAATATTATCTTGGGATTACAAAAATACTTTCTACAAAAATACATTGATTTCTATAAAATTCCTAAATATTTAACAAAGTAAAAATTGGTTTTTTTTTCTAGATTTCGATAAGCTAGACCTACACCACGTAGGTGGGATACAATATGTTTTACACTCTGTAAATAATTTTATATATCTTATAATATATGAACTCTAAATGTTACACTAGATCAAATTAATTATATTCATTTTTGAATTAAAATTATTTAAGATTTGGATCATGATCCATTATCACCTCTATATAGGTCTAAATCACAAATGACATGCGTCATCTTATACATGAGCAAAAATGGAAATCCTGATTGAACGCACGGGTATAATTTAGTAAACGTAAATGTTGTAATATACAAAACTCAGCTGGGGCAAAATTTCATAGAAATATATCCATATAAGAAGCTCTATGAAAATCTTAAAAAATATTTGAAGATGTCATACGTAGAAAATTGATACGTAAGAAAGTATCTCCCATTTATCCAATGTTAGCATATCTTCAAAAACCACAACATTTTCACAATACTTCGTATGTAGATAAAATTTACAGACACTGTAGAACTCTTAATTCATCATATTTCATTTGAATTCGTTTAGTGTCAAAATAATGGTTACAATTGTTTAGATATGTACCCATATATCTACATATTTCATTGGTTGAATTGGGACCAAGAAGGCTTCAAACAAAAAGTTATATCATATAAATTTGTTTCCATCCAAGCTCGTTTCAAGATGTTATGCTTTTTTTAAATGTGTTGTATGGAAATGGACAATTCTACTCATTCAAGTGGAGAAAGGAATTTTCTCCAATTGGAATGGTGAAATTCAAATCTCATCATTTTGGCAAGGTAGGTGTTTTTTTTTTGTATTCAAAGATTCTTAAAAAAACTCTGCTCTCAGATTTTTAACGAATAATAACAAGATTAGGGAAAATGACAGCTCTAATACGCACGATCCTACATATATAGCTGCTATAGGTCTTGTGGTTGAGTGAAATACCAACAATATAGTCATACTTCATACTAACAAGCCAGCGAAGCCTAAAACCCTTAAGGATCACCACCTACTCAAAGAGGAGCTAGATCCGTATGGAGCACTACCAAAGAGGGGCGTAGGTTTTACTTAACCTAAATCTGGACATTTAATAATGTTTATGTGGAGATTCAGTTTTAGATGTGAAGGAAAACATAACGGCCACTACAACAGCACCCACTCAGGCCTCAAACAAATAAGCCTGTCAATTGGAGATGAATTCATTTTCCTGCTTTGAAGACATATATAACGGCCTTCACGAAATCAGCTTTGCAGTCAGCAATTCTTCCATTACTGAACTTGCTGGACAAGTACAATTACATCTTCACAAAATCAGCCTCGCAGTCAGCAATTCCTGACTAATTCTCTGTTTTGCACGCCAAAATTGAATTATGGAGTTACTTTGGATTACTAAATTGTTGATCCCTCCGGCGCCACCAATTTACTATGATAGAATCGATAATGATCTGCAGAGTGTTTTGGACATAGAAATGAACCCCAGAGAATGCAAGTGATGCATAGCAATTATGTCTTTGCAATGAGAACCTGGTTAATGTGTGCAAAAACACAAGGGATAACTAGAAGTCCGGACTCCCCGAGGGCTCCTCCAAGCTGCTCAACCACTGTTATCATAACTGGCAATGTTTTCTACAGGAAATAAGAAGAAAGCCAGATAAAATATTTTTGATGTCATGAGAGCAGAATAACAATTCATCTTGTTTTCCATGCACACAGACGGTTTTGTCTCGTACTTTTCTTCTATCTTAATATAATGAGACACAGCTATCCTGCGTGTATAAGAAAAAAAAAGCAGAATAATAGTTTCACCTTTAGCTACTCGTGCTTTGGAACAACTTGTATAAAAAATCCGATTCAAATGGATCCGTTCCAAACAGGTTTCCAAGTTGCTTAAAATCTAGTAACAGCTGGGTACCAGTAAACATTCTTGTGGTAATTGGCCCAGCAACGAATAGAAGAACGTAGCAAACTTTATGGGAAGCATGCCAACTGCCCAATTAGTTCGGTTTCTGTCAACTAACCCGGTCAAATGATCAGTAATTTACCTGTCTGCCTTTTCTAGTAAAGACATTTTCCCCATTTGTTTCTCGTCTCAATAAAAACATGAAATTGTGTTTATTTGCCATAAAATTATGAAATTTACCCTTAATAAACTATTAAGTGGTATTGTAATAACATAGACAACCCCAGAAGAGAAAAGCCTACCATCATCCTCCCATAGTTGGCATGCTAAGTTCAGCTAGCAAAACTGAATAACTGATTACAATCACTTCTCAATGGTTTGGCCGCTTGACTGTGCTATGACTTGCCCGTTAAGTTGGTAATTCAAATTTAGGATAAGTTAGGAGGTAAAAGATCATTTTAAATAGCTTAGATTCTGCACAAGTTCAATTTGTTGGAAGCCCCTCTAGACCATCCAATTCACACAACTATACACTAAACTGCAAATCCAGAGCATGATGGTACACAGTTGCCAACGCCTTGGTCCAGAGCTAGAGGCAATATCAGATAGGCAACCATATGGTCGCCAGCAGGAGTTTGATTAGTGTCATTTACAGGCTCTGTTTATTTTAGTGATGATGACTGACCTGACTAGTCACCAAAATGACAGCTCGTGTGTACTCTTTCTTTGCAAAGACTGAATCCCCTTTCTTTTCAAGATGTGACAAGATATGCAACGTTGCAATGTTGAAAGCCAACAGTGCAATATGTAGAAGCCTGTGACAACGAATGTGCTCCTGTTAGATATTAAGGTTGAGCTAAAGTCAAAGCCAAGGTGCAGTACTGCAGTTTATATTGGAGGTAAAACAAAAAGATATATATGCAGCACTATAGAAAAGAAAAATATATATATTTTTGTAAAAAAGTAAGAACTGTTAAGAACCATTGGAGCAGGGTCCTTATTAATTTGTTTCTTTTTTTTAAGTATTGATTCTACTTGATTGTTTATTACTTAGTAAGGCTGTGAATCCGAGTAGTGGGTGTCACAGTGCAGTGTGAAATCCAACACAGCACATCAATGACAGAATAATGTTTACTATAGTATAACGTTGAATAACAGTAGGTGAGCTGTCTTAATGCATTGCCCGGGGCTGTCTTACGCCCACAGATCAGAGTTTTTTCAAGAAAAAGGGACTTTCATCCTCCCTTAAGAATTTGTTCGAAATCCACATAATAAGATCTACAAACATTCTCATTTTGATAAGCTCAGAAGGTAAACATACACTCCAACAGTAATAGCAGCAGCAAAAGCTTCCACTTGAACAGATAAGATCAGTGATCTTGATTTACTTACTTGAATCCATGGGACCTGTCAAATGAAATGTTTTGTGACTGAAGTCCAAACATCAGAGACATGCAAATTTGTAATATATTGAACACGAACTACAAAGCAACATAATCTAAAGAGCATCTCCAAAAATCTTTCTCCCAAACCAAAATATTCTCAGTTGTGCTCTATTTGACTTCTGTAGTGTTCTTGTTATACGATTGGATCAACACAGAGCCCACCTGGCACTTGTTAATGCTCAACTTCAATAAGGATAGGTCTATGAATGTGTAGCTACTAAGTTGCACTCTTGCGCTTGCTTCGCCAAAAGGAGCTGGCTAATTGCTTTGGAAACACTACATATGAACCCAAAAACATGACATGTTGAAGGATGAATCAAGGGAGCGAGATATTACTGATATTGGTAGAACTACGGATTCTACCGGGCAGATTGCGTAGATTGTAGGGAGGGGATTTGGTGGGACCAGGGTGGCGGCGCTGGGGCGCCGTCGTGATCCTGGCTGGGTTGCGGGCAGGGAGAAGATCACAGGAGACTCTGGCTCCCTCTGGGAAGCCAGAATAGATTGGAATTCTGCTTGTCTTTATTCCAGAGTTTACAGATCTATATATAGAGCTATCTCAAGTCTATCTACTAACTTTGGATAAGTATAACTATCTAGATAGAGCTGATCTTTATCTACTAACTTTGGATAAGTATAACTAACTAGATAGAGCTTATCTTATTAGCTATTGGGCCTTGGGCCCCACCTGGGCAGCCTTGGCCCTATTGCGCCTAACATAGGCTTGGCTATACATAACATCTCTCCCCGCCTTCTCAAACAGCTCGTCCTCGAGCTGTAAGTTGGGGTAAGCAGCACGAAACTCTTCAAGCTTTTCCCATGTGGCGTCATCTTCAGCCAGTCCACGCCACTGTACGAGAACCTGCCACACGCCCCGCCTAAGTTGAGCGCGAAGCACCTTGGCCGGCACAGGAAGCAGCCGACCATCCATCACTGGGTCAAGCGTCCCCGGAGTTGCAGGAGGATCCCCACGATGCGGCTTCAGCAGGCTGACGTGGAAGACATCATGGATGCGAGCACCATCTGGCAACTGCAGGCGGTAGGCTACCGACCCAATCCTTTCCTGGACACAGAAAGGGCCTGTGTAGCGAGGTCCCAGCTTTCCCTTCGCGCGCGGATGGAGGGACTAAAAGGTGCGGTGTAGCAGGCGTAGCCACACCCAGTCGCCCACCTGGAACTGGACCTCCCGATGCCCGGCATCGTAATACTTCTTGGCGAGCTGCTGGGCCTGCAAAAGGCGCTGGCGCACCTCGGCCAGCATCTCATCTCTGGAGCGTAGCATGTCGTCTGCGGCCTCAGTACGTGTCGTCCCTGGCGTGTAAGGTAGCATGGACGGTGGGGATCTGCCATAGACCACCTCGAAGGGAGTGGCACGCAATGCTGTGTGGTAGGAGGTATTATAGCAATACTCCGCCCAGGACAGCCAATCCACCCATGCCCGCGGTCGATCGCCGGTGACACACCGAAGATACATCGCAATAATTTTGTTGACCACCTCCGATTGTCCATCCGTCTGTGGGTGGAAGGCGGTGCTCATCTTTAGTGTCACCCCCGCCATCCTGAAGAGGTCGCGCCACACGTGCCCGGTGAAGACGGGGTCCCGGTCACTGACAATAGACAACGGGAACCCGTGCAGTCGTACGATGCCGTCGAAGAATGTCCGTGCTACGGACGACGCGGTGTAGGGGTGGCCGAGGGCGATGAAGTGGGCGTATTTGGAGAAGCGATCCACCACCGTGAGGATGACGGACTTGCCTGCCACCTTGGGCAGCCCCTCGATGAAGTCCATGGAGATGTCGGCCCACACCTGGGACGGCACCTCAAGGGGTTGCAGGAGGCCGCCCGGCTGCTGCGCCAGTGTCTTGTTTTGCTGGCACGTGGTGCAGGTGCGCACCCAGTCCTGGACGAGCGCGCGATCATGTGGCATGTAGAAGTCTGCCCGTAGTCGATGGAGGGTTTTCTGGATGCCCTCATGACCTGCCGAGTGCGCCAGTGTCAGCACCTGGTGGCGCAGGTCGTCGTAGTTCGGCACGAAGATGCGTGTGCCGTGCAGGAGCAGCCCGTCGACGAGGCGCCATGGCGCAGCCAATACGCCGTCCCGCAGCTGCTGGAGGAGGTGCTGCCCGTCAGGTGCAGCTGCCAGCGCCCGCCTGATGCCGTCTAACAGGGAGAATGTCGGGCCCGAGATGGCCAGTGTTGCCATAGCCGTGTCCTCCACGGCAGCCTCCGAGTCGCGGCGGGACAGGGCGTCGGCCACGGTGTTCAGGCGCCCCGGCCTGTATTCCACCGAGAAATCGAAACCGAACAACTTGCTGGTCCACTGATGCTGAGGAACTGTGGACAAGCGCTGATCCAGCAAGAATTTGAGACTGTAGTGGTCAGTCCGAACAGAAAAGTGGCGCCCCCACAAGTATGGGCGCCAGTGACGGACGGCCTGCACGAGGCCGATGAGCTCCCTCTCGTAGGCCGCCAACTTAAGGTGGCGGGCTGCAAATGGCTTGCTGAAGTAGGCGAGAGGTCCCGCGCCCTGATGAAGGACAGCACCGAACCCTGCACCTGACGCGTCACAGTCGACGACGAAGAGCTTGGCGAAGTCCGGCATCTGGAGCACTGGACCCGTCGTTAGGGCGTGCTTTAGGGCGTGGAAGGCTGTTGTCGCGTCATCGTCCCAGGCAAACGCGTCTCGTCGCAAGAGACGTGTCAGCGGGGCTGCGATGAGGCCGAAGTCTTTGATGAACTTCCGGTAGTACCCTGCTAGTCCCAAGAAGCCCCGGAGGCCTCGTGTAGACCGCGGGGGCGGCCAGGAGGCCACTGCCGCGACCTTGTCGGCGTCCATGGCGACCCCGCCCTCGGAGATGACATGGCCCAGATAGGCCACTGATGTGGTGCCGAAGGAACACTTGGAGCGCTTCAGGTGGAGGTGGTGTGCCTGCAATGTCTCGAGGACGATGCCCACATGCTGGAGGTGCTCCGCCCATGATGCACTGTAGATCAGGATATCGTCGAAGAAGACAAGCACAAACTTCCGAAGATATGGGCGGAGTACGTCGTTCATCAGGGACTGGAAAGTAGCAGGCGCGTTCGAGAGGCCGAACGACATGACCAGGAACTCATAGTGGCCATGATGGGTGCGGAACGCCGTCTTGGCGATGTCATCGGTGTGCATCCGCACCTGGTGGTAGCCTGAGCGTAGGTCCAGCTTGGAGAAGAAACGGGCTCCATGGAGCTCGTCGAGGAGCTCGTCCACCACGGGATCGGGAACTTGTCCTTGGACGTCTTGGCGTTGAGGGCGCGGTAGTCGATGCAGAAACGCCACGAGCGGTCCGCCTTGCGAACCAAGAGCACCGGAGCGGAGAACGGCGACGTGCTGGGTCGTATGATGCCTTGTGTGAGCATGGCCTCACACTGTCGCTCCAGCTCGTCCTTCTGCAGCTGTGCGTACCGGTACGGTCGTACGACCACCGGAGCTGTACCGGGCAGCAGGTGGATGCGATGGTCGTAGGGGCGGGCCGGAGGCAGTCCCGTGGGCTCGTCGAAGATGGCGCCATGTTGCTGCAGAAGGACGTCCATGAGGGGCTGTTGGGCAGTGTCGACGACTGCCACAGCCAGCTGCTGCGGGGCAGGCTGTTGCATGGCCCGCACACCCTGCCAGTGGATGCGCCGGCCCTGGCGCTGGAACGACAGGGTCAGTGCTCGGAAGTTCCACTGGATGGTGCCCAGCGTCTCCAGGAAGTCCACGCCGAGGATGAAGTCGAAGCAGCCCAGGCGCATCCCGACGCACGTGATGGAGAAGGACTCATCGTTGATGATGACGGGGACGTCGCGGGCGATGCCGGCGCAGGGTAGGCGGTCACCGTTGGCCACCGTGACCCGAAGGTGCTCGCCACCCGCCATAGCTAATCCGAGGCGGCTCATCGTGTCAGCGTTGAGGAAGTTGTGGGTTGACCCTGTGTCCATGAGCGCGAGTAGTCGCTCGCCGTTGATGGTGACTGGTAGCAACAGCGTCTTGTCCGTCCGGATGCCCGCCAGCGCGTGTAACGAGACCACCAACGTGTTGGCTCCCGTGACGTCTGGGGCGGCCGGCTCCTCAAGGGGGTCGACCCCACCCTCACCGGACGCCTCGTCGAGGAAGTCGTCGACCTCCAAGTAGAACAGCCGCTGGCAGACGTGTCCCCGAACGTAGGGTTCATCGCAGTTGAAGCAGAGCCCCTGCCGGCGCCGCTCCTGCTGCTCGCCCGGGGACAATCGGCGAAACGGGCGTGTCGGAGTCGTACTATCGCCTGGCGTCGTCGTACCGGTCGGTAGAGCCCCGGGCGGTGCTGGTGTCACACGACCCGAGCCCTGCGCCCGTTGCGGTGGTCGCGACCCGCGCTGCTGGAATGGGGGCCAGGCCGCCGCGCGCCGTTCGAACGCCCGTGCCAGGTACATGGCAGTTTGTAGATCCTGCGGTTCGCACAGCTCAACGTCCACCCGCAAGTACTCGGGAAGGCCGCCCACGAATAGCTCCGTCTTCTGCATGGGGGAGACGTCCCGAGCTCGACACAGCAACGCCTGGAAGCGGTCCGAGTACTCCTGGACCGTGGACAGGAAGGGGAGGCGTCCCAGTTCCGCAAGGCGAGAACCGCGCACTGCTGGACCGAAGCGAAGGCGACACAGCTCGGCGAAGCGATCCCAAGACGGCATGCCCTCGTCCTGTTCCAGGGCATAGTACCACGTCTGTGCCGACCCCTTAAGATGGTACGAGGCCAGCCACGTGCGATCCGAGGCTGGCGTGCGCTGCCCCCGGAAGAACTGCTCACAATGATTTAGCCAGTTCAGCGGATCCTCAGAGCCATCGTATGTGGCGAAACCCAGTTTGTAGTAGCGTGGAGGCGCGCGCGCCTCAGCGCCCCCATAGGCTGCGGTCTCCACGTCGTCGTCCTGAGGCAGCCCGTGGTACGGTGACCACGCTGTTGTCGCTGCGGGTACGTGGGGGCGCAAGGGCCCCCGACCCAGGAACAGGGGGCCGTCGCCGCCTCCTAACAGCATCCCGGGAGGCCCACCGACGGTGCTGCTGGGTAAGGAAGTCGTGAGCGCCGGTCGCGGGAGTGCCTCAGAGTACACTGGTGGTGAAACCGTAGGCGCGCCCTGCGCCCAAGATGGGATGGGGGATGGGGATGGTGGGAAGCGGATCATATGGATGGGGGCTGTGGTCGGTGATGCGGTGGATGAAGGCCCGGGGTCGATCGGCATGCCGTACTGGTAAGAAATTGGTTGTCGGGCGAGTGGAGGGAGTGGCGCAGGTGGCTGCGTGGGTGGGGGCAGTGCGGCCGGCGGTGGCTGCGCTATCAAGGACGGGTGCGGCGGCTGGGGTGGATGGGCGGCTTGTGGATTGGGGAAGGGGAGGTGGCCTGTCAGCATGGCGTTCATGGTGATCTGCATATCGCGCACGGCGTGGCTGAGATCCGCCAAGGACGCCGCGATCTGGGCCGGTGTGAGCGCGGGGGCGGCCTGCTGGTTGATGGCCGCGCCGGGAGGGCCGAGCGCCATGGCCTCCGACGACGCAGGGACCGCGGCCAGGGAGACGATTGGCGCTGCGGGCGGGCTTGAGGCCGGCGGCGGCTGCTGTCCCGGTGACGGCGACTTGGAGGAACTCATGATCGTCGAGTCCTCTGATACCAGATTGGTAGAACTACGGATTCTACCGGGCAGATTGCGTAGATTGTAGGGAGGGGATTTGGTGGGACCAGGGTGGCGGCGCTGGGGCGCCGTCGTGATCCTGGCTGGGTTGCGGGCAGGGAGAAGATCACAGGAGACTCTGGCTCCCTCTGGGAAGCCAGAATAGATTGGAATTCTGCTTGTCTTTATTCCAGAGTTTACAGATCTATATATAGAGCTATCTCAAGTCTATCTACTAACTTTGGATAAGTATAACTATCTAGATAGAGCTGATCTTTATCTACTAACTTTGGATAAGTATAACTAACTAGATAGAGCTTATCTTATTAGCTATTGGGCCTTGGGCCCCACCTGGGCAGCCTTGGCCCTATTGCGCCTAACATAGGCTTGGCCATACATAACAGATATATCAAAAATGAAAACAATTCTTCACTCTATGAATTAGCCTGATTACAAATCTACAACCAACATTTTCTACAGAAACAGCATAATAAATATAACACTTGAAACAACCAATGAACCAAGCATATATATTTTTTTAAAACTTTTTGTAAGCTCAAGTTAGCATCGCTGACACGGTTCTGTTACCTACTTGTGTAGAATATAACAGTTCAATAAAATAAACAAATGCACTTGCCAAATAATGACTAGTCATGCAAGTAGAACATGTGAACTGACTTATGTTTTGAATCAGAGATATACTAGGCTAAGAAGCACCGCGTTTCCAACTGAAAATCCTTGTTGGTTTCCATCAACAAAATCAGCAATACCTACATAAGAGATACACGAATGGCAATTAATATTCATAACCTGGAGGGGAAGGACTGTCAATAAATCGAAGATATTAGATTCTGCACACCTTTTGAGGCTTCTCGAGCAACCTGACAAAGAATGAATCATCATGAGTGTCTCCAGGAAGCTTCAGTTAATTCAGGCTTGCACTATAGCATTAAGACAGAAATAGGGAGGGATGGTAAATTCAATTAGCGTAAATCAAAGTTAAAAACAGAAAACCATTATCAAGCACTTAAAATATAGTTCAAATTATACTAAAGGAAAATGCAGATTTCGCCAAAAACGTACTCCTAAACGTCCACCGCGCAAATCATGTAGACCAGATTATATTAATCATGAAAGGCAGTTACATGAAACTTACAGTGAGCCCTCTTGTTTTTCACTTTCAAGTATTAAACTGAAAGGAGGTCTGCGCATCACATACCTTCCCTATAATAAGAGGGATTAGAAGTCTGGTGACCAGACTTCTAAATAACTTCTCAGTAGGCAAAGACACCCCAGCTCCAGTGCCGATGTATCTTGCAAGAGAAAGAGGTACCTAATCCATGATCACAAATAAGATGACCAGATTGCACAAAATAAAAATGGTTTTTGCCTTTCAAAAAGTTAGTTTACATAGAAAACTAAGCTGTCTTATAATCTACAGTTCTATACAGGTGCATTTTGTTTCGTTAGGACAAGCCTTTGACCAGTAATTACTTTATTAATAGTTTAAAACAGAACTTTCTGGCACCAAATTGATGTCAGCAGATTCCTTTTAAATATATTTATGATTGTGCCATGGTTTTGGAAACCGGGGACAATGAGATATGTGTTCGGCAGGGGTGCTAGCATGGACTTACTCCGAATGGTTAGTTGCTGGAACTCGAACGGCGGGTTTGAGACAGTGTGGTTATACTAGTTCAGGCTTTCACCCTAGTCCAATGTTGTGTTGATCGTAGTATTGCGGTGAGGCGTGTTACAACTGGTGTGCTCGTATTATGAAGAAAGGAACCTTCTCCCTTTTATATCTCAAGGGAAAAGCCTTACGGTGGAGTCTCGCTCTTGAGGAGAGAGAGAGAGACCTATCTCACTGGGTCAATGAGCTGGGTCTTTTTTCCTGTGCACGGTTGTACCCTAGATATGGTGTTGTCCATCGTGCTGGTCCCTGTAGCGAGTCCGTTGCTGACGCCATGGTTGTGGTGCGTGGCTCGTCCCGCGAGTCTGTTGCATGGCGCGGTCGTACGCGGCGTGGCTTCGCCCGTTGTATGTCTTGCATCAACTTCCATCATACGTGGTACATACGCTCGGTATGGTGTGTTGTCCCGTCTTTTTCGATATGCACGCCACAGTTGAGACTCCTATGCTGAGGTCTGCCCTGACTAAGGTTGACCGACCCTACGAGGCAATTAGGGCATGTCCGAACCATTTACAGGGGCGTACAAGCGTGTTGATGATGATCCCTAGGCGCTCGTCCTGTACAGTTGTGCGCACGCTCGGGCGTGGCTTGATTACGTGTCTTGTCGCAGCTGGTGTGGACCCACACAATTGGGTTCGGGCCTCTACCCCGCGGGCTCGGGGACTTGCTCGGTCGCCGTGCCTTGCGGACTTGCTCGGCAGAGACTTACTCGACCGCCCTGTCTCGTGGACTTGCTCGGCCGCCCCACCTCGCGGACTTGCTCGGCGGGGACTTGGTCGGTCGCCCCACCTCGCAGGCTTGCTCGACAGGGACTTGATCGGCCGCCACGCCTCGCAAGCATGCTCGGCGAGGATTTGGTTAGAAATGGGGTTACAGGCCTATTTATGGTACCCTGTCCCTGGGTACCCGACAGATTGTGATTTTGAATCACAGAGATGACATATTAAAGGAGTAATTATATGTAAAAGTTGTGGCCTAATGAAACGAGATGTCCCTTATGTTCAAAGGGTTGGTGGTCTTGGGTTCAGGACACAGTTAACTTATATTACTACTATTTGACTCACACATAAATTAGGATGGTTAATGTGAGTAATCAGTCTAAACAAAGATGAATACAAGTAAACATATGGAACAAAACATGTCCATGCCAAGCTTGACAAAAAAGATTCATTACAATGATTTTTTTATCTGTGATCCAATCCCTTTACACATCTAGGGACTGATGGATTATATTTAAGAAACTATCATGTCAGTGGATATACACTTGACATGTAAAACAAAAAAAAACACATGATTTCAATCAAATTCAGCTTGGACAATAAAAAGTGTTGAAATATAATATAAGTGAATTGTCCACCTCTTCCTCAGCTTAAGTTTTTAGGTTGAACTGGTTAGTGCATCTAACTTAATATGGTATGAAAGCAAGAGGTCACGAGTTAGAATCCTGGCTAGCGCAATTAAAAAGAATAATTGTTGCTCGCTCATATTCCACATCTGAGACCCAAGAGAGGCTCAATGCGAGGGAGAGTGATGAAATATAATATAAGTGAATTGTCCACCTTCCTATCAGCTTAAATTTTGGGTTGAATTGGTTGATACATCCAACTTAATAAAAAGTAACACGTTGCTATGGATCCATCAGCATTTTATATTCAATGACTTTGGATCAAAGTTGTGTCACTATAAAGCATCCAACTTAATAAAAAGTAACACCTTGCTATGGATCCATCAACATTTTACATTCAATGACTTTGGATCAAAGTTGTGTCACTATAAAGAAACAAGCTAAGCCTATATTTCATATTGTGTCAGTTTACCTAGTCATTGATGCTTTGCCCATAAATAAATAAAAATACAGTAAAGACTTGCTTACGATTATAATGCCAAGTAAATTGGATGCAACTGTCATCGCAAGAGCAAGTGCAGAATTACCACCAACAAGCTGTGTAGTAAAAAATAAATATTAGATTGTAATGCCAGGCTAGCCATAAAAGTAGTATTAAGTGTTAGTAGATACTTGGGGACAAGTAGTACCTGTGTTAGTATGACTCCACTTGATAATGTTGTTGGCATACAGCAAAATATAGCTAATCCTGTAAGATGCAAAATATGTTAAACATGATGTTAGAGTAAATAGGAATAGTATCACACTGTCTACCCATGTGGGGGTGCTAGTCCAACATATTCTATATAATTAGATCACGATGTCTAATGCAATACAATGAATATTCCACCAATTCTATTGCCAGCTTTTGCATCGTGCACCCCCAAGAAGAGTAATATCTGTCAAGGGCGGAGCCACACCTTTAGGCGTCACACACACACACACACGCACGCACGCACCACGCATGCACACACACACACACACACATATGTGGGCCTTGTGTATATATATGGTTTGGAGTACAAGGCACTTACAAATCTAAAAGATATGCCTAGATACTATCCTATACAATCTCTAACACCCGTCTACAATCGCAGAAGAAGAATCACGGCCACAAAGACTAGACCGAAAATTAGTAAACAATTGAACATAAAAGCCCTTGGTTATGATGTCAGTGAATTGGTGAGAGGACGACATGTGGATCACCCGAACTTGGCCCAAGGTGACCTTCTCGCGGACGAAGTATGTAAACCTCATTATGCTTCATGTGACAGTGATGTGATGGATTGACTGTCAAATATACATCACTCACATTATCACAACACAAAATGGTCGACGAAGCAGTGACGGGCATAGGTTTTCTATATAGGGTGTGCCACAACAAATTTTTATATAGAATTCTCAATAATACATATATAATTTCATATAAATTCAGTAATCACTTCAGCAAATAGATATAAAGTCTAACATTCAATAATTAAGTACGAATTTTTGACACTATATTCAATCAAGAAATTTTTTGAAACAATACAAAATATATATCTACATTCAACATTGCAGCATAGGTTAATTATTGCACATTTACAGAAGATAGGGTTTACAAATCGCAATGCAAACCTTACAAATTAAGCATTAGAAGTTGCTGCGCTAGAAGGGAGAGTTGAGTGTCGGTCATTGCTGACCAGTGAGCACTCGGGCTGAGGACAAGCCCCTCATGCTAGCTGCTGGGCAAGACGTGTGTGTCGAGCGCTCCAGCAAGTCTCCTCTGCATCACGTCATCTCTCGTCTCCTCTCGCCTGTGAATACTCAAGACTAAAGCATTGGGGCTAGGATCTTGGTGGGCCTGGCTTAGGGTGTGCCATGGCCCACCTGGACCCACCCACATGTCCGCCCCTGCGCCGAAGGAACGGAGATGTGAAGTTCTTGTAGCGGTTGTTGTAACTAGTAGCACTCGGCGATAACATGGGAAACAACATGGTACTCTAGCTCGGCACTGGAGCGAGAGACAATCGTCTGGCATTTTGAGGACCAAAAGACGAGATTATCACCAAGATAGACATAGTAACCGGAGGTAGAACGCCGGGAATCCGGACCGCCAGCCCAGTCTGCATGTGTGTAAGTAGTCAAGAACTGAAGCGGGCCAGTGCCGATGTGAAGGTCATAGGACAACGTGCCCTTGACATACCAAATGAAACGCTTGATCAACACGAGATGGGGCTCACGGGGATCATGCATAAAGAGACAGACCTACTGGACAACATACGCCAAGTCGGGATGAGTGAGTGTAAGATATTGCAATGTGCTGGCAAGGCTCTAATACTCAATCAGATTAGTAATAGGCACGCCGCTGGTGGAAGAGAACTTGGCGCGAGTGTCAACATGAGTTGATGTAGAATGAAACTTGGCCATGCCCACCCGTTGTAGGAGGTCAACGACATACTGTCGGTGGGAGAGAAAGAGGTCATCAGAGAATGAAGCTGGAAGAAGAGAGTGGCTCTAGGCAAGAACAAGAAGGGAGTTGCCATTGCCAACAATAATGGAAGACGAGCTAGATCCCCGAAGATGTAGCTAGCAGCCACTAGACCGGATGGGTCCCACCTGGGAGAAAGCGCTTGCTGCACCTAGGGGCAGGCTGAGACCAGTCCCCAACTTTCTATGGACATGTCTAAGTGGTTGAAGACGTCTGCAACCCAACAAAGACGGTGTTGGCCTAGGAATAAGGCTTGTAGAAGGTGGGCGCCAACCGCCAAGCAGGAAGGCTACCGCTGGTCTGTGACAAACTGGTTATCCAGGTAGTACGACGATCAGGCTTAGAGAGGAGTGCGATGGGGGCGCGAAGGAGGTGTTCGACGAAGGGGAGGGATGACGCGTAGGGGAGGTGGCGCCTGAAAGGGGGGGGGCAACTGCTGGTGGGGGCTAAGGAAGCATGAGGAAAACATAGGTTGTTGATGCCATGTGTTGAGCACCATTTGTGGCACTGGGCATGGCCGGACGGTCTGGCACGTGGACAGTCCGCCCTTAGGCGCGGACGATCCGTGATTAGATCGGATCCGGCGCAACTAATCCCTTTTCCGCGCGAGTTTATCCCTTTAAACCTGTTGTTGCTGTTGGGATACGCCTAAGAATGGATCCAGACCTCCCCCTATATAAAGGGGTACGGCCGATTGCAATGACCAACAATCGATCAAAAATAAATATATCTTTCGTTCTTTACCTTTTGCCCTAAGAGTAGACAGTAACGTAGCTTTCTCCCTCTAATCTTCACCTCTCTCCGACTCTACGTCGTATAGAGGTGTCATGGGTGGTCTGTCAATCCCAAGACAAACCCTAGGATCTCTCCTCCCTTACGGGGTCCATCCCGAGAGCGAGATCTAAGTGTTGTTGACAAACTCCGTCGCCCCTGCGCATGCGGACTGTTCGGCCACCAGACGCGGACCGTCTGGCTCGTCGACAAGGCAAACCCACCTCTGCGCTAGGTTGCGGGCCATTCGGCCCTCGGCCAAAAACCTTCCGCGCTGCCGCAGAGAGCACTGTCGCCGGTAAGCATTGTACTCCAAATTGCTCCAAGCCAAGCACGCTTAACTTGGATGTTCTTTCGAAGTAGGCTTCCGAAAAAGAAGATGCACCTTGTTGGTATGGATACTCTATTAATTCTATTAAGCCTTGGGCCAGGATATCCCATCCCAGGGGTCAGGATATCACACCCGTGCAGCATCAGCGCACGAAGCATATGGAGATCGACCTGTACTTCGTTCGGGAGCGTGTCGCTGCAGGCGACGTTCGGGTTCTCAGCGTCCCCACAACGCTGCAGTTCGCCGACATCTTCACCAAGGGGTTGTGTCGAGTGTATTCCTAGACTTTCGGTCCAGTCTCAACATCTGTACAGGATAGAGTTGCGACTGCGGGGGTGTTAGAGTACCTGTTGGGGTTTTTGTTGTCTCCTGTGTATTTACCCTCTCGTCCCTACTGTAATGGGCCTGGCCCAACTACCAAGTCTATTAATACAACTCTCAACCCCACTCAGGGGTTAGGGTTTCCCACACAGAGTAAGAATGACTGCCATGAAATCAGCTCTAATAACGTTCCAACATACTTTATAAAATCTTCCTATATAGCCATCCGGTTCAGGGGCACGATCATTAGGAAGAGACTTAATTGTTGCCCAAACTTCCTCCTCCAAGATAGGTAAGTCAAGGACAGTAAGCTGAACATGCCGATGGTGAAAAAAAATCCAGATTTAAGATGGAGGAACGCTGGTGGGCTGTCCCTAGGAGGCCGTCAAAATAATCAAACATCACCTCCTGCTTCTCATCTTGAGAAATGTAGACATGATCATCGACCACCAGCTTGGGAATATAGTTTTTATGCTTTCTGGACTTCGCTTGACTATGGAAGAGTGAGGTATTAGCATCCCCGTCCTTCAAGAAACGAATGCGAGAACGGAGATGGGCTATGGTACGCTCAAGGGAAGCCACGACCAAACAATGTTTTTTAGCTTCACAACAAAGCCAAAGCTCCTCAGGTGTAAGAGGATGATTGTCTTGTGCAATTTCAAGCCGATGGAGAATTTCTCTGGCAATACCCAACTATGATTTCACATGCCCAACTTGCTTTTGACCCAAGCATAGATATATGAGGTAATGGAAATAAGAAAGGGCGGGATGAGAACAAAAATCCATTAGAAAAGCATATTGACCCATTTACCAGTGATAAATTCACGAGGGGAGAACTGAACTTGCATGATAAATTGAGAAAGGAAGGGCGTAAAGAGCAAAACAGATCCCTGCAATTATACACAGTAAAATAAGATGTTAGCAAACTTGTTGAGGGCGCTTGAATGACCAATAGAAGTAGGGAATTGGCATCTTCAGAAACAACCAGAAAGACAATTATTACTCCTGGTAGCCAAATAAATGCTAGAAGATCAATGGTACCGAATTTTCGGAAATTATATCTTGGTCCAAAACTGGAGTGAGTAATTTATTCAACATATTTACAGTTATGATCAAAAAAATATTAGAGCATCCAAGTCCGACAGACACAGAATAAACATAAGGTCATACTAATCCATATAATCCAGCAGGCCAAGCTTCTAATGCTGTACCAAGCTCCTTCGTTCGCAGGGTCAGTCCTATGAAGCCAATAGGAAGCTATTAGCATACAGAAAATAACGGCACAAGGTTCCACATGAATAGGTTAAGCAACCGAACCTGACATAATGAATATCCCAAAAGTGCTGAACTTCGACAGAGAGTATTTGTGAGCAAGGCATCCAAGAGTAGGATCTAGGAGACCAAATATCACCCCACTAACGAGAGCTTAACAATGGGAAAGACCCAAATCAGTCCACATATTAAAAAAAACTCAACCTGCGGAGGTAAAATAGCCTCTAGGCATTATATTAAGAAGACCCAAATCAGTCCACATATAAAAAAACTCAATCTGCGAGGGTAAGATAATCACTGGACATTATATTAAAAAGAAGTCCTCGCATAGGTCGAGAAAACACCTGCCCCACCAACACACTAGCCTGAAATTCGCTCGCATACAGTCAAACTCAAAACCTGAGTGCTACTCAGACCACCTAACCAACTCACCTAGAGACTATTTGGCATCAGTCCACATATAAGTTCAAAACAGGAGACATTTGCATGATCTTGTCAACTACATAGCAATATCGTGAAAACCAATTACAGAAATGATCTCTATACAGAAACTTCATTTTTTTAACATCACATCATCCTTGATCTACACCAGAATTTTCTGCATTTGAGAAACAAACATATCTATCGCTACTACACTGTGTTTCTGCTTTCTATAGTCAAAATTCAGAATGACACAGATGCAAAGGCTATTTTGGATTTGGAGATAATAAGTGCATTGAACCATTGTCAATTGTGCCTAAATACTGTACAGTTGAGACAAGCGTCACTCTATTTTTTTTTTATTTTTTTACTTTATTTTATTTTATTGGAAAAGCAGACAAGCATCGCATTACCTACATAAACAGCCAAGACAAACTCTGGTAACTCACCAAGCGGGAGGAAGTTGCTACGCGCGAAGACAAGCAGCGCGGCAGGCGGCGGAACAGCGCGTTTGCCTCCATCGCCACTGACCTGCGGAGCAACCGAGAAAACAGGCATTTACAACTCGACAGAAGCATACCCCTAGGAGTAGCGAGTAGCATGTAGCTTGAGGCGAGGGGGTCAAGGTTTGGACGTTACCGGCGAGGCTGCTCCACCGGCGGCGGCGCGCAGAGGCCGCAGGCGAAGTGGCACCGCGGAGACGACGGGGGTGGAAAGGAAGGCGTTGAGTGTTGGGCACCGGCCGATGCCGCTGGCCTGGGCGATGAGGACGGATGGACGGAGAAGGGAGGGATGGTAGGATACCATCGCGGAAGCGGAAGCGGGAGAAGGACTGAAGGAGAAGCCGGCGCGTGTGACCACAAAAAAGTGGTGGGGATCGGGCCAGCGGCCTGCGAGGGACCTCCAGCCAACGGTTCATTATGGGATCTAACGATCCTTATCGCAAGTTTGGCAGATCGAATGGCTAGCAGACGAGTGCAGGCTGCGCCAGACATTTGGGATGTGTCGTTTATTGTATCCTCGCTTATTTACGCGGTTTTCGGTGGATAGTGTAAGGAGATGTTTGAATGCACTATAAATAATAGTTAGTTGATTATAAATTACTGGTGAAATTAGCTAGCTAGTAAATAGCTAGCTAACTATTATCTAATTTGCTAAAAGTAGTTGATAGTTGAAATATTAGTTAGACTGTTTGGATGTCTTGACTAATTTTAGTAACTAACTATTAATTTTAGTGCATTTAAACACCCCTAATTAAGTGTTTGATTTATATGAGCTAATTTTTAATCGCTCAATTTATTTTAGTTTCTGTATTTAGGGGGTTTAAATGCACTAGAACTAATAGTTAGTGGCTAAAATTAGTTGAAACATACAAACACTCTAGGTAATAGTTCAGCTAATAGCTAATTTTGGCAAATTAGTTAATAGTAAGGTAGTTATTTGTTAGCTAGCTAATTTCACTAACGATTTTTCCATCTAATTATTAGTTCTAATGTATTCAAACACTCCCTTAGCAATTTAGAGACTAAAATAAAATAAAATAAAATAAAATAGAGACAATAAAAAAGTTCCTAGAAACCAAACATCACTTAAGTCTATCTCCAGTAGCTACTATATCCAATCCTCTTTATCATCCTCTATTTCAAACTTCTCCATGCAAATAGCGTCATCTACAGTGTCACGTTCCATGTTTTACACGGTCCATCGAAGACAACCTAAAATAGAGGACATGTCATTGTAGATGATATTATTTGACATAGTTTGCATGGTAAAGTTTAAAATATGGGATAAGACAAAAGAGTTGTTAGAGACAACCTTAGAACTCGAATTGGAGCGAGTTTGGCTCGTCAAGATAAAAGCTAGCTTGGTTCACCTTATTATCTTAGGGTGTGTTTAGTTGAGCAGTGGAGAATAATGGAGTGGCTTCATTCCTATTTTTTGATGTTTGGTTTACAACAAAAGAGGAGCAGAATGACTCCTGGAGTCTCCATATGAAAATTTACCATAAATAGTTAGAATGCTCCCGCTCACAAAAATGATCGGATGCGAGCGCTCTCTCGAACGTGAGCGCTCTCCTCCCTCTCCTACCTTCTACACTCATATGGCTCTCCAACTAAACAGAGAACAGAACGACTCTGCTCTATTCTACTCTTCAACCAAACAAAAAAATGGAGCGGCTCTGTTCTGTTTCCCAAACGCGGAATATAAAAGCTCTATTATCAAAAACTGGAATTGGGCCGCTCCATTCTAGTTGACTCTTAGGGTGTGTTTGGTTGAGGGGTGGAGAAGAATGGGATGGCTTCATTTCTATTTTCTAGACGTTTGGTTTCCAACAAAAGAAGAGTGGAGCGATTTTTAGAGTTCCATATGGAAATTTACCAAAAATAGTTGGAATGCTCCTGCTCCTCTAAAAACGACCGGATGCGACTTGCGAACGCTCTTCTCCTCTCTACACTCATATAGATCTCCAACCAAATAAAGAATAGAGCGGCTCCACTCTATTCTACACTTCAACCAAACAAAAAATGGTGTGACTCTGTTCTGCTTACCGAACGTAGAGTAGAACAACTATATTCTTAAAAACTACAATGGAGCTGTTTCATTCTAGTTGACTCTTCAACCAAACACACCCTTAGTGTTGCTCTATTAAAACTATTATAGTGTGAGCCTGTCTTGCACATCTGTATCTAGGGCTGGGCATTCGGGTTATTCGGTTCGGTGTATTCGGGTTCTAAAAAATTCAGGTTCCAGATAATAAGAACCGAACCCAAAATTATAGGAACCGAACCTAAATAGACCGAAAAAATCGATTTGATCTATTCGGTTCCTCAAAAACCCGAACAACAAGTTACGTGTGTGACTTGCCAACACCAACACGGCACACGACATCGACAACAGTGCGTCAAGGCTTGCATAGGTGGCCAACAGCCTAACACCCTCCAAGCTTTCGTCCAGACTGTTGTAGACAGTGGAAACATGTTTGGGAGAAAGTGACAGTCATTCTTGTATTCCTGTGTTGTTACATTTATATACAAAGTGTAGGGGTGTGGTGAAAAGGTGTGTCCCTTGGCAGGATAACCGTCGCACCCATTAGGGAATTGAGCACATGTAATATTTTGTAACACTCCCCCTTGATCAATTCCAATTTCACTTGATCATCGTTCAGTTGTTCTCCCAAGATATTATGCTCCTTAAAAACCCCTGTGGGAAAATTAAGTAGTACACCATGCTTTTGGATCATGTGTAAAACTCACACCGACTTTCAAAAGAAAATATGTCTATAAACATCATTCCTAAAAACCACTATGGGGAAAGTAAATGATGAAACATATAGGTTAGTTGATATTACCTCGTTAAAACTTTGGATGGGAAAACCTCAGCAAGGCAAAACTCATACAAAGAAAAGAGTGTAATACGATGGTTCAAATAGGTTAAACATCACGGAGAATAACTCCCCCTGATCCTTGCAAGCCTTTAAGTCTTCTCATACCAATTCCCTCCCACACATTTCTAAAACGTGGAGTATGTTAGAGATTTTGTGAAGAAATCAGCAAGATTATCACAAGACTTTGTCTACAAGATGTTTATATCTCCATTTTCCTGAAGCTCATGAGGATACAACAATTTAGGAGCAATATGATTATTAATGTTTCTCTTGGTATACCATGTTTCCATCCGAACAACACAAGGTGAATTATTCACATAGATAATAGTTGGTGATTCAACTAAACCAATACCACATGTTGTGAGTATATGGTTCACCATTCTACGAAGCCATACACACTCACGTGATGCTTTAAATAATGCAGTTATCTTAGAATGGTTAGTGGACGTGGTCAACAAAGTCTTTTTAGAATACTTCCACGAAATGGCAGTTCCACCTTGTAAAAAGACGAATCTTGTTTGTGATCTGCCATTGTGGGGATCAGATAAATAGCCAGCATCAGTATACCTAATTAAACTAGGGTCATTATTCCTTTTGTAAAATATTCCTAGACCCTTTGTGCCATTTAGATATGAGAAGATATTCTTAACTCCAACCCAATGTCGTTTAGTGGGAGTAGAATTGTATCTTGCTAGCAAATTTACTGCAAAAGCAATATTCGGTCGGGTATTGTTAGCAAGGTACATTAACGCACCAACGACACTAAAATATGGGAACTCTGGTCCCAATATCTGCTCTTCATCATCCTTTGGTCTGAATGGATCTTTCTCTAAGTCTAGAGATCTGACCACCATAGGAGTCTTTGAAGGATAAGACATATTCATATTGAATTTTTCCAATATCTTTTGAGTATACGTACTATGATGTATAAGGATTCTAGAAGGTAAATGCTCAAGTTGAAAACCTAAGCAAAATTTGGTTTTACCCAAATCCTTCATCTCAAATTATGTCGTCAAATGATAACGCGCTTCATCAATATCAAGTTTATTTCCTATGATGTTAAGATCATCAACATAAACTGATATGACACAATATCTCACTTTGGATCTTTTGATGAAAACACACGGGCAATCATCATTTTTTGTGTATCCCTTATGTAAAAGGAATTCACTCAATCGGTTGTACCACATTCTGCTCGATTATTTTAAGCCATATAATGACTTTTTTCAACTTTACACAATACATGTTGTGTTTTGCCTTTGGTTTTGGTACATCTATTCCGTCTAGAACTTTCATGCATATATCATAATCCAGTGACCTATAGAGATATGCGATCACTACGTCCATCAACTGCATAAATAAACGATTTTATACCGCCAAATATATTAAATATCATAATGTTATTGCACTCATAATTGGTGAATAAGTTTTGTTGAAATCAACGCCAGGTCTTTGTGTAAACCCTTGTGCAACTTGCCTTGCTTTATATCTCACTACCTCACCATTTTCATTTCGTTTCCGAATGAAAACCCACTCGTATCCCATAGGGAAGATACCATGGTGTAGACATTATAGCCGGGAAAACTTCTCTTTTGTAAAGCGAGGCTAAATCCACTTCAATTGCTTCCTTCCGCTTGATCCAATCCGAGCGCACCGTGCACTCTACCATGGTCTTAGGATCTATATCATTCTGAAGGTCTTCAGCAATTTTCTCGGAGAAATATATGTCAACAATGATAGCTTTTCTATCATAGGTTTCACCAGTTTCAACATAGTTGGTGGCAATTTCATCTCCCTTTAAGAATTCATCAGGATTTCCCAAATTGATGTGTCCAGGGTTTTCCGATGTTCCAGCCTCGGCAATGTGCACATCTGAGCTAAGTCGCGGATCATCACAATCCACTTGTTATAGTGTATCCTCTAGGTGTATGTCTGCATTCACTAGTTTTCTTTGCTTCTTAGCAACAAAATAGCGCTTAGTCACCGTACTTCTCCTCTCTTGGAGTTGAGTGGTTTTATTCAGTACTTACACTCTTTCTGGTGTATTCTTAGCAGTAATGAAGGATTTAGTGACACCTTTATAATTAGTGAATGCATCTGATAGTTCATTTGCAAGTCTCTACAAATGTATAATATTCTGAACTTCCAGTTCAATTTCTGTGGTACATGGATCAGTACCTAGAACACATTGAGTATTCCAATTTATTTCACTGCATTCCTTTTGGTACTTAAAGTCTCCCCTAATGCTAGGAAATGTTCCTCATCAAAAAATAGAATCAGCAAATCAGGTCGTTCTAAGTACTTAATGATCGATGTAGATTGAAATCCCACATAGATCCCCAGTTTCTGTGTGGGCTAATGGCTGTTCTTTGAGGTGGTGAGATTGGGATGTATACACAACATCCAAATTTATGCAAATGATAAATACTTGGAGGATTTTCATGTATCATTTGTATTGGGGAAGTAGTATGATATGCAGTAGGTCGTAGTTGGATAAGATCGGCAACGTGCAGAACTGCGTGACCCCAACATGACGAATGCAATTTGCAATTCATTGACAATGGTCTTGCAATAAGTTTAATCTTATTGATTAGTGACTCAACCAAATCATTCTGGGTATGGACATATGGTACCGAGTGTTGAACTTGAACATCCAGTGCCATACAATAATCATTAAATGTCTGATATCTAAATTCAGCAGCATTGTCCATCCATATTGTTTGAATTTGATGGTCAGAAAATTTTGCCTTTAACTTGATAATCACTACACCAAAATAAGCAATTTCCGAGAGGCCAATAACTTCCTACGGGTTTTTTCAAAACCGTAGGACAATAATAATTTCCGAGAGGCGACTAGGGCCTCTCGGAAGTTACCTTAACTTCCGACGGCTGGCCCAGGGCCTCTCGGAAGTTAACCTAACTTTCGACGGCTGGCCCAGGGCCTCTCGGAAGTTACATATTCAGGCGTTGACCGGTAGGGGTAGGTCTTAACTTCCGACGGTTTTGCACAGGGCCTCTCGAAAGTTAAGTTTTTTAGGCTAACGACGCGCGCTCGTCTCTGTCCGTCTCCCATTTACCAGCGTCTGTCGTCTCTCCATTGTCGTCCGCGCTCCACCGCCAGGGCCTCTCGCCGGAACGCGCCGCCGCTCGCCGGAGCAGCAGACGGCTCGCCGCCGCGCTCCACCGCCTGCTGCGCTCGCCCCGCGCGCCCGCCTGCTGCTCGCCCATCCCACGCGCCCGCGCGTCCGTCTGCTCGGCCGCCTCCCCGCCGCCGGCTGCTCAGCCGCCCCACATCCCATCGTCTCCTGCTCGCCCGCCCGGCTCCACCAGCCGCCGCGGCACGCGTGTCAGCCGTCGCCGGTCCGCCCCACCCGCTACTCGCCCGGCCCGGCTCCGCCAGTCACCGCCATCGCGTCACGTTTCGTCGCTTCAGGTAACTACTTCTGAGTGTTTGTATTATATTTTTTTATATTAAATGTACTAACTTTCGAGAGTTAATTGTTTTTAAACCGTAGAAAGTTATGTTAATAGGGTTAATTAACTTAATAAGCTAGGTGGTGCATATAATTTAATTATGTTAGTCTCTTGTTTGTTGCGTGTTAGTAATATTTTTGCAAAATTGACGTAGTGTTGTGAAACCTATGTGTCGCCCATTCGAATCGGCACGAGTCACACGATACACATATGACTCGTATTGGTCCGGAATTGTCCCTTTTTGGACAGCCTGTTAGTGGATGATAGAGCTATGGATTTATGACGATGACGGGTCCGAACGAGATTTCGGTGACATAACCCTGTTGTTCTCTATTGCACCATTTATGGGCATGCAAATGGAGAACAACGGGGTTATGCTGCTGAAATTTCGTTCGGACTCGTTGCTCGTCATAAATCGTTGCTCTATCGATCACTCATGGGTGGGTTTAGGAACTATCTTTTCCTATAGATGTAGTGACACGATTGATATGCGTTTAGTACCGGAAAAAATTTATGAATCATGTGTTCTACTATTTTAGAATCAAATATGGTGGGTGAGGACCGTCGATGGATGTATGAAGGTTAGCGTATGAATGATCCCTCAGCAGATTGGATAAGAAAGACAGAGGATTTTATCGATCGTGCTTTTGCTATATCAAGAACCAGCACGGATGTGCGTTGTCCATGTAGTATGTGTCGGATTTGTAGATGTCAAGACAAGAGAACTCTGTCGGGGCACCTTTGCAAATATGGCTACATGCCTGACTATAAAGTCTGGGTGTATCACGGTGAGGACTTTCCCCGTGAAAATTCGCCGGAAGCCAACAACACTGACGACGTGGAGTACGATAGAATGGACGAGATGCTTGAAGATTTAAGGTAGGATCCTGATTTGGTGTTTCCACCAAATCATGAGGAGCCGCCTCCTCTAGAGGTTAAAAAGTTCTTCGACCTCCTTAAGGCTGCAGAAGAGCCTTTGCACGAACACACAACAATTTCAGTCCTCGCTTTCGTGACTCGACTTATGGCTATCAAGTCCAAGTTCGTGTTCTCGAACAATTGTTACAACGAGCTCTTGAACTTAATCAGCGAAGTGTTTCCACCAAATCACAAGATGCCGAAAGACGTGTATCAGTGCAGGAAACTGCTCTCTGGTCTAGGTATGGACTATCAGAAAATCGATGTCTGTCTAGATAATTGTATGATGTTCTGGAAGGATCGTGAGAATGATAGTAAGTGTCTAAAGTGTGGCAAGTCGAGATATGTAGAAGTTAAAAAACGATGATGGTGAAATGGACACATCAACGGTAGCCCAAAAGCAACTTCGTTACATGCCTCTTGCGCCTCGTGTTAAGCGTTTGTTTCTTTCGAGGAACACAGCTAGGCACATGAGATGGCATAAAGAACGTGAACGAGGGGACACTCATGTGATGACGCACCCGTCTGACAGTGATGCGTGGAAGGCTCTAGATGACTTTGATCCAGAATTTGCTAGTGAAGTGAGAAATATTCGAATTGGGTTGGCGACAGATGGTTTCACACCTTTCAATACGAACGCGACAGTGAATTCTTATGTTGTTATTATGTATGTGAGATGTTATATGTGATATGTTGTGTATTGTGGCTGTTAAATATATTTGTTATGTATGCAATGTGTTGAATTACCAAAAATAAATTGTATTTTTAATGCTGGTCAATTTAACTTCCGAGAGGAATAGCAAACTCTCGGAAGTTAATGGCTAATTTCCGAGAGGCCGTCAAAAGTTATTTCTGGACGGCGTTAGCCCTGTGCTGGACGGCGTCAGCCCTTAACTTCCGAGAGGGAAGCGCCTTCTCGGAAGTTAACCATTAACTTCCGAGAGGCGAACAGCCCTCTAGGAAGTTTCCTTAACTTCCGAGAGGCCCTCGGAAGTTACCCTAACTTACGACCAAATTGTTTCGACGAGCTAACTTCTGATGGTTTCTGCTAACTTCCGACGGTTTGTATAACTTCTGAGAGTTTTGCTCTAACTTCCTACGATTTAGGCCCTAGGAAGTTAAACATTTTGGTGTAGTGAATTTGAGACATTATCTTGGCAAATGCATGATTGCGTATTGATAGTAAACACACATGTAACCATCGAGTAGATGCATCAATCAATACCATGAAGTACCTGAATGGCCCATAAGTTGGTGTAATTGGCCCACAAATATCTCCTTAAATTCTTTCAAGTAATTTTAGCGGTTCATCGTCCCTATGCCTGAATGACCAAGTTGATCATGTCATATATGGAATGGATAAATATTTTGGAAAATCACCTTATATGCAACATGCGCAATGGACTTAATATATATATATATAGTACAACCCAGACGTGAGTGATGGAATTTTCTCGCATATGCGTTTTCCATATTTGTTCGGCTTAGTCGAAAATAGAAACTCTTCTTGATTTTCATCATGGGTTTTAATATGGATCCCATTCTGCCGGATATCTCTGAAACTTAGGCGGGTACGAGTGAAATCAGGATACAACAATGCATCCTCGATAATGATTTCAGTACCCATGGAGAGGGTAATAGTTGCTTGCCCAGAGCCAACTATCACCGCATCACTTCCAACGATGGTCAAAACTTTTCCATCTCTCTTTTTAAGAGTCTGGAAATTTTTGATCTCCCTAAGTAAAGCGTTTGTGGTACAACTATCCACAAGGCATAACTCATCCTCCATCGAGTTGACATCATGATGCATATATAAATAAAGAAATTATAAATAAAAATTTGTGATGCAACTTGGTACTATACAAACATTTTATTCAACGCCACATTATAAAAACAATTTTACAATAATAGTATGGTGACTCAATTTGATGAGTCTACACAACTCACATGACCCAACAAAGGTCTGGAGAGTATCATACATCTCATGACATGAGTTTGTACATCTATACTTTATTACAACAACAATGAAATGACAATATAGGACATTTGCATAGGCCTAATTGATCATAGATCAAATCTCCAAGTATGGGAGATTATACCAAATCTCCATATGGATCCTTCGACAGATACTCAATGATCATGCCATATATTTCATCAACTTGTGGAAGGATAAGCTTGTTGTCAACAACAGTGAGGTTCTCTCCAGCAAGAGTGTTTTGCGGTTCAGTAGAAGCCAACGAAGAACTTCCAACCTCAGGTGTCGCTTCAACAAGATTGAAATGAGCCTCAAATCTTGGCTTGTCAGACTTTTCCTTCTTGAGGGATTGTTGATATAAAATAACAAAATGTTTAGGGCAAGTTGAGAGCACCTAGAGGGGGGTGAATAGGTGATCCTGTAAAAACTTGAAACTTAATCCAACAAAACTTGATTAGGAGTTAGCACAATAAGGCCAAATGGCTAGAGAGGAGTTCTCTTGTGAGACACAATAAACACAGTAAGGACAAGCACAAGAGACACGAGGATTTATCCCGTGGTTCGGCCAAGTACAAAACTTGCCTACTCCACGTTGTGGCGTCCCAACGGACGAGAGTTGCACTCAACTCCTCTCAAGTGATCCAATGATCAACTTGAATACCACGGTGATCTTCTTTACTTTACTCTTTCCCGTTTGCGAGGAATCTCCACAACTTGAAGTCTCTCGCCCTTACAATAAGAATCAAAATGAAGCACTGGAGTAAGGGAGGGAAGCAACACACTCAAAACCACAGCAAATACGCACACACAAGACCAAGACTTGAGCTCAAAACAATATCTCAAGGTTCTCACTAGAACGGAGCTCAAATCACTAAGAATGTCGAACAAGTGCGCAAGAATGAAGTGTGAGTGATCAACAATGCTCAAAGGATGCTTGGTGTCCTCCTCCATGCGCCTAGGGGTCCCTTTTATAGCCCCAAGGCAGCTAGGAGCCGTTGAGAGCATTCCAGGAAGGCAATTTTTGCCTTCTGTCGCCTGGCGCACCGGACAGTCCGGTGCACCACCGGACACTGTCCGGTGCGGATTTCTTTCCTTCTTTGGCAAAGCCGACCGTTGGAGATTTAGAGCCGTTGGCGCACCGGACACTGTCCGGTGCTCCCTTCTGACCGTTGGCTCTGCCACGCGTCGCGCGCGGATTACGCGACCGACCGTTGGCCCGGCTGACTGTTGGCTCACCGGACAGTCCGGTGCACTACCGGACAGTCCGGTGATTTATAGTCGTACGCCGCCGACGAGACCAGAGAGCAGCCAGTTGACAGACGCCAGCCTAGCGCACCGGACACTGTCCGGTGCACCACCGGACAGTCCGGTGCACCCAGACTGAGCAGACTCTTGGCTGCTTCGAGCCAAGCTTTTCAATTTTATTTTCTCTGATTCTAGCACTTAGACAAACATGTTAGTACACATAAACCAATGTACTAAGTCTAGAATCATACCTTTGTATTGATTTGCACCTTATCCACCATTTGGCATAGTTTATCATCTAAGCACTTGTGTTGGACACTAAATCACCAAAATACTTAGAAATGGCCCAAGGGCACATTTCCCTTTCACAAGTACAATTCCTAGCAAAGTGGCCCTCACTACCACATTTGTGGCAAACTTTATTGCCCTTAGGTGGTGAAGGCTTACCTTTACCCTTTCCTTTTCCTCTTTTATGGAATTTGCGTTTGTCGAATTTGCAAGGTCTAGTGGAATTATTGAAATTTTTCTTGAATCCCTTATTATTATCAGTCTTATGAACATTGAAGTGAACCTCAGGCAGTGGAGCAGAACCCGTAGGGCGCTGCTGAGCATTCTTTAAAAGAAGCTCATGATGTTTTCTGCCATAGTCAATGTATGCATTAACTGAGAATGTTTCTAGAAATTATTAGAGCGATATTGCTGGTGTAATATCCTATCCTCTCGAAGCATGGTAGATAGAGTTTTTTATCTTATCTGCCTCTGAGGGTTCTTTCTCATAAAACTTCAACTTAGAGCAAATACTATGAAGAACATGATTGTATTCTGCAACAGATTTAAAATCTTGTAAACGAAGGTGATTCCACTCATGATTGGCCGAAGGCCATATGAATTCCTTCTGCTGTTCATAGCGCTCTTTAAGGGCTTTCCATAAGTTATGTGGGCATCTTTCCATAAGGTACTCTTGTTTGAGATCTTTATGGATATAGAGCCTCAAAAGGAAAAGAGTAGTGTTCTTTTTAACATCATTAATTGGGTTGGCACTAGTGATTGGTGCTGCGATAGCATCAATAATCCCACAAGAAGCAAAGTAATTTCAATGTCTGAAGCCCAAGTTGGGTAATTGTGCCCATCAAGAGAGAGTTCCTCGAACTCTTTAGTTGCCATGTCCCTACGGTCATGACCATGGACTTTCATTAATTTATTGTGTAAACTAAGAGTCACAATGGTGATATTGTAAGCTCAAATGCAAAAATCCTTAAAATTACATATGTTATGAGTTTCATAAAGGTATTAAACCTTCATATTGAATAAATATTTTGAGTATTTAGTGAACAATCTATAGATAATTCTCAAATTAATGAGGTAGATCTCCTAGTAGTGGGCAAGTAACTTGCTACCTAAAAGCACGTCTCTGGGTTGATAAGTTAATGAATGAACAAACCACAGTCAATGCTTAGGTCTCCGCTTCTCAGGCTCAACTATATATCAAAATAATATTAAAAAACTTCATATGATATTTTATTTTGGGTTAGCATGTATAAGTAATCATCCGAAAATATATAGACCTCATAGTGATAGTCATTTAAATGTGGCCTAAAGCATAGTCTCTGGGCTACTAAACTTTGTAAAAAAATTAGCACATCCAGTGCCTAGGACCTATCACCCTGTGCTTAATCCCAAAATAATGTAATTTTATTTTACGTGAGAATAATTAAGTTTAAACTTAATTATGTGCTATGTTTTGCATACAAACTTAAAAGAAAGTGAAAAACAAAAGCAATTAGAGATATGTGAATTATAAATGTAAAAACACAAATAATTCACGAACCAAAGTATGCTATATTAATAATTTAATAATAAAACAAAGAAATCTGTACAAATACATGTAACAATTTACAGTCTGAATAACAAATTTAGATGCACTAACACGGGTTAAAACTGAATTATATATTGAACAGAGTCTTGTGTTGAAATTGCAAAAATAAAAATGGCAAAACAGGCCTTTTAGGCCATTTTTGGCCCACGGTGGCGGCCCAGGCGTCCAGCAAGGCGGGCCAGGCAGCGGCCTGGTGGTCTGCATGCCGGCCTAGGTGGCCGACCAAGGGCACCATGCACCCATTATAAAATAGGGGCGGTTAGGGTTTTCAAAACCCTAACTGCCCCTGCCCATGCACAGGCGCCGTCGCGCGCAAGGGAGGGGGGGCCTCCTCCTCCGTCGCCTGGGAGCAGCCTCCAGGGGCCCATGCTAGGATGGCTCGACCGTCGTTGGGGTCCCACGTCGAGGGGTGCTCGGTCGCCGCCGGCGGGGCTTGCCGGGGGGGAAGGGGGCTCGGCCATCGCCATGGGGGTCCGCGCCGAGGGGTCACCCCCCACATGTCCGTCCGCGCTGGAACCGCCGGCACCACCCCCACCGGCTGGTGTGGCGACAACCGCCACGGGCCGGTATGAGGGCCCTTAGGCCCTCTCACTGGAGGAGGGAGTCGAGGCCACCCCATTGGGGTGGTGGCTGGTGAAAATGAGGCATCCACGCAGAGCGTCGGCGGTGCGATGAGGTTGTCCGCGACGAACAGCAATGGTCCCACGCGACAACTGACTCCAGCGGGGTTGGGGAACGGCGACGAAATGTCGCTGCAGTGGGTGGATGAGGTGGTGGTGTCGCCAACTCTACCTCCATCGGCACCGGTGGTGATGGGAGCGCGATGGGGATGCCACATTCAACAACCGGCAGCGGCACTATCGCTATCCATCCGTGGATCACGCAAAAGTGTACGTTGTGCATTTGGACACGACGTGCAGGGATGGCGTTCACCGGTGGGATCACCGATTCTTGCCCAGCGACATACGCCTCCAACAGCGTCGTCGACAACATGGAGGACTGAAAGTCGCCTAGAGGGGGTGAATAGGAAAATCTGAAATTTATAAAGTTTAAGCATAACTACAACCGAGGTTAGTGATAGTCGCCTAGAGGGGGGTGAATAGGGCGAAACTGAAATTTACAAAGTTAATCACAACTACAAGTCGGGTTAGCGTTAGAAATATGATCGAGTCCGCGAGAGAGGGTGGAAAACAAATCACAAGCAAATAAGAAGTGTGACACGCGGATTTGTTTTACCGAGGTTCGGTTCTCGCAAACCTACTCCCCATTGAGGAGGCCACAAAGGCCGGGTCTCTTTCAACCCTTTCCCTCTCTCAAACGGTCCCTCGGACCGAGTGAGCTTTCTCTTCTCAATCACTTGGAACACAAAGTTCCCACAAGGATCACCACAAGATTGGTGTCTCTTGCCTCAATTACAGGTGAGTTTGATCGCAATGAAAGATTGAAAGAAAGCACGATTGCAAAAAGCCAAGCGACAAGAGCGACAAATAGCACACGGATCACTTTCTCTCTCAAGTCACTAATCACTAATGATCTCTTTTCTCAATTGAGAAACTTGGAGAGATGGAGACTTTGAATGTGTCTTGGAATGGATTGCTAGCTCTTGTATTGAATGTTGAAGGTTGGAATGCTTGGATGTATTGAATGGAGGTGGTTGGGGTTGTATTTATAGCCACCAACCACTTCCTAGCCGTTGGGCCATTCTGCCGAGCGCGGACGGTCCGCGAGCCAGGTCCGGACGGTCCGCGCCTGTAGATCAACGGCTGAAAATGCAACGGTCAGCAGTAACGGCTATATCAACGGCTATATTGCATTTAATGTGTCGTCAGATGTCAGATAAAGCCTGGCGCGGATGGTCCGGTCGAGCACCCCGGACGGTCCGCGCGGACGCTAAAATTCATTTTACCGAACCCGTTACCTTCGGGTTTTTCGGTTCCTCACCTACCGGACGGTCCGCGCCTGAGGCCGGACGGTCCGCGCGAGGTCTCAGACGGTCCGCGCTTATCCTCCGGACGGTCCATAGTGCAGACTCAGATTTTTGCATTGGTTCTGTCCGAGGGTCATCCTTGTGTCCCGGACGGTCCGTCACAAGGGCCCGGACGGTCCGCGCTTGGCCTATTTTTCCAAAAAGCTTCTCCTGTCCGGAATAATCTACGGTATTCCGGACAGTCGATTTAGTATAGTTGTAGATGAACCTTTGATACCTGTAGAACATATAGTCTAGAGCAAACTAGTTAGTCCAATTATTTGTGTTGGGCAATTCAACCACCAAAATCAATTAGGAAGTAGGTGTAAGCCTAATTCCCTTTCAATCTCCCCCTTTTTGGTGATTGATGCCAACACAAACCTAAGCAAATATAAAAGTGCATAATCAAACTAGTTTGCATAATGTAAGTGCAAAGGTTGCTTGGAATTGAGCCAATAAGAATTCTTGCATGGATTGTTTCTTTATTTTTAACATTTTGGACCACTTTTGCACCACATGTTTTGTTTTTGCAAATTCTTTTGTAAATCCATTTCAGAGATCTTTTGCAAATAGTCAAAGGTAAATGAATAAGAGTTTGCAAAGCATTTTCAAGATTTGAAATTTTCTCCCCTGTTTCAAATGCTTTTCCTTTGACTTAACAAAACTCCCCCTAAATGAGATCCACCTCTTAGTGTTCAAGAGGGTTTTGATATATCATTTTTGAAATACTACTTTCGCCCCCTTCTTGCACATAGTAGAATACCAATTGAAAATACTCTTTGAAAAACTAAGTTTTTGAAATTGGTGGTGGTGCGGTCCTTTTGCTTTGGGCTCATACTTTCTCCCCCTTTGGCATGAATCGCCAAAAACGGAATCATTAGAGCCCATTAAGTACTATCTTCCCCTTTGGTCATAACTAAATGAGTTAAGATTATACCAAAGACGAAGTCCGGTCCTTTTGCTTTGGGCTCGTACTCTCTCCCCCAAAGACAAGGTCCTTTTCTTGGAGCGATGGCGAAGGATGAGTTACGGAGTGGAAGCCTTTGTCTTCGCCGAAGACTCCAATTTCCTTTCAATACACCTATGACTTGGTTTGAGATACACTTGAAAAACACATTAGTCATAGCATATGAAAGAGATATGATCAAAGGTATATAAATGAGCTATGTGTGCAAGTTAGCAAAAGAAATTTCTAGAATCAAGAATATTGAGCTCATGCCTAAGTTTGGTAAAAGATTGTTCATCAAGTGGCTTGGTAAAGATATCGGCTAATTGATCTTTAGTATTAATGTAAGAAATCTCGATATCTCCCTTTTGTTGGTGATCCCTAAGAAAATGATACCGAATGGCTATGTGCTTAGTGCGGCTATGCTCGACGGGATTGTCGGCCATTTTGATTGCACTCTCATTATCACATAGCAAAGGGACTTTGGTTAATTTGTAACCGTAGTCCCGCAGGGTTTGCCTCATCCAAAGCAATTGCGCGCAACAATGACCTGCGGCAATGTACTCGGCTTCGGCGGTGGAAAGAGCGACCGAATTTTGCTTCTTTGAAGCCCATGACACCAAGGATCTTCCCAAGAACTGGCAAGTCCCCGATGTGCTCTTCCTATTAACCTTACACCCTGCCCAATCGGCATCCGAATAACCAATCAAATCAAAAGTGGATCCCCGAGGGTACCAAAGCCCAAACTTAGGTGTATAAGCCAAATATCTCAAGATTCGTTTTACGGCCGTAAGGTGGGATTCCTTAGGGTCGGATTGGAATCTTGCACACATGCAAACGGAAAGCATAATGTCCGGTCGAGATGCACATAAATAAAGTAATGATCCTATCATCGACCGGTATACCTTTTGATCCACGGACTTACCTCCCGTGTCGAGGTCGAGATGCCCATTTGTTCCCATGGGTGTTTTGATGGGCTTGGCATCCTTCATTCCAAACTTGCTTAGGATGTCTTGAGTGTACTTTGTTTGGCTAATGAAAGTGCCCTCTTGAAGTTGCTTGACTTGGAATCCTAGAAAATACTTCAACTCTCCCATCATAGACATCTCGAATTTCTTTATCATGATCCTACTAAATTCTTCACATGTAGATTCGTTAGTAGACCCAAATATAATATCATCAACATAAATTTGGCATACAAACAAATCATTGTCAAGAGTTTTAGTGAATAAAGTAGGATCGGCCTTGCCGACTTTGAAGCCATTAGCAATAAGGAAATCTCTTAGGCATTCATACCATGCTCTTGGGGCTTGCTTGAGCCCATAAAGCGCCTTAGAGAGCCTATAGACATGGTTAGGATACTCACTGTCCTCAAAGCCGGGAGGTTGCTCAACATAGACCTCTTCCTTGATTGGCCCGTTGAGGAAGGCACTTTTCACGTCCATTTGATAAAGCTTAAAGCCATGGTAAGTAGCATAGGCCAATAATATGCGAATTGACTCAAGCCTAGCTACGGGTGCATAGGTTTCACCGAAATCCAAACCTTCGACTTGGGAATATCCCTTGGCCACAAGTCGTGCTTTGTTCCTTGTCACCACACCATGCTCATCTTGCTTGTTGCGGAAGACCCATTTGGTTCCTACAACATTTTGGTTAGGACGTGGAACCAAATGCCATACCTCATTCCTTGTGAAGTTGTTGAGCTCCTCTTGCATCGCCATCACCCAATCCGAATCTTGAAGTGCTTCCTCCACCCTGTGTGGCTCAATGGAGGAAACAAAAGAGTAATGCTCACAAAAATGTGCAACCCGAGATCGAGTAGTTACCCCCTTATGAATGTCGCCGAGAATGGTGTCGACGGGGTGATCTCGTTGGATTGCTTGGTGGACTCTTGGGTGTGGCGGCCTTGGTTCTTCCTCATCCTCCTTTTCTTGATCATTTGTATCTCCCCCTTGATCATTGCCATTATCTTGAGGTGGCTCATCTTCTTGATTTTGTCCTTCATCAACTTGAGCCTCATCCTCATTTTGAGTTGGTGGAGATGCTTGCGTGGAGGAGGATGGTTGATCTTGTGCATGTGGAGGCTCTTCGGATTCCTTAGGACACACATCCCCAATGGACATGTTCCTTAGCGCTATGCATGGAGCCTGTTCTTCACCTATCTCATCAAGATCAACTTGCTCTACTTGAGAGCCGTTAGTCTCATCAAACACAACGTCACAAGATACTTCAATAAGTCCTGAGGACTTGTTAAAGACTCTATATGCCCTTGTGTTTGAGTCATATCCTAGTAAAAAGCCTTCTACAGTTTTAGGTGCAAATTTAGATTTTCTACCTCTTTTAACAAGAATAAAGCATTTGCTACCAAAAACTCTAAAATATGAAATGTTGGGCTTTTTACCGGTTAGGAGTTCATAGGATGTTTTCTTGAGGATTCGGTGAAGATATAACCGGTTGATGGCGTAGCAGGCGGTGTTGACCGCTTCGGCCCAAAACCGATCCGGTGTCTTGTACTCATCAAGCATGGTTCTTGCCATGTCCAATAGAGTTCGATTCTTTCTCTCCACTACACCATTTTGTTGTGGCGTGTAGGGAGAGGAGAACTCATGCTTGATGCCCTCCTCCTCAAGGAAGCCTTCGATTTGAGAGTTCTTGAACTCCGTCCCGTTGTCGCTTCTTATTTTCTTGATCCTTAAGCCGAACTCATTTTGAGCCCGTCTCAAGAATCCCTTTAAGGTCTCTTGGGTTTGAGATTTTTCCTGTAAAAAGAATACCCAAGTGAAGCGAGAATAATCATCCACTATTACAAGACAATACTTACTCCCGCCGATGCTTATGTAAGCAATTGGGCCGAATAGATCCATGTGGAGTAGCTCAAGCGGCCTGTCGGTCGTCATGATGTTCTTGTGTGGATGATGGGCTCCAACTTGCTTTCCCGCCTGGCATGCGCTACAAATCCTGTCTTTCTCAAAATGAACATTTGTTAATCCTAAAATGTGTTCTCCCTTTAGAAGCTTATGAAGATTCTTCATCCCAACATGAGCTAGTCGGCGATGCCAGAGCCAACCCATGTTAGTCTTAGCAATTAAGCATGTGTCGAGTTCCGCTCTATCAAAATCTACTAAGTATAGCTGACCCTCTAACACACCCTTAAATGCTATTGAATCATCACTTCTTCTAAAGACAGTGACACCTACATCAGTAAAAAGACAGTTGTAGCCCATTTGACATAATTGGGAAACAGAGAGCAAGTTGTAATCTAATGAATCAACAAGAAAAACATTGGAAATAGAATGGTCAGGAGAAATAGCAATTTTACCAAGACCTTTGACCAAACCTTGATTTCCATCCCCGAATGTGATAGCTCGTTGGGGATCTTGGTTTTTCTCGTAGGAGGAGAACATTCTTTTCTCCCCGGTCATGTGGTTTGTGCACCCGCTGTCGAGTATCCAACTTGAGCCCCCGGATGCATAAACCTACAAAACAAATTTAGTTCTTGACTTTAGGTACCCAAACTGTTTTGGGTCCTTTGGCATTAGAAACAAGAACTTTGGGTACCCAAACACAAGTCTTTGACCCCTTGTGTTTGCCCCCAACAAACTTGGCAACGACCTTGCCGGATTTGTTAGTTAAAACATAGGATGCATCAAAAGTCTTAAATGAAATGTTATGCTCATTTGATGCAATAAGAGTTTTCTTAGGCAACTTAGCACGGGTTGGTTGCCTAGAGCTAGATGCCTCACCCTTATACATAAAAGCATGATTAGGGCCAGAGTGAGACTTCCTAGAATGAATTCTCCTAATTTTGTTCTCAGGATAACCGGCAGGGTATAAAATGTAACCCTCGTTATCCTGAGGCATGGGAGCCTTGCCCTTAACAAAATTAGACAAGTTCTTAGGAGGGGCATCAAGTTTGACATTGTCTCCCCTTTGGTAGCCAATGCCATCCTTAATGCCAGGGCGTCTCCCATTATAGAGCATACTTCTAGCAAATTTAAATTTTTCATTTTCCAAGTTACGCTCGGCAATTTTAGCATTTAATTTAGCTATATGATCATTTTGTTGTTTAATTAAAGACATGTGATCATGAATAGCATTAATATCAACATCTCTACATCTAACACAAATAGAAGTGTGCTCAACGGTAGATGTAGAGGGTTTGCAAGATTTTAGTTCTACAACCTTAGCATGCAATATTTCATTCTTACTTCTAAGGTCGGAAATAGTGGCATTGCAAACATCAAAATCTTTAGTCTTAGCAATCAAATTTTCATTTTCTAATCTAAGACTAGCAAGAGAAATGTTCAATTCTTCAATCCTAGCAAGCAAATCATCATTATCATTTCTAGGGTTGGGAATTGAAACATTGCAAACATGAGAATCAACCTTAGCTAACAAATTAGCATTTTCATTTTTAAGGTTGTCTATTGTTTCATGGCAAGTACTTAGCTCACTAGATAATTTTTGACATTTCTCAATTTCAAGAGCATAAGCATTTTTAACCTTAACATGTTTCTTATTTTCCTTGATTAGGAAGTCCTCTTGGGAGTCCAAGAGATCATCCTTTTCATGGATAGCACTAATTAGCTCATTTAATTTTTCCTTTTGTTCCATGTTAAGGTTGGCAAAAAGGATACGCAAATTATCTTCCTCACCACTAGCATTATCATCACTAGACGATTCATATTTAGTGGAGGAGTTGGATTTAACCTTCTTCCGTTTGCCGTCCTTTGCCATGAGGCACTTGTGGCCGACGTTGGGGAAGAGAAGTCCCTTGGTGACGGCGATGTTGGCGGCGTCCTCGTCGTCGGAGGAGTCGCTTGAGCTTTCGTCGGAGTCCCACTCCCGACAAACATGGGCATCACCGCCCTTCTTCTTGTAGTACCTCTTCTTCTCCTTTCTTCTCCCCTTCTTGTCGTCGCCCCTGTCACTATCACTTGATAATGGACATTTAGCAATAAAGTGACCGGGCTTACGACACTTGTAGCAAACCTTCTTGGAGCGGGACTTGTAGTCTTTCCCTCTCCTTTGCTTGAGGATTTGGCGGAAGCTCTTGATGACGAGCGCCATTTTCTCATTGTCGAGCTTGGAGGCGTCTATAGGTTGTCTACTCGGTGTAGACTCCTCCTTCTTTTCCTCCGTCGCCTTAAATGCCACCGGTTGCGCCTCGGACGTGGAGGGTTCATCAAGCTCGTTGATTTTCCTTGAGCCCTTGATCATACATTCAAAGCTCACAAAATTCCCGATAACTTCCTCGGGGGTCATTTTAGTGTATCTAGGATTACCACGAATTAATTGAACTTGAGTGGGGTTAAGGAAAATGAGAGATCTTAGAATAACCTTAACCACCTCGTGGTCGTCCCACTTTATGCTCCCGAGGTTGCGCACTTGGTTCACCAAGGTTTTGAGCCGGTTGTACATGTCTTGTGGCTCTTCCCCTTGGCGAAGACGAAAACGACCGAGCTCCCCCTCGATCGTTTCCCGCTTGGTGATCTTGGTGAGTTCATCACCTTCGTGCGCCGTCTTGAGTAGGTCCCAAATCTCCTTTGCATTCTTCAACCCTTGCACTTTGTTGTATTCCTCCTTGCTTAGAGAGGCGAGGAGTATGGTTGTGGCTTGGGAGTTGAAGTGCTCGATTTGGGCCACTTCGTCCGTATCGTAGTCTTCATCCCCTACGGATGGTACCTGTACTCCAAACTCAACAACATTCCATATACTTTTGTGGAGTGAGGTTAGATGGAATTTCATTAAATCACTCCACATTGCATAATCTTCGCCATTAAAGGTTGGCGGTTTGCCTAATGGAACAGAAAGTAATGGAGTATGTCTAGATGTACGAGGGTAGTGTAGGGGGATCTTACTAAACTTCTTGCGCTCTTGGCGCTTAGAAGTTACGGACGGCGCATCGGAGTCGGAGGTAGATGTTGATGAAGTGTCGGTTTCGTAGTAGACCACCTTTCTCATCCTCTTGTGCTTGTCGCCTTTCCGATGCGGCTTGTGGGAAGAAGATTTTTCCTTCCTTTCCTTGTGGTGAGAAGAAGATTTCTTCTCCTTCCCTTTGTTGGAGGAGCTCTTCTTCTTCTCCTTCCTCTTGGTGCGGGACTCTTCCGATGAAGTGCTCCCGTGGCTTGTAGTGGGCTTTTCGCCGGTCTCCATCTCCTTCTTGGCGTGATCTCCCGACATCACTTCGAGCGGTTAGGCTCTAATGAAGCACCGGGCTCTGATACCAATTGATAGTCGCCTAGAGGGGGGGTGAATAGGGCGAAACTGAAATTTACAAAGTTAATCACAACTACAAGTCGGGTTAGCGTTAGAAATATGATCGAGTCCGCGAGAGAGGGTGGAAAACAAATCGCAAGCAAATAAGAAGTGTGACACGCGGATTTGTTTTACCGAGGTTCGGTTCTCGCAAACCTACTCCCCGTTGAGGAGGCCACAAAGGCCGGGTCTCTTTCAACCCTTTCCCTCTCTCAAACGGTCCCTCGGACCGAGTGAGCTTTCTCTTCTCAATCACTTGGAACACAAAGTTCCCACAAGGATCACCACAAGATTGGTGTCTCTTGCCTCAATTACAGGTGAGTTTGATCGCAATGAAAGATTGAAAGAAAGCACGATTGCAAAAAGCCAAGCGACAAGAGCGACAAATAGCACACGGATCACTTTCTCTCTCAAGTCACTAATCACTAATGATCTCTTTTCTCAATTGAGAAACTTGGAGAGATGGAGACTTTGAATGTGTCTTGGAATGGATTGCTAGCTCTTGTATTGAATGTTGAAGGTTGGAATGCTTGGATGTATTGAATGGAGGTGGTTGGGGTTGTATTTATAGCCACCAACCACTTCCTAGCCGTTGGGCCATTCTGCCGAGCGCGGACGGTCCGCGAGCCAGGTCCGGACGGTCCGCGCCTGTAGATCAACGGCTGAAAATGCAACGGTCAGCAGTAACGGCTATATCAACGGCTATATTGCATTTAATGCGTCGTCAGATGTCAGATAAAGCCTGGCGCGGACGGTCCGGTCGAGCACCCCGGACGGTCCGCGCGGACGCTAAAATTCATTTTACCGAACCCGTTACCTTCGGGTTTTTCGGTTCCTCACCTACCGGACGGTCCGCGCCTGAGGCCGGACGGTCCGCGCGAGGTCTCAGACGGTCCGCGCTTATCCTCCGGACGGTCCATAGTGCAGACTCAGATTTTTGCATTGGTTCTGTCCGAGGGTCATCCTTGTGTCACGGACGGTCCGCCACAAGGGCCCGGACGGTCCGCGCTTGGCCTATTTTTCCAAAAAGCTTCTCCTGTCCGGAATAATCTACGGTATTCCGGACAGTCGATTTAGTATAGTTGTAGATGAACCTTTGATACCTGTAGAACATATAGTCTAGAGCAAACTAGTTAGTCCAATTATTTGTGTTGGGCAATTCAACCACCAAAATCAATTAGGAAGTAGGTGTAAGCCTAATTCCCTTTCAGTTAGCGTTAGAAATATAATCGAGTCCGAAAGATAGGGCAAAAACAAATCACAAGCAAATAAGGCGGATGACACGGTGATTTGTTTTACCGAGGTTCGGTTCTTGCAAACCTACTCCCCGTTGGTGGTCACAAAGACCGGGTCTCTTTCAACCATTTCCCTCTCTCAAACGGTCACCTAGACCGAGTGAGCTTCTCTTCTCAATCAATTGGGGCACTTAGTCCCCGCAAGGACCACCACACAATTGGTGTCTCTTGCTTTGATTACATAGAACTTGGAAGCAAGAATAGAGGAAGAAGAAAAGCGATTCAAGCGCAAGAGCTCAAAAGAACACAACAAAACTCTCTCTTCTAGTCACTAATGCTTTGAGTGGAATTGGGACTTGGAGAGATTTTGATTCACTCTATTTGTGTCTTGTATTGAATGCACTAGCTCTTGTATTGAATGTGTTGGCTGAAAACTTGGATACCTTGAAGTGTTGGTGGTTGGGGTATTTATAGCCCCAACTACCAAAGTGGCAGTTGGGGAAGGTTGCTGTCGAAGGGCGCACCGGACAGTCCGGAGCGCCAGCCACGTCACCCAACCGTTAGGGTTCGACCGTTGGAGCTCTGACATGTGGGGCCACCGGACAGTCCCGTGGTGCACCGGACAGGTCATGTTCACTGTCCGGTGCGCCATCTGGTGCCTGCTCTGACTCTACGTGCGCAGTTGCACTGTTCACTGACTTTTGCAAACGGTCGTTGGCGCAGTTAGTCGTTGCTCCGCTGGCACACCGGACAGTCCGGTGCTACACCAGGCAGTCCGGTGAATTATATCGGAGTGGCTTCCTAAATTCCCGAAGGTGACAAGTTCGGAGTGATTCTCCCTGGTGCACCGGACAGTGTCCGGTGGCACACCGGACAGTCCGATGCGCCAGACCAGGGCTGCCTTCGGTTGTCTTTTGCTCTTTTTATTTGAACCCTTTCTTGGACTTTTTATTGGTTTGTTGTGAACCTTTGACACCTGTAGAACTTATAATCTAGAGCAAAGTAGTTAGTCCAATAATTTGTGTTGGGCAATTCAACCACCAAAATCATTTAGGAAAAGGTGTGAGCCTATTTCCCTTTCAATCTCCCCCTTTTGGGTGATTGACGCCAACACAAACAAAAGCAAATATATAAGTGCAGAATTGAACTAGTTTGCATAAGGTAAGTGCAAAGGTTTCTTGGAATTAAACCAATATACATTCCATAAGATATGCATGGATGCTTTCTTCTAATTTTAACATTTTGGACCACACTTGCACCACATGTTTTGTTTTTGCAAAATCTTTTGGAAATTCTTTTCAAAGTATTTTTGCAAATAGTCAAAGGTAAATGAATAAGATTTTGAGAAGCATTTACAAGATTTGATTTTTTCTCCCCCTGTTTCAAATGTTTTTCCTTTGACTAAACAAAACTCCCCCTTAATGAAATTCTCCTCTTAGTGTTCAAGAGGGTTTTAGATATGAATTTTGAAATTATATCAAAAATAAGATACCAATTATAAAAAACTTCTTTAATACAAATTGAAAGACTACAAATTTATGAAATTGGTGGTGGTGCGGTCCTTTTGCTTTGGGCTAATACTTTCTCCCCCTTTGGCATGAATCGCCAAAAACGGATACTTGTGGGTGAAATATAAGCCCTTTTTCAAACTTTCTCCCCCTTTGGTAAATAATATAGGAGTGAAGATTATACCAAATTGGAGAGCGGTGTGGAGCGATGGCGAAGGATGAATAATTCGATGGAGTGGAGCGGAAGCCTTGTCTTCGCCGAAGACTCCATTTCCCTTTCAATCTATGACTTAACATGAAATACACTTGAAAAACACATTAGTCATAGCACATGAAAGAGATGATCAAAGGTATATAAATGAGCTATGTGTGCAAAGTATCAATCAAAATTCCTAGAATCAAGAATGTTTAGCTCATGCCTAAGTTTGGTAAAAGTTTTCTCATCTGGTGATTTGGTAAAGATATCAGCTAATTGTTCTTTGGTGCTAACATATGCAATCTCGATATCCCCCCGTTGTTGGTGATCCCTCAAAAAGTGATACCGAATGACTATGTGCTTAGTGCGGCTGTGCTCAACGGGATTATCTGCCATGCAGATTGCACTCTCATTATCACATAGGAGAGGGACTTTGGTTAATTTGTAACCATAGTCCCTAAGGGTTTGCCTCATCCAAAGCAATTGTGCGCAACAATGGCATGCGGCAATGTACTCGGCTTCGGCGGTAGAAAGGGCTATAGAATTTTATTTCTTAGAAGCCCAAGACACCAGAGATCTTTCCAAGAACTGGCAAGTCCCTGATGTGCTCTTTCTATCAATCTTACACCCTGCCCAATCAGCATCTGAATATCCAATTAAATCAAAAGTGGATCCCTTGGGGTACCAAAGGCCAAACTTAGGAGTATGAACTAGATATCTCAAGATTCGTTTTACGGCCCTAAGGTGAACTTCCTTAGGATCGGCTTGGAATCTTGCACACATGCATATGGAAAGCATAATATTCGGTCGAGATGCACATAAATAAAGTAAGGATCCTATCATCGACTGGTATACATTTTGATCTACGGATTTACCTCCCGTGTCGAGGTCGAGATGCACATTGGTTCACATGGGTGTCTTGATGGGCTTGGCATCCTTCGACCCAAACTTGGTAAGAATGTCTTGAATATACTTGGTTTGGCTGATGAAGGTGCCTTCTTGGAGTTGCTTCACTCGAAATCCTAAGAAGTACTTCAACTCCCCCATCATAAACATCTCGAATTTTTGAACCATTATCTTACTAAACTCTTCACAAGTAGATTTGTTAGTAGACCTGAATATGATATCATCAACATAAATTTGGCATACAAACAAATCATTTGCAATAGTTTTAGTAAAGAGATTAGGATTGGCTTTTCCGACTTTGAAGCCATTAGCAATAAGAAAATCTCTTAGGCATTCATACCATGCTCTTGGGGCTTGCTTGAGCCCATAAAGCGCCTTAGAGAGTTTGTAAAAATGGTTAGGGTACTCACTATCTTCAAAGCCGGGAGGTTGCTCAACGTAGACCTCTTCCTTGATTGGTCCATTGAGGAAAGCACTTTTCACGTCCATTTGGTAAAGCTTAAAGCCATGGTAAGTAGCATAGGCAAGTAATATACGAATTGACTCAAGCCTAGCTACGGGTGCATAGGTTTCACTGAAATCCAAACCTTCGACTTGTGAATATCCCTTGGCCACAAGTCGGGCTTTGTTCCTTGTCACCACACCATGCTCATCTTGTTTGTTGCGGAAGACCCACTTGGTTCCTACAACAGTTTGGTTAGGATGTGGAACAAGATGCCATACCTCATTCCTAGTGAAGTTGTTGAGTTCCTCTTGCATTGCCAACACCCAATCCAAATCCCTTAATGCATCTTCCACCCTGTATGGCTCAATGGAAGACACAAAGGAGTAATGTTCACAAAAATGAGCAACACGAGATCGAGTGGTTACCCCCTTATGAATATCGCCGAGGATGGAGTTCATGGGGTGATCTCGTTGTATTGCTTGGTGGACTCTTGGGTGTGGCGGCCTTGGACCCTCATCATCTTCCTTGTCTTGATCATTAACATCTCCCCCTTGATCATTGTCCTCCTCTTGAGGTGGCTCCTCTTGGTCTTCATTTTCATCATCTTGAGCTTGATCCTCATCTTGAGTTGGTGGGGATGCTTGCATGGAGGAAGATGGTTGATCTTGTGCATGTGAGGGCTCTTCGGATTCCTTAGGACACACATCCCCAATGGACATGTTCCTTAGAGCGACACACGGAGCCTCTTCATCATCTAGCTCATCAAGATCAACTTGCTCTACTTGAGAGCCGTTAGTCTCATCAAACACAATGTCACAAGAAACTTCAACTAGTCCAGTGGACTTGTTAAAGACTCTATATGCCCTTATGTTTAAATCATAACCAAGTAAAAAGCCTTCTACAGCCTTAGGAGCAAATTTAGATTTTCTACCTCTTTTAACAAAAATAAAGCATTTGCTACCAAAGACTCTAAAATATGAAACATTGGGCTTTTTACCGGTGAGGAGTTCATATGATGTTTTCTTGAGGATTCGGTGAAGGTAGAGACGGTTGATGGCGTAGCAAGCGGTGTTGGCTGCTTCCGCCCAAAACCGATCCGAAGTCTTGTACTCATCAAGCATGGTCCTCGCCATGTCAAGTAGAGTTCTATTCTTCCTCTCCACTACACCATTTTGTTGTGGCGTGTAGGGAGAAGAGAACTCATGCTTGATGCCCTCGTCCTCAAGAAAGCCTTCAATTTGAGAGTTCTTGAACTCCGCCCCGTTGTCGCTTCTAATCTTTTTGATCCTTAAGCTGAACTCATTTTGAGTCCATCTCAAGAATCCCTTTAAGGTCTCTTGGGTTTGAGATTTATCCTGCAAAAAGAACACCCAAGCGAAGCGAGAATAATCATCCACAATAACTAGACAATACTTACTCCCGCTGATGCTCATGTAGGCTCTCGGGTCGAATAGGTCCATGTGGGGTAGCTCAAGCGGCCTGTCAGTCGTCATGATGTTCTTGTGTGGATGATGAACATCAACTTGCTTTCCTGCTTGACATACGCTACAAATCCTGTCTTTCTCAAAATGAATATTTGTTAGTCCCAAAATGTGCTCTCCCTTTAGAAGCTTATGAAAATTCTTCATCCCAACGTGGGCTAGTCAGCGATGCCATAACCAACCCATGTTAGTCTTAGCAATTAAGCAAGTGTCGAGTTCAGCTCTATTGAAATCAACTAAGTATAGCTGACCCTCTAGCACTCCCTTAAATGCTACTGAATCATCAGTTTTTCTAAAGACAGTAACACCTATATCTGTAAAAAGACAATTGTAGCCCATTTTGCATAATTGAGAAACAGAAAGCAAGTTATAATCTAAAGAATCTACAAGAAAAAACATTGGAAATAGAATGTTCAGGTGATATAGCAATTTTACCAAGTCCTTTAACCAAACCTTGATTTCCATCCCCGAATGTGATAGCTCTTTGGGGATCATGGTTTTTCTCATAGGAAGAGAACATCCTTTTCTCCCCAGTCATGTGGTTTGTGCACCCGCTATCAATGATCCAACTTGAGCCCCCGGATGCATAAACCTACAAAACAAATTTAGGCCTTATTCTTAGGTACCCAAACGGGCTTGGGTCCTTTCACATTAGAAACAAGCACCTTGGGTACCCAAACACAAGTCTTTGAACCCTTGTGTTTGCCCCCAACATATTTGGCAACTATTTTGCCTGATTTGTTAGTGAGCACATAAGAAGCATCAAAAGTCTTAAATAAAATGTTAGGCTCATTTGATGCAATAAGAGATTTTTTTAGGCAATTTAGCATGAGTGGATTACCTAGAACTAGATGCCTCACTCTTATACATAAAAGCATGATGAGAGCCAGAGTGAGACTTCCTAGAATGAATTCTCCTAATTTTGTGCTCGGGATAACCGGGAGGATATAAAATGTAACCCTCGTTATCCTGAGCCATGGGAGCTTTGCCCTTAACAAAGTTGGACAATTTCTTAGGGGCATTAAGCTTGACATTGTCTCCCTTTTGGAAGCCAATGCCATCCTTAACGCCAGGGCATCTCCCACTATAGAGCATGCTTCTAGCAAATTTAAATTTTTCATTTTCTAAGTCATGCTCATTAATCTTAGAACTAAGTTGAGCTATGTGATCATTTTGTTGTTTAATTAAAGTTAGGTGATCATGAATAGCATCAACATTAATATCTCTACATCTAGTACAAATAGTAACATGCTCAATGGTAGATGTAGAGGGTTTGCAAACATTTAATTCATCAATCTTAGCATGTAACATGACTTTTTCATTTCTAAGATTGGAAATAACATCATTGCAAACATTTAATTATTTAGCCTTAGCAATTAATTTTTCATTCTTAATTTTAAGGCTAGAGAGAGATGCATTCAATTTGTCAATCTTAGTAATTAAATTACCATTATCATTTCTAAGACTAATAATTGAATCATCACAAATATCTAACTTCTCAACCTTAGCAATTAATTTTGCATTTTCATTTCTAATGTTTGAGATAACATCATGGCAAGTGCTTAGCTCACTAGTCAATTTTTCACACTTTTCTACTTCTTGAGCATAATCATTTTTAACCTTAACATGCTTCTTATTTTCTTTAATTAGGAAGTCCACTTGGCTATCCAAGAGTTCATCTTTCTCATGAATAGCTCCTATTAATTCATTTAATTTTTTCTTTTGTTGCATGTTGAGGTTGGCAAAAAGAGCAAACAAATTATCCTCATCATCACTAGAGTTCTCCTCCTCACTAGATGTTGCATATTTAGTGGAGGCTCTAGATTTTACCTTATTTTGTCGTCCCTTGTCATGAGGCACTTGTGGCCGACGTTGGGGAAGAGAAGACCCTTGTTGATGACGATGTTTGCGGCGTCCTCGTCGGAGGAGTCGGTGGAGCTCTCATCGGAGTCCCACTCCCGACAAACATGGGCATCGCCGCCCTTCTTCTTGTAATACTTCTTCTTCTCTTTCCTTCTTCCCTTCTTGTCGCCGCCCCTGTCACTATCACTTGATAATGGACATTTAGCAATGAAATGACCGGGCTTACCACACTTGTAGCAAACTTTCTTGGAGCGGGGCTTGTAGTCCTTCCCCCTCCTTTGCTTGAGGATTTGGCGAAAGCTTTTGATGATTAAAGCCATCTCCTCATTGTCGAGCTTGGAGGCGTCGATGGGGAGCCTACTTGATGTAGACTCTTCTTTCTTCTCCTCCGTTGCTTTGAAGGCAACGGGTTGCACCTCGGGTGTGGAGGTGGCGCCTCGCTCAATGATTTGTTTGGAGCCTTTGATCATGAGTTCAAAGCTCACAAACTTTCCTATCACTTCCTCGGGAGACATTAGTTTATATCTAGGATCACCACGAATTAATTGAACTTGTGTATGATTAAGAAAAACGAGTGATCTTAGAATAACCTTGACCATTCCATGGTCATCCCATATGATGCTCCCGAGGTTGCGCACTTGGTTCACCAAGGTCTTGAGCCGGTTGTACATGGCTTGTGGCTCCTCCCCTTGATGAAGCATGAAGCGACCGAGCTCCCCCTCGATCGTTTCCCTCTTGGTGATCTTGGTCACCTCGTCTTCTTCGTGAGTGGTCTTTAGCACGTCCCAAATCTCTTTGGCACTCTTCAACCCTTGCACCTTATTATACTCCTCTCGACTTAGAGAGGCGAGGAGTATAGTGGTGGCTTGGGAGTTGAAGTGCCGGATTTGGGCTACCTCGTACGAGTCATAGCCTTCATCCCCCATGGATGGTTCCTGCGCACCAAATTCAACAATGTCCCAAATACTAGCATGGAGTGAGGTTAGATGGTGCCTCATTTTATCACTCCACATACAATAATCTTCACCGTCAAAAACTGGTGGTTTGCCTAGTGGGACAGAGAGTAAAGGAGTGCGTTTGGAAATGCGAGGATAGCGTAAGGGGATCTTACTAAACTTCTTGCGCTCATGGCGCTTAGAAGTGACGGACGGCGCATCGGAGCCGTAGGTGGAAGGAGACGAAGAATCGGTCTCGTAGTAGACCACTTTCTTCATTTTCTTCTTCTTGTTGCCACTCCGATGCGACTTGACGCGGGGAGGTGATTCCTCCCCCTTCTTGTTGCCGGACTCTCCCGATGAAGCTTTCCCGTGGCTTGTGGCGGGCTTCTCGCCGGTCACCATCTCCTTCTTGGCGTGAGTTCCCGACATCACTTCGAGCGATTAGGCTCTAATGAAGTATCGGACTCTGATACCAATTGAAAGTCGCCTAGAGGGGGGGTGAATAGGCAAATCTGAAATTTATAAAGTTTAAGCACAACTACAAGTCGGGGTTAGCGTTAGAAATATAATCGAGTCTGAACGATAGGGCGAAAACAAATCACAAGCAAATAAGACGGATGACACGGTGATTTGTTTTACCGAGGTTCGGTTCTTGCAAACCTACTCCCCATTGAGGTGGTCACAAAGACCGGGTCTCTTTCAACCCTTTCCCTCTCTCAAACGGTCACCTAGACCGAGTGAGCTTCTCTTCTCAATCAATTGGGACACTTAGTCCCCGCAAGGACCACCACACAATTGGTGTCTCTTGCTTTGATTACAAAGAACTTGGAAGCAAGAATAGAGGAAGAAGAAAAGTGATCCAAGCGCAAGAGCTCAAAAGAACACAACAAAACTCTCTCTTCTAGTCACTAATGCTTTGAGTGGAATTGGGACTTGGAGAGATTTTGATTCACTCTATTTGTGTCTTGTATTGAATGCACTAGCTCTTGTATTGAATGTGTTGGCTGAAAACTTGGATACCTTGAAGTGTTGGTGGTTGGGGGTATTTATAGCCCCAACTACCAAAGTGGCCGTTGGGGAAGCCTGCTGTCGAAGGGCGCACCAGACAGTCCAGTGCGCCACCGAACACTGTCCGATGCGCCAGCCACGTCACCCAACCATTAGGGTTCGACTGTTGGAGCTCTAACATGTGGGGCCACCGGACAGTCCGGTGGTGCACCGGACAGGTCCTGTTCACTGTCTGGTGCGCCATCTAGCGCCTGCTCTGACTCTGCGCGCGCAGTTGCACTGTTCACTGTAGACTTTTGCAGACGCCCATTGGCGTAGTTAGTCGTTGCTCCGCTGGCACACCGAACAGTCCGGTGCTACACCGGGCAGTCCGGTGAATTATAGCGGAGTGGCTTCCAAAATTCCCGAAGGTGGCAAGTTCGGAGTGATTCTCCCTGGTGCACCGGACAGTCCGGTGCGCCAGACCATGGTTGCCTTCGGTTGTCTTTTGCTCTTTTTATTTGAACCTTTCTTGAACTTTTTATTGGTTTGTTGTGAACCTTTGGCACCTGTAGAACTTATAATCTAGAGCAAACTAGTTAGTCCAATAATTTGTGTTGGGCAATTCAACCACCAAAATCTTTTAGGAAAATGTGTGAGCATATTTCCCTTTCAAGGGCTTCACATATATGACAAATGTGAAGAGGAACAATTTGCTCCTTACCTTTCTTGTTGATCTTGAGGTTGAGGCCTCCGCTCTTCTCTAAAACAACGAGCGTTCTTTCTCTTCTCCCTCTGTTCTCGCGAGCACGTGCTGATAAAAGTGTTGTAAATCAGTGGAAACGAGTTTGGGAGAAAGTCACAATCATTCCTTTATTCCTGTTATATATATATATATATATATATATATATATACACACACACTATAGGTGGGTGCCCGTGCGTTGCAACGGAAACATAGAATACTACGATAACTTATATAGAAATATGTGGTGTTTACATACGGTATGTAAAAAAAATTCATATAAGGACCGCGTGTCGCGTTCAACAACGCATCAGCAGAGAGTGTGCTAAAAAGGAGCCAGTCTCGCAGGTCGAGTGAGATATGGCGTCGGAGATGAGCAAGAACGTGAAGGCCCTCGACGAGCAGGAGGTCACCTCGCAGCACTCGCGCGCCCAGACCAGCGCCGCCGCCGAGGAGCAACAGCAGCAGCAGGCGGTGGATCCGCTGGCGCGACAGTCGTCCATCATGTCGCTGACGCTGGAGGAGCTGCAGAACTCGCTGTGCGAGCCGGGCCGCAACTTCGGGTCCATGAACATGGACGAGTTCATGGCCAACATATGGAACACCGAGGAGTTCCAGGCCGCCACGGCCGGCTGCAACAAGGAGGGCGCGTATCGGGAGCCGGTGCCCGTGGCGACGACGACGGGCACAAGTGAGAACAGAGGAGGAGGAGGAGGGAGGGGACTGGTTTGGCAGGGTTGTTCGCGCTGCCGCCACCGCTATCCCGGAAGACGGTGGAGGAGGTCTGGGCTGAGATCAGCCAGGGCCCAGCGAACTTCCAGGCTAGCGCGGCGCCGCAACCCGTGGGGGAGGCGAGGCGAGGTGTGGGTGGCCCATTGACTCACGCATCTGCGGGGTGGAGGTGGGTGTCTTGTGAGGCCAGCATGTCAGTTAGAGATAGGCAGGGGCATGGCCGCGCCAGGGCGCCCACGCTCCACTCTTAATTAGTTGTAGGATAAAGTGAAGGAGTGTGGTGAAAAGCTGTGTCCCTTGGCAGGATAACGGTCACACCCATAGTGGAATTGAGCACATGTAATATTTTGTAACAACTACCACTTAGAAAAATTTAATCCATGCTTTGCTACTATCCAGCTGTACACAAACAAAAGCTTGAGGCCTCGAGAAGCACCCACCAATTGGGAGACGACGGTGCACGAAACGAAATACACGACTACACGAGCCGAGAAGAAGTGAGACGAGCCAGTAGGAAAGCGCCAAGCAAGCAGCGCCACTGCACCAGGAGCTGCAACGCAAGCGCATCCACTCATCATCGTCCCCCTGCCCGGTCGCTCCACTCCCCTCCCCCCGCGCGCACAAACAACAGCAGCCCGATGTCCGCCGCCGCGTCCTCTGCCACCGCCTGCTTCCTCTCCCCGCTCCCGCCGCCTCGCCGCCCGCGTCATTTCCTCAGGCACCTCGCGCGCGCCGCGGTCACCAAGCCCGAGCCCGCCTCCGCCTCCTCGCTCGCCCTCCCCTCGCCGTGGCTTTGGGCCCGGCGGCTCTGCGAGCTGGTCCCCGCCGAAGCCGGGGGCCGGCTTCTGTCGTCGGCCGCGGGCTCCCTCATCGTCGCGCTCGCCTCAGCGTCGCTTGTCCTAGGTGACACCGGCGCCGCCTCCGCGTTCGTCGTCTCCACGCCGCGGAAGCTGCAGGCGGACGAGCTCGCCACCGTGCGCCTCTTCCAGGAGAACACGCCATCCGTAGTCTACATCACCAACCTCGCCGTCAGGTGGGCCTCCGCGTCCCCGTTCCTTGCTGCCCCTCCCGCTCAGTCACCGGGTCTCTTCGTCGTGTGTCTGAACTCGGGAGCCCTCAGCTCCTCCGGATTGCAATCAGAGGCTGGAGGTGGACCTCTAATCTCTTCCGCGTGCTACGTGTGCAGGCAGGACGCGTTCACGCTCGACGTGCTCGAGGTGCCTCAGGGATCCGGGTCCGGGTTTGTCTGGGATAAGAGCGGCCATATCGTCACCAATTTCCATGTCATCCGTGGCGCGTCAGACCTGAGGTTGGTTCGGCGAGCTGGATACTTTTACTTTCCTACCACGCTTCCTTAGTCACTTGGTTGTACTCGGATCAAAGCTTGTCAATTCTAGTCTTAAAGGTTAGGGTCGCTGGTGTTTCATTAAAACATGCTTTACTCTGGCCAATAATTTGAAGTGGACAGAGTGGGGGGAAAGGAATTGTGGTGCTGCAATGTGTTGTTGGTAAGCTGGGGCAGCGCAATTACTGATTGACAACACCCCAGCAAACTACAAACGGGGCCCATTAGTAATGGTCCCTGGTCAATTTGGCTCCCTAGAAGACCTGGTCGGAGGAAAAGTAATATATTCAAAAGGATGATATTTTAGTGTAGCAGAAGCAACATGACACTTGTTCAACAGCTTCACTATCTAGTTGTTAGAAGTTATGGAACGCATCTGCAGTACACAAAGTTTTAGAAAAAGATGACATGGAAATGCATCTACGACATGATACTGCTTATTTACTCTAGAAGTTCCTTGCATCCCAATTTCAAGCAGTGGAACTTAATGGTACCTTTTGAGTATTTTAATGCAAAAGATTTAATTCTTCAGCCTAGAAGTGGCATAAACTTCTGACTTTTGCTAAACACGTTTTTGTGTTAGTTGTGTAATGCTACGCAGGTGTGCTCATCTCACTGCTAATGTCAAATGATCTCCACATGGTCAGATACACGAATGCAAAACATCCATATGTGTTCATTATTATTATTTTCCATTGGCTTTTAGACGTCGATGGTGCCTATAGATATATGGTGGTGAAGTGAAGTTACAACTGATAGTTTTATGCAGGGTGACACTTGCTGATCAGTCAGTGTATGAAGCGCAAGTTGTTGGATTTGACCAGGACAAGGATGTTGCTGTTTTGGGTATCAAAGCACCAAAGAATAAACTAAGACCTATACCTGTTGGTGTGTCAGCAGACCTACTGGTTGGTCAGAAAGTGTATGCCATTGGAAACCCAGTGAGTGCTTACACCAACATTTCTTATTGCTGTGTTGCTTATCATATAATGAGATGGTTGATTTGTAGCTTAGACATTAGAGGTAGATGTGGTATCTTAGAGCCTTTGTTTGGTGCTCTAACTCTAATGTACTTGCTACTAGTATTCCTGACATTTTTCTTATTTTAACCTTGCGAAAGGCCTCTAGCGTAATGGTTAAGGTTGTCGAGTAGCACCTACAGGTCCTAGGTTCGATCCCTTTATGGGCGAATTTATGGCTTGGTTAAAAAAATTCCCTCGTTGTGCCCCACCCGCTCCCTGGTTACGTCCTGCACGCCACCCTCCGGCTGGGCCGTTGTAGAGTAGGCGGTGACGGCCCGCTAGTGATAGGGCCAGGGTTCGGTGATTTTCTCGGCCAGACCATATTTCAGTCTCTTCTTAATATAATACCAGGAGGGCACTCTTTCCCTCTCCATCCGAGTTTTTTTTTTACCTTGAATTCTTGATCCATGATAAACACATGCAAAGGCCAACGGCTGTTCTTGTTTCATGATTTTAATGTTTAAAGGCCTAGAGGTACAACAAACAATAATATGATCACATAAACAAATGATCGTAGCTTTGCTTTGAAAATTGTTGAACTTCAATAATAAGGGCAATGAGTCTCGTGTGCCACCGAGTTAAGCCAGAGATAGGCGATAAAATTAGCAATTGGATTCAGTGCTCTGTATCGTAATCACCTTTTCCTTACTGTGAACTGTTCATATTTAGCCAAGAAATAATAAAAATACTGTAGGTCCTCCCTATAGTAACTTAACTTCAAAATAAATAATAAGGGCAAGTTCTCTCGATTACGAGTACAGTGCAGATTTATTGCCAATTTACACATAGTCTGAAACGTCTATTACTTTTTGTGTTTGCAGTTTGGCCTTGACCACACTCTTACAACAGGTGTTATCAGGTGGAACATTTTTTTGTCAAGCTGGTTCATGTTTGTCTCATTCATGTTGCAATGCACTGAGAGTCTCTGTTTTGTTGTTTCTTCTGATGCCCCTAGTGGCTTGCGTCGAGAAATCAGTTCAGCCGCCACAGGACGTCCTATACAAGATGTGATACAGACCGACGCTGCTATCAACCCTGGTAACAGCGGTGGTCCACTCCTTGATAGTTCTGGAAACTTGATAGGTGTAAACACTGCTATATACTCGCCCTCAGGAGCATCATCTGGTGTTGGGTTTTCCATTCCAGTTGACACAGTATGTACATTTGCAACTCTGTTTTTTTTTTTAAAAAAAATCTCTTGGCAGTAGTAGTTCACTCTAGTCAGCTCCTAAATTCAGTTTAGTTTCCTTTCGCTCTTGCTTGCAGTTAACTCGCATGTTTTGACAACACCACGAACAATACCTCTTTTCAGGTCGGGGGCATTGTGGACCAACTCATAAAATTTGGCAGGGTGACAAGACCTATTCTGGGAATAAAATTTGCCCCAGATCAATCCGTAGAGCAGCTTGGGTTGAGTGGAGTGCTTGTCTTGGATGCTCCTCCAAACGGACCAGCTGGCAAAGCGGTGAGGTGCCTTTTGCGTTTCCTGGAATTTCGAAACGAGTTACCTTGAAAGCAGGGAATTTCTTTAGGCTGGGCATGCTGTAATTATGCGTCAGTTGCACTTTGAGTATTATTTTCGGTTCATCTCATTCCCGGCTCCCAGTTACAACACATCCAATTATGGGGAAAATCTTGAGCTGTTGTTTTAGTAATAATACCCTAGGTTGTAGCTTCTGTTGATTTTTCGTCTGACAGGATGCATTTCTAAAATCACGTCTTTGCATCGTAGTGCTACTGTGGCTAAATTTTTTACTTCCCATGTCGTTTTTACCAGGGTCTGCAAGCAACCAAACGAGATCCCTATGGCCGGCTTATCCTGGGCGATATAATTACCTCTGTGAATGGTACAAAGGTGACAAACGGAAGCGACTTGTATAGGATACTGGACCAGTGCAAAGTTGGAGACACGGTAAGCTTTTGTTTTTCTTGTTGGCTCCTACACATGTTTACTCCTACACAAAGGAAGAGATTTGACATTCTTGATGGCTGCTAAGATACTGAGTTGCATGCATGGTGTTTCAAGGTGACCGTGGAGGTCTTGCGTGGCGACCACAAAGAGAAGATCCCTGTGGTCCTGGAACCGAAGGCTGACGAATCCTAGTACTAGTAAACCCAGCTTCTTCTTCTGTACCATAGCATCAGTTTCTCGCTTTGGTGCAGAGGCGCAAACACACAAGGCGTCTTAGCATTTTCGCCCTCCACGGGGTTCATTCGCTGTACATAATTCATGCATGTAGATGTTGTTACCATCTCTTGTCTGGTGGAAAAGGGGTATCCAGACTCCATTCCAGGTTGCCGTAATGCCGTCGTGTATTATTAATACGATGCTCATCAGATGACCATCCAGGCCGGTCAAGGGACCTGCAGGCCGACGATTGAACTCGCTGATGTCACAGATCACCAAACCCGTTTTTTGACGAAAAAAAAAGATTAATTGTGTACGTACCACTCTGCTTTTACGAAATTGGCTGGTTAGTTCAATTTGATGCCATGTGGTGGCATGAAAATGTACTAGTTTCATGACATAGTTCTAATAAAAAATTGGAAACTTTAAACTTCGTGCCCTTAGTTCAGTATCACTTCTCAGTTCTATCTATCTCTGTAGTAATTGATAAGATATTTTTAGTGCTACACAAGGATAGAATCGAGGAGTGGTAATAAGACAACAGATTTTTAAAAAACCAGTGCTGACTTTTTGGCTGGAGCCGTTGGCGTCGTTGCAATCCTAGGCGCGATCCCGGAACACGACAGGGATCAATGTGGTAGCTACGCAATGCCGTGCCCATACATCGCTGGGGGTTACTATCTATCCTACCGCTTGCCTTTGAATTCAAAAAAAAAATCCAAACAGTTGCGAAAAAACGAGAGGACTGAATCTATTTTCCACGATCGTAGGCGGTTTCCTCCGACGTCCCACTCCCACCCAAGCCTGTAGCAGGCGCCATCGTTTTCCGTGTCGCGTGACGGGTCCGCGTCTAGCATTAACGCCTTACGCCCGCGGGTGCTACGTCACGTGTGCTGAAGACGTGTACGTGCAAAGCTGAAGGGGTACTGCCGCATGACCGCTTCGCTCGACCTTGACGAGACGACGACGACGACGACTGGTCGACGGCATCTTCCAAAAAGAAAGAAAATGACGACTTGGATGACGAGGACGACGAAACAACACGCTGCCGGCGGGCTGCGTCGCTGAAGGACGACGGAGACGATCGGCATGGTGACGCGCACAGCAGCAGCATGGCAGACGAAGCACCAGCTTGGGACATAGCAACGCAACGCATGCACGTGCGCAGGGCCATGCAAAACGATTCCAGCTTTATTTATTTATATTACTTAGTTTCTTTTTGCGTATATAAGTACAGCAGTATAGCACACGGTACACTGAATCGCTACTCTACTTGCGTGCGTGAGTGTATCACTGTACCCGCGTAGTACATGCCACGTACTGATAATGGATTGCATCAGAACGGGAGGTAGCTCCGGCGGAACACGGCGGCGTTGGCGAACAGCCCGACGAGGTCCTGCTTGTACGGCAGGAACGACCTCCGGCGCCGCGCGCCACCGCCCTCACTAGTGTTGTTGGCGTAATGCCTCCAGGCGTGGTGGGCGGCGTGGTGGGCACCACCCTCCACGTCCACGGCGCTGCCTCGCCCCTTCTGGCTCCGGCGCCCGGACCCGCCGGAGGAGGCGCTCAGGAAGACGAACTTCTCCTTGCCGTCGCTCTGGCTGCGCCCGACGGCGAGCCGGGGCCGCCACCGGAGCACGGACCCCGTGGAGCCGCTCTTCTTGCACCGCGCCTGGGACTGGGAGGACGCCGCTGCGGCTGCGGCCGACCACCCGGGAGACCACGGGCAGAACATCTCCGCCGGCACCGAGTCGAGGTCGCCGTCGTCGTCGTCCGCGGGAGCAGGCGGCGGCGACGGATCCCTGTCCACCAGCAGGAACCGTCCTAGCGGCACCCGCGCGGTGGCCGTCTCCGGAGCAGCCCGCGGAGGGGATCTCGGCCGGCCGAAGACTGGGTACAGCAGCGGCTGGCCTATGAAACCGCCGCCTCCTGCAGATACTAGACTAGGAGGCGGCTGGGCGGCGGCGAAGGTGAAGTCGTCGCCGCCGTCGTCCATCGTCATGCTCCGGGATGCTGCTACTGCTCGCGTTCGGTCCCCGTGCTCGGACGACGACCACGACGCAGAAGCAGGCCACTGCCGCGTCCCATGGCCGGGACTCGGGAGGGAGGTGTGCGGTGGCTGGACTGACGCTCCTTGGCGCCGGGACTCAGCTTTTTATACGCCGCGCGCGGCACTGGATGCGGATGCGATCAGCTGTTGAGATAATCTTGGCCGCTGGATCGCTGATCGCAGCATCGGGCAGCGAGCAACCTTGGGTGCGAGAACGTTAAGCTTTCCGTGGGATGGACGTGGACGCGCTTTGGCTAGTACCGACTGCCGACGAGAGTGCATCAACGGAACGGATCTGGGGTGTGTTCGTTTGTTCCGGAATCGTGACCTAAAACCAATCCAACCAGGAATGCTTATCTAATTTGTATAGGCTTTGATCGTCTGGAACCATTCCTGCCCCTATCCTGAACAAACGAACGCAGCCTAAGGCTTATTCAGTTAGTGAGAGCATGAAAGGTATTTGAGTGGATTAAATATCTTTCTAGTTAAAATAAATAGAAGGGGATTAAATCCTCTTCAAATTTTCTATTATTTAGCTCAATCCACATGTGTTGAGATACACTTCAATCCATCTCAATAAGTATGAATTGTGGTTAATACTAGAGTACCTAAACTAGCCCTCCGATCTTTTAGTTTAATGTAGATTGAGTGCGACCGGAGGTGATAACAGTAAATGAAGCTCTGCGAACCAATTCCGCAATCACATGCAGTAGTAAAACAATATCACTAGTTTGGATCAGGTTTTGAAGCGAGATGGGCCCGGATTAGTGCAGTGGGAGAGGGCGTGGGCGGCACACAATGGACGCCAGCTCTCAACCCACCTGCAGAGCGTGCGGTGAGCCGGTGATGCCCCCGCACGTGGTAAATACAGCGAACACTGCCGCCGTCGCCGCCGCCAATCTGCACGAAGGAGATAGAGCAAAATACAAATTAACTTTTTACTACTATTATTTAAGGGTTAGTGACATATAAAATTGTTATATCAATGACTGAGGTGTCAGTGATGATTATAGATTAAAGTGTCATCAGTAAAAGTTAAGGAAGAAAAATGGAAAGCTGGATTCTTTTCTCTATGGGCGTGCCAGACGTGCAAACGCTGCCCCTTGCACTTGTGCACGCGAAGCGCTGGATTCACATAATCACATTCATCATCGATTGGACACTTTTCATTTTCAACCAATTATTTTTATTTTATCTTTTTAATTTATAGCTTTTACTAAAATAAATGTTATATCAGAGAATACTAGAACGTCCTATAATTTTATTTAAGATAGAGGAAGTACTTTCGAAATGGAATGAAATACTTGAAAGTTCAAGTCAATTACTACATGCGTACAACCGCACACGTCAAAATCTCTAGCGAGCACGAATTGAACAAAGCGTTATACACACACGACTTATTATATTGAAGTAAAACAACACGAACTTTCAGAACGGCTGGCAGCTCGGGCGGAAGGTGATGGCGCTCGCAACCAGCCCGACAAGATCTTGCTTCCACGGGAGGAACGTCGTCGTCGTCGATTTGCCGCCACCCCTGGCGGCGCTCCCGTGTCCTTCGCCGGCGCCGGCCAGGAACACGAACTTGTCCTTGCCGGCGGCGACCCGCCGCTGCCGCTGCCACCGGAGGACCGACAAACCGGCTGATCCTCTCGTCCGGCAGCGCGCGGGGGACGCCCGCCGAGAAGATCCTGCTGCTGGCGACGCGGGAGACCACAGGCAGTAGGTCTCCGCCGGCACGCCGTCGAGCTCGGCCTCGGCGGCGTCCGCGGGCTGTTTCCCCGACACCGACGGTGCGCCGTCGTCGCACCACCGCTCCTCCAGGAGGAGCCGCCCGAGCGGCACCCGCCGCGCGGTGGCCGCGCCCGTGCCAGCGGGCCCCTCCTCCTCCTCCTCCTCCTCCTGTTGACGCTGCTTCTGCGGCGACCACCGTGGGCGGCCAAAGACGGCGTACACGGGGCACGGCACGGCGACGGCGGCGAAGGTGAATCCGTCCTCCTCCTCATCGTCGTGACGGGCGGTGGCAGTGGCAGTGGCAGTGGTAGTGGCACGGCTGCTGCTGGTGGTGGCCGGTGCAGCGGGAGGTGCCACGAGATCCAGCTGGCGGGCAACGGCAGCGTCGCCGCGGTGGTGGCCGCCTTCGGTGTCGGGCATGGCGGGGCAGCTGGTTGGGTTTTCGTGGTCTGGTGGGTGGAGCTCGTCCTGCGGTGCGTCGCGAGCTGGCCGGGGCGCGCGGGAATAAAGGTCGGGATGGCGCCTGGCGGGGAAGGGGGAAGCGGCAGGTGCGCGCGCGAGCGGGCCAAGGCCAGGCCAGATCATGGGCGGTTGCTATGCGCGTCAAGAATGTTTCCAATCGGCAGGTGGGTCCACTTGGCAGTGAGCGGAGGAAGCTGGATTGGCCGGTCGGTGAGCGGGCCAGGCGGGTGGCGGTGACACGTGGTGGAGGCCGGCGATGGACTGGAAATGCAGGCAAGCTGGAGAGCAGCAGCCGGAATGCGACTCATCATGCTTATCCTTTCTGCACTGTCCGCCGCCCGGCCCGTTCCTCGTCTCGTATGCTTCTGTGTTGGAGATGTAAGTGTTGGAGATGTAAGTGGTGGCATGGCAGGTGGACGATTAGGTCAAGCTACTTTTGCTACTGAACTTCTCTGTATTATACACGTCTGCACGGGCATTAAACGCTACGATATATCCTATTTTAGATAGGGCATTATTGCTAGAAATTGAGATTGCATGTAGCAAGGGAAGCAAAAGCAACTATCCTTCCGGAAGCTGTTTGCTTTTTTTTAAATGCTATCGACCCCACCGAGCCCATCTGTAGGATCATCAGAAGAAGCACCCCAAGAATAATGCGTATCTGATATACACAAAGACCCCAAAAACATAAGGTTCATTTGCGCCTGTGCTCGCCTAATGCACCGCGCAGTTGTTAAAGATTGCTACTACACGTCTAGAGGTGGGAAAAAATAAGACTCATCTCACACCGGCATCAGTTAAACACTTAGTACCAGCGGTAACAAATTTAAATGACGGTATCGGTTTTTAGTGATTTGTTCGACTATAATTAAACTTAAACAAATATAGTTTAATGTTATCGGTTACCAGGTTCGTGGAGCTGATGTTGATCGTGTTGAATATAAGTGAATTGACCACCTTCTTCTATCGATTTAAGCTTTTAAGTTGAATTGACCGTTGCATACAATCTAATATGGTATCAGAGCGAGAGGTCACGAGTTTAAATTCTGGCTAGTGTAATTAAATAAAATAATTTGTTGCTCAATCGCATTCCACATCTGAGACCCACAAGAGGCTCCACGTGAGGAGAAGTGTTGGAATATAATATAAGTAAAAACCCACATCCTGCTACCAGTTTAAGTTTTGAGTTGAATTGGTTAGTGCATACAACTTAATATGGTATTGGAGCCAGAGGCCATGAGTTTGAATTCTGGTTAGCATAATTAAATAAAATAATTGTTACTCGTTCTTATTCCACGTCCGAGACGCAAGAGAGACTCGACGTGAGAATGAATGTTGAATATAATATAACACCTCGTTTGAATCATTGGAATTGAATTTCATTCTAATAATAGTAATTTTAACATATATCAATTAAGCTAATTTGGTTTTTATGAAAAAACATATTTGTATACTATTATTAGCAAAATGTCAGAGATATTTATGTGCTACATTTTTACTATAAAGGAGTGAGACGAAGAGTGTCATGTAAGTTACATAGTAGAAACAAATTCTACTAATGCATAAAATCATTTCCCCTCCTCCACCCCATGAATTTAAGATAGATTTATTTCTGAACTTTGGAAAGTGGTGGAATGTTAAATTTCAAACTAAATAAGTTATTTTATTGAGTGAATTCCAATTCCACTAAAATGAAGGGATCCAAACGGTCCGTAAGTGAATTGTCCAATTCATTCTATCATTTTAATATTTTGAGTTGAATTTATTGATACATGCAATTTAATGGATCGTTGCCATTGGATAGTGGGAGATTTTTTTTTCTAGTTAAGAACTACGCACGACACACCCAACATTGTGAAACTAAGAATTTTATTAACATCAGGTATAACCAGTCACGTAAATTAAAGAGCATATCAGCATCAGCAATTGTTTTAGTGCATACCTTTTTACATAGTCCTTTAGACAGTTTTCGATACTTATTTAGATCTAAAATAAAATACAAGGCATATATTAATTACTTTTGAGTCATAATTTCAAAGGAAGATAGAAATCGTTTTTGAGATGACAATACACACATTCACCGCAATTAAAATATTGGCTAGAAAATTTTCTCTCTTCCAAATTAAAATTCGCTGCACCAGATTAATGAATTTATATAATGTATGAGTTTAATAGGTACGTTAAGATTCGTCATCCATTTAATAAATATATATAAGTCAAGATATAAAATGAATACTGCTGAGTATTAACATACTCGGTATCGCGTGTCTTCCACGCAACAGGTAAAAAGAGTAAAAAGTAATGTTGCACTTGCACGGTGGCAGTGGCATTGCGTTGCACGTGTGCTGCTGCACTGATCAACGGCACTGTACTGCAGCATCAGTACAGGCTGCTTGTCCGGTAAGAGCATCTCCAACAACGTGACCTAACAAAATGCCCTATAATTTAAAAATAAGTATATTTTATAGAATTTAGGGCACCAACAAAACACTTCGCTTCAACAGTAAAGCTCTAAATCTAGATTATAGGTCAGCCCACTACGGTGTAGTATATTTGAGTCACTTGAGAGGGTGCCCTATAGTTTTTTTTGACAAAAATTTATGAAATAAGGCACTGTTGGAGTAGTTTTTCCTGTGTAAAGCCCCATATTTCAATTTGAGGCACTAGTTTGAGGTATTGTTGGAGATGCTCTAAGGCTATTTGCTATTTGGTTGACCCCTAGATGTCCGGCCTCCCTCACCTTTGATGTTAATGGGCTCAAATTCTGGGCCATCTCCCTCTCTCATTCTCAATTCTGCCTGGGCCGATGTTGATCCGTTACTATTTCTTCCCAACTTCATGGATTGCCTTTTGTACAAAAAAAAACCCCCGCCTGCGATTAGTTTCATCTTATTTTTATGATTCCCTAATGTACTAGCGGTCTCATATTTTGCAAAAATATGAGTACTTTGGTTTGACCTCTCTTCCTTGAATGTAGTTCGCGAGGGAGTATTTTGCAAAACAAAAAAAACACCATACAGACGGCACCTGGAAGCCCACTGTAGATGCATAGGACTAGTCTTCTACTCACACACAGAGACAGGCCGAGAAGAGAGGCCCGCGCCACCAGCTGCTAACACCAGGAGGCCCGGGCCCAAACTAGCTAGGCGCCAAACGTGCCGTGCACCCGACAAGTTCCCGGCACGAGCGATCTACCCCTACAGAGATGACGACGAGACCATCAAAACCAGCCAGCCAGCCAGCCAGCCACGTCGCGTCGGGTCGCCTCGCGTCCCGTCGGCCGGGGCCGGCGCGCCAATCAATCATGCAGTAGCGCCGCACGTTCGGCGTGTCGGACGAGGACGTGCGCCTGATCCGCACAACCGCGACCGCCGGCGGCACGGACACGCGCGCCACTCGTGCGGCTGGCGGGTAGCGGCTACCTCAGCTTGTCACGCCCCCTTCGCCGGCCGGTCACGGGGTTTTCCCCGCAGACCCCGAGAAGGAGACGCGGCCGAAGCCCCAGTGGCCGACCCGGTACATCTCGTCCAGCCACGCCAGCTCCTCCACCTCGGCCTGCGTCTGTGTCTGCTGCTGCTGCTGCCGCACCGGCGTGGCGGCGGCCGCCGGGTCCAGCGGCGTCGTCCCGCTGCCCGCGCCGGGCGCGGCCCTCGGCGCAACCTTGGCCGCGACGTCGCGCACCCGCTTCCTGCGCAGCGCGGACCGCCTCCGCATCCGGAGCCGGCGGCCCACTGCGAGCGGCGCCCTGACGAGCGCCAGGGCCAGCAGCGCGACGACCGCGCACGGGCAGCACCCCAGCGCGACGCAGTCCGCGATCGCCGCCGCCGCGCAGGACCGGCACCTCCACCCCGCCGCCGCGGGCTGGTGCGGGTGCGGCCGCTCCTCGTCCAACCAGCGGCCGCGCCTCGGCACCGCCGCGCGCTGCTCCTCCTGCTCCTGCTGCGGCCGATGGTCTTCCCCACCACTCCCCCTGCGGCCCATCGCACGCAGGGTGAGCTCGGCTCGGCTCGGGAATTGAACCGAAACTCCTGCCTGCGCGCGGCTGCGCCTGGGGCGAAATGGTGGTGGCGACACGACGCGGCGGGCGTTTTGTAGGTGGGTGTTCCGGGGCCACGTACGACGACCGGGAGCAGCCGCAGCGCGTGCGCACCACCGCGACGCGCCCGCCGGCAGGCAGGTAAAAAAAAAAAGAGGGACCCCGCGGCCCGCCTTTGCGACAGTAAAAGCGTCACCATTTCGCGGCAAGAAAACAAGCCCAGCCGCAGCAGTAGCGCGCGGGCGATCGATGGTGACAGTGAGCGAGGTGACTTTATTACCACTAGCTCTGCACTGCAGTGCAGCTGGACGGACGATTACACGGAACGGTGATCGCGGCGGAGGACAGGTAGCTAGCTACAGATACAGACAGTGGTCGGAAACTGCAAAGCCCTCTTGTGCTTTCGCTCTCACGCCACGCTAGCTAGCTAGCTTTTCCCTTCTTCTTCTAGATCTAGCTAGGGCACCCCGTGAGTGAAGAGCGAGACGGCAGGCCGGGTAAAAGCGGACGCCGTACGTTTTCATCCATCCACAGTGTCACACTCACACTGTGCGGCCATGCATGCACACCAGTGGCAGATGCAGATGCAGGGGGGTACAAATGGAAACTGTAGCAGCCAACGCATCGCGATCTCGTGTCTGATTCTGTTGCAGTTGCAGTCACGGCAGCGGACGGACGATCGAGCTAGTGGTTTGCTCGCCTGCACGTTGCAGCGTAGTAGCCTGCGATGCAGTGCACGCGACGCGCCCGTGAGAAATTGAAAAGGAGAACGGCGTTTGTGTTTTCCCCATTGGCGGAGCCGAGGCAGCAAGTGTTTCATGCCGGCTTCCCAGACAATTGGGTGCTTGCTTCGGTGTGTGAGGACTGAGGAGTAGGACCCGATCCAGAGCTGCCTACTGCTACTATTGTTGCCTGCAAGGCTGCAACTCTCAGCGGGGGGGTTTTTTTTTTGGGACGTACGTGTGAGTACACTTGCATTATTGGCAAGAAGGCGACAGGTGCGGTGCGAGCGATCACTCGAACGCCCAGCTAGCAGGAGCTATACCTAGCTAGTGCCTACGGTCTACCGAGTTCAACTTTTCAAATTAATATAGATGTGATGTTCGTTTTTTTTAAGTTTTTTTTTTCAATTCAACAGTGATGTATATCTTTTTCTTTAATGATATCAAAATCTACCATATGATTGGGGGAGAGAGAGAGGGGGGCCGGACAGAGTTCTCAGCATGAGTAGCTAGCGCGCGTCGTCTAGCTAGCTAGCGCGCGGCCGTGCGGTTACTGGATCTAGCCTAACGCTGAGCAGCTAAGCAAGAGATCGAGAAATGGTTGCACAGGAGCAGGCGGCGGGATCTCGTGGCAGCACGTTCTGACTGGTCGTCGTCGTCGTCGTCGTAGGAGAACATGGGCCTGTTCTAGCTTCCATCCTGTTCCGTTCGTTACGTTCCAGCTGCAACAACATGCTGCACTGCCCACTCGCACGTACACAACTACACACTGCACTGCGAGAACTATACCATGAAACGCATGTGCATCTAGTGCGTACGTGTTTGGCTACCAGCTAGCGTCTTCATCTAAAAAGAGCAATACTAGCACAACATATATAACATGAAGCTACCTAGCTAGCTAATGAACCCTAGCACTAAACACAGCTGCACGCTGCACAGTACATATCTCCTAAAGTCACGCATGCACCGGCCGGCATCGGATGCATTGCTCACCGTCCGACCCTTTTCTGAGTCATCCTGATTGATGAGGCGCGCAACAGAAGCAGGGGCGCCATGCATGCACGAACAGAGAGCTAGCTATATATGCTGCTATATACGTACACACGATCCAGTCGACGTAAGGAGATATCTACTACTGTAGACTACATCAGCACGTACAGCGCCAGTCCTCCAGCATACACACCACGTGTTCTCACCGGCCTCATCAGTTGTATGCTGCCTTGTGAATTGTGATAGCATTTAGATGGCTAGCAGATAGAAGGATGAATAGTTTATAATTTTCTTCTTATAAAACTAGAAAACATCATAACAAAAGTTGATTTGTATGAAGAGGTGGCACGGAGGACACAAATACTTGCACTAGTTCGTTTTCCAAAAAAAAAGAGCAAATCTTTAAATAGTTATATACTTGCTATGTCTCTAATAAGTGGATTACTACACAAAACTAGCAACTGCTTAAGGGCGCGTTCGCTTGCACAGGAATAAACATGGATTCGTTCTAGCTCATCAAAATCTATATAAATTAGAGAAGTAATCCGGCTAGGAATCAATCCGGAGCTCCAATCCCTAACAACCGAACAGGGCCTAAATAGATTAGAGAGCTAACAACAAAAAAAAAACTAGTAACAAACATATGCTTCTCCAATGTTACTCAAGCTACTATCACATAAGACAAGACTATGAATGTAAATGTAAGTGTCATAGCAATTGAACTGAGCCAAGTGTCATAGCGATTAAACCGGACCACACAAGTCAATGGACATAATAATTTATCCTCTTGGTTGCTTGCAGACAACCAACATCCTTCTTGCTAGCTAATGAGTTCAAACTAGATGGTATCCTCGGCCGTTGCATATTCACTTGATGATGGTCCGACTCTGTTGGCTTGGATGGTGACTTGAGTCCCAGCAAAAAAATAGCTCTGCTGTCACGGGGTCTGTTAGAAATATAGGCATTTTCTGTATTATTTTAATTCCATAAATCAACATTATGATGATGACATATAATAGATAATCAAACATGGAAAACGTGATCTCAAACATATCCATAACAATATGGATCATGAGAACATAAAGCATATGAATCATGTAATTCATATAAATAAAATAAGCATATAAACATGGTTCATGAATTATTGCAGAACAACTGGAAATAAACAGATAACAATATAAACAGCATGACTGTAAAATTAAGACAAACAGATTTATCATATTACTAGTATGATCAGGCATTAGACACGTCATGATATAATACGACAAAACATATTGGATAAATTTATGGCTATAAATAAAACAGCAGGTATGAACATATATAATTTGCAGAATGAAAAACAGTAAGGAGATGAATTGATCATACCCTGCCATGCGCTCCGAGAATCTAGATCCTTGTCCAACTTCACTTGACATGTCAGCAGGAAGAAGACTTTGGGCAGTCGCGAAGACGCTCCCCAAAAACCTAATTGCCGATCCCTCGTGCAAGGTCTCGAACGGCAAGGGCTCCGGAGGCACCTGCCCTCTCGCTTCTCTGTGCACGCAGAGTCACGAGATGGAAATACCCTCACTCGGCTGCTGGACTGTGTTCTGAAAGTGTTTGCTCGCGTGTACCGAGTGACAGGGGTGCTCCTCTATTTAACCTCTCGCAGAGGGAAGCTGAAGGAGAAAAGTCGCCGAGTCACGCCAAGAGTCGGCCAGCTCTAGCCGAGTTATGTCATGAGTCGGCCAGCTCTTGCCGAGTCATGCCATAAGTCGGCAGCTGAAGGAGAAGGGTCACTCGGCTGGCTGACGAAGAGACAGGGTCACTCGGCAGACGAAGAGACAGGGTCACTCGGCTGACGTGGTTAGTGAGTGCTAAAAATTAACACAACCACACCACGCCCGCTCGCCTGCCTGCCTGCCTCGCCTCGCCTCGCCACGCCACGCCCGGCCTGGCCCGGCCGGCGGCGGCGGCGGCGGCGGCGGCGCGCGCGCGCGTGTGGCACGCCCTTGTCCATTTCTTGACTTCTCAAGTTAAGTGTAATAAATCACACCATATAAGTCAAGGCAAAAGACCCTTGGACTTCCAATGTGGTACTATTGGTATTCTCCACCATTACACACCATAGAGTTTATTCAATAAATGGGCCAAGCCCATAAAAGATCCAACAATCCCCACCAAACTCTAGGGTTTGTAATGATGAAGTATCAGAATCACAATCCTTTGATATACCAGTGTTTCGATGGAGACTGTTAAGTTGAACATCCATCTAGAATAAGAGTTTCACTCATTCACAACTGAACAATGGACTATGCCTTGAATTGACAGTTTTGTGCGAAATAAGATTCACTCAAATCCTTTGCTGATACTAGGCTGCAGAAGGGTATTCCCGCTGTTTAGAAGCATATAAGTCACACTTCAGTGCCTTTCATGAGTATTTAGGGATTACCCAAGTCCCATAGACTGTGACTAGCAGTCTGACTCATATAGGTGTATTCCTCTTAAGATGTTCTGTAGGACAACATCTCACCTTTATAAGACTCTTGGAATACATTAAGGTAAAAACCATCCTGCCTTACAGATAGGAAAGATGTGCATCAGAAATGAGTTAAAGAAGGGATCTTTCCTCACAATCTACTCCTAGCTTGTTTCTCCACTCTACTTCACGGGATCTCCGATCACATAGAGCAGGTTACCACTAGAGTAGATCTCACATGGGTCTCATACCCATTTCCCTCGATGCACTTTCTATCACATTGCGTGATAGACCCTTAGTGAATTGATCTGCCAGATTATTCGATGTGTGGACATAATCCACAGTAATAACTCCGGAGTTTTTCAACTTTCTGACAGATTTCAATCTCCTCTTAACATGCCTTGTAGACTTCATGTTATTCCTAGAACTGTTAACCTTTGTAATCACCGTTTGGTTGTCACAGTTCATGGAAATAGCCGGTATCGGTTTTTCAACTACCGGTAAATCCAAGAGGAAATCACGAAGCCACTCGGCCTCAGCCCCAGCAGTGTCTAATGCTGCGAGTTCTGCTTCCATTGTAGACTTCGTTAAGATAGTCTGCTTGCAAGACTTCCAGGAAACAGCGCCACCTCCAAACAGAAACACATATCCGCTTGTGGCATAAAGCTCATCAGCATCAGAAATCCAGTTGGCATCACAATAGCCTTCCAGCACTTTTGGGTTTCTGGTATAATGAATACCGTATGTCATAGTACCTTTCAAATACCGCAACACTCTCTCAAGAGCACGCCAGTGTTCATCTCCTGGTTTCGACACAAACCGACTTAGCTTACTCACAGCATAAGAGATGTCTGGCCTTGTTGCACTTGCAAGGTACATGAGCGAGCCAATGATCTGGGAGTATGTCAATTGATCCCTTGCTATTCTCCGATTCTTTCTTAATAGCACACTGGGGTCATAAGGTGTTGGAGCAGGATCACAGTCACTAAAACCAAAGCGACTCAATACCTTTTCCACATAATGGGATTGTAACAAAGTTACCCCACCATCAGCTTCTCTAACAAGCTTGATGTTTAGAATGACATCAACTTCTCCCAAATCTTTCATCTCGAAATTGCTCGATAGAAGATTTTTAACTTCCTCAATCACATTGAGATTTGATCCAAAGATCAAAATGTCATCAACATAAAGGCACAGCATAACAGACTCACCCCCACCATACCGATAGTATACACACGTGTCAGATTCATTTACAACAAAGCCAGCTGCTGTAAGAGTATTATCAAACTTTTCATGCCATTGCTTAGGTGCTTGTTTTAGGCCATACAATGATTTTATCAACCTGCACACCTTGTTCTCTTGACCATCCGCAATAAACCCTTCTGGCTGATCCATATAGATCTCCTCATCCAACTCTCCATTTAGGAAAGCTGTCTTAACATCCATCTGATGAATGATAAGACCATAAGAGGCTGCCACGGCTATTAATGTGCGAATTGTAGTCAATCGAGCCACTGGTGAGTAGGTATCAAAGAAATCTTCACCCTCCCTTTGGGTATATCCTTTGGCCACAAGCCTTGCCTTGTACCTCTCAATTGTACCATCAGGCCTAAGCTTTTTCTTGAAGATCCATTTGCAACCTATAGGTTGACAACCATAAGGACGGTCAACGACCTCCCAAGTTCCATTAGACATAATAGATTCCATCTCACTCCTTACTGCTTCCTTCCATAAGTCAGCATCAGGAGAGGAATATGCCTCACTAATGGTAGTTGGTGTGTCTTCCACAAGGTACACTATAAAGTCATTACCAAAGGATTTTGCAACCCTATGTCTCTTGCTCTTTCGAGTGACTATAGTGTCATCCTCCTCAGGGATGTGCACGTGAGAATCCTCAGCATGATCTATAGGAATCGACAGTTCGTGCTCATGGGAAATTATAGTCTCATGACTTATATCACTAGGTGTATTCTTCATGGGAAACTCATTCTCAAAAAATGTTGCGTCTCTTGATTCCATGATAGTATCAACATACATATCAGGCACATCAGATTTTATAATTAAGAACCTATACCCAGTGCTGTGAAAAGAGTACCCAAGGAATATACAGTCAACAGTTTTAGGGCCAAGTTTACGCTTTTTGTTGATTGGCACATTCACTTTAGCCAAGCAACCCCAAGTGCGCAAATATGAGAGATTTACTCTTCTCTTTTCCCATTCCTCAAATGGAGTGATCTCTTTGTTCTTTGTTGGAACTCTATTCAGGACATGACATGCTGTCAAAATCGCCTCACCCCACCATGCCTTGGATAATCCCGCTGTACTCAACATGGCATTCACCAAATCTGTTAGAGTGCGGTTTTTCCTTTCAGCAATCCCATTGGATTGTGGTGAGAATGGCGGTGTCCTCTCATGAATAATATCATGTTCCACGCAGAACTCATCGAACACATTAGAGAAATATTCTCCACCTCGGTCAGACCTTAAACGTTTTATTTTCCTCTCAAGTTGGTTCTCAACTTCAGCTTTATAGGCCTTAAAATAATTGAACGCTTCATCTTTTGTTTTTAAGAGATACACATAACAAAATCTAGTGGAGTCATCTATAAAAGTGAGAAAGTATCTTTTACCACCTTTGGTCAAAATTCCATTCATCTCGCACAGATCAGAATGAACAAGTTCTAGAGGTGCCAAACTCCTCGCCTCAGCAGCCTTATGAGGCTTGCGGGGTTGTTTTGATTCAACACACACATGGCACTTAGACTTTTTGACCAAGTTAAATTTAGGAATTAAATTTATATTTGCTAACCGCATAAGACAGCCAAAACTTGCATGACAAAACCGTGAATGCCATAAATCTGACTCATCAGAAAAATTAACAGAATTCACCAGTTTGTTACACACATCATGCAGTGATAAGCGGAACAAGCCTCCGCAATCATATCCTTTACCAACAAAGGTACCATGTTTCGACACAACACATTTATTAGACTCAAGAACAATTTTATATCCATCTCGACATAGCATAGAAGCGCTAACGAGATTCTTCTTGATAGAGGGCACATGTTGCACGCTCTTCAATGGCACCGTCTTTCCCGAAGTAAACTTCAGAATGACCGTACCAACACCAAGAACATGAGCACGCGACCCATTTCCCATCAACAAGGCGCCAGACCTCCCGACCTGATAGGAAGTGAACATAGAGGCATCAGCACACACATGAATGTTTGCACCACTGTCCATCCACCACTCAGGTGAATTACAGACTGAAAGAACAAATGGTAAAGAATTACCATACCCAGATGTTCCTTCTTCAGTTTCAGTGGTTACAACATTAGCTGATTTCTTGTCTTGAGTGAACTTGCGATCAGGGCACTCTCTTGCCCAATGTTGATCACTGCCACAGACAAAGCAACCTCCCTTTCCCTTGTTATTGTTGTTCTTCTTTTTAAACTGTGCTGTATGAACAGGTTTATTTGCATTCTCTTGTTTGTTCTGGTTTTTCTTCTTGTTAAACTTGCGAAAGTTTCTCTTCTGCACCACATTAGCAGTAGAGGTCTCAACACCTTTTCCACTGTCCTTTGTTCTAGCCCTTTCCTCAACATCAAGAGTACCAATGAGCTCTTCCACATTGAACTCTTGTCTCTTATGTTTGAGAGAGGTAGGAAAGTCCTTCCAAGAAGGTGGTAACATGGCGATTATACCGCCAGCCACAAACTTGTCAGGCAAAGGACAAGGAAAAAGTTCGAGTTCCTTAGCTAGTGCCTGAAACTCATGAGCCTGTTCCACTACAGATCGGTTCTCAACCATCTTATAGTCATACAGCTGCTCCATGAGATACAGCTCGCTACCAGCGTCAGTTACTCCAAACTTTCCAACAAGTGCATCCCACAGCCCTTTCCCCGTGGGAAGGATGATATAGCTTTTCTGGAATTTAGTATCCAGTGCGCTAATTACTGCTCCTCGAAAGAGGTTGTCTTCAGCCTTAAACTTAGCCTCATCCTCAGGAGGTAAGTTTGCAGGCTTGCCCTCAGCGGCATGAAAACAAGACATTGCAGTTAGCCATAATTCCATTTTAGCTTTCCATATCAAGAAGTTTTTACCATCAAAAGGATCAGGCTTTAGCACAGCAGCAAAACCTCTGACAGAAAAATGCCTAACATTAGGTTTTTGGATTGTTAGAAATATAGGCATTTTCTGTATTATTTTAATTCCATAAATCAACATTATGATGATGACATATAATAGATAATCAAACATGGAAAACGTGATCTCAAACATATCCATAACAATATGGATCATGAGAACATAAAGCATATGAATCATGTAATTCATATAAATAAAATAAGCATATAAACATGGTTCATGGATTATTGCAGAACAACTGGAAATAAACAGATAACAATATAAACAGCATGACTGTAAAATTAAGACAAACAGATTTATCATATTACTAGTATGATCAGGCATTAGACACGTCATGATATAATACGACAAAACATATTGGATAAATTTATGGCTATAAATAAAACAGCAGGTATGAACATATATAATTTGCAGAATGAAAAACAGTAAGGAGATGAATTGATCATACCCTGCCATGCGCTCCGAGGATCTAGATCCTTGTCCAACTTCACTTGACATGTCAGCAGGAAGAAGACTTTGGGCAGTCGCGAAGACGCTCCCCAAAAACCTAATTGCCGATCCCTCGTGCAAAGTCTCGAACGGCAAGGGCTCCGGAGGCACCTGCCCTCTCGCTTCTCTGTGCGCGCAGAGTCACGAGATGGAAATACCCTCACTCGGCTGTTGGACTGTGTTCTGAAAGTGTTTGCTCGCGTGTACCGAGTGACAGGGGTGCTCCTCTATTTAACCTCTCGCAGAGGGAAGCTGAAGGAGAAAAGTCGCCGAGTCACGCCAAGAGTCGGCCAGCTGTAGCCGAGTTATGTCATGAGTCGGCCAGCTCTTGCCGAGTCATGCCATAAGTCGGCAGCTGAAGGAGAAGGGTCACTCGGCTGGCTGACGAAGAGACAGGGTCACTCGGCTGACGCGGTTAGTGAGTGCTAAAAATTAACACAACCACCACACGCCTGCCTGCCTGTCACGCCCGGCCGGCGGCGGCGGCGCGCGCGCGCGCGCGCGTGGCACGCCCTTGTCCATTTCTTGACTTCTCAAGTTAAGTGGAATAAATCACACCATATAAGTTAAGGCAAAAGACCCTTGGACTTACAATGTGGTACTATTGGTATTCTCCACCATTACACACCATAGAGTTTATTCAATAAATGGGCCAAGCCCATAAAAGATCCAACAGGGTCTAGTCTAACCCATTTACTCAACACCCTCAACAAGGCATTTTCAGTTTTCACACACAGCGACAATTCCATCTTTATTGTCGTGTAGACCGATTCTTTTCACACAAGGATTTCAAGACTACATACGTATATGCAGTTATGCACAACTGCTGCACAGCGCTGATGAGAAGAAGCCATAATTACAAGTTTACAACCATCGTACGTACGTACAGCGGCGGCATCATATTACCTGCCACTGCCAAATGCCAACCTTCACGCCGCAGTCTGTTGCACGGCGGCGGCGGCGGAGGCGGCACCGGACGGCCGCGTCTCCACGGACGCGGCCGGCGCCGGCGCCTCCATCTTGGCAATGCCGCCGTGGTGCGGGTGCAGCGGCCCCCCGAACCCGCCCTCCATGCCGTCGTCGTCGTCGTCGTAGTAGGCGACGCGGTCCCTGCGCGGGCGGGGCCGCAGGTGTTTCCTGGTGCAGACCTGCCCCACGAGGCAGGAGATCACCAGCAGCGCCGCGATCACCCCGAGCACCACGAACACCGGCGTGTACGACCCGCCGGCGCCGGCGCCGGCGGCCAGCGATGGCGCCTGCTGCAGCGGGCGCGTCGTGCCGCCGGCGGGGAGGAGTGGCGCCGCCGTCGAGGACGACATCGTCCGTCGCTACAACGTGCGTACCTGTGCTAGTGGTAGCTAGCTTGCTTGCTTCGGCCGGTTCGTCCAATTCCTTTCCCCGATCTCGATCGATCGATCTCAGCCTGCATCAGCAACAGCCCCCTGTGATGGTGCACGGCTCTTATCTGTTCGCGGCGGCGCCCTGCCTGCATGCATGGATATGCTTGGAGTGAGCTCAAAGGCTGCGCGCGGTTTAGATAGTGTGGACGGGGAGGTTTGGAACTTTGCAGCGCTCGATATCGATCATGCATCTGGGGAATGAAGCGTGTCGCTTTTGGCCATGGCAAATTAGGCTAAGGACCCGCCTCGCCGGCCGCTTCGTGTCAGTTTGCTAGTTCAGTTTGCCCAGAGAATCTTTATCCGAAGGGAAAGGTTGCCCAGAGAATGGATGAGAATTTGGTGTGAGTTCATAGCAAGAGGAGAACAAAAGACAGTTCTCCCAGGAGTCAGGTTGCTGATGCTGGGGATTCTTTTTCAGCCTGAATCTTGAGGAGTGGAGAGAGAGGCATACGCCTTGGACATTTTCAAGGAAAGAGCACTCTCAACCAATAAACTATATATGGTTTCTATGTTTATTTAATCAGAGTGTCCTGTCCACTAAGCACAAAAGATGATGTGGCGCTCTGATGAAAAAAAGAGAAGGAGAAAATGATTTCTTAATAAAAAAAACCATGTTTGCACAAGAACCAAGACACGAAGAGCTAGGTGCGATTAACAATTAACATTCATGTGGGAGAGAAGAAATATGATTGAATAAAACATCGTTCTATTAGAACTATCTGTGTTGGTTACTTGTTTTTTTATTGTTGTAAACCAAAAATAAGGCAATACAATTGTTAAACGTTAAGTACCTTCGTCTTTCCACGTATTATCTATTTTTGGATATAATGAGCCTTGGACGAAGTAATAAGTCTTCACAAACTCTGGATTTTAATATAAGCATGCGCAGGAAAAAGGGTCCCTTGGATGATCTCTTTTGGCTGAGCTTTGATACTCAGTCTGAACATATCCTCCCTGTGGATTGCAAACGAAAGGCAAATTTGGGAAGAGTATCCATATATCTGTCAGCTGTCCAAGTGAAAGCATATCCTCCGGTAAGAAGCTTACCCATTCTCATTTTCATATTCAAATTCCAGACACGGTCTAAAGCGAGCTAGACGGAGGCCAAGCCTTGTCCCGGGTCCGTGTAAAGGTCCCTGCCCCTGGTCTCACCATGCAGCGTAGTACGAGTGCTTGGATGGTGACAAAGCTCCCGACACGCAAATGGCTCGCGCTCGCGCATGTGGGAGTGAGGTGGGTGCGGGTTGGAGGCTGGCTAACAAAAGCGAGCTAGACTCGCGCGCCAGGAAGTCAGACGCGCACTCGCGCTCCTTCCTAGGTGTGTATTCCGGTCCGGCTCCTTGCAATAAGCCAAAGCACAACAAAACCGGGTATTAATCTCAACAGCATTGCTTGATCAAACTAAGCATGCATGCTCCGACTAAGCAGATAAAGAGCAACGGGCAGACCTTATTCATGTGCAGAGCAGATAAAAAAACACTGCGGCAAGTTCGCTTATTCTATGAAACCCAAACATCGTTGTTACCTAGCTTTACATTACATACATGCTTCTTTTGGCACACACGACACGAGTACCTCGCTCGTTAGCCGTTACATACTACATACACTACTCTCTGCTCGCTTCAGTTTACTAGCTGTCGCTCTTACGGGCATGGGGTGTCCTGCTCCTCTGCCTTGGCCATCTTCTTCCCTTTCTTTGCCTCGTAATCCTTCACGGCGGCCTTGATTGCGTCCTCAGCGAGCATGCTGCAGTGCAGCTTCACTGGTGGAAGAGACAGGTGCTTCGCAATCTCGCTGCAAAAAAGACAATGGAAAGGCGTGTATATAGACGTATCAGTACAACAACCCCAAGAAATATGGAATGCATGGGACGACCATATCCAGGCCGATTCGAAACTTACGTGTTCTTGATGGCTACCACTTCCTCCACTTGCTTGCCCTTGACCCATTCGGAAGCTGTAACAGCAGAGATGAATAAGGAACCGAGCAGGGACGGATCCAGCGGTGGGGCGGGCGGGGCTCGAGCCCCTCCTACCGCTTCAGATCCTATGGAGCCCCACTACAGCCTCCCCTAATCTAAAATGTATACAATATCATGTAGAATGAGTTTTTATACTGCAGCAATTGCGTTCAGTCCCTCCTAAACTTTTTTCTGGCTCCGTCCCTGGAACCGAGCATCACTTTTTTTGTAATTAAGGGAAAAATGATAAGAGGGAAAAGAATACTGTTATGAAAACATGCATGCCAGTAACAACGAACTAAAGCGCCGTTTGTATAGCTTCCCTAGCTGCCTAGGCAAAATCTAAGCAACATTAAGATATTCCCTTACCGTGTTACCTCAGAATTGATATAAAATGTTCTAGACATGTGGCACCAGCAAACTAATCAACCATACGGACAAGCCAACCGTATGAAAAGGTTTGGTTCAAAACGGATCCAAAGTTCTGAACATCTGTCACCCCTGCTGTACCAGTAATGAACTAATCAACTATGTGAACCAAGTTTTTTCACTCAAATTTCTACTGTTATTATTGTTGGCGTCAGACTGTATGAACAATGCGCCTTGCAGGCGCTCACAAGAGAATAACCGTAACAAAGCACTCAGTCGATACCATAATTAACAGAGCCTTAATTTTTTGGAACCACACCACCACTAAAAATTGCTCCAGTGTTCATATCGCCTCCACCTCCACGAGACTTTTATCTAAACATTATAAAATATGGCTGCTCCCTTTCATCCTTCCTTATATGTCTAACAAACACCAAGGGGAAGGGAAAAACTTACTAGATTATGCAGCCACTCCTGAATTTGGGTGAAAGTGAAATACTTCTTTGCACGGCAAAGCAGTGCAAAAATATCTAACTTGGAAATTGCTTTGCACCAATGGATTGATTTTTTTTTTCTCTAGAAACTTGAACCCATGGATTGTTGCAGATGAGATTGCTCCTTCTCATCCAAATTGCCAGCTGAAAAGGATGACGATTTCCATGAAAAGAAGGGTTTACTGTCTGGTCCTTCAGCTTTTCTAGGTTTTGAATAAGTGGAAGGCAGATTTTCCACATTTCCTCCCACAGACGACGCAGTTCTAGCTGGGGGAGTACCATGTTTCTTCTCTTCAGAAGTTCTCGAGTGCTAAGCCACAAAACATTTAATAACTGTCAGAAGAAGATTTTGTGTTCATTTGGGCATGAGCTCTTCCATAGCCATCTCAAGACTGGGTGGGCATGCATCAGCATGCATGTGGCCACTAAGAATGTTGGTTGGCTTTTTTCTAGAAGAGAAGGAGTTTGATGCTTAGATGTAACCCTAGGCGTCATTTGAGTCTTGCAGATTTATGCTGTCAAGATTTGCTGATAGGTTGCTGTATTTACTGCAGGCGTCTTCAGACTAAGGTCATCCCTGAGGAGACAGGGTTTCCACTCTGTATATGTAGTTCAGTACCGAGGCCATTCCACTGAATTTGTCAGTAGGTCTCAGGATGCTCCTCCACCAAAAGGAACCTTTGTTGGTTAGGCTGTGGATTGTGTCGTCTCTGTAGTAACTTCAACAGAAGGGATTCGTTATGAGTTTTGGGGTTTAGTACCCCAAGTCCACCTTCCTCTTTGGGTCTTCTACTAACTGTATTCCAGCCAGCTTTGGCTGGTTTTTCTTGACTCCAAAACACAGTGTCTTGTATGCTTGTCTATTTGATAGACTATCACTGTGTCGTGGATCTTGAAAGTGTTCATAGCAGAGGTTGGTGCAGTGATGGTGTCATGACTGAACTGCCCAGTTCCAGCCTGCCTGATTGACGCAAAAAAGCTAGAGGTTGGCGTCTCACGTTTTGTCACAAGAGGGTTGAAGTCCACCGCACTTGGTTTTGCCAGGCGCAGCCAGCACGCGTACGTAACTGCTGCTGCTGCCCTTGAACTCAAGCCAAGCAGGCAAGCCCTGCACTGCACTGCACTTGGCGTGCGCACGCTTCTCCGGTTTGGAACTTGCACCTGACTGAATGAAGAGCTTGTGCAAGGCTCTACATGGAGGTGATGAAACAGACGTGAGCTCAAGGAGACCTCCCTCTCTTTCCAATGATGCCATTCGTTCAGAGCAGGAGGAAGGAACAGCTCATGTCACAAGGCACAGGTCGCATCGCATCTCATCTCACGGAAGATTACTTACTTTATCTCACAAGGTGAGGTGTCATTGCAATTTGCAAGGTCGACGACGACGAGGCATGGCGTTGTTGTCTCCGGTAAGAAAGCATCGGCCTTTTCGGCACATGCGTGGATGCCTGATGCCGGTGGCTGGCCGGGCAGTCTCCAGGATCACCACCATACCGTAACCAACAAACTTCCCAACAGGAAACTTGCAAAATAATGCGGCCCAGATCCGGCAGGAGCGCACCCCTTTTCCAGTTTATTTATATATACTAGCTAAATTACAGGTTTCCGGATCGATGTGATCGAGAAACAGAAACGTATTACATGGTACGTTACTAAATCTAGATTTTAACACGGTGAGAATGAGATTGTTTTCACGTTTTCGGAACCAGCAACACGGTCATGTTTTCGGTTCCCGGTTGCTAAGGGTAAAATAACAACCATATCTTCTTCTTTTTAAAGAATATTCACAAGACTAAAAATTAGCAATCAAATTAGCCGGTTGCCAGTTACTGACAGCGACCTGCTGTATTTCGGGACCGGAGTACCGGGCACCGGAAGGGACGGCAGATCTAGCGAGCGAGCGCGCGGTTCTCCCGTACGAGCGGTTGCGGTGGCGTTTCCTGCCGGATCTCGCGGTCCCGGCCCCTACCAAATCCATGATCCGTCCACCTGCGTGCCACCGGCCTCCAGGTCCATGAACCGGGCCGAAGTTCTTCCTGCCCGCCTCTCCGAAACTTCCATTTTCCTTTTCATATTTGAAAGTTGAAACGTAATTAAGATTCGAAAAACCAGGACCAGAAACGAAGTACGTATACATAATTGATTGCCGTCGCAAAACAGGCAGTCAACCAACGGCGAGCCGCGTTGAACACGTGGGGGCGGCGCGCGCGCGCGCGCGGGGACGACGAACCAAACCTAACAAAGGTCCGGCACGCAAGGCAAACGAACAGCACGCCGGAAAGAAATGGAACGCCCTGCGCCGCCGCCGCCGCCGGTCGACCGAGCAGGCTCGCGCCTCGTTTCTCCTCCGAGCGGGCGGTCGTCCGGTTGTCGCCACCCGCCGTACGTACGTGGCTCTCCAGGTTGGCGAGTCCAGTTTGGCTTTGCTCGCCAAAAATAATAATAATATAAAAAAACTCCGAGGCCGAGGCCGCGGGCGGGGGTAGGTCACGTTCGTCCGCATCCGCGCCTCCCTGCTTCTGCTTGTCGTCGCGCGCGGTCACTTCGGCGGCAGCGGCAGCGGCAGCGGCAGCGGCACCCGCGCCCCGGCCCCGGTGCGCTGGCTCTGGCTGGACCCGACGCCTCGCGGTCGCGGCGACAGAACAACACCAGCACGGCACGGGTGAGCTGCTGTGCTGACCGGCGGGCTACTAGGCCGCTGGGCGCGGAACCGGACGCCGGGCTCCCCGCCGTCTCTCTGCCTCGAGAATCTTTCTCGCTTTCCTTGCAGGGCCGGCCTGCTTTTCCGGCCGCGTCCCGACGAGACAACGGACTTGGTTTCTGTTTGGCATCCCGTCCCTGTCTCCCGCTTTCCCCAGCTGACCATGTACAGGTACGTAAAGAGAAAAAAAATGCGATAAAATGTGCTGCTATTTCCATTGTTTTTGTGTAGGTATGAAAATCGAAATCTCCGTGTCTGACTCGTAACTTAGATGGGGTGACATCTCGCGGTCAGTCAAACAGGAGATCTACACGAAGACCAAGTGAAGATATCTGTTTTCCATGAACCGCCACTTCACTTACTCCATATCTAGCAATAGATTATCAGACTCACTTGTCGAGGCTCGTTCATCATGTATGTGCCTTCCTTTGACTATAAAAGAGAGGGCACACACACGGTACAACAAGGTCGGAAACGGAACAACTCAGGCTTCTCAGCCGATGGACTCACATACAAACAGAGACTCCCAGGCAATACAACCCACAGTGGGTGTAAGGTATTACGCTCCGGTGGCCTGAACCACTATAACCCTTGTGTTCTTCCAGCTAATCAGGCAATTCCTAGCCCCTCTCCTCTGTTAGAATTATAGGCATTTTCCGTATTATTTTAATTCCATAAATTAACATTATGATGATGACATATATAATAAATAATTAACCATAGAAATCGTGATCTTAAATTGATCCATACCAATATGAATCAAGAGAACATAGAGCATGTGAATTATATAAATCATATAAATACGATAAACATGTATACTGACTGAACAAATGAAAATAAACAGATAAAACATAAATAGCATGACTGTAAAATTAAAACAGACAGATCTATCATATTATAATAAGACATAACAGATAAGATAAAATCATTCGTAAATATGAAACAGCATAGATGAATATATGAAACATATATAATCTCTAGAACACAAAACAGTAAGTAAATAAACTGATCATACCCTCCTATGCGCTCTGATGATCCAGATCCTTGGCCAGCTTCCTTTGTCATGTTGAAGATGTTTTGGGCAGTCGTGTAGACGCTCCCCAAAAACCTAATTGCCGATCCCCCGTGCAAGGTCTCGAACGGCACCGGCTTCGTAGGCACCTGCCCTCTCGCTTCTCTGTGCGCGCAAAGTCACGAGATGAAAATACCCTCACTCGGGCGGCTGGACTGTGAGACTGAAAGTGTTTCTCGCGTGTACCGAGTGACAGGGGTGCTCCTCTATTTATCCTCTCGCAGAGGGAAGTTGAAGGAGAAAGGTCGCCGAGTCACGCCAAAAGTCGGCCAGCTCTCGCCGAGTCATGCCATGAGTCGGCCAGCACTCGCCGAGTCATGCCATGAGTCGGCCAGCTGAAGGAGAAGGGTCACTCGGCTGGCTGACGAAGAGACAGGGTCACTCGGCTGACGAACGCGGTTAGTGAGTGCTAAAAATTAACACAACCAACACAACCACACCACGCTCGCTCGCTCGCCTGCCTGCCACGCCACGCCACGCCACGCCACGCCACGCCCGGCCCGGCCCGACCGGCGGCGGCGGCGGCGCGGCGCGCGCGCGTGTGGCACACCCTTGTCCATTTCTTGACTTCTCAAGTTAAGTGGAATAAATCCCACCATATAAGTCAAGGCAAAAGACCCTTGGACTTCCAATGTGGTACTATTGGTATTCTCCACCATTACACACCTTAGAGTTTATTTAATAAATGGGCCAAGCCCATAAAAGATCCAACAATCCCCACCAAACTATAGAGTTTGTAATGATGAAGTATCAGAATCATAATCCTTTGATATACCAGTGTTTCGATGGAGACTGTTAAGTTGAACATCCATCTAGAATAAGAGTTTCACTCATTCACAACTGAACAATGGACTATGCCTTGAATTGACAGTTTTGTGCGAAATAAGATTCACTCAAATCCTTTGCTGATACTAGGCTGCAAAAGGGTATTCCCGCTTTTTAGAAGCATATAAGTCACACTTCAGTGCCTTTCATGAGTATTTAGGGATTACCCAAGTCCCATAGACTGTGACCAGCAGTCTGACTCATATAGGTGTATTCCTCAAAAGATGTTCTGTAGGACAACATCTCACCTTTATAAGACTCTTGGAATACATTAAGGTAAAAACCATCCTGCCTTACAGATAGGAAAGATGTGCATCAGAAATGAGTTAATGAAGGGATCTTTCCTCACAATCTACTCCTAGCTTGTTTCTCCACTCTACTTCACGGGATCTCCGATCACATAGAGCAGGTTACCACTAGAGTAGATCTCACATGGGTCTCATACCCATTTCCCTCGATGCACTTTCTATCACATTGCGTGATAGACCCTTAGTGAATTGATCTGCCAGATTATTTGATGTGTGGACATAATCCACAGTTATAACTCCGGAGTTTTTCAACTTTCTGACAGATTTCAATCTCCTCTTAACATGCCTTGTAGACTTCATGTTATTCCTAGAACTGTTAACCTTTGTAATCACCGTTTGGTTGTCACAGTTCATGGAAATAGCCGGTATCGGTTTTTCAACTACCGGTAAGTCCAATAGGAAATCACGAAGCCACTCGGCCTCAGCCCCAGCAGTGTCTAATGCTGCGAGTTCTGCTTCCATTGTAGACTTCGTTAAGATAGTCTGCTTGCAAGACTTCCAGGAAACAGCGCCACCTCCAAACAGAAACACATATCCGCTTGTGGCATAAAGCTCATCAGCATCAGAAATCCAGTTGGCATCACAATAGCCTTCCAGCACTTTTGGGTTTCCGGTATAATGAATATCGTATGTCATAGTACCTTTCAAATACCGCAACACTCTCTCAAGAGCACGCCAGTGATCATCTCCTGGTTTCGACACAAACCGACTTAGCTTACTCACAGCATAAGAGATGTCTGGCCTTGTTGCACTTGCAAGGTACATGAGCGAGCCAATGATCTGGGAGTATGTCAATTGATCCCTTGCTATTCTCTGATTCTTTCTTAATAGCACACTGGGGTCATAAGGTGTTGGAGCAGGATCACAGTCACTAAAACCAAAGCGACTCAATACCTTTTCCACATAATGGGATTGTAACAAAGTTACCCCACCATCAGCTTCTCTAACAAGCTTGATGTTTAGAATGACATCAGCCTCTCCCAAATCTTTCATCTCGAAATTGCTCGATAGAAGATTTTTAACTTCCTCAATCACATTGAGATTTGATCCAAAGATCAAAATGTCATCAACATAAAGGCACAGCATAACAGACTCACCCCCACCATACCGATAGTATACACACGTGTCAGATTCATTTACAACAAAGCCAGCTGTTGTAAGAGTATTATCAAACTTTTCATGCCATTGCTTAGGTGATTGTTTTAGGCCATACAATGATTTTATCAACCTGCACACCTTGTTCTCTTGACCATCCGCAATGAACCCTTCTGGCCGATCCATATAGATCTCCTCATCCAACTCTCCATTTAGGAAAGCTGTCTTAACATCCATCTGATGAATGATAAGACCATAAGAGGCTGCCACGGCTATTAATGTGCGAATTGTAGTCAACCGAGCCACTGGTGAGTAGGTATCAAAGAAATCTTCACCCTCCTTTTGGGTATATCCTTTGGCCACAAGTCTTGCCTTATACCTCTCGATTGTACCATCAGGCCTAAGCTTTTTCTTGAAGATCCATTTGCAACCTATAGGTTGACAACCATAAGGACGGTCAACGACCTCCCAAGTTCCATTAGACATAATAGATTCCATCTCACTCCTTACTGCTTCCTTCCATAAGTCAGCATCAGGAGAGGAATGTGCCTCACTAATGGTAGTTGGTGTGTCTTCCACAAGGTACACTATAAAGTCATTACCAAAGGATTTTGCAACCCTCTGTCTCTTGCTCTTTCGAGTGACTATAGTGTCATCCTCCTCAGGGATGTGCACGTGAGAATCCTCAGCATGATCTATAGGAATCGACAGTTCGTGCTCATGGGGAATTATAGTCTCATGACTTGTAACACTAGGTGTATTCTTCATGGGAAACTCATTCTCAAAAAATGTTGCGTCTCTTGATTCCATGATAGTATCAACATACATATCAGGCACATCAGATTTTATAATTAAGAACCTATACCCAGTGCTGTGAAAAGAGTACCCAAGGAATATACAGTCAACAGTTTTAGGCCCAAGTTTACGCTTTTTGTTGATTGGCACATTCACTTTAGCCAAGCAACCCCAAGTGCGCAAATACGAGAGATTTACTCTTCTCTTTTCCCATTCCTCAAATGGAGTGATCTCTTTATTCTTTGTTGGAACTCTATTCAGGACATGACATGCTGTCAAAATCGCCTCACCCCACCATGCCTTGGATAATCCCGCTGTACTCAACATGGCATTCACCAAATATGTTAGAGTGCGGTTTTTCCTTTCAGCAATCCCATTGGATTGTGGTGAGAATGGCGGTGTCCTCTCATGAATAATACCATGTTCCACGCAGAACTCATCGAACACATTAGAGAAATATTCTCCACCTCGGTCGGACCTTAAACGTTTTATTTTCCTCTCAAGTTGGTTCTCAACTTCAGCTTTATAGGCCTTAAAATAATTGAACACTTCATCTTTTGTTTTTAAGAGATACACATAACAAAATCTAGTGGAGTCATCTATAAAAGTGAGAAAGTATCTTTTACCACCTTTGGTCAAAATTCCATTCATCTCACACAGATCAGAATGAACAAGTTCTAGAGGTGCCAAACTCCTCGCCTCAGCAGCCTTGTGAGGCTTGCGGGGTTGTTTTGATTCAACACACACATGGCACTTAGACTTTTTGACCAAGTTAAATTTAGGAATTAGATTTAGATTTGCTAACCGCATAAGACAGCCAAAGCTTGCATGACAAAAACGTGAATGCCATAAATCTGACTCATCAGAAAACTAACAGAATTCACCAGTTTATTACACACATCATGCAGTGATAAGCGGAACAAGCCTCCGCAGTCATATCCTTTACCAACAAAAATACCATGTTTAGACACAACACATTTATTAGACTCAAGAACAACTTTGTATCCATCTCGACATAGCATAGACGCGCTAACGAGATTCTTCTTGATAGAGGGCACATGCTGCACGCTCTTCAATGGCACCGTCTTTCCCGAAGTAAACTTCAGAATGACCGTACCAACACCAAGAACATGAGCACGCGACTCATTTCCCATTAACAAGGCGCCAGACCTCCCGACCTGGTAGGAATTGAACATAGAGGCATCAGCACACACATGAATGTTTGCACCACTGTCCATCCACCACTCAGGTGAATTACAGACTGAAAGAACAAATGGTAAAGAATTACCATACCAGATGTTCCACCTTCAGTTTCAGTGGTTACAACATTAGCTGATTTCTTGTCTTGAGTGAACTTGCGATCAGGGCACTCTCTTGCCCAATGTTGATCACTGCCACAGACAAAGCATCCTCCCTTTCCCTTGTTATTGTTGTTCTTCTTTTTAAATTGTCCTGTATGAACAGGTTTATTTGCATTCTCTTGTTTGTTCTGGTTTTTCTTCTTGTTAAACTTGCGGAAGTTTCTCTTCTGCACCACATTAGCAGTAGAGGTCTCAACAACTTTTCCACTGTCCTTTGTTCTAGCCCTTTCCTCAACATCAAGAGTACCAATGAGCTCTTCCACATTGAACTCTTGTCTCTTATGTTTGAGAGAGGTAGCAAAGTCCTTCCAAGAAGGTGGCAACTTGGCGATTATACCGCCAGCCACAAACTTGTCAGGCAAAGGACAAGGAAAAAGTTCGAGTTCCTTAGCTAGTGCCTGAAACTCATGAGCCTGTTCCACTACAGATCGGTTCTCAACCATCTTGTAGTCATACAGCTGCTCCATGAGATACAGCTCGCTACCAGCGTCGGTAACTCCAAACTTTCCAACAAGAGCATCCCACAGCTCTTTCCCCGTGGGAAGGATGATATAGCTTTTCTGGAATTTTGTGTCAAGTGCGCTAATCACTGCACCTCGAAAGAGGTTGTCTTCAGCCTTAAACTTAGCCTCATCCTCAGGAGGTAAGTTGGCAGGCTTGCCCTCAGCGGCATGAAAACAAGACATTGCGGTTAGCCACAATTCCATTTTAGCTTTCCATATCAAGAAGTTTTTACCATCAAAAGGATCAGGCTTTAGCACAGCAGCAAAACCTCTGACAGAAAAATGCCTAAGATTAGGTTTTTGGATTGTTAGAATTATAGGCATTTTCCGTATTATTTTAATTCCATAAATTAACATTATGATGATGACATATAATAAATAATTAACCATAGAAATCGTGATCTTAAATTGATCCATACCAATATGAATCAAGAGAACATAGAGCATGTGAATTATATAAATCATATAAATACGATAAACATGTATACTGACTGAACAAATGAAAATAAACAGATAGAAACATAAATAGCATGAATGTAAAATTAAAACAGACAGATCTATCATATTATAATAAGACATAACAGATAAGATAAAATCATTCGTAAATATGAAACAATATAGATGAATATATGAAACATATATAATCTCCAGAACACAAAACAGTAAGTAAATAAACTGATCATACCCTCCTATGCGCTCTGATGATCCAGATTCTTGGCCAGCTTCCTTTGTCATGTTGAAGATGTTTTGGGCAGTCGCGTAGATGCTCCCCCAAAAACCTAATTGCCGATCCCCCGTGCAAGGTCTCGAACGGCACCGGCTTCGGAGGCACCTTCCCTCTCGCTTCTCTGTGCGCGCAGAGTCACGAGATGGAAATACCCTCACTCGGGCGGCTGGACTGTGAGACTGAAAGTGTTTCTCGCGTGTACGGTGTACCGAGTGACAGGGGTGCTCCTCTATTTAACCTCTCGCAGAGGGAAGTTGAAGGAGAAAGGTCGCCGAGTCACGCCATGAGTCGGTCAACACTCGCCGAGTCATGCCATGAGTCGGCCAGCTGAAGGAGAAGGGTCACTCGGCTGGCTGACGAAGAGACAGGGTCACTCGGCTGACGTACGCGGTTAGTGAGTGCTAAAAATTAACACAACCACATCACGCCCGCTCTCCTGCCTGCCTGCCTCGCCACGCCACGCCACGCCACGCCCGGCCCGGCCCGGCCCGGCCGGCGGCGGCGCGGCGCGCGCGCGCGCGTGTGGCACGCCCTTGTCCATTTCTTGACTTCTCAAGTTAAGTGGAATAAATCCCACCATATAAGTCAAGGCAAAAGACCCTTGGACTTCCAATGTGGTACTATTGGTATTCTCCACCATTACACACCTTAGAGTTTATTCAATAAATGGGCCAAGTCCATAAAAGATCCAACATCCTCATCTTAGGATCAGGGATGCACTCCACCACTCGACCGGAGTATTTTCCCTCCGTCAGAATGGCTAAGGGAGACCTCACACACAAGTCCACCTCTATTTACAGTTCCCTAACCTTTTACTAGCCGTTATGTGGAAGTAGCACATCTTCTGCACGCACACGACAGTCCACGCCATATGGCTGGACGATCCGCCATACAAGTAACGGCTATATTATCCGTTTGAAACCTGTCTGAGCTGTCAGAAAAGGTGAGCTCGGACGGTCTGCCGCACATGGTTGGACGGTCCGAGACCCGGCGACATGAGCTACGCGAGCTCTGACCAAGTTACAATAACATGGGTGGATTGTCCGCTGAGAGCACCTAGAGGGGGGGTGAATAGGTGATCCTGTAAAAACTTAAACTTAAGCCACACAAACTTGTTAAGGGTTAGCACAAGTATGGCCAAGTGGCTAGAGAGGAGTCAAAACACAATAACCACAAGAAAGCAATCACAGAGTTGACACGGTGGTTATCCCGTGGTTCGGCCAAGTACAAAACTTGCCTACTCCACGTTGTGGCGTCCCAACGGACGAGAGTTGCACTCAACTCCTCTCAAGTGATCCAATGATCAACTTGAATACCACGGTGTTTTTCTTTCCTTTGATCTTTTCCCGTTTGCGAGGAATCTCCACAACTTGGAGTCTCTCGCCCTTACAATTGAGTTCACAAAGAAATACGGAGTAAGGTGGGAATGAGCAACGCACACAAGACTCGAAAATCAGAGCAACAACACGCACACAAGTCGCAACAAGAGCTCGCAACGCAACACAAAGAGTTCACAACTCCACAAGAGCTCTATATGCTATCACAATGAAACTAATGCGTGAGATTGATGTCTTGGTGCTTAGAAGAGTTGTAGGAATGCTTGGTGTGCTCCTCCATGCGCCAAGGGGTCCCTTTTATAGCCCCAAGGCAGCTAGGAGCCGTTGAGAACACATCTGGAAGGCTATCCTTGCCTTCTGTCGTCGGGCGCACCGGACAGTCCGGTGCACACCGGACACTGTCCGGTGCCCGATTTGTTTCCTTAAACAGCGCATCCGACCGTTGCTGTTTGAGTCAGATCTGCGCACAGTTGGCGCACCGGACATGTCCGGTGCACACCGGACAGTCCGGTGCTTCCTTCCGACCGTTGGCTCGGCCACGTGTCGCGCGCCGATCGCGCGGCCGACCGTTGGCCCAGCCGACCGTTGGCTCACCGGACAGTCCGGTGCACACCGGACAGTCCGGTGAATTTTAGCCGAAGTCGCCGGAGAAAAATCCGAGAGCGGCCTCTTCAGCTGGGGCAGCCTGGCGCACCGGACACTGTCCGGTGCACCACCGGACACTGTCCGGTGCACCACCGGACAGTCCGGTGCCCCAGACCGAAACAGCCTCTTGGCTGTACACAGCCAAGTCTTCTCTTCTCTTCTTCTTTCTGTTTCTAACACTTAGACAAGATGTTAGTACACAAAACTAATGTACTAAGGCTTAGAAACATACCTTTACTTGTGATTTGCACTTTGTTCATCCATGAGCATATTTTCACATTTAAGCCCTTGTGTTTGCACTCAATCACCAAAATACTTAGAAATGGCCCAAGGGCACATTTCCCTTTCAATCTCCCCCTTTTTGGTGATTTATGCCAACACAACATAAAGCAACTAGAACAAGTGCAAAATCACTTCAAATAAAAACTGACTTTGAGTTTTATTCAATTTTGGCATATATGGATCATCTTTTGCCACCACTTGGTTTGTTTTTGCAAATCAAACACAAATCTCTATCTTTAAGTCAAACACACATGTTGAAGCATAAAGAGAGTCATTCCAAAAGAGATTGATCAAAGATTTCAAAAACTCCCCCTATTTCCCATAATCAACACTTCTCCCCACAAGAAGCCAACTTTTTGAAAATAGAGACCAATAAGAGACAATAAAAGCTTTTGACAAAACAAAAACTCTATTCTACTATTTTCAAAATCTCTCAAGTGGTAGCTGATCCATTTATCACTTTGGCCTTTATTTTCTCCCCCTTTGGCATCAAGCACCAAAATGGGATCAATCTTGGCCCCTTTAACCTCATTGCCTCACCAAAATCGTCAATGAAGAGTACAAAGGCAATAAGATCATAGAGATGAACTTGGAATAAGTTACCCTCTCATCGGAGTGCAGTGGAAGTCTTGCATGGTCCAAGTTCACCTTTCCCTTTCAATTCACCTTCGAGACTAAATCAAGCAAACTCAAGCAAATGGTTAGTCTCAAAGAGTCAAGTTGTAACACATCTCCCCCTAAACATGTGCATCACTTTGCAACGGACTTGTAAGGTCCAGGGAGTGTTTGTACAACTTGAGCACCATAATAAGCAACAAAATGCAAAAAAGGAACATGATCAAAAGCATAAGTACATGTATGCTACAATTCAATCCAGGTTCTGCGAATCTAAGACATTTAGCTCACTACGCAGCCTGCAAAAGGTCTTCTCATCTAGAGGCTTGGTGAAGATATCGGCTAGCTGGTTCTCGGTGCTAACATGAAACACTTCGATATCTCCCTTTTGCTGGTGGTCTCTCAAAAAGTGATGCCGGATGTCTATGTGCTTTGTGCGGCTGTGCTCAACAGGATTCTCCGCCATGCGGATAGCACTCTCATTGTCACATAGGAGTGGGACTTTGCTCAGATTGTAGCCAAAGTCCCGGAGGGTTTGCCTCATCCAAAGTAGTTGCGCGCAACACTGTCCTGCGGCAACGTACTCGGCCTCAGCGGTGGATAGGGCAACGGATGTTTGTTTCTTAGAGTTCCATGACACCAGGGACCTTCCTAAGAATTGGCACGTCCCCGATGTACTCTTCCTATTGACCTTACATCCAGCATAGTCGGAATCTGAGTATCCAACTAAGTCAAAGGTAGACCCCTTTGGATACCAGAGCCCGAAGCAAGGCGTAGCAACCAAATATCTAAGAATTCGCTTCACCGCCACTAAGTGACACTCCTTAGGATCGGATTGAAATCTAGCACACATGCATACGCTAAGCATAATATCCGGTCTACTAGCACATAAGTAAAGCAAAGAACCTATCATTGACCGGTATGCTTTTTGATCAACGGACTTACCTCCTTTGTTGAGGTCAGTGTGTCCGTCTGTCCCCATCGGAGTCTTTGCGGGCTTGGCGTCCTTCATCCCAAACCGCTTTAGCAGATCTTGCGTGTACTTCGTTTGGGAGATGAAGGTGCCGTCCTTGAGTTGCTTCACTTGGAACCCAAGGAAGTAGTTCAACTCGCCCATCATCGACATCTCGAATTTCTGCGTCATCACCCTGCTAAACTCTTCACAAGACTTTTGGTTAGTAGAACCAAATATTATGTCATCGACATAAATTTGGCACACAAACAAATCACCATCGCATGTCTTTGTAAAAAGAGTTGGATCGGCCTTCCCAACCTTGAAAGCATTAGCAATTAAAAAGTCTCTAAGGCATTCATACCATGCTCTTGGGGCTTGCTTAAGTCCATAGAGCGCCTTAGAGAGCTTACACACATGGTCGGGGTACCGTTCATCCTCGAAGCCAGGGGGTTGCTCCACGTACACCTCCTCCTTGATTGGCCCGTTGAGGAAAGCGCTCTTCACATCCATTTGGAACAACCTGAAAGAATGGTGAGCGGCATATGCTAGCAAGATTCGAATTGACTCTAGCCTAGCCACAGGAGCAAAAGTCTCCTCAAAGTCCAAACCTGCGACTTGGGCATAACCTTTTGCCACAAGTCGAGCCTTGTTCCTCGTCACCACCCCGTGCTCGTCCTGTTTGTTGCGGAACACCCACTTGGTTCCCACAACATTTTGCTTCAGACGAGGCACCAGTGTCCAAACTTCATTGCGCTTGAAGTTGTTGAGCTCCTCTTGCATGGCCAACACCCAGTCTGGATCTAGCAAGGCCTCTTCTACCCTGAAAGGCTCAATAGAAGAGACAAAAGAGTAATGTTCACAAAAATTAACTAATCGAGACTGAGTAGTTACTCCCTTGCTAATGTCACCCAGAATTTGGTCGACGGGATGATCCCTTTGAATCATCGCTCGAACTTGGGTTGGAGGTGCCGGTTGCGCTTCTTCCTCCATCACTTGATCATTTTGTGCTCCCCCTTGATCAAGCGCCTCCACTTGAGGTACCTGTTCGTCATCTTTGGTTGGGGGATGCACCATAGAAGGTTGATCTCGTTCATCTTGTTCCTGTGGCCGTACTTCTCCAATCGCCATGGTCCGTATAGCGGCCGTCGGAACATCTTCTTCATCTACATCATCACAATCAACCACTTGCTCTCTTGGAGAGCCATTAGTCTCATCAAATACAACGTCGCTAGAGACTTCAACCAAACCCGATGATTTGTTGAAGACTCTATACGCCTTTGTATTTGAGTCATAACCTAATAAAAACCCTTCTACAGCTTTGGGAGCAAACTTAGAATTTCTACCCTTCTTCACTAGAATGTAGCATTTACTCCCAAATACACGAAAGTACGATACATTGGGTTTGTTACCGGTTAGTAGCTCATACGACGTCTTCTTGAGGAGGCGATGAAGGTAGACCCTGTTGATGGCGTGGCAAGCAGTGTTAACGGCTTCCGTCCAAAAGCACTCGGGGGTCTTGAACTCTCCTAGCATCGTCCTCGCCATGTCGATGAGCGTCCTGTTCTTCCTCTCTACCACACCATTTTGCTGTGGTGTGTAGGGAGCGGAGAACTCGTGCTTGATCCCTTCCTCTTCAAGGAACTCCTCCACTTGAAGGTTCTTGAACTCGGACCCGTTGTCGCTCCTTATCTTTTTCACTTTGAGCTCAAACTCATTTTGAGCTCTCCTGAGGAAGCGCTTGAGGGTCCCTTGGGTTTCAGACTTATCCTGCAAAAAGAACACCCAAGTGAAGCGGGAAAAATCATCAACAATAACTAAACCATACTTACTTCCCCCTATGCTTAGATAGGCGACGGGTCCGAAGAGGTCCATATGCAGCAGCTCCAGGGGTCTTGAAGTGGTCATCACATTCTTGCTGTGATGTGCTCCTCCCACCTGTTTCCCTGTTTGACAAGCTGCACAAGGTCTATCTTTTTCGAATTGAACGTTAGTCAAACCTATCACGTGTTCTCCCTTTAGAAGCTTGTGAAGGTTCTTCATCCCCACATGTGCTAAGCGGCGATGCCACAGCCAGCCCATGCTAGTCTTAGCTATTAAGCATGCATCTAGACCGGCCTCTTCTTTTGCAAAATCAACTAAATAAAGTTTGTCGTCTAATACACCCTTAAAAGCTAGTGAACCATCACTTCTTCTAAAAACAGACACATCTACATTTGTAAATAGACAGTTATACCCCATATGACATAATTGACTAACAGATAGCAAATTATATCCAAGACTCTCTACTAAAAATACATTAGAGATAGAATGCTCATTAGAAATCGCAATTTTACCTAACCCTTTTACCTTGCCTTGATTCCCATCACCGAATATAATTGAATCTTGGGAATCCTTATTTTTGACGTAGGAGGTGAACATCTTCTTCTCCCCCGTCATATGGTTTGTGCATCCGCTGTCGATAATCCAGCTTGAACCTCCGGATGCATAAACCTGCAAGGCAAATTTAGGCTTGGGTTTTAGGTACCCAACTCATGTTGGGTCCTACAAGGTTAGCACAAATATCTTTAGGGACCCAAATGCAAGTTTTGTCTCCCTTGCATTTTGCCCCTATCTTCCTAGCAACTATTTTCCTATCCTTTCTACAAATAGCAAAGGAAGCATTTAAAGCACAATAAATTGTAGAAGGTTCATTTGCTATTTTCCTAGGAGCATGAATAACATTCCTTCTAGGCACATGATGAATAGCATTTCTTTTAGGAATAACATTTCTCCTAGTAACATTTCTATCATACACATAAGAGGAACTAGGAGCAAACATGGCATGAGAATCATAAACATATGAATCATAAGCATCATGACTTACATTTCTAGTTTGTCTTCTATCATGATACAAAAATGCATGGTTCCTTTTAGCACTAGTAGCCATAGGGGCCTTCCCTTTCTCCTTGGCGGGAATGGGAGCCTTATGGCTTGTTAAGTTCTTAGCTTCTCTCTTGAAGCCAAGTCCATCCTTAATTGAGGGGTGTCTACCAATTGTGTAGGCATCCCTTGCAAATTTTAGCTTATCGAAATCATTCTTGCTAGTCTTAAGTTGAGCATTAAGACTAGCCAGTTCATCATTAAGCTTGGAAATTGAAACTAGGTGTTCACTACAAGCATTAATGTCAAAGTCTTTACACCTAGTACAAATTTCAACATGTTCTACACAAGAATTGGATTTGTTTGCTACTTCTAATTTAGCATTTAAATCATTGTTGACACCTTTCAAAGTAGAAATGGTTTCATGACAAGTAGATAGTTCAAAAGAAAGCATTTCATTTCTCTTAACTTCTAAAGCATAGGATTTTTGTGCCTCAACAAATTTATCATGCTCTTCATACAACAAATCCTCTTGCTTTTCTGAAAGTATATTCTTTTCATTCAAGGCATCAATTAATTCATTAATTTTGTCTATCTTAGATCTATCTAAGCCCTTGAACAAACATGAATAATCTACTTCATCCTCATCACTAGATTCGTCCTCACTTGAAGAAGCATAGGTAGAGTTGCGAGTACATACCTTCTTCTCTCTTGCCATAAGGCATGTGTGACGCTCGTTGGGGAAGAGGGTTGATTTGTTGAAGGCGGTGGCGGCGAGTCCTTCATTGTCGGAGTCGGACGAGGAGCAATCCGAGTCCCACTCCTTGCCTAGATGCGCCTCGCCCTTTGCCTTCTTGTAATGCTTCTTCTTTTCCCTCTTGTTCCCCTTTTCCTGGTCACTATCATTATCGGGACAGTTAGCAATAAAATGACCAAGCTTACCGCATTTGAAGCATGATCGCTTCCCCTTGGTCTTAGTCTTGCTCGGCTGTCCATTGCGACCCTTTAGCACCGTCTTGAATCTCTTGATAATGAGGGCCATTTCTTCTTCATTAAGACCGGCCGCCTCAATTTGCGCCACCTTGCTGGGTAGCGCCTCCTTGTTCCCTGTGGCTTTGAGAGCAAAAGGTTGCGGCTCGTTGATCGGTCCATTCAAGGCGTCGTCCACATACCTGGCCTCCTTGATCATCATTCGCCCGCTGACGAATTTTCCTAGGACTTCTTCGGGCGACATTTTGGTGTACCTGGGATTCTCACGAATATTATTCACCAAATGAGGATCAAGAACGGTAAAGGACCTGAGCATTAGTCGGACGACGTCGTGGTCCGTCCATCGCGTGCTTCCGTAGCTCCTTATTTTGTTGACAAGGGTCTTGAGTCGGTTGTATGTTTGAGTTGGCTCCTCGCCCCTTATCATCGCGAACCGTCCAAGCTCGCCCTCCACCAACTCCATTTTGGTGAGCAAGGTAGCGTCATTTCCCTCATGAGAGATCTTGAGGGTATCCCAGATTTGCTTGGCGTTATCCAAGCCACTCACTTTATTATATTCATCCCTGCACAATGAGGCTAGAAGAACAGTAGTAGCTTGTGCATTCTTATGGATTTGCTCATTAATGAATATAGGACTATCCGAACTATTAAAGTGCATTCCACTATCTACAATCTCCCATATGCTAGGATGGAGAGAGAATAGATGACTACGCATTTTATGGCTCCAAAATCCGTAGTCCTCCCCATCAAAGTGTGGGGGCTTGCCGAGTGGAATGGAAAGCAAATGTGAATTTGAACTTTGCGGAATACGAGAGTAGTCAAAAGAAAAGTTAGAATTAACCGGTTTCCTTTGTTTGTCGTAGTCGTCGTCCTTTTGGGAAGAAGAGGACTCATCGCTGTCGTAGTAGACGATCTCCTTGATGCGTCTTGTCTTCTTCTTCTTCCCATCTCTTCGCTTGTGGCCCGAGCCCGAGTCATTGGACTTGTCATCCCTTGGCTCGTTGACGAAAGACTCCTTTTCCTTGTCGTTGATCACAATTCCCTTCCCCTTAGGATCCATCTCTTCGGGCGGTTAGTCCCTTTCTTGAAGAGAACGGCTCCGATACCAATTGAGAGCACCTAGAGGGGGGTGAATAGGTGATCCTGTAAAAACTTAAACTTAAGCCACACAAACTTGTTAAGGGTTAGCACAAGTATGGCCAAGTGGCTAGAGAGGAGTCAAAACACAATAACCACAAGAAAGCAATCACAGAGTTGACACGGTGGTTATCCCGTGGTTCGGCCAAGTACAAAACTTGCCTACTCCACGTTGTGGCGTCCCAACGGACGAGAGTTGCACTCAACTCCTCTCAAGTGATCCAATGATCAACTTGAATACCACGGTGTTTTTCTTTCCTTTGATCTTTTCCCGTTTGCGAGGAATCTCCACAACTTGGAGTCTCTCGCCCTTACAATTGAGTTCACAAAGAAATACGGAGTAAGGTGGGAATGAGCAACGCACACAAGACTCGAAAATCAGAGCAACAACACGCACACAAGTCGCAACAAGAGCTCGCAACGCAACACAAAGAGTTCACAACTCCACAAGAGCTCTATATGCTATCACAATGAAACTAATGCGTGAGATTGATGTCTTGGTGCTTAGAAGAGTTGTAGGAATGCTTGGTGTGCTCCTCCATGCGCCAAGGGGTCCCTTTTATAGCCCCAAGGCAGCTAGGAGCCGTTGAGAACACATCTGGAAGGCTATCCTTGCCTTCTGTCGTCGGGCGCACCGGACAGTCCGGTGCACACCGGACACTGTCCGGTGCCCGATTTGTTTCCTTAAACAGCGCATCCGACCGTTGCTGTTTGAGTCAGATCTGCGCACAGTTGGCGCACCGGACATGTCCGGTGCACACCGGACAGTCCGGTGCTTCCTTCCGACCGTTGGCTCGGCCACGTGTCGCGCGCCGATCGCGCGGCCGACCGTTGGCCCAGCCGACCGTTGGCTCACCGGACAGTCCGGTGCACACCGGACAGTCCGGTGAATTTTAGCCGAAGTCGCCGGAGAAAAATCCGAGAGCGGCCTCTTCAGCTGGCGCACCGGACACTGTCCGGTGCACCACCGGACAGTCCGGTGCCCCAGACCGAAACAGCCTCTTGGCTGTACACAGCCAAGTCTTCTCTTCTCTTCTTCTTTCTGTTTCTAACACTTAGACAAGATGTTAGTACACAAAACTAATGTACTAAGGCTTAGAAACATACCTTTACTTGTGATTTGCACTTTGTTCATCCATGAGCATATTTTCACATTTAAGCCCTTGTGTTTGCACTCAATCACCAAAATACTTAGAAATGGCCCAAGGGCACATTTCCCTTTCATCCGCCCTCTAGGACCGGACGGTCCACCGCTTGGAGTTATCATTGTCCGGGCTCAAGCACCGGATAGTCCGCAATACGAGCGCCCAAAAACACAGTCCCTACCCAAACCCATTTTTCCACATACGAACGGTTCGCCGCACATGGCCGGACGGTGGGCACAAGCACATAGGGACTTGTGCAAACTAATACCCTCTCTGGTCAGGACCGCAGACGGTTCGGCCCTAAGGCCCGGACGGTCCGCAGTGCAAACACTTCGGCCCACATAAGTGAGAAAACTTTGAACCTCTCTCAATGGATCACAGACGGTCCACCGACCACAGAAACTCAGACACTTTTCAAACATGCTCTTTGAAAGGATTTTAGCTATCAAATTTGAAAGTGAAGTTAGTACTTGTGCAATGCAAACGCTAGATGTTCTATGAGGCACTAAGTTTTACATAGACCAAGATCATTTACCCCTCTTGATAGTACGACTATCTACTCCACTAATCCGGTCAAATACTTCCCAAAACACCTGGTGTCTGGCAAAAAAAAAACAAATCCTATGTTATACCATTATCTTCACTCGATCCACAACCAATGCCTTAAGTCTCCAAGACTTTTTGATAAAGCTCTTTTTTGTCCAACTTGCATTCTTATTTCTCTATGAATTTGTTAGTCCACATATGATTGTCATTGATTACCAAAACATCATAAATGGCCTAGATGATTCACACTAGTGTCCATTTCTAGTTTTTTTCATTAAAAAAATGTTTCTAACCATATATATATATATATTGTCGGGGACCATAATTAGGGGTACCCTCAAGACTCCTAATTCTCAGCTGGTAACCCCCATCAGCATAAAGCTGCAAAGGCCTGATGGGTGCGACTAAGTCAGGGATCAGTCCATTCGAGCGACTCGATCACGCCTCGCCCGAGCCTAGCCTCGGACAAGGGCAGCCAGAAATAAATTACAAAGCTGCACGCGCTATGAGCCACAAGATCGCGATCGGATGGCCCAGATTTTATAAAATGTGATCTAATCTACACCGTCGATTTCATCATCCACGAACAGGGTTTCTTTGAAGTGAAAGGGTATGGTTGTTTCAATCTCGACCATCCATGCGCCGATCAATGGCCACGAACCCATCACCTACACCCCGCCCACGCAGTCGGCGGCGCCGCCCCTACCGCGGCCGACCACCCGCCGGAGCCACGCGGCATGGCCGTTCTGGGCTCCCACGACATCAATCGTAGGTCCCACGCACAATTCGGACGACGGCAAAACAGAAAAGGGACTCACCGAAGGCAGAGACAGCGACCAAAGAGAGGTCCACGGCACCAGGCGAACCTGCGGCGGCGAGTTAACTGCGGCGAGGAATTCCCTGCAACTCCGACGCACACCGCACGCGCATATCCTTTGAAAACCCTCCACGTTCTCCGGCGAAGCTCCTATGCTATCAGCTTGGTTTGGGATTGACAGCGCACGAGCAATAGCCCCACGGTGACTAGCGAGAGAGGTGACTGCGGCGGCACTGCTAGGAGCCACGGTGGGGCGCGGAATCCAAGGGGCGCAACATCTACCATGCATTGTGAGTCGAGGAGGGGCTACGACTTTGGCGTTTATAGCCCAGCGAGGACCTCGACCGGGGTTTGACCGTAACAACCATGCGACGGCCGCAAAATCCGTTTCGATTGACCCTGCTGGGGGTGTCCACATGTCTGCGGGTCTTATTCTCCAAGCCTGGGAAGTCCGAGGAGGGGGGGAGAAAGGACCTGGCCAGCAGAACTCCCCGGCAATCGCGGGTGAGCGCGCGGCGGTCTTCACGGTGTTCTGTTGAAGGGGATGCATCTGACGCCAGGGTCCCACAATGTAGTGAAATCAAGTCTTCAGCAGTGAGGTGTGCGCTAGGGGTTGCCAAGTGGGACCCGATTAGCAGAGGCACGAGGGAGAGGTAGGATTGTGGCGGGATTGTAATTGGGCCGCGTGGAAGGGAAAATTGGAAATGGACTGAGACAGGCGAGTGCTGGCCCAAGCGTGGTTTGTTCATTTTTTTATGATTTTCTTTGTTTTCTATTTTCCATTCCCAAATCAATTCAAATGTGGTTTTAAATTTCAAATTTATTTAGAATGCACAGTTCAAAAACTTCATCATGAAAATATATTATCTATATTTGTTTTATTTTAGTTTCTTTATACATGATTCCAATCATGAATTAGATAATAGTTCTCACCTTATGAATCTTAGGGAACTATAATTTAGATTGTAGATTATATATTAAGATATAGCTTAATCATAATTCTTCTACATAATCTATCCCAAGATAATTTAGTTTGTCTAAGTATCTTTTATTTTTGAAAATATTTTTATCTTGGGAATAGTAACTTGGTATGAATATTCTTGAGGGGTGTTTTGATTTAGAATCTTTGGGAAATTTTCCTTATTTATTTACTTTATTATTATTATTTTTCCACATGCAAATTTTGGGCTTTACAAATCCTACCCCCTTAACAGAAATCTCGTCCTCGAGATTTGTAGAAAAGGGATGCAACCAGTTTGGTTTAGGAATCAAAAGTTTTGTTTCAAGTTTTTTTAATCAGTTAGTAGATGATATGAATATTGTATGTCTAGATATTCATTAGGTCAGGTACGGTTATGGCAAGTAGAGGTTGTGGCAAGGGTATAATGAGGAAAGACTTCATCCTAAACTATGGATCTTGATGCCGCTGGTGATTCAACTTAATCTTTGAAGTCTTGAGTTGATGCTTATCCTTCTTTGACATGGTTGGTCTTCTTTGGCCTTTATTTCTTGGAGTTGCCATCCGAGTTAAGGACATATGGCTGGGACATATGTGAGTAGGATGGATTGTATGGTGTAGGTAGGTTAGAATCTTTCAAGATGAGATGGATATTGTTAGGCTAGATACTTTAATGAGGGATTATCTAGTTTATCTAGTTATATTTATTTTTTTATAAGCATTTTTTTATTTATATATGCAGATGTAATCATGGACATTACTCCACAACTCATCACAATCAATCAAAGATCCAAATCAGACATGTATCACAAGAACAAACATTCAAGCATATAGATAAAAAAATAGATTTTTTGTTCCTAAGAGTAGGTCTCCTATTCCTAAAAGTCACTTTAAGCACAGGATTTCAAAGTGTGAAATCCACGTTTGTCTTTAGAAGAAAAAGGTAAGAGTAATCAGAGTAAAGCGGAAATAGATGAGAAAAGATTAAGAAAAGTTTAGAAAAGAATCAGAGTAGCAAAGGTAAGTAAGTATTGGTTGTTCAGTTCTATCTAGGTTTCGTCCTACAGTCAACATTCCTCTGATACCACTTCTGTCACACCCGGATTTTAGGGGTCAAAAACCCGGGCGCGAACATAAACACCAGGTGTGCTGGGACCAAGTCTCACACATATGATGCATAGTGGCACAGGATCGAATGTCACATCTTTACTATATAACAGGAGTTCTGTACCAAAAATAATTAAATAATTACATCATATGAGGAAACGATCCAGCAACCCAAAGTTGACTGGGAGACGACGGCCTAGACCTCTCACGAACACATCGCAGCATCCTCCATGCGCCTCATCCTGCAGTACCTGTTCTTGACCTGTGGGGGGGTGTGAGACAGCAAGAGTGAGCTCACATACGTTCATCGCTCAACAAGTTGTGGGGAATAATGTGCATGAACTCGCCAAAGGTGGGAGCTCACGTGAAGTGTAAGGCTTACCAAAGAGGATGGTTAGAGCTGAGCATTGCTTTTAAAGTTGGTCAAAATTTTATTAGCAATTACTAAGTATAAGTAAATACCATCCCAATTAAGTAATAGAACCAAAGTAACAACATCACCTGCGATGCAATGCATATGACATATTGAATTTAGTTCCATAAATTAATCATGTGAGTGTCCGAGCCGCTCATGACCGTGAGCACGGCTAGTATACCAGTTTTACACTCTGCAGAGGTTGCACATCTTTACCCACAAGTCATGTTACCCATCTGCCAAGGGATCGCGACTTCCCATACACCTCTACCGAGGAGGCGAGGCAGGGTAACACTACGAGGCCTTTACAAAGTTCCACTAGCTTCAGAAAACCCGCTACAGTTTATAGGAAGCTCCAATGCAGGAATCCCTTGCAGGACCGCCATCGCAGCAAAATCCTCCCGAGGGCCTCCCTACACTGACCACTCCCCTACTGCCCTTGCCCCTTTCGGGTAAGGTAGTCTTCCACTAGCTTTCCTAATTAATCGGCCAAGGGCGTCCCATTAAACCCTTGTGGTAGCACTGTTTTCCCGGGTGGTTCTCCATGTTCCGATTAACATAATGATCTTATCATGAACAATAAATAATAAACAGATAATAAAAAGTGTAATCATGAATAGTGTATCTCCATACCCAAAACCACATAAAGCAATAGCAAGTACTACCCAAAAAGTCCAGTGGTAATCAAGGTATAAAGATAGTCAAACTGGGGTAACCTATTGGGTCCCATCAAAATTAACCTATGCAGATCATTATGATTAATCAGAACATGACTGGGTAAAAAGAAGTGATCAAGGGCACAACTTGCCTGGGACTTGAGATTCCAGGTACCAGGATGATCTTCAGGAGACACGTGTCCTCACTGCTAAACGTAGCAATACAGACAAATATAGTATAGGCAAAATTAACATTACACCAAGCATAAGAATAACTGATTAATAATAATCTACGTGTCGCTACGAGATCGTGGGATCGAGAACCGCTAAATTCGGGGCTACGGTTATGAAGTTATGGTTTTCTGAAGATCCACGTGGTTAAATATAGAATAGACTAAGTGCAACATTTTAACCTATATTTCATGACAAAACAAAGTTACCAGATGATAATAAATATTATTGTGAGACTAATGTAACTAGAATGGATCAAAACGGAGTTACGGTTATTGAATTATGAATTTCTGAAATTATTTAGCATCTAGAATAGATTAATTCAAATGAACCATTTTAATTCAAGTTTCATGGCTAAACAGTGTTACTACTTGATATACAATATTAATATAAAATTATTGCAACTGGAATGGGTCAATTCGGAGCTAAAATGGATTTTCTAGGAATTACACAAGTTCTGGAATTATTTGTGTGCTAGAAAAGTATTTTCTATATTGTTTTTCCTATTTTCTTAAACCACTGGACTGAGCGCATAATATCCAGAGAGCTCGGGGGCTAATCCACAATTTGCCCCGAGACTCAGTTTTCCCCCGCACGGATGGCGGGTTCATTTTGCAGTTTTCCAGGGACTCTTTAGAAAGAAAGCCATGACCGAAGGGGTATGGGATCAAGGGATCCATCAGATCTTGATCCGGCGGCCAGAAATAAATTACAAAGCTGCACGCGCTATGAGCCACAAGATCGCGATCGGATGGCCCAGATTTTATAAAATGTGATCTAATCTACACCGTCGATTTCATCATCCACGAACAGGGTTTCTTTGAAGTGAAAGGGTATGGTTGTTTCAATCTCGACCATCCATGCGCCGATCAATGGCCACGAACCCATCACCTACACCCCACCCACGCAGTCGGCGGCGCCGCCCCTACCGCGGCCGACCACCCGCCGGAGCCACGCGGCACGGCCGTTCTGGGCTCCCACGACATCAATCGCAGGTCCCACGCACAATTCGGACGACGGCAAAACAGAAAAGGGACTCACCGAAGGCAGAGACAGCGACCAAAGAGAGGTCCACGGCACCAGGCGAACCTACGGCGGCGAGTTAACTGCGGCGAGGAATTCCCTGCAACTCCGACGCACACCGCACGCGCATATCCTTTGAAAACCCTCCACGTTCTCCGGCGAAGCTCCTATGCTATCAGCTTGGTTTGGGATTGACAGCGCACGAGCAATAGCCCCACGGTGACTAGCGAGAGAGGTGACTGCGGCGGCACTGCTAGGAGCCACGGCGGGGCGCGGAATCCAAGGGGCGCAACATCTACCATGCATTGTGAGTCGAGGAGGGGCTACGACTTTGGCGTTTATAGCCCAGCGAGGACCTCGACCGGGGTTTGACCGTAACAACCATGCGACGGCCGCAAAATCCGTTTCGATTGACCCTGCTGGGGGGTGTCCACATGTCTGCGGGTCTTATTCTCCAAGCCTGGGAAGTCCGAGGAGGGGGGGAGAAAGGACCTGGCCAGCAGAACTCCCCGGCAATCGCGGGTGAGCGCGCGGCGGTCTTCACGGTGTTCTGTTGAAGGGGATGCATCTGACGCCAGGGTCCCACAATGTAGTGAAATCAAGTCTTCAGCAGTGAGGTTTGCGCTAGGGGTTGCCAAGTGGGACCCGATTAGCAGAGGCATGAGGGAGAGGTAGGATTGTGGCGGGATTGTAATTGGGCCGCGTGGAAGGGAAAATTGGAAATGGGCCGAGACAGGCGAGTGCTGGCCCAAGCGTGGTTTGTTCATTTTTTTATGATTTTCTTTGTTTTCTATTTTCCATTCCCAAATCAATTCAAATGTGGTTTTAAATTTCAAATTTATTTAGAATGCACAGTTCAAAAACTTCATCATGAAAATATATTATCTATATTTGTTTTATTTTAGTTTCTTTATACATGATTCCAATCATGAATTAGATAATAGTTCTCACCTTATGAATCTTAGGGAACTATAATTTAGATTGTAGATTATATATTAAGATATAGCTTAATCATAATTCTTCTACATAATCTATCCCAAGATAATTTAGTTTGTCTAAGTATCTTTTATTTTTGAAAATATTTTTATCTTGGGAATAGTAACTTGGTATGAATATTCTTGAGGGGTGTTTTGATTTAGAATCTCTTGGAAATTTTCCTTATTTATTTACTTTATTATTATTTTTTTCCACATGCAAATTTTGGGCTTTACACCCGCCGAAGGCACCATAGGAAGCTCCGCTTCGCCCGACCCAGGGCTCGGACTCGGGCTCAGCCCCGGAAGACGGCGAACTCCGCTCCGCCCGACCCAGGGCTCGGGCTCGGGCTAAGTCCCGGAAGACGGCGAACTCCGCTCCGCCCGACCCAGGGCTCGGACTCGGGCTAAGTCCCGGAAGACGGCGAACTCCGCTCCGCCCGACCCAGGGCTCGGACTCGGGCTAAGTCCCGGAAGACGGCGAACTCCGCTCCGCCCGACCCAGGGCTCGGACTCGGGCTAAGTCCCGGAAGACGGCGAACTCCGCTCCGCCCGACCCAGGGCTCGGACTCGGGCTAAGTCCCAGAAGACGGCGAACTCCGCTCCGCCCGACCCAGGGCTCGGACTCAGGCTAAGTCCCAGAAGACGACGAACTCCGCTTCGCCCGACCCCAGGGCTTGGACTCCGCCCTGGCCTCAGCCGACGACCTCCGCCTCGCCCGACCCAGGGGCTCGGACTCGGCCTCGGCCACGGAAGACAGACTCGACCTCGGCTTCGGAGGAGCCTCCGCATCACCCAACCTAGGGCGCAGGCCAGCCACGTCAACAGGAGGCGCCATCATCACCCTACCCTGAGCTGACTCGGGCCGCAGGGAACCAGACCAGCGTCCCATCTGGCTAGCTCCGCCAGATAGGCAATGATGGCGCCCCGCATGCTCTGTGACGACGGCGGCTCTCAGCCCCCTTACGGAAGCAAGAGGACGTCAGCAAGGACCCAACCGCTCCGACAGCTGTCCCTCTGCCAGGCTCCATCGCTCCTCCGACGGCCACGACATCATGCCAGCTGGGTGCCAAAATCTCTCCGGCTGCCACGACGACATGTACTTAGGGCGCTAGCTCTCCCCCGCTAGACACGTAGCACTCTGCTATACCCCCCATTGTACACCTGGATCCTCTCCTTACGCCTATAAAAGGAAGGACCAGGGCCCTCTTAGAGGGGGTTGGCCGCGCGGGGACGAGGACGAGACAGGCGCTCGCTTGGGGCCGCTCGCTCCCTCTCCCGCGTGGACGCTTGTAACCCCCTACTGCAAGCGCACCCGACCTGGGCGCGGGACGAACACGAAGGCCGCGGGATTCCCACCTCTCTCACGCCGGTCTCCGGCCGCCTCGCTCTCCCCCCTTCGCGCTCGCCCTCGTGCTCGACCAATCTGGGCTGGGGCACGCGGCGACACTCACTCGTCGGCCTAGGGACCCCCCGGTCTCGAAACGCCGACAGTTGGCGCGCCAGGTAGGGGCCTGTTGTGTGTTGACGAACAGCTTCCCGTCAAGCTCCAGATGGGCTGTCTCCAACAACCTCTCCAACCCGGGACGATGCTCCGTTTCGGGAGTCTTGAGTTCATGTCCCTCGACGGCGGCTACGACATGATACTCCTTCCACCGCCGTGCGACGACGACAATGGCGGCCGACAACCCGCCCGCCGGCGGCGGAATCGACGACGTCTTCCCCGCGTGGTGGAAGAACGACCTTCGAGCTCATCCTGCCCTTTCCCCCGCCGACGGAGGGGAAGGCAGGGCGACCAAGGCCAAGAAGGAGGCAGCACCTCGTTGGCTGTTGAGCGAGCCGACAACACCGGCACCCCAACGAGGGGCGCACCGGGTATCGACTTCACGCCTGAGTTGAAGACGAGCGCCGTCTCCCCGCGACACGCCCATCCCGAGCAAGCGGACGACGCCAGCGCGCTCGCGGAAAGCTTGCTGGACGTCACCCTCGCACCTGAGACGACGGTGCAGTCAGTCCCCGACGTGACTTCATCGCCGCTCGTCGACCAAAAGGTACCGACCGATTCCCATCCTACGTCATTTGGATTCAGCCTCAACCCGCCTAGCGACCTCGCTTTGGCGGACGCTCTCGTAGAGGCGAGTCCAAACCCTCTGGGGTTTCGCATGCGGTCGCCTTGGGACCGGCTGACGGACGTCTCGACCTACGGGCCCTCTGGGTCCGAGGAAGACGACGGGCCCAACATCTGTTGGGATTTCTCTAGACTTGGCAACCCCAGTGCCATGCGGGACTTCATGACCGCCTGTAACTACTGCCTCTCCGACTGTTCCGACGGTAGCCGCAGCCTCGGCGATGAGGACTGCGGCCCAAGCCGCGAATGTTTCCACGTCGATCTAGGGGGTCCCTCCGAAGGCAGTCACCTCGGCATGCCGGAGGACGGTGATCTCCCTAGGCCAGTGCCCCGCGTCGACATCCCACGGGAGCTAGCTGTGGTCCCCGTTCAGGCGAGGGCCCATGACCCACAGCTCGAGCAAATCCGCGGGGCGCAGGCCAGGTTCGACGAGGGAGCAGGGGCGCTTGAGCCGATCCGCCGGGACGTCGGGCAGGCATGGGCGGGCCAACCCCCGGCCGGAGAAATATGTCATCTGCCCCAGGGTTTCCAGCACCGCGTCGCCGACGACGCCAGGGTCAGGCCGCCACCCGCATCTAGTGGCGTCGGCCAGAACCTGGCTGCCGCAACGATGCTTCTCCGCGTGATGTCGGAGCCATCAACCACCGAGGGCCGGCGAATCCAGGGGGAGCTCAAGAATCTCCTGGAAGGCGCCGCGGTCCGACGGGCCGAGAGCTCTGCCTCCCAAAGGCAGGGATACCCCTCGGAACCTCATGCTGCGACTTCCCGATTCATGCGGGAAGCCTCGGTCTACACCGGGCGCACGCGCAACACCGCGCCTGCGGCCCCGGGTCACCTCGGCAACGAGCACCATCATCGTGACCGTCAGGCCCGCCTCGACGAGAGGGTGCGCCGAGGCTACCACCCCAGGCGTGGGGGATGCTACGACAGCGGGGAGGATCGGAGTCCCTCGCCCGAACCGCTCGGTCCGCAGGCCTTCAGCCGTGCTATCCGACGAGCACCGTTCCCAACCCGGTTCCGACCCCCGACTACTATCACAAAGTACTCGGGAGAGACGAGACCGGAACTGTGGCTCGCGGACTACCGCCTGGCCTACCAACTGGGTGGAACGGACGACGACAACCTCATCATCCGCAACCTCCCCCTGTTCCTCTCCGACACCGCTCGCGCCTGGCTGGAGCACCTGCCTCCGGGGCAGATCTCCAACTGGGACGACCTAGTCCAAGCCTTCGCCGACAATTTCCAGGGCACATATGTGCGCCCCGGGAATTCTTGGGACCTCCGAAGCTGCCGGCAGCAGCCGAGAGAGTCTCTCCGGGTCTACATCCGGCGATTCTCGAAGCAGCGCACCGAGCTACCCAACATCACCGACTCGGATGTCATTGGCGCGTTCCTCGCCGGCACCACCTGCCGCGACCTGGTGAGCAAGTTGGGTCGCAAGACCCCCACCAGGGCGAGCGAGCTGATGGACATCGCCACCAAGTTCGCCTCCGGCCAGGAGGCAGTCGAGGCTATCTTCCGAAAGGACAAGCAGCCCCAGGGCCGCCCACCGGAAGATGCTCCCGAGGCGTCGACTCAGCGCGGCGCCAAGAAGAAAGGCAAGAAGAAGTCGCAAGCGAAACGCGACGTCGCCGACGCGGACCTTGTCGCCGCCGCCGAGTACAAGAACCCTCGGAAACCCCCCAGAGGTGCCAACCTCTTCGACAAGATGCTCAAGGAGTCGTGCCCCTATCATCAGGGGCCCATCAAGCACACCCTTGAGGAGTGCGTCATGCTTCGGCGCCACTTCCACAGGGCCGGGCCACCCGCGGAGGGTGGCAGGGCCCGCGACGATGACAAGAAGGGAGATCACCAAGCAGGAGAGTTCCCCGAGGTCCGCGACTGCTTTATGATCTACGGTGGACAAGCGGCGAATGCCTCGGCTTGGCACCGCAAGCGAGAGCGCCGGGAGGTCTGCTCGGTGAAGGTGGCGGCGCCAGTCTACCTAGACTGGTCCGACAAGCCCATCACCTTCGACCAAGCTGACCACCCCGACCATGTGCCGAGCCCGGGGAAATACCCGCTCGTCGTCGACCCCGTCATCGGCGACGTCAGGCTCACCAAGGTCCTTATGGACGGAGCAGCAGCCTCAACATCATCTACGCCGAGACCCTCGGGCTCCTGCGCGTCGATCTGTCCTCCGTCCGAGCAGGCGCTGCGCCCTTCCACGGGATCATTCCCGGGAAGCGCGTCCAGCCCCTCGGACGACTCGACCTTCCCGTCTGCTTCGGAACGCCCTCCAACTTCCGAAGGGAGACTCTGACGTTCGAGGTGGTCGGGTTCCGAGGAACCTACCACGCGGTACTGGGAAGGCCATGCTACGTGAAGTTCATGGTCGTCCCCAACTACACCTACCTGAAGCTCAAGATGTCGGGCCCCAATGGGGTCATCACCGTCGGCCCCACGTACAAACACGCGTTCGAATGCGACGTGGAGTGCGTGGAGTACGCCGAGGCCCTCGCCGAGTCCAAGGCCCTCATCGCCGACCTGGAAAGCCTCTCTAAAGAGGTGCTAGACGTGAAACGCCATGCCGGCAACTTCGAGCCAGTGGGGACGGTTAAGGCCGTCCCCCTCGACCCCAGCGGCGACGCCTCCAAACAGATCCGGATCGGCTCCGGGCTCAATCTCAAATAGGAAGCAGTGCTCGTCGACTTTCTCCGCGCAAACGCCGACGTCCTCGCGTGGAGTCCCTCGGACATGCCCGGCATACCGGGGGATGTCGCCAAGCACTCGCTGAATATTTGGGCCAGAGCCCGACCCGTCAGGCAGCCTCTGCGCCGATTCAACGAGGAGAAGCGCAGAGCCATAGGCGGGGAGATCCACAAGCTAATGGCGGCGGAGTTCATCAAAGAGGCGAAAAGCGCCAAGCTCAATCCTGGTCTTGGGGTTTATCATCTCCAGGCGGGGCATCGAAGCCCACCCGGAGAGGATTGCGACCATCGCACAGCACCCCGAGCCCTTGTTGGGGGCACCCGGGGGCTACACGCACCTCCGGGAAGGACCGCTTGTCACCACCAAAGTTCTGAAGCTCGGAACGTACAAGCTAGCCAACAGGCAAAGCGAGGTCTACGACAACGCTTGGAACATCCAACAGTTACGTCGCTTCTACCCTTAAGATGTTTTCAAGTTGTTCGTATACCTCGCTCCCACGCAAGTCTTAGTCGTCAAGGAAGGGTCAGCCTCGCCTCGGCAGAGCCTGACCCTCCCTCGGGGGCTAAAAAGGGGGGGAACCCCCCCCCCCTTTATCGCTCTGCATCAAGATTGGGGAACCCCTCTGCGTCCAAAATTTTCAATCAAAAAGGCTTTTACGTTCCCCCGGCTATGTCAGAAGCAGGACCCCAAGGAGCGAACGTGGGTGCATGTAAGTGGCAAGGCCGACCGAGCCGAGGTACTCCCATGCCTCCGGGTTAGGGACATCTCACTCGTCACCCGCCATGAAAAGTGACCCCTACTTGGGGAAGCCACCCTGCTACTGACAGGCGAAGCCGGACACGCAAAATAAAAGGAAAAGGAGTACGACTTCATGCAACGGTAACAAAGTGTTCAGGCCTTAGCGGCCGCAGAAAGACACACGCGCATCCAACAGAAACTGTTCCAACAAGTTAGGTGTCGCCTTGGGAAGGAGCCGCGCCTTCAGCTCCATCCCCAGCTTCAACGAGGTCCATCTCGGCTTCCGGCGACGGCGCAGGTGGGAGGATCTCCGCCTCAAAGGTGGTCGCCAGCACTGCGCTCGGACCCGCGGCGGCCGCATCGAGCCTCTGGACTTCTGCCAGGGCGGCTTCATCTTCGTCGGGAAGGCAATACCCCTCGCTAACCCGCTCCAGGAACACAACGTAGTGGGAAGCGAGCACGGCGAAGGCCCGCCTGACGCCGTGGTGTAGCGCCTCGCGGAGTCTGCCGCGCACATGATCGCCCAGGACTTGGAGGCGACTTTGAGGGGAGCTTCCTTAGGGAACGTCGCCGAAGCCAAGGATCCGGTAAACGTCCGAGACGGCTTCGGACATGGCCGCGTGGTCAGCCTCCCTCTGCTCGGCCGCCCCGGCAAGTGCCTTGGCAGACTCATCAAGGGCGGACTCGAGCTCTGCGAACAGCCAGAAGAAAGATCTCAAACACAATCAGAGGAAACAAACAGGAACGAAAACCAAGGACGGCCAAGGCGTACCTCCGGCTCGGGCACGCTGCTCCGAGGCTGCGACCTGGGCTACGCCTAAGTCGGCTGCAAGGGTTTCGGCCCAGCTTTCGGCCTCGGCAGCCCGGCCCCGAGATTGGTCCCGCTCCTCGACGACCCGGTCGAGCTCCGACCGCTGCCGTTGCGCTTCTGCGCACGCCGCGGCCGCCTCGGCTCTCAGGTCAGTGCAGAGCAACTGGAGGTCCGCTACCTCGGCATCCTGCTGAGAAAGGCGCGCAGTAGCCCCGGCGAGCGAGGTCCTCAGGGATCACAGCGAGCCCCAGACGTCGACCTCGCGGCGGATGAACGATGACTTGGCGGCGCTCCGATCCGTCAGATCCTGAGGGAAGGAAGCGGGGCGTCACGAAGAACGCCTCGGTCACAGAAGAGAAAAGGTATGCCTGAAACCGTTACCTGGAGGATTTTGGGGATGTCCCTACAGAAAACCTCCAGCGACGACCGGAGCGACCCCACCGTTGCTTCAGCACACTCGCGGAGCTCATCCCAGGACTGGTCCTCCCGTTCATCGTCGAGAACGAAGACGGGGTCCAAGGCCTCACGGGTCCGGAACCGGAGCAACTGGCGCCGGCCCTCGGAGCTCTGCCGCACAGCGACGAGGCTACCGCCCGGCGGGACGAATTGCGTCTCCACGCCCCCCTCTTCCGAGGCACCAAGCGCCGACGCATCAGCCGTTCAACGTCGGCAGCAACCGATCGCTCTCCGACGGGGGCGGCGGCGACTTCAGTAGCGGCAGGCGCCGGCATGGCCGGCACGTCCGGTGGGCTCGGGACCACGTCAGCGTCAGCCGCCTCCCCTATCACAATGGCCGCCTCGGCAGAAGAGCCGGCCTCGGGAACCTGCTCCACGGCGACCGGTGCCGCCTGAGCCCCCTGCGGTGGAACGCCTTGCGAGAAGGTCGGCTGGACGACAAGGCCTGGAGCGGCGCTGGCCACGCAAGCCGGCACCGTCTTAAGGGCCTTCCGGGGTGCCAGGTCGGTCAGGCCATGGCTCCGCTTGCTGAGGGAAAAAGGAAAATCACGGCCGGGACATATGAATGAAAAGCCAGGACGAAGACATTCCGAGATACTTACCCGCTCTGGGCCATGATCAACCGTGCCTGGGGGGAAGTCTCTTGGACCTCGACCCCCGGAACCACCGCCGAGGTCCGCTTCACCGGTAGCTTTGGCACCACCCTTGCTTTGAGCGCCCTGGACGCCCGGGGGGCGGACTGCCCAGGCACTGTCACGACGACCTGAGGGTCGCTCCCCTGCGCTGCCGGCGCGGGCGGTGACTCTCGGGGAGCAGACGCTCCGGCCTGCCCCCCCGGGGTCGCCTCAACTCTTCCAGCCGAGGGGTCCGGTACCCTCTCGGATTGCCCCCGCCCCTCGGGCTGGGACCTCGGCGTCCCGACCCCGGGGACTGACGACATCAGCCCGCTCGGGGGCTGGTTTGACGGCTCCTGGCCAAACCCCAAGCCGGGGCTGAGGCCAAGGCGTGCAGCCATGTCGTCCTCCTCGTCATCATCTTCATCATCGTCGTCGTCGTCGGGCGTTTCCGGCGACGGCTCCCTCGGGAGCCCCTCCCTCTCCTGCCGGCGACGAAGCTTCTCCAAGGCGTCTCGAGCCCGCCTCCGCTCACGGGCCCGAGCCTTCTCCGTGTCCTTCTTCTTCTTCTTCTCCTCCGCGGCGACCCGCCGCGCTGCTCGGTCCACCGCATCCTGCGGGACCCGTGGCAGGGAAGGCTTGTGCCACCCCACCTCCTGAAGAAGGGGGAAAAACCCAACCGTAAGAACCAGGAGCAACCCGATGCAAGAGGATGGAAGAAGCGGACACTCACCAGAGTCACGCACCCTTGGTCTGGGCGCATCAAAAGCTGGGAGTAGGCGGTGGGGTCCGGCTTCCCAAACGCGACGGACACCCGCCCGTGGAGGGCGTCGAAGGGAAGAGGATCAGAGGACATCCGCGAGCCCTCCAAGTCAGCCTCCGGTGTCATCTCCCAAAGCGACAGTCGTCGCTCCGCCAAGGGAAGCACCCTCCGACGGTGGATGGCGGCGATCACTCCCGCAGCGGTGAGTCCCCCCTTCCGCAACGCCTCCAAGGCCTGGAGAAGGGGTTCGAGGTTCTTCTGTCTTTCGTGCGGGGTCCTGTGGCGCCAAGCGTCGGCGGCAGTGGTGACTACTCGCTGGGAGAACGGCGGGAGCAACTCGCCGTCATTCCGGAGGTAGAACCACCGGCGCTGCCACCCCTTGTTCGAGGACGCGAGGATGGCAGGAATATACAGCGACGCCCGCGACTGCCTCAGCAGGAGGGTGCAGCCGCCGGCCCGCACCGCTGCGCGGACTTTCCTCTCCCCCGTTGGCGAGTCAAAAAGCTCCGCGAAAAAGAGATGGGTCCACAAATCCCAATGGGGGTGATCCCCAAGTACCCCTCGCACACCGCTACGAAGATGGCGGCCTGCGAGATGGAGTTAGGGGTGAGGTTGTGCAACTCCACCCCGTAGTGGTGCAGGATCGCCCGCATAAAGCGGCCCGCCGGCACACCGAATCCCTGCTCGTGGAAGGAGACGAAGCTCACGATGTACCCCGGCGGTGGGGACGGAGCGGCTTCGCCCACGGGAGGAATCCATTCCGGTCGCTGCTCATCGGTGAGAGGGCGAAGTAAACCCTCGCCAACCAGATCCTCCAGATCACTCGCCGTCACCGTGGAAAAAGGCCATAGATCGCGTGGCGAGATGATGGTCACCCGGTCAGCCATCACCGAGCGGAAGGGATGGCGGCGCAAGGGGCAGGAAGGGTGGTTTCCTCTTCTCTGGCTAAGTCTCTCGGGCTACGAAAACCTAAGAAGGAGGCAGGAAGCGGAGCAAAGAACCGTCACCAGACCCTCTCCCGGGTATATAAAGACCAAGGCGAGACCGGTTCAAACGTTCCGCCCGGACCGGACGCGGGATTCGAAAACGCAAAGCGAACAGCCGTTCCCCGGACGACTCGCGCACGCGCAACGGTCGCCCCGCCGACCACTCGCCCCGTCGCATTAACTCCGCGGCGGGACAGGCGGCGCCTCTGGCAGGAGAAGCGGGCGATGCTTCGCCTTCGCCATAATGACCGCGCCAGTAAAGGTACGCCGCGTCGTTCGATTTCGTATCCTTTTCCTTTTTTCCTCTTTCTCTCTCTCTTGCAACAGGGACCGGGAAAGGGGGATATCCCGAAAAGGGTCCTTCCCTGTGAAGGAACTAGGCTCCGAGCCTCCCTACTGATCAGAGGTTCGAAGGCTGGCCCCCGAAGGGTTCGACAGCCGCCTCAGATCGCGTGGGCCCTACACCCACTACTGGTCAGAGGTTCGAAGGCCGGCCCCCCGAAGGGTTCCACGGCCGCCTCAGGCTACTCGGGCTCCGTGCCCATTACTGATCAGGGGTTCGAAGGCTGGCCCCCGAAGGGTTCACAGCCGCCTCAGGCGCCGAGCGAGGGATGACCATGGGTACGTTCGATACATAACCAAGGCTCGGGCTGCGCTCCCGAGGTACCCTAGGACATTTCCGAGACCAGCGGGAGCGATCTTGTAACGGAATCCCATCAGAGGGAGGCATCGAGCCCTCGGACCCTGTCGCCAGGGGACCGGGTCCGACAGATCACCCGCAGGTACTTTTGGGCGCGCCTCTGGGCCCCTAGCCGACCCCTAACGAACGGGGCACGGACGTCCACTCGGATTACCCGCTTGCAGCTCACCGGAGACACCATGTTCGGCGCCCATCGAGGGCAACATGGCGCTTTCCCCCCTCCTCCTTGCGGAAAGGCGACGCAGGGGCGTATGTAAAAAAGCCGAGTCTGTCCCTGATCGCCCTCTCGCCCTGTGCCGAGGCTCGGGGGCTGCTCTCGCAAACCCGGCTCCGGCCGAACCGTTGACAGCGTCAACATATCTGCCCGAGAACTTGGGACCCGACCGTACACCCGGGCTACGGCCAGCTCGCATGAGGGAACAACCAGACCAGCCGAAGCATTACACGAGGCATTAAGACCTCGGAGGAGTGAAACCACTCCTCCGAGGCCTCGGGGGCTACACCCGGCGGGTGCGCTCACGCGCACCCACCGGAACAAAACGCAACCGAGAAAGACTGGTCCCCTTGCAAAAAAGTGCGACGAAAGCCTCCAAGCGAGTGCTAACACTCCCTTCGAGGCTCGGGGGCTACTGTCGGGGACCATAATTAGGGGTACCCTCAAGACTCCTAATTCTCAGCTGGTAACCCCCATCAGCATAAAGCTGCAAAGGCCTGATGGGTGCGACTAAGTCAGGGATCAATCCATTCGAGCGACTCGATCACGCCTCGCTCGAGCCTAGCCTCGGACAAGGGCAGCCGACCCCAGAGGATTTCCGTCTCGCCCGAGGCCCCCCTCCAACGGCGAACATATTTCCGGCTCGCCCGAGGCCCTGCCTTCGCTAAGAAGCAACCCTGACTAAATCGCCGCACCGACCGACCAAGTCGCAGGAGCATTTAATGCAAAGGTGGCCTGACACCTTTATCCTGACGCGCGCCCCCCGGCAGAGCCGAAGTGGCCGCCGTCACTTCGCCGCTCCACTGACCGGCCTAACAGAAGGACAGTGCCGCCTGCGCCACTCCGACTGCGGTGCCATTTGACAGAGTGAGGCTGACAGGCAGTCAGGCCCCGCCGAAGGCACCATAGGAAGCTCCGCTTCGCCCGACCCAGGGCTCGAACTCGGGCTCAGCCCCGGAAGACGGCGAACTCCGCTCCGCCCGACCCAGGGCTCGGACTCGGGCTAAGTCCCGGAAGACGGCGAACTCCGCTCCGCCCGACCCAGGGCTCGGACTCGGGCTAAGTCCCGGAAGACGGCGAACTCCGCTCCGCCCGACCCAGGGCTCGGACTCGGGCTAAGTCCCGGAAGACGGCGAACTCCGCTCCGCACGACCCAGGGCTCGGACTCGGGCTAAGTCCCGGAAGACGGCGAACTCCGCTCCGCCCGACCCAGGGCTCGGACTCGGGCTAAGTCCTAGAAGACGACGAACTCCGCTTCGCCCGACCCCAGGGCTCGGACTCCGCCCTGGCCTCAGCCGACGACCTCTGCCTCGCCCGACCCAGGGGCTCGGACTCGGCCTCGGCCACGGAAGACAGACTCGACCTCGGCTTCGGAGGAGCCTCCGCATCGCCCAACCTAGGGCGCAGGCCAGCCACGTCAACAGGAGGCGCCATCATCACCCTACCCCGAGCTGACTCGGGCCGCAGGGAACCAGACCGGCGTCCCATCTGGCTAGCTCCGCCAGATAGGCAATGATGGCGCGCCGCATGCTCTGTGACGACGACGGCTCTCAGCCCCCTTATGGAAGCAAGAGGACGTCAGCAAGGACCCAACCGCTCCGACAGTTGTCCCTCCGCCAGGCTCCATCGCTCCTCCGACGGCCACGACATCACGCCAGCTGGGTGCCAAAATCTCTCCGGCTGCCACGACGGCATGTACTTAGGGCGCTAGCTCTCCCCCGCTAGACACGTAGCACTCTGCTACACCCCCCATTGTACACCTAGATCCTCTCCTTACGCCTATAAAAGGAAGGACCAGAGCCCTCTTAGAGGGGGTTGGCCGCGCGGGGACGAGGACGAGACAGGCGCTCGCTTGGGGCCGCTCGCTCCCTCTCCCGCGTGGACGCTTGTAACCCCCTACTGCAAGCGCACCCGACCTGGGCGCGGGACGAACACGAAGGCCGTGGGATTCCCACCTCTCTCACGCCGGTCTCCGGCCGCCTCGCTCTCCCCCTTCGCGCTCGCCCTCGCGCTCGACCCATCTGGGCTGGGACACGTGGCGACACTCACTCGTCGGCCCAGGGACCCCCCGGTCTCGAAACGCCGACATATATATATATATATATATATATATATATATATATATATATATATATATATATATATATATATTAAAGATTGTCAGGTAAAATATTTTGGGATCCTTATATGTCACAAAAAATGTAAGACTATGATCAACAGATTATATATGTATATATAAATATATATATATTTATATATATATATATATATACACACACACACGTATAAAACACTATTTTTGCACGGTGAATTGTACATATTATTTATAAAGTTGAGTTTGAAATGGAAGATAAAATCTCTAGAGCTAATAATTACCTACTAAAAATAACTTTACAACCTTAAAGATTCTAAACAAAACCAGCTAATTACTAGTTAAATCATAGCTAATAGTTAGTTTATTAGCTAGCTCTATGGGTTTAAACAGGGCCTAAGGCTCTTGCACGTGGGAACAACTACAATAGTTCTCTAGAAAAAGCTTCATAAATTTATATTTAGCTAGTTGTTAAATAGTTATTGGAGCTAAAAAAATATTTTGGTTCTAACAGTTCCTCATATTTAAATAATAGTTTGATTTTAAATTTAGTTTTGATAGCCCTGCTCCCATATAATCTGTCTCACGATAAGATCGAGGATAGTGGACATCAAGGACAGAGGTGAAGGTCGATCGACGTGACCTGTTGGGAAGAGATAGTCTAGCGATGTGACATGTGGGTGAGTGATGGTCCGACAGTGCAGGAGAAGGTTATGTCATACATATCGGACATGACTGCCTAACTGCACAAGAAATGAAAAAATGTCAGATATGACTACCTCGCAGTATGGAAAAGAGAGAAAAAAATAAACATCGTAGGTGTGAATGAATCAACGACAACTGTGTTTTAGGAGTTACTATCAAGTTATCAAATTTGGACAGTAAATGTCGTTAGATGGTAAGTAACTAAATTTAGCCATCAAACAAGCACTTAAAAAACTATTGGAGAAGTGTTTTTTTACTTTTTAAATTTAAGATTTAAATAGTTGGCTGCATGTATGTATTATTCATATAGAGAACAAGAGAGGAAACATATATGGTGCACGTGGTGTATATATTAAATTATCACCACTCATTTTAGATCTAACGTCTCTAATTGTTTGGTATATTTTGCTAAGAACACCCTCCAACGTGGTGGTGTGTAGTGGTGGAAGGTGTTATTTGTAAATTGAATGATCAATTAGAGACATTAGATCTAAAATGAGTGATGATGATTTAATATATGCACCATGTGCACCAAACTTTCATGTGCCCGAGATATGTCCTCAACAAGAGAACCTCACTCTTACCTGAGCAAGAAATACGGGATTTCTACAGGGTGCTTCTGCAAAATCTTTAGAAGAAACGATTATTTATCCCCTCTCCTTCTCCGGTCTCCGCAAGAACCCGTGTGCCCCGCTCCGTCCTACGCCACCGCCGCCGGATTCGCTCCCACCTCCGGCGGTCACGCCCGTTACCAACACCCCCACCTCGCGTCGTCCGCCAGCTCCTCTCTGCCGCGGCGCAACCATCTCCATCTCCCACGATTACAGCGACCACAAGACCAGCGACGCCTCCACCAACGAGAAGGATCCATTCAATTCATCCAGTCCACGCACACCCCCGTCTTTGACTCGCACTCCGCTTCCAGATCTAGGCGGGCCGAGGAACGATGAACGGAGGCGCCGCCCCACCATCAGCTGCGGCCGCGGCGACGCCGCCTCACCGGCGGCTGCCGGACTTTCTCCAGAGCGTGAACCTCAAGTACGTCAAGCTGGGGTACCACTACCTCATCACCCACCTGTTGACACTGATGCTGCTCCCGCTGATGGCCGTGATCCTCCTGGAGGCCGGGCGCACCGACCCCGAGGACCTGCGGCAGCTGTGGCTCCACCTCCAGTACAACCTCGTGTCCGTGCTGGTCCTCTCCGCCGTGCTCGTGTTCGGCGCCACCGTCTACGTGCTCACCCGCCCCCGCCCCGTGTACCTCGTGGACTTCGCCTGCTACAAGCCGCCCGCGCACCTCCAGGTCCGGTTCGAGGAATTCATGCGCCACTCCAAGCTCTGCGGCTTCTCCGACGACGCGCTGGAGTTTCAGCGCAAGATCCTGGAGCGGTCCGGGCTCAGCGAGGAGACGTACGTCCCCGAGGCCATGCACGCGCTCCCGCCCCAGCCCACGATGGCCAACGCCCGCGCCGAGGCCGAGACCGTCATGTTCGGCGCGCTCGACAGCCTGTTCAGGTCCACGGGCGTCAGGCCCAAGGACGTGGGCGTGCTCGTGGTGAACTGCAGCCTCTTCAACCCGACGCCGTCGCTGTCGGCCATGATCGTGAACAAGTACAAGCTCCGCGGGAACGTCCGCAGCTTCAACCTGGGCGGGATGGGCTGCAGCGCCGGCGTCATCGCCGTGGACCTGGCCCGCGACATGCTGCAGGTGCACCGCGGCACCTACGCCGTGGTGGTGAGCACGGAGAACATCACCCAGAACTGGTACTTCGGGAACCGCAAGTCGATGCTGATCCCCAACTGCCTGTTCCGCGTGGGCGGCGCGGCGGTGCTGCTGTCGAACCGCGGCGGCGACCGGCGGCGCGCCAAGTACGTCCTGAGGCACGTGGTGCGCACGCACAAGGGCGCGGACGACAGGGCCTTCAACTGCGTGTACCAGGAGCAGGACGGCGAGGGCAAGACCGGCGTGTCGCTGTCCAAGGACCTGATGGCCATCGCGGGCGGCGCGCTGAAGACCAACATCACGACGCTGGGCCCGCTGGTGCTGCCCGTGAGCGAGCAGCTGCTCTTCTTCGCGACGCTGGTGGCCAAGAAGCTGCTGGTGAGCGCCAAGACGAAGCCCTACATCCCGGACTTCAAGCTGGCGTTCGAGCACTTCTGCATCCACGCGGGCGGGCGCGCCGTGATCGACGAGCTGGAGAAGAACCTGCAGCTGAGCCCCGCGCACGTGGAGGCGTCCCGGATGACGCTCCACCGGTTCGGCAACACCTCCAGCAGCTCCATCTGGTACGAGCTCGCCTACATGGAGGCCAAGGGCCGCGTCCGCCGCGGCCACCGCGTCTGGCAGATCGCCTTCGGCAGCGGGTTCAAGTGCAACAGCGCCGTGTGGCACGCCCTGCGCAACGTCAAGCCGTCGCCCGACAGCCCCTGGGAGGACTGCATTGACCGCTACCCGGTGGAGCTCGTCGACGGCTTCCCCGCACACCAATAGTACTAGTATCCGTTCTCTTCTCAATCCCACCCACCCACCCACCCCGGCTCCCCTCCCCTCCACACATCCATCGACAAAGAGATCTTAGCCTCAAATCCCCTAATCTGGCTGGCTGGCTGGCATGGCAAGGAGGGTGCTTTCCCTGGACAAGTGTTCGGCGGCAGCATCGGGTCTTTGGTGTGTACTTGATGGATCATCCCCCAGCTTGTGTCCAAGCGAGGGCGAGCATGGTCCCCCTCCCCCAGCTTGTGTGGCTGCACCTGCACCTGAACCTGCGGTAAGCTTGAGTACGTACTGCTGATGATTGTTGTATGTGCATCTGTCTGTTCAGCCATCGCTGCCAGCCAGTGTCATTTACCGATATTAGCTAGCTAGTGGTCCAGTATCCAGATCACAGAGGAAAGTGCCGTTCCTTCCGTTTCTACCAAAGAAGGTCATGTTGGTGACGAGGAAATCCTGAGTGTCTTGAGTGTGCCCATGGACCATGGACACTCTGTTTGCCGTGTTCGATTGGAAATCTCGCTCTTGCTTGTTTAACTGTACATGGATCACTGGTCTGCCATTGATGAGGCGATGTATGATTTATATCCGTTGTTTTCCCTTCATCAGATTATACTCTTGTTAAATTCGTAAGATCTTGTTCACAAAAGCTGTTTCACTTCTCCATATCAGTTTTGGACCTCGTTGTCGTTGTTCCTTTCGTTGGCACACTAGTTTTTGAGTTTTGACGCTTAGGCTATAGGCTCTTTAGAGCATCTCCAAGAGATTAGTCAAATGGCTCAGCAAGCCAAATTTTGGCTACTCAATAGCAAAATAACTCTACAACAACAGACTAGTCATCCAAGTTGTCAAGCTATCCAGCTCTTCAAATTGGCTCCCTCTCTAGCCAAATTTGGCTAGCCGCTGACTAGCCAAACTAAATACAGAGTCTGTTGGAGTGAGATGCTACATATAGAATGTAATCTTTATGAAGATGTAAATAGAGTGTCATATAGAGCGTCGAAAATAGAGTGTCTCTTAGAGATGCTCTTAGAGCATCCAAACTCTCTATTTAATTTTTTATTGGTCTATCTATAAAGATTAAATTTTATATATAACATTTCATTTCAATAAACTTTCTAACATGAAAGTTAGTTTGACTAGCTAGAGTGGCTAGCCAAATTTGGTTAGTGTGTGAGTTAATTTAGAGAGCTGAATAACTTGACAAGTTAAATAGTTAGTCTATTGAAGAGTTATTTTGTTGGAGAGTTATTTTGCTATTAAGTAACTAAAATTTAGCTTGACAAATTATTTAGCTAGTCTCTTGAGGATGTTTTTATTATAATCTTTATTCTACTTTCTATTTCGAATTCCACTTTATGTTTTCGGTTTTCCTGCTTGTTTTTTTTTCTAGCTGAAGAGAAAAAAATTGTAAAACCGACAACGGACCTGCAGCCACGTGCACCAAGGCAAGACCTGCATCTACAGTTTTTGCCCCCTTTTTATATAGGGCGTGTTCGGCTGGCTACAAGCCGACACTGTTGCAGCTGTTTGGACTGCTGCAGCTGCAATCCATAGAGAGAAAAATACTGTAGAAGCCGCAGCCGCAGCCGGATTGCAGCCGCAGCAAGCCGCAGCGAACAAGCTGATATATGCGAAACCAGTGCAAGACCCTTGGTCAAAGATGGAGCATCGATGCTGCTGTGTCTGCTCACCATGTTCTTGTGCTGGCTGCTGGGCTAGGCCTCCTCTGACTCCGTCATCTTGTCTTGCCAAATGTGCAAGCTTGCATGTTAATTAAGTACTACCTTCGATTTAGTTTATTTATTATTTTACATATAGGTATATAGATACAGTAGTAAACTAGTAACTTCGAGATTTTGGGGAAAAGGAAGGGGAAATCGTCATGTTGGCAGGGAGGGCCCTAGCGCCTCAAGTTTCTCTTGCCGGTTTAGCAAGGCCAGCCCGTCTGCACTTGCCAAGGATCCTAACGCTTGGGCCAGGGCGCGGGGCTAGTTTTGGTAATGGAGAGCCCAAGCCATGAATGCAAAATGAAAGGGGAAGACCAATATCGCCAGATGGGCCGAGTGGATGAGCTAGCTGGCTTTCCGGTTCAACTGTTCACATCACAGTACTCTAACACCGTGTGGCTACAGTTATCTTAGCGCCAATATCAATTTTGTTTTTACCAACTTTTAGCTGATATAAAATACGTCATTTTTATTAAAATTTTAATACACCCAAATATATAATTAATTAAATAAAAAACATGTAATTTATGAAACATAAATATAAACTACATAATTCATAAAATATAAATAAAATTTGCGTAATCTATAAAACATAAATAAAAATTACAGAACTTGAAGGTAAATATTTAATTTGTTAAAAGATCGTTTGACCTTTTTTCCCAAAATTTTGAGATTTTTTAAACTTTGAATAGTAAAAAAACGCGAAGCTGAAATGGCACACAGGTAGATCAATTTGAACGCGTCACGATGCTAAAGGCGTATTTGTAACGACCGGTTCAGGTCCGTACAGATTGAACCGTCCAACACACCAGTCAGTACCGATCGATCTACCTACAACACGGTCGATACTGATCGAACCATCGATCAGTAGACCGACTAATCAACTATCCGAACTAATCGACGTTAAAGCTAGATGATACCGACCAACCCGCAGCCACGTATATGGTGGCTAGTGTTGGATCTAGCTAAAACGACTGTAGGATCAAGATGGCAGTTAGTGGACATTAGATGCATTTATTTACACTAACGAGATCAGTTGTGTTAAGTAACCCTAGTTAGGGTTATGTGGTCAAATACCTGCTTTGCCTCTAAGTGGTCTCATATCTCTGTATAAGGAAACTGTACACCCCTCATAATACAGAGAAGAGAAAGAGGCTAGAGGCCTGATCCAAACCTACATCCCGTGTCTCGTGTGCTCTCTATCGTGCTTTAGGGGAAGGGAACGGGCTTCTACGACTTGTCGCGCCTCTACTGCTGACGGGAGGGAAAGGTGCAGATCTGGTGATCCATGATAACGTAGTTCTCAATAAGTTGCTCGTAGATTTACGTTTGTGGTTGGTCGTCGAAGCTTTTTGTTAGTTCATGTCGCACTCGTGGTGGCTTTAAATATTATTTAGAAAAAAATTCTCTACATGTCACTATAATTTTGTCTAGAAACTTATACTTCACCACAATATATTCTATACCACTCGGGTATAATTTTATACTCTTGCATGCCATCACTACTGGCATTAAAGGATAAGAAAAATGAATGTTCTAAACAATTCTATGCCGCCGACAATGACATAGAAGAGTAAGAAATTGTATTCAAGTGATATATAAGAGATTAAGATATTTACGATGGCGAATGAGGTAATTAGCAAAATAATAAATAATTATGCCGCTCGATGACCTGTCATTCTTTTTCTCTATTTTACTCAGGACCCTTTTCCATTTCGGTAAGACCTTGCTCAGCAGAGCATGCTTGTGACCATGCAAAATACCAATATATATACACTGTAAAATTCATAGTTTGCAAAATAGAGTTTAAAATAAAGTGTGAGACAACAAGTGGAATAGGAAGATTGTTGGAGACAATCTAAGGGTCGACGATCATGGGGAGGGCTACCGAGGCGCGCATCATGGCCTGGATTAGGGATGTGGTCCAATTGGCCTTGAGGATGAGCCGTTGCGAAGAGCTTGTCGGACAACGACGATGAGAGGTTGGGAGGGGTGGAGCTTAGGGCATGTACAACCCTGAGATTCTATATCGATTTTCCAATTATAAGAGACAACTAAAAGATTATATCTATACAACAGAGTGCCTCTAAATCATAAATGTATTAACTTAAAAACAACACAAAAGCCATGTATTAACTGGGTTTGTGCACACATAGTCTTTTATACTTGAAAAGTCGTGTAAGAGACATGCAACATACCCCCTTTAGACTCCTTAAAAGACCCCCTAATTAATGGGGTTGAACATGCCCTTAGATTGGTGATGGACGAGAGCCTTGGTCTGTTTAAGTGTCTTAGCTTTGCCAGCTAAGAAAAAAGGTGTTTCTAGTGCTAAGTAATAGGTCGTAATCTACTCATGATGAACCCTAAGCCACTAACCACTAGATGAATGTGGAGAACTTGCATGTTATACCTTGGATTGGTGTAGTTTGAATAGATGAAGACATCATGCTTGTGAGTTAAGACAACGAGTGTTTAGACGACTAGCTTCCGTCACCTCCAACACTCTTTAGATTAGATAGGGTTTCAGGTGTGGTGGCGAGGAGGTCTAGTGAACGTTGCTTCCCAGGCTTGTCCCTCGCCTCTTTTTAATCTTGCGTAAGACTTGGTGATATGTAGTTAGGATAAGCCCAACAATAAGTATTGTCATTTGTAATTTAGTGTCCCCCAAATTAGAAGTGATTTAGTCCCTCATATCATATATAATAACTTGCTAAGTGCGGTCGTTTGTGAGAAGGCATTTCTAGTGTTGTGCTTTGAGATATTGTTGAGTAGCATTAGGTGTTGAAGTTGCAAACACTGGTGCTCGTTAGTCTTGGAGGTTGTCACATTCTAGATGTCCTGGTAGTTTGTCTTCTCCATCGAAGCACACTTGGTGATTGTGCCTGACTTGGAAGAAGGCTTTGTGAAGAGTGTTATGGTCATCTTGCAGGATATCGTGAAAAGCAACTCTAGTTGAGTGAGGTGTGAAGAGCGCCACGCGGTTTGACCAGATCAAAATGCCAGAGTTCTTGTGTGAACAACCATTTGGTGGTGAGAATAATCTTAATTAATCACCACTAGCAAGAGAATAGGCAACAACCTTAGATTCTTCTCTTTATCTTGCCCTGTGTGCTCATGTTGTGAGTGCCGCATGATGGTTTAGTTCTGATCGAGTGCTTGACCCCTTGAGGAGGGCATATTCTTCAGCATCTCTCTTGTCGGATCTTATCCCCATGACCACGTCGTTAAAGAGACAATATTTCTTTGGCCCACCGACGTCGTTGGTGACACTCTTCTGAGCCCCTAGATTCGCCAAAGGATGAGATCTTGCCTATGCTGTAGTGTAGGATGAACATGAAAGTTCTCCATTGAGACCCGAACAACTATTACTTTTTCTTATTGAAAAAAAGAGCTTTGTTATCTTATTTGCTGGCTGGTAAACGCTATCCTACCCTTTAATTTTTTTTTACTTTTGAGGGCCGGAGTTTACTTAAATTCAAGAGGGACTTAAAGGATTTCTAACTTCACTGTCCTGCTTGCCTCAACGAGAATAAAGTGGTTGACAAACCACCAAAACTCAGCATAAAAATCATTGTATCAGAATATCACCATCTTCCCGTTGATCTACAATTCCCCTCACTAGCTTATACTTCTGGCTATGATTCCACGAATATTAAAGTAATGGATCTAGAGACATCTTCTTTTACAGGCCTGTACATGTATTTGAGTGTTCATGTTCGTGAAATCTCCTTATTTACATGTTCTCATGCAGAATCGGCAGCGAAATTCCATTTAAACTATAAAAAATGCTAAATGAAATAGCTTCTGCTATATTTCACTATATCTTTTATTGGGATCCTGGAGGATTTGCCACGCTATTTGCATGTACATATGAATGCCGGAGCTCACTGGAAGGACCACTGTATCTCTTCAAGGGTTCTTCCCTTCGTCTCTGGTACCCAAAGGATGACGAAGACGAGAGTGAAAGCACTCACCATCATGTAGGAGGCAAATGTACCTGCACGATTAGGAAACAAAGGTCACCAACCTGTCGCATGGTTTGGTAGTTCATATACGACTCTACCCTACACTAGTGATGGACACAGATGTATAGATGGACCTGCAGCGCTCCAGTTCAGAAGCAAATTTGCTGTCATTGTTATTCCAAAGGACGTCAACCAGTTGGCAAGGGTCGCGAAGCTTCCTGCCACACACTTGATGCTAACCGGAAGGATCTGTCAATAGGCAAAGTTCCCAGAATCAGCCTTTCATTCAGAATGCTTTCAGCATCTTATGAGTTATATTAGCTTATATATGTGATAAGGGTATTATACCTCAGACATTATGATCCATGGAATGGAACCCATACCGAAGGAGAAGGCAGTGACATAAGCCTGAACAAAGTAGTTGGGCAAAAAACTTACAGATTCCACATCTAAAATCCAGTGTTCGGACGAAATGTGTCAGCGTCCAACCCCCGGCCTAGCCCACACTCGACAGCTTCGGGCGTTCATGCGCTCGTGGGCCGGCCCAGCCAAGAGAGCCCACCACTCACATCCCAAAAGCCAGGCTGATGGGAGGAGGGGGACTCTCCCTTATAAGCTGCCCACGGCCCCCTTGGCTAGCCGATGTGGTACTAAAGCCGGGGCGCTGACTACCGGCCCCTGACATCCCACCCCCCTTGGGAAGCCCCCCAAGGCAGGCATGGGCCAAACCGGGCTCCGATACCAGATGTTAGCGTCCAACCCCCGGCCCAGCCCACACTCGACAGCTTCGGACGTTCATGCGCTCGTGGGCCGGCCCAGCCAGGAGAGCCCACCACTCACATCCCAAAAGCCAGGCTGATGGGAGGAGGGGGACTCTCCCTTATAAGCTGCCCACGGCCCCCTTGGCTAGCCGATGTGGTACTAAAGCCGGGGCGCTGACTACCGGCCCCTGACATCCCACCCCCCTTGGGAAGCCCCCCAAGGCAGGCATGGGCCAAACCGGGCTCCGATACCAGATGTCAGCGTCCAACCCCCGGCCCAGCCTACACTCGACAGCTTCGGACGTTCATGCGCTCGTGGGCCGGCCCAGCCAGGAGAGCCCACCACTCACATCCCAAAAGCCAGGCTGATGGGAGGAGGGGGACTCTCCCTTATAAGCTGCTCACGGCCCCCTTGGCTAGCCGATGTGGTACTAAAGCCGGGGCGCTGACTACCGGCCCCTGACATCCCACCCCCCTTGGTAAGCCCCCCAAGGCAGGCATGGGCCAAACCGGGCTCCGATACCAGATGTCAGCGTCCAACCCCCGGCCCAGCCTACACTCGACAGCTTCGGACGTTCATGCGCTCGTGGGCCGGCCCAGCCAGGAGAGCCCACCACTCACATCCCAAAAGCCAGGCTGATGGGAGGAGGGGGACTCTCCCTTATAAGCTGCCCACGGCCCCCTTGGCTAGCCGATGTGGTACTAAAGCCGGGGCGCTGACTACCGGCCCCTGACAAAATGCGAACGACAGACTTACCACGACACCAACCAAGGACACTATTCTTAAGATGTTGTACAAGTCAGAGTCTTGTGCAATGTTATCCTGAAACGAATAGCCGATGACAAGAGAGTAGAATATTCAGTGGATTGGGATGACAGACCCTGGAATAATACTGCACATCAGAATATTCACTAGATTACTCTTGCAAAGAAACATGAACTTTACCTTGATGCAAAATACAACAGCAACTGCCAGAAGGCTTAGGGTCATCCCAGAAGAAGAAATCTGCAATTTTGAAGGGCGACAATGAAATAAAGGTACAGAAGACTCACAAATAAATGGCTTTAGAGGGAAGCAGAAAGTTACAATGAGGAGGATTCTCCGGCCAGCTCTGTCCAAGATCGTGGTTGTGACACCAGTGGCAAGAACCTGATGGGATGCGGTTATTAGAAGATTAATAACGACAGAGAGAGACTAGGTCAGGTCTGTCTAGTTATTAGGTACTTGCCGAGATAGCTCCAATGAGACACGTGTCCAGGTTACTGTTGTTGAGCCCTGTAGAACTTTGATTGTTAGAACTCTCAATCAAAACAGACTTAACCAGCACTGCTATACATAAAGACAGATGAGACATAATGCTCTTGCAATGAACAATAAAATGCCATCATTCACCGAAGGGAACGATAATCCATGTTAGAACTTAAAAAGGACACTAATATATTTGCTTATTTTAACTTGTTATAATGAGTTAGGACTTGGGAAAAGTAAGGTTTACTTTTATCCCAATTTCACTCTTTTTGATATCTGTAATCTACTACACTATTCCTACATATATAAAAAAACATTGCCAATCAGAGACTCATGCTTTTTATTCGGCAAACAACCAAACAGTCCCCTGAGGCCCTAATGCTCCTGTTAAATTTGGAAGGAATAAAAAGTTTCTTCCCAAAACTTATGATGCCCAACTAGTAATGAAAATCACAGGCCGGTAAACAAGTGCACAGCTTACCTGCAGCTTTGAAGATGCTACCTGAATAAAAGATTATACAATTTATTCCACTTAGCTGTTGCAACACAAGTAGGCCAATTCCTAGCTGCGGGAAGTTGTAGCATTGCCACCATAAGCTGACAGTTATGGAATGTGATTGCTAATTTGGTACCAGATAAGCAGATATAAGTTATAAACTTACAATTAGAGGCGTGCGGTATTTCTTTTGGTTCAACTCTCGAAAGCTTATTGTACCACTTTTGTTTGCTGATGCTACAGCTATCTGCATAAAGATTCCACAAGAATGAAGTACATAGATCCAGGCACGAAAGGTTAAAGAAAATAATAAGACAGGAAGTGAAGACTGTTCAAATAAACTGCACGCAGTCATTATAGATGAATGAAAGTAAGTGCTTACCTTTATATCATTCACTTCTTCAGTGATGTCAGCATCAAATCCCCTCAGAACTTGTAGAGAAGTCTCGCAATCATCCATCATATTCATCCTCGCCTACAAATACAAGGTGGGGGAACAGGCATTGGAAATTGCAATTCGGCACAATGATTCAGAATTCATTATCTAACTTGTATATACCAGCCATCTTGGAGATTCCGGAATGAAGAATAGACCAGCCACCAACAGTAAGCAGGGCAGGGTTCCTACAAGTGTGGCATCACACACTTTACAATAGAACAGTAGGGGCGCCTAAACACCGAAATATGTACCTACTACATTCCTACTATAAAAAAAAGTATCAAAGTTGAAGTGCAAAATAACAGTACTAGCAGCGACAGGTTTATTATTAATGTACATTACCTATTAATGCAAGAAGCCTCCAAGGGAAAAACAAGCCAAGCACATAGGAAAGCAGGACACCAAAGGTTGCAGACAACTGTAGGACGAACAATTGCACAGTGAGTTCGGCATAAACAAGCCAATGCAGGTGTTTGGGTAATGAAAAGATAAGACGCTTGTGGGCAGTACGAACAAACCGGGTTCACAGCGCCAAGGGCTCCTCTCATGTTATGAGGAGATATCTCTGCAATGTATACTGGCACCTGGTAACAATTTGTCACGAATTAGTAGTGTTCCCAAGGTACCGTATGCACAACCAGGTCCAGACGTGGAGTTTTAATTTATGACACTAACCACATAGGAAATGACGCCAACACCAAATCCTTCCAGTAATCTCCCCACGTACAGAAACGTAGTGTCCTGCAGAGCAAACATGGACAGCCATCAAATCCGATGTCGCCATTTGCGGAGCGATGTGTGGGAATAAACTGGCACGCGCAGCGCCGTACCTTTGCGAAAGAGATTGCAAGCCAGCCCATGATGTTCGGGACCGCGGCAATCATCAGCGACTGCGAAACAGTAATCAATCTAGTCAACGAAACGTGCATGTCCTGGATCGTTGAAAGCAAATCTTGGGCGAAAGAGAAGACGCGACTTTGGCACATGATTCAGTAAATCGTAAATCCAAACACGGCCTGACATGACAGTGGCCACGTCTGTTTCGCCCAACACATACAGACAGACGACCATGATAGCAGGGTAACCGATGGCGATGGATGGGAGGAGGTGGAATTCGATTCTGTGCTGAACGTGCGCGTTTCCGTGACGCAACCAACAAGCACGTACCTTAGGGAGTGTTTGAATGCACTAAAATTAATAGTTAGTTGGCTAAATATTGCTAGTGGAATTAGCTAGCTAACAAATAACTACCTAACTATTAACTAAATTTACCAAAAATAGCTAATATCTGAACTATTAGCTAGGGTGTTTGAATGTCTCAACTAATTTTAGCCACTAACTATTAGCTCTAGTGCATTCAAACACCCTCTTAGTCATATTCTACTCTACTTGGATTTGAATTTGAGTAGAGCGTAGAAACACTCTACTGCGTGTCAGCTTAAAAAAACACGAATTTGCACTGCACGGGTAGCGTAGACTTTTGAAATTTTGAAACGGCCCGTGCAGTTTCCTTTGTCGTCCATGTGACGGCGAGGAGCTCGGGTCCTAGAAAAATGAAAGAGGAGGAGGCGAGGAGCAGAGTCGTCTCTTACTTACCCCTCTGCGCCCAACGTACTTGGCCATCTGCCCGCTGGCGATCGCCCCGACCATAGCGCCCACGTTGGACAGCGAGCCGAACGCCGAGAACTGCGGGGGTGACGGAGGCGGAGCTCGGTCGGTCATCATCATTTGTTGGATTTGAAGTTGAGACGAGAAGAAAACGCCGAGCGTGAAGCCAGTACCTCTGAGATGGAGAGGTTGAGGTCCCGGATGACGGCGTCCTGCGTCGGGGACGAGTACCCGCTGGTGAAGCCGAACTGGACGGGGCCGAGCGCGACGATGAGCGTGCAGAGCAGCGCGGGCACGTGGCGGGGCGGCCGCAGCACGGCCTTGGACGACGGGAGGTCGCCGGACGCGGACGGGCGCGTCCCCTTCCAGAGCCACCCCCCGCTCTTGGGCGCCTTCGGCAGCAGCGGCTCCTGCATCGCGCCGCCGTTGTTGCTCGCCATGCTGGCGCCTTTGTTGCCCGCCGGACCCACACCACCGCCAGGCGCGACGTGATCACCACGCAGGCACGCAGGCAGGCAAGCAGCTCGGTCGGTCGCGTGGCGCGGCCGCGAGGCTGGATCGATCTGCTCCTGTGCTCCCCGTTGCGTGGGGGGCCGGCGGTGGGTGGGGCTGGCCGAGTGGGAGTGGGAGGTGATCAGGAGGAGAAGGAGGAGGAGGAATCCCGAATCCAAAAGGCCGAGAGCACGAGGCGAATGTTGAGCGCAGAACCCCGCCTCCGGTTTGCTTTGGTTTATATGGCCCGCAGCCGCAGCTGTGCCTCGCGTCGCGGGCAAGTGTGCAACCAGGGGAGGGGGCCACTGCCACTGGGCCAGGGCTGCTACCACCATTCTCTCTCCTTGGGCGCGCACGGAGATTTTCCACGTTTTCTTTTTTTCGTATGGCGGCCGGTGGTGGAGTAGCTAGGCTACCGAGAAACTGGCCAGCACATGCTTCAATTCATGTAGCCCAATCGTGATGCATGCGTGCGTGTGCGCATGCATGCATGCATCCAAGTCCAACGCCAGATGCGCCACGCACGCAGTCTTGCTCGTCTCTGGAGCTGCAGACCATTTTCGTATTCTTTCTTTCTTTCTGTACTCTTTTGGACAGAAAGGAAAAAAAAAGATGCTCCGTGTCTGCGTCGTGAATGCATTTATTTGCCCAACCCAAAGGGCAGTACGGGCGGCACAGCGTAGTAATTAAAATAGATGGTAGAAACTAATAGCTAGAGCAAAAGCTGCAGATCCATCTGCGTCAGCTTGAACTTTTCAAGGACTACTACGCCCTTGGTGACAGTGCCCAAGCAGCTCTCATGATTTGAACCATAGGGTTGTAACCGAACCGATCTCGACCTGGTGCTAGATCTAAAGTAGTAGATGCTAGATCTAAATTAAACCTGGACGCCTTTGATTGAAGGACAGAGGAAGGTAACTAGACGAGGTGTTATTTTAACCACCAGTAATTTACTATATAGAAGCTACATTAGACATGACATGCTCTACATGGGTTGCACATGGAGGAGAATGCGAATGACATATAGGGATCTATATATCGAGACAAACGTATATAATAATAATAATAATAATAATAATAATAATAATAATAATAATAATAATAATAATAATAATAATAATAATAATAGTGATAGTAATATTATTATTATTATTATTACTATCATTATTATTACTATCACTATTATTATTATTAGACTTATATTTTCTTTCTCTGTCTTTTAAACATCTCCAAGAGACTTTTCATTTTCTCTCTCTATTTAACCATCTATTTATCTTTTTATAAAGATTACATGTATATAGAGCATCTCACCCAACAGACTATCTATCTAGTTTAGCTAGTGAGAGAGTCAATTTAGAGAGTCGGACAGCTTGACAAGTCAGATAGCTATTGCGTTGAAGAGTTATTTTACTTAATATAATGATGCATAGTTAGAAAAAAACTGCACTTATTAATAACAAAAAAATGCCAACCACTACCGAAAAGGCTGCTGTTTGCCTAGCTAGCTAGGTATCGGTGCAAGAGCATACATACTACTAGCTCGGTAGCTGGATCGGGATCGGTGATCAGGACTCGGACAGCACCAATGTCGATCGGTTAGAAGCTAGTATTTGGTCTGCATGGCTCCGCACATGGAGAGGAGAATCTGTGCGTGGTAGCCAAAGCCAAGGGAATGGCGCGGATGCATGCCGTCCTTGAGTTCCCATCGGCGGTTCTTGTTTATTTCTGTGTGTAGAGCTACCTTACACGCGGTAACTACAGTTACAGCAAAAGAAAAGTAAGGCTAACTTCAGTTTACAAATAGACGTGTAAACATTGTTTTATATTGTAGACAATGTTATTTATAGAATAAAAGTTTAAAATAAAGACTGAGATTGAAAGTGAGGTAAATATTCTGCTCTAGATAGCCTAAGAATAAAAGCTGGCAACCAACCACTGCCAAATGAAAAAAATGGGGAAAAAAAAGCAGCGAGAGCCGAGATAGGTCGGTCCGTGCTATCTAGGTTAATCTATTTTTCGACACATATTATATCTTATTTCTTATTTTAAAATTTGATCTGTAAAGTGTAAAACTGTTATCTATATTTCCTGTTTCAGTCCCATGCATGGTGTTTGCGTAGGAATCGATAGTAGCTCCATAGCTGGATATTGTTGGATGGGATGGGTCAGCAGCAACCCCCCGTACGTACCCATCCCCATCTGAACCAAAACCATTTCCCAGTATAGTAGTACACTATTGTTGTCCAATCAATTCTTCGATCAACAGTGGACGCCAACGAAATCCTGCTACGAATAGGTGCCCGCCATCTATTATATATAGTCGTCATATTTGTTAATTATATATATTATTACAAAAACGGCATATTACTCTAATAACTATATATAGTGCCTGAAAACAAATTTGATTAGAGAATATCCTCCCCAATGGAGGTGACATCTTCTGACAAATATCGATATATGTTTCGGGATTTGGCGTACGTGTTTGGCAAAAGCGAATGCATTTTTCTGTAGTAGTAGTACCATTCTGTGCCCGACGAAAGCTCAGCTTTCGGTACCGGCGAGGGATCCTTTCCTTTCCTTTTCAACCGTTCCAACCTTGTACCCCCGTCGTTGCCGTTTACACTAGTATTTTGTTTGATGGATGAATGTTTTTTTGTACAAATAAATAGTCACAACATTCCACTAGAAACCAAACATCTTAGTCCTAGTTTGGCTACTCTAGTATTAACCTAAATCCACATGTACTGAGATGAGTTAGGGTGTAACTTAAACTAATTTACAGTCCAATCCATCTTAACATACATGTATTGAGGTCAATATTAGAGTACTCAAACAAAGCCTAAATAGTCACCCGTAAGTAATATTTAGTGTGAGATTGCGTATATGTTGATAGATCGATCAAAACAGCCTTGGTCTGCATGCTTCCGCGCGCGTAGTAGTTTCTTTGCATGCAACTGGGTTTAGTTGATTAGACCATCTCTCTCTTGAAGACTTGAACATACGTCTCCCGTCTAAAAAACACTACCTTTCTAATGCCCAATATGGTCACATAATAATAATATTTAAGACGCTATATGGACTCAAGCAAATTTCATGGGTATGGTATGAGCACCTTTAGGATTTCCTTATTGAGAAGGGCTTCAAAATTAGGATGGTCAATACCACACTATTCAACAAAGGACATTCATTGAGACATCTTTATTTGTAGTATATGTTGGTGGTATAACATTTGGCTCAGCAAATAAAAATTTTTGTAAAGAATTTGTGAATTGATATCGAAGGAGTTTGAGTTGTTAATGGTTTGAGAGCTTACATTCTTCGTTGGTTTTCAAGTCCAACAAATAAGAGAAGGGAATTTCATATGTCTTAAGGTAAGTATACTATGGATCTTCTCAAAAGGTTAAATATGGATGAATGTAAGCCAACCAAAACACCAATGCCATCAACTTTACATCTCAATCTAGACGAGGGAGGTAAACTACTTGTTCAAACTCTTTATCATTCTAAGATTGGTAGCTTATTATATTTGATCGTATCTAAGCCTAATATCACATTCAGTGTGTGTATGTGCGCTAAATTTAAATGATTCCTAAGGAAGCTCACTTAGTTGCGGTTAAAACAATCCCTCGATGTCTTAAGCATACACCCATCATTGTACTTTGATATCCTAAGTAAGCTAATTTCTAAGTGTGTTGAAAACCTCACTCATATTCAAGGTAGTGTTGTCATCAATCACAAAAAAGGATATTGAAAGCATCTAGACCCTTAGTGGATTTTGATGATTAATGAAAATATAATATTGTTTTGACTAACATGTGTCTTGTAGATGCATTTGAGTTATATTACACTATCGGTGATTGTTTGTGAATTTAATGCATGATTTTATGCCCCCAAATATTGAAATTTGTTTTGGTTTTCAAAGGATGAAGGACAAGGTCACTAGTAAAAAAAAGGCTCAAAGCCTGTGGGACGATATATTTTTACAGACAGATTCGTTTATCAACCGACTGTGCTATTTTTAGTGGCGGTTCCTTAAGAAAACCGCCATTAGAAATCGTATTTCTACAGGCGGTTCCTTAAGAAAACCGCCTGTAAAAATCCATGATTTGTAGTGGCGGATTTCTTAAGGAACCGCCTATAGAAATCGATTTCTAGTGATGGGTTTCTTAAGGAACCGCCACTAGAAATCATTTTTATCCTTAATTTTTCGAGTTTTTCAAACAACCTCGTATGACAAAACCACCAAAATAAAAGTTATAGATCTCTAAAAGTTATGAAACTTTGTAGTTGACAACTTTTTATTTGAACTCGTTTCAGTTCTAAAAAAATGAATCTAAGTATGTCAAATTTAAAATTCATATTTTGCAAACTATATCGGATGAAAAAAGTGTCAAAATAAAAGTTGTAGAACTTCAAAAGTTATTCAACTTTGTAGTTGGCAACGTTTTTATTTGAATTCGTTTAGAGTCTCAAATAAGCAATTTACACTCAAATAGTTGTAATATGTGGACAAAACAACTACAAATTAGACACAATGTATGTCATAAACAGAGTGGTAGTGGAGAGTACACGCGAGGGTGAGGTCGACGGTTTGATTACTAACAACCGCGTAGAGCGCGAATTTGTCCTCTCCTTAAATAATTTTTTGTTGTTTTAAAAAACCACTAACAACCGTGTAGAGCGCGAATTTGTCCTCTCCTTAAATAATTTTTTTGTTGTTTTAAAAAACATGTTTAATGTTTTTAAAAATATTTTTTACTAGCGGTTTTCTTAACTCAACCGCCAGTGGAAATCGATTTCCACTGTCGGTCCTCAGTTATCCGCTTATAAAAATGATCATTTTTACTGGTCCCTAGTATCGACGGTTTAAAAAACGCCAGTGAAAATAAGTCTACAACCGTCACTATAGAGCTCCTTTGTACTAGTGGGTTAACGACGGACAACTTTTGTGCTATGAATAGAAAATATTTTTAGACATAAGAGGCGAAGTGGATACTTGATAGGTTTTAATTATTATAAAAAAATCGATATTAACTTATTCTAGTTTTGTCGGACATCTTGATTCTTTTAGGGCGACTGATTGGTGCAGTCTCCTCGGGGTCGGAAAAGACGGTAATGGAGTTCCTGAACCGGCGAATCCGGGAGATCGGGTGTAGTAGTGGAATTTTGCTGCTTTATTAGTGGACAGCCATCTATAGCTAGTAGTAGTTTCCTTTCTAATAGTAGTATCCTTCCGCTCCACCGCTTTTCGCCTTTTCGAGCAAAACAGCTCGCACCATGGACGCCATCTGCGCCAGGTATAATTTTATGTAGATTCCTTGTGTTGTGGAGCTCAACTACACTTTGTCTCCTTCCAACAGGATAGCAGGGCTTTTTTCAATTTCTTTTAATTGTCACGGATGGATAAACTATCAATATTAGGACATTTGGTCAGGAATCCTGCTTTGGTTTCGTGCTACACTAAATTTTAGTCAGGTCATATCTCATAGATGCTAGTTAGAAATATATTAAATATATTTTAGTTATAAAACTAATCACCATATGAATTGGTTAAGTATAATTAGTCTATGATTTGTACATGCGACACTGCAGTAAATATTTGTTAATCATAGACTAATTAGGTTTAATAAGTTTATTTCAATGTTTAGGATGTTTAACTGTTCGTAAAAAGTATTAAATATAGTCTGATTATAAAACTAATTACATATATGAGAACTAAACAATAAGTCGAACCTATTAAGCATAATTACTTCATGATTCGTCCATGTGATGCTACCATAAACATTTTCTAATCATAGATTAAGCATGCTTAAAAAATTATTTTGTAGTTTAGTCTTCATGTGTATAATTACTATAATTAGATAATATTAGGGATGGCAATGGGACCCGATCCCCGATTTTGGGATGAGGATAGAGGAGTTTCTTCTCCCATAGAGATGTAAACAGGAAAAACCTATCACCCAACGGGTAAACGAGGATGGGGATGAGGAAGCATTCTCCATCCTCGTTCCCACGGAGACCCATTAAATTTGCACGTGACGATGTTTTCGTATAATAGTTAATGATAAAAATAAATAATTACACACTCATAGTATAAATGTGTTCATTTTGATATACGCATAATGATTTTTCTTACATATGACAATGTGTATAAGTAGCAATGATTTATATTAACAATAAATGATGTATATCCTAATTATAATTTAAACGGGGACGGGGATCTCGTCAGTGATTTATCCCCGCGGGGAATGAGGATGAGAAAGAAACATTCTCCGCAAGTGTTTGTGGGGATCCCGTGAATAATTTTTTTTGTCGCGGGGACATGGATGGAGAGGTATTCCCCGACGGGAATTCCCCATTATTGCCACCCCTAGACAATATTTAATACCCGTAATTGATATTTAAACGTCTCATGTAACATGTACTGAACACGAAACACCCCCAAATCGAGAAGCTCGAGACGAGGAAAAAATCAGGCTTCCAATTCATTTAAAAAAGAAAGAGAAAATGTTGTCACGATGAATAAGTACACAGACCACAAACTACTGGAGCATAAGACGGTGGCACATTCTCTATATTTCTTCTATGTATCTTTTCTCTAAAAGATGTCTTTCTCTATATTTCATTCCTCTCCAGTATTGTCTATTATATTTTGTCCTGTATATATAAATATCTATATTAAAGACAAATTTTGTTATAGATTTTTTGTACATACATATTTTTTATACTCTCAAGTGTTTTATATATTGTTTAGTTTTGCTTAATTCATTTTTAAATTATTAAAATGGATAAAGAAGAGGAGTTAGAACCTCTATATATATAGATAACATAGGAACGTTCTTTATATTTAGATGACACTTTATACCCGTTTGGTTATAGATATTGGAGCACGGAATTATGAATTGGAAACAACTTTTTAGAATTCTATTGTTTAGTTGCACATGGAATTGAGATTTGGAATCAAAGACACAATTCCCTAGAATTGGACTATAACTAGAAACTCACTCTCCCGGTACAAAGCATCACTCCTACATATTAAGTGGAATTGGACCTCACAATTCTAAACTATAATTCATGACGTCTATACAATAAAATTAGAATTACATCTCATTTCAATACTATGGTTGATTTATAATTGAACTCAATTCAATTCCATGCCTTTTAATATCGATATGTGCTGGTGCAGGCTATAGAGGAAGGAAGTCTCCATTGCTTATATTTAGAGGATTGGATCTTGTCGGCCTAAGCCGCCGGAGGCCTTCAAAATATGGTCTTTCCATCGGCTACTAGTGATATACCTTTCTTGCTTGTTATTCTCACATTAATTAGCTAATGATGACCTCGCGTTTTATATTTGGTGTTGAGTCCATGTTCTTAAAATATATTGGCGGCTCAACCTTTCATTACAAGATTAGCTGGTCTAACATTTTCAAGTGATCGAAACAATTTTTTCTGTAATGTATATATATATTAATTGGTCGATCGCCGCCGCCGGCCGTTGCCGCCCCACTGCGGCTGCTAGCCATGGCGGATAGCGCCAGTACCACGAGCGCGATCATGCATATCAGTATAACCTGGCAGCTCGATCTCCGGTTTGTTTTGTCTGCTGTTCCCGCTGCGTGGGTGATCGGCGGTGGGTCATGGGTGGGGCTGCCTGCCACTGCGAGGAGTGATCCGAGAGGCCGATGCGGCCGGGTGTCAGAACAGCATATGGCGCCTAGTTTAAAACTTTACTTCCACTGCCCACATGTTACAACACGACATCCAACTCGTTACGTGATCATCATGCTTTTGAATTCTACTTCATGTATATTGTGCCAAAACACATGTTGCTCTAACTTTGTGTGTGTGGGTAGGTATGGGAGACAACAGCGAAGCATATAAATGTTCTGCACTGCAGTTAGCTTTTAAATCTGGACTTGACATATCATGTAATTTCTCATTTTCAAAATCTAAATCGTTCGAGCTCCAATATTCTAATTTTACGCATCTTTGTATTAATAAAAGAAGAAAGGAGAGAAAACCCTATTACACCACACACATTACACCCCAACACTATAACTTGACCAAGCTAGGATTACATCCATGAAAATACGACCCACAACGCTGTTTTAAGCCAGCAACTCTTCGACCTAGAGGAAACACGGGACCTTGGCCCCAGTCAAGGACCAAAGCACAACCTCTTCCCTAGCCACCCTAAGAGATGTGACCAAGCTAGGATTACATCCATGGAAGACACATATATTCCTATGCTTCCATATGTATGGTCCAAGCCTCTAGGATTACTAATAAAGAATCGAAACCCTTTCTCAAATGATCAGATGCCTGAGAGCTGCTAGTCTTCCACCACGGCTCGAAGGAATCATCGTGAGCGGGACACAACTCCTGCAACCCCACTGGCCTAAGGAAATCAAACCAGAATTGCTTCGCAAACACATGTTTGACCAACAAGTGATTTATGGTTTCAGCCTCTTGGTCGCACAAGGGACAGTGCTCTGGCCGGTCTACCCCACTTTTTCTGAGCCTATCAACTGTCCAGCACCTATTTTTCTCCACAAGCCAAATAAAGAATTTGCACTTCCTAGGAGCCCCAGATTTCCACACTCGCTCTGTTGGTTCGAACTGAACTGAACCATGGAAGAGAGCTTTATAAGCAGAACTACCCGAATAATCCCCTGAAGCACTGAATTCCATATATGACGATCATGTACTATAGGCTGAAGCACAACTACATCAAGCACTTCGCAAAGTTCCACGAATTCAACAATGACTGACTGAAATCACCACTTTTACATCGGAGATCCAATGGAGATTAGGGAGAGCATCTTTGACCAATCATTTATTGGCAAGACGCATGTGCACCATATCAAACAATGTAGGAGCTATGTCCCTAATACATCTCCCATCCAACCACCCGTCCTTCCAAAAAAAGGGTATTGGCTCCATTACCGAGCTTAGTAGGAACGACTACAACAATCATGTTTTGTACCACCTTACAGACGTGAGTGGGGAAGTCCATCTAAGGCCTACTAGGATCTATTTTCTGCAACCATGGCCAAGGAGTTCTCAAAGCCCAACAGACGTTCTTTAAATCACTAATCCTAAGACCACCTAGGTCATTGGGACGGGTAACCTTAGGCCAAGCCAGGAGGCAATGACCAGCACTGAACTCTTTTATGTCCCTCCAGAGGAAGCCCTTCCTCAGTTTATCGATTGCTTTGGTAGCCCAGGCAGGAAGGTCAAGTGCCAAAGCTGCGTAAATCATTTTTGTCGTCATGACAAACTGCACATGAATAACTCTACCAGTCGTGGTCATGAGCTCAACTTTCCAACCTGGCCAACCTGGCAGAAGGCTATAGCCACCCTATCAACAATGGTCTGAATCTGGTCCCTTGTGAGTTTCCTGGGAGACAAAGGCAACCCGAGGTACTTACAGCGAAACTCTAAAATATTATTACATGGTAGCAATGTACTTACGCGAAACTCTAAAATATTATTACATGGTAGCAAGCCCTGTATGCAATTCACCTCTTCTTCCACATGTACAGTATAGGTTCAAGTGTGTATCAGAAAATGATGTATCTAAAAAATAAAATTAATTATATCATTAGAACAAAGGGAGTATGGTCATTTATTCGATCCTTATGCAATGAATTAACATAAACTGGTTATATATTTATTGACTCGTTCGTATGAGGTGGTGTAGAAACTAGAAAACATATACTTTATTTGCTATAAATTTTCCTCAAGGCCAGGTAAGGCGGAGTTTAGGATTTTGTTTAAAAGAAACAATTTTTTGGGAAAAAAAGTGGAGCACAAATATACTTGACTAGAAGAGACGTTTTATTTGTTCTCTCTCTCATGTTCCTTTTACTTATCTGTCTTTTTTTTTACTTATCTAGCTTCTTCCTTACTAGAAGAGGCTGCACGGATTATTCATTGCCATGAAGCTTCTTTGCCCCGACGACCGATTATTCATTGCTGGTATATTTCATTTGGACAGTTCATAATGATCTCATCTTCAGAGACGCTCACCCGGCCTCACATGCACTGCAATGATGTTAGACAATCTTCAAGAAGAAATTTGCTCAAGTTATTCTTGAGCAAAACAAGCTTATGACCTCCTAGTAGTTTGGCAATATATGGCTAGACGACTTCATGTAATTTCCCTGATGTCCCGTTTGGATCATTGGAATTGAATTCCATTCTAATAATAATAATTTAGGCATATATCAATTAAGCTAATTCGATTTTATACAAAATATATTTGTATATTATTATTAGCAAGATGTCGAAAATATTTATGTGCTACATTTTTATTATAGGGGAGTGAGACGAAGAGTGTCATGTAAGTTATAGATTAGAAACCAATTCTAGTAATGCATAAAATCATTTTCCACCCTCCACCCCATGAATTTGAGATAGGCTTATATCTGAACTATGGAAAGTGGTGGAATGTCAAATTCCAAACTAAATAAGTTACTTTATTGAGTGAATTCCAATTTCTCTAAAATGAAGGGATCCAAACGCCCTGTGATGTTTTTTATAACTTTCTCGGTTTCATGATTTTTTGGCTTATGCACTCTTGCATTTTAATAAAGGCCAATAGAGGCTTGTCCCTCCTGTTTCATTTAAAAAATATATCTTGGTTCGGTGGAGCCAAAGGCCAACAGGAAAGGATTGTTCAATTCTTCGATGAAATATCAATGCCCACGCACAGCCTCTCTTGGTCCACATAGAGGACAGTACTAGCAAGGATCATTCAAGCCCACCACATCCCACATGAACGGTGGTGGAGCCAAAGGCCAACAGGAAAGGAGTGTTCAATTCTTCGTTGTGTTGGAGATTAAAATATCTTCTTCTTTTTTTTCCTTTTTTCTGTTTGGATTGCCGATCGAGCAACAGTTCAAAAACGGTGGTTAGAGCAAATAAAAGGGTGTTTGTACAGTTACGATTACGATAAAGTCCTCACCTAATATTCGACGACTGAGACCTGACGCCTTAATTAGATACCTTTGATAAGCTCAGTCCTATCCTATCCATCCGTCCACAACACACACACACAGAGAATGCAATTCTATCTTTTTCAACCGAGTTTATATAAAAAAAATATTAGCACTTTTTACATAAAATAACTAGTGTTATATTAGGTACAAAATATATTTTTTATAATAAGTTTATTTAAAGATAGAAATAATATTATTATTTACTATAAACTTGATTAAACATGAGCTAATTCGATCTGTATGAATCTCGTAGTTACATTCTTTCTTTCTTTCTTTCTTTCTTTTCTTTGCAGAGAAGGTATGTATAGTTTACCGAAAGTTTGCAGACCCAAATCAATTGGTTGGCGCTGGTTGTAGCGCGTGGTATATGTATTAATTATTATCGAACAGATCACGAAGGCAGCAAGCACCTTTATCTTGGTCGATAGAGTGGCATTGGCATATGCATCAGTCCCACTTACTCATGAATTTTACGTATAATCCACTAGTACAGATATTCAGAGCAGTTCTGTATAGACGGTTCTAAATATATTTGTACTACCGTTTTTCGTAACCTAATGCTAGAGGTAAGTAGAAATAGTATTTTTTACGAGTGTCTTAAAAAACTGTCAGTAAAAATCGATTTCTACTGAAAACCGCCACAAAAATTCTTTGTAAGAAACATAAACTATGTTTTAAAATAGCAAAAAAATATTTTGACCAAAGGAGGCCTCCACCCGCGGTATTTTTCACGTAAAATTCGTGAAAAAAAATCGTGTGCTATGTGGGTGTAGGAACATAATTCAACAAATTTTACTCACGTAACCTCCTCTACCACTCCACCTATCACTTAGTTGTGTTTAGATAGTAGTTGTTTCTCCATATATTAGAACAAAACGGGTATATATTGGTTGTTTAAGGCTGTAAACAAATTCAAACGAAAAATTTGTCAACTACAAAGTTTCATAACTTTTAGAGTTCTACATATTTTTGGTACTTTTTCATCCGAGGTTGTTTGCAAAATTTGTATTTTAAAATTTATCAAATTTAGATGCAATTTTGGTAGCCCAAATGATTTCAAATGAAATGGTTGAAAACTATAAAGTTTCATAACTTTTGGAGTTCTACAACTTTTAATTTGATGATTTTTTTCCAAACGAGGTCATTTGAAAAAAACTAAAAAATCGATTTCAAATTATTTCTACTCGTGAGTTTTAAAGAAAACCGCCAGTAAAAACCGTGCATTTTTATTGACAGTTTTCTTATGGAACCGCCTATATATGATTTCTACTGGCGCCGCCAGTAAAATTGCACGATAACCAAAAGAAACCCGCAAGTAAAAACGTGTTTTCACCGGTAATTTTTTGGGTCGGACAGTTTATTTTGTTTTACTGGTATTTGATAACCAAAAGAATCGATAAAAATTATATCCTCTTGTAGGCGTAGCTTCTGTGCAACTTTTATTGGTAACCTACTGTGGCCAGCCATGCATATGCAGTAACAACATGTAGCGTGACGAGATCGAGAGGTTCAATTATCCGGATGCTGCATGGACAAGATTGGGGTTATTATTCGATTCCAATGATCACACGACACCAGAGTGTACTGTGTATGTATGTATGGGCGAGACGAGACTATGCCGGCCGGCTATATTTATATTTACATTTACATATATATAGCTGGTGACCTGGTGTACATGGGACGACATATCTAGACCTTGCTTGGTTCCACTCTATTTAAACTTTAACTAGATGTCATTAGCTGGAGTTAAGAAGATAATAAGATAATAGAATCTGTATTATTAGCTAGAATTAAGACCCCGTTCCAAATCTTTAGAGCTATTTATTAGTCTGCTAATAAGTTATTAACTAGATTGAGATAGCTAACAACTAATAGCTATTTGAAAGGTATAATTTTATTGAAAGTTAATTTTATTCAAAGTTAATTTTATTCTTACATATTTTTTTTGAGTTATACACATGTTTAATGGGGATCATTTGTTAGTCTCCATTGCTAGTTCTTTAAATTGTCATGCTGAGTGAACATGGTTGTTTATTAGATAAATAATTCGGCTGACTGTTAGTTTCTGTTCAGTTCAAAAAAAATTGGTATCACTGATTAGTGATTTGTTTAACACAGAAGATAAATATAATAAGCCACGTCACTGTACATTGTCAACTAATGATTAGTTATTTGTTTAACATAGAAGATAAAATATATAGGACACGTGGCTGTACAGATGATTAGCTATTATTGCGGTATTCTTAATGGAAATATATCTGGACTGGACATAAATATGACATGTGTCTCATGATTGTTTCTAGTCTAGTAGTCTCGGTACGAGTTTTGTCACAGTTTCATTTGCAAAAACAAGGTGTGTCATGTTAGGGATTTTATTGATGTAGCAATATTATTCTACGTTCTCGGAATTGGTGTTTTGAAGACGTCAACGCTCTCCGCGGGGAGGCAAGATAACGTTATATGCACCTGTATTTTATCTCTATGGTACATACAGTAATAAACTTACTGGATCTTGGGATTTGGATGATCCTTAGACAATGTGAGGTTATGCAGTAGTGTGCGACCAATTGCGAGAGAAGTCACTGCACCAACAGGTTCAATCAGGATTGTAGTTGTAGACCAGAGCAAGCTACTTTCAATAAGATAAGCCAGATCAAGCTTAAATGGACGGTAAAGGATAAGCATCGCAAGTAGAGTAATACCATTTCTTTAGTGTACAAACTTAAATATTTATCTAATAATCACGTTCGTGCAATTCATCGTGGGACGGCAATACGTCTTCGGAGTTTTTGCCCCAAAGAAATTAGGATGGCAATTGGCGGGTGTGGTGTGGATAGAGTAATAAACACCCATCTATATTAACACCAGGCATATCAAACCATATTTGCACCTATAATATCTAATGAGTGCATTTTTTACGCCCGCACTCGTACTCGCTCGGTGTTAGACACCCGCTGGATGATTAATTGACAACGGTAAATAATTAAATAAAAACACCAAAAATAGCAAGAAAAACACATAATTATTTAGAAACATGTCACGTATAATTAGAAGCACATAATACGCAATGCAATATCGATTTATATTTTTTAAAAAGTGAAAACGAGTAGATGATCTAGGCTAGCTGGACCAAAATCATATATGAGCAAGGACTTAAAATTAATATTTTTAAACATATTAGACACCCCTGATGAAAAGTCACCACCCAACCTCAACCTATTATTTTACATGTCGAGTCAGCAGACAGAATTTAACGCCCAAAACGTGTGAAACCATGGGCAACCGTTCACGAGGTGCGACTGTCATCCCTAGAAAGAATCGCTAACGAAAGCTTAATAACTGCGCATTTTCACGATTTCTCTTTTGCATGCCCAGGTGCTTTTAATTTCAGACCATAGACAAAATTTCAAGTGGACTGTCTGTCTCTAGTCAATTTTAGACATTTTTTAGTTTAAAAGAAGGGTTTCCGACTTGAGACAACTTCTAATGAAGATGTGTTGGGCCACAACTATTATTACAAAAAGGTAGCACTTTGCCTTAACAATAAGACATGCTCGTGTCTAAACATGAAAGCGGGAGGACCTTTTTAAACTGGAAAAACGTCAAAAGCAGGCAGACTTCAACAAAAATGCTTGAGATTTTGATTGATCAAGAAACATGCTCGTGTTTACATGGAATATTGGACCCAAGGTTCAGATTTTATTTTGGCAAGTCTTCTATCTTACAATGTTGAAGCAAAAGTAATATAAGAGTTACTGCACAAGCATTTACAAGTCTATTGGGGGTAAAGTTATAACAACGGTGTATGCAATCTCATGTACAAGACCTTTTATGAACAGAAAGAATGTGTGGCCTTCGTCGAGTGATTTGAGCTGCGAAAGAATAGACAAGAACATTATGTCAACCAACGTTCTCGATCTAAAGCGACAAAAAAAAAACATGAAGAACTATTGCAGATGAATAAGAACAACCATATTCTTACTATCTAAAGCGACAAAACTCGAAGAACCATTTCGCATTTTGACGATGTTGGTGCTCAGCGGAACGACCATTGTATCTCTTCGAGGGTTCTTCCCTTTGTCTCTGGCACCCAAACGATTACGAACACGAGAGTGAAGGCACTCACAATCATGTAGGAGGTAAACGTACCTGTACAGTTTGGAAACAAGGGTAACCTGTGTGTAAGGGCTGATGGTTCTCCTACTCTATACACGAGATAAGCTGCACAAATCTATACAGACCTCCAGCACTCCAGCTGATCAGCAAATTTGCCGTCATTGTTATTCCAAAGGATGTCAACCAGTTGGCAAGGGTCGCGAAGCTTCCTGCAAGACTCTTGATGCTAACTGGGAGGATCTACAAAAATGCAAAGTTTGAAGTAAGCCTTCAAACTTTAAAGCCTATATGCCTAAGAGCACTTGCTCTTCAGTGGAAACCTAAAACTGGGAGAGAGGCATGTATTGATATATCTTCGCTGTGCATTAAGGTACTATACCTCAGACATTATGATCCAAGGAATGGCACCCATACCGAAGGAGAAGGCAATGACATAAGCCTGAACGAAGTATTTGAGAAGAAACTTACTGCACAGATTCTACATGTAAAAAGAAATGTTCTGCTGAAACGCAATTGACAGACTTACCACGACACCAACCAAGGACACCATACTTAAGATGTCATACAAGTCAGAGTCATGTGAAATATTATCCTGAAATAAATAAACCATGGTAAGAAAGAAGAATTTTCAGTGAAATGAGGCAAGGGGCCCTGCAACAACACTGCATATCAAAATGTTCAGAAACATACTGCAGTAGTGCAAAGAGTACAGAAGAAGAACTGTTTTCTCATCAGAATCTTATCACAAAGGAACCTGAACATACCTTGATGTAAAATACAATAGCAACTACAAGAAGACTTAGAGTCATCCCAGCAGAAGAAATCTGCAATTGAAGTGGCAATTAAACTAAGCTACAGAAAAACTACGAACTAATAGCATTAAAGGGAAGCAGAAGTTAGTTACAATAAGGAGGATTCGCCGCCCAGCTCTGTCCAAGAACATGGTTGTAACAAAAGTGGCAAGAACCTGATGGAATCATGGAAGGCTGTTAGAAGCTTAAAATAAATACACATAGACTGGATCAAGTTTTTCTAGTTATTATTCACATGCCTGAATAGCTCCAAGTGCAAAGGTGTCCAAGTCACTGTCCTTCAGACCTGAAGACCTTTTATTGTTAAATTAAAATCTAAACCAACTACACCAGCACTGTTGTAGACAAACACAAAGACGTGATGCTTAAATGCTTTTGAAATAATATAAACAGCGAAGTGCCGTCTTTCATCAAGGTATGAGAATGATAAACCATGTTACCACTTATAAGGGTGTACAGTTATTAGCTTTTCTGAACCTGTTATAATGCATTAGGAACAATAAGTCCACTTTATCCCAGTTCGCTGTTTTGATATTTGTAGTCCAATACACTGTTCCGAATTATCAATTAGATATTCCCTCGATTCTGAACTATAAGACGTTTTGGCTTTTCTAGATACAGTGCTTCCTCACCTAAAAATATGATGTCCAACTAGTAATGAAAATCACAAGCCAGTGAACAAGTGCACAGCTTACCGGCAGCTTTGAAGATGCTACTTGCATAAAATAGTATACCATTTATTCCACTTAGCTGTTGCAGCACAAGTAGACCAATTCCTATCTGCGAAAAAGTTGTGGCACTGTCACAAACTGACAATTATAAAATGTGAATTCTAATTGGGTATGAGATAAGCAGATAAGATTATGTTACAATTAGGGGCGTTCGGTATTTCTTTTGGTTCAACTCTTGGAAACGAATTGTAGCCCTTTTGTTTGCTGACATTACTGCTCTCTGCATAATGGGGACCAAACCTAAAGAGTTAATCCCACTGATTTCATAAAAATGAATTACATATAAACATGTGTTCAATGTTAAAGAAATAAAGATACCCAAAGGGAAGATTGATCACATAAATCATATTCAGTCAGTCTAAGAACAAAGGGAAGTGCTAACCTTTATATCATTCAATTCTGCAGTGATGTCAGCATCGAATCCTCTCAGAACTTGTAGAGAAGTCTCGCAATCATCCATCATATTCATCTTTGCCTAGAAATATAATGGAAAGAAACATCCATTGGAAATTTCAGTTTGGCACAGTGATGCAAAGTTCATTATCCCACTTGTGCACGTATATACCAGCCATCTTGGAGATTCCGGAATGAAGAAAAGGCCAGGTATCAACACTATGCAGGGCAAGGTTCCTACAAGTATGGCATCACACGCTTTAGGATAGAACTTATTTCAAATAGGGTCAGAACAAAAATATTTATCTGCATTATTTCAATTATTCAATATATTGCTCAAAGCATTTTCTGTTTCTGATCATGCGACCTGAAATATCAGAATTGAAGTGCAAACTAACAGTAATAACAACAGCAGTCCCATTAGTGTATCAGGGTATAGCCACTTTACCTATTACTGCAAGAAGCCTCCAAGGAACAAACAAGCCGAGCAAATAGGCAAACATGATACCAAGGGTTACAGATAACTGCAGAATTAACAAATTTTCAAATGTACAATGAGATCCGCATAAACAAGCCAAGTGTTTACCTCAACCTCACAAATAGATGAGATGCTTGCAAGTATAGGCAAACCTGGTTCACAGAGCCAAGAGCCCCTCTCATGTTTTGTGGAGATATCTCTGCTATGTATACCGGTACCTGGTGTCACAAAATTCACAGATCAAAATTAACCATTTATAACCGGTCCATGCTTCCATTATTGTTTTGCGAATAAAAATAACTTCGTAGGGATAGATCAGTTTGTCTAAAAAATGTTGATATCTCAGATGATCTTGTTCTTGTTTGTCATAGCTTAAGCACCACAAGTACTCTAACTCTCAAGCCATAAATCTTCTATGCAGAAAATAATCAGGGATGGAGTTTTATCATACTAACCACATAGGAAATGATACCGACACCGAATCCTTCAAGCAAGCGTCCCATATACAGAAATGAAGAGTCCTGCAAAACAGATGTCAAACAGTCATCAAGCCTATTGTTGACACCTGTCAAGCAATATGTTGAAATAAAAAAAGAAACACATAGTACCATACTTTTGCAAAGGAGATCGCAAGCCAACCAATGACGTTTGGAATTGCTGCAATCATCAACGACTGCAAAATAGTTAGCAAACCAGTTATTGTTAGGGGTAGTAATGGATCGTGATCCAAATGCTTCTTCACAAAATGGTAGGACCCTAACTAAATTTTAGTTCAAAAATAAATAGAAATAGGGCTTGATCCTAATCCGATCCGATCCTTAAATCTTATAGTGTAAAACTGAGAGCACATTGTCACCCCTAGTTAATGTTGGTGAAAAAGAGTACAACTTCAGCGCAGAACATGTCTTCAGTTGATAAAAGATTGAAGTAACTCTAAATACAGTACTTTGGTCCAATATACATCAGTGACGTCTTTTCTGCCCAACTACATCAGTGGCATCCAATCAAGGAATAGGATGTGTTTTGAGAATGTGATAATTAAATCCCCAAAGGAAATTATATGTCATGCTTGTGCTCTGATGATCTCTTAGGCAGGTTTAAGTAAAAAGGAGTTGCAACTTGCAAGACTTGATCCAATAAGGTGCTAAACTGCTGATCAGGGCGGCGAGTGTCAAGCTGGATGCCCCTGCTGGTGATCAGGATGATGATGCTAAAGAAGATTAAACTATCCTTGTGGCGGAAGAATTGCTGGCTGGTGACAGTTGAAGTGCGACTCCTTCTGGAATTTGGATGTTTATTAGCTTTAGTCCCCTTTATTCAGTTCGTTTTGTGGTCTTGATTTGGCTCCTGCGTGGGCGACCTAGTAGTTTCCTGGACATGCTAGCCGTATTTTGTGGGTTTTCAGCTCTTGAACTTAGCTGGTGAATGGTTGTCTCCGCCTGGGGGCACCCCCTGAATCAGGGTGTTTAGCTCCTCAGGGATTTCTGGTCTCGTCTGTTGGACGACCTTCTAGTGTCAGTTTGGATGTGATGAGCTGGATCATCTGCAGCAGGTTGTATCTAGCTTGGTTTGTCTAATACTCTGAACTTTGATGTATTTCTGTTATGGCCCGTTTGTTTCGTTGGAATTGAATTCCATTTTAATAATTATAATTTAGACAAAACTAATTAAGTTTATATATTTATATATGTAATATATTTGTATATTATCCTAAATAATATGAGAGAGATAGTTATATACTATATTTATGTTATAGCGAAGCAAGTACAAGAGTGTGCTATAAGTTGTACATCAGAAAAATAACATGTAAATCTATATAATCAATTTTCATCTCTCACCCCATGAATTTGAGATAGGCTTATATGATAATTTTAGAAAGTGATGGAATGTCACATTCTAAAAAAAATAGTTTGTTCCATTAGTAAGATTCCAATTCCTCAAAATGAAAGGAAACAAACGGGAGAAATAATAGAAATTGGGGCATCCTCTATTCCTCTTATAAAAAATGTCAATGGCAAAGATATCTAACGAATTTATGACTTATGAGCACAAGAACTAAGATCATAATCCGATTTAGCTAAGCCCTCACAATAAATTTGGCACAGGCAGTCAACCGGCAGAAAACTTGTGTGCTTTTAGATTTCAACCAGCAGCTAGCACATACTCCTACTCTCAACTCTCCGCACAGAATGGAAACAAAGAAGAAAAAAAAGGAGAAATTGGCAGACTACTCTCTAGTCTCTACGTACTCGGCCATCTCACATTTGTTATTACAGCAAGGAGAAAAAAGGAGTAATAAATGAAGAAAAGGAACAGAGTTTCTCACCCCTTTGCGGCCAACGTACTCGGCCATCTGGCCGCTGGCGATCGCCCCGACCATGGCGCCCACGTTGGACAGCGAGCCGAACACCGAGAACTGCGCGGCGGCGGCGCGGTCAATTATTGGTTTGGTTGTAGACAAAAAGAGACCAGAGCGAGAGAGAAAGAGCAAAAGGCAAAAACGAAGTAGTGGAAGTCAGAGGCAGAGATGCAGGAGGACGTGCCTCGGAGATGGAGAGGTTGAGGTCCCGGATGATGCTGGCCTGCGTCGGGGAGGAGTAGCCGCCGGTGAAGCCGAACTGGATGGGGCCGAGCGCGACGATGAGCGTGCAGAGGAAGGCGGAGACGTGGGACTCGCGCAGGACGGCCATGGAGGAGGTGCCGGCGGCGTTGAGGCTGGACTGGCGCGACCCCATCCCCATCCGGTACCAGCTCCCGCTGTTGGGCAGCAGCGGCTTCTGCAGCGCGCCGTCGTGGTCGCTGCCGCTCTCGTACTCGCCGCCGCCCGACGTCCTGCTCCTCGCCATGGCGCCGCGCGCCCTCGCCGCCCAGCTCGCAGCGAGATTTGGTTTGTTTCGTTTTCTCCGGGTGGGGTGGGACCGTGGGTACTGGGAGGGAGCCGGGAGGGAGGACTGGAGGAGTACCAGGAGTCCGTTGAATGGGGAAACACCGGAACAGTCATCGTGCCAGGCAGGTCTATCCAGGATCCCACTCGTCAGAGACCCAGAAGGGACTATTGCTCTTTTTCTGTGCTGCACACGACTTCCATCCAGCTCATCATCCACTTGTCACACTGATCCATAGCTGGTGGCGAACGCTCACACAGCCACATCACATTCGTACGGAGAGGAACAATTAAGCTAGTACGAGAAAAGAAACATGTGCTCAATTCTCCAATTGGTGGCGAGTGGATGAGGCTATAAAAAATTACAAAGGGAAGGTAGAGGGAATAGAGGAATAAAGAGTTATGTACTAAATTTTAAAAGCCATTTACAGAGTATATTAAAGATATTAAATATATGTTTCTTCTAATAATAGATAATTTTACTTTTACAAAACGATATAACTAGTCTCTTAGAGTTGCTTTTGGCTCTTTATAAAAAAAACTAGCTTGTTATTCTCTTTTTCTTTTAAGACTAGTTTGGCAACTCTCCAAAGGATTTCTATTTTCTAAAAAAAATAACTATTTTTTTGAGAAAATGAAAACTCTTAGAAAAAGAAAATATCTTATGCCTCCTTTCCCGCTTCCCTCGACGGAAGTGTCGGGTGGACCTTGATCCACCAAGGAACCTGTTGCATGTCCATATCATGCCGGATTTCATGCTGCAACCCACTCGATCCAGATTTCGGTGGGCCAAAACTTCTATCACCGGCTCGCCGCTAGCGCAGGGATGCTAGTCAACAAAGCCCACATGTATTTTCTTTTCCTTTCTTGGACGCTAGCGCAGGATGCCTTTATGGCTAAATGTGTCCTAGCTTATCTAAGGTTAGTCATTCGAATTAACGAACTAAGGACCCGTTTGGCAAAGCTCTAGCTCCTGCTTCTTTAGCTCCAAATCCTGATCCTTGTGAGGAGCTGATCCTCCTGATTCTCCTAAAAAATCAGAATCATTTTTAAAACCGTTTGGCAAGTAAACTGATTCTGTCTTCTGAGAGTTGGTGGTCTGTGACGATTGTCTGTTTTATCTTATGCAGTTCAACTTTGTTACAAACCAATAAGTAGGATGCATATATAGAAAAAAAATGAAAAAAATAATATATAAAATATTCTCATAATAGTAGTGCATAAAATGGTCTCAAATGTTTAATCCATAAATTGGGTCGTTATGTTTTTGTCCAATGGCAATTGCGGGTAATTTCGATTAAACTTTAAGGGGAGGTCCATATTTGGTTGGTTGAGGAGCTGTTTTAATGGAGGGTGGAGCAGGTTTTTTTAGATCCCACCTTTCTTCACAAAAACGACTCCCGATCTTTCGGCTCCACACGAGAATCAGTTTAAAAAATATCCGTTTGGCACGGCTCCTCCAGATCCTCGCTTAGAATCAGGAGCTGGAGCTGTGCCAAACGGGCCATAATATTAGTCACAAAAGTGTGGTAAAATATGATAAATTAGACAGCAAACCAAACAGGCCTATAATTTATTTGATACATTTATTAATGAATAGTTTATACGTATGTCTATATTTATCATTATTCGAATGAATATGAACAGAAAAAAGAAAAGTTAGAAAGACCTATATTTTTTTAGGATGGAAGGAGTATAAGCTAAAACAAGGGACTAAATTCTAGCTCCTCTTTAGAAGCTAAAAGTGACTAAAAGATATTCTTTTGCTATTTTATTCACTTTTAGCTCCTCCTGATTGGAACTTTAGTTTATAAAGTGACTAAATTTTAGCTTCTTTTTGCTTTAGCTCATGGGATCGAAACAGGCCCTAAGATAAACACTCGGGCAACCATTGCAGCTGACGCTGAATGCTCAGCGAAACGAAAATTGTATCTCCTCTAGAGTTCTCCCCTTCGTCTCCGGCACCCAAAGGACAACAAAAACGATGGTGAAGGCGCTCACAACCATGTACGAGAGAAAAGTGCCTGCCCAGAAAAGAAAAGAAAAAACTGCATCAGCTTCCATGGTTCATAATCCTATCCTATTCAGACGTCAGAGCTGAAGCACAAAGGTGTTGTGTGGACCTCCAACACTCCACGTGAGCATCAAGTTCGTCGTCATTGTTATGGCGAAGGATGTCAGCCAGTTGGCCAGTGTTGCGATGCTTCCGCCAAGGCTCTTGATGCTAACCGGGAGGATCTGAAAAACGCACAAAGTTTGAACTATACATTCAGATATTTCTTACAGTACGTTCCTGAGCTGTAGCTTCAGACAGTTGATTGTGCAGATAGTTCCCTTCGTTGGGATGTCAAAACTAGGAGGCAATGAGGCATTATACAAGCTTTATATCAGGTGTGCAAAGAAGTAGCGTACCTCAGACATCATGAGCCATGGAATGGCACCCATACCAAACGAGAAGGTAATGACAAAAGACTGAACATATACAGTTGCACGGGTCATTATTTTGGCATAGGTTCCACATCTGTATCCATTTTTTCAGAAGAAACAAAACTGACACATACCACAATACCAACAAGGGAGATCATTGTTAAGATGTAGTATGAGTTAGAATCCTGTGAAATGTTATCCTGGAAAAAACGAACCATAAAAAAGGATTAGAAGAAAACTCAGTAGATATTGTACAGGATCTGCATAAGGCACACATTACCAATAAAGTTTTATCATCTTCTCACTCGAATCCTAGCTAAAGAAACCTGAACATACCTTGAGAAAAAATACAACAGAAACGGCAAGAAGGCATAGAGTCATGCCAGAGGTAGAAATCTGTCATTTGAAGACAGTGTTAAGTCAATAGTTACAGAGAAAGCATGCAGGCTAGTTATTTCACAGGGAAGCGACAGTTACAATGAGAAGGATGCGTCGTCCAGCTCGGTCTAACAGCCATGTTGTAACTCCAGTAGCAAGGACCTGACGAAATGCAGTGATCGGCTCAATAAAAATTACAGATAAATTGTACTACCTTCGTTCTTAGATATATGACATCGTTGACTTTTTTAAAAAAACCTTTGACCGCTCGTCTTATTCAAAAAAATCACGAATTATAATTTATTGTGTTATGATTTGTTTTATCACTTAAGGTTGTTTGAGCATGACTTGAAATTTTATATTTTTGAATAAATATTTTGAATAAAATGAGTGGTCAAAGTTTTCAAAAAAAAATCTATAGTGTCATATATTTAAGAACGGAGGGAGTATTGGGTTACATACTCATCCTAGCTACACACCTGAATAGCACCAAGTGAACAGGTGGCCAAGTCGCTGTTTGTAACCCCTGGAGATTTTGGATAGGACAAAAGTTGACTATATTATCGTTGTTGTAAAGCATGATAAATGAGCTCAAACTATTAATACATAGCGCCTATGTATTTGTCTGAACAATACATAGGGCCTATCTGACTTGGACTTTTTTCTGAGCATTAAATGACCTAATTTACAAAATACAATGAAATGCCATCTTTCAGAGATGAAAGGAATGATAAACTATGTTACAACTTAAAAGGTAATCCATTTTATAATCTTTATTGATCCTATTATGATCTAGGAGGAATTTAAGTTTGTGCATCCTAGTGGGTTTTTTCGAAACAACTGCATTCAAGTGGTTTGAAAATCAGTAGTCTATGATTCTATTCCTACATCTTGAAAGGACACTGCCAAACAAATAATGTAAGAGGTTGCTTCAGTAGTCAATATCATTTCCAATTAAATTTACAGTGTATCCAAACTATCGTGCTAAAACTCATCAAACCAACTACTATGGATAAAAGAAGTACAGACAAGATAAAGACTGCAACTTACCTGCAGCTTTGAAGATGCTACTTGCATAAAACAGTACACCGTTGATTCCACTAAGATTTTGCAGTACAAGTAGGCCAATCCCTAGCTGCCAATTTAATAAATAATCACAATTACAAACTATAGTTGTTGATCTTGGCATGGACTAAGGTGACGAAGTTAAGGAAATTACAAGTAGTGGCGTGCGGTATTTCTTTTGGTTTAATTCTTGAAAACTGATTGTGGTCCTCTTACTTGATGATGCCACTGCCCTCTGCAAAAGGATCAAAACTAAAGATGATTCTGTTGATTCCATAAGAACGTGGTACATAGATCCATGTGTCTAATTTAAATAAAATCTTCGCAGCTAAACTGGATATAGCCATATAGATCATATATACTGCGTTTAGTCACTCCAGAAGAATAATTGAGGTGCTTTGCCTTTATATCATTCACTTCTGTTGTGATGTCAGTCTCAAACCCCCTCAGCACTTGTAGGGACGTCTCACAATCTTCCGTCAAATTCATCTTTGCCTAGAGATAAGAGCAATATAAATGGTCGCTAAGATTTCAGTTTTATGCAACATATTATAATTCAGATCCAGTTTATGCATATATATATATATATATACCAGCCATCTGGGAGATTCTGGAATGAAGAATAGTCCAGGAATCAACATTGTGCAGGGCAAGGCTCCTATAATTGGCAATCCAGACATTTAGATAAGAAATAATGACACGTATACTAGTATGCATTTAATATCTTCCTAGCTAGTTATTTCTAAGATTATAGTCATATGAGGAAAGCCATTTGCGGTTAGTGATCTTGTGAGCAGAAGCGTTTGTGTTTAAGTTAATTCTAAACTGGAAGCAACAAGAAGAAAAAAGAAATTCAGCAATACATCAGTAGTTAGCAACATTACCAATCACAGCAAGAAGTCTCCAAGGAATAAACATGCCGAGCAAATAGGCCAAGAATATGCCAAAGGTCACAGACAACTGCAGGATGAACAAATGCACAATGAATCAAAGAGATAAACCAAGTAATGTTTTTCTAACAAAAAAGATATGACTGTTATGAGGAAGCACACCTGGTTCACAGAACCAAGAGCTCCCCTCATGTTCTGAGGAGATATCTCTGCTATGTATACCGGTACCTGGTAATAAACTATCAAGAATTAGTCTTGCAACCAGTCCAAACCTCCAACAAATTATACGTTGGTCATGGTTCACTGTCTCCATCCCCTCCCCCGACCCCCAAAAAAATATCTCCAAAATATTGGAATCTCAGTCAATACTTTAATCTCTCACTTTTCCAAACAGCAACTGCACCATTTTTCTAAGTTGTGAAAGTATAAATCTTCTGTGCAAGAAATAAGCATGCAACAAATCTTCTGTTACAAACCGTGTAGGATATGATGCCGACACCAAACCCTTCAAGCAATCGTCCCATATATAGAAATGAGGCATCCTGTAGAACAGACATTGACAGACAACACGCATTAATCTTATGTTTTCAGAAGCAGCGATGGGTGAAAATGAACTAAGGGAACATGACAACATGTACTTGTTGAATACTTTTGCAAAGGAGATCGCAAGCCAACCGATGATATTTGGGATTGCAGCAATCATCAACGACTGCAACCATTTAGCAAAATCGTTAGACTAGAATAGTACAGCTCTAATGCAATTAACTACGACTGAAATGATGTCATACACTGATCACCAGACTGAACTTATGTACCAAATACACAATCCACACCATCTCTCGGACTCGGACAGACTAAAACTGCATGATTCATACAGAATATCAATAGCGAAGGAAAGTAGGGAACAGACACGCATGAAGAAGCGTGTCAAATCCCAATTCGGTTAAGACACAGGCCGCAAGCATTAATTCTTGCTAAATTATTGAATATTTCCAAAATTCCACCCAGTTTTATTTTGTGAAGAAAAAGTCCCACCTAATTTATGAAATACAGGTATCATGTTTATATTTGGGTTCCCTATCACAGAAAAAGGATGGTTTTCTTGTTTGTTAGTCTAAAGTCTAAATACAGCCCTCCTCTTTCATCGTGATGTTGACCCTCCTTCATCGTCAGCTTACAAGTAACAAACTGACCATAAAAATGCAAGGACAGCTGATAACTGCCAAGAAAGAAAGGGGTCGAATTTCTCACCCCTTTACGGCCAATGTACTCGGCCATCTGCCCGCTGGCGATCGCCCCGACCATGCCGCCGACGTTGGACAGCGATCCGAACGCCGAGAACTGCAGAGCGCGCGCGGTGAGTATTCACACTCAGGCACGGTTCTTCAACAAAGAAAAAAAAAGAATCTAAGAGAGGACGGCCTATTGGTTACTTCGTTACCTCGGAGATAGAGAGGTTGAGGTCCCGAACCATGGCGTCCTGGGTCGGGGAGGAGAAGCCGCTGGTGAAGCCGAACTGGATGGGGCCGAGCGCGACGATGAGCGTGCAGAGGAAGGCGGAGACGTGGGACTCGCGCAGGACGGCCATGGAGGAGGTCCCCGGGGCAAAGCTGGACTGCCGCGAGCTCATCCGGTACCAGCTCCCCGTGTTGAGCAGCGGCCTCCGCAGCACACCGTCGTGGTCGCTGCCGCTCTCCTCGCCGGCGCCGGCGCCGCCTCTGTTGCTGCCGCCACCCATGACGCGCGTACGAAGCTCGCTCGCCGGTCGGCCGGGCACAGCCTCTCGCCGCAAGCCTTGATTTTTCTTCTTCTTCTTCTTGCCCGCTGGCCTGAAGGAGGACGAGGAGGAAGGAGAACAGCGGACAACAATCGATGCGGGCGGAGACGAACTGTCGTCCCGTTGAAATAAGCAAGAGGGGGTTGTCTTCTAAGTTCTGACGTCTGAAGTTCTGTGTGGCCCCACCTGTCAGGCACCTAGGCTGGCAGGTGAGCTTGAGGACTCTAACCCTTTTTCGTTCTCCTGTCTCTTCATCTAAAACGAAACGGAGGGAGTACTTTATTTTGTAGCCATTTATATTTATTCTTAGACTATTCTTAGGCTAAAGTACCGTACTTCAATATCCAAAAATATCACATAATATCACATAGCATGAAAAGTACGGTACTGCTAGAGCCTAAAAAGCTTAAATGTTTAAAGTAGTTAATTGGTATGATGTGTCTAGGGATAAAAATGTTCGGTAAAACCCTTAACCACTTTAAAATTCATATTTTATCCGAAATCGGAAACGATAACAGGATCGTCGGTCAGAAAAATGAAACTAGCCGTAACTAGTTGACGATAAACGATATAATCAGTTGGAAACATCGATAGCAGTCGAGAATCGGAAATAAAATTGGGAAGACTGATGCATCTAACCACTCTAAAGGTTCAACTCAACGTAACAATACGCTATGATTTTACAATAATTAGTGTACTTTATAGGAAGAAAGCGCGGGGACAGGAACAAAATATCGATGATGTGTCTAAGCTCTTGACTTTTTTCCATTATATAAGAAGGAGAATTCATAATTTTTCTCTGACTTTCAACTGGATAAAGAAAGGAATATTTTAAACATAATTTGGTCTCATGCAAGCCAACAAGGAGAGTACGTTGGTTTTGGTGGTGTAGTTACATTTGATACAGCTCATAAGACTAATCTGTATAATAAAGTTGGCTCAAACCACCACTTGCACTGCATAATATTTAGATTCACATTGTTGGGAGACGAAACAGTTAAAACATTCGAGTGGGTTTTCAATGCATTCAAGAGACATGCATGTGTTCGGAAGGCCCACGTGTAACACTGGCATGTATGTTTTATAATCATGCATTTTTTAAATTAACATTTTTATGTAAACGTCAAGCTTCAGTGATATGTAAATGAATGTGTTTGCATTTTTTGAAATATGTTATATAAAATTCATAAATTTATGATTGCAAGACCAAGATCTTGTGATGTCGGTGGCATTGAGCAGAGTCTTTCTAAACATAATCCACAGGTTATGTCTATGACATGTGCAGAATATGTATATGCCATTTTTAAATGAGTTGTATGAGAGATTTGAGGCGGTAGATTTTAAAATAAGGTTTTAATCTATAATACATCATCCTTTGACTATAATGGAGTTCGAGGCCGCATGGGCAATTATGCTAGATGATTTCAACCTGCAAGAAAACATATCGGGAACCATAGTTAGGGGTACCCTCAAGGCTCCTAAATCTCAGCTGGTAACCCCCATCAGCACAAAAGCTACAAACGCCTGATGGGTGCGACTAAGCCAAGGATCGGTCCATTCGAGGGACGCGATCACGCCTCGCCCGAGCCCAGCCTCGGGCAAGGGCAGCAGACCCCGGAGGATCTACGTCTCGCCCGAGGCCCCCTCCGGCAACAGACATACTTTCGGCTCGTCCGAGGCCCAGCCTTCACCAAGAAGCAACCTTGGCCAAATCGCCACGCCAACCGACCAAATCATAGGGGCATTTAATGCAAAGGTGGCCTGACACCTTTATCCTGACACGCGCCCTCCAGTCGACAGAGCCGAAGTGACCGCAGTCACTTCGCCGTTCCACTGACCGGCCTGACAAGAGGACAGCGCCGCCTGCGCCGCTTCGACTGTCGTGCCACTCGACAGAGTGAGGCTGACAAGCAGCCAGGTCTGGCCTCAGGCGCCATAGGGAACTCCGCTCCGCCCGACCCAAGGCTCGGACTCGGGCTCAGCCCCAGAAGACGGCGAACTCCGCTCCGCCCGACCCAGGGCTCGGACTCGGGCTCAGCCCCTGAAGACGGCGAACTCCGCTCTGCCCGACCCAGGGCTCGGACTCGGGCTCAGCCCCGGAAGACGACGAACTCCGCTCCGCCCGACCCAGGGCTCGGACTCGGGCTCAGCCCCTGAAGACGACGAACTCCGCTTCACCCGACCCCAGGGCTCGGACTCAGCCCTGGCCTCAGCCGACGGTCTCCGCCTCGCCCGACCCAGGGGCTCGGACTCGGCCTCGGCCTCGGAAGACAGACTCGACCTCGACCTCGGAGGAGCCTCCACATCGCCCAACCTAGGGCACGGACCGACCACGTCAACAGGAGGCGCCATCATTACCCTACCCCCAAGCTGACTCAGGCTACGGGGAACAAGACAGGCGTCCCATCTGGCTCGCTCCGCCAGACAAGTAATGATGGCGCCCCGCACGCTCTATGACGACGGCGGCTCTCAGCCCCCTTACGGAAGCAAGAGGACGTCAGTAAGGACTCGATAACCCCGACAGATGTCCTTCCGCCAGGCTCCAGCGCTCCTCTGACGGCCACGACACCACACGAACCGGGTGCCAAAACCTCTCTGGCTGCCACGATGGCATGTACTTAGGGCGCTAGCTGTCCTCCGCTAGACACATTAGCACTCTGCTACACCCCCCATTGTACACCTGGATCCTCTCCTTACGCCTATAAAAGGAAGGACCAGGGCCCTCTTATAGAGGGTTGGCCACGCGGGGAAAGGACGGGACAAGCGCTCGCGTGAGGCCGCTCGCTCCCTCCCTCGTGGACGCTTGTAACCCCCTACTGCAAGCGCACCCGACCCGGGCGCGGGACAAACACGAAGGCCGCGGGATTTCCACCTCTCACGCCCGTCTCCTCTCCGGCTGCCTTTTCCCCCCTTCGCTCTGTCTCGCGCTGACCCATCTGGGCTAGGGCACGCGGCGACAATTCACTCGTCGGTCCAGGGACCCCCTGGTCTCGAAACACCGACAGTTGGCGCGCCAGGTAGGGGTCTGCTACGTGTTGACGAACAGCTTCCCGTCAAGCTCCAAATGGGCAGTCTCCAGCAACCTTTCCAGCCCGGGACGGTGCTCCGTTTCAGGAGTCTTGAGTTCATGTCCCTCGACGGCAGCTACGACATGATACTCCTTCCCCCGCCGTGCGACAGCGACAATGGCGGCCGACAGCCCGCCCGCCGGCGGCGGAATCGACGACGTCTTCCCCGCGTGGTGGAAGAACAACATTCGAGTTCACCCCGTCCCCTCCCCCGCCGACGGAGGAGGAGGCGGGGCAACCAAGGCCAAGCAGGAGGCGGCACCTCATCGGCTGTCGAGCGAGTCGACGGTGCCGACGCCCCAACAGGGGGCACGTCGGGCATCGACCTCGCGTCTGAGACGAAGACGAGCGTCATCTCCCCGCAACACGCCGACCTCAAGCAAACGGACGACGCCAACACGCTCGCGAAAGGCTTGCTGGGCGTCACCCTCGTACCTGAGACGACGGTGCAGTCAGTCCCTGACGTGACTTCGTCACCGCCCGTCGATCAAGAGGTACCCACCGATTCCCATCTCGCGCCTTTTGGATTCAGCCTCGACCCGCCAAGCGACTTCGCTTTGGCGGACGCTCTCGTAGAGGCGAGTCCAAACCCTCTGGGGTATCGTATGCGGTCACCCTGGGACCGGCTGACGGACGTCTCGACCTACGGGCCCTCGGGGTCCGAGGAAGATGACGAGCCCGACTTCTGTTGGGATTTCTCCGGACTTGGTAACCCCAGTGTCATGCGGGACTTCATAACCGCATGCGACTACTGCCTTTCCGACTGTTCTGACGGTAGCCGCAGCCTCGGCGACGAGGACTGCGGCCCAAGTCGTGAATGTTTCCACGTCGATCTAGGGGGTCCCTCCGAAGGCAACCATCTTGGTATGCCGGGGAACGGTGATCTCCCTAGGCCTGTGCCTCGCGTTGACATCCTACGGGAGCTAGTTGTGGTCCCCGTTCCGGCGGGGGGTCATGACCCACAGCTCGAGCAAATCTGCGGGGTGCAGGCCAGGCTCGACGAGGGAGCAGGAACACTTGAGCCGATCCGCCGGGACGTCGGGCAGGAATGGGCGGGCCAACCTCTGGCCGGAGAAGTGCGTCATCTACCCCAGGGTATCCAGCACCGCATCGCCGACGATGTCAGGGTAAGGCCGCCGCCCACTTCCAGTGGAGTCGGCCAGAACCTGGCTGCAGCGGCAATGCTCCTCCGCGTGATGTCGGAGCCGTCAACCACCGAGGGGCGGCGAATTCAGGGAGAGCTCAAGAATCTCCTGGAGGACGCCGCGGTCCGACGGGCTGAAAGCTCCACCTCCCGAAGGCAGGAGTACCCCTCGGAACACCGCACCGCGACTTCCCGATTCATGCGGGAAGCCTCGGTCCACACCGGGCGCACGCGCAACACAGCGCCTGCGGCCCCGGGTCGCCTCGGCAACGAGCACCATCACCGCAACCGTCAGGCCCACCTCGACGAGAGGGTGCGCCGAGGCTACCACCCCAGGCGTGGGGGGCGCTACGACAGCGGGGAGGATCGGAGTCCCTCGCCCGAACCACCCGGTCCACAGGCTTTCAGCCGTGCCATACGACGGGCGTCGTTCCCGACCCGTTTCCGAACCCCGACTACTATCACAAAGTACTCGGGGGAGACGAGACCGGAACTGTGGCTCGCGGACTACCGGCTGGCTTGCCAACTGGGTGGAACGGACGATGACAACCTCATCATCTGCAACCTCCCCCTGTTCCTCTCCGACACCGCTCGCGCCTGGTTGGAGCACCTGCCTCCAGGGCAGATCTCCAACTGGGATGACCTGGTCCAAGCCTTCGCCGACAATTTCCAGGGCACGTACGTGCGCCCTGGGAACTCCTGGGACCTCCGAAGCTGCCGACAGCAGCCGGGAGAGTCTCTTCGGGACTACATCCGGCGATTCTCGAAGCAGCGCACCGAGCTGCCCAACATCACCGATTCGGATGTCATCAGCACGTTCCTCGCCGGCACCACCTGCCGCGACCTGGTGAGCAAGCTGGGTCGCAAGACCCCCACCAGGGCGAGCGAGCTGATGGACATCGCCACCAAGTTCGCCTCTGGCCAGGAGGCGGTTGAGGCTATCTTCCGGAAGGACAAGCAGCCCCAGGGCCGCCCACCGGAAGATGCCCCCGAGGCATCAACTCAGCGCGGCGCCAAGAAGAAGGGCAAGAAGAAGTCGCAAGCGAAATGCAACATCGCCGACGCGGACCTTGTCGCCGCCGCCGAGTACAAGAACCCTCGGAAACCCCCCGGAGGTGCCAACCTCTTCGACAAGATGCTCAAGGATTCGTGCCCCTATCATCGGGGGCCCGTCAAGCACACCCTTGAGTGTGCCATGCTTCAACGCCACTTCCACAGGGCCGGGCCACCCGCGGAGGGTGGCAGGGCTCGCGACGACGACAAGAAGGAAGATCACCAGGCAGGAGAGTTCCTCGAGGTCCGCGACTGCTTCATGATCTACGGTGGGCAAGCAGCGAACGCCTCGGCTCGGCACCGCAAGCAAGAGCGTCGGGAGGTCTGTTCGGTAAAGGTGGTGGCGCCAGTCTACCTAGACTGGTCCGAAAAGCCCATCACCTTCGACCAAGCCGACCACCCCGACCACGTGCCGAGCCCGGGGAAATACCCGCTCGTCGTCGACCCCATCATCGGTGACGTCAGGCTCACCAAGGTTCTCATGGACGGAGGCAGCAGCCTCAACATCATCTACGCCGAGACCCTCGGGCTCCTGCGCGTTGATCTGTCCTCGGTCCGGGCAGGCGCCGCGCCTTTCCACGGGATCATTCCCGGGAAGCGCGTCCAGCCCCTCGGACAACTCGATCTTCCCGTCTGCTTTGGGACGCCCTCCAACTTCCGAAGGGAGACCCTCAGGTTTGAGGTGGTCGGGTTCCGAGGAACCTACCACGCAGTACTGGGGAGGCCATGCTACGCAAAGTTCATGGCCATCCCCAACTACACCTACCTCAAGCTCAAGATGTCGGGCCCCAACGGGGTCATCACCATCGGCCCCACGTACCGACACGCGTTCGAATGCGACGTGGAGTGCGTGGAGTACGCCGAGGCCCGCGTCGAATCCGAGGCCCTCATCGCCGACCTGGAGAGCCTCTCTAAGGAGGTGCCAGACGTGAAGCGCCACGCCGACAACTTTGAGCCAGCGGAGACGGTTAAGTCCGTCCCCCTCGACCCCAGCAGCGACGCCTCCAAGCGGATTCGTATCGGCTCCGAGCTCGATCCCAAATAGGAAGCAGTGCTCGTCGACTTTCTCCGCGCGAACGCCGACGTTTTCGCGTGGAGTCCCTCGGACATGCCCGGCATACCGAGGGATGTCGCCGAGCACTCGTTGGATATCCGAGCTAGAGCCCGACCCGTGAAGCAGCCTCTGCGCCGATTCGACGAAGAAAAGCGCAGAGCCATATGCGAGGAGATCCACAAGCTAATGGCGGCAGGGTTCATCAAAGAGGTATTCCATCCCAAATGGCTTGCCAACCCTGTGCTTGTGAGAAAGAAAGGAGGGAAATGGCGGATGTGTGTAGACTACACTGGTCTAAACAAAGCATGTCTGAAGGTTCCCTACCCTCTGCCTCGCATCGATCAAATCGTGGATTCCACTGCTGGGTGCGAAACCCTGTCTTTCCTCGATGCCTACTCAGGGTATCACCAAATCAGGATGAAAGAGTCTTGATAGTCGCCTAGAGGGGGGGTGAATAGGGCGAAACTGAAATTTATAAAAATAATCACAATTACAAGCCGGGGTTAGCGTTAGTAATAATAAATGAGTCCGCAAGAGAGGGTGCAAAACAAATCGCAACCAAATGGAGAGTGTGACACACGGATTTGTTTTACCGAGGTTCGGTTCTTGCAAACCTACTCCCCGTTGAGGAGGCCACAAAGGCCGGGTCTCTTTCAACCCTTCCCTCTCTCAAACGATCCACGGATCGAGTGAGCTTTCTTTTCTCAATCACTTGGAACACAAAGTTCCTACAAGGATCACCACAAGATTGGTGTCTCTTGTCTCAATTACAAGTGAGCTTGATCACAATGAAAGAATCAAGAAAGCACGATTAAGAAGCCAAGCAACAAGAGCGACAAATGACACACGGATCACTTTCTCTCTCAAGTCACTAATCACTAATGATCTCTTTTCTCAATTGTGAAACTTGGAGAGATGGAGGCTTTGAATGTGTCTTGGAATGGATTGCTAGCTCTTGTATTGAATGTTGAAGGTTGGAATGCTTGGATGAAGTGAATGGAGGTGGTTGGGGTTGTATTTATAGCCACCAACCACTTCCTAGCCGTTGGGCCATTCTGCCGAGCGCGGACGGTCCGCCCTCCTGGTGCGGACGGTCCGCCCCTGTAGATCAACGGCTGAAAATGCAACGGTCAGCAGTAACGGCTATATCAACGGCTATATTGCATTTAATGCGTCGTCAGATGTCAGACAGAGCCAGTCGCGGACGGTCCGGTCGTGCACCCCGGACGGTCCGCGAGGCCCCCTATAATTCATTTCTCCGAACCCGTTACCTTCGGGTTTTTCGGTTTCTTACCGACCGGACGGTCCGCGCCTAAGGCCGGACGGTCCGCGCGAGGGCTCGGACGGTCTTTGCTTTCCTTCGGACAGTCCGTAATGGAAACTTGTATTTTTGCATTGGTTCTGTCCGAGAGTCATTCTAGTGTTGCGGACGGTCCGCCGCAAGGGCCCGGACGGTCCGCGCTTGGCCTGTTTTTCCAAAAAGCTTCTCCTGTCCGGAATAATCTACGGTATTCCGGACAGTCGATTTAGCATAGTTATAGATGAACTTTTGGCACCTGTAAAACATATAATCTAGAGCAAGCTAGTTAGTCCAATTGTTTGTGTTGGGCGATTCAACCACCAAAACTATTTAGGAACTAGGTGTAAGCCTAATTCCCTTTCAATCTCCCCCTTTTTGGTGATTGATGCCAACACAAACCAAAGCAAATATGGAAGTGCATAATTGAACTAGTTTGCATAATGTAAGTGCAAAGGTTGCTTGGAATTTGACCAATATAAATACTTGCAAGATATGCATGGATTGTTTCTTTCTTATATAACATTTTGGACCACGTTTGCACCACATGTTTTGTTTTTGCAAATTCTTTTTGTAAATCCATTTCAAAGATCTTTTGCAAATAGTCAAAGGTACATGAATAAGAGTTTGCAAAGCATTTTCAAGATTTGAAATTGTCTCCCCCTATTTTAAATGCTTTTCCTTTGACTTAAACAAAACTCCCCCTAAAAGAGATCCACCTCTTAGTGTTCAAGAGGGTTTTGATATACCATTTTTGAAATACTACTTTCTCCCCCTTTTGAACACAATAGGATACCAAATGATAAAGACTTTTGGAAAGCACTAAGTTTTTGAATTTGGTGGTGGTGGTGCGGTCCTTTTGCTTTGGGCTCATTTCTCCCCCTTTTTGGCATGAATCGCCAAAAACGGAATCATTAGAGCCCTCTGTGTGCAATCTTCCCCTTTGGTCATAAATAAGTGAGTTAAGATTATACCAAAGACGAAGTCCTTTTGCGTTTGAGCTTTTACTCTCTCCCCCAAGGATGAAGTCCTTTTCCTTGATGCTCATTTCTCCCCTGAAGAAGAGAGAGTTGCTCGGAGTGATGGCGAAGCATGAGTTACGGAGTGGAAGCCTTTGTCTTCGCCGAAGACTCCAATTCCCTTTCAATATACCTATGACTTGGTTTGAAATCAACTTGAAAACACATTAGTCATAGCATATAAAAGAGATATGATCAAAGGTATTTAAATGAGCTATGTGTGCAAGCTAGCAAAAGAAATTTCTAGAATCAAGAATATTGAGCTCATGCCTAAGTCTGGTAAAAGATTGTTCATCAAGTGGCTTGGTAAAGATATCGGCTAATTGATCTTTAGTATTAATGTAAGAAATCTCGATATCCCCCTTTTGTTGGTGATCCCTAAGAAAATGATACCGAATGGCTATGTGCTTAGTGCGGCTATGCTCGACGGGATTGTCGGCCATTTTGATTGCACTCTCATTATCACATAGCAAAGGGACTTTGGTTAATTTGTAACCGTAGTCCCGCAGGGTTTGCCTCATCCAAAGCAATTGCGCGCAACAATGTCCTGCGGCAATGTACTCGGCTTCGGCGGTGGAAAGAGCGACCGAATTTTGCTTCTTTGAAGCCCAAGACACCAAGGATCTTCCCAAGAACTGGCAAGTCCCCGATGTGCTCTTCCTATTGATTTTGCACCCCGCCCAATCGGCATCCGAATAACCAATTAAATCAAATGTGGATCCCCTAGGGTACCAAAGCCCAAACTTAGGAGTATAAGCCAAATATCTCAAGATTCGTTTTACGGCCGTAAGGTGGGATTCCTTAGGGTCGGATTGGAATCTTGCACACATGCAGACGGAAAGCATAATGTCCGGTCGAGATGCACATAAATAAAGCAATGAACCAATCATCGACCGGTATACCTTTTGATCCACGGACTTACCTCCCGTGTCGAGGTCGAGATGCCCATTAGTTCCCATGGGTGTCTTGATGGGTTTGGCATCCTTCATCCCAAACTTAGCAAGAATGTCTTGAGTGTACTTCGTTTGGCTAATGAAGGTGCCCTCTTGGAGTTGCTTGACTTGGAATCCTAGAAAATACTTCAACTCCCCCATCATCGACATCTCGAATTTCTGTGTCATGATCCTACTAAACTCTTCACATGTAGACTCGTTAGTAGACCCAAATATAATATCATCAACATAAATTTGGCATACAAACAAGTCATTTTCAAGAGTTTTAGTAAAGAGTGTAGGATCGGCCTTGCCAACTTTGAAGCCATTAGCAATAAGAAAATCTCTTAGGCATTCATACCATGCTCTTGGGGCTTGCTTGAGCCCATAAAGCGCCTTAGAGAGCCTATAGACATGGTTAGGGTACTTACTGTCTTCAAAGCCGGGAGGTTGCTCAACATAGACCTCTTCCTTGATTGGTCCGTTGAGGAAGGCACTTTTCACGTCCATTTGATAGAGCTTAAAGCCATGGTAAGTAGCATAGGCCAATAATATGCGAATTGACTCAAGCCTAGCTACGGGTGCATAGGTTTCACCAAAATCCAAACCTTCGACTTGTGAATACCCTTTGGCCACGAGTCGAGCTTTGTTCCTTGTCACCACACCATGCTCATCTTGCTTGTTGCGGAAGACCCATTTGGTTCCTACAACATTTTGGTTAGGACGTGGAACTAAATGCCATACCTCGTTCCTCGTGAAATTGTTGAGCTCCTCTTGCATCGCCACCACCCAATCCGAATCTTGGAGAGCTTCCTCTACCCTATGTGGCTCAATAGAGGAAACAAAAGAGTAATGTTCACAAAAATGAGCAACCCGAGATCGAGTAGTTACCCCCTTATGAATGTCGCCGAGGATGGTGTCGACGGGGTGATCTCGTTGGATTGCTTGGTGGACTCTTGGGTGTGGCGGTCTTGGTTCTTCCTCATCCTCCTTTTCTTGATCATTTGCATCTCCCCCTTGATCATTGCCGTCTTCTTGAGGTGGCTCATCTTCTTGATTTTGCCCTTCATCAACTTGAGCCTCATCCTCATTTTGAGTTGGTGGAGATGCTTGCGTGGAGGAGGACGGTTGATCTTGTGTACTTGGAGGCTCTTCGGATTCTTTAGGACACACATCCCCGATGGACATGTTCCTTAGCGCGATGCATGGAGCCTGTTCTTCACCTATCTCATCAAGATCAACTTGCTCTACTTGAGAGCCGTTAGTTTCATCAAACACAACGTCACAAGAGACTTCAATTAGTCCAGTGGACTTGTTAAAGACCCTATATGCCCTTGTGTTTGAATCATAACCAAGTAAAAAGCCTTCTACAGTCTTAGGAGCAAATTTAGATTTTCTACCTCTTCTAACAAGAATAAAGCATTTGCTACCAAAGACTCTAAAATATGAAATATTGGGTTTTTTACCGGTTAGGAGTTCATATGATGTCTTCTTGAGGATTCGGTGTAGATACAACCGGTTGATGGCGTAGCACGCGGTGTTGACCGCCTCCGCCCAAAACCGATCCGAAGTCTTGTATTCATCAAGCATGGTTCTTGCCATGTCCAATAGAGTTCGATTCTTCCTCTCCACTACACCATTTTGTTGTGGCGTGTAGGGAGAAGAGAACTCATGCTTGATGCCCTCCTCCTCAAGGAAGCCTTCAATTTGAGAGTTCTTGAACTCCGTTCCGTTGTCGCTTCTAATTTTCTTGATCCTTAAGCCGAACTCATTTTGAGCCCGTCTCAAGAATCCCTTTAAGATTTCTTGGGTTTGAGATTTTTCCTGTAAAAAGAATACCCAAGTGAAGCGAGAATAATCATCCACAATAACTAGACAGTACTTACTCCCGCCGATGCTTATGTAAGCGATCGGGCCGAATAGATCCATGTGTAGGAGCTCCAGTGGCCTGTCAGTCGTCATTATGTTCTTGTGTGGATGATGAGTGCCAACTTGCTTCCCTGCTTGGCATGCGCTACAAATCCTGTCTTTCTCAAAATGAACATTGGTTAGTCCTAAAATGTGCTCTCCCTTTAGAAGCTTATGAAGATTCTTCATCCCAACATGGGCTAGTCGGCGGTGCCAGAGCCAACCCATGTTAGTCTTAGCAATTAAACATGTGTCGAGCTCAGCTCTATCAAAATCTACTAAGTATAGCTGACCCTCTAACACACCCTTAAATGCTATTGAATCATCACTTCTTCTAAAGACAGTGACACCTATATCAGTAAAAAGACAGTTGTAGCCCATTTGACATAATTGGGAAACAGAAAGCAAGTTGTAATCTAATGAATCAACAAGAAAAACATTGGAAATGGAATGGTCAGGTGAAATAGCAATTTTACCCAAACCTTTGACCAACCCTTGATTTCCATCCCCAAATGTGATAGCTCGTTGGGGATCTTTGTTTTTCTCATATGAGGAGAACATCCTTTTCTCCCCGGTCATGTGGTTTGTGCACCCGCTGTCGAGTATCCAACTTGAGCCCCCGGATGCATAAACCTACAAAACAAATTTAGTTCTTGACTTTAGGTACCCAAACTGTTTTGGGTCCTTTGGCATTAGATACAAGAACTTTGGGTACCCAAACACAAGTCTTGGAGCCCTTGTGTTTGCCCCCAACAAATTTGGCAACTACCTTGCCGGATTTGCTAGTAAGCACATAAGATGCATCAAAAGTTTTAAATGAAATGGCATGATCATTTGATGCATTAGGAATTTTCTTCTTAGGCAACTTGGCACGGGTTGGTTGCCTAGAACTAGATGTCTCACCCTTATACATGAAAGCATGGTTAGGGCCAGAGTGAGACTTCCTAGAATGAATCTTCCTAATTTTGCTCTCAGGATAGCCTGCAGGGTATAAAATGTAACCCTCGTTATCCTGAGGCATGGGTGCTTTGCCCTTGACAAAGTTAGACAAGTTCTTAGGGGGGGCATTAAGTTTGACATTGTCTCCCCTTTGGAAGCCAATACCATCCTTGATGCCAGGGCGTCTCCCATTATAAAGCATGCTACGAGCAAATTTAAATTTCTCATTTTCTAAGTTGTGCTCGGCAATTTTAGCATCTAGTTTAGCTATATGATCATTTTGTTTTTTAATTAAGGCTAGGTGATCATGGATAGCATCAGCATTAATATCTCTACATCTAGTGCAAATAGAAACATGCTCAACATTAGATGTAGAGGGTTTGCAAGATTTAAGTTCTACAACCTTAGCATGCAACATTTCATTCTTAGTTCTAAGGTCGGAAATAGTAGCATTGCAAACATTAAAATCTTTAGCCTTAGCAATTAAATTTTCATTCTCTAATCTAAGGCTAGCAAGAGATGCACTCAATTCATCAATCTTAGCAAGCAAGTCAACGTTATCATCTCTAAGATTGGTAATTGAAACATTACAAACATGTGAATCAACCTTAGCATTTAAAGTAGCATTTTCATTTCTAAGGTTGTCAATCATCTCATGGCAAGTGCTTAGCTCACTAGACAATTTTTCACATTTTTCAACCTGTAGAGCGTAAGCATTTTTAACCTTAACATGTTTCTTATTCTCCTTGATTAGGAAGTCCTCTTGGGAGTCCAAGAGATCATCCTTTTCATGGATGGCACTAATTAGTTCATTTAATTTTTCCTTTTGTTCCATGTTAAGGTTAGCAAAAAGAGTGCGCAAGTTATCCTCCTCATTTTTATCATCATCCTCATCACTAGATGTTTCATATTTAGTGGAGGACCTTGATTTTACCTTCTTTTTGCCGTCCTTGGCCATGAGACACTTGTGGCCGACGTTGGGGAAGAGAAGGCCTTTGGTGACGGCGATGTTGGCGGCGTCCTCGTCGTCGGAGGAGTCGCTTGAGCTTTCGTCGGAGTCCCACTCCCGACAAACATGGGCATCGCCGCCCCTCTTCTTGTAGTATTTCTTCTTCTCCTTTCTTCTTCCCTTCTTGTCGTCGCCCCTGTCACTGTCACTAGACATAGGACATTTTGCAATGAAGTGACCGGGCTTACCACACTTGTAGCAAACCTTCTTGGAACGGGGTTTGTAGTCCTTCCCCTTCCGTTGCTTGAGAATTTGCCTAAAGCTTTTGATGATTTGGGCCATCTCCTCATTGTCAAGCTTGGAGGCGTCAATTGGTTGTCTACTTGGTGTAGACTCCTCCTTCTTCTCCTCCGTTGCCTTAAAGGCCACCGGTTGCGCCTCGGATGTGGAGGGCTCGTCAAGCTCGTTGATCTTCTTGGAGCCCTTAATCATGCATTCAAAGCTCACAAAATTCCCGATAACTTCCTCGGGGGTCATTAGTGGATATCTAGGATTCCCACGAATTAATTGTACTTGAGTGGGGTTAAGGAAAATAAGTGCTCTTAGAATAACCTTAACCACTTCGTGGTCATCCCATTTTGTGCTCCCGAGGTTGCGCACTTGGTTCACCAAGGTCTTGAGCCGGTTGTACATGTCTTGTGGCTCCTCCCCTTGGCGAAGACGGAAGCGACCGAGCTCCCCCTCGATCGTTTCCCGCTTGGTGATCTTGGTGAGTTCATCACCTTCGTGCGCCGTCTTGAGTAGGTCCCAAATCTCCTTGGCGTTCTTCAATCCTTGTACTTTGTTGTATTCCTCCTTGCTTAGGGAGGCAAGGAGGATAGTTGCGGCTTGGGAGTTGAAGTGCTCGATTTGGGCCACTTCGTCCGTGTCATAGTCCTCATCCCCTACGGATGGTACCTGTACACCATACTCAACAACATCCCATAATCTTTTGTGGAGAGAGGTTAGATGAAATCGCATCAAATTACTCCACATAGCATAATCTTCACCATTAAAAGTTGGTGGTTTGCCTAATGGGACGGAAAGTAAAGGTGTATGTTTAGGAACGCGAGGGTAGCGTAGGGGGATTTTACTATACTTCTTACGCTCTTGGCGTTTAGAAGTGACGGACGCCGCGTCGGAGCCGGAGGTGGAGGTCGATGAAGTGTCGGTCTCGTAGAAGACCACCTTCCTCATCCTTTTGTGCTTGTCCCCACTCCGATGCGGCTTGTGAGAAGATTTTTCCTTCTTCTCCTTATGGTGAGAAGAGGAAGATCTTTTCTCCTTCCGCTTGGAGGATTTCTTTTTCTTCTCTCTTCTCTTGGTGCGGGACTCTTCCGATGAAGATGAAGTGCTCCCTTGGCTTGTAGTGGGCTTGTCGTCGCCGGTCTCCATCTCCTTCTTGGCGTGATCTCCCGACATCACTTCGAGCGGTTAGGCTCTAATGAAGCACCGGGCTCCGATACCAATTGATAGTCGCCTAGAGGGGGGGTGAATAGGGCGAAACTGAAATTTATAAAAATAATCACAATTACAAGCCGGGGTTAGCGTTAGTAATAATAAATGAGTCCGCAAGAGAGGGTGCAAAACAAATCGCAACCAAATGGAGAGTGTGACACACGGATTTGTTTTACCGAGGTTCGGTTCTTGCAAACCTACTCCCCGTTGAGGAGGCCACAAAGGCCGGGTCTCTTTCAACCCTTCCCTCTCTCAAACGATCCACGGATCGAGTGAGCTTTCTTTTCTCAATCACTTGGAACACAAAGTTCCTACAAGGATCACCACAAGATTGGTGTCTCTTGTCTCAATTACAAGTGAGCTTGATCACAATGAAAGAATCAAGAAAGCACGATTAAGAAGCCAAGCAACAAGAGCGACAAATGACACACGGATCACTTTCTCTCTCAAGTCACTAATCACTAATGATCTCTTTTCTCAATTGTGAAACTTGGAGAGATGGAGGCTTTGAATGTGTCTTGGAATGGATTGCTAGCTCTTGTATTGAATGTTGAAGGTTGGAATGCTTGGATGAAGTGAATGGAGGTGGTTGGGGTTGTATTTATAGCCACCAACCACTTCCTAGCCGTTGGGCCATTCTGCCGAGCGCGGACGGTCCGCCCTCCTGGTGCGGACGGTCCGCCCCTGTAGATCAACGGCTGAAAATGCAACGGTCAGCAGTAACGGCTATATCAACGGCTATATTGCATTTAATGCGTCGTCAGATGTCAGACAGAGCCAGTCGCGGACGGTCCGGTCGTGCACCCCGGACGGTCCGCGAGGCCCCCTATAATTCATTTCTCCGAACCCGTTACCTTCGGGTTTTTCGGTTTCTTACCGACCGGACGGTCCGCGCCTAAGGCCGGACGGTCCGCGCGAGGGCTCGGACGGTCTTTGCTTTCCTTCGGACAGTCCGTAATGGAAACTTGTATTTTTGCATTGGTTCTGTCCGAGAGTCATTCTAGTGTTGCGGACGGTCCGCCGCAAGGGCCCGGACGGTCCGCGCTTGGCCTGTTTTTCCAAAAAGCTTCTCCTGTCCGGAATAATCTACGGTATTCCGGACAGTCGATTTAGCATAGTTATAGATGAACTTTTGGCACCTGTAAAACATATAATCTAGAGCAAGCTAGTTAGTCCAATTGTTTGTGTTGGGCGATTCAACCACCAAAACTATTTAGGAACTAGGTGTAAGCCTAATTCCCTTTCAAGTCTGACCAGCTCGCGACCTCTTTCATCACACCCTTCGGCATGTACTGCTATGTCACCATGCCGTTCGGCTTGAGGAATGCGGGTGCGACGTACCAACGGTGCATGAACCACGTGTTCGGCGAACACATTGGCCGGACGGTCGAGGCTTACGTCGATGACATCGTAGTCAAGACGAGGAAAGCCTCCGACCTCCTTTCCGACCTTGAAGTGACATTCTGATGTCTCAAGGCGAAAGGCGTGAAGCTCAATCCCGAAAAGTGTGTCTTCGGGGTACCCCGAGGCATGCTCTTGGGGTTCATCGTCTCTGAGCGGGGCATCGAAGCCAACCCGGAGAAGATCGCGGCCATCACCAGCATGGGGCCCATCAAGGACTTGAAAGGCGTACAGAGAGTCACGGGATGTCTTGCGGCTCTGAGCCGCTTCATCTCGCGCCTCAGCGAAAGAGGTCTGCCTCTGTACCGCCTCTTAAGGAAGGTCGAGTGCTTCACTTGGACCCCTGAGGCCGAGGAAGCCCTCGGGAACCTGAAGGCGCTCCTCACGAACGCGCCCATCTTGGTGCCCCCCGCTGCCGGAGAAGCCCTCTTGATATACGTCGCCGCGACCACTCAGGTGGTTAGCGCCGCGATTGTGGTTGAGAGACGAGAAGAGGGGCATGCATTGCCCGTCCAGAGGCCAGTCTACTTCATCAGCGAGGTACTGTCCGAGACCAAGACCCGCTACCCACAAATTTAGAAGCTGCTATACGCGGTTGTCGGTATTTTGGGTCCGACCGCACACCCGGGGTTGCCCTTCAAGGTGTTTTTAGGAGTAGGACGGTGTCGACGACTGTAGCAAAATGGTTCGTGCCAGTTGCACGAGGGACAGTGGACAATGTTTACAGGTTCGGGCCGCTTAGAGATGCGTAACACCCTACGTCCTGGTGAGTATGCTTGGTGAATGAGGTTACAAGAGAGCTCTCCGAATTGAGAACGCCGAGAGTTGAGGTGGGTGGCTAAGTAATAGGGTCGATCGTTCAGAAGGGGTGCCCCCTAGGCCTTATATACTCGACCATGAGGCAATACACGTGGATATGATAACAATATGTAGCTAAAGGATAGTGAACTGTTTGAGTTTATCTCCCTGTAGTTCTGTCGACCTATCCTCGCATGGGTCCGTTGCATGGGGGCTCCAGCGCGGGAAAGTCGGATCTTTGTTGTGGTCGCTCGCTCGACGTTGTGGGCCGTCCGGGCTGGCATCAATCCGGCCTCATGTCGATCTGCTTTGCTGATTGTCCCTCCCCAGGCCCACAAAAGAATGACCTTACGAATTATTGGGCCCTTGGGCCTTTCGTGAGGTCTTTTACTCTTTTAGTGGACCCGGGGGATATCTGTCCCCCACAACGGTGATCCTGACGCGGCGGAAGTTGCGACACTACTTCGAGTCTCATCCGGTAACTGTGGTGTCATCCTTCCCCCTGGGGGAGATCATCCAGTGTCGAGAGGCCTCGGGTAGAGTTGCAAAGTGGGCGGCGGAAATCATGGGCGAAGCGATCTCGTTCGCCCCTCGGAAGGCCATCAAGTCCCAGGTCTTGGCGGACTTCGTGGCTGAATGGGTCGACACCCAGCTCCCAACAGTTCCGATCCAGTCGGAACTCTGGACCATATTCTTCGACGGGTCACTAATGAAGACAGGAGCCGGCGCAGGCCTACTCTTCATCTCGCCCCTCGGAAAGCACCTGCGCTACGTGCTACGCCTCCACTTCCCGGTATCCAACAATGTGGCTGAGTATGAGGCTCTGGTCAACGGTTTGCGCATCGCCATCGAGCTAGGGGTTCGACGCCTCGACGCTCGCGGTGACTCACAGCTCGTCATCGACCAAGTCATGAAGAACTTGAGAGCACCTAGAGGGGGGGGTGAATAGGTGATCCTGTAAAACTTCAAAAACTTAAGCCACAAAAACTTGTTAAGTGTTAGCACAGTTATGGCCAAGTGGCTAGAGAGGAGTCAAAACACAATAACCACAAGAATTCAATCACAGAGATGACCCGGTGGTTATCCCGTGGTTCGGCCAAGTACAAAACTTGCCTACTCCACGTTGTGGCGTCCCAACGGACGAGAGTTGCACTCAACTCCTCTCAAGTGATCCAATGATCAACTTGAATACCATGGTGTTCTTGCTTTTCTTTCTTCAATCCCGTTTGCGAGGAATCTCCACAACTTGGAGTCTCTCGCCCTTACAATTGAGTTTCACAAAGAAGCACGGAGTAAGGGAGGGATTAGCAACACACACAAATCCACAGCAAATTGCGCACACACACGCCAAGACTCGAGCTCAAAAGACTATCTCCAAATTCTCACTAGAACGGAGCTCGAATCACTTAGAATGACAAACAAATGCGCAAAGACTGAGTGTGGATGATCAAGATTGCTCTAAGGTTGCTTGGTGTCCTCCTCCATGCGCCAAGGGGTCCCTTTTATAGCCCCAAGGCAGCTAGGAGCCGTTGAGAACAAATCTGGAAGGCCATCTTTGCCTTCTGTCTCGTGGCGCACCGGACAGTCCGGTGCACACCGGACACTGTCCGGTGCCCGATTTGTTTCCATACAAAGCTCATCCGACCGTTGCTTTCTGATGCAGATCTGCGCACAGTTGGCGCACCGGACATGTCCGGTGCACACCGGACAGTCCGGTGTTCCACTCCGACCGTTGGCCAGACCACGTGTCGCGCGCAGATTCCGCGGCCGACCGTTGGCTCTGCCGACCGTTGGCTCACCGGACAGTCCGGTGCACACCGGACAGTCCGGTGAATTTTAGCCGAAGTCGCCGGAGAAAAACCCGAGAGCGGCTGGTTTGCTCCGCGCTGGTCTGGCGCACCGGACACTGTCCGGTGCACACCGGACAGTCCGGTGCCCCAGCCCGAAACAGCCTGTTGGCTGTACACAGCCAACATTCTCCTTTTCTTCTTCTCTCTGTTTCTAACACTTAGACAAATATATTAGTACACAAAACCAATGTACTAAGGCTTAGAAACATACCTTTACTTGTGATTTGCACTTTGTTCATCCATGGGCACATTTTCACATTTAAGCACTTGTGTTTGCACTCAATCACCAAAATACTTAGAAATGGCCCAAAGGCACATTTCCCTTTCAATCTCCCCCTTTTTGGTGATTTATGCCAACACAACATAAAGCAACTAGAACAAGTGCAAAATCACTTCAAATAAAAACTAACATTGAGTTTTATTCAACTTTGGCATATATGGATCATCTTTTGCCACCACTTGGTTTGTTTTTGCAAATCAAACTCCAATCTCTATCTCTAAGTCAAACACACATGTTGAAGCATAAAGAGAGTCATTCCAAAAGAGATTGATCAAAGATTTCAAAAACTCCCCCTAAACTCCCCCCTTTTCCCATAATCAACATTTCTCCCCACAAGAAACCAACTTTTGATAAAAGAGACAATACAAGAGTTTAGACAAACCAAAAGCTCTATTCTACTATTTTAAAATTTCTCAAGTGGTAGCTGATCCATTTATTGCTTTGGCCTTTATTTTCTCCCCCTTTGGCATCAAGCACCAAAACGGGATCAATTTTGGCCCTTTAACCCCATTGCCTCACCAGAATCGTCAATTAAGAGCAAATGGCAATAAGAGTTCATGAGATGAACTTGGAATAAGTTACCCTCTCATCGGAGTGCAGTTGAAGTCTTTCATGGTCCAAGTCCACCTTTTCCCTTTCAATTCTCCTTCGAGACTAAAGCAAGCAAACTCAAGCATATGGTTAGTCTCAAAGGGTCAAGTTGTAACACATCTCCCCCTAAACATGTGCATCACTTTGCAACGGACTTGTGAGGTCCAGGGAGTGTTTGTACAACTTGAGTACCAAAATAAGCAACAAAATGCAGAATGAACATGATCAAGGGCATAAACACATGTATGCTACAATTCAATCCAAGTTCCGCGAATCTAAGACATTTAGCTCACTACGCAGCCTGCAAAAGGTCTTCTCATCTAGAGGCTTGGTAAAGATATCGGCTAGCTGGTTCTCGGTGCTGACATGAAACACTTCGATATCTCCCTTTTGCTGGTGGTCTCTCAAAAAGTGATGCCGGATGTCTATGTGCTTTGTGCGGCTGTGTTCAACAGGATTTTCCGCCATGCGGATAGCACTCTCATTATCACAAAGGAGTGGGACTTTGCTCAGATTATAGCCAAAGTCCCTGAGGGTTTGCCTCATCCAAAGTAGTTGCGCGCAACACTGTCCTGCGACAACGTACTCGGCCTCAGCGGTGGATAGGGCAACGGAGGTTTGTTTCTTAGAGTTCCACGACACCAGGGACCTTCCTAAGAATTGGCACGTCCCTAATGTACTCTTCCTATCGACCTTACATCCAGCATAGTCGGAATCTGAGTATCCAACTAAGTCAAAGGTAGACCCCTTTGGATACCAGAGCCCGAAGCAAGGCGTAGCAACTAAATATCTCAAAATTCGCTTCACCGCCACTAAGTGACACTCCTTAGGATCGGATTGAAATCTAGCACACATGCATACGCTAAGCATAATATCCGGTCTACTAGCACATAAGTAAAGTAATGACCCTATCATTGACCGGTATGCTTTTTGATCAACGGACTTACCTCCTTTGTTGAGGTCGGTGTGTCCGTCGGTTCCCATCGGAGTCTTCGCGGGCTTGGCGTCCTTCATTCCAAACCGCTTTAGCAGATCTTGCGTGTACTTCGTTTGGGAGATGAAGGTGCCGTCCTTGAGTTGCTTCACTTGGAACCCAAGGAAGTAGTTCAACTCGCCCATCATCGACATCTCGAATTTCTGCGTCATCACCCTGCTAAACTCTTCACAAGACTTTTGGTTAGTAGAACCAAATATTATGTCATCGACATAAATTTGTCATACAAACAAATCACCATCACATGTCTTTGTAAAAAGAGTTGGATCGGCTTTCCCAACTTTGAAAGCATTAACAATTAGAAAGTCTCTAAGGCATTCATACCATGCTCTTGGGGCTTGCTTAAGTCCATAGAGCGCCTTAGAGAGCTTACACACATGGTCGGGGTTCCGTTCATCCTCGAAGCCAGGGGGTTGCTCCACGTACACCTCCTCCTTTATTGGCCCGTTGAGGAAAGCGCTCTTCACATCCATTTGGTACAACCTGAAAGAATGGTGAGCGGCATATGCTAGCAAGATACGAATGGACTCTAGCCTAGCCACAGGAGCGAAAGTCTCCTCAAAGTCCAAACCTGCAACTTGGGCATAACCTTTTGCCACAAGTCGAGCCTTGTTTCTCGTCACCACTCCGTGCTCGTCTTGTTTGTTGCGGAACACCCACTTGGTTCCCACAACATTTTGCTTAGGACGAGGCACCAGCGTCCAAACTTCATTCCTCTTGAAGTTATTTAGCTCCTCTTGCATGGCCAACACCCAGTCCGGATCTAGCAAGGCCTCCTCTACCCTGAAAGGCTCAATAGAAGAGACAAAGGAGTAATGCTCACAAAAATTAACTAATCGAGATCGAGTAGTTACTCCCTTGCTAATATCACCCAGAATTTGGTCGACGGGATGATCCCTTTGAATCATCGCTCGAACTTGGGTTGGAGGTGCTGGTTGCGCTTCTTCCTCCATCACATGATCATCTTGTGCTCCCCCTTGATCACACGCCTCCTGTTGATGAACCTGTTCATCGTCTTGAGTTGGGGGATGCACCATAGTTGAGGAAGAAGGTTGATCTTGCTCCAAGTGTTCCTGTGGTCGCACATCACCAATCGCCATGGTGCGCAAAGGAACATCTTCTTCATCTACATCATCAAGATCAACAACTTGCTCTCTTGGAGAGCCATTAGTCTCATCAAATACAACGTCGCTAGAGACTTCAACCAAACCCGATGATTTGTTGAAGACTCTATACGCCTTTGTATTTGAGTCATAACCTAACAAAAACCCTTCTACGGCTTTGGGAGCAAATTTAGAATTTCTACCCTTCTTCACTAGAATGTAGCACTTGCTCCCAAATACACGAAAGTAAGACACATTGGGTTTGTTACCGGTTAGTAGCTCATACGAAGTCTTCTTGAGGAGGCGGTGAAGGTAGACCCTGTTGATGGCATGGCAAGCCGTGTTCACGGCTTCCGTCCAAAAGCACTCGGGGGTCTTGAACTCTCCTAGCATCGTCCTCGCCATATCGATGAGTGTCCTGTTCTTCCTCTCTACCACACCATTTTGCTGTGGTGTGTAGGGAGCGGAGAATTCGTGCTTGATTCCTTCCTCCTCAAGGAATTCCTCCACTTGAAGGTTCTTGAATTCGGATCCGTTGTCGCTCCTTATCTTCTTCACCTTGAGCTCAAACTCATTTTGAGCTCTCCTGAGGAAGCGCTTGAGGGTCCCTTGGGTTTCAGACTTATCCTGCAAAAAGAACACCCAAGTGAAGCGGGAAAAGTCATCAACAATAACTAGACTATACTTACTCCCTCCTATGCTCAGATAGGCGACGGGTCCGAAGAGGTCCATATGCAGCATCTCCAGGGGTCTTGAAGTGGTCATCACATTCTTGCTGTGATGTGCTCCTCCCACTTGTTTACCTGCCTGACAAGCTGCACAAGGTCTATCTTTTTCGAATTGCACATTAGTTAATCCTATCACGTGTTCTCCCTTTAGAAGCTTGTGAAGGTTCTTCATCCCTACATGTGCTAAGCGGCGATGCCACAGCCAGCCCATGCTAGTCTTAGCTATTAAGCATGCATCTAGACTGGCCTCTTCTTTTGCAAAATCAACTAAATAAAGTTTGCCGTCTAATACACCCTTAAAAGCTAGTGAACCATCATTTCTTCTAAAGACAGACACATCTATATTTGTAAATAGACAGTTATACCCCATGTTGCATAATTGACTAACAGATAGCAAATTATAACCAAGAGACTCTACTAAAAACACATTAGAGATAGAGTGCTCATTAGAAATTGCAATTTTACCTAAACCTTTTACCTTGCCTTGATTCCCATCACCGAATATGATTGAATCTTGGGAATCCTTATTCTTGACGTAGGAGGTGAACATTTTCTTCTCCCCGTCATATGGTTTGTGCATTCGCTGTCGATAATCCAGCTTGAACCCCCGGATGCATAAACCTGCAAGGCAAATTTAGGCTTGGGTCTTAGGTACCCAACTCATGTTGGGTCCTACAAGGTTAGCACAAATATCCTTAGGGACCCAAATGCAAGTTTTATCACCCTTGCATTTTGCCCCTAACTTCCTAGCAATTACCTTTCTATCCTTTCTACAAATTGCAAAGGAAGCATTCAAAGCATGATATATTGTAGAAGGTTTGTTCATAACTTTTCTAGGAACATGAGCAACATTTCTTTTAGGAACAACATTTCTCCTAGTAACATTTCTATCATACACATGTGAAGAACTAGGAGCAATCATGGCATGAGAATCATAAACATATGAATCAAAATCATTACAAGCATTTCTAGCATGTCTCCTATCATGGTACATGAAAGCATGATTCTTCTTAACACTATTAGCCATAGGAGCCTTCCCTTTCTCCTTGATGGATATGGGAGTCTTATGGCTTGTTAAGTTCTTGGCTTCCCTCTTGAAGCCAAGTCCATCCTTAATTGAGGGGTGTCTACCAATAGTGTAGGCATCCCTTGCAAATTTTAGTTTTTCAAATTCACTCTTGCTAGTCTTAAGTTGGGCATTAAGACTAGCTAATTCATCATTCAATTTTGAAATGGAAACTAAGTGTTCACTACAAGCATTAATATCAACATCCTTACATCTAGTGCAAATTTCAACATGTTCAACACAAGAGTTGGATTTATTTGCTTCTACTAGTTTAGCATTTAAATCATCATTTATGCTCTTTAAGTTAGAAATAGAATCATGGCATGTTGACACTTCATAAGTAAGCATTCCATTCCTCTTAATTTCTAGTGCAAGGGATTTTTGAGCCTCTACAAACTTATCATGTTCTTCATACAACAAATCCTCTTGCTTTTCTAAAAGTATATTCTTTTCATTCAAGGCATCAATTAATTCATTAATTTTGTCTATCTTAGATCTATCTAAGCCCTTGAACAAACATGAATAATCTACTTCATCTTCATCACTAGACTCATCATCACTAGAAGAAGCATAAGTGGTGTCTCGAGTACTCACCTTCTTCTCCCTTGCCATAAGGCAAGTATGACGCTCGTTGGGGAAGAGAGATGACTTGTTGAAGGCGGTGGCGGCGAGTCCTTCATTGTCGGAGTCGGAGGAGGAGCAGTCCGAATCCCACTCCTTTCCGATATGTGCTTCGCCCTTGGCCTTCTTGTAGTGCTTCTTCTTCTCTCTTTTGTTCCCCTTTTCCTGGTCACTTTCATTATCCGGACAGTTAGCAATAAAATGACCAAGCTTACCGCATTTGAAGCATGATCGCTTTCCCTTGGTCTTAGTCTTGCTCGGCTGTCCATTTCGACCCTTTAGCACCGTCTTGAATCTTTTGATGATGAGGGCCATCTCTTCATCATTAAGACCGGCCGCCTCAATTTGCGCCACCTTGCTGGGTAGTGCCTCCTTGCTCCTTGTTGCCTTGAGAGCAATGGGTTGAGGCTCATGGATTGGGCCATTCAACGCGTCGTCCACGTACCTCGCCTCTTTGATCATCATTCGCCCACTCACAAATTTCCCAAGAATTTCTTCGGGCGACATCTTGATGTACCTAGGATTTTCACGAATATTGTTCACCAAGTGAGGATCAAGAACGGTAAATGACCTTAGCATTAGGCGGACGACGTCGTGATCCGTCCATCGCGTGCTTCCGTAGCTCCTTATTTTGTTGACAAGGATCTTGAGCCGGTTGTATGTTTGTGTCGGCTCCTCGCCCCTTATCATCGCAAATCGTCCGAGCTCGCCCTCCACCAACTCCATCTTGGTGAGTAAGGTGACATCATTCCCCTCATGAGAGATCTTGAGGGTGTCCCAAATCTGCTTGGCATTGTCCAAGCCGCTCACCTTGTGATACTCGTCCCTGCACAAAGAGGCTAGCAACACAGTAGTAGCTTGTGCATTTTTATGGATCTGTTCATTAATAAATGAAGGGCTATCCGAGCTATCAAATTTCATTCCACTTTCCACAATCTCCCAAATGCTTGGATGGAGAGAAAATAGGTGAGTACGCATTTTGTGACTCCAAAATCCGTAGTCCTCTCCATCAAAGTGAGGAGGCTTGCCAAGTGGAATGGGGAGCAAATGAGTATTTGAGCTATGTGGAATGCGTGAATAATCAAAAGAAAAGTTTGAGTTAACCGTCTTTTGTTTGTCGTGGTCGTCGTTGTCCTTTTGGGAAGAAGAGGACTCGTCGCTGTCGTAGTAGACGATCTCCTTGATGCGTCTTGTCTTCTTCTTCTTCCCATCTTTTCGCTTGTGGCCCGATCCCGAGTCGTTGGACTTGTCATCCCTTGGCTCGTTGACAAAGGACTCCTTCTCCTTGTCGTTGATCACAATTCCCTTCCCTTTAGGATCCATCTCTTCGGGCGGTTAGTCCCTTTCTTGAAGAGAACGGCTCTGATACCAATTGAGAGCACCTAGAGGGGGGGTGAATAGGTGATCCTGTAAAACTTCAAAAACTTAAGCCACAAAAACTTGTTAAGTGTTAGCACAGTTATGGCCAAGTGGCTAGAGAGGAGTCAAAACACAATAACCACAAGAATTCAATCACAGAGATGACCCGGTGGTTATCCCGTGGTTCGGCCAAGTACAAAACTTGCCTACTCCACGTTGTGGCGTCCCAACGGACGAGAGTTGCACTCAACTCCTCTCAAGTGATCCAATGATCAACTTGAATACCACGGTGTTCTTGCTTTTCTTTCTTCAATCCCGTTTGCGAGGAATCTCCACAACTTGGAGTCTCTCGCCCTTACAATTGAGTTTCACAAAGAAGCACAGAGTAAGGGAGGGATTAGCAACACACACAAATCCACAGCAAATTGCGCACACACACGCCAAGACTCGAGCTCAAAAGACTATCTCCAAATTCTCACTAGAACGGAGCTCGAATCACTTAGAATGACAAACAAATGCGCAAAGACTGAGTGTGGATGATCAAGATTGCTCTAAGGTTGCTTGGTGTCCTCCTCCATGCGCCAAGGGGTCCCTTTTATAGCCCCAAGGCAGCTAGGAGCCGTTGAGAACAAATCTGGAAGGCCATCTTTGCCTTCTGTCTCGTGGCGCACCGGACAGTCCGGTGCACACCGGACACTGTCCGGTGCCCGATTTGTTTCCATACAAAGCTCATCCGACCGTTGCTTTCTGATGCAGATCTGCGCACAGTTGGCGCACCGGACATGTCCGGTGCACACCGGACAGTCCGGTGTTCCACTCCGACCGTTGGCCAGACCACGTGTCGCGCGCAGATTCCGCGGCCGACCGTTGGCTCTGCCGACCGTTGGCTCACCGGACAGTCCAGTGCACACCGGACAGTCCGGTGAATTTTAGCCGAAGTCGCCGGAGAAAAACCCGAGAGCGGCTGGTTTGCTCCGCGCTGGTCTGGCGCACCGGACACTGTCCGGTGCACACCGGACAGTCCGGTGCCCCAGCCCGAAACAGCCTGTTGGCTGTACACAGCCAACATTCTCCTTTTCTTCTTCTCTCTGTTTCTAACACTTAGACAAATATATTAGTACACAAAACCAATGTACTAAGGCTTAGAAACATACCTTTACTTGTGATTTGCACTTTGTTCATCCATGGGCACATTTTCACATTTAAGCACTTGTGTTTGCACTCAATCACCAAAATACTTAGAAATGGCCCAAAGACACATTTCCCTTTCAGAACTCCCACTGCCGCGACCCGAAGATGGAAGCCTACTGCGATGAGGTTCGGCGCCTGGAAGACAAGTTCTACAGGCTCGAGCTCAACCACATCGCCCGACGCTACAACGAGACTGCGGACGAGCTGGCTAAAATAGCCTCAGGGCGAACAACGGTTCCCCCGGACGTCTTCTGCCAAGACCTGCATCAACCCTCCGTCAAGATCGACGACACGCCCAAGCCCGAGAAGGCCTCGGCCGAGCCTGAGGCACCCTCGGCTCAAGTCGAGGTACCCTCGGCTCGGCCCGAGGCACCCTCGGCCCAACCTGAGGCACCCTCGGCTCAGTCCGAGGTACCCTCGGCTCGGTCCAGGGCACCCTCAGCCCAGCCCGAGGCACCCTCGGTTCGGTCCGAGGTACCCTCGGCCCCCGAGGGTGAGGCACTGCGCATCGCGGAGGAGCAAAGCGGGGTCACGCCTAATCGAAACTGATAGACCCCATACCTGCAATATCTCCACCGAGGAGAGCTACCCCTCGACCGAGCCGAAGCTCGGCGGTTGGCGCGGCGCGCCAAGTCATTTTTCGTGCTGGGGGACGGGAAGGAACTCTACCACCGCAGCCCCTCAGGCATCCTCCAGCGATGCATTTCCATCGCCGAAGGCCAGGAGCTCCTACAAGAGATACACTCGGGGGCTTGCGGCCATCACGCAGCACCTCGAGCCCTTGTTGGAAACGCCTTCCGACAAGGTTTCTACTGGCCGACGGCGGTGGCCGACGCCACTAGAATTGTCCGCACCTGCGAAGGGTGTCAGTTCTACGCAAGGCAGACCCACCTGCCCGCTCAGGCCCTGCAGACGATACCCATCATCTGGCCTTTTGCTGTGTGGGGTCTGGACCTCGTCGGCCCCTTTGAGAGCACCTAGAGGGGGGGGTGAATAGGTGATCCTGTAAAAACTTAAACTTATAGCCACGGAAACTTGGTTACTTGTTAGCACAATAATTTCCAAGTGGCTAGAGAGGAGCCAAAACACGATAACCACAAGAAAGCAATCACAGAGATGACACGGTGGTTATCCCGTGGTTCGGCCAAGTACAAAACTTGCCTACTCCACGTTGTGGCGTCCCAACGGACGAGAGTTGCACTCAACTCCTCTCAAGTGATCCAATGATCAACTTGAATACCACGGTGTTTTCCTTTCCTTTTATCTTTTCCCGTTTGCGAGGAATCTCCACAACTTGGAGTCTCTCGCCCTTACAATTGAGTTTCACAAAGAAGCACGGAGTAAGGTGGGAATGAGCAACGCACACAAGACTCGAAAATCAGAGCAACAACACGCACACAAGTCGCAACAAGAGCTCGCAACGCAACACAAAGAGTTCACAACTCCACAAGAGCTCTATATGCTATCACAATGAAACGAATGCGTGAGATCGATGTCTTGGTGCTTAGAAGAGTTGTAGGAATGCTTGGTGCCCTCCTCCATGCGCCTAGGGGTCCCTTTTATAGCCCCAAGGCAGCTAGGAGCCGTTGAGAACAAATCTGGAAGGCCATCCTTGCCTTCTGTCGTCGGGCGCACCGGACAGTCCGGTGCACACCGGACACTGTCCGGTGCCCGATTTCTTTCCTTAACAGTCGCAGCCGACCGTTGCCAACCGTTGCAGATCTGGCGCACCGGATAGTCCGGTGCCTCCTTCCGACCGTTGGCCAGACCACGTGTCGCGCGCAGATTCCGCGGCCGACCGTTGGCTCACCGGACAGTCCGGTGCACACCGGACAGTCCGGTGAATTATAGCCGTACGCCATCGGCAAAATTCCCGAGAGCGGCCTCTTCGCCCGAGGCAGCCTGGCGCACCGGACACTGTCCGGTGCACCACCGGACAGTCCGGTGCCCCAGACCGAAACAGCCTGTTGGCTGTACACAGCCAACTCTTCTCTTCTTTTCTTCTTTCTGTTTCTAACACTTAGACAAGTATATTAGTACACAAAACCAATGTACTAAGGCTTAGAAACATACCTTTACTCATGATTTGCACTTTGTTCATTCATGGGCATAGATTCACATTTAAGCACTTGTGTTGGCACTCAATCACCAAAATACTTAGAAATGGCCCAAGGGCACATTTCCCTTTCAATCTCCCCCTTTTTGGTGATTTATGCCAACACAACATAAAGCAACTAGAACAAGTGCAAAATCACTTCAAATAGAATAAATTTGAGTTCTATTCAATTTTGGCATATATGGATCATCCTTTGCCACCACTTGGTTTGTTTTTGTAAATCAACCTCAAATCTAAGTCAAACACACATGTTGAAGCATAAAGAGAGTCATTCCAAAAGAGATTGATCAAAGATTTCAAAAACTCCCCCTTTTTCCATAATCACTACTTCTCCCCATAAGAAGCCAACTTTTGACAAAAGAGACAATAAGAGAGTTTTGCCAAAACAAAAAGCTCTATTCTACTATTTTCAAAATCTCTCAAGTGGTAGCTGATCCATTTATTGCTTTGGCCTTTATTTTCTCCCCCTTTGGCATCAAGCACCAAAACGGGATCAATCTTGGCCCTATAACCCCATTGCCGCACCAAAATCTTCAATTAAGAGCAAATGGCAATAAGAGTTCATGAGATGGACTTGGAATAAGTTACCCTCTCATTGGAGTGCAGTGGAAGTCTTTCATAGTCCAAGTCCACCTTTTCCCTTTCAATTCTCCTTTGAGACTAAATCAAGCAAACTCAAGCATATAGTTAGTCTCAAAGGGTCAAGTTGTAACACATCTCCCCCTAAACATGTGCATCACTTTGCAACGGACTTGTGAGGTCCAGGGAGTGTTTGTACAACTTGAGCACCACAATAAGCAACAAAATGCAGAAGGAACATGATCAAAGGCATAAACACATGTATGCTACAATTCAATCCAAGTTCCGCGAATCTAAGACATTTAGCTCACTACGCAGCCTGCAAAAGGTCTTCTCATCTAGAGGCTTGGTAAAGATATCGGCTAGCTGGTTCTCGGTGCTAACATGAAACACTTCGATATCCCCCTTTTGCTGGTGGTCTCTCAAAAAGTGATGCCGGATGTCTATGTGCTTTGTGCGGCTGTGCTCAACAGGATTTTCCGCCATGCGGATAGCACTCTCATTATCACATAGGAGTGGGACTTTGCTCAGATTGTAGCCAAAGTCCCTGAGGGTTTGCCTCATCCAAAGTAGTTGCGCGCAACACTGTCCTGCGGCAACGTACTCGGCCTCAGCGGTGGATAGGGCAACGGAAGTTTGTTTCTTAGAGTTCCACGACACCAGGGACCTTCCTAAGAATTGGCATGTCCCCGATGTACTCTTCCTATCGACCTTACATCCAGCATAGTCGGAATCTGAGTATCCAACCAAGTCAAAGGTAGACCCCTTTGGATACCAGAGCCCGAAGCAAGGCGTAGCAACTAAATATCTAAGGATTCGCTTCACCGCCACTAAGTGACATTCCTTAGGATCGGATTGAAATCTAGCACACATGCATACACTAAGCATAATATCCGGTCTACTAGCACATAAATAAAGTAATGACCCTATCATTGACCGGTATGCTTTTTGATCAACGGACTTACCTCCTTTGTTGAGGTCGGTGTGTCCGTCGGTTCCCATCGGAGTCTTTGCAGGCTTGGCGTCCTTCATCCCAAACCGCTTTAGCAGATCTTGCGTGTACTTCGTTTGGGAGATGAAGGTGCCGTCCTTGAGTTGCTTCACTTGGAACCCAAGGAAGTAGTTCAACTCGCCCATCATCGACATCTCGAATTTCTGCGTCATCACCCTGCTAAACTCTTCACAAGATTTTTGGTTAGTAGAACCAAATATTATGTCATCGACATAAATTTGGCACACAAACAAATCACCATCACATGTCTTTGTAAAAAGAGTTGGATCGGCTTTCCCAACCTTGAAAGCATTAGTAATTAAGAAATCTCTAAGGCATTCATACCATGCTCTTGGGGCTTGCTTAAGTCCATAGAGCGCCTTAGAGAGCTTACACACGTGGTCGGGGTACCGTTCATCCTCGAAGCCAGGGGGTTGCTCCACGTACACCTCCTCCTTTATTGGTCCGTTGAGGAAAGCGCTCTTCACATCCATTTGGTACAACCTGAAGGAATGGTGAGCGGCATATGCTAGCAAGATACGAATTGATTCTAGCCTAGCCACAGGAGCAAAAGTCTCCTCAAAGTCCAAACCTGCGACTTGGGCGTAACCTTTTGCCACAAGTCGAGCCTTGTTTCTCGTCACCACTCCGTGCTCGTCTTGTTTGTTGCGGAACACCCACTTGGTTCCCACAATATTTTGCTTAGGACGAGGCACCAGTGTCCAAACTTCATTCCTCTTGAAGTTATTGAGCTCCTCCTGCATGGCCAACACCCAGTCCGGATCTAGCAAGGCCTCCTCTACCCTGAAAGGCTCAATAGAAGAGACAAAGGAGTAATGCTCACAAAAATTAACTAAACGAGATCGAGTAGTTACTCCCTTGCTAATGTCACCCAGTATTTGGTCGACAGGATGATCTCTTTGAATCATCGCTCGAACTTGGGTTGGAGGTGCCGGTTGCGCTTCTTCCTCCATTACATGATCATCTTGTGCTCCCCCTTGATCACACGCCTCCTGTTGATGAACCTGTTCATCGTCTTGAGTCGGGGGATGCACCGTTGTTGAGGAAGAAGGTTGATCTTGCTTCAAGTGTTCCTGTGGTCGCACATCACCAATTGCCATGGTGCGCATAGCGGCCGTTGGAACGTCTTCTTCATCTACATCATCAAGATCAACAACTTGCTCTCTTGGAGAGCCATTAGTCTCATCAAATACAACGTCGCTAGAGACTTCAACCAAACCCGATGATTTGTTGAAGACTCTATACGCCTTTGTATTTGAGTCATAACCTAATAAAAACCCTTCTACTGCTTTGGGAGCAAACTTAGAATTTCTACCTTTCTTCACTAGAATGTAGCACTTGCTCCCAAAAACACGAAAGTAAGACACATTGGGTTTGTTACCGGTTAGTAGCTCATACGAAGTCTTCTTGAGGAGGCGATGAAGGTAGACCCTGTTGATGGCATGGCAAGCCGTGTTCACGGCTTCCGTCCAAAAGCACTCGGGGGTCTTGAACTCTCCTAGCATCGTCCTCGCCATATCGATGAGCGTCCTGTTCTTCCTCTCTACCACACCATTTTGTTGTGGTGTGTAGGGAGCGGAGAATTCGTGCTTGATTCCTTCCTCCTCAAGGAATTCCTCCACTTGAAGGTTCTTGAATTCGGACCCGTTGTCGCTCCTTATCTTCTTCACCTTGAGCTCAAACTCATTTTGAGCTCTCCTGAGGAAGCGCTTGAGGGTACCTTGGGTTTCAGACTTCTCCTGCAAAAAGAACACCCAAGTGAAGCGGGAAAAATCATCTACAATAACTAGACCATACTTACTCCCTCCTATACTCAGATAGGCGACGGGTCCGAAGAGGTCCATATGCAGCATCTCCAAGGGTCTTGATGTCGTCATCACATTTTTGGTGTGATGAGAGCCTCCCACCTGTTTCCCTGCTTGACAAGCTGCACAAGGTCTATCTTTTTCGAATTGAACATTAGTTAGACCTATCACGTGTTCTCCCTTTAGAAGCTTATGGAGGTTCTTCATCCCCACATGTGCTAAGCGGCGATGCCACAGCCAGCCCATGCTAGTCTTAGCTATTAAGCATGCATCTAGACCGGCCTCTTCTTTTGCAAAATCAACTAAATAAAGTTTGCCGTCTAATACACCCTTAAAAGCTAGTGAACCATCACTTCTTCTAAAGACAGACACATCTACATTTGTGAATAGACAGTTATACCCCATATTACATAATTGACTGACAGATAGCAAATTATATCCAAGCGACTCAACTAAAAACACATTAGATATGGAGTGCTCATTAGAAATTGCAATTTTACCTAAACCTTTTACCTTGCCTTGATTCCCATCACCGAATATAATTGAATCTTGGGAATCTTTATTTTTGACGTAGGAGGTGAACATTTTCTTCTCCCCCGTCATATGGTTTGTGCATCCGCTGTCGATAATCCAGCTTGAACCCCCGGATGCATAAACCTGCAAGGCAAATTTAGGCTTGGGTCTTAGGTACCCAACTCATGTTGGGTCCTACAAGGTTAGCACATATATCCTTAGGGACCCAAATGCAAGTTTTATCTCCCTTGCATCTTGCCCCTAACTTCCTAGCAATTACCTTTTTACCCTTTCTACAAATAGCAAAGGGAGCATTGCAAGCATAATAAATGGTAGAAGGTTTGTTCACAACTTTTCTAGGAACATGAGCAACATTTCTTTTAGGAACAACATTTCTCCTAGTAATATTTCTATCATACACATATGAAGAACTAGGAGCAAACATGGCATGAGAATCATAAACATATGAATCAAAATCATTACAAGCATTTCTAGCATGTCTCCTATCATGGTACATAAAGGCATGATTCCTTTTTGCACTACTAGCCATAGGGGCCTTCCCTTTCTCCTTGGCGGGAATGGGAGCCTTATGGCTTGTTAAGTTCTTGGCTTCCCTCTTGAAGCCAAGCCCATCCTTAATTGAGGGGTGTCTACCAACCGTGTAGGCATCCCTAGCAAATTTTAGTTTTTCAAAATCACTTTTGCTAGTCTTAAGTTGAGCATTAAGACTAGCCACTTCATCATTTAGTTTTGAAATTGAAACTAAGTGTTCACTACAAGCATTAACATCAAAATCCTTACACCTAGTGCAAATTGTAATATTTTCAACACAAGAGTTACTTGCTACTTCTAGTTTAGCAGTTAAAACATTAATTTCACCTTTTAAAGAAGAAATGGTTTCATTACAAGTAGAAAGTTCACAAGAAAGTATTCCATTTCTTTTAACTTCTAGAGCAAGTGAATTTTGTGCACTAACAAATTTATCATGTTCTTCATATAAAAGGTCTTCCTGTTTCTCTAAGATTCTATCCTTTTCATTTAAGGCATCAATCAACTCATTAATCTTAGCTATCTTAGTTCTATCCAATCCCTTGAATAAACTAGAGTAATCAATTTCATCCTCACTAGATTCATCATCACTAGAAGAATCATAAGTATTAGCATTACGAGTGATTACCTTCTTTTCCCTTGCCATGAGGCAAGTGTGATGCTCGTTGGGGAAGAGGGCCGATTTGTTGAAGGCAGTGGCGGCGAGTCCCTCATTGTCGGAGTCGGAGGAGGAGCAATCCGAATCCCACTCCTTGCCTAGATGCGCCTCGCCCTTGGCCTTCTTGTAATTCTTCTTCTTTTCCCTCTTGTTTCCCTGTTCCTGGTCACTATCGTTATCGGGGCAGTTAGCGATAAAATGACCAATCTTACCGCACTTGAAGCATGAGCGTTTCCCTTTTGTCTTGTTCTTGCTTGGCTGCCCCTTGTGACCCTTCAGCACCGTCTTGAATCTCTTGATGATGAGAGCCATCTCTTCATCATTGAGCCCGGCCGCCTCAACTTGCGCCACCTTGCTAGGTAGCGACTCCTTGTTCCTTGTTGCCTTTAGAGCAATGGGTTGAGGCTCGTGGAGTGGACCGTTCAACGCGTCGTCAACGTATCTTGCCTCCTTGATCATCATCCGCCCGCTCACGAATTTTCCAAGTACTTCCTCGGGCGTCATCATCGTGTACCTGGGATTCTCACGAATATTGTTCACGAGATGAGGATCAAGAACGGTAAAGGACCTGAGCATTAGGCGGACAACGTCGGCGTGCTTCCGTAGCTCCTTATTTTGTTGATAAGGGTCTTGAGCCGGTTGTAAGTTTGAGTTGGCTCTTCTCCCCTTATCATGGCGAATCGTCCAAGCTCGCCCTCCACCAACTCCATCTTGGTGAGCATGGTGATGTCGTTCCCCTCGTGAGAGATCTTGAGGGTGTCCCATATCTGCTTGGCATTGTCCAAGCCGCTCACCTTATTGTACTCTTCCCTGCACAAAGATGCTAAGAGAACAGTAGTAGCTTGTGCATTTCTATGAATTTGTTCATTTATAAGCATAGGGCTATCCGAGCTATCAAATTTCATTCCATTCTCTACTATCTCCCATATGCTTGGATGGAGAGAGAATAAGTGACTACGCATTTTGTGACTCCAAAATCCGTAGTCCTCCCCATCAAAGTGTGGAGGTTTGCCAAGAGGAATGGAAAGCAAATGCGAATTCGAACTATGTGGAATACGCGAATAATCAAATGAGAAGTTCGAATTGACCGTCTTCCTGTAGTCGTTGTCGTCGTCCTTTTGGGAAGAAGAGGACTCATCGCTGTCGTAGTAGACGATCTCCTTGATGCGTCTTGTCTTCTTCTTCTTCCCATCTTTTCGCTTGTGGCCCGAGCCCGAGTTGTTGGACTTGTCATCCCTTGGCTCATTGACGAAGGACTCCTTCTCCTTGTCGTTGATCACAATTCCCTTCCCCTTAGGATCCATCTCTTCGGGCGGTTAGTCCCTTTCTTGAAGAGAACGGCTCCGATACCAATTGAGAGCACCTAGAGGGGGGGGGGTGAATAGGTGATCCTGTAAAAACTTAAACTTATAGCCACGGAAACTTGGTTACTTGTTAGCACAATAATTTCCAAGTGGCTAGAGAGGAGCCAAAACACGATAACCACAAGAAAGCAATCACAGAGATGACACGGTGGTTATCCCGTGGTTCGGCCAAGTACAAAACTTGCCTACTCCACGTTGTGGCGTCCCAACGGACGAGAGTTGCACTCAACTCCTCTCAAGTGATCCAATGATCAACTTGAATACCACGGTGTTTTCCTTTCCTTTTATCTTTTCCCGTTTGCGAGGAATCTCCACAACTTGGAGTCTCTCGCCCTTACAATTGAGTTTCACAAAGAAGCACGGAGTAAGGTGGGAATGAGCAACGCACACAAGACTCGAAAATCAGAGCAACAACACGCACACAAGTCGCAACAAGAGCTCGCAACGCAACACAAAGAGTTCACAACTCCACAAGAGCTCTATATGCTATCACAATGAAACGAATGCGTGAGATCGATGTCTTGGTGCTTAGAAGAGTTGTAGGAATGCTTGGTGCCCTCCTCCATGCGCCTAGGGGTCCCTTTTATAGCCCCAAGGCAGCTAGGAGCCGTTGAGAACAAATCTGGAAGGCCATCCTTGCCTTCTATCGTCGGGCGCACCGGACAGTCCGGTGCACACCGGACACTGTCCGGTGCCCGATTTCTTTCCTTAACAGTCGCAGCCGACCGTTGCCAACCGTTGCAGATCTGGCGCACCGGACAGTCCGGTGCACACCGGACAGTCCGGTGCACACCGGACAGTCCGGTGCCTCCTTCCGACCGTTGGCGAGACCACGTGTCGCGTGCAGATTCCGCGGCCGACCGTTGGCTCGGCCGACCGTTGGCTCACCGGACAGTCCGGTGCACATCGGACAGTCCGGTGAATTATAGCCGTATGCCATCGGCAAAATTCCCGAGAGCGGCCTCTTCGCCCGAGGCAGCCTGGCGCACCGGACACTGTCCGGTGCACCACCGGACAGTCCGGTGCCCCAGACCGAAACAGCCTGTTGGCTGTACACAGCCAACTCTTCTCTTCTTTTCTTCTTTCTGTTTCTAACACTTAGACAAGTATATTAGTACACAAAACCAATGTACTAAGGCTTAGAAACATACCTTTACTCATGATTTGCACTTTGTTCATTCATGGGCATAGATTCACATTTAAGCACTTGTGTTGGCACTCAATCACCAAAATACTTAGAAATGGCCCAAGGGCACATTTCCCTTTCACCCTTGCAGAAGGCACCCGGGGCCCGGGGGCTACACGCACCTGTTGGTCGCCATCGACAAATTCTCCAAGTGGATCGAGGTCCGACCCCTAAACAACATCAGGTCCGAACAGGCGGTGGCGTTCTTCACCATATTCATCCATCGCTTTGGGGTCCCGAACTCCATCATCACCGACAACGGCACCCAGTTCACCGGCAGAAAGTTCCTGGACTTCTGCGAGGATCACCACATCCGGGTGGACTGGGCCGCCGTGGCTCACCCCATGACGAATGGGCAAGTAGAGTGTGCCAACAGCATGATTCTACAAGGACTCAAGCCTCGGATCTACAACGACCTCAACAAGTTCGGCAAGCGATGGATGAAGGAACTCCCCTCGGTGGTCTAGAGTCTGAGGACAACGCCGAGCCGAGCCACGGGCTTCACGCCGTTCTTTCTAGTCTATGGGGCCGAGGCCATCTTGCCCACAGACTTAGAATACGGTTCCCCGAGGACGAGGGCCTACGCCGACCAAAGCATCCAAGCTAATCGAGAAGACTCGCTGGACCAACTGGAAGAGGCTCGGGACATGGCCTTACTACACTCGGCGCGGTACCAGCAGTCCCTGCGACGCTACCACGCCCGAGGGGTCCGGTCCCGAGACCTCCAGGTGGGCGACCTGGTGCTTCGGCTGCGACAAGACGCCCGAGGGCGGCACAAGCTCACGCCTCCCTGGGAAGGGTCGTTCGTCATCGCCAGAGTTCTGAAGCCCGGAACGTACAAGCTGGCCAACAGTCAAGGCGAGGTCTACAGCAACGCTTGGAACATCCAACAGCTACGTCGCTTCTACCCTTAATATGCTTTCAAGTTGTTCGTATACGTCGTTCCCACGCAAAGTTTAGTCATCAAGGAAGGGTCAGCCTTGCCTCGGCAAAGCCCGACCCTCCCTCGGGGGCTAAAAGGGGGGAACCCTCTTCCTCTTTTTCTCTCTTACTACAGGGACCGAGAAAAGGGATATTTCGAAAAGGATCCTTCTCAGCGAAGGAAACGGGCCCCCGAGCCCTCCTACTTATCAGGGGTTCGAAGGCTGGCCCCTCGGAAGGGTTTGACAGCCGCCCTAGAGCACTCGGGCCTCGAGCCCATTACTGATCAGGGGTTCGAAGGCTGGCCCCTCGGAAGGGTTCGACAGCTGCCCCAGAGCACTCAGGCTCCGCGCCCTTTACTGATCAGGGGTTCGAAGGCTGGCCCCTCGGAAGGGTTCGACAGCCGCCCCAGAGCACGCAGAGTGAGGGATGACTCTGGGTACATCCGTTACATGGCCGAGGCTCGGGCTACGCTCCCGAGGTACCCTAGGACATTTCCGAGACCAGCAGGAGCGATTTTGTAACGGAATCCCACTAGAGGGAGGCATCGAGCCCTCGGACCCTATCGAATGGGTCTGTGTCCGGCAAATCACCTGCAGGTACTTTTGGAGCGCGCCTCTGGGCCACTAGCCGACCCTTATCGAACGGGGCACAGGCGTCCACTCGGATCACCCGTTAGCAACTCACTGGAGACACCATGTTCGGCGCCCTCCGAGGGCAACATGGTGCTTTCCCCCCTTCCTCCTTGCGGAAAGGCGACGAAGGGGCATATAATAAAAGTCGAGACAATCCTTGATCGTCCTCTCGCTCCGTGCAGAGGCTCGGGGGCTGCTCTCGCAACCCGGCTACGGCCAAACCATTGACAACATCAACAAACCAGCCTAGAAACTCAAAACCTGACCATGCACCCGGGCTACGGCCAGGCCGCATGAGGGAACAACAAGGCCGGCCGAAGCATCACAAAAAGCATTAAGACCTCAGAGGAGTCAAACCACTCCTCCGAGGCCTCGGGGGCTACACCCGGCGGGTGCGCTCGCGCGCACCCACGGAGCAAAGTATAACCGAGAAAGGTCAGTCCCCTCACAGAGAAATGCGGCAAAGCCTCCAAGCGAGTGTCAACACTCCCTTCGAGGCTCGGGGGCTACTGTCGAGTACCGTAATTAGGGGTACCCCCAACACTCCTAAACACGACTGGTAAGCACCCTCAGCACAAACTACAAAGACTGATGGGCACGGTTCAGGTCAAGGCCTCGTCTACCAAGGGACGCAATCTCGCCTCGCCCGAGCCCGGCTTCGGGCGGGAACAGTAGTCCCGGACGAATTCACGCCTCGCCCAAGGGCCTCCTCAGGCAGTGCGCGCACCCTTGGCTCGCCCGAGGCCTAGCTCGGGCAGGCTTCGTCGAGAAGCAACCTTGGCCAAATCGCCTCACCAACCGACCGTATCGCAGGCGCATTCAATGCGAAGATCGCCTGGCATCTCATCCTGACACGTGCGCCGCGGTCGGCAAGGTCGAAGTGACCGCAGTCACTTCGCCCCTTTACTGTCCGATCTGACAGGAAAACAACGCCGCTCGCACCGCTCCGACTGCTGTGCCAACCACCCGGGTAAGGCTGACAACAGCCGAGTTCAGCCTCGGGCGCAACAGGAAGCTCTGCCTTGCCCGACCTTAAGCCTCGGCCTCGGGAGGAGTTCTCCACCTCGCCTGACACCAAGACTCGGCCTCGGCCTCAAGAGAAGTCCTCGCCTCGCCCGACCTTGGGCTCGGACCGACCGCACCACAGGGGATACATCATTACCCTACCCCTAGCTAGCTCAGGCTACGTGGGAACAAGACCGGCGTCCCATCTGGCTCGCACCGGTAATAGGTAATGATGGTTCCCCGCGTGCGTCCATGACGTCGGTGGTTCTTAGCCCCCTACGGAAGCAAGGAGACGTCAGCAGGATCCCAGCAGCACCGCCAGCTGTGCTTCTACAGGGCTCAGGCACTTCTCCGACGGCCACGTTATCGCGTACACAGGTCTTAAGCACTTCTCCGACAGCCACGTTGGCATGTACACAGGGCTCAGACACCTCTCTGCCAGACATGTTAGCGCATAGCTACACCCCCATTGTACACTTGGACCCTCTCCTTGCATCTATAAAAGGGAGGTCCAGGGCCTTCCTGCGGAGGGTCGCGCGGGGGGAAGAACGAGCCAAACGAACAGGCTCACTCTCTCTCTCTCTCTTTCTTTCTCGCGACGCTTGTAACCCCTACTACGAGCACACCCCCTGGTGCGAGATAATACGAGTCGTGTTTCCCCTTGTGTTCCATCTCGCGCCAACCCATTTGGGCAGGGGCATGCAGCGACAAATTTACTGGTTGGCTTACGGACCCCCGGGTCCGAAACACCGACAAATGTCATGAAACGTTGAGTGCTAGATTGTCACACCCGGATTTTACGGGGTCCAAAACCCGGGCGCGAACATAATCACTAGGTGTGCTGGGACCAAGTCTCACACATATGATGAAGCATGGCACAGGATAGAATGTCACATCTTTAATATATAATAAGAGTTCTGTACAAAATAAATAATTACATTATAAGGAGACAACGGTCCAGCAACCCAAAGTTGACTGGGAGACGACGACCTAGATCTCTCACGAACTCATCGCAGCATCCTCCTTGCCCCTTATCCTGTGGTACCTGTTCTTGACCTGTGGGGTGGGGTGTGAGACAGCAAGAGTGAGCTCACATACGTTCATCGCTCAACAAGTTGTGGGGAATAATGTGCATGAACTCGCCAAAGGTGGGAGCTCACGTGAAGTGTAAGGCTTACCAAAGAAGATGGTTAGAGTTGAGCATTGCTTTTAAAGTTGGTCAAAATTTTATTAGCAATTACTAAGTATAAGTAAATACCAACCCAATTAAGTAGTAGAACAAAAGTAACAACATCACCTGCGATGCAATGCATATGACAAATTGAATTTAGTTCCATAATTTAATCATCAGAGAGTCCTGAGCTGCTCATGACCGTGAGCTCGGCTAGTATACCAGTTTTACACTCTGCAGAGGTGGTACCCTTTACCCACAAGTCATGTTACCCATCTGCCAAGGGATCGCGACTTCCCATACACCTCTACCGAGGAGGCGAGGCAGGGTAACACTACGAGGCCTTTACAAAGTTCCACTAGCTTCAGAAAACCCGCTACAGTTTATAGGAAGCTCCAATGCAGGGTTCTTGACTGACCGCCATCGCAGCAAAATCAACCAAGGACCTCCCTACACTGACCACTCCCCTACTGCCCTTGCCCCTTTCGGGTAAGGTAGTCCTCCACTAGCTTTCCTAATTAATCAGCCAAGGGCGTCCATAAACCCTTGTGGTGGCACGTGTTTCTCAAGTTAAGCTCTATGTTCCAATTAACATTTAATGATCTTGTCATGAACATAAATAAAATAATAACATAATTGGAACATAGATATAATGAAATATTAACCCAAAACCATGTAAAGCAGTAGCAGAACTACCCAAGTGATTCAGGGGTAAACAAGGTATTCAGGATAAACAAACTAGGGTGACCTATTGGGTCCCATCAAAATTAAACCTATGCATGGTAAATGATTATAGAGAACATTATTGGGTACAAAGTGGACAAGGGCACAACTTGCCTGGCACTTGAGATTCCAGGTACCAGCTTGCTTTTTAGATGACACGTGTCCTCGCGCTAGTCGTAGCAATACAAACAAACATGGTATAGATAAAATTAACATCACACCCAACATAAGAACAAACTGAATAATAATAATCTACGCGTTGCTACGAGACTAACGCAATTTGAATGAATCAAATCGGAGTTAAAACAGAGGAGTTATGATTTTCTGAAGATTCTATGTGTTTTGTACAAGATTAAATGGGATATAAGTTTTAATGTCACTTTCATGTCAAAACTGTGGTATTAAATGATAAAAATAATATTATAAAATTATAGAAACTGAAATTAACTAAAAAGGATTCAGTATGCATTTTCTATGATTTATACAAGTTTCTACCATTATTTTTGTATTAAAAATGAATTTAGAATGAATTTCTCTGATTTTATTTGCAGTCTGGACTGCGCGCAGAATATATAAAGAGTGCAGGGGCTCCGGTATAAACATCCGCAAGACTCAAAGTACAACCGCGAGGGACGGCGGGTTGATTCAAATGTTTGTCAAGGTCTCTTTAGCAATTTCTCTGCGGCGAAGCGTTACCGCACAGATCTAGCCGTCCGATCCCAAACGAAGTGCCAAGATTAGACTGCAAAGGCAACGAGGCTATACGTATTCTGGGCCCTCGGATTGTTAACCAGTGGTCCACAACGATCGATAACGCGGAGAAATCAGAGCCGTTCAACCGCAGATCGACGCCCTGAGCCGATTACGTCGAACCAGTACGCCTGCTATGCGATCGTGGCCCTACGATTCACATCTAACGACCAACGATCATCGTTTCCTTGGATAAATCTCACACACTCCTTCAGGATCCAACGACGGACGCGTCGTCGTCAACCTCCAGTCGTTCCACAGCGGAGCGAGCACCCCAGACCCGTACGCTCGGATCGTCGGCGATTCTGGCAAATGTGCCAGCCCCTCCGCAGCCCTAAGCGCGACACGCTAATCTAGAAAGGATTGAGATGTGAGCCCGAGCTCGACACCGCACGACGCCGAAGTGGCAACCCGCGTCGTTCCAATTTGCCGCGCCCCCAACTCGAGGCTACGCTAAGGAGGAGCGAAGATTCGTAGGGGAAACTTACCGAGTTACGCCGCACAAGTTCTACCGAAGCGCGCCGCCGACTTCCTGGGCTCGAGACGCGACTCCAGTCGCCCACCACTTCGAGCATGCCCTGGTCTGCGACCCAACCGGACGACGGCGCCCGCGCAGTCCTCAACGCCCGGCGAGGAGGCCCAGAACGCTCCACGCCGCAAGCACAGGAATGTCCCTGGACGTCCAGGGTGCGGCACCGTTGAACACCCTCCCGGCAACGCTCCCGTTCTCTCTCTGCTCTTCCTTTCTTCTCTCTCGACTGCGCGAATACATCGTCAGCGTATACTCGTTGGTTTTTTTTCTCTTCTGGTTAACAGAGACGGCAAACCCCTGGGGTCAATCGAGTTTATAGGGCGAGCAGGGCGCTAGTGCCGGGATTACGGCAAGCCGTTCCGATCAACGCCCAAGACCAGGAAGCAAGCGAACACCAATGCATGGTGGCCCAGCCGTCAGTGACGGTGAAAGGTATACGGATGAGGTCACCTATGACGCCCAGCCGACGTCACCCACGCAGGAAACTATTCTTTATTCGGCTGGAGCGGTCCTCGGCGGGAGAATAGCTATAGGAGGAAGCCACCTGGGCCGGCTGTTACGGAGAGGTGGTTACGGCATGCATGGGTTTGTTACAGGGAGGAAGACGCGGTTGACATCAGATCCTATAAACCAGTTACCCGTGCAGAGCTTCGTACGTGATTCTATCGTCCACATGTCGGCGACTACGTAGAAGTGGACGTGTGCATGGAAATACGACTGCATGTGTTGCTTGCTTGATGTCACACTTGTGTCATGCTGACCTCATGTGCGGCAAGAGGATTAAATAAAAGAAAAGAAGAGATGTGGGCTACGGAATACCTTGGGCTGGGTGGGAGGTGATCTGGCCCAAGCGCAGGATTGCTCTTCTCTTTTCTTTTTCTTTTTTTCTATTTTCAATTTCTTAGTTTCCTTCACATTTTCAGATTCCTATTTCAAATTTATTAATAGTTATGTTAGATAATATCTCTAAATATTTTATCTAAAGAGAATAACTTAATTTATAGAGGATTCTTAAATCCTTTATTATTAGCTATATTTATTTAAGATGTGACTTAAAAGGTGAGATAATTTGTATAAAAAAATATCACGGTTCAATTCTTCGTTTTATTCTGTCAAAAACCCATAATAATATTTTTTTGGTGTTACATAGATTCTCTTCTGGTGCTGGTCACTTGCTTATACACAATTGTGAATACTATTTTGGAACAGAATGAGTAATATTTACAGTCCAATTTATCCCCTAAAGCACCAACAAAGTTCAATTTACCCTTTACACGACGATATGTCAAATAAAAGCGTTGTCCAAACTAGGATTGGATATCTAGCCAACTCGACTCATTCGGGTTGGAGCTGGCTCGTTAAGCTACTGAGCTGGCTCAACTCGTTAAGCTAACGAGCTGGCTCGACTTGTTAAGCTAACGAGCCACGAAGTCAACTCGATTCGACTCGTTTATGATCTCGAGATGGCTCGTTTAGCTCGCGAGCTAAAGCAGAAAAGAACTAATATATACTAATCATTTCTAGTTAATTTCAAACTAATTTAACAATATAAAATAATAATTATATTCATAGTTTCACATACCACATCAATGTAACATCAAATTAACACAACTTATCGCTCATCAATTTACAATTGACACACATGTTCAACAGTTTAGCCCACACTTATATTCGCATAGACCAATTTAACACATAAACACAATTTCATCAATTATTAGTTTAACTCATAGGCCATAGATACCACACATACATATAACATGTTCATCAGTTGTTACGTAAATGATATGTATATAGTTTCGTTTTACTGAAATGTGAAAGCTAGGGATGGCAACGAGTATATACCTATCGGGTAGTATCATTCCATACCCATACACATCAAGAAAAGCTATACCCATCGGGTTACCCATATACGCTCGCGGATATAAAATCTTACCAATACCCGCGTGGATAATTTTACCCGTCGGGTAACCCGTACCCGCTATAAAAGTCTTAAATTCTAATATTTGTATTACTTAAAATGACAAATAAACACACAAATATAAGTTCAACCTAAAATATAGCAAACCATGTGATTACATAATTTAATAGTTAAACAAATAATAGCCGGAGAAGGGCATTTTTTAGCTAAGATGTGTTTTATTATTGATAATAATAGTATGATGCGATTATATTTTACCCTTGGGTACACGGGTATGGGTAGTACCCACCCATACACCCGTCTACTTAATGGATAGAGATTCTTGCCCACTAACATACCTGCGGATAGAGAAACCATCTTGTACCTGCCTACATATCAAGTAAAACCCGTCGGGTTTTCGAGTACCCATTTCCACATCTAGTGATAGCTCGTTTAGCTCGCGAGCTGACTCGTTAACGAGTCGAACTGAGATGTCAGCTTACATTATAAAAAAATTTAAATGAGCTGACCCGAACTGAGTCGAGCTAACCACGAATTGAATGAGCTAACGAGTTATGAGCGTTTCGTCTAGCTCAAGTCCAAACTCACTCAGAATGCAAAAAAAAAAAACAGTTTTTAATTTAGAAGTCGGGAGGTTAAAAATCGATTATATTAAAGTGTGAGGAAAATCGGATCATTGTGAAAAGTTTCCGTGGGCCAGATTGGGTCGCGATGATCGTGTCTCGCGCCCAACAATTTTAGCTGGGCCAAAACCGATCCGTCAACCAAACTTGAGTCTAATACCGGGCCGGTGTCTCCCACGGTCCCACTCCCACCCTTGCGCTTGCTTCCCCTCGTCCTCGGCGGCTCCTCCTTTGACCACCAACTCCGGCGGCGCCGTACGTCGCAGCCGCACGCCACCCGGAAATACCTACATGGGGCGACCGGCGCGCTCCCGTTCTCCAGCCACAGAGCCGCCTCCGGCGGTCACCGGCCTTCGCTCCTCCAAGATCTCCTTTCGCTCCCGTAAGATCGTCAAGACAGCATCCGCGAAACCTTTGGCCACGACCGCCCTGGCACTAGCGCCGCAGGCGCCTCCGCCTCCAGTGCTTCCTGCGCTGTCGTCCCCCGGAGAGCTTGCGGCCGCGCTGCGCCACCTCCAAGCCGCGGACCCTCTCCTCACCGCGGTCATTGCCAACACTGAGGCGCCCACCTTCACCGCCACACCCTCCCTCCCCGCGTTCCACTCCCTCGCGCGCTCCATCCTATACCAGCAGCTCGCGACCTCCGCTGCGGACGCCATCTACGCACGCTTCCTTGCGCTCCTCCCCTCTGCTTCGGCGGCGGCCGCAGCCGTAGCCGCTGACGCGGTCACACCTGCCGCCGTCCTTGCCCTCGCCGCCGCTGACCTGCGTACCATCGGCGTATCCGGCCGCAAGGCATCCTACCTCCACGACCTCGCGGCCAGATTCGCAGCCGGGGAGCTCTCTGACTCCGCAGTCGCCGCGATGGATGAGGCTGCGCTCCTCGCGGAGCTCACCAAGGTCAGAGGCGTCGGCGAGTGGACTGTCCACATGTTCATGATCTTCTCGCTGCACCGCCCCGACATTCTGCCGTGTGGCGACCTCGGTGTGCGCAAGGGCGTGCAGGAGCTGTACAAGCTCAAGTCGCTGCCCAATCCGGAGGAGATGGCAGCATTGTGCGAGCGGTGGAGGCCATACCGGTCAGTCGGCGCGTGGTACATGTGGCGCCTCATGGAGAGCAAGGGCGCTGCGTCCAAGAAGAAGAATAAGGGTAATGCGAGCTCTTAGTTAGGTATGTATATGTATGTGATGGTAGTTCTTGTCCCAAAGCTGTTAAATTTAGGCCATCTCCGGCAGCTTACCTATAACCATACTCATATTCAAACTATACTCTATAAACAGTGCAATCTACAATATAAAACGATGCAAAACGTTGTTTTTAGTGATCATATAGGTGCAATGTACAGTAATTCACCCGTATGGTCACAAAAAACACATTTTGCACTGTAGATTGTATTATTTGTAGAGTGTAGTTTAAATATGAGTATGAGTAAGCTGCTTTAGCTGATTCTGGGGTACATGGTGTCCCTGTCCCAGATTTGTGACAGTCTGTGTTCAAATCAGAGTTATTGCAGACTTACAACTGAAGTTGATTAGTTTTAGAGTCAATTGCATGTTGTAAACTTGTGATTTTATTAGATATTCATAATTGATGCAGCTAAGTTAATGGTTCCTTGTTCTGATTATTAGGGAAAAAAGATGTTGTGGTTGGAAATGCTATAGTGTTTCTTCCTTTCATGTATGTCATTCCATATCATTATTCAGTCATGACTTGATTCTACATCTTAGAGCATATATGTGAAATAGTTGGAATAAAGTTTTTGTCCGGACCAATATGTATTGCTGCTTTTGATCCTACTGTTACACCATCTCGATTCTACTTTTTGGACAGGGGATTCTTTAACAGTGACTTTTGGTGGACTCAAACATACACGATTCTAGCATTTGGTTCTTTGTGTTGTTCCTGAGCACAGTCTAGTGACCTCTCTTTTTGAGCCCGATGCTAAAAAACAGTGTTCAGCTAAAGAAAAAACTAGAGACAACAAAATGCTACAAGGCAATATTTTTTTAGTTTTCATAAATACATGAGTTTACATCCTCCATAACTTAGTTCAAGGGAATAATGAAATCATGCAGTTTGTGAAGGTACACTAGATCCTACAACCACAGGTAAACATAAACTTGCTCATAACCTATACTATACATATGCACACTGTTTCATCATTTTATTTTCCAACCATGGCTGGATTTCTTTGCTTCCTTCTAGAACCTAGGTCCATCTTAGATTCATAGAGCTTTGTTTTCTGCCTCCTTGAGCCCTCCAACATTTCAACCTGAAAGCAAAAGTTAATCTGCACACCATAAGTTTCTCGGAATTGTAAACATTAATTCTGTTTTGTACCATATGTGATATCTGTTTATACGGATACGGTTGCAGCTGCTTCTACAGCTGTAGTAAGCCCTGCTTACCAGAAATCACCTACTTGAAAATAAAATAAAAGGAAAGGAAAATAAAGGAAGCAAAGAACTACCCAAAGCTTGCCTACTCACTGCTAAAAAAGGCCATGGAGATGCCCTTTTGGCATAAGTTGTCTTTTGGTGTAATATGAGAACTGCATGTCGGATGCAAGCTGGATGCACGAGGGAATAGACTGTAAGGTCCAAACTTTTCTATTGGGAGTAGGAGATTTTTGTCGTAGTACTAGAATTGGAGCCCACATAATTAGTGGACAAACACCAAGTAATTAGACCCAGATTCTTTTTCTGAGTACGAAAGGAAAGGATGTCTGCACTCTGCAGGTTGACCTATACATTGTTGATGAGATCACTTATGCATGGAACAGCTAAAGAACATAAAATAATCAGATGCTCGAGTGTGTGAATACTTGAGCCGTCAATGACATAGCCATGCATGTTGAACTACTCATAAAAATATGGTATGGTGACTGAATTATGCTTTGCTCGAGGCCTGCTTCCTGTTACTATCACCAACTAGCATGTACTAGTTAACAAAAATCTTATCAATACAGAACGCAGCTCTTATGTTATTTGTTTCCAGTTTGCTTTCGAAGTGTCAAAGACATTACCTCAGGTCCAGAATCCATGTGTCTTGTACTTGGGGTACGGCACGTGGCCTGATTCAATCATCTTGACGTCATAGTCAAGATCTTCATAGTGGCAGCGCACCTCCTCAGCAGACTTGATGCCTCCCATGGCTCTGGACACCTTGTCCCACCGGTTGGATGTGCCCTCGCCGTAGTATGCGAGTGCCTCTTCAAACATCTTGTTCTCTTTCTGGCTCCACTGTGAGATGGAGTTGGGAGAGGAGCTGCGTGAGGCGGACATATTTGAAGTATCCTTGTTGAGATACTAACCTCTGTTGGTGCTAAGGCTTACTGTATCTAGTGTCTAGACTCAGAAGCTCTTATGGTTTGGTATCTCTTGTCACAAGGTCTGCTATTTATAAGCCCTGGGGTTGCCTGCTTTGTGTGTGAGCTGTAAGTTGCATGGAATCACGATTGTAGGTTAAAGGTGGCTGAGGAGAATAAGGTTGGCTGGTTTCAGAGCCAAGGGACATGGAGACTGTGATCTAAATTCAAACAGTAGAATCTCTATGTTTAAAAACCTCTTAATTTTTTTGTGTTGAGATGACTGCTGGTGCATGATGCTGGGTATGATGTCAGAGAAAGAACTCTTCATGTCCCAAGCTTAGGTATTAGGGCCATAGCAGCTGTACGTTTTATCTGTTGTTAAAGTTAATTTGCTGATGTTTGGATGACTTTGTGCATGCACACTGTCACCCTTTCTAACACATCAAGCTTGTGGCTGAATTTGCCGGTGTGTAAATTTCGAATCCCAACTAGGGGACATTTTGCTTCAAAAAGGAATAGCTGTAGATTCTGGTCTGCCTATGTGTTTCACACAATCGAGATGGAGCTGACCTGATCTGGAGGTCTGGACAGCCCATTTCAGCAGCCCACTGAATCTCTAACTATGACAATGGTTTATTTTGTGTGCATGTTGTTGCTGCTCGGATGCACAAGCAGTCAAGCACTGAGCATTTCAACCCCCTGAAGAAATACAACAGCTGTCATCCGAACTCATTTTATGACTGCAGACATAGATTGCCTCCCTTTTACTGCAGAAAATAGGACTTTGCATGCCAACATATCACCTCATCTCTGGCACATTAGCATGATAACAACTAACATTAGCCCTTTTGAGATGGCAGCACAATAAACTGTGTTCTCGAGCATGCATTCATGCATGAAAGACTAGGTGATGAAACATTCTTTGTATTAGTGATAAAGTAATAACTCCTATATATGGCTCAAATTCTGATCAAACATATACTTTCAGGCGGCAAGAACAGTGACTATTATGAATAGGCAGACAAGAGTGAGGGTAAGATCAGTGTTAGTAATCAAATTAAATGCACTGTCATTGTATCCAGCAGCTGTTTTGTATACTTGCAGAGGCCTATAAGGGTGTAGTGTTGTCTGCTGTGGATGAATGCACGTATAGTCGAGCAAAATTACAATCGCTCTGTAAGTAGTGACTGCTGAATCCCTTATTGTCGTCTTTTGTCTTCTTCATCAAGGTACATTGTCTGTAAACGGGTTTAACTTTTGGGTAGTTAGTGAAAAGGAAAGCCTAGCCTTTTGTACGCCTGAAACGACCTCATCCGGGCTGTATCCTTGCCCCATGCATGATGAGAGATTGGAAGAATATGTACCAAAGCAAGGCTTGTTAAGCCCCTTTTGGATTGTAGAATACATTTCACCTGTTGCCAGGGCCTTGGAAAAGGGAATTGCATATGTTCTCTACAGTCCATGCTAATGCTACCCTTATGATTCTGAGACTGTATTTGTACAGCAAGGTACTTGTTGCATGGTAAAACTCATGTCAGTAAATTCTATAGATAAAGAGCAGGGAGCAAGGGAGGAAATATGTGCGTCCACGTCAGCTTAAATTTTTTCAGCCATTGGATAGTCTGTCAACGGTTGTGAATGCATCGCACGGTCAGGGACGGGAAGCTTCCCGTAGCAGCTACCACACAGTCAACCGGATACTTCCAGGTCCTTGGACTCCTTGCATATCGGTCAGTTTGCCGTCAGAACAAGGAGAAAAAAAGGTTCCGGTCTTCATCCCTTCCATTTCCAAAGGACGACGCTCTCACCATTCACGAACGGCGACTGCGGATCGATCGTGCGTCGTCTCCTGCGCCGGCCTCCCTTCCAGTCAGGTGTGTTTTTTCTCAGATTTTTTCTTCTCACGCAACTTTTTCTAGAAAAAAATGGCGTTAGGGTTTTCGTCTTCCGTTGGAATGTCTCTTCCTCCTTCTTCCGCTGTCTCACTCGATCTTCCGATGAACTGTCTCTTCCTATTTCTTCCGCTGCGCAATCACGGCACGGAGAAAACCAGACCAAAAAAGGCTCTGTGGTTAGACTTAGACGCAGAAATGCGAAAACGGAGAGGCGAGCTCGGCCCGTGCTCGCTCACCTCGGCGCGACGGAGTGGGCGGGGACGGCGCCCGCTGGCAGGAGTGAGAGTGGGAGCTGGGGCGCCGTTGCTTCGCCGGTGCTCGCGACCCACCGCCGTGCAGCATCGCTTCCGCCTCCGCTTCTCCTGTCTTAATATAAAGCATACAAACATGTAAAAACCACATATCATTCGTTTCAGCAACAAGGTGAGGTTCATTAGTGTTAAACTGTAAAAACGCTAATATAAACAAAGTAGCTTGATTCCTTAACTACCTAAATTGTTTTTTAGTTTCAGATAGTGTCTTCAGTGCCATGGCGCCGCTACGCCAGGGAGCAAGTCGGTCCGCCATGGCTGGGTGGGGCATGTACCACGGACTGAAACATAAACCAACGCAAATCCAATGATTGTAAAACATCAGTTTCGATGGACAAAAATATTTTCCTATGGAATATATTACATACTAGACTGACTATTAAATTCTAAAATTCGTTTACAGGTTCAAACAAGGGACGATACGCATCGGACAAGAAATGGACATCAAATCCTCCGAGAACTAAAGTTTCACTCAGATCTTCGTCGACCTTTTGAGTTGCACAATGTCTATTTTGCAACATATGTATAATTATATATGATGACCTACTCAGCTCTTTGAAAACAATTTATGTAAATATAACAGCTTAATTCTACGTAGTGGACAAAAATGTTGACTCTGATTACAGCTCAGATAACTCTATTTCATATAAACATATAGCATCTGCAGTAATTAAATTAGAAAAAATTTCTAACGCGCGCAGGGCGCGCGCCAGTGACTAGTATTTGTTAGGTCCTCGCAGATGCTAGCAAGATGATAGTGTTGTAGCATGGAGGACCATTGTCTCTAGTGTCTGAAATACGAGACTGGCATGCAGGTCGATGTCTGAGCACAGAGCTCGGAAGATGTGCGTATCAACCAATAGGCTGTGGCTGTGCCTGCAAGATGCCCTGAAGGACGCGCTTCTTGAAAAGTCAGAACTGCAAAGGTGCGCAAACCAAACCTCTGATTGAATGCTTCCATGGCTCATAGTCCCTAGATTCTTGTCTCTATCTGATAGCCCATTGTTTACCATTGTCCGTTCATGTGTCAGCTTTGCTGCATCTGATCACAATGATCTCTCAGCTTGTTGTAACATCGTCTTGACCATTGTCCATTGCGCTCATATCAGCTACATACATGGTTGAAAAACTTGTTATAAAAATGTGCCATTTCAAACACGGATTCGATTGTAATTTGAAAAGTTAATTTATACTGTATTATCTGATGCATCATTCACTGGAGAATGGGGGATAACAGGATTCGGGCTAAGAACATCCATTCTTTTCACCGTGTATCTCTTTGCAATCTCAGCCATTCGATCTACTATACTATCCATAGAACATATTCCAAAGGAGATAAGCAGCCGGTGCACGCCCCTTGGGAGCCAAAGGAATATATCTGTGTGGGTATATGTAGCTTTTCATCTCCAATGATCCTGGAAAGGGAATTGACTACATTCCAATCTTTTCCCCTGCTTGTTCATGAAATTCACGATGTCACATGATTTACCGCCACTTAGATCTGTCAAAAGGCTGCCATTTCTTCGTTCAGGTGTATGGGCGTGGAAGGTTTGCATCCATCGGATGTGTTGGACCAGCATGTTGTAGTTTTGATTCGTGCTGCGTGCATCGAGCCATCAGGAGATCTCTGCATCGGAATCATATCTGCACAAAGCCGTCGGAAAGATGCAGGATTCCCACTGATATTTTGAACCATCATCCAGGAGGCTAGGTATTAGATTTTATATATACGTGGTCTGTATTTTGATTAATTAAATCAAATCAATCTTATACCTGGTCTGTGTTTTGTTTAATTAAATCAAATAAATCTTAAGTTTATATTAAATGTGATGGTGTTATTACCTGTTTGTTTACCCCCATGGATTATATAATCTGGATTATTTTTGGAGGATTATATAATCTGGATTATATAATCTGGATTATATAATTTGAGTAGTCCTGTTTGTTTACCCAGATTATTTGAGTTGTTAATAGGATTCTTTTGTATGAGGAAGACAAGAATGCCCTCTATATTTGTACTAGGTTGAAACTCATATATATATAAAAAATAATTCAATTGACATTGGCAAATATTGCATTAGCAATATTATCACGGAAGGCATTCATGTCACCTTCTTCATCCCCAAATTGACTAGTACTAGGCGCAAAAACGATTCGGTGGATTATAATGGCAATGGTGGGTAATTTCTAGGAAACTTGAAAGGGTAGTGGGGAAGTGGGAAAAAATAATCTGAAATAAGCACCTCCTCACTTGCTTATGGATTATCATAATCCAAGGGGTTAGATTATATAATCTGGGCAAATAAGCTGGACTGTTTGTTTGCCTCTTAGGATTATTTAATCCAGATTATATAATCTGGGGGTAAACAAACAGACCCTTAATCTCCTAAGTGGTTTTAACTGTTTGTTGATTGGTTTTAAATAGGCGGACTACAGGCTTTGTTTCGGCTGAAAAATTATATAATCTAGATTATATATGAGATTAAATAATCTGGACCAAGTAATCTAGGTGTAGCTGATTGACAACCTAGTTTATTGAAATTTTGATTATTGATTTTTATCATATGTTGCATGGCTGGAGCAAGGAAAAAATAAAACATTTTATTTTGTGTGTAAGGAATGTCAATAGTAGGTAATTTTTTTTAAAGTTGCGACAGATAGTGGATCTTTTACGAAATAAGCTGGAATAAGCATATGTTAAGCAACTTATGAGATTATGGTAATTTGATTTTCAGATTATGTAGTCTGGTCTAATAATCTGACTGTTTTCGATATAGATTATTTAAGCTAGATTATATAAGATAATAAGCTGAAATAAACAGATCTACACGTAAAAGTTGAGACAGGCTAAGGATTGTCAGGTGAACTTGTTTTGTCACTTGTACCAGCTACTAGAGGAGAGTAAACGATTGGGGTGAATGGATCCATAAGGTAATTGATGTACGTTACGGTGATTACTGATGCGGACAGGCGAACACAGTCACTTCTCATGTTTCTTTTCGGTTGAGTTGAAACTAAGTTTTTTTTTGACTCGGTTCTTTGCGCGTATGGAGTGTTGGGAGAGTAGGTCTCTGCATTAGAGACATTTGCTCGAGTGTATGAGCGATCATATTTTAGGGAGCATCACTGTAACTACTACTCGTTGATCTTTAGTGTTGTCACCTTTCTCTTCTTTATAGTGAACGGCCTAGAGACAGCACTATGAACATTTGTCTATATCGTGCATCGATCGTGGTCGACTTCGAGCAATATATAATGTCAAATTGTGTGAATATAACCAGGGGCGGATCCACAATGGGGGCAAAGTGGGCCATGACCCCACCTCAATTTTTGGAACTCTTTATACCTACCTTTTATATATACTATAAAATAAAAAGATATAAGTTATATGAGACCAAATTAGATAAGCACCGGGTCCATCACATCATAACATCGACTAACCCACAAGATCTAGCACATCATCCTAGACCACGACCTATGTCGACTAAAACACAGAATGAGAAAGACATCAACCGCACGTCTGTAGCATCCAACCTCCGCTTAGTATTTGTCCTAACGTTGTGCCCGCTGCCCAATCGGCGTCCAACAGTCATTTCATCATCGTTGGCCTACCGCCCAGCCGCCCACCCAATCATCATCGCCAGCCGTCAGGACACCGTCTCTAGCTTGCGGCTCGCCTACCATTGCTGCCAGCCTATCATTTAGCTGATAGCCCATCATGGCCGGCCCGCCTCCACTCGGCCACGGTCTCGCACTAGAGTGCAAGCTGCCACAACCACAAGATTGACGGTTTAATGGTGTTTTCGATGTTTTTTTCTATATAGTTTTGTTCTTTTACTTACATTGATGTTTACCTAATGCTTTTTTCTTCTAATTATACATTGGAATTTCTATCGACGATTTGGTGTCGCTAAATTTATAATAGTCATGATATTACAACTTAACTTTCATGCTATTACCAAGAAACCACTTATAGTTTAGCATTTTTTCGTATAATTTCTTTATTGCGGATTGGCCCCACCTGAACTTTCGTCCTGCGTCCGCCACTGAATATAACCACCGTCAACAGGTGTATTGATCATGGGTACATTCTCTTCCCTAAATTTAATATTATTTTTATGTTGCGTGCTCCCTCCGTTCTAAAATAGTAATCGTTTTAGCACTAGATTTTTATGTTTATATTCATATGAATGATTATAAATCTAGACATATATATAGAACAAATATATTAATTATTATATGATATATGAATCCAGTAAAAAATAAAATGAATTTTAATTTGGGACGGAGAGTATACATATTATACATACATCTCATCGTAAATCCGTTACATTTTTTTTGATTAAATTAAATATGGAATATATTTCTAACACTAGGCTTCATGAAGATGCTGGGCAGTGTTTTCTGAATAATTTTAGGGTAGTGTTTGCGCCTGCGGCTTTATATGGGCTGTTACCAAAGATAGATTGTGACTTTGAGAAAATTCAAATCTTTGAATCTTGATTTGTGTTCGCCTCTTGCCCTACGAAATTGGAGATTCTGGATTGAGTATTCTGTGTTGTTTTCGAATGGAAAAAGGAGAATATTGTGTTGAAATTAGTAGACTATTCCCTTGGTGGGTTTTAAAAGAATATATTATTCTGTACCTTTCCGTGTACAGAGATGTCTCGATTGGTTCCTGCGATTCTACTGACGTTCTTCAAGCCACTTGAAACAATTGTTTAAGCACTACAACAGTAACGGCTTTTGCAGTGACTGTGAGCCATCGCCTCACTGCTTATTATATTCTCTTAGAGCTGAGCCATCATCAAGTTGGTATCTGGCCAGCTGCTTGATGCTATCACCAAGTAGCTCGGAGTCAGTGGCCGCCTATGCATCAGCCTGATTCCAAATCTTGAACGCAAAAGAGCTTGGATCAGATTCTACTCTGATCAACAAGTTGAGCGGTGCGCATCCAGGCGGTCTCTGCATCTCATTGCTTGAGATTCAAAGTGCTGCATTCTTTTCATCTGATAAGGAAATGCAAGCCGATTCCAGAGCCAAAGTCGCCAATTTGGTCCAAAGCAACCAAAGCCACTGTCACCTGGACACACAAAGGAGAACTCTTCATTTCCTCACTTCATCACACAAATATTAGTAAGAGATGTATGTGCTCTAGAGTCCCCAAGGGGGGTAAAAGTTTTGATAATTGATTGTGAAGTGTGTAAATTATGCTTAGTGACACTAAAGTGACCACTAGTTTTGAAACATTATAGCCACTACTCACGCTACAAAACTTTTCGACACAAACTTCTACCATCACACGATTTCAAAACATCTGCCTACTGAGTAGCTGTAGCCTGAGGCAAAAATTCCGCAGGGAGGCGGGCATCCAGCATTCCAGCCATGCTTAGCTCCTCGGCTTCCTTACCGTGGGGCTTTCCCTGCCTTCTTCCCAGCTTTCCCTCTCATGCCTTTCTGGCCACCCTTCCCCTTTGCGCCTTTGCCACCCTTCTTCCCAGTCCCACTGGCCCGCTTGTCCTTCTTCATCCGTGGATCCACCAACACCTTCCCTTTGCCAGCCCTCACCTGAACACCCTTCTTTGCAACAACATACTCCTTCTGAGGCTTCTTCGGCATCGCCTTCCTGTAAATCCGGTCAATCATCTTCCTCTTTGATAGCTCGTTTATGTCATTCTGGTCCGCTATAGCATCTGCCTTTTGGCGTGCCTTGTCAAGTTTCTTCATGGCGACACGCTTCTTCCGAGCCTTGGCCTCTGCGACCTTCTTGGATGGGCGGGCATCAATCTCCTTAAACTGAGCCCTCATTGCAGCTACTTCCTCACGTGAAACAGGCTTCATGGGCTGCCTATGCCTCTTTTCATCCTCAACAAACCAGTTGGGTAACCCTTCGTCATCAAACATATGCTTGTTGTAAGCATCATCAAGTATCTGCTCTCTCTGTTTCTTCCTCAGCATCTTCTTAGCATAGGCTAGTACTTCAGCCTTTCTGTAATCATCGATATCATCCTCTGATTCATCAGAAGATGAAGATGAATCCTCTTCGTTTTGGACAGGTTCTGCTGGTACAATCTCAAAACCATCATGTTGCAAATCCTGTGCTTTAGCCACCTTTTCCCTTTTGCCAGTATCCATCTTCTTATTCCTCTGCAAAATCTCCCTTTCATCTTCAGTGTCGCTCCGCTCAGTAACACCGGTCGCTGCTTCCGTGAACACATCCTGACTATACCATTGCTTTACAATCTGCTCTTTAGTTGGCTTCTGCTCATCTAGAGCAAACAGAAGGGGGTTGGCCTCTTGATCTTGATCTTCATCAAAATCTTGATCCATTTCAACATCACCATCATCTTCACCTCCCTATAGTAAGATTAAAAGATAATGAGAACATATATATCACCTTGAAATTTTACAACCTCTATTACTGTAACTTGACAAAAGAAATTCGGTATCGTAAAACTCAATACCCTCTATTATTGTAAACTGTAACGTGGAAAAGAGAATTGCGCAGCATTGTACAAGTCGTGTGCTTTGGCTGCTGTATTACCTCTAACAGTTCTGCATCAGCATCAGGATTTATTCGTTTTGCACGCTTGCGTTCTTGCTTTATTTCACCACCCTTTTTAGTTACAAAGCGCTCATAAGCTTCATCAAGCATCTCTTCAAGCTGGGCATCATACCTGATGTGAACAATGATTACTTACAAACTTTTGTCACTTTTCTTTTTAGAAATATAAGGATATTTGATCACTAAATTTCGTGTTCCGATGGTGTGGATGTTCAAAAAATTACCTCTGCTGTTCGTCATCAGAATCCATTTCCTCATCAGAGTCTTCAAGAGCTTGAGTATCCTCATTATCACCGTCTCCAATTTCATCTTCCACATCAATCTCTGCTGATTCAACAGCTTCAAGTTCTTTTCCACCCTAAAAAAGGAAAACAAATATAAAAACTTATCAATTAGATGATCATGAATGACCATGCTCTGTTAGATTATTTTGTAACAAACCACAGGAAAAGATAGAACATACACAGCCCATTACAAGGTTTCTTTACAGAAATCCAAATAAAGTGAATCAAATTTGTTAGTGTGTTTAGCAAAAATGAAGGCTGCTGCATTTAGAAATTTTTGCATGAAGGACAGGGAGGAAACTCAAGGGAGAAAAATGAGTATTGATGTTTACTTCAGTCTAACAAATGTGGGGAAACAAGTTTCAATATCATGCAAATCTAAAGTTCTTCCAATTTTGCTATTAGTATAGCTATTAGTATAGATATAATGCCACCAAGTAAACATAGCACATAACATGACCACAGAAGCAAGCATGATACCTTAATAACACTAATAGAAAACAGGTCAGGATCGCCATAATCATCTCCTGTAGCATCAACCTGCATTCCTGTGGCTTTGCGTGCTTTATCCTGGAATGAAGAGACCCGTATGACAGCATAAACCTCAAATCGACATCATATGATCATATTGCAAAAAAAAATATGTATTTCATAATACCTTTGCTCGACGCTTTGATAGTCGCTTTTTTTCTCTTTTTTTCTTTCTATCAATGACACTAGTCAATTCTTCCATTTCCTGTAGAAGTACATCATCATCCATGACCTTTGTGCTCTCCACAGCATCATTGACCTTTGGGGTGACTTGTGATGATGCTGACAGTGATTTTCGTAAACGAATTCGCCATCTAACATGGTCATGCAATGACATAAGATCTATATCCTCTGCACACCTCTACTTATAGACTTGTTTGAGTTATCATAACTATTTAAATAAACAGAAATTAACCATATGGAAAAATAGGCAGATAAGGTACTCACTTTAAAATATGCTTGAAACTATGTTTATCCAACAGAAGCAAGTCCTCACAGAAATTTTTTATCTGGCACAAACCAAATAATCAGTCGTAAGTACCTATACTAGAATAGATGGAAAGATAAGCTGTGCAGTATGCTTAGTAAAGGCATCAGTTCCAGTGTTTAAAAGACGACTAGGCATCCAGGCAAGTATTGGGTCCACCTGGACGCCTAGGCGACAAGGCACCACTGCTTCCCAAGGCGAGCTGGCCTGGACGCCTAGGCGATGCCTTTGAAACACTGATCAGTTCCTTACATCATCTGTTGTAAGCTCATGATTCTTTATGGGCAGGGATTCTGGATTATCGAATGAAATTGCATTGTAAGAGCCCAAAAACTCTAGTGGCGCCTGGGTGTCAGACCATATAAAGTCTGATGCCAAACCAACTTTCCGTAATGTTGTATTCCCTTCTTCATACCTACATACAAGTTATTGATATCAGTGTATAACAACATATTGTACCATATTGTTAACCAAAGTGGCCTTTGTGTAACAAAAACTTAAAGCTACAACTTCTACAGGTAAATTCCACAAAAGTTTTTTCAACATAGAAAGAACAGCATAAGCCTTTTTAACTAAGCCAGCTCCAAGACTGGGTAAGGAAACATAAAGACTTATTTTCCAATATCCTTACTCTGCTCCAAGGCTTGGTGAGCTAACATAAACACCCACTCACTCTTATGAAAATAAGAACAGAAAATTTTGCAGCCTTTAGTGCAGTGAGCCAACATAAACACCCACCCACTCTTATGAACTTTACACTCTTATCGATGCACCGGACATGAACCTGAGTACTGATGTTTTTGTTGAACAAATTCTACAAACTGTTAATCCTTGTTCGTTGCTTTACCCAAAGGGCAGAACAGCACAAGTTTTCTGGCTCGAACAAGAAATGCCTAACTAATTATGTGACCTAAAAAATGCCTAATTGGTGAGACCAGACATCACAGTTGCTTACACAAAATAACAGAGTTCCTGGTAAACTTTCACAATGCCCACTTGCCCAGAGCAGAGTAAGGATATTGGAAAATATGCTGTTATAAACTTATAATGAACGTAAGTAGTGGATATGTAATATAAGGAGAACAAATATAGGTAGAATATTATACTTCACTATGATGTGAACACTGCTATTCATGCTAACGATTATAGATATAAAAAAGATGCATACTTTCAGAAGGGGAAAAAACAAGCAAAAAAACTCCAGCAATGATATGACAAGGGGACCTACCCATCACGGTGTCTTTTTTTCCTACCATCCAAAACATCCCTAGACTGCAGAGCACAAAACATTTCCAAAATCAAGGTATGCTAGCAGAAGAAGAGAGAAAAAAACTAGACAGATGATTCAGACACGTGGCTCAACATACTTTGGTCTGTTCTGGAACCACACTGAATAAGTGCTTTATATCGAGAAGTTCTGGTTGAATCTTTGCAGGAGCCTTGTATTTCAGGCAAATGATATAAATTTCAGCAGATGTAGACCGACTTGCCGTAGGTTTAGTCGCCTCGACCTTCTCAAACAACTGCAAACCGAGATGATATTTGATGTTTCAATCAACCAAATACGAAAAATATAAAAAAATTACAAAACATTTAGTGAATACACACACCTGTTTAAGACAGTACATAATAGCGTTGTAATCTTGAGACCTAAAAACCTGTTGAAGAAAAAGAATAGTTGATTAGACGTGTATTGAAATGTGAGACAATGATAACAACGAAAAGTAATTCGAAACTGACATAAAGCAGATTCAGCAACTGAAGGAGATGGGTTAATAAAAAAACACATGACAACTCTGTAAGGTATAAACTGTCAAAACCACTCAATATGTCAGAAGAATGGATACTGCTTCAATGTTCGTGCAATACAGAACCACTGTGAATCCTAGGTGGCTAGGTGCACAAGCTAATAAGGAGCACATATATATATATACATATAAACATAACACCTGCCTAGGGATGAAAATGTCAAGATATCATGCTGCCACTCATTTAGAACACACTTTTATAGTGTATTCTCAACAAAGATATTTTGCGTTCACAATTCACATAGAACAAGGAAAATAAGCATGACGCTGAATTAGAAACTGAAGCCAATGCAGAGTGCCGACTGCAACATTGACCATTCTTCTTCTGTAGAACCCTTCACCTTCGTGATGAAGGCGCCCTTGGGAGCGAGGAACATGGTAGCGAGGCGCAGTGCGTCTATGACGAGCGCCGATTGCGACGTAGCCTCCTGCGCCCAGGCACCACCGACGTTGGGCGACCCGTCGTGGAGCACGACGTCAAAAGCGGAGACGCCGTTGGAGTCCATGAGCCTCCGCACCGCGGCGCGGCACTTGGTGGCGGTGATGTCCTCGGTGAGCGAGTGGGCCCCGCGGATGGGGCGTATAGGAACGAGGTCGACGCCGACAACGAAGGCACCCACGGGAGCATGGTTGACGGCCACCTGGACCCACCCTCCCGGCGCGGCGCAGAGGTCAAGCACCGAGCGCGCCGTCGGGAGGAAGTGGAACCGCGCGTCGAGCTGGAGCAGCTTGAACGCCGCGCGACTCCGGTACCCTTGCTCCTTGGCGAGGTGGTAGAACTTGTCCTGACGCTGCTTCCCCTTCGCCTTGCCCATCTCCGCCGCCGACGACGACGAGACTTCCCAGCGAGGGGATGGGAGCTAGGGTTTTTGGAGATGCTTTTGCTCCGTGCTCTCCGGTGGCTGTTGAGCTGTTGGGTGATTGCTGCTCTGGTCGATTTTGTTGGAAAGTCCGTGGCGAATACAGGCCGTGACCGGATGTCCGGATCATGGACCTGGGCCTGGGCCTGGGTCTTTTTCGTTTATGAGCCTCTCAAAATGGACTCAAACACGTCTGGTCGCCTCCTTTCTCTTTTATTTTTTTTATTATTTATATCACTATATAATCTATCAGTTAAACTTTACAAAACCTACCCAACCAAATCACCCCACACTCATAATCTTCACTAAATTTATCAAACAAATTACTCTCAAACTTAACACACCAACAAAATCAACGATTCATATCGCTCGATAACCTCATCTCCTTACTCAAATTCAATGAATAATATTATTTGGATCATCTCTCATCCTTCATCTCCCCTATCCATCCCGCGACCCTGGCGCCTCCAGCCTCCCCCTACCCGTGTCGGCGTGTCCCTACCGTCTCCTCCCCCTCGCTCATGTCATCGCCGACATCAACCCCTCACGTTGTCGCCATCGTCAACCCCTTTCATCCTCTTCGCGGGATCATAGTGTTAGCACGGGCTATATACTAGTTATTCCCAATGACGCACTTTGCACTCCAGCGCGATATGGAACTTGCGCTCGAGCTCTGGCTCGCCACGCGCGTGCGCGCCGTCGTGTCTCCCATAGAACTCTTTCCCTTCCACCGGATTTTATTTCCCTATGGTGCGTCCGCGCCTCGAGACTGAACCATGGAGCTAGGGCTATGTGCAGTGCGATTATGACATATTCAGGAGTGGAAGAGAATGAGACGGTAGATAATTGGAGGAGGAGGAAGTTGAACCGACAGTGAGCATGAGGTCGCGCCTAGAGGCTAGAGCTGGTCGAGAAGCCGAACATGAACCTGGCGCTACTGGATAAGCCCGAGTCAGAAGAACTCGGCACCACTCTTTGTGTCAATCACGACAACAGTGAGGCTTATCGCTTCCGTGCTTTCTGCGTTTGAGATTAGTCAAGTACTCGGGATTAGCATTTGATTAAGCTCAAGAATTGAGGCCATGCATCTGGCAAAAAAAACGAATACCTTATGCTACAACATTCAATTAGGTTAACATGGAAAAATGATTGTGTGTTATTAACATTAGGCATGTGACACTATAGGAAAAAAGTGTGACGATATAACAAAAGTAATTGTATATCCCCATGTATCAGCAATAATATTAAGTTCACACATACTCTTTACGTTTGTTGCTAATTAATATTTTTGCAACAACAACAACCTCTCCATGATATCTGTATATATGAGGATGAAACACTATGGTGTCATTGTGATAATACCACACGCGTAAGGCTTGGACATATGCAACCGTAAGACTGACTCCAACAGAGGCCATGCAAATCGAGCAGTCATTCAAGCCTTTGGCTAGCATCTCTAGTTTGCCTGTCCAGCCATATGACACACGCTTTCAACAGCACAGGTAAAAAGGCAGCGGTAGTATAGTCCAACAAATGGAGCAGATGGTGGGGTCATGTTCTCAGACACAGGAAAAAGAAATGGCTGCCAGCTACACTACAAGCTATTATGGCTTTCCTCTCTCTTTCCATCTTTTTTGCCTGGCTCGTTTGGCCGCCCTGTTGGAAGACATTTTGTACTGCTACAGTAGCTCGTGAGCAGCTATTTTAGCTTTGCCTGTCCATTTAGCTGCTCTGTTGGAGTCAGTCTAATAAGAGAGAAGGGCAACGGCTAGGATGTGTCTCTTCTAGCACGCCAACTTCGTCGTATATATAGTCTCCTGCTCATGGATATTACTCTTAAAGTTCATTAGTGTTTTTATGAATTATAATTGTCTTTTGGTCATATAATCGATAATCTCTTTTTCGTACTAGTCATTTACTTGTGCAATTGTTTCAACTCCTTAAATATGTAATCCGTTATGTTCATCTGTACTACACATTTACAATCGAAAATCATTTTTGAGTCATCAATCAATAGAGGCGCCGAGAGCGTCTTCAGACAGCCTAGCCAAGTGTATGTAGAAGTCGTTCTTTCCAATTTGCGTGCTCCAGGTGGAAGCTGGTGGCGCGCTGTGTGAGCCCGGCGCCGGCGGACGTCATAGATAGTAGATACGATGTGGCAAGGCGAGCACGACCGGCTGGGGCCGCCGGCGCATCAGCATCACTCGACCGACAGATGATTCATGGAGCTTGCAGGTCGAATCTGACGTATCATTGACATTGACTACCTCGATCGAATCCAACGTATCCAAGGATCACAAAACCGGTCAAAAACCGGCGCAAACCAGTCCAGTTTTCTGTTACCAGACCAGACAGGCAACGGTTTTCCAATTTTTTTAAAAAAAAATCAAAATTTTTGGAGAAGGAATTAAAAAATGATACAGTAAAAAACACCGAAAACAGATGAAAATAGCGACTTCTCATCGAGATTCGTGAAAATAGCGACTTCTAGTCGAGAAACCAACGAAAAACCGGTTTATTTGAATGAGAATGCTGACAAAAACAGATTCTCGGTCCGAAAATAGTTTTTTCGGTCAAGAAACACGGTTTCTCAACCGAGGTTTCTCGTCGGGATTAAAACAAAAACCATTTTTTATTTTAAATTTGTAAACTAGTCAGTTCCCTCGAAAAACAGCGGTTTTCCAGCGAAAATCCGATACCGCTAACTAGCACTTTTTAGTCCTTAATTGGTATGGTTAACCCTGAACGTATCAAATCTTAGATTCTAGTAGAAAACTTTCAAAATTCAGATTCCCCTGAGAACAAAACATTTTCTCTATGAAATCAAAATAACTTTATGTAGCAAGCTCACTGTATCCTTAAAATTAGAACTAGAATCAAGAGAAACCTGATTTTTAGCGTTTCTCTAGACTAGTACACAAACGAGAACCAGTTCCAAGTGACTGCTGGCACCGATTCTAGTGGTTTTAGTTCAGAATCTGATAAGTTCCTCGCAGCCGAAAGCACCATCAGTTGAATTACTCCAAAGAACTCATCTACATCGTTTGTAGCCCGAATGGCAACCATCACTGTTTCGACACCACAAATGATCCTGCACGAGTTAAAAAAAACGTAAGTCTCCATGGCTGAAACAAAAATACAGCATGCATAGAAGTGCAATATGCTTCTGCGGATAACTTGACTATGCTACTATAATCTATTGAGACTAGAATAATTAGAACTATTGACAATAGCAACCTACGATATCCAAAGCATGTGCATCATGGGTTCCTCGAGGATGGCATCTGATGGAGGACCTCATGTACAAAGAGATCCTGCAACTCCAAGTATCTATCTCTCCATTCTGTTCCCTGTTGGTTTGGAGTGCCATTCTGAGCATTCGGCCCAAAATCAAATAACCTGGATGAACCACCATGCTTCTGGACCACATAAAAAAGACATAAGATGCAGCATAAAGAAATATGGAAATGAAACTTGTAAGATGCATGGCACCAAATGAAAGACAAGTAGACAACGCAAAACCAACCAACCTGAAGCTCATCCAAGTAGCGCTCCATAAAAATGAAGGTCTTATTTCCAGGAATTGGGACATCATTTTCAGGCCGATGAAGAAGTACTGCCTGCCGTTCAGCCTCCCCATTTGCAGACCGAACTTTGCGTAATGGTTGTAGCGGTGGCAGATTTACTCGTTGTGGCGTTACAATAAGAACATTGGTTACTGGACCTGACAAACATTTACATCATCAAAGCTCATAGTACTGCACATTCGGTGTGTGTGTGGGTGGGTGGGGGACAAGACCACGATTCATATACTATATTTAAGAAAGCATGGCCATACAATAGTCATAGCCTCAGCTTTAGAGATATGTAAGCTTATGGCGAACGATACTAACAAAAAAATGTACCATGAGTCATGAAAGTTGACTGTAAACTCATGGAGACATACTTTAGCAGTCCAGAGTACATGACTACATGTTTCAATTATAATCAAGACGTCACATAGAACTTCCCTCAAAAAAAGTATTCCCATAGAACTAAGAGTGATTTAGGATTGATCGATGGAACTCAGCCTAGGTAAAACGTAAGCAATGTACAACCTCCATTCTCAAATAAATGACACCACCTAATTCACTTTTGAACTAGAAAGCATCAAATAAAAAATGGAGGGAGTATTTAATAATGCCTTTAATGACAGTAAAAAAACAAAAAAGAAACATCTTTTGCCTATTAAGCGTCCAGAAAATATGTGATCCTTGGGTTTCTCTGGGAAGAAAGTTCTACTAGTCAATGGAGTAGGCTCGCAACCCAACCACATATTCAATGCATAGGAGTGTCCAATGTAAGAATTAAGTTTTCAAATATTGCACTAAGTTTTGCAAAGTCAAGGCAGGTTTTCAGCACGAATATAGCCTTTTAATAAAAAAGTAAGAGTCTAACCTTGGGAGTGTTTGAATTTTCGGGTAACTTGCTGACATCTGGTATCCCACACCCGAACATTACCATCCTCAGATCCAGAGACAAGTAGAAGTCCATCTCTGCTTGATGCTAAGCTTGTTACTGCCTTGCTGGATCAGTAAAAAAATACCAGAATCAACTTAATAGATCTCACCACACAAATGTTAGGAATTTGACACTGAAGCAGCATACATTAAACAGAGAAAGTAGTTGCAAACAAATTTACTTAGATAATGACATTGAATAACCTGCACTGATAACAACAATACAGATCAATGAATAATCATTACAAAAAAAACTACCATACAGCCTATCTGTAGTTTCTAAGCAGCGAATAACAGAGAAACAAATAAAAAAAAGAGGATGGGAATTCCTTAAGATTTTAATTAACTACAGTGCGTTTGGCAGCACTCCTTGGTGCAGCCTCTTCATGAGAAAGCACTCCTTGGTGCAGCCTCTTCATGAGAAAGCACTCCTTGGTGCAGCTTCTTCATGAGAAATTGAGAATCACTCCAGTTCTGCCAAACACCAAAATTTGGCACACCTTAGGGGAATCTAGTGAATCAATCCCTCATTTTTCTATACCAACCACGGAGGCCAAAAACCACCCCCACAAATTCAAGCCTGCTCCCCACCCTTCTGATTATAGACCTCCACACCAAGTCAAAGGTTATCGATCCACAATTGCCACAGGTATAAAAGGGCCGCAATTGCCCATCCTGCACTTGTTTGTCGCCAAAGCACCGCACGGAGGGGTCCAATCTTTTCCTCCATGTGCGGGAAACCACAGCACTGCCAGCAGGACTGGCCCGACGCCAGCCGTACAAACGGGGAAGCTCACGCCCAGAACATCAACATACCCCCCCCCAAACACACATCTTTCCTGGCTAGAAAGTAAGATTCAGTAGAGTTGTTGTCAATCGATACCAAGGGGCAACCCTACTATACCCCAGTACAGGTACAGGCACACCCACTCCCTGCAGATCAAGCTCTGGTGTCCACCTTCCACAGGCTTGACACCAGAGCCCACCGTTGTCTTCCACTAGGTCAGAACCACCGACCTCCAGGCTGCCTCTGGTTGTCCCTCATCCAGACCGAAGGCCCTGGCAACACAACTTTGTTTAATGTTCTGTTGATCAAAGCATAAGATGAGCCCTAGTTAATTTAGAATTGTCCTGTCAGCTTGTTAATCAGGTATTCATTTATTTGTTGGTGGTTATATAATACTTTTGCCATAGGATGAACAACAATGGATTTCATAGTTATTAAACAATTGTGAAGATTGACAGGGGCAAGCTAGACGCCTGGACCCTTTGTAAGAAAATGTCTGATTATTTTGTTCTCTTGTGGGGACTTTGTACTCAATTGGGCCCAATCGGTTTGGACTTTGGAATATGATGATTGTTTGATGCAACTTGTGGTGTCAACAATTAATTATTGGCATATTAAACAAAGAATTTCTATAGTCAGTTTGTCTATTCATGATATGTATTACAGACTTTTGTTCAGGCAGTCAAGGGTACTATGGACAATTACAGCTTAATCCGCTCTTTGAAGAACACAGTCACAGCTTGCCAAACGATTCTATCAGACAGAATAACTTCCACGTTCCAAAGAATCAGGGAGAAGGGCAGGAGAATCAAGGGGTGGAACTCTGCCAAACAGCAAACAGGACCTTAAAGTGTTATATATTTGTACAGTAGTACAATACATGTGCGTAATTTAATATCAAAGTGAACATATGGTCCATATATCAGATATTAAACTGATAAGAACAATAATTACACCTTATTTTAGCCAAAATACCGAGAAAGGTATGCGTTGAAAAGGAGCCTAACTCTTTTTTTATAGGTCGTTCGTCGCTCGTCCTCCTTTAACTAGCAAGGTGGCACTATGTGGGAGCGCTACACTGTGTGTAGCTTCCTGTTGTATTGGGCTTGAGTGGTTTCTCAAGGCCTATCTGTGGTGTATCGGCCCATTGTTAAGCGAGAAGCGGAGAAGAGAAACAGACCTACACGCTCCGCACGTGACGCACGACACATGAAACTGTTGCTTTAATATAGTAGAGATTATGGAACACTTAAGTGTAAGGAAATGTATTCATATTTATTTATTATATAATTTCATCATTAGTTATTATTGTCAGGATATAATAATTCTGTAAATCATATTCAATTTCCAGTAAGAAAATATGTGAAAAGTATATTTCGAACCACCCCTTTCCTTTCATGAACCAATGCAAATAATATCCTTGCAAATGCAGTTACCCTAATGCTGTGCATAATGTACATGTTGCATGTTCGATCCCCGGCTACACTCGTAATGTCTTGAGAAAGAAAAGAATTTCCAAGTTGCCGACTAAATTCCAAGGTGCATTATCATTATTATTTTAGTGTAACATCACTAGGTATAAAGATCTATGATTTCCTTTATTCCATTTTGCAACTTACTATATCACTCTGCCCATCAATCAGAGTAGATGCAACATGGATGCCCTAGCAATTCAATTTTTATTTATTCAAGTCTAAAGTAAAGGTTGAAGATATAGAGCCTTGTCAAAGCTGAAAATCATGCTCATAATGTATGCACTTCCTATGGGCAAATATAGTGGATCATGTTCTTTTAAGTGATGAACAATTATCTCAGACCCAAGGTTTTAAAGTCGGCTAGTCGACTCTAGTCGCCTGAGCACCGATAAGGTGACTAATCGCGATTAGTCGTTGATTTGCTCGATTAGTCGAGTCTAGTCGACTCCTATAGTCGTTCACCTATAACAGGACCATATGTGTGTGTGTGTGTGTGTGTGTCAATATATATGAATATATATAGCTCTAGCTGCCTAGCTGGACTGCAGGACTGCGTGAACTGTACTAGTGCCACTGCCATCGTTCTAGGGCTGGGGCAACACAGATTCTGGGAAGATGACTTCAACATTGTTACGTCGCCTCCTATTCTCATATGTAGTGGCACAACAATCAAGTGAAGCACAACTCAAGAGGAGGCCAAGGCGGGCACAATACTGCTTAGTTAGTGAACAAAGAACACTGAACAACCAAAATATCAGGGCAATTACCGTCTGAAGAGGTCCTCATCTCAATCTCTGAATTCTAAACAGAGGAGTGGTCGCCTACTCGTCCGTTCAGCCGCTGAACAGACAACAGAGGAGGACGGGAGCGCGCTGGAGGGGGGCTCTGCAGACTACTGCCGCCGCGAGATGGAGGGAGCGCAGCTGCTGCTCGAGTAGAGGGCCACCAAAGCGCAACTGGGCGGCAGGAGAGGAGAGCGGCGACAATGGGTAAGGGGCGGCGACGCTAGAGAAGGGGTGGCTGGGTTGGGGAAGAGCGCACGCGCAACAGTGCGTACCGTGTTGGTACAAGCGGGGGATAGGGCAAAACAGAATTTGTGTTGTGTACAGATGGTGGGTCGACCCACATAATAGAGGCCAGATTAGTGGCCCAAAACATGCATAACTAGTCGACCATAACCCCTAGTCGGACGACTAATCGCTATCTAGTCGAGTCGGAGACCCTAATCGAGCTCGGACTAGCGATAAGGCCGACTAATCGCGATTAGTCGGACGACTTTAAAACCTTGCTCAGACCCCGTTTGGATCCTTGGAATTGGATTCCATTCTAATAATCGTAATTTAGACATAGACCAATTAAGATAATATAGTTTTATATAAAATATATTTGTATACTATTGTTGATCATACAAGGAAGATATCTATGTGCTACATTTCTACTATAGAGGAGCGAGCCAAGGAGTGTGTCATAAGTTGTAGAGGAGAAACATGGACTAGTGATACATAAAATCAATTTCCACCCCCCTCGCCCTATGAATTTGGAACAGGATTATATCTAAACTTTGGAAAGTGAAATTCCAAACCAAATAGCCTGCTATATTAAGTAAATTTCAATTCATTCAAAATGAAGGGATCCAAACGGCCTCTCATGGAATTTCATGATACGAGATAATTCACAGCAGTAATTTTCAAGAACAAGACGAAAAGATAGGTCAGGCAAACCTGTGGTCATCCAATGCACCCAGAATAGATGACTCATCCCTACCATGAAAACTGAGATCAACACCCATAGCAGTAACATATATTTTTCCATCTCTACCACCAGCATAGAAAATATGACTTCTTGGGTCTAGTGCTATAGAATCAATGCTAGTAGGAAATGAAATGCTTCTCAGCATCCTACCCTCAGATAAACTCCAAATCTGCATATAAGGACAAATGCCATTAGAATATATAGCCCAAGATGCTACTACCTATGATTCCAAATGTAAGTCGTTTAGGGCACTGACAATCTCCATTATGACACTTTGCCTTGTAATGTCCATTAAAACATACCATTTATATAGTGAAATATATATTATGGAAGTTTTTTTTCCATCATAAATATAGTAACATCAACCATATGTTGTCAACCTAGTAACTTTTCATGCTTATAATCCAAGTTAATAAAGTTTGACCAGATACAATCCAAAAAGAACCTATATTTAGAATCAGTGGTAGTACTAGTTAAGATATAAACAAGAGTGGCTAACAAGAACTAGGACAAATAAATAAGTGCATATCAAAACATTCAATTAAAAAGAACAAGAGTTGAGTTGCACACACACTTTGCAGGTTCGATCCTCAGAAGAAGATATAGCGATTGCTCCAAGAAAACAAGCAATATCAGTTACAGGCAGTGCATGCTGACTGAAACTATACAAATATGGTGTCTGGACCTCCAGCCTTGATTGCTCATCAAGCACCCTGCAACCAATACAACAAAACCCAATGAACACTACAAAAATAGTTTGACCAATTTTACTACACAAAACAAACATACGTGATGAGATCCCAAACTTTGATAGTCCCATCCTCTGACCCTGAGACAAGCAAATAGTCATACAGCCCGAGGCACCTAACAGCACGATAGTGTGCATGCCATGTATGGAGAAGCTCTCCACTAGACACCTATAAACAAGCATAAAATATGATGGATCAGATAAATAGCTTAGACAACCAGAAAGTGCTGGATGGATCGGATTCAGATATATAGCATAAACTGCAGACAGAAACAAAACTCATAGGCACATAAGGCATAATTAGTTACCTAATATTGTACCTGTGAAAATACACCGAGTAAACATGTCAAATATTGGCACAACTTTGGGAGTAAACTGAGGATTATAATGTGTTTCTGCTTAAAACATTAATGCTCAAGTAGAATAATGGAAGTTGAAAAACACACCATGATGTCACAGAAAATGTCTTCAGGAGCTAAATGGACATTCGAGTAAAAAATTAAAAGACACCCAGTGGCATTTGATCAACAACAACAAAGCCTTTTAGTCCCAAACAAGTTGGGGTAGGATAGAGTTGAAATCAACAGAAATCACAAATCAAGGTTAAGGCATGTGGATAGCTGTTTTTCATTTGCTCCTATTAAATGCTAAATCTTTGGGTATATTCCATCTTGTCATGTCTCCTTTTACTACCTCTTCCTGTGTCAACTTTGCCTTTACCCTGCCTCTCTTCCCATTGCTAACGTGACTCAGGATCCCTCTAGCACTGGTTCCACAGGCATTTGATCATGAAACTTTAAGTGTATACACGAATAGTTTTCTAATGGTCACCGTGAGCTTCTGGCACAAAACACGCAAATTGTTAGCCTATGGAATAGTAATTAGCTTCTAATTGGCAGTTTGTTAAGTGCTAAAGAGAACACTAACACAAAATAAGCACCACCTTCAAAGTTTTAGAACCTAAAACACGCATTCATTCACCACCCCGTACAGTGCAGCACACAAGCTATGGGGGAAATGTTCTACTGCAAGAAATTTAACAGTCATATTCCATTTCAGAACTAAATAACTCCCAACTGTTCTTTTCCAAACCAACTGGAAAGAAATAAAGACCCTGGTCAAATTGTGATTAGTCACCACTCACCACCAGGAGCATCCACTTCGCACCACCTTGAGCTCACTAGCGACCAAGGAAACACACTGGAAACATTCCACAGCAACCTCAAATGAGCACACCAAGCATCAAACAACACGTCCTAACAGTTTCAAAAAGAGGACAGACCTAGCGCCGTTGGCTCACTCATGAAGTCAATAAGTCATGAGTGAGGTCTGAAAACTGGAAAGAGATAACCAAGGCCAGTCTCCCCCTGCAAATGCCCTCACCTCCCAAAGGAAAATGTTGCCATTGCTGCCACCGCCAATGAGGTAGCTTCCCTCCTGATCGGCGATGAGTGCGCGGATCGGCTCAGCAGGAAAGCTCTTGACGGCCACTTGCGGCTGCAATCGAACCAGGAAACGACTCGGGGTCATGGTTCGGAGTTCAAGAGCGCCGTTCCGGGTTTTATGCAAACCGTGCTTACCTTGTCCCAGTAGTAGAAGTGGATGGTCCCGGAGTTGCCGCCCGCGGGAAGAGCCTGAGCGGAGGCGAGGAAGCGGTCGGCAACCGAGGCGAGCGACCGAGGGCGGGAGGCGCAGGGGCGGAGGCGGATGTCCTCCGCGCCGGTGCGGAGGTCCCAGGCAGCCACGCCCGCGTCCGCGGATGACGCAGCGAGCACCAGCTGCTTTGGTTGTGGTGGCGGCGCCATGAGCAACGGAGAGGGGTTTAGGGTTCACTATTCCGGGGGGGCCGCGACACCGACGCGTACCCGAGCCGTCCAAACAAGGCAGAGCTTGGCTGGGTCGACGAAGACCCTCTAGCTTCCCTCAAAATACAGCAGCTTTCACAGAAAGAAATGAAGGCGTCGGCAAGAGACGAAACTCAAATTTTGGCTTCTCCTCGCTCCGTCCTCGGTCTGCGGTCCCAAGGAGAAATTACTCTCGGCGCGGCAGAGGGACAGATAGAGCGCTGACTCCGCTGAGCCGGTGGGGGTCGAGCACCGTCGAGGGAGAAAAATGAGAGTCGGGTGCGGCGCAGTCAAGGAAGCCGGCGGAGAGAGAGAAAGAGAGGAGGCGCGATGAGGTGGGTCGAAGCTCCGGGCTCCGGCGGCGCTAGGGAATAACTAGGGTTTTGGAGATGGTTTTGCTCCGCGCTCCGGGCCTCCGGCGGCGGTTGGGACGTTGGGTGCTCGGCTGCTTGCTGCTCTGGACGTTTTGTCGGGACTCGGGAGGACTCAGTGGCGGGAAGGCCGTCTCATGGGCCTGGGCCTTTTATTTTTTATAGGCCTCTGAAAACGAAAGATTTGACATTTGACATCGACGTTCCTTTGGAACACGGGATTTTAGACACACTAGAATAAAAATAACGCAGAAAATAAATACGTATTGTCTGTATCCTAAATAAGGGGTGTTTGGTTGCTCCTGCTAAAGTTTAGCCCGGGTCACATCAAGCGTTTGACTTTTAAATAGGAGTATGAAATATATACCCAACCAACTGGACTAGATTCGTCTCGTCTTTTAATCTTCGGCTGACAAATTAGTTTTATAATCCGACTACATTTAATACCCGGAACGGAGGTTCAAACATTCGATGGGACAGGGGCTAAATTTTAGCGGGGTGTAACCAAACACCCCCTAAGGATATCCACTACTGCTAGATCAAGATAAGACATCAATGACTACCATTAAGGCCTTTCATATAAAGTCGTGGCCCAGTCTGATCTAGATCACCACCACACAAGCATCCATAAAAGGGAGAAATCGGCAACTTTATCTATGCCATTGGACCTCCTCATGGGTCCATCGACTCCATGAAGAAAGGGGTCTGGAGGGGCAACCTTCGAGGTGGTTCTAGGCCCAGTATATGCCATCCGAACTTGGGGTCCTGTGACGCCACAAGTCCGGACTGGTGCGGCTGGGGCTCGGGCCCCTCGAGGGTCCCCAATCAGAGAGGGTCTAGGAATGTCGTGTCTCTCGGGGACCATAATTAGGGGAATCCTCAAGACTCCTAATTCTCAGTTGGTAACCCCATCAGCACAAAGCTGCAAAGGCCTGATGGGTGCGATTAAGTCAGGGATCAGTCCATTCGAGGGACTCGATCACGCCTCGCCCGAGCCTAACCTCGGGCAAGGGCAGCCGATCCCGGAGGATCTCCGCCTCGCCCGAGGCCCCCCTCCAGCGACGAACATACTTCCGGCTCACCCGAGGCCCTGTCTTCGCCAAGAAGCAACCCTGACCAAATCGCCGCGCCGACCGACCAAATCGCAGAAGCATTTAATGCAAAGGTGGCCTGACACCTTTATCCTGACGCACGCCCTTCAGTCAGCAGAGCCGAAGTGACCGCAGTCACTTCGCCGCTCCACTGACCGGCCTGACAGAAGGACAGTGTCGCCTGCGCCGCACCGAATACAGTGCCACTTGACAGAGTGAGGCTGACAGGCAGTCAGGCCCGGCCTCGGGCACCATAGGAAGCTCCGCTTCGCCCGACCCAGGGCTCGGACTCGGGCTAAGCCCCGGAAGACGGCGAACTCCGCTCCGCCCGACCCAGGGCTCGGACTCGGGCTAAGCCCCGGAAGACGGCGAACTCCGCTCCGCCCGACCCAGGGCTCAGACTCGGGCTAAGCCCCTGAAGACGGCGAACTCCGCTCCGCCCGACCCAGGGCTCGGACTCGGGCTCAGCCCCGGAAGACAGCGAACTCCGCTCTGCCCGACCTAGGGCTCGGACTCGGGCTCAGCCCCTGAAGACGACGAACTCCGCTTCGCCCAACCCCAGGGCTCGGACTCAGCCCTGGCATCAGCCGACGGTCTCCGCCTCGCCCGACCCAGGGGCTCGGACTCGACCTCGGCCACGGAAGACAGACTCGACCTCGACCTCGGAGGAGCCTCCACATCGTCCAACCTAGGGCGCGGACCGACCACGATAACGGGAGGCGCCATCATTACCCTACCCCAAGCTGACTCAGGCTACGGGGGACAAGACCGGCGTCCCATCTGGCTCGCTCCGCCAGATAGGCAATGATGGCGCCCCGCACGCTCCCTGACGACGACGGCTCTCAGCCCCCTTACGGAAGCAAGAGGACGTCAGCAAGGACTCGACAGCCCCGACAGTTGTCCTTCCGCCAGGCTCCAGCGCTCCTCCGACGGCCACGACACCACACGAACCGGGTGCCAAAACCTCTCCGGCTACCACGATGGCATGTACTTAGGGCGCTAGCTCTCCTCCGCTAGACACGTTAGCACTCTGCTACACCCCCATTGTACACCTGGATCCTCTCCTTACGCCTATAAAAGGAAGGACCAGGGCCCTCTCACAGAGGGTTGGTCGCGCGGGGACGAGTGAAAGTCGCCTAGAGGGGGGGGTGAATAGGGCGAAACTGAAAATTTACAAATATAAACACAACTACAAGCCGGGTTAGCGTTAGAAATAAAGAAGCGAGTCCGCGAGAGAGGGCGCAAAACAAATCCCAAGCGAATAAGCAAGTGAGACACGGAGATTTGTTTTACCGAGGTTCGGTTCTTGCAAACCTACTCCCCGTTGAGGAGGCCACAAAGGCCGGGTCTCTTTCAACCCTTCCCTCTCTCAAACGATCCACGGATCGAGTGAGCTTTCTCTTCTCAATCACTTGGAACACAAAGTTCCCACAAGTATCACCACAAGATTGGTGTCTCTTGCCTCAATTACAAGTGAGTTTGATTGCAAAGAAAGGATCAAGAAAGATGAAAGCAATCCAAGTGCAAGAGCTCGAAAGAACACAAGCAAATCACTCTCTCTAGTCACTATGGCGTTGTGGGGAATTTGGAGAGGATTTGATCTCTTTGGTGTGTCTAGAATTGAATGCTAGAGCTCTTGTAGTAGTTGGGAAGTGGAAAACTTGGATGCAATGAATGGTGGGGTGGTTGGGGTATTTATAGCCCCAACCACCAACTTGACCGTTGGTGGAGGCTGTCTGTTCGATGGCGCACCGGACAGTCCGGTGCACACCGGACATGTCTGGTGCCCCCGCCACGTCATCACTGCCGCTGGATTCTGACCGTTGGAGCTTCTGTCTTGTGGGCCCGCCTGGGTGTCCGGTGCACACCGGACAGGTACTGTTTGCTGTTCGGTGTGCCAGTATGGGCGCGCCTGACTTCTGCGCGCGCTGCGCGCGCATTTAATGCGCCGCAGGTAGCCGTTGGCGCGGAGATAGCCGTTGCTCCGGAGTCGCACCGGACAGTCCGGTGAATTATAGCGGACTAGCCGTTGGAGTTTCCCGAAGCTGACGAGTTCCTGAGGCCGCTCTTCCTTGGCGCACCGGACACTGTCCGGTGTACACCGGACAGTCCGGTGAATTATAGCGCGAGTGCCTCTGGAAATTCCCGAAGGTGGCAAGTTTGAGTTGGAGTCCTCTGGTGCACCGGACATGTCCGGTGGTGCACCGGACACTGTCCGGTGGCACACCGGACAGTCCGGTGCGCCAGACCAGAGGTGCCTTCGGTTGCCTCTTTGCTCCTTTGATGAATCCAAAACTTGATCTTTTTATTGGCTGAGTGTGAACCTTTTACACCTGTATAATCTATACACTTGGGCAAACTAGTTAGTCCAATTATTTGTGTTGGGCAATTCAACCACCAAAATTAATTAGGGACTAGGTGTAAGCCTAATTCCCTTTCAATCTCCCCCTTTTTGGTGATTGATGCCAACACAAACCAAAGCAAATATAGAAGTGTATAATTGAACTAGTTTGCATAATGTAAGTGCAAAGGTTGCTTGGAATGGAGCCAATATAAATACTTACAAGATATGCATGGATTGTTTCTTTCTTATATAACATTTTGGACCACGTTTGCACCACGAGTTTTGTTCTTGCAAACTATTTTGTAAATCCTTTTCAAAGTTCTTTTGCAAATAGTCAAAGGTAAATGAATAAGATTTTGCAAAGCATTTTCAAGATTTGAAATTTTCTCCCCCTGTTTCAAATGCTTTTTCTTTGACTAAACAAAACTCCCCCTAAAAGAGATCCTCCTCTTAGTATTCAAGAGGGTTTTGATATATCATTTTTGAAATACTACTTTCTCCCCCTCTTGAACACAAAAGGATACCAATTGAAAAAATTCAACACTAAGTTTTTGAAATTGGTGGTGGTGCGGTCCTTTTGCTTTGGGCTCTTACTTTCTCCCCCTTTGGCATGAATCGCCAAAAACGGAATCATTAGAGCCCTCGAAGTGCTTTCTTCCTCTTTGGTCATAAATAAATGAGTTAAGATTATACCAAAGACGAAGTACGGTCCTTGTGCTTTGGGCTCTTACTTTCTCCCCCAAAGACAAAGTCCTTTTCTTTAATGCTCATGCTTTTCTCCCCTGAAAATGGAGAGTTGCTTGGAGTGACGGCGAAGGATGAGTTGCGGAGTGGAAGCCTTTGTCTTTGCCGAAGACTCCAATTTCCTTTCAATACACCTATGACCTGGTTTGAAATAGACTTGAAAACATATTAGTCATAGCATATGAAAGAGATATGATCAAAAGTATACAAATGAGCTATGAGTGCAAGTTAACAAAAGAAATTCCTAGAATCAAGAATATTTAGCTCATGCCTAAGTTTGTTAAAGGATTGTTCATCAAGAGGCTTGGTAAAGATATCGGCTAATTGATCTTTAGTATTAATGTAAGAAATCTCGATATCTCCCTTCTGTTGGTGATCCCTAAGAAAATGATACCGGATGGCTATGTGCTTAGTGCGGCTATGCTCGACGGGATTGTCGGCCATTTTGATTGCACTCTCATTATCACATAGCAAGGGGACTTTGGTCAATTTGTAACCGTAGTCCCGCAGGGTTTGCCTCATCCAAAGCAATTGCGCGCAACAATGGCCTGCGGCAATATACTCGGCTTTGGCGGTGGAAAGAGCGACGGAATTTTGCTTCTTTGAAGCCCAAGACACCAAGGATCTTCCCAAGAACTGGCAAGTCCCCGATGTGCTCTTCCTATTGATTTTGCACCCCGCCCAATCGGCATCGGAATAACCAATTAAATCAAATGTGGATCCCTTAGGATACCAAAGCCCAAACTTAGGAGTATAAGCCAAATATCTCAAGATTCGTTTCACGGCCGTAAGGTGAGCTTCCTTAGGGTCGGCTTGGAATCTTGCACACATGCATACGGAAAGCATAATATCCGGTCGAGATGCACAAAGATAAAGTAATGAACCTATCATCGACCGGTATACCTTTTGATCCACGGACTTACCTCCCGTGTCGAGGTCGAGATGCCCATTAGTTCCCATGGGTGCCTTGATGGGCTTGGCATCCTTCATCCCAAACTTGCTTAGAATGTCTTGAGTGTACTTCGTTTGGCTAATGAAGGTGCCTTCTTGGAGTTGCTTGACTTGGAATCCTAGAAAATACTTCAACTCCCCCATCATTGACATCTCGAATTTCTGTGTCATAATCCTACTAAACTCTTCACAAGTAGACTCGTTAGTAGACCCAAATATGATATCATCAACATAAATTTGGCATACAAACAAATCATTTTCAAGAGTTTTAGTGAATAGAGTAGGATCGGCTTTACCGACTTTGAAGCCATTAGCAATAAGGAAATCTCTAAGGCATTCATACCATGCTCTTGGGGCTTGCTTGAGCCCATAAAGCGCCTTAGAGAGCTTATAGACATGGTTAGGGTACTCACTGTCTTCAAAGCCGGGAGGTTGCTCAACATAGACCTCTTCCTTGATTGGTCCATTGAGGAAGGCACTTTTCACGTCCATTTGATAAAGCTTAAAGCCATGGTAAGTAGCATAGGCTAATAATATGCGAATTGACTCAAGCCTAGCTACGGGTGCATAGGTTTCACCGAAATCCAAACCTTCGACTTGGGAGTATCCCTTGGCCACAAGTCGAGCTTTGTTCCTTGTCACCACACCATGCTCGTCTTGCTTGTTGCGGAAGACCCATTTGGTTCCTACAACATTTTGGTTAGGACGTGGAACTAAATGCCATACCTCATTTCTAGTGAAGTTGTTGAGCTCCTCTTGCATCGCCAATACCCAATCCGAATCTTGGAGAGCTTCCTCTACCCTATGTGGCTCAATAGAGGAAACAAAAGAGTAATGTTCACAAAAATGTGCAACACGAGATCGAGTAGTTACCCCCTTATGAATGTCGCCGAGGATGGTGTCGACGGGGTGATCTCGTTGGATTGCTTGGTGGACTCTTGGGTGTGGCGGTCTTTGTTCCTCATCCTCCTTGTCTTCCTCATTTGCATCTCCCCCTTGATCGTTGCCATCATGTTGAGGTGGCTCATCTTCTTGAACTTGTCCTTCATCAATTTGAGCCTCATCCTCATTTTGAGTTGGTGGAGATGCTTGCGTGGAGGAGGACGGTTGATCTTGTGCATTTGGAGGCTCTTTGGATTCCTTAGGACACACATCCCCAATGGACATGTTCCTTAACGCGATGCATGGAACCTCTTCATCACCTATCTCATCAAGATCAACTTGCTCTACTTGAGAGCCGTTAGTTTCATCAAACACAACGTCACATGAGACTTCAACTAGTCCAGTGGACTTGTTAAAGACCCTATATGCCCTTGTGTTTGAGTCATAACCAAGTAAAAAGCCTTCTACAGTCTTAGGAGCAAATTTAGATTTTCTACCTCTTTTAACAAGAATAAAGCATTTGCTACCAAAGACTCTAAAATATGAAATGTTGGGCTTTTTACCGGTTAGGTGTTCATATGATGTCTTCTTGAGGATTCGGTGTAGATACAACCGGTTGATGGCGTAGCAAGCGGTGTTGACCGCCTCGGCCCAAAACCGATCCAAAGTTTTGTACTCATCAAGCATGGTTCTTGCCATGTCCAATAGAGTTCGATTCTTCCTCTCCACTACACCATTTTGTTGAGGCGTGTAGGGAGAAGAGAACTCATGCTTGATGCCCTCCTCCTCAAGGAAGCCTTCGATTTGAGAGTTCTTGAACTCCGTCCCGTTGTCGCTTCTTATTTTCTTGATCCTTAAGCCGAACTCATTTTGAGCCCGTCTTAAGAATCCTTTTAAGGTCTCTTGGGTTTGAGATTTTTCCTGCAAAAAGAATACCCAAGTGAAGCGAGAATAATCATCCACAATAACTAGACAGTACTTACTCCCGCCGATGCTTATGTAAGCGATCGGGCCGAATAGATCCATGTGTAGGAGCTCCAGTGGCCTGTCGGTCATCATTATGTTCTTATGCGGATGATGAGAGCCAACTTGCTTTCCTGCTTGGCATGCGCTACAAACCCTGTCTTTCTCAAAATGAACATTGGTTAGTCCTAAAATATGCTCTCCCTTTAGAAGCTTATGAAGATTCTTCATTCTAACATGGGCTAGTCGGCGGTGCCATAGCCAACCCATGTTAGTCTTAGCAATTAAGCAAGTGTCGAGTTCAGCTCTATCAAAATCTACCAAGTATAGCTGACCCTCCAACACTCCCTTAAATGCTATTGAATCATCACTTCTTCTAAAGACAGTGACACCTATATTAGTGAAAAGACAGTTGTAGCCCATTTGACATAATTGAGATACGGAAAGCAAATTGTAATCTAAAGAATCAACAAGAAAAACATTGGAAATGGAATGGTCAGGAGATATAGCAATTTTTCCCAAACCTTTGACCAAACCTTGATTTCCATCCCCGAATGTGATCGCTCTTTGGGGATCTTGGTTTTTCTCATATGAGGAGAACATCTTTTTCTCCCCAGTCATGTGGTTTGTGCACCCGCTGTCGAGTATCCAACTTGAGCCCCCGGATGCATAAACCTACAAAACAAGTTTAGTTCTTGACTTTAGGTACCCAAATGGTTTTGGGTCCTTTGGCATTAGACACAAGAACTTTGGGTACCCAAACACAAGTCTTGGAGCCCTTGTGCTTGCCCCCAACATATTTGGCAACTATCTTGCCGGATTTGTTAGTCAAAACATAAGATGCATCAAAAGTTTTAAAAGAAATATTATGATCATTTGATGCACTAGGAGTTTTCTTTCTAGGCAACTTAGCACGGGTTGGTTGCCTAGAGCTAGATGTCTCACCCTTATACATGAAAGCATGATTAGGGCCAGAGTGAGACTTCCTAGAATGAATTCTCCTAATTTTGCTCTCAGGATAACCGGCAGGGTATAAAATGTAACCCTCGTTATCCTGAGGCATGGGAGCTTTGCCCTTAACAAAATTAGACAATCTTTTAGGAGGGGCACTAATTTTGACATTGTCTCCCCTTTGGAAGCCAATGCCATCCTTGATGCCCGGGCGTCTCCCATTATAAAGCATGCTACGAGCAAATTTAAATTTCTCATTTTCTAAGTTGTGCTCGGCAATTTTAGCATCTAGTTTTGCTATATGATCATTTTGTTGTTTAATTAAAACCATATGATCATGAATAGCATTAATATCAACATCTCTACATCTAGTACAAATAGATACATGCTCAACAATAGATGTAGAGGGTTTGCAAGAATTAAGTTCAACAATCTTAGCATGAAGAATATCATTTTTATCTCTAAGATTGGAAATGGTAGTATTGCAAACATCTAGTTCTTTAGCCTTAGCAATTAAATTTTCATTTTCTACTCTAAGGCTAGCAAGAGAAATGTTCAATTCTTCAATCCTAGCAAGCAAATCATCATTATTATTTCTAGGATTGGGAATTGAAACATTACAAACATGTGAATCAACCTTAGCATTTAAACTAGCATTTTCATGTCTAAGGTTGTCGATCATCTCATGGCAAGTGCTTAGCTCACTAGATAGTTTTTGACATTTTTCTACTTCTAGAGCGTAAGCATTTTTAACCTTAACATGTTTCTTGTTTTCTTTAATTAGACAGTCCTCTTGGGAATCCAAAAGGTCATCCTTTTCATGAATAGCACTAATTAATTCATTTAATTTTTCTTTTTGTTCCATGTTAAGATTGGCAAAAAGGGTACGCAAGTTATCCTCCTCATCACTAGCATTTTCATCACTAGAGGTTTCATATTTAGTGGAGGATCTTGATTTTACCTTCTTCCTTTTGCCGTCCTTTGCCATGAGGCATTTGTGGCCGACGTTGGGGAAGAGAAGTCCCTTGGTGACGGCGATGTTGGCGGCGTCCTCGTCGTCGGAGGAGTCGCTAGAGCTTTCGTCGGAGTCCCACTCCCGACAAACATGGGCATCGCCGCCCTTCTTCTTGTAGTACCTCTTCTTCTCCTTTCTTCTCCCTTTCTTGTCGTCGCCCCTGTCACTATCACTTGATAATGGACATTTAGCAATAAAATGACCGGGCTTACCACACTTGTAGCAAACTTTCTTGGAGCGGGACTTGTAGTCTTTCCCTCTCCTTTGCTTGAGGATTTAGCGGAAGCTCTTGATGACGAGCGCCATTTCCTCATTGTCAAGCTTGGAGGCGTCTATTGGTTGTCGACTTGGTGTAGACTCCTCCTTCTTGTCCTCCGTCGCCTTGAATGCGACGGGTTGAGCTTCGGATGTGGAGGGATCGTCAAGCTCGTTGATCTTCCTCGAGCCTTCGATCATGCACTCAAAACTTACAAAATGCCCGATTACTTCCTCGAGGGTCATTTTAGTATATCTAGGATTACCACGAATTAATTGAACTTGAGTAGGGTTAAGGAAAATAAGAGATCTTAGGATAACCTTAACCACTTCGTGGTCATCCCACTTTACGCTCCCGAGGTTGCGCACTTGGTTCACCAAGGTCTTGAGCCGGTTGTACATGTGTTGTGGCTCCTCTCCTTTGCGAAGCCGGAACCGACCGAGCTCCCCCTCGATCGTTTCCCGCTTGGTGATCTTGGTGAGCTCGTCTCCCTCGTGCGCGGTTTTGAGCACATCCCAAACTTCCTTGGCGCTCTTCAACCCTTGAACTTTGTTATACTCCTCTCTACTCAAAGAGGCGAGGAGTATTGTTGTTGCTTGTGAGATGAAGTGCTCGATTTGGGCCACCTTATCCTCATCATAATCCTTATCCCCTATGGATGGTACCTGTGCACCAAACTCAACAACATCCCATATACTTTTGTGGAGTGAGGTTAGATGAAAACGCATTAAATCACTCCACCTAGCATAATCTTCACCATCAAAAGTTGGTGGTTTGCCTAATGGGACGGAAAGTAGAGGTGCATGTTTAGAAATGCGAGAGTAGTGTAGGGGAATCTTACTAAACTTCTTACGCTCTTGGCGTTTAGAAGTTACGGAGGGTGCATCGGAGTCGGAGGTCGATGTTGATGAAGTGTCGGTCTCGTAGTAGACCACTTTCCTCATCCTCTTTTGCTTGTCTCCACTTCGATGCGGCTTGTGGGAAGAAGATTTGTCCTTCTTCTCTTTGTGGTGAGAAGAAGATTTCTTCTCCTTCCCTTTGTTGGAGGAGCTCTTCTTCTTCTCCCTCCTCTTGGTGCGGGACTCTTCCGATGAAGTGCTCCCGTGGCTTGTAGTGGGCTTTTCGCCGGTCTCCATCTCCTTCTTGGCGTGATCTCCTGACATCACTTCGAGCGGTTAGGCTCTAATGAAGCACCGGGCTCTGATACCAATTGAAAGTCGCCTAGAGGGGGGGGGTGAATAGGGCGAAACTGAAAATTTACAAATATAAACACAACTACAAGCCGGGTTAGCGTTAGAAATAAAGAAGCGAGTCCGCGAGAGAGAGCGCAAAACAAATCCCAAGCGAATAAGCAAGTGAGACACAGAGATTTGTTTTACCGAGGTTCAGTTCTTGCAAACCTACTCCCCGTTGAGGAGGCCACAAAGGCCGGGTCTCTTTCAACCCTTCCCTTTCTCAAACGATCCACGGATCGAGTGAGCTTTCTCTTCTCAATCACTTGGAACACAAAGTTCCCACAAGGATCACCACAAGATTGGTGTCTCTTGCCTCAATTACAAGTGAGTTTGATTGCAAAGAAAGGATCAAGAAAGATGAAAGCAATCCAAGTGCAAGAGCTCGAAAGAACACAAGCAAATCACTCTCTCTAGTCACTATGGCGTTGTGGGGAATTTGGAGAGGATTTGATCTCTTTGGTGTGTCTAGAATTGAATGCTAGAGCTCTTGTAGTAGTTGGGAAGTGGAAAACTTGGATGCAATGAATGGTGGGGTGGTTGGGGTATTTATAGCCCCAACCACCAACTTGACCGTTGGTGGAGGCTGTCTGTTCGATGGCGCACCGGACAGTCCGGTGCACACTGGACATGTCCAGTGCCCCCGCCACGTCATCACTGCCGCTGAATTCTGACCGTTGGAGCTTCTGTCTTGTGGGCCCGCCTGGGTGTCCGGTGCACACCGGACAGGTACTGTTTGCTGTCCGGTGTGCCAGTATGGGCGCGCCTGACTTCTGCGCGCGCTGCGCGCGCATTTAATGCGCCGCAGGTAGCCGTTGGCGCGAAGATAGCCGTTGCTCCGGAGTCGCACCGGACAGTCCGGTGCACACCGGACAGTCCGGTGAATTATAGCGGACTAGCCGTTGGAGTTTCCCGAAGCTGGCGAGTTCCTGAGGCTGCTCTTCCTTGGCGCACCGGACACTGTCCGGTGTACACCGGACAGTCCGGTGAATTATAGCGCGAGTGCCTCTGGAAATTCCCGAAGGTGGCAAGTTTGAGTTGGAGTCCTCTGGTGCACCGGACAGTCCGGTGCGCCAGACCAGAGGTGCCTTCGGTTGCCTCTTTGCTCCTTTGATGAATCCAAAACTTGATCTTTTTATTGGCTGAGTGTGAACCTTCTACACCTGTATAATCTATACACTTGGGCAAACTAGTTAGTCCAATTATTTGTGTTGGGCAATTCAACCACCAAAATTAATTAGGGACTAGGTGTAAGCCTAATTCCCTTTCAACGAGGACGAGACAGGCGCTCGCGTGAGGCCGCTCGCTCCCTCTCCCGCGTGGACGCTTGTAACCCCCTACTGCAAGCGCACCCGACCTGGGCGCGGGACGAACACGAAGGCCGCGGGATTTCCACCTCTCTCACGCCCGTCTTCGGCTGCCTCTTTTCCCCCTTCGCGCTCGGCCTCGCGCCGACCCATCTGGGCTGGGGCACGCGGCGACATTTCACTCGTCGGCCCAGGGACCCCCCGGTCTCGAAACGCCGACAGTTGGCGCGCCAGGTAGGGGTCTGCTTCGTGTTGACGAACAGCTTCCCGTCAAGCTCCAGATGGGCAGTCTCCAGCAACCTCTCCAGCCGGGGACGGTGCTCCGTTTCGGGAGTCTTGAGTTCATGTCCCTCGACGGCAGCTACGACATGATACTCCTTCCCCCGCCGTGCGACAGCGACAATGGCGGCCGACAGCCCGCCCGCCGGCGGCGGAATCGACGACGTCTTCCCCGCGTGACGGAAGAACAACATTCGAGCTCACCCCATCCTCTCCCCCGCTGACGGAGGAGGAGGCAGGGCAACCAAGACCAAGCAGGAGGCAGCGCCTCGTCGGCTGTCGAGCGAGTCGACGGCGCCAGCGCCCCAACGGGGGGCGCCTCGGGCATCGACCTCGCGTTTGAGACGAAGACGAGCGCTGTCTCCCCGCAACACGCCAATTCCGAGCAAACGGACGACGCCAGCACGCTCGCGAAAGGCTTGCTGGGCGTCACCCTCGTACCTGAGACGACGGTGCAGTCAGTCCCCGACGTGACTTCATCACCGCCTGTCGACCAAGAGGTACCGACTGATTCCCATCTCACGCCTTTCGGATTCAGCCTCGACCCGCCAAGCGGCTTCGCTTTGGCGGACGCTCTCGTAGAGGCGAGTCCAAACCCTCTGGGGTTTCGTATGCGGTCACCCTGGGACCGGCTGACGGACGTCTCGACCTACGGGCCCTCTGGGTTCGAGGAAGACGACGTGCCCGACTTCTGTTGGGACTTCTTCGGACTTGGTAACCCCAGTGCCATGCGGGACTTCATGACTGCATGCGACTACTGCCTTTCCGACTGTTCCGACGGTAGCCGCAGCCTCGACGACGAGGACTGCGGCCCAAGTCGCGAATGTTTCCACGTCGATCTTGGGGGTCCCTCCGAAGGCAACCATCTCGGTATGCCGGAGGACGGTGATCTCCCTAGGCCTGTGCCTCGCGTTGACATCCTACGAGAGCTAGTTGTGGTCCCCGTTCAGGCGGGGGGTCATGACCCACATCTCGAGAAAATCCGCGGGGTGCAGGCCAGGCTTGACGAGGGAGTAGGAACACTTGAGCCAGTCCGCCGGGACGTCGGGCATGGATGGGCGGGCCAACCTCCGGCCGGAGAAATGCGTCATCTACCCCAGGGCTTCCAGCACCGCATCGCCGACGATGTCAGGATGAGGCCGCCACCCGCTTCCAGTGGAGTCGGCCAGAACCTGGCTGCAGCAGCAATGCTTCTCCGTGCGATGCCAGAGCCATCAACCACCGAGGGGCGGCGAATCCAGGGAGAGCTCAAGAATCTCCTGGAAGGCGCCGCGGTCCGACGGGCCGAAAGCTCCGCCTCTCGAAGGCAGGGGTACCCCTCGGAACATCGCGCCGCGACTTCCCGATTCATGCGGGAAGCCTCGGTCCACACCGGGCGCACGCGCAACACAGCGTCTGCGACCCCCGGTCGCCTCGGCAACGAGCACCATCACCGCGACCGTCGGGCCCACCTCGATGAGAGGGTGCGCCGAGGCTACCACCCCAGGCATGGAGGACGCTACGACAGCGGGGAGGATCGGAGTCCATCGCCCGAACCACCCAGTCCGCAGGCTTTCAGCCGCGCCATACGACGGGCGCCGTTCCCGACCCGGTTCCGACCCCCGACTACTATCACAAAGTACTCGGGGGAGATGAGACCGAAACTTGATAGTCGCCTAGAGGGGGGGTGAATAGGGCGAAACTGAAATTTACAAATATAAACACAACTACAAGCCGGGTTAGCGTTAGTAATAAAGAAACGAGTCCGCGAGAGAGGGTGGAAAACAAATCACAAGCAAATGAAGAGTGTGACACGCGGATTTGTTTTACCGAGGTTCGGTTCTCGCAAACCTACTCCCCGTTGAGGAGGCCACAAAGGCCGGGTCTCTTTCAACCCTTCCCTCTCTCAAACGATACCACGAATCGAGTGAGCTTTCTCTTCTCAATCACTTGGAACACAAAGTTCCCACAAGGACCACCACAAGTTTGGTGTCTCTTGCCTCAATTACAAGTGAGTTTGATCGCAATGAAAGAATCAAGAAGGAAGAAAGCAATCCAAGCGCAAGAGCTCGAAAGAACACAAGCAAATCACTCTCTCTAGTCACTATGGCGTTGTGTGGAATTTGGAGAGGATTTGATCTCTTTGGTGTGTCTAGAATTGAATGCTAGAGCTCTTGTAGTAGTTGGGAAGTGGAAAACTTGGATGCAATGAATGGTGGGGTGGTTGGGGTATTTATAGCCCCAACCACCAAAAGTGGCCGTTGGGAGGCTGTCTGTTCGATGGCGCACCGGACAGTCTGGTGCCCCCGCCACGTCATCACTGCCGTTGGATTCTGACCGTTGGAGCTTCTGACTTGAGGGCCCGCCTGGATGTCCGGTGCACACTGGACATGCATTGTTCCTTGTCCGGTGCGCCAGTATGGGCGCGCCTGACTTCTGCGTGCGCTGCGCGCGCATTTAATGCGCCGCAGGTAGCCGTTGGCGCGGAGATAGCCGTTGCTCCGGAGTTGCACCGGACAGTCCGGTGCACACCGGACATGTCCGGTGAATTATAGCGGACTAGCCGTTGGAGATTCCTGAAGCTGGCGAGTTCCTGAGGCCGCTCTTCCTTGACGCACCGGACACTGTCCGGTGTACACCGGACAGTCCGGTGAATTATAGCGCGAGTGCCTCTGGAAATTCCCGAAGGTGGCGAGTTTGCGTTGGAGTCCTCTGGTGCACCGGACACTGTCCGGTGGCGCACCGGACACTGTCCGGTGTACACCGGACAGTCCGGTGCTCCCAGACTAGAGGGCCTTCGGTTGCCTCTTTGCTCCTTTGTTGAATCCAAAACTTGATCTTTTTATTGGCTGAGTGTGAACCTTTTACACCTGTATAATCTATACACTTGGGCAAACTAGTTAGTCCAAAGATTTGTGTTGGGCAATTCAACCACCAAAATTATATAGGAACTAGGTGTAAGCCTAATTCCCTTTCAATCTCCCCCTTTTTGGTGATTGATGCCAACACAAACCAAAGCAAATATAGAAGTGCATAATTGAACTAGTTTGCATAATGTAGGTGCAAAGGTTGCTTGGAATTGAGCCAATATAAATACTTACAAGATATGCATGGATTGTTTCTTCATTTTTAACATTTTGGACCATGCTTGCACCACGTGTTTTGTTTTTGCAAACTATTTTGTAAATCCTTTTCAAAGTTCTTTTGCAAATAGTCAAGGGTAATTGAATAAGATTTTTCAAAGCATTTTCGAGATTTGAAATTTTCTCCCCCTATTTCAAATGCTTTTCCTTTGACTAAACAAAACTCTCCCTAAATGAGATCCTCCTCTTAGTGTTCAAGAGGGTTTTGATATAACATTTTGAGATACTATTTTCTCTCCCTTTTGAACACAATAGGATACCAATTGAAAATATTTAATACTAAGTTTTTGAAATTGGTGGTGGTGCGGTGCGGTACTTTTGCTTTGGGCTCATACTTTCTCCCCCTTTGGCATGAATCGCCAAAAACGGAATCATTAGAGCCCTCGAAGAGCATTCTCCCTCTTTGGTCAAAACAAATGAGTGAAGATTATACCAAAGATGGAGTCCTTTTGCTTGGTGCTCTTACTTTCTCCCCCAAAGACGAAGTCCTTTTGCTTTCTCCCCCAAAGATGGAGAGTCTCTTGGAGCGACGTCGAAGGATGAGTTACGGAGTGGAAGCCTTTGTCTTCGCCGAAGACTCCAATTCCCTTTCAATACACCTATGACTTGGTTTGAAATAGACTTGAAGAACACATTAGTCATAGCATATGAAAGAGACATGATCAAAGGTATATAGAAGAGCAATGTGTGCAATTTAACAAAAGAAGTTCCTAGAATCAAGAATATTGAGATCATGCCTAAGTTTGTTAAAAGATTGTTCATCAAGAGGCTTGGTAAAGATATCAGCTAATTGATCTTTAGTATTAATGTATGAAATCTCGATATCTCCCTTTTGTTGGTGATCCCTCAAAAAGTGATACCGAATGGCTATGTGCTTAGTGCGGCTATGCTCGACGGGATTGTCGGCCATTTTGATTGCACTCTCATTATCACAAAGCAAAGGGACTTTGGTTAATTTGTAACCGTAGTCCCGCAGGGTTTGCCTCATCCAAAGCAATTGCGCGCAACAATGACCTGCGGCAATGTACTCGGCTTCGGCGGTGGAAAGAGCGACCGAATTTTGCTTCTTTGAAGCCCAAGACACCAAGGATCTTCCCAAGAACTGGCAAGTCCCCGATGTGCTCTTCCTATTGATTTTACGCCCCGCCAATCGGCATCCGAATAACCAATCAAATCAAATGTGGATCCCCTAGGATACCAAAGCCCAAACTTAGGAGTATAAGCCAAATATCTCAAGATTCGTTTTACGGCCGTAAGGTGAGCTTCCTTAGGGTCGGCTTGGAATCTTGCACACATGCATACGGAAAGCATAATATCCGGTCGAGATGCACATAAATAGAGTAAAGAACCTATCATCGACCGGTATACCTTTTGATCCACGGACTTACCTCCCGTGTCGAGGTCGAGATGCCCATTGGTTCCCATGGGTGTCTTGATGGGCTTGGCATCCTTCATCCCAAACTTGTTTAGAATGTCTTGAATGTACTTCGTTTGGCTAATGAAGGTGCCCTCTTGGAGTTGCTTCACTTGAAATCCTAAGAAGTACTTCAACTCCCCCATCATAGACATCTCGAATTTTTGAGTCATGATCCTACTAAACTCTTCACATGTAGACTCGTTAGTAGATCCAAATATAATATCATCAACATAAATTTGGCATACAAACAAGTCATTTTCAAGAGTTTTAGTAAAGAGTGTAGGATCGGCCTTTCCGACTTTGAATCCATTTGCAATAAGAAAATCTCTAAGGCATTCATACCATGCTCTTGGGGCTTGCTTGAGCCCATAAAGCGCCTTAGAGAGCTTATAGACATGGTTAGGATACTCACTGTTTTCAAAGCCGGGAGGTTGCTCAACATAGACCTCTTCCTTGATTGGTCCATTGAGGAAGGCACTTTTCACGTCCATTTGATAAAGCTTAAAGCCATGGTAAGTAGCATAGGCCAATAAAATGCGAATTGACTCAAGCCTAGCTACGGGTGCATAGGTTTCACCGAAATCCAAACCTTCGACTTGGGAGTATCCTTTGGCCACAAGTCGAGCTTTGTTCCTTGTCACCACACCATGCTCATCTTGCTTGTTGCGGAAGACCCATTTGGTTCCTACAAGATTTTGGTTAGGACGTGGAACTAAATGCCATAACTCATTCCTAGTGAAGTTGTTGAGCTCCTCTTGCATTGCCACCACCCAATCCGAATCTTGTAGTGCTTCCTCTACCCTGTGTGGCTCAATAGAGGAAACAAACGAGTAATGTTCACAAAAATGTGCAACACGAGATCGAGTAGTTACCCCCTTATGAATGTCGCCGAGGATGGTGTCGACGGGGTGATCTTGTTGGATTGCTTGGTGGACTCTTGGGTGTGGCGGCCTTGGTTCTTCATCCTCCTTGTCTTGATCATTTGCATCTCCCCCTCGATCTATGCCGTCATCTTGAGGTGGCTCATTTGATTGATCTTCTTCTTCATCAACTTGAGCTTCATCCTCATTTTGAGTTGGTGGAGATGCTTGCATGAAGGAGGACGGTTGATCTTGTGTATTTGGAGGCTCTTCGGATTCCTTAGGACACACATCCCCAATGGACATGTTCTTTAGCGCGATGCATGGAGCCTCTTCTTCACCTATCTCATCAAGATCAACTTGCTCTACTTGAGAGCCGTTAGTCTCATCAAACACAACGTCACATGAGACTTCAACTAGTCCAGTGGACTTGTTAAAGACCCTATATGCCCTTGTGTTTGAGTCATAACCAAGTAAAAAGCCTTCTACAGTCTTAGGAGCAAATTTAGATTTTCTACCTCTTTTAACAAGAATAAAGCATTTGCTACCAAAGACTCTAAAATATGAAATGTTGGGCTTTTTACCGGTTAGGAGTTCATATGATGTCTTCTTGAGGATTCGGTGTAGATATAACCGGTTGATGGCGTAGCAAGCGGTGTTGACCGCCTCGGCCCAAAAACGATCCGAAGTCTTGTACTCATCAAGCATGGTCCTTGCCATGTCCAATAGAGTTCGATTCTTCCTCTCCACTACACCATTTTGTTGTGGCGTGTAGGGAGAAGAGAACTCATGCTTGATGCCCTCCTCCTCAAGGAAGCCTTCAATTTGAGAGTTCTTGAATTCCGTCCCGTTGTCGCTTCTTATTTTCTTGATCCTTAAGCCGAACTCATTTTGAGCCCGTCTCAAAAATCCCTTTAAGGTCTCTTGGGTTTGAGATTTTTCCTGTAAAAAGAATACCCAAGTGAAGCGAGAATAATCATCCACTATTACAAGACAATACTTACTCCCGCCGATGCTTATGTAAGCAATCGGGCCGAATAGATCCATGTGGAGTAGCTCAAGCGGCCTATCGGTCGTCATGATGTTCTTGTGTGGATGATGAGCTCCAACTTGCTTTCCTGCCTGACATGCGCTACAAATCCTGTCTTTCTCAAAATGAACATTTGTTAGTCCTAAAATGTGTTCTCCCTTTAGAAGCTTGTGAAGATTCTTCATCCCAACATGTGCTAGTTGGCGATGCCAGAGCCAGCCCATGTTAGTCTTAGCAATTAAGCAAGTGTCGAGTTCAGCTCTATCAAAATCTACCAAGTATAGCTGACCCTCTAACACTCCCTTAAATGCTATTGAATCATCACTTCTTCTAAAGACAGTGACACCAATATCAGTAAAGAGACAGTTGTAGCCCATTTGACATAATTGAGATACAGAAAGCAAATTGTAGTCTAATGAATCAACAAGAAAAACATTTGAAATGGAATGGTCAGGCGAAATAGCAATTTTACCCAAGCCTTTGACCAAACCTTGATTTCCATCCCCGAATGTGATAGCTCGTTGGGGATCTTGGTTTTTCTCATATGAGGAGAACATCTTTTTCTCCCCTGTCATGTGGTTTGTGCACCCGCTGTCGAGTATCCAACTTGAGCCCCCGGATGCATAAACCTACAAAACAAGTTTAGTTCTTGACTTTAGGTACCCAAATGGTTTTGGGTCCTTTGGCATTAGACACAAGAACTTTGGGTACCCAAACACAAGTCTTTGACCCCTTGTGCTTGCCCCCAACATATTTGGCAACTACTTTGCCGGATTTGTTAGTCAACACATAAGATGCATCAAAAGTTTTAAATGAAAGACTATGTTCATTTGATGCAGTAGGAGTTTTCTTAGGCAACTTGGCACGGGTTGGTTGCCTAGAACTAGATGTCTCACCCTTATACATAAAAGCATGATTTGGGCCAGAGTGAGACTTCCTAGAATGAATTCTCCTAATTTTGCTCTCGGGATAACCGGCAGGGTACAAAATGTAACCCTCGTTATCCTGAGGCATGGGAGCCTTGCCCTTTACAAAGTTAGACAATCTTTTAGGAGGGGCACTAAGTTTGTCATTGTCTCCCCTTTGGAAGCCAATGCCATCCTTGATGCCAGGGCGTCTCCCATTATAAAGCATACTTCTAGCAAATTTAAATTTTTCATTCTCTAAGTTATGCTCGGCAATTTTAGCATCTAATATTGCTATATGATCATTTTGTTGTTTAATTAAAGCCATGTGATCATGAATAGCATTATTATCAACATCTCTACATCTAGTACAAATAGAAACATGCTCAACACTAGATGTAGAGAGTTTGCATGAATTAAGTTCAACAATCTTAGCACGCAAGATATCATTATTATCTCTAAGATCGGAAATTGTAGTATTGCAAACGTCTAGTTCTTTAGCCTTAGCAATTAAATTTTCATTTTCTACTCTAAGGCTAGCAAGAGAAATGTTCAATTCTTCAATCCTAGCAAGCAAATCATCATTATTATTTCTAGGATTGGGAATTGAAACATTACAAACATGTGAATCAACCTTAGCATTTAAACTAGCATTTTCATGTCTAAGGTTGTCAATCATCTCATGGCAAGTGCTTAGCTCACTAGATAGTTTTTGACATTTCTCTACTTCTAGAGCATAAGCATTTTTAACCTTAACATGTTTCTTGTTTTCCTTAATAAGGAGGTCCTCTTGGGAATCCAAAAGGTCATCCTTTTCATGAATAGCACTAACCAATTCATTTAATTTTTCCTTTTGTGCTATGTTGAGGTTGGCAAAGAGAATACGCAAATTATCTTCCTCATCACTAGCATTATCATCACTAGAGGATTCATATTTAGTGGAGGATTTAGATTTAACCTTCTTTTTGCCGTCCTTTGCCATGAGGCACTTGTGGCCGACGTTGGGGAAGAGAAGCCCTTTGATGACGGCGATGTTGGCGGCGTCCTCGTCGTCGGAGGAGTCGCTTGAGCTTTCGTCGGAATCCCACTCCTGACAAACATGGGCATCGCCACCCTTCTTCTTGTAGTATCTCTTCTTCTCCTTTCTTCTCCCCTTCTTGTCGTCGCCTCGGTCACTGTCACTAGATATGGGACATTTAGCAATAAAATGACCAGGCTTACCACATTTGTAACAAACCTTCTTGGAGCGGGACTTGTAGTCTTTCCCCCTCCTTTGTTTGAGGATTTGGCGGAAGCTCTTGATGACGAGCGCCATCTCCTCGTTGTCAAGCTTGGAGGCGTCGATTGGTTGTCTACTTGGTGTAGACTCCTCCTTCCTTTCCTCCGTCGCCTTGAATGCGACGGGTTGAGCCTCGGATGTGGAGGGATCATCAAGCTCGTTGATCTTCCTCGAGCCTTCGATCATGCACTCAAAACTTACAAAATTCCCGATAACTTCCTCGGGGGTCATTTTAATATATCTAGGATTACCACGAATTAATTGAACTTGAGTGGGGTTAAGAAAAATGAGAGATCTTAAAATAACCTTAACCATTTCGTGGTCGTCCCACTTCTTGCTCCCGAGGTTGCGCACTTGGTTCACCAAGGTCTTGAGCCGGTTGTACATGTGTTGTGGCTCTTCCCCTTTGCGAAGACGGAACCGACCGAGCTCCCCCTCGATCGTTTCCCACTTGGTGATCTTTGTGAGCTCATCTCCCTCGTGCGCGGTTTTGAGCACATCCCAAACCTCCTTGGCGCTCTTCAACCCTTGAACTTTGTTATACTCCTCTCTACTTAAAGAGGCAAGGAGTATCGTTGTTGCTTGAGAGTTGAAGTGCTCGATTTGGGCCACCTCATCCTCATCATAGTCTTTATCCCCTACCGACGGTACCTGTGCACCAAACTCAACAACATCCCATATACTTTTGTGGAGTGAGGTTAGATGAAATCGCATTAAACCACTCCACCTAGCATAATCTTCACCATCAAAAGTTGGTGGTTTGCCTAATGGGACGGAAAGTAGAGGTGCATGTTTAGAAATGCGAGAGTAGTGTAGGGGGATCTTACTAAACTTCTTACGCTCTTGGCGTTTAGAAGTTACGGAGGGAGCATCGGAGCCGGAGGTTGATGTTGATGAAGTGTCGGTCTCGTAGTAGACCACTTTCCTCATCCTCTTTTGCTTGTCCCCACTCCGATGCGGCTTGTGGGAAGAAGATTTTTCCTTCTTCTCTTTGTGGTGAGAAGAAGATTTCTTCTCCTTCCCTTTGTTGGAGGAGCTCTTCTTCTTCTCCCTCCTCTTGGTGCGGGACTCTTCCGATGAAGTGCTCCCGTGGCTTGTAGTGGGCTTTTCGCCGGTCTCCATCTCCTTCTTGGCGTGATCTCCCGACATCACTTCGAGCGGTTAGGCTCTAATGAAGCACTGGGCTCCGATACCAATTGATAGTCGCCTAGAGGGGGGGGGGGGGGTGAATAGGGCGAAACTGAAATTTACAAATATAAACACAACTACAAGCCGGGTTAGCGTTAGTAATAAAGAAACGAGTCCGCGAGAGAGGGTGGAAAACAAATCGCAAGCAAATGAAGAGTGTGACACGCGGATTTGTTTTACCGGGGTTCGGTTCTCGCAAACCTACTCCCCGTTGAGGAGGCCACAAAGGCCGGGTCTCTTTCAACCCTTCCCTCTCTCAAACGATCCCACGGATCGAGTGAGCTTTCTCTTCTCAATCACTTGGAACACAAAGTTCCCACAAGGACCACCACAAGTTTGGTGTCTCTTGCCTCAATTACAAGTGAGTTTGATCGCAATGAAAGAATCAAGAAGGAAGAAAGCAATCCAAGCGCAAGAGCTCGAAAGAACACAAGCAAATCACTCTCTCTAGTCACTATGGCGTTGTGTGGAATTTGGAGAGGATTTGATCTCTTTGGTGTGTCTAGAATTGAATGCTAGAGCTCTTGTAGTAGTTGGGAAGTGGAAAACTTGGATGCAATGAATGGTGGGGTGGTTGGGGTATTTATAGCCCCAACCACCAAAAGTGGTCGTTTGGGAGGCTGTCTGTTCGATGGCGCACCGGACAGTCCGGTGCACACCGGACATGTCCGGTGCCCCCGCCACGTCATCACCGCCGTTGGATTTTGACCGTTGGAGCTTCTGACTTGAGGGCCCGCCTGGATGTCCGGTGCACACCGGACATGCACTGTTCCTTGTCCGGTGCGCCAGTATGGGCGCGCCTGACTTCTGCGTGCGCTGCGCGCGCATTTAATGCGCCGCAGGTAGCCGTTGGCGCGGAGATAGCCGTTGCTCCGGAGTTGCACCGGACAGTCCGGTGCACACCGGACATGTCCGGTGCACACCGGACATGTCCGGTGAATTATAGCGGACTAGCCATTGGAGATTCCCGAAGCTGGCGAGTTCCTGAGGCCGCTCTTCCTTGGCGCACCGGACACTGTCCGGTGTACACCGGACAGTCCGGTGAATTATAGCGCGAGTGCCTCTGGAAATTCCCGAAGGTGGCGAGTTTGCGTTGGAGTCCTCTGGTGCACCGGACACTGTCCGGTGGCGCACCGAACACTGTCCGGTGTACACCGGACAGTCCAGTGCTCCCAGACCAGAGGGCCTTCGGTTGCCTCTTTGCTCCTTTGTTGAATCCAAAACTTGATCTTTTTATTGGCTGAGTGTGAACCTTTTACACCTGTATAATCTATACACTTGGGAAAACTAGTTAGTCCAAAGATTTGTGTTGGGCAATTCAACCACCAAAATTATATAGGAACTAGGTGTAAGCCTAATTCCCTTTCAAAACTGTGGCTCGCGGACTACCGGCTGGCCTGCCAACTGGGTGGAACGGACGATGACAACCTCATCATCCGCAACCTCCCCCTGTTCCTCTCTGACACCGCTCGCGCCTGGTTGGAGCACCTGCCTCTGGGGCAGATCTCCAACTGGGACGACCTGGTCCAGGCCTTCGCTGGCAATTTCCAGGGCACATACGTGCGCCCTGGGAACTCCTGGGACCTCCGAAGCTGCCGACAGCAGCCAGGAGAGTCTCTCCGGGACTACATCCGGCGATTCTCGAAGCAGCGCACCGAGCTGCCCAACATCACCGACTCGGATGTCATCGGCGTATTCCTCGCCGGCACCACCTGCCGCGACCTGGTGAGCAAGCTGGGTCGCAAGACCCCCACCAGGGCGAGCGAGCTGATGGACATCGCCACCAAGTTCGCCTCTGGCCAGGAGGCGGTTGAGGCTATCTTCCGGAAGGACAAGCAGCCCCAGGGCCGCCCACCGGAAGATGCCCCCGAGGCGTCAACTCAGCGCGGCGCCAAGAAGAAGGGCAAGAAGAAGTCGCAAGCGAAACGTGACGCCGCCGACACGGACCTTGTCGCCGCCGCCGAGTACAAGAACCCTCGGAAACCCCCCGGAGGTGCCAACCTCTTCGACAAGATGCTCAAGGAGCCGTGCCCCTATCACCAGGGGCCCGTCAAGCACACCCTTGAGGAGTGCGCCATGCTTCGGCGCCATTTCCACAGGGCCGGGCCACCCGCGGAGGGTGGCAGGGCTCGCGACGACGACAAGAAGGAAGATCACCAGGCAGGAGAGTTCCCCGAGGTCCGCGACTGCTTCATGATCTACGGTGGGCAAGCGGCGAATGCCTCGGCTCGGCACCGCAAGCAAGAGCGTTGGGAGGTCTGTTCGGTGAAGGTGGTGGCGCCAGTCTACCTAGACTGGTCCGACAAGCCCATCACCTTCGACCAAGCCGACCACCCCGACCATGTTCCGAGCCCGGGGAAATACCCGCTCGTTGTCGACCCCATCATCGGCGATGTCAGGCTCACCAAGGTCCTTATGGACGGAGGCAGCAGCCTCAACATCATCTACGCCGAGACCCTCGGGCTCCTGCGTGTTGATCTGTCCTCGGTCCGGGCAGGCGCTGCGCCTTTCCACGGGATCATCCCCGGGAAGCGCGTCCAGCCCCTCGGACAACTCGACCTTCCTGTCTGCTTCGGAGCACCCTCCAACTTCCGAAGGGAGACTCTCACGTTCGAGGTGGTCGGGTTCCGAGGAACCTACCACGCGGTACTGGGGAGGCTATGCTACGCGAAGTTCATGGCCGTCCCCAACTACACCTACCTCAAGCTCAAGATGTCGGGCCCCAACGGGGTCATCACCGTCAGCCCCACGTACCGACACGCGTTCGAATGCGACGTTGAAAGTCGCCTAGAGGGGGGGTGAATAGGGCGAAACTAAAATTTACAAATATAAACACAACTACAAGCCGGGTTAGCGTTAGTAATAAAGAAACGAGTCTACGAGAGAGGGTGAAAAACAAATCCCAAGCGAATAAGCAAGTGAGACACGGAGATTTGTTTTACCGAGGTTCGGTTCTCTCAAACCTACTCCCCGTTGAGGAGGCCACAAAGGCCGGGTCTCTTTCAACCCTTCCCTCTCTCAAACGGTCCCTCGGACCGAGTGAGCTTCTCTTCTCAAATCAAAGCCGGGAACAAAACTTCCCCGCAAGGGCCACCACACAATTGGTGCCTCTTGCCTTGATTACAATGGAGTTATGATCTCAAGAACAAGTGAGAAAGAAAAGAAGCAATCCAAGCGCAAGAGCTCAAAAGAACACGGCAAATCTCTCTCGCTAATCACTAGAGACTTGTGTGGAGTTGGAGAGGATTTGATCTCTTTTGGTGTGTCTAGAATTGAATGCCTAGCTCTTGTAAGTGGTTGAGAAGTGGAAAACTTGGATGCAATGAATGGTGGGGTGGTTGGGGTATTTATAGCCCCAACCACCAACTTGACCGTTGGTGGAGGCTGTTTGTTCGATGGCGCACCGGACATGTCCGGTGCCCCCGCCACGTCATCACTGCCGTTGGATTCTGACCGTTGGAGCCTCTGACTTGTGGGCCCGCCTGGGTGTCCGGTGCACACCGGACATGCACTGTTCCTTGTCCGGTGTGCCAGTATGGGCGCGCCTGACTTCTGCGCGCGCTGCGCGCGCATTTAATACGCCGCAGGTAGCCGTTGGCGCGGAGAAAGCCGTTGCTCCGGAGTTGCACCGGACAGTCTGGTGCACACCGGACAGTCCGGTGAATTATAGCGGACTAGCCGTTGGAGTTTCCCGAAGCTGGCGAGTTCCTGAGGCCGCTCTTCCTTGGCGCACCGGACACTGTCCGGTGTACACCGGACAGTCCGGTGAATTATAGCGCGAGTGCCTCTGGAAATTCCCGAGGGTGGCGAGTTTGAGTTGGAGTCCTCTGGTGCACCGGACATGTCCGGTGGTGCACCGGACAGTCCGGTGCGCCAGACCAGAGGTGCCTTCGGTTGGCCCTTTGCTCTTTTGTTAACCCCAACACTTGGTCTTTTTATTGGCTGAGTGTGAACCTTTTACACCTGTATAATCTATACACTTGGGCAAACTAGTTAGTCCAATTATTTGTGTTGGGCAATTCAACCACCAAAATTAATTAGGGACTAGGTGTAAGCCTAATTCCCTTTCAATCTCCCCCTTTTTGTTGATTGATGCCAACACAAACCAAAGCAAATATAGAAGTGTATAATTGAACTAGTTTGCATAATGTAAGTGCAAAGGTTGCTTAGAATTTGAGCCAATATAAATACTTACAAGATATGCATGGATTGTTTCTTACTTATAACATTTTGGACCACGCTTGCACCACATGTTTTGTTTTTGCAAAATCTTTTGTAAATCCTTTTCAAAGTTCTTTTGCAAATAGTCAAAGGTAAATGAATGAGATTTTGAGAAGCATTTTCAAGATTTGAAATTTTCTCCCTCCGTTTTAAATGCTTTTCCTTTGACTAAACAAAACTCCCCCTAAATGAGATCCTCCTCTTAGTGTTCAAGAGGGTTTTGATATACCATTTTTGAAATACTACTTTCTCCCCCTTTTGAACACAATAGAATACCAATTGAAAATATTCAACACTAAGTTTTTGAAATTGAAATTTGTGGTGGTGGTGCGGTCCTTTTGCTTTGGGCTCTTACTTTCTCCCCCTTTGGCATGAATCGCCAAAAACGGAGTCATTAGAGCCTTCGAAGTGCTTTTCTTCCCCTTTGGTCATAAATAAATGAGTTAAGATTATACCAAAGACGAAGTCCGGTCCTTTTGCTTTGGGCTCTTACTTCCTCGCCCAAAGACAAAGTCCTTTTCTTTGATGCTCATGCTTTTCTCCCCCAAGAATGGAGAGTTGCTTGGAGTGACAGCGAAGGATGAGTTACGTAGTGGAAGCCTTTGTCTTCGCCGAAGACTCCAATTCCCTTTCAATACACCTATGACTTGGTTTGAAATAGACTTGAAGACACATTAGTCATAGCATATGAAGGGGTATGATCAAAGGTATATAAATGAGCTATGTGAGCAATCTAGCAAAAGAAATTGCGCGAATCAAGAATATTGAGCTCATGCCTAAGTTTGTTAAAAGATTGTTCATCAAGAGGCTTGATAAAGATATCGGCTAATTGATCTTTAGTATTAATGTAAGAAATCTCGATATCTCCCTTTTGTTGGTGATCCCTCAAAAAGTGATACCGAATGGCTATGTGTTTAGTGCGGCTATGCTCGACGGGATTGTCGGCCATTTTGATTGCACTCTCATTATCACATAGTAAAGGAACTTTGGTTAATTTGTAACTGTAGTCCCGCAGGGTTTGCCTCATCTAGAGCAATTGCGCGCAACAATGACCTGCGGCAATGTACTCGGCTTCGGCGGTGGAAAGAGCGACCGAATTTTGCTTCTTTGAAGCCCAAGACACCAAGGATCTTCCCAAGAACTGGCAAGTCCCCGATGTGCTCTTCCTATTGATTTTGCACCCCGCCCAATCGGCATCCGAATATCCAATCAAATCAAATGTGGATCCCTTAGGATACCAAAGCCCAAACTTAGGAGTATAAGCTAAATATCTCAAGATTCGTTTTACGGCCGTAAGGTGAGCTTCCTTAGGGTCGGCTTGGAATCTTGCACACATGCATACGAAAAGCATAATATTCGGTCGAGATGCACATAAATAGAGTAACGATCCTATCATCGACCGGTATACCTTTTGATCCACGGACTTACCTCCCGTGTCGAGGTCGAGATGCCCATTAGTTCCCATGGGTGTCTTGATGGGCTTGGCATCCTTCATCCCAAACTTGTTTAGAATGTCTTGAGTGTACTTCGTTTGGCTAATGAAGGTGCCCTCTTGGAGTTGCTTCACTTGGAATCCTAGACAATATTTCAACTCCCCCATCATAGACATCTCGAACTTCTGTGTCATGATCCTACTAAACTCTTCACATGTAGACTCGTTAGTAGACCCAAATATAATATCATCAACATAAATTTGGCATACAAACAAGTCATTTTCAAGAGTTTTAGTAAAGAGTGTAGGATCGGCCTTTCCGACTTTGAATCCATTTGCAATAAGAAAATCTCTAAGGCATTCATACCATGCTCTTGGGGCTTGCTTGAGCCCATAAAGCGCCTTAGAGAGCTTATAGACATGGTTAGGATACTCACTGTCTTCAAAGCCGGGAGGTTGCTCAACATAGACCTCTTCCTTGATTGGTCCATTGAGGAAGGCGCTTTTCACGTCCATTTGATAAAGCTTAAAGCCATGGTAAGTAGCATAGGCTAATAATATGCGAATTGACTCAAGCCTAGCTACGGGTGCATAGGTTTCACCGAAATCCAAACCTTCGACTTGGGAGTATCCCTTGGCCACAAGTCGAGCTTTGTTCCTTGTCACCACACCATGCTCGTCTTGCTTGTTGCGGAAGACCCATTTGGTTCCTACAACATTTTGATTAGGACGTGGAACTAAATGCCATACCTCATTCCTAGTGAAGTTGTTGAGCTCCTCTTGCATTGCCACCACCCAATCCGAATCTTGGAGAGCTTCCTCTACCCTGTGTGGCTCAATAGAGGAAACAAAAGAGTAATGTTCACAAAAATGAGCAACACGAGATCTAGTAGTTACCCCCTTATGAATGTCGCCGAGGATGGTGTCGACGGGGTGATCTCGTTGGATTGCTTGATGGACTCTTGGGTGTGGTGGCCTTGGTTCTTGCTCATCCTCCTTTTCTTGATCATTTGCATCTCCCCCTTGATCATTGCCGTCATCTTGAGGTGGCTCATTTGCTTGATCTTCTATTTCATCAACTTGAGCCTCATCCTCATTTTGAGTCGGTGGGGATGCTTGCATTGAGGAGGATGGTTGATCTTGTGCATTTGTAGGCTCTTTGGATTCCTTAGGACACACATCCCCAATGGACATGTTCCTTAGCGCGATGCATGGAGCCTCTTCTTCACCTACTTCATCAAGATCAACTTGCTCTACTTGAGAGCCGTTAGTCTCATCAAACACAACGTCACAAGAAACTTCAACTTGTCCAGTGGACTTGTTAAAGACTCTATATGCCCTTGTGTTTGAATCATATCCTAGTAAAAAGCCTTCTACGGTCTTAGGAGCAAATTTAGATTTTCTACCTCTTTTAACAAGAATAAAGCATTTGCTACCAAAGACTCTAAAATATGAAATGTTGGGTTTTTTACCGGTTAGGAGTTCGTATGATGTCTTCTTGAGGATTCGGTGTAGATACAACCGGTTGATGGCGTAGCAGGCGGTGTTGACCGCCTCCGCCCAAAACCGATCCGAAGTCTTGTACTCATCAAGCATGGTTCTTGCCATGTCCAATAGAGTTCGATTCTTCCTCTCCACTACACCATTTTGTTGTGGCGTGTAGGGAGAAGAGAACTCATGCTTGATGCCCTCCTCCTCAAGGAAGCCTTCAATTTGAGAGTTCTTGAACTCCGTCCCGTTGTCGCTTCTTATTTTCTTGATCCTTAAGCCGAACTCATTTTGAGCTCGTCTCAAGAATCCCTTTAAGGTCTCTTGGGTTTGAGATTTTTCCTGTAAAAAGAATACCCAAGTGAAGCGAGAATAATCATCCACAATAACTAGACAGTACTTACTCCCGCCGATGCTTATGTAAGCGATCGGGCCGAATAGATCCATGTGTAGGAGCTCCAGTGGCCTGTCGGTTGTCATTATGTTCTTATGCGGATGATGAGTGCCAACTTGCTTTCCTGCTTGGCATGCGCTACAAATCCTGTCTTTCTCAAAATGAACATTTGTTAATCCTAAAATGTGTTCTCCCTTTAGAAGCTTATGAAGATTCTTCATCCCAACATGGGCTAGTCGGCGGTGCCAGAGCCAACCCATGTTAGTCTTAGCAATTAAGCAAGTGTAAGTTCAGCTCTATCAAAATCTACCAAGTATAGCTAACCCTCTAACACTCCCTTAAATGCTATTGAATCATCACTTCTTCTAAAGACAGTGACACCTACATCAGTGAATAGACAGTTGTAGCCCATTTGACATAATTGAGATACGGAAAGCAAATTGTAATCTAATGAATCAACAAGAAAAACATTTGAAATGGAATGGTCAGGTGAAATAGCAATTTTACCAAGACCTTTGACCAAACCTTGATTTCCATCCCCGAATGTGATCGTTCTTTGGGGATCTTGGTTTTTCTCATATGAGGAGAACATCTTTTTCTCCCCTGTCATGTGGTTTGTGCACCCGCTGTCGAGTATCCAACTTGAGCCCCCGGATGCATAAACCTACAAAACAAGTTTAGTTCTTGACTTTAGGTACCCAAATGGTTTTGGGTCCTTTGGCATTAGACACAAGAACTTTGGGTACCCAAACACAAGTCTTTGACCCCTTGTGCTTGCCCCCAACATACTTGGCAACTACTTTGCCGGATTTGTTTGTTAAAACATAAGATGCATCAAAAGTTTTAAATAAAATGTCATGCTCATTTGATGCACTAGGAGTTTTCTTCTTAGGCAACTTAGCACGGGTTGGTTGCCTAGAGCTAGATGTCTCACCCTTATATATAAAAGCATGATTTGGGCTAGAGTGAGATTTCCTAGAGTGAATTCTCCTAATTTTGCTCTCGGGATAACCGGCAGGGTATAAAATGTAACCCTCGTTATCCTGAGGCATGGGAGCCTTGCCCTTTATAAAATTAGACAATCTTTTAGGAGGGGCACTAAGTTTGACATTGTTTCCCCTTTGGAAGCCAATGCCATCCTTTATGCCAGGGCGTCTCCCATTATAGAGCATACTTCTAGCAAATTTAAATTTTTCATTTTCTAAGTTATGCTCGGCAATTTTAGCATCTAATATTGCTATATGATCATTTTGTTGTTTAATTAAAGTCATATGATCATGAATAGCATTGATATCAACATCTCTACATCTAGTACAAATAGTGACATGCTCAATGGTAGATGTAGATGGTTTGCAAGAATTAAGTTCAACAATCTTAGCATGAAGAATATCATTTTTATCTTTAAGATCGGAAATTGTAACTTTGCAAACATCAAAATCTTTAGCCTTAGCAATCAAATTTTCATTTTCTAATCTAAGACTAGCAAGAGAAATGTTCAATTCTTCAATCCTAGCAAGCAAATCATCATTATTATCTCTAGGGTTGGGAATTGAAACATTGCAAACATGAGTATCAACCTTAGCTAACAAATTAGCATTCTCATTTCTAAGGTTGGCAATCATGTCTCGGCAAGTGCTTAGCTCACTAGATAGTTTTTGACATTTTTCTACTTCTAGAGCATAAGCATTTTTAACCTTAACATGTTTCTTGTTTTCTTTAATTAGACAATCCTCTTGGGAATCCAAAAGGTCATCCTTTTCATGAATAGCACTAATCAGTTCGTTTAATTTTTCTTTTTGCTCCATGTTAAGATTGGCAAAGAGAATGCGCAAATTATCCTCCTCATCACTAGCATTATCGTCACTAGAAGACTCATATTTAGTGGAGGAGTTAGATTTAACCTTCTTCCGTTTGCCGTCCTTTGCCATGAGGCACTTGTGGCCGACGTTGGGGAAGAGAAGTCCCTTGGTGACGGCGATGTTGGCGGCGTCCTCGTCGTCGGAGGAGTCGCTAGAGCTTTCGTCGGAGTCCCACTCTCGACAAACATGGGCATCGCCACCCTTCCTCTTGTAGTACCTCTTCTTCTCCTTTCTTCTCCCCTTCTTGTCATCGCCTCGGTCACTGTCACTAGATATAGGACATTTGTAGCACTAGGTAAATGACCGGGCTTACCACACTTGTAGCAAACCTTCTTGGAGCGGGACTTGTAGTCTTTCCCTCTCCTTTGCTTGAGGATTTGGCGGAAGCTCTTGATGACGAGCGCCATTTCCTCATTGTCAAGCTTGGAGGCGTCTATGGGTTGTCGACTTGGGGTAGACTCCTCCTTCTTTTCTTCCATCGCCTTGAATGCGACGGGTTGAACTTCGGATGTAGATGGATCATCAAGCTCGTTGATCTTCCTCGAGCCTTCGATCATGCACTCAAAACTTACAAAATGCCCGATTACTTCCTCGGGGGTCATTTTAGTATATCTAGGATTACCACGAATTAATTGAACTTGAGTAGGGTTAAGGAAAATAAGAGATCTTAGAATAACCTTAACCACTTCATGGTCATCCCACTTTACGCTCCCGAGGTTGCGCACTTGGTTCACTAAGGTCTTGAGCCGGTTGTACATGTGTTGTGGCTCCTCCCCTTTGCGAAGCCGGAACCGACCAAGCTCCCCCTCGATCGTTTCCCGCTTGGTGATCTTGGTGAGCTCGTCTCCCTCGTGCGCGGTTTTGAGCACATCCCAAACCTCCTTGGCACTCTTCAACCCTTGTACTTTGTTATATTCCTCTCTACTTAGTGAGGCGAGGAGTATTGTTGTCGCTTGAGAGTTGAAGTGCTCGATTTGGGCCACCTCATCCTCATTATAGTCTTCATCCCCTACGGATGGTACCTGTGCACCAAACTCAACAACATCCCATATACTTTTGTGGAGCGAGGTTAGATGAAATCGCATTAAATCGCTCCACCTAGCGTAATCTTCACCATCAAAAGTTGGTGGTTTGCCTAATGGGACGGAAAGTAAAGGTGTATGTTTGGAAATGCGAGGGTAGCGTAGGGGATCTTACTATATTTCTTGCGCTCTTGGCGCTTAGAAGTGACGGATGCCGCGTCGGAGCCGGAGGTGGATGCCGATGAAGAATCAGTCTCGTAGTAGACCACCTTCCTCATTCTTTTCTTCTTGTCCCCACTCCGATGCGGCTTGTGGGAAGAAGATTTTTCCTTCTTCTCTTTGTGGTGAGAAGAAGATTTCTTCTCCTTCCCTTTGTTGGAGGAGATCTTCTTCTTCTCCTTCCTCTTGGTGCGGGACTCTTCCGATGAAGTGCTCCCGTGGCTTGTAGTGGGCTTTTCGCCGGTCTCCATCTCCTTCTTGGCGTGATCTCCCGACATCACTTCGAGCGGTTAGGCTCTAATGAAGCACCGGGCTCTGATACCAATTGAAGTCGCCTAGAGGGGGGGTGAATAGGGCGAAACTGAAATTTACAAATATAAACACAACTACAAGCCGGGTTAGCGTTAGTAATAAAGAAACGAGTCCGCGAGAGAGGGTGAAAAACAAATCCCAAGCGAATAAGCAAGTGAGACACGGAGATTTGTTTTACCGAGGTTCGGTTCTCTCAAACCTACTCCCCGTTGAGGAGGCCACAAAGGCCGGGTCTCTTTCAACCCTTCCCTCTCTCAAACGGTCCCTCGGACCGAGTGAGCTTCTCTTCTCAAATCAAAGCCGGGAACAAAACTTCCCCGCAAGGGCCACCACACAATTGGTGCCTCTTGCCTTGATTACAATGGAGTTATGATCTCAAGAACAAGTGAGAAAGAAAAGAAGCAATCCAAGCGCAAGAGCTCAAAAGAACACGACAAATCTCTCTCGCTAATCACTAGAGACTTGTGTGGAGTTGGAGAGGATTTGATCTCTTTTGGTGTGTCTAGAATTGAATGCCTAGCTCTTGTAAGTGGTTGAGAAGTGGAAAACTTGGATGCAATGAATGGTGGGGTGGTTGGGGTATTTATAGCCCCAACCACCAACTTGACCGTTGGTGGAGGCTGTCTGTTCGATGGCGCACCGGACAGTCCGGTGCACACCGGACATGTCCGGTGCCCCCGCCACGTCATCACTGCCGTTGGATTCTGACCGTTGGAGCTTCTGACTTGTGGTCCCGCCTGGGTGTCCGGTGCACACCGGACATGCACTGTTCCTTGTCCGGTGTGCCAGTATGGGCGCGCCTGACTTCTGCGCGCGCTGCGCGCGCATTTAATGCGCCGCAGGTAGCCGTTGGCGCGGAGAAAGCCGTTGCTTCGGAGTTGCACCGGACTCTTCCTTGGCGCACCGGACACTGTCCGGTGTACACCGGACAGTCCGGTGAATTATAGCGGACTAGCCGTTGGAGTTTCCCGAAGCTGGCGAGTTCCTGAGGCCGCTCTTCCTTGGCGCACCGGACAGTCCGGTGAATTATAGCGCGAGTGCCTCTGGAAATTCCCGAGGGTGGCGAGTTTGAGTTGGAGTCCTCTGGTGCACCGGACATGTCCGGTGGTGCACCGGACACTGTCCGGTGGTGCACCGGACAGTCCGGTGCGCCAGACCAGAGGTGCCTTCGGTTGGCCCTTTGCTCTTTTGTTAACCCCAACACTTGGTCTTTTTATTGGCTGAGTGTGAACCTTTTACACCTGTATAATCTATACACTTGGGCAAACTAGTTAGTCCAATTATTTGTGTTGGGCAATTCAAGCACCAAAATTAATTAGGGACTAGGTGTAAGCCTAATTCCCTTTCAGACGTCGAGTGCGTGGAGTACGCCGAGGCCCTCGCCGAATCCGAGGCCCTCATCGCCGACCTGGAGAGCCTCTCTAAGGAGGTGCCAGACGCGAAGCGTCACGCCGACAACTTCGAACCAGCGGAGACGGTTAAGTCCGTCCCCCTCGACCCCAGCAGCGATGCCTCCAAGCAAGTCCGGATCGGCTCCGAGCTCGATCCCAAATAGGAAGCAGTGCTCGTCGACTTTCTCCGCGCGAACGCCGACGTCTTCGCGTGGAGTCCCTCGGACATGCCCGGCATACCGAGGGATGTCGCCGAGCACTCTCTGGATATCCGAGACGAAGCCTGACCCGTCAAGCAGCCTCTGCGCCGATTCGACGAAGAAAAGCGCAGAGCCATAGGCGAGGAGATCCACAAGCTAATGGCGGCAGGGTTCATCAAAGAGGTATTCCATCCCGAATGGCTTGCCAACCCTGTGCTTGTGAGAAAGAAAGGAGGGAAATGGCGGATGTGTGTAGACTACATTGGTCTAAACAAAGCATGTCCAAAGGTTCCCTACCCTCTGCCTCGCATCGATCAAATCGTGGATTCCACTGCTGGGTGCGAAACCCTGTCTTTCCTCGATGCCTACTCAGGGTATCACCAAAACAGGATGAAAGAGTCCGACTAGCTCGCGACTTCTTTCATCACACCCTTCGGCATGTACTGCTATGTCACCATGCCGTTCGGCTTGAGGAATGCGGGTGCGACGTACCAGCGGTGCATGAACCATGTGTTCGGCGAACACATTGGCCGGACGGTCGAGGCTTACGTCGATGACATCGTAGTCAAGACGAGGAAAGCCTCCGACCTCCTTTCCGACCTTGAAGTGACATTCCGATGTCTCAGGCGAAAGGCGTGAAGCTTAATCCCGAAAAGTGTGTCTTCGGGGTACCCCGAGGCATGCTCTTGGGGTTCATCGTCTCCGAGCGGGGCATCGAAGCCAACCCGGAGAAGATCACAGCCATCGCCAGCATGGGGCCCATCAAGGACTTGAAGGGCGTGCAGAGGGTCATGGGATGTCTTGCGGCTCTGAGCCGCTTCATCTCACGCCTCGGCGAAAGAGGTCTGCCTCTGTACCGCCTCTTAAGGAAGGCCGAGTGCTTCACTTGGACCCCTGAGGCCGAGGAAGCCCTCGGGAACCTGAAGGCGCTCCTCACGAATGCGCCCATCTTGGTGCCCCCAGCTGCCGGAGAAGCCCTCTTGATCTACGTCGCCGCGACCACTCAGGTGGTTAGCGCCGCGATTGTGGTTGAGAGACGAGAAGAGGGGCATACATTGCCCGTCCAGAGGCCAGTCTACTTCATCAGCGAGGTACTGTCCGAGACCAAAATCCGCTACCCACAAGTTCAGAAGCTGCTGTACGCGGTGATCCTGACGTGGCGGAAGTTGCGACACTACTTCGAGTCTCATCCGGTAACTGTGGTGTCATCCTTCCCCCTGGGGGAGATCATCCAGTGTCGAGAGGCCTCGGGTAGAATCGCAAAGTGGGCGGTGGAAATCATGGGCGAAACAATCTCGTTCGCCCCCCGGAAGGCCATCAAGTCCCAAGTCTTGGCGGACTTCGTGGCTGAATGGGTCGACACCCAGCTCCCAACAGCTCCGATCCAGCCGGAGCTCTGGACCATGTTCTTCGACGGGTCGCTGATGAAGACAGGAGCCGGCGCAGGCCTACTCTTCATCTCGCCCCTCGGGAAGCACCTACGCTACGTGCTACGCCTCCATTTCCCGGCGTCCAACAATGTGGCTGAGTACGAGGCTCTGGTCAACGGGTTGCAGATCGCCATCGAGCTAGGGGTCCGACGCCTCGACGCTCGCGGTGACTCGCAGCTTGTCATCGACCAAGTCATGAAGAACTCCCACTGCCGCGACCCGAAGATGGAGGCCTACTACGATGAGGTTCGGCGCCTAGAAGACAAGTTCTACGGGCTCGAGCTCAACCACATCGCCCGGCGCTACAACGAGACTGCGGACGAGCTGGCTAAAATAACCTCGGGGCGAACAATGGTTCCCCCGGACGTCTTCTCCCGAGACTGCATCAACCCTCCATCAAGATCGACGACACGCCCGAGCCCGAGGCACCCTCGGCCCAGTCCGAGGCACCCTCGGCTCGGCTCGAGGCACCCTCAGCTCGGCCCGAGGCACCCTCGACCCCCGAGGGTGAGGCACTGCGCGTCGAGGAGGAGCGAAGCGGGGTCACGCCTAATCGAAACTGGCAGACCCCGTACCTGCAATATCTCCACCAAGGAGAGCTACCCCTCGACCGAGCCGAAGTTCGGCGGTTGGTGCGGCGCGCCAAGTCGTTCGTCTTGCTGGGAGATGGGAAGGAGCTCTACCACCACAGCCCCTCAGGTATCCTCCAGCGATGCATTTCCATCACCGAAGGTCAGGAACTCCTACGAGAGATACACTCGGGGGCTTGCGGCCATCACGCGGCACCTCGAGCCCTTGTTGGAAACGCCTTCCGGCAAGGTTTCTACTGGCCGACGGCGGTGGCCGACGCCACCAGAATTGTCCGCACCTGCGAAGGGTGTCAATTCTACGCAAGGCAGACCCACCTGCCTGCTCAGGCTCTGCAGACGATACCCATCACCTGGCCTTTTGCTGTGTGGGGTCTAGACCTCGTCGGCCCCTTGCAGAAGGCACCCGGGGGCTACACGCACCTGTTGGTCGCCATCGACAAATTCTCCAAGTGGATCGAGGTCCGACCCCTAAACAGCATCAGGTCCGAACAGGCGGTGGCGTTCTTCACCAACATCATCCACCGTTTTGGGGTCCCGAACTCCATCATCACCGACAACGGCACCCAGTTCACCGGCAAAAAGTTCCTGGACTTCTGCGAGGATCACCACATCCGGGTGGGCTGGGCCGCCGTGGCTCACCCCATGACGAATGGGCAAGTAGAGCGTGCCAACGGTATGATCCTACAAGGACTCAAGCCTCGGATCTACAACGACCTCAACAAGTTCGGCAAGCGATGGATGAAGGAACTCCCCTCGGTGGTCTAGAGTCTGAGGACAACGCCGAGCCGAGCCACGGGCTTCACGCCGTTCTTTCTAGTCTATGGGGCCGAGGCCATCTTGCCCACAGACTTAGAATGCGGTTCCCCGAGGACGAGGGCCTACGCCGACCAAAGCAACCAAGCTAGTCGAGAAGACTCGCTGGACCAGCTGGAAGAGGCTCGGGACAAGGCCTTACTACACTCGGCGCGGTACCAGCAGTCCCTGCGACGCTACCACGCCCGAGGGGTCCGGTCCCGAGACCTCCAGGTGGGCGACCTGGTGCTTCGGCTGCGACAAGACGCCCGAGGGCGGCACAAGCTCACACCTCCCTGGGAAGGGCCATTCGTCATCGCCAAAGTTCTGAAGCCCGGAACATACAAGCTGGCCAACAGCCAAGGCGAGGTCTACAGCAACGCTTGGAACATCCAACAGCTACGTCGCTTCTACCCTTAAGATGTTTTCAAGTTGTTCATATACCTCGCTCCCACGCAAAGTTTAGTCATCAAGGAAGGGTCAGGCTTGCCTCGGCAAAGCCCGACCCTCCCTCGGGGGCTAAAAGGGGGGGAACCCCCTCTGCGTCGAATTTTTTCCTCGAAAAAAGATCCTTTCTGCCAGAATGTCTTTCGTGCTTTTTGACTACTTCGAAAGTGGATCCTGAAAACGATGGAGTACACGTAAGCAGTCAAGGCTGACCGAGCCGAGGGACTCCTATGCCTCCGGGACACGGATACCTCACTCATCACCTTCTGCGATAAGTAACTCACGTTCGGATAAGTGATTCCGCGGACCGAACAAGTCTTCACGTTTGAAAGTTCCTCTGCCGAAGCGATTCTTCGAGCCTTCTCGACTGCGTCGGTGACAGAATCCCATGGACAGGCAAGAGCACGCGTAAGCGGCAAGGCCGACCGAGCCGAGGGATTCCTACGCCTCCGGGATACAGATACCTCACTCATCATCTTCCGTGAAAAGCAACTCTCGCTCGCACAGACAATTCTGAAACAAGAGGAAAAGAAGCGCAACTTTACAACACGGCGAGGGTGTGTTTGGGCCTCGGCGGCCGCAGAAAACACACGCTACAAGATGATCCGATCCTGCAGGCTCGGATCTCGACAAGTTGAAGGGAGCAGCAGCACCCTCGGCATCGACTATACCTTCGGCGAGGTCCGACCTAGCCTCGGACGGCGACGCGGTCTGAGGATCTCCACTCTGAAGGACGACATCATCATCACGCCCGGGCCATCGTCGCCAGGGTCCTCCCCCTACGGCGCGGGGGCTGGGTCCCACGCGTCATGCAAGCTGGCCCAGAGCAGAAGAAGCCAAACCGCCGCGCGCGGTGCATGCAACCGCCCAGTGGTTACAAGCGGTCCTCCACTTTTGCCCAGACCAGCGGGCGAAAGGGCGGGCAACCATGCAGGCGGCATGCAACCGCGCCAAGTGGGCGCACCTCTCCGACATCCAACACGCCCATCATGGAGGCACAGGCCCACGCATCATGCAACCGGCGCGCCGGATGCTGCGTGCGAGCAACTGCACCGCCACCCGCGCCACTGCCACGCCTCCTCGACTGCGGAACCAGTACCGCGACTCAATGCAACCCTACGCACGACCCAGCGGCGCCAGCCTGGCGCGACGGTCAATGCGGCCAAAAATGGGCCAGCAGTAATGGCGGTGGCAGGCGGGCAGGAGCAGCGGTCACGTCGTCAGCCAAGCTTACGTCCCATCCGGGGGCAGCGAGAGAACCCTCTCTCACGGCGTGAAGACGACGCGCCCGTGTTCTGTTCCTCGAACGGCTCACGCACGCGCAACGGCCGCCCCGCGAACCGCACGCCCCGTCGCATTAACTCCGTGGCGGGAAAGGCGGCGCCTCTGGGAGGGGAAGCGAGCGACGCTTCGCCTTCACCATAATGACTGTGTCAAAAAAAGGTACGCCACGTCATTCGATTTCGTATCCTTTTCCTTTTTCCTCTTTATCTCTCTTACAACAGGGACCGGGAAAGGGGGATACCCCGAAAAGGATCCTTCTCCGTGAAGGAACCGGGCTCCGAGCCTCCCTACTGATCAGAGGTTCAAAGGCTGGCCCCTCGGAAGGGTTCAACAGCCGCCTTAGAGCGCGTGGGCTCCACACCCACTACTGGTCAGCGGTTCGAAGGCCGGCCCCTCAGAAGGGTTCAACGACCGCCTCAGGCTACTCGGGCTCCGCGCCCACTACTGATCAGGGGTTCGAAGGCTGGCCCTCGAAGGGTTCACAGCCGCCCTAGACACAGAGCGAGGGATGACCATGGGTACGTTCGATACATAACCAAGGCTCGGGCTGCGCTCCCGAGGTACCCTAGGACATTTCCCAGACCAGCGGGAACGATCTTGTAACGGAATCCCATCAGAGGGAGGCATCGAGCCCTCGGACCCCGTCGACAGGGGACCGGGTACGGCAGATCACCCGCAGGTACTTTTGGGCGCGCCTCTGGGCCGCTAGCCGACCCCTAACAAATGGGGCACGGACGTCCGCTCGGATTACCCGCCAGCAGCTCACCGGAGACACCATGTTCGGCGCCCTCCGAGGGCAACATGGCGCTTCCCCCCCTCCTCCTTGCGGAAAGGCGACGCAAGGGCGTATGTAAAAAAGCTGAGTCTGTCCCTGACCATCCTCTCGCCTTGTGCAGAGGCTCGGGGGCTGCTCTCGCAAACCCGGCTCCGGCCAAACCGTTGACAGCGTCAACATACCATCCCGAGAACTTGGGACCCGACCGTGCACCCGGGCTACGGCCAGCTCGCATGAGGGAACGACCAGACCAGCCAAAGCATTGCGCGAGGCATTAAGACCTCGGAGGAGTCAAACCACTCCTCCGAGGCCTCGGGGGCTACACCCGGCGGGTGCGCTCGCGCGCACCCACCGGAATGTAATGCAACCGAGAAAGGCTGGTCCCCTTGCAAAAAAGTGCGACAAAAGCCTCCAAGCGAGTGTTAACACTCCCTTCGAGGCTCGGGGGCTACTGTCGGGGACCATAATTAGGGGTACCCTCAAGACTCCTAATTCTCAGCTGGTAACCCCCATCAGCACAAAGCTGCAAAGGCCTGATGGGTGCGATTAAGTCAGGGATTGGTCCATTCGAGGGACTCGATCACGCCTCGCCCGAGCCTAGCCTCGGGCAAGGGCAGCCGACCCCGGAGGATCTCCGTCTCGCTCGAGGCCCCCCTCCAGCGACGAACATACTTCCGGCTCACCCGAGGCCCTGTCTTCGCCAAGAAGCAACCCTGACCAAATCACCGCGGCGACCGACCAAATCGCAGGAGCATTTAATGCAAAGGTGGCCTGACACCTTTATCCTGACGCGCGCCCTTCAGTCAGCAGAGCCGAAGTGACCGCAGTCACTTCGCCGCTCCACTGACCGGCCTGACAGAAGGACAGCGCCGCCTGCGCCGCACCGACTGCAGTGCCACTTGACAGAGTGAGGCTGACAGGTAGTCAGGCCCGGCCTCAGGCACCATAGGAAGCTCTGCTTCGCCCGACCCAGGGCTCGGACTCGGGCTAAACCCTGGAAGACGGCGAACTCCGCTCCGCCCGACCCAGGACTCGGACTCGGGCTAAGCCCCGGAAGACGGCGAACTCCGCTTCGCCCGACCCAGGGCTCGGACTCGGGCTAAGCCCCTGAAGATGGCGAACTCCGCTCCGCCCGACCCAGGGCTCGGACTCGGGCTCAGCCCCGGAAGACGGCGAACTCCGCTCCGCCCGACCCAGGGCTCGGACTCGGGCTCAGCCCCTGAAGACGACGAACTTCGCTTCGCCCGACCCCAGGGCTCGGCCTCAGCCCTGGCATCAGCCGACGGTCTCCGCCTCGCCCGACCCAGGGGCTCGGACTCGACCTCGGCCACGGAAGACAGACTCGACCTTGACCTCGAAGGAGCCTCTACATCGCCCAACCTAGGCGCGGACCAACCACGACAACGGGAGGCGCCATCATTACCCTACCCCAAGCTGACTCAGGCTTCGGGGGACAAGATCGGCGTCCCATCTGGCTCGCTCCGCCAGATAGGCAATGATGGCGCCCCGCACGCTCCCTGACGACGGTGGCTCTCAGCCCCCTTACGGAAGCAAGAGGACGTCAGCAAGGACTCGGCAGCCCCGACAGCTGTCCTTCCGCCAGGCTCCAGCGCTCCTCCGACGGCCACGACACCACACGAACCGGGTGCCAAAACCTCTCCAGCTGCCACGATGGCATGTACTTAGGACGCTAGCTCTCCTCCGCTAGACACGTTAGCACTCTGCTACACCCCCATTGTACAACTGGATCCTCTCCTTACGCCTATAAAAGGAAGGACCAGGGCCCTCTCACAGAGGGTTGGCCGCGCGGGGACGAGGACGAGACAGGCGCTCGCATGAGGCCGCTCGCTCCCTCTCCCGCGTGGACGCTTGTAACCCCCTACTGCAAGCGCACCCAACCTGGGCGCGGGACGAACACGAAGGCCGCGGGATTTCCACCTCTCTCACACCCGTCTCCGGCTGCCTCTTTTCCCCCCTTCGCGCTCGGCCTCGCGCCGACCCATCTGGGCTGGGGCACGCGACGACATTTCACTCGTCGACCTAGGGACCCCCCGGTCTCGAAACGCCGACAGTGTCCATGCATATTCTCGGGCCTGCCCCCAGTCTAAGGCAGAGGTTCGATGCCAACGCGTGGCCAAGACGTAACTAGCATAAGCTATCGAACGGTGTCTGACGTATACATCTAACATGAGGCCTGCCAGCATTATGTGCAAATGGTATGCATACTCACCCGCGCCAACGACGGGTAGTGTATCCCCCGCATTAAACGTGTGTGGCGCGTCAGGTCTGCAACATGCAGGATTTCACTCTGACCCCACGTTACCAAGGCAAGATTATTGACCCAATGCGTCGCTTAGGCGCCCTTCTTTGTGACTTCATTGCTCCTTGTGTGTTACCGATACATAAAGAGATTATAGGGGGAGAAGATAGGAGGACACTGTCCACCCCTACACACGACAGCGTATCAAACTACGCCACAACCTACTCCATGGGCTACGACAGAGCTCTGATTAAACGAGACGAGAGGATAGGACATTGGGAGCCAGCACAACGACCAAGAGGAGATACAAGTTTAGGAAGATCTAGTGTCGTCGGGCTTATTCGACACCTCTTGTTCTACTGTGTAAATTGCTCCTGGGCCACCTGTTGGGGGCCAGCTCCCTTATAATGTGTCTCCTCTTGGACTATAAAAGGGTGGCACTTACGACGCATAGGGGAGGTCGATTAATACTCAGACCGACGACTTACAAGCTTTCAACCAATACAACTCTAATGGATGTATGGTATTACGCTCCGGCTAGTCAAACCCCAAACCGCCCCCGTCAAGGGGGCCAGGGGCAGGTGCACTCCGTCACCCGGTCGGTGGTTTTTCGCCTCCGACATTTAGCGCGCCAGGTAGAGGATTCCAGAGCCTGGCCCCTTGATTGATAGAAAATATTAACCATACTTATGTATTTAAATAATTTTATTATGAAAATATATTCGACAATCTATCTAATGTACTAGTACTATTTTTTACATATAATCAATCAAAGGTTAATATGTTAAACTTATAACGAAGCGAGAAAGAGAATTATATTTAAACGTAGTCAACCGTAGCAGACTTTAACCAGGCGTTACTTTTTTAAGTAGTTGAGATATATGTACATCGCTACGGTTTTTACGTATAACTAGGTAGGTGCCCGTGCGATGCCACGGAACATAAATTGCTTCTCGATTTGTATATCAGCTATGCTTCCTGTGGAGCAAGGAAGCGAACGCAAGCCAGCCTTTTGTATTAGTGCATTCTGTTCAGTTCTTACTTGATCATCCCGTGTTCTCGCGTGTGCCATGGCCGAGTGGCAAGCTCAACACTGTATTGTTGTCTTGTCTCAAATGAAGTCCGGTTCCACAAGTTAACCGGAAATCTTCATGGGTGATAGCTGTGTCAGATTCTTCCGTGCATAGGGCAAGTAAAGCAAGTGATAGCTGTGTCAGTTTACCCCCATTTTCTTGGGCATCACTTGTCTCAAATGAAGTCCATTGGAGGTTCGCAATTTATGTTCCGTGGCATCGCAAGGGCACCTACCTAGTATAAACAGAAAATGAATGCTCGGAAATCATAATTGGGATGGATAAATTCATGCATAAGTTCTTGAGTTATGGCCATAGGTTACAGAATAAAAGCATCAACAATCAGCTAACAGATTCGTCAGAACACGTGATCCAAAATTACTGCTCTTAAAAATGAGCTTCATTACGCCAACAGTTCTTCAACATTATGATCAGTACTTGAACTCTGAGCTATATTCTCATATCAAAATCTGAGAACAAGAACAATAAACTGAAGCAGATGAGGCTTTAAAATCTGTACTTGAGAGGTCAAGCACAGAGAGGAGCATAGACTTAAGATGATGAACGTAAGTCATAGTTTTAAAATCTGTACTTCTGACCACTCGTCATTGTCTCCATTTGAGACAGAAGGAATTTCTGGGATCAAGTAAAGAGTTGTGTTATGAACATATAGATGAGATGTCATAGTTTTTACAGTAGAACAAGAACAGTGGCATCCAAAATAATAGCAAACCTGAAGATGATGACTTGGTCAGGCTTTCTCTTCCCAGAACTGGTGTAGAAGTCAATCAGACACTCCCTGCAGCAACATTAAAATCCAACAAGCAATGGGAGAAAGCATGTCATTAGTACATAACTTAACAAATGTAATGCAGGCTAAAATATCTTACCTGATCAGACCATCATCTTTAGCTTCTCGTGGCTTAAACAATGAGTCAATCATTTCCATTTTAGGTGATTGGGTGCGGACAGAAGCTCTGTATTACGAGATAAGAGGCCATTAATGAGAACTAACAATCTAAGAAAAACAAAATAAAGCTATCACAATAGCTACTATTTATTAAATATCACAGAAAATTACAAAAAAATATACTTACAACAACAATAGATGGTACCTCACAATGTCCAAGAGAACCATGGGACACATCCATTCCCAAGATTATAGTTGAGACCTTGGATACAAGAGGAAATGTTGGGGATGTTTCAATTTGGAGCAATGAATTCATGCCACCCAGCTGTTTGAAAAGGGAAGAATATCAAAATATTTAATTGCCATATACAAATGTAGCCATGTTCTAGCCAATAAATCTGTTTAGGTCAAAAAGGTTCGACAAAAGGCAGCATTGTTAGAAAATTCCTAGTAAATCACAATGCAAAGGTTAAATCTTTGATCTGAGTCACTGACATTTGTTTGAGGTGCATGCTGGAGCTGGAGAGAGATATTGGGATTGAACCTTCCAACATGTTTTGATTAAAATGGCTAGAAAGAACAGTAGAAGTAGATTATCTTTTATGAGCGATAAAGAATAAGGGACAGAAACAGATGTCATTTTATGACACTACTAACAAATGTTGTGCCTTAAGAAGGTGGTCCAATCTAGTTCCATTATCTCTGGAGGTTGGGAGAGGTCCGGTCAACTGGTTATCAGTGAGGTCCAACCAGGTGACATCGAATATTCCACTACTAACAAATGTTGATGCCTCCCCTCCGCTCATTTTCTGTTTTTTCTGACTATCTATATTCCTGAAGCATTGGAGCAGAGGACGAAGCAAAGGAAAATGAAGGGTTGAAATCAAAGGAAAAAAATCGGGATTTTGGAAGGGGCTCATGAAGTACCTCATGTCACCGGTGTGCCCGTGGTCCCGTCCCCGGTGTCGGTGGTCGTCGATGCCGCTTTGCAGGTCCACGACGAGCGTCGTCCTCGGTAACGCCAAGGTCACTTTTTGGCGACCTTGTTATATTCTCCAATCATCAGGCATCCTTTGCTCTTTGGGGCTGTCGCAACATCTGGGCTCATACCCTATAAGAAAAAAGAACAGGTAATCATAGGAGTGCAAAGAAAGCAAAACTTCAAAACAAGATTTTTAATGTGCAAAAAAATGATGAGAAAAAATTGGCTATTATTTTTTCCCTTGTTTGGGACAACTCGAGTTGAAATTGAAACCCACTAATGAATTTCATGTGTATGACCTGTAACAAAATTATTTATCTATTTGCAGCTGAAGAAAACAATAACCATAACAATGCTTCATCTATCTATATAAAATAGAATCACAAATTTAAGCTTCACGATTTTACTTTGTTGTCAATGCACACAGCACAGCACAGTTCAGCTCAGACCTTGAAACTATGCTAACTAAAGAAAAATATAGTGGAACATCATGAACTGTATTTAGTGCATAGCCTTACGTTCGACAGTTATTATTCTTTGATGTTTTCTAGATTGATTTCCAGTTCACATATGCAAATAAACCAGTACCTTAGTGGCACCATAATTGGCAGCAAGTAAATGAGCCCTTGCCGTTGTATCATCCTTCTCCAGACACACAGCACGCTGTAAAACATAGCATAAGGCATAACCGCGTAAGGGAAAAAACTGCAAGACTGGTCAAGGTATCCTGGTGACGAGAATGCATTTTGAGAAAACAAACAAGAACCTCATGAGGGTCATCCATGGTAGCAGTTGATTTGAAGAACAAGTCCAAGCATGAATTCTCCACTACAAAAGACCAGATAAGTTAATTCAATTCAGAAACAAGGAGAGAACAACAAAGATTGCAACCATCTTATAGAATTCTGTGTGCTGCATATAATCGTTTCAGGTCACCTAAATTGACTTTGGAAGATGCATTTCCAACAGCATGGAGTAGAGCAATAGTTCCACAAGCATTTCCCAATGATTCGATCTGTTTTATAAAGTAAACCTGGTCCTGTGTTTCCTGTGTTACACAAGGCAGCATGAAACACCATGCACAGTAAAGGGATATGGGCAACTTGATATAAAACCATCAGAGATTTGGATGATGGAGAAATCAACTGCAAATCATACATGAGGAGGGGGGAGGCATCTACAAGGAACGTAATTGTTCACCTTTTCTCCAGAAATTAAGAGTTGTTCTGAAGGGTAACTTGCATCCTGCAGTGGAACAATAGTGTATCTCAGTAAAAAAACTGAACTTGCTTACTGAGCTCATAAATATGAAAACAAGTTTTATGTGCATCCCACATTAAGAGAGAAACATTCGTATATTTGGACGAGTTGGGTTACATATGCAGCATGGTAAAAATTGTTTAGGCACTAATTGGTCATTACTCAACACTACCAGCAGTCACTACGGTTACTTCATCTGAGGGTTACAAACTTATATTGCACGATCAAACTTATATTGCACGGTCAAATCTGAGGGTCATCTAGAAGTAGATTTCGGCTCTGTAACAAAATAGGTAATCACTTACTAAAAGCAAGGCATTCTGAAGATTTTGCTCTAGGTTTTGACTCATAATTTTCAATGACCCCGAAAAGTTTATCTTTCGTAAAGAAATTGTTTTACTACTTTATATTTCCTTGTTGCTCCAAATCAGACGATAGCACCTCCATTGTGCCGGGAGAATCCTACAGCTCCAGCAAACCATGAGTCGCAAGGAAGGGAGGTCACTATCATCTAATCTGCCATGCCCATGATAACAAATAAATAAGTCACATGTTTGCAATCAGACAATCGGAGGATGTAGGAGAACTAACCTGCAGACCACGTCTAAGACTTGTTGTGACAACAGGGCGCCTCTTCAGCCCCAGCAATCTAGCACCACCGCCACCAGGAGGTCACTGTCGTCTGATTTGACATGGAAACAACTTAATAAGTCACTCGGTAGACCACCAGATTTAAGAAAATCTAAGAAAATTCAGAAAGAGTTTGTAAGCTCAAGTACGATGGAGGGTTTGGACCAATTTATCTATCTAGAATTGTGAAGCCTGATCCGGCAAGGAGGCTACGGAACAAGCCAGTTTAACCATAGCTGTAGGCTCCTGAACTTGAGTTATAATTTACAGTCCTGTAGTTCTAAATTTCTGAAACTTCAGGAAGTAAAACCAGTGTTCCAAACATGATTTGCTAAACCAGATCTAAAACACAAAACGGCTACAGTACTGAACAGTTAGCTAATCCATATGAGGGGGGATCCAAGTCAAATTACCTATTGAACAGTACTGAACAAGCAAATCCATATAAGCTCAATCCCCACGGGTCATCAAACATATATAATTGAAGATATAATTGAAGATAATTAAAAAACACAAAACACACCTATTGAGGGCGCGGATGTAGGGAGCAGTGGTTGAATCTGCAGCAATGGGGAGAGTTGTGGGGAGCAGTGGTTAGAGCAGCAACTCAACCACGTAGTTAGAGCACGGTGTGGTGCAAGCCTCACCGGTTGTTCTTGTAGGTGGCCAGAGGTTGCCGAGGTCGATGCGGCGTCGTCGATGGAAGGTGAGCGAGGATCGCGGACCAGATGGGTAGGAGAGCGTCCTTTCCATCCGCGCACCTCCTCCCCATCCACGCGCCATGCTGTTTTGGAGATCCGCGGGCGGTCGCGGAGGATGAAGGTGCGCGCCGCGGGGATGGAAGGTGCGCGCCACCTCCATCCGCCACCTTCCATCCGTGGGATTTGGCAACGGACCTTCCATTGGCGTAGGGGCGGGCGTGGCATTACGGGCATCCATCCTCAACCTCCTCCTCTCGACCAATGTCGTACGGTGACCTTCCATTCTCCGCTCAATCAAGGAGGAGTTGCGCCATGGACCTTCCATTCTACGCAAGCCGTGGCACGAGCAGGGGTTGCGCCAGCCGTCGGGGCGCGTCCAAGGAGGATTTGGCGCAGGGGCGAGCGCGCAGGGGTGTGGCGGCGGATTTGGCGCGGTGGATTGCGGCCGCGGATGGAAAGGCGGTGGATTGCGGGGGCTGCGGGTGGAGAAATCGCGGCGGGCGGGCGTTGCGGGCGCAGGGGTGTGGCGGCAGATTTGGCGCGGCGGATTGCGGCCGCGGATGGAAACGATTGCGGCCGCGAATGGAAAGGCGGCGGATTGCAGGGGCTGCGCGTGGAGAAATCGCGACGTGCCCGCGGCGGGCAGAACATGGCATGTGTGGACGCCTACACTAAGAACATATAGAGTAGTAGAGATTCATATATTAAATAAAATTTCAGAATTGTTCCACTTCTGCCATACTCTAGAAGAAAATATGATGCATAAGGTATCTTAAGAAAAACATCATGCTTCGAGCTCATAAATGATGCATATTCTGATTCGTGAATGAGGCAAAGAAATATCAGAGTTGTAAGTAGATATTTAGATTTCTTACTGTCAACTCATAAGTGCTAGCATGTCAGATTATTATGACAGAAGTAACTGCCTATCTTGTGAAACAGAAACTTTAGTGAAAATAACATAAAGGGGAAAACCTTGTCCTCTTCAGAAGTTGTGGTTGAATTACATGGTAGCCGAAAGAATAAACAAAACCTGCAAAGAAAAATAGGCTATCCAATTATCAACATGGCAAACTTATTTAGATAATGCAGTAAAGGTAAATGGTTTTGTATAGGCACTAAAAAGGAAAAAAATTAGCTGCAGAATTTACCTCACTTCCTTAAGATTTCCATGTCAGGAAGCAGCTTGAATCCAAGTTAAGTCAGTGTTCTAACATAATTTTAATTATCAAAACATCTAGAGTGCTTGAAATCCATTCATACGAAAATGCTTGAGCATAGAATGAGGAGGCTGGAGCATAGATGTACTTGTAACTGTGCACCATTTGTACACTGGGCAAAATCCAAGTAGAGATGGCTACCTAATATGGTGACATGAACTCTAACATACAAGCTAAGCAATGTCATTGCCGACATTGGAGAAACAGTTTTTCTGAAACCTAAGAAATCAGAGAAAAGCCACAAAAACAATAACATTGTTAGAAATGCATATTTATGATTAGACAATGAATAGACCCAGCAAGTCATGCATAGCAGTCAGCCTTAATATAGTAGTATAGATTTATAGCCTCTATCTTATAACAGCTGTCATTTTTTAACCAAACGTTATTTGAACCTTCTAGTGCAAAACGATCCTAATAAATACTTTCTCGGACATGCAGTCAGCTCCTCAAAAGGAAAAGGAAAAAAAGAACCACCTCAATGGATGAATATGCTAGTGAACTAAACAAGCAAAATGCACTGGTCAGCTATATAGTGTGAAGCTAGAAACTTATAGCTTCACTTTCATGATAGTTATTACCTGACTTATATGGTCCCTGGCATTTTGCAGCTGAATTCTAGTCCTACTGTTTGCCATCCCTATTTCTAGGATTGGGTCAGTTTTTGTTAGACAAATTATTAGTAATTTATATGCTCTATAGCGTATGGAAGATCGACTCTGCTAGCTAGATTACTGCACATACTTATATTTTGTCTATGCAGGTAAGTTGTAGCCACCTAATTGGAGCAGAAATCAAATAATACATGGTTTGAACCTAAAATATCCTCGACCTTCCACAAAGGACATAAGGACAAGGGACTATGGAAGAACACTATTAGCGCTTCAGAAAAAGCCCAACCGATGCAAGACTATTAAATACCAACCGATGCAAGACTATTGAAATTAAAGCCCAACCGATGCAAGGGACTATGGAAGAACATTGTTGTCCTATAATGGTGCTTGTAGTAAATACAGAACATCGCATAGATATATGGACAGAGTCTCCAATTATGTCATCTATTCAAAGATAAGGGATTAAATGCTCAAATCATTTCAAACAATTCCATAGATGGCTTCTTCCAAGCATCTAGCAGAATAATAACACATGAATGTATACAATAGATAAACCAAACAACAGATTCTTCCAAGCATCAAGCAAAATAGCACAAAAATGTGAGTTGTCAATAGAGAATATAAATCATACCATGATAGTTTAAAAGGTACTCACATCACTGGATTCACCCCAACAGAGCTCTACGATTAGAATGCCCCAAAATGACTCAGGCACCTACAGGTTCACCAGTATCTCAGCACAGAAACAAGAAAACTGACACGTATAACCAATTGGAAAAAATACTCCAGCTTTTACTCCATTGGTGGCTTGGATCAACAAAATGGAACACTATAAACATTACAGGATCCGGCCACCAAGCATGCCATGGCCGCTGAGTACCCAGCCTCCATCACGGAGGCCTAGAGGGGATAGAGGTGAGGGCAAGTCCGGCCACCAAGCATGCCACGAGGGCGTAGATCCTTTGAAAACGAAAACGACCAAGAACGAATTAGATCAACACAAACCAGTCATGAAATCCTTGAAGCATTCGAAATCACCCCCACCTCACCTCCAAAACGACATCAAATCAGTGTTGTTCCCTAGCACGGTTGCCGTGTACCTGGCCTCCATTGTGGAGGGGATAGAGGTGCTCCAAGCGTTCTCTTCGCCAAAATTCGGTCTGTCGATGTGCCTGCTGAGGGGAGCGCCTTGGTTGAGCTCTGTCCTTCCTAATTACGAGAGAGGGGTCGAGGATGGATAGAGAGGGAGAAGAAAGGGGTTGGGGCGGGTCTCACCGCGGGGTGGGAAGAAGAATCGGAGTTGCGATCTGGAGGCCGCCACATGGAGGCTCTACCCTTCCTACGGGAGAGCCATTCGATGCTACCTCGTAGACCTACGATCTATCCAGGCACGGAAATGGCGTTGGTGCAGGTGTGTGTGTGTGCGCGGTGCGGTGCAAGGGGGGAGGGGAGGTGGACGGCTTTGGAGGGGAGGTGCATCGCGCGTTGTCTCTGCCGGTGGGGTGGGGCGACGGGATGGGATTTCCGGTAGGGGTGGGCAGCGGGCGGTACAGACGACCTTCCATTGTGCGGATCCACGGCGCGGTACAAGAATTCCATGGATGGCGGGCAGAGGAGTAGATGGCGCACCTTCCATGGATGGCGGACCTCCCAGTAATGGGGAGAGGAGATCCGCGGCAGATGGACCCGCAGCACTCCACGCCGCCGTGTCCAAGCCGGACTACGCACCGCGGCGACTATCTCCCTGCTCGGCGATTTCATAGCAACCGCGGGCGCTGCTCGTCCCTTCCACCTTGGTGTCGCTACCCTCCTCGTCCTCCTCGGGCTTGGCACGGGCGGGGTTCGCGGGGTGCGAGGGCGACACAGAGGTGGATTGGAGCCGCGAAGGCCATCGTCATGCGGGCCTCGTTGACGTCCTCGTCGTCGGACTTAGCACGAGTGGGACGCGGCGGGGGCGGGGGAGGGGGGTGGCGGCGGCGGGGGCGGATCGGAGCCCCGGAGGGTCGGGGACTGCGGGGGAGGTTAGCGATTGGGTACAGCCGTGAGGGTGGGTCGCGGGATCGGACGGCTGGTGGGATCGAACGGCTGAAAAGCATAATGGTAAAAACGGATGGTTGAGATTACATAACGGCAGAACGGCATGCTACCCTTGTAGCCTTAATAAGTAGTACAGATATATAAAATTTCTAGTATCTATAGCACATATAGACATATAGTGAAATGGTACAGTGGTAGAAGATATTTGTCTCCTTTTCAAAGGACAGCGATTTGATTCCTTGTTGACGCCCTTTTTTCATTTTTTGTCCGCTGGGTGCTGAGCGTGGGAAGTTTTATTTTTCATTTTTTTTGCTACCAGCATGGAAGCATAAAGACTCTCACACTTTATTACAGTAGAGATAGAGATTAATTTTATTTTTAAAATAAATTCAAACGCTCGTATATATTAAATGCAAAACGTATTAAAGTCTTGTGTTTTAACTATTAGATGCGAGTAGGTCATACAACCACACTACCATGTTACAAATCATTTGTTATTTTCTAGATTAAATTATGTCTACATTTGAATATCCAATGACAAACATACGTTCATGAACCAAGAAAGGTACAAGTCGGACCAGCATGGTGAAGAGTTGGATCCAGCAATTTCAGTTTTCTCGACAACTACCAAGAATTCAATAAAACTGGTTGCACACCGACCGGAACTGCGTGATTCTGTAACTACAAATTCTAGCCAAAACAAAATCGTTAGAGTAAAATAATGAAAAGAGCAAAATTTCCGTCTCCTACTTCGAAACTGAGGAGACTGGAGTCTTGTGGGAACTCAACTACGCAGACGGAAGGAAATTGAAACCGAGCAATCAAGCAAACGGACGATCACCTCAGCCCCCCTGCTCCCCGGCCTTGTCATCTCTGCTGCTATCGTCGGCGCTGCTCGCCGCCGGCGGCGGCGGCAGCACGGTCGTGCCACTGTTCCCACCGCCGCTGCCGTTCCCGCTTATGTACGACTTGATCGCCGCCGCGAGCACTGCAGGGAAGTTGGGGTCGGACGCGATCACGGCCGCCGCGCTGACGGTGTCGCCCGCCGCGTCCGCTCCCTGCGAGGCGGCGGGGGCCTTGGAGGAGGAAGGGTCGTACAGCTTCTGCCCGAACAGCTGCGGCGTCGGTCGGCCCGCGGCGTCGGCGAGCGCGGCCTGGAGCTGGGAAGGCTCCGTCGTGCTCCGCGCCTGCGCCTGCGGCGGCAGCGGCTGCGTGAGGTCCAGCGCCACGGTGGGGAACGGCGCCGACGCCGAGATGGTGGCGACGCTGGAGGAGCACGGCAGCACGGCGCGCGCCAGGAAGTTGGACCCCGCCATCAGGCTGCTGCCCTCCGCGCTCGGCATCGACCCGGACAGCAGCATGGACGACGCCGTCGTCGTCGTCGAAGCCATCGGCATCGCCGCCGGCGGCAGCGGGTGGTTGTGGTTCCCCTCGTACGTCGTGACCACCACCGTCGTGTCCTCCGCGCATCTCTGGACCTGCCATCAGAATCAGACACCACACACAACGCATGCATGGTCAGGAACGTGCCAGAAAAATGTTCAGACTGGTCCACGGACCACCGCAAGCTTCAGCAGAGCAGCGAACCTGCTTGCGGACCGGGCAGCCGGCGGCCATGGTGCAGCGGTAGTACGAGCGGGGGCACGGATTGCCCTTGGCCATCTTCTGCCCGTATTTCCTCCATTGACACCCATCACTGATCTGCGTACCATCGAGAAGAACAAACATTTCAGCAACAGCTCGCTCAGTAGGCCAGTAGCAGTCCACAGTCAGAAGCGGAGCACTGTCAGCCTACCATGAGTACCTCGGAGCGGGCTCGGACGGAGACGCGGGCCTTCCGCATGGTGGCGGGCTCGGGGCCCTTGACGGGAAGGAACTTGGCCACCTTGTTCGAGAGCCAACCCTGATTCACCGCCAGGTGGTGTGACGGTGGCTCGTCCGGGCTGCTACTGCTACCCCTCTCATGGGCGAGGTGCTGGTGGTGGCCGTGCTCGAACGCGGGCAGCGGCATCATTTCCATGGTCGTCGTCGTCGGCGGCGGCTCCACGTTGCTGGTGGACGCTGAGCTCTCGCCGCCTTGCACGTCTGAGGCCACGAAGCGCAGCGGGTCGTCGAACGACAACGCGGGGGTGCTGAGCCCGATGAACTGCTGCGGGAGCAGGTGGCCGCCGCCGCGGCTCCCCTCCTGGTCCTTCTTCTTCTCCGGATCGACGTTCAGCTGGCGATGACATGAACATGATGTGATCGACGTCCTTTTGATGATCTCGTGCGTTATTATTATCATATCGATCTGTTGGTTGGTGGCGTGGATGTGGTTTAATTACCTCATGGCTTGGAGCTCCGCGAAGACCTCGATGGATGATATTGTTCCTTAGCTGTTGCATCGTTGTGAGGGCCTGCATCTGCATCTGGAGGGGGTTGGAGTTGCTGCTGGTCAGCCTGGTGAGAATGTTCTTGAGCTGCTTGTTCTCTTCGTTCAGGCGTCCAAGCTCGGATTTTGTCAGTGCCAGCTGATCACATAGATATGATATTTTATTCAGTACAAACAAGAGACTATTTACAGTCAAGTAGCAGAAACTATGCAAATTATGCATGGATCACGGCTCCGCTGGTGATATTGTTTTCCTTCACCTCAGTTTTCATCTCCCTCGTATCCCCGTCGTTGGAGGAGACGCCCTCGTCGACGGACTCTTCGCTCCTGTTCTTCCATCTGCCGACGTGGTGCAGACCCATCTGAAATTTAGCCGAGCCGAACCGGCCGCGCGCGTCAAGAAAACGTAGGAAAACTGCCGATCCGACAGGCTAGAGGGAGCAATAACGAAATCGAACGGATTACGTTGATGGTGATGTCTTCTTCCTTGATGCCGAGGTCGTCCGGGGCGGCGGCGTCAGCTTTCCTCTCCCTCTTCTCTCTCTTGAAGAAGTCCATCTCGCCCGTCTCCAAGCGATGGGGCATGTGGTCCACCGCGTCCGCGTCGCCGTACTCGTACCCCAGCGGGAGGAACGCGGGCGGCGCCCTCTCGGCGCCGTTCAGCCTGCGCTTTCCCAGGCAGGAGGACTCCATGACGGAACGACGATAGGCGAGACGGGGTGTGGACGGAGGGGAGTTCCAGGTGCGTTGCGTATAAGAAGGCGCGGTGGGGCGCACATGTGGTGAGGTCTGATCTGAGTCCATCTTTATAGGCACAGGCAGTGCTGGTGACCGTTGACCAGAACCAGGGGATGGTATGGTAATGCAAGGTGATGGTGATGCGATGCAGTCGCGCGTCATGTGACTAGTGAGTGAGAGAGGCTGGGACCTGGGACCCGGGAGAAACTGAGCTGTTGTGCTTGTGCGCGGTCCTCTCGGCTGACCCCTTTAATAACTGTGTCTATGTTACTGGCATTAGGGGTACGTCCCGTCCGAGCACCAGCGGCGGTCAGGTCAACGACTGATCCGAGGAAATGGTAGTAGGGATCAAGACCAAATACTTCTAGGTTTTGACTGAGCAAGATGCACAACTGAACAAGCCACGTAGGCTTAGCAGTAGCACCTACGGATGCGGTTGTCCATGAGTTTTACACACATCGAATATGGTGGGTATCAACGTAAATTTTTATCCACGAGACTATACCTGACCAGATCCGTAAAATAATGGGTTAGACCTAGGTGTGATTTTTCAACCGTGAGTGCTTATTAGACCTCAGAATAACTAGCTTTGAGTCCTTGTCCACGTATGATTTTGGGCCAACCAAGTAAAAAAAAATTAATTTATCTACACATCCTCACTTCTTTGAAATGTGAATTGATATTGCACATATACTAATTATATGTGGTATGTTTCTAATTAATATACGGGTTTTCCTTGCTATTTGTGTTGTTTTTGTTTAGTTATTTGTAATTGTTGATCATCACACAGGTGCCTAATCCAGCAAGCGCGGATTTTAAAGTCCACGCGTTAGGCATTATGAGTGGGGATAATATTCAGTGCATGTAAAAAGTTTGTGCACATGTAGAATCTTGACCTTTAAAACCATATGTAATATATATATATATATATATATATATATTTAAAAAACCCTACATCCTTGGTTGGTTCGTTTAATAGAACCCCTGATATCGTGCACCGTTAGATCTGATTTGAAAAGATAGTATTCTATATATACACACATGTACATGTACATAAGATACCATCTTTATAAATACAGAATAACTTAATATAAACATAGACAGGTATTTATTCACCCGTACTACAACCACTCGTTGACATCTCTAGAGCCACGCGCAGCATGGTCTACGGATACGTTGTCTGCTTCAAAGGCTAGCCCAGCCCAACTAAATGCCCAAAATCTGACGCTGGGAGCACGCGGAGTACGAGACAAGGTTGCCTGAGTTTAAAAACTAAACAAATCCTACGTAGCTTAAACTAAACAAAAGATAAAACCAAGATAAAGCCTCCCGCATACCCCACAAATACAAAAAAAAATCTTTTCGGAACCCGCACCCGCAAATGCCCACGAATGCGAAAAGGCTATTTCAAACACGCAACCGCAAGATGGTCACCATTGCATCAGACACGCCTTTGTGTACGGAGAATACATCCAGAACCAGAATTATTCTTGCGCCACGTTAAAACAGACGGGCGTTGTCTCAGGTCTCGGAAAGCATCACTAAACATGTAGTAGCATATATACACACATCGCCGGTCGCATAAACACACAAATTACGCGTTTGCCTCTGGACGGGTTGCTGCCAAACCATATCCCTAGGCCGACTCTGCGAAGCCAACCCTCAGCTTGCCATAGTCGAAGACGGTGTGGTAGACTCCCATGAAAACATCACCCAAGATCCTGGAATTGCAATTAGTCCAAACGTTATGCGCAAAGATTTAAGATTCGTGCGAGCCAGGACCAGGAGCTTAGCGGTGCACGGTTTTACCAGAGAGGGCCACGGGGTGGTGGGATATCCATAGCTGTGAATCCGCTGATGCACTGGGCAGCCTGTCCTTCACCAACCTTCAGAATGTACTGCATAACCAAAGAGAGAATCAAGTTCAGATACTGCAACAAATATGGCGTGTGGGGGTGTGGTTGGGCTAATAAGGATCAAGGGCCAAGAGTGTGATAGTGGAGAGGGGATCACACCTGCTCTGGTTTCAGCTTGAACTTCTTGCCTCCAATGGTGAACGCAATGTCAGGCATGGACGCAAGACTGCCACAGTCCACGGCTGATTCTCCCATCGGACTCGGAAGACGCTCGCAAAGCTGTCATAGTGAAATAGTTAAGCAAAGCAGCATGCTAAATGGTACAGAAACGCCTTGCGCTCTGGGTCAGTTAAGCTCGCCTGATTAATGTAGTTCAGGATGAGCTCCTGTGTCTTGTTCTGGGCAAGTTGGTTCTGCATCCATACCACAGCCATCTCACAAGCATTGCACATTGGATCACTCTTGAGACCACCATTTGATTTCCCAGCTTCATCATCCACTACGCTCCGAATTCCAGCGCTGTGTTTGCATAGCATATAGCAAAGGAACAAATGAGGTACAGGGACACCATAATATAAGACAGGATTGCCCAGATGATTATCGTTATCATGAGTTCATGGCAGGCTATGTCACACTACAGACATTGTTTACAATACTCACCTGACACCATGGGTGCCATCAAAAGTGCACAGACCAACCTGAGAACAGATCTTCGCTGGTTGTGTCTGCAAAATAACCCAATAGCAAGTTGAGTTACCGCAGAGCTTCAAGAGAAATTGATCAAACCAGCAATCAGAAAAGCAAATCCATAGTTTGGAATATACAAACCTCAGCTAGCAAAAGATCTAGGATCTGCTGTCCATATTGAGAAACAACAGTCTTGCACTCTTGGCTGACTACACCAGCAGCACCAATCTTTTCATTGATTTCAGTAATTATGGCCTGCATTGAACATATTAACTTGTAAGCATCAGAGCAACACAGGGTGCAACACAAAATGCAAAGAAGCAGGGAATGGTAATCAGACTCAGATCACCACCTAGATATTTTATGTGAGCACCACAGGATTGAACACAAAATACAGAAAAAAGGAGAGTGATGATCATATGTTCAGATCACCACTCACCATCTAGGCAAATATCAAAAGTAGGGTAAAGTGTCCAGGAGGCAACCCAGTATATCTAACTGGGTCTAATTTCCAAACTGTCTATCGAGATATTAAGCACCTGACAATCGATTTGTCAACACAAGGGCATGATATGATGATACAGTAATAGAAGTAGCAAGGGGGCATTTTTAGGCAGACACGATAGCATCAACTACATTTTTCATTCAACGAAGATAAAGGTCATTCAAAAAAGGTTTCATTATATACGTAAAATATCACCATAGACACAAAAACTAAGCAGCTGCTTCAATCTCAAATGCAGATAAAAAACACAGAGCTCAAAACTTACTGTGGGGCCAGCAAGCAAGGAAGTTCCAGAATCTGCGATGGCTGCACAGCCACCGGCACAAAACCCTGATAATGATAGATGCCACATTTAGTTATATTTCTCATTAACATGAGATTAGAATAACAAAAGATAGAAACATTGCAGTACCAGTGGACTTTCCATCAACCAGGACATCACCCATGTTGAACTGCATCAACAAATTGTACACTTTAAACTGATATATACATTCGAAAAACAAAGTTATTAGAGAATACAAGAAACAAAAACCAACCTGCCAGTATCCCTTCCGAGTGACTGGGACAAACGTGTGATCACCCTTGTAGTGGCTAGAATCCATTCCACCAAACACAATTTCACCACCTTCTCCTTCATCAGCATGTCGGTTAAACCAGAAAGAGAAAACAGGGTCGCTGATGAGACCTTGTTTCACCATGTTATACCTGCAATTTGTTTGTTCTTAGGGACCAGATGTGCGAAGTAAATTACATATCCCAAAGTACAAACCAATATGTAACAAAGTTCTACAATACCAAAATCACATATCTTACTATTCTTGCTAGAGACATCACAATTTACAATCTAACTACATAGCATGGCAACACATAAGATACCCCAGAAAACTCTCTTTACAGATGTAAGCAATTAAACATAAAAAAACTGGGAATAAGAACTCCTAATGCAGAAAGATGACCTTTCATTTTACACAATGATAGCCAGGAAATATGTAGCATGCTGCCATTGATGTAGATACCATGTGCTATGATATGAACAACTAAACCACTACAACCTTGAGCTTTAGTGTCCGAGAAAAAAATACCTAGGTTTCTGAAAGAATCTACAGCAGCTAAAGATAGATGCAAAGAAATGATCATTGCTTTTACTGTAATTGAAAGAGAAGTGTGAGCAAACAATCTGAACTTTGAAGTCCACGAGCTTACCACACTGGTGTTGCATTCCCAACAGAGATTTCTTGAAAGCCTAGCCCAAGAATGCCATCAAATTTTGCAACCATGAAGGTAAGCCCTGGCTCCTTTGTAGCTTCAATAAATTCCTAATAAAGCAACACGATATTAATTATTTCCAAGTGGAACTGATGTAACCAGAGAGAAACAATAAATGAATTTGGAACACATATTATAACATATACATTGTCAAGGCCTAAGGAGGCCCACAGAGGGGCTGCGACAGCAGCAACCATGGACCCTCCAAAGGGGATTAGATAAGGATAGTTAGAGATAAGATTAGAAGATTAGTTGAGATTATTTAGGAGATTAGTTGAGATTATCTAGGAAGGTTATCAGTTAGTTTGTTGAGAGTTTTAAGGAGATAAGGATCTCTAGCTAGACAGGGGCGGCCAGTCGGCCTATTTATGCAATCAATGGATGAGAAATAAAGTAGGCAAGAATTAGAAGAGAGAAACACTCTTCTTGCTCGGCCGTGGGCAGAGGCCCCCGGCCGACGTTCCTGCCCATCGATACCTCTCTCCAATCCCTCACCGATCCCCTTCTCCAATCCCTCACCGATGTAGCGACCATAACATACATAATAACACTGTCCCATACAAATAAACAGATACAAGTGTGCACTAACCTGATCCTTCACAACCAGATCACCTAATGTAACGCTATCCTCACTGAAAAAACCAGCAATGGAACCAGTTCCATAGCGTATGGCAGCAGGTTTTCCTAGAGAGTTGAAACAAGACAACATGTCAATGTCCAGAAGCAAATAAACAGCATACAAAAATGCCCAATATGAAGACCCAGAGTCTTTATGCTTTTCTCATCTTTTTTATTTTACATTCTTAGTGGCTCGTGTTGGGTTTCATCTCTAGCATACTCAATTTGCTTGGAACTAAAAGTTTTTTTATAATAGTTAGTAGTATGATAAAACAAAGCTATATATATATTCAATAAGAGGCAAACCTTTCGATACCCATACTGCAAGAAAAATGAGGCACTCCCTCCATCCATGTGAATTAGTCATTTTAGGTTTGTCCTAAGTCAATCACTATCAACTTTGACCGGTGATACCGGATGTTTCATAAGATTTTACAATATAAAAGTAAAGTTACTAGATTTATCATGACTTGAACTACGATAATATGTAATTTTTTTAGTTTAAAACAATTCAATCTTATGTATATTGGTAGTCAAATTTCAAATAGTTTGACTTAGGACAAACCCAAAACGACTAAATCATGTGGACAGAGGGAGTAACTATTTCCAGCATAAGGTGTGCTAGAGTCATGCGCTGAAGTTATTACTATACCAACTTCTAGGGTTTCCATTGAATTCAACGAGTCATAATCAAGCTAAAAAAAGACAGCTACTGTAAACTGTCATCATCGTTCCTGAATCCTGGCTCCACCTCACTACACAATTTGCACTACATCTACATCAGCAGCTTTTGACGTCCTTGTCATGGATGTTGCAATTACCAAGGTACCGCAGATTTTGTTTCGATGTTGCCAACCATACATGATGAATTTTCTGTTTCATCCTAAATATTCTAGAACTCGAAGTAGGGGATGCAGCAGACAAAGTAGGATTTGTAAACTACTAGCAAAGTAGCAATACATGAGCAAAAATAAAAAGGGAAATTCGTGACGTTGGAGCTGAAAAGAAAATTTGTGTTTCTGCTCAGAGTAGATTTAGCGTTGAATTAAAGACCATGTGTTATTCTAGGTATGGTGTCTTGGGCCTAATCTCATAGCTCGGAACTTTTATTATGTCCACGAGGCATTTAACTTATGATCACCTGACATATAAGTTTTGGTTTTTTTCCCCCACATTTATATACACCTTTTCAGCATATATGGTCTGTGTGTGCGTTTTCCTGCATAAGAACATGGGCTTCAATATGACACGACCATGTAACATGGGGAACCAGTTGGGAAATACAAACGTATGAAGAAAGTGATGCAGATATCAGTCCACAACGAGCAAATCGGGAAAACAATACAGTAACAAGACAAGAAAGGAAGAGTCAAACCGTTCTTCTTGTAAGTGCTTGACTGCCCTGACTTGTAGCGCGAGTGGAAGTAGCAAGCGATCTGCATCACATCAGCACAAAAGCACACTCCAGTGTTAGCGCAAAACACATCCAAGTCCTGAAAAAGGAAAACCTCGGCCAGGCAAGGGGAGGAACCAGGACGCACCGAGAAGTAGCACTTGGAGGACGGCACCCAGAGGTTGGAACTGCCGGTGTCGAAGATGACGGTGAACTTCTGCTGCGGCGAGCCGACGCCGATCTCCCCAAAGTACTGCGCGTTCATGTAGTTCTTGAGCGCGATGACGTCGGAGTCGTCGTCGCCGCCTGAGCCCAGGGCGTTGGCGCCGCGGAGGAGGAGGCGCTGCCTCTCCTCGGCGGAGAGGCGCGCGGCGACGCGGCCGTTCTGGTCGACGGGCAGCTTCTTCAGCGCGACCCGCACCAGGCCCTCCGACGACGCGAGGAGGAGCGCCTGGAGGAGCAGCACCGCCGCGAGGAGCAGCAGGGCGACGCCGCGGGTTCCCATGTTCGCTGATCTGCGGCAGCCCAAGGCGGAGCGAAGGCCGGTTAGATATCGAACAGATCCGTCAGTGGGGAAAGCACAGTACAACCAAGAAAAGGACAGTTTCCGGCTGACAATAACGCTGCGATTACGGTTGCGAGCGGGTTTTGCAACATCTGATGAAAGCCTGACACAGATCGGATCGACCGAGGATCAAAGCCGCCCACGAAAAACCTCAAAACCCGGTGAGTCGATGCCCAACAGAATTGAAACCCCTTTTTTTCCCAAAAGAGAGAGAGAAGATAACACAAAACTACTTGGAAATCGTAAGAATCAATCGGGGGAAAGCGGATTGCAACAAGCAGATGAGCCCGCGTCAGACACCGAACCAGCAATTCAAGTCGCGGTCAAGGCGGCGGTAAGTCCACGAGAAGAGAAGCGTCGAACTCACCAGAAACCGAGGGCAGGAGCAGGAGGAGAAGGTGGGGGGAGCAGCAACTGACGTGAACTAGTCACTAGAGGGCGGATTCGGCGTGGTGGTGGGGCGGGCATTTTGTACAGAGGTGGCGGCGGAGAGGGGCCACGCGCTCTGTTGGCCGTCGGATCCGGGGGACGTGTGAGGTCGACCGACCGTTTGGGTGAGGATAGGTGTCCCGGGTGGAAATCTGTACAAGTACCCAGGCTCACGAGACACGACGGCCATCGTGAGGGGCTGGGTAAAAGTAGGATAGCGTGTGAGCAGAGCGATGAGCGACGCGTTGCTGCTAGTCGCGGGATTCTGCCGCCCCTCGGTGCCCGCCGCATCTGATGGTCTTATCTTTTTTTCTTTATGTTGTTACTAGTTCAGTATCCGTGTGTTGCAACAGGAACATATAATACCATGATAACTTATATACAAAATGTGTCTTATATTGTTATAAGAAAATATTTCATAATCCATTTGTGATCCTAGCCATACATAAATTTTGTTATTTTAATTTAGTTGTTTCACTACTACATTGCAACCATCAGTATCATGCAGACTTCGATATATGTCATGATTTTCATGGTCTCATTATTGGAGAGCACGTGCCACACCTGCCGATAGAAGTTCCGTCGTACATCGTTAGTCATCAGGCACGCACCACCATACACGCTTGCTTAAACAAAAAATGCAAAGTGTGTGTTTGCGAAGAGAATTAAAGGCAGGCCGGCACAAAAGGTACCCCGACGATGGCGAGTGGTCATTGTTGTCGGTCCACCTCTGCTCACCTCCGGTGTCGAGATGACGCCACAATCCTTGATATAATAGTCATCGAACGCGCGCGATATGGTGAGTACCGATCACTCTTGGCTGGGCTGCCAAATGAAGTGCACCCCGGGCTCATCAGCGAGGTAGTACACCTGGTCGTTGCACCACCGGATGTGCTACTCCTCTACATACATCTTGTTCGAGGACACTCACACAACAACAACAATGGTCATCATTCCAGCGCACAAGAATTCATGGTCGGTCAGTAGCGACTTACGTGGCAGGTTAGGCTTCAGGTGGATGATGAGCTAGACGGCGTGATGACGTCGTCGTAGGTTGCGATGCCCAGAACAACCCGAGAGTCGTCGACATTGGCGACGACCATGAGGTCCCCATGTTTGACGATGGACATCGCGGTGTAGCCGCTCTAGACCACGTCCAAGCGGCGGCTGCGCCAGAGCTTGCCGTACACAGCGGCGCATGGGCCATGTAGGACTGCTTCCAGAGTTCGAACTGGCAGTCGCCAAGTTTCTTCTCGTCGTCGGTGAGCGACGCCAACACGAGCGCCTCGTGCTAGTGGTGTTTGTTCGGGGTTTCCAAGTAAGAAACATGGATTTATCTTTGACATTGGTTTATGAAAATGATTTATAAGTAAGATCCATGGAAAAATATTATGGAGAATAAATGTTACACATGCAAAAAAAGTATTTAAGTTGAAAACATTATTCAAACAAAAGAAATTGCATGCAAGGCTCTTCTTTAAATACTACTCCCTCAATCCAAAAATATAATTTAATAATCTCAGTGATACTTATCTACTACTACACATTGGACAAGGGTAGCAGGTGGGCTTCGGGAGAGATGTATTATATGTTTTTACTATAATAGATGTAGACATAAACACACATGTGGTGTAGTGGTAGCTACAAACACATTTATTTGAGAGGTCGCGGGTTCGAATCCCCTTGGAGCCTGTTTTTTTAATTTAATTTTAGCTAGGCGTGGGATGCACATGGGAATGGGAATAGGCTTTGTGGGAGGGGGAATGAGAAAGACACGTGATAGCCGGGAATGGAAATGTGAATGAGCTTTGCAGAGAATGGGAATGAGCTTTGCAGTGAGGACGCCATGAATGGGAATGAGCTTTGCAGTGAGGACGCCATGAGAATGGCAGCAGAACACGGAATGGGGCAGCCTACCCCTTACCGTCTTAATAGGTAGTATAGATTACTAATCCTCCTTGTTGTTGCTGAGCCGATGACAAGCGCACGCGGCACGCCACTAACTCAATATTAGCATGCATGAGGGGCACTGAACTCCGACGAAATCACTGACGCTTTGTTTATCTTTACTACTCGCTCCGTTTCTTTTTATTTGTCGCTGGGTAGTGCAAAATTGTACTATCCAGCGACAAATAAAAAGAAACAGAGGGAGTACTAATTAAGGCTGCAAGGGGTAGGCTGCCTCCTTGCGTTCTGCCTTTTTTTCATTTCCTGTTTTGCCCTCCTGCCCGCGCACCTCACCTGCCCGCGTCGCCTCCTCTCCTGTCCTCCGCGTGCGTTGGGCGGGCAGCCAACTCCCCCACCAAACCCTATTCACTCCGGCGCCGCGCCGCGCCGCGCGGACCTGCCTCGATCCGCTCCAGCGGCCGCCCGCCGAGGCGGCTGTGCGGTGGATCCAACCTGTCGTCTTGTTGCGTCTCGTGCGTCAACGCGAGGTAGGAGCAACATCCACTTCCGCAAGCTGGTCGAGTACCACACAAGGCTGCGCATGATGAGGAGCCTCCGCGACTCCCTCCATGGCCGAATCACCGCACGCCTCGAAGCCAAGGTTGGTGTCTCCCCCCTCTCTTTCTCTCCGTCGTAGACTGTGCAACCAATGTGCAATCGCTCAATCAAGAAATCTAGGGCATATAGCCTGATTAGTTCACCAAAATCCGGCGGAGTGGAGGAGCTCTCCGTGGAGGAGCGCAACCTGCTGTCCGTCGCCTACAAGAACGTCATCGGCGCCCGTAGGGCCTCGTGGCGGATCATCTCCTCCATCGAGCAGAAGGAGGAGGGCCGCGGGAACGAGGCGCACGCCGCCTCCATCCGCGCCTACCGCTCCAAGATCGAGACCGAGCTCGCCCGCATCTGCGACGGCATCCTCGCGCTGCTCGACTCCCACCTCATCCTATCCGCCGGCGGCGCCGAGTCCAAGGTCTTCTACCTCAAGATGAAGGGTGACTACCACAGGTATACCATTATCACTAGCAGATCTCACTTTTTTATTCTTCGTATTTGCCTGTAGAGTCTAGACTATGCGATCTATTTATGGAGTGGCGAAGGAGGGAGGAGTCCATACCATGGGAATTGTGTTTTGGAGAAGTTAAAACCTGAGATCTGTGCGTAGATGTTTTGTATGGTAGCAGGGGCATGAGGCTCCCTGTAAAAACCTCCTCCAACCGTGTATGCAGTGTGCGCAGTACTCAAAAGGTTTTCTATAAAAGGTCCATGTATGTATAGGGAGAAGAATCTTCTCTATATAGGGGGAGTGATATGCTCTCCACGTTAATTATGTGGTTCTTATTCCTAATTAACTCCCGTGATATGATAATAATGTGTATTATGGTATTATAAATATTGTTTGCTTCTAATTCAAAGAAAAAAGATAAATAAATGTTAATCTGTAGTGTATAGAGGAAGCTGGATTGTAGTGTATAGGGGAAGCTGGATAGGGGGGGAATGGTTGGAGACAAAACATAGTGGGAGAATAAGGGAGTTTAGTGTAGTAAAATATATTAAAAAATACAGATAAGGGGAGATGTATAGGGGAAATGGTTGGAGATGGCATGAGTTCTTATTATCAATTGGGTCTAAATTTAACATGTGGTCTTTTTGTTTGAACTTTTTGTTATTTGTGGCCGAAAGTTCAAAAGATAAAAAGGGGAAAGGGGTTGTGCAGGCTGTGACGTTTTTTAGTGAGGTTGTTGTCCTTTTATTTATGTTGCACGTTGAAGTTGCTTATCTATGAATTTGCCCTGTATGATGCACGATGTTGTGCTGTCTCCTGTAATGCATGGTTGAAAGATGTGAAATTGTGTTTCATGGTTTTACCCCCTACCCTACAGCTGAAAGGGAAATGTGCCCTTAGGCCATTTCTAAGTATTTGGTGATTGAGTGCCAACACAAGTGCCTAAATGTGAATTTATGCTCATGGATGGACAAAGTGCAAATCAAGAGTAAAGGTATGTTTCTAAGCCTGAGTACATTGGTTTTGTGTACTAATATACTTATCTAAGTGTTAGAAACAGAAAGAAGAAGAAAAGAAAAGAGGTGAAAAAGGCTTGGCTGTGTACAGCCAAGACTCAGCTCAATCTGGCACACCGGACTGTCCGGTGGTGCACCGGACAGTGTCCGGTGCGCCAGGCTGACTCGGCGTGAAGTGGCCGCTCTCGGGAATTCGCCGACGGCGTACGGCTATAATTCACCGGACTGTCCGGTGAGCCAACGGTCGGCCGCGGAATCTGCGCGCGACACGTGGCCGGGCCAACGGTCGGAAGGGGGCACCGGACTGTCCGGTGCGCCAACGGCTCCCAGATCTGCAACGGTCGGCCGCGCCATTTTAGGAAGGAAATCGAGCACCGGACAGTGTCCGGTGTGCACCGGACTGTCCGGTGCACCTGACGACAGAAGGCAAGATTGGCCTTCCAGATTTGCTCTCAACGGCTCCTAGCTGCCTTGGGGTTATAAAAGGGACCCCTAGGCGCATGGAGGAGTACACCAAGCAACCTTAGAGCATTCTTGATCATCCACACTCAGTCTTTGCGCATTCGTTTGTCATTCTCAGTGATTCGAGCTCCGTTCTAGTGAGAACTTTGAGATAGTCTTTTGAGCTCGATTCTTGGCCGTGTGTGTGCGCATTTTGCTGTGGATTTGTGTGTGTTGCTTCCCTCCCTTACTCCGTATTTCTTTGTGAATCTCAAGTGTAAGGGCGAGAGGCTCCAAGTTGTGGAGATTCCTCGCAAACGGGATATTGAAAGGCAAAGCAAAACACCGTGGTATTCAAGTTGGTCTTTGGACCGCTTGAGAGGGGTTGATTGCAACCCTCGTCCGTTGGGACGCCACAACGTGGAGTAGGCAAGCGTTGGTCTTGACCGAACCACGGGATAAACCACTGTGTCATCTCTGTGTTTGATCTCTCGTGGTATTGTGTTTTGTTGAGACTCCTCTCTAGCCACTTGGCGATTATTGTGCTAACACTTAACAAGTTTTTGTGGCTATAAGTTTAAGTTTCACAGGATCACCTATTCACCCCCCCCTCTAGGTGCTCTCAATTGGTATCGGAGCCGTTCTCTTCACAAAGGGACTAACCGCCCGAAGAGATGGATCCTAAAGGGAAAGGAATCGTGATCAACGACAAGGAGAAGGAGTCCTTCGTCAACGAGCCAAGGGATGACAAGTCCAACGACTCGGGCTCGGGCCACAGACGCAAAGATGGGAAGAAGAAGAAGACAAGACGCATCAAGGAGATCGTCTACTACGACAGCGATGAGTCTACTTCCTCCCAAAAGGACAACGACCACAACGAATACGAGAGAAAGAAACCGGTCAATTCGAACTTTTCTTTTGATTACTCTCGTATTCCTCAAAGTACTAATGCTCATTTATTATCTATTCCACTTGGTAAACCTCCTCATTTTGATGGAGAGGACTACGGATTTTGGAGTCACAAAATGCGTAGTCACTTGTTCTCTCTCCATCCTAGCATATGGGAGATTGTAGAAAGTGGAATGCACTTTGATAGTACGGATAGTCCCATGTTTATTAATGAACAGATTCATAAAAATGCACAAGCTACTACTGTGTTGCTAGCCTCTTTGTGCAGGGACGAGTACCATAAGGTGAGCGGCTTGGACAATGCCAAGCAGATCTGGGACACCCTCAAGATCTCTCATGAGGGGAATGATGTCACCTTGCTCACCAAGATGGAGTTGGTGGAAGGCGAGCTTGGACGATTCACGATGATAAGGGGAGAGGAGCCAACCCAAACATACAACCGGCTCAAGACCCTTATCAACAAAATAAGGAGCTACGGAAGCACGCGATGGACGGACCACGATGTCGTCCGCCTAATGCTAAGGTCCTTTACCGTTCTTGATCCTCATTTGGTGAACAATATTTGTGAAAATCCTAGGTACACCAAGATGTCGCCCGAAGAAGTTCTTGGGAAGTTCGTAAGCGGGCGAATGATGATCAAGGAGGCAAGATACGTGGACGACGCGTTGAACGGTCCTATTCATGAGCCTCAAGCCATTGCTCTCAAGGCAACGAGGAGCAAGGAGGCGCTACCGAGCAAGGTGGCGCAAGTTGAGGCGGCCGGGCTAAATAATGAGGAGATGGCCCTCATCATTAAGCGCTTCAAGACGGCGCTTAAAGGTCGCAAGGGACAGCCAAGCAAGACCAAGACAAAGGAGAAGCGCTCGTGCTTCAAATGTGGTAAGATTGGTCATTTCATTGCTAACTGTCCCGATAATGAAAGTGACCAGGAAAAAGGGGACAAAATGGAGAAGAAGAAGCATTACAAGAAGGCCAAGGGCGAAGCACATATCGGAAAGGAGTGGGATTCGGATTGCTCCTCCTTCGACTCCAACAATGAAGGACTCGCCGCCACCGCCTTCAACAAGTCATCTCTCTTCCCCAACGAGCATCACACTTGCCTCATGGCAAGGGAGAAGAAAGTAAGCACTCATGATACTAGTACTTATGCTTCTTCAAGTGAGGATGAGACTAGTGATGATGATGAGATAGATTACTCATGCTTATTCAAGGGATTAGATAGATCTAAAATTAATAAGATTAATGAGTTGATTGATGCTTTAAATGACAAGAATAGATTACTAGAAAAACAAGAAGATCTGTTATATGAGGAGCATGATAAATTTGTTAGTGCACAAAATTCTCTTGCTCTAGAAATTAAAAGGAATGAAATGCTCTCTGGTGAATTATCTACTTGTCATGAAACCATTTCTACTTTACAAGTTGTTAACAATGATTTAAATGCTAAATTAGAAATAGCAAATAAATCCAATTCTTGTGTGGAACATGTTATAATTTGTACTAGGTGTAAAGATTTCGACATTGATGCTTGTAGTGAACACCTAGTTTCAATTTCCAAACTTAATGATGAATTGGCTAGTCTTAATGCTCAACTTAAGACTAGCAAGAGTGATTTCGATAAGCTAAAATTTGCAAGGGATGCCTACACGATTGGTAGACACCCCTCAATTAAGGATGGACTTGGCTTCAAGAAGGAAGCCAAGAACCTAACAAGCCATAAGGCTCCCATCTCTGCCAAGGAGAAAGGGAAGGCCCCTATGGCAAGTAGTGCTAAAAGGAACCATGCTTTTATGTACCATGATAAGAGACAAACTAGAAATGCTTATAGGAGTTACAATGCTTATGATGATTTTGATTCTCATGACATGTTTGCCTCTAGTTCTTTCTATGTGCATGATAAAAATGTTGGTAGGAGAAATGTTGTCCATAATATGCCTAGGAGAAATGTTGTTAATGTTCCTAGGAAAGTTAATGAATCTTCTACAATATATCATGCTTTGAATGCTTCCTTTGCAATTAGTAGAAAGGATAGAAAAGTGATTGCTAGGAAATTAGGGGCAAAATGCAAGGGAGATAAAACTTGCATTTGGGTCCCTAAGACAATTGTGACTAACCTTGTAGGACCCAACAAGAGTTGGGTACCTAAGTCCCAAGCCTAAATTTGCCTTGCAGGTTTATGCATCCGGGGGTTCAAGCTGGATTATCGACAGCGGATGCACAAACCATATGACGGGGGAGAAGAAGATGTTCAACTCCTACGTCAAGAATAAGGATTCCCAAGATTCAATTATATTCGGTGATGGGAATCAAGGCAAGGTAAAAGGGTTAGGTAAAATTGCAATTTCTAATGAGCACTCTATCTCCAATGTGTTTTTAGTTGAGTCTCTTGGTTACAATTTGCTATCTGTTAGTCAACTATGCAATATGGGATATAATTGTCTTTTTACAAATGTAGATGTGTCTGTCTATAGAAGAAGTGATGGTTCACTAGCTTTTAAGGGTGTATTAGACGGCAAACTTTATTTAGTTGATTTTGCAAAAGAGGAGGCCGGTCTAGATGCATGCTTAATCGCTAAGACTAGCATGGGTTGGCTGTGGCATCGCCGCTTAGCTCATGTAGGAATGAAGAACCTTCACAAGCTTCTAAAGGGAGAACACGTGATAGGTTTAACTAACGTGCAATTCGAAAAAGATAGACCTTGTGCAACATGTCAAGCAGGTAAACAGGTGGGAGGAGCACATCACAGCAAGAATGTGATGACCACATCAAGGCCCCTGGAGCTGCTACATATGGACCTTTTCGGACCCGTCGCCTATCTAAGCATAGGGGGAAGTAAGTATGGTTTAGTTATTGTTGATGACTTTTCCCGCTTCACTTGAGTGTTCTTTTTGCAGGATAAGTCTGAAACCCAAGGGACCCTCAAGCGCTTCCTCAGGAGAGCTCAAAATGAGTTTGAGCTCAAGGTGAAGAAGATAAGGAGCGACAACGGGTCCGAGTTCAAGAACCTTCAAGTGGAGGAGTTCCTTGAGGAGGAAGGGATCAAGCACGAGTTCTCCGCTCCCTACACACCACAGCAAAATGGTGTGGTAGAGAGAAAGAACAGGACGCTAATCGATATGGCGAGGACGATGCTTGGAGAATTCAAGACCCCCGAGCGTTTTTGGTCGGAAGCTGTGAACACGGCTTGCCACGCCATCAACAGGGTCTACCTTCACCGCCTCCTCAAGAAGACGTCGTATGAGCTTCTAACCGGTAACAAACCCAATGTATCTTACTTTCGTGTATTTGGGAGCAAGTGCTACATTCTAGTGAAGAAGGGTAGAAATTCTAAGTTTGCTCCCAAAGCTGTAGAAGGGTTTTTGTTAGGTTATGACTCAAATACAAAGGCGTATAGAGTCTTCAACAAATCATCGGGTTTGGTTGAAGTCTCTAGCGACGTTGTATTTGATGAGACTAATGGCTCTCCAAGAGAGCAAGTTGTTGATTGTGTTGATGTAGATGAAGAAGATGTTCCGACGGCCGCTATACGAACCATGGCGATTGGAGAAGTGCGGCCACAGGAACAAGATGAACGAGATCAACCTTCTTCCTCAACAACGGTGCATCCCCCAACTCAAGACGATGAACAGGCTCATCAAAAGGAGGCGTGTGATCAAGGGGGAGCACAAGATGATCATGTGATGGAGGAAGAAGCGCAACCGGCACCTCCAACCCAAGTTCGAGCGATGATTCAAAGGGATCATCCCGTCGACCAAATTCTGGGTGATATAAGCAAGGGAGTAACTACTCGATCTCGATTAGTTAATTTTTGTGAGCATTACTCTTTTGTCTCCTCTATTGAGCCTTTCAGGGTAGAGGAGGCCTTGCTAGATCCGGACTGGGTATTGGCCATGCAAGAGGAGCTCAACAACTTCAAGAGGAATGAAGTTTGGACGCTGGTGCCTCGTCCTAAGCAAAATGTTGTGGGAACCAAGTGGGTGTTCCGCAACAAACAAGACGAGCACAGAGTGGTGACAAGGAACAAGGCTCGACTTGTGGCAAAAGGTTATGCCCAAGTCGCAGGTTTGGACTTTGAGGAGACTTTTGCTCCTGTGGCTAGGCTAGAGTCCATTCGTATCTTGCTAGCATATGCCGCTCACCATTCTTTCAGGTTGTTCCAAATGGATGTGAAGAGCGCTTTCCTCAATGGGCCAATAAAGGAAGAGGTGTACGTGGAGCAACCCCCTGGCTTCGAGGATGAACGATACCCCGACCACGTGTGTAAGCTCTCTAAGGCGCTCTATGGACTTAAGCAAGCCCCAAGAGCATGGTATGAATGCCTTAGAGATTTCTTAATTGCTAATGCTTTCAAGGTTGGGAAAGCCGATCCAACTCTTTTCACTAAGACATGTGATGGTGATTTGTCTGTGTGCCAAATTTATGTCGATGACATAATATTTGGTTCTACTAATAAAAAGTCTTGTGAAGAGTTTAGCAGGGTGATGACGCAGAAATTCGAGATGTCAATGATGGGCGAGTTGAACTACTTCCTTGGGTTCCAAGTAAAACAACTCAAGGACGGCACCTTCATCTCCCAAACGAAGTACACGCAAGACTTGCTAAAGCGGTTCGGGATGAAGGACGCCAAGCCCGCAAAGACTCCGATGGGAACCGACGGACACACCGACCTCAACAAAGGAGGTAAGTCCGTTGATCAAAAAGCATACCGGTCAATGATAGGGTCATTACTTTACTTATGTGCTAGTAGACCGGATATTATGCTTAGCGTATGCATGTGTGCTAGATTTCAATCCGATCCTAAGGAGTGTCACTTAGTGGCGGTGAAGCGAATTCTTAGATATTTAGTTGCTACGCCTTGCTTAGGGATCTGGTATCCAAAGGGGTCTACCTTTGACTTAATTGGATATTCAGATTCCGACTATGCTGGATGTAAGGTCGATAGGAAGAGTACATCAGGGACGTGCCAATTCTTAGGAAGGTCCCTGGTGTCGTGGAACTCTAAGAAACAAACCTCCGTTGCCCTATCCACCGCTGAGGCCGAGTATGTTGCCGCAGGACAGTGTTGCGCGCAACTACTTTAGATGAGGCAAACCCTCCGGGACTTTGGCTACAATCTGAGCAAAGTCCCACTCCTATGTGATAATGAGAGTGCTATCCGCATGGCGGAAAATCCTGTTGAACACAGCCGCACAAAGCACATTGACATCCGGCATCACTTTTTGAGAGACCACCAGCAAAAGGGAGATATCGAAGTGTTTCATGTTAGCACCGAGAACCAGCTAGCCGATATCTTTACCAAGCCTCTAGATGAGAAGACCTTTTGCAGGTTGCGTAGTGAGCTAAATGTCTTAGATTCGCGGAACTTGGATTGAATTGTAGCATACATGTGTTTATGCCTTTGATCATGTTCATTCTGCATTTTGTTGCTTATTGTGGTGCTCAAGTTGTACATACATTCCCTGGACCTCACAAGTCCTTGTGTAAGTGATGCACATATTTAGGGGGAGGTGTGTTACAACTTGACCCTTTGAGACTAACCATATGCTTGAGTTTGCTTGATTTAGTCTCGAAGGAGAATTGAAAGGGAAAAGGTGGACTTGGACCATGAAAGACTTCCACTGCACTCCGATGAGAGGATAACTTAATTCCAAGTTCATCTCATGAACTCGTATTGCCATTTGCTCTTAATTGAAGATTTTGGTGAGGCAATGGGGTTATAGGGCCAAGATTGATCCCGTTTTGGTGCTTGATGCCAAAGGGGGAGAAAATAAAGGCCAAAGCAATAAATGGATCAGCTACCACTTGATAAATTTTGAAAATAGTAAAATAGAGCTTTTTGTTTTGTCAAAACTCTTGCATTGTCTCTTTTGTCAAAAGTTGGCCTCTTGTGGGGAGAAGTGTTGATTATGGGAAATAGGGGGAGTTTTTTGAAATCTTTGATCAATCTCTTTTGGAATGACTCTCTTTATGCTTCAACATGTGTGTTTGACTTAGAGAAAGAGATTTGAGTTTGATTTGCAAAAACAAACCAAGTGGTGGCAAAGGATGATCCATATATGCCAAAAATTGAATCAAAATAAATTTGAGTTTTATTTGAAGTGATATTGCACTTGTTCTAGTTACTCTATGTTGTGTTGGCATAAATCACCAAAAAGGGGGAGATTGAAAGGGAAATGTGCCCTTGGGCCATTTCTAAGTATTTTGGTGATTGAGTGCCAACACAAGTGCCTAAATGTGAATTTATGCTCATGGATGGACAAAGTGCAAATCAAGAGTAAAGGTATGTTTCTAAGCCTGAGTACATTGGTTTTGTGTACTAATATACTTATCTAAGTGTTAGAAACAGAAAGAAGAAGAAAAGAAAAGAGGTGAAAAAGGCTTGGCTGTGTACAGCCAAGACTCAGCTCAATCTGGCACACCGGACTGTCCGGTGGTGCACCGGACAGTGTCCGGTGCGCCAGGCTGACTCGGCGTGAAGTGGCCGCTCTCGGGAATTCGCCGACGGCGTACGGCTATAATTCACCGGACTGTCCGGTGTGCACCGGACTGTCCGGTGAGCCAACGGTCGGCCGGGCCAACGGTCGGCCGCGGAATCTGCGCGCGACACGTGGCCGGGCCAACGGTCGGAAGGGGGCACCGGACTGTCCGGTGTGCACCGGACATGTCCGGTGCGCCAACGGCTCCCAGATCTGCAACGGTCGGCCGCACCATTTTAGGAAGGAAATCGAGCACCGGACAGTGTCCGGTGTGCACCGGACTGTCCGGTGCACCCGACGACAGAAGGCAAGATTGGCCTTCCATATTTGCTCTCAACGGCTCCTAGCTGCCTTGGGGATATAAAAGGGACCCCTAGGCGCATGGAGGAGTACACCAAGCAACCTTAGAGCATTCTTGATCATCCACACTCAGTCTTTGCGCATTCGTTTGTCATTCTCAGTGATTCGAGCTCCGTTCTAGTGAGAACTTTGAGATAGTCTTTTGAGCTCGATTCTTGGCCATGTGTGTGCGCATTTTGCTGTGGATTTGTGTGTGTTGCTTCCCTCCCTTACTCCGTATTTCTTTGTGAATCTCAAGTGTAAGGGCGAGAGGCTCCAAGTTGTGGAGATTCCTCGCAAACGGAATATTGAAAGGCAAAGCAAAACACCGTGGTATTCAAGTTGGTCTTTGGACCGCTTGAGAGGGGTTGATTGCAACCCTCGTCCGTTGGGACGCCACAACGTGGAGTAGGCAAGCGTTGGTCTTGACCGAACCACGGGATAAACCACTGTGTCATCTCTGTGTTTGATCTCTCGTGGTATTGTGTTTTGTTGAGACTCCTCTCTAGCCACTTGGCGATTATTGTGCTAACACTTAACAAGTTTTTGTGGCTATAAGTTTAAGTTTCACAGGATCACCTATTCACCCCCCTCTAGGTGCTCTCAACAGCACGTATATATTGTTATCTGATTTCTCCACATGATGATTTGGCAGGTACCTTGCTGAGTTCAAGTCTGGTGCAGAGAGGAAGGATGCTGCGGAGAGCACCATGAATGCCTACAAAGCTGCTCAGGTTGGACCATGGTGTACATGTTGATAGGATGAAGGTGTACATATCTTATTAATTGTGATTCGTAGTTTCTGGGTTTTTTTGGGGGGGTTTGTAGGACATTGCTCTTGCAGATCTGGCTCCAACCCACCCCATCAGGCTTGGCCTTGCTCTCAACTTCTCAGTGTTCTACTACGAGATCCTGAACTCCCCTGATCGTGCCTGCAACCTTGCAAAACAGGTTTGCTTCTTCTCCTTCTATCCCCCCTTTGTGATTTGCTTTCATTTTGAGACCCTTTGTGATTTGTTTTAATTTTGAGACATGATGTCTCCTAGATTGTGTGTAGCTTCTGGGCAACGGATTGAGTGTGCATAAACAGCTCCTGTCTCCATCAGCTTATGTAGGGGTTTGGTTGATTCAATTAAAAAAAAGATGGTGCAAAGGAAATAGTTCACTTGCCTCCATCTGCATGCCTATTCACCGAAACAATTTTTTCTTACATTAGGCACTGTGTAAGTGATGGATCTAATTACTCTGGGTGCTAACAAAATGCTTCTTTTGTTGCATATTTGTTTCAAAGAACGAGAGCTCGAAATAGTAACAGGAAAAAATACCCAGGAGAAAATACTACTGAGAATAATAGTAGCGCAATCTTTGATGGTATACAAGTAATAGAACCCAATTTTGGTTTGATAGATAAACCAGATGCAGATACAAATGACATGATTTCTGAAAAGTTGATGGTACAAATTAATCTTAACGAAGGCATTGAAGAGGATATCCCACCAAGCCAATATACTACCAGGTGTGAAGAGAAATTAACTATGACTCAAGCTGCCATCTCAAGGGAAGCTGGACCTCCAGGTTATGATCCTGGAGAAAACTTTCTTCAGGTCAGTTCAATGATTACTAGCTGTGAGCAGAGTGTGATAATGGCTCCTAGCGCTATCGCAAGAGGAGTTGGTCCACCAGGATATACGCCTGGAGAACACCAGGGCAATGGGGCTCCATGGAATACAAGCTATGAGCGAAGACCGTTTACGAGTCCTGCGACTAGCTCAAGAGAAGTCAGACCTCCAGGATATGGGCCTGAAGAAAACCAAGGCAGTGGCATTTCCTGTAATACAAGCAGAGAGCAAATATTGTTTATGAGCCCTACAACCATCTCGAGAGAACTTGGTCTACCAGGATATTTGCCCAGAGAAAACCAGCGCAGTGACACTTCATGGAATACAAGCTGTGAGTCAGGACTATTTATGAGTCCTGCGACCACCTCAATAGAACATGGTCCACCAGGATATGGGCTTGTAGTCTTGTTGCTTGCTTTATTGTGTATACTATTTAGTATAAATAGCTGTATATATTATTTTTGTCCTGAAATATTTAGGATGACTATATGTACGAGTTACGACTATGACTAGGCTTGAGTAATCGGTCTGGTCGAGGACTAATCATGATTAGTTGCCCAGTCTGTCCCATGGCAACTAGGTTTGACTATACAATTTATAAACATTGGATCCTATCTAAGTGCATTCAAAGCAACTAGAGTCCATTTGGACTTTGATTATCCAAATTCACTACCACTTCTACCTTTGGTAATGGATAAGCAGCTGAAGCTCTTGTTCTTCCCCTGATCCTCATGACTAACATGCTCTTGTCAGGCTGTTGAATTGATTGATGCAGAAATAGCGCAGTCATTTTCACAACAAAGGAAAAAAAGAGAGGGCGGTGGTCCTACATATCATGAAACTTTTGCTTATGCTCAAGGGTCGTTTGCTCGTGTACCTGAAGCTTACGTTCTAAGCCTGGGCATTTATCTGCTTCCCAACAGAGAGTGCACGAGGTACAGCAGCAGAACATAAACTTCTGAATTAAAATTTTGCATATTGTTTCTGCATTGGATACATGACTGTCTGCATCTAATTCTGTTCTTTTCAGGACTTTGTTCACGTGTGGCATCCCCACAATCAAAATGTGGGAGCAACAGGTTCTGGTCTGTCTGGTGTTGCTACTGTCTCGAGTACTCTTGGTGTACTTCGAGCTTACAGTCCAAATTTGACATCAGCATCCTCCAGTAATTTGTCAACTGTCCATATGGGTGGACTAACATGTATAACTCAGCCGACGACAGAACTGGGGTCTGAGGATACTGTTATTGCACAATTTTTGAGGTACACATGTTTTGACTATCTTTTACAGATGTGTCATTCTTTTTCTGTTGCTTGTTTTGGACTGATTATATTCTTGCGCCTTCCATAGTAATCCTGCCCAAGTTGGACCAAGCGAGTCTCCTGTCCTATTTAGTGGAACAGTTGGTGCTGCATCTACATTTTCTCCATTGGCATCTAATGACCTTCCTGTTAGTGTAACGACTGTCTCAACCAATGTATTTTTCCTGTTGACCTCATGACTATGTTGCCATATATTATCTTCTAAGACCTTTCTAACCTTCTGCCAGGAAATAAGTGCTATGGTGCCCCCTCCATCAACATCTGCTGATCGTCTGGGACTTGTATTACTTGGTTGTATACGAGACGTCTTGTGGCACGGCCATTTCTTAAGGTATTTCTCGCTACAATTAATTGGTGACAACTCTGTTCTGTTCCACTACAGGTATCTCTTGATATTGGACCGCACGAACTGGAAGACCAACATGCTGACAGCTCTCTTGGTTCCTTACATTTTCTTCACTCTGCCTAATGTGCTGTTTTCTCTGATCAGGTGATTAGGCACATAAACTCTATCTCAATTCTCACTGACCAGTCTGTTGTGCATTGCATATATCAATTGTTAGTTACCATGATAGTTTTCATGTCACTATGGGTAGCAGATGAGATCGATGTAGTACAGTAAACTCGTAGGATCAAAGCACTACCACAGTACCACTACAATATTGTCATACTCTACACATCGTAGAATGACAATTACAAAATTTATTAAATTCAGTTATGTTTCTGTGGATCAGTTATGGCATGTTCGTTTTAGTGAGTTTAAATTCATGGCAAGTCAAAATGCTCTTCTAATTTTTTCCCTAATCCATATAAGATGGAAATAACCGAACAAGGCCTTAATCTAGAACATCCATATTGGTTACATGTTGTTGTGAAGTCTGCTGTAGTGATAGCTCAAAGCACTTTCATGAGAGAGTGTTCTCTCTTGATCACTTGATCTATAACAGAGAATACGAAAGAAAATTGTCTTATATAATCAAACCTTTGAATTTTCAGAGGAGAGGTGGGGAAATGGATTGCGATTATTGCTGTTATTCTACGCCTATTTTTTCCGCGCCACTTCCCAGGTACATCTCCAGCCTATTGGTTTCAGCCTATCAAATTTCCAGATATTGGTTTCACTTACATTTTATTAACATTTTGCGGTTTTGCCCTTCAAATAAAATAGCCACGGTTCATACATTTTGCTTAGCGACTCTTTAGCATGGTTTCATCCTGTGCACCAGATTGGTTAGAGCTTCCCGGTTCCATCATCCTGCTCACAGCGGTCGCCCCAGTCTGTTCGCACACACCTTCAGGGACGACCTCGTCGGTGTCTTCATATGCCTTGCGATCGGATGCTACCTGCTCCAAGAGCACATCAGGGCGTCAGATGGACTCAGGAACGCCTTCAGGAAGGGCAATGGCGTGTCCAACTCCATTGGCATCCTCCTGCTCTTCATCTACCCTGTCTGGACCGGGGTGCTGCGAATCCTGTAGGCACTGTTGCCTCCGTGTTCCCGTATGCTGTCCAGGCATCCAGCTCCGTTGTCGTTCGTCTCTTGTGCAAATGTTTCTTCTATGGTGATCGTGGTTCTGTGCTATCGGGATGGGATGTAAATCGAGATGTTGGCCATATTATCAGGCGTGTAAACCCTTGCCGCTTCTGTTAAGTTGTCGCAAGTTTGAGGATGGGTGTTTATAGCAACTACTGTATATCATTTGATGTTATTCCTTCTGAATATGATGCAAGCGGTGACAAATATTGAAACATGAACCGCGCACGCTTGCTGTTGTCCTCTACACCAGGCTTCCGTTGGTTCAGCAGCCTTTGCCTGCCATTCACTCGTGCCCGTCGCACCACACAAGCCTTTGCCTGCCATTCACTCAGAACGAACTGACGAATGGAAAGCAGCGCGACCTGTTGCCCCATAGAGTTTGCAATGGTCGAACATGGTTTGTGCGCAGCTGGTACATTTTTTAACAACACAAATATGTAGTTTTCCCCCTGGGTTCCTCGAACTATTGGGCTGAGAGGATGTCAGGGCAGGCCTTTGAGCCATCTTTGCGCCTACTGGCATTCCTTCTCGTTTCCATTGGCCCACTTGGTTTGGATCACGTCAAGTGTATGGGACAACTCGGAGAGCTCATGTTGCAATTTAACCAATTAATAATAATAATAATAATGAAATGGATGGAAAGATCCACAATGGCAGGGGCAAATCTCATAATCTTAGCTATCAATCAGTCATCGTCGTCATTTTTATAGTTCCTGGTCATCGGCTCATCGCCACCTTACAAAGCGTGTGCATAATAGTATTGTTTTTATTAAACATGAGCTGAAAAAGAAAAAAAAACAATATACCACTTGGGCCAATTCAATACTATAGGAGAGTGCCCGTGCGTTGCAACGGGAACGTATAAAACCACGATAAACTATGTGGCAAATCGAGAAGTTTTACATATACCAGTGTTCTCGATTTGTATATCAGCTATGCTTCCTGTGGAGCAAGGAAGCGAACACAAGCCAGCCTTTTGTATTAGTGCATTCTGTTCAGTTCTTACTTGATCATATCGTGTTCTCGCGTGTGCCATGGCCGAGTGGCAAGCTCAACACTGGTATTGTTGTCTTGTCTCAAATGAAGTCCGGTTCCACAAGTTAACCGGAAATCTTCATGGGTGATAGCTGTGTCAGATTCTCCCGGCAAGTAATGCAAGTGATAGCTGTGTCAGTTTACACCCATTTTCTTGGGCATCACTTGTCTCAAATGAAGTCCATTGAAGGTTCGCAATTTATGTTCCGTGGAATCGCACGGGCACCTACCTAGTAGAGACAAGAAGGGGGGAAAAGAAAAATCAAGTGAAGTCAACTTTTAGATGTCTAGTACCTTGGTTACATTACATGCATGAGTACTATATATACTATAGGGTATCGGCCACTATGTTCAGACCAGGGTTAACCTTCCCGTTTTTTCTTCATTTCTCACCACCACCCAAAAACGGAAAATCAGTGAATTTCACTCAAATTTCATAGATTTCAAACGAATTACTATTTTAAATTTTGACTTAGTGGATTTCATTTTTCTCGGCGGACTTGTCGTTCAGTTTAGCAAAAATTTATTTTTTATAGGATATGCCTGCAAATTGTTCAAATCATGTTGTACAATGACTAATAATATACTCACAAATAATTTAATGTCCAAAATCACATAAACTCATAATTGATTTGAACTATCCATGCATTTTTTTTATAAAATCATAAACACATAGAAGCTCAAACACTCAACAAGTCCGCGTCTTGTAATTATATTGTTATGTCATGTATGAACTTGTATTATTTAGAGTTTGGATTTATATTCATATATATATATATATATATTGTATGAAAATTGCATGCAATTCATATTAATTTATGTATCTTACGTTTTACAAAGTCATACATATACACTACAATAAAATGGAGCTAAAATTTAATTTTTTACAAGGTCAAACGATCTTTTTCGCCTAAAAACACTGAAATCCGTTCGAAAACACTGAAATTCGGTTTTCCTGATTTTTTAAAAACTTTTGAATAGTAAAACGAATTTTTCGATATTTGTATCAAAAAAATTCCGTATAAAAACCGAAAACGAGAAAAATTGTCGAAATTGCTAACAGTGAACCACAGCGTGGCACATGATACCGTGTACAGTCGGGTCATGTGGGCCGCCATGGTGAGCTTGTTGTATCACATAGTTTAAATACCATACAACTAATGAATATATTTTTTTACCTATGTTTTATCTACGGGTGCAGCCTTAACATGGCTCTATGCAGTTAATCAAACAACGATTGTTTCTTGGTTAATACACGCACTCAGTCTGGACGGATGTACGCAACATACCAATCACAATCACAAGGATAGTAAATTATTCCCCCTTCTTGTCTCTCAAAAATATGCATAATGGCTCGTGGCTGTATATCTTTAATAATAAAGAAAAATAGAGAAAGAATCACTGCCACATGGTTTAAATTTCTAAGAAAACGTACACGCATCTTCTTATATAAAAAAACCAAAATACCGTATTAGTTACCCACCCAGCCGCCTCTGGAGCAGGTTATGGATACCCCGTCAAACTCTAGTACCCGCATATCCTCGTAGGCAAGCAACGGCGGCTCTAGCCAGGTTGGAAGACCACACACCAGTTACGATGACTCCAAACTCAAGCTATTGTTATTGGATCCAGCCTCTTCCTAGCCAAGTCAGCTACACTTCCTTAACTTTGTCTTACCCCCCACCAGTCGTCAAAGGAGATCTCATCATACCGAGGAGCAAGCAAGATCATGCTGTCCGATTCTGTGCAAAGAATTGAAACTATAACTGCCGAGCAAAGATGCAAAAAGATGAATAGATTTAATCTCTTCTTCATCAGCAATTTCGGCAGCAATCTAATCCAGAAATAGATAATGTGAGATATAAACATATAGAGAATACTAACTAAAACGAAATTGATCCAAAAACCTATTACATATTGAGCTTGAGCAAGAGATAAATACACAACGACAGAGCCAGATGCACTCGACATAGTACATGTCGATATAATCGTTCCGCTTGGCGTAGAGTAGTCATACGGATCATCATCAATTCATCGACGAAGTGAACATTCGTGTCACATATGGACACTCCCTAGATAGAAATAGAAACGTGATTGACGGCTTTCACCTCAGCAAATGAACTATTGGACGACGTGTTTTAGGATTTATTTAATCATTTATAAAAGTCAAACCTATAGTATAACTATTTCAAAGCCATTGTTCATTGTTGTTGTTTGATATGCCAGAAATAGAAACCTGTCAGATGATGAAATGTTGCCTGTGCTAACCTCACGCGATGCCAATATGGTGGAATTGGAAATGTTTTTGAAGCAGTAAAATCATGACCAAAACTGCAAGCAAACAGTCAATCATCAGCTCAAGCTAAGAGCAGCCAACTCTTGGGAAACAGAAACGACTGCTTGTTAGGTTATCATGTCTCAGTTATACAGGACTGCGCCTCCGCACATATAACTCACTATCGAAAACAAACCGCAATGCATCAGTCTGGCAACACACGCAACATGTTAAAACGCTCTAACTGTTGTATGCCTGGGACCCTCTCAGCGCTCACTGAATCCGAGCAGCATACTCTGCATCGAGTGAGGGCACAAGCACGCGAAACTTGGCTTGTGACAGCACAAGAGCCACCCTAACCAGGGAGTACAGGAGGGCTCAGTACGTGTGCTGATGCTGCCAGCTCGGATGAGATGGCTGAGACGGTGTGACCTGGAAGCCGTTCAGGCTGCCCTCAGCAAGGTTCTGGGGGTGCTCCTGTCCCTGAGACTGGTAGACAGTTGGGTACCCATGGCCTCCAAATTGGGAAGGCTGTGGCTGCTGCGCCCGAGCAAAGCCACCCAGCTGACTCTGTCCCTGGTAACCATAGAAGTGGTTAGGCGGAAGCGTCGAGGCCGCTCTTGAACCAGAGCCATGAACCCACATTCCAGAGTTGTCGCCCTGAAAGAGGTATCAATAAATCAACATTTCTGTAAAAAAAAAACTTCATCCACAAAAAAGATGACGCTGATTGGGAGAGCAAAAGGTTCCCCAGGTTACATCATGAGCTACTATGTGATGATTACCTGCTGGAGAGCCATGTATTGACTGGTGTTTTTGTACTGTCTGCTCAATGCTTCATCAAACCCAAGAGCTGATGCAGAGCCGGTACTCTGACTAAGGGTAAAATTTCCTTGTATATTACTTGAGCTTCCAAAGCCTCCATAACCAGAGATGACTGATGAAAGTGGTTGTGGTTGTGGCTGATGTTGCTGTTGTAAGCCTGTGGCAGACAGGTTGTTCTTATACTCTGGAGTCGAGTACTTCATACCAGATGCCAGCAAAGCAGCAGCAGCAGACTGATGGAATGGTCCGCTACTCGGGTATGCTTGCTGGAAGGTGCCTGAAGATAGGTAAGTAGCATAGTTTTGTGGCAAATACGGATACCCAACCATATTTGGAAAATGTGTGATTGGTAAAGTTGGCTGAGAGTAAGGGTGATGTGCTAATTGCTGTGGCAGAGGAAGCCCCGTCTGAATGCTAGTACTTGGAAGACTCTGTGTAGACTGGGCGTTGGAGAAAACCCCTGCTTTCAGTGCCTGAAAATTATTTTCATGAAATGTGGACTTAGGAAAGGCAAAAGAAAAATAGGACAATACTAAACAGGCGGTTCAGAATCTATAATGAATTTAATATAAGTTCGATATGTTTACAGTTTTAAACATTGCTACTGACAACGTATCCCCGCTAATTTATACTCCCTCCGTTTCTTTTTATTAGTCGCTGGATAGTGCAATTTTGCACTATCTAGCGACTAATAAAAAGAAACGGAGGGAGTAATTTATATAGAAGCTCAACTAATATACACAGGAACTTTTGATACATAAAATAGCATAAGCATGTCTAAAGGATGTGAGTGAGAAAAACGAATTCAAATATTTAACTAACCTCCTGCTGCATGGATATGGGTGGTCTAGGATTTGTAGTTGAGCCTGCGTTATATTTTGCTCCCAGATAAGGCGGTAAATCAAACTCTAAGCCATGAAGAGTTGCATGATTTTGATTTGACCCCAATAGGCTGCTGGTGCTCAAAGGATTTGCTTGCTGGGAAAACAAATGATAAGAGTGAGAACTAAGAAACGAACTGACAAGTTTCAGAAAGAATCAAGCATGACATGACTTGAAACAGCACACAAAACTAGAATAACTGCTGAAGCATTCCTGAATGGGCCTTTATATTTCAAAGCAGTAACAAATATACAACAAAAAGTTAATTCAATACAAGAAAGGCCTTTCGTCTTTTTGTACTTCTTTTTAAAGAGTTAAACTACCACACCGTCATACTGAAATATTTTTTCATTTTTGAACTGGTTTATATGGCTTAGAAATATTAAGTGTTGACACATCATTGAACTCCTAGCTCTATAAATCAGAAGCAACTGGTCAGCAAAAAATAGTTTGACCCACTGAATAACTGTTTCTGCTTTGTTTTTCAGAACGTATAGCAATATCTTGATAACTAATCTAGTTATCAAAGGCGGTAAAAATCCTTTTGCTAGATGTAAATACTCCACCATCATCAGCCCTGGACAGTTGTTTGCCAAATTACCTTTCCCTTTTGTTGATATAAACATTTGAAAATTTTACAAAACAAGAGATAAACACCACATAACGGATTACTTTGATTTTTCTGAACTTGCAAACACAAAAAAGGCAACAGGGTAAGAAAACAGCTTAAAAACACCAAACAGCCAACAAGAAACATCTATATGCCCAAAACAGCTAGTCACATAGGCTTTAACTTACTTAATATTTCTATTACTTACGGCTGTTAGATCTATATTATGTAGCCAATCACACTTAAAAGCCATTCTACGTCCGAGAACAAATTCTAGTACGTGTCACAAATTCTTGCCAATGTCTTACAAATGTGGACGCACACACACACACACAGTTTTAAGAAATAATTTCAGAGAAAAACTCCTAGTTGCACAAATGCATCACAAAAAAAGTGATTTTAGCAATAGCTTCACAAAAAACATATTTTTTCCAAAAAAAACTTATTTGCACAGTAGAGTTTGAAATAGGAGGTGGGACAGGGAATGGATAGAAGAGTTGATGTAGATATAGCCTAACAATGCTAAAAGAGTGTAGCCTTGTTGAATACTAAGTAACCAGTATCGTGATTCTCTAAAATTTGTCCATTAAAAGTGTAGTTTCTTGTGGTAGTTTTACAAAAAGTAGTTATACCTTTTGAAAAAATATAGGAGGTTAGTTGTGGTTAAATCCGTAATTTCAGCAACTCCTAATCACCTTATGATTGACTTGGATCTGCCCAAATGGTTTTTCAAAGCAATGGATAAAAAGAGAAGGGGATTTTTGTGAAAAGGTCATGAACAGGCCAATGGAGGAAATTGCTTGGTATCATGGGCTAAGGTGCAAAGACCTTTGTTTTTCTATTTTCTTCTGCTTAATATATAACGGGGCGCAGTTCTCCTGCGCGTCTCGAGAAAAAAAAAATCATGGGCTAAGGTGCAAAGACCTTATATGGCTGGCTTGGTGTTCATGATTTAGAAAGAATGAGTTGGGCACTGTGCATCCGTTGGTTATATGGTCTCTAAAAGCTGATTCATCCAAACCTTGGCCTGGTGTTCAAAGTGTTGTGTTGGCAGTGGTCGATGAAGGGCAAATGTGGTGCCCGGCTGGGGCTGCAGCTCTCCAGGAACTAGCCCTAAAGGTTTTTCTTACTTAATGAAATGACACACAACTCTCCTGTATGGTTCGAGAAAAAATATATTATATCTATAATAATTCTAAAAAAACATAAACTTTATGCTTGTATAGGGATTAGGGAGATAAAAAAAGAATCTATACATGGTTTCCATTGACTTAGAGAATGCTTATGACAAAGTACCAAAAAATATTATGTGGTGGGCTTTAGACAAACATGAAGTTCCAGCAAAATATATTGGACTCGTTAAGAACATGTACAACACTCTTGGAAACAAGCGATGGAGACAAGGATGACTTTCCGATTAGAATAGGACATTAGGACTGCATCAAGGGTCAGCTTTAGGCCCTTACCTTTTGCCTTGGTGATGGATGAGACCACATGAGACATACAAGGGGATATCCCTTGGTGTATGTTTTTTGCAGACGATAATACGAAATAGTGCTAGTTGATGAAAGTCAGACAAAATTAAATAAAAAAACTAGAGTTACCGTGGGAGACTCAAGTCCAATGGGTTTTAGACTTAGTAGAACTAAAACCAAATATATAAGATGTGACTTCAGCATTACTACACATGAGAAAGGAGATATTAGTTTGGAAGGTCAAGTAGTGTCTAGGAAGAATATGTTTCGGTATTTACGATCAATGCTACAAAGAAACGAAGATATTGATGAAGCTGTTAGCCATGGAATCAACGCAAGTGGATGAAGTGGCGCCAAACATATGGCGTTCTATGTGACAAGAGGGAACCATAGAAGCTAAAAGACAAGTTTTATAGGACGGAGATTAGACATGCTATGTTGTATGGTGCAGAAAATTGGTCTGCAAAAGGCAATATGTCTAGCATATAACTGAAGCAAGAGAATGTGTATGTCACATTGAATTTGTGGCCATACGAGAAGGAATTGAGTTCAAAAAAAATATATGTGACAGACTAGGGGTAGCACCAGTTAAAGAAAAGCTTGTCCAACACGTGTTGACATGGTTTGGACATGTCTAACAACGACCTCCATAGACACCAATGCATAGTGGAACCCTATGCCACAATAGCAATGGAAGAGAGACAGGAGAAGACCAAAGTTGACATGGGAAGGGGAATTAAAAAATAAGTGAAAAAAAAACACAAAGATTTAACCTAGAATAAGAATGCATGGAAAACAGTTATCCATATGACTGACCTTCGACTAGTGGTTTCTGTTGGATTTCAACTCTAGCCTACTCCAACTTGCTTGGACTAAAAGGATCCGTTGTTGTTGTATGCTTGTCTTAATTTTACTTTTAAATTTATTATGCATGTGTAACAGTTTAAAGCTGGAAGTGTTTCTTAGCAGTTTCCTACTCAATCATTGCATAGGTCATGTAATCATTATGATTTTTCAATACAAAAGGAGGCCAAAGCATTAGGTTGGTATCACTGAACATGCAGTCATGCACACCTGACTTAAACCTTAACCAGGGTAAGTTTAACTAAGATATGAGCATTTAAGATGAGAAAACTCCAGTTGGACTTAAGTGCAGTTTCCCTTAGTGATATAATCTGTGCCCTCCTATATGCTAAATGTTCTAGAAAAATATAAGAAAAATGCTATAGAAGGCCAGTGCATCTAGATCTGTTATCATATCATGGCAACTCAAGACGTTTTCCTTATATATCAAGGTTGACTCTAGATATAATGGAACTTAATGCACCTTTACAGTTACACTAGGCACAAATATTGGGGGCAGCAAAAGATCAGTCACCAAGCATGTGTGGAAAAAAGTACAGAAAGAAGAGACGGAATACCATTAAGTTTGACAAATGGGAAAGAGTATGTGCTTGGTTGTTTCCTTGTGGCTCCTCAATTGTGCTAGGCTGTAAAGTGTCCGTGTTTGAATAAGCATGACTTGGAACTGATGGGACGTCATATTGAAGTTCAGAAGGATCAAGTACGTCCTGCCTGAGCTCATTAGCCTGTGAAACAGAAGGCGCATCTACATTCTCCATGTTAGCTCCAAGCATGGCCTCAAGATTTTCGTCTGCTGGTGAAGTTACAGCACCACTTTCATAGTAATCTTGATTCCTGCAACAGACAATTCCACAATGTTAACTTCCCCGCAAAGAGCGGTAAGGGAAGTGCCAAAAAAACACCAGTAAAATGCTTCACCTGGCATCTATTTGATCTACTGGTGCAGATTCCTCTCGAGCAGGGAATTCCACATTGCTATCAGTGGTATTTTGTGGGAGTAACCCAGAAAATGCACCAGATCCAAAACTGCCAAAGCTCAACTTGACACATTCTGTATTTGTAACTTGCAAGTGGTCAGGAATTATCACTGCAGGGTTATCTTCTGCAGACTTTTTTGCAGCTAACTCATCATTATGTAGGCTTAAACTCTGGAAGTTTGCTGCTGCTGCTGATACATCAGCACTGGAATCCTCAACTGAAGATAAACATAAAAACAACAATTACCAAAGGAATCAGAACTCATTGTGGGCCATGTCATCCGTTTTATACAAGATTAAAAACAAGACCAAGCTATCAGAACGCAACATGATTCAGTTTTTATGTATTTTTGGACATATATAGGATGGCTAGGGTCCGTGAGAGAAAGACAAGGGACTTTAAGTTTAAGTGCATTAAGGACGAAACGGAGCACCTCTTGGTGGAGGATGAGATCAGACATAGATGGTGAGAGTATTTTAACAAATTGTTCAATAGGGAGAATGGGACACAACCTTTTAGTCGGGTGACTCTTTAGACAACGCCAATAAACGTTTTGTGCAACTGCACAGAATCCAAAAATCTGAGGTTAGAGAGACATTGAAAAGGGTAAAAGGGGTAAAGGTGATAGACCCTGATGGTATCCCAATCGAGGCATAGAGATGTCTCAGGGACATAGTTGTAGTATGGCTGACCAAGTTGTTCAACCATATCTTTTGATCGAACAAGATGACTCACGAGTGGAGAAGTGTATTGGTACCGATCTACAAGGATAAGGGAGATATTTGAAGTCATACCAATTACTGAAGAATTAAGTTGATGAGCCACACTATGAGAATATGGGAGCCTAGCTTAGGAGGAGCCATAAGAATAAGCTTCGAGTCGTTACCTTTTTATTTTGGTGATGGATGAGGTCAGACATCCAAGAGGATATAGTGATAGTTGACAGAAGCCAAACAGAAGAATAAGAAAATAGAGTTGAGGCAGGAGACTGAGTCATGTTTTAGACTATGTAGAACTAAAACCGAATATATGAGATCTAGATTCAGCATTACTACACATGAGGAAGGACATGTTAGTTTGGAAGGTCAAGTAGTACCCAGAAAGGTTATCTTTTGGTATTTAGGATCAATGCTACAGAGAGAAAAGGCAAGTTTTATAGGACGGCCATTAGAGATTAAACCTGCTATGTTGTATGGTGTAGAAGTAGAATGTTGACCTACAAAAAGACGACATGTTCAGCAATTGCAGAAATGTGTATGTTGTGTCGGATTTGGCCATATAAGAACTCAAGAAGGGATTGAATCTGGAACGATGATATGCGTGATAGGCTAGAGGTAGCACCAATTGAAGAAAAACATGTCCAACACTGATTGAGATGGTTTCATCATGTCCAACAGCTCCAGATGCACTAGTTCATAGTGGGATCCTAAGGCGCAATAGTAATGGAAAGAGACCCAGGGGAAGGCCAAAGTTGACATGGGAGTAATGTGATCCTAAGGCGCGATAGTAATGGGAAGAGAGGCAAAGGAAGACCGAAGTTGACATGGGAAGAAGCAAAGCAACGAAAGAAGAATTGAAAGAATGGAATATACCCAAAGATTTAGCCTTAAATAAGAGAGAATGAAAAATAGTTATCCTTGTGGCTAAACCTTAATTTGTGGTTTTATTGGGTTTCAACTCTAGCCGACCCCTACTTGCTTGGGAATAAAAGGGTTTGTTGTTGTTGATGTTGTATTTGTCTTAGTACCTTCCTGATTATGTCTACATCTATGGCACAAATAATCTGTGCGGAGTCAAATATACAAGCAGTACTAAATGGTAAAGAAAAACTTGTTTACATTACCCAACTAGACTTAAGAAGTTGCTCACCATATCGAATTACAATTTATACATTTCCATGATTATGACTAAGACTGGCAAATGTCTAAGATATGTTACTTTGGTGGTTATTCCATAGCAAATATATGAAAAAATAAATAGATGTTTATAAAAGAATTGTCAACCTCTAAATTGTTAACCAACAGCTAGCATATTCACATTAGTTTTACACTTACCTTCTTGTTGTTCTGTGTAAGAGTAATTATGAGGCTGATAGGAACTTGAGTTGTTCAATATTACATCATTGTACTCAGAAATACCGTCACTAGGATCCAGGTGTCTCTCAGAGGCAGGTGCTGGTCCCATTGCAAAGGTGTCGTTTTCATCCAAGTGTGAATTTTCATGTGAATTAACTACATCAGTAACCAATGTAGATGACTGAAACGATGCCTCATACAAGGACGGATCACCAGATGGCTCAGGAAGGGAAGATTGGTTCGCAAATGTCGGGCCATCTTGTGGAGACCAGTCAGTACCATATGGGAGCTTGCTGTCAGCAGTAGAATGATCATGATCCTTAACCTGAACCGAATCTTGGGCAGGTTGTAACCCCTTGTCAAGCTCTGTTGGGGGAACCATGCTTCCAGATTGTTTCAGATTCTGGTTTGTGCTTGGCAAAGATGGGTACTGTCCAGCATAACCTCTGTCAGCTGTGACCACAGGTTTGATAGAAGTCTTTCCCTGAGGCCGGCCCATTTTCACAATGTCAGCCATCGACAACTGACCAGGTGTCCCAGACCAACCACCATGCTGAAACCCAGACGATGATTGCAATGATGCAGCTGGTCCATCAGCAACCATATGTTTGTTTGCAGAAGGACTGTGAATACAAAATAGAATATTAACACCAGCAATCAGCAAAATGTAATAATTAGAACTAAATGGTCTGAAAATATTGAAGTTGAGAATAATTCTCTATTTTATAGAGATAGGCATCATTCAAACATTTGGAGATCATTATGTTGATTCTAAACACCGACAATATTGCAAATTATCTTTTTCACAAGAACTAGAATGTCATAAACTAAATGAAATGAACTACCTAAAGAACAATACTAAACCAAAGAAATTAACACCAAGCAGTAACAAAAAAATAGACATACGAGCCACAACAAAATTATGTGAAGGAAAACAGAAAATCACTTTAAACTTCTAAAGTAAACATAAGTGTGCTGACAAAAAAATATACATAAACAAACAGCACAGATCCTTTGAATGTATCACAGAAGGGTCCTTTTGCCCCTTTACCTTGCAACTGTTTGCCTCTGACTGGAAGTACCTGATGCAGTACCAGACCCTGGTGGCCTTGAGGTCATGTTATCTGATTTTTGGATTGAGATGAAGATTTGGTCAGAAAAATAATAAGCCAAAAAAAATAAGGTTGAGGGTAAAAATGCCACGTATTCTATTACCAGTAGAGCTGGAGTGCATAGAATTGTTCCGTCCACCACGATCTACACCACTTCTAAGGCCTCGATTAGTAGAACTATTTGCTGATCGATATCTTGTCTCAGGAACCTCTTTAATCTGCTTATTAAATGCCCACAACTCTAGCTGTCAGTTCTAGCACTCAACTATGAATAGAGCACTTCTCGAAAAATAAACAAAACTGTAGTTGAATATGCTAATTTTTGGTGCAAGGAATCACATGGTAGAGAAAAGAAACAGTAGCCAATAGCCATATAGATCCATTAATGAAACTAGATTGTGCAAGAAGATGATTGATTACAAATTTATGTTTAAGGTAAATAAAAGCTGGCAAATGATTATAAAATGGATTGTGTATTCAAGCCGGTAGGACACATTATAAATTAAAAAACAGTTCTGACCTCTTTCTTCTTGTCGCGCTTGCTCTTTACCTCTTGGAAAGTATCTGAAAAGAGTATACGCAGTGATGAGTTATCAACATTTATAGATGTGCCCAACCCATCAACATAACAAATCAATATTGGTGTCACTACCATATGTACATAATGCAAGTTGCAAACTAATAACAGGAAAACTGGAGGGCAGATGATAGTTACAAACAGCATACATGTATATAATGCAAGATCAGATGATATCTAGACAAATATTTACATTTCCAGTGAAGCCACGAGTTCAGAAAGCGAGGACATATCCATAAATCCACAGCTAACATTCTTGAGCACATATGATAAGTAGATAGATTTCATTCCATGACAAGCATATGTAATGTATATGGGTCTAGAGTAGTAAGAAGTGAAGCTGAAATACCAATACTGAAATGTAGAGAACAAATGATTAGAGATCAAACTCATCCTACAGCAAATGAAAACTCGAGAAAGTTGTGGTGTGTTCAAAGTTATAAGTTATAACCATTAATTGCAATACCAAAGAGAAAAATGCCATAATAAGCAGAGCCAGCAAAAGTTGTTCTTGTACACAGTATGATTAAACTAATTAACTAAGAAAAGACAAGACAACCAAGTGCTATGATGTCCATGTTCAATAAATCCTATCATGGCCGAATCCAGCACATAAACACCTTCCTCCAAATTTTATGACTAGCAGACAGGAGACGAATATACAACCTACCGCAACAATCCTTTCCAAATCTGGTTCAAGTCCTAACTAGAACAAAACAAAAATCTATCCACTTAACCCATTTCTGTCTGTCACCAGCATTGAAACACTAAGAGGTCCAGTCTAATGCAGCATGCTTGTCTTACTTTCTCCCGAGCTTCCAGTGTCCAGACATTGTCCACGCTATCGCCGCATCCTCCTCCTCGGAGCAACAACTACAGAAAAGTCTGAGTGTTCTTGAAATGTTTGGCTGTCACCACAACACAACAGGAAGAACCTCAACCAACCACCGGGTAGAGGGAAAAGATAATCTACCTGGGTTGTGATATTTCAAAACAGGAAACTTCTCGGTCCTTACCACTAATAGCATTTGCAGGAATTCTAAGATAGAAACCTTAATGGCTAGTTTGTCAACTCTATTCCCAAGAGAAGATGAACTAATTTCCTTGGCAAAATGAAAATCCCTTGAAAAATTGGGGTTGCCGGGGCTAGTTTGGGAGACAGAAAACCGAAGAGGATTGAAGGGGCTAAAATCTCTTTCTTAGGGCTAGTTTGGAAACACAAATTTTCCAAGGGATTTTCATTTTCCCAAGGGAAATTAGTTCATTTTCCCTTGGGAAAATAATGTTCCCAAACTATTTAATTTTATTCAAAATTGAATAGTGGACGTTTGTGACAGCACTCACATCTCCCACGTCTAATACTACTTGGACTCCATCTTTCACAACTATCTGATATACCGACTTAAAGATAACTAAAACTAGTATGAACTCGAGGGGCCCAGGGGGGCAAAGAAACAACACAGGTGCGTCTGATTCCCACTAACCGGGCCGAGCGCTCAGACTACAACCTTCACGTCGACGAATCGCCCGGATCGACGAGAGCAGACCCGACTAAATCCTAGCAACGCGCCCTGCAACGAACAGCAAAACAGGCACGGAATCGTGGGAGTGGGGAGAGGACAGCGCAAGCCGTGCCCGGACCTTGGGAGAGGAGGCGGCTGACCGTCTCGTCGGGGTCCATGCCGCACTCGCGCAGTGCGGCGTAGATCTCCGCCTCGGGGCGGTTCACGATCTCCTTAAGGCCCTGCACCAGCTTCCTCGACCCGGGCGGAACAGGCGCCGCCGCCCCCTTCCCTCCAGCTCCGCCGCCGCTCATCCTCACCGCCGGGATCCCCTACTGGGACTCGGGGACAGGGAGACGAGGGCGGGGTGGTGGTGGCGGTAGCTTCGGTTTCGGCCTGGTTCACTTGCTCACACCAACGCAACGGCGGCCGATGCCTAATTCCAAAACCCTTTCTCCTCCCCTCCCTTCACTGCGGCCAAGTTTATATAGCTAGACGGCAAAAATGCTACTTAGCATAGTTTTAACTGGTGTATTTAAGGGGTAGAGATTAACACGTGACCATAACTCTTTACGGCGTACACAATACGCGACAGTCACGTGTATGATTTGCGTTACCCCTGCAGTCCGGTCTTTTTGCTTTTTTCCCATTTTTATGCAGTAAAGCGAACATACCTGCAAAACACTATTTTATAAGTTGTTTATAGAGTAAGGTTTTAAAATAGAATAGTACGCTGTTCATAGGGTAAAATTTAAAATAAAATATAAGATAGAAGTTGGGATAGAAAAATCTGCTATAGATAGGATCTGCTGAAAACAACCTAAAGCAAGCGAACTATCACCCTATATTTAAAATAACTAGATATAGCGATCGATATATCTGGATATAGCTACTCTGTTTCGCGCTAAACAGCTGGAGACGCTAATAGCCACTATTATCCCGCTAAAACAGTTAAAACATGTAACATTTGGCGCTAGAAATTCTAAGCTCGGTTCGGTGTTATGGTTGTGGGTCGTACGGAATTTGGAGGCCCAAAAGCAATTACTGAACCCTAGTCTTTCTCAATCTTGCTCCACTCCTCTCACTCCATTTCTCACTCCGGCAGAATAGTGGTGGCGCCCCTTCACGGTGAGTGAGCTAAAGGCAGCGGAGTAGGGTTCACGAGTCACGACAACTTTTTGAGCGAGGGCGGCTTCAGCGATTCAGCCTCGCGTACTGGGCGCCGTCATGGAGGGCGTCAAACCGAGGTTGAGGATGTAGAAGATCGTCGTTGAAAGCGAAATGGCCTTTACCATTTATTTTGGTGCTTGATGACCATCGCAACTGTCGGTATCCTGAATCAGGGGTACCCTCTTCTACGGTATGAAGGCGTTGCACCCGTACCGCACCTCCAGGTCATACGGAGATCGGCTCCCGACCCCACCACATGGGTAGGACTAGAGGCACCACGTGGAAATGAAAGATAATACTTCCCAAGGTGCATCGATGGGTCCGGACCTCCAAGGAACGCCGGCCCCCTGTACGAACGGGTCCGGAGCTCCCAGGAGGACATGTTGGGTCCCTCGAATAAGCTCCAGGCTCCCCCCAGTAAGGTCCGGGTCTTGGCAAGGTCCCGAGATGAGGAGGACCCCGGCATCGGTAAGGGTACGGTGTTGGCACGTGTCCAGGCCTTACCCTACGCTTTCCGCTCAGGCGAAGGCCCGCTGCTGCCGCGTGGAGTGTGGCCCGTGACATAAGCCAGCAGGCCGAGCCTGATGGAAAGTCCATACAGCCATGCAACCTTTGCCTTTATTGCGGAGGGGACGCGCCGCCTGCCACCACGCTGACTGGCGACGTGCCCTCTCGACATTTAATGCGTCATGTTCCATCCGCTGGCAAGCGGTGTCAGACCCATCCAGCAGACGGCACGTCTGATAAGTCTACTAGCAAACAGTGCGTCTGTGCCGAGCGGCGCGCTGTACTCATCTTCCCTTCTACAAGAAGCTTCCCTTGCATACCGAGGATACGGAGATCTCGGACGTCAGGGTACAAGAAGATTGTCTCAACAATAGACATTAGTGGCTCCAACGCTATATTATTTATGTCCCTGGGCCCACCTGTCGGGGCCCAGCACCTTTGTGCATGCCCCCCTTCAGCTATAAAAGGGGAGGTATGCGACGTTACACACACACGCAATCTTAGGTCACACCTTAGACTCGCAAGCTCATACAAGCTCACAAGCAATACATCCCACAGTGGAGTAGGGTATTACGCTCCGGCGGCCCGAAGCACTCTAAATCCTTGTGTGTTCTTGAGTTCATCCAAACGATCAAGCAAAACGCCTAAGCCCCTCCTCATTTCAGGATTTAGGGCGGGTGCACTCCGCCACCCGGCCGGAGATCTACTCTCCGACATTTGTGAAAGGGAAATAGGCTTACACCTGTTCCTAAATTGATTTTGGTGGTTGAATTGCCCAACACAAATAATTGGAAGCCAATAAAAAGACCAAAGATGGGTTCAAATAAAGAGAGCTAAAGACATCCCAAAGGCACCCTGGTCTGGCGCACCAGACTGTTCGGTGTGCCACTGGACAGTGTCCGGTGCACCACCGAACAGTGTCCGGTGCACCAGGGAACTTGACGCTGAACTCGCTACCTTCGGGAAAATGGGAGGCCGCTCCGCTATAATTCATCGGACTGTCCGGTGAAGCACCGGACAGTGTCCTGTGTCACACCGGACTGTCCGGTGTGCCAGCGGAGCAACGGCTACTTCGCGCCAACGGTCGACTGCAACCGCATTAAATGCGCTACAGTGCGCGCCAAAGTCAGAGCACGCGTAGAAGAGGCACCGGACAGTCTACAGAACCTGTCTGGTGCATCACCGGATAGCCCAGAGGCCCCACCAGTCAGAGCTCCAACGGTCAGAACTCAATGGCCGGCTGACGTGGCAGGCGCACCGGACAGTGTCCGGTGGTGCACCGTACTGTCCAGTGCGCCATGCGACAGACAGCCTCCCAACATCCACTTTTGGTGGTTGGGGCTATAAATAACCCCAACCACCCACATTCAATGGCATCCAAGTTTTCCAATTATCTACATCTTACAAGAGTTATAGCATTAAATACAAGACACACCAAAGAGATCAAATCCTCTCCCAAGTCCTTAGTTCATTCCAAATCAAATAGCTACTTGTGAGAGAGTGACTTGTGTTTATTTGAGCTCTTGCGCTTGGATTGCTTCTTTTTCTCATTCTTTCTTGTGATCAACTCAATTGTAACCGAGGCAAGAGACACCAATTGTGTGGTGGTCCTTGCTGGGACTTTGTGTCCTGTTTGATTGAGAAGAGAAGCTCACTCGGTCTAAGTGACCGTTTGAGAGAGGGAAAGGGTTGAAAGAGACACGGTCTTTGTGACCACCTCAACGGGGAGTAGGTTTGTGAAAGGGAATTAGGCTTACACCTATTTCCTAAATGATTTTGGTGGTTGAATTGCCCAACACAAATAACTAACTAGTTTGCTCTAGTGTATGAGTTGTACAGGTGCCAAAGGTTCACACTTAGCCAATAAAAAGACCAAGAACTGGGTTCAACAAAGGAGCAAAGGGATAACCGAAGTGTGCCCTGGTCTGGCGCACCGGACTGTCCGATGCACCACCGGACATTGTCCGGTGCACCAGGGGACTTCACGCTGAATTCCTCACCTTCGGGAAAATCTAGAGGCGCTCCACTATAATTCACCGGACTGTCCGGTGTACACCAGACAGTGTCCGGTGCTCCAAGGAACGGCGCCTCAGGAACTCGCCAGCTTCGAGAATTCGCAACGGCTAGTCCGCTATAATTCACCGGACATGTCCGGTGTACATCGGACTGTCCGGTGTGACAACGGAGCAACGAATATTTCGGCGCCAACGGCTACCTGCAGCGCATTAAATGCGCGCCAGCGCGCGCAGAAGTCAGGCACGCCCATACTGGCGCACCGGACACTCTACAGTGTATGTCCGGTGCGCCACCGGACATCCAGGCGGGCCCAGAAGACAGAGCTCCAACGGTCAGAACCCAACGACTTTGGTGACGTGGCTGGCGCACCGGACATGTCCGGTGCACCATACGACAGTCAGCCCCACCAAACGGCTAGTTTGGTGGTTGGGGCTATAAATACCCCCAACCACCCACCATTCATTGCATCCAAGTTTTCACACTTCCAACCACTTACAAGAGCTAGGCATTCAATTCTAGACACACTCAAGAGATCAAATCCTCTCCCAAATTCCACACAAAGCTTTAGTGACTAGTGAGAGAGATTTGTTTGTGTTCTTTCGAGCTCTTGCGCTTGGATTGCTTTCTTCTTTCTTGATTCTTTATTGCGATCAAACTCACTTGTAATTGAGGCAAGAGGCACCAATCTTGTGGTGGTCCTTGTAGGAACCTTGTTGTCGGGGACCATAATTAGGGGTACCCTCAAGACGCCTAATTCTCAGCTGGTAACCCCCATTAGCATAAAGCTGCAAAGGCCTGATGGGTACGATTAAGTCAGGGATCGGTCCACACGAGTGACTCGATCACGCTTCACCCGAGCCTAGCCTCGGCCAAGGGCAGCCGACCTCGAGAGACTTCCGTCTCGCCCGAGGCCCCCCTTTTTACGGCGGACACATCACCGGCTCGCCCGAGGCCTTGGCTTCGCTCAGAAGCAACCCTGACTAAATCGCCACACCGACTGACCAAGTTGCAGGAGCATTTAACGCAAAGGCGGCCTGACACCTTTATCCTGACGCGCGCCCCCCCGGCAGAGCCGAAGTGACCGCCGTCACTCCACCGCTCCACTGACCAGTCTGACAGAAGGACAGCGCCGCCTGCGCCACTCCGACTGCAGTGCCACTCGACAGAGTGAGTCTGACAGGCAGTCGGGCCCTGCCAAAGGCGCCATGGGAAACTCCGCTCCGCCCGACCCCAGGGCTCGGACTCGGGCTAAGACCTGGAAGACGGCGAACTCCGCTCCGCCCGACCCCAGGGCTCGGACTCGGGCTAAGACCCGGAAGACGGCGAACTCCGCTCCGCCCGACCCCAGGGCTCGGACTCGGGCTAAGACCCGGAAGACGGCGAACTCCGCTCCGCCCGACCCCAGGGCTCAGACTCGGGCTAAGACCCGGAAGACGGCGAACTCCGCTCCGCCCGACCCCAGGGCTCGGACTCGGGCTAAGACCCGGAAGACGGCGAATCTCCGCCTCGCCCGACCCCAGGGCTCGGACTCCGCCCTGGCCTCGGCCAAACGATCTCCGCCTCGCCCGACCCGGGGGCTCGGGCTCGGCCTCGGCAACGGAAGGCAGACTCGACCTCGACTTCGGAGGAGCCCCCACGTCGCCCTGCCTAGGGCACAGGTCCGCCACGTCAACAGGAAGCGCCATCACCAACCTACCCCGAGCCGACTTGGGACACGAAGGACAAGACCGGCGTCCCATCTGGCCAGCTCCGCCGGATGGGCAATGATGGCGCCCCCCAAGCTCTGTGACGACGGCGGCTCTTAGCTCTCTTACGGCAGCAGAGCGACGTCAGCAAGGACTCGACCGCTCCAACAGCTGTCCCTCCGCCAGGCTCCGTCGCTCCTCCGACAGCCACGACATCACGCCAGCAAGGTGCCAAGACCTCTCCGGCTGCCACATTGGCATGTACCCAGGGCGCTAGCTCTCTCTCTCTCTCCGCTAGACACGTAGCACTCTGCTACCCCCCGTTGTACACCTGGATCCTCTCCTTACGACTATAAAAGGAAGGACCAGGGCCTTCTTAGAAAAGGTTGGCCGCGCGGGACCGAGGACGGGACAGGCGCTCTCTTGGGGCCGCTCGCTTCCCTCACCCGCGTGGACGCTTGTAACCCCCCTACTGCAAGCGCACCTGACCTGGGCGCGGGACGAACACGAAGGCCGCGGGACTTCCACCTCTCTCACGCTCGACTCCGGCCACCTCGCCTCTCCCCCCTTCGCGCTCGCCCACGCGCTCGACCCATCTGGGCTGGGGCACGCAGCACACTCACTCGTCGGCTTAGGGACCCCCCTGTCTCGAAACGCCGACAGTTGGCGCGCCAGGTAGGGGCCTGCTGCGTGCTGACGAACAGCTCCCCGTCAAGCTCCAGATGGGCAGTCTCCAGCAACCTCTCCGGCCCGGGGCGGTGCTTCGTTTCGGGACTCTTGAGTTCATGTCCTTCGACGGCAGCTACGACATGATACTTCTTCCACCGCCGCGCGACGACGACAATGGCGGCCGACAGCCCGCCCGCCGGCGGCGGAATCGACGACATCTTCCCCGCGTGGTGGAAGAGCAGCATTCGAGCTCGCTCCGTTCTCTCCCCCGCCAACGGAGGAGGAGGCGGGGCCGTCAAGGCCAGGCGGGAGGCCGCGCTTCGTTGGCCGTCGAGCGAATCGACGCCCCCGACGCCCCGACGGAAGGCACGCCGGACGTCGACCTCACGTTCAAGACGGAGGCAAGCGCCGTCCCCCCGCGACACGCCGACCCCGAACAAGAAGACGACACCAGCGCGCTCGCGGAAAGCCTGCAGGACGTCGCCCTCGTACCTGAGATGACGGTGCAGCCAGTCCCCGATGTGACTACGTCGCTCCTCGTCGACCAAAAGGTACCAACTAACTCCCATCTTGCGTCATTTCGACTCGGCCTCAACCCGCCAAACGACCTCGTTTTGGCGGGCGCTCTCATTGAGGCGAGTGCAACCCCACTGGGGTTTCGTATGCGGTCGCCTTGGGACCGGCTGACGGACGTCTCGACCTACGGGCCCTCTAGGTCCGAGGAAGATGACGATCCCAGCATCTGTTGGGATTTCTCCGGACTTGGCAACCCCAGTGTCGTGCGGGACTTCATGACCGCATGTGACTACTGCCTCTCCGACTGTTCCGACGGAAGCCGCAGCCTTGGCGACGAGAGCTGCGGCCCAAGCCGCGAATGTTTCCACATCGAGCTAGGGGATCCCTCCGAAGGCAACCATCTCGGCATGCCGGAGGACGGTGATCTTCCTAGGCCGGTGCCTCGCGCCGACATCCCACAGGAGCTAGTTGTGGTCCCCGCTCCGGCGGGGGGTTACGACCCACAACTCGAGCAAGTCCGCGAGGCGCAGGCCAGGCTCAACGAGGGAACAGGAGCGCTTGAGCCGATCCGTCGGGACGTCGGACAGGCATGGGCGGGCCAACCCTTGGCCGGAGAAATACGTCACCTGCCCCAAGGTCTCCAGCACCGCGTCGCCAACGATGTCAGGGTCAGGCCGCCGCCCGCATCCAGCGGGGTTGGTCAGAACCTGGCAGCCGCAGCGATGCTCCTCCGCGCGATGCCGGAGCCATCAACCACCGAGGGTCGGCGAATCCAGGGAGAGCTCAAGAATCTCCTGGAAGGCGCTGCGGCCCGACGGGCCGAGAGCACAGCCTCCCGAAGGCAAGGATACCCCTCGAAACCTCACGCCGCGACTTCCCGATTCATGCGGGAAGCCTCGGTCTACACCGGGCGCACGCGCAACACCGCGCCTGCGGCCCCGGGCCACCTCGGCAACGAGCACCATCGACGCGACCATCGGGCTCACCTCGACGAAAGGGTGCGCCGAGGCTACCACCCCAGGCGTGGGGGGTGCTACGACAGCGGGGAGGATCGGAGTCCCTCGCCCGAACCACCCGGTCCGCAGGCCTTCAGTCGGGCCATCCGACGGGCGCCATTCCCGACCCGGTTCCGACCCCCGACTACTATCACGAAGTACTCGGGGGAAACGAGACCGGAACTGTGGCTCGCGGACTACCGCCTTGCCTGCCAACTGGGTGGGACGGACGACGACAACCTCATCATCCGTAACCTCCCCCTGTTCCTCTCCGACACTGCCCGCGCCTGGTTGGAGCACCTGCCTCCGGGGCAGATCTCCAACTGGGACGACTTGGTCCAGGCCTTCGCTGGCAATTTCCAGGGCACATACGTGCGCCCCAGGAATTCCTGGGACCTTCGAAGCTGCCGGCAACAGCCGGGGGAGTCGCTCCGGGACTACATCCGGCGATTCTCGAAGCAGCGCACCGAGCTGCCCAACATCACCGACTCGGATGTCATCGGCGCGTTCCTCGCCGGCACCACTTGCCGCGACCTGGTGAGCAAGCTGGGTCGCAAGACCCCCACCAGGGCGAGCGAGCTGATGGACATCGCCACCAAGTTCGCCTCTGGCCAGGAGGCGGTCGAGGCTATCTTCCGAAAGGACAAGCAGCCCCAGGGCCGCCCATCGGAAGAGGCTCCCGAGGCGTCTGCTCCACGCGGCGCCAAGAAGAAAGGCAAGAAGAAGTCGCAATCGAAACGCGACGCTGCTGACGCGGACCTTGTCGCCGCCGCCGAGTACAAGAACCCTAGGAAGCCCCCCGTAGGTGCAAACCTCTTCGACAAGATGCTCAAGGAGTCGTGCCCTTACCATCAGGGGCCCGTCAAGCACACCCTCGAGGAGTGCGTTATGCTTCGGCGTCACTTCCATAGGGCCGGGCCACCCGCCGAGGGTGGCAGGGCCCGCGACGACGACAAGAACGAAGATCACCAAGCAGGAGAGTTCCCCGAGGTCCGCGACTGCTTCATGATCTATGGAGGGCATGCGGCGAATGCCTCGGCTCGGCATCGCAAGCAAGAGCGCCGGGAGGTCTGCTCGGTGAAGGTGGCGGCGCCAGTCTACCTAGACTGGTCCGACAAGCCCATCACCTTCGACCAGGCCGACCACCCCGACCATGTGCCGAGCCCGGGGAAATACCCGCTCGTCGTCGACCCCGTTGTCGGCAATGTCAGGCTCACCAAGGTCCTGATGGATGGGGGCAGCTGCCTCAACATCATCTACGCCGAGACCCTCAAGCTCCTGCGCGTCGATCTATCCTCCGTCCGAGCAGGCGCTGCGCCCTTCCACGGGATCATCCCTGGGAAGCGCGTCCAGCCCCTCGGGCGACTCGACCTCCCCGTCTACTTCGGGACGCCCTCCAACTTCCGAAGGGAGACCCTGACGTTCGAGGTGGTCGGGTTCCGAGGAACCTACCACGCCGTACTAGGGAGGCCATGCTACGCGAAGTTCATGGCCGTCCCCAACTACACCTACCTGAAGCTCAAGATGCCGGGCCCCAACGGGGTCATCACCGTCGGCCCCACGTACAAACACGCGTTCGAATGCGACGTGGAGTGCGTGGAGTACGCCGAGGCCCTCGCCGAGTCCGAGGCCCTCATCGCCGACCTGGAGAACCTCTCCAAGGAGGTGCCAGACGTGAAGCGCCATGCCGGCAACTTCGAGCCAGCAGAGACGGTTAAGGCCGTCCCTCTTGACCCTAGTGGCGACACCACCAAGCAGATCCGGATCGGTTCCGGGCTCGACCCCAAATAGGAAGCAGTGCTCGTCGACTTTCTCCGCGCAAACGCCGACGTCTTTGCGTGGAGTCCCTCGGACATGCCCGGCATACCGAGGGATGTCGCCGAGCACTCGCTGGATATTCGGGCCGGAGCCCGACCCGTCAGGCAGCCTCTGCGCCGATTCGACGAGGAGAAGCGCAGAGTGATTGGCGAAGAGATCCACAAGCTAATGGCAGCAGGGTTCATCAAAGAGGTATTCCATCCCGAATGGCTTGCCAACCCTGTGCTTGTGAGGAAGAAAGGGGGGAAATGGCGGATGTGTGTAGACTACACTGGTCTCAACAAAGCATGTCCGAAGGTTCCCTACCCTCTGCCTCGCATCGATCAGATCGTGGATTCCACCGCTGGGTGCGAAACCCTGTCCTTCCTCGATGCCTACTCAGGGTATCACCAGATCCGGATGAAAGAGTCCGACCAGCTCGCGACTTCTTTCATCACGCCGTTCGGCATGTACTGCTACGTCACCATGCCGTTCGGTTTGAGGAATGCGGGCGCGACGTACCAGCGGTGCATGAACCATGTGTTCGGCGAACACATCGGTCGCACAGTCGAGGCCTACGTCGATGACATCGTAGTCAAGACAAGGAAGGCTTCCGACCTCCTCTCCGACCTTGAAGTGACATTCCGATGTCTCAAGGCGAAAGGAGTCAAGCTCAATCCTGAGAAGTGTGTCTTCGGGGTGCCCCGAGGCATGCTCCTAGGGTTCATCGTCTCCGAGCGAGGCATCGAAGCCAACCCGGAGAAGATCGCGGCCATCACCAGCATGGGACCCATCAAGGACTTAAAAGGTGTACAGAGGGTCATGGGATGCCTCGCGGCCCTGAGCCGCTTCATCTCGCGCCTCGGCGAAAGAGGTCTGCCTCTGTACCGCCTCTTAAGGAAGGCCGAGTGTTTCGCTTGGACCCCTGAGGCCGAGGAAGCCCTCGGCAACCTGAAGGCGCTCCTTACAAAGGCGCCTGTCTTGGTGCCCCCGGCGGATGGAGAAGCCCTCTTGGTCTACGTCGCCGCGACCACTCAGGTGGTTAGCGCCGCGATCGTGGTCGAGAGGCAAGAGGAAGGGCATGCATTGCCCGTTCAGGGGCCGGTCTACTTCGTCAGCGAAGTGCTGTCCGAGACCAAGATCCGCTACCCACAAGTTCAAAAGCTGCTGTATGCAGTGATCCTGACAAGGCGGAAGCTGCGACACTACTTCGAGTCTCACCCGGTAACTGTGGTGTCATCCTTCCCCCTGGGGGAGATCATCCAGTGCCGAGAAGCCTCGGGCAGGATCGCAAAGTGGGCGGTGGAAATCATGGGCGAAACGATCTCGTTCGCCCCTCGGAAGGCCATCAAGTCCCAGGTGTTGGCGGACTTCGTGGCCGAATGGATCGACACCCAGTTGCCGACGGCTCCGATCCAACCGGAGCTCTGGACCATGTTTTTCGACGGGTCGCTGATGAAGACAGGAGCCGGCGCGGGCCTACTCTTCATCTCGCCCCTCGGGAAGCACTTGCGCTACGTGCTGCGCCTCCATTTCCCGGCGTCCAACAATGTGGCCGAGTACGAAGCTCTTGTCAACGGGTTGCGGATCGCCATCGAGCTAGGGGTCAGACGCCTCGACGCCTGCGGTGATTCGCAGCTCGTCATCGACCAAGTCATGAAGAACTCCCACTGCCGCGACCCGAAGATGGAGGCCTACTGCGACGAGGTTCGGCGCCTGGAAGACAAGTTCTTCGGGCTCGAGCTCAACCACATCGCTCGGCGCTACAACGAAACCGCAGACGAGCTGGCTAAAATAGCCTCGGGGCGAACGACGGTCCCCCCGGACGTCTTCTCCCGGGATCTGCATCAACCCTCTGTCAAGCTCGACGACGCGCCCGAGCCCGAGGTACCCTCGGCTCAGCCCGAGGTACCCTCGGCTCAGCCCGAGGCACCCTCGGCACAGCCCGAGGTACCCTCGGCCCCCGAGGGCGAGGCACTGGACGTCGAGGAAGAGCAGAGCGGGGCCACGCCAGATCAAGATTGGCAGGCCCCGTACATGCAGTATCTTCGCCGAGGAGAGCTACCCCCCGACCAAGTCGAGGCTCGGCGGGTAACGCGACGCGCCAAGTCGTTCGTCTTGCTGGGCGATGAAGAGGAGCTCTACCATCGTAGCCCCTCGGGCATCCTCCAGCGATGCATCTCCATCGCCGAAGGTCGGGAACTGCTGCAAGAAATACACTCGGGGGCTTGCGGCCATCACGCAGCACCCCGAGCCCTTGTCGGGAATGCTTTCCGACAAGGCTTCTACTGGCCAACGGTGGTGGCTGACGCCACTAGAATTGTCCGCACCTGCGAAGGGTGCCAATTCTATGCGAAGCAGACCCACCTGCCCGCTCAGGCTCTGCAGACAATACCCATCACCTGGCCCTTCGCTGTATGGGGTCTGGACCTCGTCGGTCCCTTGCAGAAGGCGCCCGGGGGCTACACGCACCTGCTGGTCGCCATCGACAAATTCTCCAAGTGGATCGAGGTCCGACCTCTGAGCAGCATCAGGTCCGAGCAGGCGGTGGCGTTCTTCACCAACATCATCCATCGCTTCAGGGTCCCGAACTCCATCATCACCGACAATGGTACCCAGTTCACCGGCAAAAAATTCTTGGATTTTTGCGAAGATCACCATATCCGGGTGGACTGGGCCGCCGTGGCTCATCCCATGTCGAATGGGCAAGTAGAGCGTGCCAACGGCATGATTCTACAAGGGCTCAAGCCTCGGATCTACAACGACCTCAACAAGTTCGGCAAGCGGTGGATGAAGGAACTCCCCTCGGTGGTCCGGAGCCTAAGGACGACGCCGAGTCGTGCCACGGGTTTCACGCCGTTTTTCCTGGTCTACGGGGCTGAAGCTATCTTGCCCACTGACCTGGAATACGGCTCCCCGAGGACGAGGGCCTACACCGATCAAAGCAACCAAGCTAGCCGAGAAGAATCGCTGGACCAGCTGGAGGAGGCTCGGGACAGGGCCTTACTACACTCGGCGCGGTACCAGCAGTCCCTGCGACGCTACCACGCCCGAGGGGTCCAGTCCCGAGACCTCCAGGTGGGCGATCTGGTGCTTCGGCTGCGGCAAGACGCCCGAGGGAGGCACAAGCTCACGCCCCCCTGGGAAGGGCCATTCGTCATCGCCAAAGTTCTGAAGCCCGGAACGTACAAGCTGGCCAACAATCAAGGCGAGATCTACGGCAACGCTTGGAACATCAAACAGCTACGTCGCTTCTACCCTTAAGATGTTTCCAAGTTGTCCATATACCTCGCACCTGCGCAAAGTTTAGTCGTCAAGGAAGGGTCGGCCTAGCCTCGGCAAAGCCCGACCCTCCCTCGGGGGCTAAAAGGGGGGAGACCCCCTCTACGTCGAATTTTTCCTCGAAAAAGGACCTCTTTTCAGCAGGATTTCTTTCGTGCCTCTTGACTACTTCGGAAAGCGGATCCTGGAAACGACGGAGTACACGTAAGCAGCCAAGGCTGACCGAGCCGAGGGACTCCTACGCCTCCGGGATACGGATACCTCACTCATCACCTTCTGCGATAAGTAACTCGCGCTCGGATAAAGCGACTCCGTGGACCGAACAAGTCTTCACGTTCGGAAGCTCTCCTGCCGAAGCAGTCCTTCAAGCTTTCTCGACTAAGTCGGGGACAGGGCCTCATGGACGGGTGAAAGTACGCGTAAGCGGCAAGGCCGACCGAGCCGAGGGATTCCCACGCCTCTGGGATACTGATACCTCACTCGTCCCTTCCGCGAGAAGCAACTCTCGCTCGCATAAACATCCCTATTACCGGCAGAAAGTCCAGATGCTCGAAACAAGAGGAAAAAAGACGCAGCTTCGCAAGCACGGCGAGGGTGTGTTTTCTGGCCTCGGCGGCCGCAGAAGGCACACGCTACAAGACGATCTGATCCTGCAGGCTCGGGTCTTCACGCTGAAGGGAGCCGTAGCACCCTCGGCATCGACGGCGTCTTCAGCAAAGTCCAACCCAGCCTCGGACGGCGACGCGGTCCAGGGACTCCTCCGGGAATCTGGCCCGAGCAGGCGGCTCGGCCGGTTACCCCTGGGGCCTCGGCCAGCCGGCTTCCAAGGGCGCCAGCCCGACCCGAGGTCTCGGCTGATCGACTTTGGCGTCGGCTCTGCTGACGGACGACACGGCTAGGCTCCGGCCAACCAGGTTCCCATTCTCGAGCCAACTCCGCCTCTGTTCATACTGATATCGCTACCCCTGGCCTCGGCTCATCGAAGGGCGGCCGAGGGGTCTCTTTAACTAAGCTAGAGGAGCCCCAGACAACAAGGCCGAACGGGCCGAGGGATTCCTACGCCTCCGGGATACGGATACCTCACTCGTCACCTTGACACGGGGCGACTCATGCTTGACAAAGCGGTTCAGATAATCAACAGGCGAGACTTAGTGCTCGAAAATGAGGAAAAAACACGGCTCCGTGCCGAAATTACATACATGTTCAGGCCCCGACAGCCACAATGAACAAAAAACATTGGCATTCGAAGATGCCATTACAAACGGAACTCCGGTTCCCCCTCCGCAGGTACGAACAACCCCACTCCGAGGGGGAAGGCCTGCGGAGCAACGGAAGGCCGACGAACGGCACGCCGTCACCTGCTCCAGCAGCGGCGACGACGACGACTTCTGCTCCGGGGGGCCAAGCAGCGGCAACGCTGACCTCAGGCTAGATGCCGCTGCCAGGAGGCCCCCGCCCATGCCAAAACTCGTAAGGCAAGGACGGGCAGAAGGCCGTAGAGTTGGAGGTCAGTCTGTGGCCGGCCCCGGCTATCTCGCCGGCAGCAGAACCTCTTCAAGCTGTCGTGGCGGATGCCGGCACCGCGAGCGGCTCCGAAGCCACTCGCGCCCGAAAGCCAGGCACGCTGCAGCTGCCAGCGCCACGGACGACGGCCGCCCTTCCCTCCGATCACTGAGTGAAGGAACGGGCCGCCGCCCACGCGGGGGCCGACCTCAACTCGGCGCACTCCCCTCCCCAGCCCTGGTGATGAAAATCCTTGAGGCTGAGGGAGGGGCAGAGGCCGCAGCCCGGCTCGCTTTCCCCCACCATCAAGCCGGAGGTCACCATCTCGGGTGACCGCCGGTGGAGGGGAGCAGCCGGGCTGCATGATGAAAATCCTTGAAGCCGAACGATGGCTGAGAGGTACCAACTCCCATGGAGTTGCGTTCCTCCAACGAGGAGGCGGAAAGGCGGCGGATACCCCCCATCCGGGGGCTTGGAAGATGGAAAGACACGACGCATAAGGGAGGAAGAAGACATGGTTGCCTTCTGAAAGGAGTCTCCCTCCTTTTAAAGGCAACTCTCCCTACGTGCGCCCCCAGACGCCACGGGCTAAGTCTTCTACAACACGCTCCAAGGCCCTCCCCTGCGACTCGGGGCTGGGTCCCGCATGTCATGCAAACCGGCTCAGGGCAGAAGAAGCCAAACCGCCACGCGTGGTGCGCACGACCGCCCAGCGGTTACAAGCGACCCCCCACTTTTGCCCAGACCAACGGGCGGAAGGGTGTCACACCCGGATTTTAGGGGTCCAAAACCCGGGCACGAACATAAACACCAGGTGTGCTGGGACCAAGTCTCACACATATGATGCATAGTGGCACAGGATCGAATGTCACATCTTTACTATATAACAGGAGTTCTGTACAAAAATAATTAAATAATTACATCATATGAGGAAACGATCCAGCAACCCAAAGTTGACTGGGAGACGACGACCTAGACCACTCACGAACAGCATCCTCCATGCGCCTCATCCTGCGGTACCTGTTCTTGACCTGTGGGGGGGGGGTGTGAGACAGCAAGAGTGAGCTCACATACGTTCATCGCTCAACAAGTTGTGGGGAATAATGTGCATGAACTCGCCAAAGGTGGGAGCTCACGTGAAGTGTAAGGCTTACCAAAGAGGATGGTTAGAGCTGAGCATTGCTTTTAAAGTTGGTCAAAATTTTATTAGCAATTACTAAGTATAAGTAAATACCAACCCAATTAAATAGTAGAACAAAAGTAACAACCTCACCTGCGATGCAATGCATATGACAAATTGAGTTTAAGTTCCATAATTTAATCATGTGAGGGTCCGAGCTGCTCATGACCGTGAGCACGGCTAGTATACCAGTTTTACACTCTGCAGAGGTTGCACATCTTTACCCACAAGTCGTGTTACCCATCTGCCAAGGGATCGCGACTTCCCATACACCTCTATCGAGGAGGCGAGGCAGGGTAACACTACGAGGCCTTTACAAAGTTCCACTAGCTTCAGAAAACCCGCTACAGTTTATAGGAAGCTCCAATGCAGGAATCCCTTGCAGGACCGCCATCGCAGCAAAATCCTCCCGAGGGCCTCCCTACACTGACCACTCCCCTACTGCCCTTGCCCCTTTCGGGTAAGGTAGTCCTCCACTAGCTTTCCTAATTAATCAGCCAAGGGCGTCCCATTAAACCCTTGTGGTAGCACTGTTTTCCCGGGTGGTCGCTCCATGTTCCAATTAACATAATGATCTTATCATGAACAGTGATAATAAACAGATAATAAAAGTGTGATCATGAATAATGTATCTTCATACCCAAAACCACATAAAGCACTAGCAAGTACTACCCAAAAAGTTCAGTGGTAAACAAGGTATAAAGATAGTCAAACTAGGGTAACCTATTGGGTCCCATCAAAATTAACCTATGCAGATCATTATGATTAATCAGAACATGAGTAGGTAAAAAGAAGTGATCAAGGGCACAACTTGCCTGGCACTTGAGATCCCAGGTACCAACTTGCTCTTCAGATGACACGTGTCCTCACGCTAGTCGTAGCAATACAAACAAACATGGTATAGACAAAATTAACATTACACCAAACATAAGCACAAACTGAATAGTAGTATTCTACACGATACTACGAGATTGTGGGAACGATAATCACTAAATTCGGGGTTACGGTTATGAAGTTACGGTTTTCCGAAGATCCATGTGGTTAAGTATAGAATAGACTAAGTGCAACATTTTAACCTATATTTCATAACAAAACAAAGTTACCAGATGATAATAAATATTATTATGAGACTAATGCAACTAGAATGGATCAAAACGGAGTTACAGTTATTGAGTTATGAATTTCCGAAGTTATTAAGTACTTGACAGGAAATAAATTAAGTAAACAATTTTAATCTATGTTTCATGTCTAAATAGAGTCACTAGGTCATAAACAATATTAAAACAAAATTAATACAACTTGAATGAATCAAAAAGGAGTTAAAATAAATTTTCTACCAATTAAACAAGATCCTAGAATTATTTTTATACTAAAAAAATCATTTTCTTTATTAGTTTTACCAATTATATTAACCTTTGGACCGCAGCCACTAATACCAGAGAGCGCAGGGTGTTTCTTATAAAATTCGGGGCTAAACCGCAGACTCTTCCTATAGCCCTGGACGGCGGGTTAATTGTGGCAAAGAGCAGGGGCTCTTATGCAAAATCACACAGCCGAAGGGTTATGGTTGATCACTGGCCGCCAGATCTGAGATGGAAGGCTCAGATTAAATCCGCCCTCTAAGCGAACCGGTATGACACATTGGCCGTTGAATCCGAGATCTACGCCCGAGATTTAATATATACGTGATCTAATCCTGAGCGTCCGATAGAGAATCGAACGGTGAGCGTTCTCCACCCTGGTCGAAACGTCACCGCATTAATCTTGACCGCATAGGGTAGATCGGACGGTCGACGTGGCTACCCCCAATCCAAGCCAAGCGCGGCGGCGCCGGTGACCCTTACGGTGGTGACCTCGCCGGCGACAAACGAATTCCTCCGCAGAGCCTGACCGCCATTTGCGTTTATAGGTACCTGAAGAGGAAAATGAGTCGAACACAGGGGATGCGACTCACCGATGTGCAGGGCAACCATGGGAGTCGGCCATGGCGAGGTGCGAAGCGGGGGGTCATCCATGGCTAACGAAGCTTCAATGCCGATAGACAAGAAGGTCCACGGCGGCGGCATCGGATTCTCTCCCGCCTCGCTCTCTCCTTCTTCGTTTGCCTCTCTGTTCGAGCTAGTAATTGCGGCGACTAGCACTTATATAGCCTAGAGCTCCAAGATCACGCGGTAGCACCAGGCCGAGCATCGCGGAGTTTGTTGGGACCGAAACCATGGAGTTTGTTGAGATCCGGCAGCACTATCGCACAAGCGGAGAGAAGATAGGGAGGGGATGAATACGACCGACGGGTCCCACACCAGCGACTAGAAGAGGTACGTAGACCACCGCGAACTTGGCTCTGGCAAGGCGGTTGCGAGTTGGTCGCGGATGGCCCTGGAAGCGCGCGCGAAGGTCGGCGGCGACCCCGGGATTCACGGTTCCGCGCACGGCAACGGGAGAAGACGAAGCTGTCCACGCGGGTCCCACCCGGCAGCGCCAGAACGCGGACCGCGCGCGGGATTAAGTGACTGGAGCGCAGGCCCCCACGTCAGTGAACGGATGCGACGGAGAAGCTGGCCGAAGCTGGCCCGGTTTTCAGCGGGGCAAATAGAAGGCTGGCGGCTAGGGTTTGGGCCAGCGCGCACATGTTAATGGGCCAGGCGAAGTGGGGAGGTGGGCTGTGGCAGAAGGGATCTGGGCCAGGAATAAGGGTTGCGGCCCGAGTTTCACTTTTCCCTTATCTCTTCTATTCCTTTTCCTTTCTATTTCAATCATTCAAATCAAATTCAAATTTCAAACTGAATCACAAATACAAAAATAAATCCCAGTATGATATGCTAATGTTTTAAATGTATTTACTAATTACTTTATTAATTTATCAGGCCATGCTTCAAGTATGATCTATATATTATTCTTTATATGAAATAGTATTTTGAGTGTGATAAAATTGCGAGTTTCTTCAAAAATGAATATAAATCAACCATTTAGTTTGAAGGAACTTAACACATACCATTCAACAAGATTTAATTTAGTACATGCACAAACACAACTAAGATAATACTCTTTTAAATGTATGGTCTGATTAAAGATACATTCGAAAATTCATTGTTTTACTACTTATTTTATTATTATTATTATTTTTACTCAGATTTTGGGCTTTACAAATCCTACCCCCTTAACAGAAATCTCGTCCTCGAGATTTGTAAGAAAGGGATGTAAACATCTTTATTTATAGTTTAGCTTTAAGTTTCTAATTAGTTTAAGAATAAGAAGTTTCATGTTTATTAGAAAGTGATTAGGAAAGTATGGGTATCCAGCTACTTATCAGGTAGGATATCAAAGATAGATAGGTTAGGACAAGAATATCCTGGGGTAAGAAAGTTTACGGTGAGAAAGGACTCCTTGTTGGGTGGTAATGCATCTAAAGGTCGAGTTTGACTTCTCTCCTTCTTTGACGAGGTTGATCTTTTCTTCTCCAGTCTTGCTCTTTGGTGTCTCCATCCGGGTTTGGGACAAGAGGCTAAGATAGATCTGTTATATAGGTCAAGTTGTTGGGTATGGCCGAGTTGATCTAGGTCACCAGTTTAAGCTTAAGTGGATTTGGAGTATGGTTTAATCCGTTGTACCAGCATTAAGTAACTTACACTAGATTAGAACATATTAGATTAGATATGATCTAGATTATACTAGTTTAGTTTAGATAGATCTACCAGGGTAGGATATATATTATTAGGATACACTAGAATCTTTTGAGATAGTATGGACCTATTTAAGATAAGAGGGAACCTTTCAAGACAAGATGGAGCTATTAGGCTAGATATATTTTTAATGGGGGTATTCTTAGTTTGTATAATCATCTTATGATTTTATTTATTTATATTTATGCCTATATGCATATGCAGATGTAATTGTGGACATTAATCCATAACTCATCACACTCAATCAAAGATCCAAATCAGCCAAATATCATAAGAACAAACACTCAAGCGTATAGATATCTATAAAAAGACTTTTGTTTTTGTTCCTAATATTAGGTCTCCTATTCCTAAAGGTCACTTTAGGTACAGGATTTCAAAGTGTGAAATCCATGTTTGTCTTTAGAAAGAAAAGGTAAGAGTATTCAGAGTAAGCGGAATTAGATGAGAAAATATTAAGAAAAGTTTAGAAAAGAATCAGAGTAGCAAAGGTAAGTAAGTATTGGTTGTCCAATTCTATCTAGGTTTCGTCCTACAGTCAACATTCCTCTGATACCACTTCTGTCACACCCGGATTTTAGGGGTCCAAAACCCGGGCACGAACATAAACACCAGGTGTGCTGGGACCAAGTCTCACACATATGATGCATAGTGGCACAGGATCGAATGTCACATCTTTACTATATAACAGGAGTTCTGTACAAAAATAATTAAATAATTACATCATATGAGGAAACGATCCAGCAACCCAAAGTTGACTGGGAGACGACGACCTAGACCACTCACGAACAGCATCCTCCATGCGCCTCATCCTGCGGTACCTGTTCTTGACCTGTGGGGGGGGTGTGAGACAGCAAGAGTGAGCTCACATACGTTCATCGCTCAACAAGTTGTGGGGAATAATGTGCATGAACTCGCCAAAGGTGGGAGCTCACGTGAAGTGTAAGGCTTACCAAAGAGGATGGCTAGAGCTGAGCATTGCTTTTAAAGTTGGTCAAAATTTTATTAGCAATTACTAAGTATAAGTAAATACCAACCCAATTAAATAGTAGAACAAAAGTAACAACCTCACCTGCGATGCAATGCATATGACAAATTGAGTTTAAGTTCCATAATTTAATCATGTGAGGGTCCGAGCTGCTCATGACCGTGAGCACGACTAGTATACCAGTTTTACACTCTGCAGAGGTTGCGCATCTTTACCCACAAGTCGTGTTACCCATCTGCCAAGGGATCGCGACTTCCCATACACCTCTACCGAGGAGGCGAGGCAGGGTAACACTACGAGGCCTTTACAAAGTTCCACTAGCTTCAGAAAACCCGCTACAGTTTATAGGAAGCTCCAATGCAGGAATCCCTTGCAGGACCGCCATCGCAGCAAAATCCTCCCGAGGGCCTCCCTACACTGACCACTCCCCTACTGCCCTTGCCCCTTTCGGGTAAGGTAGTCCTCCACTAGCTTTCCTAATTAATCAGCCAAGGGCGTCCCATTAAACCCTTGTGGTAGCACTGTTTTCCCGGGTGGTCGCTCCATGTTCCAATTAACATAATGATCTTATCATGAACAGTGATAATAAACAGATAATAAAAGTGTGATCATGAATAATGTATCTTCATACCCAAAACCACATAAAGCACTAGCAAGTACTACCCAAAAAGTTCAGTGGTAAACAAGGTATAAAGATAGTCAAACTAGGGTAACCTATTGGGTCCCATCAAAATTAACCTATGCAGATCATTATGATTAATCAGAACATGAGTAGGTAAAAAGAAGTGATCAAGGGCACAACTTGCCTGGCACTTGAGATCCCAGGTACCAACTTGCTCTTCAGATGACACGTGTCCTCACGCTAGTCGTAGCAATACAAACAAACATGGTATAGACAAAATTAACATTACACCAAACATAAGCACAAACTGAATAGTAGTATTCTACACGATACTACGAGATCGTGGGAACGATAATCACTAAATTCGGGGTTACGGTTATGAAGTTACGGTTTTCCGAAGATCCATGTGGTTAAGTATAGAATAGACTAAGTGCAACATTTTAACCTATATTTCATAACAAAACAAAGTTACCAGATGATAATAAATATTATTATGAGACTAATGCAACTAGAATGGATCAAAACGGAGTTACAGTTATTGAGTTATGAATTTCCGAAGTTATTAAGTACTTGACAGGAAATAAATTAAGTAAACAATTTTAATCTATGTTTCATGTCTAAATAGAGTCACTAGGTCATAAACAATATTAAAACAAAATTAATACAACTTGAATGAATCAAAAAGGAGTTAAAATAAATTTTCTACCAATTAAACAAGATCCTAGAATTATTTTTATACTAAAAAAATCATTTTCTTTATTAGTTTTACCAATTATATTAACCTTTGGACCGCGGCCACTAATACCAGAGAGCGCAGGGTGTTTCTTATAAAATTCGGGGCTAAACCGCAGACTCTTCCTATAGCCCCGGACGGCGGGTTAATTGTGGCAAAGAGCAGGGGCTCTTATGCAAAATCACACAGCCGAAGGGTTATGGTTGATCACTGGCCGCCAGATCTGAGATGGAAGGCTCAGATTAAATCCGCCCTCTAAGCGAACCGGTATGACACATTGGCCGTTGAATCCGAGATCTACGCCCGAGATTTAATATATACGTGATCTAATCCTGAGCGTCCGATAGGGAATCGAACGGTGAGCGTTCTCCACCTTGGTCGAAACGTCACCGCATTAATCTTGACCGCATAGGGTAGATCGGACGGTCGACGTGGCTACCCCCAATCCAAGCCAAGCGCGGCGGCGCCGGTGACCCTTACGGTGGTGACCTCGCCGGCGACAAACGAATTCCTCCGCAGAGCCTGACCGCCATTTGCGTTTATAGGTACCTGAAGAGGAAAATGAGTCGAACACAGGGGATGCGACTCACCGATGTGCAGGGCAACCATGGGAGTCGGCCATGGCGAGGTGCGGAGCGGGGGGTCATCCATGGCTAACGAAGCTTCAATGCCGATAGACAAGAAGGTCCACGGCGGCGGCATCGGATTCTCTCCCGCCTCGCTCTCTCCTTCTTCGTTTGCCTCTCTGTTCGAGCTAGTAATTGCGGCGACTAGCACTTATATAGCCTAGAGCTCCAAGATCACGCGGTAGCACCAGGCCGAGCATCGCGGAGTTTGTTGGGACCGAAACCACGGAGTTTGTTGAGATCCGGCAGCACTATCGCACAAGCGGAGAGAAGATAGGGAGGGGATGAATACGACCGACGGGTCCCACACCAGCGACTAGAAGAGGTACGTAGACCACCGCACGCAGAACTTGGCTCTGGCAAGGCGGTTGCGAGTTGGTCGCGGATGGCCCTGGAAGCGCGCGCGAAGGTCGGCGGCGACCCCGGGATTCACGGTTCCGCGCACGGCAACGGGAGAAGACGAAGCTGTCCACGCGGGTCCCACCCGGCAGCGCCAGAACGCGGACCGCGCGCGGGATTAAGTGACTGGAGCGCAGGCCCCCACGTCAGTGAACGGATGCGACGGAGAAGCTGGCCGAAGCTGGCCCGGTTTTCAGCGGGGCAAATAGAAGGCTGGCGGCTAGGGTTTGGGCCAGCGCGCACATGTTAATGGGCCAGGCGAAGTGGGGAGGTGGGCTGTGGCAGAAGGGATCTGGGCCAGGAATAAGGGTTGCGGCCCGAGTTTCACTTTTCCCTTATCTCTTCTATTCCTTTTCCTTTCTATTTCAATCATTCAAATCAAATTCAAATTTCAAACTGAATCACAAATACAAAAATAAATCCCAGTATGATATGCTAATGTTTTAAATGTATTTACTAATTACTTTATTAATTTATCAGGCCATGCTTCAAGTATGATCTATATATTATTCTTTATATGAAATAGTATTTTGAGTGTGATAAAATTGTGAGTTTCTTCAAAAATGAATATAAATCAACCATTTAGTTTGAAGGAACTTAACACATACCATTCAACAAGATTTAATTTAGTACATGCACAAACACAACTAAGATAATACTCTTTTAAATGTATGGTCTGATTAAAGATACATTCGAAAATTCATTGTTTTACTACTTATTTTATTATTATTATTTTTACTCAGATTTTGGGCTTTACAAAGGGGCGGGCAGCCATGCAGGCGGCATGCAACCGCGCCAGGTGGATGCGCTTCTCCGACTTCTGACACGCCAGCTTGGAAGACCAGGCCCACGCGTCAAGCAATCGGCGCGCCAGTTGCTGCATGCAAGCAACCGCACCGCCACTCGTGCCACCGTCGCGCCTCTTCGGTTGCGGAGCCTATGCCGCGACTCGAGGCGACCCAGCAGCGCCAGCCTGGCGCGTCGGTCAAAGCGACCGAAAGTGGGCCGGCAGTAATGGTGGTGGCAGGCGGGCGGGCGCAGCAGTCACGTCGTCAGCCAGGCTCACGTCTCATCCTGGGACAACAAGAGAGCCTCCTCTCACGGTGTGAAGACGGTGCACCCGTGACCCGTTCCTCGAACGGATCGCGCACGCGCAACGGCCGCCCCGCCAACTACACGCCCCGTCGCATTAACTCCGCGGCGGGACACGCGGCGCCTCTGGCGGGAGAAGCGCGCGACGCTTCGCCTTCGCCGTAATAACCGCGTCAAAAAGAGGTACGCCACGTCGTTCGATTTCGTATCCTTTTCCTTTTTCCTCTTTCTCTATCTCTTGCAACAGGGACCGGGAAAGGGGGATACCCCGAAAAGGACCCTTCTCCGTGAAGGAACCGGGCTCCGAGCCCCCCCTACTGATCAGGGGTTCGAAGACTGGCCCTCCGAAGGGTTCAACAGTCGCCTCAGATCGCGTGGGCCCGACACCCACTACTGGTCAGGGGTTCGAAGGCCAGCCCCCCGAAGGGTTCCATGGCCGCCTCAGGCTACTCGAGCTCCGCGCCCATTACTGATCAGGGGTTCGAAGGCTGGCCCCCGAAGGGTTCACAGTCGCCTCAGACACCGAGCGAGGGATGACCAGGGGTACGTTCGATACATAACCGAGGCTCGGGCTGCGCTCCCGAGGTACCCTAGGACATTTCCAAGACCAGCGGGAACGATCTTGTAACGGAATCCCATCGGAGGAAGGCATCGAGCCCTCGGACCCCGTCGCCAGGGGACCGGGTCCGGCAAATCACCCGCAGGTACTTTTGGGCGTGCCTCTGGGCCCCTAGCCGACCCCCAACGAACGGGGCACGGACGTCCACTCGGATTACCCGCTTGCAGCTCACCGGAGACACCATGTTCGGTGCCCATCGAGGGTAACATGGTGCACTCCCCCCCTCCTCCTTGCGGAAAGGCGACGTAGGGGCGTATGTAAAAAGCCGAGTCTGTCCCTGATCGTCCTCTCGCCCTGTGCAGAGGCTCGGGGGCTGCTCTCGCAAAAACCGGCTCCGGCCGAACCGTTGACAGCGTCAACATACCAGCCCGAGAGCTTGGGCCCCGACCGTGCACCCGGGCTATGGCCAGTTCGCATGAGGGAACGACCAGACCAGCCGAAGCATTACGCAAGGTATTAAGACCTCGACGGAGTGTAACCACTCCTCCGAGGCCTCGGGGGCTACACCCGGCGGGTGCGCTCGCGCGCACCCACCGGAACGAAATGCAACCGAGAAAGGCTGGTCCCCTTGCAAAAAAGTGCGACGAAAGCCTCCAAGCGAGTGCTAACACTCCCTTCGAGGCTCGGGGGCTACTGTCGGGGACCATAATTAGGGGTACCCTCAAGACGCCTAATTCTCAGCTGGTAACCCCCATCAGCATAAAGCTGCAAAGGCCTGATGGGTACGATTAAGTCAGGGATCAGTCCACACGAGTGACTCGATCACGCTTCACCCGAGCCTAGCCTCGGCCAAGGGCAGCCGACCTCGAGAGACTTCCGTCTCGCCCGAGGCCCCCCTTTTTACGGCGGACACATCACCGGCTCGCCCGAGGCCTTGGCTTCGCTCAGAAGCAACCCTGACTAAATCGCCACACCGACTGACCAAGTTGCAGGAGCATTTAACGCAAAGGCGGCCTGACACCTTTATCCTGACGCGCGCCCCCCCGGCAGAGCCGAAGTGACCGCCGTCACTCCACCGCTCCACTGACCAGTCTGACAGAAGGACAGCGCCGCCTGCGCCACTCCGACTGCAGTGCCACTCGACAGAGTGAGTCTGACAGGCAGTCGGGCCCTGCCAAAGGCGCCATGGGAAACTCCGCTCTGCCCGACCCCAGGGCTCGGACTCGGGCTAAGACCCGGAAGACGGCGAACTCCGCTCCGCCCGACCCCAGGGCTCGGACTCGGGCTAAGACCCGGAAGACGGCGAACTCCGCTCCGCCCGACCCCAGGGCTCGGACTCGGGCTAAGACCCGGAAGACGGCGAACTCCGCTCTGCCCGACCCCAGGGCTCAGACTCGGGCTAAGACCCGGAAGACGGCGAACTCCGCTCCGCCCGACCCCAGGGCTCGGACTCGGGCTAAGACCCGGAAGACGGCGAATCTCCGCCTCGCCCGACCCCAGGGCTCGGACTCCGCCCTGGCCTCGGCCAAACGATCTCCGCCTCGCCCGACCCGGGGGCTCGGGCTCGGCCTCGGCAACGGAAGGCAGACTCGACCTCGACTTTGGAGGAGCCCCCACGTCGCCCTGCCTAGGGCACAGGTCCGCCACGTCAACAGGAAGCGCCATCACCAACCTACCCCGAGCCGACTTGGGACACGAAGGACAAGACCGGCGTCCCATCTGGCCAGCTCCGCCGGATGGGCAATGATGGCGCCCCCCAAGCTCTGTGACGACGGCGGCTCTTAGCTCTCTTACGGCAGCAGAGCGACGTCAGCAAGGACTCGACCGCTCCAACAGCTGTCCCTCCGCCAGGCTCCGTCGCTCCTCCGACAGCCACGACATCACGCCAGCAAGGTGCCAAGACCTCTCCGGCTGCCACATTGGCATGTACCCAGGGCGATAGCTCTCTCTCTCTCTCCGCTAGACACGTAGCACTCTGCTACCCCCCGTTGTACACCTGGATCCTCTCCTTACGACTATAAAAGGAAGGACCAGGGCCTTCTTAGAAAAGGTTGGCCGCGCGGGACCGAGGACGGGATAGGCGCTCTCTTGGGGCCGCTCGCTTCCCTCACCCGCGTGGACGCTTGTAACCCCCCTACTGCAAGCGCACCTGACCTGGGCGCGGGACGAACACGAAGGCCGCGGGACTTCCACCTCTCTCACGCTCGACTCCGGCCACCTCGCCTCTCCCCCCTTCGCGCTCGCCCACGCGCTCGACCCATCTGGGCTGGGGCACGCAGCACACTCACTCGTCGGCTTAGGGACCCCCCTGTCTCGAAACGCCGACACTTGTGTTCCAAGTGATTGAGAAGAGAAAGCTCACTCGGTCCGAGGGACCGTTTGAGAGAGGGAAAGGGTTGAAAGAGACCCGGTCTTTGTGACCACCTCAACGGGGAGTAGGTTTGCAAGAACCGAACCTTGGTAAAACAAATCCTTGTGTCTCACTGCTTTACTCGCTTGCGATTTGTTTTTACGCCCTCTCGCGGACTCGTTTATATTTCTAACGCTAACCCGACTTGTAGTTGTGATTATTTTTGAGAATTTCAGTTTTGCCCTATTCACCCCCCCTATAGGCGACTATCAATTGGTATCAGAGCCCGGTGCTTCATTAGAGCCTAACCGCTCGAAGTGATGTCGGGAGAACTCGCCAAGAGGGAGATGGAGACCGGCGACAAGCCCGCTACAAGCCACGGGTTGACTTCATCGGAAGAGTCCCGCAACAAGAGGAAGGAGAAGAAAAACTCCTCCAACAAAGGGAAGGGGAAGGAGAAGAAATCCTCTTCCCACAAGTCGGATCGGAGAGGCGACAAGCACAAGAGAATGAGGGAAGTGGTCTACTACGAGACCGACTCTTCATCACCATCGACCTCCGACTCTGATGCACCGTCCGTTACTTCTAAGCGCCAAGAGCGCAAGAAGTATAGTAAGATTCCTCTACGCTATCCCCATATTTCAGAACGTACTCCTTTGCTCTCCGTTCCATTAGGCAAACCACCGGTTTTTGACGGTGAAGATTATAATATGTGGAGTAACAAAATGAGGCATCATCTAACCTCACTCCACACAAGCATATGGAATGTTGTTGAGTTTGGTGTACAGGTACCATCCGTAGGGGATGAAGACTACGACTCGGACGAGGTGGCCTAAATCCACCACTTTAACTCCCAAGCAACCACTATACTCCTCGCCTCTCTAAGTCGAGAGGAGTATAATAAGGTGCAAGGGTTAAAAAGTGCAAAGGAAATTTGGGATGTACTCAAGACCGCGCACGAAGGAGACGAGGTGACAAAAATCACCAAGCGGGAGACGATCGAGGGGGAGCTCGGTCGTTTCATGTTTCACCAAGGGGAGGATCCACAAGCTATGTACAACCGCTTGAAGACCTTGGTGAACCAAGTGCGCAACCTCGGGAGCGAAAAATGGGATGACCATGAGATGGTCAAGGTTATTCTTAGATCCCTCGTATTTCTCAATCCTACACAAGTTCAATTAATTCAAGGTGATCCTAGATATAAGCTAATGTCTCCCGAGGAAGTTATAGGAAAATTTGTAAGCTTTGAGCTAATGATTAAAGGCTCAAAGAAAATCATCGAGCAAGGCACCTCCTCCACACCCGAAGCACAACCGGTCGCATTCAAGGCGACGGAGGAGAAGAAGAAGGAGGAGTCTACATCGAGTAGACAACCCATCGACGCTTCCAAGCTCGACAACGAGGAGATGGCGCTCATCATCAAGAGCTTCCGTCAAATCCTCAAACAAAGGAGGGGGAAGGACTACAAACCCCGCTCCAAGAAAGTGTGCTACAAATGTGGTAAGCCCAGTCATTTTATTGCAAAATGTCCAATATCTAGTGACAGTGACAGGGGCGATGACAAGAAGGGGAGAAGAAAGGAGAAGAAGAGATACTACAAGAAGAAGGGCGGCGATGCTCATGTTTGTCGGGAGTGGGACTCCGACGAAAGCTCTAGCGACTCCTCCGACGACGAGGACGCCGCCAACATCGCCGTCACCAAGGGTCTTCTCTTCCCCAACATCGGCCACAAGTGCCTCATGGCAAAGGACGGCAAAAAGAAGAATGTTAAATCTAAATCCTCCACTAGATATGAGTCTTCTAGTGATGAAAATGCTAGTGATGAGGAAGATAACTTACGCATTCTTTTTGCCAACCTCAACATGCAGCAAAAAGAGAAACTTAATGAACTAGTTAGTGTTATTCATGAGAAGGATGATCTCTTGGACACCCAAGAGGACTTCCTTATTAAAGAAAATAAGAAGTATGTTAAGGTCAAAAATGCTTACGCTCTAGAAGTATAAAAATGTGAAAAACTTTCTAGTGAGCTAAGCTCTTGCCATGAAACTATTGACAACCTTAGAAATAAAAATGCTAATTTGTTAGCTAAGGTTGATTCTCATGTTTGTAATGTTTCAACTTCCAATCCTAGAGATGATAATGTCGATTTACTTGCTAGGATTGATGAGTTGAATGTTTCTCTTGCTAGCCTTAGGACTGAAAATGAGAAATTGCTTGCTAAGGCTAAAGATTTTGATGTTTGCAATATTACTATTTCTAACCTTAGAAATGAAAATGATATATTACATGCTAAGGTTGTAGAATTAAAATCTTGCAAACCCTCTACATCTACCATTGAGCACACTTCTATTTGTACTAGATGTAGAGATGTTGATGTTAATGTTATTCATGATCACATGTCTTTAATTAAACAACAAAATGATCATATAGCAAAATTAGATGCTAAAATTGCCGAGCATAACTTAGAGAATGAAAAATTTAAATTTGCTCGTAGTATGCTTTATAATGGGAGACGCCCTGGCATCAAGGATGGCATTGGCTTCCAAAGGGGAGACAAAGTCAAACTTAATGCCCCTCCTAAAAGATTGTCTAATTTTGTTAAGGGCAAGGCTCCCATTCCTCAGGATAACGAGGGTTACATTTTGTACCCTGCCGGTTATCCCGAGAGCAAGATTAGGAGAATTCACTCTAGCAAGTCTCACTCTAGCCCAAATCATGCTTTTATGTATAAGGGTGAGACATCTAGCTCTAGGCAACCAACCCGTGCTAAGTTGCCTAAGAAGAGAACTCCTAATGCATCAAATGATCATGACATTTCATTCAAAACTTTTGATGCATCATATGTTTTAACTAACAAATCCGGCAAGGTAGTTGCCAAGTTTGTTGGGGGCAAACACAAAGGCTCCAAGACTTGTGTTTGGGTACCCAAGGTTCTTGTTTCTAATGCCAAAGGACCCAAAACCGTTTGGGTACCTAAAGTCAAGAACTAAAATTGTTTTGTAGGTTTATGCATGCGGGGGCTCAAGTTGGATACTCGACAGCGGATGCACAAACCACATGACAGGGGAGAAGAAGATGTTCTCCTCCTACGAGAAAAACCAAGATCCCCAAAGAGCTATCACATTCGGGGATGGAAACCAAGGTTTGGTCAAAGGATCGGGTAAAATTGCTATATCTCATGACCATTCTATTTTCAATGTTTTTCTTGTAGATTCACTAGATTACAATTTGCTTTCTGTATCTCAATTATGCAAAATGGGTTACAACTGTCTTTTCACTGATGTAGGTGTCACTGTCTTTAGAAGAAGTGATGATTCAATAGCATTTAAGGGAGTGTTGGAGGGTCAGCTATACTTGGTAGATTTTGATAGAGCTGAACTCGACACTTGCTTAATTGCTAAGACTAACATGGGTTGGCTCTGGCACCGCCGACTAGCCCATGTTGGGATGAAGAATCTTCACAAGCTTCTAAAGGGAGAACACATTTTAGGACTAACCAATGTTCATTTTGAGAAAGACAGGGTTTGTAGCGCATACCAAGCATGAAAGCAAGTTGGCGCCCATCATCCACACAAGAACATCATGACGATCGACAGACCACTGGAGCTCCTACACATGGATCTATTCGGCCCGATCGCTTACATAAGCATCGACGGGAGTAAGTACTGTCTAGTTATTGTGGATGATTATTCTCGCTTCACTTGGGTATTCTTTTTGCAGGAAAAATCACAAACCCAAGAGACCTTAAAGGGATTCTTGAGACGAGCTCAAAATGAGTTCGGCTTGAGGATCAAGAAAATTAGAAGCGACGACGGGACGGAGTTCAAGAACTCTCAAATTGAAGGCTTCCTTGAGGAGGAGGGCATCAAGCATGAGTTCTCTTCTCCATACACGCCACAACAAAATGGTGTAGTGGAGAGGAAGAATAGAACTCTATTGGACATGGCAAGAACCATGCTTGATGAGTACAAGACTTCGGATCGGTTTTGGGCTGAGGCGGTCAACACCGCTTGCTACGCCATCAACCGGTTGTATCTACACCGAATCCTCAAGAAGACATCCTATGAACTCCTAACCGGTAAAAAGCCCAATATTTCATATTTTAGAGTCTTTGGTAGCAAATGCTTTATTCTTATTAAAAGAGGTAGAAAATCTAAATTTGCTCCTGAGACTGTAGAAGGCTTTTTACTAGGATATGATTCAAACACAAGGGCATATAGAGTCTTTAACAAGTCCTCTGGACAAGTTGAAGTTTCTTGTGATGTTGTGTTTGATGAGACTAACGGCTCTCAAGTAGAGCAAGTTGATCTTGATGAGATAGGTATTGAAGAGGCTCCGTGCATCGCGCTAAGGAACATGTCCATTGGGGATGTGTGCCCTAAGGAATCCGAAGAGCCTCCAAATGCACAAGATCAACCATCCTCCTCCACGCAAGCATCTCCACCAACTCAAAATGAGGATGAAGCTCAAGTTGATGAAGTAGAAGATCAAAGAAATGAGCCACCTCAAGATGACGGAAATGATCAAGGGGGAGATGAAAATGATCAAGACAAGGAGGATGAAGAACAAAGGCCGCCACACCCAAGAGTCCATCAAGCAATCCAACAAGATCACCCCGTCGACACCATCCTCGGCGACATTCATAAGGGGGTAACCACTAGATCTCGTGTTGCACATTTTTGTGAGCATTACTCTTTTGTTTCCTCTATTGAGCCACACAGGATAGAGGAAGCACTACAAGATTCGGAATGGGTGGTGGCGATGCAAGAGGAGCTCAACAACTTCACTAGGAATGAAGTATGGCATTTAGTTCCACGTCCTAATCAAAATGTTGTAGGAACCAAATGGGTGTTCTGCAACAAGCAAGATGAGCATGGTGTGGTGACAAGGAACAAAGCTCGACTTGTGGCCAAGGGATACTCCCAAGTCGAAGGTTTGGATTTTGGTGAAACCTATGCACCCGTAGCTAGGCTTGAGTCAATTCGTATATTATTGGCCTATGCTACTTACCATAGCTTCAAGCTTTATCAAATGGACGTGAAGAGTGCCTTCCTCAATGGACCAATCAAGAAAGAGGTATATGTTGAGCAACCTCCCGGCTTTGAAGATAGTGAGTACCCTAACCATGTTTATAAACTCTCTAAGGCGCTTTATGGGCTAAAGCAAGCCCCAAGAGCATGGTATGAATGCCTTAGAGATTTCTTTATCACTAATGGATTCAAAGTCGGAAAGCCCGATCCTACACTCTTTACCAAAACACTTGAAAATGACTTGTTTGTATGCCAAATTTATGTTGATGATATTATATTTGGATCTACTAACGAGTCTACATGTGAAGAATTTAGTAGGATCATGACACAAAAATTCGAGATGTCTATGATGGGGGAGTTGAAGTATTTCTTAGGATTTCAAGTGAAGCAACTCGAAGAGGGCACCTTCCTAAGCCAAACAAAGTATACTCAAGATATTCTAAGCAAGTTTGGAATGAAGAATGCCAAACCCATCAAGACACCCATGGGAACCAATGGGCATCTCGACCTCGACGAAGGAGGTAAATCCATCGATCAAAAGGTATATCGGTCGATGTCCGCGTTTCGAGACCGGGGGGTCCCTGGGCCGACGAGTGAATGTCGCCGCGTGCCCTAGCTCAGATGGGTCGAGCGCGAGGGCGAGCGCGAAGGGGGGAAGAGCGAGGCGGCCGGAGACCGGCGTGAGAGAGGTGGGAATCCCGTGGCCTTCGTGTTCGTCCCGCGCCCAGGTCGGGTGCGCTTGCAGTAGGGGGTTACAAGCGTCCACGCGGGAGAGGGAGCGAGCGGCCCCAAGCGAGCGCCTGTTCTCGTCCTCGTCCCCGCGCGACCAACCTTCTCTAAGAGGGCCCTGGTCCTTCCTTTTATAGGCGTAAGGAGAGGATCCAGGTGTACAATGGGGGGTGTAGCAGAGTGCTACGTGTCTAGCGGGGGAGAGCTAGCGCCCTAAGTACATGCCGTCGTGGCAGCCGAAGAGATTTTGGCACCCAGCTGGTGTGATGTCATGGACGTCGGAGGAGCGATGGAGCCTGGCGGAGGGACAGCTGTCGGAGCGGTTGGGTCCTTGCTGACGTCCTCTTGCTTCCGTAAGGGGGCTGAGAGCCGCCGTCGTCACAGAGCATGCGGGGCGTCATCATTGCCTATCTGGCGGAGCTAACCAGATGAGACGCCGGTCTGGTTCCCTGTGGCCCGAGTCAGCTCGGGGTAGGGTGATGATGGCACCTCCTATTGACGTGGCTGGCTTGCGCCCTAGGTTGGGCGATGCGGAGGCTCCTCCGAAGCCGAGGTCGAGTCTGTCTTCCGTGGCCGAGGCCGAGTCCGAGCCCCTGGGTCGGGCGAGGCGGAGGTCGTCGGCTGAGGCCAGGGCGGAGTCCGAGCCCTGGGGTCGGGCGAAGCGGAGTTCGTCGTCTTCTGGGACTTAGCCCGAGTCCGAGCCCTGGGTCGGGCGGAGCGGAGTTCGCCGTCTTCCGGGACTTAGCCCGAGTCCGAGCCCGGGGTCGGGCGGAGCGGAGTTCGCCGTCTTCCGGGACTTAGCCCGAGTCCGAGCCCTGGGTCGGGCGGAGCGGAGTTCGCCGTCTTCCGGGACTTAGCCCGAGTCCGAGCCCTGGGTCGGGCGGAGCGGAGTTCGCCGTCTTCCGGGACTTAGCCCTAGTCCGAGCCCTGGGTCGGGCGGAGCGGAGTTCGCCGTCTTCCGGGGCTGAGCCCGAGTCCGAGCCCTGGGTCGGGCGAAGCGGAGCTTTCTATGGTGCCTCCAGCGGGGCCTGACTGCCTGTCAGCCTCACTCTGTCAAATGGCACTGCAGTCGGAGTGGCGCAGGCGGCACTGTCCTTCTGTCAGGCCGGTCAAGTGACGACGGTCACTTCGGCTCTGTCGAGGGGCGCGCGTCAGGATAAAGGTGTCAGGCCACCTTTGCATTAAATGCTCCTACGACTTGGTCGGTCGGTGTGGCGATTTAGTCAGGGTTGCTTCTTAGCGAAGGCAGGGCCTCGGGCGAGCCGGAAATATGTTCGTCGTTGGATGGGGGCCTCGGGCGAGACGGAAATCCTCCGGGGTCGGCCGCCCTTGTCCAAGGCTAGGCTCGGGCGAGGCGTGATCGAGTCGCTCGAATGGACTAATCCCTGACTTAGTCGCACCCATCAGGCCTCTGCAGCTTTATGCTGATGGGGGTTACCAGCTGAGAATTAGGAGTCTTGAGGGTACCCCTAATTATGGTCCCCGACAGTAGCCCCCGAGCCTCGAAGGGAGTGTTAGCACTCGCTTGGAGGCTTTCGTCGCACTTTTTTGCAAGGGGACCAGCCTTTCTCGGTTGCGTTTTGTTCCGGTAGATGCGCGCGAGCGCACCCGCCGGGTGTAGCCCCCGAGGCCTCGGAGGAGTGGTTTCACTCCTCCGAGGTCTTAATGCCTCGCGTAATGCTTCGGCTGGTCTGGTTGTTCCCTCATGCGAGCTGGCCGTAGCCCGGGTGTACGGTCGGGTCCCAAGTTCTCGGGCTGGTATGTTGACGCTGTCAACGGTTCGGCCGGAGCCGGGTTTGCGAGAGCAGCCCCCGAGCCTCTGCACAGGGCGAGAGGGCGACCAGGGACAGACTCGGCTTTTTTACATACGCCCCTGCGTCGCCTTTCCGCAAAGAGGAGGGGGGAAAGCGCCATGTTGCCCTCAATGGGCGCCGAACATGGTGTCTCCGGTGAGCTGCAAGCGGGTAATCCGAGTGGACGTCCGTGCCCCGTTCGTTAGGGGTCGGCTAGGGGCCGAGAGGCACGCCCAAAAGTACCTGCGGGTGATCTGCCGGACCCGGTCCCCTGGCGACGGGGTCCGAGGGCTCGATGCCTCCCTCTGATGGGATTCCGTTACAAGATAGCTCCCGCTGGTCTCGGAAATGTCCTAGGGTACCTCGGGAGCGCAGCCCGAGCCTTGGTTATGTATCGAACGTACCCATGGTCATCCCTCGCTCGGCGTCTGAGGCGGTTGTGAACCCTTCGGGGGCCAGCCTTCGAACCCCTGATCAGTAATGGGCACAGAGCCCGAGTAGCCTGAGGCGACCGTGGAACCCTTCGGGGGGCCGACCTTCGAACCTCTGACCAGTAGTGGGTGTAGGGCCCACGCGATCTAAGGCGGCTGTCGAACCCTTCGGGGGGCCAGCCTTCGAACCTCTGATCAGTAGGGAGGCTCGGAGCCTGGTTCCTTCACAGGGAAGGACCCTTTTCGGGGTATCCCCCTTTCTCGGTCCCAGTTGCAAGAGAGAGAGAAAGAGGAAAAAAGGAAAAGGATACGAAATCGAACGACGCGGCGTACCTTTACTGGCGCGGTCATTATGGCGAAGGCGAAGCGTCGCCCGCTCCTCCTGCTAGAGGCGCCGCCTGTCCCGCCGTGAAGTTAATGCGACGGGGCGAGTGGTTGGCGAGGCGATCGTTGCGCGTGCGCGAGCCGTTCGAGGAATGGAACACGGGCACGTTGTCTTTACGCCGTGAGAGAGGGTTCTCTCGCTGCCCGCGGATGGGACGTGAGCTTGGCCGCCGACGTAACCGCTACTCCCGCCCGCCTGCCACCGCCATTACTGCCGGCCCACTTTTGGCCGCACTGACCGCCGCGCTAGGCTGGCGCTGCTGGGTCGTGCGCTGGGTCGCCTCGAGTCGCGGTATTGGTTCCACAGTCGAGGAGGCGCGGTGGTGGCGCAAGTGGCGGTCCAGTTGCATGCACGAAGCAGTCGGCACGCCGGTTGTACGACGCGTGGGCCTGGGCTTCCAGGCTGGGCGTGTTGGGAGTCGGAGAAGCGCGCCCACTTGGCGCGGTTGCATGCCGCCTGCATGGCCGCCCACCCTTTCGCCCGCTGGTCTGGGCAAAAGTGGAGGGTCGCTTGTAACCACTGGGCGGTTGTATGCACCGCGCACGGCGGTTTGGCTTCTTCTGCCCTGAGTCGGCTTGCATGACTTGTGGGACCCAGCCCCCGCGTCGTAGGGGAGGACCTTGGAGTGTGTTGGAGAAGACTCAGCCCGTGACGGCTGGGGACGCGAGTAGGGAGAACCGCCCTTAAAAGGAGGGTGACCCCCTTGGAAGGCGACCATGTCTTCGCGCTCCCTTATGCATCGTGTCTTTCCACCTCCCAAGCCCCCGGATGGGGGAGATCCGCTGTCTTTCCGCCTCGTCGTTGGAGGAACGTAACTCCGTGGGAGTTGGTACCTTTCAGCCATCGTTCGGCTTCAAGGATTTTCATCAGCTAGCCCGGCTGTACCCCCCCGCCGACAGTCACCCAAGATGGCGACTACCAGCCCCTGGGTGGGGAGAAGTAAGCCGGGCTGCGATCTTGGTCCCACCCTCAGCTTCAAGGATGTTCATCATCCTCGCTGGGGTGGAGGCCGGGCTGAGCCGGAGCTCTACCTCCCGCGCGGGTTCGTGGGTCACCCTCTCCCGCGGTGTTCGAGGGTGAGGGCGCTCGCTGGCCCTGCGGGCGGGCCGGACCTCGACAACGCGGGGCTGGTCAACGGCGGGTGTCGTCAGCCCCAGTGTGTCGAGCTCGTCGGCTTGGCTCTCGGTGCCCCCTCCTGCCGGAAGGCGGCTGCCGCGCCGTGTACACGGGAGGACCGCCCAAGATGTCGCGCGCTGCTAGGGCGGCGTTCGTGTTCTGGGGCGGTCCTGTCTTTGCACCGGCATGGCGCCTCCGCGCGGAGGTCGGTGCCCCACTCGTCCGGGAGGATCTGAGTGGGGATCTGCCGGGAGCGGCTCCTGTCGTCGGTGCCAAGGTGGAGGCGGCTCGAGAAGTCCCCGTCGCCGACGGGACCACCGCCACCATCCGCGCTTCGGGCCTCCGGCTCTTTGTACTTGTCCTCGCCCCTCGAGCGCCGACGTGGGCGAGGGCAAGATTGCAGCAGCACCCACCCCTGAGGCTTGCGCTGCTGTAGTTCGGCCACCCAGAGTGGGGGTCATTGTTGTTGCCGTCAGAGCGGGCGGCAGCGAGCCGCCCGTCAGTCTTCTGTTGCTCCGCAGGCCCTCCCCCATCGAGTGGGGTTGTTCGTCCCTGCGGAGGGGGAACCGGAGTTCCGTTTGTAATGGCACTTTGAGTGCCTAGAGATGTCAATGGGTACCCGAAACCCGAAACCCGATGGGTTTTTACCCCATTAGGGTACGGGTTTGGGTCAATTTTCATACCCATGGGTTTGTTAATGGGCATAAATGTATACCCGACGGGTTCATGGGTACAGGTTTGTTCCTGTAGTACCAAACCCGTGAACCCATGGGTTTTTTAAACCCGACCAAAACTAGTGCATATTGTCATTTTATTTTATAAACGAACAACAAACTTGTTATCTACCTATTTACTTCCTAATTTTTATCAAATAGTGAATATACAAGTAGTTGGTGATAGTGTTGCTTGCTTGCTATCATAGTTATTACTAGCGTTATATATGTGGTGGATGTATAACTTAGTGCAAGGTAACTTGATTATACAACTTATTATTTGTATTGAATTCTCTCTACTAATATTTTTTCTACCAAATCATGAACTCGTTGTTCATTACATAAATTTTGGACCATGATCTCATTAATCATTACGATACTTATTGATTATAAAAAGAATAAGCATATTGGAGATAAAACCCGCGGGTAACCCGTGGGTACCCACAAACCCGATGGGTACGGGTTTGGGCAAAATTTTAAACCTGTCATGGATACGGGTTTTTTAATGGGTGTAAATATTTTTCACGGGTACGAGTTTGGGATAGCAAAACCCGGCGGGTTTGTACCCGTTGCCATCTCTATGAGTGCCGGTGTTTTTGTTCATTGTGGCTGTCGGGGCCTGAACATGTATGTAGCTTCGGCACGGAGCCGTGTTTTTTCCTCATTTTCGAGCACTAGGACTCGCCTGTTGGTCGTCTGAACCGCTTCACCAAGCATGAGTCGCCCCGTGTCAAGGTGACGAGTGAGGTATCCGTATCCCGGAGGCGTAGGAGTCCCTCGGCTCGGTCGGCCTTGTTGTCTGAGGCTTCTCTAGCTTAGTTAAAGGGACCCCTTGGCCGCTCTTCGATGAGCCGAGGCCAATGGTAGCGATATCAGCATGAACAGGGGCGGAGTTGGCTCGAAAATGAAACCTGGTTGGCCGGAGCCCAGCCGGGTCGTCCGTTAGCGGGACCGACGCCGGAGTTGACCAGCCGAGGCCTCGGGTCGGGCTGGCGCCCTTGGAAGATGGTTGGCCGAGGCCCCAGAGTGACCGGTCGAGCCGCCTGCTTGGGCCAGATTTCCGGAGAAGACCCTGGCAGCGATTGCCCAGGTGTGGCGATGACGTCGTCTTTTAGAGCGGAGATCCTTGGACCGCGTCGCCGTCCGAGGCTAGGTCGGACCTCGCCGAAAGTGTCGTCGATGCCGAGGGTGCTGCTGCCCCCTTCCAGCGTCAAGACCCGAGCCTGCAGGATCAGATCGTCTTGTAGCGTGTGTCTCCCGCGGCCACCGAGGCCAGAACACACACCCTCGCTATGTTGTAAAGCTGCGTCTCTTTTCTTCTTGTTTTCGAGTATCTGGACTTTTTTGTCGGCAACAGGGATGTTTGTGCGAGCGAGAGTTGCTTCTCGCGGAAGGTGATGAGTGAGGTATCCGTATCCCGGAGGCGTAGGAGTCCCTCGGCTCGGTCGGCCTTGCCGCTTACGCACACTTTTACCCGTCCATGAGGCTCTGTCACCGACTCAGTCGAGAAGGCTCGAAGGATCACTTTGGCAGAAGAACTTCCGAACGTGAAGACTTGTTCGGTCCGCGGAACCACTTATCCGAACGTGAGTTACTTATCGCAGAAGGTGATGAGTGAGGTATCCGTATCCCGGAGGCGTAGGAGTCCCTCGGCTCGGTCAGCCTTGGCTGCTTACGTGTACTCCGTCGTTTTTAGGATCCACTTTTCGAAGTAGTCAAAAATCACGAAAGACATTCTGGCAGAAGGGATCTTTTTTTTGAGGAAAAAATTCGACGTAGAGGGGGTTCCCCCCTTTTAGCCCCCGAGGGAGGGTTGGGCTTTGCCGAGGCGAGGCCGACCCTTCCTTGATGACTAAACTTTGCGTGGGTGCGAGGTATATGAACAACTTGAAAACATCTTAAGGGTAGAAGCGACGTAGCTGTTGGATGTTCCAAGCGTTGCCGTAGACTTCGCCTTGACTGTTGGCCAGCTTGTACGTTCCGGGCTTTAGAACTTTGGCGATGACGAATGGCCCCTCCTAGGGGGGCATGAGCTTGTGCCTCCCTCGGGCGTCTTGTCGCAGCCGAAGCACCAGGTCGCCCATCTGGAGGTCTCGGGATCGGACCCCTCGGGCGTGGTAGCGTCGCAGGGACTGCTGGTACCGCGCCGAGTGTAGTAAGGCCTTGTCCCGAGCCTCTTCCAGCTGGTCCAGCGAGTCTTCTCGGCTAGCTTGGTTGCTTTGGTCGGTGTAGGCCCTCGTCCTCGGGGAGCCGTATTCCAGGTCTGTGGGCAAGACAGCCTCGGCCCCGTAGACTAGGAAGAACGGCGTGAAACCCGTGGCTCGGCTCGACGTCGTCCTCAGGCTACAGGCCACCGAGGGGAGTTCCTTCATCCATCGCTTGCCGAACTTGTTGAGGTCGTTGTAGATCCGAGGCTTGAGCCCTTGTAGAATCATGCCGTTGGCACGCTCCACCTGCCCATTCGTCATGGGATGAGCCACGGCGGCCCAGTCCACCCGGATGTGGTGATCCTCGCAGAAGTCCAGGAAATTTCTGCTGGTGAACTGGGTGTCGTTGTCGGTGATGATGGAGTTCGAGACCCCGAAGCGATGGATGATGTTGGTGAAGAACGCCACCGCCTGCTCGGACCTGATGCTGTTCAGGGGTCGGACCTCGATCCACTTGGAGAATTTGTCGATGGCGACCAGCAGGTGCGTGTAGCCCCCGGGTGCCTTCTGCAAGGGGTCGACGAGGTCCAGACCCCACACCGCAAAAGGCCAGGTGATGGGTATCGTCTGTAGAGCCTGAGCGGGCAGGTGGGTCTGCCTCGCGTAGAATTGACACCCTTCGCAGGTGCGGACAATTCTTGTGGCGTCGGCCACCGCCGTCGGCCAGTAGAAGCCCTGTCGGAAGGCATTCCCGACAAGGGCTCGAGGCGCTGCGTGATGGCCGCAAGCCCCCGAGTGTATCTCTCGCGGGAGTTCCTGGCCTTCGGCGATGGAGATGCATCGCTGGAGGATGCCTGAGGGGCTGCGGTGGTAGAGCTCCTTCTCATCGCCCAGCAAGACGAACGACTTGGCGCGCCACGCCACCCGCCGAGCCTCGGCTCGGTCGAGGGGTAGCTCTCCTCGGTGGAGATATTGCAGGTACGGGGTCTGCCAGTTTCGATCAGGCGCGACCCCGCTTTGCTCCTCCTCGACGCGCAGTGCCTCACCCTCGGGGGCGGAGGGTACCTCGGACTGAACCGAGGGCGCCTCGAGCCAAGCTGAGGGTGCCTCGGGATGAGCCGAGGGTGCCTCGGACTGAGCCGAGGGCGCCTCGGGCGTGTCGTCGATCTTGACGGAGGGTTGATGCAGATCCCGGGAGAAGATGTTCGGGGGAACCGTTGTTCGCCCCGAGGCTATTTTAGCCAGCTCGTCCGCAGTCTCGTTGTAGCGCCGAGCGATGTGGTTAAGCTCGAGCCCGTAGAACTTGTCTTCCAGGCGTTGAACCTCATCGCAGTAGGCCTCCATCTTCGGGTCGCGGCAGTGGGAGTTCTTCATGACTTGGTCGATGACGAGCTGCGAGTCACCGCGGGCGTCCAGGCGCCGAACCCCTAGCTCGATGGCGATCCGCAACCCGTTGACCAGAGCCTCGTACTCAGCCACATTGTTGGACGCCGGGAAGTGGAGGCGTAGCACATAGCGTAGGTGTTTTCCGAGGGGCGAGATGAAGAGTAGGCCTGCGCCGGCTCCTGTCTTCATCAACGACCCGGCGAAAAACATGGTCCAGAGCTCCGGTTGGATCGGAGCCGTCGGCAGCTGAGTGTCGACCCATTCGGCCACGAAGTCCGCCAAGACCTGGGACTTAATGGCTTTCCGGGGAGAGAACGAGATCGTCTCGCCCATGATCTCCACCGCCCACTTTGCAATCCTACCCGAGGCCTCTCGGCACTGGATGATCTCTCCCAGGGGGAAGGATGACACCACAGTTACCGGATTGAGACTCGAAGTAGTGTCGCAACTTCCGTCGGGTCAGGATCACTGCATATAGCAGCTTCTGAACTTGTGGGTAGCGGATCTTGGTTTCGGACAGTACCTCGCTGACGAAGTAAACCGGCCTCTGAACGGGCAATGCATGCCCCTCTTCTTGCCTCTCGACCACAATCGCGGAGCTAACCACCTGAGTGGTCGCGGCGACGTAGACCAGGAGGGCTTCTCTGGCAGCTGGGGGCACCAAGATAGGTGCCTTTGTGAGGAGCGCCTTCAGGTTCCCGAGGGCTTCCTCGGCCTCAGGGGTCCAAGTGAAGCACTCGACCTTCCTTAAGAGGCGGTACAGAGGTAGACCTCTTTCGCCGAGGCGTGAGATGAAACGGCTCAGAGCCGCGAGGCATCCCATGACCCTCTGTACGCCTTTCAAGTCCTTGATGGGCCCCATGCTGGTGATGGCTGCGATCTTCTCCGGGTTGGCTTCGATGCCCCGCTCGGAGACGATGAACCCCAAGAGCATGCCTCAGGGCACCCCGAAGACACACTTTTCGGGATTGAGCTTGACGCCTTTCGCCTCTTTGATGAACCCTGCCGCCATTAGCTTGTGGATCTCCTCGCCTATCGCTCTGCGCTTCTCCTCGTCGAATCGGCGCAGAGGCTGCTTGACGGGTCGGGCTCCGGCCCGAATATCCAGCGAGTGCTCGGCGACATCCCTCGGTATGCCGGGCATGTCCGAGGGACTCCATGCGAAGACGTCGGCATTCGCGCGGAGGAAGTCGACGAGCACTGCTTCCTATTTGGGATCGAGCCCGGAGCCGATCCGGATCTGCTTGGAGGCGTCGCTGCTGGGGTCGAGGGGGACGGCCTTAACCGTCTCCACTGGCTCGAAGTTGCCGGCATGACATTTCACGTCTGGCGCCTCCTTAGAGAGGCTTTCCAGGTCGGAGATGAGGGCCTCGGACTCGGCGAGGGCCTCGGCGTACTCCACGCACTCCATGTCGCATTCGAACGCGTGCTTGTACGTAGGGCCGACGGTGATGACCCCGTTGGGGCCCGGCATCTTGAGCTTCAGGTAGGTGTAGTTGGGGACGACCATGAACTTCGCGTAGCATGGCCTCCCAGTACCGCATGGTAGGTTCCTCGGAACCTGACCACCTCGAATGTCAGGGTCTCCCTTCGGAAGTTGGAGGGTGTTCCGAAGCAGACGGGAAGGTCGAGCTGTCCGAGGGGTTGGACGCGCTTCCCGGGGATGATCCCATGGAAGGGCGCAGCGCCTGTCCGGACAGAGGACAGATCAACACGCAGGAGCCCGAGGGTCTCGGCGTAGATGATGTTGAGGCTGCTGCCTCCGTCCATGAGGACCTTGGTGAGCCTGACGTCGCCGATGACGGGGTCGACGACGAGCGGGTATTTCCCCGGGCTCGGCACATGGTCGGGGTGGTCAGCTTGGTCGAAGGTGATGGGCTTGTCGGACCAGTCTAGGTAGACTGGCGCCGCCACCTTCACCGAGCAGACCTCCCGGCGCTCTTGCTTGCGGTGCCGAGCCGAGGCATTCGCCGCTTGTCCACCGTAGATCATAAAGCAGTCGCGGACCTCGGGGAACTCTCCTGCTTGGTGATCTTCCTTCTTGTCATCGTCGCGGGCCCTGCCACCCTCCGCGGGTGGCCCGGCCCTGTGGAAGTGGCGCCGAAGCATGACGCACTCCTCAAGGGTGTGCTTGACGGGCCCCTGGTGATAGGGGCACGACTCCTTGAGCATCTTGTCAAAGAGGTTGGCACCTCCGGGGGTTTCCGAGGGTTCTTGTACTCGGCGGCGGCGACAAGGTCCGCGTCGGTGGCGTCGCGTTTCGCTTGCGACTTCTTCTTGCCTTTCTTCTTGGCGCCGCGCTGAGTTGACGCCTCGGGAGCATCTTCTGACGGGCGGCCCTGGGGTTGCTTGTCCTTTCGGAAGATGGCCTCGACCGCCTCCTGGCCGGAGGCGAACTTGGTGGCGATGTCCATCAGCTCGCTCGCCCTGGTGGGGGTCTTGCGACCCAACTTGCTCACCAGGTCGCGACAGGTGGTGCCGGCGAGGAACGCGCCAATGACATCCGAGTCGGTCATGTTAGGCAGCTCGGTGCGCTGCTTCGAGAATCGCCGGATGTAGTCCCGGAGGGACTCTCCCGGCATCTGTCGGCAGCTTCGGAGATCCCAGGAATTCCCGGGGCGCACGTACGTGCCCTGGAAATTGCCGGCGAAAGCTTGGACTAGGTCGTCCCAGTTGGAGATCTGCCCCGGGGGCAGGTGCTCCAACCAGGCGCGAGCGGAGTCGGAGAGGAACAGGGGGAGGTTGCGGATGATGAGGTTGTCATCGTCCGTTCCACCCAGTTGGCAGGCCAGACGGTAGTCCGCGAGCCACAGTTCCGGTCTCGTCTCCCCCGAGTACTTTGTTATAGTAGTCGGGGGTCGGAACCGGGTCGGGAATGGCGCCCGTCGGATGGCCCGGCTGAAGGCCTGCGGACCGGGCAGTTCGGACGAGGGACTCTGATCCTCCCCGCTGTCGTAGCGTCCCCCACGCCTGGGGTGGTAGCCTCGGCGCACCCTCTCGTCGAGGTGGGCCCGACGGTCGCGGTGAAGGTGCTCGTTGCCGAGGCAGCCCGGGGCCGCAGGCGCGGTGTTGCGCGTGCGTCCGGTGTAGACCGAGGCTTCCCGCATGAATCGGGAAGTCGCGACATGAGGTTCCGAGGGGTATCCCTGCCTTCGGGAGGCAGAGCTCTCGGCCCGTCGGACCGCGACGCCTTCCAGGAGATTCTTGAGCTCCCCCCTGGATTCGCCGGCCCTCGGTGGTTGATGGCTCCGGCATCGCGCGGAGAAGCATCGCTGCGGCAGCCAGGTTCTGGCCGACGCCACTAGATGCGGGTGGCGGCCTGACCCTGGCGTCGTCAGCGACGCGGTGCTAGAAACCCTGGGGCAGATGACGTATTTCTCCGGCCGGGGGTTGGCCCGCCCATGCCTGCCCGACGTCCCGGCGGATCGGCTCAAGCGCCCCTGCTCCCTCGTCGAACCTGGCCTGCGCCCCGCGGATTTGCTCGAGCTGTGGGTCATGGCCCCCCGCCTGAACGGGGACCACAGCTAGCTCCCGTGGGATGTCGACGCGGGGCACTAGCCTAAGGAGATCACCGTCCTCCGGCATGCCGAGATGATTGCCTTCGGAGGGACCCCCTAGATCGACGTGGAAACATTCGCGACTTGGGCCGCAGTCCTCGTCGCCGAGGCTGTGGCTACCGTCGGAACAGTCGGAAAGGCAGTAGTCACATGCGGCCATGAAGTCCCGCATGGCACTGGGGTTGCCAAGTCTAGAGAAATCCCAACAGATGCTGGGCCCGTCGTCTTCCTCGGACCTAGAGGGCCCGTAGGTCGAGACGTCCGTCAGCCGGTCCCAAGGCGACCGCATGCGAAACCCCAGAGGGTTTGGACTCGCCTTTACGAGAACGTCCGCCAAAGCGAGGTCGCTAGGCGGGTTGAGGCTGAATCCAAATGACGTAGGATGGGAATCGGTCGGTACCTTTTGGTCGACGAGCGGCGATGAAGTCACGTCGGGGACTGACTGCACCATCGTCTCAGGTGCGAGGGTGACGTCCAGCAAGCTTTCCGCGAGCGCGCTGGCGTCGTCCGCTTGCTCGGGATTGGCATGTCGCGGGGAGATGGCGCTCGCCTTCGTCTCAAACGCGAGGTCGACGCCCGGTGCGCCCCCCGTTGGGGTGCCGGGGCCGTCGGCTCGCTCGACAACCGACGAGGCGCTGTCTCCTGCTTGGCCTTGGTTGCCCCGCCTCCTCCTCCGTCGGCGGGGGAGAGGACGGGGTGAGCTCGAAGGTTGCTCTCCCACCATGCGGGGGAGACGTCGCCGATTCCGCCGCCGGCGGGCGGGCTGCCAGCCGCCATTGTCGTCGTCGCGCGGCGGTGGAAGGAGTATCATGTCGTAGCTGCCACCGAGGGACATGAACTCAAGACTCCCGAAACGGAGCACCGTCCCGGGTTGGAGAGGTTGCTGGAGACTGCCCATCTGGAGCTTGACGGGAAGTTGTTCGTCAACACGCAGCAGGCCCCTACCTGGCGCGCCAACTGTCGGTGTTTCGAGACCGGGGGGTCCCTAGGCCGACGAGTGAATGTCGCCGCGTGCCCCAGCCCAGATGGGTCGAGCGCGAGGGCGAGCGCGAAGGGGGGAAGAGCGAGGCGGCCGGAGACCGGCGTGAGAGAGGTGGGAATCCTGCGGCCTTCGTGTTCGTCCCGCGCCAAGGTCGGGTGCGCTTGCAGTAGGGGGTTACAAGCGTCCACGCGGGAGAGGGAGCGAGCGGCCCCAAGCGAGCGCCTGTTCTCTTCCTCGTCCCCGCGCGGCCAACCTTCTCTAAGAGGGCCCTGGTCCTTCCTTTTATAGGCGTAAGGAGAGGATCCAGGTGTACAATGGGGGTGTAGCAGAGTGCTACGTGTCTAGCGGGGGAGAGCTAGCGCCCTAAGTACATGCCGTCGTGGCAGCCGGAGAGATTTTGGCACCCAGCTGGTGTGATGTCGTGGCCGTCGGAGGAGCGATGGAGCCTGGCGGAGGGACAGCTGTCAGAGCGGTTGGGTCCTTGCTGACGTCCTCTTGCTTCCGTAAGGGGGCTGAGAGCCGCCGTCGTCACAGAGCATGCGGGGCGTCATCATTGCCTATCTGGCAGAGCTAGCCAGATGAGACGCCGGTCTGGTTCCCTGTGGCCCGAGTCAGCTCGGGGTAGGGTGATGATGGCACCTCCTGTTGACGTGGCTGGCCTGCGCCCTAGGTTGGGCGATGCGGAGGCTCCTCCGAAGCCGAGGTCGAGCCTGTCTTCCGTGGCCGAGGCCGAGTCCGAGCCCCTGGGTCGGGCGAGGCGGAGGTCGTCGGCTGAGGCCAGGGCGGAGTCCGAGCCCTAGGGTCGGGCGAAGCGGAGTTCGTCGTCTTCTGGGACTTAGCCCGAGTCCGAGCCCTGGGTCGGGCGGAGCGGAGTTCGCCGTCTTCCGGGACTTAGCCCGAGTCCGAGCCTGGGGTCGGGCGGAGCGGAGTTCGCCGTCTTCCGGGACTTAGCCCGAGTCCGAGCCCTGGGTCGGGCGGAGCGGAGTTCGCCGTCTTCCGGGACTTAGCCCGAGTCCGAGCCCTGGGTCGGGCGGAGCGGAGTTCGCCGTCTTCCGGGACTTAGCCCGAGTCCGAGCCCTGGGTCGGGCGGAGCGGAGTTCGCCGTCTTCCGGGGCTGAGCCCGAGTCCGAGCCCTGGGTCGGGCAAAGCGGAGCTTTCTATGGTGCCTCCAGCGGGGCCTGACTGCCTGTCAGCCTCACTCTGTCAAATGGCACTGCAGTCGGAGTGGCGCAGGCGGCGCTGTCCTTCTGTCAGGCCGGTCAGTGGAGCGGCGAAGTGACGGCGGTCACTTCGGCTCTGTCGGGGGGCGCGCGTCAGGATAAAGGTGTCAGGCCACCTTTGCATTAAATGCTCCTACGACTTGGTCGGTCGGTGTGGCGATTTAGTCAGGGTTGCTTCTTAGCGAAGGCAGGGCCTCGGGCGAGCCGGAAATATGTTTGTCGTTGGAGGGGGGCCTCGGGCGAGACGGAAATCCTCCGGGGTCGGCCGCCCTTGTCCGAGGCTAGGCTCGGGCGAGGCGTGATCGAGTCGCTCGAATGGACTGATCCCTGACTTAGTTGCACAAATCAGGCCTCTGCAGCTTTATGCTGATGGGGGTTACCAGCTGAGAATTATGAGTCTTGAGGGTACCCCTAATTATGGTCCCCGACAGTCGATGATAGGATCACTACTCTATTTATGTGCATCACGACCGGATATTATGCTTTTCGTATGCATGTGTGCAAGATTCCAAGCCGATCCTAAGGAAGCTCACCTTAAGGCCGTAAAACGAATCTTGAGATATTTAGTTTATACTCCTAAGTTTGGGCTTTGGTATCCTAGGGGATCCACATTTGATTTGATTGGTTATCCGGATGCTAATTGGGCGGGGTGCAAAATCAATAGAAAGAGCACATCGGGGACTTGCCAGTTCTTGGGAAGATCCTTGGTGTCTTGGGCTTCAAAGAATCAAAATTCCGTTGCTCTTTCTACCGCCGAAGCCGAGTACATTGCCGCAGGACAATGTTGCGCGCAACTACTTTGGATGAGGCAAACCCTTAGGGACTACGGTTACAAATTAACCAAAGTTCCTCTTCTATGTGATAATGAGAGTGCAATCAAAATGGCGGATAATCCCGTCGAACATAGCCGCACTAAACACATAGCCATTCGGTATCACTTTTTAAGGGATCACCAACAAAAGGGAGATATCGAGATTTCATACATTAATACTAAAGATCAATTAGCCGATATCTTTACCAAGCCGCTTGACGAACAAACTTTTAACAAACTTAGGCATGAGCTAAATATTCTTGATTCTAGGAACTTCTTTTGTTGATTTGCACATATAGCTCATTTATATACCTTTGATCATGTATCTTTCATATGCTATGACTAATATGTTTTCAAGTCTATTTCAAACCAAGTCATAGGTGTATTGAAAGGAAATTGGAGTCTTCGACGAAGACAAAGGCTTCCACTCCGTAACTCATCCTTCGCCGTCACTCCGAGCAACTCTCCATCTTTGGGGGAGAGATCACTCTTCTACTTTGGTATATTCTTCACTCACTTATTTATGACCAAAGGGGAAGAAAATAATTCAAAGGGCTTATATCTCACTCAAAGTATCCGTTTTTGGCGATTCATGCCAAAGGGGGAGAAAGTATGAGCCCAAAGCAAAAGGACCGCACCACCACCTAAATGATTTTCAAAATTTCAAATTGGTATCCTATTATGTTCAAAAGGGGGAGAAAGTAGTATTTCAAATTGATATATCAAAACCCTCTTGAACACTAAGAGGAGGATTTCATCTAGGGGGAGTTTTGTTAGTCAAAGGAAAAGCATTTGAAACAAGGGGAGAAAAATTCAAATCTTGAAAATGCTTCGCAAAATCTTATTCATTTATCTTTGACTATTTGCAAAAGAACTTTGAAAAGGATTTACAAAAGAATTTACAAAAACAAAACATGTGGTGCAAGCGTGGTCCAAAATGTTAAGAAATAAAGAAACAATTCATGCATATCTTATAAGTATTTATATTGGCTCAAATCCAAGCAACCTTTGCACTTACATTATGCAAGCTAGTTCAAATTATGCACTTCTATATGTGCTTTGATTTGTGTTGGCATCAATCACCAAAAAGGGGGAGATTGAAAGGGAATTAGGCTTACACCTATTTCCTAAATGATTTTGGTGGTTGAATTGCCCAACACAAATAACTAACTAGTTTGCTCTAGTGTATGAGTTGTACAGGTGCCAAAGGTTCACACTTAGCCAATAAAAAGACCAAGAACTGGGTTCAACAAAGGAGCAAAGGGATAATCGAAGTGTGCCCTGGTCTGGCGCACCGGACTGTCCGGTGTGCCACCGGACATTGTCCAGTGCACCACCGGACAGTGTCCGGTGCACCAGGGGACTTCACGCTGAACTCCTCACCTTCGGGAAAATCCAGAGGCGCTCCACTATAATTCACCGAACTGTCCGGTGCTCTAAGGAACGGCGCCTTAGGAACTCGCCAGCTTCGGGAATTCGCAACGGCTAGTCCGCTATAATTCACCGGACATGTCCGGTGTACACCGGACTGTCAGGTGTGACAACGGAGCAACGGATATTTCGGCGCCAACGGCTACCTGCAGCGCATTAAATGCGCGCCAGCGCGCGCAGAAGTCAGGCACGCCCATACTGGCGCACCGGACACTCTACAGTATATGTCCGGTGCGCCACCGGACATCCAGGCGGGCCCAGAAGACAGAGCTCCAACGGTCAGAACCCAACGGCTTTGGTGACGTGGCTGGCGCACCGGACATGTCCGGTGTGCACCGGACTGTCCGGTGCACCATACGACAGTCAGCACCACCAAACGGCTTGTTTGGTGGTTGGGGCTATAAATACCCCCAACCACCCACCATTCATTGCATCCAAGTTTTCACACTTCCAACCACTTACAAGAGCTAGGTATTCAATTCTAGACACACTCAAGAGATCAAATCCTCTCCCAAATTCCACACAAAGCTTTAGTGACTAGTGAGAGAGATTTGCTTGTGTTCTTTCGAGCTCTTGCGCTTGGATTGCTTTCTTCTTTCTTGATTCTTTATTGCGATCAAACTCACTTGTAATTGAGGCAAGAGACACCAATCTTGTGGTGGTCCTTGTAGGAACCTTGTGTTCCAAGTGATTGAGAAGAGAAAGCTCACTCGGTCCGAGGGACCGTTTGAGAGAGGGAAAGGGTTGAAAGAGATCCGGTCTTTGTGACCACCTCAACGGGGAGTAGGTTTGCAAGAACCGAACCTCGGTAAAACAAATCCTTGTGTCTCACCGCTTTACTCGCTTGCGATTTGTTTTTACGCCCTCTCGCGGACTCGTTTATATTTCTAACGCTAACCCGGCTTGTAGTTGTGATTATTTTTGAGAATTTCAGTTTCGCCCTATTCACCCCCTCTAGGCGACTATTAGTTTGCAAGAACCGAACCTCGGTAAAACAAATCATCGTGTCTCACTCTTTATTTGCCCGCGATTTGTTTTTCACCCTCTCTCTCAGACTCGTTCATATTTCTAACGCTAACCCGGCTTGTAGTTGTGCTTAAGTTTATAAATTTCAGATTCACCCTATTCACCCCCCCTCTAGGCGACTTTCAATTGATATCAGAGCATGGTGCTTCATTAGAGCTTAACCGCTCGAAGTGATGTCGTGAGATCACGCCAAGAAGATGGTGATCGGCGGCGAGAAGTCCGCTACAAGCCACGGGAAGGCTCCATCAAGGGAGTCCGCCAACAACAACAAGGATGGATCCCCTTCACACATTCGATCGCACAAGAGTGGCGAGAAGAAGAAGAAAATGAAGAAAGTGGTCTACTACGAGACCGACTCTTCATTGCCCTCTACATCCGGATCCGACGTCGCGTCCGTCACTTCTAAGCGCCAAGAGCGTAAGAAGTATAGTAAGATCCCCCTACGCTATCCTCGCATTCCTAAGCATACTCCATTACTTTCCGTCTCATTAGGCAAACCACCGACATTTGACGGTGAAGATTATTCTAGGTGGAGTGATATGATGCGATATCACCTAACCTCACTCCACAAAAGTATATGGGATGTTGTTGAGTTTGGTGTACAGGTACCATCCGTAGGGGATGAAGATTATGATGAGGACGAGGTGGCCCAAATCGTGCACTTCAACTCCCAAGCCACCACTATACTCCTCACCTCTCTAAGTCGAGAGGAGTATAACAAGGTGCAAGGGTTGAAGAGCGCCAAAGAGATTTGGGATGTACTCAAGACCGCGCACGAAGGAGACGAGGTGACCAAAATCACCAAGCGGGAGACGATCGAGGGGGAGCTCGGTCGCTTCTGCCTTCGCCAAGGGGAGGAGCCACAAGAGATGTACAACCGTCTCAAGACCTTGGTGAACCAAGTGCGCAACCTCGGGAGCAAAAAATGGGATGACCATGAAATGGTCAAGGTTATTCTTAGATCACTCGTCTTTCTTAACCCTACGCAAGTTCAATTAATACGTGGTGATCCTAGATATACACTAATGTCTCCCGAGGAAGTGATAGGAAAATTTGTGAGCTTTGAGTTGATGATCAAAGGCTCAAAGAAAATCATCGAGCAGGATGGCCCCTCCACGCCCGAAGCAAAACAGGTCGCATTCAAGGCAACGGAGGAAAAGAAGGAAGAGTCTACATCAAGTAGACTCCCCATTGACGCCTCCAAGCTCGACAATAAGGAGATGGCGCTCATCATCAAGAGCTTCCGCCAAATCCTCAAGCAAAGGAGGGGGAAGGACTACAAATCCCGCTCCAAGAAAGTGTGCTACAAGTGGGGTAAGCCCAGTCACTTCATAGCAAAATGTCCATTATCAAGTGACAGTGACAGGGGCGACGACAAGAAGGGCAATAGGAGAGAAAAGAATAGATACTACAAGAAGAAGGGCGGCGATGCCCATGTGTGCCGCGAGTGGGACTCCGACGAGAGCTCCACTGACTCCTCCTCCGACGAGGACGCCGCCAACATCGTCGTCACCAAAGGGCTCCTCTTCCCCAACGTCGGCCACAAGTGCCTCATGACAAAGGACGACAAAAAGAAGAAGGTAAAATCAAGATCCACCACTAAATATGGATCCTCTAGTGATGAAGACAATTCTAGTGATGAGGAGGATAACTTGCGCACCCTTTTGCCAACCTAAACATGCAACAAAAAGAAAAGTTAAATGAATTAATTAGTGCTATTCATGGGAAGGATGAACTCTTGGATTCCCAAGAGGACTTCCTAATTAAGGAAAACAAGAAGCATGTTAAGGTTAAAAATGCTTATGCTCTAGAAGTAGAAAAATATGAAAAATTATCTAGTGAGCTAAGCACTTGCCATGATATTATTGCCAACCTTAAAAATGAAAATGCTAGATTAATTCCTAAGGTTGATCCAAATGTTTGTGATGATTCAATTTCCAATCTTAGAGATGATAATGTTAATTTGCTTGCTAAGATTGAAAAATTGAATGATTCACTTGCTAGCCTTAGGATTGAAAATGAAAAATTAATTGCTAAGGCTAAAGACTTAGATGTTTGCAATACTTCCATTTCCAATCTTAGAAGTGAAAATGACATTTTACATGCTAAGATTGTTGAACTAAAATCTTGCAGACCCTCTACATCTACCGTTGAGCATGTTTCCATTTGCACTAGATGTAGAGACATTAATGTTGATGCTATTCATGATCACCTAGCTTTAATTAAGAAACAAAATGATCACATAGCTCAACTTAATGCCAAAATTAATGAGCATGACTTAGAAAATGAAAAATTTAAATTTGCTAGAAGCATGCTCTATAGTGGGAGACGCCCTAGCATCAATGATGGCATTGGCTTCCAAAAGGGAGACAATGTCAAACTTAATTCCCCTCCTAAAAAATTGTCAAACTTTGTTAAGGGCAAGGCTCCCATGCCTCAGGATAACGAGAGTTACATTTTGTACCCTGCCGGTTATCCCGAGCACAAGATTAGGAGAATTCACTCTAGGAAGTCTCACTCTGGCCCTAATCATGCCTTTTATGTATAAGGGTGAGACATCTAGGTCTAGGCAATGAACCATTGCAAAATTGCCTAAGAAGAAAACTCCTATTGCATCAAATGATTCTAACATTTCATTTAAAACTTTTGATGCATCTTATGTTTTGACTAACAAATCTGGCAAAGTAGTTGCCAAGTATGTAGGGGGCAAGCACAAGGGGTCAAAGACTTGTGTTTGGGTACCCAAAGTTCTTGTATCTAATGTCAAAGGACCCAAAACCGTTTGGGTACCTAAAATCAAGAACTAAATTTGTTTTGTAGGTTTATGCATCCGGGGGCTCAAGTTGGATCATCGACAGCGGGTGCACAAACCACATGACATGGGAGAAGAAGATGTTCTCCTCCTACGAGAAAAACCAAGATCCCCAACGAGCTATCACATTCGGGGATGGGAATCAAAATTTGGTCAAAGGATTGGGTAAAATGGCTATATCACCTGACCACTCCATTTCCAATGTTTTTCTTGTAGATTCTTTAGATTATAACTTGCTTTCAGTTTCACAATTATGTAAAATGGGCTACAACTGTCTTTTTACGGATATAGGTGTTACTGTCTTTAGAAGAAGTGATGATTCAATAGCATTTAAGGGAGTGTTAGAGGGTCAGCTATATTTAGTAGATTTTGATAGAGCTGAACTCGACACTTGCTTAATTGCTAAGACTAACATGGGCTGACTCTGGCATCGCCGACTAGCACATGTTGGAATGAAGAATCTTCACAAGCTTCTAAAGGGAGAACACATTTTGGGACTAACAAACGTTCATTTTGAGAAAGACAGGGTTTGTAGCGCATGTCAGGCAGGGAAGCAAGTTGGTGTTCATCATCCACACAAGAACATCATGACGACTGACAGGCCACTCGAGCTCCTACACATGGATCTATTCGGCCTGATTGCTTACGTAAGCATCGACGGGAGTAAGTACTATCTAGTTATTGTGGATGATTATTCTCGCTTCACTTGGGTGTTCTTTTTGCAGGAAAATTCTCATACCCAAGAGACCTTAAAGGGATTCTTGAGACGGGCTCAAAACGAGTTCGGCTTAAGGAGCAAGAAAATTAGAAGCGACAACGGGACGGAGTTCAAGAACTCTCAAATCGAAGGCTTTCTTGAGGAGGAGGGCATCAAGCATGAGTTCTCTTCTCCCTACACGCCACAACAAAATGGTGTAGTGGAGAGGAAGAATCGAACTCTATTGGACATGACAAGAACCATGTTTGATGAGTACAAGACTTCGGATTGGTTTTGGGCCGAGGCGGTCAACACCGCTTGCTACGCCATCAACCGGTTGTATCTACACCGAATCCTCAAGAAGACATCATATGAACTCCTAACCGGTAAAAAACCCAATGTTTCATATTTTAGAGTCTTTGGTAGCAAATGTTTTATTCTTGTTAAAAAAGGTAGAAAATCTAAATTTGCTCCTAAGGCTGTAGAAGGCTTTTTACTAGGATATGATTCAAACACAAGGGCATATAGAGTCTTTAACAAGTCCTCTGGACTAGTCGAAGTTTCTTGTGACATTGTGTTTGATGAGACTAACTGAAGCGTCCCGATCCTTTGGGACTCAAATGTGATACAATTACTAGTCCCAGGAGGCTAGTAACCACATTCCTTACTTCAAATAGTTACAGAGTCTGAGTAATGTTATTACAATACCGGGGGTACAAGCTCGAGAGTGAGCCGAAAATCATAAAACGCAGTGGAAGATAAATTAGCCTAGGCCACAGGCAGAACTGGGTGAAGACACAACCCCTTCAATCAAGCATAGCAGAAAAGAAGTCTTCAGCTGTTGAAAAACATAAATAAATCTGGGTGAATACACTAGGTATTCCGCAAGCCCACCCGGCTCCCGTAAAGAGAAAGTGACCTATATTATACATGCTTCATATGGTGGAGTTGAAGTCACTCATCCTTTTTCAGAGAAAGGCAATACTCGTTGTTAGGGTCTTCCCCAGATAATAGAAATGACATTTGCTTAACCACCACTGAGCTCCCCGCTCCCGTGGCACTATTTTCTTTCCAGAAACACACACACATATTTCCCTGTTCCCGGTTGTTATAGAAACACTAATTGTCATACCATACCAGACTCGTCCATACCAGTGGACATGGACTATTCGAATAGGTTTAGACTCTGCACAGAGGGGTACACTTTACCCACTAGTCCGGCTCTGCGATCCCATGGCCAATGAGATCCGAATCCAAAACTCTTTCCTTCCTTGCACGTCCTAACCTTAACGGTTATACTGGAAGGAGTCAGGCCACCGCCATGTCCAAACCATACAAAACATTCCCCCTCCTTATCCTCCCGGTGCTCCTCAGCCTTCATAACCCTGGGGTTGGATCGTACGAGTTCAGATCGAGTGGCTGCCCACACAGCCTCGAGTGGTTGTACTTTTTATGAGTATAGGTAATGAAAGATGACAAACCAGTCCTTATATGAGAGGACAATCCTTCTGCTCACGCCTAAACCAGCTGAACCATCACCTTAGGCCCTCCCCTAAACCAGGGAGTCCCTGATCATCCTACTCACCAGGTGATGAGGGTGAATACCCTTCATCGCACACTTTTTGGAAACATGTTACTTGCACCCTTTTACTTATCCCATATCTTGTGATCAAAGGTACTAGTTAATGCGGGCTCTCTCATGCTCACCATGCAAATTGATTCCATCCCATATTCCAGGCTTAGGTAGTGGTAGAGAGAAATAGGTAAATAATGCATCAAGGGAAGGATGGACTTGCCTTCGTCGAAGCTTTCCTGGCACAAGAGGTTTATCTCGGAGGGGTCGGGTTCTTGTCCTTCTTCTGGAGCTATAAATTTCGGAGGATCAGATCCCTCTTCCGCTAAACACATATAATAACAATACATCAATCATGGTGACTTTAGAGGGGTGTGCCATTTCTTATATCTCATTATTTTGGTGCCCTATAATTTATTTGAACTATTTTTGGTACATAAAATATTAGCATATAATTCTATATGAGAAAAATGGGAAAAGAAAAGAGAAAATAAAAAAGAAAAAGGGTTTTCCTGCCTTGCTGGGTCGGGGGGTATTTCGGCCCACCCGGGTGCGAGCGCGCGCGCGGCGCGGCTGGCGGCCCAGTTGGCCCAGCAACGAGGGACGACGGGGGGACCGGCGCTGCGGTGCGGGGCCCACATGCCAGCGAGGGGGAGGGAGTTTAACGGCGCGGGCGGTAACGGAGGGAGGGGGAGGTCGACCGGGGTCCGATCGGTGGTGGTAATTCGCGGCGGTTCTCCACCGCGGGTCCGGTTCCGCGGCGGAGAGGTGGTGGTGCTGCACGGGCGGGGGCAGGCGATCACAGGGGTGGGGTCAATTTGACCGGCGGGGCCTAGGGCGGCCGGTCCGCGGCGCGGTGGCGGGTGTCCACGGCGGTGAGGTCGCCGGTGAGGTTGCCGGGTGCAATAGGAGGTGGGGAGGGGTGCCCTGTGACCGTGAGTGTGTGGCGGAGCTTCACGCACTGGTTAATTGGACCGATGATCACAAGGAAGGGGGAAATGGAGCTCACCGGAGCGACGGGGAAGCACGGCGGTGCTAGCTTGATTTGCTCGGGGAGAAGCGGAGGAGTTGGCCGGAGCTGGTGTGGAGAGGACGGGGCTCGGGCGGCTCCTTTTATAGGCGCCCGGGAGAGGGAGAGGGATGGAGGGGACGGCGAGCGCCGACGAGCTCGCCATGATGGCGAGAATGGAGCTAACAGCGATTGGGACGGCTCGGGCAGGCGAGGGGTGAGGGGACGACTCGGGCACAGTGGCGGGGTGGTTGCTGAGGCCGGTGCAAGCCTTAATGGCGAGGCGACGGGGCGTGAGGCGCTCAGCGGCGAACGCGCCGGTGAGGCATGGGCGAGAACGACGGAGCTGACAGGCGGGCCCGAGCTGCTAGGGTGAGGGAGCGGCGCGAGAGGGAGGGAGTCGAGTCGCTGACTGGTGGGGCTGAACTGTCAGCGGAGGCGCGGGCGCGCGGAGTTGGGCCGCCTGGGCCGGGGAGAGGGGGGAAGGAGCGCGGGCGCGTGGCGCGGGTTGGGCCAGATTCGACCGAGCCGAGGGGGGTTTCTTTTTCTTTTTCTGATTTCTATTTCTTTTCTTTTCCTTTTCTACTTTTGTTTCTTTTTATTTCTTTTTCCTTTGAATCAAAAATTTCTAAATGATCTTGAGTGATGAATATAGTCTATGTGAGGTGCTCCTATCATATCAAGTGTATGCACATGATGAGATGATCTAAGGGTGGAGTTTAGGGAGGAAAAATAAAATAAGGGGGGGTTAGGAGGTTAGGGTTCCAAACCTTGGGTTGGGATTTTTGGGATGTTACAAACCTACCCCACTTAAAGGAATCTCGCCCTCGAGATTTAGACTGTATTTGAGAAAAGATAAGGGTATTCCCTCCTCAAGGAGTCCTCACTCTCCCAGGTAGCTTCCTCTTCTCCTTCTCTGCTCCACTGAACTTTACAGAGCTTCACTTCTGAGGTGCGGGTCTTTCGGACAGCCGAATCAAGAATCTTTACTGGCTTCTCTCGGTACTGAAGATCTTTCTGAATCTGCACTGCCTCTTCTTCGATGTGACTTTCTGGTGCTTGCAGGCATTTGCGGAGCTGGGATACGTGAAACACATTGTGGATGTCAGACATGGAGTCTGGTAGTTCAAGACGGTATGCTGCAGGTCCCACTCTGCCAATGATGGGATAGGGACCGACGAATCGCGGTGCTAGTTTTCCTTTCACTTGGAACCTCCTGACACCACGCATCGGGGAGACCTTGAGGTAGACGAAGTCTCCTTCTTCAAATCTGAGCTCTCTCCGCCTATTGTCCGCATAACTCTTCTGCCGACTCTGAGCTTCAAGTAATCTCCTGCGGATCAGGGCAACTTTCTCTTCTGCCTCTTTGACAAAGGCAGGTCCTTCTAGTGCTTTTTCCCCTATGTTGGACCACATGAGAGGTGTCTGGCATCTTTGTCCATACAACGCTTCGAATGGTGACATCTTGATGCTGGCCTGATAGCCGTTGTTGTATGAGAACTCTGCGTAGGGTAGACTGGATTCCCAACTTCTATCGAATGCTAGCACACATGCTCTTAATAGATCTTCGAGGACTTTGTTAACTCTTTCTGTCTGCCCGTCTGTCTGAGGGTGATAAGCGGTGCTGAAATCTAGCTTGGTGCCCATAGCTTTCTGAAGGCTTGTCCAGAATTTGGAGGTGAACTGGGTTCCCCTGTCTGACACTATCTTTCTTGGGATGCCATGGAGTCTGACTACCTCTTTGAGATAAATTCGGGCAAGGGTGGCTCCTCCAAAGGTAGTTTTTACTAGAATGAAATGGGCTACCTTGGTGAGGCGATCTATTATTACCTAGATAGAGTCATTCCATTTTTGTGTCCGGGGCAGTCCGGTTACAAAATCCATGCCTATTTCTTCCGACTTCCATTCAGGCACGGGGAGGGGTTGTAATAGGCCTGCAGGTTTTTGGTGCTCGGCCTTCGTTCGTTGGCATGTGTCACACCGGGCCACATACTGAGCTATCTCTTTCTTCATCCCTCTCCACCAGTATCCGGTTTTGAGGTCAAGGTACATCTTAGTAGTTCCTGGGTGGATGGAGTAGGCTGAGTTGTGAGCTTCCTCGAGCAGGACCTCTCGTGCTTTACCTTTTGGTACACACAGACGATTTTTGAACCAAAGGGCTCCTTGTTCATCTGCCCTGAGGTCCGGGAGTTGTTCCTTGCGGGCTCTTTCCACAAGTCTTACTGTCTCTGGGTCTAGGCGTTGAGCTTTGTATATGAGGTCTTCCAGCATTGGTTTGACTTCGAGACTGTCGCTGTTTCCCAAACATGTATTCAGTTGAGCTGATTCTTTCTTCCAATCTTCTAAAAAGTTGGTTCCCTTTATTCCTAATGGTTTTTGACTGAGGGCGTCTGCTACCACGTTGGCCTTCCCGGGGTGATAATGAATCTCAAGGTTATAATCCTTGATCAGCTCCAACCATCTTCGTTGACGGAGGTTGAGATCTGGTTGAGTGAAGATATACCTCAGACTCTTGTGATCGGTGAAAATGTGACACTTGTTCCCGATTAGGTAATGCCTCCATATCTTTAAAGCGTGTACTATGGCTGCCAATTCCAAATCGTGGGTGGGGTAATTCTGCTCATGCGGCTTAAGTAGGCGTGATGCATAAGCAATGACTTTTTCGTTTTGCATCAGCACACACCCTAAGCCTTGCCTTGAGGCATCACAGAAGACGACAAAATCCTGATGGATATCTGGTAGTGTCAAAACAGGTGCGGTTGTGAGTTTCTCCTTTATGATCTAGAAACTTCCTTCACATTTTGGGGTCCATACAAATTTATGGTCTTTCTTGAGAAGCTCTGTCATAGGTCTCGCTATGCTGGAGAATCCTTTGATAAAGCGACGGTAATATCCTGCCATTCCCAGAAAGCTTCGAACTTCACTGACGTTGGTCGGCTGCCTCCATTTTGATACTGCTTCCACTTTGGAAGGGTCTACTTCTATTCCTTCTGTAGTTAAGATATGTCCAAGGAAGGCTATCTTTTCCAACCAGAATTCACATTTACTGAGTTTGGCGTAAAGTTGTTGTGCCCTGAGTTTTCCAAGGACGATCCGAAGGTGACACTTATGGTCTTCGCGGTTCTTGGAGTAGATAAGGATGTCATCAATGAAGACTACGACAAACTTATCGAGCTCTTCCATAAACACTTTGTTCATGAGGCTCATGAAAAAGGCGGGTGCGTTTGACAGTCCGAACGACATCACTGTGAATTCATATTGTTCGTACCGGGTGACAAATGCAGTTTTCTGGATGTCTGCTTCCTTAGTCCTCAATTGGTGATAACCAGACCTTAGGTCTACCTTGGAGAAGTATTTGGCCCCTTGAAGCTGATCGAATAGGTCGTCGATCCGAGAAAGTGGATACTTGTTCTTGATGGTGACTTCATTTAATGATCGGTAATCAATACACATTCTCATACTCCCGTCTTTCTTATAGACGAACAGGACTGGTGCTCCCCAAGGGGATGAGCTGGGACGAATGTATCCTTTTTGCTGAAGATCTGCGATTTGGAGCTTCAGTTCTGCTAACTCGGTAGGAGCCATGCGGTATGGTCTCTTTGCGATGGGTGTCGTTCCAGGGATCAGATCTATGTAGAATTCCACTTCTCTTTCTGGTGGCATTCCTAGTAATTCTTCTAGAAACACATCCATGAATTCTTCAACCACTGATATGCTTTCTGCTGTTAGATTGAACATCATCGGGTCATTAGCGGGTGGCTAGGCCTGACAAGAGACTGACTTCCCCTGGTGGTCGGTGAGGAGGACTATCTTGCTTGCACAACTGATGATACCCTTGTGTTTAGTTAACCAATCCATCCCTAAGATCACATCAATCCCTCTGGATGGCAAGACGATTAGGTCTGCCAAGAATACTACCCCACTTAAAAGGATTCTGACTTGGGAGCATTTGAGCTGGCATAGAAGGTCGGACCCTAGGGTTCGGGTGACCAAGGGAATCTCTAGAGGAGTAGAGGGAATGCTATGTTTCTCCACAAAACTAGTGGCTATGAAAGAGTGGGATGCTCCAGAATCGAAAAGTACAGTAGCGGGAGTAAATTCAACAAGGAACTCACCGAGGACTACTCCCGGAGCTTACTGAGCCTCCTGGGCATCGACGTGATTCACTCGTGCCCTTCCTTGATACTGGGTCTTGTTCTGCTGGCTGATGGAGGAGGGCGCCTTGGGGCGGATGCCGAGGCATTCTTGGGGCCATTCACCGAGTTGGAGTAGGCGGGTCCTAGCGGCTTTAGCTGGGGACAGTTGTTCTTGAAATGACTGGGATCTCCGCAGTGCCAACATGCATTCGCCGGGGGTTGGTTGCTTGCAACTGAGGGGGCATGGAAAGAGCTCTGACTCTGCTGACTGAACTGTGACGGGGTGGGCCCAGCTGGTCTACTGAAGCTTGGTCCCTTGGGTGGAAATCCAAAGGATCGAGTCTTCTGGTGCCGGTCTTGCTGCTGAGCCCGGAGGACTTCGAATTTCCTTTTGAGATGCCCTTTTTCTTCCTCCTTTAACCTTTCAACTTGCATGGCCTTGTTGGGGAGGTGAGAGAAACTGGGGAAGTCTTGGCTAGCCAGAATTGTCTTGAGTTCTGGCCTGAGTCCCTTCAGGAAACGGGCCATTTTCTTGCCCTCGGTACTGACGTCATCTGGCGCGTAACGTGCTAACTCCGTGAACTTGTGCACATATTCACTGACAGATCTTCCATCTTGAGTCAGTTCCCGGAATTCGTCTTCCTTAAGCTGAATGAGCCCTGGGGTATATGGTGCTCCCGGAAAGCCGTTTCAAATTCCGCCCAGGTAGCATCTCTGATGGTGATGTTGAAGGTATCCCACCAGGCTAAGACCATCCCGGAAAGTTGATGGGCGGCCAGTTGAACACGCTGGTTTTCCGGGCATCCAATGGCTTCCAGCTTTCTTTTAATCGTGCATAGCCAATCGTCTGCATCGAGGGGGTTGCTAGATCCGGCAAACGTGGGAGGCTTGAGCCTCAGGAAATCCCCCATTCTGTCTTGCGGTCTCCCACCATTCGGACGTTGATTTTCCAGACTTCGAGTGAGGACCTCGATGAGTCGGGTTTGATTGGCTAGAACTTGGGCTAGATCTAAGGGTAGTTGCGGAGGTGCGGGGAGGTGGGTTTCACTTTCCTCTCTATCGGCTTCCCCTTCAGCTCTCAGGGGAAACCCTGCTCCAATCCCGGAGGCGGTAGGCGTGGTTTTATCCGAAGCCATCTGCCAGGGGAGAGAGTCACTATTATGCACATGCAAATTGTTTTCAACCAAGTTATTTTATTCATTACACCAATACATTACAAACATATGACTACTACAAGTTGTACTACACGCGAGCGTTCCCTGAGGTACTACCGAATTCCTTTTCTAGAGTGTCCCCAAATTCCTTGAGAAGATCATCAAGGCTAGCGAGGGACATATCCTCGATATCGGACAAATTTTCTATCTTGGCGGGGCCTGGTGCTGGGGGAGCTTTCTTCCTCCTTTCCGTCTGGCATTCTTGGCTTGTGGTTTTCTTCCGGATTTTCTTTGTGGGGGCGAGCTTCTTAAGTTTCTTATCATAGTCCATCTTTAAGGTTCGATAGGCCTCACGGGTGTTGGCCTCCTCGCCTTCTGCTATGTCGAGACACTCTTGGAGAGATGCCTTCTCCTTCTTAAGCTCTTTGACTTGCTGCTCTAGGCTTTCCACCCGGGAGTTTAGGTGGGTGCAGTGGGAGGAGAGATCATCGTAGTGGGTATCGAGGGTGTGGAGGTACCCGGCCATGTAGACAATGGTGGGGTCATCCTCGATAGGGTCTCTCCCTGAGAGAGCCTGAAGTCTTTTCCTCAAGGTGGGGGTATTTTTATTGCTGGATGGGAAATAACGAAGAGGGGTTTCAAAGATCTCTCTGCTGTAGTTTTGTCATAGCTGTTTGAGGGCCTTTCGGGCAACACTTTGGCAAGTGTCTGGAAAGCGATGCCCGATGAAGGTGACTTGGAAGGGGGGTGGTTTGGATAGCTTCGGCTTTCTACGAGGTAAACTGCCATAGAGCATTTCTCCATTCCATTTTCGCGGTATTCCTTCCAGACATATTCGGGCTTCTTGCGGATCCCCATGCGCAGTCCCCGACTCCGTAGAAGGTGAGGAAAGCCTTCCTCCTCTGAGCAGTATGACGTCCTAATGACCCAAGAGTTTTCCATTTGGTAGAAGAAAAGAAGGGTCTGTTAATATCGGGGAAAGGAGAGAAAATGTTTCTTGGGGGTAAGAGGTGTTTTCTTGCTAAGCAACTTTTAAGGTCAGGGCTGCGGTCTACGACCAGTCCTATAGGCTCTGATACCACCTGAAGCATTCCGATCCTTTGGGACTCAAATGTGATACAATTACTAGTCCCAGGAGGCTAGTAACCACATTCCTTACTTCAAATAGTTACAGAGTCTGAGTAATGTTATTACAATACCGGGGGTACAAGCTCGAGAGTGAGCCGAAAATCATAAAACGCAATGGAAGATAAATTAGCCCAGGCCACAGGCAGAACTGGGTGAAGACACAACCCCTTCAATCAAGCATAGCAGAAAAGAAGTCTTTAGCTGCTGAAAAACATAAATAAATCTGGGTGAATACACTAGGTATTCCGCAAGCCCACCCGGCTCCCGTAAAGAGAAAGTGACCTATATTATACATGCTTCATATGGTGGAGTTGAAGTCACTCATCCTTTTTCATAGAAAGGCAATACTCGTTGTTAGGGTCTTCCCCAGACAGTAGAAATGACATTTGCTTAACCACCACTGAGCTCCCCGCTCCCGTGGCACTATTTTCTTTCCAGAAACACACACATATTTCCCTGTTCCCGGTTGTTATAGAAACACTAATTGTCATACCATACCAGACTCGTCCATACCAGTGGACACAGACTATTCGAATAGGTTTAGACTCTGCGCAGAGGGGTACACTTTACCCACTAGTCCGGCTCTGCGATCCCATGGCCAATGAGATCCAAATCCGAAACTCTTTCCTTCCTTGCACGTCCTAACCTTAACGGTTATACCGGAAGGAGTCAGGCCACCGCCATGTCCAAACCAGACAAAACATTCCCCCTCCTTATCCTCCCGGTGCTCCCCAGCCTTCATAACCCTGGGGTTGGATTGTACGAGTTCAGATCGAGTGGCTGCCCACACAGCCTCGAGTGGTTGTACTTTTTATGAGTACATGTAATGAAAGATGACAAGCCGGTCCTTATATGAGAGGACAATCCTTCTGCTCACGCCTAAACCAGCTGAGCCATCACCTTAGGCCCTCCCCTAAACCAGGGAGTCCCTGATCATCCTACTCACCAGGTGATGAGGGTGAATACCCTTCATCGCACACTTTTTGGAAACATGTTACTTGCACCCTTTTACTCATCCCATATCTTGTGATCAAAGGTATTAGTTAATGCGGGCTCTCTCATGCTCACCATGCAAATCGATTCCATCCCATATTCCAGGCTTAGGCAGTGGTAGAGAGAAATAGGTAAATAATACATCAAGGGAAGGATGGACTTGCCTTCGTCGAAGCTTTCCTGGCACAAGAGGTTTATCTCGGAGGGGTCGGGTTCTTGCCCTTCTTCCGGAGCTATAAATTCCGGAGGATCGGATCCCTCTTCCGCTAAACACAGATAATAACAATACATCAATCATGGTGACTTTAGTGGGGTGTGCCATTTCTTATATCTCATTATTTTGGTGCCCTATAATTTATTTGAACTATTCTTGGTACATAAAATATTAGCATATAATTCTATATGAGAAAAATGGGAAAAGAAAAGAGAAAATAAAAAGAAAAAGGGTTTTCCTGCCTTGCTGGGCCGGGGGGGGGGTATTTCGGCCCACCCGGGCGCGAGCGCGCGCGCGGCGCGGCTGGCGGCCCAGTTGGCCCAGCAGCGAGGGACGGCGGGGGGAACGGCACTGCGGTGCGGGGCCCACATGCCAGCGAGGGGGAGGGAGTTTAATGGCGCGGGCGGTAACAGAGGGAAGGGGAGGTCGACCGGGGTCCGACCGGCGGTGGGAATCCACGACGGTTCTCCGCCGCTGGTCCGGTTCCGCGGCGGGGAGGTGGTGGTGCTGCATGGGCGGGGGCAGGCGATCACAGGAGTGGGGTCAATTTGACCGGCAGGGGCCTAGGGCGGCCGGTCCGCGGCGCGGTGGCGGGTGTCCATGGCGGTGAGGTCGCCGATGAGGTTGTCGGTGCAATAGGAGGTGGGGAGGGGTGCCCTGTGACCGTGAGTGTGTGGCGGAGCTTCGCGCACTGGTTAATTGGACTGATGATCACTAGGAAGGGGGAAATGGAGCTCACCGGAGCGACGGGGAAGCACGGCGGTGCTAGCTTGATTTGCTCGGGGAGAAGCGGAGGAGTTGGCCGGAGCTGGTGTGGAGAGGACGGGGCTCGGGCAGCTCCTTTTATAGGCGCCCGGGAGAGGGAGAGGGAGAGGGATGGAGGGGACGGCGAGCGCCAACGAGCTCGCCATGATGGCGGGAATGGAGCTAACGGCGATTGGGACGGCTCGGGCAGGCGAGGGGTGAGGGGACGGCTCGGGCACAGTGGCGGGGTGGTTGCTGTGCAAGCCTTAATGGCGAGGCGACGGGGCGTGAGGCGCTCGACGGTGAACGCGCTGGTGAGGCATGGGCGAGAACGACGGAGCTGACAGGCGGGCCCGAGCTGCCAGGGTGAGGGAGCGGCGCGAGAGGGAGGGAGTCGAGTCGCTGACTGGTGGGGCCGAACTGTCAGCGGAGGCGCGGGCGCGCGGAGTTGGGCCGCATGGGCCGGTGAGAGGGGGGAAGGAGCGCGGGCGCGTGGCGCGGGTTGGGCCAGATTCGGCCCAGCCGAGGGGGGGGTTCTTTTCTTTTTCTTTTTCCGATTTCTATTTCTTTTCTTTTCCTTTTCTACTTTTGTTTCTTTTTATTTCTTTTTCCTTTGAATCAAAAATTTCTAAATGATCTTGAGTGATGAATATAGTCTATGTGAGGTGCTCCTATCATATCAAGTGTATGCACATGATGAGATGATCTAAGGGTGGAGTTTAGGGAGAAAAAATAAAATAAGGGGGGTTAGGAGGTTAGAGTTCCAAACCTTGGGTTGGGATTTTTGGGATGTTACACTAACGGCTCTCAAGTAGAGCAAGTTGATCTTGATGAGCTAGATGATGAAGAGGCTCCGTGCGTCGCGCTAAGGACATGTCCATTGGGGATGTGTGTCCTAAGGAATCCGAAGAGCCTCCGCAAGCACAAGATCAACCATCTTCCTCCGTGCAAGCATCTCCACCAACTCAAGATGAGGATGAGGCTCAAGATGATGAAGGAAAGGATCAAGAAGATGAGCCACCTCAAGAGGAGAGCAATGATCAACGGGGAGATGCCCATGATCAAGATGAGGAAGATGAACAAGTTACAATACCGCCACACCCAAGAGTCTACCAAGCAATTCAACGAGATCACCCCGTGAACACCATCCTCGGCGATATTCAAAAGGGGGTAACTACTCGATCTCGTCTTGCTCATTTTTGTGAACATTACTCTTTTGTTTCCTCTATTGAGCCACACAAGGTAGAGGAAGCACTTCAAGATTTGGATTGGATGGTGGCGATGCAAGAGGAGCTCAACAATTTCACAAGGAATGAGGTATGACATTTAGTTTCACGTCCTAACCAAAATATTGTAGGAACCAAGTGGGTCTTCCGCAACAAACAAGATGAGCATGGTGTGGTGACAAGGAACAAAGCCCGACTTGTGGCCAAGGGATATTTACAAGTTGAAGGTTTGGATTTCGGTGAAACCTATGCACCCGTAGCTAGGCTTGAGTCAATTCGCATTTTACTTGCCTATGCTACTTACCATGGCTTTAAGCTTTACCAAATGGACGTGAAAAAGTGCTTTCCTCAATGGACCAATCAAGGAGGAGGTCTATGTTGAGCAACCTCCCGGCTTTGAAGATAGTGAGTACCCTAACTATGTATATAAACTCTCTAAGGCGCTTTATGGGCTCAAGCAAGCTCCAAGAGCATGGTATGAATGCCTAAGATATTTTCTTATCACTAATGACTTCAAGGTCGGAAAAGCCGATCCTACACTCTTTACTAAAACACTTGAAAATGATTTGTTTGTATGCCAAATTTATGTTGATGATGTCATATTTGGGTCTACTAACGAATCTACATATGAAGAGTTTAGTAGGATCATGACTCAGAATTTCGAGATGTCTATGATGGGGGAGTTGAAGTACTTCTTAGGATTTCAAGTGAAGCAACTCCAAGAGGGCACCTTCATTAGCCAAACGAAGTATATTCAAGACATTCTAAACAAGTTTGGGATGAAGGATGCCAAGCCTATCAAGACACCCATGGGAACCAATGGGCATCTCGACCTCGACACGGGAGGTAAATCCGTAGATCAAAAGGTATACCAGTCGATGATAGGTTCTTTACTCTATTTATGTGCTTCACGACCGGATATAATGCTTTCCGTATGCATGTGCGCAAGATTCCAAGTCGATCCTAAGGAAGCTCACCTTAGGGTCGTAAAACGAATCTTGAGATATTTAGTTTATACTCCTAAGTTTGGGCTTTGGTATCCCCGGGGATCCACATTTGATTTAATTGGTTATTCGGATGACGATTGGGCAGGGTGTAAAATTAATAGAAAGAGCACATCAGGGACTTGCCAGTTCTTGGGAAGGTCTCTGGTGTCTTGGGCTTCAAAGAAGCAAAATTCTGTAGCTCTTTCTACCGCCGAAGCCGAGTATATTGCCGCAGGCCATTGTTGCGCACAATTGCTTTGGATGAGGCAAACCCTCAGGGACTATGGTTACAAATTAACTAAAGTTCCTCTTCTATGTGATAATGAGAGTGCAATCCGCATGGCGGATAATCCCGTTGAGCATAGCCGCACTAAACACATAGCCATTCGGTATCATTTTCTAAGGGGTCACCAACAAAAGGGGGATATCGAGATTGCATATATTAACACCAAGGAACAATTAGCTGATATCTTTACCAAGCCACTAGATGAACAAACTTTTAACAAACTTAGGCATGAGCTAAATATTCTTGATTCTCGGAATTTCTTTTGATGTTTTGCACACATAGCTCATCAATATACCTTTGATCATATCTCTTTCATGTGCTATGACTAATGAGTTTTCAAGTATATTTCAAACTAAGTCATAGATTGAAAGGGAAAAGGAGTCTTCGACGAAGACAAAGGCTTCCACTCCACTCCAACAAAATTACTCATCCTTTGCCGTCACTCCGCGTCGCTCTCCAACTGTGGTATAATCTTCACTCATATTTTGTTCGCCAAAGGGGGAGCAAGTAGTTAAAGGGCTTATATTTCACTCAAGTATCCGTTTTTGGCGATTCATGCCAAAGGGGGAGAAAATATTAGCCCAAAGCAAAAGGACCGCACCACCACCAATTTTCAAAAATTTGAGTTAAGAAAAGATTTTTCAATTGATGATTTTTCAATCAGTATCTTGATAGAATTTCAAATTGGTACAACCTCTTCAAAACTAATATCTAAAACCCTCTTGAACACTAAGAGGAGGATTTGATTGAGGGGAGATTTGTTTAAGTCAAAGGAAAAGCATTTGAAATAGTGGGAGATAATTTCAAATCTTGACAATGCTTCTCAAAAATCTTATTCATTTACCTTTGACTATTTGCAAAATGACTTTGAAAATATTTTACAAAAGAACTTGCAAAAACAAAACATGTGGTGCAAGCGTGGCCCAAAATGTTAAAAGTGAAAAGAAAACAATCCATGCACATCCTATGAGAATATATATTGGTTTCATTCCAAGCAACATTTGCACTTACAATTATGCAAACTAGTTCAATTATGCATCTCTATATTTGCTTTGGTTTGTGTTGGCATCAATCACCAAAAAGGGGGAGATTTAAAGGGAAATAAGCTTACACCTTTTCCTAAATTGATTTTGGTGGTTGAATTGCCCAACACAAAAAATTGGACTAACTAGTTTGCTCTAGTCTATAAGTTTTACAGGTGTCAAAGGTTCACAACAAGCCAATAAAAAGACAAAAGATGGGTTCAAATAAAGAGAGCTAAAGACATCCCAAAGGCACCCTGGTCTGGCGCACCGGACAGTGTCTGGTGCACTAGGGAACTTGACGCTGAACTCGCTACCTTCGGGAAAATGGGAGGTCGCTCCGCTATAATTCACCGGATTGTCCGGTGAAGCACCGGACAGTGTCCGGTGTCACACCGAACTGTCTGGTGTGCCAGCGGAGCAACGGCTACTTCGCGCCAATTGTCGACTGCAACCGCATTAAATGCGCTACAGTGCGCGCCACAGTCAGAGCACGCGCAGAAGGGGCACCGGACAGTCTACAGAACCTGTCCGGTGCATCACCGGACAACCCAGAGGCCCCACAAGTCAGAGCTCCAACGGTCAGAACTCAACGGCCGGCTGACGTGGAAGGTGCACTGGACAGTGTCTGGTGGCGCACCGGACTGTCCGGTGCACCATGCGACAGACAGCCTCCCAATGGCCACTTTTGGTGGTTGGGGCTATAAATAACCCCAACCACCCACATTCAATGGCATCCAAGTTTTCCAACTATCTACATCTTACAAGAGCTATAGCATTCAATACAAGACACACCAAAGAGATCAAATCCTCTCCCAAGTCCTTAGTTCATTCCAAATTAAATAGCGACTTGTGAGAGAGTGACTTGTGTTCATTTGAGCTCTTGCGCTTGGATTGCTTCTTTTTCTCATTCTTTCTTGTGATCAACTCAATTGTAACCGAGGCAAGAGACACCAATTGTGTGGTGGTCCTTGCTGGGACTTTGTGTCCCATTTGATTGAGAAGAGAAGCTCACTCGGTCTAAGTGACCGTTTGAGAGAGGGAAAGGGTTGAAAGAGACCCGGTCTTTGTGACCACCTCAACGGGGAGTAGGTTTGCAAGAACCGAACCTCGGTAAAACAAATCATCGTGTCTCACTCTTTATTTTCCCGCGATTTGTTTTTCACCCTCTCTCTCGGACTCGTTCATATTTCTAACACTAACCCGGCTTGTAGTTGTGCTTAAGTTTATAAATTTCAGATTCGCCCTATTCACCCCCCTCTAGGCGACTTTTAATTTGGCGCGCTAGGTAGGGGCCTAGGCATTAGGTTTTTGCTTGATCCCTTGCCCAAGAATGAAGGTGCAGATCATTGAGCACCACGCCGAGACTTCAGTAGACTTTGCGGTGGAGGGAGAATCTGCTTCCTCCACACTGCAGGTTCCGGGTTGCCCAGTACGAAGTACTCTTGCGGTGCACGCCGCACGGCAGCACACAACAGCGCAAACGTCCCGGACTCCATCAAGGGCGTCTCTGGGGCATTGTCAGCGGCCAGGGAATTGTTACGACACCCTCCAAGCTCCATGAAAGGGAATTAGGCTTACACCTAGTTCCTAAATAATTTTGGTTGTTGAATTGCCCAACACAAATCTTTGGACTAACTAGTTTGCTCTAGTGTATAAGTTATACAGGTGTCAAAGGTTCGCACTTAGCCAATAAAAAGACCAAGTGTTGGGTTCAACAAAAATGCAAAGGAGCAACCGAAGGCTCCTCTGGTCTGGCGCACCGGACTGTCCGGTGTGCCACCGGACATGTCCGGTGCACCAGAGGACTCAGGTTTCAAACTCGTCACCTTCGGGAATTTCCAGAGGCACTCGCGCTATAATTCACCGGACTGTCCGGTGTGCACCGGACATGTCCGGTGCTCCATGGAAGGACGGCCTCAGGAACTCGCCAGCCTCGGGTTTTCACTCCAGCCGCTCCGCTATAATTCACCGGACTGTCCGGTGTACACCGGACTGTCCGGTGCATCTGGGGAGCAACGGCTACTTCAGGCGCCAACGGCTACCTGCAGCGCATTTATTGCGCGCCAGCGCGCGCAGAGGTCAGGCACGCCCATGCTGGCGCACCGGACATCCTACAGTACATGTCCGGTGCGCCACCGGACATCAAGGCGGGCCCAGAAGACAGAACTCCAACGGTCAATTTCTAACGACACTGGTGACGTGGCGGGGGCACCGGACTGTCCGGTGTGCACCGGACTGTCCGGTGCGCCATCAAACAGACGGCCTCCACCAACGGTCAAGTTGGTGGTTGGGGCTATAAATACCCCAACCACCCCACCATTCATTGCATCCAAGTTCTCCACTTCCCAACTACTACAAGAGCTCTAGCATTCAATTCTAGACACACCAAAGAGATCAAATCCTCTCCATATTCCACACAACGCCCTAGTGACTAGAGAGAGAGATTTGCTTGTGTTCTTTCGAGCTCTTGCACTTGGATTGCTTTCTTCTTTCTTGATTCTTTCTTGTGATCAAACACTCACTTGTAATTGAGGCAAGAGGCACCAATTGTGTGGTGGCCCTTGCGGGAAGTTTGATTCCCAAGTGATTTGAGAAGAGAAGCTCACTCGGTCCGAGGGACCGTTTGAGAGAGGGAAGGGTTGAAAGAGACCCGGCCTTTGTGGCCTCCTCAACGGGGAGTAGGTTTGCAAGAACCGAACCTCGGTAAAACAAATCCACGTGTCACACTCTTCATTTGCTTGTGATTTGTTTTGCGCCCTCTCTTGCGGACTCGTTTATATTTCTAACGCTAACCCGGCTTGTAGCTGTGATTATTTTTGAGAATTTCAGTTTCGCCCTATTCACCCCCCCTCTAGGCAACTTTCAATTGGTATCAAAGCCTGGTGCTTCATTAGAGCCTAACCGCTCGAAGTGATGTCGGGAGATCACACCAAGAAGGAGATGGAGACCGGCGAAAAGCCCACTACAAGCCACAGGAGCACTTCATCGGAAGAGTCCCGCACCAAAAGGAAGGAGAAGAAGAAGAACTCCTCCAACAAAGGGAAGGAGAAGAAATCTTCTTCTCACCACAAAGAGAAGAAGGAGAGATCTTCTTCTCACAAGCCGCATCGGAGTGGGGACAAGCACAAGAGGATGAGGAAAGTGGTCTACTACGAGACCGACACTTCATCAACATCGACCTCCGGCTCCGATGCGCCCTCCGTAAATTCTAAGCGCCAAGAGCGCAAGAAGTTTAGTAAGATCCCCTTACACTATCCCCGTACATCTAGACATACTCCATTACTTTCCGTTCCATTAGGCAAACCGCCTACTTTTGATGGCGAAGACTATGCTAGGTGGAGTGATTTAATGAAATTTCATCTAACCTCACTCCACAAAAGTATATGGAATGTTGTTGAGTTTGGAGCACAGGTACCTTCTGTAGGGGATGAGGATTATGATACGAACGAAGTGGCCCAAATCGAGCACTTCAACTCCCAAGCCACAACCATTCTCCTCGCCTCTCTAAGCAAGGAGGAATACAACAAAGTACAAGGGTTGAAGAATGCAAAAGAGATTTGGGACCTACTCAAGACCGCGCACGAGGGTGATGAACTCACCAAGATCACCAAACGGGAAACGATCGAGGGGGAGCTCGGTCGCTTCCGTCTTCGCCAAGGAGAGGAGCCACAAGATATGTACAACCGGCTCAAGACCTTGGTGAACCAAGTGCGCAACCTCGGGAGCAAAAAGTGGGATGACCACGAGGTGGTTAAGGTTATTCTAAGATCTCTCATTTTCCTTAACCCCACTCAAGTTCAATTAATTCGTGGTAATCCTAGATATACTAAAATGACCCCCGAGGAAGTTATCGGGAATTTTGTAAGTTTTGAGTGCATGATCGAAGGCTCGAGGAAGATCAACGAGCTTGATGATCCTTCCACATCCGAAGCTCAACCCGTCGCATTCAAGGCGACGGAGGAAAAGAAGGAGGAGGCTACACCAAGTCGACAACCTATAGACGCCTCCAAGCTCGACAATGAGGAAATGGCGCTCGTCATCAAGAGCTTCCGCCAAATCCTCAAGCAAAGGAGAGGGAAAGACTACAGGTCCCGCTCCAAGAAGGTTTGCTACAAGTGTGGTAAGCCCGGTCACTTTATTGCTAAATGTCCATTATCAAGTGATAGTGACAGGGGCGACGACAAGAAGGGGAGAAGAAAGGAGAAGAAGAGGTACTACAAGAAGAAGGGCGGCGATGCCCATGTTTGTCGGGAGTGGGACTCCGACGAAAGCTCTAGCGACTCCTCCGACGACGAGGACGCCGCCAACATCGCCGTCACCAAGGGACTCCTTCCCAAACGTCGGCCACAAGTGCCTCATGGCAAAGGACGGCAAAAGGAAGAAGGTTAAATCCAACTCCTCCACTAAATATGAATCGTCTAGTGATGATAATGCCAGTGGTGAGGAAGACAATTTGCGTATCCTTTTTGCCAACCTTAACATGGAACAAAAAGAAAAATTAAATGAGCTAATTAGTGCCATCCATGAAAAGGATGATCTCTTGGACTCCCAAGAGGACTTCCTAATCAAGGAAAATAAGAAACATGTTAAGGTTAAAAATGCTTATGCTCTAGAAGTAGAAAAATGTGAAAAATTATCTAGTGAGCTAAGCACTTGCCATGAGACCATTAACAACCTTAGAAATGAAAATGCTAGATTAATTGCTAAGGTTGATTCTCATGTTTGTATTGATTCAATTCCCGATCTTAGAAATGATAATGATAATTTGCTTGCTAAGATTAAGGAATTGAATGATTCTCTTGCTAGCCTTAGAGTAGAAAATGATAATTTGATTGCTAAAGCTAAAGATTTTGATGTTTGCAATGTCACTATATCCGATCTTAGAGACAAAAATGATATATTACGTGCTAAGATTGTTGAACTTAATTCTTGCAAACCCTCTACATCTACTATTGAGCATGTGTCTATTTGTGATAGATGTAGAGATATTGATGTTAATGCTATTCATGATCACATGATTTTAATCAAGCAACAAAATGATCATATAGCTAAACTAGATGCTAAAATTGCCGAGCACAACTTAGAAAATGAGAAATTTAAATTTGCTCGTAGCATGCTTTATAATGGGAGACGCCCTGGCATTAAGGATGGCATTGGCTTCCAAAGGGGAGACAATGTCAAAATTAGTGCCCCTCCTAAAAGATTGTCAAATTTTGTTAAGGGCAAGGCTCCCATGCCTCAGGATAACGAGGGTTACATTTTATACCCTGCCGGTTATCCCGAGGACAAAATTAGGAAAATTCATTATAGGAAGTCTCACTCTGGTTCTAACCATGCTTTTATGTATAAGAGTGAGACATCTAGTTCTAGGCAACCAACCCGTGCTAAGTTGCCTAAGAAGAAAATTCCTATTGCATCAAATGATCATGTTATTTCATTTAAAACTTTTGATGCTTCTTATGTGCTTACTAGCAAATCCGGCAAAGTAGTTGCCAAGTATGTTGGGGGCAAGCACAAGGGGTCAAGGACTTGTGTTTGGGTACCCAAAGTTCTTGTGTCTAATGCCAAAGGACCCAAAACCATTTGGGTACCTAAAGTCAAGAACTAAAATTGTTTTGTAGGTTTATGCATCCGGGGGCTCAAGTTGGATACTCGACAGCGGGTGCACAAACCACATGACAGGGGAGAAGAAGATGTTCTCCTCATATGAGTAAAACCAAGATCCCCAAAGAGCAATCACGTTCGGGGATGGAAATCAAGGTTTGGTCAAAGGTTTGGGTAAAATTGCTATTTCACCTGACCATTCCATTTCCAATGTTTTTCTTGTTGATTCATTAGATTACAATTTGCTTTCCGTATCCCAATTATGTCAAATGGGCTACAATTGTCTATTCACTGATGTAGGTGTCACTGTCTTTAGAAGAAGTGATGATTCAATAGCATTTAAGGGAGTGTTAGAGGGTCAGCTATACTTGGTAGATTTTGATAGAGCTGAACTCGACACTTGCTTAATTGCTAAGACTAACATGGGTTGGCTCTGGCACCGCCGACTAGCCCATGTTGGGATGAAGAATCTTCATAAGCTTCTAAAGGGAGAACACATTTTGGGACTAACAAATGTTCATTTTGAGAAAGACAGGATTTGTAGCGCATGCCAAGCCGGGAAGCAAGTTGGCACCCATCATCCACACAAGAACATCATGACGACCGACAGGCCGCTTGAGCTACTCCACATGGATCTATTCGGCCCGATTGCTTACATAAGCATCGGCGGGAGTAAGTATTGTCTTGTAATAGTGGATGATTATTCTCGCTTCACTTGGGTGTTCTTTTTGCAGGAAAAATCTCAAACCCAAGAGACCTTAAAGGGATTCTTGAGACGGGCTCAAAATGAGTTCGGCTTAAGGATCAAGAAAATTAGAAGCGACAACGGGACGGAGTTCAAGAACTCTCAAATTGAAGGCTTCCTTGAGGAGGAGGGCATCAAGCATGAGTTCTCTTCTCCCTACACCACACAACAAAATGGTGTAGTGGAGAGGAAGAATCGAACTCTATTGGACATGGCAAGAACCATGCTTGATGAGTACAAGACTTCGGATCAGTTTTGGGCCGAGGCGGTCAACACCGCTTGCTACGCCATCAACCGGTTGTATCTACACCGAATCCTCAAGAAGACATCCTATGAACTCCTAACCGGTAAAAAGCCAAATATTTCATATTTTAGAGTTTTTGGTAGCAAATGTTTTATACTTGTTAAAAGAGGTAGAAAATCTAAATTTGCTCCTAAAACTGTAGAAGGCTTTTTACTAGGATATGACTCAAACACAAGGGCATATAGAGTCTTTAACAAGTCCTCAGGACTTGTTGAAGTTTCTTGTGACGTTGTGTTTGATGAGACTAACGGCTCTCAAGTAGAGCAAGTTGATCTTGATGAGATAGGTGAAGAACAGGCTCCATGCATAGCGCTAAGGAACATGTCCATTGGGGATGTGTGTCCTAAGGAATCCGAAGAGCCTCCACATGCACAAGATCAACCATCCTCCTCCACGCTAGCATCTCCACCGACTCAAAATGAGGATGAAGCTCAAGTTGATGAAATAAAAGATCAAGCAAATGAGCCACCTCAAGATGACGGCAATGATCAAGGGGGAGATGCAAATGATCAAGACAAGGAGGATGAAGAGCAAAGACCGCCACACCCAAGAGTCCACCAAGCAATACAACGAGATCACCCCGTCGACACCATCCTCGGCGACATTCATAAGGGGGTAACTACTAGATCTCGTGTTGCACATTTTTGTGAACATTACTCATTTGTTTCCTCTATTGAGCCACACAGGGTAGAGGAAGCACTACAAGATTCGGATTGGGTGGTGGCGATGGAAGAGGAGCTCAACAACTTCACTAGGAATGAGGTATGGCATTTAGTTCCACGTCCTAATCAAAATGTTGTAGGAACCAAGTGGGTCTTCCGCAACAAGCAAGACGAGCATGGTGTGGTGACAAGGAACAAAGCTCGACTTGTGGCCAAGGGATACTCCCAAGTCGAAGGTTTGGATTTTGGTGAAACCTATGCACCCGTAGCTAGGCTTGAGTCAATTCGCATATTATTAGCCTATGCTACTTACCATGGCTTTAAGCTTTATCAAATGGACGTGAAAAGTGCCTTCCTCAATGGACCAATCAAGGAAGAAGTCTATGTTGAGCAACCTCCCGGCTTTGAAGACAGTGAGTATCCTAACCATGTCTATAAGCTCTCTAAGGCGCTTTATGGGCTCAAGCAAGCCCCAAGAGCATGGTATGAATGCCTTAGAGATTTTCTTATTGCTAATGGCTTCAAAGTCGGAAAAGCCGATCCTACACTCTTTACTAAAACTCTTGAAAATGACTTGTTTGTATGCCAAATTTATGTTGATGATATTATATTTGGGTCTACTAACGAGTCTACATGTGAAGAGTTTAGTAGGATTATGACACAGAAATTCGAGATGTCTATGATGGGGGAGTTGAAGTATTTCTTAGGATTCCAAGTAAAGCAACTCCAAGAGGGCACCTTCATTAGCCAAACGAAGTATACTCAAGACATTCTAAGCAAGTTTGGAATGAAGGATGCCAAGCCCATCAAGACTCCCATGGGAACAAATGGGCATCTCGACCTCGACACGGGAGGTAAGTCCGTGGATCAAAAGGTATACCGGTCGATGATTGGTTCATTGCTTTACTTATGTGCATCTCGACCGGACATTATGCTTTCCGTTTGCATGTGTGCAAGATTCCAATCCGACCCTAAGGAATCCCACCTTACGGCCGTAAAACGAATCTTGAGATATTTGGCTTATACTCCTAAGTTTGGGCTTTGGTACCCTCGGGGATCCACATTTGATTTGATTGGTTATTCGGATGCCGATTGGGCGGGGTGTAAGATTAACAGGAAGAGCACATCAGGGACTTGCCAGTTCTTGGGGAGATCCTTGGTGTCTTGGGCTTCAAAGAAGCAAAATTCGGTCGCTCTTTCAACCGCCGAAGCCGAGTACATTGCCGCAGGTCATTGTTGCGCGCAATTACTTTGGATGAGGCAAACCCTGCGGGACTACGGTTACAAATTAACCAAAGTTCCTTTGCTATGTGATAATGAGAGTGCAATCAAAATGGCCGACAATCCCGTCGAGCATAGCCGCACTAAGCACATAGCCATTCGGTATCATTTTCTTAGGGATCACCAACAAAAGGGAGATATCGAGATTGCTTACATTAATACTAAAGATCAATTAGCCGATATCTTTACCAAGCCACTTGATGAACAAACTTTTACCAAACTTAGGCATGAGCTCAATATTCTTGATTCCCGCAACTTCTTTTGTTAGATTGCACACATAGCTCATCTATATACTTTTGATCATATCTCTTTTATATGCTATGACTAATGTGTTTCCAAGTCTATTTCAAATCAAGTCATAGGTATATTGAAAGGGAATTGGAGTTTTCGGCGAAGACAAAGGCTTCCACTCCGCAACCCATCCTTCGCCGTCGCTCCAAGCCACTCTCCATCTTTGGGGGAGAGAACAAAAGGACTTCATCTTTGGTATAATCTTAACTCAATTGTTTATGATCAAAGAGGAAGACATTACTTCGAGGGCTCTAATAATTCCGTTTTTGGCGATTCATGCCAAAGGGGGAGAGAGTATGAGCCCAAAGCAAAAGGACCGCACCACCACCACCAATTTCAAAAACTTAGTGTTTTCCAAGAGTATTTATCAATTGGTATCCTATTATGTTCAAAAGAGGGAGAAAGTAGTATTTCAAAAATGATATATCAAAACCCTCTTGAACACTAAGAGGAGGATCTCCTTTAGGGGGAGTTTTGTTTAGTCAAAGGAAAAGCATTTGAAACAGGGGGAGAAAATTTCAAATCTCGAAAATGCTTTGCAAAATCCTATTCATTTACCTTTGACCATTTGCAAAAGAACTTTGAAAAAGATTTACAAAAGAGTTTGCAAAAACAAAACATGTGGTGCAAGCGTGGTCCAAAATGTTAAATAAGAAAGAAACAATCCATGCATATCTTGTAAGTAGTTATATTGGCTCAATTCCAAGCAACCTTTACACTTACATTATGCAAACTAGTTCAATTATGCACTTCTATATTTGCTTTGGTTTGTGTTGGCATCAATCACCAAAAAGGGGGAGATTGAAAGGGAATTAGGCTTACACCTAGTTCCTAAATAATTTTGGTGGTTGAATTGCCCAACACAAATCTTTGGACTAACTAGTTTGCTCTAGTGTATAAGTTATACAGGTGTCAAAGGTTCGCACTTAGCCAATAAAAAGACCAAGTGTTGGGTTCAACAAAAAGGCAAAGGAGCAACCGAAGGCTCCTCTGGTCTGGCGCACCAGACTGTCCGGTGTGCCACCGGACATGTCCGGTGCACCAGAGGACTCAGGTTTCAAACTCGTCACCTTCGGGAATTTCCAGAGGCACTCGCGCTATAATTCACCGGACTGTCTGGTGTGCACCGGACATGTCCGGTGCTCCATGGAAGGACGGCCTCAGGAACTCGCCAGCCTCGGGTTTTCACTCCAGCCGCTCCGCTATAATTCACTGGACTGTCCGGTGTACACCGGACTGTCCGGTGCATCTGGGGAGCAACGGCTACTTCAGGCGCCAACGGCTACCTGCAGCGCATTTATTGCGCGCCAGCGCGCGCAGAGGTCAGGCACGCCCATGCTGGCGCACCGGACATCCTACAGTACATGTCCGGTGCGCCACCGGACATCAAGGCGGGCCCAGAAGACAGAACTCCAACGGTCAATTTCTAACGACACTGGTGACGTGGCGGGGGCACTGGACTGTCCGGTGTGCACCGGACTGTCCGGTGTGCACCGGACTGTCCGGTGCACCATCAAACAGACGGCCTCCACCAACGGTCAAGTTGGTGGTTGGGGCTATAAATACCCCAACCACCCCACCATTCATTGCATCCAAGTTCTCCACTTCCCAACTACTACAAGAGCTCTAGCATTCAATTCTAGACACACCAAAGAGATCAAATCCTCTCCATATTCCACACAACGCCCTAGTGACTAGAGAGAGAGATTTGCTTGTGTTCTTTCGAGCTCTTGCGCTTGGATTGCTTTCTTCTTTCTTGATTCTTTCTTGTGATCAAACACTCACTTGTAATTGAGGCAAGAGGCACCAATTGTGTGGTGGCCCTTGCGGGAAGTTTGATTCCCAAGTGATTTGAGAAGAGAAGCTCACTCGGTCCGAGGGACCGTTTGAGAGAGGGAAGGGTTGAAAAAGACCCGGCCTTTGTGGCCTCCTCAACGGGGAGTAGGTTTGCAAGAACCGAACCTCGGTAAAACAAATCCACGTGTCACACTCTTCATTTGCTTGCGATTTGTTTTGCGCCCTCTCTTGCGGACTCGTTTATATTTCTAACGCTAACCCGGCTTGTAGCTGTGATTATTTTTGAGAATTTCAGTTTCGCCCTATTCACCCCCCCTCTAGGCAACTTTCACTCCACAGCTTCACCAGGAGCCATGAAGCAATGGCGGGACGACGTCAACCGACTGCTTGAAATGGCGCATTCTACTTCGATCAGGTCGAAGACGCGGTCATCACGGTGCCAACACGAGGCGTCAGCATCTGTGTGCTTGCCCTCAGTAAGGGGCGCACAGACCAACGACCACCGGGCAGAGCTCAACCGCAGGCGTGCGGGAGAGGATGACCGGGTCTCCTTGGAAAGGGCCCGCGAGCGCCGCCAGAACATCGATGGCCGCGACCTCGATCAAGACTTCGCTGCGGTTGCACCGTAGACACCAATGGCACCCGGTCCCAAACGGGTGTCCCTTTGGCCGGTGTAGGCTGCGGTGTCCTGGCCACCCAAGTTCCGGTCGCACCTGCCGGAAAAATACGACGGAACGACGAACCCGTCGGAGTTCCTGCAGGTGTACGTTACCGCCATCACAGCAGCAGGTGGAAACACCGCTGTGATGGCAACATATTTTCACGTGGCCTTGTCTGGACCTGCCCGGACCTGGCTCATGAACCTTACCCCGGGATCAGTCTACTCCTGGGAGGAACTCTGCGCGCGGTTCGTGGCGAACTTCGCCAGTGCTTACCAGCAGCACGGTGTGGAGGCCCACCTCCATGCGGTGAGGCAAGAGCCCGGGGAGACCCTTCGGAAGTTCATCTCCCGCTTCACCAAGGTGCGAGGTACGATACCTCGTATTTCTGATGCTTCTATCATCACGACCTTCTGATAGGGAGTACATGATGAAAAAATATTGGAGAAGTTGGCCACACATGACGTGGAAACTGTCCCCACGCTCTTCGCTCTAGCCGACAAGTTTGCCAGAGCCGAGGGCCGTGCATGGCACTCGCCCCCACAAACTGGAGCTGCCCAGTCGGGTGGCTCGGGGGCCGTCCTCCGGGACGGAAAGAAGAAGAAGAATAAGGACCGCGACTACCAGAAGTCGCGGTCCACCGCTCTAGTGGTTGCAGCCACGGCCGGAGGCCAGGGCGATCGCAACAAACGTCCGCGACCGCAGAAGGGTAGCAGCGGTTCATGCCCTGTGCACCCGAACGGTCGCCACAGCGTCGCGGAGTGTCGCGAGATCATTGACCTCACGAAACGCGTCAGCGAGCGGTGCGAGCAATCTTCCAAATACGGCTCCCCGCCTCGCCGTCGGCCCGGCAAGGAAAAGGTGGACGACGGCGAGGTGGCCGTGGCTGAGCGGGAGTATTAGTCGCCCGAGGGGGACCTGAAGGATATCTTCGCCGAAGGTTCCTACTTCGATGAAGACAACTAGACGGACCCTAGAGGGACCCCACGTTCCTTGGTCTACGGAGCTGAAGCACGCCATCCTCCGGAGGCCCTTCCGGATTCCCCACGGGTCCGGGCTGCGGACAGGTACATGCAAAAGTGGCCACAGCCAGAGACGAGGGCTCCCGTGTCAAATGCAAGTGGGAACCCTGGGTCAGGACCTAGCCCCACGGCGAGTACCATGCCAAGAAGGGCTCCGCAACTCTCCCCCAGCTGGGAAGGACCCTTCAAGGTAACGGGAATGCACCGACCCAGGGGCAACCATCTAGCTACGACTGGAGGAGTACCTTACCACGATGTCGAACATCTTGGTAAGTTCTATCCATAGAGCAAGAGCTAAGGGGTCAAATCTGTTTCCCTTTTTTTGTAACTAGATAACACATACGTGTACGACAACCCAGTGGGGTCCGCTCCCATGAACCCAGTCTATTGGTCTGCACACATGCCTGACAAGTTATAAAGAGAAACTACCCCCTCAACTGTGCTCTTGTGATAGTTCCATCTTGTTTCTCTATGGTCCTACCTTGCAGTGTTTCAGATAGTACTTTTTAGCTAACCCACCCGTACGGTTTCCATCCGTCTAACATGGCGACATCCGAATTGAGTAGCCAGGCTCGCAGTTTAGGGCCCCTGACATGAAAGTAGGGAGGTCCGACAGCCTGGGGGCGGCTCTAGAGAACGAGATCCCGTTCCGTAGGGTGGTCCGGAGCCCGTGTAGCCGCTCAGTCAGGTCCTGTACCGTGGGCCTGCATGCTCCGCCACCCTGTGACGGGAACTTAGTACCCAGAGTTATAAGTCCTGCGGGTCCGACAACCTCGGGACCAGAGTTAGAGAATGGGCATTAGTCTCCTGGGGTGGTCCGGAGCCCGTGCAGCCGCTCAGCCTGGTCCCGTACCGTGGGCCTGCACGCTCCACCGCCCTGCGACAAGTGTCCTAGTATCTAGAACCGCGACCCAAGGGGGTCCGGACACGTAACTTGGCCACCCGGACTAAAACCTACGGGTCCCGAGCATGTATCAAAGGATGACTAATGTTAGACGGGGAACCCTATGAGGTGTACTACTAATGCTTTCTAGCTAAAAGTTACGTACAGATCCAGATCCCGACGAGTTTGCCTCCCGAGGATTGTTGACAACCTATTCAGAAACGCTGGTATCCAACCTCAACACATCAAGCCTGCATCCCAGGCGGGGGGCCAGGTACTAAGGAGGAGTCAACAATATCGCACACAACAGGAACAGGTGATACACAGATAAGTGTTAAATGCTGCTTAGAAGACAATATTTCTTACTTTACAAAAACAGGGGAAGGCCTGGGGGCCGGTTCTAAACAACGGATGCCCGTTTCATAGGGTGGTCTGGAGCCTGTGTGGCCGGTTAGCCTGGTTCCGTACCCAAAATCCTGCACACTCCACCACTCCGTGGCGGGTGTCCTAGTATTTAAAACTATAGTCTTGTGCGTCCAATAACCTGGAGGTCCGCCTCTGAAGAACGGGCACTTGTCTCCTAGGGGGGTCCGGAAACCATGTAGCCGCTTAGCCTGGTCCCGTACCGTGGGCCTGCATACTCCACCGCCCTGCGGCAGGTGTCTTATTACTCGAAGTCACCATCCAGGGGGTCCGAACACATAACTTGGCTTCCCAGGCTAAAATCATGCGTACATATGTTATTACATTCTGATCTCAAGCAAATGTCATTACATTCCCTTACAAGCGGGACCCTAGCTCCATTTCTGCAGGAATGAACTACGCTGCACCAGCAAGAGTCGCACTGGAAGCTGGCCTCGGACAGCCCCACCAACGGCGGCGACCACCTCTGCATCGACGGATTGCCAACGACGGCGACCACCTCTGCACCAGCAACGACAACGACCTCCGCTCCGAGCGGCTCGCCAGCAGTAGCGATCACCTCAGGGTGAGCGCTAGTGCGAATAGGTCCTCGCCCCCGTCCTCCTACGGGGGACGACAGCGAGGCCATTAAAGCTAAAAAGCTGGAGGTCCGGCGGCAGGTGGCACTGACGGTCTCGCCAGCGGAGGCAACCACCTCTGCAGTGGGTAGCCTCACCAGCAGAGGCGACCATGATAGCCCCACCAGTGGAAGCGACCACCTCTGCTCCAATGGGCAGCAGCTGCCCCAACACCCACGAAGAGGTCCTCGCTCCTGTCCTCACTGCGGGAGTGAGGACAAGACCATCCAAGAATGCCACCGCCGCCCCCACGGCGTACGACGTCTTGTACGACCTCCCAGTGCGGTCGGTGGCGCGGGAGAATGTAAGTGCAATCAACCCTAATTGAAGGTTTTGGTGATTAATGACAAAACAAACTAAGATTCTAACAAGTTTGCTCCTAGTGTGTACACAGTATTTCCACAGACAGGAGAAGCACAGATCCTACGAGCATAAAAGTATAAAGCACAGCGGATTTAAAATTCCACATCAAATGGCGTGCTCCAAGTGCTATGAATCGTCGGCGGTACTAAGTTTATAATTCTTGAATTATAGGAATCGCTGTACAATTAAGAGGGATCCGCGACGGTTAAGTAAGTTGCGAAACGAGCCAAGTTCAATTCTTTTGAAAACTCTTTGAGATCATCTTTTCCAGATCATGAATGCTCTTGAGAAAAACAAATTTCACTTCCCACAAAGTCTCCACCTAAGTTCTCTTCAAAATTCTCAAAGTTTGGTTTCAGCCCCCAAAACCAGTTCAACCGGTCCTGAAACCGGTTCAACCGGTTTTGGTACTGTTCATCCTGCCACCTCTGCTCTGACCTGTCTGACAGTCAGAACTATCAGAAAAGTTGCAGCAGATATTTTTCTAATACCGGTTGAGCCGAAATTTGACCCTACTCAGCCGGTTTTGAAACCGGTCCAGTGTCCGGCTGAGTAGACCAGTGGACCGGGATCCCCCTGGTAGAAACCGGTTCAACCGGTTTGGAAACCGGTTCAACCGGTTTTTGCCCTCTTTCTCCCAACGGCTGCCAGCTTTTGGGGGATCCTTTATATACCCCCTCACACTCTCTCTCTCATTTACTTCTGCCTCTCCCACGAATCTTTGGCTGACCAACCCTCAAACAAGAGCATTCACTTCACCTCTCACACCCGCAATCGCATCTCCTTCAATCATTTGAAGGATCCTTGGTGTGAGGTGAACTCGATCGAACTCGCTGTCAATTTCATCTCGATTCTCCCATTCTCTTGTTCTTGAGCTCGTTGCAAACTTAACCGTGTGCGGATTTGTTACTCTTGGAACCTCGTGTTCCTTGACGGTTAGAGGTTGCTTGGGAGTCTCCAAATTTGTGGACGACCCCAAGAAGTTTGTATCACCCGCTCCTTGAGCAGATTTGAGAAGAGATTGCCTTGACCTTTGTGGTCGGCTTGTGGAGGATTAGGGTTGGAAAAGACCCGGCCCTTTGTGGGTTCCTCAACGAGGAGTAGGACACCTTTGTGGTGGTTGCCGAACCTCGGGTTATATCGCGTGTTCTTGTGTGTTCTTGTTAAGCATTTCATATTCGGTGGTTGGTTCATATTATTCATTCAAGTAGTTCTTGTGTAGGGCAAATCTTTAGCTATTTTCTTTACTACTTCGAATTTGTTCAATAGATTATTAAATTCAAGTTGAGTGGGTTCAAACTTGTTCAGTTGTGATTAAAATCGACTGAACCGGTTTGCACCTGTGCAACTTTAATTTAACCTATTTCGAAGTTTTTAGTGAAAATTTTCAGGTGTAGCCTATTCACCCCCCCTCTAGGCTACTTTCAATTGGTATCAAAGCTTCGTGCCTCGTTTTACGCTTAACCGCGTGAGGAAACGATCATGTCTACACAACGGGACCATGTGGATCCTCTTCTCGAGGAAATCCCCGTCACATCTTCCGGTGAGGAAGTGGACCCCAAGGTCCTCGACCTCGCCATGAAGATTGCCGAGAAAATGTTCCTCAAAATGAAAGAGGAAGATGCTAGGAAAAAGGCCGAAGAAGAGGAAACAAGAAGAAAGGCCAAAGAAGGTAAAGGTAAGGGAACATTTGATTATAATGACGATCTAGTGGATCTTTTGGTGTCTAAGGTATTGAGCAAGGTAAGTCTCAACACCGAAGGATCATCTACCAAAAGCAAAGGTAATGACTTTAGCAAAGTTCAATTCGATTACTCTAGAAATTATATTCCCAACTTCTCTTCCGCCCCACTTGGAAAGTTACCAACTCTTAGTGAGTTGAACTATGATGTGTGGGCCGACAAGATGAAGTCGCATTTAATCGGTGTGCATCCTAGTCTTTGGGAGATTGTTAATGTAGGTATGTATAAGCCCGCCCAAGGAGAAGAGATGACTCCAGAAATGATGCAAGAGGTCCATCGAAATGCTCAAGCAGTGAGCATAATCAAAGGTAGTCTTTGTCCGGAAGAATACCGGAAAGTTCAAGGAAGAGAAGATGCTCGTGACATTTGGAACATTCTTAGAATGTCACATGAAGGAGATCCCAAAGCTAAAAGACATAGAGTTGAAGCTTTGGAAAGTGAGCTTGCAAGGTATGATTGGACAAAGGGTGAGTCGCTCCAATCACTCTTTGATCGATTGATGGTATTGGTCAACAAAATAAGAGTACTTGGGAGTGAAGATTGGAGTGACTCCAAGGTCACAAGATTGTTCATGAGAGCTTATAAAGAGAAAGATAAAAGTCTTGCAAGGATGATAAGGGATCGTGATGATTATGAGGACATGACGCCTCATCAACTATTTGCAAAAATTCAACAACACGAGTCCGAGGAAGCCCCCATCAAGACAAGAGACTCTCATGCCTTGATCACAAATGAACAAGACAATCTCAAGAAGAGCAAAGACCACAAAGCAAAGAAAGTGGTCGAGACCTCAAGTGATGAAGATAGCTCAAGTGATGAAGACACAGCTATGTTCATCAAAACTTTCAAGAAATTTGTAAGGAAGAATGACAAGTTCCAAAGGAAAGGAAAGAAGAGGGCATGCTATGAATGTGGCCAAACCGGTCATTTCATAGCGGATTGTCCTAACAAGAAGGAACAAGAAGCCAAGAAGGAATACAAGAAGGATAAGTTTAAAAAGGGAGGCAAGACCAAGGGATACTTCAAGAAGAAGAAGTATGGACAAGCTCATATTGGTGAAGAATGGAACTCCGATGATGAGAGTTCTAGCTCCGAGGAAGAGGAAGTGGTGGCAAATGTGGCCATCCAATCTACCTCAAGCGCGCAACTCTTCACCAACCTTCAAGACGACTCCTACATTCCAACTTGCCTCATGGCAAAAGGAGATAAGGTAACTTTGTTTAGTAATGATTTTTCAAATGATGATGATGATGATCAAATTGCCATGAAAAATAAAATGATTAAAGAATTTGGCTTAAATGGATACAATGTTATCACAAAATTAATGGAAAAGCTAGATAAAAGAAAGGCAACTCTTGATGCTCAAGAAGACTTGCTTATCCTTGAAAAGGAAAGAAACCTAGAGCTTCAAGAGTTGATTCACAATAAAGATATAGAAGTAATTAACTTGAAAACCTCTATTGATAACCTTGCAAATGAAAAGAATGCACTTGAATCAAGCATGTTAAGCTTGAATGTTCAAAATCAAGAACTTCAAGTGCAACTTGAAAATTGCAAGAACATCAATGCCCCCACTTTAGTATTTGAATCTAAGTCTAGCTCTAATGATAATTCTTGCAAGCATTGTGCCAAATATCATGCTTCTTGTTGTCTAACTAACCATGCAAGGAAGCAAAGCCCACAGGTGAAGGTCAAAGAAATTTTGAAAAGATGCTCTAGCAATGATGGGTTAAAGAAAGTTGAACCCAAGTACAAGTCCCTTAAGCCCAACAAGGGTAGAAGGGGGCTTGGGTTCAACTCATCCAAGGAAAACCCTAGCACAGTGCATAAGGGGTGGAGATCCCCCAAGTTCATAGAGGGAACCACTCTATATGATGCCTTGGGGAGGATCCACTCCTCAAATGACAAGTCATCTCAGGTAAAGGTTAACTTGAGTTCCACAAAGAGTAAAATGAAGGAAGTGGGATCCTCAAGTGGACAAAAATCTAATGCTCCAATTTCCCACTCATATCTTTGTGATTATATGTTAACTTGGGATTCAGGGAAATTGGTTGTGAAATATGTGGGTGCCTACACTAAACAAAAAGTCATGAAAAGAAGTGTGTGGGTACCCAAGGCTATAACTAACACTGTAGGACCCAATTCAATTTGGGTACCTAAAAGTATAGCCTAAACTTGTTTTGCAGGTCTACTCCTCTGGTGGGTCAAGTTGGGTGCTTGACAGTGGATGTACAAATCACATGACCGGGGAGAAAGACATGTTTCATACATTGCAACTAACTCAAGAAGCACAAGAAATTGTGTTTGGAGATAGTGGCAAGAGTAAGGTGATTGGTATTGGTAAAATTCCTATCTCTGACCAACAATCACTTTCAAATGTTTTATTAGTAGATTCCTTGAGCTATAATTTGTTGTCCGTTTCACAACTTTGTGGAATGGGTTATAATTGCTTATTTTCGGATGTGGATGTGAAAATCCTTAGAAGGGAGGACTCCTCAGTTGCCTTTACAGGTCGCTTGAAGGGTAAGCTTTATCTTGTTGATTTCACAACAAGTAAAGTGACGCCTGAGACTTGTTTAGTGGCAAAATCCGACAAGGGTTGGCTATGGCATCGCCGGCTAGCCCATGTCGGTATGAGGAATTTGGCCAAACTTCAAAAGGATAATCACATCATTGGATTAACAAATGTTGTATTTGAGAAAGATAGGGTTTGTGGCGCTTGCCAAGCAGGAAAGCAACATGGAGTCCCACATCAATCAAAGAATGTGGTCACAACAAAGAGGCCATTGGAGCTCCTTCACATGGACCTCTTCGGACCTGTGGCCTACATTAGCATTGGTGGTAGTAAGTATGGTTTAGTTATTGTTGATGATTTTTCTCGATTCACTTGGGTTTTCTTTTTGAGTGACAAAGGTGAAACTCAAGAAATCTTAAAGAAATTCATGAGGAGAGCTCAAAATGAATTTGAGCTCAAAATCAAGAAAGTGAGAAGCGATAATGGGACGGAATTCAAGAACTCAGGTGTCGAAGAATTCTTAGGAGAAGAGGGAATCAAGCATGAGTTCTCGGTGCCTTACACTCCACAACAAAATGGTGTTGTGGAAAGAAAGAACCGGACTCTAATTGAAGCTGCAAGAACCATGTTGGATGAATACAAGACACCTGACAACTTCTGGGCAGAGGCGGTCAACACCGCCTGTCATGCAATCAACCGCCTCTATCTTCATAAGATCTACAAAAAGACTGCCTATGAGCTTCTCACTGGTAACAAACCTAAAGTTGATTATTTTAGAGTATTCGGTTGTAAATGTTTTATTCTTAACAAGAAAGTCAAGAGCTCAAAGTTTGCTCCTAGAGTGGACGAGGGTTTCTTGCTTGGTTATGCATCAAATGCGCATGGATATCGTGTTTTCAACAATTCCACCGGTCTTGTTGAAATAGCGATAGACGTGACATTTGATGAGTCTAATGGCTCGCAAGGGCATGTTTCTAATGACACTGCAGGAAATGAAAAACTACCTTGTGAGGCCATAAAGAAACTTGCCACAGGTGAGGTGAGACCTCAAGAAAGGGATGATGAAGAAGGAACCTTGTGGATGACCAATGAGGTAGTTGATGTGGGTGCAAGGGTGGTGAGTGACAATGTCTCCACCCAAGCAAACCCATCAACCTCAAGTCATCCAAACCACGAAGAAAATCATCAAAGGATGCCAACAGTGGTAGAAGATGAACAAGAAAATATTGATGATGAAGTGCCTCTTGATCATGTAACTGATGAGGAAGAGCAAATACAAAGACATCCATCAACGCCTCATCCCAGAGTCCATCATTCAATTCAAAGGGATCATCCGGTGGACAACATCCTGGGTAGCATCAGGAGAGGGGTAACGACTCGATCTCGTTTAGCTAATTTTTGTGAATTTTACTCGTTTGTTTCCTCTCTTGAGCCACTTAAGGTTGAAGAAGCATTGGGTGATCCGGATTGGATAACTGCGATGCAAGAGGAGTTGAACAACTTCACTAGGAATGAAGTCTGGTCCTTAGTCCAAAGACCCAAACAGAATGTGATTGGGACAAAATGGGTCTTTAGGAACAAGCAAGATGAAAATGGCGTTGTTACAAGAAACAAGGCAAGGTTGGTTGCCCAAGGCTATACTCAAGTGGAAGGACTTGACTTTGGTGAAACATATGCGCCGGTAGCAAGGTTAGAATCAATTAGAATATTAATTGCCTATGCTACTAACCATGATTTCAAGCTATATCAAATGGGTCAAGAGCGCTTTTCTAAATGGACCACTACAAGAAAGAGTATATGTGGAGCAACCACCGGGCTTCGAAGACCCAAAGAAGCCAAATCATGTTTATCTTCTTCACAAGGCACTCTACGGGCTTAAACAAGCCCCTAGAGCTTGGTATGATTGTCTTAAAGATTTTCTAATTAAAAATGGGTTTACAATAGGAAAAGCTGACTCTACTTTGTTTACTCGAAAAGTTGATAATGAATTATTTGTGTGCCAAATATATGTTGATGACATTATATTTGGTAGTACTAATGAAAAATTTTGTGAAGAGTTTAGCAAAGTAATGACGAACAGGTTTGAGATGTCTATGATGGGCGAGCTTAAGTACTTCCTGGGATTTCAAGTCAAACAACTCAAGGAAGGTACCTTTCTATGCCAAACTAAATATACTCAAGATATGCTCAAGAAGTTTGGCATGGAAAAAGCAAAGCACGCCAAGACTCCAATGTCATCAAATGGACATCTCGACCTAAATGAGGAAGGTAAACCAGTAGATCAAAAATTATATAGATCAATGATAGGATCACTACTTTACTTATGTGCATCTAGGCCTGATATTATGTTAAGTGTTTGTATGTGTGCACGTTTTCAAGCAAATCCTAAAGACTGCCATCTTGTAGCCGTTAAGAGAATTCTAAGATACTTAGTCCACACCCAAAACCTAGGATTATGGTATCCTAAAGGCTCCTTTTTCGATTTGCTTGGCTATTCTGACTCAGATTATGCCGGTTGCAAAGTAGATCGAAAAAGCACTACTGTGACTTGCCAATTCCTTGGGCGGTCCTTAGTGTCATGGAGTTCCAAGAAACAAAATTGTGTTGCACTCTCCACTGCAGAAGCTGAATACATAGCAGCTGGGGCATGTTGTGCACAGTTGCTATGGATGAAGCAAACCCTTAGAGATTTTGGTTGTGAGTTTAACAAAATTCCTCTTTTGTGTGACAATGAGAGTGCCATAAAACTTGCAAACAATCCAGTGCAACACTCTAGAACTAAACATATTGACATTAGACACCATTTCTTGAGAGACCATGAAGCCAAAGGAGATATCGAACTTTTTCATGTGAGCACCGAAAATCAACTAGCCGATATCTTCACAAAACCCCTTGATGAGACTAGGTTTTGTTTTCTTAGGAGTGAGCTAAATATCTTGGATTCTCGAAACGTGACTTAATAACTAAAATTTTGATAAAATTTGATGATTGAAAATTGTTTGTTTGAGCAATATGAATTGAGAAATGTCATTTTTATCTTTATAATATCTAATGTCATATTTGCTAAGTGATATTACAGCCCTTCTGGGCAATATTTGAAATCTGGTTGAGTAAACCGGCTGAGTAGACCACTCAACCGGTTTCTTCCTGGTGGAAACCGGTTGAACCGGTCTAAAAACCGGTTGAACCGGTTTTGGCCGTCGCGCCGTCAGTCCGCACGCAGTCTGCGCTGACAGCTGCGCAGTCTGCGCTGTCAGTTTTGCAGTCTGTGCTGTCAGACTGCCAGGTTTTGCGCGCAGTCAACACTGTTTTCCGCGCGCTTTTACTGCGCCGTTTGACCCGAAACCGGTTGAACCGGTTTTGAAACCGGTTGAACCGGTTTTCGGCTTTCTGGCGGCCGACTCCTCTCCTTTTTTATACCTCTCCCTCTCTTCTCTTCCCTTCTCAGTCTTGTTTCCAGCCGCCGCCGCCACTTCTGTCTTTCCTCTCTCCTCTCCAAACTCTCTCGAGCTCTCACCCGTTTGGAAGTGTGGTTGGAGATCCGTTCTTCCCGGCGTGTTTCCACCATCTTCCTCCTTCTCGTTGGGAGATATTGTCCCCCATCTTCGGATCGAGGTATTGTTCTATGTTATTTCCTTGTGTACTCGATCCTACGCGTTCTTGATTATCTTTTGTATCATTCGTTGGGTACATTTTGGTTTAAGTGATTGCAACACTTAGACTATCTTTATTTTGTCACAAACACTGCTGAGATTAGCGATTTGATATTGTTCGTTGTAGTTGAACCGCTCATATGAACGGTTGAACTGCATGATTCAATCTCTTATGCGTTTCTTCTCAAACGTGGTTGATCCTTGCTCATCATAGGTTCTATCTCTTATTTCTTAGAATGGTGCGACGAAGGAACCCATCAGTGGTAGAATCCGACTCTTCGGATGAACAGGAGATCCATGGTGATACCCCTCCTTGCTCTCGATCCAAGCGAGGGCGCGGATGTGGAAATGTCATGCCGGGTACTGAGGCCTCCGGGTCTCAAAGTGCTCGGGGTCGGACTTCCCGGACTCCCTCCGGTAGGTCTCGACCTGCCACGAATCCGCAAGCGTGGGAGCCTGCAAGTGACGATGACGGTGGGAAGGACGATGAAGTTGATCTTCCCCCGGCGTCGGCTCCTGTGATTCGCGGCTTGGTGCTCCACCGGGCCGAGGCTCGGCGTGCTGGCAATGAGCCAGTCACGGACTTCACGGCCAGTGGAGGGTCTGCACTTCTCCAGGATCTGCGTTTCCAAAATCCGGTATTGCGTATTCGCGATGCCAGGATCGATGGAAATCGTTTCTGGACTCTTCACCATGTTGATTTCTATAATTCAGTTATTCTTCCCAAGAAGCATCAGCCCATCCTTCATCAACGTTATATTAACTGGGAAGGTTGCGAAGCAATTGGGGACCCAGAGATGTCACAGGCACTGAGGGCCTGTGAAAGGAAGCAAATGAAGAACATCATGACATTCCAATATGATTGGAATGATGAAGTGATTGCACAATTTTATTCCACTCTCTGGATAAAGCTGGCTGATGAGGAGAGCCATTACAACTACCCCTATCTGAACTTCTTCATTGAAGGTAGTTGGTACAAGGTGAGCTATCGTCGATTTGCTCACATTCTTGGTTTTTCTGACGAGGATATATCTGGAGACAGGATCAAGATTCATGATTTCCGTCAGCCCACACGAGATGAAGCCAAGGACCTTCATTTGTCTGAGTCTGGCAAGTATTGGGAGTCAACCAACATTCATAAGTATTATCGCTATATCAACTCCCTCTGCAGGATGACCCTCATTCCAAAAGGGGGAAATCAGATGAACATCCTTGGGGAAAGCAAGGTTTTGCTCTCTTTTATGAAACCAAACAGCTCAGAAAGGATTAATGTCTTTGACATGATTTGGCAGGAGATTATTCATGCAGCCTGCTTTCCTTTGAAGGGGTGTCTTCATGCCCCATTCATTATGAAGATGATTGAGGTCGTGACCCAATTCAGATTTGAGAAAGGCACCCGACATCAGTCATACACTCCCTTCTGGATTGATCCCAACAATCCAGCTGGGCGTCTCAGGAAAGCTCCCTCCAGTTCTCGTGGTCCTACATCTGCTGGTCCGTCTGCCGGTGCTGGTGCTGCTGCTGCTGCTGCTGGTGCCTCGCGCCCTTCCCCTGGCCGTGGATCTCCCACACCACGTGGTCGTGGTCGTGGTCGAGGTCGTGGCCGTGGGATGGGTGCCCGCCTGGCCCACGGGCTTGCGACTTTCTTCTCCATGTGCCGAAATATTGCTGCAGATGTCCATGAGGTGGCTCGACGTCAGCGGGAGACCGACGACAACCTTCGTCGTCAAGCTTCTGCTTTGGGTACTCCCTTCGCCCCTCGCTCTCCTGATGTACCTCTTCACCCTCCTCCTCCAGATGTGAATGAGTGGTACCAGCAGGCGTATGGGGTACCTTTCTCTTCAGCCGATGACGTCGAAGAAGAAACCTATTTTGATGATCCGGAGCAGTTTGACCCTCCCCCATATCGCGGGGATCCGGGTCAATCGTCCTCTTACCCTCCGCCCCAGGACCCGTCTGGCAGTGCTCCTCCTCCGGCCCAGTCTGGAGAGGAACACTTTGCCTACGACCTGGCGCAACACCTCTTTGCTCCTCATCAACCTCCTCCCCACTGGTGATTCTTGGCTTGACGCGTCTCTCTCTCTCTTTTTGGTTCTTGGTGCCAAAAAGGGGGAGAACGTTTATTATTCAGTACTTTATTTTTGTAATGAACTCTTGGTCTGTAATAACTACTATTTGCTGCATGCATGGCTTGAAAGCCATAAACACTTGATGATGTGTTGAGACGAGCTCTCACTATTGTAATAGTTGTAGACCTTTTTTCATATCATATGCTATGCGATGATGAGCTTGAATGTGTTTTACTCTTTATATTCAATTATGTTTCATATCTCATCATTTTTGTGTATGATGTTGATTGTTCTCTCTCTCTAAATATGTTGCAAATTGACATATCAAGTCAATGTTAATATCGCAAAACTCATGCACATATTTAGGGGGAGCTACTCATACACAAAAGATTTGGTTATCACAAGTATTTGTAACTTTTAATTATTATTTCCATTCTAGTTTGTTTTGGCATCAATCACCAAAAAGGGGGAGATTGTAAGTGCAATCAACCCTAATTGAAGGTTTTGGTGATTAATGACAAAACAAACTAAGATTCTAACAAGTTTGCTCCTAGTGTGTACACAGTATTTCCACAGACAGGAGAAGCACAGATCCTACGAGCATAAAAGTATAAAGCACAGCGGATTTAAAATTCCACATCAAATGGCGTGCTCCAAGTGCTATGAATCGTCGGCGGTACTAAGTTTATAATTCTTGAATTATAGGAATCGCCGTACAATTAAGAGGGATCCGCGACGGTTAAGTAAGTTGCGAAACGAGCCAAGTTCAATTCTTTTGAAAACTCTTTGAGATCATCTTTTCCAGATCATGAATGCTCTTGAGAAAAACAAATTTCACTTCCCACAAAGTCTCCACCTAAGTTCTCTTCAAAATTCTCAAAGTTTGGTTTCAGCCCCCAAAACCAGTTCAACCGGTCCTGAAACCGGTTCAACCGGTTTTGGTACTGTTCATCCTGCCACCTCTGCTCTGACCTGTCTGACAGTCAGAACTATCAGAAAAGTTGCAGCAGATATTTTTCTAATACCGGTTGAGCCGAAATTTGACCCTACTCAGCCGGTTTTGAAACCGGTCCAGTGTCCGGCTGAGTAGACCAGTGGACCGGGATCCCCCTGGTAGAAACCGGTTCAACCGGTTTGGAAACCGGTTCAACCGGTTTTTGCCCTCTTTCTCCCAACGGCTGCCAGCTTTTGGGGGATCCTTTATATACCCCCTCACACTCTCTCTCTCATTTACTTCTGCCTCTCCCACGAATCTTTGGCTGACCAACCCTCAAACAAGAGCATTCACTTCACCTCTCACACCCGCAATCGCATCTCCTTCAATCATTTGAAGGATCCTTGGTGTGAGGTGAACTCGATCGAACTCGCTGTCAATTTCATCTCGATTCTCCCATTCTCTTGTTCTTGAGCTCGTTGCAAACTTAACCGTGTGCGGATTTGTTACTCTTGGAACCTCGTGTTCCTTGACGGTTAGAGGTTGCTTGGGAGTCTCCAAATTTGTGGACGACCCCAAGAAGTTTGTATCACCCGCTCCTTGAGCAGATTTGAGAAGAGATTGCCTTGACCTTTGTGGTCGGCTTGTGGAGGATTAGGGTTGGAAAAGACCCGGCCCTTTGTGGGTTCCTCAACGAGGAGTAGGACACCTTTGTGGTGGTTGCCGAACCTCGGGTTATATCGCGTGTTCTTGTGTGTTCTTGTTAAGCATTTCATATTCGGTGGTTGGTTCATATTATTCATTCAAGTAGTTCTTGTGTAGGGCAAATCTTTAGCTATTTTCTTTACTACTTCGAATTTGTTCAATAGATTATTAAATTCAAGTTGAGTGGGTTCAAACTTGTTCAGTTGTGATTAAAATCGACTGAACCGGTTTGCACCTGTGCAACTTTAATTTAACCTATTTCGAAGTTTTTAGTGAAAATTTTCAGGTGTAGCCTATTCACCCCCCCTCTAGGCTACTTTCAGAGAAGTCGTGGATGTGGTCGACCCACGCACGACGCGACCGTCGCCCGTGCGATGGACGGGCAGCCACGCTCCGCCCTAGTGTCGGGAGGCAACGCCGGAGGCGACACCAGAGCCACCCAGGTCGGGGAGCCAAACACGCGGCAGCTGACAGCGCCACAGACGGCTGGCCCCACGTACCCGGAGTTCGCCTCCTCTGCAAGGCTGGCGAACGCCCTTCTCCCCGAATGCTGGAGGAAGAAGCGGACCGCCAGCCCACGCGGAAGACGAAGCTCCCACTCGACACCCCCCTCCCCAGCACGGATAATGAACATCCTTGAAGCTGAGGGGAGGAGGGAGGCCGCAGCCCGGCTTGCTTCTCCCCACCACAAGGCTGGTAGTCATCCTTAAAGCCGAATGATGGTGGAAGGATGCCAACTCCCATGGGGTTGCACCCCCCAACAGCAGCAAGAAGAAGACAAGATCGACTTCACCACCACGAGCGCGAGCTCTCTGACGGTGAAGTCGCCGGAAGGGACGACCTTGACGTGGATCCCTCCAGAGAACACCGGCGCACCCCATCTGGAGGTCCGAAAGGCGAAAGGACGCGGTGGTCGCAAGAGGAGCGAGGCATGTCTACTGCCCGGGAGATCGACCCCTTTTTAAAGGCAGATCCTCCCCACTCGCGTCCCTGAAGCGTCACGGGTGAAGTCTCCCCCGGCGTGCACCGAGGATCCCACCTTATGACACGGGGGCCAGGCCCCACATGTCATACAGACAAACCCGAAGAAGGAGCGTGCAACTACCCTGCTGTTATGCGCCCCTTCATTTTCGGGGCAACCAGCAGCCAGAAAAGCGAACCGCCGCGCAAGGGGCATGCAACCGCCCCACTGTTAAGTGCCCCATCTTCTTCACCGTGACGAGCGGTCAAAGAGGCAAACCGCCGCGCAAGAAGCGTACAACCGTCACACGACTGTGCGCCCCCTCAACTTCGCTGCAACCGACGGTCCAACTCGGGGGCCCAGGCCCACATGTCATGCAACCGGCGCGCCGGTTACCGAGTGCGAAAAAACCGCACCGCCGCTTGCGCCAATGCCACGTCTTTTCGGGACCGTCACGGGAGTCTGAAAAGGTAAAATTTTCAGAACCAGTGCAGCGACTCGAGGCACCCCCGCGCATGGCCCAACAGTGACATTAAGTACGATGGTCACGGGCCAGTTAGCCGTGGGAATAGGCATAGAAGTTGGCATGGCCATAGGCGGGCCGACAGTAATTGCAGCAACAGGCGCGTAGGAGCAGCGGTCCAACCGCCAATCAAACTCTGGTCCCACCTGCAGGCTCGCATCCTCCCCTGAGGTGAGTGGCTCCCGACCCCACCACATGGGCAGGACTAGGGGCACCACGTGGCAAGGAAAGATAATACTTCCCAAGGTGCATCGATGGATCCGGACCTCCAAGGAACGCCGGACCCCTGTACGAACGGGTCCGGGGCTCCCAGGAGGACATGCTGGGTCCCTTGAATAAGCTCCAGGCTCCCCCCCAGTAAGGTCCGGGTCTTGGCAAGGTCCCGGGATGAGGAGGACCCCGACATGGGTAAGGGTCCGATGCCGACATGTGTCCAGGCCTTACCCTACGCTTTCCGCTCAGGCGAAGGCCTGCTACTGCCGCGTGGAGTGTGGCCCGTGACATAAGCCAGTAGGTCGAGCCTGATGGAAAGTCCATACAGCCATGCAACCTTTGCCTTTATTGCGGAGGGGACGCGCCGCCTGCCACCACGCTGACCGGTGACGTGCCCTCTCGGCATTTAATGTGTCCTGTTCCATCCGCTGGCAGGCGGTGTCAGACCCATCTAGCAGACGACACGTCTGATCAGTCTACTGGCAAACAGTGCGCCCGTGCCGAGCGGCGCACTGTACTCATCTTCCCTTCTACAAGAAGCTTCCCCTGCACACCGAGGATACAGAGATCTCGGGCGTCAGGGTACAAGAAGATTGTCTCGACAATAGACATTAGTGGCTCCAAGCGCTATATTCTTTATGTCCCTGGGCCCACCTGTCGGGGCCCAGCACCTTTGTGCATGCCCCCCTTCAGCTATAAAAGGGGAGGTATGCGACGTTACACACACGCAATCTTAGGCCACACCTTATACTCGCAAGCTCATACAAGCTCACAAGCAATACATCCCACAGTGGAGTAGGGTATTATGCTCCGGCGGCCCGAACCACTCTAAATCCTTGTGTGTTCTTGAGTTCTTCCCGTTCATCAAAACGATCAAGCAAAATGCCTAAGCCCCTCCTCATTTCAGGATTTAGGGCGGGTGCACTCCGCCACCCGGCCGGAGATCTACTCTCCGACAACATTCTTCTATTTTTTGCTGGTGCCACAGTGGTAACAGTGTTGGGCTTTCGAAATATTGCTGCAAGATTATTTAATTGTCAATGTACCACATGATAGGGTTGAGGCTCGTCAGGAATGTCAAGTTGCACCCGGACGCGGGTATGGTGCCCGCAAGGACGGCAGAGCTGAGATCGTGCCCCCGTGTCTGCGGCTGCATGTGACACCTGGCCAGAGGCATAGGCTACCACTACTGTTCTAAGAGGACAACCTGCTCGATAGCTAGCCTAGGATGGCCTTCAGTTCCAGCAAGGCTTGTTGGCTCGTCTCACCGCAGAACGCTATTGTTGGTGTCTAATTGAACGAAGGTGATACCGGTAGGATCCTATGAAGCAACATAAGCAGCAGAAGTCTGACGAGGAATGACATAGATGCAGTGCCTTCGTTTGTTGCCACTGAAAAAAAGATCTGAACCAAGTATTTCTGTAAGTATACTAACAAGTTAGTTGCTACTACTTTGTATATTGATCTTCGTTGGTTGAATGTTTGAGTTTTTTTCAAGGCACAAACACTTTATTTTGAGATCTGTCTGTCTGATTTCAGATAAATTATCTCACGTCCACAGAGCGCCCGATAGGACGCTTCCTATTCTAGTAATATAGATAATCCCTGGGAGCTCTTATGCGTTGCTTCACGTGATAAAAAAGAGTAGCGAGCCTTCGAATCCCCGTGACCGTGAGGCCGTGACCGCGAAATAGCGCCTAGAAAATTTGAGGAGAATTCTTGGTGCTTAATCTAGGATGTGTGAACTCTAATATGTAAAATTCGGCTACTCTTTTTTCGCGTTTTTTCGCGTGATTGGTTACCGCCGGTCTGGGTAACCAGTGAAGCTTCCTTCTAGCGTTTCTGCGCGTGCATGTGGAAGCGGTGGTAAAATGACTAGGTTGTGCTCTACGCTCAGCCAGTGTAAGTCACCAATTATGTGCATGCACACGGTCAACACTGGTGGTGAGTCTGGACACGGCCAAGCAGGAAACCAATCATGCCGTTTATCAAACACCTGATTTAGATAAAATCGGCAGGAACGAAAAAGAGAGGGGAAAAATAATGACAATGAACACAATTATTCCTTGTCGATTGAACAATAGTTTACATCATGGTACAAACCGAAAACCAGCGTGCGCTCACATGCATCCGGACACCTAAAGGTCACCGGCGGCGCCTCCCTCACTTGCCGGGGACGAAGTTGGTGGCGTAGGCCCAAGCGTTGTTGTTGACGGGGTCGGCAATGTGGTCAGCGAGGTTCTCGAGCGGGCCCTTCCCGGTGACGATGGCCTGGACGAAGAATCCGAACATGGAGAACATGGCGAGGCGGCCGTTCTTGAGCTCCTTGACCTTGAGCTCGGCGAAGGCCTCGGGGTCGTCGGCGAGGCCGAGCGGGTCGAAGCTGCCGCCGGGGTAGAGCGGGTCGACGACCTCGCCGAGCGGGCCGCCGGCGATGCGGTAGCCCTCGACGGCGCCCATGAGCACGACCTGGCAGGCCCAGATGGCAAGGATGCTCTGCGCGTGGATGAGGCTCGGGTTCCCGAGGTAGTCCAGCCCGCCCTCGCTGAAGATCTGGGAGCCGGCCTTGAACCACACGGCCTCGCCGAACTTGACGCCGTTGCGGGCGAGAAGCTCCGGGAAGACGCAGCCGAGCGCGCCCAGCATGGCCCAGCGGGAGTGGATCACCTCCAGCTCCCGGTTCTTGGCGAACGTCTCCGGGTCCGCCGACAGCCCCGCGGTGTCCCAGCCGTAGTCGCCCGGGAACTCGCCCGTCAGGTAGCTCGGCGGCTCGCCGGACAGTGGGCCCAGGTACAGCACGCGGTCGGGGCCGTACCACGGGCTCCCGGACGCCGCCGCTGGCTTGGCCTTCGCCGCCGTCTTGCGCATCGTCACGCGGGCCTCGCCGAAGGCGGACGACGACGGCACGTTCACGGCCTTGCCGGCGAAGGCCGTGGAGGAGAGGGCCATGGTGCTGCTCGCCATTGCGGCTGCTTTTTTTATTGCACTGCTACGTAGCGAGACTTGCAGATCGATGGTGGCTTGAGATGCTGTGGACTTGTGGAGGCGACGAAGGTATTTAAAGCGACGGAGGGAAACACCGCCGCGAGCAAGTTCTATCTTGAATGTTGCCAGAAAATAAAAAATAAATCTGATGCTTGGATGCCATTGGTGCGTCCGGGATGCTGGAACACTTGGCGCGACGGGAGCCTCAGGGAGACGATGAGGCAGATGTGGGCTGTGGCTGAGGCTAGGAATCTCCGTGGAGAAGGGTGATTGGGCGCCCGGGATCTTGCGGTGGCTGTGGTGTGGATTTCTCTTCCTTTTTTCTTTCTTTCTTTTGTGATGGCACAGTTCAGATTTTGAAGAAGTGGCACCTCGTCTCCTGTCCTAGGTTTGATATTTCTGCGACTCAGTGCTCACTCGGACTCATGTTTATTTCACTTTTTTAAAAGGAATGGTGAGAAAACAAATTGCTTTGGTTATGGATGAAAGAAGCTGATAGTGACTCAGTGAGACAAGTGAAACAAGCTGTCTGGCGGTTACTGCCGGCTATAACGACAGTCGACAGTTCACGTGTCGCTGTTTATTACAACCACTAGAAATCGTAGTCTTTAAGATGTCAGTGTCTACTAGGAGGGACGGTAAAAAAAAGGCAGCGGAAAGCATTGCCGCCCTCACATGCTTTCAGTCGATGATCTCACAGCAATCGTGGGCCGAACGGATCGTAGCCCAACCAAGCGTTCCAGGCTTGGCTCTTAGACCAAAACCAATATTGGGCGGGGCCTAATCAACCTTTCGTGTTTGGCATAAAGGGCCACAAGCCCGCTGCACGTTCCGTGGCCCATGGGCCCCAGGCCTCCTGGAAATGTGGCCACTGGGGTGCGGATGCAAGGCACCCGTGCGACCTAGGCGGAGCGTAACTTTTACGCGTTGGTCGCGTCCGTGGCACGGCGGCAGGAGACCTCTCTGATCGTCTGTGCGTCGTCGGTCGCACACAACCTGCAGCGTTCAAAGCTCGGTACACCACACCGCACGCAAGATCCGGGCACGAAATCACATACCCCCGCGCTTTACCCATGGAAACCACCGCGAAAACCAGCAGCAAGCCTCACGACGTCACGCGCTCGAGCCGGCCCCACCCTGTCCCTCCCGGACCCGGCACCGAGCTCCGAGCGCGCGCGACGGGAGCGTGCGGCCCCTCGTGGACGGGATGGCGCGAGGCCCACGGGCTCCACGTGTCCGTCCGGCCACTCCCACGCCCGCGCCTTTCACTCGCGGCCGCTTCCCTGCCCTGCCAATCCGCATCACAGCTTGCCACTTCAGACTCCTCTGCGCTCCATCCCTCTGCACTCCGGTCCGCGCGAGACGAGCAGCTTCTCCCAGACGCTAGACACGCCACCGCATCGTCTGCGCCGCGAGATCGAGAATGTCCATCTCTATGCGGCTCGCGATCCCTGCTCCTGCCGTCACCGCCGCCGCGCCGACGCGGCTGAGGGTGCGAGCGGCAGCGGCGGGGAACCGCGGCTCTCTCTCCGTCGCGCGCGCCGCCGTACGGGCGGAGACGGGCGCGCTCAGGTGAGGCTGAGGCTGAGGCCGCGGGGGCTGTGCGTCCTCGGCGAAACTAAAACCTGCAACTTTCGTGGGACCATTGATCCGACGCGCATTTGTGCAGGGGATGCGCCTCGCTGCCAAAGAAGCCGCTGGGAGCGGCCCAGCCGTGCCGGAGCAGAGGGGCCGCCGCCGTGTGTCACTCGTCGGCGCACCTCAGCGCGCGCACCATCCAGTGGATCTCCGCCGGAGCCAGCGCGTGAGTGCCTCACCTGCCTCCTATCCTGACACCCAAAACGTCCAAACCAAAAGTCCCTTTCTGTCCACTCCGCTCCCTTTCTTTTTTTAAGGCATCGTGTGAATGTGATGGGCGCGAGCTATCTTACACGTTCAGAAAACATGATGATTGTGTCCTTTTGCTATGCATCTGTTCATTTATTGTTATTTTGCCTTCTTATTAAGGATCCTGAGCTATTTGCCTTGTTATTAGTCGGGTTTAGCATGTTGATAGCTGTATACGCCTGTCAGATGTGTAATGTTGTGACATGTGGTCTCATTATTCATGTTGCAAGGGCAGGACATCAGGCGCTACATTTTTTTGCTGAGGAATCTCAGGTGCTACATTGGCATATGCCGTCACCACTCTGGCAGTAGCTAGCACTTCCAACTCGTAGTGCTCAAACCAGTGAAAAACAAATGTCAACCTAATTAGGCATTGTTCGATTATTCCTACGCTATACCACATGGATGGATTGGATGGGATTGGAAAAAAAAATAGTAGAGATTTTGACTTCTATAGATTTAAATCCACCAAATCCTCTTCAATCCACATGGATTGAGATGAAACCGAACGCCGTTATGGTATTCATTTCCCACATGGAAAGATATGAGTCCAATGTCTTCAAACATAATTTCATGTGATCTTCCAAGTATTGTTTGTCCTCTTGGGGTGACCACTTAGCATGTGCGTATCTACCTCATGCTTGTGATCTTCCAAATATTAGACCTGCTCATACTGTGAAGAGGATGAACTAACATGTAAAAAGTGGAATTAATCATGATTCAGATCTTTGATGAGCTGTCATATAGATATAGCTGTTCATGCGATTCATGCTGCCTTTCCCTAGCATGACACTGGACAGTCTTTTCAAAAGAAGGGAATCGCCACATACACTTCGAAATGTAACTTCTTCCTAACCATTTTAGGACTTCCAGGGAACACCTGGGATTATGGAACATATTCACTGCAAATAACAGCATAACTCTGCAGATTCTTATTTGAACAATGTTAACTCTTCTTTATCTTTTGCAGAGTGCTATTAGTTGCTAAAGGCACTGCCATACACAAATCTTTCCTTGTGCCATTTTTTGCTCTTCAGGCACCTTGCAGCATAATCTCATGGATCAAGTAAGATACTGCTACTTATGGAAAGAATTATTCGATACTTGTGTTTCTTATCTTCCTTTATCTACAATACAATATATATGCTTCTTATTTTTGGTGAAAGTACTATACTGTTCCTAATTATAATATGTTACCAACAACCATATCTAGGGGTGACTATGGTCAGTGGACTGCTTTTCTTGCTCTGTTGGTGCGTCTATTCTTCTTCATTCCAGGTAGAGTAGCAAACATGGTTCATATAAGAGTACTTTTTAGATTCATTCTGTCTGCTAATAATCAAATGTGTACTTCTTTTTTGAGATAATTGAATACTATGTTTTTCGAAGGAACAAAGTAGACCATGTGCCCAACCTGAACAAATTTTATTACTTCTTTGAAATCATTCATTTGCATGATTCAAGAAAAAAGGAAAATGGAGATTATAAAGTATCTATTGTAATCGTATGATAGCAAACTTGAAGGCAGTTCACCTCTTTGTAGCATCGGTTCTGAACCGATATATGTTTAGGTCTACCCAGTTGTTTATTATTGTAGGTGAACTGGAGCTTCCACTGTCAACAATGCTGCTTGTGAGTGTTGCTCCTTACCAATTCATGGATCTGAGGTATGGAAGATTTTAACAATGGCCCTGATGCATATCATGATGAAGTTTTGTTTACACAACTTCTTATTAACTAACGTAAAGTCGGTTGTTTAGACTACTGCTGCTATAGAGACAAACATTGTAGAAGCAGTAGAAGCCGGTACGGATTAAAGTCAAACGAACAAACTAAAATACAAGAACATTTTGGTTAACCAAGTAGTAACCATTTTTTCATTGTAGTACTGAACTATGTTATGTGTGAATAGCAGGAAGCACTTATGTCTATATATCAATAATTGATATAGAACCAATCCAGTTTTTTTAAGTTGACACCCTGATCAGAAGCCATACAACATACCTTGAAGCCACATTTTCTTTGATAAGGACTTTTAACCTACATGCCACTGAGACATTTTTTGGGGGGTGGGGTGGGGACACCCCGAGACTTGTAGTGGTAGCATACTTTGAAGTATTATCATGCTGGCTTTCATATTCTCAAGTTCCCTTATGAAAACTGCTTAATTTTTCCAGGTAAAAATGCTTATTTTCATGAACTGAAAAATCATTGTTTTTTTGCTCATGTATACTGAATCCTCTGATTTCCAATTTCTGGTTACAGGGGAACTCAAGGTGGTGCCGTACTGTCACTGGCCATAGCTGCGTATCTCGCCTTCCAGCACTTCACTAGGGTGGGCGGCCCAGGCAAAGCCTTCGAGCAGGGATCCATTGTTGCGACCTTGGCCATCATCTGCATCATGATTGTGCCCTTGATGCTTCTATTCTGATTTGCATTTAGTTGGAATGAATTTGCTTCTCATTATGTGCGTATAGAAGGACAAATAAATTTAACCTTGTAATGCAGCATCCGAGTTCTCTTTCCCAAAACGTATGCACTGATATATCCTTCCCTGTTAGTGCTCTTCGGTGGTTATTGCTCTTCGGTGGTTATTGAGTTCTCTCAGCATGTTTATTCTCTTGTTGGATCTTGCATGGACTATAATTTGGAAGCCACAAAACCACCTGAGGGCTTGTTTGGACAATCTCGGATTGAAGTAGATTGAGCTGGTATGGGATGTATCGAAGTGTAATATGAACTAATTTCTCTTTCAATCCCTTCAATACACCTCAATTCGCTCCAATTGCTCTTTACCCAAACAAAACCTGAGGGAATTGGATGAGCTAAAATCTCATTCTTATTTAATTTTGAATAATAAGAAATTTTAGCCCCTCCAATCTACACCGGTTTTGTCATTCCATTAGGTCTTGTTCATTTGTGTCGGATTGCACCCGGAATCGTTCTAGCTAATCAAAGTTTATATAAATTAGAGAAGCAATCCGGTTAGGAATCGTTCCGACCCAACAATCCGGCACAAACGAACAAGGCCTTAATGGCTTTCGGTTTCATTCCCCGTGTCCATTTCAAGATTCATGTGGACTTGACAATCAATTCTATGTTTTTGGCTCGAGGGCACTTTGCAATTGATGACCCTCATTTGCATAAACAACTCCAGATGATGTAATCTTGCTACTGGAGGGTCTTTTATTTGTATATCTCAGACATGTACTCCTCATCGCTAAGACAACCTAAGTGTGACACTATGTCATCCTCGACGGTACGCACGGAGAAAGACCAGGAGTATGACCGACTCGCCCCATACCCGCGTCGACAAACGTCGGTCGACTCGCGGCTGCGACCGTGTGCGGGGGCAACAGGTTGGGAGGAAGAACAATGTAAATGCCGAGAAGACGAATGGGACGTCCGATGACGGCGAAAACGATGATACGCGCATGATGTGAAACGTCTCCGTGGACGTGCAATAGCCACTACACGAGTCGCTGTCGGGGGCTGGTGTCGGACGAATACAGAAGAGGCGCCTGCTCCTATACCATCTGCCGAGAATGGGGTGACGCGAAGGTGGAGGCATGAGGGGAGAGAGAAAATAAGTAGAATGACGAACGAGTTGGTGGCAACTGAGGCGATGACCATTATTATCGTGCAGAGGTATAGATGGCAAAATGTGTCGTGTCTGACAAACCGGCCCGAGGTAGGACCCATTTAATAGTGTCTGGGCCAACCCGGCACGAGCTCCGTGCGGTGCTTAGGCCGTAGCCTTGGCCCGGTCCAGCACGATTATTTTTATTTTACAAAAAATAATATACACATGTACAATTTATATTCAATATTATAAACACTTGTGCATGATGTTCTAGTGGTTAGACAGCTTTGCCTAGTGAATATTATAAACACTTGAGCATGATGTTCTACTGGTTAGACGGCTTTGCCTAGTGTCTCCCACCCTTCTTTCATCAGGGTGTGTGGGTTCAAACCCCACCTCCTGCACCACATTTTGCACTGAATTGATTTTGAAGAAGTGTAGTGACTTTTTGTAAAAAAAATGACGCAAGACGACCGTTGAAACTGATGCGACCGTTGAAACTGATGCTTTAAGTACAGTAGAGATAGTGATTATTTTTAACGAATGAATTAAATCATTATTGTTCATTCCATGTACAAACCCACCACCTACACCGCACTTTAACATTTTGCACTGAGTTGATTTGAAAGAAATGTATGGAATTTTTTATAAAAAGATGACGCATGACAACCGTTAAAATTGGTGCTTTAAGTATAATAGAAATAAAGATTATTTTTAACGAGTGAATTAAATCATTATTGTTTAATTCCATGTACATCTATGTATTTCTTTTTTCAAGGCACAAGAAATAGACAAAGAAGCAATCTACAACGAGAAGAGGAGGTGTGGGTTCAAACCCCACCTCATGCACCGCTTTTTAACATTTTGCACTGAGTTGATTTCGAAGAAATGTAGGGATCTTTTTTAAAAATATGACATAGAACTATCGTTGAAACTGATGCTTTAAATATAGTATAAATTATTTTTTAACAAGTGAATTTAATCATTATTGTTCAATTACATGTAATTCTGAAACTTATGTATTTCTTTTTTCAAGGCACAAGAAATAGACAAAGAAGCAAGCAACAACGAGAAGAGAAAAGAGCCTGAAGAATATAGTACTATCAGTTCCATCATCCAACTATTGAATGTAACAAGCGGAGAATATAGTACTATCAGTTCCATCATCCAACTATTGAATGTAGCAAGCGGTGATGATTTAAAAATCGATGGATTATTTTCGTTCGAACTGAACTCCATTCTAATAGTTATATTTTAGTAAAATCTAATTAAATTAATATATTTGTATATTATTTTAAATAATGAGGGGGATAATTATACACTACATTTGTACTATAGAGAAATAAGTAGAAAAGCGTGCTATAAGTTATACATTAGAAAATCAATATGTAAATATATAGAATCAATTTTCATCTCTCACGCCATGAATTTGACATAGACTTATATATAAACTTTGAAAAGTTATAGAATGTCATTTTAAAAAAACCATATATAATTAGTTAGATTCTAAATTCTCAAAATGAACGAAAACAAACGGGGCTTAAGGAAATGTTTTTTAGTTATGGAACAAAGTGAGGAGAGCTATTTTGTTGTTAGCAATTGCTACTAGTATTTTGTTTCGGAGCAAGTGAGGAGGGCTATTTTGTTGTTAGCAGTTGCTAGGTGGAATGTTCAGTTCCATTCGCACACTAGTATTCAGTTCCATTTTGTTGTTGTTAGCAGTTGCTACTAGTATTCAGTTCCATTCGCACACTGGATCGCTCCTCGGCGGCACCGTGGCAGTCACACTGGAGCGCTCAGTGCAGCATGCTGCTGAGCAGCACATTGGCGGCCAGTTACAGCATCGGGGTGGCGGCGTGGCGACTTGAAGCAGGGTTAGAGATGGCAATGGGTAAATACCCACCGGGTATTACTATCCCATACCTATACCCACGACAAAAAAATAATTCTATCGGGTCACCCATATACACTGGTGGGTATAGATTTACCCCCATACTCATACCCATGTGGGTATGAGTCACCCATCGGGTCATCTGTACCCACAAAAATTAAACATCTATCAAAATATTATATTATACAAATGTTAAGTATATGCATCTAAATATCATTATAAAATTTCTAACATCATTTAACCATCCATTCAACACACCAAAGATAGTTGGATAAAGTAGTAACACTTGGACAATACTACATAGCACATTACATGTTCCATTACATGGTTATTAAATTGTCGTTAAGCCTTATATGACATTATGGCCTAAAAGGTTGTTAAATAGTAAAAAGATGGATGGCTAAAGTCCAAGTTCATGCTTGGACTAAGTTTATATTGGATATTTTATACCCACGGGTTAACGGGTATGGGTGAAGGTAGAACGTTCTAATACCCGTTTACCCATTGGGTGAAAATTTTTGCCCAATAACAGACCCACAGGTAGAATATTTAACCCACATACATACCCTAATAGAATAAATACCCATCGGGTATCGGGTCGCGGGTACCCATTGCCATCTCTAAGCAGGGTACCCTGCCTGCTATGCTAGCTGCGTGCCTGGTAGCTAGGAATCAAGTAAACATGGGCCTGTTTCGAAGTTGGGCCGCATACAAGGAGCAGCGTACATGCAGGAACGAGAAAAAAGAAAAATTGAAGCATCCACCGTTCGATGCAGGATCAACGGGCGCACTGCCCTCTGCCGTGCGTCAGGTCACACGATCTGGTTCCGTTTATTGAGTTTCATTAAAAAATTTACGAGCATATAAGAAATTCGATTTTCACCCAACCCTAAGCCCCTCCTCCCTCGTAATCCCACTCCAGCCGCCGCCGCGCCGCCGCCTCTAGCCTCCGGATCCAATCCAGCATCGCCGCCGCAAACCATGGGCTTCGACGTGGGCGTCGTCCCGTTCAACCCCGACGGCTGGGGTCCTCCTGACGTCCCGGCGATTCCGCAGTCTCTGGGGGGCGGTGCCTCCATCCCCTTCGCGCCCTTCTCCCGCTCCGACAAGCTGGGCCGCATCGCCGACTGGACGCGCAACCACGCCGGTCCCGCCGCCTACGCCGCGGCGTCCCGGGACTCCGTATTCGACTTCACCTCCGCGGACGACTCGCTCGTCGCCGGGGCCGAGGACTCCTCGTTCCGCCTCGTCGATGCTAAGCCGCAGCCGCGGCCGCAACGGTTCGGCCCCAAGTGGCGCTTCAACCAGCGCCAGCAGCTCCCACAGCGCCAAGACGAGGAGGTGGAGGCGCGCCGCCGCTTGGCCGAGAAGGAGCGCGCACGCCGCGATCGCCACTTCCAGAACAACCGCTCACATCACCACCCTGGCTTCCGGGGCAACCAGCCCTCGTCGTCAGCCAAGCCCTCCGTCGACATCCAGCCCGACTGGACCATGCGCGAGCAGATCCCCTTCGCCAACTTCACCAAGCTCTCCTTCTCCGTGTCCGACCAGCCCGAGGATCTCCTCTTATGCGGCGCCGTCGAGTCCTACGATCGGGCCTATGACCGTGTCAACCCCAAGGCCGCGCGCCGTCTCGAGCGCTTCAAGTCCCGCAACTTCTTCAAGGTCACCACCACCGACGACCCTGTCATCCGCCGCCTCGCTGAGGAGGACAAAGCCACGGTGTTCGCGACTGATGCCATCCTCGCCGCTCTCATGTGCACGCCCCGCAGCATCCTATCATGGGACATTGTCGTGCAGCGTGTGGGCAACAAGCTGTTCCTTGACAAGCGTGATGGCTCCCAGCTCGACCTGCTCACTGTCAACGAGACTGCGCAGGAGCAGCTTCCTGAGAACAAGGATGACATCAACTCCGCGCACTCGCTCGCTGTTGAGGCCACCTACATCAACCAGAACTTCTCACAGCAGGTGCTGCACCGCAATGGTGAGAAGGTTAACTTTGACGAGCCCAACCCATTTGCTTCTGAGGGTGAAGAGGCTGCATCTGTTGGCTACCGCTACCGCCGTTGGAAGTTGAATGATGAGATCAGCCTTGTTGCTCGCTGTGAGGTGCATGCTGTCAATGTTGATCCAAGTGGTACTCGCCAGTTTATTACCGTCAATGCCTTAAATGAGTTTGATTCAAAGATTACTGGTGTTGACTGGAGGCAGAAACTTGAGACCCAGCGTGGAGCTGTCCTTGCTACAGAGCTCAAGAACAATGCCAACAAACTTGCTCGCTGGACTGCCCAGGCTTTGCTTGCTGGTGCTGACATGATGAAGTTGGGCTATGTGTCACGAGTGAACCCCCGTGATCAGTACAACCATTCTGTGCTCACTGTGATGGGATACAAGCCAAGGGATTTTGCTGCACAGATCAACCTCAACACTGCAAACATGTGGGGAATCGTCAAGTCAATTGTGGACATCTGCATGAAGTTTGAAGAGGGCAAGTATGTGTTTGTCAAAGATCCAGCAAAGCCACAGTTGAGGATCTATGAGGTACCATCTGATGCGTTTGAGAATGATTATGTTGAAGAGCCACTTCCAGAGGAGGAGCAGGTTCGCCCGCTTGGAGAAGTTGACGCCACTGCAGAGGAAATGGATGCAGTTGCTGAGGCAGAGGCCAACAATGTATCTTCTGCTAATGGTGGTGAGGGTGGGAAGAGTGCAGAAGCGACCCTTGCTTGAAGGGAATAGAGGGTTCTTTTACCCTTTGCATGAAATATTCCTTTTTTTGGTTAATTATCTGTGTCGTGGAAGACATGATCCGCTGGTATTGATACATGTCTTCTTATGGTTAATGCGAAAACTATCACATTTGTTTTTTTTTCTTTCATGCTTAGACATGCTATAGATTTTTTAAGCAGCCCTTGATCGTTTCTGCTGCAATGTTTCTGTGTAAGAACTATTGAATCTGATTCTGTGTTTTTTGTTAAGCCTTGTCAACAGATGCATCGTTGAAACTTTTAATTGTGCTTAGTAATGTTTCCACTTGAGCAATGCTGGCAGTAGGCTTGTTTGTGTTGCTACTGGTGCATTATAGTTGATGAAGTGTTATAGGATATTAGGATGTGAAGAGATCTACTGTTTTAAGAAGCCACACCTGATTCTGCAACTGTTTGACAAACCCTACTACCGTAGATGTGCATGTGAAATCCAGTTTTGAGGCCAGTCACTAACTCACTTTTGTATATATGCATTCCAAGCCTCCATTGGTGTTTCGTTCATGCTGCGACCTAGCTGCAAGTTTGTTTTCATACTGAATGTTCCTTAATTCATGTTGCATTTCGTGTGTTGAAACTTGTGGTGTTGCCATGTTGGGTTTTGAACTATACAAGAGTTGCTCTTTGCAACCTCACTGGTGAGGAGATGTGTTTCGGTAATCTTGTTGAACTTCCTACTTCCCCTACCCTAGTTGGCTTCGTCTTTCTTTGTTCTTTGTTCCTGTATAGTAACCAGAGTACTACACACATAATCTTGTTTTAATTGTCTTGTCTAGTACTCCCTCTGTTTTTTTATTTGTCGCGTTTTAGTTCAAAATGAACTAGTGGGCGACAAATATTTGAGAAGTAGTATTACCTTGGCCATTGTTTTCATAGGCGCAAATGTTAGGAAAGGAAGTTGTTTGAAAGATATCAAATGCAAATGTGTTTGGCAGAGGAACTCGAACTGGGACATTCACAGAAGCATAGATACCGGTTTAGGCACTTAGCGTTTGTTATAACGATTCTCGTCTTCAATACTGCAAGTAGCTATGTGCTTTGTACAACCAGCTACTCCGCAACTGTACTGTATAGTGCTATGCTTGAACTGCTAGTGGAGTATTTTGCACTTAACGATTTGAAATCTTCTGATCAAAGTCACTGAATTGCGCTGCAATCCTATGCCATTGCTCTTGTGTGCAGGATTGCGCTGCTGTCCTATTCTGATTTTCAGTTTCGGCAAGCTTTTGGTTTTGGCGATTTTCCCCCTCATTGTGCTTGATTTTTTTTTAAAAAAAAAACTCTTGCAGATTTAGTCAGAACAGCTTTTAAAAACATTTGTTGATCCACGCAAAGTCTATACATATTTTTATTGGCAACGTATAAGGTGCAAACCAAGTTACATATTTTTATTGGCAACGTATAAGGTGCAAACCAAGTTTCCGTGTAAATTCTATGCAAAAAAACTACCAGAAATCGTAAAAATGTCTCAAAAAATTATAGATGTATTTTATTATCTACTCTAACACTGTACAAAATTTTAAGGTCAAATTCATCTTATGTTAGATAAAAAAAGAAAATTCGGAGATACAAAAGTGAAAATTATCTTAGATTTTTATCTTTTTATATGTTTTAATATATGATGAATTTAAATTATAAAAAATTATATAGTGGTAGAGTAGGTAATAAAATACATCCATGATTTTTTGAGATTTTTTTTGACTTTTGTTAGTTGGTTTGCACGGAGTTTACACAAAAACTTAGTTTACATTTGATACGTGCCATTTGTATTTTGTTCTAAACTCGCAAAGCATGTACATATTTTTATTGAAGATGGCCGTATAAATGAACGTAAAAAATATTGTTTTGTATTGTAAATTGCATTGTTTACGTAGTATAGTTTAAAATAGAAAATATAATCTTATTAAAAGATTCTACACTGCCCTTGGCGACACATTCACATACCTCCGCTTTTTTTTGTGGTGTGGTGTGTGCGGTGTTTATTGGATTCATGGTATTTTTAACGCTGGTCTTTATAAAAACAGCATCCCGGTAGTAACAATTGCAAATATAGTATTATTAGAGCAACTCCAGTAGTTCTCTAATAGACTTCCTAAATCAACAATTTAAGTAGTTAACACAAAAACTCATCTCCAACAGTTCTCTAAATGAACTTTCTAAATTTAACAACTTCTCATCTAACCTTATTTCCTCTCTACATTTGGCAACCATTTAGCAACTCCCTAAAAAAATGTTTACTGTATTATGTAGATAATGGTAATTGACGACATTTGTGACTTTATTTTTTATGTGGATAGATACAAAACAAAACTACAACCTATATTTAGAGAACTATTGGAGAACTCACATTTTTTTACTCCTAAATTTATTTAGCAACTTCTTAAATCTGTGATTTAGAGAGCTAAAATTTACATAACTATTGGAGTTGCTCTTATAACAACCGCACATTTAGACTTCTACTATCTTGGTCCAATTTAACCATTCCACCCTACCATCAAACTATAAGCTCTCTATACTAACACTCCTCAAATGTGCGGGGCGTGGTGGGGTTTTACTCAAATGCATCTTATTGTACTTTTTTTTTGTGCTTTCATAGAAAGCAATCACGTTCTTAGACCAAATCTAATAGTTATGTAAATTTTAGCTCTCTAAATCATAGATTTAAGAAGTTGCTAAATGGCTTTTGGAGTAAAAAAATGTGAGTTCTCCAATAGTTCTCTAAATATAGGTTGTAATTTTGTTTTATATCTATCCTATAAAAAAATAAGTCACAAAAACTACATAATGCAGTCAATATTTTTGTTTAGAGAGATGTTAAATGATTGCTAAATATAGAGAGAAAATGAGGTTAGATGATAAGTTGTTAAATTTAGAAAGTTCATTTAGAGAACTGTTGGAGAATAGTTTTTATGCTAACTAACTAAATTATTAATTTAAAAAGTCTTTTAGAGAACTACTGGAGTTGCTCTTATTTTTACCTGGTTTGTCTTTTTACACAAATAGCATACATATAAGAGCATCTCCAGAAGTTTGGTTTAGTTTACTTGCTGAACTAATAGCTCTAGCAAATTAACTTACGGATAAAGAGTTTCTCTCGACTATGGAAACTTACGAGACAAAGCGGGGTGTTTGATATTTATCGTATTCCAAGAAGCTCTTGTACCAAGCTATGAAGGGCAATATTTTTCTGTGTGTTTTTTTTGGGCAGCATAAAGCTGCTTACTCAGATGTACACCCTCTTTTCCTGAACCAGAATTAAAAGCTTAGCAACATCTCCTTTCTCCCCCCGGAGAGCAAAAACATCCGTGGGCTGCAGCCCGTAAACTGACGGCCCCGTCTGTGGGCTGCTCGTACTGGGCTGGTAAAGTCTACCCATCCAGCAGCCACGCCCACGCGTTGTTGCCCTGCCCTCTAAAAAAGACCAGCCAGGCTCAGGCATCGCATTTGCGCCTCCGTTCTGCTGCATGCTATGGATCTGCTGCTCTCGCCTCCAGTCCTAGTTCTCATGTTATTGAACTCTCTCTCTCCTTTTTTCAAAAAAATTATCTAGATGTATCGTATAGATACCAAAATGTCTTGCTATAATTTAAGGTGAAATGAAGTGAAGTCTTTAATATAAAGTAGGTCGTCACGATGACAGTGAATCCTAATGAGCGCTCCCCGGTAGAAACAATCAAACAATGCAATCATCACCCATCCCAGTCCGAGCCCGGCCATTTCCTTCTCTGTCTCTCTCTCGTCAGAACGTTCTGGAACTGGCCCGTATCGTTTTCTACTACTGGGCATGGGGCTCATCATCATACACACCAGTCGCACCAAAGTAAAAAAAAAGAAGAGAGAAATCATGGAAGGAACTGGAAAACGAAACACAACCGTACGTCGCCAGCAGTCGGCGTCGCCGGCAAAACGCACGCACGCACGCACCACACAGCTAGCGAGGCGTCTCGCCGTCGCGGGTCGTCAGCGTCGGTATAGTAAATGATGGAAACGCCGTACGTCGCCGGCCGCGTAGGTCAGTCAGTCCCACCGCTGAGCAGTGGTGCCGTGCGGGGCCATCCATCCATGTGTACGCTCTCCGGGCGCGGTACGCGTGGCCGGCCTACTACACCCGGTACGCACGCACACATGTGCTCGCGCTGGCATGGCATGGCATGCACGGCACGGGCAGTGCGTTTTGTATCCATCGAGCTAGCCCGGCCTGACTGATACAGGCCGCTCGCCCGCTCGTGTTGTCTACAGCTGCCGGACGGGACGGAGGAAGAAAAAGGCAAGAGCGCCGAAGCAGCCAGCGGCTCCTGTTGTTCCCTCTCGGAAGCCGGAAAGCAGCAGCAGCGACGCCGACGCAGGTGGGTGCGGCGGGCGCCCGGTCCCGGGTCACGACAATTCACACGCTGCTGCTGCTGCTTCTGCCTCAGCTGCTGAGCTGCTTCGTCTGTCCGTCCGTCCGTCTCCGTCGCTTCCGCCTCCACACCACATGGCCCAGCGCGCCGGTGCCCAAACGCGCTCTCCGGTTTCTGCCCACGCGCACCGCACCCGTCCGCGTCGAAACATTTTTTTATTTAAAAAAAAAAGTCGAGTAATAATAAACCAGCGCCCGAGCGCGACCTGCGTTGCGCGCGTGGCGCCGAGACGAAAGGCGTCGCACAAAAGGCGCGGGGAGGCATGGGCCTCGCTTGTCCCGACTCGACCGGGAGGGCCCGTGCGCCCGTCGCCGTCGCTGTCGCTGGTCCCGCGACGCACGAGCACGTGCGCCAAACGCCCAAACCCAGCCGCTTTTTTGTTGTTGTTGTAATGTTGTTGCGTCCGTCACTCGGTGCGTGTGCGCTGTCACTCAAGTGCAGTGCATGAGGCACCGGCCGGGCGCTTGCGCGGGGAGCGTTGCACTGCACTGGACTGCACTGACTGAACTCCACGCTGTGGGGTGGCTCTGGCGCGCACACAGCACGGAGCGGTGAGTCAGTCCCATGCCATCCAGCGCGGCCGCAGATATTTCGGCCACGTAGTAAAGTATGCAGCTGGAATCTCTGATGCTGTCTGATGGAATGGAATGGGATGGAATGGAATGATAGGCTAGAGTCCTTCCAGCCCTAGAGGTGTCAAGATCGCCGTCATCAATGCTATAGGAATAGGAGTGATGGATTTTCGTAGGGAGCGAGCGACGAGACGTACCGTACCGCGTAGGCATGCAATCAGTGCCGCACGAGGAAACGACGGCCAGCCACTCCTTTGTGCCGGAGAAAGAGAGAGAAAAACTAACCATTCAATTGCAATGACAGTACTAGACTAGTAATTAATGAATCGCTCGCTTGTAGGGACGCCGAGAGTGCCTGCAGCTGCACGGCCAGTCTATCTATGGCTCTCGTGGCTCCCTCGTGCACCTCGTTGCCGTAGACTAGAATGCACAGGTACTACTAATAGCCTGCCCCGAGGTATCAAGTGTGCAAAATGTATAGTAAGAGGTTGACGGTGGCCACGCGCATGTTTCACGGTCTGCGGGCGCGATCACGGTGCGTGGCCGCGTGGCGCAGGCACACACCGACCGAGCGAGCGAGCGAGAGCAGCCTGCAGCCGCCCACGCGTACCAGCCTGGTACCATCTCAGAGGCGTCCGAGATATTTCCTCTCTCAATCATGCCGCCGGCGTCTCCCTGCCCATCCATCACCTGCCGCGCCAGAGAGACAGAGAGGCCGAGATGGGTGGTGGCGTCCGAGATTCAGCTGCCGCCGCCGATCTATCCCCACTGGCCACCGCAGAGCTCGCTCTCCCTTCTCCGTCTCACGCGCGTGGTGCGGCCTGCGGGGGACCACCCAGAGACCCGAGCAGCCGAGCTCGCTCTGTCAGTCGTCACGGGCGCAAGGCAACCCCAACCCCCAACCCGGCAGCAGCAACGTGCATGCGTGTTCCACGACGCATAACATATTCTAATCGCAGTGCCTGCCGCGGCAGCAGAGATCCCGTCCCGATCCGGGCACGGACCCGCGGCCGGATCTCGATCCATCGTCGTTTCGCTCTCGTCTCCTTCGCGATCGCGATCCAGGTCACCGTCACGGCGGCGTGTATGGAATGGAGGGACCGACCGAGGAGAGGTGTTGGCGGTGACTCCTCACTAGCAGTGCAGTGCAGCAGAGAGACTTCCGGGAGTCATTCCTAGTGGTGCCACGTCCACGCTGGGGCCCGGGTCTTTACGTGTAACGTACTGTGCGTTGACCCTCTCACAGAGGCTTCTTGGCGTGTCGGGGCGGGGCACGCAAAGCGAACCCGAGCCATCGACGTTTTTTTTTGGTTAGTTGAAGCAAGCATGCATGCTCGGCACATGCTCGATTTTTTAATTCTTCTTTCCTCTGTGATGCATGTGTTGCCCTTTTCCGCCTGCATGTGTGTCTCAGACGAAAGGTTAATTTTGTTCGCAGCGTAACTGCCACTTGATCGCTACGTGCGTGTTTTGAATGCACTAGAGATAATGGTTAGTGACTACAATTAGTTGACACATTCAAACACTCTAGCTAATAGTTCAGCTATTAGTTATTTTAGATAAATTAGGTAATAGTTAGGTAGTTATTTGTTAGCTAGCTAAGACCCCGTTTCAATCTCACGGGATAAACTTTAGCTTCCTGCTAAACTTTAGCCATATTAATTGAAGTGCTCAAGTTTAGCTCCTTAAGATGTTTGGACTACTCTAATAAAGTTTTAACATATTGGAATAAAAAATACATACATGCCCCTAATGCGAAGAGAGAGAATGGGATTAGAGGGTATAGGTGGAAAATGAGGTTCCCCGGCACACGTTTAGCTCATTTTAGCATCCTTTGAGCAGCTTATGAGATAATATGTGATAAATTTTATCACACCACCATTAGCTATACTGTTTAGATCACCAAATGGCTAAAAATAGCTAAAAAAAAGCTGCTAAAATTTATCTAGTGTGATTGAAACAAGACCTAATTCTACTAACAATTTTTAGTCAACTAACTATTAGTTATCGTGCATTTAAACACCCCTAAGAAAAGTGATTTGTTTTAGTTGCTGCGTTGCGGGCCATCCATCCTAGCTAAACTAAACGTTGGCACGCTGCAGACTTGCGGTTGCAGTTCACTTTCCCGGACCAACTCGTCCGATGGGAAAGCATCTGACCAACGGGGTTTCGCGCGGATATATAAACCCCATATTATCAGGAATTTTCATTTTAATCATTAGAATTGGATTTTATTTTAATAATAATAATTTAGACACATATCATTAGAAGCAAGCATGCATGCTCGGCACATGCTCCATTTTTTTTAATCCATCTTTCCTCTGTGATGCATGTGTTGCCCTTTTCCGCCTGGATGTGGTTAATTTTGTTCGCAGCGTAACTGCCACTTGATCGCTAAGAAAGGTGGTTTTTTAGTTAATGCGTTGCGAGCCATCCTCCCTAGCTAAACTAAACGTTGGCACGTTGCAGTTCACTTTCCCGAACCAACTCATCTGACCACAACGTGTAGAACGGGGTTTCGCGCGGATATATAAACCCCATATTACCAAGGGTTTCCATTTTCCTACCCTGTTTGGATCGTTTGAATTGAATTCCAATCTACCTCAATACATATGAATTAAGTCCAATACTAAAGTATCTAAACTAGGCCTAACCGGGTAATATAGAAAAGTCCCCGTGTACTATAAGTAGCATTTTGCTAAGATTTTATCACAAATGAGTACTGATCATTCTTTGTTGTTTATTAAGATGACTCAACATGGCTGCTTGATAAGCCCCCGTCCTAAAGCCAAGAGGGCATTGGTCTCATTAGGGCAACTCTTGATGTGCACCTGGACCCAAAACCTACTTATATGCATATATTTTATTTATTAATATTATAACTGTAGTTATATAAATATTGTCCCTAAAGAAAAATCAAATCCTGGCCTCTACTAGATGGCTCCGAGAAGCCATGCTAACATGGTTGTCGTCATGGAAAGCAAGACTTGGCGGGTGAGATGAATATCATTCTAAGGGTTAGTTTAGGAACACTATTTTCCTAAGTGATTCATATTTTTTCAAGAAAAATGAATTAATTTTCTTTAAAAAAATAAAAATCTCGTGGAAAACAGGGTTCCCAAACTAGCTCTAAATGGACCAGGGTTATTGATGTTCTTGCTGACATTGTAATCCTCTACTTCTTCTTTTTTCTTTTTTATCATCTAATACACCTCCCCCACGCCCCACTGCCCCGACAGTTCCTTTCCGCCTTTTGAACAAAAAAAAAAAACCCATCAAAGCAAGTATCCAGATCATTCCATCATCCATCGTATTAGCAATTGGCAATTCAGACCATAGGATTGAAGCGCAACACCTAATCTACCAGCCAAGCTAAGAAAAAAAAACCCTCCTCCTCCAATCGTGAATACAAAGTCCATTTATTTAACCATTATTCGCCGGTTGCGTCAAACATAAACTCTGGTATCTCCGGCGTATCTTTTTTCTTTTCTTTTTCTTTCTGCGTTCTTTATATCCACCTCTATCTTTAAAAAAAAAATACATACTGACCAGTAGTAAGTCTGTGGCGCGCATCTTAACATCACCACTGATTTCTTTACGATAAATGCAGAAACATGGCCATTGTATATATTTGTACTACCTCTAACCTCCCCACAGTCGCCTCGTGCCAAGTTGACACGGACAGATATGCTACTGCATCGGGGGATCAGAGAGCAGAGGATCTCTCCTTGTCTCTTGCATCGCCACCTCTCGCTGAACGTCAAGTCAAGAGGCCGATCGAGGTACTCGTTCTGCAAAAAAAAAGGGCCCTCTATTATACGTAGTTGAGTTGATCTTATAGGAACCCATCCAGCACGCAATGCAAGGCTGCAATTTGCAATCTGTGTCCCAAAACAGACAAGGGAAGGACGCAATAAACTAGGATTATCCTCTCCACAGACCACACTGCCAACCCGAGCTCTGTCGGCGACTCACCACCGACTCCGACGCATGCATTAGTGCTTATATTGCTCTAGTTTTTAAACTCACTGCTACGAATAAACAATAAACAATCACGAAATTTTAAAAAAAGGTGGTGGAATAAATAAATATCTACGGATGGGTTCAGCCTTTACAGCAACGAGCTAACAAACTGACTGGTGCTTAAACAAGCCGAGCAAAGCAGAGCATGTGTCCCATAGAAAAAATGGCGCATAAAGAGAGAGAGGAGGGGGGGTCGGTTGGGGCATCGGGCTCACGCTACAGCGCCAACGGAACGCGCCACCTACTCCCTCCACTCGATCAGCAGCAGCGGCAGAGGAGGGAGGGCCGGAGGGGCCTGGCCTGTCGCTAACGAAACCGTACCGCGCCCCCGATGGTACTTGCCCTGGGGTCCCCGGCCGTATTCATCATTTAGCTAAACTGTCTCCGTAAGAGATTCTAGACCACACACATGATGTGTGGAATCATATTCATTATTTTTTTTGGTTGAGTGACGAGTCACGGATCCAAGAATCGAGAGCATATTCCATTGCCGAAGGCTCATGTGCAATATAAATAAATAAATAAAAAGTTCCTACTACTAAGAGCAGTACACTACCAGCGCTGCTGTGGTCTATGTGCACACGGCTCCAAGCAGGAGTAATAATAAATCTTTTTTTTTGTCACAAATGGAAGCAAGCTTTGGCTTTCCCTCTATTCTGCTTTGCCGGTTTGTTCGTCAGTTGTCACTCGGTGTGTCCGAAACTACGAAAATTGTCTCCGTTCCGTTTTCTGACGGTGAAGATATTACTGCTACTACCTCCCCATACACGTGGCAAAAAAAAGAGAGAGAATTATCCACTTAGAGCGAGCGGCGGGGGTAAAGTTCAATTCAAACCCGGCAGGATAAAGCCACGTCACTGAAGACCAGCGCGGCACCGCGTCGGACGGGGATGACGGAACTGCCCCCGACCTTACGACGCACGCGTGCCGGCGCCGCGGTTCAGGCGTCGCCGTCGTCGGAGCGAGGGGAGGGGGGGTAGGACCGTCCACCCCGTGTCTCAGTGTCTGGCGTCTCCTCTCGGCTCGTTTAACACACCCACCGTCCCACCCACCCACTGCTGCAGCTGCTGCACGGTGCGCGTAAATATAACCCCGCAACAAGTGGGACGCCGCTTCTGCTCCTCCGTCGTCCGCTCCTCTCCTCTCCCCCACCCGTCGTCTCCTTGTCGTCCTTGCCTGCGGATTGGGGCGGCACGGCAGTCGGCACAGCCTCTCGCTTCTCCCGCGCGCGAGCCCTTTCTCCACGGCCGCGGCATGACGTTGCCGGAGGCGAATGCCGGTGCGACGCCGCAGAGGAAGAAGGTGGGGAGCTCGGTTCCATCGTGCGGAAAGAGACTGTTTCTTCTTCTTCTTCTTCTCCCCCCCTCATCACGAGCCATTGACGACCTGCGCTGTGGAGCAGTGCTGCCTGCCTGGATGGGGATTAATTAGCTCCAGCGGAGCGCCGTGTGCCGGGCAGCGGCGCCCGTGTATGACGACTCACTGGACAAGGACCCGCGTCTCCGGATTTTGGCGCGGCAGGAGCTGCGGGATTTGGGGGATCTGGATTTCGTGCGGGGTTTAATTTTTTTTGACCCTGAGTTGCTTGCTCCCTCCCTGCGCCGGAGAATATGCCTCTTCTCCTGGGATGGGATTTGCATTTACCATACTGATTTTCTTGCCTTCTTAGGAGGACAACCCCCTCCCCTCGTCTTATCCGAATCCTCGGAGGAGCCACCTTTAAAGCTAGGTTTTCAGTTTCAAATCCCCACCCCTCAAAAATCACGCCATCGTTGTAAGCGGGAGCGCTGAATTCTTTCTTTAGTAGGAATATTAAGTACCTCGCGACGGGACGGGTGGTCGAGGAGTCGTCCTGGTAAACGCGGGTATTGGATTCGGCTGACTTGGTATGTTTATCCTAACCCAGGTCGCCGTATTTCCCTTCGTTTTGTGGACAGAGATGGCTTAGCTTAGCTACATGTGTAAGTATTCCGTGCCCACTGGGGGAGAGGTTTATCTACCCTACCGTCCACCACTACTATTTTAAGCCGTGTGCCGCCCTGTTCAGAGGTGATCATCAGCCTTGGCGAAGGGCTTGAGAGATCAGGAATTTCTTTGGCCGGTGGCAAAAGGCCAGCCTGGGGCTGGGTCAGAGCGGGTAGATCTTTTGCGTTTGGGTTGGCTGGATTACTCGCCGTCCGCTTAGATGCTCCTGCTGGGGATCTCGGCTCTGCTTATTTTGTTGCGCCGGTCGTTCGACTTGGGTGCTTCAGCCTTTTAACACTTGGAAAGCATGCAATACTGCTGAATTTCTTGGCTTCTTCCGAGTCACATGTCATTGCTTACGTTCTGCATTAGGTGACTTGAATATACGTTTTAGAAATCAGGAGAAAAAAAGAGAGAGGCTATTCACTAGCTCTGCGTGCAATCCTAACGTTTCCTTATTACCAAAACTTGCAGAACTCGCCAGAGATGGAGTTCTTCAGCGAGTACGGCGATGCCAACAGATACAAGATCCAGGAGATCATTGGCAAAGGGAGCTATGGGGTCGTCTGTTCGGCTATTGACCAACATACGGGCGAGAAGGTAGCCATCAAGAAGATACAGAACATCTTCGAGCACCTGTCGGACGCTGCCAGGATCCTCCGCGAGATCAAGCTTCTCCGGCTGCTGAGGCACCCCGATATCGTCGAGATCAAACATGTTATGCTGCCCCCGTCGAGGAGGGACTATAGAGATATTTATGTTGTGTTTGAGCTGATGGATACCGACCTTCACCAAGTTATTAAGGCTAACGATGACTTGACGAAGGAACACCATCAGTTCTTTCTCTATCAGATGCTGCGTGCATTGAAATATATTCATACTGGTATGCACCTCTAAAAGATTCCTTATTTTAGCCTGAAAGGTCTCCTGACTAGCATTGACAGACTGATGTGCTGCTTTTCTGTTTTCAATTAGGAGTATGAACGGTTCTGATTAGCATTTGCACATGAGTTCAACTCTAGTGGCTGAGTGCTAACCAATCCTAATGACTTACTTTCATGTGTGTATTACTCTCGATCATTCCTTTGCTTTCTCAAGTTAGCTTAGGGGTTCTGATTATTTAGTGTTCCTTTCCTTGTGCTGAAAAAAAGGAAAAATAAATTCATTGACATTCTCTGTGCTTGGATGGAACTGTACTCTTGATTCAATATTTACCCTAGAGAATCACTTTTGCCTTTACTTGCGATAATTTTCATGCACAAACATTCAGATGTTTCCGCTTCTTTTTTGTGTGTAAATCCTCATTTAAGTTTTGCTAGGTTGAAATGTGTGTGCTGGTTTCACTTATAATATGTCATATGCATTTATTTTATATCTATCATAGAATAACTTTGAACTATGTTCTGACTGGCCTATTTTTCTGCAGCTAATGTTTATCATCGTGATTTAAAGCCAAAAAATATATTAGCAAATGCTAACTGCAAACTCAAGATATGTGATTTTGGGCTAGCAAGGGTTGCATTTAATGACTCTCATACCACAGTTTTCTGGACGGTATGTTATTTTTACAGTGCTACTATGGTCGATCCACATCATAACATTTTATCAAAGCCTCTGCACCAAAGAGTCCTACTTCAAACTTACATCTCACTGTCTGCCTTAAAATGATTGCAGGACTATGTTGCTACTAGATGGTACAGGGCTCCTGAGCTGTGTGGATCTTTCTTTAGTAAGGTACCCATTTTTTCTCATACTTATTAAGCCTTATTGGTCTTTTTTTTTGTTTTCTCCACCTTCAGTGTTTACTTGAAAATGTTTATGTTATCCCCATGTTATTAACACGATTCTCTTGTGCAGTATTCACCGGCTATTGATATGTGGAGCATCGGTTGCATTTTTGCGGAGATTTTGACTGGGAAGCCTTTATTCCCTGGTAAAAATGTGGTTCACCAGCTGGATTTGATGACTGATCTCCTGGGTACACCATCAACAGATACTATTTCACAGGTATGGTTTATTATTTATCGATATATTGAGACATGTAAAAAATTGTAGCATAAATTATTGCTAAGTCTCAAACGTTTTTGTTCCTTGTTCTACAGATTCGGAATGAGAAAGCAAGGAGGTATCTAAGCAGCATGAGGAGGAAACAGCCAATACCCTTCTCAGAGAAGTTCCCCAATGCAGATCATTCGGCGCTCAAGCTCTTACAAAGGCTTCTTGCATTTGATCCTAAGGATCGACCGACGGCCGAAGAGGTAGGCTTTTCGTGATGAAACATAGGTTTTATGTTTGTACTGCTGTTATTTGTGTTACTTCGCAGAATTATATTCTAACAAAAATAGCTTTGATGTATGCATGAGCAGGCATTGGCTGATCCCTACTTTAAAGGCATTGCAAAAGTGGAGAGGGAACCATCCTGTCAGCCAATTTCGAAAATGGAATTTGAGTTTGAACAGAAGTTTACCAAAGAGGATGTCAAGGAACTTATATTCCAGGAGATACTGCAGTACCATCCTCAACTTCTGAAGGACTACAAGAACGGCTCTGAAAAGACGAGTTTTCTATATCCCAGGTTCTTACCTTGACTATATCTTTTTAGTTTCTTTTCTCTCTTGTTATTTTGTTTCAGTGCGGTAATATTCATGACATACATCCTTAATAGTTCTTGATTTTTTTTTGTTTTGCAGTGCTGTTGACAGGTTCCGTAGGCAATTTGCTAGCTTAGAAGAAAATGGAGAGAGGAATGCCACGCTTGACAGGAAACATGTTTCTCTCCCAAGGTAACATAGACCTTCTTTTCCTTCCAAGTCATTTTTTTGGTTGTTGAGATTGATAAATCAGGGTAATCTATTAGCTACTCAATAGGATTTATCAACTAGATATAGGATGATGATCTGAGTGTGAATCTTGAAAGATTTACCCCAAGAGATCCTAAACCCTATTAAATGACGTGTTGGCCTAGGGTGTCACAGAAAATTTGCTCAAACTTGACTGCTAACCTTGATTTGCTGCTTGCAGGACAACAACCGTTCACTCCACTCCAATTCCTGCAAAGGAAGGTCCAGCAGCAACCTCCCAGATTGCTCAAAGGATTCCAGCAGGTAACTGGTCACATTTCCTAAGCTGTGGCTACCCATTAGTCTATTTTTTCAGTCACTTCTGAGTTATTCTGACATGCTTCATCTCTGCCAATCTTGCAGCTAGACCAGGAAGAGTGGTAGGCCCAGTATTGCCATTCGAGAGCGCAAGCGTCACCGATCAACACATCGCCCGACGGGTGGCAAGGAACCCAGCTGTTCCTCCAGCAACGAACACCTCGTCAGTCTACTGCTACCACCTCAAGTCGGACAGCTCCGACAGGCAGGAGCATCATCTAGAGCGTGAGAAAGATCGAAGGCAGTATAGGCCAGGGCAGCATTTCATGGATGCCAAGGTAGCCCCTGAGATGGGCCGGGATATACGCCCGTCACAGTACTATGTCTCAAGGGGCTTGCCCAAAGCTGATCTAACAGACAGGGCCACCCTCCATAGGAGCGCTCTTCATGGCGTTGCTCCCTTCAATGGCATCGCAGCGGCCGCTGGTGGTTACAGCCAGGCCGGTGTTCTTCACTATGGAGTTACAAGTTTGTACTAAGAGCGATGCCCTTGGGGAGGGTAATATAAGATGGGGAAACCGGAGTGCAGATCCAGCTGCCCCCTTCCCACTCTTGCACTGCCTGGAAAATCGGAGCACGCGCGTACCTGATCCACGATGCATGTGTCCGGAAAGGATTTTCAGGCTGGGAACTGGCGAGTGTCACCTTCATTGCTCCTGTTTGAATGAGCTATGGGGATGGTCTTGGGCCAACGTTGTGATCTGAAGTGAAAAGCAAGGTGGTCGACAATTCGGGTTGGTTAACTGCCTGCCCCTTTCGAAGAAAGGGGGAAAATTATCCATGTGAGGAAAAGGCTAGGGAAAATTTGTGGATAGCTGTACAGTGCAACACTTAGATTTGTATTTAACCAACTGAAATGTTTTGTTCCAGTTATAAACGTTTAAATCATATAATGTTGTTTATATAGGTGGAATTTTCCTAATGTCCATTCCACTTTCCACGTCTCCATCAAGACGCCCATTGTGCGGGCGGGGCTAAAATGAGATTTCTCATTTACATTCACACCCCGTTTAGATCATTATAATTAAATCCTATTTTAATAATAGTAAATTAGACATATATCAATTAAATTAATTTAGTTTTATATAAAATATATCAATATACTATAATTAGCAAGATGTTAGAGATATTTATGTTCTATATTTTTACTATAGAGAAGTGAGTAGTAGATTGTCTTATAAGTTACAGGGTAGAAACAAATTTTAGTAATACATAAAATCATTTCATATCCTCTACCCTATGAATTTAAGATAAGCTTATATCAGAACTTTGAAAAGTGGTGGCATGTCAAATTTCAAGCTAAATAGGTTATTTTATTAAGTGAATTCTAATTTTTCTAAAATGAAGGGATCCAAACGCCCCGTCAATGAAATTACCGGAATCTTTGTAATTATCTCAATATATTTCTTTGAGTATCGATAACTAAGACTGTCTCCAGCAACGTTCTCTATATTAATTCTCTATATCCGTTCTTTACCGTCTCCTCTAAAAGATTTCATCCCCAATATCTTCTTTCTCTACAACGTCCTCTAAATCACGTCCTCTATACACAAATAACTATATTAGAAACATTTTTAATTTTTTGTACATACGTATTTGTCCTACTCTCAAATATATTGTACATATTTTAGTTTTGCTAAACCGGTTGTTTAAAGTATTCAAATGGATAGATAATCGTTTATAGAAACTTTATATATAGAGGATCCAGTAGTGTACTCTAAATCTATAGGACTGTTTAGAGATCGCTGTTGGATTGAGTAGAGGACGACCTTATCCTCTAACAAGTTTTTAATCCTTCTGGGACCAGTAGAATTGGCAGTGGGTGGCTGGTATTCCCCTTCGTAGATGCTCCCCTAAAAATTCATAGCAAAACAATAGCAGAAGAAAAACCTCACGCATCTATCAAGTACTTGTGATTATGTACAGTACACAGGCAAGAAACTTTTATTGCTCAACAATCTCCATGACACACAGCTTATCAGGAGCGCAAGAGTCTAAGACACTCGTAACCTCGGCATGCAGGCGATGGGAATTTGCCACCTCCGGCTGGACGGCGACCCACTGCCCGTCGACATGCTCGACGTGCACGTTCTGTTCGGAGCGAGCGGAGAACCTGATCTGGGTGACATCTCGGCACATCTTGTTCAGCTGGTCGATGGAAAGGATCACGTCGAAATCGTCTAATGTTTCACCGGTCTTGGAGACCTGGATGCCAACATCAGCCCCGCGGGAAGCGACAGCCCCAAAGAGCAAAGGATGCCCGATGATTGGTTTGTTGGATGAGCTGCAGATCTGCAACGGGATGGTAAGAGTCGGTTCAGGTTGTTCGAAGCTTTGAACTCGCCTAAAGGAATTTACAAGCTTAACGAGAAGAGTGATTTGTTCTCCGTAATTTGGAGGGATTAGTCAATGCAATTGAATGTATGATGAGAAGAAAGTTGGGCGACGACTGACACATGATCGTACCTGTGTATACTGTACACCCATTTCATTGAGGGTTTCCAAAATTTTGTTTGATAACAGTAAGCTGAAGATTGCTCCAGAACCTGTTGGCTTTTTTATTATCTCCCAGGGAGACTTCATCAGAACTTTTTTTCTGTTTCCCTCCGAGCATATACTGACAACTGGAAGCTCCACCTCTTCCAGCACCCACACCTGTGAATGGTTCTAGAAGAACATTATAGGAAGAAAGGAGGAAGGAACTAGGATGAAGACTATAGCCAGACAATGATGTGTACCTTTTGAGTGTCAAAACCAAAATAGTCATTCTCTACCAGGCATTTCCGAACTGACTCCACATGACCAGCTGGGGCAATGACAATTAAAGGGGGAGAAACTTTATTTTCTACAACCTGTGTCAAGCAAAAAAGGATCTGTCTTATCCATACGACGATTGCTATTCAAGAAAAAAAATATGACGACATTTTGTCATCAAGCATCTTCTAACAGCACTGCATGCATGCAACAAATAAGCAACAGGCGACCAACGACGGTTCCAGTTTTTCATGACTACAAAACAGAGTAATGAATTTGACTATTCCTCATCTAAAACGGAGTTATCCATTAAAAACACAGTTAAATACTACAGGACCAATGGGTAGGTTCAACTTCAGTATTAACATTCAACAGTGGTGATAAGTAGCACATTTCTCCACTCTTCCTATATTTACTATTATGTTGTTTGAGGAAATAATGAATACTAGGAATTAACAACATATGAAAACAGACCGAGATGTTAGCCATGACGAAGGATATATTAATTTGGAAGGTCAAGTAGTGCCCAGGATTCAGGAAGGATATGTTTCGGTAATTAGGGTTAGTGCTATAGGGAGATGAGTACATATTGACAAAGATGTTAACCATAGAATCAAAACAGGATGGATGAGGTGGCTTCAAGCATCTGGTGTTCTATGTGACCAAAGGGTATCACAAAAGATAAAAGACAAATTTTACAAGACAACGATTAGATCTGCTATGTTGTATGTTGCAGCATGTTGATGACATGTTGAGCACATAAATGTTGCAAAAATATGTATGTTAAGTGGATTTATGGTCATACAAGAAAGGATCGAGTTTGGAACGATGATATACGTGATAGACTAGAGATAGCACCAATCGAAGAAAAACTTGTACAACACGTCAACACCAGTTGAGATGGTTTGAACATGTTCAAGGGAGACCTCCTGAGATACCAGTGCATAGTAGGATCCTAAGACACGAGAGTAGTGGAAAGAGGCTGGGGAAAACTGAAGTTGACATAAGAAAAGGCAATAAAATGGGACTTGAAAAGATAGAATATACCCAAAGATTTAGCCTTTAATAGGAGTGCATAACTGCATAAAAACAACTAACGTGTCTAAACCTTGAATTGTGGCTTCAGTTGGGTTTCAACCCTAGTCTACCTAATTTGTTTGGGACTAAAAGACTTTGTTATTGTTGTTATAGGAAAATAAACAGAGAGCAAGGACCCACAATAATATATTCTACATCTATAATTCTATATGTTAAAATTACAATTAACAACAATGACAAAGAATGCATACCTTCATTAATTCACTAAAAGAATTGAGCAAACTCAGAAACTCAGTATCAGAGTCAGAGCCGTTTCTAACAAGCACAATAGCTGCTTTGGACTTCAAAAGAATGTCAAGTCCATTTTTAAATTCAGTACTGAATGCATGTTCAGCTTTGTCCCCAAGGTTGATGAGAGTCTTGTATGGTATTTTGATCACTTTTTTCCTTGACAGTGAAGAGTTAGCGAGCAAATTCATTGAAGAGCTGAAATTGACAAGTTTGAAGAGCAAATATGAGAGCTTTTAAAAAATGACTAAACGGTGCTCTTCCACCAAAAGCAAACAAAGTGTGATTTCTATATCTGGCATTTGGGTAGTGTCAACATGTGTATATAGTAAAAGCACAGTGAATAAACCTATTGTTCTATCTTTTTAAGAAGTCTTTGGTGGGATATTGAATAAAGGGTGTTACCTCTCAATCTGCTTGCTAACACAATGTACTGCATGTCGGAACAATTGAAAGTCAATGCTCCCAATCTGCTCTGCAAGTGATGCCTTTTGGACCTTGTCCCCTGATACCAAACCTTCCAGAACATGGACTTGGTCCATTTCGGAGAGTACCTTCTTTCCTGCAATTACACGACGTTGAAACCTTTTCCTGTCCTTCCACTCCTGCAACAATCAAATCTGGGTCATGAATTATTAAAAATAAATAACAGAGTATAAACCATCAAACACCAAATATCACATTGCTTTTTGTTAGGACCTGAAGCACGGAAGTTAATGGTATAATTTGATTTGTTATAATACATGCAATATAATATCTACAATCTTCAGCCAGGACATCTGCTGCTATCAACATTTCAGTACTATGGACCTGACACATTCTTTATTTCTTTTAAGATGCAAATCATGGCTGTAGATGCGAGCATGGATGCCAGAAAAGGATGATGCAGACCTAACCATCGCACGCCTTTCTTTCTTCGATCTCTTGTCAGAACGAGAATTGAGCTCAAGTAACCCCTTCGGAGGTGTAATCCGCATTTCTCTGCTTGCCATATCAACATCAGGTACAATATCTTCAGCAAATGGAATCCACACATGCTCACGTGATGAAATTGAATCTTGATTTTCTGAATCTGGATCAACAGCAGTACCCTCAGAAGAGCCCATTATCACCTGTAGAAGATCTCCACCTCCGAAATTGAAAACCTGACCAACTGTTCCTACGAGCTTGCCTGTATCCTGTGGACTAATTTCAGTTACTAAACTTGATGACAATTGACAATACTTCCATGGGAAATAAGTAGTATAGTGTGTTTCTCGCCAAAAAAAGTAGGTTATTATGTGTGCATTTTTTGGCCGTGTTGTTTACTACTACACTTGCTGGGGGTGGACAAAACGGTTTTGAAAAGGTATCGAACGAAGGTCATAACGGCTGTGTCTACTTTTAGGGAGTGGAGGGAGTTATTTTAAAACACAAATGATTCTTATGTCTTAACCAAGTATTTACAGTGGCATGGACCAAAACCATGACTGGACAAGTAGCATAGACGAAAATTCTCCTTATCAAGAAGTATAAAAGTGCATGGGACATGCCTTTTAAAACTGCCTACATCACATCGTAATTTTGTAACTGAAACCAACCAATGAAGCGACATTGCTGCAATATCTTGAAAAATACAACAAAGATGTAAGTACCTTGACAATAACTCTCATTCCAACAAGGTCAAGTGAATAGAATTCATCATCCTCAATTTCTGGTCTATCTCGAGCTTTCACAAGTACAGCTGAACCAACTATTTGCCTAGCCTGAAAAGAGAAGGGCAAATGGATTACATCAGAAAACGAAGAGTAAAGTTGGGTAGTTTGAGCGGAATTACTCTTACAGTCAAGCCAGTCATAGAATTAGGCCCTGTTTGGAAGCAACCTAGTTTTTAAGAGACCACTTTTATCTTTTAGCTAGGAGAGTCCAGCTTCTTGGTTTTTAAGAAACTGAGAATCTAATTTCTATAAACTGAGTTCTAAACTGATATGTTTGGAAGCACCTCAATTTCTATAAACCAGATTCTTAAAAATTGAGTGCTTCCAAATAGGGTCTTAGACGGCCAGCTGTTACCATCTGTGACTGTACATCTCATATGCAGACGGAGAGGAACAGAAACAGTACAACAAAGAATTTTACATTAAGTAAAGGATTCCCATCAATCTTCCACTAAATAACTGCTCATTCTAGAAACTAAGCAAGACTGCGTACTACACTACCACTTAGACTAGTTGAGGGATAAGATTAACTGGCAAAATGCAAATGACTGCAGGGGAATGCAAAGCAGGCAGACCTCGTCCAGGTTGTTGACGCCATCAAAGCTGACGATCCAACTCTTCTTCCCCGTGTGCGCCCTTCCCCGAACAAGCTCGAATTCCCTGACCTGCTGCTTGCCAGCAGCTCGAGCCCTCAGCCATCTCGTCCCCGGCTGTCAGAACAAACAAACAGATAAACGAGAAACGCCAGCCAATTAGTAGCAATCGCCATTGACGGGGTGTCCACAGCCAATCGAGGTTGGTGTTACCGTGGCAAGGCGGAGCTCCGGAAAGTCGGTGCGTGGCGTGACGAGGACGTCGCCGCGCACCCCGTGCGCGCCTGACACGTATCCCACCTCGACCAGCTCCTCGTTCTCCCCGTCGTACCCCTGTTCCTCCTCATCCTCGAATTCCTGTTGCTCATCCTCCTCATAGAAACCACTTTCATCCTCCTCCTCCTCCCGGGCGTCACTGAGGCTGGATAGGAGCGTGGCGCCAGGCCGGGTCGGCGCGAGCGCGACGCGGCGCCGGGTGAGGAGGCGAGCGTTGGGCGCGGGGAGCAAGTGGGAGCGGTGACAGGAGAGAGGGACGGTGAGGGGGAGGGATAGCGGCCGCGCCGATGCAGAGGTAGGAGGCGCCATTTCGCGGCTCGGAGAGCGACGAGCCGACGAGAGGAACGCGAGACGGAATTGGATAGGAGGATCCAGACCGTAAGGCTGGCTCCAACAAGACCCTCTAAAGGGTTCTGTACCCTAAATTTAGAGGACGGGGACGTCCTCTACTCCCTCCAGCAACGTCCTCTAAACGGTTCTCTAAATTTAGAGAACGCTGCTGGATCCTCTATATGTAGAGTTTCTCTAAACGGTTCTCTATCTATTTGAATACTTTAAACAACCGGTTTAATAAAACTAAAATATGTACAATACATTTGAGAGTGTGACAAATACGTATGTACAAAAATTAAAAAATTAAAAATATGTTTAATATAGGTATTTACATATAGAGGACGTGATTTAGAGGACGTTGTTGGAGAGAAAGTAGATATAGGAGATGGAATCTTTTAGAGAAGACTGTAAAGGACGGATATAGAGGATGTATATAGAGGACGTTGCTGGAGACAGTCTAAGGCACTACGGGAGACTGAAATATCTGCAAATAGGTTTTAGCACGCGGCCCGTGGGCTGCTACGTGCACGTGCCTTGACTGGTGATTGGGCTGGGCCGGGACGCTGGGCTGCAGGTTTTAGGTGGGCTACCTGTTTTCCGGGAGAGAAAAACGACCTTTTCAAAGGACTGATTTATAGTTTGATTTTCTTGCCTAGTTGCCTCTCGTATGTACATCAATTGATGAACATTTCTATATATTAAACCAGGGAGCAAAGAAACGTATCTAGAGTATCCATGTAGGCTTTTAAATCTCTTCCGTATGATCGACATCCAACGATGCGACTGAGCCTCCAAAGTCAAGACTGTTATACTTTCGGGGACTCGCGAGCCTTCGAGAGTCCAGAAAGAAACGAATGGATGCAAAAGAAACACCATCCACAACCGCTGCCAAACGCTTCGTCTCTCTTATTTCTCTGTATCCGCTAGCCGCTACCAAAGGCTTCCACTCTGCCTTCCGCCGCGTGCTCTTATTTCTCTGTATCCGCTAGCCGCTACCAGAGGCTTCCAGACGGCGAATAAATCAGCCGGCTCGCGACTGCAAAAGCTGAGTAACCACGCCGCCGCCCCCAGTTTGGCCGTGGCCGTCTCCGTGGCCGCGTATCCATCCTCGTTCCGGCTCCCCGCTCCACCGCTGCGACCTTCGAGTCTCGCTGTCTTCGCGACTGTGCGTCTTCGCACTGCACTGTCGCGTCCTTCAAGATCCCGACTCCACCGCTCTAGGCTCCGGCGTTAACAACAGCGAGTTGTCGCTACTCCATGCCGCGTCCGTCAGGTACAAATCTATTTTCCCTAAACATAGCATCGTACAACCGAGTGTCCTGGCTATTAGGGTTCACAAATACATAAATGTCTTTTCCCCATCAGATCTTAGTCTATCTGCTTGCACTTGAGTGTCCTCACTATTAGGGTTTGCAAATACATGTCTTTTATCCAACGGATGTCTGTCTATTTGCTCGCACTTGGTAACTTCCCGTTCTGCAATACTACTGGTGCTTCCTCCGAGGTTTTAGCACCAAACACAAATGACACACAGGATCTAAACTAACCTGCACGGGAATCGTAGCACGCGCAAATTAAAGCATTTATAGCGGAGATCGAGTATTTGTATGTTTATTGATTTATTTGCACAGGCTAGACGTCCATTTTTTTAATCTATGATACCTTATCATTGCATTCACTGCTTACTGTTTTGTTACTTTCAATTTATAGAAAATCTTTATCTTTGGTTTGGAAAAAGGAAGGGCTTCATTAAGTTCTACATATCTGGCCAGGGAGAAAACCTGCTTCATCAAGATACATTTCATTATAGAATCCTTTTCATAAACAGTGTGCTTTACTATCTATTGCTTTGTACATTTACTCTAAACATTTTGTATGCTTGCATTTGGTAACTTCCCAATGCAAGTATTGGTCATCCGTTTAATTACATTTCCCAAATACATATGTCTATCTGCTCTCGCTATTAGCTTGCTGCTATGTCATTATTAATATAATTTGATACAAAATTATAACTTGGGTGTGTAGTGGTACTGATCTTTTCCCCATCCTGCCTACTTCACCATATAATCGAATGTGCATTTACTGCTTACAGTAAATTATAATCTTAGGTTTGGAAGCACGAGCTTCATAAAATTCTACATATTCGCTCAGGGAAATAAAATCTGTTTCATCAAGAAATATTTAATTATACATTCCATTTCCTAATAGTGTCCTCCGATATAACTTTTTCCCATTAGTGGTACTATTACGTATTTCTTCTTTGCATAACTATCCATTGCTTTGCACATTTACTCTAAACATTATGTGTGCTTACTGCATTACCTCTAAACAATACGTTCGTTTTTTAATCTATAGTACCTTATCACATATATGTCCATGCATTGACTGCTAACTGTTTTGTTAGTTTCAATTTATAGAAAATCCTTATCTTTGGTTTGGAAAAAGGAAGGGCTTCATTAACTTCTACATATCTGGTCAGGGAAAAAACCTGCTTCATCAAGGTACATTTCATTATAGAATCCTTTTCATAAATAGTGTGCTTTACTATCTATTGCTTTGTACATTTACTCTAAACATTCTGTGTGCTTGCTGCATTACCACTGGATAAGGCATTCATTTTTTGAATGTATAGTACAGATTTGTCCATGGATTTACGGCTCACAGCTTTGCTAATTTCAATATACAGTAAATCCTTATATTTGGTTTGGGAAAAAAGATAGAGAGCTGCATTAGCTTCTACATATCTGGTCAAAGAAAAAAATGCTTGATCAAGTTACATTTCATTATATAATCCTTTTCCATAAACAGTGTGGTTTACTTAAATGAATATTCAGTTATTATGATCCTTTGCTTAGTAATTTGTTATGTTTTTACAAATTCACATTAAATCCTAATCATTGGATAGGAAACACGACCTTAGCTAACTTCTAAATATTTGCTCGGAATACATTAGCACAAATTTTTATATGCATTTGCTACTACTGTAAGCTTATTAACAAACTAAATATACAAATAAAAGAGAAAATAGACATAAACTACATAGGTACAACTAGAAAACTACTCTAAATTTTAAAAAAATTCAGTCAATTTTTTTTCTGAGATGCAGGCCATGGGCAACGAGAATCACACACCTTCTAACAGGTCCTCTGAAATAATACAACAGTCAGCATCAACTGCTATGTTTACTCCTAAAAATATTTGCAATGTTGTAGTATCCAAGAATGCCACACTTGCACACCAAAATCGAAAGCGGGCACTTGAACAAAAACGTTTGCTAACCAGAGGTAACTGAGCCAAAAAAAAATTTGAAACCAAGTTCATAGTATTTTAACGTCATAGTCTTTGATTTAATTAATTGCTGCGCAGGACCTAGACATAGCATTAACACACCCATGACCAGTGTTTATTTCTCTTCAGAATATATAAATGCCCTTAAAGGTATTGGAATAGTATTCTTAAAAACTTTACACTTTTTTATTTTTCTTCCCATAACCAACCACCGACATATATTGTAACAAATGCATCTTACAGCTTCATATCGAGATAGGTCCCATCTTGGAACACCAGACTATGAATGCCAACATTGCCATGCTTTATTTTGGCATGCGGAACACAATTCCAGTAATAGATATGGAATTGTCCAATATTATAATTGTTGCAAGGGTGGAAAGCTATCAATTCCTTCTTACACACCTAGACCTGAGCCATTAGCATCATTGTCTAAGTTCCACGGTGATTCAATATCAAAAAGATTTATGAGAAGCATACGCCAGTACAATTGTTTATTTGCTTTTACATCCATGGGTGCACAAATCGATAATACTATGAATGATGGTCGTGGTCCTCCACTTTTCAAAATATGTGGCCAGGTTCATCACCGAATTGGTTCTCTTTTACCAAGTGATGGCTCATCTCCAAAATATTTACAACTTTACATATATGATACTGCAAATGAAGTGCAAAACAGATTAAAATGTCTCAATTCAAACAATATGACCGCTGAAGTTCTTGATCCTTCGATTATAGAGGAACTCATGAAAATGCTAGATGAATGCAATCCATTTGCTAAAACGTTTAGAATGGCCAGGGATCGTATGGCTGAATATGGTGACGAAAATTTCATTATTAGAATAATAGGTGCAAAAGAAGGTGACTCGGTTCAATACAATCTACCAACAACTGATGAACTTGCATTGTTAGTTGTTGGGGATTTCTCTTTGGATACATTTAAGCGAGATATCATCATTGAAACACATAGCCGAGAATTAAAACGTATTTCCTCTTTGCACCCGGCATATATGGCATTGCAATATCCCCTTTTATTCCCTTTTGGTGAACGAGGGTTTCAAGTTGGTGTTCTATATAATGGAGTAAATCTGGCTAACAAACCAAAACGTTGCCACATGACTATGCAAGAATATTATTGCTACCAATTTCACTATAGAAGAAATCAGCCAAACCCCTTTTTATGCTATGGATTGCTATCAAGCCAAGCAAAGGTTGATGCGCGCGCAGCTATCGATGAATCTCGCCTTCAATATATTGTTCAAAATCAAACAAAACTTAGAATGGAAAGTATTCAAGGAATATCTGATGCTGTTAGTCGTGGCTGTATAAACGGTGAAGAAATGGGAAAAAGAGTAATTCTTCTAGCTTCACATGTCGGAGGACGACGATATATGCTTCAAAATTATCATGATGGCTTAGCTATTTGTAAATTATATGGACCTCCTGATTTTTTTGTCACTTTCACGTGTAATCCAAATTGGATAGAAATCACTGAAAGCCTTGAGCCTGGACAGGCTCCTGCCGATAGATCAGACGTCATTGTACGAGTTTTCAATTTAAAACTCAATGAATTATTACAAGACATTAGATCTGGATCTATATTTGGGCTATTTGTTGCAGGTACCTTTTCACTAACATCTATCATTTAGTTGTCATTTATTTATATTCCTTTTAAATTTTTTGGTTTACACCTATGTTTTTCACAGTTCTTCACACTATTGAGTTCCAAAAGAGAGGTTTACCACATGCTCATATAATATTTTGGGTATCCAATGAAACTTCTCAATCAAGTGTTGAATCAATAGACTCTCTAATCACCGCAGAAATTCCAGACCCAGAAATTGATCCCTTAGGATATATCTTGGTTGCAGAACATATGATACATGGTCCTTGCGGGGATTATAATAAAAATGCACCTTGCATGAAAGATGGAAGATGTACCAAAAAATTCCCAAAAAAAATCCAAGAAGAAACTACCATTGATGGAAATGGGTTTGTTCTCTATAGACGAAGAAATACTGGTCGATATGTCACGAAATCAGGCATCAGACTTGATAATAAATATGTTGTACCTTCAAATTTATTGTTGCTAAAAAAATACATGGGACATATAAATGTTGAATGGTGTAACAAGACTATTTTCATCAAGTATCTTTTTAAATATGTCACCAAAGGCCCAGATCGAAGCAAAGTTTTTCTTCAACGTGTTCAAAACGGTGAAGATACACCCTATAATGATGAGACAGAAACAAGAGATGAAGTTAAAGAATATCTTGATAGTAGATATATTTGTGATAAAGATTCATGCTGGCGCGTATTTGGATATTGAAAGGGAAATGTGCCCTTGGGCCATTTCTAAGTATTTTGGTGATTAAGTGTCAACACAAGTGCTTAGATGTGAACCAATGCCCATGAATGAACAAAGTGCAAATCTACAACAAAGGTATGTTTCTAAGTCTTAGTACATTGGTTTTGTGTACTAATATATTTGTCTAAGTGTTAGAAACAGATAGAAGAAGATAAGAGAAGACTTGGCTGTGTACAGCCAAGGGACTGTTTCGGTCTGGGGCACCGGACTGTCCGGTGGTGCACCGGACAGTGTCCGGTGGTGCACCGGACAGTGTCCGGTGCGCCAGGCTATCTCGGCCGAAGAGGCCGCTCTCGGGAATTTGCTGACGGCGTACGGCTAAAATTCACCGGACTGTCCTGTGTGCACCGGACTGTCCGGTGAGCCAACGGTCGGCTAGGACCAACGGTCGGCCGCGCGATCAGCGCAGGACACGTGGCCGAGCCAACGGTCGGAAGGGGGCACCGGACTGTCCGGTGTGCACCGGACATGTCCGGTGCGCCAACGGCTCCCGCATCTGCAACGGTCGGCTTCGCCATTTAAGGAAAGGAATCGGGCACCGGACACTGTCCGGTGTGCACCGGACTGTCCGGTGCGCCCGACGACAGAAGGCAAAGATGGCCTTCCAGATTTGTTCTCAACGGCTCCTAGCTGCCTTGGGGCTATAAAAGGGACCCCTAGGCGCATGGAGGAGAACACCAAGCAACTCTTGAGCATTCTTGATCATCCACACTCAGTCTTTGCGCATCCGTTTGTGATTCTAAGTGATTCGAGCTCTGTTCTTGTGAGAAACTGTGAGATAGTCTTTGAGCTCGAATCTTGGCTGTGTGTGTGCGCGTTTCGCTGTGGATTTGTGTGTGTTGCTTCCCTCCCTTACTCCGTGCTTCTTTGTGAATCTTAAGTGTAAGGGCGAGAGACTCCAATTTGTGGAGATTCCTCGCAAGTGGGATAAAGATAAGCAAGGCAAAATACTGTGGTATTCAAGTGGGTCTTTGGACCGCTTGAGAGGGGTTGATTGCAACCCTCGTCCGTTGGGACGCCACAACGTGGAGTAGGCAAGTTTTGTACTTGGCCGAACCACGGGATAAATCACCGTGTCTCCTCTGTGTTGAATTCTCTGTGATTGTCGTATTGTGCAAGATCTTCTCTTTAGCCACTTGGCAATTATTGTGCTAACCTCTAACAAGTTTTTGTGGCTATAAGTTAAGTTTTTACAGGATCACCTATTCACCCCCCCTCTAGGTGCTCTCAATTGGTATCAGAGCCGTTCTCTTCACAAAGGGACTTACCGCCCGAAGAGATGGATCCTAAGGGGAAGGGAATCGTGATCAACGACAAAGAGAAGGAATCCTTCGTCAACGAGCCGAAGGACGACAAGCCTACCGACTCCGGCTCGGGGCATAGACGGAAGGAAGGAAAGAAGAAGAAGACAAGGCGCATAAAGGAGATCATCTACTACGACGATAGTGATGAGTCTACTTCTTCCCAAAAGGATGATGACAACGACTACAAAAAGACGGTCAATTCGAACTTTTCATTTGATTATTCTCGTATTCAACATAGTTCGAATTCGCATTTGCTTTCCATTCCTCTTGGCAAACCTCCACACTTCGATGGGGAGGACTACGGATTTTGGAGTCACAAAATGCGTAGTCACTTATTCTCTCTCCATCCAAGCATATGGGAGATTGTGGAGAATGGAATGAAATTTGATAGCTCGGATAGCCCTATGCTTATTGAAAGTCGCCTAGAGGGGGGGTGGATAGGCGAAACCTGAAAATTAAAACTTTATCCCCCAACTAGATCCTTTGATTAGTGGTTAGAACAAAATGAACAATTATCGGAGTATAAAAACTAAGTTCTTGCTAGTAAAGAGTATAGCTTTCAAATAATGTGGAAGTGATAAATCAATACAACTAATAAGTCTATGAAAATAAAGCAAGAAAGCTTAGATGAAAAAGAGCACTAACTCAAGTTCTTTTCTTGCGGAGTGTTGCTTCACTTAAATGAGATTTTAACTTGAAGCAACACCAAATGATATGAGCAAAGAATAGTGCAAGAGAACTTAGAGTAAGGGAAGGCAAACAAATCACAAGCAAAAGCACAATGAACACGGGTGATTTGTTTTACCGAGGTTCGGCCCTCGAAGGCCTAGTCCCCGTTGAGGAGTCCACTTAAGGACGGGTCTTTTTCAACCCTTTCCCTCTCTCCCGATCACACAAGGATCGGCGAGCTCTTCTTCTTCTCAAGGATCACTCTCGATCCCACAAGGACCACCACAATCTTTGGTGTCTCTTGCTAGCTTTTACAAGCCTCCAACACTTTGGAGGAAGTTCGAATGGGAGTCAAAAACTCCACGCGCAAATGAACACAAAGATGTAGCACACACTATCTCTCAATGAATCTCACAAGGCGCTAGGGCTAAACTCAGTTGAGTAGCTCTCAATTGCTTGCTCTCTCTTTTGTGACACTTGTGTTGGTTGTAGTGGACTAAATCTTGTGTATAGGATGGATCAATGAATATAGGTGGTTGGGAGGACTTGAGTATGTCAACTAGATGACTTGGAATGTTGCTTGGACTCCCACCCCCTGAAGTGGCCGGTTGGGGTGGTATTTATAGCCACCATCCAATTTTGTAGCCGTTGGAGAAGCTGCTGGCGATGGGCGCACCGGACAGTCCGGTGCACACCGGACATGTCCGGTGCGCCAGCCACGTCATCCTATCCGTTGAGATTGGAGCTGGTCGACCGTTGGAGGCTTTGTCCTCATGTGGCACCGGACAGTCCGGTGCAGCACCGGACAGTCCGGTGCCCCTCTGACTTCTGCTCTGACACTCTGAATTCAACTGTACACTTTGCAGAGTCGACCGTTGCGCGCAGATGACCGTTGCTCCGCTGGTACACCGGACAGTCCGGTGTACACCGGACAGTCCGGTGAATTTTAGCGGAGCAGTCTTCGTGAAATCCCGAGGCTGCCGAGTTCCTGAGGCCGCGTTCCGTTGGAGCACCGGACACTGTCCGGTGTACACCGGACAGTCCGGTGAATTATAGCGCGCTGGCCCTGGACTTTCCCGAAGGTGGCGAGTTTGAGTCTGAGTTCCCTGGTGCACCGGACAGGTACTGTTCACTGTCCGGTGGCACACCGGACAGTCCGGTGCGCCAGACCAGGGGTGCCTTCGGTTGCCCCTTTGCTCCTTTATTGAATCCAAAACTTGGTCTTTTTATTGGCTGAGTGTGAACCTTTTACACCTGTATAATCTATACACTTGGGCAAACTAGTTAGTCCAAAGATTTGTGTTGGTCAATTCAATCACCAAAATTATTTAGGACTTAGGTGTAAGCCTAATTCCCTTTCAATCTCCCCCTTTTTGGTGATTGATGCCAACACAAACCAAAGCAAATATAGAAGTGCATAATTGAACTAGTTTGCATAATGTAAGTGTAAAGGTTGCTTGGAATTTAGCCAATATAACTACTTACAAGATATGCATGGAATGTTCCTTTCTTATTTAGTATTTTGGACCACGTTTGCACCACGAGTTTTGTTTTTGCAAATTCTTTTGTAAATCCTTTTCAAAGTTCTTTTGCAAATAGTCAAAGGTAAATGAATAAGAGTTTGTAAAGCATTTTCAAGATTTGAAATTTTCTCCCCCTGTTTCAAATGCTTTTCTTTTGACTTAACAAAACTCCCCCTAAAAGAGATCCACCCCTTAGTGTTCAAGAGAGTTTTGATATACCAATTGAAATACTACTTTCTCCCCCTTTTGAACACAATAGGATACCAATTGATAAATACTTTTGAAAGACTAAGTTTTTGAAATTGGCGGTGGTGCGGTCCTTTTGCTTTGGGCTCATTTCTCCCCCTTGTTGGCATGAATCGCCAAAAACGGAATCATTAGAGCCTTTGAAGTGCTATCTTCCCCTTTGGGCATAAATAAATGAGTTAAGATTATACCAAAGGCGAAGTCCGGTCTTTTAGCTTTGGGCTCTTACTCTCTCCAAAGACGAAGTCCTTTTCTTTGATGCTCATTTCTCCCCCAAAGAATAGAGAGTTGCTTGGAGTGATGGCGAAGTATGATTTACGGAGTGGAAGCCTTTGTTTTCGCCGAAGACTCCATTTCCCTTTCAATCTACGACTTAGCATAGTGATATACTTGGAAACATATTAGTCGTAGTCATGGTACGGGAATAATAGGATATATGCATTTGTACCAAAATGAAAGAGATATGATCAAGAGATATGTTAATTAAATATGATCATAGTTCTATACAACATAGATTGCTCCCCCTAAATATGTGCATGGAGAGAAAGAACACATAGTTTGGCCTAAAATGCCAATTGCACATAATTAGGTTAATGGGAACATATCTAAATCATATAGAATGTGAAGTGCATTGTGTCATAGGATAAGTGTGATGCTCATGACAGTTTATGCACTACTGAAAGCATGTTTACAAATATTTTAAGCATTTTCCCTTAAGGATTTCAAAGGGGCTTAAGGACCATCCACCTTTGAGACAAAGGCAGCTTATCCTCATTACAAGGTCAAGCTTTAAGCTCTTTGACAATAAGATTACTTCATCCAGGTTAACAAAGATGCATAAATGCAAGAATGAAGTGTTTGAGAGGTTAAACTAGGTATGAAGCAGGGAAAAAGTGCAAAGGACATGCTTTCTCTTCCTTTTATACAAGATATGTAAAGAAAGTATAGAAAAAGGAAGATTTAGGTACAAGTTTGAATGAAAGGAAGTGGTTTTACCCTTTTGTACCTTCACATAGAGACGCTCTCTTCATTGTGCTTTGTCTTTAGTCTTGGTTGCTTAAGACCTATACTTAATGACAATATGTGGAAATACTTTGCACAAGAGAGAGTTCTATAACTAGTGATCTTTTTCAAGTTATTGTTAGCATATATCAAATGGATCACAAGTTGCATAAATGAATCATGAATTCTCCTTTTTCCTTAGTGCATACCAATTGAAATCAAATTCAAATTACATGAGGCACTAAGAAGCATAAGTGATAATTGAAGTTGTTCAATGATCAACCAATATGCGATCAAGAAAACAACAAAGGCATTAAATTTTCAATCAAGCTTAAAAATAGGAGAATCCAATAAGCATGCTACTTTTAGAAATGAAAGCAACAAACCTTGATAAAAGTGATATTACTTTAACAAGTTTGATTGATGTGAAGTAGCATACTATATGAGAAACATTATTCGCATGCAAGAGACTATATGAAATTACTAAGATAAAGCAATAGTCTCAACATAATCAAAATATAATAATGGACTCCCCCTAAAGATATGCATCAAGTAATTTAAAGAAATGATTTCGATGCATTCATTTTTAAGGACATAAAAGGGGGAAGCATTATACATTTTGATCAAGGCTCATAAATTTTGCAACAAATAACTTAAGCCTGGTAACCTCATAATGAAAAAGGATTTAGAATGCTTACAACCACACCATTGATTGTTGTGAAAACCTTATTGTCCAAGTAGGTGTTGTTGTCCTTGATGTTCTTCCTTTTTCATTTGAGTGTCCTCCCTTTGTAGTTGTCTCTTTTTCCTTCCAAACTTATTGAAAATACTCAAGAGAGATGTCAATAGCGCAAGGGAGTATATGATGAATGATGATTTTTTTTGAAAATAAATATGAACAATTTATCATTCATAAGTCACACAGACATGAAGTAAAATCCTTAACATTAGTGCATTTCATTTGAGAAAAATGAGTGAGCACCTTTTAAGCATTTTAATAATCATTGGAGATTTTACTTTATCATATTGAAGTTAGTTAATCATCACTTGGAAGCAAATCAATATGATAACATATATATAAATATCGCAAAGGCATTAAATAGATTCTAATGGACATGAGCATTAAGAAAATGATATTTGAATGCACACTTAGTTAATTTCGGTCCAATAGCGAATCTATTCCTCACAAGGGTAGAATATGATAATTTAGATTAGATACCCATTGAGATGGGAACTAAACTTAATTAAGAAGATGAGTTCCCATACCTTTGCTTTTACCTTTCTTCTTTTGGGTGAAGATCAACCCATGAGGCTTGTGTACTTTCCCTTCTATGCATATTTATAAGTAAGCTCAAGAGATACGTTAGCAACACAAGCACTAGTTTCCATTTAGTAATCATTTTGATAGGGAATGAAAAGGTGAATTACTAAAGCATGGAAACTTTATAATATGAACTAGATTATTCCATGAAGTATGCCTAGTTTTAAACTCATAAAACAAGCATGGTTAAATTCTTGAGACTTAAGGGAATAAATCTAATTCATTACATGGAGAGCGATAAATGTAGAAGAATCATATCCAATTAAGCAATAAGAGATACAACATAAATTATTGGATTGATTTTCCTTGTCATGATGGATTACGCATTTCCATAGAGAAATTTATCTCTACAAGTGAGACTACTTAAATTACTTAGATAAAAACATTAGTCTCAATTTTCTAGCTATAGAGAGAATTTTTCCTTTTATAAGTGTCCTAAGTATTTGAATTTCTTACATGACACCTTATTCTTTTAAGAACATGAAATATCTCTCTATATCTAGAACATGGCAATAATAGAATAGTTAATGTAAAGACATGCCATGTGAACTTGCAACAATTTAAAAACATGTAGATTGTCATAATATAGAATTTGATAAATACACAATCTACCATATGAGAGGAATTTCTTCAAAGAATGATGACATAATTTTAAAACATCCTTAAGTGCTTTCTATTTCTATGTGACTACACAAGACACATGACAAATTAAGATAATTGCACTTAAGAATATAAATGTTACCATCCCTTGACTTTCCTCCATGTTGTAGGCTTTGATATTCCGCACATGATGATTCTTTATTTCCTACAACATTAATATCTTCCCGAGATGATATGAGTTTTGAATACAATAAACTGAAGTAACCTTGGGTCAATCTTGAATATGTAGATCATTTGAAGATTGATAGCTTGAGTTGATAAGTATTGAATTAACTCCCTCAAGCACCCCAAAGGTTCATACCATCTCCTTCTCCTACAAATCTTGTCAAGCACATTTTGGTACCCATCGCTTGATGGGTCCGTTAAGGTTAGTAAACAAAGATCTAGGAACCCAAGTGTCCTTTGTGCTAGCGCTTGGTAAACTTGTTACCTTTCTAGCACAAGTTGCAATCTTGGGTTGCCTAGTTATATATGAATCAAATGACAAGTTAGGAGTGAGATTTTTACCAATGGGACAATCTTTGCATTGATGTCCCTTCTTTCGGCATGTGTAGCATAGGCGTTTTCCAAATTTTGAAGATTTCTTCTTTCCTTGTTTATTGCTTGCTACATGGTTAGTAAAAATTTTCTTTTCTAACCCTATGCCTCTTTGTTTTAAATGGGGACAAGATCTAAGCAAGTGTCCTTTCTTGGAGCATTTAAAACAAAGTCTATCATCCTTGTTAATAATCAAGCCATTTTTAATGTAGGGACACGACCTAATCAAGTGCCCCTCTTTAAAGCATTCACTACACCTCTTAATGTGAAGTGTGGCTTGATCATTACCTTGGATGTTACCTTTTGTGGAGGCGTGGTTGAGGCTTTTGGAGGAGGTGTTGAATTTCTTCTTTTGTTTCTTCCCCTTGGCAATCCTCAAATCCTTGACATTTTCTTCAAGGGATGTAGTGCATGCCACGGTTGTTCCCATCTCAAGCTTCTTCACCATGTGATCACGGTTATCTTGAGAAGGTTGAGCAATGCACTTCCCTTTTAGTTGTGTCAAGCTCATTTTTAGCCTCTCATTTTCTTCCTTGAGCTTTTGATATGTATCATCATTTGTTCCTGCAAGTTCTAGCTCAAAAGAAGATTTGCTTGTCGACGAACAACAAGCATTTGCACATGGTAATATAGTATCAATTTGAATACATGTGCATGAGTGAGGTTGTTGGGATTTTAAATTTTCTATCACAACCTCATGAGCAATGTTTAATATGATATGATCATCTCTAAGATTTTCATGAGAGCATAGGAGCATATCATATTTTTCTTGAAAAGCTAGATTTTCAATTTTTAGCTTTTCTACTTGGTCCTTTAGCAAGGTATTCTTATTTACTAATTGAGCGATACAATGTAACGCGTTATTTTGCTCAATTGAAATAGTTTCATACCTTTGGACCAAATCAACATGAGAGCACTTTAGCTCCTCATGTTCTTTAGTCAACTCGTCAAAGCATTGCATCTTCATGGAGAGAATACTTTCTAGCCTTTGACGAGCTTCACCTTGCTCTCTCGCTCTTTCTAACAGTTTGAGCATGACCGCCTTATCTTCTTGGCTTAGGCGAGCGTAGAGTTGCACAAAGCTTCTTTCTTCCTCCTCATCCTCATTTGTGCTTCCACTATCATTTGTATTAGCCACACAACACATGTGGGAATTAAAATGGGAAGACAAACCTTTTGGAGAGGTGGATTCATCGTTTGGTCTCCATCGTTCATTTTCTTCTTCTTCCTTGCAAGGGTTAGTATCACAAATACCAAAGGAAGTAGAGACACAAAATGAACTATCATGTTTGGACTCATCAAATTTACGTCTAATTCTAGTCCAAATATCATGCGCATCGGGAATATGTTCATAATGATTTATTATGAGGGCATGATAATCTTCCTTGCTAAGAGAATTAACTAAGATGTCAAAAGCTAGATAGTTTAAGCGTATACATCTTTGGTCTTCATCGGAAACATTTTCCCTAGCATAGTTAGGAGGGATAATACTCTTGTCTAAAATTTGTTCTAATTGTGGATCTACGGTTCTAAAGGCATTTATAACTCTAGTAGACCATGAATCATAATTAGAACAATCGGAAAGTAATATTTCAAGAGTTACCTCCATGTTTTCCTTAGAAGATGTCTTCTTGTTCTTTTGGGATCTTTTACGAGCCATCACTTCGAGTTGTTAGACTCAAGATGAAGTGCCTACCTCTGATACCAATTGAAAGTCGCCTAGAGGGGGGGGGGGGTGGATAGGCGAAACCTGAAAATTAAAACTTTATCCCCCAACTAGATCCTTTGATTAGTGGTTAGAACAAAATGAACAATTATCGGAGTATAAAAACTAAGTTCTTGCTAGTAAAGAGTATAGCTTTCAAATAATGTGGAAGTGATAAATCAATACAACTAATAAGTCTATGAAAATAAAGCAAGAAAGCTTAGATGAAAAAGAGCACTAACTCAAGTTCTTTTCTTGCGGAGTGTTGCTTCACTTAAATGAGATTTTAACTTGAAGCAACACCAAATGATATGAGCAAAGAATAGTGCAAGAGAACTTAGAGTAAGGGAAGGCAAACAAATCACAAGCAAAAGCACAATGAACACGGGTGATTTGTTTTACCGAGGTTCGGCCCTCGAAGGCCTAGTCCCCGTTGAGGAGTCCACTTAAGGACGGGTCTTTTTCAACCCTTTCCCTCTCTCCCGATCACACAAGGATCGGCGAGCTCTTCTTCTTCTCAAGGATCACTCTCGATCCCACAAGGACCACCACAATCTTTGGTGTCTCTTGCTAGCTTTTACAAGCCTCCAACACTTTGGAGGAAGTTCGAATGGGAGTCAAAAACTCCACGCGCAAATGAACACAAAGATGTAGCACACACTATCTCTCAATGAATCTCACAAGGCGCTAGGGCTAAACTCAGTTGAGTAGCTCTCAATTGCTTGCTCTCTCTTTTGTGACACTTGTGTTGGTTGTAGTGGACTAAATCTTGTGTATAGGATGGATCAATGAATATAGGTGGTTGGGAGGACTTGAGTATGTCAACTAGATGACTTGGAATGTTGCTTGGACTCCCACCCCCTGAAGTGGCCGGTTGGGGTGGTATTTATAGCCACCATCCAATTTTGTAGCCGTTGGAGAAGCTGCTGGCGATGGGCGCACCGGACAGTCCGGTGCACACCGGACATGTCCGGTGCGCCAGCCACGTCATCCTATCCGTTGAGATTGGAGCTGGTCGACCGTTGGAGGCTTTGTCCTCATGTGGCACCGGACAGTCCGGTGCAGCACCGGACAGTCCGGTGCCCCTCTGACTTCTGCTCTGACACTCTGAATTCAACTGTACACTTTGCAGAGTCGACCGTTGCGCGCAGATGACCGTTGCTCCGCTGGTACACCGGACAGTCCGGTGTACACCGGACAGTCCGGTGAATTTTAGCGGAGCAGTCTTCGTGAAATCCCGAGGCTGCCGAGTTCCTGAGGCCGCGTTCCGTTGGAGCACCGGACACTGTCCGGTGTACACCGGACAGTCCGGTGAATTATAGCGCGCTGGCCCTGGACTTTCCCGAAGGTGGCGAGTTTGAGTCTGAGTTCCCTGGTGCACCGGACAGGTACTGTTCACTGTCCGGTGGCACACCGGACAGTCCGGTGCGCCAGACCAGGGGTGCCTTCGGTTGCCCCTTTGCTCCTTTATTGAATCCAAAACTTGGTCTTTTTATTGGCTGAGTGTGAACCTTTTACACCTGTATAATCTATACACTTGGGCAAACTAGTTAGTCCAAAGATTTGTGTTGGTCAATTCAATCACCAAAATTATTTAGGACTTAGGTGTAAGCCTAATTCCCTTTCACTTATAAATGAACAAATTCATAGAAATGCACAAGCTACTACTGTTCTCTTAGCGTCTTTGTGCAGGGAAGAGTACAATAAGGTGAGTGGCTTGGACAATGCCAAGCAGATATGGGACACCCTCAAGATCTCTCACGAGGGGAACGACATCACCATGCTCACCAAGATGGAGTTGGTGGAGGGCGAGCTTGGACGATTCGCCATGATAAGGGGAGAGGAGCCAACTCAAACTTACAACCGGCTCAAGACTCTTATCAACAAAATAAGGAGCTACGGAAGCACACGTTGGACGGATCACGACGTCGTCCGCCTAATGCTCAGGTCCTTTACCGTTCTTGATCCTCATCTCGTGAACAATATTCGTGAGAATCCCAGGTACACGATGATGACGCCCGAGGAAGTACTTGGAAAATTCGTGAGCGGGCGGATGATGATCAAGGAGGCAAGATACGTCGACGACGCGTTGAACGGTCCACTCCATGAGCCTCAACCCATTGCTCTAAAGGCAACGAGGAGCAAGGAGTCGCTACCTAGCAAGGTGGCGCAAGTTGAGGCGGCCGGGCTCAATGATGAAGAGATGGCTCTCATCATCAAGAGATTCAAGACGGCGCTAAAAGGTCGAAAGGGACAGCCAAGCAAGGCCAAGACCAAGGGAAAGCGATCATGCTTCAAATGCGGTAAGCTTGGTCATTTTATTGCTAACTGTCCCGAAAATGATAGTGACCAGGAGCAAGGGAAAAATGGGAAGAGAGAGAACAAGAAGGCTTACAAGAAGGCCAAAGGCGAAGCACACCTTGGAAAGGAGTGGGATTCGGATTGCTCTTCGTCCGACTCCGACGACGAAGGACTCGCCGCCACTGCCTTCAACAAATCGGCTCTCTTCCCCAACGAGCATCACACTTGCCTCATGGCAAGGGAAAAGAAGGTAATCACTCGTAATGCTAATACTTATGATTCCTCTAGTGATGATGAATCTAGTGAGGATGAAATTGATTACTCTAGTTTATTCAAGGGATTGGATAGAACTAAGATAGCTAAGATTAATGAGTTGATCGATGCCTTAAATGAAAAGGATAGAACCTTAGAGAAACAAGAAGACCTCTTATATGAAGAACATGATAAATTTGTTAGTGCACAAAATTCACTTGCTCTAGAAGTTAAAAGAAATGGAATACTTTCTTGTGAACTTTCTACTTGTAATGAAACCATTTCTTCTTTAAAAGGTGAAATTAACGATTTAACTGCTAAACTAGAAGTAGCAAGTAACTCGTATGTTGAAAATATTACAATTTGCACTAAGTGTAAGGATTTTGATGTCAATGCTTGTAGTGAACACTTAGTTTCAATTTCAAAACTAAATGATGAAGTGGCTAGTCTTAATGCTCAACTTAAGACTAGCAAGAGTGAAGTTGATAAAATAAAATTTGCAAGGGATGCCTACACAGTGGGTAGACACCCCTCAATTAAGGATGGTCTTGGCTTCAAGAGAGAAGCCAAGAACTTAACAAGCCATAAGACTCCTATCTCCACCAAGGAGAAAGGGAAGGCTCCTATGGCTAATAGTGTTAAGAGGAATCATGCTTTCATGTACTATGATAGAAGATACTCTAGAAATGCTTTTAGAAGTAATGATGTTTTTGATTCACATGCTTATGACTCTTATGCTATGACTGCTTCCAGTTCTCATGTTATGCATGGTAGAAATGTGTTTAGAAGAAATGTTGTTCACCAAATGCCTAGGAGAAATGTAGTTCATAATGCTCCTAGGAAAGTAGTGAATGAACCTTCCGAAATTTATTGTGCTCTAAATGCTTCCTTTGCTATTTGTAGAAAGGATAAGAAAATTGTTGCTAGAAAGTTAGGAGAAAGATGCAAGGGAGATAAAACTTGCATTTGGGTTCCTAAAAATATTTGTGCTAACCTTGTAGGACCCAACATGAGTTGGGTACCTAAGTCCCAAGCCTAAATTTGCCTTGCAGGTTTATGCATCCGGGGGTTCAAGCTGGATTATTGATAGCGGATGCACAAACCATATGACGGGGGAGAAGAAGATGTTCACCTCCTACGTCAAGAATAAGGATTCCCAAGATTCAATTATATTCGGTGATGGGAATCAAGGCAAGGTAAAAGGGTTAGGTAAAATTGCGATTTCTAATGAGCATTCTATCTCTAATGTATTTTTAGTAGAGAGTCTTGGATATAATTTGCTATCTGTTAGTCAATTATGTCATATGGGGTATAACTGTCTATTTACAAATGTAGATGTGTCTGTCTTTAGAAGAAGTGATGGTTCACTAGCTTTTAAGGGTGTATTAGACGGCAAACTTTATTTAGTTGATTTTGCAAAAGAAGAGGCCGGTCTAGATGCATGCTTAATAGCTAAGACTAGCATGGGCTGGCTGTGGCATCGCCGCTTAGCACATGTGGGGATGAAGAACCTTCACAAGCTTCTAAAGGGAGAACACGTGATAGGTTTGACTAACGTGCATTTCGAAAAAGATAGACCTTGTGCAGCTTGTCAAGCAGGTAAACAAGTGGGAGGAGCACATCACAGCAAGAACGTGATGACCACTTCAAGACCCCTGGAGCTGCTGCATATGGACCTCTTCGGACCTGTCGCCTATCTGAGCATAGGAGGGAGTAAGTATGGTTTAGTTATTGTTGATGATTTTTCCCGCTTCACTTGGGTGTTCTTTTTGCAGGATAAGTCTGAAACCCAAGGGACCCTCAAGCGCTTCCTCAGGAGAGCTCAAAATGAGTTTGAGCTCAAGGTGAAGAAGATAAGGAGCGACAACGGGTCCGAATTCAAGAACCTTCAAGTAGAGGAATTCCTTGAGGAGGAAGGGATCAAGCACGAATTCTCCGCTCCCTACACACCACAGCAAAATGGTGTGGTAGAGAGGAAGAACAGGACGCTAATCGATATGGCGAGGACAATGCTTGGAGAATTCAAGACCCCCGAGTGTTTCTGGTCGGAAGCCGTGAACACGGCTTGCCACGCCATCAACAGGGTCTACCTCCATCGCCTCCTCAAGAAGACTTCGTATGAGCTTCTAACCGGTAACAAACCCAATGTATCTTACTTTCGTGTATTTGGGAGCAAGTGCTACATTCTAGTGAAGAAAGGTAGAAATTCTAAGTTTGCTCCCAAAGCTGTAGAAGGGTTTTTGTTAGGTTATGACTCAAATACAAAGGCGTATAGAGTCTTCAACAAATCATCGGGTTTGGTTGAAGTCTCTAGCGACGTTGTATTTGATGAGACTAATGGCTCTCCAAGAGAGCAAGTTGTTGATTGTGATGATGTAGATGAAGAAGATGTTCCGACGGCCGCTATACGGACCATGGCGATTGGAGAAGTACGGCCACAGGAACAAGATGAACGAGATCAACCTTCTTCCTCAACTATGGTGCATCCCCCAACCGAAGATGACGAACAGGTGGAGGCGCTTGATCAAGGGGGAGCACAAGATGATCAAGTGATGGAGGAAGAAGCGCAACCTGCACCTCCAACCCAAGTTCGAGCGATGATTCAAAGGGATCATCCCGTCGATCAAATTCTGGGTGACATTAGCAAGGGAGTAACTACTCGATCTCGATTAGTTAATTTTTGTGAGCATTACTCCTTTTGTCTCTTCTATTGAGCCTTTCAGGGTAGAGGAGGCCTTGCTAGATCCGGATTGGGTATTGGCCATGCAGGAGGAGCTCAACAACTTCAAGCGCAATGAAGTTTGGACACTGGTGCCTCGTCCGAAGCAAAATGTTGTGGGAACCAAGTGGGTGTTCCGCAACAAACAGGATGAGCACGGGGTGGTGACGAGGAACAAGGCTCGACTTGTGGCAAAAGGTTATGCCCAAGTCGCAGGTTTGGACTTTGAGGAGACTTTCGCTCCTGTAGCTAGGCTAGAGTCCATTCGTATCTTGCTAGCATATGCCGCTCACCATTCTTTCAGGTTGTACCAAATGGATGTGAAGAGCGCTTTCCTCAACGGGCCAATCAAGGAGGAAGTGTACGTGGAGCAACCCCCTGGCTTCGAGGATGAACGGTACCCCGACCACGTGTGTAAGCTCTCTAAGGCGCTCTATGGACTTAAGCAAGCCCCAAGAGCATGGTATGAATGCCTTAGAGACTTTTTAATTGCTAATGCTTTCAAGGTTGGGAAAGCCGATCCAACTCTTTTTACAAAGACATGTGATGGTGATTTGTTTGTATGCCAAATTTATGTCGATGACATAATATTTGGTTCTACTAACCAAAAGTCTTGTGAAGAGTTTAGCAGGGTGATGACACAGAAATTCGAGATGTCGATGATGGGCGAGTTGAACTACTTCCTTGGGTTCCAAGTGAAGCAACTCAAGGACGGCACCTTCATCTCCCAAACGAAGTACACGCAAGATCTGCTAAAGCGGTTTGGGATGAAGGACGCCAATCCCGCAAAGACTCCGATGGGGACCGACGGACACACCGACCTCAACAAAGGAGGTAAGTCCGTTGATCAAAAAGCATACCGGTCAATGATAGGTTCTTTGCTTTACTTATGTGCTAGTAGACCGGATATTATGCTTAGCGTATGCATGTGTGCTAGATTTCAATCCGAACCTAAGGAGTGTCACTTAGTGGCGGTGAAGCGAATTCTTAGATATTTGGTTGCTACGCCTTGCTTCGGGCTCTGGTATCCAAAGGGGTCTACCTTTGACTTAGTTGGATACTCAGACTCCGACTATGCTGGATGTAAGGTCGATAGGAAGAGTACATCGGGGACGTGCCAATTCTTAGGAAGGTCCCTGGTGTCATGGAACTCTAAGAAACAAACATCCGTTGCCCTATCCACCGCTGAGGCCGAGTACGTTGCCGCAGGTCAGTGTTGCGCGCAACTACTTTGGATGAGGCAAACCCTCCGGGACTTTGGCTACAATCTGAGCAAAGTCCCACTCCTATGTGACAATGAGAGTGCTATCCGCATGGCGGAGAATCCTGTTGAGCACAGCCGCACAAAGCACATAGACATCCGGCATCACTTTTTGAGAGACCACCAGCAAAAGGGAGATATCGAAGTGTTTCATGTTAGCACCGAGAACCAGCTAGCCGATATCTTCACTAAGCCTCTAGATGAGAAGACCTTTTGCAGGTTGCGTAGTGAGCTAAATGTCATAGATTCGCGGAACCTGGATTGAATTGTAGCATACATGTACTTATGCTTTTGATCATGTTCCTTTTTGCATTTTGTTGCTTATTATGGTGCTCAAGTTGTACAAACACTCCCTGGACCTCACAAGTCTGTTGCAAAGTGATGCACATGTTTAGGGGGAGATGTGTTACAACTTGACCCTTTGAGACTAACCATGTGCTTGAGTTTGATGATTTAGTCTCGAAGGAGGATTGAAAGGGAAAAGGTGGACTTGGACCATGAAAGACTTCCACTGCACTCCGATGAGAGGGTAACTAATTCCAAGTTCATCTCATGAAATCTTATTGCCATTTGCTCTTAATTGAAGACTTTGGTGAGGCAATGGGGTTAAGAGGCCAAGATTGATCCCGTTTTGGTGCTTCATGCCAAAGGGGGAGAAAATAAAGGCCAAAGTGATAAATGGATCAGCTACCACTTGAGAGATTTTGAAAATAGTAGAATAGAGTTTTTGTGAGTTTTTGTTTTGTCAAAAGCTTTTATTGTCTCTTATTGTCTCTATTGTCAAAAGTGGGCTTCTTGTGGGGAGAAGTGTTGATTATGGGAAATAGGGGGAGTTTTTGAAATCCTTGATCAATCTCTTTTGGAATGACTCTCTTTATGCCTCAACATGTGTGTTTGACATAGAAATAGAGATTTGAGTTTGATTTGCAAAAACAAACCAAGTGGTGGCAAAGGATGATCCATATATGCCAAAATTGAATCAAAACCAATTTGAGTTTTTATTTGAAGTGATTTTGCACTTGTTCTATCTACTTTATGTTGTGTTGGCATAAATCACCAAAAAGGGGGAGATTGAAAGGGAAATGTGCCCTTGGGCCATTTCTAAGTATTTTGGTGATTAAGTGTCAACACAAGTGCTTAGATGTGAACCAATGCCCATGAATGAACAAAGTGCAAATCTACAACAAAGGTATGTTTCTAAGTCTTAGTACATTGGTTTTGTGTACTAATATATTTGTCTAAGTGTTAGAAACAGATAGAAGAAGATAAGAGAAGACTTGGCTGTGTACAGCCAAGGGACTGTTTCGGTCTGGGGCACCGGACTGTCCGGTGGTGCACCGGACAGTGTCCGGTGCGCCAGGCTATCTCGGCCGAAGAGGCCGCTCTCGGGAATTTGCTGACGGCGTACGGCTAAAATTCACCGGACTGTCCTGTGTGCACCGGACTGTCCGGTGAGCCAACGGTCGGCCAGGACCAACGGTCGGCCGCGGGATCAGCGCAGGACACGTGGCCGAGCCAACGGTCGGAAGGGGGCACCGGACTGTCCGGTGCGCCAACGGCTCCCGCATCTGCAACGATCGGCTTCGCCATTTAAGGAAAGGAATCGGGCACCGGACACTGTCCGGTGTGCACCGGACTGTCCGGTGCGCCCGACGACAGAAGGCAAAGATGGCCTTCCAGATTTGTTCTCAACGGCTCCTAGCTGCCTTGGGGCTATAAAAGGGACCCCTAGGCGCATGGAGGAGAACACCAAGCAACTCTTGAGCATTCTTGATCATCCACACTCAGTCTTTGCGCATCCGTTTGTGATTCTAAGTGATTCGAGCTCTGTTCTTGTGAGAAACTGTGAGATAGTCTTTGAGCTCGAAACTTGGTTGTGTGTGTGCGCGTTTCGCTGTGGATTTGTGTGTGTTGCTTCCCTCCCTTACTCCGTGCTTCTTTGTGAATCTTAAGTGTAAGGGCGAGAGACTCCAATTTGTGGAGATTCCTCGCAAGTGGGATAAAGATAAGCAAGGCAAAATACTGTGGTATTCAAGTGGGTCTTTGGACCGCTTGAGAGGGGTTGATTGCAACCCTCGTCCGTTGGGACGCCACAACGTGGAGTAGGCAAGTTTTGTACTTGGCCGAACCACGAGATAAATCACCGTGTCTCCTCTGTGTTGAATTCTCTGTGATTGTCGTATTGTGCAAGATCTTCTCTTTAGCCACTTGGCAATTATTGTGCTAACCTCTAACAAGTTTTTGTGGCTATAAGTTAAGTTTTTACAGGATCACCTATTCACCCCCCCCTCTAGGTGCTCTCAGATATGACATACACAGACATTATCCATCTGTTGAAAGAATGCCTGTTCACCTACCCAATGAGAATTACATCACATATAGTGCTGGAGCTAACATGGTCGATGTACTTTCACAAACATACCTTCGAAGAACTATGTTAACTGAATGGTTTGCCACAAATTTGCAAAATCCTGATGCTAGGAACCTCACTTATCCTGATTTCCCAACAAAATGGAGGTGGGATGACAAAAGTAGATCTTGGCTTCCTAGAAAAAGTCGAGAGAAAAGGATAGGGCGTTTGTATTATGTCCATCCATTGGCTGGTGATAGGTACTACCTTAGAATGTTGTTATTAATAGTCAAAGGAGCCTTTAGCTATGAATGTCTACGAACTTATAACAACATTGTCTACTCTTCATTTAAAGAAGCATGCAAAGCACGTGGACTTCTTGATGATGACAAAGAATGGTTAAGTGCCTTTGATGAAGCAGCTTCTTGGGCAAGTCCCAACCAGCTGCGGCAACTATTTGTCACTTTGCTTCTTTATTGCCAGGTCAGCGATGAGTATGAATTCTTTCAAAAAGTCTGGAGGCTTCTAGCTGATGATATAGAGTATAACTTTCGCAAGGCACTTAATTGTCCTAATTACCAAATGCCAGATAATGAACTCAAGGAACATTTGCTAGATAAATTAACAACTTTATTTAACAAGAGTGGTGGTAATATAGAGGATTTCAATCTACCACAATGATTTAGTGGAGCACAGACTTGGACACCAAATCGTCTAATTGAAGAAGAAATGCCAAATAATATTGATAACCTTTTGGATGAATCTGAATTCCTCATTTCCCAGCTCAATATTCAGCAAAGGAATGCTTTTGATACAATTGTTCAGACTGTCTTTTCCAACAAATCTGGTTTCTACTTTGTTTCTAGATATGGAGGCACAGGAAAAACCTTTCTATGGAATGCTATAGTTAGTCATCTAAGAGCAAGAGAGAAAATTGTTTTAACTGTGGCTTCATCTGGGGTTGCCTCACTTTTGCTTCCAGGAGGACGCACTGCACATTCACGTTTTAAAATTCCATGTGAACTACACGAAACCATCACCTGCAACATTAAACGAGGAACAATGCTAGCCGAGTTAATCAAATCAACTTCATTGATTATTTGGGATGAAGCTTTAATGACTCATAGATTTGCTTTTGAGGCTTTGGACAAAACTTTCAGTGACCTTCTAGCTCCACATTTTGAACAAGCTGAAAAAACACCTTTTGGTGGAAAGGTAGTAGTTCTTGGAGGTGATGCACGACAAATATTGCCTGTTATAGAAGGTGGCACACGCTCCCAAATTATTGATGCAACTGTCTCTAACTCTTATTTATGGGGTTCTGTTACTGTTATAAGTCTGACTCAAAACATGAGGCTCCTCTCAAGTAGCACATCTATTGAAACAAAAAAGGAAATTGCTGAATTCAGTAAATGGTTGCTTGATATTGGTGAAGGAAATGTACCAGCAACAAAAAGAAATGCTGAAACTGAAAGTTCCTGGATACAGTTGCCCAAAGATATTTTATTACTTCCTCAAACTGGTAATATAGAATATATTGTCGACTCAACATATCCAGATTTGCAGCAAAGATATACAGATATTGAATATCTTAAGGAAAGAGCTATACTAAGCACTACAAATGAAACTGTTGATGCTCTAAATGAATTTATTGTCTCTTCTATTCCTGGAAATACACATGAATATTTCAGTTGTGATAAAATTGGAAAGACCCCATACAGCCATGAATCCTATGACCTATTATATCCCATTGAGTTCTTAAATTCAATTAATGGCAATAACTTTCCACAACATCGATTATGTCTGAAAAAAGGTATTCCTATCATGCTATTACGAAATATGAACCAGAGTGAAGGTCTTTGCAATGGAACAAGATTAATGATAACCTCCCTAGGAAACATGATTGTAGAAGCCGAAATAATGGTTGGTCAACACAAAGGAAAAAAAATTATTATTCCACGTGTTACTCTCTGCTTAAAGACTCCAAGACTGTCATTCATCCTTGAAAGAAGACAATATCCAATTAAAGTATGCTATGCTATGACGATTAATAAGAGCCAAGGACAAACATTATCCAATGTTGGAATCTATTTGAAAAAACCAGTGTTTACACATGGCCAATTATATGTTGCTTTCTCTCGAGTTACATCCAAAAAGGGTTTACATGTGTTGGTGGAAGATGAAAATGGGAAGGCAGTGACTGAAACAAAAAAATATTGTTTATCAAGAAATATTCCCCCGTTTCAATATTAAAAAACTACATTAACAACTATAGACGTATATATATATATACATATATGTATAGATACATGTATATATACTTCTACATATGCATACTACATTACATGCGACTACTATTGACATCTTCGCTTTTACGGTAAATACTTTTCTTACTCTTATAGAACCAATAAGGTCATTTACATAATTAGTTATATTCATTGCAGACAATTTCCTAACACAAAGAATTACTATTACATATTGCATGTTAAAAAAATTACCATCCTTATTTCCTTCTCATGATAAATAACAAATTTTATTATTAGCATTACATTCATATAAAAAAATAATACCCATGATTGTACTTAGGAACATAAGTTATAACTTCATTTACAAAATAGATTACAGATCCAATATACTTATGTTGAAGAAATTTCATACAAACATTACAGCTAATATTATGATTTCACTTTTTCAGCATGACATACAAGGCACTTTCAGATCTATCGCCTCAGGATAAAGATGCGGCATTGCAAGTGCAAGTGAATAGAAAATGGGAGTTTAGGGGAATCAAAGATGATGGCCCAATACTTCACATTGATATGGTGCTCACAGATGCAATGGTAACAACAAATTTTCCTTTAGAGTGATTTACAAAAAATGCCATCACACATATATGTCTCTCAAATATAATTTGTATCTGCTCTATACATGTTTTATAGATATACTTTAAAATCAAATGCTAATAGAATGTTAAATCATTATTTACATGGAAATAGCATATATGCTGAGATTCCAAGCGACATAGTAGATGAGCAGAATCCTCTAATTAATGTGAACAAGGTGTACATTATAAGGCGCTTTCGAGTCATCTATGCAAAATCATCTTACAAAGTTGTTGATGCTCCTTTTATGATATGCTTCACAAAATTCACTATAATTGAGCTATGTCGTGAACCACCAACAACATTTCCTCAATATGTTTATCGATTGACACCATACAATGAAATTGACCCATTTGGTCCAAAAGCTTGGTATGTTCCTGCAATTGTGCTTTTACACTTCTACTCATTCTCTACATTTTACCATATTTCTAATATTTACAGAGAAATTATAACCATTACAAAGTTTTCTTTTCTAAAATTCCACTAGATGTTATTGGTCTCATCAAGGAGGTTACTAAAATCAACCCGATATATTATGGACCCACTCAATCAACCTCTAAGATTAGAAATGTATTCATCACAGATCTCAGGTTTGTACAAACATTTTTTTCTCAAAAAATCAAGTTCATAGACTGTCTATGTGACACCAAGTTATATAACAATCCAAAATATCTATTACTTGACAGTGATAACATTATGAAGATAACTCTATGGGGAAATCGGGCAGAACAATTTTCCTATAATTCTGTCTATGATCCACAAAGGAAAAATCCAATTGTAGTTCTATTTGTCGGATGTTTACCAAAAGAATATCAAGGTCTTTATTTTCATTACTTATCAAACCATTTTACTTATTCAATATTACTACCCGCATCTGAAAGGGAATTAGGCTTACACCTAGTTCCTATTTAATTTTGGTGGTTGAATTGCCCAACACAAATATTTGGACTAACTAGTTTGTTCTAGTGTATAAGTTATACAGGTGCCAAAGGTTCACACTTAGCCAATAAAAAGACCAAGTATTGGGTTCAAACAAAGGAGCAAGGGATAACCGAAGGCACCTCTGGTCTGGCGCACCGGACTGTCCGGTGTGCCACCGGACATGTTCGGTGCACCAGAGGACTCCGACTTCAAACTCGTCACCTTCGGGAAATTCCAGAGGCGACTCCGCTACAATTCACCGGACTGTCCGGTGCTCCAAGGAAGAGCGGCCTCCGGAACTCGCCAGCCTCGGGATTTCACTTCAGCTGCTCCGCTATAATTCACCGGACTGTCCGGTGTAACAGCGGGGCAACGGCTATTTCGGCGCCAACGGCTACCTGCGACGCATTAAATGCGCGCGCTGCGCGCGCAGAGGTTAGGCGCGCCCATGCTGGCGCACCGGACAATCTATAGTGCTTGTCCGGTGCGCCACCGGACATCCAGGCGGGCCCAGAAGTCAGAGCTCCAACGGTCGGAACCCAACGACATTGGTGACGTGGTTGTCGCACCGGACATGTCCGGTGTGCACCGGACTGTCCGGTGCACCATCGAACAGACAGCCTCACCAAACGGCTAGTTTGGTGGTTGGGGCTATAAATACCCCCAACCACTCACCATTCATTGCATCCAAGTTTTCCACTTCCCAACTACTTACAAGAGCTCTAGCATTCAATTCTAGACACACCAAAGAGATCAAATCCTCTCCAAATTCCACATAACGCCCTAGTGATTAGAGAGAGAGATTTGCTTGTGTTCTTTCGAGCTCTTGCGCTTGGATTGCTTTCTTCTTTCTTGATTCTTTTATTGCGATCAAACTCACTTGTAATTGAGGCAAAAGACACCAATCTTGTGGTGGTCCTTGTGGGAACTTTGTGTTCCAAGTGATTGAGAAGAGAAAGCTCATTCGGTCCGAGGGACCAGTTGAGAGAGGGTAAGGGTTGAAAGAGACCCGGCCTTTGTGGCCTCCTCAACGGGGAGTAGGTTTGAGAGAACCGAACCTCGGTAAAACAAATCCGCGTGTCTCACTTCATTATTCGCTTGTGATTTGTTTTGCACCCTCTCTCGTGGACTCTATTATATTTCTAACGCTAACCCGGCTTGTAGTTGTGATTATTCTTGAGAATTTCAGTTTCGCCCTATTCACCCCCCCTCTAGGCGACTTTCAATTGGTATCAGAGCCCGGTGCTTCATTTGAGCCTAACCGCTCGAAGTGATGTCGGGAGATCACACCAAGAGGGAGATGGAGACCGGCGACAAGCCCACTACGAGCCAAGGGAGCACTTCATAGGAAGAGTCCCGCACCAAGAGGAAGGAGAAGAAGAAGGACTCCTCTAAACGGAAGGAGAAAAGATCTTCCTCTTCTCACCACAATGAGAAGAAGGAAAAATCTTCTTCTCACAAGTCGCATCGGAAAGGCGACAAGCACAAGAGGATGAGGAAAGTGGTCTACTACGAGACCGACACTTCATCAACATCGACCTCCGACTCCGATGCGCCGTCCGTAACTTCTAAACACCAAGAGCACAAAAAGTTTAGTAAGATCCCCTTACACTACCCTCGTACATCTAAACATACTCCATTACTTTCCGTTCCATTAGGCAAACCACCAACCTTTGATGGCGAAGATTATGCTAGGTGGAGTGATTTAATGAAATTTCATCTAACCTCACTCCACAAAAGTATATGGAATGTTGTTGAGTTTGGAGCACAGGTACCATCCGTAGGGGATGAAGACTATGATACGGACGAAGTGGCCCAAATCGAGCACTTCAACTCCCAAGCCACAACCATACTCCTCGCCTCTCTAAGCAAGGAGGAGTACAACAAAGTGCAAGGGTTGAAGAATGCCAAGGAGATTTGGGACCTTCTCAAGACCGCACACGAGGGTGATGAACTCACCAAGATCACCAAGCGGGAAACGATCGAGGGAGAGCTCGGTCGTTTTCGTCTTCGCCAAGGGGAGGAGCCACAAGATATGTACAACCGGCTCAAAACCTTGGTGAACCAAGTGCGCAACCTCGGGAGCAAGAAATGGGATGACCATGAGGTGGTTAAGGTTATTCTAAGATCTCTCATTTTCCTTAACCCCACTCAAGTTCAATTAATTCGTGGTAATCCTAGATACACACTAATCACCCCCGAGGAAGTAATCGGGAATTTTGTGAGCTTTGAATGCATGATTAAAGGCTCAAAGAAGATCAACGAGCTTGAGGAGCCCTCCACGTCTGAAGCACAACCGGTGGCATTTAAGACGACTGAGGAGAAGAAGGAGGAGTCTACACCGAGTAGACAACCAATTGACGCCTCCAAGCTCGACAATGAGGAGATGACTTTAATCATCAAAAGCTTTCGCCAAATCCTCAAGCAACGGAAGGGGAAGGATTACAAATCCCGTTCCAAGAAGGTTTGCTACAAGTGTGGTAAGCCCGGTCACTTTATTGCTAAATGTCCTTTATCAAGTGACAGTGACAGGGATAACGACAAGAAGGGCAAGAGGAGAGAAAAGAAGAGGTACTACAAGAAGAAGGGCGGCGATGCCCATGTTTGCCGGGAGTGGGACTCGGACGAGAGCTCCACCGACTCCTCCTCCGACAAGGACGCCGCCAACATCACCGTCACCAAGGGACTCCTCTTCCCCAACGTCGGCCACAAGTGCCTCATGGCAAAGGATGGCAAACAGAAGAAGGTTAAATCTAAATCCTCCACTAGATATGAGTCCTCTAGTGATGATAATGCTAGTGATGAGGAAAATAATTTGCGTACCCTTTTTGCCGACCTAAACATGCAACAAAAAGAAAAACTAAATGAATTAATTAGTGCCATCCATGAGAAGGATGATCTCTTGGACTCCCAAGAGGACTTCCTAATCAAGGAAAATAAAAAGCATGTTAAGGTTAAAAATGCTTATGCTCTAGAAATAGAAAAATGTCAAAATTTGTCTAGTGAGCTAAGCACTTGCAATGAGACCATTAACAACCTTAGAAATGAAAATGCTAAATTAATTGCTAAGGTTGATTCTCATGTTTGTGATGCTTCAATTCCTAGTCTTAGAAATGATAATGATGATTTGCTTGCTAAGATTAAGGAATTGAATGATTCTCTTGCTAGCCTTAGGATTGAAAATGAAAAATTGATTGCTAAGGCTAAAGATTTTGATGTTTGCAATGTTACTATTTCTAACCTTAAAAATGAGAATGATATACTACATGCTAAGGTTGTAGAATTAAAATCTTGCAAACCCTCTACATCTATCGTTGAGCATGTTTCTATTTGCACTAGATGTAGAGATGTTGATATCAATGCTATTCATGATCACATGGCTTTAATTAAACAACAAAATGATCATATAACATTATTAGATGCTAAAATTGCCGAGCATAACTTAGAAAATGAAAAGTTTAAATTTGCTAGAAGTATGCTCTATAATGGGAGACGCCCTGGCATCAAGGATGGCGTTGGCTTCGAAAGGGGAGACAATGTCAAACTTAGTGCCCCTCCTAAGAACTTGTCTAACTTTGTTAAGGGCAAGGCTCCCATGCCTCAGGATAACGAGGGTTACATTTTGTACCCTGTCGGTTATCCCGAGAGCAAAATTAGGAGAACTCATTCTAGGAAGTCTCACTCTGGCCCTAACCATGCTTTTATGTATAAGGGTGAGACATCTAGCTCTAGGCAACCAACCCGTGCCAAGTTGCCTAGAAAGAAAACTCCTATTGCATCAAATTATCATAGCATTTCATTTAAAACTTTTGATGCATCTTATGTTTTAACTAACAAATCCGGCAAAATAGTTGCCAAGTTTGTTGGGGGCAAACACAAGGGCTCTAAGACCTGTGTTTGGGTACCCAAAGTTCTTGTTTCTAATGCCAAAGGACCCAAAACCGTTTGGGTACCTAAAGTCAAGAACTAAAATTGTTTTGTAGGTTTGGGCTCAAGTTGGATACTCGACAGCGGGTGCACAAACCACATGACAGGGGAGAAGAAGATGTTCTCCTCATATGAGAAAAACCAAGATCCCCAACGAGCTATCACATTCGGGGATGGAAATCAAGGTTTGGTCAAAGGATTGGGTAAAATTGCTATATCACCTGACCATACTATTTCCAATGTTTTTCTTGTAGATTCTTTAGATTACAATTTGCTTTCCGTATCCCAATTATGTCAAATGGGCTACAACTGTATATTTACTGATGTAGGTGTTACTGTCTTTAGAAGAAGTGATGATTCAATAGCATTTAAGGGTGTGTTAGAGGGTCAGCTATACTTGGTAGATTTTGATAGAGCTGAACTCGACACATGCTTAATTGCTAAGACTAACATGGGTTGGCTCTGGCACCGCCGACTAGCCCATGTTGGAATGAAGAATCTTCATAAGCTTCTAAAGGGAGAGCACATTTTATGACTAACAAATGTTCATTTTGAGAAAGACAGGATTTGTAGCGCATGCCAAGCAGGAAAGCACGTTGGGTCCCAACATCCACACAAGAACATCATGACGACCGACAGGCCACTTGAGCTACTCCACATGGATCTATTCGACCCGATTGCTTACATAAGCATCGGCGGGAGTAAGTATTGTCTTGTAATAGTGGATGATTATTCTCGCTTCACTTGGGTGTTCTTTTTGCAGGAAAAATCCCATACCCAAGAGACCTTAAAGGGATTCTTGAGACGGGCTCAAAATGAGTTCGGCTTAAGGATCAAGAAAATTAGAAGCGACAACGGGACGGAGTTCAAGAACTCACAAATAGAAGGCTTTCTTGAGGAAGAGGGCATCAAGCATGAGTTCTCTTCTCCCTACACTCCACAACAAAATGGTGTAGTGGAGAGGAAGAATCGAACTCTATTGGACATGGCAAGAACCATGCTTGATGAGTACAAGACACCGGATCGGTTTTGGGCCGAGGCGGTCAACACCGCTTGCTACGCCATCAACCGGTTATATCTACACCGAATCCTCAAGAAGACATCCTATGAACTCCTAACCGGTAAAAAGCCAAATATTTCATATTTTAGAGTTTTTGGTAGCAAATGTTTTATTCTTGTTAAAAGAGGAAGAAAATCTAAATTTGCTCCTAAAACTGTAGAAGGTTTTTTACTAGGATATGACTCAAACGCAAGGGCATATAGAGTCTTTAACAAGTCCTCAGGACTTGTTGAAGTTTCTTGTGACGTTGTGTTTGATGAGACTAACGGCTCTCAAGTAGAGCAAGTTGATCTTGATGAGATAGGTGAAGAACAGGCTCCGTGCATCGCGCTAAGGAACATGTCCATTGGGGATGTGTGTCCTAAGGAATCCGAAGAGCCTCCTCATGCACAAGATCAACCATCCTCCTCCACGCAAGCATCTCCACCAACCCAAAATGAGGACGAGGCTCAAGTTGATGAAGGAGAAGATCAAAGAGATGAGCTCCCTCAAGATGACGGCAACGATCAAGGGGGAGATGCAAATGATCAAGACAAGGAGGATGAAGAACCAAGGCCGCCACACCCAAAAGTCCACCAAGCAATCCAACGAGATCACCCCGTCGACACCATCCTCGGCGACATTCATAAGGGGGTAATCACTCGATCTCGTGTTGCACATTTTTGTGAGCATTACTCTTTTGTTTCCTCTATTGAGCCACACAGGGTAGAGGAAGCACTACAAGATTCGGACTGGGTGATGGCGATGCAAGAGGAGCTCAACAATTTCACAAGGAACAAGGTATGGCATTTAGTTCCACGTCCTAACCAAAATGTTGTAGGAACCAAGTGGGTCTTCCGCAACAAGCAAGATGAGCATGGTGTGGTGACAAGGAACAAAGCTCGACTCGTGGCCAAGGGATATTCACAAGTCGAAGGTTTGGATTTTGGTGAAACCTATGCACCCGTAGCTAGGCTTGAGTCAATTCGTATATTATTGGCCTATGCTACTTACCATGGCTTCAAGCTTTAACAAATGGACGTGAAGAGTGCCTTCCTCAACGGACCGATCAAGGAGGAGGTCTATGTTGAGCAACCTCCCGGCTTTGAAGATAGTGAGTACCCTAACCATGTTTATAGGCTCTCTAAGGCGCTTTATGGGCTCAAGCAAGCCCCAAGAGCATGGTATGAATGCCTTAGAGATTTCCTTATTGCTAATGGCTTCAAAGTCGAAAAGGCCGATCCTACTTTATTCACTAAAACTCTTGACAATGATTTGTTTGTATGCCAAATTTATGTTGATGATATCATATTTGGGTCTACTAACGAATCTATATGTGAAGAATTTAGTAGGATCATGACACAGAAATTCGAGATGTCTATGATGGGGGAGTTGAAGTATTTTCTAGGATTCCAAGTCAAGCAACTCCAAGAGGGCACCTTCATTAGCCAAACGAAGTACACTCAAGACATTCTAACCAAATTTGGAATGAAGGATGCCAAGCCCATCAAGACACCCATGGGAACAAATGGGCATCTCGACCTCGACACGGGAGGTAAGTCCGTGGATCAAAAGGTATACCGGTCGATGATTGGTTCATTGCTTTATTTATGTGCATCTCGACCGGACATTATGCTTTCCGTTTGCATGTGTGCAAGATTCCAAGCCGACCCTAAGGAATCACACCTTACGGCCGTAAAACGAATCTTGAGATATTTGGCTTATACTCCTAAGTTTGGGCTTTGGTACCCTCGGGGATCGACATTTGATTTGATTGGTTATTCGGATGCCGATTGGGCGGGGTGTAAGATTAATAGAAAGAGCACATCAGGGACTTGCCAGTTCTTGGGAAGATCCTTGGTGTCTTGGGCTTCAAAGAAGCAAAATTCGGTCGCTCTTTCTACCGCCGAAGCCGAGTACATTGCCGTAGGCCATTGTTGCGCGCAATTGCTTTGGATGAGGCAAACCCTGCGGGACTACGGTTACAAATTAACCAAAGTTCCTCTTCTATGTGATAATGAGAGTGCAATCCGCATGGCGGATAATCCCGTTGAGCATAGCCGCACTAAACACATAGTCATTCGGTATCATTTTCTTCGGGATCACCAACAAAAGGGGGATATCGAGATTTCATACATTAACACTAAAGATCAATTAGCCGATATCTTTACCAAGCCACTTGATGAACAATCCTTTACCAAACTTAGGCATGAGCTCAATATTCTTGATTATAGGAATTTCTTTTGCTAAACTTACACACATAGCTCATAAGTATACCTTTAATCATGTCTCTTTTATATGCTATGACTAATGTGTTTTCAAGTGTATTTCAAACCAAGTCATAGGTATATTGAAAGGGAATTGGAGTCTTCGGCGAAGACAAAGGCTTCCACTCCACTCTACTACTCATCCTTCGCCGTCGCTCCGCATCACTCTCCATCCTTGGTATAATCTTCACTTATATGTTTTATTTGCCAAAGGGGAGAAAGTAGCTAGAAAGGGCTTATATCTCACTCAAAGTATCCGTTTTTGGCGATTCATGCCAAAGGGGGAGAAAGTATGAGCCCAAAGCAAAAGGACCGCACCACCACGCTAATTTTAAAATGGTTTTCAAATTAGAAAATTTCAAATTGGTATCTCTTTGTGTTCTAAAGGGGGAGCAAGTAGTATTTTCAAAACTTGATATCTTAAAACCCTCTTGAACACTAAGAGGAGAATTTATTTGAGGGGGAGTTTTGTTTAGTCAAAGGAAAAGCATTTGAAACAAGGGGAGAAAATTTTAAACTTGAAAATGCTTTTTCATCTACCTTTCACTATTTGCAAAAGAACTTTGAAAAGGATTTACAAAAATATTTTGCAAAAACAAAACATGTGGTGCAAGCATGGTCCAATATGTTAAAAATTAAGAAACAATCCACGCATATCTTGTAAGTATTTATATTGGCTCAAATCCAAGCAACCTTTGCACTTACATTATGCAAACTAGTTCAATTATGCACTTTTATATTTGCTTTGGTTTGTGTTGGCATCAATCACCAAAAAGGGGGAGATTGAAAGGGAATTAGGCTTACACCTAGTTCCTATTTAATTTTGGTGGTTGAATTGCCCAACACAAATATTTGGACTAACTAGTTTGTTCTAGTGTATAAGTTATACAGGTGCCAAAGGTTCACACTTAGCCAATAAAAAGACCAAATATTGGGTTCAAACAAAGGAGCAAGGGATAACCGAAGGCACCTCTGGTCTGGCGCACCGGACTGTCCGGTGTGCCACCGGACATGTCCGGTGCACCAGAGGACTCCGACTTCAAACTCGTCACCTTCGGGAAATTCCAGAGGCGACTCCGCTATAATTCACCGGACTGTCCGGTGTACACCGGACATGTCCGGTGCTCCAAGGAAGAGCGGCCTCCGGAACTCGCCAGCCTCGGGATTTCACTTCAGCTGCTCCGCTATAATTCACCGGACTGTCCGGTGTACACCGGACTGTCCGGTGTAACAGCGGGGCAACGGCTATTTCGGCGCCAACGGCTACCTGCGACGCATTAAATGCGCGCGATGCGCGCGCAGAGGTCAGGCGCGCCCATGCTGGCGCACCGGACAATCTACAGTGCTTGTCCGGTGCGCCACCGGACATCCAGGCGGGCCCAGAAGTCAGAGCTCCAACGGTCGGAACCCAACGACATTGGTGACGTGGTTGTCGCACCGGACATGTCCGGTGTGCACCGGACTGTCCGGTGCACCATCGAACAGACAGCCTCACCAAACGGCTAGTTTGGTGGTTGGGGCTATAAATACCCCCAACCACTCACCATTCATTGCATCCAAGTTTTCCACTTCCCAACTACTTACAAGAGCTCTAGCATTCAATTCTAGACACACCAAAGAGATCAAATCCTCTCCAAATTCCACATAACGCCCTAGTGATTAGAGAGAGAGATTTGCTTGTGTTCTTTCGAGCTCTTGCGCTTGGATTGCTTTCTTCTTTCTTGATTCTTTCATTGCGATCAAACTCACTTGTAATTGAGGCAAGAGACACCAATCTTGTGGTGGTCCTTGTGGGAACTTTGTGTTCCAAGTGATTGAGAAGAGAAAGCTCATTCGGTCTGAGGGACCGGTTGAGAGAGGGTAAGGGTTGAAAGAGACCCGGCCTTTGTGGCCTCCTCAACGGGGAGTAGGTTTGAGAGAACTGAACCTCGGTAAAACAAATCCGCGTGTCTCACTTCATTATTCGCTTGCGATTTGTTTTGCACCCTCTCTCGTGGACTCTATTATATTTCTAACGCTAACCCGGCTTGTAGTTGTGATTATTCTTGAGAATTTCAGTTTCGCCCTATTCACCCCCCCCTCTAGGCGACTTTCAGCATCCATCACATAACATTACTTACCATGTTTTCTACGTCTATATAGGTGACATAGTTCTCAATGGTGGAGCAGCTTGCCATTGGTACTTCAATCCAACCATTGAAGAGGCTCAACCATACTATTACAGGTTTCCTACCTTTATATTCTAGCCTATACATAAATTTAATACTTACCACATTCCTTGCATCAAATATTTTATAGTTACTGCACATTACCATATTAGAAATGTACAATTGAAGTTCAATTAACATTGTTCACAATTAATATTTTTCTTATGTGTCAAAGGATTTCAACACAAGAAATGGTACTACAATTGCCGCTGCTTACAAAAGACGACATTGTTCCATTTGACGTCCCAAAACGTCAACACAAAACTATCAAATAACTACTGGAATTTGATCCCTACACTATACCGGTAACTTATATATTCTACAAGATACAACAATAATGCCATGAATTTAAATTGGTAACTAAATTAAATTTCGTTTATTTTTTCAGAAAGAAGGTTGTGGATGCACTGTGACTATTGTTCGAATTTCTGAAAAAAATAAATGGTGGTATCCAGCATGCACCAAATGTCCAAAGAAACCAGCAATGAACCGTAAGACAATGCAATGTCGCGAATGTGGATCCATTGACTACTGTTTCAGGTACCTACAAAACATTCTTACTACAATTTCAGAAACAAATCTACTCTATCCGAACAATGCTCTTTTCCCACTATGTTGTGCAATCTTTGATCAAAGAGCAGATTGTAGTTTTCAGACTTTGTGCATATCTAACAATTTGTTTGTGCATATGAACTTAATAATGATTTGAGATATCCATTGTATATGGTTTATTTTCCATTGTTGTATTTTTTAAATCTAAATTTTCGGTTTTGTGTCATCTAGATTTCTTGCTGGTACATGGCAAAACCTTTACGAGATTCTTCTTAAAATTCAACATATTATATATAATTTTACCTACAAAGCTTAAAAATACAATTACATACTCTCTAATTTACTATCATAAAGACAATCATTATCTGACACATATTTGGCCTGCACTAGACTTAATATTCTCTATTACTACCTAGATGCTTCGTCCATGTTACATACAATGCTCATAAATTGCTGAAAGGCACTAATTACCCTTATTACTTTTTTCTCATATGCTCACAATTATGCAGATATAGATTAAGTTTTATTGCATCTGATGGAACCGCTGAAGCAAATATGTTCTGCTTCGAAAATGTCGCTACAAAAATTGTTGGAAAATCATCAGCTTCACTCTTAGCTTCTGCAGCAGATCCAGAAATAACTCCACCGGATATTGCAGCTATTGTCTCCCTCAAATTTACATTTGTTGTCACTTACGACAATGAATCTTATGGAGGCCATAGCAATATATTCCTTATCAGATCAATTCTAGCAACATATGGAAGAGACTCTTTACTGCCACAAATACAAGGAAATGTGGACATTACCTATCCAAACACTCCAATGCAACTCACAGCTAAAGAACACAAGTCTCCATCTACAGCAATGTCAAATCTGACAACCAACTCACCACCTCATGTAAAGTATAATGTGCATAAATATATTTTTAGATTAAAAAATCCCTTTCAATTTTCTCTCTATATATTTTTCCATTGTATTACATCTGTTTATAAAAAATCATTACAATTGTTGCATGTAGGCCAAGCGTGTGCTAACGTATCTTAGCTCACAAACCTCTACTTCGGAAAAGGATGACCTTTCAAAACAAAAGGGGCCACAGGTAAGTCTCTAATAAAAGCTCGGATGGTACTATTAAAATGAAACTATCTATAAAAACATTAATACATACATTCATTTTTACTTAACAGATGCCAGAAAACACTTTAGAGGACTCTAATCCTACAAAAGCTACTTTTGAATCTCCACCAAAAAGGTTTACTCTACCAACTTTAGCTCATACCTTTCAAAACAATCAGACCTATGTACATTACCTAATTACTAGCCAAAAAAAGTAGATAATGCTAGACACATGAAAGTAGTCTTTGATTGTTTTTTACAAACCAGATTTGCTTCTATTATATAACTATAAATCTTATTGTCCCTCCTTACCAAACAACTATTATTCTCTCTATTACAACAATACTTCTAATAAAACTGCTCAAATACAAATCTAATTATAATAACAATATGTACATAGGGAAGCTATAATCTTCCCCTCTCTGTTGATTAATGATTTTAAATGCAAAATTAGATCTTCTCAATATTAATTATTTAATAACAATATGTATTATGTTACTAAAAATATGATAGTGTTGCTTTTCATTTCTTTCTTATTACACTTCCTTTTTATTTATCTAAGTACTGCTGATGGCATTGCAGATCTCTCATCTTCTTACTACCTAACGTCAGTACTTTAACATCTCTTCTAGCGATCATACATGAATATTTTAGTATAGCTTTATTTTGATGCAACAGATATTGATATCGACCCTGCTATCCAGTTACCATTTATTCAATGCCATATACTTACCTGAATTTAATTTCCTCCAATAATTCCTACCTAATGTTGTTGTACATTTTTTCTAATATGAATATGAATCTTCATTAGCAACTTTGTGATTAAGTATGTACATGCTTTCATAAGTAAGATACCATTCTTTATATCACTTCTTACATAAACAACAACGGTCTATGAGACAATAAGCTTTGTACATAGCATCACTAAAATTTATTTAGGTATAATAGTCTTAGAAACTAATTGTGCTTACTGTTTACTACTACAAGTTCATGTCGTTACATTCTTCACTACTAATACTACCACTTATATGTTAAGAATCAGCATGTTAATCAAATCAACTTGAAAGTACCAGTTTATGCTACTACACAAGTCTTTTATTGTTTTTTGCAAACCAGATTTCTTTCTATTATATAGCTAAAAATCTTATTGTCTCTCCTTACCAAAAAATTGTTAATTTCCTGTTGCAATAATACTTCAAACAAAAGTTCTCAAATAAAAAAAAAATCTAATTATCATGTTTACAATTTGCCAATAAGTACTAAAATACATTTTCTCTTATTTATTAGGAAAGTAATATCCTATTACATGCCATTTAATTTTATAAATATTTGACTTTTGTTCTCTGTTCTATATTGTAGACGCAAGGAGCTTGATTCAAGCTGCACTTTCAATGACAGCGATGCTACCAAGACTCCATGATCGCTCCATCAAATAAATAATACATCAGCAACTTCAAACTATCTTTTCCCACTATGTAGTCATGAACAAACTACTTAGATGTAAATAGGTGGCAACCATCATTTGCTACAATGCACTGATGATCAATCTGCTTAGATATATACTATGCTACTATGTAGTTATAAACAACCTACTTAGATGTAAATATGTGACAACCATCTTTTGCTACTGATAAATATTATGCCAGACTTATGTTTCTTTTATTCCTAGCTACATCACACATTATTTTCTATCTATGCATGTATATATATATATATATATATATATATATATATATATATATATATATATATATATATATATATATATATATATATATATACACTAGGTATGTGCCCGTGCGTTGCGACGGAACACGAATTAACGAGCCTCCAATTGCTCAATGTTCTAGCGACGGACGGTGTGAACGCAATAGTGACGGGAGCCCTCATGGAGAACAATGCATTGTTGTAGAGAAACGCGAGCCTGAGCGCACTACGGGCTCCATCGTCGTGTTGCGGAGCTACCATTGCCACGAGCTCCATATATAAATGGGTTGTTCAGATCATAATAATTAAAACAATGTTGTGCCAAGACTTTTGCTACTACACTTAAAGACTCATACAATATTGACAGTGCATTGTTGCAACGGGAACATATATATCACGATAACTTATATACAAAATGTGTGTTATATTGTTATGAGAAAATGTTTCATAATCTATTTGTGAGCTATTTTAATTTAGCTATTTCACTACTACAAATTCCCCCCACATGGCCATAACTTGTAGAAAGAGATAGCTAATGATAATCATATATAATACTGTTTTGCCAATTATATTATATGTATTAAAAATCATAGAAAAAAAATAAAATTGCTAAGAAGGTGGTACGAAGAAAATTAAAATAGAATCATATGTGAACCACCTCCACGATAACATGTCTTTACCAGAATATATTCGCATCACAAAAGAATATATGAATTACCAATCCAGTCTTGCGCCTCGTTTTGTTTAATAATTAATTCATAAAATATGTGTTGTTGTCAAACAGTAGAGAGAACATAGAATCAGAAAATGGTTCGACTAACTTTAACAGAACTTCATAGATTACAAGAGAATGAACACATCCATGAGGGATGATAAGGTCTTCCTTCATATAAAGTAGATTCTCAACTGAATTTGTCCATACTTCACGAATTTCATGGACAAGCTGTTGTTGCATAGCCATTAGGAATTCTCCATTGGTGTCCAGTCCCATCCCGGTAAGAGTAAGTAACTGGAACTCGGGAGGTGGTTCATCTGGAATGTGACATAAAAATGGTTATCAGCTAGGAAGAAAATTTATCCAAAAGTTGTGACTTACGATAGATTGATTAATTTAAAGTTGGGTACTCAATCAGAATGTGGCAATACTTTCGATCGATTCCTCCTCAAGCAACCATTGTTTCTTTAGTCATTCTCGTTCTGTTTGTTCCCATGTCCCCATTTCTCTAAAGGATCACTGTTAGCAAACAACTTGCAGGTCTAACAAAGATTGAAATGGAGAATCAAACAACTTTCCTGAGTGGTAGTCATAAACTAACAGAAATACATCTTGGTCGCTAACAAATGAAATGTGAAATCACAAGCTATAACCAGCCCACACAAGTTACAATTACTTTTATGAAGTTAATATTCATAACTGATAAAATGCAATGACATTTAGCCGCCATGTGTTACATACATCCAGAGGAAGGCCACCAGCATCACTGGACAAAGATGCTCGTCTTGAGACCCCAGCAGCCATGGGATCTTTACCAGCTGTGTTCAAAGAATTTGACCGACTGGCGGCCAATGAAGTCATTGATGTGGACGATGTGATGCTATCACCTGTAAGGGATGTGCAAAAATGTTGAGCTTGTGATCTCAGATGATCTTCCACAAGCATCAGAATAACTATTGTGCATTCTCTGCTAGTGCTACTGAGAGATGAGCAGCATTCTTTGCTTGAATTTTTGCTTCTTCAGGAGACAAACCCTCAGCTGCAACACCAGCTGCAGCTGCTGCAATTACTTCGGTCTGCTGGACATACAAGCAAAAGAAAGACATTACAGAAAAATAGCAACAGAACTCTATCACAATGCAACACTCTGTATATATTGTAATTATGTAAACCATTCAGAATTATAACTATTAGAGTTATGGTGGTTGAATTGTAATGGAGTCTTTGTGTAATGGGCTTAGGGTGAATATAAATATAATACAGAGAAAACCAAAGATAAGAAGAGACATATCTGACGGCTAACATTGTGTCGTTTCATATAGCCGTTCGGTTGGTTGATGCAGTATAGCAGTCGGTGCAGTGATGTAGTTGGTAGGTCGATGTAGTTCAGATACAATGCAGTAAGAGGAAGAAGTTGAGCGGCCATGTCACTGACACGACGACGGTTATTTTGCAGGTCTGCTCTCCCAGAACTTGTGCGTGCAGAAGCTAGAACATAGTGCTTGGCTACATCTGAACAGTGGCCAAGAAGCAAGCCGACAGCAGATGACGTAATAGAGTTTATATAGATGAGCCAAGAGACCTGAACAGTAAATGAGAGACCAGATGATGGGAGAGCCAAAAGAATACAGGAGATCAGAGCTTACATAACTCTCTTTATGCAAAAACAAACTGTTGTAATGTATGAGTAAAGAGCATAGAGACAATTCTTTTACAATGGACTACCTCGGGTTAATAAGTGTCTGCAACCTCTGGTTATTAAGTGTTCGCAACCTAGAATTCTTCAGGCTGGAAAATTGTAGCTTGTAACAAGGGATTACCTTCAATCATCTTCTTCAGCTCAACAACCATTATAGCTCTTGCAGATCTTGTATCACCAGGTCTCTCTTTTTTGCAGCTGCAAGGATAGGCAAGTAGTTCCAATGTTGTTTGGTGTAGAAGAAACGACACTCACCCTGCAGCAGTTCCATTACCAGCTCATGTAGCCAGATTACCAACTCAAAGACAAGTCATTTCAAAACAAATAGCAAAGGAACAAAGGAGTGCGGGACGAGGATCGAGTAAGCTGTAAGCAAGCAGTTCTTCTAAATCCATGTGGTCATCATGCGGACACCTTAGAACTGAGCTTTGCCTGAATTGAAGGATGATGGAGGAAATCGAAAGCAACATGCCATAATCTGGTTCGTCCAAGTGCTGCATGGTACATGATTTAAACTGCCGGTCATGTGATGGTCCTATTATCTGTTTGTGCGATGCACATAGGAAAAAACGTAAAATCGAGATCATATATGTAAGGTTACCATTAGTTCACTGAATCACTGTTGCTGCTTAGATCTTTGGGGCTACCAGCTGCAATGCGAAGGAAGTAAAAGGCTACCACTACTGCACTGCAGCACAACTAAGAATTAGCGCCAAACAAAACGAAAGATTCTTTTTTCTTAGACCAAACAAAAGTCGACAGTAGACTTGTGCAATTCATGGGCAATATTGGGTAGCTAGAACAACATAAGTTTGCTTACCCTCCATTTTGCAGCACAGAATCTGCAGACGGACGCAGACGGTGGCAACACCTGATTTATGATGAGCCTTCTTATGTGCACATCATCCTTCTTTAATGACACGTGAAATCTTGATGACTCGGTAACTGCCATCATCTGAGGAACAAGTACCCACAAGATTGGACTGGCTCCTAATCTGCAGCTAATGTTGTACAACTTGCATTATCAAAAGACAGATTCCAAGGTTCTAGAGAAACTCAAAGCGAAGAATCGAGCGAGACAAATTTCCAAGCTTACAGAAGTTTTGGTGTACTTGTAACTTGTAGTCTTTAATGCCTAGTACACAGAAGAGCTTACCATTTTATTTTATTTGATAGGTAAAATGGTTCCTGAACAGGACCGCAATAATAACCACATCATGTTGTTTTCAAGCAAAAAAGAACACATTTTGCTTGGTGGCAAAAAAACAAACTGTTCTGGAATGCAAATTCATGGTCAAACAAACTTCTCCGAATAAATTGAATAGTATAGTAAGCAAACCTGCCAAAACAGTTTCCTCCTGATTTGCCCTTGCAGATGTGGGAAGCCCCTGTGAGCCACTATACAATGCCTTGCATAACCCGACAACTCCTAGTCCCAAAAAGACAGCAACTGCCACAGGACTATAGTGCTGCCTATTTACTTTACTACAAAATAGCAGTGGTCTTAGAATAGCTGCAATTACAGAAAATGGTCTTAGAACATTCTTGATTCAGATATCGCTTTCATTCAACTACATAAAATGGTCTAATAACAACTGCAATTACAGAACTGCTTAGAAATTCAGAATTACCTGAGATCGATATAAATAGAGCATTCTGTAATAAAATGTTCCAGCTACCAAACGATAATTTTGACCATCACAACTTCGACTTGTCCAGCTCTGCCTCTATTAGTCGGTTCAGCTCTGCCTCTATAATTTTTTTGGTCCACTATACAATGGGCTCCTTTATTACCTCCTTGAGAATCCTTTTCAGTTTGGTCCACTGTCTCATCATCCATCGAATCACGGCCCACGCACACAATCTAAAAGGCAAAAGAATTGTTAAGAGTGACTAATGATTAGCCTTATTTTATGAATAATTCAGTTTATCTGCCACGTCATCATTAGCAACAAGTGACCCTTCTGAATCTGAATCATCCTTATTTTCTGAGCCCTCAACAAGGTTCCCTTTCTGGGAATCATGGCATCTCTTTGAAGATGACGTACGAGGAATTACTTCATTGGAGCTTTCAATTTCTCGAATAGAGTTTCTGACCCAGTGAGCTTCCTTTCCATGGCCTTACAATAAATAATTTAGGCAAGTGTTAGAAATAGAACTTCAACGAAAATGGAAGGATGAAGGCACCAATACTGTTTAAGATGTACTTAAGCAAATGGAGCAACGAAAACATAAGACAAATACAGAAGGAAACAGAGAAATCCCCCTCCCCTCTGAAAATAAATTGTTAGAAAGCATATATATTTTTTAAAAAAGTACAGTATTAATGTATTATGTCAGCTATGACCCACAAAATTTGAACCTAAAATTCAAATCTTATGAGAGACATACAAGAAAATTCTAATTAGGGTGTAGATTGGACAATTTCAAATAGTTTAGGGGAGTAAAGTGAGCTAAAATTCACCATCCATAGGTTTATATAGGGCACTGATGACATCTCCTGAAGTTCCTAACAAACTAATCAATCCCTAGTATATCCTAAAACCAAACCAACAGGCTAAACATTCAAACCAACTAAATCTGCAAATAGGCCTCGTTTCATCCTTGCGTTGCTGCATGTCTGTGTTGCACATGCATCTTGAATTTGAATCACCACAAGACACAATTCATTAGGTTCTTTCAGGTCCAAATTTTAGTCACCCAAATCAGTTTGCTTTTGGCTTCAGATGTTTCAGCTGTAGCCATAACCACTGTCCTACTCCTACCCCAATAGCTTCGCACCCACCTATGCTCCCAAACAGAGCAGCAATGTTACAGCACGCAGCACAGTTGATCAGGAAAGGCTGATGGACCTAATAAGATTGTTATTAGGGGCACCAAGCGTAAGAAAATCACACACTCTGACACTTATATCTGCGAGAATCCAATGCCCCATGGAACATCAGCGTTGAACAAAGCAATACAGAAAACCAGATATTCAGAAGCACAAGCTCTCTTCCGCACAATAACCACCAGTGGACAAACTCAGGCTACAGTGTATGTGCTGGTGTGCACAGGGAAGGCACATGACGCGGAAACGGAATAACCAACACTAAAATATTATCAAACAAGTCCCAATTATCAAAAGTCATTGCAGTCCACGATTAGCGAGATGGCTACATGTCCAATAATCATAAACCACGGCCTACCTAGGGGTCAGAGCATGCACATCATCTATGGGTGAATTAGATAAGGCCTAGCACGCAAACCCATGACAAGGGGAAAATGAGCACAACAAATCAATGCAGGAAGTATAATATCAGCGTTGGCTCTTGAGAAAAAATGTTAGTCAATGCAAGCTCCACTAAACCTAAAAACCTTGTATGACCTGCTGTTTATAGAGATGGATAAATCAGATATGCTCGTGTTCGCATCAGGAAAAACAAATAAAATTAAATATATTGGTTCTAGAGTTTTTGGTTTGTTTAAACAAATAATTCGAAAGTTGTAACTTTTTAGCCATTGTTTCATAAATCACAAATTATGGAGTATATTTTAGGATGCACTAAATTTTACTACATAGAAAAAAATTAGAGAAGATTTTTTTTAAATATACATAAATGAGTACCTATGATTGTGGTCTTCCTTCCATATCTACAACAAGCTATGGGACATTTTTGCAGATGATTGGTTCTCTGAACACAGTGCCTACAGAAAGTGAGCACAAGAATGAAACCGTCAGTCCAGATGACTCAAGAAATGTTAAACTTATAGGTTGTAGCAGCATCTTACCATTTAGAATGTTCCTAATTGTGCCATTCGGGCTCTTCCACATAGCATCCAAGCCAAACTCCTTTACCCAAGCATTTTTCGTCTAAGACGCGATCGTCGAAAGTGAGGGAGGTCTCGCCGCTGGGCACGTTGAGCGTGAGCTGCAAGTAGCGCTTGACAGTGTGTGTTGTCCCCGCGGTCCAGGTACATGCCGAGAATGCAGCCAGTCTCTATCTACACGAACACCCGCCGCCTCCCCACTGGCGTCCGGGTCTGCTAGATTGTGCAAGGAACACTACATAATACACAATATCATCGTACCTGGCTGTAGTCTTCCTGGTCGAGCGCCGAGAAGGAATGGGTGAAGTATGGTGTCCACTCTCGACGCGGAGGCGCTCCTGCTCCTTGTTGTGGCAGTTGCGTATGTCGCTGATGAAGACCGAGAGCCCCCGCATCCCCAAGAGCGCCATCTGCCCCTGTTCCGGTCGCCGCCGCCGCCTCTAGAGAAACCCTAGATCCGCGTGCCGCCACGCGAGATCTGACGTCCGGATCGGAGGAGCAAAATCCTACGGGGGGGGCGGAATGGATCGTCGCCTCCACGCGCGGAGGCGACGGGAGGAGGAAGATTTTTTGATACATCCGCGGCGGTCGTCGTAGGTGGGGAAGGGGGACTGGGAAGGGAGGATGGCGCACGTCGCGCCGGAGATCCTTGCCGCCGACGACGCCGCGCCCTCCACCCGCTTCCACGTCCTGCCGTTCCCGCGGCTGTCGGAGCGAGCCACGGAGATCCTCGCGCAGGCGCGCACCGCGCGCCAGCTGGAGCCCCTTATCATCAGGCCCTCCTCGCAGTGGTCGCGCCTTCCACGGCCTTCCATGGAGAGCCAGGGTGGGTCGACGCGTTGGGGCCGAGGAGAGTGGATCGTCGGATGGCGTGACGAGGATCGAGAGCGAGGGCGGCGATCTGAGTTGAGGCGGCGGGGATTGAGGGAGAGAGGATCGCATTCTGGGGAGCCGGGGAGGCGACACGGGGCGGAGTCCGTGGGGATTCCTTCGGTGGGGGAGGGGGCGGACGCGGCGGCGGGATGGGCGGGGAGCAGACGACGATGCGCGGAGCTTTGAGGGCGCGACGGGGACTGCGGGCGCGACGGGGACTGCGGGCGTTGCCGGCAAGGAATGCGCGGCGCGACCTTCCATTGATGGCCTGCGGACTGCGGGCGAGGCGTTGATGGCGCGGACTGCGGGAGCGGCGGGACCTTCCATTGACGGGCGGGGAAGAATTGCGGGACGGGGCGCGGGGACTACGGGCGCGGGGAGGGAGCGTAGCGCGCGATGGCAGAACCAAAATGTGGACGCCTACAGTCCACACATATAGAGTAGTGTGTGTGTATATATATATATATATATATATATCAATTATCGATACTCTACCATTAGTACTTCACTTTTACAACCTTAAATCGAATAATTTTTTTATTTCTATCAATCAACAGCATATGCCAGAAAATTATTATAGCAAATTTGCATGTTTATCATCTATTTGAATTAAATTATTTTTATTGAAAACATTTATATAATACTATTCCTATAAACATTACATTGCTTACATATGCGCACGCTGGCGCGCGCGAGTGACTAGTATTATATGTATGTGTGATGTCTATGACCTATGAGTTAAAATGATGATTGATGAAATGTATCTATGTGTTAAATTGGTCTGCAACTATAACTGTGTTAGGCTGATGAACATACGTGTGAATTGTGAATTGATCGGTTATGGTTAATTTGAGTTATGGTTAATTTGATGTTACATTAATGTGGTCTACGAAATTTTAAGTATAATTATTATTTTCTATTGTTAATTTGATTTAAAATTAACAAAAAAAATAATTATTATATATATACTGTTTTCTGTTGTGGGTGGCGAGCTATAAAAGTCAGCTCGAACTTGTAAATAAATCGAGCCAAACTGACTCTATGACTTATTAGCTTAGTGGAGCCCTGTTCGGTTGTCAAGGAATCGTTCCAGCTGATCAAAGTTTATATAAATTATACAAACAATCCGGCTACGAATCGTTCCAGATCATTGTTCCGAGTAAACCGAACAGGTCATCGTTCCATTGAAAAACTGCTCTGTGAAATCGCAGTATAATTAAATTATCAGTAAACCGTAGTGGGCCCTTTAACTTGGCGTTTGCGAAGAAAGACCCATTTAAGGTAGGTGCACTGTTATCCAGTCTAGTACTGTGTTGGTTGGTTGGGTCCGGATTCGACCTACGTACACGGACCCGGTCCGTACCAGAAGGCAGAATCAACCGAACGGCATCGGGTTGGCATTCATTCATTCATTCATACATCCAGATGGGAACGATCCCCGACCGGCCGGATGCTAAGACGGCGACAGGTCCACGCTATGGAGCCGTCAATGTCGACCGCCGTGGACGGAGTTGCCGTTGGCGCCTGCCCAGTACGTCGTCGTCGAGTCGAGCAACCGCCGTCCCTCCACGCCACCCTTTTCCGAGCCCCACAAAAAGGTTTCTGCGTCCGGCCGAGCACTTAACTTGCTCTCTCGACCGTCGTCGTTGCGACGCAGCCGTCGCACGGCCGCGCGCAATTAAAACTCCATCGACCGACGACACCGCGCGGCCGCTCGCACGCGCGTGCACTTTGAGTCTCCGTGAAGGCGCCGGGGCCGGGCGGTCACTACAGGAAACGACTAAATTTTCGTGGGCTAAAAACCCACGAAAATAAGCCTTAAACCGACGAAAATAGCCTATTTTCGTCGGCAGGCCGACGAAAATAGCCGCCGAAAATAAGTTCGACGAAAATACAGGCCGGTTAATGACTTATTTTCGTCGGTCTGGATGAGGCCGACGAAAATACGCCACTTATTTTCGTCGGCCTAGCTGCGGCCGACGAAAATATCACACATTTTCGTCGGTCCCGAGGCCGACGAAAATACCTTTCGTATTTTCGTGGGCCTGCCGACGAAAAGCTTCGTTGGCCGACGAAAATAGGACCCATTTTCGTCGGTCACTGTTGCCGACGAAAATAACATTGTATTTTCGTGGGCCGGCCGACGAAAATAGTCCGGCCCACGAAAATTTAGGTGTTTCCTGTAGTGGGTGGCCGGCCGCCGATCCATCCACGCCACGCGCGCGCTCACGGCCGCCATCGCTGTCGCCCACCGGTGGCTTGCAAACGCAGCTTCCAACTCCTCCCCCCGTCACAGCTCTGATCTCCAGCCCAGCACATTAATGAACCACCCCCAAGAAAACGCCGTACCCACACCCGCGGGCGCGGAGACGATGATGCACGTGCCATGCATCCTCGCCGTTTGTATAGCGCCAAGGATTAGCGAATCGAACGCCTAAACATAGGGGCCACTCAAATAACCGCGGGAACTAGCTGTAAGACGCGATCGAGGGGCCGGGCCGACGCGTGTCCTCGCCGTGGCGTATAAGTCCAAGTGGCGGTGGCGTCGTCTGACGCGTAGGACTACTACGCGCGCGAGCAAGGTTGACCGGCTGCTACCTCCTGGTCGATCGATTCCGATCCCTGTCCGGGCATTAATACGTGCCCAGGTCAGTCATTTGACCGGGATTAATCCGTCCATCCCCGCCCAATAATCAATGCGCAAACAAAACTTACCCATCCTAGTTCCTAGCTTAGCTTCTGCCGCCAAGTGTTTCCTTTTTTTAATTTCCCACCGAAATCTATGGGTCGACATTTTCGGTGTATTCTGTTTATTCGTACATATATAGATGCCGATCTCCCTTCCATTCCAATTTATAATTTGTTTGACTTTTCAATCCTAAATTTGACCACTCGTTTTATTCCAAAAATCGTGAAAAAACAAAAAAAAATTATTGTTGTTTTGTTTATTATTAAATATACTTTACATATGGTTATTTTTTTATTTTTTTGACCGATCCAAATTGAATTTATATGATGCATTTTTTATATATATATCACGATTGGCTGTGTCGACGTCCGACAAGAATTGTCTACGGATGAAAGTAGACATCCGCCCTGCTTCATTCGTACATACAAGGCTGCTGTCATGGGTGTATGGGCTGTGGGTGGCGATGGCGACGGAGGCAGCTGACTTTCCTTTGGTTCAAAGGCACCCGATCCATCCGGCCGCCGCCTGTTGACGATGACGACGATTAATGCATGACCACCGGTGGTGCAACCGCAGCTCCGAGCGAGCGAGCTACTTCTAGCTTAGCTAGGACTAGATAGCTGCCCTAATTATTAAGTCGCGTACGTGTTGAGCTAGCCCGTCTCCCGTCTGCATCCACGCTGACGCTGATGAATTTATTTTGATGCAATTATATGAAACCATGCATCGCAGACCCAGAACGAACCAACAATGCCATGAAGTACCCTATATATTAGGAATGTTAGGAGTAATATGAAGTAGTAGGGACCATTAGGAGTATATACGACGTCGCTGCACAAGGGGAAAAAATATATACGTGACCTGATCTGAACCGATGATATTTAACATGAGACAAACGAGATGATCTTTTTACCTCCGATCGACTACTACATGGTTGGTGTATTTCATGTCAAGTACACGGTCTATATGTGTACCGCGCACTACTACATGCATATGCACGGGAACACAATCGTCTTCGCATAGTCAAAGCGATAACGCCAACTGCCACTTTGGGTGCGCGCTCGCGCGCCTTACATTACATGTGCATGGTTCCTTTTTCTTTCTTTCTCCTTTCATTTTTAGTTCTTCACGACGCATGCCATGACGATGTATATGGTACTACTATACATACACAGAGAGGAGCACAGATGCGTCTAATGGAAAGGAGCAGCACGCGCACAGGTTTCAATCCATAAACAGAGAGGACGATCGTAATATATGCAGACGATGTGCGTGTTGATCCATAATAATTAATGGAAAGGAGCCTTCAGAAATTGACCTGGGCTATGCTGAAAACATGTGATCATATATATATGGCGCTGTGTGTCATGTGTTAATAAAGGAATCAAACGGCATAATTATAGTAGACTGTAGCCAGAGGAGTACCGCGACCGCTCAACGGTAGTCGTACTGCTGTACTACTACAGGCATGCGTGCCCTCCAGCTTTATAATTAATGACGAAATTTAAGCGCAAAGCTTTGATGATGAGCTCATTAATTAGTAATCAGGTACATGTACAACAAACTCGATCCTGGTACGTACTACTACTGATCGACGATGCTACTACGCTACTAGCTACGACCTCAGATCGCATCATCGTACAGGTGACAGCAAAAGTTAACAGCAACGTACCAAATCGCTCTGGCTATCATCATCGATGGCTAGCTCCCGATCGATCGATCGATCGTTCAAGGCAGAAAAACTCTCCGTGTCGTCATCATTCAGTGGTGGTGATGATGGTGGCCACCGTCGCTGCTGTGAACGAAGGGTGGGAACATGTCCTGCAGGAGCCCAGCGTAGTCCTGCGCCATGAAGTGCTGCATCCGGAGCGGAGCGCTAGCAGCAGCAGCAGGAGTTGCCGCCGCAGCGGTGGCAGTAGCAGTGGTACTACCGCCGGCCGCCGCTCCCACACCTGCGATGGCGGCAGCCCAGCCGTGCTGGTCGTCCGCCGCCAGCGCCACGTGGCCCGACATGGCGGCAGCGTTCACCTGCTGCAGCCCGGCGCCGCCGTCGCCGCCGACGGCCGCCATCAGCTGCTGCATGACGGCGCCGTGGTGGTGGGCCTGCTGCTGCAGGAGCCCGAGCGCGTCGAAGGCGTCATTGGCGCCGCCGAGCGCCGCCGGCACCCGGAGGTGGTGGTGGTGGTGGAGGCCGCTCATCGGGTGGTGCGCGGAGGCGGCGAGGAGGTGCGTGCTCCCGCGCAGCGTGGCGGGGATGGGGTGCGTATGCTTGCCCTCGTACGTGGTGATCACCACCGCCGCGTCCTGGTACGACCGCTCCACCCGCTTCTTCACCGGGCACTTCTGCGTCGTGCACCGGTAGTAGCTCCTGCGCGCCCATGCATCATATCGTTGCATTATTGTATCAGTCAGTACGACGTGGTCACCATATGCTCATTGCTGCTCGCTCGTGTCGTGTGGGAACCCTAGCTAGCTAGCTAATTCGTACGTGCATCATATATAGAGCTTTTGTGTAAAAAGAGAGGGAAAAAAAAGGGTACGCATATGTAGCATTATGTAGGTATGTATGTACCTCGGAAACGGGCTGTTCTTGACGGCTTTCTGGCCGTACTTGCGCCACCGGTAGCCGTCCTCGAGGTGATCGACCTCGCTCTTGGTCATGAACGCGAACCGTGGCTGCCGCGGCCGCTTCTCGCCCTTCACCTTCCCCTTGTTGGCCGCCCTGCGTGCAGACGACCCACATGCATACACACACACACATGCCAACATGCATTATTATTGGTCAATCAATCGTCTATTCAAAACTTTCGAACACACGTACAAGCGCTGGGCTGATTAATTTGAACGCCTTTTGCTAGCTAGCAAGCCAGCTTTTGGCCGGTGTGTGTATGTGCTACACGTGCTGCGTGTGCATACTAGTATACTACTAGTACAAACTAACGTACAAATCAAGAGACTGCACATTCAAACATGCATGGGTGCCGTGGAAGAGAGAGTCTACGTATGGACGTTCCGGCGCCGCCCACACATACATTTCCTCACGCCGACAGGTTCACACTAGAATTGACGGCCTGCATGCAGTCGTAGCGTTACGTTCTTGAGCTGAGCTCTGCTCGATTTCTGCTGGGATTAATTTGGAGATCCGTCGTCGTCACAGGTCGCGGCAAATTAAAAGGGGAAGTGTGGCAAAAGGCTAAGTCTCGGCCAAATTTATGGATCGGTTGGGCAATTTATGGCCAACGCACGCACAGAGGCTACCTGATTCGACTGGTTCTACATCGTCTGCTGATCTTAAATCATCCTTCCCGGGCGGGTGCGTGGTTAACTACGAAAGCGGCAGTTGGTGCAGTCAAATTGGATGTAGAGATGCCAAGAGCAAGACGAAAACCACCGGGACGATCTGTGAAGGAATCAAAAAAAGATGTTTGAAAACAAACACCGGCCGATCGATCAACTTTGGTGTATAAGTGTATAACGTACGTACTGCCCTATATAAATTAAAATAAGATCAAGACATCAAGTTCTTTTTTTGTTTTCTTTTTCTTGGGCATGCAGCATGCAGCGCATACTCAATGAGAAACCCTAGCAGGGTTCACACGCCTTGTCCAGATCAAAGGTGTTGGACGACAAAAGGAACACTGGGTATTATGTTATGCATGTGTGTGTGTGTGTGTGAACGGTGTGAACAAGCTAGATCGTCGGCCCGGCCAGTAAGGAATTACTCCAGATAGACCTGCATGCTCCAGATCGTCTTGAACGATTCGTGTTCTAAAAGATCAACGACAAATCCGATCCGATGAAAACTTTTCCAGCGCGCGATGAAGCTAGAACCTAAAAGCTTGAGAAATCAGACGGCTTAATATATATAGTACTTCAGCAAGTGAATATGTAGCACATCTATAGCTGACGATGTAATATAATCAAATAAAGAACTCCAAGCTAGATCCGGATCAGATAGATTTTTCGGATGAAGAGGTGACGGGGATCTGATGAGATGAACTCACCCTTTCTTGCTCTTCTCCTGCCCTTGCGCGTCTCCCTTGGCCGCCGCCGCGTCTCCGTCCTTGCTCTCGAACCCCTCCCCGTCGCCTTCCTCCTTCTTGGACTTGCCGGCGGTCGCCAACTCCTCGCCCGCCCCGGCGCCACAGGCCTCGCTGGACGTGGACGACATCGACATGCTGTTGGGCGTCAGCGGCGCCGTCGTCGTCGCTCCGGCGCCGCCGGTGGCCGCGGTGTCCACAAGAAGCTCCCTCTTGACTATCTCGTCAACGGTCGGCGGCACGTCGTCGAAGCCCGAAACGAAGGCGTCGCAGTCCAGAGGCGACGCCACCGCGTGCAGGTAGTCCATGAACCACGGCTGCTGCGTCGCTGGTGGTGCCGCGTCGGCCCGCTGGTGCTCGAACATCGCCGCCAGCTCGTCGTGGGACACGAAGTCCCCGGACAGCATGTGGTGGTCATGCCTGGCTCCCGACATGGTTGCTGGTTCGGCCGGCAGGAGCAGCAGCTGGTGGGCTACCTCTCCTCTCCTCAGATCAAGCCTCCGATCGAGCTGCGGCGCTGGTGGTCTCTAAGCTCTTCTAGTATAGATCGAGTATGGCGCAGTGGAGAGAAGGGTGAGGAAAGGGAGAGGTGTGTAAGCGAGGGAGCTAGCTTTGTAGAGTGTGATCGTGTGTGGGGAAAGGATCAGGAGAAGGAGAGATATGGGTGGTTGGGTGAGAGTGAGAGAGGGCTGGCTAATAAGTAATAAGGATGGCTAGCTAGTGGAGTAAATTAAACTGCCTTTTGGGATTATACTGCTTGATCATAAAGCTAATAATGGATTTATTTCCTTCAAGCCATAGTAACATATTATACACTCTCTTTTTACCAATTCGCATGCATGGGCAGTAGTCGGTGTCAGTTCTTATATATACTGTTTGACTTCGTTACCGCGCACACATCCCTTAGCAAATTGTTGGACCGCATGGAACATGCCAAACTTCTATCTTTTTTATTTGTGGACCGATCAGATTCTCCTGCTAGACTGTATATATAGTACACATACATATTATTGTTTCTGAAGGTAATAATACATGTTTTTGGGCACCCCATTTATTAATTTCTTATAATTCATTTGCAGTGAGACGTGGGATTTATTTGCAAGTGAATTAAATCTAAGACTATATATTCACAATAATGCAAGGTTTCATTACGTTGTTTCTATGAATAACACATCTATAAAACCGTGTATTATTTGTGGGTTTCATCTAAATGAAACTCTCCATCTCCCATAAAATCCTATCTCCCTCCTTAATATCTTTTTTCATCATATTATGAAACATGGCGGAACATTTATTTAATATGAAACCCAAACGAAGAAATCTCCACTAGAAATAGCATAAGCCCTTAACTGGTTACCTCCCTCGTGGAGCTGTTTGTTTCAGACAAGGATTTGTCTGGTTACCAACAGCGAAGCCAGCCAACCACACCAGTACTGGAGTTTTAGTTTAGCTGCTAGCGAGTGCAACTGCATACTGTACGCATCTGGTGAGTCAGCGACGGCTACCGGGTGCACCCAGTCACGTAGGTCAAACCGCCGCGCTACGTCAAACCGTTCAAACGCAGCCTCACCGCCACGTGTCCGTGCCGCTTTGACCGGCCCCACTCCTCCGACCCAGGTGCGCGCACCGGCTGACGCCAGCCTGACCCCGCCGGTGCCTAACCGACGCCTCCCGCGCCCGATCCCGATCCGACGGCGCCGCGCGGACGGAGCATCTAGCGGGCCACCACGGCGTGCGAGGCGGCCACCGCCGGCGGGCGGGCGGGCGGCGGCGAGAGATGCCTGGCGCCGCTCACTAGTACTAGTCTGGACGAATTAAAGCGAGCGAGCGAGTCCGCCCGCGCGCTGTCCGGCATGGACCGGGACAGCTCACGTCACGGCCGGACAGGTCGCAATGTTGGTTGGTCGCGGGCGGGCCGACCGCGGACCGCGCCGGGGCCTGCGACGGCGTATACGTGTACCGCGGCCTCCGGACTCCGGTTTCGTGCGCGTTTCGCCTGATTTGACGCGCGGGCGCGGGCGCGGGTGCGGGTGCGCTGCGTGCCCAGGCTGCCTGGCTGTGTTCTCTCGCGCGACTTGTGTGTTGTGCAGCAGTGCGCGGAGGAAAAGGTCCTGTTTGGCGTTGGCGCGGGCGGCCGCCGCGACGTCGACGCCTGTGGCGGCGGCGGCGGCGAGGTGGACACTGAGCCTAGTAGCCTCTCCTGTCTCGGTGCCTGCGTGTGTGGTGCAGGATCTCTCTCCGGCCGCCGCCGCATCATCCGTTGATGGTCTGCGTACCATGTGTCCCACCCCACTGCACGGTTTATAGCGCAGCGGATCCGAGTTCGCATTACTGCGATTTTTGACGCGATCGAGTTTTGACCAAATGACGCCTCGAGTTCAAGGAGGGTCAGGATTGACACCGTCGAAATATCGACCTTTTGCATGGTTATCGTAATTATAGGACCTTTTATTTCGCATTGCTACCGTAATCGCGTTGACTTTGCTAGCTAGTTTTCCCGTGGCATGCATGCAACTAGCTAGGGCGATCGCGCGTTGCTTCAGGTATGCATGGAATGGCATAGCAGATCGCTCACCAACCGCCAATTATAGGCGTTTGAAGATCGCAGGCACACTGCAATATTTATGCGAACACTAACTAACTAACAAAACTCGAACACACGCAGTAGTAGCTGGGGATTTCTTTACGGGCTTGACGGTTTGGTGATGAATCCCATCAACGGTTGGTCGTCGATCTGACGCGGGCGCTTAATTAGCTTAACCAGTCAAGCAAGACAGGCAGGCAGACAACGTGCATTCTTCGTTTGTGTGTGTGTGTGTGTTTTGCCGGGATGCAAATGCAACGAGAGATTCAGAGTAGTCCAGACTCTTTCAGACGGAGGGGCAAAGATCTGTGCATATAATAGAGGCATTGCGCAGCCACTAGTAGTGTATAGACATTGAACACAGTGGGGTAGCTAGCTAGGAAACCTTTGGCACCGTCTGTTTTCTTATTCACAAAGCTCTTGGGCCACGGTCCCCGAGAGTCTTTGGCATAGCAGCAGGCAGCGGCCGGCCGAACCAAAGTCAAAGCGCAAATCTGCAGATGTCTGGAAAAGGACAAACCACTATCCACAAAAAAAAAAAACGCTTTTGGGCCCAATAACTTTTTTTTGCTTACAGGATGACAGCGACCACTGGCAAGTAATATGTTCGTTCTCGAATAATTATCGCCTCTTAGTTCATTTTTGAACTTAAAATGCGAGAAACAAAAAGAACGACAGCGGGAGGGAGTAGTACACAGGCAAACAATCACGTCGATCAAACGGCGAGGCGCAAAGACCGTGTCCTCCCCTAATCCGCACCGTGTACGGCAACCAGAGGCACCCGTCGTCCTGTCTGCCTGTCTGGTGATGATCCAGAAGAAAACCATTTCATCCCATCAACTCCGCCGTGAGTTCCCATGCATCTGTGTGTTTCTACTCCAACTCGCAAGGATGCCCTCTTCGGACATGCTGCTCTGATTTCACATCAGGGTGTACGCACTCGTAGTAAGACGAGATTAAAACCAACGAGCAAATCAAAAACTCGATAGCGCTGGAAAAGGAATTATTAGCAACTGAGTTTTGAGCAGGCGATAAGACGGGGGGAAAAAGACGCATGGAGACTGCTGGAGCACGAGGATTCTGACCGGACCAAGTATCACTCGATAGCTGGAGCCGCTGATGGTACACAGAATCGTACATGCTTTTTGGCCGCTAATTTCGGCCATGGGAAGGTTCCAAAAGAGAGAAGAGAGCGACTCGTCCAGCTCTCTCGCCTTTGAAGATTGAACGGCGAGACACGGCTCCTGCTTTTGGGAACCACCAGTCCACCGCCGCGCCGTCCCTCTCGCGCGCCGGCCGCTCACATCGATCGATCCACGCCGGCCGACGTGCCGCCCGCCGCGCCCCGTCGGTCGGCCGACCACTGTGCAGTGGTAGCAGTACGTACAAATCAAACTGGCAGGCCGGAACTGCCACTACCGGATCTACGAGCTGCATTTACACTCGTAGTATAATGCGATCTGCAGCTCTACGCATGCAGCACGGGTAGGTTAGACTCCATCGGAATGAGTAGCCTGCCAAAGCCCAAGGCCAAAAGGACAGCGAAGTACTAGTACTGCTTGCTCAACTTTTTTGGCACCGAAAAGCATATATACTAGCGTGTCTTTTTTTTTGCTCCATTCTTTTTAGAAGCCTTTCTGCATGCTTGACGGGTTTCGTTCTCACTTGCAGAGAGATGGATGAACAATATTTACTTGATACGCTAACTGGCTAGCTAGTAATAGTAGTACTAGTTGTGTTCTCCAATATTTGTCGTTTTCTTTTTTGAACTAAAACATGACAAATCAAAAAGAACAGAGGAGTACATCACACGGATCACAAGGCCGCCAAACACACCACTAGCTACAACACGCAAAAATAAAAATTTGTAAAAAAACCCCTTAATCTCTCTGTATGGTACGACCTGTTTATTAAGAAAATAAAGGTCTATCGCAGGAGGAGTGAACCATGAAGACACAGTAGTATTATATGACAGGCTTGACTTGATCCGATTAAAAATTGGTCCAACCTCGCGCCGAAGTCAAGTTCAGCTCTTGGACCGCGTTCCAACAGGTTGGACATGTGACCACTGACTGACCATCGTGTCATTGTCTTCAGTACGTGGTGCTAGTTTTAAACGTCGATTAATTGATGTATATATAAATCCAAGGAACGTTAACCATTTCATATTTCGGTCATGTGTATCAACGAAAAAAGTTCCTGCGATGAAAACAGCCATCCCACCATTTGCCTGTCTTTGCCAACAAGCACACGAGATTCTCAAACAGGCGCATAGTGTTCCTCGTGGAAAAAAAAAGGGATCGAGAACAGCTGGAATCTTTTCCATGTTCAAACGGGCACAGCTACTAGAAGCCAGCGCCGCCCGCCGAGTACATACACAGTAAGGGGTGTTTGGGAGTGAAGTTTTTTCACAGTTTTGGAAGAATACTGCAGTATTCTCAAATACTGCAGTATTATATACAAAATGGTGTTTTGCAAGCTAGCTAAAATCTTTGTTTTCAAAACTGAAGTATTGCAAATACTATAGTTGTTTTAAGGCATTCTAAACTTAGCTCTGGACCTCAGTTTTCAAAACTGCGGTATTGTAAACTGCGGTATTGTCATGACTAAAGTATACTGTAGAATTTCAAAAACTGTGGTTTTCAAAAACTTTGTTCCCAAACAGGGCCTAAGGGGGTGTTTGGGAACAAAGTTTTTCTGCAGTTTTGGAAGAATACTGCAGTATTCTCAAATACTGCAGTATTATATACATAATGGTGTTTGGCAAGCTGGGTAAAATCTCTGTTTTCAAAACTGAAGTATTGCAAATACTATAGTTGTTTTAAGGCATTCTAAACTTAGCTCTGGACCTCAGTTTTTAAAACTGCGGTATTATAAACTACGGTATTGTCATAACTAAAGTATAGTATAGTATTTTAAAAGCTGTGGTTTTCAAAAACTTTGCTCCCAAACAGGGCCTTACTGTGATCATGTCAAAAGCGAGAAATGCCAAAGTTTTCAACCACTGGCAGCATTGCTTATTCAGTCGGTCAGACTGGTCGCCTCTAGGAACGAACCGATCGAGGCCAATCAGCTTGACTGGGTCACAAAGACAGGCTCGATCGAGAAAAGTCTGCAGCTTTCTAGGTCTGGCTAGTTGATGGATAATGGGTAGGAAGCTCTCGCAATTCACCAGCATCTTTTCTCACCCCCCACCGAGGGACAGACAGGAGAGGAGGTCGAAAGGGCTAGCGCTAAGCCTTGAAAATCTCGCGGCTTTTGCTGATCCTTCCCTTTTGTAACCTGAAATCTCACGCCCTGTAGTATACGCTGAAAGTGATGTGAGCCGGGAGTCGGATCCGATGCGGCGATGCCAGCCAGGGCCATAAAAGCACGCAAAGGCCTGCCTTTTGGATGAAGAATTGGCCGCCTGTTTGGCCTGTTCCCGTTGATCTTGGACCAGGGGAAAAAATGCAGTGGCTCTACTTGTGTGGCTGAGGCAGCTATCTATCTATCTATCTATCTATCTATCTATCTATCTATCTATCTATCTATCTATCTATCTATCTATCCGGTATTTACTTTTTCAGTAACGGGAGAACAAGCAGTAAAAACAGGTACTGACCAGGTAAACAAAATTTAGCCACAGAACCGTTCGAGCATCTTTTTTTCTCGTCTGACCCGTCCCGCTGTGCCCTTTGATTAACTGTGACGTTCAGAACGACGTCAGTTCCTCTGAACATCTGGTAGTAGAAACCAAGCTGAATTATAAATACACTTCCTGGTGAACGGAACGGAACGGAACGGGTGGTGCATATACTAGTACAACGTCTCGCAGACATGCGCGCTGGACTTTGGCGGAGAAGTCAACCGAGGAGATGACCCCTGCTGGTCTAGTCCAAAGGGTGTTCCTTTTTTTTCCCCGCCGTGGTCTATTGTTCTTGTCCTCTTTTGGACCAGTTCCATGAGACTGACGAGGCATATCAAAGCGTTGGAAGCTTTCTCGGGCGGGATCTTCTGCGTCGTCGTGTGATCCATCCACTCACTGGTGGAAAAGGGTGTTTATTCTTGTTGTTAAAGGGCGGACCAGGAACCTCCCTGACTCCAGCTCCAGGCAAGGCTGGGCAGGTGATGAGTGAGTGGTTTTTACTTTTTATTCCAGAATAGAGTTGTGGTGGTTTATGCAGATGCTTGGCCCTTTTGACTTGGTTCATGTCGTGTTCGTGTTCATTATTATTATTATTATGTATCTTTTGTCATTTGTCTGACTCCTTTTCTGGGGCTGCAGCTAGGCCTTTTGCAGGGAATCTTTGTGCAGGAGCCCCCATCCCCATCTCCTTGCAGGTTCACATCGCAATGCTGGGGCCTGGCCTGGCCTGGCCTGGGTGGCTTCAAATGATTTTTTGCCTCTACGTACACGTAGGATGTATGATGCAAACACTTCTTTTTGAAGTTTGATGATGCGGCTTGTTTCTGCGTGTGTATGCAGGCGTTTGTCTCTCGATCGGCTGTGTTTCTTTCAGTTCACCAGAATGTTGACGAAAACTGTACTGTATAGCCTCTCTTTTTTTTTCTTATCCCCGTGGGTAAAAACGAAACGGATTAAGCTGTAAGATTCAGTCAGGAAAAGGAAGTGGCTGGTCATCTCTCTCCGGTTTGACATATCTGGAGTCTGGAGAATAACGTTGAAAGTTTTTTTTTTGTTCTTGTCGTTTTTTTTTGGCAAAGAGCAGCATTGAAAGTTTCTGTTCAAACAAGAGAACAAGAACAGCTTTGGACGAAACGTACGGCTGGGAAAAATTCGACCGTTAGTTTTTTTAAAAAAACAAAAAAAGGATATATGAGTAACTGAACAAGCATGCTGCTGCATACTGTGCACGCGTGCACCAACGGACCCCCAAACATATCCGAGTCTACCGCAGGCGGTCAGATTCACACTCGCGAACCGGTTTCCAGACTCCAGAGAACGGAGCAACAGCGCCGAGGCCGATCGAGCAGGTCTCGTGCTCGCGGCCTGTGCACGCGGGCAGCACGCGGAGCGTCAGCCGATTCAGATCACAGCCCGGCCGCATCCGCATGGCGCGCGCAAAGACGCGTTCATTCTCAGGCGCGCGGCGCGAGGATGGGCCGGGGGGACAAGCGCGCGCGCGGCACGGTGCACGAGCACATGCGCACGACGGGGCAGGCGGCGGCCTGCCCTGCCCTGCCCTGCCTGCACGCTCCGCCGCCGCGTTGGATTCTTCTCACGTCCGGCCCGGCTGCGGCTGCGGCTACGGGCTAGGCTACCCATGTCGCATGCTAGTACTGACGGATCGATTGCCGAGGTCAACTCTCGCCCGCGAACTGTTCGCCTGTCAGCGCGGTGACAGTTAAACAATGCATGCACACGAGAAGAATAATGACACACGAGTACACGACGAGCCGCGCGAGAGAGATGTCTGTCCCTCCCTCCCTCACTACTACATGTACAGTGTGTGTTTGCGCCACCGGCATGCGTCGCCGTGATTCGTGCGCCTTGACGTTTGCTTAGCGGCACTAAACAACACAGCATCTCTGCCCACTCTGTCACCCCAACCAAAAGTCAGAGCTCCCATGGCTTTCCGTGCCACGGGACGCTTTCTGGTTTAAACGCCAGGCGCCAGCAGCGGAAATGTAACAGTAACAGGAAATATATAGTAAAAAAAAAAGAACTACGACATAGGAGTACGTCTTTGCGTAAACAAGAGACGCAAATGAGAATAGAAACTACTATATATTCAATCTCATCGATCCATAGCTTCTCTCTGAACAAAGGATATTTTCGAAGAGCGCCTTCCAAGGGATTAATATATAAAGAAGTCTTTTTGAGTTATGTGATTATGCGAATTATCTCTCTATTACAATAATGGTTGTTGGAGAAATCATATATTTATGGACAAAATAAAATATTGAAAAACAGTTTTTTTTTCCATGCATGTCAATCTATTTTCTTTCAACTCACATTCTTGCAGTCATAAATTTGTGCGCATACAGTATTAAATATATTTTTTGTTTCATTCTTCATCATATTAGAAGTAGAAGTAATTTAGATCTAATTTAGCTATTCTTAAACTCTAAATCTTCATCCTACTTCGATTCTACGGAGTCTAGACCTCGGAGCACGCCTTGGGAACTCTTCTCTTGACAATATCCCTCCCGAAGCGAGTTCTAGGGTTTTCTGAGGAAGAAGACAACTTTGCGTCGTCGCGGACCGTTCAGCCCCGGTGCATGGACTGTCTGGTGCGACGCTGAGAGGAGTCACTCCTGCAACGAGTTCAAGGACCATCTGGCTCTAAGCCATAAACCGTTCGCGCTTCTGCATAGAGCACTGGGTGGTTAATATATCCCGGTGTTTAGTCTTAAATTGGAGCCAACACACTATAATTGAGAACACAAGTGATATGACATATAAACTTGTATCGATATTGTCTTATTAAAACCTTATACTACCTCCATTTTTATTTGCCACTGGATAATACAACCCTAACTAATGTCAAATAAAAAAACTTGGAGGTAGTATAAGAAATCTACGTGAGGAAAACTAATGGCTTTGAACAGGCGGGAGCCATGCAGGTGCAGGATTGTTCCCGCTGGCGTTTGTAGCAAGTGCACCGGCTGACACCTGAGAGCTGGAGGCGGACGCGCGTCTGTGTCTAAGAAGCAGATCGATTGCGACATCATGGGGCAGCAAGCCAAGGCGGCCACAGCTGAACGAGCATGAAGAACAAGGTGCCTGGTGGCTGTGACATTAACGAGTAGGTCAGAGAAAAAAACGGTGGGTTGCAATCCGGATCCGATTCTTCACTGTGGAGACAACACGGAGACAGCAATTCTCCGTGTTAAACTGTTATTAACGTGTTCAGACTTCATAGTATAGTATTTTTAAAAACTTAAGGACACCGACGAGAATAAAAAACTGTTCAATTTCATTGATCCATGGTGAAAGAGGTGGCTTCTGCAATTGTGATTGATCACTGATAAAGTGATTGATAATATGGTGAACGGGGGAGGACAGATGCAGCGCCGGTGTCAAACGCGGGTGCAGCCACGGTGGCGACAGCCGACAGGGCGGAAGAAGAGGTGGAGAAGAATGAAGCATGGGCGCACGGTGTTGGGCTGGGAGACCAGGCAGTGGATGGACGAAGGCCATGGAGTCAGAGCGATTGACAGATCAGCTCGCGCACAGACTTTTTCGCCGTGTCGGTGCGCGAGCGCCACCGATGACGCTGGACTGCGACAAGCGAGGAGTCCCCGGCGCAGCGGAGCCCGAAGGCGTAGGGTGGGGGAAAAAACCGGTGCCCTCGCTTCGTGGGCCGTGGCCGCACGGCAACGGCACGTCGGCAGGGCGCCTACCGAGTTGCCTTGCTGCCGCCGTGCAGCCGTGCTGCCTGTCCGTCCAGAGGTCGGGGGAGATCGTCTGGCTGGCGTCACGGCACGCGTGTACCGACCATCTCGCTGTGCCCACCACGTTGTCGAGGCGGACTCGACCATGGCGTGCTGCTGCAGTGCTACTGTTATGATTCGGACGAAAGAAAAAAAAAGATCGCTCTCATAGAAGGCGAGTGGTGTCCCGTAGCAGCCCAGGCAGTCCGCGGCTAAGGCCCACGACTGAAATGACAAGAGTGGCGGCGCGTAATGTATGGCGAACGCCTTAATGGGCTGAGACGCCTTCGTTTACCGACGTATTGGGCCGGTTTAACTGTTCCAACTGTTTTTTTTAAAAAAAAGTACGAGGACCCGCAGGTGCTCCCATCGTCCACGGAATTGAGCGGGCTTTTACAAGGGAGCCACGGCACAGTATCTTGTTGCTTCGAATTGGGCCCCGTCTTCTGTTGAAACAATAAATTCCGACGGTTTTGCTTCTAACAGGCCAAATCCCCCCCCCCCCCCCCCCCCCCCCCCCCGTTTTTCTTCAGGCTGTTCTGTCTCTGTCCTGGCCCCTCGGTGCGGTGCCCGTCTGTGGCAGCTGAGTTTCACATGTGTACCTACCCGGTCCATCCGTATCGTTCTCCGACGAGAGCTGATCTCACACCACCTGGGATTCTGAATGCGCTGCAAAAAGGGAGGAGGTGTTCGTTGCCCGTGCGTGCAAGCATAGCAGCAAAGGGCAGCCATGGTCGAGCGCGCCGAGTGGCCCAGCTGTGCGCAGGCGGCTCCGAACTCCGTGCTCCCGGTGTCCACTCTCAACTGACTCCAAATACGCAGGCAGAAAAGAAACGAAGAAAACTTTTTGTAAAAAAAAACGGGGCACCCTGCGTCGCTCCACCACCACCACCGCTCCCCCCTTTCGCGCCATCCTATCCTACGCATGCCGCGCGGCGCGCTGCAATTTCGCGAGCCGGCCCGGATGAAGGGAAACAAAGGTGGTCCGGCAATTTTTCTAGAGGAATCTAGAGACATGGCGACCCGGATGAGACAGCGGAGGAGATGGAGGCGACGAGTCCGCGGTACGGGTTGTTGTCGCTCCAAGTCCCGGCCCTTCGCTTGCCCAGCAACGCAGTTTGCTGAGAGACCACACGCACTCAGACCATTTTTTTTTCTTCTTTATTTCTGTCGAACAAAAGGAATAATGATCTTTTGCTTTTGTCCTGTCTTTCTTTCAGTCCGTGAAGCTGTTGAAAGCAGGTGCACCGTGCATGGAGACAGAAGCAGAAATCTGGCACGCGTTATTCCTGCCGCCCCCCTGTTCCGTCCGCCCAGCCCAGGCAGGCCCAGACGATTTGAGAAAGATTAGCAGAACATATTCCTTCCACTTAACAAAGACAGAGGGAGTGCGCCTCAAACCGCGCGCCGCGATCCCTCCCCAATGCCGCAACCTGCTGTGCCGTCTTGTCTCTTCGCCGCTTTTAGGGTTTGCTCCCTTTTTTTTTGAACGACTTTCGAAAATTCTTTTCCGCTTGTTGCTGAAAAGCCACTTTCAAATTCCGTAGTTTATATATGCAGAAACTTCTCTCTCTCTCTGTTTACCGAAATCGTGAAAGACGAAACTATAGTCTATTGCAAAGGAAAGCGAGAACATTTGAGAAGCTCACAGGCTAAGCCAGCTACGCATAGGATAGATAGGGATGACGATTGGAGAGCTGTTAACATACGAGCTGATACTGTAATAATTGTATACTATAACACATGTAACTCCTTGGCACTGGTTCCTGATAGATCAGTTCGGATGCAGACTGGACTGTCGGGGGCTTAATTTGGACTCGTGATTCGCATGTTCACCTTAAACTAATTTGGGGTAACAATAATATAATGTTCATTTGTTTCGTTGGAATTGAATTACATTCTAATAATTACAATTTAAATAAAACTAATTAAGTTAATATATTTGTATATTATTATAAATCATATGAAAGTGATAGTTATATACTAAATTTATGTTATAGAGAAGCAAGTAAAAGAACACGCTATAGATTGTATATTAGAAAAGTAGTATGTAAATCTATAGAATCAATTTTCATCTCTCATCCTATGAATTTGAGATAAGCTTATATATACATTTGAAAAGTTATGAAATGCCACATTCTAAAATAATAGCCTACTACACTAGTTAAATTCCAATTTCTTAAAATGAAAAGAAACAAACAAGCTCTAAGTTATATCAATGTTAGCACTATAGTATTCGTCAGCGATCCAATGATATGACACAGATAATGTTTAATACTGCTTACACACCGTTTATATGGTCATTTTCCCATCTCTTTCCATCGAGCTTCCGTATAATAATAATACAGAAGCCGGAGCACCTGAGAGATCCCTGTGAAAGAAACCCTCACCCTCACTACAGGTCAGCTGCTTCGAGCTGAAAGAAAAATAAAGAAAGAAAGAGACGCTCGCAGAGAGACTTCTAGAAATCGCTGGCACAGCTGCACAGGGAAATCGTTGTCAGCAGCTGGCGCCCAGGCCCAGCTGAGCCTGACCAGGTAGCTTCTCCCATCCCATGCACATGGCGGCCTCGCTTCTGCCAGTAGTCAAATACTCCTCCTATTTCATCAAACTATAAATAGCTCTCAACTTTGTGCACCCGTTTTAATATGCATCTAGATATAACATATATCTAAATATATAATAAACTAATTCGAAACAGAATATAATTTACAACTGTATAGAGTATTTTTGTAGACAAAAAGATCAACTAGATTTACACACGATAGTACCGATATCTATATTTTGTTGTATAAATATTTAATGGTACTTATTGTAGTTACTTATTACTCCCTCCGTTTCGTTTTAGTTGTTGCTGGATATTGTAAAATTGAACTATTCAGCGACAACTAAAAAGAAATGGAGTAAATATTATTGTTGTTATAGTTTTAGAAAAAAAAAGTTTAACTCGTCAAGAAACGATGTGGCTATTTTATTAGGTGGAGAAATAGATGGAGTCTGTTAACTAAGGCAAGGTGTAGTCCTGTAGTAGGTAGGAGTAGGTCTCAGCTCTCAGGTGCCTCCGGCTCTGACCTCACGACACCTGCTATTGAATTGAAGGAACCGTGAGCGCGACTCTTCTCAGGAACAGCTGGGCAACGCGCCAACGCCTTCGGCTGAGCTACACACAAGAGAAGCGACCGACCGAGGCATGTGGCAGCAGGCGCCAGGCGGGCCGGCTGGGGGCTGCGGCTGGCCGCGGCCTGCCTGCCTGAACCGCTGCAAGCCTCTTCCTGCTCGCGCCGTGATAGGCTCACTACAACGGAGTAGCCATCCGACGAGTCAAAGATAAAATAGCTACGCTATAGCCACTGTAGTAGTGCAATGCTTCTTCCAACGGAAGAGTTAAATAGGTCAGATAAAATGGAAGACAGGAGTGAGAAAAGCCATATTGTCTGGTGTTGGAACTTTCTCTTCTGGGTAAGTTGATTCAAGGGTGGAGTGGAAAGGATGCAAGCAAAGTTTTATGCGGGATGACAATTGCTCTGTTAATCCAGCCTCTTAAGGGCACTGTACGGGGGTATTTATAGGTACCCGAGCGTCGAACGTCCCAAGACAAGGACGGTTATGCCCTCGGGTACCCGGATTATCCCAGAATATTCTCATAAAGGAGGGTTACAGACCGTCATTACAGAAAAACTATTACAGATGAGGCCCGTAACTTGCCTGTCCACGCGGGGGCCGTTACAGTGGGCCGAATTCCACGTGAGCCTCCGGACGAGATGAGAGACGCGGGACCGGGTGACTTCGTCGTGGTCTGGCCTTCGTCTTGCGATGGAGAGGACGAAGGGCGACCGCGTCGGCCGTCACGCGTTCGCTTGATGTGACGACGCGACGAAAGCTTCGCACGAAGGGTAGCGTTTTTGTCTTCGCCATAACACTTGGTACTGTGACCGACAGCTAAACTCTTTGTTCTTGACTGACCACTGGGCCCCAGCGTCTACTCCATTCCAGCTGAACGTATGGATGGCTGTGCTGTTGGAAAGATCTAGCGTATGGCTAGGCAGGTAAACTACAGACACTAGCCAAAAGTACAAATGACTGCCCGATTTGCATGCCTCTCGTTGGAGTGAGCCTTAGGGTGCCAACCGGTGCAAACCTTCGTCGCCGATTTGTTTTTAACTCAATTCTTTTTAAAAGATATATATATATATATATCTTTAAATATTAAACTCTTATTTTTAGATCTTAAACTATCTCCAAGCATATTGTATATATTCTTTCTCTATAGTTGACAAGTTAAGATCCATACATTGACTTTCGTTGTATTACTTCCTTCTGCTTGATTATATCTTTTAATTAATCAGTATCCTTGAAAGACAATCTAGTGCTCTACTAAAAAGATCATTACATGCCAATAATTTAGGGGGTGTTTGGTTTGTAGGGACTAATGTTTAGTCCCATCATTTTATTACATTTTAGACTATAAATTGCTAAATTTAGAAACTAGAATAGAGTTTTAGTTTCTATATTTAGCAATTTTGAACTAAAATGGAATAAAATATAGGGACTAAAAATTAGTCTCTAGAAACCAAACACCCACTTAATTGGTACCGATTTCTAGGCTCAAAACGAGATTTTGATCGCAGATGTGTAAAAGCGTTTTTTCTTAAAAGGTTTGTGTTGGAAGTCAAATTGAGCAGCGCGGACAGTCCGGCGCTGAGGTCGGACGGTCCGCGGTCCGGACAGTCCGCGGTGGTGGCGCGGACGGTCCGCGCGTGCGCAGAGTCAGTTAGGGTTCCTAGTTTCTCGCGGGATTTGTTACCTAAAACCGCGGGATTAACTCGGAAATCAGTTTGAAGCGGATCCAGACCTCCCCCTTTATATAGATGAAGGGCTACGGCCGATTGAACCCCCATCAATCGAACAAATCAAGTCTATTTCTCGTTTTTACCTTACGCATTAGGAATAGTTCTAGTCTAGCCTCTCAATCTCCAGATTCTCGGTCTCTCTTCGACTCTACGTCGATTAGAGGAGTCTAGGTCGGCCTGCCGAGCCTAGACGACACCTAGGATCTCTCCTCCCCGACGGGGTCCCTCCCGGGAGCGAGATCCAGGCGCCGCCGGCGACCTTCGCCACCCCCTGCGCACGCGCGGACCGTCCGGCCTGTAGGCGCGGACCGTCTGGCCGTCAGGCAGGGAACCTTTGCCCCTGCTCCAGGTCGCGGACCGTCCGGTCCCTGGTCGCGGACCGTCCGCGCCTGTGCAGAGAGCACCGCCGCCGGTTCTTGTTGAGTGTTTGGCACCCGAAAAAGGTGTCAACATACTTTTGGCGACTCCGCTGGGGACGGTGTTTAGATCTACTAAAAATCAGACCCTCAAATGGCCGGTTCTAAAGATCACACCGATATCTCCCCGGACAATATCCTGAAGCCGGCTGTTGAAAGTCTGACGGTCGATGAGCAACAGCAATACGAGGACTACATGCGTCAAGCGAGGGAGAAATTCTTATCACAATACACGGTGGATCGCCACCAGAAAGTTGTCAAACATGGAGAGACCGACGTCGCATCTCTTCTATCTTCGCTTCAAGTCCCCAACGTAAGTAAACCCGACGACATCCAATTTATTAAACAGTATGTAGATCATCAGCAGAATCAAATGAAACAACAGATTGGAGGGTTAGAAGAGTCAATTAGAAAATTAACGCATACGTTGGAGAAGTCTGTTGCTCCTAGTTTTCCATCATATGAGACTAGTAACAGGATATCTATGTCTAATACATCGGCAACAAATGGGGATTTGCAGCCCCAGCCATTATATGGTATGCCGATGAACTCATATACAGGGCAAGTACCACCACCGCCATCCCTGCTTGGTAGATCGGCGCCCATGAACACGGTCGGACCGTCCGAGCTTCTGCCCGGACCGTCCGGTCCATATGCAGACCGTCCGGCTTGCTCTGCCGGACAGTCTAGGGCCGCCCTAGGACCACCGTCGTCCCTGCTTGGCAGACCGGTGACCCTGGACGCGGTCGGACCGTCCGAGCTTCTGCCCGGACCGTCTGGCCCTTACACGGACCGTCCGGCGCTGAGGCAGGGGGCATATGTTGGAAGTCAAATTGAGCAGCGCGGACAGTCCGACGCTGAGGCCGGACGGTCCGCGGTCCGGACAGTCCGCGGTGGTGGCGCGGACGGTCCGCGCGTGCGCAGAGTCAGTTAGGGTTCCTAGTTTCTCGCGGGATTTGTTACCTAAAACCGCGGGATTAACTCGGAAATCAGTTTGAAGCGGATCCAGACCCCCCCTTTATATAGATGAAGGGCTACGGCCGATTGAACCCCCATCAATCGAACAAATCAAGTCTATTTCTCGTTTTTACCTTACGCATTAGGAATAGTTCTAGTCTAGTTCTAGTTTAGCCTCTCAATCTCCAGATTCTCGGTCTCTCTTCGACTCTACGTCGATTAGAGGAGTCTAGGTCGGCCTGCCGAGCCTAAACGACACCTAGGATCTCTCCTCCCCGACGGGGTCCCTCCCGGGAGCGAGATCCAGGCGCCGCCGGCGACCTTCGCCACCCCCTGCGCACGCGCGGACCGTCCGGCCTGTAGTCGCGGACCGTCCGGCCGTCAGGCAGGGAACCTTTGCCCCTGCTCCAGGTCGCGGACCGTCCGCGCCTGTGCAGAGAGCACCGGCGCCGGTTCTTGTTGAGTGTTTGGCACCCGAAAAAGGTGTCAACAGTTTGATTTTAAAAAATTGGTTTCTTTCGTCTCGAGCATTGCGTCCGCGTTCCCCTGGCCGTCCGTTGATGGCGCACGCACCTGGAGCTGTATGGGGCGGACAGTTGTAAAGCGCGCGTCGTCGCGCATTGCAATTCGCACCCTGGCGTTCTTTGATTTCCACAAACGAGTGCTTGCCTTGATCCTTCTAGTCGCTGTGCTGGTGCTAGGCTGCTCGCTCTCCGTTGCGTCGCTGCTACCGAATTTTTTGTATTTTAGCCCTTAAACAGAAGTAAATTCACGTTCAGACCTAAAAAAATTTTAAATGCAGTTTTGGACCCTTAGCTCGGCGCCACAGCCTGTGGCGTCGAGGTAACACAGCTCGGCGCCACACGCTGTGGCGCCGAGCTTCGTGACGTGGCAGTCCCGCATGGCACCTAGCTCGGCGCCACAGATCTTGGCGCCGAGCTAGGGAAAAACCGAAACCTCCCTTCCCTCTGCGCGCGTTTGTTTTCTTCGCCAGCTCTTTCCAAAACATCGCCACCGCCCTCCACAAAACGCCGCCGTCGCCGCCGCCTTCCCCAGCTGCGGCGCGCCGCCGCCCGCCCGGCCCGGCCACGCTCCGGCTCGCCGCCGCGAGCCCCGCCAGTGCTCGCCCGAGCTCGCCCGGCCCGGCCACGCTCCGGCTCGCCCAGTCCACTGCCGCCCGACCGAGCTCGCCCGAGCTCGCCGCCGCCCGCCCACTGCCGTCCAGTCCCCGCCGGAGCACCGCCCCGAGCTCGCTCCCCACGCCACCGACCAGTCCCCACGCCGCCCGGAGTCCGACCAGTCCCCGCCGCCCAGTCCCCACCGCCCGCTCCGACTCCGGTAGCTCCCGCCCCCACTGCCGACCAGTATTTTTTTTAATTTATTAGTTTGTAAACTAGTAGTAATTAGTTAGGTATCCACTTATTTATTGTTTAGTAAATTGTTAGATATTTTGTTGTTAGTGTTTATTAAAATAGTTAGCTAGTTTGTTGCGTAGTATATTGTTAGTGTTTAGTAAATTCTTAGTGATTATATAGTTACCATTTTGTTTAGCGCATTGGTATTACATGTTTTCTGTGTTGGCAACCATCGTGTTGTCGTTTATTCGCAGGTTCTATAAACATCACTTTACAGGGGAGGTGCTGCCAAATTTTTTACTGACAATAAGTTTTTTTTTGTACGTAGGTGTTCGTCCGACTTGACCTTCTCCACCGTTAGCTGGAGTCGTACGCGTTCTCAGGTATACATAGTTTTCGTACATTATTTATAGATTATGTAATTTCGTTTGATGTGTTTATTTAATATTTATTGTATAGTTATTAGTTAATATATATTTATTACTTAGTAAGTTAGTAGGCTTAAGTATGTAGCCATTATTGAGTTAGTAATCCATTTTTGAAATAGATGGACAGCCTAGTAACACTATACCATGGAGGAAGGGTGGAGATAGATGCTTATGGGAGTGTTACTTTTGATGGTATGAAGATCGTGACCATGTTGTTCGTTGAAAGACCAACTTTTGACCAGCTTTTGGCTCGAGCTTGTGAGGAGATTAGTTGCGACATAAACGACCCTAGAATATCAATTCAGGGTGCTTACATGGGCTTTCTAAAACTTTTGCAGGTGACTTGGCAACCGTATCTTGATCCATATTTCGCCAGCATACAGTTGAGCAGCATGTGCTCAATAGACGAGAACCTCTACCTCATGAGGTGTCCCCTCATCTGTTTTTATGCTGTTGAGTACCACTTGCCCCACAGAGTTGCTCGACAGTTCGGATTGCGCCAGGAGTTTCCGGTGGAGCCATTCTCGACTTCAATACAACTTCATAAGTGAGTTACTACATGCACTTGTTATTCTAACTAATAATTGAAATATCAGTTAGTCGCTAATATATGGTTCTAACTTTTGCAGGTTCGACAGACAGAGACAGAAGAAGGTCACGGACTTCGAGACGCACCATCGTGATTACATTGATGAATGGGACCAGCAGGGGGATCTGAACTATGAGAATGACCAGGCGCACACAAACTACAACTTCCGGAGGTATTTGATTTGGTATTCGGGTGTGACTAGGTGCAAGCTGAAGGGACAGTGGACAGCAGCAGACTACGCCGAGCAAGAATCGTCAGACGACGAAGACACAGCTTTCGACATAGCTGCTCGGCACGGGTCCCAAATTGAGGCTGCTCCAATCCTTGATAGAGTGGTAACTATTTCTTTACTAAAATTAGAGATTTCAATTCAATGTTTTATGTCTAGTTTTGAGCATCCTAATGTCTTAACTTGTGATAGGGAAACTCTATGCTCGTATCTGTTGTTGAACTCGAGCGTATCTCACAGAGAACTTCAGATACTACTACGCTATCGTTACTATCAGTGAGTATCAATGTCTAACAGAAAACTTGTTTATTTGTATGGTGTAACATATGTCTTTAACTAACATTTCGATTACAGAGGGTATCACGTCGTCTTCGTCGAGCAGCGGCTCGGTGTGGATGCCGGTCTCTAGCGGGCGTTGACGTGCAGCTGCCTGTGCCTCGTATGCAGCAGGACGTTCTGCCTCCCATGTGTGCAGTTGGACCATCTACTGCAGGACTCAGCTCGTCGCGATCGACACGGGACACGTTTGAGAACGTGGCCCAGGACGACGACGACGACGACGACGACGACGACGACGCTGGCGCTGGCGCTGGCGCCGCAGGTCAGGTGGAGATTGGACCGTCTCAGTTGCAGGATGCTCCTACAACTCAGCCATCACAGCTGACACCACGTAGAAGGCGTCCACGAGACCCTTACACTCCAGGCACCGACGCTCTTGGGGCCAAGGGCAAGGGTAAGACTAGGAGGAAATGAATACTTTTGTGATATGGACTGTGTGATTTGGACTTATGCTGGAGACGTTGTAATATGAACTATGTTATGTGTTTTGGACAATGTGTTGGGGAACTTGTATTTTGGACTTTGTTTGTGGACATTATATGAAGAACTATGTTCTGTGGATGTTTTTATATTCGATGTTATGTTGTGATGTATTATATGTTGAAATGCTTATATGTCTTATAATATGTGATTATTTGAACTGTGGTTGTTAATAAAACAAGGGGAACTCTTGCAAATTTTTTTTGTGAACTGTAAAAAACATAATAAGCAATAAGTAACGCATCTTTAGAGTTCTAAATTATTTTTGATACGTAAATACTACATAATAGGCTACAATTCTTCAGTCTGAATCACAATCTATGAGTAACTCATCTTCTTAGTCATCCGTCGCGCAATCCTCAACAACAACCTCATTCCACTTGCTGCATTGTCCTGCATCACACTTGTCACCAGTTCTTTTGTAATAATTGGCTTCTGCTTCATCTGCAGCTTGGGAGAATAGCTCATCCTCAGCCTCAGCCTCATCAGACTTCTTCTTGTAATAAGCTGCCTCTACCTCTGCGGCGGCCTGTGACATAAACTCATCCTCTTCCTCTTGAGCACGTAATCCAGCCTCAGCTAGTGCTATGAGCTCACTCAACCTTGACATGTCGTCCTCCTCTTCTTCATGTAATCCTGCCTCTGCGAGGGCGATAAGCTCACTCAATCTAGATGTGTCGTTGTCCTCCTCCTCCATCAGCTCAACCGTTGCCATTTTATCCTGAACATATCTCGCATGCGCCTCATCGGCCAAATAGTTTACGCCACTTCCAATCTCTGCAAATATAATGAGAAAATTAAGTTAGCAAAGTCAGGATAAATAAATTGTACTAACATAATTATAATATCATTTATCTCACTTACTTCCCTTGAGGCGATCAGCAAGATTATCCAACATCTGTTTCTCGGCTTGAGCCGCTTCCCATTCCCTTGCATCCTGTGCTCTCTTCTCATCTGCCGCCTTCAACCTCCTATACTCTGCACGCTTCGGGCTATCATAAAAGGCAGATTTTGCTTCCCTACGCATGTCGCGTATGCGATCGTTAATGTACGAATCAACGAGCCGAGATCCACAACGCATCTTCTGTCCCATTATTCTCTTCGACTCTATTGTGCGCATCACCTCTCCTTTGTCGTCGTAACTCTCCCAACTGCATTTCCTCGTCTCCTACAAAAAATATAGTAAGTACCGCTATAACATTACATCTGGTGCAAAAAAAATACCAACCTCATCGTAATCGACCATATGTCCACAAAAATATCTAACACCAAGCTCCGAAGGAACTAATCCATACTTAGCTTCAATACCACATTTGCAGAGTACTGGATCAAATTTGACCTCTTCTGCCGCCCACCCCATGTATCTCTTTTCCTTTACCTCTGGCTCTGGCCAATGGGACAAAGGACCATACAACCACTCTCTGAAACGACACTTACGCCACCCGTATGGCTGCAAGAGAAAAAATTAGTAATTTATTGTAAATAAAAACTAGTTCATACATTTAGCATATCAATGGGCTCACATAATCAATGTTCGGACAACAGAACTGCTTGTCATAGTCTTCGTCGATGACAGCACGGTCTCCACAATCGCATCGAGGCGGTGAGTCCATCCGTCTTTCTGTTGCTACCTCCTTCTCCGCATCCGTCATTGGTGGAGGATTCGGGGGAGGAGGTACCCAACGCTTAAAACGCTCATGACTGGTCCTTCCACTCAACCAATTAACGAAAAGAAGATATCGAGGGTCAAATTTATCAGGACCATCGATCCACTGGAAAAAGAAACACCTCTGATGTCCCTAAAATAATGGAAAGATGCACTATTACATATCTACAAAATAATGAACGCGAACAAAATTAAGTGACAAGTCATAAGCTACGTACGTCCAAAGTGCCACAAAGGTAGTAGCAGCGAGCAGCCGTGTCTGGATGTTGTGATTGATGTACCCAAGCCAGTCTGCCACAGTCACAGTTAGGCACGGGGAGTTCAGGAGGAACAGGAGCATCCTTACTAGATACGTCCGGATATAACTCCCGAGGACGACCTCTCTTCTGCCACAACGCCTCTCGGTACATGTCTTTCATCTAATAAACGATTATAATTATCACTTGTACCTATTATGCTTTATAATAAGTTTACACAAACTAATAATCGAAATGATAATATAATAGGTGTATACAAATTATTAAACTAACAACCTAATATACAAAAGGAATCAGTTGGAAATCATACCTTGGTCTACGAAGTGAACCAACTCAAATCTTTGAATCCAGGAAATTTTTACGAAGTTTGGAAATGGGATGAAATGAGCTGCTCTCGGCCAGCCGCGCGGGCGTTTTTATAGGAATTTGTAGCTCGGCGCCAAGATCTGTGGCGCCGAGCTACGAGGCCGCGCCGCCGCCACGTCAGAGCCAGGTCAGCCCTGGACGCAGCTAGCCGTTGCGGCCACGTCACAGCTCGGCGCCATAGGCTGTGGCGCCGAGCTGTGTTAGCTCGGCGCCACAGCCTATGGCGCCGAGCTAAGGGTCCAAAACTGCATTTAAAATTTTTTTAGGTCTAAACGTGAATTTACTTCTGTTTAAGGGCTAAAATACAAAAAATTCGGTCGCTGCTACCTGGCTTGTTTGTACACAAAGCAAAGCCGAGGAGCGCATCGGAACCAAGCAGAATCTCACAGGGGCCGAAGTGTCAGAAACCACTCCTCCGTCGCCTCGGCCAGTCGTCCGCTCCCGGCAGCACGTCCCCATATATCCCCTCCGGTCTTCTCGTCGTCCGCTCCCGGCAGCACGTCGCCTCGCCCCCCACTCCCACGTCTCTGTCCCTCTCCCTGCCCTCCCCCGTCTTCCCAACCACCACCCACCCGTTCTTTTCCAGCCAAACCAACGCACGCACACGGCACACCCTCCTTCTGGCAGCAGAGCGGCAGCCAATGGCCATCGAGACGGACGCGGCGGCGGCGAGGGCGAGGGCGTCGGGCTCGGTTTCAGATACGGCGCCCATGTCCCCGGCCGCCGAGGCGGCAGCGGCTGCGGCGGCCCCGGGCCCGGCGCGCCCGCGCGGGTGGCTGAGGAAGCTCATCCCCACGGACTACCTGCCCCGGAGCAGCCGGCGCTGGAGGCTGGCCGCCCCGTCCGCCGCCGGCGCGTCCAGGCTCGCCTCGTCGCTCTCCCGCTCCCTCAGGTGGAAGCGCCTCCCGGGGCTCTCCTCCCTCACCCTGCGCAGCGGCTCCGCGGCGGCGGCAGTGGACGCCGTCGCGTTCCGCGTCATGTACGTCGTCGAGGCCGTCGTGCTGGGCCTCGCGCTCTCCTGCTTCTTCCTCTGCTGCGGCTGCCACCTCTAAGCTCCCACCCCCTGCTTTTCTTCCCCTAGCTCTTCACTACTCTGGTCGTCTCCGGCTCGCGGCTCGGCCTCCGCCTCGGCGTGTAACAAAAATGCCCATCGTGTTGGTTTTTTTTCTTTCGATGATCTCCCTGTCTGTAAATTTCCTACCTTTTGCTTTCGGTAGGTAAAAAAGAACACGAAAACTTGCGATGCCTATAGTTCAATTTGCGTTTTGTTGGATGCTGTGAACGCACGAAATTGCGATCTCGGATACTGGGACCCACTGAGTTCTTGTTTGTTCATGCAAATTGCTGCCGCTGTGGCGCTGTCCCGTTAAAAAACCAATACCGGAGGACCTGGTCGCCGCCGGCGCGAGCCTCGCTACGCGCCGTGGCCGCAGCATCCGACGTGGTGTTCACCATGGTCGGTAACCCCGGCGACGTCCGTGCGGTGGTCCTGGAGCACGGTATGCCGATATGGTGCCCTCGCGGGCCTCGCCATCGAAGCGCCGACATCCGGGGGCGACGTCGGCGCCCAGGACGGCACGCTCTTCGCCCATGCGGCGACGAGGCCGTAGTCGCTTGGCTCGAGCCGCTCTTCACCTTCCTCGGCAGGGCGACCCGCATGGGGCAGCTGGCAGAGCAGCAAGATCGCCATCCAGATCGCGGTGGGCCTCGGCGAGTTCGTGGTCTTCGCCCACCTGGCGGGGCTCAACGCGCCGCTGTTCCTCCTCGCGGTGTCCAAGAGCGCGGCTGGATCGCGCGTCACGACTTCTTCGGCAACTGATTGCTCCGCCGCGAGTTCACGTCAGAGGTGGGTGGCAGCGTGCCGTACATCGTCAAAGACCTCGGCATGGCGCTCGAGGTCGGGGACGGCGGGGAGGAGTCCAACGTGCTGCCTGGAGCGGCGCTGTACCGGCAGATGTTCTCGGCGATGGTGGCCAATGGCGACGGCGACTTGAGCTTGTAGGGACTGATCACCGCCGTTGAGCGCCTGAACGGCATTGGCGAGTAGAGCGCAGGGCTGGTCTCCAAAATGCAGCACTGGACTTGAAAACTTGTGTATTTTTTCTGAATAAAATTTGGGGCCATGTCAATTTGTCAAATCATGACGGGGCTTTACGTCCGTCGTGTATCGCGTTTGACTTGCTGATTTTCGTTTGTCATTTTGCCAGACACTAAAAAACATGTGGATTGTGAAATAACACCGCAGAAACAACTGCAACTACCTCAACTGAATTATCTGACGGCTGAGGGCTAGTTCGCGAGGACTGTAAACACCAAGGGGCTTCCTGCTGAACCGTGCAAGATTTTTGACGTGTCAGACAGATATTTGCACCGTCGACCTCTGCTGCTGGCCTGTCGCTGCGTAGTGTAGTGTCATCTTATCTCTTCCTCCTACCTTCACTCTCAAAATCTTCAGGGAGTCGTAGAGGAGCAGCAGGTGCACCAAAAGGATGGCAGCGCCAGGCTCCCTGCGACTTCTCCAGGCCCCGTCCTTCGCTGCGGCCAAGTGCCAGCCGGTGGGTGGCCGGGCATCCGCGCGGCGAGCGCCACGGCCACTGTTCGCCGTGCGCGCCTCGGCTGCTGACGCCGCCAACAGGGATGCCGTGCTCAAGGCCTTCCGCGAGAACAGGGCTCTCAAGGTTCATCTCCTTTACATGTCTCCTTCAACGTACTAATCCCATTGATGTCAGCGTTTAGGCATCATTCGGAAGCTGAAAACGAGGCTAAACTGCTTTCTGGTTAATAAAGAATGTGAGAAATTGGTGCGTTCCAAAATCCAAACACGCATGCCCCTGGGATGCTGCAAGTTTCACATGTTACTATTTTCCCTGGGGTAGAGATCTGTGGATGTACTGCCGTCTTCGGAGTGGACAGTTGAAGGAGCCTTTCTTTTGTTTGGATGAGTTATCCTTACTTAGCGATGATTAGCTGATAGCCACTGGCTCTTGAACTGTGCAGATAATTTCCGGTCTTCAGAACTTTGACAGGAGCAGTGTTGCATCTGTTGTCACAGCTGCAGATAAGGTGTGGACAATACATCTACCTGTCAACGCTTACTGGTGTTACTATTTCGTTCTTGCAGACTTCTTTGAGACTATATGATGTGAAAAAGAGAGGTCTCTGTTACACTGCTTTTGTCTGTTGTTTTCTTCTAGAGGTACGAATAATCTAAGATTGTGTCGCTGATGATTTTGTCAAGAAAGAAGTCTAGAATCAGACGGCAGGTCATTGCGCAGGACTCAATGTTCCTTATTCTTCATCCAGGATGTTAATTGAAGTCATTATCAACACAAGTTAGCTGTATAATCAACCTACTCTCTTCGCATACAATCAACATCTATGAAAACCAGGAAGCAACCTATAATTTTCTCACATGTGTGTATTTTTTTAAGACAAAAGAGAATGCGGCCTATAAAATACTTAAATTTAGAAAGTGCCTGTTAAAAGAGCATTTTTTCTGCACAGGTGTTTAACCAAAATTTGTCTGAATCGGTGGAAATAAAGCTGTTACTGGTCTACTCAACTTTATTCATGATCATGTTACAAGTCCATTACTTATCAGCCACCATAACAAACTTGCTGCAGGGAGGTGCAACACATGTTGACATAGCATGTGACAAGGACTTAGTAAAGCTTGCCATGGATCTTACCAACCTTCCGGTAAGCTATCCATTCATAGGGTGATTGGAACCTGTGGTTGTAATTGCCAGTATGGTTTAGCCTAGCATCAGAGTTGGTTGTGCTAAGTGCATTTCTGGGGAAAACTGCATATTGCAGATCTGTGTCTCATCTGTAGATCCTTCAGCGTTCCATTCTGCAGTACAAGCAGGAGCTAAAATGGTCAGGCACTAAACTTCCGATGCTAACCATGCAAAAAATTCAAAAGAAAGTCATTTTTCTATAACATATGCTTGCACCCTTAAACCATCTTTCTTTCAGGTTGAGATTGGAAACTATGATTCTTTTTATGAGATGGGCATTGAGTTCTCCTCTGAGCAGGTGCTAACTAACCCGTCCTATTCAGAGCTGCTAAATTTACTATTTTAATGAAGCATACACCAAAAGTTGAATATTGAGAGAAATTTACTGGTCTAACCAATTTCAGATACTGAAGCTAACAAGGGAAACAAGGAAGATGCTTCCAGACATCACCTTATCAGTAACAGTTCCTCACACACTTAGTTTGCCAGATCAGGTATATCATCATCCCCAATCACTAACCTTAAGACAACATAGCGGTACTTACCGGTGGCGGTTTTACAATGCATTCAGCGGTACAGTGGGATATATTATCAGACGATAAATATCAAAATATATTTCTAATCTTCATTAATGTTACCATTTTTTTCATTCCAGCATGAGAGGTTAAAAGCGCATCAAATCGAAGCCTTAAAAGTCACAACTCACATTTTGATCACCTCAGTCTCCTTTACTGCTTTTCAAGTAACTCTATCATAGTTCATCAGATCTGATCAACTTGTTACAGTCGCAAAACATGTAACACGTGAATGAACTATATCTTTTGCCCATATACCCTCTCACGAACCTAAGAACAAGAGGATGAGCATAGAGGAAAACTGTGAGTACCTTTGCTCGTTTTAGGTTCCTCATTTCTTCTAGCATGAGACCTGGGTGGTCAGGTCCCTACTTTTGCGCTCAATAATGTTGCCGACAAGCTTAGGTTTTGGTGATGTAAGGTCATATCGCCACTATTTACATCCTTGCTCAAGACAACTTTTCGGTAACCACTATACGTAATACATGCTCTAGTCCTGCTGATTTTGTTTCTCATTTGCAGATGAGACTAGCAGAGCTACTCGAAGAGGAAGGAGCTGATATAATCCAAACTGAGGGTGGGAAATGTTCTAGCCCGACAAAACCTGGAGTGCTTGGATTGATTGAAAAGGTATCGTGAAACTAGGACAAAAAAAAGAGGGCATATTGCATTCGATGGTTTCTTCATTGTATCAAATTACAATATAGTGTTTCTTCATCGTGAAACTTTTTGGTTTCTTCATTGTATCAAATTACATTATTACAATATAGTGTTTGTAATTGCAGGCAACACCAACACTCGCCGCAGCATACTCCATCTCTCGGGCTGTTAGTATTCCAGTGATGTGCTCGTCAGGGTTAAGCTCGGTGACTGCACCAATGGCAGTAACTGCAGGAGCTGCTGGAGTTGTATGCACTAAACTAGTAAACTTGAAGCCTTTTTTTTCTTTAAAAGATAAGCAACGTGATTTTTACAAGAGCTGTGTTTTTTCTGGCTGCAGGGAGTCGGTTCTGCTATTAACAAACTCAACGACGTTGTGGCAATGATCGCTGAGGTGAGAAGCATTGCGCAAGCAATGGAGCTTGCGCCAAGAATCGTGTCCGAAACCCTGAGAACAATTAGTTACTAGTGGCTAGGAATACCCTTGCCATTTCTGAGCAAACTTGAGCAGTCAATAAGAAAGCAAAAGAGAGGCATCGACTCTGCATTTTATTCTCTCTACGCTGTCTTTTGCCTGTGGCAGTGAATAGCGCATTAGCATCATAGAAGTATTAGCTTGATCAATGGAAGTTGTTCATGCGCTTCTTCATCGCTGCAAGTGTTGTCATCTTGTCGAACTCACAATAAGCTTAGATAAGTGCTGGGTTTGTGGGAACATCGTTTGTGCAATATAAATGAGATCTTGCACCTACAAATTTGACTCTTCTTTTTGTGCTGTGCTCAGAGAAATTCTATACCTAGAAAAGTTCACGAGCTTCAAATAGTACACTTGTTGATACAAGACCTAGAACACAACGAGGAATGTACCATACCGATGAAACCAATCTACAGACCGATTAAATCGACGTTGATCCTGTTCCTCACCGCTAGATTCTCCAACACCTTCTGGAAAAACTTGTCAGAGAGAACACGTGTTATTTGTCCTAGGATCAGTAAGACCAACTAGAACGCTACCAAATCTCGTCGGGAGAAATAACGAACAACAGGTTTGTGAGGGAAAAAATGATAAACGGGTAGTAGATATATTGTTTGATCGATTGGATGCTGGATACCTATTTCAAACTTTACTCTACATATAGTGTCAAACACTGTCATCTACAGTTTCGCGTCCCCTATTTTAACATATCTACTGAAGACAACCTTAGACTGAATTTCGTGAGGTCTGCATCGTATCCAGCTTGACACTAGGAAGTCAGTTTGGTCGGCTTATGGAAGCGGCCTAGCCAACTTTGGGGACCTAGTCTAGCTAGGAATGAGAGCCAATTTGTCCGGTTTTGCCACTGTGGTATCCGATCTGGTCATATTTGTTTGTGAGGCTTCAGTAGAGATGGCCAAATGGGCCGCCTGGCCCGGGCCCGGTCCCGGTAAAGCCCGGCCTGTTTTGGGCCTGGTCTGCCAGGCACGGTTAGAAAACCGGGCCGGGTCGTCTAAGCACGTGGGCTCAATTTCCTGTTCGAGCCCGGCCCGCAGCGGGCCTAAACAAGCCGGGTCGGCCCGTTTAGCACGAAAAAAGCGGGCTATACGGGCCGGCAAGCACGTTTTAGTGTAAAAAAGCGGGCTTAACGAGCTTAGAGGTAAACGGGCCGTGCCGGGCTAGCCCACCGTGCCCAGTTTCCTGTCCGAGCCCAACCCGCTTATTCGTACCGGGTCATGCCGAGCTCGGACCGGGTCAAAACAGCGGGCTTCGTGCTGGGCTCGCGGGCCTCGTGCTTATTGGCCATCTATAGGCTTCAGTAGCGGAACCAAGGGGTGCAGGTAGGGGCCTCCCCCCTCCCCCGCGAACCTTTTCATGTGTGTGTATTGAGAGAGATAAGATATGAATTATAGAGTTTTCGTTGATTAAAATAAAGTAATTTGTTCAAAAAACGTCTAGCGTGTTTTTTAAATAACAAATTTGTCGCTAATAATAAATCTATGAGTTTCAATTAAAGTTGTCTCCTGATTGTTGTCGTATACATGACGAATTTAACATGCACCTGCGCAAGCTAACGAATTTTCAGGGATTCTCAGAGCTAGTTGGATTTTTGAATTCTCATAAAAATTATTAGTGCCTCATGAAACCAACGTCATTATATAAAAGTTGAATTTCATCAATTGAACATTCATCCTTATGTTGTCTTTATTATTTTGGTATTGTAACTGTACCATAACTTTAGTTCAATATATCAATTAGCTAGAAAATTGTCGGGTACCGTAATTAGGGGTACCCCCGATGCTCCTTAATCCGGTTGGAAAGCATCTTCAGAACAAACCATACACGGCTGATAAAGCGCGGTTCAAGTCAAGGCCATGCCTACCAAGGGACGCGACCTCATCCGAGCCCAGCCTCAGGCGGGAACAGTAGCCCCGGACGGATTCACGCCTCGCCCGAGGGTCCCCTCAGGCGATGAGCGCACCCTCGGCTCGCCTGAAGCCTAGCTTGGGCAGACTTTGTCGTGCAGCGACCTAGGCCAAATCGTCTTACCAGCCGACCGTATCGCGTACGCATTTAATGCGGGGATCGCCTGACACCTTATCCTGACACGCGTGCCTTAGTCGGCAAGGTCGAAGTGACCGCAGTCACTTCGCCCCTTTACTGACCGATCTGACAGGAAAACAACGCCGTTCACCTCGCTCCGGCTACCGTGCCAACCACTAGGATAAAACTGAGTCACGATCTCCCACGAGTTCGGCCTTGGGCGCAACAAGGAGTTCCGCCTCGCCCGACCTCAGGCCTCGGCCTCGGAAGAAGATCTCCGCCTCGCCCGACCCCAGGCCTCGGCCTCGGGAGGAGTCACAACCCTGCCCAAGCCAAGCCTCGGCCTCAGGAGAAGTCTCCACCTCGCCCGACCTGGGCCTCGGACCAACTACGCTACAGGGGATACATCATTACCCTACTCCTAGCTAGCTGCCTCAGGATATGAAGGAACAAGACCGGTGTCCCATCTAAGGTTACTCCGGTAACAGGTAATGATGGTTCCCCGCGTGCGCCCATGACGTCGGATTGCTCTCAACCCCCTACGGAAGCAAGACAACGTCAGCAGGATCCATGCCACGCCGACAGCTGTGCTTCTACAGGGCTCAAGGCACTTCTCTGACGGCCACGTTAGCTCGCAGCTACACCCCATTGTACAGATGGGCATCTCCTTGTATCTATAAAAGGGGATGTCCAGGGCCTTCCTAAGGCACGTCGCGGACACATGTTGCAACACCGACAACGTTGCACGTCGAGGACAGGCGGGGCAGACGAGACAGGCAGCACGCAGAGACTCTCTCTCTCTCGTTCTCGCCCTCGCTCCCTCGCGCGACGCTTGTAACCCCTACTACAAGCACCCCGGTGCGAGATAACATAAGCCTCATTTCCCTCTTGTGTTCCATCTTGCATCAACCCATCTGGGCAGGGACACGCAACAACAAATTTACTGGTCGGTTGACGGTCCTCGCGGGTCCGAAACCCGACAGTTGGCGCGCCAGGTAGGGGCTCGCTGCGTGTTAACGAACACTTTCCCGTTGAGTTCCAGATGGGTAGCCTCCAGCAGCCTCTTCAGCCGGGGACGCTGCTCCGCTTCGGGAGTCTCGAGTTCATGTCCCTCGACGGCAGCTACGACATGGTACTCCTCCCCCCGCAGCGCGACATCAACAACGACAGTCGGCTCGCCCGGCAGCGGCGAACTCGACAACGACTTCCCACCGTGGCAGAAGAGGAACACCCGGGTTTGCCCCGCCACCTTCCTCGCCGGAGGAGGAGGAGACGGGGCAACAGTGGCCATGCAGGAGGCGGCACCTCATCGGCTGTCAGGCCAGAGCGAGTCGACGAAGCCGGCACCCCTGCGGGGGCCATATCGTGTGTTGTCCTCGCACCTGAGACAACGACGGGTGTCGTTTTCCCGCAACGTGCCAACCCCAAGCAGACTGATGATGCCAGCACCCTCACAAAGGGTTTGCTGGGCGTTAGCCTCGTACCTGAGATAACGGTGCAGTCCGTCCCCGACGCGACTTCGCCACCGTCCATCGACCAAGAGGTACCGTCCGTTTTCCACCCTGTCCCTTTTAGATTCAGCCTCGATCCACCAAGCGACCCCGCTTTGGTGAGCGCTTTCGCAAGGGCATACCCTGACCTTCCAGGGTATCTTATGCGGTCATCTTGGGACCAACTGACGGCCGTCTCAACCTCCGGACCTACGGGTTCCGAGGAAGACGACGACTCCGACTTCGGTTGGGATTTCTCCGGACTCAGTGATCCCAGTGCCATGCGAGACTTCATGTTCGCATGTGACTACTGCCTCTCCGGCTGCTCTGACGACGGCCATAACCTCGACGACGAGGGTTGCGACCCAAGCCGCGAGTGTTTCCACATCGATCAGGGGGGATCACGGCGAGGACAACCACCTCAGCATGCCGCAAGATGACAACGCCCCTGTGCATACGTCTCGCGTTGACATCCCGCGAGAGCTAGCTGTGGTCCCAGTCCCTGCAGGGGTCAGGGCACACGACTAGAGCAATTCCGCGAGATGCCGGCCAAGCTCGACGAAGAAGCGGGGCGGCTTGTGCAGCTCCGACAAAACATCGAGCAGGAGTGGGCAGGCCGAGCACTTACCGGAGGAGCGCCTCATCGGGCCCAAGACGTCCAGCGCCGAATCGTTGACGATGCTAGGGCAAGGCTGCCCCCGGCCTTTAGCGGGATCGGCCAGAATCTAGCTGCAGCAGCGATGCTACTCCGAGCGATGCCGGAGCCATCCACCACCGAGGGGCGGCATATCCAGGGCGAACTCAAGGGTCTCCTGGAAAACGCAGCGGTCCGACGAGCCGAGAGCTCTGCCTCCCGAAGGCAAGGGTGCCCCTCGGAGCATCGCGCAACGTCCTCCCGACTTATGCGGGAGGCCTCGGTCCGCACTGGGCGCACGCGGGACGGGACGCCTGCTGCCTCGGATCGCCTCGGCGACGAGCACCACCATCGCGACCGTCGAGCCCGCCTCGAAGAAAAGGTGCGCCGAGGCTACCACCCCAGGCGCGGAGGACGCTACGATAGTGAGGAGGACCGGAGCCCCTCGCCCGAACTGCCAGGTCCGAGGGTCTTCAGCCGGGCCATACGACGGGCGCCGTTCCGAGCCCGGTTCCGAGCCCCGACTACCATCACCAAGTACTCAGGGGAGACAAGGCCAGAGTTGTGGCTTGCAGATTACTTACTAACATGCCAGTTGGGAGGGACGAATGACGACAACCTCATCATCTGCAACCTCCCTCTTTTTCTCTCCGATGCTGCCCGGGCATGGCTAGAGCATCTGCCTCCTGCGCAGATCTCTGACTGGGACGACCTGGTCAAGGCCTTCGCGGGAAACTTCCAAGGTACGTACGTGCGCCCTGGGAACTCATGGGACCTCCGAAGCTGCCGCCAGCAGTCAGGGGAATCCCTGCGAGAGTACATCCGGCGGTTTTCGAAGCAGCGCACCGAGCTGCCCAACATCACCGACTCGGACGTCATCGGGGCATTCCTCGCCGGCACCACGTGCCAGGACCTGGTGAGCAAACTGGGGCGCAAGACTCCCACCAATGCGAGCGAATTGATGGACATCGCCACCAAGTTTGCCTCTGGTCAGGAGGCGATCGAAGCCATCTTCTGGAAGGACAAGCAGCCTCAAGGAAGACAGAAGGAAGACGCCCCCGAGGCGTCCGTCCAATGTGGCTCGAAAAAGAAGGCCAAGAAGAAGGCACAAGCAAAGCGCGACGCCATTGACGCGGATCTCGTCGCTGCTGCCGAGCACAGGAATCCTCAGAAGCCTTCCGGAGGAGTCAACACGTTTGACAAGATGCTCAAGGAGTCGTGCCCCTATCACATGGGTCCCGCCAAGCACACCCTTGAGGAGTGCGACATAGCTCCGGTGTTACTTCATCAAGGCGGGACCCTCGGCAGAAGGTGGCAAGGACCAAGGCAACAGCAAGAAGGGGGGTGACAAGGGCGAAGAGTTCCCGGAGGTCCGTGACTGCTTCATGATCTACGGCGGGCAGGTGGCGAACGCCTCGACTCGGCACCGCAAGCAGGAGCGCCGGGAGGTCTGCTCGGTGAAGGTAGTGGCGCCAGTCTACCTAGACTGGTCCGACAAGCCCATCACCTTCGACCAAGGCGACCACCCCGACTATGTGCCGAGCCCAGGAAGGTACCCGCTCATCGTCGACCCCGTCATCAGCAACGCTAGGCTCACCAAGGTCCTCATGGACGGAGGCAGCAGCCTCAACATCATCTACGTCGAGACCCTAGGGCTCTTGGGGATAGATCTATCCATGATCCGGGCCGGTGTAGCACCCTTTCACGGGATCGTCCACGGTAAGCGCGTCCTACCCCTGGGGCAACTTGATTCGCCCGTCTGCTTCGGAACTCCCTCCAACTTCCGCATAGAAACCCTCACATTCTAAGTGGTCGGGTTCCGAGGAACCTATCATGCGGTGCTGGGGAGACCGTGCTATGCCAAGTTCATGGTCGTCCCCAACTACACGTACCTGAAGCTCAAGATGTCGGGCCCCAACGGAATCATCACCGTCGGATCCACGTACCGCCACGCTTACGAGTGCGACGTGGAATGCGTGGAGTACGCTGAGGCCATCGCCAAGTCCGAGGCCCTCATCGCCGACCTGGAATGCCTCTCCAAGGAGGCGCCTGACGCGAAGCGCCACGCCGACAACTTCGAACCAGCTGAGGCAGTTAAGACCGTCGCCCTCGACCCCAACAACAACGTCTGCAAGCAGGTCAGGATAGGCTCCGAGCTTGACCCCAAATAGGAAGAAGTGCTCGTCGACTTTCTCCGCGCAAATGCCGAAATTTTTGTGTGGAGTCCCTCGGACATGCCAGGCATACCGAGGGATGTCGCCGAGCACTCGCTGGATATCCGAGCTAGAGCCCGACCCATGAAGCAGCACCTGCGCCGCTTTGACGAAGAGAAGCGCAGAACCATAGGCGAGGAGGTCCACAAGCTGATGGCTGCAGGGTTCATCAAAGAGGTATTCCATCCTGAATGGTTAGCTAACCCTGTGCTTGTAAAGAAAAAAGGTGGGAAATGGAGGATGTGCGTAGACTACACTGGTCTGAACAAAGCATGTCCGAAGGTTTCCTACCCTATGCCTCGCATCGATCAAATTGTGGACTCCACTGCTGGGTGCGAAACCCTGTCATTCCTCGACGCCTATTCAGGTTATCACCAAATCAAGATGAAAGAATCCGACCAGCTCGTGACTTCTTTCATCACACCCTTTGGCATGTATTGTTATATTACTATGCCATTTGGCTTGAGGATGAGAGCACCTAGAGGGGGGGTGAATAGGTGATCCTGGAAAACTTAAAACTTAAGCCACAAAACTTGGTTAAGTGTTAGCACAATAATCACCAAGTGGCTAGAGAGAAGTCTTAGCAAAACACAATAACCACAAGAGAACAATCACAGAGATGACACAATGGTTTATCCCGTGGTTCGGCCAAGACCAACGCTTGCCTACTCCACGTTGTGGCGTCCCAACGGACGAGAGTTGCACTCAACTCCTCTCAAGTGATCCAATGATCAACTTGAATACCACGGTGTTTTGCTTTTCTTTTCTTATCCCGTTCGCGAGGAATCTCCACAACTTGGAGCCTCTCGCCCTTACACTTTTGATGTTCACAAAGAATCATGGAGTAAGGGAGGGATGAGCAACTCACACAAGACTCAAAAATCAGAGCAACAACACGCACACAAGTCGCAACAAGAGCTCACAACACAACTCAAAGAGTTCACTACTCAACTAGAGCTCTAATTGCTATTGCAAAGAATCAAAGGCGTGAAATCGATGTCTTGATGCTTAGGAATGTTGTAGGAATGCTTGGTATACTCCTCCATGCGCCTAGGGGTCCCTTTTATAGCCCCAAGGCAGCTAGAAGCCGTTGAGAGCAATCATGGAAGGCTGATCTTGCCTTCTGTCGTCTGGCGCATCGGACAGTCCGGTGCCCGATTTCTTTCCATAAACGACGCAGTCGACCGTTGGCAGCCTGAGAGCCATTGGCGCAACGGACATGTCCGGTGCACACCGGACAGTCCGGTGCCATCTTCTAGCCGTTGGCTCGGCCACGTGTCCCGCGTAGATTGAGCGGCCGACCGTTGGCTCACCGGACAGTCCGGTGCACACCGGACAGTCCGGTGAATTATAGCCGTACGTCGCCGATGAATTCCCGAGAGGACGAGTTCGCCTGTGAACGGCCCACCGGACAGTCCGGTGCACCACCGGACAGTCCGGTGAATTATAGCCGTACACCGCCGTCGAAGTCCCGAGAGCAGCCATTTTGCTCGAGCCAGCCTGGCGCACCGGACACTGTCCGGTGCACCACCGGACAGTCCGGTGCTCCCAGACTGAACAGATTCTTGGCTGCTCGAGCCAAGACCTTTTCAATCGGATTTTTCCTGTTTCCAGCACTTAGACACAATACATTAGTCTCTAAAACAATGTACTAGGTCTGAGAAACATACCTTTATCCTTGATTTGCACTTTGTCCATCATTTTACACTTAGGCACTTGTGTTGGACACTAAATCACCAAAATACTTAGAAATGGCCAAGGGCACATTTCCCTTTCAGAGGAATGCAGGTGCAACCTACCAAAGGTGCATGAACCATGTGTTCGGAGAACACATCGACCGAACGGTCGAGGCTTACATCGATGACATCGTTGTCAAGACAAGAAAAGCCTCTGACCTCCTCTTCGACCTTGAAGTGACTTTCGGGTGCCTGCGCGCAAAAGGCGTTGTCGGCGTTTCGAGACCAGGGGGTCCCTAAGCCGACGAGTGAGTGTGCCGCGTGCCCCAGCCCAGATGGGTCGAGCACGTGGGCGAGCGCGAAGGGGGGAGAGCGAGGTGGCCGGAGACGGGCGTGAGAGAGGTGGAAATCCCGCGGCCTTTGTGTTCGTCCCGCGCCCCGGTCGGGTGCGCTTGCAGTAGGGGGGTTACAAGCGTCCACGCGGGTGAGGGAAGCGAGCGACCCCAAGAGAGCGCCTGTCCCGTCCTCGTCCCCGCGCGGCCAACCTTTTCTAAGAAGGCCCTGGTCCTTCCTTTTATAGGCGTAAGGAGAGGATCCAGGTGTACAATGGGGGTGTAGCAGAGTGCTACGTGTCTAGCGGGGGGAGAGCTAGCGCCCTAAGTACATGCCGATGTGGCAGCCGGAGAGATCTTGGCACCCTGCTGGTGTGATGTCGTGGCTGTCGGAGGAGCGACGGAGCCTGGCGGAGGGACAACTGTCGGAGCGGTCGAGTCCTTGCTGACGTCCCCCTGCTTCCGTAAGGGAGTTGAGAGCCGCCGTCGTCATAGGGCTTGCGGGGCGCCATCATTGCCCATCTGGCGGAGCTAGCCAGATGGGACACCGGTCTTGTTCTCTGCGACCCGAGTCGGCTCGGGGTAGGGTGATGATGGCGCTTCCTGTTGATGTGGCTGGCCTGCGCCCTAGGTCGGGCGACGTGGAGGTTCCTCCGAAGCCGAGGTCGAGTCTGTCTTCCATGGCCGAGGTCGAGCTCGAGCCCCTGGGTCGGGCGAGGCGGAGGTCGTTCGGCAGAGGCCAGGGCGGAGTCCGAGCCCTGGGGTCGGGCGAAGCGGAGTTCGTCGTCTTCTGGGGCCGAGCCCGAGCCCTGGGTCGGGTGGAGCGGAGTTCGCCGTCTTCCGGGGCCTAGCCCGAGTCCGAGCCCTGGGTCGGGCGGAGCGGAGTTCGCCGTCTTCCGGGGCCTAGCCCGAGTCCGAGCCCTGGGTCGGGCGGAGCGGAGTTCGTCGTGGCTTAGCCCGAGTCCGAGCCCTGGGTCGGGCGGAGCGGAGTTCGCCGTCTTCCGGGGCTTAGCCCGAGTCCGAGCCCTGGGTCGGGCGGAGCGGAGTTCGCCGTCTTCCGGGGCTTAGCCCGAGTCCGAGCCCTGGGTCGGGCGGAGCGGAGTTCGCCGTCTTCTGGGGCTTAGCCCGAGTCCGAGCCCTGGGTCGGGCGGAGCGGAGTTTCCTATGGCGCCTTTGGCAAGGCCTGACTGCCTGTCAGTCTCACTCTGTCAAGTGGCACTGCAGTCAGAGTGGCGCAGGCGGCGCCGTCCTTCTGTCAGACCGGTCAGTGGAGCGGCGAAGTGACGGCGGTCACTTCGGCTCTGCCGGGGGGCGCGCGTTAGGATAAAGGTGTCAGGCCACCTTTGCGTTAAATGCTCCTGCGACTCGGTCGGTCGGCGCGGCGATTTAGTCAGGGTTGCTTCTTAGCGAAGGCAAGGCCTCGGGCGAGCCGGAGATGTGTCCGCCGTTAAAGGGGGGCCTCGGGCGAGACGGAAGTCCCTCGGGGTCGGCTGCCCTTGCCCGAGGCTAGGCTCGGGCGAGGCGTGATCGAGTCGCTCGTATGGACTGATCCCTGACTTAATCGCACCCATCAGGCCTCTGTAGCTTTATGCTGATGGGGGTTACCAGCTGAGAATTAGGCGTCTTGAGGGTACCCCTAATTATGGTCCCCGACAGTAGCCCCCGAGCCTCGAAGGGAGTGTTAGCACTCGCTTGGAGGCTTTCGTCGCACTTTTTTGCAAGGGGACCAGCCTTTCTCGGTTGCGTTTTGTTCCGGTGGGTGCGCGCGAGCGCACCCGCCGGGTGTAGCCCCCGAGGCCTCGGAGGAGTGGTTTCACTCCCCCGAGGTCTTAATGCCTTGCGTAATGCTTTGGCTGGTCTGGTTGTTCCCTCATGCGAACTGGCCGTAGCCCGGGTGTACGGTCGGGGCCCAAGTTCTCGGGCTGGTATGTTGACGCTGTCAACGGTTCGGCCGGAGCCGGGTTTGCGAGAGCAGCCCCCGAGCCTCCGCACAGGGCGAGAGGGTGATCAGAGACAGACTCGGCTTTTTTATATACGCCCCTACGTCGCCTTTCCGCAAGGAGGAGGGGGGGAGAGCGCCATGTTACCCTCGATGGGCACCGAACATGGTGTCTCCGGTGAGCTGCAAGCGGGTAATCCGAGTGGACGTCCGTGCCCCGTTCGTTGGGGGTCGGCTAGGGGCCTAGAGGCACGCCCAAAAGTACCTGTGGTTGATCTGCCGGACCCGGTCCCCTGGCGACGGGGTCCGAGGGCTCGATGCCTCCGTCCGATGGGATTCCGTTACAAGATCGCTCCCACTGGTCTCGGAAATGTCCTAGGGTACCTCGGGAGCGCAGCCCGAGCCTTGGTTATGTATCGAACGTACCCCTGGTCATCCCTCGCTCGGCGTCTGAGGCGACTGTGAACCCTTCGGGGGCCAGCCTTCGAACCCCTGATCAGTAATGGGCGCGGAGCCCGAGTAGCCTGAGGCAGCCGTGGAGCCCTTCGGGGGGCCGACCTTCAAACCTCTGACCAGTAGTGGGTGTAGGGCCCACGCGATCTGAGGCGACTGTTGAACCCCTCGGAGGGCCAACCTTCGAACCTCTGATCAGTAGGGGGGCTCGGAGCCCGGTTCCTTCACAGGGAAGGATCCTTTTCGGGGTATCCCCCTTTCCCGGTCCCTGTTGCAAGAGATAGAGAAAGAGGAAAAAAAGGAAAAGGATACGAAATCGAACGACGTGGCGTACCTTTTTTGGCGCGGTTATTACGGTGAAGGCGAAGCGCCGCCCGCTTCTCCTGCCAGAAACGCCGCCTGTCCCGCCGCGGAGTTAATGCGACGGGGCGAGTGGTTGGCGGGGCGGCCGTTGCGCGTGCGCGAGCCGTTCGAGGAACGGATCACGGGCGCCCTATCTTCACGCCGTGAGAGGGGGTTCTCTTGCTGCCCCTGGATGGGACGTGAGTCTGGCCGACGACGTGACCGCCGCTCCCGCCCGCCTGCCACCGTCATTACTACCGGCCCACTTTCGGCTGCATTGACCGTCGTGCCAGGCTGGCGCTGCTGGGTCGTGCGCTGGGCCGCCTCGAGTCGCGGTATTGGTTCCGCAACCGAAGAGGCGCGGTGGTGGCGCAAGTGGCGGTGCAGTTGCTTGCATGCAGCTTCTGGCGCGCCAGTTGCGTGACGCGTGGGCCTGGGCCTCCATGCTGGCGTGTTGGGAGTCGGAGAAGCGCATCCACCTGGCGCGATTGCATGCCGCCTGCATGGCTGCCCACCCCTTCCGCCCGTTGGTCTGGGCAAAAGTGGGGGGTCGCTTGTAACCGCTGGGCGGTTGTGTGCGCCACGCGCGGCGGTTTGGCTTCTTCTGCTCTGAGCCGGTTTGCATGACATGCGGGACCCAGCCCCCGCGCCGCAGGGGAGGGCCTTGGAGCGTGTTGGAGAAGACTCAGCCCGTGACGTTTGGGGGCGCACGTAGGGAGAGTTGCCTTTAAAAGGAGGGTGACCCCTTTCGGAAGGCGACCATGTCTTCTTCCTCCCTTATGCGTCGTGTCTTTCCATCTTCCAAGCCCCCGGATGGGGGGTACCCGCCGTCTTTCCGCCTCATCGTTGGAAGAACGCAACTCCGCGGGAGTTGGTACCTTTCAGCCATCGTTCGGCTTCAAGGATTTTCATCATGCAGCCCGGCTGCACCCCTCCACCGGCGGTCACCCAAGATGGTGGCCTCCGGCTTGATGGTGGGGGAAAGCGAGCCGGGCTGCGGCCTCTACCCCTCCCTCAGCCTCAAAGATTTTCATCACCAGGGCTGGGGAGGAGAGAGTGCCGAGTTGGGGTCGGCCTCCGCGTGAGCGGCGACCCGCTCCTTCACTCAGTGACCGGAGGGAAGGGCGGTTGTCGTCCGTGGCGCTGGCAGCTGCACCGTGTCTGGCTCTCGGACGCGAGTGGCTTCGGAGCCGCTCGCGGCGCCGGCGTCTGCCACGACAGCTTGAAGAGGTTCTTCCGCCGGTGAGATAGCCAGGGCCGGCCACAGACCGACCTCCAACTCTACGGCCTTCTGCCCGCCCTTGCCTCACAAGTTTGGGCATGGGCGGGGGCCTCCCGGCAGCAGCATCCGCCCTGAGGTCAGTGCTGCCGCTGTTCGGCCCCCCAGAGCAGAAGTCGTCGTCGTCGCTGCTGCTGGAGCAGGTGGCGGCGCGCCGTTCGTCGGCCTTCCGTTGCTCCGCAGGCCTCCCCCCATGGAGTGGGGTTGTTCGTACCTGCGGAGGGGGAACTGGAGTTCCGTTTATAATGGCACTTTGAATGCCAGTGTCTTTGTTCATCGTGGCTGTCGAGGCCTGAACATGTATGTAATTTTGGCACGGAGCCGTGTTTTTTCCTCATTTTCGAGCACTAAGTCTCGCCTGTTGATTATCTGAACCGCTTCACCAAGCATGAGTCGCCCCGTGTCAAGGTGACGAGTGAGGTATCCGTATCCCGGAGGCGTAGGAGTCCCTCGGCTCGATCGACCTTGTTGTCTGAGGCTCCTCTAGCTTAGTTAAAGAGACCCCTTGGCCGCTCTTCGACGAGCCGAGGCCAGGGGTAGCGATATCAGTACGAACAGAGGCGGAGTTGGCTCGAAAATAGAAAACCTGGTTGGCCGGAGCCTAGCCGGGTTGTCCGTCAGTGGGACCGATGCCGGAGTGGACCAGCCGAGGCCTCGGACCGGGCTGGCGCCCTTAGAAGATGGTTGGCCGAGGCCCCTGGGGTAACTGGCCGAGCCGCCTGCTCGGTCCGGATTCCCGGAGAAGTCCCTGGACCGCGTCGCCGTCCGAGGCTGGGTCGGACCTCGCTGAAGGTGTCGTCGATGTCGAGGGTGCTACAGCCCCCTTCCAGCGTGAAGACCCGAGCCTGCAGGATCAGATTGTCTTGAAACGTGTGCCTTCTGCGGTCGCTGAGGCCAGAAAACACACCCTCGCTGCGTTGTAAAGCTGCGTCTCCTTTCCTCTTATTTCGAGCATCTGGACTTTTTTGTCGGTAACAGGGATGTTTGTGCGGGCGAGAGTTGTTTCTCCCGGAAGGTGATGAGTGAGGTATCCGTATCTCGGAGGCGTGGGAGTCCCTCGGCTTGGTCGGCCTTGCCGCTTACGCGTACTTTCACCCGTCCATGAGGCCCTGTCACCGATTCAGTCGAGAAGGCTCGAAGGACCGCTTCGGCAGAAGAGCTTCCGAACGTAAAGACTTGTTCGGTCCACGGAATCACTTTATCCGAACGCGAGTTACTTATCGCAGAAGGTGATGAGTGAGGTATCCGTATCTCGGAGGCGTAGGAGTCCCTCGGCTCGGTCAGCCTTGGCTGCTTACGTGTACTCCGTCGTTTTCAGGATCCGCTTTTCGAAGTAGTCAAAAAGCACGAAAGATATTCTGCTAAAAGAGATCTTTTTTTCGAGGAAAATTTCAACGCAGAGGGGGTTTCCCCCCTTTTAGCCCCCGAGGGAGGGTCGGGCTTTGCCGAGGCGAGGCCGACCCTTCCTTGATGACTAAACTTTGAGTGGGTGCGAGGTATATGAACAACTTGAAAACATCTTAAGGGTAGAAGCGACGTAGCTGTTGGATGTTCCAAGCGTTGCCGTAGATCTCGCCTTGATTGTTGGCCAGCTTGTACGTTCCAGGCTTCAGAACTTTGGCGATGACGAATGGCCCCTCCCAGGGGGGCGTGAGCTTGTGCCTCCCTCGGGCGTCTTGCCGCAGCCGAAGCACCAGGTCGCCCACCTGGAGGTCTCGGGGCCGGACCCCTCGGGCGTGGTAGCGTCGCAGGGACTGCTGGTACCGCGCCGAGTGTAGTAAGGCCTTGTCCCGAGCCTCTTCCAGCTGGTCCAGCGATTCTTCTCGGCTAGCTTGGTTGCTTTGATCGTTGTAGGCCCTCGTCCTCGGGGAGCCATATTCCAGGTCAGTGGGTAAGATGGCCTCGGCCCCGTAGACCAGGAAGAATGGCGTGAAACCCGTGGCTCGGCTCGGCGTTGTCCTCAGGCTCCAGACCACCGAGGGGAGTTCCTTCATCCATCGATTGCCGGACTTGTTGAGGTCGTTGTAAATCCGGGGCTTGAGCCCTTGTAGAATCATGCCGTTGGCACGCTCTACTTGCCCATTCGACATGGGATGAGCCACGGCAGCCCAGTCCACCCGGATGTGGTGATCCTAGCAAAAATCCAAGAATTTTCTGCCGGTGAACTGGGTACCGTTGTCGGTGATGATGGAGTTTGGGACCCCGAAGCGATGGATGATGTTGGTGAAGAACGCCACCGCCTGCTCGGACCTGATGCTGTTCAGGGGTCGGACCTCGATCCACTTGGAGAATTTGTCGATGGCGACCAGCAGGTGCGTGTAGCCCCCGGGCGCCTTCTGCAAGGGACCGACGAGGTCCAGACCCCATACAGCAAAGGGCCAGGTGATGGGTATCGTCTGCAGAGCCTGAGCGGGCAGGTGGGTCTGCTTCGCATAGAATTGGCACCCTTCGCAGGTGCGGACAATTCTAGTGGCGTCAGCCACCGCCGTTGGCCAGTAGAAGCCTTGCCGGAAAGCATTCCCGACAAGGGCTCGAGGTGCTGCATGATGGCCACAAGCCCCCGAGTGTATTTCTTGCAGGAGTTCCTGACCTTCGGCGATGGAGATGCATCGCTGGAGGATGCCCGAGGGGCTGCGGTGGTAGAGCTCCTCCTCATCGCCCAGCAAGACGAACGACTTGGTGCGTCGCGCTACCCGCCGAGCCTCGGCTTGGTCGAGGGGTAGCTCTCCTTGGCGGAGATATTGCAGGTACGGGGTCTGCCAATTTTGATCAGGCATGGCCCTGTTCTGCTCCTCCTCGATGTGCAGTGCCTCGCCCTCGGGGGCCGAGGGTACCTCGGGCTGAACCGAGGACGCCTCGGGCTGAGCCGAGGGTACCTCGGGCTGGACCGAGGTTGCCTTGGGCTCGGGCGTGTCGTTGATCTTGACGGAGGGTTGATGCAGATCCTGGGAGAAGACGTCCGGGGGAACCGTCGTTCGCCCCGAGGCTATTTTCGCCAGCTCGTCCGCAGTCTCGTTGTAGCGCCGAGCGATGTGGTTAAGCTCGAGCCCGTAGAACTTGTCTTCCAGGCGCCGAACCTCATCGCAGTAGGCCTCCATCTTTGGGTCGCGGCAGTGGGAGTTCTTCATGACTTGGTCGATGACGAGCTGCGAGTCACCGCGGGCGTCGAGGCGTCTGACCCCTAGCTAGATGGCGATCCGCAACCCGTTGACCAGAGCCTCGTACTCAGCCACATTGTTGGACGCCGGGAAATGGAGGCGTAGCACGTAGCGTAGGTGTTTCCCGAGGGGCGAGATGAAGAGCAGGCCCGCGCCGGCTCCCGTCTTCATCAGCGACCCGTCGAAAAACATGGTCTAGAGCTCCGGTTGGATCGGAGCCGTCGGCAGTTGGGTGTCGACCCATTCGGCTACGAAGTCCGCCAATACCTGGGACTTGATGGCCTTCCGAGGGGCGAACGAGATTGTCTCGCCCATGATTTCCACCGCCCACTTTGCGATCCTGCCCGAGGCCTCTCGGCACTGGATGATCTCCCCCAGGGGGAAGGATGACACCACAGTTACCGGATGAGACTCAAAGTAATGTCGCAACTTTCGCCTCGTCAGGATCACTGCATACAGCAGCTTCTGAACTTGTGGGTAGCGGATCTTGGTCTCGGACAGTACCTCGCTGACGAAGTAGACTGGCCTCTGAACGGGCAATGCATGCCCCTCTTCTTGCCTCTCGACCACAATCGCGGCGCTAACCACTTGAGTGGTCGCGGCGATGTAGACCAAAAGGGCTTCTCCATCAGCTGGGGGCACCAAGATAGGCGCCTTTGTAAGAAGCGCCTTCAGGTTCCCGAGAGCTTCCTTGGCCTCAGGGGTCCAAGCGAAACACTCGGCCTTCCTTAAGAGGCGGTACAGAGGCAGACCTCTTTCGCCGAGGCGTGAGATGAAGCGGCTCAGGGCCGCGAGACATCCCATGACCCTCTGTACGCCTTTTAAGTCCTTGATGGGCCCCATGCTGGTGATAGCTGCGATCTTCTCCGGGTTGGCTTCGATGCCTCGCTCGGAGACGATGAACCCAAGAGCATGCCCCGGGGCACCCCAAAGACACACTTCTCGGGATTGAGCTTGACTCCCTTCTCCTTGAGACATCGGAATGTCACTTCAAGGTCGGAGAGGAGGTCGGAAGCCTTCCTTGTCTTGACTACGATGTCATCGACGTAGGCCTCGACTGTGCGACCGATGTGTTTGCCGAACACATGGTTCATGCACCGCTGGTACGTCGCGCCCGCATTCCTCAAACCGAACGGCATGGTGACATAGCAGTACATGCCGAAGGGCGTGATGAAAGAAGTCGCGAGTTGGTCGGACTCTTTCATCCGGATTTGGTGATACCCTGAGTAGGCATCGAGGAAGGACAGGGTTTCGCACCCAGCAGTGGAATCCACGATTTGATCGATGCGAGGCAGAGGGTAGGGAACCTTCGGACATGCTTTGTTGAGACCAGTGTAGTCTACACACATCCGCCATTTCCCCCCTTTCTTTCTCACAAGCACAGGGTTGGCAAGCCATTCGGGATGGAATACCTCTTTGATAAACCCTGCTGCCATTAGCTTGTTGATCTCCTCGCCTATCACTCTGCGCTTCTCCTCGTCGAATCGGCGCAGAGGCTGCCTGACGGGTCGGGCTCCGGCCCGAATATCCAGCGAGTGCTCGGCGACATCCCTCGGTATGCCGGGCATGTCCGATGGACTCCACACAAAGACATCGGCGTTTGCGCGGAGAAAGTCGACGAGCACTGCTTCCTATTTGGGGTCGAGCCCGGAACCGATCCGGATCTGCTTGGAGGTGTCGTCACTGGGGTCGAGAGGGACGGCTTTAACCGTCTCCGCTGGCTCGAAGTTGCCGGCATGACGCTTCACGTCTGGCACCTCTTTGGAGAGGTTCTCCAGGTCGGCGATGAGGGCCTCGGACTCGGCGAGGGCCTCGGCGTACTCCACGCACTCCACGTGGCATTCGAACGCGTGTTTGTACGTGGGGCCGACGGTGATGACCCCGTTGGGGCTCGGCATCTTGAGCTTCAGGTAGGTGTAGTTGGGGACGACCATGAACTTCGCGTAGCATGGCCTCCCCAGTACCACGTGGTAGGTTCCTCGGAACCCGACCACCTCGAACGTCAAAGTCTCCCTTCGGAAGTTGGAGGGCGTTCCGAAGCAGACGGGAAGGTCGAGTCGCCCGAGGGGCTGGACGCGCTTCCCAGGAACGATCCCGTGGAAGGGCGCAGTGCCTGCTCGGACGGAGGACAGATCGACGCGCAGGAGCCTGAGGGTCTCGGCGTAGATGATGTTGAGGCAGCTGCCCCCGTCCATCAGGACCTTGGTGAGCCTGACGTCGCCGACAATGGGGTCGACGACGAGCGGGTATTTCCCCGGGCTCGGCACGTGGTTGGGGTGGTCAGCTTGGTCGAAGGTGATGGGCTTGTCGGACCAGTCTAGGTAGACTGGCGCCGCCACCTTCACCGAGCAGACCTCCCGGCGCTCTTGCTTGCGATGCCGAGTCGAGGCATTCGCCGCATGCCCACCGTAGATAATGAAGCAGTCGCGGACCTCGGGGAACTCTCCTGCTTGGTGATCTTCTTTTTTGTCGTCGTCGCGGGCCCTGCCACCCTCTGCGGGTGGCCCGACCCTGTGGAAGTGGCGCCGAAGCATGACGCACTCCTCGAGGGTGTGCTTGACGGGCCCCTGATGATAGGGGCACAGCTCCTTGAGCATCTTGTCGAAGAGGTTAGCACCTCCGGGGGGCTTCTGAGGGTTCTTGTACTCGGCGGCAGCGACAAGGTCCGCGTCGGCGGCGTCGCGTTTCGCTTGCGACTTCTTCTTGCCTTTCTTCTTGGCGCCGCGCGGAGTAGACGCGTCGGGAGCCTCTTCCGATGGGCGGCCCTGGGGCTGCTTGTCCTTTCGGAAGATGGCCTCGACTGCCTCCTGGCCAGAGGCGAACTTGGTGGCGATGTCCATCAGCTCGCTCGCCCTGGTGGGGGTCTTGCGACCCAACTTACTCACCAGGTCACGGCAGGTGGTGCCGGCAAGGAACGCGCCGATGACATCCGAGTCGGTGATGTTGGGCAGCTCGGTGCGCTGCTTCGAGAATCACCGGATGTAGTCCCGAAGAGATTCTCCCGGCTGTTGCCGGCAGCTTCGGAGGTCCCAGGAATTCCCGGGGCGCACGTACGTGCCCTGGAAATTGCCGGCGAAGGCTTGGACCAAGTCATCCCAGTTGGAGATCTGCCCTGGAGGCAGGTGCTCCAACCAGGCGCGAGCAGTGTCGGAGAGGAACAGGGGGAGGTTGCGGATGATGAGGTTGTCGTCGTCCGTTCCACCCAGTTGGCAGGCCAGGCGGTAGTCTGCGAGCCACAGTTCCGGTCTCGTTTCCGCCGAGTACTTTGTGATAGTAGTCGGGGGTCGGAACCGGGTCGCGAACGGCGCCCGTCGGATGGCCCGACTGAAGGCCTGCGGACCGGGTGGTTCGGGCGAGGGACTCCGATCCTCCCCGCTGTCGTAGCGTCCTCCACGCCTGGGGTGGTAGCCTCGGCGCACCCTTTCGTCGAGGTGGGCCCGACGGTCACGACGATGGTGCTCGTTGCCGAGGTGGCCCGGGGCCGCAGGCGCAGTGTTGCGCGTGCGCCCGGTGTAGACCGAGGCTTCCCGCATGAATCGGGAAGTCGCGGCATGAGGTTCCGAGGGGTATCCCTGCCTTCGGGAGGCAGTGCTCTCGGCCCGTCGGGCCGCAGCGCCTTCCAGGAGATTCTTGAGCTCTCCCTGGATTCGCCGACCCTCGGTGGTTGATGGCTCCGGCATCGCGCGGAGGAGCATCGCTGCGGCTGCCAGGTTCTGACCGACCCCGCTGGACGCGGGTGGTGGCCTGACCCTGACGTCGTTGGCGATGCGGTGCTAGAGACCTTGGGGCAGGTGACGTATTTCTCCGGCCGGGGGTTGGCACGCCCATACCTGCCCGACGTCCCGGCGGATCGACTCAAGCGCTCCTGCTCCCTCGTCGAGCCTGGCCTGCGCCCCGCGGACTTGCTCGAGCTGTGGGTCGTGACCCCCCGCCGGAACGGGGACCACAGCTAGCTCCCGCGGGATGTCAGCGCGAGGCACCGGCCTAGGGAGATCACCGTCCTCCGGCATGCTGAGATGGTTGCCTTCGGAGGGATCCCCTAGCTCGACGTGGAAACATTCGCGGCTTGGGCCGCAGTCCTCGTCGTCAAGGCTGCGGCTACCGTCGGAACAGTCGGAGAAGCAGTAGTCACATGCGGTCATAAAGTCCCGCATGGCACTGGGGTTGCCAAATCCAGAGAAATCCCAACAGATGCTGGGATCGTCATCTTCCTCGGACCCAGAGGGCCCGTAGGTCGAGACGTCCGTCAATCGGTCCCAAGGCGACCGCATACGAAACCCCAGAGGGGTTGCACTCGCCTCAACGAGAGCGCCCGCCAAAGCGAGGTCGCTAGGCGGGTTGAGGCCGAGTCGAAATGCCGTAAGATGGGAATCAGTCAGTACCTTTTGGTCGACGAGGAGCGACATGGTCACGTCGGGGACTGATTGCACCGTCGTCTCAAGTTCGAGGGCGACGTCCCGCAAGCTCTCCGCGAGCGCGATGGCGTCGTCCACTTGCTCGGGAGTGGTGTGTCGTGGGGGGATGGCGCTCGCCTTCGTCTCAAACGCGAGGTCGACGCCCGACGCGCCCCCCGTTGGGGCGCTGGGGACGTCGATTCGTTCGACTGCCGACGAAGTGCGACCTCCCGCTTGGCCTTGGTTGCCCCGCCTCCTCCTCCGTTGGCGGGGGAGAGGACGGGGCGAGCTCGAATGTTGTTCTTCCATCACGCGGGGAAGATGTCATCGATTCCGCCGCCGGCGGGCGGGTTGTCGGCCTCCATTGTCGTGGTCGCGCGGCGGTGGAAGGAGTATCATGTCGTAGCTGCCGTCGAAGGACCTGAACTAAAGACTCCCGAAACGGAGCATCGTCCCGGGCCGGAGAGGTTGCTGGAGACTGCCCATCTGGAGCTTGACGGGAAGCTGTTCGTCAGCACGCAGCAGGCCCCTACCTGGTGCGCCAACTGTCGGCGTTTCGAGACCGGGGGGTCCCTAAGCCGACGAGTGAGTGTGTCGCGTGCCCCAGCCCAAATGGGTCGAGCGCGTGGGCGAGCGCGAAGGGGGGAGAGCGAGGTGGCCGGAGACGGGCGTGAGAGAGGTGGAAATCCCGCGGCCTTCGTGTTCGTCCCGCGCCCAGGTCGGGTGCGCTTGCAGTAGGGGGGTTACAAGCGTCCACGCGGGTGAGGGAAGCGAGCGGCCCCAAGAGAGCGCCTGTCCCGTCCTCGTCCCCGCGCGGCCAACCTTTTCTAAGAAGGCCCTGGTCCTTCCTTTTATAGGCGTAAGGAGAGGATCCATGTGTACAATGGGGGTGTAGCAGAGTGCTACGTGTCTAGCGGGGGGAGAGCTAGCGCCCTAAGTACATGCCGATGTGGCAGCCGGAGAGATCTTGGCACCCTGCTGGTGTGATGTCGTGGCTGTCGGAGGAGCGACGGAGCCTGGCGGAGGGACAGCTGTCGGAGCGGTCGAGTCCTTGCTGACGTCCCCCTGCTTCCGTAAGGGAGTTGAGAGCCGCCGTCGTCACAGGGCTTGCGGGGCGCCATCATTGCCCATCTGGCGGAGCTAGCCAGATGGGACACCGGTCTTGTTCTCTGCGACCCGAGTCGGCTCGGGGTAGGGTGATGATGGCGCTTCCTGTTGACGTGGCTGGCCTGCGCCCTAGGTCGGGCGACGTGGAGGTTCCTCCGAAGCCGAGGTCGAGTCTGTCTTCCATGGCCGAGGCCGAGCCCGAGCCCCTGGGTCGGGCGAGGCGGAGGTCGTTCGGCAGAGGCCAGGGCGGAGTCCGAGCCCTGGGGTCGGGCGAAGCGGAGTTCGTCGTCTTCTAGGGCCGAGCCCGAGTTCGAGCCCTGGGTCGGGCGGAGCGGAGTTCGCCGTCTTCCGGGGCCTAGCCCGAGTCCGAGCCCTGGGTCGGGCGGAGCGGAGTTCGCCGTCTTCCGGGGCCTAGCCCGAGTCCGAGCCCTGGGTCGGGCGGAGCGGAGTTCGCCGTCTTCCGGGGCTTAGCCCGAGTCCGAGCCCTGGGTCGGGCGGAGCGGAGTTCGCCGTCTTCCGGGGCTTAGCCCGAGTCCGAGCCCTGGGTCGGGCGGAGCAGAGTTCGCCGTCTTCCGGGGCTTAGCCCGAGTCCGAGCCCTGGGTCGGGCGGAGCGGAGTTCGCCGTCTTCTGGGGCTTAGCCCGAGTCCAAGCCCTGGGTCGGGTGGAGCGGAGTTTCCTATGGCGCCTTTGGCAAGGCCTGACTGCCTGTCAGTCTCACTCTGTCAAGTGGCACTGCAGTCGGAGTGGCGCAGGCGGCGCCGTCCTTCTGTCAGACCGGTCAGTGGAGCGGCGAAGTGACGGTGGTCACTTCGGCTCTGCCGGGGGGCGCGCGTTAGGATAAAGGTGTCAGGCCACCTTTGCGTTAAATGCTCCTGCGACTCGGTCGGTCAGCGCGGCAATTTAGTCAGGGTTGCTTCTTAGCGAAGGCAAGGCCTCGGGCGAGCCGGAGATGTGTCCGCCGTTAAAGGGGGGCCTCGGGCGAGACGGAAGTCCCTCGGGGTCGGCTGCCCTTGCCCGAGGCTAGGCTCGGGCGAGGCGTGATCGAGTCGCTCGTATGGACTGATCCCTGACTTAATCGCACCCATCAGGCCTCTGTAGCTTTATGCTGATGGGGGTTACCAGCTGAGAATTAGGCGTCTTGAGGGTACCCCTAATTATGGTCCCCGACAGGCGTAAAACTCAATCCCGAGGAGTGTGTCTTCGGAGTCCCCCAGGTATGCTCCTGGGGTTCATCATCTCCGAAAGAGGCATCGAGGCCAACCCAGAGAAAATCGCAGCCATCACCAACATGGGACCCATCAAAGATCTGAAAGGAGTACAAAGGGTCATGGGATGCCTTGCGGCTCTGAGCCGCTTCATCTCGCGCCTTGGCGAGAAAGGATTGCCCTTGTACCGCCTCTTAAGGAAGGTCGAGCGCTTCACTTGGACCCCCGAGGCCGAGGAAGCCCTCAGAAACTTAAAGGCACTCCTTACTAACGCACCCATCTTGGTGCCCCCCGCTGCGGGAGAAGCCCTCTTGATCTACATAGCCGCAACCACTCAGGTGGTCAGCGCCGCGATCGTGGTCGAGAGACGAGAAGAGGGGCATGCACTGCTCGTCCAGAGGCCGGTCTACTTCATCAGTGAGGTACTATCCGAGACCAAGATCCGCTACCCACAAATCCAGAAGCTACTGTACGCAGTAATTCTGACGCAGCGAAAGTTGCGACACTACTTCGAGTCTCATCCAGTGACTATGGTGTCATCCTTCCCCCTAGGAGAGATCATCCAGTGCCGAGAGGCCTTGGGTAGGATAGCAAAATGGGCAGTGGAACTCATGTGCGAAACAATTTCATTTGCCCCTCGGAAGGCCATAAAGTCCCAAATCTTAGCGGACTTCCTGGCGGAATGGGTCGACATCCAATTGCCGACAGCTCCAATCCAGCCCGAACTTTGGACCATGTACTTCGATGGGTCACTGATGAAAATAGGAGCAGCTGCTGGCTTCCTCTTCATCTCACCCCTCGGGAAACATGTGCGCTACGTGTTGCGCCTCCATTTTCCGGCGTCAAACAACGTGGCCGAGTATGAGGCTCTGGTTAATGGGTTGCGCATCGCCATCGAGCTAGGGGTTCGGCGCCTCGATGCTCGGGGAGACTTGCAGCTCGTCATTGACCAAGTCATGAAGAACTCCCACTACCGCGATCAAAAAATGGAGGCCTATTGCGACGAAGTTCGGTGCTTGGAGGATAAGTTCCACGGGCTGGAACTCAACCATGTTGCTCGGCGGTACAACGAGATTGCAGATGAGCTGGCTAAAATAGCCTCGAGGCGAACGACGGTTCCCCCGGACGTCTTCTCCAGGGACATATATCAACCATCCGTGAAACTCGACGACACGCCCGAACCTGACGAGACCTCGGCCCAGCCCGAGGTACCCTCGGCCGCCGAGGGTGAGGCCTTGCGCGTCGAGGGAGAGCAGAATGGGATTGCGCCAATCCAAAACTGGCAGACCCCGTACCTGCAATATCTCCTTCGAGGAGAGCTGCCCCTCGACAAGGCCGAAGCTCGGCGTCTGGCTCGGCGCGCCAAGTCGTTCGTTTTACTGGGTGATGAAAAAGATTTGTACCACCGCAGCCCCTCAGGCATTCTCCAACGGTACATATCTGTTGCCCAAGGATAAGAGCTGTTACAAGAAATACACTCGGGGGCTTGCAGTCACCACGTAGCACCTCGGACCCTCATCGGAAACACTTTCCGACAAGGTTTCTACTGGCCGACCGCAGTGGCCGACGCCACTAGGATTGTACGCTCCTGCAGAGGGTGTCAATTCTATGCAAGACAGACGCACCTGCCCGCTCAGACCCTGCAAACAATACCCGTCACTTGTCCGTTTGCCGTATGGGGTCTGGACCTCGTCGGTCCCTTGCAGAAGGCACCCGGGGGCTTCAAGCACCTACTGGTCGCCATCGACAAATTCTCCAAGTGGATCGAGGTCCGACCCTTAACCAGCATCAGGTCCGAGCAGGCGGTGGCGTTCTTTACAAATATTATCCATCGCTTTGGGGTCCCGAACTCCATCATCACCGACAATGGCACACAGTTCACTGGGAAGAAGTTCCTGGACTTCTGCGAAGACCACCGCATCCGTGTGGACTGGGCCGTCGTAGCTCACCCAAAGACAAATGAGCAGGTGGAGCGTGCCAACGGTATGATTTTGCAGGGACTCAAGCCGAGGATCTACAACGACCTCAACAAGTTTGGCAAGCGATGGATAAAGGAACTACCCTCAGTGGTTTGGAGTCTGAGGACGATGCCGAGCCGAGCCACGGGTTTCTCGCCGTTCTTTCTAGTCTATGGGGCCGAGGCCATCCTACCCACGGACTTAGAATACGGTTCCCCGAGGACAAAGGCTTACGATGACCAAAGCAACCAGACCAACCGAGAAGGCTCGTTGGACCAGTTGGAAGAGGCTCGGGACGTGGCCTTACTACACTCGGCGTGGTATCAGCAGTCCCTGCGACGCTACCACGCCCGAAGGGTTCGGCCCCGAGGCTTCCAAGTGGGAGACTTGGTACTTCGGCTGCGACAAGACGCCCGAGGGCGCCACAAGCTTACTCGTCCCTGGGAAGGGCCCTTCATCATCGCCAAGATTTTGAAGCCTGGAACATACAAGCTGGCCAACGATCAAAGCGAGGTCTACAACAACGCTTGGAACATCCAACAACTACATCGCTTTTACCCTTAAAATGTTTCAAGTCGTTTATGTACCTCGCTTTCTTTGCATAAATAAAGTCTAACCATCAAGGAAGGATCAGCCTTGCCTCGGCAAAGCCCGACCCTCCCTCGGGGGCTAGAAGGGGGGAAGCCCCTCTGCGTCAAAATTTTCCTCGGAAAGGTCTTTTGCCAGAACGTCTTTCGCGCTTTTCGACTGCTTCGATAACAGAATCCTAAAGACGAGCGAGAGAGACCTTGAACGGCAAGGCCGATCGAGCCGAGGGACTCCTACGCCTCCGGGATACGGATACCTCACTCGTCACCTTCCGCGAAAAGTGACTCACGCTCAGATAAGCGATTCTGCTACCGAACAAGTCCTAACACTCGAAAACTTTTTCTGCCAGAACGACTTTCGTGCCGTTTTGACTGCGTCGATAACAGAATCCTAAAAACAACGAGGGACCACGTAAGCAGCAAGGCCGACCGAGCTGAGGGACTCCTATGCCTCCGGGATACGGATACCTCACTCGTCACCTTCCGCAAAAAGTGACTCACGCTCGGACGAGGGATTCTGCTACCGAACAAGTCCTAACACACGAAACGAGATGAAAAAAATGCAGCTTTATAACCCGACAATTAAAATGTTTAGGCCTCAGCGGCCGCAAAAAACATACACATACTTCAAGCAAACTGTTCTTGCAGGCTCAGACAGTGGCAGGGGGAGGAGCGGCACCCTCGGCGTCGTTTCCACCCTCGGCAGAATCTGGCCCGGCCCCAGGCGGCGACACAGCAGAAGGACCTCCACCTCGAAGGAGGAAGCCAGCGCCGCACTTGGACCCTCGACAGCCGCGTCAAGCCTCTGGACCTCGGCTAAGGCAGCCTCCTCATCGTCGGGTAAGCAGTACCCCTCGCTAACCCGCTCTAGATCCACGTCGTAGTGGGAAGCGAGCACGGCGAAGGCCCGCCTAACGCCGTGGTGCAGCGTCCCGCGGAGTCTGTCGCGCACATGGCCGCCCAAGGCCCGCAGATGACTCTGGGGGGAGCTACCCGAGGGGACGCCGTCAAGGCCAAAGGCCTGGCAGAAAGCCGAGATAGCCTCGGACATGGCCACACGCTCGGCCTCCTTCTGCTCAGCCGCCTCGGCAAGCGCCTTGCAGTTCTTGACGACCTCGTCAAGAGCCATCTCGAACCCTGCAGATGACAGGACAACTTTCTTCAGACGCAAGGTGAAGAATGGAGACAAAAACAAAGTCACAGAGTGGGCAAAACATACCCTCAGCTCGGGCACGCTGCTATGAGGCCATGCCTCGGGCAGCTCGGACAGACCTGACGACCATGGCCAGACCCTCCGCAAGGGTCCCGGCCCGAGCGGTCGCCTCAGGTCTAGAGAGGGGGAAGCCCCCTCTGCGCCAAAACTTTCCTCGGAAAAGTTTTTCGCCAAAACGACTTTCGTGCCTTTCGACTGCATCGATAGTGGAGTCCTAATGACGAGCAAGAGAGACCTTGAACGGCAAGGCCGATTGAGCTGAGGGACTCCTACGCCTCCGGGATACGGATACCTCACTCGTCACCTTCCGCGAAAGGTAGCTCACGCTCGGATAAGTGATTCTGCTACCGACAAACGAGTCCTAATGCTCGAAACAAGAGTAAAGAAGCACGACTTTATACCCAAATGTTCAGGCCTCAGCATCCACAAAGAACAAACACATGTACTTGGGGGTAACAATGGTACCTAGACTCAGACGTCGGCAGCGCCCTCGGCGGTTGTCCCGACCTACGGCAGATGTCTTAGTACTTAAAGCTATTACCTCTCGCTCCCAAGAGGGTACCATTACAAACGGGACTCTGGGTCCATTCCCGTAGGAATGAACAACCTCCACACCGGAAGGCCTGCAGGATAACAAACTCCAGGTGGCTCGCCGACGACCACTGTACCAGCAGCGCGACAACGACCTCTGTCTCGGGCGGCTAGACAGCAGCAGCGATGGCCTCAGGGCAAACGCTACCGCTGAAAGGCCCTCGTTCACGTCCCCTCACGGGGGACGAGAGCCAACCATTAAAGCCAAAGAGCCGGAGGCCCGGAGCGCAGGTAGCATTGATGGCCTCGTCGGCGGAAGCAACCACCGCTGCGGTGGGAAGCCTCACCAGCGGCGGCTGCCGCTTCAGCACTGGCGACAGCAGCCGCCTGCGCACGACATGACCGTCGTCCGGATGGAGGACGGACAACTGCACCCTGGCCAGGCAGCAGCAGTTCACCTTCCCCCGCATGGCTGGAGGACGCCTCCTCCGTAGAGCTGGAGGATGCCCTTCTCCCCCGAATGCTGGAGGAAGAAGCGGGTCGCCGGCCCACGTGGAGGCAGGCCCCAACTCGGTGCGCCCCCCTCCCTAGCTCGGATGATGAACATCCTTGAAGCTGAGGGCGGGGCAGAGGCCACAACCCGGCTTGCTTCTCCCCACCACAAGGCTGGTGATCATCCCTACAGATGACCATTGGTGAGGGATTGCAGCCGGGCTGCATGATGAAAATCCTTGAAGCCGAGCAGTGACTGAAGAGCGCCAACCCCCACGGGGTCGCGCTCCTCAAACAGCAGCAAAAAAGGCAACGCAGGTGCACCCCATCTGGGGGCTCGGAAGGTGGAAGGGCGCGATGAATGCGAGGAGTGTGAAGGCATGGCTTCTGCCCGGGGGATCGACCCCTTTTTAAAGGCAGATCTCTTCACCCCACCCCCAAGCGTCTCGGGCAAAGTCTCCACTGACGTGTTCCAGGGTTCTCACCCTCCGACGCGGGGGCTGGGTCCCACACGTCATGCGAGCTGACCCGAAATGGAAGAAGCCAAATCGCCGCACACGAAGCATGTAACCGACCCGCGGTTATAAGCGTTCCACCATCCTCGCCGAAACCAGCGGTCGAAAAGGTGGACCGCCACGCGGGAAGCATGCAACCGCACCGCGGTTGTGCACCCTTTTCGGCCCCATCGCATCCGGCGGACCAGCATGGAGGCCCGGGCCCACATGTCATGTAACCGGCGCAACGGTTACTGCGTGCAAGGAGACCGCACCGCCACTCGCGCCAATGCCGCGTCTTCTCGACCGTGGAACCAGTACCGCGACTCGAGGCAGCCCTGTGCGTGACCCAACAGTGCCAATTGAGTGCAACGATCACGGGTCAGTCAGACGCGGGGAAAGGCGCGACGGTCGATATGACCAGAGGCGGACCGGCAGTAATTGCAGCAGCAGACGGGCGGAAGCAACGGTCCAATCACCGACAGGCTCACATCCTCTCCTGAAACGGCAGGGGAGCCCCCTCCCACAGAGTAAAAACGACGCGCCCGTGTTCCGTTCCTCGAACGGCTCGCGCACGCGCAACAGACGCCCCACGAGTCGCCCGTCCCGTCGCATTAACTCCTTGGCAGGGCAAGCAACACCTCCGACAGAAGAAGCGGGCACTGTTTCGTCTCCGTCATAATGACCGCGTCAAAAAAGGTGTGCCACCTTATTTAAATTCATGTCCTTTTTCTTTCCCTCTCTCTCTCTCTCTTGCCACAGGGACCGGGAAACGGGGATATTTCGAAAAAGGATCCTTCCCAGCGAAGGAAACGGGCCCCGAGCCCTCCTACTGATCAGGGGTTCGAAGGTTGCGCCCTCCGGGGTTCGACAACCGCCCCAGAGCACTCGGGCTCCGTGCCCTTTACTGATCAGGGGTTCGAAGGCTGGCCCCTCGGAAGGGTTCGACAGCCGCCCCAGAGCACGCAGAGTCAGGGATGACCCTGGGTACATCCGTTACATGGCCGAGGCTCGAGCTACGCTCCCGAGGTACCCTAGGACATTTCCGAGACCAGTGGGAACGATTTTGTAACGGAATCCCACCGGAGGGAGGCATCGATCCCTCGGACCCTATCGAATGGGTCCGGGTCCGGCAAATCACCTACAGGTACTTTTGGAGCACGACTCTGGGCCACTAGCCGACCCTTATCGAACGGGGCTCGGGCGTCCACTCGGATCACCCGCTAGCAACTCACTGGAAACACCATGTTCGGTGCCCCCCGAGGGTAACATGGCGTTTTCCCCCCTTCCTCCTTGCGGAAAGGCAACGAAGGGGCGTACAATAAAAGTAGAGACGGTCCTTGATCGTCCTCTCGCTCCGTGCAGAGGCTCGGGGGCTACTTTCGCACCAGGCTACGGCCGAACCGTTGACCACGTCAACAAACCAGCATGAAAACTCGAAGCCTGACCGTGCACCCGGGCTACGGCTAGGCCGCATGAGGGAACGACAAGGCCATCCGAGGCATGCAAAAAAATTAAGACCTAAGAGGAGTCAAACCACTCCTCCGAGGCCTCGGGGGCTACACCCGGCGGGTGCGCTCGCGCGCACCCACCGGAACAAAACATAACCGAGAAAGGGCCGGTCCCCTTGCAAAAAACCGGCAGAACCTCCAAGCGAGTGCCCGCACTCCCTTTGAGGCTCGGGGGCTACTGTCGGGTACCGTAATTAGGGGTACCCCCGATGCTCCTTAATCTGGCTGGAAAGCATCTTCACAACAAACCATACGCGGCTGATAAAGCGCGGTTCAAGTCAAGGCCACGCCTACCAAGGGACGCGACCTCATCCGAGCCCAGCCTCAGGCGGGAACAGTAGTCCCGGACGGATTCACGCCTCGCCCGAGGGTCCCCTCAGGCGATGAGCGCACCCTTGGCTCGCCTGAAGCCTAGCTTGGACAGACTTTGTCGTGCAGCGACCTAGGCCAAATCGCCTTACCAGCCGACCGTATCGCGTGCGCATTTAATGCGGGGATCGCCTGACACCTTATCCTGACACGCGTGCCTCAGTCGGCAAGGTCGAAGTGACCGCAGTCACTTCGCCCCTTTACTGACCGATCTGACAGGAAAACAACGTCGTTCACCCCGCTCCGGCTACCGTGCCAACCACCAGGACAAAACTGAGTCACGATCTCCCACGAGTTCGGCCTCGGGCGCAACAAGGAGCTCCGCCTCGCCCGACCTCAGGCCTCGGCCTCAGCCTCGGCCTCGGAAGAAGATCTCTGCCTCGCCCGAGCCCAGGCCTCGGCCTCGGGAGGAGTCACAACCCCGCCCGAGCCCAGCCTCGGCCTCAGGAGAAGTCTCCGCCTCGTCCGACCTGGGCCTCGGACCGACTACGCTACAGGGGATACATCATTACCCTACTCCTAGCTAGCTGCCTCAGGCTATGAAGGAACAAGACCGGTGTCCCATCTAAGGTTACTCCGGTAACAGGTAATGATGGTGCCCCGCATGCGCCCATGACGTTGGATTGCTCTCAACCTCCTACGGAAGCAAGACAACGTCAGCAGGATCCATGTCACGCCGACAGCTGTGCTTCTACAGGGCTCAAGGCACTTCTCCGACGGCCACGTTAGCTCACAACTACACCCCATTGTACAGCTGGGCATCTCCTTGTATCTATAAAAGGGGATGTCCAGGGCCTTCCTATGGCACGTCGCGGACACACGTTGCAACACCGACAACGTTGCACGTCGAGGACAGGCGGGGCAGACGAGACAGGCAGCACAAAGACTCTCTCTCTCTCTCTCTCTCTCTCTCTCTCTCGTTCTCGCCCTCGCTCCCTCGCGCGACGATTATAACCCCTACTACAAGCACCCCGGTGCGAGATAACATAAGCCTCATTTCCCTCTTGTGTTCCATCTTGTATCAACCCATCTGGGTAGGGACACGCAGCAACAAATTTACTGGTCGGTTGACGGTCCTCGCGGGTCCGAAACGCCGACAAAAATGGACCTATGAACTAAGATAATTTCTAAGAGCATCTTCAAGAAGAGCCCTAAATAAGGTTGTATTTTGAAATATATGGCTCGGGATCATAAAACACCCTTCAATAGTGACCATATTTCATAAAATAATTATCAAACGATTATAGGATCTGCCTCTCGGGCCCTAAATATAGTAACCCATATATTGGAGCCTTATCGTTATTTCCTTCTAATCTACAATTATTTATTTCCTAATAACATGACTTATTTCCTAAATATCCTTATTTAAAGCCTAACAGATGGAGTAAATTTTTATTTTAAGACTCGAAACATTTTAATACCGTCCTATTTTAATTTTTAGGGCTATATTTTAGAGTTCCTTGTTAGAGATGCTATAAAGAACTAGAATTTTTATTCCATGTCGAATGCTTAAGGGGATAACATGATATGTTAACTTTTCACTATATATAAGCATTGATGAATTGATCAACCCTCCATATTCTTCGCTCCTTTGCTTTGTGATTGTGACCGATGGTACAATTCATTTTCTATGTAAGGATATTTTTAGGGTCTTTACTAGTAAAAGTTATCGCTTCCTTTTCAGGAGTTGTTCGGTTATAAATAAATTGAGGGCGATTAGAGAAAATTAAATCCACTACTATACAAATTTGTATAGGAGGAGATTTAATCCCCTCCAACTTCCTTCAATCCACTTTAAACCGAACAAACCCTCACGAAGCTTATCTTCATTCATGTGCCCACTGCAAAACGAGCCTTCACGAAACTTGAAAGACACAAGACAACAAAATTGACGCGGACTTGTTCGGCTACAGATGATGAAGAATCTGTAGGCAGACGTTTTAGTTGAAATAAATATTTTATTATTAAGGCGTTAAGGGGTAGGCTATCATTCCGTGTTCTGCCATTCCCATTTCCGCTATTCCCATTACCCCTTCCCCGCACTGTCTTTCTCATCCCCCCTCCCCGCAAATCCCATTCTCATTCCCACGTGCATCCCACGCCTAGCTAAAATTAAAGCAAATCTCATTCTCATTCCCACATGCATCCCACGCCTAGCTAAAATTAATTTAAAAAACACAAATGTGGCTCCAATGGGATTCGAACTTGCGACCTCTCAAGCAAATGTGCTCATAGCTACCACTACACCACATGTGTGTTTATGTCAATATTTGTTACAGTAAAAATATATACTACATCTCTCCCAAAGCCCACATGCTACCTTTGCACAATGTGTAGTAGTAGATAATTATCAACGAGATTCCTGAATTATATTTTTGGATGGAGGGAGTAGTATTTAAAAAAGAGCCTTGCATGCAATTTCTTTTGTTTGAATAATGTTTCAACTTAAATTTTTTTTATATGTGTGACATTTATTCTCCGTAATATTTTTCCATGGCTCTGACTTGTGAGTCATTTTCATAAACCAACGCCAAAGATGAATCCATGTTTCTTACTTGGAAACCCCGAACAAACACCACTGGTAGGAGGCGCTCGCGTTGGCGTCGCTCATCGACGACGAAAAGAAGCTTGGCGATTGCCAGTTCGACCTCTGGAAGGAGTACTACGTGACTGCATGCGTCGCTGTGTTCGAAGCTCCGGCGCAGCCGCCGCTTGGACACGGTCCAGAGCGGCTGCACCGCGCTGTCCATCTTCAAATAGGGGGACCTCATGGTCGCCGCCAACGCCGGCGACTCTTGGGTTGTTCTGGGCACTGCATCCGACAACGGCGCCGTCACACCATCCAGCTCATCATCCACCTGAAGCTCAACCTCCCACGTAAGTCACTACTGACCGGCCATGAATTCTTATGCGCTGGGACGACGGTCGTTGCTGACGTTGTGTGAGTGTCCTCGAACAAGATTTATGTAGAGGAGTAACATATCCGGTGGTGCAACGGCTAGGTGTACTACCTCGCTGATGAGCCCGGGGTGCACTTCGTTTGGCAGCCCAGCCAAGAGTCATCAGTACTCGCCATGTCGTGCGCGTTCGACGACTACTATATCAAGAACTATGACGTCTTGGCACCAGAGGTGATGCAGAGGAGGACCGACAACAATGACCACTCGCCATCGTCGGGGTAGCTTTTGTGCCGACCTGCCTTTAATTCTCTTCGTAAACACATACACTTGCTTTTTTGTTTAAGCAAGCGTGTATGGTGGTGCGTACCTAATGACTGACAATGTACGAGGGAACTTCTACCGGCAGGTGTGACACATGCTCTTCAATGATGAGGCCATGCAAATCGTGGCATATATCGAAGTCTGCATGATACTGATGGTTGCAATGGAGTAGTGAAACAGCTAAATTAAAATAATAAAATTTATGTATGGCTAGGATTACAAATGGATTATGAAATATTTTTTATAATAATATAAGACACATTTTGTATATAAGTTATTATGTTATTATATGTTTCCGTTGCAACGCACGGGTACTTATCTAGTAAATATTTTATGGCAACAGTATGCAAGTGATTTGAAGGAGAAAAGATTTGCACGTCGTGTATGTCAAGATCTTGATGGTTCAGAAGTTTCATACCAAGTTACTGATTTTTTTAGAAAGACTAACTATGTAAGTATAATAAAGATTTGACAACGGCAAAAATAAAAACGACTCCGTGGCCCAATGGATAAGGCGCTGGTCTACAAAAACAAAAAACAAAGATTCTGAGTTCGATCCTCACGGAGTCGTTTTTTTTATGTCTTCCGAAAATTATTTTAATTTTTTTAATCGTTGTTTGTTTTTTCTTTTATCTTCCAAATTCAGAATTTTCACTTTTATTTTTTCCTTCTCTACGTGTACCTATGGAGGAGAAAAAAACTTATGGAGGAGTTAAGAGTTTGAAATTTAATTATAAGTATTGAGACAATACTGATATTTATAATACAAAATAAATATCTACATAATGCTCACGGGTACCTACGCCCTCAGACGTGCCTACAGTGATGCCCCGTCGAGTTCGACGTAGCTGGTAGCTGCATACTCTTTATTGTGCTTAGCTTCAACCATAACTTCGATAGCGTCTTTTAATCGCAACATCATTCATCACAATAAATATGAAGGACATGAACCTAATCTGAGCCACTCGACGCCGTGCGACGACCCCATTGAGGCAAGTATGTTATCAAGATTGTATCGCCAGAGTTTGTCTTCCAAAGTGCGTCTTAGAGAGTATCGAAGGCTTATTTGTAAAGCTCTTGGCCTATAGGTTCCGAGGCACGACTAGAATGGGTCTCATCCTCGATATGTAGGCCTAGAGATGTAAGGATGCCATCAAATCTAAGTCCATTATAGATCTATCTTTTGTTAATAACGTTCTAAAATATGTTTTGCTTATAGAGGTAATTTCAACGTTTTTAAAAGTTTAGGAATAAAATTTCTAAATTTAGAGTCTGGTGGGGATGGAATTTAAACTACGTGTAGATCGTGGATGTGAAGTTATCTTTGGGGGATCGTGCAAAATGAGGAACACGGGATTGTAAACGATATTGTTTGACACCGTTTGTAAACGATATTGTTTGACACTGTTTGGTATCATGAAACCAGCGTCATTATATAAAAGTTGAATCTCATCAATCGAACATTCATCCTTATGTTGTCTTTATTTTTTTGGTATTGTAACTGCACCATAACTTTAGTTCAATATATCAATTAACTAGAAAATAGAGCTATGGACTAGGATAATTTCTAAGAGCATCTTCAAGAAGAGCCCTAAATAAGGTTGTATTTTGAAATATATGGCTTAGGATCATAAAACACCCTTCAATAGTGACCCTATTTCATAAAATAATTATCAAACGATTATAGGATTCGACCTCTCGGGTCCTAAATATAGTACCCCATATATTGGAGCCTTATCGTTATTTCCTCCTAATCTACAACTATTTATTTCCTAATAACATGATTTATTTCCTAAATATCCTTATTTAAAGGCTAACAGATGGAGTAATTTTTTATTTTAAGACTCGAAACATTTTAATTACGGTTTTATTTTATTTTTTAGGGCTATATTTTAGAGTTCCTTGTTGAAGATACTCTAAAGAACTAGAATTTTTATTCCATATCCAATCCTTAAGCAGATAACATTATATGTTATCTTTTCACTATATATAAGTATTCATGAATTGATCAACCCTTCATATTCTCCGCTCCTTTGCTTTGTGACCGATGGTACAATTCATTTTCTATGTAAGGATATTTTTAGGGTCTCTATCAATAAAAGTTATCACTTTCTTTTCAGGACTTGTTCGGATATGAATAAATTGAGGGTGATTACTATACAAATTTGTATAGAAAAGGATTTAATCCCCGTTCAATGTCCTTCAATCCACTTCAAACCGAACAAACCCTCATGAAGCTTATCTTCATTCATGTGCCCACTGCAAAATGAGACTTCAGGAAATATGAAAGACACAAGACAACAAAATTCATAGAAAGTTAGTTCGAGGCTCCAAATGGTGGTGCGAGATGCTCAGGATAATCACGCCTTTAATTGACGCGGAAATTTTTTTTATATAGTGGTCGGCAATAGATGATGAAGAATTTGTAGGCAGCCGTTTTAGTTGAAATAAATATTTTATGCAATAGTATGCAAGTGATTTGAAGGAGAAAAGACTTGCACGTCGTGTATGTCAGGATCTTGATGGTTCAGAAGTTTCAACCAAGTTACTGGTTCTTTGCAGAAGAGTAAACTTGTTTATATAATACATAACTGGAAACGTCAAGTATAACACAAGCGACTCCGTGGCCCAATGGATAAGGCGCTGGTCTACGGAACCAGAGATTCTGGGTTCGATCCCCAGCGGAGTCGGTTATTTTGTCTTCCAAAATTATTTTTAATTTTTTTGGTCGTTGTTTGTTTTTTTCTTTTATCTTCCAAATTCAGAATTTTCACTTTTATTTTTTCCCTTCTCTATGTGTTGGAGAAAAAACTTATGGAGGAGTTAAAAGTTTGCAATTTAATTAAAATTATTAAGACAATACTAATATTTATAATACAAAATAAATATCTATATAATGCTCACGGTACCTATGCCCTCATACGTGCCTACATTAGGGATGGCAGTGGTAAGGTATCCAGTGGACACACGAAGCCATACTCATATCCACTAGAAAAAAATTGACCCATATCCATATCCAATACCCATCATGGGTACAAAATTACACCATACCCATACCCACCATGGATAGCGGGTACCCATACCCATTAACATTACGATAGACATGATCATTTGAATTGCAAAAATAAGTACCAGCATAACAAATGTATCGAACCCAACATAATTTTATCACAGGTTCAGCAATATTTAACATTAAATGGCAATATCATGTCTTCAAATCACACAAAACATATCATTGATTCTACAAAACTGTTGACAAAACATAGCATTCATTTTATATGAGACATATAAATCCGGACCCACGTGTCATATATTAGTGGGTTCCCCATCGGGTAGCGGGTATGGGGCAACAGAGAACATACCCACGCCCACCATACCCGATGGGCATAACAAATGACCCAATAAAATACCCATGGGTATCAAAATCCGCCATACCCATACCCTAATAGAATTTTTACCCATCGGGTTTCGGGTTTCGGGTACCCATTGCCATCCCTAGCCTACATTGCTACCCTACGTCATCAAGTTCGACAGACGTGCCTAAAGTGATACCCTACGTCGTTGAGTTCGACATAGTTGGTAGCTGCGTGCTTTTTATAGTGCTTACTGATACGTATGTAGCTTTAACCATAACTACAATAGCGTCTTTTAATCCAAACGTCATTCATCACAATAAATATGAAGGACATGAACTTTATCTGAGCCACTCGACGCTGCGTGACGACACCATCGAGACACGTATGTTATCAAGATTGTACCGCTAGAGTTTGTCTTCCAAAGTGTCTTAGAGAGTGTCAAAGGCCTTTTTGTAAAGCTCTTGACCTACAGGTTCCGAGGCGCGACTAGAATGGGTCTCATCCTCGAGATGTAGGCCCCGGAGATGTAAGTATGACATCTAATCGAGTCCATTATTATAGATCTATCTTTTGTTAATGGCGTTCTAAAATATGTTTTTGCTTATATTGAATGATGTTTTCGTAGACGCTAACAGAGGTAATTTCAGCGAGGATGAAATTTAAACTATCGGTGCTCTCCCTCTATTTCCCCTACTACGGCACGCAGCCCTCGGTCATCGATAGCAATATAGCATCCTCCACCCCTACATAGGCCCCCGCGTCTCCCTCTTCCTCATCGACGTCGACGAGCCGCGTCGAGTCCATCATCCTGTGTTGCTTTCTCGGATCACTCGAGAGCCTCAACCTCCGCTCAATCTTCTCCTTAGGCCATCTCGTGTCCCTGGGGCTGGAAGGCTGCAACACCCCACCCCTCTCCACAGGATTCGCCGGCTTCCCCACGCTCCTTTTCTTCCTTTATGGATCATCTGGATTCTGTTACAAATAGCATTCAAATTACATTAGCTTTTCAGCTGAAGTTCTAAACCTTAAGTTGCTTGCTCAACCCTTTTACTTAATGGGAGCACCAAGCAACCCACATGCAAAAGAACTAGGTTAAGGATTTAAAAGAACAGCTCGATACTATCTAAAGTATTACTACTAGATTCATCATGGAATTCCCATCCAACACAAAGATAAAAGGATGCTAGCTACTTTTCCCCCCTTTTACACAGTTATATTTGAGCACTCCTTTTTCCTTCCCATGTCGATGTAGTTCATTTTCATGAGGTAGCTGCAGATATCTATGGAGTATATAAAGCCAGTCCTCAGAATTAATTCTAGTCAAAGCCTGTTCCATTGATGTTCAGTGCTTTCTCTGTTTCATATTGGGATATGTTATTGAGTTTTCGTATTAAAGTTTTTTTTGGATCTTACAGGATTTGAAGAATAATGGGAGGAACAGACAAGGAACAAAAGAATAATAGCAGGAACAACTTCCAATTTATTAACTAAAAAGCATTCAATTAAGGAACCCAATGGCAGTCTGACTTTTGCCTGGACAGCAATATGCATATGTTTCCACAAACCATTGAGGTTTAGAGTTTCTTCTCTATAAGGCCTTCTTAAGAGTTCATGGTAGAAGATTATATCGGCATACACATAAATGAAATGATCTCTGTATATTTTGTTTGGTTTTCTTTTATGTCTACTTTGATGTAATTTCACAAACTGTTTCCTTGTGCAGGTTTGGAGCCATAGCATAAATGAGGTGGCATCTTCTATGTATTGGTGAGTGCAAGATTGGTTCACTTGAATGAGACAGGACACGTTTTCTTTGCTGAAGTGTTTTTGTTTTTCTCCATCATCACAATGATACACGAAGCGTGAAAGGGCCTCTAGCATAGTGGTTAAGAACTTCCGAGTAGTACTAAAAAATCCCCTCATTGTACCTATCCGCTCTCAGGTTCGGGGATTTTTTCGGCCGAGACCATTGTTTCGATTTCTCCCTGGCCGAGTTTTTACAATGATACACGAAGCATATAGAAAATGGCTTATCCAAGTAACCGACATGATTTATTTGTCTTGTTCCGAAGAAGCCGATGTGTTATTGGTTGTTCACTAGTTCAGTAGGATGAGTCGTTTGGTTAATGAAGCATACCTCCAAACTTGCCTGAGTAGGTGAAATTCGGCTACCCTTTCGTTAAATGAAGCATACCTCCAAACTTCTCCGGACCTCCAGAACTTGTTGCTTGCCATTTGCGAAGCCAAGCTCATGCATAAATAAGCAATCCATGGTGTGTTTGTTTCTAGCTAAATCTCTTCTCTGTTTTGTGAAATCTGCTCCCCTCTATTTCATACTCCTGTTTGTTTTGTGGCCCGGCTCCAGTTAACAAGTTGAATCTATTTACAACATCAGTTTCCCTGATTTTGCCCTTATCTATTTCCATCATTAGTTTCCCTAATTTTGCCTGGTCTTGACGTTGTTGCATCAATATTGTTGGTGTTGCTTGGACTCTGAAACAGGATGTGATGTTAGGGTCTAAACTTATCGCATCACATCATGTCAGCATCCTATCATATAGCTAATTGCATAGTTTAAATCATCAGGAAACTATAGTTTAAAAGCAGCATAGGTCCCGTCTTGAGTTAATAGTTAACTAGCTAACAAATTATTAGTTGGATTAAACCGACTAATGAAATAATTGTTAGCCGTGAGGTGCTAATAATTAGTTGGGTATTAGCTAAGAAGTGTTTGGAACCTCTACAGCTAGTTTTAGTAGCTAACCATTAGCTCTAGTGGTTCCAAACATGACCATAGTTTAATGCAACTAGCGACCTAGGTTCTTCTCGGTCTCGGTCGTGTCGGCTGTGGTGTGGAATAGAATACCAGAATGTGGACAGGCTTAGAGTTATATGTGATGTTGCCTATTGGGCTTAATAGCTTGGGTTGCATTGTTCGTGGGCCAGGTTAAATTCGGGTAAAATCTAGAAATATTTTGACCAAATACGGGTTTTTGACAATCTGGACGGGATGCTGCCTCTCCCGTTTCCATCCCGCTCCCGTAGACTCTCAACCTGTAACCCGTCTTGAACCTTGATTTTTCTAGAAAGCTGAAAACAAACTTGACAAATATAGAAAATGGGGTGGGTAGAGACGGGGTTTTACCCATCCATTTTCATCGCTAATCACCGTAAATGGGACTGGGTCCGAAATAATTCGCAACGGAAACGAAGTAGGATAAACGAGTATACAAAAACAAACAAGAACGAGAATATTAAGTGGAAACTCATAATTTAATACGAACACACATGATATTGATGTCTAATTGGTGAATATCTGGCAGTACAAAAACATGAAACAAATAGATACAAAGAGGCAACACTCCATTATTGTTTGCTTGCTAGTGGTGTATATAACTAAGGTCGGTGTTGTTTGAGCCTTTAGGTCACTTGCCCTAGAGGAAAGCTAATGGCTAGAATGAACTCTTATGCTATAATTTGTCATCTAAAGATATAAGACTTTGGTTAATATACTAATGCATATTGGGTTGATTCTATATTTCTCAAATATGAGATAAATACGTGTTCAACCTAGCTATAAACGAGATCCCACTAATTAAAGCGGGAGGGATAGACCCTCTTCCGTTTCCATTATGTTTCTAGATTTTTTTCGCAAATATGAAAACAAATTCAAATATGGAAAATAGTACAAGTCGGGATGAGATTTTACCCGTTCGTTTTCAGCTCCGATTCCATGCTCATGCTCGTTGACATATGTCCGTCGGCAGAATGATCGTTGGTTGCGGGTGTTTGTACCTCTTCACGCACAAAAAAATATTGTGTGTGTCATTGTTGATTTCATTAAGTTATGCAAATATCACAGAAGATTGGGTACAAAGTTGCTTGTTTCATGGAGATTTTAAAGTAATTCTACCAAGTTGACCTCATGAAAACCTCCATCTTATCGAATTATTGTGTTTTTCCGGTATCACGACATCTACAACACAATGCATTGCTAGCATTGTTGGAGCCATTGTCAGAAGCCATCACTTTATCAACTAGTTGTCCCAGTGAAGCCATGCAAGTGTAGCACATAAAGCCACCACACCTCTACTTGATGCGCCAAATGTTATTGGGATATGAAACCACAATATCAAGGATACCAAAGAGAATATGAGAGAGGGACGTAGAACGAGATCGCTACAATAGAGTGCTGACATGATAGTACATATATGCATGATGTAGAGAGGTTTGGTTGCCTAGGCGTAATACTCTACGTCAACTATGTGACTTATATATAAATTCAAGCGTGAGCAGAGAGCTTACCTACTTAGATGATGTCTGAGCTGATAAGTGAAACCGAGAATCTAGATACTTTGAACTCAGGTACTAGGATCTGAACATAGATGGCATCCCCATCTCTATATTGATCTACACATCACGTTTATAACACAAGAGAGGAGAAAGATACATTCCTGCCTAGGCAGCTCGTTTAGCAAAGGTCTAACCACTCCTATCTTGTCGTAGTTATTGAGTCGTACGCGACGCGCACCTTCGGTATTCCATATTGGCGAGTGTAATGTGCCATAGTGGTAGGTATGAGAGCCCACAACATCAAGTATAATGTAGTTGGTAGTTGTTGTAGCTGCACTTATTGTATAGTGCTTGCAGGGTACGACAACGACCTTAAGCATGGCTATATTAACACCCCATGTAATCGGGAACGACTTAGATGATAGCCACGTACCATCGAGTTCGACGTAGTTGGTAGCTATTATAGTTGCAGGCTCTATATAGTGTTAATAGATATGTCTGCAACTTCAGTCATGACTACAATGACGCCTTTTAACCGCAACGTCATTCATCACAATAAATATGAAAGTCGTGAGCTTTATCTCAGCCACTCGACGTCGTGCAATGACCTAATCGAGGCACATATGATGCTAGGATCGTATTATCAGATGTCATCTGATAAAGTGTCTTAGAGTGTTGAAGGCTTCTTCGTAAAGCTCTCGGACTATAGGGTTTCGACGCTCGGCTGGCACGAGGCTCGTTCTCGAGGTGCAACACCCAAGATGTAAGAATGCCATCAACGTGAGTCTCTATCTTTTGTTGATGGGAGTTCTACAATGTGTTTTGTTCTTATTGGATGATGTTAAAGCTTTTCCGGACACTGATAGAGGCATTTTTAACAATTTTAAATGTTTTGAAATAAAATATCTAATTCTACAGTTCATGAGGAGGGTATGTTTGGTTCTATACCTAAGGTGCCAAAAAAATCTACATATTATATGCCACACTTGTCTAAGGTTCGACACTTAAATTATGCGCCACAAATTGCGTCTAACGGAATCTTGTCACACTTTTATAAGTTATTGACAAGTGAGACCTACACATCAGGATAAAAATCTTGTCACAACCGTTGCTACAAACCAAACATATGTCTAACTTGATCAAACTTGTCTAACCTCAAGTATGGTAAACTTTGACAAATGAGACGTCCATAGGTCACAGATGTGAGAATAAGGTTATGTCTAAAACCTCTAGAACTAATAATTAGCTACTAAAAATTAGTTGTTAGGTTCCAAACACCCTTTAATAATACCACAACTAATTGTTAGCTACCTCACAACTAACATTTAGTTTGTTAGCTAACTCAACCTAGCTAATAATTTATTAGTTGGCTAACTATTAGCTCTAGCGTTCCAAACAGAGTCTAAACTTTTCTAAATAAGGGGTGTTTGGGAGTGAAGTTTTTTCACAGTTTTTAGAAAAAAAACTACAATATTATCAAATGTTGCAGTATTTTAAACAGAGTGGTGTTTGGCAAGCTAGCTAAAATCTCAGTTTTTAAAACTGAAGTATTGCAAACAATGTAGTTATTTTAAGATATTCTAAACTTAGGTCCGGACCTCAGTTTTCAAAACAGTAGTATTTTAAACTATGAGATTGTTATGACTAAAGTGTATTGTAGTATTTTAAAAACTGCGGGTTTTTTCTAACAGAGCCTAAGGCCCCGTTTAGTTCGCTTTTCCTACTTGCTTTTGCTTTAAAAAAGTAAAGCTAAACTAAATGGGTCTAATTTGCAGCAACTTATCCCACCACAACTTACTTTTTGCAGTAGAAATCCCACAGCTGCTAGGGGTTGCTTTTGCTCCGTTGAACTGAACATTGTACAAATTTATAAATGTAATGATTAGTTTTATATGCAGAGATCACGCCATTATAATTATTTTACGTACAAACAACATATAAAGGTCTTAGGGACATTACATATAATTTATATTAAATCCACAGTTTTACAACAGTTTCAATCAAACAACTTTCAGTTTTTTCACATCCGTCAGCTCACAACAACACAACCTAAGGTGTGTTTGGTTGAGGAGTGGAGGAGAATGGAGCGTCTCCATTCAAGTTTTTTTTGGATGTTTGGTTTCCAACAAAAAAGGAGCTGAGCGGCTTCTAGAGTCTCCATATAAAAATTTACCATAAATAGTTGAAGTACTCCCGCTCCACCAAAATAATCGGATGCGAGCTTTCTCTCGGACGCGAGCGCTCTTCTTCCTCTTCTCTCCTCTACATTCATGACTCTCCAACCAAATAAAGAACAGAACAACTTCGTTCTATTTTACTCTTCAACAAAAAAAAATAGAATGTCTCTGTTTTGCTTGCTAAATGGAGAATATGACGACCCTATTCTTCAAAACTAAAATGAAACCACTACATTTTAATTGAGTCTCAAACCAAACCCACCTAAGTCCAGCGAACCGAGATCGGGCGGAAGGGGCTGACAGTTTGGGTCGATTATCGGCCTATAAGCTACAAATCAAATCACCTTTCTGGACCGTTAGAGGATCCGACGCACGGAGCCTTTGCCGGCGGCAGCCTAGTACGCTGTACGGCTGTAGTCGCTGCCAAAAGGAGAGGCGGAGACTCTTGAACTGGAGGCGTGATGGAGGCGAAGCAGGCGGCGGCTGCGGTCGACCGGCTCTCCTCCCTCCCGGCGGAGCTGCAGGACGAGATCCTCGTCCGCCTCGACCTCCGGGACGCCGTGCGCACCTCTGCGCTCTCCCGCACCTGGCGGGACCTCTGGAAGTCGCTCTCGGTGCTCTCCCTCTCCTTCCCCGTCGGCACGCAGCCCTCAGTCGTCGACAGTATCCTCCTCCCCTACATAGGCCCTCGCGTCTCCCTATTCGACTTCTGCGTCAACGAGGCGTCTGTCGGCCGCATCGACGACTGGCTCGTCGCGCTCTCCCGCTGCCGCGTTGAGTCCATCCACATATCTAACAGACTCGGATCATGCGACTACTTCAACCTCCACTCCTCAATCTTCTCATTAGGTGATCTCGTGTCCCTGCGGCTGGAAGGCTGCAACATCCCACCCCTCCCTGTAGGATTCGCCGGCTTTCCTGCGCTCCAGGAGCTAGACCTCGCCTTTGTTAACTTCCCATCGAACGAGGACAAACAGTTGGAGGCTATCATTCGTCGGTCGCCCTTGCTTCATACCCTGTTTATGTGTAATGTGTGCATCCCTGATGGTTACCCAGACTCAGTGATTGAGGCGCCCAATCTCCGTGTGCTGTCATTCGTTTCAGAGTATGACTATGGATGCCGATTTGGAGAGCTGCCGTGTCTCGAGTATGCCGACATTGATGCGTTATTCTGTCCGCAGCATGAACATGATTATGGATTTTTCCTTGCTCGGTTTGCTCACGTTCAAAGGCTCACCATCTTCTGTCCAGTACGCTATTTTTACTTTGTTCTCCTTATTATGTGCTTTGTTATAAATCAAGGCTGAAACGCTAGCGATTGGCTCAAGCTGATTACATAGTTCAGAAATATAACGTCGTCTCCTATACTTGTGAAATAGCATGAAAAGCTACACTAATTATTAATAATAAAAAAAGAAACAATCCTTTCATTCCTGCCTTACTTCCATCTGCCTGTGGTCCTTTGTTTCGCAGAAATCCCATCCATATTTCTAGACCTTGTATGGCTTTTATCCACTTTTTGTCACAGGCTGCCGATGTTAACATGCCGTACACACTTCCATTCACCTTTTATAACCTGAAGAACTTGGAGTTATGTCTGAACTTCGGTGAAATGGACTCCATTTTGTTCATGTTTACCTTGCTAAGGAGCTGTCGCAACCTTCAGGGCATAGAAATAGAGGTAGTAATATAATGCTGGATGCTGCCTTAATTTGGGATATCTCTATGACACTGTATGAAGGTTCATCTCCTTGTTTACAACTGATTTCCTTATATTGATGAAGTCGCAGGACATCGATCAGAGTTTTGAGGCAGATTGGGAGTTCTTAAATGCTCTGTGGACTCATGACATGTGTTCCGATCTTCAAACTGTGCACATGATGTGTATCAGTTGGCTTCCAAATGAAATTTCATTTATGAAGCTTATGCTCTCTAAAGCAACTGTTCTTCGCACATTAGATGTTGATAGACACCCTGCTGATTTTGATGATCCCATAATTGACATGCTAACATGCAAAAGAGCTTCAGCTCAAGCTCGTGTCCTGTTTGGAGGTAAAGAAATATTATTATGGGTCTAAAAGTTAATATAGTATATTTATCATTTTCCCAGTCAAAGTTAGTAGATATTACTCATGATGTACTTTTGTGAGTTTGTGTATTGTACAAGTGAGAGTGTATTATATTTCGTCAAAAAGTTTGACCTGCTGAGGAAAGATGATCTACATAAGACCTATGCTGAATACTTTGCTGAAGTTCTCTATGGCCCATTAAGACTTTAGAACTTGACCTTAATATTGTCGGTAACGAGGCAGCCATGGTCTCCAAGACTCCATTGCATGATATCTTATTTTTCCAGCAATATTCAAGACCTTCTCCCTTTGCTTCCCATAGGGATCATCTGGATTCTGTTACAAATAGCAAACATATTACATCAGCTTTCAACTGAAGTTGCAAACCTTAAGAGCTGATTTGGTGGATAGGGATCACGTAGCAAGGGGATTCATCCCCCATAGATCCCCTCGTGATCTCTATCCACCAAATCAGCCCTAAGATGATTTCTCAGCCCTTTTACGTAATGGGAGCACCAAGCAACCCACATGCAAAAGAACTAGGTTAAGGATATAAAAGAACAGCTGAGAGACGATACTATCTAAAGTATTACTACTAGAATCTTCATAGAATTCCCATCCAGCACAAAGATAAAAGGATGCTAGCATTTTTTTTCCTTTTATACAGTTATATTTGAGTACCCCTTTTTCCTTTCCATGTCGATGTAGTTCATTTTCATGAGGTGGCTGCAGATATCTAAGGAGTATCACGCAGCCCTCAGAAACAATTCTACTCAAAGCCTGTTCCATTAATGATCAGTGCTTTCTCTGTTTCATATCGGGATACGTTATTGAGTTTTCGTATTAAAGTTTTTTTGGGTCTTAGAGGATTTGAAGAATAATGGGGGAACAGGGAACAAAAAAATAATAGCAGGAGCAGGGAACAAAATTTGGAATCATGAAAAGGATGGAAAGACAACAGAGTTTTTTTGTGTACTCATTATATTGTTTCTTCCAGTTTAAGCATTTCAATTAAGGAATCCAATGGATGTTTGATTTTTGCATACATAGCACTATGCATATGTTTCCACAAACCATTGAGGTGTTTCTTTTTTGTGGAACCTTCTAAGAGTTTCTTCTCGATAAGACCTTTTAAGAGTTTGTGGTAGAAGATTATATCGGCATACACATAAACGCAATGATCTCTGTATACTGTGTTTGGTCTACTTTATGTCTACTTTGATGTAATTTCACAAACTGTTTTCCTTGTGCAGGTTTGGAGCAACAGTGGTAGTTGAGGTGGTGTATTACTGAGTGCAAGATTGGTTCACTTGAATGATACAAGACCCGCTTTCCCTGCTCCCTGCTGAAGTGTTTTTTTTTGTTTTTCTCCATCATCACCATGATACACGAATCATGTAGAAAATGGCTTATCCAGGGAACTGGCATGATTTGTTTGTCTTGTTCAGATGAAGCTGATTTGGTATTGGTTGTTCACTAGATCAGTAGAGATATTCGTGGCAGCAAGCGCCCAGAGTCGATTGGTTAACGAAGCATACCTCCAAACTTGCCTGAGTAGGTGAAATTCGGCTACCCATTCGTTAGAACTTGTTGCTTGCCAAGCAGAGCTCATGCAATAAGCAATCCATGGGGGGTTTTGTTTCTAGCTAAATTTCTTCTCTGTTTAGTGAAAGCTTCTCCCCTTTACTTCATACTCCTGTTTGTATTGTTGTCCGGTTCCAGTTAACGTGCCGAATCTATTTCCAACATTAGTTTCCCTGATTTTGCCTCTGTCTATTTCCAACATTAGTTTCCTTAATTTTGCTTGGTTTTGACGTTGTTGCATCAACATTGTTGCTGTTGATGTTGCTTGGGCTCCGAAACGGTGTGACGCTGTGGCGTTCCATGCCCATGCTCGTTTATGTAAGTAGAGGTACTCTAACTCTCATCAAGAGGATGACACTATGAGTTGGGGCAATTTTCTGTTTATTTCCTCAAACACTACACAATGTCATACCCGTCTAAGGGTTGGGATACATATTTATAGCCCAAGGGGCTGCAGCATATGCTTCCTAGAGTTGCGAATATGCTGTCCTACAAACTGCACTAATCACTAGGTGTTGTTGTACTCTAGTCAAAAGAAAAACTGCAGCAAGCTGCTGTCCTCCAAAAGCTGGAAAATGAAAAGTAGATGTCTGCAGCACGCTGTCCTTGCAGTCAAAAGACTGCTGCTGTGTTGTCTGCCGCAGTCCTTGCTGTCTGTCGTAGTCCTTGCAGTCAAAAACTGTTGTTGCTGCTGTCCTACAGCAGAGATGCTGTGCGAACTGTCCTCCACACGAAGACCACATGATTTATTCCATCATTCTCCCCTAAGTCTTGTGCGTCGCCTTGTGGAAAAGTTGAGTCATTCCAGACCTAGAACAAAGCTAAAAAAACTTGATTCTCCCAAGGGGCTTGGTGAGCAGATCCGCAAGCTGGTCCTTGGTGTTGATGTAGCGAGCCTTGATGCTTCCTTCTATCAAACAGTCACGGATGAAGTGGTACCTCACCCGGATGTGCTTGCTCCGTTCATGGAACACGGGGTTCTTGGCCAACGCCAGGGCGGACTAGCTGTCCACCCGGAGTTCCACTGCTCCAACGTCTCTCTCGAGGAGATCACCGAGCAGACGAGCAAGCCAGAGCGCCTGAGTTGAAGCGGTGGAGGCCGCTATGTACTCGGTCTCGTAGCTGGACATGGCCACCACCTGCTACTTGACCGACTGCCAGTTGATGGAGCACTTGCCGAGAAAGAAGAGGATCCCGCTTGTGCTCTTGCTGGTGTCGATGTCACCGGCGTGGTCGCTGTCGCTGTACCCGACAAGGCGTGCCTACCTAGGGCACCTCGGGTAGTAGAGACCGTGGTCGAGAGTCCCCGCAACATAGCGGATGATCCTCTTCACAACCTGCTCATGCTCTGTCGTCGGTCGCTGCAGAAACCGACTAACGTAGCCGACGGAGTATGCCAAGTCAGGTCGTGTGTGGACGAGGTAGCGAAGGCTCCCCACAAGACGCCGGTACTGTGTAGCGTCCACCTCCTCCATCGTGTTGTCGCGACTCAGCTTCAGCCTCTCCTCCATCGGAGTGAGAGCTGGGTTGCAGTCGGTGAGCCCAGCCAGCTCAACAATGTGCTTGGCGTAGGCGGTCTGGCGAAGTGTTATCCCGGAGTCTCCCTGGTGCACCTCAATCCCCAGGTAGAAGGAGAGATGCCCTAGGTCACTCATTTGGAAGGTGGTCGTCATCTCTTCCTTGAACGCTGCGACCTCTGTATCCTTGGCGCCGGTGATCACCAAGTCGTCGACTTAGACACCCACCAGCAGGGCATTTTCTCCATTGCCCCGCCGATAGATGGTCGCCTCGTGCGGTCTTGGCATGAAGCCCATCCTCTTGAGAATGGAATCTAGCTTGACATTCCACGCCCTCGGTGCCTGCCGCAAGCCGTAGAGGGCCTTGCGCAGGCGCAACACCTTGCCTTCCTTGTCAGGGATCGCAAAACCTGGCGGCTGGTGTACGTAGACTTCTTCCTTTAAGTCGTCGTTAAGAAACGCCGACTTGACGTCCATGTGATGAACGTGTCAGCCCTTCTGGGCTGACAGTGCAAGGAGGAGTCGCACGGATTCCATATATGCCACGGAGGCGAAAGCATCGTCGAAGTCGATCCCCTCCTGCTGTAAGAAATCGCGTGCCACCAAGCGAGTCTTATGCTTGACGATGGCGCCGGATTCATCCCTCTTCAGTTTGAACACCCACTTAAGGGTGATCGCGCGATGACCATGAGGGAGATCAGCGAGCTCCCAAGTGCGGTTCGTCTCAACCGCGTCCATCTCCGACTGCATCGCGGCACGCCAAGCCGCATGTTTCTCGGCCTCCGCGAAAGATCGAGGCTCACCATCGTCGCATGCAAGATGCAACTCTCCTGCCAAAATGCGAGACGCCGGGCCTGGCACCGACGGGTCGATGAGAAGGCCCTCCACCCTTCGATACTGCAATGGCTCGCCGTCGTAGCACGCGTCGACGCGCTCCTCATCGTGGGAGAGCGGGATCACGAGCTCCACTAGGTCGTGCTCGACACAAACTGGTGTCGGAAAGGACGTTCCCGGAGAGGGTACCGTCGATGCTGGAGTACGTGGTGGCGAAGAGCTCGTTGTAGCCAGAGTTATGGCTGGAGTGCGTGGTGGTGAAGAGCTCGTTGTAGCCGGAGCTAGAGAGCGTGGCGCTGGAGTCGGTGGAGACTTGGGGGCTAGGGTAGACCTGCTCGGAGAAGAGTTGCCTACTCCCCCAGCTCCCTCAAAGTGGATGTACTCGATGGTGAAGTCGTCGTACGTCGGAGTCGTGCCGTCGTCCACCGCCTTGTCCCACGCCCATCCTCGCCCTTCGTCGAACACTACGTCGTGCGTCGTGCGCACACGCTGTGTTCCTGGGTCAAGGATGTGATAGGCCTTCGAGCCCTCCGCGTAGCTAATGAACACCCCCGGGGTGCTCCTATCGTTGAGCTTGCTGATGTGGCCAAGCTCCTTGGTGAACACGAAGCAGCCGAAGACCCGTAGATGAGAGACCGCCGGCTTGCGCCCATGCCAAGCCTCGTACGGTGTCATCCCGTTGCGAGCCTTGGTGGGCGAGCGGTGGAGGATGTAAACCGCTGTCACCACCGCCTCTCCCCAGAAGACAGCCTGCATTCCTCTCTGCTTGAGGAGAGCCCGAGCCATCCCCACAACCGTCTAGTTGCGTCGCTCGACGACGCTGAAAGGGAATTAGGCTTACACCTATCTCCTAATTGATTTTGGTGGTTGAATTGCCCAACACAAATACTTGGACTAACTAGTTTGCTCTAGATTGTGTGTTCTACAGGTGCCAAAGGTTCATCTACAACTATACTAATTCGACTGTCCGGAATACCGTAGATTATTCCGGACAGGAGAAGCTTTTTGGAAAAACAGGCCAAGCGCGGACCGTCCGGGCTCCTGCGGCGGACCGTCCGCGACACAAGAATGACCCTCGGACAGAACCAATGCAAAAACACAAGTTTCCACTACAGACTGTCCGGAGGAAAAGCAAAGACCGTCCGAGCCCTCGCGCGGACCGTCCGGCCTTAGGCGCGGACCGTCCGGTCGGTAAGAAACCAAAAAACCCGAAGGTGACGGGTTCAGAGAAATGAATTATAGGGGGACTCGCGGACCGTCCGGGGTGCACGACCGGACCGTCCGCGACTGGCTCTGTCTGACATCTGACGACGCATTAAATGCAATATAGCCGTTGATATAGCCGTTACTGCTGACCGTTGCATTTTCAGCCATTGATCTTCAAGGGCGGACCGTCCGCACTAGGAGGGCGGACCGTCCGCGCTCAGCAGAATGGCCCAACGGCTAGGAAGTGGTTGGTGGCTATAAATACCACCCCAACCACCTCCATTCAAGATATCCAAGCATTCCAACCTTCAACATTCAATACAAGAGCTAGCAACCCATTCCAAGACACATTCAAAGCCTCCATCTCTCCAAGTTTCACAATTGAGAAAAGAGATCATTAGTGATTAGTGGCTTGAGAGAGAAAGTGATCCGTGTGTTATTTGTCGCTCTTGTCGCTTGGCGTTTTCAATCGTGCTTTCTTGATTCCTTCATTGCAATCAAACTCACTTGTAATTGAGGCAAGAGACACCAAACTTGTGGTGGTCCTTGTGGGAACTTTGTGTTCCAAGTAATTGAGAAGAGAAAGCTCACTCGATCCGAGGGGTCGTTTGAGAGAGGGAAGGGTTGAAAGAGACCCGGCCTTTGTGGCCTCCTCAACGGGGAGTAGGTTTGCGAGAACCGAACCTCGGTAAAACAAATCCGTGTGTCACACTCTTTATTTGCTTGTGATTTGTTTTGCACCCTCTCTCGCGGACTCGTTTATATTTCTAATGCTAACCCGGCTTGTAGTTGTGTTTATATTTGTAAATTTCAGTTTCGCCCTATTCACCCCCCCTCTAGGCGACTTTCAATTGGTATCAGAGGCCGGTGCTTCATTAGAGCCTAACCGCTCGAAGTGATGTCGGGAGATCACGCCAAGAAGGAGATGGAAACCGGCGAAAAGCCCACTACAAGCCATGGGAGCACTTCATCGGAAGAGTCCCACACCAAAAGGAGGGAGAAGAAGAAGAGCTCCTCCAACAAAGGGAAGGAGAAGAAATCTTCTTCTCACCACAAAGAGAAGAAGGAAAAATCTTCTTCCCACAAGCCGCATCGGAGTAGGGACAAGCAAAAGAGGATGAGGAAAGTGGTCTACTACGAGACCGACACTTCATCAACATCGACCTCCGGCTCCGATGCGCCCTCCGTAACTTCTAAACGCCAAGAGCGTAAGAAGTTTAGTAAGATCCCCCTACACTACCCTCGCATTTCTAAACATGCACCTTTACTTTCCGTCCCATTAGGCAAACCACCAACTTTTGATGGTGAAGATTATGCTAGGTGGAGTGATTTAATGCGATTTCACCTAACCTCACTCCACAAAAGTATATGGGATGTTGTTGAGTTTGGTGCACAGGTACCGTCGGTAGGGGATAAAGACTACGATGAGGATGAGGTGGCCCAAATCGAGCACTTCAACTCTCAAGCGACAACAATACTCCTCGCCTCTTTAAGTAGAGAGGACTATAACAAAGTTCAAGGGTTGAAGAGCGCCAAGGAGGTTTGGGATGTGCTCAAAACCGCGCACGAGGGAGATGAGCTCACAAAGATCACCAAGCGGGAAACGATCGAGGGGGAGCTCGGTCGGTTCCGGCTTCGCAAAGGGGAAGAGCCACAACACATGTACAACCGGCTCAAGACTTTGGTGAACCAAGTGCGCAACCTCGGGAGCAAAAAGTGGGATGGCCACGAGGTGGTTAAGGTTATTCTAAGATCTCTTATTTTCCTTAACCCCACTCAAGTTCAATTAATTCGTGGCAACCCAAGATATACACTAATGACCCCCGAGGAAGTAATCGGGCATTTTGTAAGTTTTGAGTGCATGATCGAAGGCTCGAGGAAGATCAACGAGCTTGATGATCCATCTACATCGGAAGCTCAACCCGTCGCATTCAAGGCGACGGAAGAGAAGAAGGAGGAGTCTACACCAAGTAGACAACCAATTGACGCCTCCAAGCTTGACAATGAGGAGATGGCGCTCGTCATCAAGGGCTTCCGCCAAATCCTCAAACAAAGGAGGGGGAAAGACTACAAGTCCCGCTCCAAGAAGGTTTGCTACAAATGTGGTAAGCCCGGTCATTTTATTGCTAAATGTCCTATATCAAGTGACAGTGACCGAGGCGACGACAAGAAGGGGAGAAGAAAGGAGAAGAAGAGGTACTACAAGAAGAAGGGCGGCGATGCCCATGTTTGTCGGGAGTGGGACTCCGATGAAAGCTCTAGCGACTCCTCCGACGACGAGGATGCCGCCAACATCGCCGTCACCAAGGGACTTCTCTTCCCCAACGTCGGCCACAAGTGCCTCATGGCAAAGGACGGCCAAAGGAAGAAGGTAAAATCAAGATCCTCCACTAAATATGAAACCTCTAGTGATGAAAATGCTAGTGATGAGGAGGATAATTTACGTACTCTTTTTGCCAACCTCAACATGCAACAAAAGGAAAAACTTAATGAATTGATTAGTGCCATCCATGAAAAGGATGATCTCTTGGACACCCAAGAGGACTTCCTTATTAAAGAAAATAAGAAGCATGTTAAGGTTAAAAATGCTTATGCTCTAGAAATTGAGAAATGTGAAAAATTATCTAGTGAGCTAAGCACTTGCCGTGAGATGATTGACAACCTTAGGAATGAAAATGCTAGTTTAAATGCTAAGGTTGATTCACATGTTTGTAATGTTTCAATTCCCAATCCTAGAGATAATAATGATGATTTGCTTGCTAGGATTGAAGAATTAAACATTTCTCTTGCTAGCCTTAAAATAGAAAATGAAAACTTATTTGCTAAGGCTAAAGAACTAGATGTTTGCAATACTACCATTTCCAATCTTAGAGATAAAAATGATATTCTTCATGCTAAGATTGTTGAACTTAATTCTTGCAAACCCTCTACATCTATTGTTGAGCATGTATCTATTTGTACTAAATGTAGAGATGTTGATATTAATGCTATTCATGATCATATGGCTTTAATTAAACAACAAAATGATCACATAGCAAAACTAGATGCTAAAATTGCCGAGCACAACTTAGAAAATGAGAAATTTAAATTTGCTCGTAGCATGCTTTATAATGGGAGACGCCCGGGCATCAAGGATGGCATTGGCTTCCAAAGGGGGGACAATGTCAAACTTGATGCCCTTCCTAAAAGATTGTCTAATTTTGTTAAGGGCAAGGCTCCCATGCCTCAGGATAACGAGGGTTACATTTTATACCCTGCCGGTTATCCCGAGAGCAAAATTAGGAGAATTCATTCTAGGAAGTCTCACTCTGGCCCTAATCATGCTTTCATGTATAAGGGTGAGACATCTAGCTCTAGGCAACCAACCCATGCTAAGTTGCCTAGAAAGAAAACTCCTAGTGCATCAAATGAACAAAACATTTCATTTAAAACCTTTGATGCATCGTATGTTTTGACTAACAAATCCGGCAAGGTAGTTGCCAAATATGTTGGGGGCAAGCACAAGGGGTCAAAGACTTGTGTTTGGGTACCCAAAGTTCTTGTGTCTAATGCCAAAGGACCCAAAACTATTTGGGTACCTAAAGTCAAGAACTAAACTTGTTTTGTAGGTTTATGCATCCGGGGGCTCAAGTTGGATACTCGACAGCGGGTGCACAAACTACATGACAGGGGAGAAGAAAATGTTCTCCTCCTATGAGAAAAACCAAGATCCCCAACGAGCTATTACATTCGGGGATGGAAATCAAGGTTTGGTCAAAGGTCTTAGTAAAATTGCTATATCTCCTGACCATTCCATTTCAAATGTTTTTCTTGTAGATTCATTAGATTACAATTTGCTTTCTGTTTCCCAATTATGTCAAATGGGCTACAACTGTCTATTCACTGATATAGGTGTTACTGTCTTTAGAAGAAGTGATGATTCAATAGCATTTAAGGGAGTGTTAGAGGGCCAGCTATACTTGGCAGATTTTGATAGAGCTGAACTCGACACTTGCTTAATTGCTAAGACTAACATGGGTTGGCTCTGGCACCGCCGACTAGCCCATGTTGGAATGAAGAATCTTCACAAGCTTCTAAAGGGAGAACACATTTTAGGATTAACAAATGTTCATTTTGAGAAAGACAGGATTTGTAGCGCATGCCAAGCAGGGAAGCAAGTTGGCACTCATCATCCACATAAGAACATAATGACGACCGACAGGCCACTGGAGCTCCTGCACATGGATCTATTCGGCCCGATCGCTTACATAAGCATCGGCGGGAGTAAGTACTGTCTAGTTATTGTGGATGATTATTCTCGCTTCACTTGGGTATTCTTTCTACAGGAAAAATCTCAAACCCAAGAGACCTTAAAGGGATTCTTGAGACGGGCTCAAAATGAGTTCGGCTTAAGGATCAAGAAAATAAGAAGCGACAACGGGACGGAGTTCAAGAACTCTCAAATCGAAGGCTTTCTTGAGGAGGAGGGCATCAAGCATGAGTTCTCTTCTCCCTACACGCCACAACAAAATGATGTAGTGGAGAGGAAGAATCGAACTCTATTGGACATGGCAAGGACCATGCTTGATGAGTACAAGACTTCGGATCGGTTTTGGGCCGAGGCGGTCAACACCGCCTGCTACGCCATCAACCGGTTATATCTTCACTGAATCCTCAAGAAGACATCATACGAACTCCTAACCGGTAAAAAGCCCAATATTTCATATTTTAGAGTCTTTGGTAGCAAATGTTTTATTCTTGTTAAGAGAGGTAGAAAATCTAAATTTGCTCCTAAGACTGTAGAAGGCTTTTTACTTGGTTATGACTCAAACACAAGGGCATATAGGGTCTTTAACAAGTCCACTGGACTAGTTGAAGTCTCATGTGACGTTGTGTTTGATGAGACTAATGGCTCTCAAGTAGAGCAAGTTGATCTTGATGAGATAGGTGAAGAAGAGGCTCCATGCATCGCGCTAAGGAACATGTCCATTGGGGATGTGTGTCCCAAGGAATCCGAAGAGCCTCCAAATGCACAAGATCAACCATCCTCCTCCACACAAGCATTTCCACCAACTCAAAATGAGGATGAAGCTCAAGTTGATGAAGTAGAAGATCAAGCAAATGAGCCACCTCAAGATAATGGCAATGATCAAGGGGGAGATGCAAATGAGGAAGACAAGGAGGAAGAGGAACAAAGGCCGCCACACCCAAGAGTCCACCAAGCAATTCAACGAGATCACCCCGTCGACACCATCCTCGGCGACATTCATAAGGGGGTAACTACTCGATCTCGTGTTGCCCATTTTTGTGAACATTACTCGTTTGTTTCCTCTATTGAGCCACACAGGGTAGAGGAAGCACTCCTAGATTCGGATTGGGTGGTGGCGATGCAAGAGGAGCTCAACAACTTCACTAGGAATTAGGTATGGCATTTAGTTCCACGTCCTAATCAAAATGTTGTAGGAACCAAATGGGTCTTCCGCAACAAACAAGACGAGCATGGTGTGGTGACAAGGAACAAAGCTCGACTTGTGGCCAAGGGATACTCCCAAGTCGAAGGTTTGGATTTCGGTGAAACCTATGCACCCGTAGCTAGGCTTGAGTCAATTCGCATATTATTAGCCTATGCTACTTACCATGGCTTTAAGCTTTATCAAATGGACGTGAAAAGTGCCTTCCTCAATGGACCAATCAAGGAAGAGGTCTATGTTGAGCAACCTCCCGGCTTTGAAGACAGTGAGTATCCTAACCATGTCTATAAGCTCTCTAAGGCGCTTTATGGGCTCAAGCAAGCCCCAAGAGCATGGTATGAATGCCTTAGAGATTTTCTTATTGCAAATGGTTTCAAAGTCGGAAAGGCCGATCCTACACTCTTTACTAAAACTCTTGAAAATGACTTGTTTGTATGCCAAATTTATGTTGATGATATTATATTTGGGTCTACTAACGAGTCTACATGTGAAGAGTTTAGTAGGATCATGACACAGAAGTTCGAAATGTCTATGATGGGGGAGTTGAAGTATTTTCTAGGATTTCAAGTGAAGCAACTCCAAGAGGGCACCTTCATTAGCCAAACAAAGTACACTCAAGACATTCTAAACAAGTTTGGGATGAAGGATGCCAAACCCATCAAGACACCCATGGGAACCAATGGGCATCTCGACCTCGACACGGGAGGTAAGTCCGTGGATCAAAAGGTATACCGGTCGATGATAGGTTCTTTACTCTATTTATGTGCATCTCGACCAGACATTATGCTTTCCGTTTGCATGTGTGCAAGATTCCAAGCCGACCCTAAGGAAGCTCACCTTACGGCCGTAAAACGAATCTTGAGATATTTGGCTTATACTCCTAAGTTTGGGCTTTGGTATCCTAGGGGATCCACATTTGATTTAATTGGTTATTCCGATGTCGATTGGGCGGGGTGTAAAATCAATAGGAAGAGCACATCGGGGACTTGCCAGTTCTTGGGAAGCTCCTTGGTGTCTTGGGCTTCAAAGAAGCAAAATTCGGTCGCTCTTTCCACCGCCGAAGCCGAGTACATTGCCGCAGGCCATTGTTGCGCGCAATTGCTTTGGATGAGGCAAACCCTGCGGGACTACGGTTACAAATTAACCAAAGTCCCTTTGCTATGTGATAATGAGAGTGCAATCAAAATGGCCGACAATCCCGTCGAGCATAGCCGCACTAAACACATAGCCATTCGGTATCATTTTCTTAGGGATCACCAACAAAAGGGAGATATCGAGATTTCTTACATTAATACTAAAGATCAATTAGCCGATATCTTTACCAAGCCACTTGATGAACAAACTTTTAACAAACTTAGGCATGAGCTAAATATTCTTGATTCTAGGAACTTCTTTTGTTAAAATTGCACACATAACTGTTATATATACCTTTGATCATGTCTCTTTCATATGCTATGACTAATGTGTTTTTCAAGTCTATTTCAAACCAAGTCATAGGTGTACTGAAAGGGAATTGGAGTCTTCGGCGAAGACAAAGGCTTCCACTCCGTAACTCATCCTTCGCCGTCGCTCCAAGCCACTCTCCATCTTTGAGGGAGAGAGCAAAAGGACTTCATCTTTGGTATAATCCTAACTCATTTATTTATGACCAAAGGGGAAGATAGCAATCCGAGGGCTCTAATGATTCCGTTTTTGGCGATTCATGCCAAAGGGGGAGAGAGTAAGAGCCCAAAGCAAAAGGACCGCACCACCACCAATTTCAAAAACTTCGTGTTTTTAAAGAATTTTATCAATTGGTATCCTTTTGTGTTCAAAAGGGGGAGTAGTATTTCAAAAATGATATATCAAAACCCTCTTGAAACACTAAGAGGAGGATCTCATTTAGGGGGAGTTTTGTTTAGTCAAAGGAGAAGCATTTGAAACAGGGGGAGAAAATTTCAAATCTTGAAAATGCTTCTCAAAATCTTATTCATTTATCTTTGACTATTTGCAAAAAGTCTTTAAAAAGGATTTACAAAAGAATTTGCAAAAGCAAAACATGTGGTGCAAGCGTGGTCCAAAATGTTAAAAATAAAGAAACAATCCTTACATACTTTATAGGTATTTATATTGGCTAAATTCCAAGCAACCTTTGCACTAACATTATGCAAACTAGTTCAAAATATGCACTTCTATACTTGCTTTGGTTTGTGTTGGCATCAATCACCAAAAAGGGGGAGATTGAAAGGGAATTAGGCTTACACCTATCTCCTAATTGATTTTGGTGGTTGAATTGCCCAACACAAATACTTGGACTAACTAGTTTGCTCTAGATTGTGTGTTCTACAGGTGCCAAAGGTTCATCTACAACTATACTAATTCGACTGTCCGGAATACCGTAGATTATTCCGGACAGGAGAAGCTTTTTGGAAAAACAGGCCAAGCGCGGACCGTCCGGGCTCCTGCGGCGGACCGTCCGCGACACAAGAATGACCCTCGGACAGAACCAATGCAAAAACACAAGTTTCCACTACAGACTGTCCGGAGGAAAAGCAAAGACCGTCCGAGCCCTCGCGCGGACCGTCCGGCCTCAGGCGCGGACCGTCCGGTCGGTAAGAAACCGAAAAACCCGAAGGTGACGGGTTCAGAGAAATGAATTATAGGGGGACTCGCGGACCGTCCGGGGTGCACGACCGGACCGTCCGCGACTGGCTCTGTCTGACATCTGATGACGCATTAAATGCAATATAGCCGTTGATATAGCCGTTACTGCTGACCGTTGCATTTTCAGCCATTGATCTTCAAGGGCGGACCGTCCGCACTAGGAGGGCGGACCGTCCGCGCTCAGCAGAATGGCCCAACGGCTAGGAAGTGGTTGGTGGCTATAAATACCACCCCAACCACCTCCATTCAAGATATCCAAGCATTCCAACCTTCAACATTCAATACAAGAGCTAGCAACCCATTCCAAGACACATTCAAAGCCTCCATCTCTCCAAGTTTCACAATTGAGAAAAGAGATCATTAGTGATTAGTGGCTTGAGAGAGAAAGTGATCCGTGTGTTATTTGTCGCTCTTGTCGCTTGGCGTTTTCAATCGTGCTTTCTTGATTCCTTCATTGCAATCAAACTCACTTGTAATTGAGGCAAGAGACACCAAACTTGTGGTGGTCCTTGTGGGAACTTTGTGTTCCAAGTAATTGAGAAGAGAAAGCTCACTCGATCCGAGGGATCGTTTGAGAGAGGGAAGGGTTGAAAGAGACCCGGCCTTTGTGGCCTCCTCAACAGGGAGTAGGTTTGCGAGAACCGAACCTCGGTAAAACAAATCCGTGTGTCACACTCTTTATTTGCTTGTGATTTGTTTTGCACCCTCTCTCGCGGACTCGTTTATATTTCTAACGCTAACCCGGCTTGTAGTTGTGTTTATATTTGTAAATTTCAGTTTCGCCCTATTCACCCCCCCTCTAGGCGACTTTCAGACGCCGTTCTGCTGTGGGTTGTACAGCGCGGAGTAGTGGCGCTGAATGCCCTCATCCGCGCAGTACGACGCGAACTCAATCGCCGTGAATTCGCCGCTGTTTTCGGTGCGCAGCACGCGCAGCTTGCGGCCGCACTCCGCCTCCGCAGCGACCTGCACACGCCTGATGGCATTCGCAGCCTCTCCCTTGCTGCCAAGGATCATCACCCACATGTAGCGGGAGATATCATCGACGAGCAGCAAGAAGTAGCGTTGTCCTCCTGGTGTGGCTGGTGTCACCGGGCCACACAAGTCCCCATGCACGAGTTCGAGCCTCTCCTTGGCTCGGAAGCTCGACTGCTGGGGAAAGGGGAGCAGTCTCTGCTTTGTCAACACGCAAACATCGCAGAATTGCTCCACATGGTCAAGGCACGGCAGGACTCGTACCATCTCCTTGGCGCTGAGCCGCTTCAGGGCCTCGAAGTTAAGGTGCCCGAAGCGCTCGTGCCACTGCCATGCCCCGTCGTCTCAACGAGCAGCAAGGCAGCAAGGTTGTGCCACCTTCACATTGAGGATGTAAAGCCGATTTGGACTCCTGCGTACCTTGGCAAGGAGGCGACGAGAGGGATCCTAGATCCTCATGACTCCGTGCTCGACCTCCTCACGCGAACCGTTCTCATCCAGCTGTCCTAAGCTGATGATAGAGTTCCTCAACGCGGGGATGTAGTAGACTCCGGTGAGCAGCCTGTGCTCACTAGACGTGGCGGTGAAGACAACTGAGCTGACGCTCTTGATCTCTACGCCGGAGGCGTCCCCAAACTTGACAGAGCCTCGGACGCTAGAGTCAAGCTCGGTGAAGAACTCTCGTCAGCCAGTCATGTGATGAGTGGCACCGGTGTCGAGGCACCATCCTTCGATCATGTCCTTATTGGAGTCATCGCCGAGGAAAGCGCGTGCTTTCGACTCATCAAGGTGGAGGAGTGCCGCTGCGGCCGGTGCTGCTGGAGATGGCTCGATGCTTGCATGTGCCAGGAGCAGGGCCTCCTCCTCTGCCTCCGCCTGTGCGACGTTGGCCTGGTGAAAGGGAATTAGGCTTACACCTAGTTCCTAAATAATTTTGGTGGTTGAATTGCCCAACACAAACAATTGGACTAACTAGTTTGCTCTAGTGTATAAGTTATACAGGTGCTAAAGGTTCACACTTAGCCAATAAAAAGACCAAGAGTTGGGTTCAACAAAAGAGCAAAGGGCCATCCGAAGGCACCTCTGGTCTGGCACACCGGACTGTCCGGTGTGCCACCGGACAGTGTCCGGTGCACCACCGGACATGTCCGGTGCACCAGAGGACTCCAACTCAAACTCGCCACCTTCGGGAATTTCCAGAGGCACTCGCGCTATAATTCACCGGACTGTCCGGTGTACACCGGACAGTGTCCGGTGCGCCAAGGAGGAGCGGCCTCAGGAACTCGCCAGCTTCGGGAAACTCCAACGGCTAGTCCGCTATAATTCACTGGACATGTCCGGTGTGCACCGGACTGTCCGGTGCAACTCCGGAGCAACGGCTATCTCCACGCCAACGGCTACCTGCGGCGCATTAAATGCGCGCGCAGCGCGCGCAGAAGTCAGGCGTGCCCATACTGGCACACCGGACAGTAAACAGTACATGTCCGGTGTGCACCGGACATGCAGGCGGGCCCACAAGTCAGAAGCTTCAACGGTCAGAATCCAACGGAACTGGTGACGTGGCTGGGACACCGGACATGTCCGGTGTGCACCGGACTGTCCGGTGCGCCATCGAACAGACAGCTCCACCAACGGTCACTTTTGGTGGTTGGGGCTATAAATACCCCAACCACCCCACCATTCATTGCATCCAAGTTTTCCAGTTCCCAACTACTACAAGAGCTCTAGCATTCAATTCTAGACACACCAAAGAGATCAAATCCTCTCCTAATTCCACACAACGCTATAGTGACTAGAGAGAGTGATTTGCTTGTGTTCTTTCGAGCTCTTGCGCTTGGATTGCTTTCTTCTTTCTTGATTCTTTCATTGCGATCAAACTCACTTGTAATTAAGGCAAGAGACACCAAACTTGTGGTGGTCCTTGTGGGAACTTTGTGTTCCAAGTGATTGAGAAGAGAAAGCTCACTCGATCCGAGGGATCGTTTGAGAGAGGGAAGGGTTGAAAGAGACCCGGCCTTTGTGGCCTCCTCAACGGGGAGTAGGTTTGCAAGAACCGAACCTCGGTAAAACAAATCCGCGTGTCACACTCTTTATTTGCTTGCAATTTGTTTTGCGCCCTCTCTCGCGGACTCGTTTATATTTCTAACGCTAACCCGGCTTGTAGTTGTGTTTATATTTGTAAATTTCAGTTTCACCCTATTCACCCCCCCCCCTCTAGGCGACTATCAATTGGTGTCAGAGCCCGGTGCTTCATTAGAGCCTAACCGCTCGAAGTGATGTCGGGAGATCACACCAAGAAGGAGATGGAGACCGGCGAAAAGCCCACTACAAGCCACGGGAGCACTTCATCGGAAGAATCCCGCACCAAGAGGACGGAGAAGAAGAAGAGCTCCTCCAACAAAGGGAAGGAGAAGAAATCTTCTTCTCACCATAAAGAGAAGAAGGAAAAATCTTCTTCCCACAAACCGCATCGGAGTGGGGACAAGCAAAAGAGGATGAGGAAAGTAGTCTACTACGAGACCGACACTTCATCAACATCGACCTCCGGCTCCGATGCGCTCTCCGTAACTTCTAAACGCCAAGAGCGTAAGAAGTTTAGTAAGATCCCCCTACACTATCCTCGCATTTCTAAACATGCACCTCTACTTTCCGTCCCATTAGGGAAACCACCAACTTTTGATGGTGAAGATTATGCTAGGTGGAGTGATTTAATGCGATTTCATCTAACCTCACTCCACAAAAGTATATGGGATGTTGTTGAGTTTGGTGCACAGGTACCATCCGTAGGGGATAAAGACTATGATGAGGATGAGGTGGCCCAAATCGAGCACTTCAACTCTCAAGCGACAACAATACTCCTCGCCTCTCTAAGTAGAGAGGAGTATAACAAAGTGCAAGGGTTGAAGAGCGCCAAGGAAGTTTGGGATGTGCTCAAAACCGCTCACGAAGGAGATGAGCTCACAAAGATCACCAAGCGGGAGACGATCGAGGGGGAGCTCGGTCGGTTCCGGCTTCGCAAAGGGGAGGAGCCACAACACATGTACAACCGACTCAAGACCTTGGTGAACCAAGTGCGCAACCTTGGGAGCAAAAAGTGGGATGACCACGAGGTGGTTAAGGTTATTCTAAGATCTCTTATTTTCCTTAACCCCACTCAAGTTCAATTAATTCGTGGTAATCCTAGATATACTAAAATGACCCCCGAGGAAGTTATCGGGAATTTTGTAAGTTTTGAATGCATGATTGAAGGCTCGAGGAAGATCAACGAGCTTGATGATCCCTCCACATCCGAAGCTCAACTCGTCGCATTCAAGGTGACGGAAGAAAAGAAGGAGGAGTCTACACCAAGTCGACAACCAATAGACGCCTCCAAGCTCGACAATGAGGAAATGGCGCTCGTCATCAAGAGCTTCCGCCAAATCCTCAAGCAAAGGAGGGGGAAAGACTACAAGTCCCGCTCCAAGAAAGTTTGCTACAAATGTGGTAAGCCCAGTCATTTTATAGCTAAATGTCCATTATCAAGTGACAGTGACAGGGGCGACGACAAGAAGGGGAGAAGAAAGGAGAAGAAAAGGTACTACAAGAAGAAGGGCGGCGCTGCCCATGTTTGTCGGGAATGGGACTCCGACGAAAGCTCTAGCGACTCCTCCGACGACGAGGACGCCGCCAACATCGCCGTCACCAAAGGACTCCTCTTCCCCAACGTCGGCCACAAGTGCCTCATGGCAAAGGACGGCAAACGGAAGAAGGTTAAATCTAACTCCTCCACTAAATATGAGTCTTCTAGTGATGATAATGCTAGTGATGAGGAGGATAATTTGTGTACCCTTTTTGCCAACCTCAACATGCAACAAAAGGAGAAACTTAATGAATTGATTAGTGCTATTCATGAAAAGGATGACCTTTTGGACACCCAAGAGGACTTCCTTATTAAAGAAAATAAGAAGCATGTTAAGGTTAAAAATGCTTATGCTCTAGAAATTGAGAAATGTCAAAAATTATCTAGTGAGCTAAGCACTTGCCATGAAACAATAAACAACCTTAGAAATGAAAATGCTAATTTGTTAGCTAAGGTTGATTCTCATGTTTACAATGTTTCAATTCCCAACCCTAGAGATAATAATAATGATTTGCTTGCTAGGATTGAAGAATTGAACATTTCTCTTGCTAGTCTTAGATTAGAAAATGAAAATTTGATTGCTAAGGCTAAAGATTTTGATGTTTGCAATGCTACTATTTCCGACCTTAGAAGTAAAAATGAAATATTGCATGCTAAGGTTGTAGAACTAAAATCTTGCAAACCCTCTACATCTACCGTTGAGCACACTTCTATTTGTACTAGATGTAGAGATATTAACATTGATGCTATACATGATCACATGACTTTAATTAAACAACAAAATGATCATATAGCAAAATTAGATGCTAAAATTGCCGAGCATAACTTAGAGAATGAAAAATTTAAATTTGCTAGAAGTATGCTCTATAATGGGAGACGCCCTGGTATCAAGGATGGCATTGGCTTCCAAAGGGGAGACAATGTCAAACTTAATGCCCCTCCTAAAAGATTGTCTAACTTTGTTAAGGGCAAGGCTCCCATGCCTCAGGATAACGAGGGCTACATTTTATACCCTGTCGGTTATCCCGAGGACAAAATTAGGAAAATTCATTCTAGGAAGTCTCACTCTGGTTCTAACCATGCTTTTATGTATAAGAGTGAGACATCTAGATCTAGGCAACCAACCCGTGCTAAGTTGCCTAAGAAGAAAATTCCTACTACATCAAATGAACATAGTCTTTCATTTAAAACTTTTGATGTATCTTATGTGTTGACTAACAAATCCGGCAAAATAGTTGCCAAATATGTTGGGGGCAAGCACAAGGGGTCAAAGACTTGTGTTTGGGTACCCAAAGTTCTTGTGTCTAATGCCAAAGGACCCAAAACCATTTGGGTACCTAAAGTCAAGAACTAAAATTGTTTTGTAGGTTTATGCATCCGGGGGCTCAAGTTGGATACTCGACAGCGGGTGCACAAACCACATGACAGGGGAGAAGAAGATGTTCTCCTCCTACGAGAAAAAACAAAATCCCCAACGAGCTATCACATTCGAGGATGGAAATCAAGGTTTGGTCAAAGGTCTTGGTAAAATAGCTATATCTCCTGACCATTCTATTTCCAATGTTTTTCTTGTAGACTCTTTAGATTACAATTTGCTTTCTGTATCTCAATTATGCAAAATGGGCTACAACTGTCTTTTCACTGATGTAGGTGTCACTGTCTTTAGAAGAAGTGATGATTCAATAGCATTTAAGGGAGTGTTAGAGGGTCAGCTATACTTGGTAGATTTTGATAGAGCTGAACTCGACACTTGCTTAATTGCTAAGACTAACATGGGCTGGCTCTGGCATCGCCGACTAGCACATGTTGGGATGAAGAATCTTCACAAACTTCTAAAGGGAGAACACATTTTAGGACTAACAAATGTTCATTTTGAGAAAGACAGGATCTGTAGCGCATGCCAAGCAGGAAAGCAAGTTGGTGCCCATCATCCGCATAAGAACATAATAACGACCGACAGGCCACTGGAGCTCCTACACATGGATCTATTCGGCCCGATCGCTTACATAAGCATCGGCAGGAGTAAGTACTGTCTAGTTATTGTGGATGATTATCCTCGCTTCACTTGGGTATTCTTTTTACAGGAAAAATCTCAAACCCAAGAGACCTTAAAGGGATTCTTGAGACGGGCTCAAAATGAGTTCGGCTTAAGGATCAAGAAAATTAGAAGCGACAACGGGACGGAGTTCAAGAACTCTCAAATCGAAGGCTTCCTTGAGGAGGAGGGCATCAAGCATGAGTTCTCTTCTCCCTACACACCTCAACAAAATGGTGTAGTGGAGAGGAAGAATCGAACTCTATTGGACATGGCTAGAACCATGCTTGATGAATACAAGACTTCGGATCGGTTTTGGGCGGAGGCGGTCAACACCGCTTGCTACGCCATCAACCGGTTATATCTACACCGAATCCTCAAGAAGACATCATATGAACTCCTAACCGGTAAAAAGCCCAACATTTCATATTTTAGAGTTTTTGGCAGCAAATGCTTTATTCTTGTTAAAAGAGGTAGAAAATCTAAATTTGCTCCTAAAACTGTAGAAGGCTTTTTACTTGGTTATGACTCAAACACAAGGGCATATAGGGTCTTTAACAAGTCCACTGGACTAGTTGAAGTCTCATGTGACGTTGTGTTTGATGAGACTAACGGCTCTCAAGAAGAGCAAGTTGATCTTGATGAGATAGGTATTGAAGAGGCTCCGTGCATCGCGCTAAGGAACATGTCCATTGGGGATGTGTGTCCTAAGGAATCCGAAGAGCCTCCAAATGCACAAGATCAACCGTCCTCCTCCATGCAAGCATCTCCACCAACTCAAAATGAGGAAGAGGCTCAAGTTGATGAAGAAGAAGATCAATCAAATGAGCCTCCTCAAGATGACGGCATAGATCAAGGGGGAGATGCAAGTGATCAAGAAAAGGAGGATGAGCAAGAACCAAGACCGCCACACCCAAGAGTCCACCAAGCAATTCAACGAGATCACCCCGTCGACACCATCCTCGGCGACATTCATAAGGGGGTAACTACTAGATCTCGTGTTGCATATTTTTGTGAGCATTACTCGTTTGTTTCCTCTATTGAGCCACACAAGGTAGAGGAAGCCCTTCAAGATTCGGATTGGGTGGTGGCGATGCAAGAGGAGCTCAACAACTTCACTAGGAATGAGGTATGGCATTTAGTTCCACGTCCTAATCAAAATGTTGTAGGAACCAAATGGGTCTTCCGCAACAAGCAAGATGAGCATGGTGTGGTGACAAGGAACAAAGCTCGACTTGTGGCCAAGGGATACTCCCAAGTCGAAGGTTTGGATTTCGGTGAAACCTATGCACCCATAGCTAGGCTTGAGTCAATTCGCATATTATTAGCCTATGCTACTTACCATGGCTTTAAGCTTTATCAAATGGACGTGAAAAGTGCCTTCCTCAATGGACCGATCAAGGAAGAGGTCTATGTTGAGCAACCTCCCGGCTTTGAAGACAGTGAGTACCCTAACCATGTCTATAAGCTCTCTAAGGCGCTTTATGGGCTCAAGCAAGCCCCAAGAGCATGGTATGAATGCCTTAGGGATTTCCTTATTGCTAATGGCTTCAAAGTCGGAAAGGCCGATCCTACTCTATTCACTAAAACACTTGAGAATGATTTGTTTGTATGCCAAATCTATGTTGATGATATTATATTTGGGTCTACTAACGAATCTACTTGTGAAGAGTTTAGTAGGATCATGACACAAAAGTTCGAGATGTCTATGATGGGGGAGTTGAAGTATTTTCTAGGATTCCAAGTCAAGCAACTCCAAGAGGGCACCTTCCTAAGCCAAACGAAGTACACTCAAGATATTCTAAACAAGTTTGGAATGAAGGATGCCAAACCCATCAAGACACCCATGGTAACTAATGGGCATCTCGACCTCGACACGGGAGGTAAGTCCGTGGATCAAAAGGTATACCGGTCGATGATAGGCTCTTTACTCTATTTATGTGCATCTCGACCGGACATTATGCTTTCTGTTTGCATGTGTGCAAGATTCCAATCTGACCCTAAGGAATCCCACCTTACGGTCGTAAAACGAATCTTGAGATATTTGGCTTATACTCCTAAGTTTGGGCTTTGGTACCCTCGGGGATCCACATTTGACTTGATTGGTTATTCGGATGCCGATTGGGCGGGTTCAAAATCAATAGGAAGAGCACATCGGGGACTTGCCAGTTCTTGGGAAGATCCTTGGTGTCTTGGGCTTCTAAGAAGCAAAATTCGGTCGCTCTTTCTACCGCCGAAGCCGAGTACATTGTCGCAGGCCACTGTTGCGCGCAATTGCTTTGGATGAGGCAAACCCTGCGGGACTACGGTTACAAATTAACCAAAGTCCCTTTGCTATGTGATAATGAGAGTGCAATCAAAATGGCCGACAATCCCGTCGAACATAGCCGCACTAAGCACATAGCCATCCGGTATCATTTTCTTAGGGATCACCAACAAAAGGGGGATATCGAGATTTCTTACATTAACACTAAAGATCAATTAGCCGATATCTTTACCAAGCCTCTTGATGAACAAACTTTTACCAAACTTAGGCATGAGCTCAATATTCTTGATTCACGCAATTTCTTTTGCTAGATTGCACACATAGCTCATTTATATATCTTTGATCATATCTCTTCATATGCTATGACTAATGTGTTTTTCAAGTGAATTTCAAACAAGTCATAGGAATATTGAAAGGGAATTGGAGTCTTCGGCGAAGACAAAGGCTTCCACTCCGTAACTCATCCTTCGCCGTCACTCCAAGCAACTCTCCATCTTTGGGGGAGAAAGCAAAAAGACTTCGTCTTTGGTATATTCTTAAACTCATCTGATTATGACCAAAGGGGAAGAAATTACTTAAAGGGCTCTAATGATTCCGTTTTTGGCGATTCATGCCAAAGGGGGAGAAAATATGAGCCCAAAGCAAAAGGACCGCACCACCACCAATTTCAAAAAAACTTCGGGTTTTCAAAGAATTTTATCATTTGGTATCCTATTGTGTTCAAAAGGGGGAGAAAGTAGTATTTCAAAAATGATATATCAAAACCCTCTTGAACACTAAGAGGAGGATCTCATTTAGGGGGAGTTTTGTTTAGTCAAAGGAAAAGCATTTGAAACAGGGGGAGGAAATTTCAAATCTTGAAAATGCTTCTCAAAATCTTATTCATTTGCCTTTGACTATTTGCAAAAGAACTTTGAAAAGGATTTACAAAAGAGTTTGCAAAAACAAAACATGTGGTGCAAGCGTGGTCCAAAATGTTATTTAAGAAAGAAACAATCCATGCATATCTTGTAAGTATTTATATTGGCTCAATTCCAAGCAACCTTTGCACTTACATTATGCAAACTAGTTCAATTATGCACTTCTATATTTGCTTTGGTTTGTGTTGGCATCAATCACCAAAAAGGGGGAGATTGAAAGGGAATTAGGCTTACACCTAGTTCCTAAATAATTTTAGTGGTTGAATTGCCCAACACAAACAATTGGACTAACTAGTTTGCTCTAGTGTATAAGTTATACAGGTGCTAAAGGTTCACACTTAGCCAATAAAAAGACAAAGAGTTGGGTTCAACAAAAGAGCAAAGGGCCATCCGAAGGCACCTCTGGTCTGGCACACCGGACTGTCCGGTGTGCCACCGGACAGTGTCCGGTGCACCAGAGGACTCCAACTCAAACTCGCCACCTTCGGGAATTTCCAGAGGCACTCGCGCTATAATTCACCGGACTGTCCGGTGTACACCGGACAGTGTCCGGTGCGCCAAGGAGGAGCGGCCTCAGGAACTCGCCAGCTTCGGGAAACTCCAACGGCTAGTCCGCTATAATTCACCGGACATGTCCGGTGTGCACCGGACTGTCCGGTGCAACTCCGGAGCAACGGCTATCTCCGCGCCAACGGCTACCTGCGGCGCATTAAATGCGCGCGCAGCGCGCGCAGAAGTCAGGCGTGCCCATACTGGCACACCGGACAGTAAACAGTACATGTCCGGTGTGCACCGGACATGCAGGCGGGCCCACAAGTCAGAAGCTTCAACGGTCAGAATCCAATGGAACTGGTGACGTGGCTGGGACACCGGACATGTCCGGTGTGCACCGGACTGTCCGGTGCGCCATCGAACAGACAGCTCCACCAACGGTCACTTTTGGTGGTTGGGGCTATAAATACCCCAACCACCCCACCATTCATTGCATCCAAGTTTTCCAGTTCCCAACTACTACAAGAGCTCTAGCATTCAATTCTAGACACACCAAAGAGATCAAATCCTCTCCTAATTCCACACAACGCTATAGTGACTAGAGAGAGTGATTTGCTTGTGTTCTTTCGAGCTCTTGCGCTTGGATTGCTTTCTTCTTTCTTGATTCTTTCATTGCGATCAAACTCACTTGTAATTAAGGCAAGAGACACCAAACTTGTGGTGGTCCTTGTGGGAACTTTGTGTTCCAAGTGATTGAGAAGAGAAAGCTCACTCGATCCGAGGGATCGTTTGAGAGAGGGAAGGGTTGAAAGAGACCCGGCCTTTGTGGCCTACTCAACGGGGAGTAGGTTTGCAAGAACCGAACCTCGGTAAAACAAATCCGCGTGTCACACTCTTTATTTGCTTGCGATTTGTTTTGCGCCCTCTCTCGCGGACTCGTTTATATTTCTAACGCTAACCCGGCTTGTAGTTGTGTTTATATTTGTAAATTTCAGTTTCACCCTATTCACCCCCCCCCCTCTAGGCGACTATCACCTGGCCACGTCGTGGCTGTCGACAGTCCCTAGCCCAGTGGCCAAGCTTGCCGCAGTTGTGACAGCCGTCGTCTCGTGCCGGTTTCTTGTTGTCGATGGCGCCGCCTTGGGCACCTCCACGTGCACCACCCTCAGCATGTCCTCGCGCCTCCACGCGCCTTGCGCGGCTTGCCGCGTTTGTGGCCTCGTGTCGAGGACTCCCCCTTCTTCTTGTCACCCTGGCAGGCCTCCCACTGCTCCCGAGTGAGATGTAGCTTCCCGCCGATAGTAATAGGCCCAGAGGGAGCCTGTGGTTCGTCGCCGTCGACCACCTTGAGATGACCTATCGCCTCTTTGATTGTCATCGTGGAGAGGTCTAGCAGAGACTCGATTGAGCGAGCAATCTGCTTGTAATTCTCAGGGATGCAACGGAAAAGCTTCTCAACTGCTCTCTCCTCATCGTAGGTGTCGTCGCCGAACTGCACCATCTTCTGCAACAGAGTGTTGAGGCGGAGAGCAAAGTCATCAACATCCTCACCTGGCTTGAAGATCAGGTTCTCCCACTCCTTGCGAAGTGCCTGCAGTGTGGTCTTGCGGGCACGGTCGCTGCCGATGCGGGTCGCAGCGATGGCGTCCCAGGCCTCCTTGGCAGTCCGCTTCTGGGAAAGCGAAAACTACATCTCGGATGGGACTGCAGCAATGAGGGCTTCCAGCGCCCGCCGATCCTCATGGTAGTCGACGTCGTCGTACCGAACTGCTTCCCACATTTGGCGAACCTGGAGCCGTACCCTCATCACCGTGGCCCACTCGACGTAATTGGTCTTGGTGAGGGTAGGCCACCCACCGCCGGGACCGATGTCCCTGACAATGGCCTGGGCCATGCGGCGACCATGGTACTGATCCGGGGAGGGAGAGTCGTGCCGCCTGTAGAGGCCGCGATCTCCGTCGACTCGGTCGCCGCCGCCGGGAGCACCGCAAGCGCGTCTACGCCCGTCTGGGCTACCGCTGCGTGCGCCTTCGCCCGGAGTGCCATCAGCGCGTCGGCGCCTATCTGGGTTGCCGCCACGCGCCCCCCATGGGGATACGCGGCTGCCCATTATGCCGCTTGCTCTTGAGCTGCTTCCCTCGCCAGCCTGAGCTCTTCGTCGGTGTTGTCGTCGACAGAAGCAGAGCTGCCAGCTCTACTGCTGCGCAGAACCTTGAGCTCTGCTGCGGCCGCACGCGTAGCATCCGCCGCCTCCGTTGCTTCTACTTCTGCTCTCGCTGCTACCAGTTCCGCTGCCGCCAGCCGTGCTGCCCTCGCCGCTGTCGCTGCAGCCGCCGTTGCTGCTCGCTCTCGTTCTTGTGCCGCGGCGACCTCGGCTTCCTGCTGGCGCCGCGCACTCGAAGTGACCGAGCGTAGGGACATAGTGGGCTAGTGAGGGGTCGCTGCGTGTGGAAGATGAAAGGGAAATAGGCTTACTCCTTTTTCCTAAATGATTTTGGTGGTTGAATTGGCCAACACAAATTATTGAACTAACTAGTTTGCTCTAGTTCATAAGTCTTTACAGGTGCCAAAGGTTCACAACAAACCAATACAAGTCAAAGAATAGGGGTTCAAAACAAAGGAGCCAAGTATACCGAAGTGTCCCCTGGTCTGGCGCACCGGACAGTGTCCGGTGCACCACCGGACCGTGTCCGGTGCACCAGGGAACTCGACGCTCAACTCTTCACCTTCGGGAATTTTCAGAGAAGCTCCGCTATAATTCACCGGACTGTCTGGTGCCCCAAGGGAGAGCAACTCTGAACTCGCCAGCTTCGGGAATCCGCTCCGCTATAATTCACCGGACTGTCCGGTGTGCCTGCGGAGCAACGACTACTTCACGCGCAACGGTCGACTGCAACCGCATTCAATGCGCAACAGTGCGCGCAGAAGTCAGAGCACGCGCGGGTGGCGCACCGGACAGTCTACAGGACTTGTCCGGTGCACCACCGGACAGCCAGGCGGGCCTACAAGTCAGAGCTCCAACGGTCGATCCCCAACGGCTGGCTGACATGGCTGGCGCACCGGACAGTGTCCGGTGGCGCACTCCGGTGCGCCATGCGACAGCAGCCCTCACCAAACGACTAGTTTGGTGGTTGGGGCTATAAATACCCCAACCACCCCATATTCAATTGCATCCAAGTTTTCACTCTTCTACACCTTACAAGAGCTAGCATTCAATACAAGACACACCAAAGAGATCAAATCCTCTCCCAATTCCACACAAAGCCTTAGTGATTAGTGAGAGAGAGAGAGTTGTTGTGTTCATTTGAGCTCTTGCGCTTGGATTGCTTCTTTTTCTCATTCTTTCTTGCGATCATCTCAATTGTAATTAAGGCAAGAGACACCAATTGTGTGGTGGTCCTTGCGGGAAGTTTGGTTCCCGTTTGATTGAGAAGAGAAGCTCACTCGGTCCGAGGGACCGTTTGAGAGAGGGAAAGGGTTGAAAGAGACCCGGTCTTTGTGACCACCTCAACGGGGAGTAGGTTTGCAAGAACCGAACCTCGGTAAAACAAATCATCGTGTCTCGCTCTTTATTCGCTCACGATTTGTTTTGCGCCCTCTCTCTCGGACTCATTATTATTTCTAACGCTAACCCGGCTTGTAGTTGTGATTAAGTTTATAAATTTCAGATTCGCCCTATTCACCCCCCTCTAGGCGACTTTCAGAAGAGGCTGTCTCAGACGAAAGGTTGCTCGTCTGAGCAGGAGAGGAAGGAACAGTTGGAGCTCTTGCTGCCGACTGAGTGTAAGGAGAGGCGCGAGAAGAAGATGAGCAAGAGATGTTTAGGCTGCAGGATAGTTTGGTTCTGATACCAATTGTAGGTAGAGGGACTATAACTCTCATCAAGAGGATGACACTATGAGTTGGGACAATTTTCTGTTTATTTCCTCAAACACTACACAATGCCATATCCGTCTAAGGGTTGGGATACATATTTATAGCCCAAGGGACTGCAGCATATGCTTCCTAGAGTTGCGAATATGTTGTCCTACAAACTGCACTAACCACTAGGTGCTGTTGTACTCTAGTCAAAAGAAAAACTGCAGCAAGTTGCTGTCCTCCAAAAGCTGGAAAATGAAAAGTAGATGCCTGCAACACGCTGTCCTTGCAGTCAAAAGACTACTGCTGTGCTGTCTGCCGCAGTCCTTGCTGTCTGCCACAGTCCTTGCTGTCTGCCGCAGTCCTTGCAGTCAAAAACTGTTATTGCTGTTGTCCTACAGCAGAGATGCTGTGCGGACTGTCCTCCACACGAAGACCATATGACTTATTCCATCAGTTTACTTGTGTCCGCCGGAAGAACGATTGCTGGTTGCTGGTGTTTGCATCTTTTCGCGCACAAATAGATAGTGTGTGGTATTGCCTATTTCATTCAGTTCTGCAAAGATAACAGAAGGTTGGGTATAGGCAAATGTCGGGTCAGTCAAGCAAGCATCGGACTGCTCTAAAAGATCACAGAAGATTGGGTATGGAATTGCTTGTTCCATGGAGATTTTGAAGGAATTCTACCAACGAGAGTTGACCTCATGAAAACCTCCCTCATCGAATTCTTGTGTTTTTCCTGCACCTCGTCCAAACATTCGGTCTTGCAGTTTTCTTTATTTGTTCGATCTATAGAGCTACATGATTCAAGGTACTACGGCAATCAATTCCTATGTCTCGAGATTTTTGTGCCAGGGAGGCCATAATCTGTCAGAGACGAAAACAAGAAAGAACTCAACTCAGCTTCTTTGAAGCACATATCACCTTCTTCCTATTCACCTCTTCAGATGAATGCAAGCTCCCAATGCACATATCGCCTGACGTGAACCCCGATCGGCATCAGGAGGCCAACGGAGGACCAGAGCAGGAAGGCGTGGAGCTTGAGCTGCAGCGAGAGCTTGGTCGTGAGCTGCAAGACAATGCAGGCGTCTCAGTCAGCAATACAACCGCACAGCTCTCCTACTGTCTATGAGGTGTTCATGCATATTCCAGTAAAGTTGAACAGAGCCATCAGGAGTGCGTACATACAGGGCATGGAAATTACCACCAAAGGCCTAGCCATCTTGTAGCTCTGCTCTGGATTCGAGTCACCGTGGGTTGGCGTGAGAAGCATGAGAGCCACACAGCCTGCAGATGCGAGCAGCAGTCTTCTTAATGATAAATATGTCTGCAGCTTCAGTCATAACTATACTGATGCATTTTAACTGCAACATCACTCATCACAATAAACATGAAGGACATAAGCTTTAGTTAAAAGACGCTCTGGTTTACTCGCTCCACCGTGTTTCACGGCTCTCCTACTGGTTGCGTTTCGACGCGTGTCTGGAGCCGAACACAAAATTTCTATGCAATTGAACTTTTTCACGTTCCGCTGGGCGCTAGCGGCACAGCGCTCCACCCCTCATCACTCGTGAGCTCCCTCGCCTCCGGTCCACCGGACTTCCTCCCCGATCCTCGCCTCCAGATCTCGTCCCACCGGCCGTAGCCGGACGAGTTCTCGCGTGAGCGAGCACTACTGCTGCCGTGCTGCAGGGTGATGACAGCTCGTCACTTGAGGCTAGCTCCCGTGTGGAACCCTAGCGCGACTGTAGGGCTCACCAGACTCGGCGCCGGTGGCCGTACTAGGACCATGGTGAGGGCCTTGCAGCTTGGTGGCCGTGCGGCCGCCACGCTGAGGTGGTGCACCTGCCACCGCGTCGTCGTCGTCCTCTGCGTGGGCAACCTCGTCGTCGCGCTGCTCGTGGCCCGCGCCATCTAAGCCCCAGGTCCATGGCATCTGCAACCAAGCGTATGTTGTTTTTGCTCTCCTCAGCTCACTGGTAGCCCATTTGATTGTTTTGTTCGAATTAATCTGTCGATTGGGTTCACGCTTGTGACATTAGGCGGGGAGTTGATGTATTCCAGGGAGTAGATGAGCTGGGTGGAGGAGTCTATTCGGATTCGCCGCGCAGCTAAGCTCATCGAGCTTATCGAAATGGTATAGCTGTTCTACAAAGCTCGTGTGTCTGGAATTCTATTTGTTGAGTTGTTCCATGGAACCGCTGATCTAAAGCTTTTGAGACATTGGGTTTTGGCCTCTGGTGTGAGAAGGTGAAGAGGCCGCGCAAGACCTTCGTGAGGGAAGAGAAGAGGCGAAAGGGCCTACTGCTTGAACTGAAGCGGAAAGTTTTACTTGAGATTTTGCAGAGGCTGCACGATTTGGGGAAAATTCTAATACCACGGAACAACGAGGTTTGTATTTCTGATATTGTTTGATTTAGTGCTGGTAGTTAAGTTTTAGTATTTAGTTGACTTACCAAGTTGGAATTATTGCCCGGTGCATCTGGATGATTGCCCTGCTGTTTTCAATACTTGGGTTGGAACGTCGTGCTTCTTTCTGTTGTTTTATGTACTTGGGGTAGAACGTCGTGCTCCTTTTAAGATTCGGAATCGTTTCTCCATGTTGCTCTAATATATTTGAGACTTAGAAGATGCATACGGCCAAATAATATTCAGTTCCCTTTACATTTTCTGAATCTTTCGGTAATCATTAATTTCTCTTTTATTCATGGGAGCATATGTTTTGTTACCAAGATCTGTTGTGTATAGTATGACTTGTCAATGATTTTTAGGTTGTTGTAACTATCTGATATCGTGTTCTTGGGCTGTTACTTGGTTGAAAACGCTACATGAATGTTGTTGGTATCCATGCCTGGAGAGCAAAAACCTATGGTATTTTATCTTGTGTTTCTCTTCTTTTGATTCAGTTCAGTCATTTACTTAAATTATATATAGATATGTGTAGTTGGTTGCATCACACTCATTTTATTCACTTTGGTCCGATAGCCAACTACACTTGTATTTCTTTATTAGTGACGTCCTGTGCTTGAGTCCTTGTGATCTGCGCAGTATGCTGCTGCCACAAAACGTATGTAGCTAGACAAGCTTAATGTTCAATCTGATAGTGATAGAATATGAGAACTCTCTAGAGGTGTTTCGTGTTCTTGATATCAAAATGTTTTAGTTTCAGTTTTCGTGTCCTCAAGGATACGGATTCTGCCTGCCTGTTCATCCCTAATAGCACATTTTTGTTTGGTTTTTTGGATGCTCTCAATTTAGGACCTCCCTAGCTTGGATGGAGCAGACATGTACATTCTGTCCATTTGCTGTTTGCCACCCACACCACCCAAAAAAGCTTTTGAGATATTTATCAAATGATGCAACGATAGAAAAATATCAAACACTAAATTGACTCATAAGATAACGCAAAAATACTTGCTGACAGTTGAATACAAGAACTTCAAATCTATTTATTTGGTTTTTAGCTTCGTAGTCAGCAGCAAGCACAGAACTACTATAAGTCATTATGGTGGCAGGCAGGCTTGCAGCTCCTGTTTCCAGGCATTTGATTCTTCAAATGTCTTGTATATAGTAAGTATTAATATAATCATGCAAAAATAACTAACAAATAAAAAAGGACTGAAGATAACCAACGAAAGCCCAGTATCTTCTCCCTTCTTCAAAGCTTCATCTATCTCTGGGTCACTAGAGTGATTCCTTGCCCCAATCCTGTGTAGTTTGTGGTTATAAAAACATTATGGTTTTAGCACAGGGTCATGGTGAAAGATGGCTTCATGAATTTACCCGCAATTGGCCCACAAATATCTGTACAACAGATGCACTAGCTTGTGCTGCCGCTGCTACTTGTGCGAAAAACAACCTAGAGTGCCATTGTGCAGCAACCTAGATTATTATGCAGCAACCTAGATTATTATGCATAATAATCTGTGCCATTGTATATCACAACGTACAACTTTCAGGTACTGTTTTCCTTTTGAGGTTTCCATGTTATAGAGCACATGCAGGTCGGTTGTATTTCTATCAGGTATCATGTGTTCTGAGAGTGCTTTGATGTCTCTTTTCAAGAAAACTTCATAGTTTTCAGGTATCGTATGTTCTAAGAGTGCTTTAATGTCTCTTTTCAAGAAAACTTCGTAGTTTCTGAAGCAAAAAATGACTTGGAAGGTGACCTGTACAAATACAGAGTGCTCACACCTCTTTTATAGGTTGATACACTTCCTTTTCAGGAGCACATACGCAACTCATTGGCTGTCACCTGTCTTTTCAAGTGCAGCATATAGTTTTGTAGTGTAGAAGATATTGGTGACACCATGAATGCCTTTGATATAGTTTTTAATATGATTGAATAGCACTAGCTACGAACAAGAAAAGTTGACCTTCAGATAAGGGGAACAAGAAAATAGGCTTTATAGCTTATCTGATACATTAGACTGCATCTTTCTTTACCTTGAACGTGGTAATATGCCAATTAGAGACTGGTTGCACCTGGAGCTTGTGCAAGGTGGGTTAGCCTTTGTGTTATTCCTTAGCAGGAGCTAATCATAAGGTGAAGGCTGAATAATGGATACTAATACCAGTGCAAACTAGCTAACATTTGCTTTTGAAATTCATAAGAGGAACCTTGTATACCTACTTGTCGTTTCAATTTTTAATCAGACTAATCTTTATAAGCTCAAAATGTTGATGCCCAAACATCATAATACATGTTCCAGAGGAAGCTATACCATCCTCCAATAATGTCAACTGCTGACTGCATTCTGCCAATTGGTTTAGACAATAGAAATTTGCAAAGGTTTTACCACCAAAATAGATATTAAAATATATCCTATTACCCTCTATTGTGCATTGGGCTAATGTGCAGACAGTTGTTTACTGACTTTACTAAGTTAGGGTGAACCTGCTTTGGCGTTTGGAGAACTGTTGGGCTGATAGACCACTGACAGGAAACTCGTTCCACCTTATCATTTTAAGGAAAAAAATTGTGTGTTATGCTCCTCAGTTCAGTGGCTTTAATCAGCATGATTCACAGGAGCTTCTCGCCTTTTTATTGGACGGTCTCCATGAAGACCTTAACGAGGTTAGATGTAAACTGTAAGAAGAAGCAAAGGATGCAAGTGTGGCCGTCCTGATGAAGTAGCAGATGAATACTAGCTCGAAATGGTTCTTTTATAGTTGATACATGCCATGTCCATATTCTTCGTTTCTTTGTAGTTTCAACATATTATTGTAGGGCGCGTCGCGCCTATTGATCTAGTGGGAATAAAAAAGACTTCGATGTTGAAGAGAAAAGAGATAACGAAGGCAAAAAAAAATTATAAAATTTAAAGCGTGCGCATCCAGGGAATCGAACCCTGGTCAGTACCGTGGGAGGGTACTATGATACCACTACACCAGATGCGCTAACTGTTAGTTGTTCAACATTACTGTTATTTGAAATATAATGTGGGTGATCCCATCCTGACTTTATGCTCGAGAGGAGTCTATAAAGCCTTGTTTGTGAGCAATGATACCATAGGGATTTATGCCCTTGCTAATCTCACACCACTTCATGAGCGCAGAAAGGGAAGAGCCCTCACTATCTATGAGTTCAGTAGCGCACCAACGCACCGCACATATACGACATACCGAACATCCCCGCCACAGTCAGTACTGGACGTGCGACGTCCTGCCTGCTCGTGCTCGATGGACATCTGCCCAACAAGAAGCAAGCGCGCGCCAATCAGTGACGAAGAAACCTAGCAAAACGCACACACGCCATCGCACATCAGATCTGTAATGGGCAAGCCTCGCTGCCTCCATCTATCATACTCGACAAGCACGTATGTCTTGTTTCCTTGGAGGAGCTAGGCAGAGAGGTCGTCATGCTAGTGCGTCCCGCGTCCTAATCATGGTCATGTCATGGCCTCTGAGATGAGGGGCCGGGAAAGAAAGACGCGCGCGCGCTGAGTAAAAAGGGACCAGCAGAGCTCTTGTCGCCATCGACGTACGTCTCGCTGGCTGATCGTGGTCGTGGGTTCATTGTCTACGCAGCGCCGCAGGACTGCAGGAGCGGCGCAATGGGCAGCACAAGCCAAATAAAGAAAAATAATATTCCATTCCGTTGCGGTCGCTGACGAGCTGGTGGAGCCACCTCTCTGTAGTTTTTTTCTTCTTCTCAACTTAGCTACTGATGAGACACGATCGATCGAGTAGACAGCAGACACGTAAAAAGGGAGCTCAATATGCTGCGCCCGGGTTTTTGCTCTGTCGTTAAGATGATGGATGGCCGTGCCGATGACGTTGTCGATCGTGGCTTCAGTGCTTGCCTTTATATATGCAGAATGCATTGCGTCCACGTTCAGTGTACCTGTAGTCTGCTCTATTGACGGTCCACATTCAAGTAGCAAGAGAGAGAGAGCGGTTCTAGAGTTGTCTCTAAAAATAGTGAAGTCAGTAAAGTTTTTTTTTAATTAGCAACCTCGGATGAAGAAATGTTTTAGATAGAATCCATAGACCGTGAAGGGTTATGAAACTTTATAGTTGATAACTTTTCCTACGTGTAATTATCTATCCAAGGGAAATTATGTTTAAATTTCTCACATTTGGAACCCACAAATTTCAAACAGCATTGCATGCATGGATAACCGACCAAAATCAAAAGTTAATTGGAGGTCTCAATGATATTTATAACTTTGTTGTTGAATTTTTTTTTTATTTGGATTTATTTATGGTCTGAAATACTTATTTCTAAATCGAATTAGGAAAATAGGAAGGGAAAGAAAATCTCATATAGACACAAGTGACTTACGGCTGCAGTGGTTAGAGGAGATACACGTGAGGCAGCAGGTAGTGGATTTGATCCCTCCATGGCCGTGAAACACGTATTTTTGCGTGAAAAATCACATGGTTTGTGACTAATATTTTGCACATGTGTGTCTGTGTACTGGGATTATTTCCTCGAATTGAACATTGTTTTGCCACCATTTAATCCAAAATTATGATTTTTGGACAACAACATCTCTACAAACTGTCTAGTAAGCTTTATCTCAGACACTCAACGCTGTGCGATAACCTAATCAGGTCACATATGATGTCATCTGATAATGTGCATTTTAGAGAGTGTTGAAGGCTTCTTTATAACGTTCTCGGGTTGTAGGGTTCTAAGACTATCTCCAGCAACATCCTCTATATACATCTTCTATATCCGTCCTTTACAGTCTTCTCTAAAAGATTCCATCTCCTGTATCTACTTTCTCTCCAACAACGTCCTCTAAATCACGTCCTCTATATGTAAATACCTATATTAAAGACATTTTTATTTTTTTTAATTTTTGTATATACGTATTTGTCATACTCTCAAATGTATTTTACATATTTTAGTTTTATTAAACCGGTTGTTTAAAGTATTCAAATAGATAGAGAACCGTTTAGAGAAACTCTACATATAAAGGATCCAGCAACGTTCTCTAAATTTAGAGGACCGTTTAGAGGACGTTGCTGGAGGGAGTAGAGGACATCCTCGTCCTCTAAATTTAGGGTACAGGACCCTTTAGAGGGTCTTGTTGGAGCCAGCCTAAGGTCTGACTGGCACGAGGCTCGTTCAGTCGTCTCGAGGTGTAGCACCCCAAGATGTAAGAATGGCATTAAGGTGAATCTATTATGGACTTATCTTTTGTTGATAGAGTTCTTGAATGTGTTTTGCTTAAAGCATGTACAACTCTGAGACACCGTTTCGGTTTTTTAAGTATAAGAGACACTTAAGAGACTATCTAATACAATTTAGAGCATCTTTATCATAAATACAATTAAGAAACAATATTTATGGAGAGTCGTGAGGAAGTCTATTGGCTCTTCACGAAGAACATGTCTGTTGTATTTTTTAAAATTTAACATTCTAAAGACCCATCAATAAACCTCATAATAAACATGGTTTTACATATCCTTATATTGGATGATGTTAAATCTTATTGACACTAATAGAGTTATTTTTAGTGATTTTAAAAGTTTAGAAATAAAATATCTAATTTCAGAGTTCACGGGGATGTACGCCGATACTCGATAGGCCACAGATGTGAGAATAAACTTTTCTAATTAATAAGTCCAGCAACGTAGATCGGGCGATAGGGGCTGACAGTTTGGGTCCATTCTCGTTCTCTAGCTATAAATCAAATCGCCTTTCCGCGCATTGAGTCATGACTCATGAGAGAGGGAGGCGGAGTTGGAGGCGGAGCATTTACCGGCGGCAGCCTCTGCCTAGTACACTGGAGTCGCTGCGAAACGGAGAGACGGAGACTCTTGGACTGGAGGCATGATGGAGGCAAAGCAGGCGGCGCCCGACCGGCTCTCCTCCCTCCCAGCGGAGCTGCAGGACGAGATCCTCATCCGCCTCGACCTCAGGGACGCCGTGCGCACCTCCGCGCTCTCCCGCACCTGGCGGGACCTCTGGAAGTCGCTCTCGGTGATCTCCCTCTCCTTCCCCTTCGGCACGCACCCTTCCGTCGTCGACAGCGTCCTCCTCCGCTACATCGGCCCCCGCGTCTCTCTCTTCCGCATCTGTGTCGACGACGCATGTGCCGACCGCATCGACGACTGGCTCATCGCGCTCTCCCGCTACCGTGTCGAGTCCATCGACATGTGTGGCACACTCAGATCACTCGGCAACTTCAATCTCTACTCCTCCATCTTCTCCTTAGGTGATCTCGTGTCTCTGCTGCTGAAAAACTGCCGCATCCCACCCCTCCCCGTAGGATTCCCCGGCTTCCCCGCGCTCCAGAAGCTAGTCCTCGCCTATGTTATCTTCCCATCGAACGGGTTCAAACAATTGGAGGCTATCATTCGTCGCTCACCCTTGCTTCATACCCTGCATATGTTTGACGTGTTCATCCCTGGTGAATACCCAGACTCAGTGATCGAGGCGCCCAATCTCCGTGTCCTGTCAATCTATTCACCGTATGACTATCGATGGCGATTTGGAGAGCTGTCGTGTCTCGAATATGCCAACATTCATGTGTTCCACTGTCCGCAGCATGAACATGATTTTGGAGTTTTCCTTGCTCGGTTTGCTCACGTTCAAAAGTTCGGTCTCTTCTCTCCGGTACATTATTTTTACTTTGTTCTCTTTATTATGTGCTTTGTTATAAATCAAGGCTGAAACGCTAGCGCTTGGCTCAAGCTGATTGCATAGTTCAGGGATATAAACGTGGTCTCTCCTATACTAGTGAAATAGCGTGAAAAGTTACACTAATTATTAATAAAAAAGGAAACAATCCTTATATTTCTGCCTTACTTCCATGTGCCTGTGGTTCCTTTTTTTTCAAAATAACGCAGAAATCCCATCCATATTTCTAGACCCTATATGGCGTTTATCCACTTTCGATGTTCTTATATATATATCTTTTTAACACAGGCTGTCGATGTTAAGATGCCTTATACACTTCCATTCACCTTTTATAACTTGAAGAAATTGCAGTTATGTGTGGATTTCAATGAAATTCACTCCATTTTGTCCATGTTTACCATGCTAAGGAGCTGTCACAACCTTCAAAACTTAAAAATAGAGGTAATGCTTGATGTTGCATTTGGAATATCTCTATTACACTTTTTGAAGTCCCATCTTGTTGTTTACAACTAATTTCCTTTTATTGGTGAAGTCGCGGCACGACAGTTATGAGAGTTTTGAGGCAGATTGGGAGTTCTTAAATGCTCTGTGGACTGATGGCATGTGTGCCAATCTTCAAATTGTGCGCATGATTGATATCATTTCGCTTCCGAATGAAACTTCATTTATGAAGCTTATACTTTCTAAAGCAACTCTTCTTCACACATTATATGTTGGCGCACACCCATATGATTTTGATGATCACATAATTGACATGCTAAAATGCGAAAGAGCTTCAGCTCAAGCTCGTGTACAGTTTGAAGGTAAAGAAATTTGATTATGGGTCTAAAGTTAATACATTATATTTATGATTTGAACAATTGATCTCTGCTCCTCATTTTCCGAGTCAAGATATTAATCCTGATGTACCTTTGTAAGTTGTTCTATTGTACAAGTGAGAGTGGATTATATTTCATCGAAAAGCTTGACCCGCTGAGGAAAGATAATCAACATAAGACCTTTGCTGAAGTTTTCTATGGCCCATTAAGACTTTAGAGTTTAGAGCATGACCCTAATATTGTTGGTGACGATGGCACAAGGAAGCCATTTGGCTCTAATGCTCCATTGCATGATAATATGATATCTTATCTTTCCACCAATATTCAAGACCTTCTTCCTTTGCTTCTCATATGGATCATCTGGATTCTGTTACAAATAGCAATCAAATTACATTAGTTTTTCAGCTGAACTTCTAAATCTTAAAATGCTTGCCCAGCCTTTGTACGTAATGGTAGCACGAAGCAACCCACATGCAAAAGAACTAGGTTAAGGCCTTAAGGATATAAGAGAACAGCTGAGAGACGATACTATCTGAAGTATTACTACTAGAATCATCATGGAATTCTCATCCAGCACAAAGTTAATTGGATGCTAGCTACTTTTCCCCTTTCTACACTGTTATATTTGAGTACTCATTTTCCTTTTCCATGCCGATGTAGTTCATTTTCATGAGGTGGCTGCTGATATATATGCAGCAAAGAAAGGCAATCTTCAGGATTAATTCTAGCCAAAGCCTGTCCCATTAATGTTCAGTGTTTTCTCTGTTTCATATTGGGATATGTTATTGAGTTTTCTTTTTTTTGGATCTTAGAGGATTTGAAGAATGTGAACGGGCTTCTAGTTCAGTTGGTTAGATGGGTCCAGTAACGCTCCTCAGGTCTTAGGTTTGACTCTCCGAATGAGCAAATTTCATGCCGATGTTAAAAAATGTCACTCGTTTCTCTGGTCGTGTGCAATGAGACAAGCTGACCTATGGGAGACGGATTCTCGTGTAGGGGCTGAGAGGCTAAAAACATGTGTAATGATCAGACCTATAGGAGGTGGACCCTCTTGCTGCACAAGGCCAACTTTCATGACCTTTCTCTGTCGGGCTCGGATTGAGCTTATTTTAAATATAATACCGTGGGGTGTCTTTCCTCTACCGGCGGAGTTTTTTTTAGAGAATTTGAAGAATAATGGGAGGAACAACGAATAAATATGGAATCATGAAAGGGATGGAAGACAATAGAGTTTTTTCGTTTACTCATTATATTGTTTCTTCCAGTTTAGTACTAAATAGCAATTCATTGAAGGAACTCAATGGCAGTTTGACTTTTGCCTAGACAGCATTGTGCATATGTTTGTGTTTCCACAAACCATTGAGTTGTTTCTTTTTCATGGCACCTTCTAATAGTTCCTTCTCGATAAGACCTTTTAAAGAGTTTGTGGTAGAAGATCATATCGGTACACACAAATGCAATGATCTCTGTATATTTTGTTTGGACTGATTTGTGTCTGCTTTGATGTAATTTCACAAACTGTTTTCCTTGTGCAGGTTCGGAGCAACAGTGGTAGATGTGGTGGCAACATTGGTTCGCTTGAATGAGACAAGACCCGCTTTTCCTGCACCCTGCTGAAGTGTTTTTTTGTTTGTCTCCGTCATCACAATGATACACGAATCATGTAGAAAATGGCTTATCCAGGGAACCGGCTTGATTTGTTTGTCTTGTTGAGAAGAAGCTGATGTGGTATTAGTTGTTCATTTGTTCATTAGGGATATCCGTGGCAGCAAGCGCCCAGAGTCGTTTGGTTTTTGCCTGAGTAGGTGAAATTCGGACCTCCAGAACTTGTTGCTTGCTGAGCTCGCCATGGAGTGTTTGTTTCTAGCTAACGTTCTTCTCTGTTTGGTGAAAGCTGCTCCCCTTTACTTCATACTCCTGTTTGTTTTGTTGTCCGGTTCCAGTTAACGAGCTGAATCTATTTCCAACATTAGTTTCCCTGATTTCTATTTGAAACATTGTTGCTGTTGATGTTGCTTGGACTCTGGAACAGTGCGACGCGGCGGCGTTCCATGCCCCCATGCTCGTCGGCAGAACGATTGCTGATTGCGGGTGTTTGCATCACTTCGCGCACAAATAAATATTGTGTGTGACATCGACACATTGTCGATTTCATTCAGTTCTGCACATATAACAGAAGATTGGGTATGGGCAAATGTCGTGTCAGTCAAGCAAGCATCGCACAGCTATAAAAGATCACAGAAGAATTGGGTATCTAATTTTGCTTGTTCCATGGAGATTTTGAAGGAATTCTACCAGCATGAGTTGACCTCATGAAAACCTCCCTCATATCCAATTCTTGTGTTTTTCCTGCACCTCGTCCAAACATTTGTTCTTGCGTTTTTTTTGGGTTTGTTCGATCTATAGGCTATAGCTACAGGATTCAAGATACTACGGCAATCAATTCCTATGTCTCGAGATTTTTGTGCCAGAGAGGTCATAATCTGTTAGAGACGAAAACAACAAAGAACCCAACTCAGCTTCTTTCAAGCACATATCACCTCCTTCCTATTCACCTGTACAAATGCATGCAAGCTCCCAAAGACGCGGCATCTTCCAATCCATCTGCTCGACGGTCCACGGATCGTCGCCTAAACTAGTGGAATCTGAGCCGGGATACCAGTCACGAGTCAGCAAGGCGGCTATGGCACCACGACGACCTCCTTGTGATCGTTCGCCGGGTACATGGTGGACCCTTGGCTCCGCCCGTCGCCGAGGGCGGCGGCGGCGGCCGCCTCCTCCCGCTGCCGCAGCACGTAGCTCCAGCGATCCTGGACGAGGTACACGAACGCCAAGGCCGCCACCTCGACGGTGAGGAGCAGCGTCCAGGGCCGCGCGCTGCGGCCAGTCCGCTCCTGGTACGTGTGCAGGCCGACGTAGACGTTGGCGACGCCGACGACGCAGACGCCGACGCCCAGCAGCCAGTGCGCCAGGTACCACGCGCCCCGCGCCCTGGCCCCCCTGTCCGGCCGGAGGAAGCCGACGAGCGGCTGGAGCCAGATGAAGGCGTACAGCGCCAGCCCGACCCTCTGGTGCGTGTTGTCGAAGGCGTTCTCGAAGTTGCTTATCGACAGCACCGCGCCGGCGGTGGCTAGCACGACGGCGACGACCTGCGAGAGGAGCGTGCCCGGAATGACGCGTGCTTTGCAGCGTGAAACGTTTCGTGTTCCGAATGGTGGCAGCGACTGCGGTTGCAGGGGAGATGGATGGGGGAGTTCATGTCATGTCACAGAACACAGACAGACCTGGGAAGCGACGTGGCAGTAGAAGAGGAGCCTGACGGTGCTGGCGCTCTTGACGTTGGCGGAGACTCTGATGAGCAGGACCCCGACGGGCATCAGGAAGGCGACCGAGGACCAGAGAAGGATGGCGTGGAGCTTGAGCTGCAGCGAGAGCTTGGGCGTGAGCTGCAAGACCAATGCAGGCGTCTCGGTGAGTCAATACAACGACAACAACAACAACACAGCTCTCCTTCCTACTGTCTCAGTCAGTAATTCATGCATGCATGTTCCAGTAAAGTTGGACGTACGGGGCACGGAAGTTACCTCCAATGGCCGAGCCATCTTGTAGCTCCTCTGCTCCGAATCGGAGTCACCATGTGTTGGTGTGATGAGAAGCATGAGAGCCACGCAGCCTGCAGATGCGAGCAGCAGTCTTTTTCTCTTGAACTGTAGCATTGCTGCCTCTGCCAATGCAGGCTCTCTCCCAAAGATGGCGAGCGACCGACAACTGAAAGAAGAGCTCCTGAACACCCTTCTGAAAGGGAAGAGAAACAATGGCAGAGGAAGAACAGGCAGAGCTCTCACACAATGCGTCTCTCTCTCTCTCTCACACACACACACACACACTATCACCTCAAGTCATTCCTTTCTTCCAAGAACGAACGAACTCAAGGAGAAAACCTATATATATGCACTAAAGAATGAACGATCAGCAGGACTAAAAGGAACAGAATGAGCAATGCGGCGACGCCGAGGTCGTCCCGGTCTCCCGAGAGATGACTTGCAGACGAATGAAAGAATCCTCCAACGAATCCAGAACGCGATCGGCCGGCCCGTCCTTAGGCGAATAACTTGGGATGGGAGTCCAGTACTGAGTGATTTGGATATGAGCAGCAGCACTGCGGCTTTTTTGCCCGCCTCGCGATAGGATAGTATAGTGCGGTGGACTTTTTGTGCTGTTTGGGAGGGGGGCCGGGGATGGAATCGGAGGTAGATGGATGTGGGGGGCGCTTCTTTAGCTAGCTGCTTTGAGCTTTGGGGTACCGTATGGTATGATTGGTGTGAGAGGGGACGGCTTTGGTGGTGCAGCAGGAAGCAACCAAAGATGTCTTTGTTGGCTGCTCCTGTATGTATCAGCGTCCTGGAGAATTTGCAAAAGCCACGCTCGGGAGTAGGGGCATTGCAGGATAGGTCTCTAGCTAGCGAGGAGGTCCAGTGGGTGGGAAGGTCTCCAGCGAGAGGACCAGCACAGGCAGGCAGGCAGCCTTTTGCATCATCGTCGTCCTTCCCTTCTTGTGTTTTTGGGCCCTGGCCCTTGGATATGGACATGGCAGTGCTGCCTAACCGCATTGACAACTGGTAGCTAGTACGTCTGTAGACAGCATGTACGTATAGCTACTAGAGCTCTTGGTGGTGAATGAAATCAGGTCCTGGATCTCTGACGGCCGGAACATTATGTATAAGTGCACACTTGCAGCCATATAGCTGCCAGGATCCTGAATCTACGGTGTGGGTCAGTTCTCAGTTGAGACACCACCACCGCGCGCGATCCTTGACGAGAGAGCTAGTGAGATATCGGTCCAGCAGGCAGCAGCTCGCAGCCGGGACGGGTACGGTCTCCCCACCAACTCCATGCGGATGCCGCCACGTACGTCGCTTCGTGTCATCTCATTCTCATGCATGTGACACTCGACCACTGGAAGGAAAAGCAGTGCAGGGGAGATCTGCATACATGGCCGATGGCCGCAAAGCTACCCCTTGACCCTTGTAGTTAGCGATGAAAACGGACGGAAACGGACGGAAAAACCCTTCTCCCGTTTCCGCTCCCGCAATTCTTCATCGGAAATGGGAGCGGGAGCGAAACAACCACGGGCGGAAATGGGTCCGGGTTATACGGGTTTACGGAAACGAACCAAAACGGCCGAAAATTAACCGAAAACGAACGAAAATTACCTCAACGGAAAAATTAACCGGAAAATAAGTCCACATCACCACATGATTACATGACCAGTTGACCACATAGCCATTGAACAACATGAAAGTAAGTCCACAATAGTACATGAGCACATATCACAATTCCAAATCCAAGTATCCAACAAGTAAACTTACACTCACTCTGCCCACATAAATTCAGTCCATACACAATAACAGTTAATAGAGTAATAGACTTATATTCACACTCACACACCGACACACACATATGGACACAATATAAGGTCTTCATTCTTCAATGTCTTCATGACATCAAACACACATTTGTAAGATTTCTTCACATCTCGCCATCTTCATTCATGAATTGGGAATCACTATTCCGGTCATGTTCCTACATTTTAGAATACATATGTATAAGTATTTGTAAATCATAGGTAGCAGCCTCGCAGGAAGCATCAAGTAGCAAGCAACCTGCAACAAGAAATGTATGTGGCCATGTGGGCTGCTGGTTGCAAGAAGCAGCAACGCCAAGCGCCAAATAGCTTGCTGCTAGTACTAGTACGTAGTACCTAGCAAGCAGGAAGCAGGAACCAAATAGCTTGCTGCTAGTACTAGTACGTATTACCTGTAGGATGGAGACGCCTGTGCTGCTTCCTGCTTGCTGTCGTACGCCCGACCGACTGTTGCTTCTTGCTTGCTGCTTCCTGCTTGCTGTGCCAGGCTGCCGGCGGAAGCGCGTGCGAGTTGGCCGTCGGCGAGTCGGCCGCTCGGCGGGGCTGAAGCCTGGGGATTGGAGTCGGCCGTCGGCGAGTCGGCCGCTCGGCGCCGGCGGGGCTGAAGCCTGGGGTCTAGGAATTGGAGGTGTCCAGGCGTCCAGCCAGGCAGCCACCGAGGGAATGGGCTTAGGGTTAGGGTTCACGTGTGTGTGGAGAACTGGACGTGGAGTGGTGCGCTTGGCCGCTTTGGGCCCGACGAGTGAGTGGTGGTGGGCCTTAATCCTCGGGTTAAATCCGGGTTTAATCCGGAAATATCCCGATCAAATACGGGATCCCGATAATCCGAACGGAAAATAGTCTTTCCTGTTTCCGTCCCGATCCCGCTGACTCCTAACCCGTAACCCGTCCCGAACCCGAATTTTTCCGGAAATCTGGAAATGGGCGGGTTGAATGTAGAAAATGGGTCGGGTCGGGACGGGAATTTTTCCGTCCGTTTACAACCCTACTTGTAGTAGAAGTAGTTGTTGGTAATGGGAGAGGATCTGTTAGCGAGTCCCTGTCAGCCGCGGACAGGGATGGTCAAGAGGGGGGCCAGGGATTCTTCTCTCGCGCGCTGCACCTGCACCTGCACCGGCCGGCGGCAAAAGCGACGACGACGAGAGCTTTGCTTGGCCGCACCACACACACGGTCCGTCCCCCAATAATATATAACGATCTCCTCTTTGTTTAATTGGTACGTTGCCACTGGATTGAGTTGCGTAGGAACGGTAGGCTGTCGTACGTAACGTGGTTTCTTCTTGTGGAACTACGCTCGCTGCCTTTTCTGTATTGTAAATGCCCCCCAACCGACAGTGCACCTCACCCCTCTTTTTAATTTAGCCGTTTCTCTGGGACAGACGGTGAGGCGCCGACGCAGCGGTCTCTCTCCCATCCCTCTCCATCTCATCGTTGCCAACTGCCATCCATCTGGGACGGGAAAGTAGGCTGCCAAGAATCCAACAAACACAAGGGGGTGCCGACTGCCCAGAGAGGCCGTGCTGCACAGCACCTGCACACTCGCACATGCGGTGCAGAGCAACCGCGGGTAGAGAAGAGAACTGAATGAATGAAGGGAGGGGGGGGGGCAAAAAAGAATGGGGGGTTCAGAATCAGAAATGGCAAGGATATGTGCGGAATCGTTTCTTTCTGCGACTGCACTCATTGTGTACTCGAGCTCTAGCCCACCCCCATCGAGTGAGTGGGTGGATTGGAAAAGCGCGCGCGGGGTGGGGGCTGTGCTGGGATCTCTGCATCCGTGTGCCACTACCACTGTCTCCTTTCACTGTATCATCCCATCGGGATGGGGGGCCGTCACCAGTCACGGTACCGTTTGTACAGTCGAGGGGGGTTTTTTTCCCTCAGGATTCCAAGGCCAGCCGCGAATGATGATGGCTTTATTTTCACCGCGGGGAAACACCAGACCACGCGTTGTCTGCTGCTTTTGGGTGCAAAATGTCAAAGGGCCTCAGGGCGTACAGGTAAAGAATATACAGAGGCCTCTCGCATGCTTCTACCGTCTTCATGGATGGGCTCGTGGCCTTTCATGGCTGGCTGCAATGGAGTCACCTGCTTTGTCATCGTAATCATGCCTCTAATCTGCTTTCCAACCACCACCATTCCGTTTGCCGATATCATATCGCACACACACAAAAAAAAACACCGGGATCTGCTCCCGCAAGCAGCCTGGAAGAAACCAACCCAAAACCATGGACGGACGCCCCGGCGAAAAAGTCTGATGCCCTGGCTCTACTAACCACAGGTCGCTTGCTAGCAGCGTCTACACATCTAGTGCGCGTCCGCCTTGATTGGATGCCAACGTTTTCCACGTCCAAATGCGCATCATTTCAGCAGCAATACAACATAATGCCCCATCAGGAGAGACAAGGCCTGCCCGGAGAGACAAGCAACAAGAGCAGTTCAAAACGAAATATTCGCAGCCAAACAGGGCTCCAACTGAGGTGTCGCAATACAAAACCAAAAAAAAGATTCACAAGCATCAAACAATGCGCGATACAGGGCACGTAACACAGCAGCCTTCTCATAACTAGTAGGACCAAAGTCAAGGGTTTGCAATACAATACCATCATCCAAAAAAAAAATCATCAGTCCACGGGGCAGCAAAGCTTGCAGAGGCAAAAACCTTTATCTCTCTGGACACTAAGACACAAAACACAGGTGGCTACAGCCAGCCCGCCGAGGCCCATCACATGAACAGGTTGGGCCTGGACGACTTGAAGGTGGTCCTGAGCTTCCTGGTGGGCGGCCTCACCTTGCGGTACACGAGTGGGAACTTGATCGCCGAGTTGTGGAACTGCTTCGTGTTGTCCCTCTTGCACAGCTTGAAGTGGACCGTCGCCGTCTTGATGATCTGGATGCAGGGGGACCTCACGCGGTGGCGCGAGGCCATCTCGTTGTACATCTGCTCCACGGCGCCGTTCAGGGTCGTGTCGCGGTACTCCTTGTACATGTTGTGGTACCCCGTCCTGCTCTGGTACCGCAGCCAGATGCCGTAGTTCTTGATGGTGGTTGGGTTGCGCTCGAAGATCTGAGAAACATCAAGCCAGTTAAGGAGCAGAGGTGGACAAATAGAACTTAGGAGAACAAGTGACTTTGGGATTGCAAAGCCATCCTCGACCAGCTCTGGCTATATATCTACCTAAGGGCTAAGGCACGATAGTTAAAAAGACACCAACAAAAAACCGTCGACAACTAACACCATTCAGCAATCAGCATACATTACAGAGTCAGCTTTGGCTATATCTATCTAAGGCGGGCTGCAAAAAAAACATCAATGAAACCCCTCAACAACTAAGAAAATTGTTAGGTAGCCGAACACCATGCAACAGACGTTACTGAATCAGCTCATTTTAAATTTGCCACCAGAAAATGTTACAAAATCAGGTCATCAAGGTTGTTAGGAAGCCATAGCTGCAACAGGATTTTTACATGAATTGAAAGTTTGGAGCTCTACACACAGCGGAACACATGCACTTCCCATGTTTACATTATGAGTGCTTGTCAGTTTTGACCCCGAATGATCATGTAATGGTAAAATTCAAAACTGACAAGCAAATGCAAACTGAAGAAGTGTGATATCACTTCAGCTGAAACAGAAACACTACTCCCTCAATTCTTTAATATGGTAAACAGCCCTCACTTCTCTAAAATGATAGTATTCAACACCACAGTTTCATGTAGAACACCACCCTACTCATTGCTCAAATAATCAGAGAGCAAACCTAGTCCATACACGAGTGACAAATCCAAAGGTGTACAGACCCCGAAATAAAATCTAAGATCTCTCTACATTGAAACAAGGGTAATCTCTACGTTTTTTAGCTCTTATTGAAGGACTACCGAACACATATATATTTCATCTATAGAACTTAACTAATCAATGATGAAGTGAAGTGAGACATTATGACTAATCCGCCAGGAAGGGCATGAACTTCACGGCATAACATCAGCAATGGCAACATATCAACGACACCTATCTATGGAATGCTGGCATTGCTAAATCATTCGACCGACACTAATTCATAAAGCGGAGCAACGTTCACGGTACGAGGGTGAAGGATTGGTTGTACCTCGTTGATGGCGAGCATCTGGCCATTGCTCTTCTTCACCTTCTTCAGCTTTCTCAGGAAGTACCTGCACGCAAGCAAGCAAGACGCCACCGTCAGAAATACGCAACGGAAAAAAACAATCAGAGAATCCTAGCATAAGCCCCAGGGTGTACGGCACTGACCAGAACTTCGACTTGGCGCGAACCTCGTTAGTGGCCCAGAGCTTCATGCGGTAGATCTTGGGGTGCTCATCGGTCGGGGTCGGCAGCGCGCGACCCACCACCTGGTACTGATGGAACTGCCGCACCAGAACATATAACAGAAAAGCGGTGGAGATCAGAAACACCGGGGAGAGAAAAGACGCGTCGGATCAAGACAAGAAGAGATGGAGGAGGCGGCGGCGGCGGTAGGCTTACCCTGTGGGCGACCATTTCGGCGAGCTCGCGTGGCCGGAGGGGCGGCGCAGGTCTCCTAAAACCGAACAGGGGAGATGGCGGCCGTCTTGGGAGGAGAGGGAGGCGGAGGAGTATTTAAGTGATCGGGCAAGAAACCCTAGCAGGCCGTGTGTCGTGGGCCTGAATGCTTGATTTAGTTTGTTCGAGTCTGGGCCAATAATATATCGGGCTGTATCTCTGACAACAATAAACTGGGCCGGGTAGAGGCAGGACTTCTCTCTGGTAAGATTTTTACTATTACGAAACATGGCACACGGTCGGCTTCGACGAAATAAAAGCCTAGGATAGTAGAGGGTTTCGATCATTTAGAAATCTACACTACGTGCAAACGTCGATATGGACTCGATCTTCGTATCAGGAACGTCCGACAGTGATTAATTTGCTTAGATGTCACGCTGTCAGCTACATGTTACCTTTGCTGCTTCCTGAGGTAGACGCCGAGCAGCTTGTAGTACGTCCAGCGTCGCTTCCCACCGGTGGCCTCAGCTGGTGTGGAAGCCGTCCTTCCGAACGCGTCGAACACGATGGGGTCCGTAGCCACGGCGGGCTCGGCGTCGCCATCGAGCCAATCAAACGCGAACGTGAGGTTCCGCACGAGGCGGCGCTCGAGGTAGACGAAGCAACACTCGGACGTAGTCGGCCTCACGCTGCTGCTCCAGGTCAGCGTCGTTCCGGGGCTGTAGATCAGGAGGTACGGCGCGTGGATCAGCGTCGACCCCATCCCTAGAGCACTGGTGGCCAACGTCGGCGACGTCATCAAGGTGCTCACCAACGGCAGGTACGCGCCGATGTACAGTAATTACTCCATTTTCTGGGTATAATTGACCCTTGATGTATAATACTCTCTCCGTTTCTTTTTATTTGTCGCTGGATAGTGTAACAGCGACAAATAAAAAGAAACGGAGGAAGTACTATATAATATCTGAGACGTCCAGTGCTGCATCTTCATTCGAAAACAGAAATTCCGCAATTTAAATAAAAGGTATCTTATTATATATGATGCAGTGCTGCTTACAAGAAGCAGATGGTACATTACTACATTTCAAACTTCATTGCAAAGTAGAATATATATGGACATAAGATCACATGGATGTTGCTCCACACTTTTTAGCACACACAGATATACAACGCAAATACACATTGATTGCCTTCTCTGGAGGCAATTCACCACACGTGCGTTCCTTTAGTTACCCCCAAGAGGATGGCAACGGCAGCAACAACGGCCTGCCACAGCAAATTAGAAGCAAAATCAGCAAACAAACAAACACGTTTAACAATTTAGCAGTCCTGTATAGTTCAATGGACATTTTCAGCAGATTACAATTCAAAATCAGTAATTAATACTAGTTATGCTTAGCAGATTTTTTTTTCCGTTTCAGTTGCTACAGCAAAAACTATTAATCAAACAGTTTGCTTCCACAGTTCCATGCAGCTCAATCTCAAATTCCAAAGGTAAACAAATGAGCAGCAGGGTTGCATTGTATTAATAGAAAGGAACTTACAGCAATTGTGCAAGCAACGTATCCTGGTTTCTCTCGTTGGTCATGTACCCGCACACATATAAGAACGAAAGCTCCAATGAACCATGGAATGGCAGCCAAGAAAAACCCAGTTATGAACCTTGTTCAAGGAAGAGAAATGGACTTTGTTAGTAGTTCTGTTGTAACCTTAGAAAATACAGGGAAATAACACATGTGAAGAGGCAGAGACACTCACAGACACCAGCCTAAGCCGAGGCCACAACATGGGAGACGCCTCATTCTCACAGGTCTTCCTTCAGCAACAGGACCATAGCCTAAGGAACCAAAAACCATACGATCATTAAAATAGATTTCAATTTTTCACATTCAGCACAGATTTCTTCGTTATTGCCACACACCGCCACAGTGTAGTTCCTGCAGATTAGCTATGTTCTGTTTCTTGTATGCTTTCAGAAACCAAAAGTAATTGGGCTGTCATAATAACTTCTCGTCAATGGATTCAACTATAGCAGAACTGTAGAGTTGAATAGAGATAAGGTAAATCCGTCTAAAAATTCACTAGGCTAGAAAGCCAAACTGGATATAGAAATTTTAGTTGTGAGGCAGCTGCTAAGTTACATCGGATAGAGAAACAGTTAGATAAAAAATGGTCTCTAGAGGAGGTGAAGATTAGGCAGAATTCCAGAGACAGAGATTCGCTAGGAGGCAGAAATACTGCATATTTTCAAGCAGTAACCAATCAAAGCAGGAAAAAGAAAATAGATTGTCTAGAGGGATCTAATGGGTTAGTATATGATCACAAAGGTATGGAGGAAGTGGTTGTAGATTTTTATAAGAATGTCTTTGTAAAGGATGAAGAGGCTGGAGCCAAATTAACCCAAGAGTTCTGGGATGTAGATGATAAGTAACTAGAGAAGAGAATGAGTTGTTGATTGCTCTTTTTAGTTAAATTGAGATCAAGGATGCTGTTATCAGTGTTATGTTGAAGGAGCTATGGTTTACCTTTTTTTATTTTACCATAAGTTTTGGGATCTAGTCAAAGGAGACATAGTTGCTTAGTTTGAAGATTTCCATAAAGGTTCCCTGGATCTGTGTAGACTAAATTTTGATTTAGTTCCTCTTATTCCCAAAGCAGGAGATGCAACTAATCTGAAGCAATTTAGACCTATTAGTCTTTTGAATTGTAGTTTTAAAATCTTCTCAAAGCTTCTGACTCTTAGATTAAGTGCTATAGTCCAGAGAATTGTGACAGTGAACCAGTCAGCTTTTATTAAGGGAAGATTCATTTTAGAGTGTGGTAGTGGCTCATAAGTTAGTTCATAGTATTCATAAAAGTCAAGAACCAGGGATTGTCCTTAAGTTAGACTATGAGAAAGCCTATGATAGAGTCAGCTGGCAGTTCCTTTTAGATATGCTCAAGGATAGAAATTTTGATCCTCCGGGGATAGGGTGGATTAAGCAGATAGTTGTCGGTGGTTCTGTTGCTATTATTGTGAACGGGGAAGAAAGCCCATATTTCAAAACAGGGAAGGGCCTTAGACAAGGGGATCCTCTATCTCCTTTGCTTTTCAATCTGGTAGGGGATGATCTCACAAAAATGGTGACTAAAGCAGCTAATAGGGATCTAGTTAAAAGCATTTTATAGGATTTAGAGTTTTGTCTCTGCAATATGCAGATGACACAGTTATTTTCTCCAAAAACTGATGAGCATGCTCTGAGAAATCTGGGATGATGTTAATCTAAATTGCTCTTTTAGGAGAAATGTTAGTGAGGAGCTGTACAATACCTGGTTAGCTATAGTGAAGCTGGTTTCTACTGCTCAGCTTACTGAGGAAGAAGATGAGATGATCTAGCTTCTGGCAATTCACTTCAAATGGCATTTATGCCTCGCTGTCCCTTTATAAAGTTATTAATTGTAGAGGAGTTAAACTAGTTCATGTCTCTTCCATCTGGTCTTTTACTATCAGTAAAAGGCCAGCACTATTTTGGCCCTCAAACTCTACAAAAATATCCAATGTCACGAACAACATCTCAATCAATGTTTATAGGTGTGGTCACAACAACGACAGCTGAAAGTGGGTAAATGTAGCACAACTAGTTTGAAGATTAAAATCCAGTTTTCATTATCATAACTTGCAGTATACCCAAGACAAGTGCTAAGGTTCTGAATCGGTTTGCCGGATTGGCAATCATCAGCGAGCGCGTCACAATCGCTTTTGGTCAGTGGATCCAATCATCTTAGAGTAGATAATTTTTTTGCTAGTTTGCTTCTATCAAAAATATCTCCATTGTCACTACCAACATCTCAATTAATGTGATAACTGGTGGTCTCAGCTGCGCTAGCTCCACGACGGCTAAATGGAGCGTACAAGTTTGGAGATTAAAACCAAATAAACACTCCAATTTCCTTATCATCAATTGCAGCCTACCAAAGAACAGGTGTTTAGGTTCTGAATCGGTTCTCCAGATTGGCGTTATTATAAGGTGGTTTTGCCTCACGTGAAGTCTAGATCATGAATCGATCAGACGATTCCACTTTGACAGCCTCGTAAGTACTTGAAAGCGCAGCCGCGCCCCCAGCTGCAGCTTTTCCCCACTGCACAGCTAAGCTAAGCAGCAGAGCAGGAGCAAACAATCTCAGCGACCGAGAAGACCTCAGCATACCTGGTACGGCCTGGTACCCCTGGGCGTAGTACGTCTCCGCAGGCGCGTACGGCTGCTGCTGGTTGTGATAGCCGCCGCTGCCGAGCCCGGGAGGCGGGGCAGGCTGCGGGAACCCGACGGGAGGATGTCGAGGACCCTGGAACGTGCCGTACCCGTACTCCTGCGGCGGCTGGCCCTGCAGGTGCGGCGGCTCCGACGGCGGGAGGCCCCCGGCCTTTCCGCCGTCCGCCTCCGGCTCGCGCCTTCCTTCCATAGGCGATGGGTCGACCGTTGACGAACGCGACGAGCTGTGGCGTGAGACTGAGAGCGTGTCGCGGAAGGAGACGCGCGGCGGGATCTGGAAGGACACTGGTGCATCTGCGAAGAGGTAGTTGGGAGTTGGGGTGGAAATTGAATTGGGTCAGGTGGCGGGCCAGGTAGTGCGTTGGGTTAGTGGGCCAAAGACCCAGATAACGAGCCGTGATGGACACGGTGATCATGGGCCTAATCGAGCCCATGTTTGTCTCTGTGACTGCTGCATGCTTTGGTGTCTTGACTTGACGCTCCATCTGACCATCTTCCATCTTCTTAACGGAGTAGCTTCATTCTCTTGGTGCTCCTCTCTGTCAATCAACAAAATAAAGGGTAGATTCCAGAAAGCTACATACATCTTCGGCTAGTCACGGACCACCAACATTTCATGGAAAAAAAAAACACCACTACTATGAGTATGAGCAGCGCAACGGAACGCCACACGCCATCTCGTCCCGAAAGCCAGGGCTTTCCACGGAACCCAAGCATCCGCACTGCTGGCTTCCGGCTTCAATGAAGTGCGCCCAACTCGACAGCCGATGAATGAAACCAAGTGACCTGAAATTGATAATGTATATAATAAATGTGTGCTCCGTATCAAACTGTTCAGGTCGAGTGATGATGTCGTCAGTTCAATTGACTTGTTCAGTAAGGCCTTGTTCGGTTATTTTAATTCCATGTGGATTGGAGTGGATTGGGTGGTATTGAGATGTATTTTGACTTGTTATGGATTTAAAACGACTCAATCCCACCCAATCCACATGGTTTAGCATCAAAACGAACAAGCCCTAAGGATAGATTTGCCCCTTTTTTATATTCATTCATGGTAGAAAACTGATGGGCGCGTTCAAAGATAAGACCCACAGATCGCTGCGGTGATGCAATGATAGAAACAAGTGGCTATCCGAATGATCCGTGTGCAATGATAGACCAGAACATGCACCTGCATCTGCATGGCTTGTCAAGGCAGCGACTGATTTTCTTGGTCGCCAGCCAAGTGATGAGCTGCTGGTCTGAATTGAAAGGGCTGGAGATCGATGTCGTGTGCTCCGGCGGACATCGATGACCGAGATGCTCTAGCTAGATTATTTTGTTGGAGAATCGATGAGGATGTTGTATGCCAATAGTTGAAATAATATTCTCTTATACTTGACTGACTGTGCATGCATGTATTTGAGCCAAATTGCCGTTGACATGCATATATTTCAGCCAAATTGGTCATCAGCTGATCATCCGTAACCTTAGTTTGGAGAAAAATTTCAGAGCTGTGTCCATAGACATTTTGAATACTGAAACTCTATTGCAGCCAACAAGAAGAAAAAATGCTGTCTGAACTCTGGAGGGCCCTTCGAAAAGAAAACATGTTCACCGAAAGTCTGAATTCGGAGATACTGCAGCTAGTTAACATATGCATCATTACATGGTACCCAAGCTTTTAGTCAACCGCGCGCAAGAGAATAAACAAATGCTTGCCTAGAACACAAATTAGTATCAACCGCCGCCAAGCGCAGGATGCCACACATGCACAGGAACGTCCCTGAATTTGTGCAGAGATCTTGCACAATAAATAAATAATGTATCACTCGTTCAAGTTTGCAGGCCAGCTAAGTTTCCCCCCGATTTCGCTAGAAAACCTTGACGAATGAGCCACGGTGACTTCATTTGCCAGAAATCGCCAACTGCCGGCCCGTGTCAGCCATGACACACACAGCCAGAGCCAGTTGATGGCAGGCAGATATATAAACCCCAGTCCAGTCCACAGCTACAATCTTCAGAAGAGGGAATTCGATCCAATTTTTATTGATTCCGATCCACGGGCAGGCAGAAATGGCGATTGGAGCACCGGATGATTCCCGTCAGCGGCGGCCTGCTGACCACGCCGCAAACATCCTCGAGAATGTGTGGGCTACCATCATGACAGGCTCCGCCACCCCAGCGTCGTCGTCGACGGCCGCGTCGTCGTCGGAGGTTGGCGAAGAGAGGCCGCCGGACGAGGCGATCTTGGAGAGGCTTCCCAGCCTGGGGAGGTGGATTTCCATGGGAGCCGAGGAGTGGGACGAGCTCCTGCTCGGTGGCGCGGCGCGCGCGTCGGACGCCGCCGCTTCCGGCCGTGAGCTGCCCGCCGCCTCGCCGGCGAACCAAGAAGCAGACCGGCTCGGCCATCATCGGGCCAGCAGCTCCAAGGCGGCGTCGGCGGCGGCGGCGTGCAAGAGCTACAGGGGCGTGAGGCGGCGGCCGTGGGGCAAGTTCGCGGCGGAGATACGGGACACGCGGAGGAGAGGCGCGCGGGTGTGGCTGGGCACGTTCGCGACCGCCGACGACGCCGCGCTGGCCTACGACAAGGCGGCGCTGCGCATGCGCGGCCCGCGCGCGTGCCTCAACTTCCCGCTCGACGTGGTGCAGCGCGCGCTGGCGGACGGCGGCGGCCGAGCCGAGACGACGCCCCGCGTGCTGCGCCGGAAGAGAAGGAGAGCCAATCACGACGACGCTGCTGGTGGTGATGATACGAGAAGCGATGGGAGTGTGGCGGCGGCAACTGCCCGTGATCCGACGACGACCATGGTGTCGTTCGCTTGTGCGAAGAAAGATGACCAGGTCATGACGCCGTTGATGGCGCAAGAACGCTCGGTCAGCGATCCAGGAGCGGTGATCGAGTTCGAGGACATCGGTGGCGAGTACTGGGACTACTTGTTCACCTAACTATTATTAGGGCTGTTTTTTACAGCAGAAGAAGGTACAGCTAGAATCTTGATTAGGGCTTTCCATTCAAGATATGGGTGAAAGAAAGAAAAAAAAGGCGATAGCTAGATATTAATCTGAAGCAGTAACTATACAGATCAAGGTCCACAGGTTTTGGGAGTGTAAGTACTATGTAGATGTAGCCAAACATTATTTGGTGATTACTTAGCAGACCGCTTGAAGATATCTACTCTGTAAATGTCCATTTATTAGGTGATTAATTAGTTTATCAATCCATGATCATATGATAGCAGACGTGATGAATTTAGATACAAATTAAAATGTTTACTTTATTGTATTCATATACTAGTAGACGTGGGTATTTTTTTTAGAAAATCTATATACAGGTTACTCTGTATTACTGTTCTCATGTACTCCATGTGTCCCATATTATTAGTTATTTTAGCTCTATATCTTTTTTCTATATTAAAATAGATTGATAATAAATCTAGACATGTATATATAACAAACTAGCTAACTGTCCGTGCGTGCGACGATATCTATACACTTAAGGTAGACCTTACTCAAAATTAATGTTATCTGACTACGCGGGTGCAACACTGATATATGAGTATACATGTTCAAATAAACCGGACTTGATGTGTGGTTTATGGCCCGATAAGGTTTTTATCGGACGAGCACGACATAACTTGACCCTATTTTATTATTTCGTTGTTTTTCTATAAAATCTCTACAGTATACTTGAATATAGAGTATAAAACATAAAAACATGTGTTCTAGTGGCTATGTGGATGTGAATGTGCGTTTATAGCCAACAATTGTGCATAAATTTTTCTTATTTTTACCATTTAAAACCCACATCCATATGAAAAGATATAGATGAGTTCGAGAATTTATCCATATTGCTGGTACATGGCTACGGTGGTTTCTATATATCATGTGTGATTATTTTGAAAATTTTCTAATTATTAGTTCACATATTAACGATATCGATCTCGCTTAATTTTAATGCAATTATACAAGTGTTGCTTTGGTAGAGGACGTTGGTTCGATCCCTACTCTCACTTAATATTTTTTATGCATGCCTTGAATTTTGATGTAGACGCAAACACGCGCAGGAAGGCCTGGGATGCTCGCGCGGGAGAGCATTGATGCACGAAGAAACGACGAAACTCCTGTATTATATAATAGTAAAAATAAATATTTTTTGTTAAAAGAGTGGCGGTCGTTGGACGAGCGGCTGGCTAGGGCGGTTACGCCGCTTGTGGGTAGGGGCGGATGTGATATCGGGGGAGAGGACATGCGCGGTTGGATGGTGTGGAGCGGTAGAATGTACGGTGCAGATGTGTGGACGTCAAAACAACGGATTTATTTCAAAAGGTGTAAGAGATTTTTTTGCAAAAAATAACGTGAAACGACCGTTAAAACTGATGCTTTAATATGGTATAGATATATTAATTACTGTGTGAATTAACTAAAATGTAAAAACAAAAATTATTTTAGTACGGAGAGAGTGATAATCGTTGCGAAACTACAGTGGCTAGTCAGAGAGACTTGAGTTGCCTGGCTGCATTGCACTGCTGCTACGTACTTGGGCGTGCCGCGTGTGCATGACGCAGAAAGTGTATGGTGGAAGCATTAGGCACATGTGCATAGGGCGCACAAGTGAAGGAAGCAATGGCGAGCGCACGAATGGGTCAGCCGGTCGTGCACATGCGCGCGCACGTACGCATAATTAAGTACTACTACTGCACGTCTACACCGTTAGTGGCTTAATGCTGCAGCAGTCATCAAACTAACGAAAGAGAAATAATGGACGAAGAGAAGACGATAAACTCAAGTAATCTGACAGATCGGTGTTGATTGCCCTCAGCGCGTTGTCTGGTCGGCAAGCGGTTTGTTGGCAGTTGTTGACTTCTTTTTAGGCCTAACATTAAGGGGGCGTTTGGAGCTTCTACAACATCACTCCAGCGAGAATTACTTCTGCCAAGTCAAACAAACAAAATCTAAACTGCTTCATGGTAGAAGTAGAGTGAATCTAGTCTCTATTTTGTACTATAAAATGAGAGCCAAAAAACCTACTTTCCACCGCTCCCAACCTGATCCACACTCTTTAACCCCTCAAAAAATCACTTCGTGGTCTATTTGATAAATGATTTTCGTCAAATAGATTCACTTCCGGTAGAGAATCACTCTATTAGAGAATCAGCTTTATGAGCTAGAAAATTATGGAGCGGAGATCTACCAAACGAGCTCTAATAACGATACTTAGATACCGTTTATAGGAAACAAGATCTTGGAGATTTCTCTGCGGGAGCGTAGACTATCCGTGACTCCGCTCTTCTCTATGGGCACGAGAACCGTCTGCGTGAGACGACGAATGCACACTTCTCTCCCTCTCACACTCAAAACTTGCTCTAGATTCAACTCGGTTGAAGGAGCCCTTTGGTGTGAGTTTTGTGCTTGTGCTCACGAATTTGGTTTTCCTCTCCCATCTTATTCTAAGTTCTTGAGCTTGTTGCAAACACCTCTTATGTGTTTTTTGTGTTTTTGAAACCCTAGGTTTCAAGACGGTTTGAGGTTAATTGGGAGTCTTCAAATTTGTGGACGATCTCAAGGAGTTTGTAATCCCCGTTCTTGTGAGCAACGTTTGAGACAAGGAATCACTTGACCTTGGTGGTCAGGTTGTGGAGGATTAGGGTTGAAAAGACCCGGTCCTTTGTGGGCTCCTCAACTGGGAGTAGGACACCTTTGTGGTGCGGCCGAACCTCGGGATAAATCTTGTGTCTCGTGTTCTTGCTTGTTCTGTGATGGATATATTATTTGGCAAGATAGACATATAGGTTTACTCGTCGTGTGGACCTTGTGGTGAAATAGCTCTCGTATCTCCACCATCCACATTTTGCCTATTAGTTGCATTTTTCCTCTACAAGAGATTCACACTATATTTTTCGCATAGTTCATAGTCTAGATTTACTTTAACAGTTGGACTGGTTCATAGTAGTTCAACTTGCCTGTGTTGCAGTTGAACTGGCCTGTGCCAGTTGAACTGTAGATTTAACAATACTTTGAAGTTTGTGGTGAAATTTTTTAGGTTAGCCTATTCACCCCCTAGGCTACTTCCATATCTCCGGAGTACAATGTGGCTCAGCATTAACTGTGGACAAGACTTATACCTTCCCACTCTAGCGGCGGGCACTACGACCGAAGTACACGGACCACGCAGTAGCTCACACGTTACCGAAGCGGGGCCATTGACTCTCTGTGTCGCGTGGGTTGATGCCATCATGACCACCACTATAGCGCACGAGGTACCAAGGCGAAGGGTGACATGCGGAGAAGACATGACGATATCGTCGGAGCATCCCTACATACGGTAGCGCTTCAACCTATGACGCAACCTACTATTGCGCTCTGCCCCGATTAGACAAGGCAAGGGTACGGCAGGCAGCAACACTTCAGATACGCCGCAGCTTACTCCTATGCTCTACCCTGATTAGACGAGGCAATGGCACGGCAGGCCAGTAAATCTACACGCAGATCAGAAGAAGGTTTGTTCCCCGCGCACGTCTGGACGATGCAATCACGCGCGACCGAGAGACCGATGGATTCACACCGGTGCGTGACTAACCATCACAGGAAAGGGTCTGCCCTTACACAGCATAAACACTCGAGCAATCCACATAGATTACTCGGAGGCTACATCTAACAGATGCGCCTGTGCACACCTAAAAGAAGAACACACAAGAAAAGCCTCTGCGCAACTGATAAGGAAATGTGCACTTTGACCATTTCTAGTTATTTTGGTTATTAGATGTCTAACACATTCTATGCATTAACATCTCCTCATATGAGTATGAGAACAGGTGATTAAAAAGCAAATTGAGAAATATAAGAAAGTGCATTTTGGAGCATATTGCAATTCCTATTACAATTGAAGGAACAAATGTATGATTCTAGCACTTAGTTAATTGTTTTAGTAGCTAACTTTTTTATCTAAGTGCTAGAAAACGTCTCAAGTCGAGAAAATTTGAAAAAAAATATATGTTTGACTAAATTTGGCCAAGCTTAGGTTAGTTTGGGCCTCACCAGACTGTCCGGTAGCCAGACCGGTTAGCCAGTCAAACTAGCCGCTCTTGGGATTGGCGAGTGGCGAGGACTTGTCAGCAGCAGTACAAGAAACACGTTGAGAAGCTGAGGATGAAGCACGGTGTGAGAAAGCAGAAGACATCGACTAGAGCTGGAACTCACGTGAATGGGCTCTAATGGACCATGTAATGTGTAATGGGCCAAGAATGAGCCGTGTAATAATACATCATAGGCTGAGCTCGTGCAGCTATATAGGATCCAAACTGTAAGAGGAAAGCATCAGAGAAGATATACGAGAACTCCACCGAGAAGCCTTCGTGCTCCTGTCTCCATCTTCCTGCTCCTCTGTCTCCTTTTCTCCTTCACCCATATGTGTCGTCCGCCCCCATCTCTTGTCTCCCTCCTCTCTTCCTGCTACTATTTCTAGAAGCCTCTAGCGAGTGCTAACATTTGGTATCAGAACTAGAAATCCTGGTCGATCTATCTCCAGCATGGATACTGCGATGCAACGTCTTCTGGCCGTAATGACGCAAATGGAGGAGCGCTTGACCGATGTGCTGACTGGTCGTGGTCGCGAGCAGGCCACCCACGGATGTACTTCCTCCTTCAACGACGATTCGGGCGCCGACTGCATACTCATCAACGTCGGCACCGACTGTACCGCGGAAGACGACCCCCCCTACTGAGAGCACCTAGAGGGGGGGTGAATAGGTGATCCTGTGAAAACTTAGACTTATAGCCACAAAAACTTGTTAAGTGTTAACGCAATAATTGCCAAGTGGCTAGAGAGGAGTCACAACGAAACACAATACCACAAGAGATCAAACACAGAGATGACACAGTGGTTTATCCCGTGGTTCGGCCAAGACCAACGCTTGCCTACTCCACGTTGTGGCGTCCCAATGGACGAGGGTTGCAATCAACCCCTCTCAAGTGGTCCAAAGACCAACTTGAATACCACGGTGTTTTGCTTTGCCTTTCAATATCCCGTTTGCGAGGAATCTCCACAACTTGGAGCCTCTCGCCCTTACACTTAAGATTCACAAAGAAATACGGAGTAAGGAAGGGACTAACAACGCACACAAGACTCAATATCAGAGCAACAACACGCACACAAATCGCAACAAGAGCTCGCAACACAACTCAATGAGTTCACAACTCAACAAGAGCTCTAGATGCTATCACAATGAACCAAATGCGTGGAATCGATGTCTTGGTGCTTAGGGATGTTGCAGGAATGCTTGGTGTTCTCCTCCATGCGCCTAGGGGTCCCTTTTATAGCCCCAAGGCAGCTAGGAGCCATTGAGAACAAATCTGGAAGGCCATCCCTGCCTTCTGTCGTCGGGTGCACCGGACAGTCCGGTGCACACCGGACACTGTCCGGTGCCCGATTTCTTTCCATAAGCGGCACAGCCGACCGTTGCAGATCTGGGAGCCGTTGGCGCACCGGACAGTCCGGTGCACACCGGACAGTCCGATGCCCCCTTCCGACCGTTGGCCCGGCCACGTGTCGCGCGTAGATCCCGCGGCCGACCATTGGCTCGGCCGACCGTTGGCTCACCGGACAGTCCGGTGCACACCGGACAGTCCGGTGAATTTTAGCCGTACGCCGTCGGCGAATTCCCGAGAGTGGCCTTTTCACGCCGAGTCAGCCTGGCGCACCGGACACTGTCCGGTGCACCACCGGACAGTCCGGTGTGCCAGACCGAGCTGAGTCTTGGCTGTACACAGCCAAGTCTTTCTCCATCTCTTCTCTTTTCTTCTTCTCTCTGTTTCTAATACTTAGACAAGTACATTAGTACACAAAACCAATGTACTAAGGCTTAGAAACATACCTTTAATTGTGATTTGCACTTTGTTCACCCATGGGCATAGATTCACATTTGAGCACTTGTGTTTGCACTCAATCACCAAAATACTTAGAAATGGCCCAAGGGCACATTTCCCTTTCAATCTCCCCCTTTTTGGTGATTTATGCCAACACAACATAAAGCAACTAGAACAAGTGCAAAATCACTTCAAATAAACCTCAAATTTATTTTGATTCGTTTTTGGCATATATGGATCATCCTTTGCCACCACTTGGTCTATTTTTGCAAATCAAACTCAAATCTCTATCTCTAAGTCAAACACACATGTTGAAGCATAAAGAGAGTCATTCCATAAGAGATTGATCAAAGATTTCAAAAACTCCCCCTCTTTCCCATAATCACTACTTCTCCCCACAAGAAGCCAACTTTTGACACAAAAGATATGAAAGAGTTTTGACAAACCAAAAGCTTTACTCTCCTATTTTCAAATCTCTCAAGTGGTAGCTGATCCATTTATTGCTTTGGCCTTTATTTTCTCCCCCTTTGGCATCAAGCACCAAAACGGGATCAATTTTGGCCCTTTAACCCCATTGCCTCACCAAAGTCATCAATTAAGAGCAAATGGCAATAAGAGTTTATGAGATGAACTTGGAATAAGTTACCCTCTCATCGGAGTGCAGTGGAAGTCTTTCATGGTCCAAGTCCACCTTTTCCCTTTCAATTCTCCTTCGAGACTAAATCAAGCAAACTCAAGCATATGGTTAGTCTCAAAGGGTCAAGTTGTAACACATCTCCCCCTAAACATGTGCATCACTTTGCAACAGACTTGTGAGGTTCAGGGAGTGTTTGTACAACTTGAGCACCATAATAAGCAACAAAATGCAGAAAGGAACATGATCAAAAGCATAAATACAAGTATGCTACAATTCAATCCAAGTTCCGCGAATCTAAGACATTTAGCTCACTACGCAGCCTGCAAAAGGTCTTCTCATCTAGAGGCTTGGTAAAGATATCGGCTAGCTGGTTCTCGGTGCTAACATGAAACACTTCGATATCTCCCTTTTGCTGGTGGTCTCTCAAAAAGTGATGCCGGATGTCAATGTGCTTTGTGCGGCTGTGTTCAACAGGATTTTCCGCCAAGCGGATAGCACTCTCATTATCACATAGGAGTGGGACTTTGCTCAGATTGTAGCCAAAGTCCCTGAGGGTTTGCCTCATCCAAAGTAGTTGCGCGCAACACTGTCCTGCGGCAACGTACTCGGCCTCAGCGGTGGATAGGGCAACGGAGGTTTGTTTCTTAGAGTTCCATGACACCAGGGACCTTCCTAAGAATTGGCACGTCCCCGATGTACTCTTCCTATCGACCTTACATCCAGCATAGTCGGAGTCTGAGTATCCAACTAAGTCAAAGGTGGACCCCTTTGGATACCAGAGCCCGAAGCAAGGCGTAGCAACCAAATATCTAAGAATTCGCTTCACCGCCACTAAGTGACACTCCTTAGGATCGGATTGAAATCTAGCACACATGCATACGCTGAGCATAATATCCGGTCTACTAGCACATAAGTAAAGTAATGACCCTATCATTGACCGGTATGCTTTTTGATCAACGGACTTACCTCCTTTGTTGAGGTCGGTGTGTCCGTCGGTTCCCATCGGAGTCTTAGCGGGCTTGGCGTCCTTCATCCCAAACCGCTTCAGCAGATCTTGCGTGTATTTCGTTTGAGAGATGAAGGTGCCGTCCTTGAGTTGCTTCACTTGGAACCCAAGGAAGTAGTTCAACTCGCCCATCATCGACATCTCGAATTTCTGCGTCATTACCCTGCTAAACTCTTCACAAGACTTTTGGTTAGTAGAACCAAATATTATGTCATCGACATAAATTTGGCACACAAACAAATCACCATCACATGTCTTAGTGAAAAGAGTTGGATCGGCTTTCCCAACCTTGAAAGCATTAGCAAGTAAAAAGTCTCTAAGGCATTCATACCATGCTCTTGGGGCTTGCTTAAGTCCATAGAGCGCCTTAGAGAGCTTACCACTACCGGAATCGCAGGCTTTGCCGAGTGTTGTATTCTTTGCCGAGTGTCTTTTGTCGGGCACTCGGCAAACAAGGCTTTGCCGAGTGCCGCACTCGGTAAAGCTAGGCACTCGGCAAAGCGAGCTTTACCGAGCGCTGAACACTCGGCATAGGGCGACACTCGGCAAAGACAACTTTGCCGAGTGTCAAACTCTCGGCAAAGGGGGCTCTCGGCAAACGGCCGTCAGCGGCCGTCCCAAAGCTGACGGCCGTCAGTCTTTGCCGAGAGTCAACGGATGGCACTCGGCAAAGAGGTTCTGTGCCGAGAGCCACATAAAAGGCACTCGGCAAAGCATACTTTGCCGAGTGTCATCTCTAGACACTCGGCAAAGTATATTTTTATTTTTTTTATTTTTGTCTCTCAAAATTTTTGTGGTATGTTCGTACACTATGTAGACCTACATGTATCATTTGTGGACAATTTTAACAGAGTTTTCAATCGTTAGTAGATTTAGTTTGTTTATTTGAATTTCTTCGGAAAATTTAGATTTGAACTGCAGATCACTCGAAACTTGGAAAATCGTGCATGCAAAAATGATATCCATGCTACTTAGCACAAATTACGATCGATTTCAGGAGCGGACCGGAAACTTCGAGCACCATGCTCACTCAACATGACTGTAAACTTGCCATCCAGGTGTTTAAAAATTGTATAAAACAGAAACAAAGTCAGAAAATCATGAAACCTGTCCACGTGTCATGATATCATATGTAGAGGCTGTGATAAAAATTTGAAAAAGTTTCGAGAAAGCTGTAACGCACTATGTGTACAAACCTAAGAGATCCACATTGAAACTCTATGATTTCATGTGTGGTTCTCTTAGGTTTCTACACATAATGTCTCACAACTTTCTCCAAACATTCTAAATTTTTTATCACAGACTCTACATATGATATCATGACATGTGGACAAGTTTCATGATTTTCTAAGTTTGTTTGTGTTTTATAAATTTTTTAAACAGTTGTATGGCAAGTTCACGGCCATGTTGAGTGAGCATAGTGCTCGAAGTTTCCGGTCCGCTCCTGAAATCGGTCGTAACTTGTGCTATGTAGCATGGATATCATTTTTGCATGCACGGTTTTCCAAGTTTCAAGTGACCTGCAGTTCAAATCTGAATTTTCCGAAGAAATTCAAATAAACAAACTAAATGTACTAGCTATAGAAAACACTGTTATAATTGACCCAAAATGGTATATGTAGGTCTATATAGTGTAGGAACATACCACAAAATTTTTTGGTTGGCAAAATAAAAAAATAAAAATGTACTTTGCCGAGTGTCCAAAAACGACACTCGGCAAAGACTCTCTTTGCCGAGTGCCAGCCTGGCAGCACTCGGCAAAAACAATAAGTTAAGGTTTTGCCGAGTGCCTGTCAGTCGGCACTCGGCAAAATGTATTTTAAAATTTTTAATAAATGCTTTGCCGAGTGCCTCAGACCTGGCACTCGGCAAAGCCGTCTTTGCCGAGTACCAGATCGCGGGCACTCGGCAAAATGTACTTTAAAATTTTTAAAAAAATCTTTGCCGAGTGCCCGCGATCTGGCACTCGGCAAAGCCGTTGAATAATACAACCGTCGTCTTCCTCTCTTCTTCTCTGCGCTCACTTCGTTTTCCTCTCTTCCTCTCTTCACCACGCCGCCACCCACGCCGCCACCACGCCGTCGGGCCCGCGCCCACGCCGCCACCACGCCCTCTGTGGTCTGCGCTGCCTGCTACCTCCGTCGGCGCCCCCAGCTCCCGGTGCCCCAGTGCTCATAGCCGCCGCCACTCCAGAACCGCCAGGTACGCCGCCGGTCGCCGGCCCCCCTCCTCCCTCCTCCCTTTTACCTCCGCCCACAGCTCCCAGTGCCCATAGCCGCCGCCAGTGCCCAGTTCTGCTGACAGTGAATTAATTTGTTGACACTTGACAGTGAATTTGTTGATTTTGCTGCCAGTCCATAGCCGCCTCCGCCCACTTGACAGTGAATTTGTTGATTTTGCCGCCAGTCCATAGCCGCCACTGCTTTTGATGCAATTGATGTAGTATCGCAAGAGTAATTGATGGTCAAATGATGTTTCTAAAGATATCCCCAAATCCTAATCTGCCTTATGTATAGAAAGAAAAAGAGGGGTAAATAAGTTAAGTAGGCTCACTAGATCAAATTGTTCATCCAGCAATCGTCTCACTCTTGGCTTTGGCTCATCCTCATCCTCATGGGTATGCAGCTAACCTTAGTAGGGGGGGTGAATGAAGCGTCCCAATCCTCTGGGACTCCAATGTGATACAATTACTAGTCCCAGGAGGCTAGTAAACACATTTATACATCAGATGATTCCAGATCTGCTTAAACGAGACAAACCTATAAAGGTGGCGAACAACTTTAAGAGTTGGTCCACAACTCGGGACATATCATCAGAGTGGGGCTGAAGCAGCCCGATATACGCAGTGAAGCAATTCAGCGGTCCAACAGCCACAGGCAAGGTTGGGAACAGTCGTAACTCTTACCCGATCTCCTTTTTCTGAAAAACAACAAATAAGCAAGGGTGAGTACAAACGTACTCAGCAGCCCACCTTCACCCGCGGAATGGGGAAATCAGATATAATGCATGGAATATGTAGAGCTCAGGATATTTGCAGAAACAACAATATTTTATGCAGGGTTGTTTTGAAAAACATTTTGTATTTTGCAAAGTGCATCCTCTCCAAAAGGAGCAGGAAGTTTTTCAATATTAGAACAAAATCCCCTGGACTAAACCATCCAGGTATCTCAGCAGTTTCCCACTGGTTTTCCTTTTCAAAAACAGCTACTGGACTTCCCGTCCACCATAGCTCACGGCTCAACCGCCGAACCTTTTTAAAAACCACTTTTCTCAAACACACCTCTTTTTTTTAAAACAAAACATTAATTGCCATACCATACCAGACTCGTCCATTCCTGTGGACACAGACTATTCGAATAGGTTTTCAAACTCTGCGCAGAGGTGTACACTTTACCCACTAGTCCGGCTCTGCGATCTCATGATCAATGAGATCCGAATCCGAATCTCTTTCTTTCCTCGCACGTCCTAACCTTAACGGTTATCCGGAAGGAGTCAGGCCACCACCATGTCCAAACCGGACAAAACTTTCCCCCTCCTTATCCTCCCGGTGCTCCCCAGCCTTCATAACCCTGGGGTTGGACCGTACGAGTTCAGATTGAGTGACTGCCCACACAGTCTCGAGTGGTTGTACTATTAAAGAGTACAGGTAGAGAAGATGACAAACCGGTCCTTATACGAGGGGACAATCCTTCTGCTCACGCCTAAACCAGCTGAGCCATCACCTTAGGCCCTCCCCTAAACCAGGGAGTCCCTGATTATCCCACTCACAAGGTGATAAGGGTGAAAACCCTTCATCATACACATTTTGAAAAGCATTTTCTTTTGAAAACTCACACCCTTTCTCAAATCATTTGTAACAAATATATTAAGGAGTGATTGCGGCAAGCGGCTTGGGTGGCCATAATAACTTGTCACAAAATCATATCATGCATAAAATAACAGGCTGAGGGTTGTGGTTGAAAAATCATAGGTATTTTATGCATCAAAGGGATCCAGTGAGCTTGCCGTGCTTATTCGGCGAAGGGGGAAGGGGAGCTCGCAGAACTGGCTTCTGGCTCCACCGCCTAGCGTAGACTTGCAGATCTGGCCTCCACGAGACGGCACGAACGCTCCAATAACTATGCAACATGAACAAGCAAACATACAAACCAGCAAGTATACCAACAAATATTTAGTATAGTGGTCAGAAAAGCGATATATGGATGGGTAGAGTCTTGAGTAGAATCTGTGTCATGTGGTGTTGTGATATTACTGGTGGTGGAGCGGAGGTGCTTACCAGGAGGGTGGACTGGAGGCGAAGCGACACTATGCGTGTAGCCGGCAGAGCAGAGTAACTGAGTGGGTGGGGTGTTTGCCTTGGCTGAGGGTGTTGAGTGTGTGTGGAGAGGGAGAGGGTAGCTGGGTGTATTTATAGCAGGGTGTATGTGGTGTAGCACAGTGAAGTTCACTGTTGGTGAGAATAGTGACGAATGAATCGTCTGACTTAGTATGAACAAGAGAGTTATAGGCAGAATATGGGACAAGAGTATTTTGGGAGTTTTCTGGAATATGGACCATGCTTAAGGGATGACATGGTTGGATAGGGAATAGTTTGATAAGAATTTAGAAACGAGAATTATTGGAATCTGAGTTTGGGAGCCTGGTTCGAAGGAATCTCAAAGTTAAGCGTGCTCAACTTGGAGAAACCTGGGATGGGTGACCAGATGGAAAGTTCCCTACTGGAAGGAAAATCACAGTCACCGGAGTTCGTATGACTGGAATATGGGTCTGGCTGGTCTTAGGTGGACTAGACAGCATGATGTATGATTAGTTGAAATTTGGGGTGATAGGCTAATCGATGAATAGTAACGATGAATAGTGACAACGAAAAAGCTACTAGGTATCATCGATAAGTAGTAACGATGATGAATAGTAACAATGATGAATAGTAACATTGAATAGTAACGATGATGAATAGTGTCAGTGAATAGTAACAATGAATAGTAATGGTGAATAGTGATAGTGAATAGTCGTATGAACGAACGATGAACGATGAATAGGAACTATGAACGAATGGACGAACGAATGATCGGAATTTCGGCAGCATAACGACAGGAAAAGATTATTTGGACGAACGAACGGACGAACGATCGAATGATCGGACGAACGAACGATCGGAATTTCGGCAGCATAACGACAGGACAAAGATTATCTGGAAGAACGATGAATAGGGACTATGAACGAACGATGAACGATGAATAGGGACTATGAACGAACGATGAACGATCGAATGATCGAATGAACGAACGATCGGAATTTCGGCAGCATAACGGTAGGAAAAAGATTATTTGGACGAACGAACGGACGAACGATCGAACGATCGGACGAACGGACGAATGAACCATGAACGATCGGACGAACGATCGAACGATCGAACGAACGAACGAACAAACTAAGAACAGGGGACGAACGATCGAAGAACGATCGAACGATCCTTGTGCTAGTGTGTGCTTGTGTGGAACATGGAGTGGGTGTGTGTGGGGGGGGAAGAGAGTTGCCATGAAATGGCTTGGGGTGGGATGAGAGGAGGCCCTTGCCCCTCTATTTATAGCCATGGTGGGGGGATTAGGGGGGGGGATGAGAGGATTAGTGGGAGGATGAGAGGATTAGTGGGAGATTAGCATGTATTTGTCTTGTATAAGTGAGATTAGCTTGTAGAGCTCACCGTATGACACTGGAGGCATACGTATACGTATGAGCATGAGAAAAGTTATAAAGAAAATATTTGTAGGGACTTGAAAAATGATTCTGAAGGTATTTCTCAAGAGGAAAATATCCGGAGATACATCGGTGGAATATTTTGGCAGTATTTTTGGAAAGAAATCAAAGGGGGTTACTGGGGAAATATCTGAGCAGTATTTCTGGAAAGAATTTGAGGGGGATCACTGGGGAAATATTTGTAGGATATTTTGAGGAGGATTCTAGAGAGAATATAGACCACTATAATTTATTTGTTGATATCAACTCGCAAACAAACATTTTGAAATGAAATTTGAAATTCATTTTGAATTTAGGGCGAGTTTGAGAAAATTTCAGAATTTGAATTTTTGGGATGCTACAAATCTACCCCACTTAAAATGAATCTCGTCCTCGAGATTTGGCTTAGAAGGGTTATGGGTATAGCTTTACTTCAGCTACATATCTTCACTTTGCAAACTCTTCGAGGAGATAGAGCTTCAACAAAATCTGGCCTTTGAGGGGCATCCGGTTGCTGATTGCAAACGCTGGTTCTGGCTACTCAAGATCATCTTCAGGCTTCTAGGTTTCGCTTGGCAGCTAGCTTATTGAAGAAGCATCAATGCCAACACGCAAACCTTTCTCTTGCGAACTTCCACATGGATTCCTTCCATGATTGGTCTTCTGGTGCTTCATCAACAAAACTTGGGTGACCACTTCTCATCCAGAAACTTATATGCTTGGACGATCGGGTCCTCCACAAGCTTGCTACATGCCTTATTCTTTTTCTCCATAGCAGGAACCTTACTGGAACACTACCCCACTTAAAAAGAATGAGGGTAGAACTCTTGAATCTTGGGGATTTGAACTCCTTGAAGTACCACATAACAAGGGTGTTACGGGTCCTTCTGCTGCTGTTGCTGCTTGACCAGGCTGCGGAGAGATGACTGACACAAGGTTGATTCTGGGACAACCTTCTTCTCATCTTCTCTTCACTATCTTCTTTTCACTGACCCTTTCTTTCTCTTTGCTCTTCCCACTAGAGGATTCTATCAAAGAGTATTACAATCATACAGAGGAGGAAACCGAAGATGTTGAACCATATACAACAGTCTTCAACCCAAGAATCACCAAGCATTGTGATCTTAGGGGCGAGGGAGTGGAAAATGGAGTTGCTTGCGAATTGGCAGAGGGGATTTATCTGGAGTGTGATTTGCTTTGAGCTACGTGGGGATTGAGGGAGCTGGTGGGGGGTTTTATAGGCGAGTGGTATGCGAGGTGGTGCTCGGGTGCGGAGTGGCAGTGACGGAGCAGATGACACGAGGCAGCAGGTGCGATGGGGGGAATGGTGTTTCTGGCGGTAATGGCGGTGGGTGCGCTGCAAAGGGGGCGTGGGTGGCGGTAGTGCGCTGCAAAGAGGGCGTGGGGCGGTGGTAGTGCGCATGGAGGCGGGCACGCGTGCGAGGGGCACAGGTGAGTGGTGGGGTCAATGACCCTGATGTTTGTGGTCTCTGGTTCCAAGAATCTTTGCCTCTCTGTATGGTAATAACTCCTTCTGTCCTCTTTTCCTGTTTACTTTGACTCAGGGGCAGTGCTTTGATTCTCACGATCGGTCCTTTTGACTGAGCGACTGGATAGGTTCCTCTGTAGCTTATTCCATGCTTCAAGGGTAAGCTTCCCGTTATCTTCTTGGGTAAGGCACTTTTTCTCTTGAGATGGGTTAAGATGAGAATTGAAGCATAAGGTAAGGATTAGCTCTAATTTGTGATCTATGTTTTTAGAGAAAACCTTTTTAAGAAAAACAAAAAGAAAACACACAAGCTCAGCAATGATAAGCACAAACAAATCAAATGTTTTGAATAAGGGAAGAATAGAGTTTTTCCAAAACACGGACTACTCAGATTCGGGGGCTAAGCATAACTACTACTGCTCAGCTCCTGAATTGAGGACTATGCTAACCAGGACTTATGAGCACTAACGTTAAAGCATCACATACGCACTCAAAAGAGGAGAAAACATCAAGCAAAATTCATTTTGAAATGCCCTAGGGGGCCACACAATTAGAGTTTTGCAAAACACGAGTCTACACGATTACCTTTCATACATGCAGGGTGTAAGGAAAATGGACCCCGGGCCTTTTTGGCTAATTGAGTTTTGGTGTTTGATGAACAACACAATTCGTGAACTAATAAGGTTTCTAGTGTTTGTGTTTGTAGTTCACAGGATGCGAAGAGGATTGGACCAAGGCAATGAGGATGCAACACCTCAAATGAAGACATAAAAAGATGCATAGAAGTCCAAGACTCAAGAACAAAAGAAGCCCATAGAAATCAGCAAAGAAACCTGAGAAGAGGGCTGTCAGCCAGCGCCTGGTGGCGCACCGGACAGTGCACAGTACCTGTCCGGTGTGCACCGGACTGTCCGGTGGGACAACCGGACGGTCTGCGCAGAGAGGCCGCAGGTAGGCGCTCTCGGGCTGTAGCACCGGACTGTCCGGTGTGCACCGGACTGTCCGGTGTGCCAACGGGCAGACGGCAACGGTCGAATCCAACGGTCAGATCCAACGGTCGACTGCTACAGACGCCAACGGTCGGCTGACATAGGCGCACCGGACATCTACTGTTCAGTGTCCGGTGGTGCACCGGACTGTCCGGTGCACCCGACGACAGAAAGCTGCTGCTTTCTGTCCAACGGCTAGTTGAGGGTGTGGAGGCTATAAATAACACCCCAACCGGCCATTCTCAAGAGTGAGAGCCCAAGCAACATTCCAATACACATAGTGCATATTTCCAAGTGCTCAAACACCCAAGTGCTTAATAGAATCACTCGGTGATTAGCGTAGGTGCTTTGCGAAGTGCTTAGGTTAGTTAGACCGCTTTAGCGCTTGCTCTAGGTGAATCCTAGTTAGTTGAGTGAGTTTAGATAAACCTCACAACCCCTCGGCTCTTGCGCGAGCCGTTGTAATTGTACCGAGTGGGGCGAGAGTCTTGCGAGACCGTGACAACCGTGTTTGTGTCACGGCCGCCACCGTGTACCGGAGGGAACGAGGCCCGCGGCGTTTCGGCCGGAAGCTCGATAGTGGAGACGGCGGGGAGCGTCCGAGAGGAGCCGGAAGCGGAGCACCACTTGCGTGTGGAGAAGGCCCGCGGCTCTCTACGGAGTTACTCGACCGAGGTGCTTGGCCCTCGCGTGGGCTTCCCTTTGCGTAGGGGCACCAACGAGGATTAGTCGGGACCTTGCGCGGTTCCGGATACCTCGGTAAAAATACCGGCGTCATCCACGAGAGTTTGCTTCTCTACTTAGCTCTTTACATTCCGCATTTATATTAAGCATTTAAGTTTCAATCTTGTTGTCATACTTACTTAGTGTAGATTGAAACTTAGCCTTTGCGGTAGAGATAGCAACACTTAGACTAAACCTAGTTCGCACATTCTAGTTTTGATTCTTGCATAGGTTTTGCTCTAGGGATTTAATTGTGGCCAAGTTTAGTAAAAGTTTTAGAAGTCCTAATTCACCCCCCCCTCTTAGGCGTCACCCGTTTCCTTCAATTGGTATCAGAGCCCGGTTTGGCTCATTTGAAACGTTTTAGCTTCACCGCTAAAAGAGCCGACGCTTTTTAGAGGAAGGGATGGATACCCATAGGCCACCACACTTCGACGGCACTAATTTCCCATATTATAGTGCTAGAATGGCTTGCTACCTAGAGGCCGTTGATCTAGGTGTTTGGAGAGTCACTCGTGACGGGATGAAACCCCTCAAGAATCCCGAGAAACCCACCACGAGTGAGGAAAAAGAAATCCATTTAAATGCTAGAGCCAAAAATTGCTTGTATGAATCTCTTAGCATGGATATTTTCAATCAAGTATTTACTCTGAAAACTGCTAATGAGATTTGGCTAAAATTGCATGAGCTCCATGACGGCACATCCAATGTCCGTGAGCAAAAACATTGCCTAGTCTTAAATGAGTATAATTCTTTTGCTATGAAAGATGATGAGCTTGTTAGAGACATGTATTCTCGTTTGAATCTAATAATCAATGAGCTCAACTCTATTGACATTAATAAGCTAGGTGATGCGGACATTGTGAGGAAGGTTATCTCCCTGCTACCACAACAAAAATATGGGAGCATCATCACCATCCTTCACAACATGGAGGACTTGAGCAACATGACCCCGACCATTGTGATTGGGAAAATCGCGGCCTTTGAGATGTCGCGAAAAATGAGTCGGGGAGAGGAGCCAACTTCCTCAAAGCCATATGCTTTTGCATGTGATGAAAGGAAGGGCAAAAAGAAGGCTCCCACTCCAAGTTCCTCAAGCGAAGAAGAGGAAGAAGAAGAAGAAAGTGATGATGATGAAGATAATCAACCATGCACATCATCCTCCGAGGACGAAGAAACAATCCGACGCGTCGGAAAGGTAATGAGGATGATCCGCAAGATTAATCTAATGGGTGTGCCCCTGCAGGTCGAGGATCTTCTCTTTAACATTGACAGGAAAAAGCAAAGGAAGAGAGGATGCTTCGCATGTGGGGAGAAGGGCCACTTCAGGGACAACTGTCCAAATATGGCCAAACCCAAAAAGGAGAGGAGCAAAGGCAAGGCGCTCACAAGTGTTAGAACTTGGGATGACTCTTCAAGTGAAGATGAATCTCCAAGGACGCGCAGCCACCGGTCCTCGTCACGATCATCACGGACATCACACAAATGCCTTATGGCAAGAGGTAACAAAAGCATTCCATCCTCTAGTGATGAAAGTAGTAGTGATGATGAAGGTGAGGGAAAGGCCTCTCTAGATGAGCTTGCAGAAGCCGTAGAATTTTTTCAGGATGTTTGCACTAAGCAAAAAGCTCAACTTAAAAATTTGAAAAATAAGTTGGTTAGCTCTCAAAATGATTACAAAGGTTTGCTAGAAAAATTTGAAACTTTTGCAAACTTAAATAGTGAGCTATCAACTAAAATTGAGCTGTTAGAATCTAGTGCTCCATCCACTGCTACCGATGATAGCCTTATTAAAAGGAATGAAAAACTTAAGGCTAAGTTAGCTAGCTCCCAAGAAGCTATTGAAAATTTGCTAGAGAAAATGGAAATTCTTAGCATACACAATAATGAGCTAACTACTAAGCTAGAAAGCATTGGTAGCACCCCAGCAGCATCTTTAGTTGAAATATCTGAAATAATTAAGAAAGATGCTTCTACTTCCTGCTTTGATTTAATTGATGATTCTAACACCTGCAACCAAGTCGCTGTTGAGAATATTGTTATAGAGACATGTACGGATGAGGTTGCAAAGGAAAATGAACAATTAAAGCAAGAAGTGGCTCGCCTTGGCAAGGCTTTGTATGACAAGAAAGGCAAAGCCAAACAAATCCAACCTCCACAGGATAACACCACTGCGGGAGTGAACAAGCCTATGGAGGGAGAAACTGTGATTTGTAGGCTATGCCACAAGGAAGGCCACAAGTCTTTCCAATGCAAGGCGATGACCGGGGATAAACAAAGGCAAAAGCTCAAGCAAAAGCCATCAAGCAAAATCTCCAGCACCTACATCAAAAAGGTGAACAAAAAGGACGCTACACCATATTTGATCAAGAAGAAAAAGAATGGAAAGGTGATAGCAATCAAGGCCAACAAGCAAGCCAACAAAGGAAAGGGGGCCAAACGCATCTGGGTGCCAAAAGAGATAATTTCAACCATGAAAAGCACCAAGAAGGTTTGGATACCGAAAGGGAAGTGAGTGAACCAAAGGTCTTCGGGAAATTTGGAGACTTGGCTAAATTGGGATGTATATCATGGGATACATCATATTGGATCAAGTTTATTGCCAAGTGGGTTAGTGAAAATTTTAGACCCAAATTTCCCACCCATGACCTAGGTAACTAGTTTTAGTGTATTCCTCGTTTTTAGATATGCGTATCTATTTACCTTTTATCTAGTTTACCTTTCTTGCCTAGTATTACATTTGTTATGTACTTTTGTCTAAAATCATGCATACTAGGTAAATCATATGGTAGGATTGCTTGTTCTTAATTCATACTCTTAAGCAAACCTACATGGCTCAAAATGTTTAGTTAAGAATGGCACATTGCTTTTATATCACTCCATAGTAAATGATGCATCAATTGAAAATTTTGATTTCTACAAAGTGTATCATTTAACTTATATGTGCCAAAGTTTGGATTATGGATAATTTGCCCCTCTTGATATCAAATCAAAGTGCATGTCTCCTACAAGTATTCAAAACTTGTATGCACACCTTTAGGGGAAGGTTACTCTATAATCTAACACCTTGAGACTAACACCTTTTCAAGTCTATTTCATGTGATAGTCTCATTGTAAGGAAAATAAAGTCCCCGGAGAAAGACAACAATCTTCCACTGCAAAATCTCCAAGAACTCTCATGTCTCTCAAGCTCGCCATTGATCTTCAATTGGTATCTTTTGAGACTACATTCAGTATCATTTACATGTCTTCTCCAATATTTGATTAGACTATATTTCATATCATATGCTTCCATGTTGCTAAAAATGCATAAGCAGTTAACTCATATTCTGTTACCTATGCATAAGGGAAGTTAGTCTTTTCAAATCATGTCTTGCACCTCTAATTTTCACATGCTTTTTCCTAAGTAGAGGATCTCTGTCAGGGGGAGTATTTCTTCATCTCTAAAGGGGGAGAAAAACTCTTTCCAAAGGAGAATACTCATTTAGGAGAAATAATCTTTTGAGGAACTCCTACTCATGGTATCTTTCATGATCTACAAGTGGTATCATTCATGGCTTAATTTAATATACTTCTAGTGATATCATTTGTTGAGGGCAAGCTTTTATTTACTTCCTACATACTTTTAATGTCTTCCTTTTCGGTGGTTGATGCCAAAGGGGGAGAAGTTTAGGGGCCAAAGCAATGAAAACCATATCAAACACCAAACACCACCAATTTAAAATTTTATATCTACAAATGACTTTTCAAGTGGTTTTGGTTATTTGGTCCAAAAATAGGAAGTAAGTGAATTATGGAGTTAGGGGGAGGCTTAAGTCCATAATGTCACATTGTGGGGACAATCATGCATTCTAGCAAGTAGATTGCACTTTTTAATTCAAATACTTGTATTATTTGCTTGCTTTGGTTGTGTTGTCATCAATCACCAAAAAGGGGGAGATTGTAAGGAAAATGGACCCCGGGCCTTTTTGGCTAATTGAGTTTTGGTGTTTGATGAACAACACAATTCGTGAACTAATAAGGTTTCTAGTGTTTGTGTTTGTAGTTCACAGGATGCGAAGAGGATTGGACCAAGGCAATGAGGATGCAACACCTCAAATGAAGACATAAAAAGATGCATAGAAGTCCAAGACTCAAGAACAAAAGAAGCCCATAGAAATCAGCAAAGAAACCTGAGAAGAGGGCTGTCAGCCAGCGCCTGGTGGCGCACCGGACAGTGCACAGTACCTGTCCGGTGTGCACCGGACTGTCCGGTGGGACAACCGGACGGTCTGCGCAGAGAGGCCGCAGGTAGGCGCTCTCGGGCTGTAGCACCGGACTGTCCGGTGTGCCAACGGGCAGACGGCAACGGTCGAATCCAACGGTCGGATCCAACGGTCGACTGCTACAGACGCCAACGGTCGGCTGACATAGGCGCACCGGACATCTACTGTTCAGTGTCCGGTGGTGCACCGGACTGTCCGGTGCACCCGACGACAGAAAGCTGCTGCTTTCTGTCCAACGGCTAGTTGAGGGTGTGGAGGCTATAAATAACACCCCAACCGGCCATTCTCAAGAGTGAGAGCCCAAGCAACATTCCAATACACATAGTGCATATTTCCAAGTGCTCAAACACCCAAGTGCTTAATAGAATCACTCGGTGATTAGCGTAGGTGCTTTGCGAAGTGCTTAGGTTAGTTAGACCGCTTTAGCGCTTGCTCTAGGTGAATCCTAGTTAGTTGAGTGAGTTTAGATAAACCTCACAACCCCTCGGCTCTTGCGCGAGCCGTTGTAATTGTACCGAGTGGGGCGAGAGTCTTGCGAGACCGTGACAACCGTGTTTGTGTCACGGCCGCCACCGTGTACCGGAGGGAACGAGGCCCGCGGCGTTTCGGCCGGAAGCTCGATAGTGGAGACGGCGGGGAGCGTCCGAGAGGAGCCGGAAGCGGAGCACCACTTGCGCGTGGAGAAGGCCCGCGGCTCTCTACGGAGTTACTCGACCGAGGTGCTTGGCCCTCGCGTGGGCTTCCCTTTGCGTAGGGGCACCAACGAGGATTAGTCGGGACCTTGCGCGGTTCCGGATACCTCGGTAAAAATACCGGCGTCATCCACGAGAGTTTGCTTCTCTACTTAGCTCTTTACATTCCGCATTTATATTAAGCATTTAAGTTTCAATCTTGTTGTCATACTTACTTAGTGTAGATTGAAACTTAGCCTTTGCGGTAGAGATAGCAACACTTAGACTAAACCTAGTTCGCACATTCTAGTTTTGATTCTTGCATAGGTTTTGCTCTAGGGATTTAATTGTGGCCAAGTTTAGTAAAAGTTTTAGAAGTCCTAATTCACCCCCCCCCCTCTTAGGCGTCACCCGTTTCCTTCACAAGGCTCTAGCCAAAGTGAAGAAAAACTTCACTACCCAATGCATGCAGAGGACTGGGCATAACTAACTTCAGAACAGGCAGCTTCTCTTCTGGCAGGGCTGGCACACAACTTCAATCTGAGACATCTCCTGGATGGGTCAAGAGGGAGCTGATGTTGACGACTTCTTCTGGCGGCGACTGAGATGGCAACACGGGGTCGAACTCTTCTTCAAGCTGGACTGGCTCTTGTAGCTCCTCAGAGGGCGGCGGTGCTGGTGGGGTGCTTGCAGCTTCTTCTTTGACTTCAAGGGATAGTGCTGGAATCTTCTTCATGGTGAGGGGCTCAAACAACTCTGGCGAGGGATCTTGGGATGATTCAGGGTGCTCTTGCTTATCCATAGCCTGAGGGGAGACTGGAATTCCTTCCAAGACTATGGCTCCTTCCGGGAGTTCCCAAGCCTTCTTTTCTCCTCTGGTAGAGACCGGGTGACCTTCAAGAATCTGGGGGTCTTCAACTTTGATTGGTTGAACAGGGTTGGATGGAGCGGGCTCTTGGATCCGCAGGGCTCTACGTTGGTTATGGGTTACCAAGTAGGCCTCCATCAACTTCTGGACGTGCTCATCCTTGGCTTGGTTCAGGGCTTCAACAGCAATGACTTCACGACTTTCCAATGCAGTTGCACGGGCTTGAGCTGTGGTGAGATCCACATGGAGCTGACGGTTGCGCTTCTCTGAATCTTCTGCTCGGGCAATCATCTGACGGTGGTGCCGAGCCAAGAAATCATACTGTGCATCAAGGGTGAGCAGGTATGCAGTGAGGTACACGACTGTGGGGTCATCCTCAAGCAGCTGCTGCCCTTCCAATGCACGCATCCTGGCCATCCAAACGGGACGGTCTCTCTGAAAGGGCGGAAAGAATCTGAGCGGGGTGTCGGCCACTTCTTCTTCATAAATCTGACATAGGGCCCTCAATGCCTTGCGAGCGACGACTTGGCAGGTGTCTTTGAATCTGTGCCCAGCAGCAGTGACACTCCATTCCACATGGTGTGGACTGGATCCAATGTATACAGTCACGACACACTTCTCTGTGCCATGCTCGACGAACTCACGACCATCATACTCTGGCTGGCTCCTGATTCCGAGGCGGACTGTGCATGCTCTCAGCAACTTGGGGAAACCATCTTCATTCTGGCAGAAGCTGGTTTGGCACTGAACCTCCATCTGACTTCTGAGAGAAGGAAAGGGGGAAAACATTTTTGAAATGAAGGGATGAGAGCAAGAACTTTTTTAAGAAAATAGTTTGGACTCAAAAACTTTTGATCAGGCTAAGGGTTACGTCCTGCGGCCAACCTAACAGCTCTGATACCACCTGAAGCGTCCCAATCCTCTGGGACTCCAATGTGATACAATTACTAGTCCCAGGAGGCTAGTAAACACATTTATACATCAGATGATTCCAGATCTGCTTAAACGAGACAAACCTATAAAGGTGGCGAACAACTTTAAGAGTTGGTCCACAACTCGGGACATATCATCAGAGTGGGGCTGAAGCAGCCCGATATACGCAGTGAAGCAATTCAGCGGTCCAACAGCCACAGGCAAGGTTGGGAACAGTCGTAACTCTTACCCGATCTCCTTTTTCTGAAAAACAACAAATAAGCAAGGGTGAGTACAAACGTACTCAGCAGCCCACCTTCACCCGCGGAATGGGGAAATCAGATATAATGCATGGAATATGTAGAGCTCAGGATATTTGCAGAAACAACAATATTTTATGCAGGGTTGTTTTGAAAAACATTTTGTATTTTGCAAAGTGCATCCTCTCCAAAAGGAGCAGGAAGTTTTTCAATATTAGAACAAAATCCCCTGGACTAAACCATCCAGGTATCTCAGCAGTTTCCCACTGGTTTTCCTTTTCAAAAACAGCTACTGGACTTCCCGTCCACCATAGCTCACGGCTCAACCGCCGAACCTTTTTAAAAACCACTTTTCTCAAACACACCTCTTTTTTTTAAAACAAAACATTAATTGCCATACCATACCAGACTCGTCCATTCCTGTGGACATAGACTATTCGAATAGGTTTTCAAACTCTGCGCAGAGGTGTACACTTTACCCACTAGTCCGGCTCTGCGATCTCATGATCAATGAGATCCAAATCCGAATCTCTTTCTTTCCTCGCACGTCCTAACCTTAACGGTTATCCGGAAGGAGTCAGGCCACCACCATGTCCAAACCGGACAAAACTTTCCCCCTCCTTATCCTCCCGGTGCTCCCCAGCCTTCATAACCCTGGGGTTGGACCGTACGAGTTCAGATTGAGTGACTGCCCACACAGTCTCGAGTGGTTGTACTATTAAAGAGTACAGGTAGAGAAGATGACAAACCGGTCCTTATACGAGGGGACAATCCTTCTGCTCACGCCTAAACCAGCTGAGCCATCACCTTAGGCCCTCCCCTAAACCAGGGAGTCCCTGATTATCCCACTCACAAGGTGATAAGGGTGAAAACCCTTCATCATACACATTTTGAAAAGCATTTTCTTTTGAAAACTCACACCCTTTCTCAAATCATTTGTAACAAATATATTAAGGAGTGATTGCGGCAAGCGGCTTGGGTGGCCATAATAACTTGTCACAAAATCATATCATGCATAAAATAACAGGCTGAGGGTTGTGGTTGAAAAATCATAGGTATTTTATGCATCAAAGGGATCCAGTGAGCTTGCCGTGCTTATTCGGCGAAGGGGGAAGGGGAGCTCGCAGAACTGGCTTCTGGCTCCACCGCCTAGCGTAGACTTGCAGATCTGGCCTCCACGAGACGGCACGAACGCTCCGATAACTATGCAACATGAACAAGCAAACATACAAACCAGCAAGTATACCAACAAATATTTAGTATAGTGGTCAGAAAAGCGATATATGGATGGGTAGAGTCTTGAGTAGAATCTGTGTCATGTGGTGTTGTGATATTACTGGTGGTGGAGCGGAGGTGCTTACCAGGAGGGTGGACTGGAGGCAAAGCGACACTATGCGTGTAGCCGGCAGAGCAGAGTAACTGAGTGGGTGGGGTGTTTGCCTTGGCTGAGGGTGTTGAGTGTGTGTGGAGAGGGAGAGGGTAGCTGGGTGTATTTATAGCAGGGTGTATGTGGTGTAGCACAGTGAAGTTCACTGTTGGTGAGAATAGTGACGAATGAATCGTCTGACTTAGTATGAACAGGAGAGTTATAGGCAGAATATGGGACAAGAGTATTTTGGGAGTTTTCTGGAATATGGACCATGCTTAAGGGATGACATGGTTGGATAGGGAATAGTTTGATAAGAATTTAGAAACGAGAATTATTGGAATCTGAGTTTGGGAGCCTGGTTCGAAGGAATCTCAAAGTTAAGCGTGCTCAACTTGGAGAAACCTGGGATGGGTGACCAGATGGAAAGTTCCCTACTGGAAGGAAAATCACAGTCACCGGAGTTCGTATGACTGGAATATGGGTCTGGCTGGTCTTAGGTGGACTAGACAGCATGATGTATGAGTAGTTGAAATTTGGGGTGATAGGCTAATCGATGAATAGTAACGATGAATAGTGACAACGAAAAAGCTACTAGGTATCATCGATAAGTAGTAACGATGATGAATAGTAACAATAATGAATAGTAACATTGAATAGTAACGATGATGAATAGTGTCAGTGAATAGTAACAATGAATAGTAATGGTGAATAGTGATAGTGAATAGTCGTATGAACGAACGATGAACGATGAATAGGAACTATGAACGAACGGACGAACGAATGATCGGAATTTCGGCAGCATAACGACAGGAAAAGATTATTTGGACGAACGAACGGACGAACGATCGAATGATCGGACGAACGAACGATCGGAATTTCGGCAGCATAACGGCAGGACAAAGATTATCTGGAAGAACGATGAATAGGGACTATGAACAAACGATGAACGATGAATAGGGACTATGAACGAACGATGAACGATCGAATGATCGAATGAACGAACGATCGGAATTTCGGCAGCATAACGGTAGGAAAAAGATTATTTGGACGAACGAACGGACGAACGATCGAACGATCGGACGAACGGACGAATGAACCATGAACGATCGGACGAACGATCGAACGATCGAACGAACGAACGAACAAACTAAGAACAGGGGACGAACGATCGAAGAACGATCGAACGATCCTTGTGCTAGTGTGTGCTTGTGTGGAACATGGAGTGGGTGTGTGTGGGGGGGGGGGAAGAGAGTTGCCATGAAATGGCTTGGGGTGGGATGAGAGGAGGCCCTTGCCCCTCTATTTATAGCCATGGTGGGGGGATTAGGGGGAGGGATGAGAGGATTAGTGGGAGGATGAGAGGATTAGTGGGAGATTAGCATGTATTTGTCTTGTATAAGTGAGATTAGCTTGTAGAGCTCACCGTATGACACTGGAGGCATATGTATACGTATGAGCATGAGGAAAGTTATGAAGAAAATATTTGTAGGGACTTGAAAAATGATTCTGAAGGTATTTCTCAAGAGGAAAATATCCGGAGATACATCGGTGGAATATTTTGGCAGTATTTTTGGAAAGAAATCAAAGGGGGTTACTGGGGAAATATCTGAGCAGTATTTCTGGAAAGAATTTGAGGGGGATCACTGGGGAAATATTTGTAGGATATTTTGAGGAGGATTCTAGAGAGAATATAGACCACTATAATTTATTTGTTGATATCAACTCGCAAACAAACATTTTGAAATGAAATTTGAAATTCATTTTGAATTTAGGGCGAGTTTGAGAAAATTTCAGAATTTGAATTTTTGGGATGCTACAGTGAACTTATCTACTCTGCGAGTCTTAGGGATGAAGAGTCATGACTTCCACATATGGATTGAACGAATTCTTCCGGCGATGGTTCGAGGCTATGTCCCTGAGCATGTCTGGCTAGCGCTTGCAGAGTTGAGCTATTTCTTCCGCCAGCTTTGTGCAAAAGAGTTAGCTCGGACCATGATTGCAGACTTGGAAAGGATGGCACCCGTGTTACTGTGTAAGCTGGAGAAGATCTTTCCACCCGGCTTCTTCAATCCGATGCAGCATTTGATTATTCATCTCCCATATGAGGCACGAATGGGGGGCCCGTGCAGGGACGTTGGTGCTATCCAATCGAGAGATGTCTAAAGAGTATCCGAAAGAAATGTAGAAATAAATGCAAAATCGAGGCTTCCATTGCAGAGGCATACATACTGGAGGAGGTGTCAAACTTCACAACAACTTACTATGGTGACAAACTGCCGAGCGTGCATAATCCACCCCCTCGTTACAATGATGGCGGCAATGAATCGAACCTCAGCATTTTTCGAGGGCAACTCGGAAGCGCGAGTGGTTCGACCACCATGACCCTGAGACATGAAGAGTGGCGCCATATCATGCTATATGTATTGACCAACCTTGAAGAGGTGACGCCATACATGGAGCAATTTCTTCATGAATTCTGGCGTCGATCAAGGGACCCAACTCCACAGGAATATGATACCCTTCTTAGAAAGGGTGCGGGAAATGGATTGCCCGATTTCATTTCCTGGTTTAAACATAAGGTACGTGCTTAGTTTGTTATTCCAAGTTGCTCTTACGTGCGAATAATATAACAATCTAGCGTGTTTGAACTTGCAGGGCCAAAGAGAGCCGTCTATGAGTGCCGAGTTGAGACAAGTAGCCAATGGCTTTGCCTATAGGGTCAGGAAATTTTCTGGGTATGACATCAATGTATACCGTTTTCGCACAACAAGCTACGACCAAAGTCGGCCCAATCGAAAAACCACGTGTTCTGGAGTCTTTACGCCCGGGCTTGACGAGGTCGAGTATTATGGAAGAATTGAAGAAATATATGAACTCAATTTTTATGGTTCCAAACCTCTTACTCCAGTGATATTCAAATGTCATTGGTTTGACCCTGAAGTTACGAGACGGACACATTCTAATCTTGGGATAGTCGAAATTCGACAGGATTCCACCTTAACAGGAGACGATGTCTACATTGTGGCCCAACAGGCCACACAAGTGTATTATCTTCCATATGCGTGCCAAACGAAACAACATCTTAAGGGTTGGGATGTTGTGTATAAGGTATCACCGCACGCTAAATTACCTGTTCCAAACGATGAAGATTATAACTTAGACCCGGACACATATGACGGAGAGTTCTTCCAAGAAGATGGGCTCGAAGGGCAATTTGAGATAGACTTAACCGAAGCGATCGGAATGGAAGTAGATATTGAAATGGTTGTTGATGACGAGGATGATGAGGTGCAAAATGAGAATGACTTAGAAATACTTGAAGGCAATGCCAATGACGAAGTTGCGCCTTCAGATGATGTTGACTATGAAATGGTTGATAGTGATGATGACACTTATGATCCGGCTAACCCGGACACATATGAAGATTATTTTTAATCGATGTAATGCTATATTTCATTTATTTTGCATATGTTTCTAAATACATTTTTTTATCTGTGCTTAATTGTTTACTCTTAATTGCAGGTTGTTGGATAAAGATGGTGGGCGGTGGGACGAGGACGAGGAGGGGGAGGGGGAGGGGGAGGAGGAGCACCCGTAGGACGGAGGAGGAGGCGCAGCAGGACGACGCCGTACAGCAGCAGGTGGAGCAGCAAGCCGCTGTCGATGCAGCATAGCAGGACGACGACGATGCGGCGCAGCAGGACGACGACGACGACGACGCCGCTCAGCAGGACGTCTCAGGTTCTGGCTCCTCAGGTTCGAGGAGTATCTACCTGCGAGGTCCCGCGAGCCTACCTAAGCGACCCATACTTCGTGACAGACGTCCGCTCATACGACCCGATGGAGAGAGGTAGGTAACTTTAGATGTTGTTGCTGCTTTTTCATATTATATGTTCAAATTAATAATAGAAACTAATACTTCATCTTAATCACTTCGACGGGTCTTGGATGGTTTTGGAGACTGCAGGGGGTCACGGCCGCAACCCCAATGGCATCCTCGGCCTTCTATGCCGGGAACACTTCCCTGAACTTGTCGAGTACGCCGGAGTGACGAGCCCAGCATACACCTTCGACCACTACGCCGTCGCCCCCGATGCAGTAGATCGGGACGGCAGACAATTCAACAACAAGGCGGAGCGGGTCAAGCAAGAGCTGTGGGTAAGTCTTCCTCGCACTATATTGTTTAATAAGTCGCATTTGTTGCATATTCTTTAAATAATGTATGGATACATCGTCTTTGTATGTAGGATTTCTTCAGGTGCGATGCTGGATACGAGGCCAGGGCGGATGTGGTGTCTACGACGTGCTGTAAGAAGCTCGTCGTGGACATGCACTACGAGACGCGCATCCAGGCCATCGTCACTTACCACGGCTCCGTCCTTGGGGAGAAGGTGAACAAGAAGGACGCCCGAACCATGTCATTGACTGCGGACCAGTACTTGCAGGTAAATACAAAACTTTATTATTGGTACTAAATATGCTTATTCTTATCTTCTGATATGCGGTGTACTTATATTTTTTAGATGATTCCTCATTGGTGCGCCGCGCATCCTGAGTGCTGGGAGAAGATGGTGCAGAGGTGGTGCTCGGCTGAGTGGGACGAGGCGCACAACGCTGGCCGGGAACGGCGTTTGCTGATGCAAGGTCCCTCCCACCATCAAGGCATCCGCAGCCTGGGCAAATACGCGGAAGCATGGGTACGCGCTCTTTTTTATTTAGGTATATAACTTTCGATTAGACATGATTTCTAACCATATCGTTGGTTTTCTCGCAGTCGGCGGCACATGGTGGCGCGCCTTGCTCCACGTTCTCGGCATATGCCATGGCCCACAAGGGGAAGGCGACGTCCGACGTCACCTACAACCCGGATGACGGGCCCGAGGCGTACACCAACCCCGCCATCCACAGCCGACTCAGTGAGTACACCGCAATGGCCAAGGAGGTCCATGGGCCAGATTACGATCCGAGGACCGAGGACATCGACGGAGATGTCCTCATGAGGGTCGGAGGAGGCAAGAGGCATGGGCGGTACTGGATTGCCGACGGGGCAATCGACTCGTCCTCCACTCCCACTCTCTCTCAGGTGCGAGCAAGGAGCACGAGCGCGAGCCCAGCCATACGACCTCGGCAGGACACCTCACAGCATCGTATCCAGCAACTCCAGGTTATTCCTTATCTATTCATCGTTCATTAATTTTTATATATCTTCTCTTTGCATTATCGTAACATTAGGGCGAAATATTACAGACTCAGCTAGATGATGAGAGGAGGCAACGTGAGGAGCTGGAGAAGAGGATGGCGGAGATGTTCGCGTACATGCAGAGCCTTGGCGCCGCACAGGGTCATGCTCCACCACCTCCGTTGTTCCCTGCAACTGACCCTGCTGAGTTCACTACTCCTGTGAGTATCAAAATTTTAGTACTGCATGATATATATTCATATGTTCTCACACATACAATCTATTCTCTATGCAGGGTCAATCGGCGGCGTCGAACAACCCTCATGCTTCGTCCAGCCCTTCGCCGAACCAGTCCAGATGCCCACCTCGTTGATGATCCAGACTTGGTCTTGTGAGTGTTGGTGATGTTTGGCTAGACTTGGTCTTGTGAGATACTTGGTGATGTTAGTGATGATCCAGACTTATATCTGTTTTGTGATGAACCTGACTTATATTTGTGAGACTTATATTAGTGACACTTTGTGATATATATGGTGTTGATGATAAATGTGTTCATTCTGTGATGCGATTGATATATATCTTTTGATGTGAATGATATATATCTTTTGTGATATATATAATGTGATGTGAATGATATATATCTTTTGTTTGTTTGGATGGAACAGCAAAAACAAATAAAAAAGGGACATCCTGGTCACTTTGCCGAGTGTAACACTCGGCAAAGGTCGCTTTGCCGAGTGCTATGACCATGGCACTCGGCAAAGAAGGAAACCTGGGAACCGGTAAAGACATCTTTGCCGAGTGCTGACAATGGCACTCGGCAAAGAAGGAAACCTGGGAACCGGCAAAGATGTCTTTGCCGAGTGCCATTGCCAAGGCACTCGGCAAAGGGACTGGCAAAGGGGCCCACTGGAGAGTTCTTTGCCGAGTGCCAGTCCACCAGACACTCGGCAAATAAACCTCCTTTGCCGAGTGTCGCCGTGGCACTCGGCGAAGGATCCGTCACCGTCACTTGGCGCCGTGACGGTGACTTTTCTTTGCCGAGTGCCAAATGGCACTCGGCAAAGTCTTTGCCGAGTGCCCGTCAAAAAGTGCTCGGCAAAGATGCTGTTGCCGATGTACAGTTCGCCGAGCGTTCTTTGCCGAGTGTTACACTCGGCAAAGCCTTTGCCGAGTGTAAAATAGCCTTTGCCGTGTGTCTCAGACACACGGCAAAGAAGCTGATTCCGGTAGTGTACACACGTGGTCGGGGTACTGTTCATCCTCGAAGCCAGGGGGTTGCTCCACGTACACCTCCTCCTTGATTGGCCCGTTAAGGAAAGCGCTCTTCACATCCATTTGGAACAACCTGAAAGAATGGTGAGCGGCATATGCTAGCAGAATACGAATTGATTCTAGCCTAGCCACAGGAGCAAATGTCTCCTCAAAGTCCAAACCTGCGACTTGGGCATAACCTTTTGCCACAAGTCGAGCCTTGTTCCTCGTCACCATCCCGTGCTCGTCCTGTTTGTTGCGGAACACCCACTTGGTTCCCACAACATTTTGCCTGGGACGAGGCACCAGTGTCCAAACTTCATTGCGCTTGAAGTTGTTGAGCTCCTCCTGCATGGCCAACACCCAGTCCGGATCTAGCAAGGCCTCCTCTACCCTGAAAGGCTCAATAGAAGAGACAAAGGAGTAATGCTCACAAAAATTAACTAATCGAGATCGAGTAGTTACTCCCTTGCTAATGTCACCCAGAATTTGGTCGACAGGATGACCCCTTTGAATCATCGCTCGAACTTGGGTTGGAGGTGCCGGTTGCGCCTCTTCCTCCAACACATGATTATCTTGTGCTCCCCCTTGATCATACGCCTCCTTTTGATGGACCTGTTCATCGCCTTGAGTTGGGGGATGCACCATTGTTGAGGAAGAAGGTTGATCTTGCTCCAATTGTTCTTGTGGTCGCACTTCACCAATCGCCATGGTTCGTATAGCGGCCGTCGGAACATCTTCTTCATCTACATCATCACAATCAACAATTTGCTCTCTTGGAGAGCCATTAGTCTCATCAAATACAACGTCGCTAGAGACTTCAACCAAACCCGATGATTTGTTGAAGACTCTATACGCCTTTGTATTTGAGTCATAACCTAATAAAAACCCTTCTACAGCTTTGGGAGCAAATTTAGAGTTCCTACCCTTCTTCACTAAGATGTAGCATTTACTCCCAAATACACGAAAGTACGATACATTGGGTTTGTTACCGGTTAGTAGCTCATACGAAGTCTTCTTGAGGAGGCGATGAAGGTAGACCCTGTTGATGGCGTGGCAAGCCGTGTTCACGGCTTCCGACCAGAAACACTCGGGGGTCTTGAATTCTCCAAGCATTGTTCTCGCCATATCGATTAGCGTCCTGTTCTTCCTCTCTACCACACCATTTTGCTGTGGTGTGTAGGGAGCGGAGAACTCGTGCTTGATCCCTTCCTCCTCAAGAAACTCCTCCACTTGAAGGTTCTTGAACTCGGACCCGTTGTCGCTCCTTATCTTCTTCACCTTGAGCTCAAACTCATTTTGAGCTCTCCTGAGGAAGCGCTTGAGGGTCCCTTGGGTTTCAGACTTATCCTGCAAAAAGAACACCCAAGTGAAGCGGGAAAAGTCATCAACCATAACTAAACCATACTTACTTCCTCCTATGCTCAGATAGGCGACGGGTCCGAAGAGGTCCATATGCAGCAGCTCCAGGGGTCTTGAAGTGGTCATCACATTCTTGCTGTGATGTGCTCCTCCCACTTGTTTACCTGCTTGACAAGCTGCACAAGGTCTATCTTTTTCGAATTGAACATTGGTTAGACCTATCACATGTTCTCCCTTTAGAAGTTTGTGGAGGTTCTTCATCCCCACATGTGCTAAGCGGCGATGCCACAGCCAGCCCATGCAAGTCTTAGCCATTAAGCATGCATCTAGACCGGCCTCTTCTTTTGCAAAATCAACTAGGTAAAGCTTGTCGTCTAATACACCCTTAAAAGCTAGTGAACCATCACATCTTCTAAAGACAGACACATCTATATTTGTAAATAGACAGTTATACCCCATATGACATAATTGACTAACAGATAGCAAGTTATATCCAAGACTCTCCACTAGAAACACATTAGAGATAGAATGTTCATTGGAGATTGCAATTTTACCTAGCCCTTTTACCTTGCCTTGATTCCCGTCACCGAATATAATTGAATCTTGGGAATCCTTATTCTTGACGTAGGAGGTGAACATCTTCTTCTCCCCCGTCATATGGTTTGTGCATCCGCTGTCGATAATCCAGCTTGAACCCCCGGATGCATAAACCTGCAAGGCAAATTTAGGCTTGGGACTTAGGTACCCAACTCTTGTTGGGTCCTACAAGGTTAGTCACAATTGTCTTAGGGACCCAAATGCAAGTTTTATCACCCTTGCATTTTGCCCCTAACTTCCTAGCAATCACCTTTCTATCCTTTCTACAAATTGCAAAGGAAGCATTCAAAGCATGATATATTGTAGAAGGCTCATTAACTTTCCTAGGAATATTAACAACATTTCTCCTAGGCATATTATGAACAACATTCCTTCTACCAACATGCACATATGAAGAACTAGAAGCAAACATAGCATGAGAAAAATCATCGTCAGCATTATAACTCCTATAAGCATTTCTAGTTTGTCTCCTATCATGATACAAAAAGGCATGATTCTTTTTAGCACTAGTAGCCATAGGGGCCTTCCCTTTCTCCTTGGCGGAGATGGAAGCCTTATGGCTTGTCAAGTTCTTGGCTTCCCTTTTGTAGCCAAGTCCATCCTTAATTGAGGGATGTCTACCAATCGTATAGGCATCCCTTGCAAATTTTAATTTATCAAATTCGCTTTTGCTAGTCTTAAGTTGGGCATTAAGACTAGCCACTTCATCATTCAAATTAGAAATTGAGACTAGGTGTTCACTACAAGCATCAATGTCAAAATCTTTACACCTAGTACAAATTACAACATGTTCTACACAAGAATTAGATTTATTTGCTACTTTTAGTTTAGCATTTAAATCATTGTTGACACCTTCTAAAGTAGAAATGGTTTTATGACAAGAAGATAATTCACTAGAAAGCACTTCATTTCTTTTAACTTCTAAAGCATAGGATTTTTGTGCCTCTACAAACTTATCATGTTCATCATACAACAAATCCTCTTGCTTTTCTAAAAGCCTATCCTTTTCATTCAAGGCATCAATCAATTCATTGATTTTATCTATCTTAGATCTATCTAAGCCTTTGAATAAGCATGAATAGTCTATGTCATCATCATCACTAGACTCATTATCACTAGAGGAAGCATAAGTGGAGTCTCGAGTACTCACCTTCTTCTCCCTTGCCATAAGGCATGTGTGACGCTCGTTGGGGAAGAGAGATGACTTGTTGAAGGCGGTGGCGGCGAGTCCTTCATTGTCGGAGTCGGTGGAGGAGCAATTCGAATCCCACTCCTTTCCTATATGTGTCTCGCCCTTGGCCTTCTTGTAATGCTTCTTCTTCTCCCTTTTGTTCCCCTTTTCCTGGTCACTTTCATTATCGGGACAGTTAGCAATGAAATGACCAATCTTACCACATTTGAAGCACGAGCGCTTCTCCTTTGTCTTGGTCTTGCTTGGTTGTCCCTTGCGACCTTTAAGCGCCGTCTTGAAGCGCTTAATGATGAGGGCCATCTCCTCATTATTGAGCCCGGCCGCCTCAACTTGCGCCACCTTGCTCGGTAGTGCCTCCTTGCTCCTCGTTGCCTTGAGAGCAAGGGGTTGCGGCTCGTTGATCGGACCATTCAAGGCGTCGTCCACGTATCTTGCCTCCTTGATCATCATTCGCCCGCTAACGAATTTTTCGAGTACCTCCTCGGGCGTCATCTTCGTGTACCTGGGATTCTCACGAATATTGTTCACGAGATGAGGATCAAGAACGGTAAATGACCTTAGCATTAGGCGGACGACGTCATGATCCGTCCATCGCGTGCTTCCGTAGCTCCTTATTTTGTTGATAAGGATCTTGAGCCGGTTGTATGTTTGCGTCGGCTCCTCACCCCTTATCATCGCGAATCGTCCGAGCTCGCCCTCCACCAACTCCATCTTGGTGAGTAATGTGACATCATTCCCCTCATGAGAGATCTTGAGGGTGTCCCAAATCTGCTTGGCATTGTCCAAGCCGCTCACCTTGTGATACTCGTCCCTGCACAAAGAGGCTAGCAACACAGTAGTAGCTTGTGCATTTTTATGGATCTGTTCATTAATAAACGAAGGACTATCCGAGCTATCAAATTTCATTCCACTTTCCACAATCTCCCAAATGCTTGGATGGAGAGAAAATAGGTGTGTACGCATTTTGTGACTCCAAAATCCGTAGTCCTCTCCATCAAAGTGAGGAGGCTTGCCAAGTGGAATGGGAAGCAAATGAGCATTTGAGCTGTGCGGAATGCGCGAATAATCAAAAGAAAAGTTTGAGTTAACCGTCTTTTGTTTGTCGTAGTCGTCGTCCTTGTGAGAAGAAGTAGACTCGTCGCTGTCGTAGTAGACGATCTCCTTGATACGTCTTGTCTTCTTCTTCCCATCTTTACGTCTGTGGCCCGAGCCAGAGTCGTTGGATTTGTCATCTTTTGGCTCGTTGACGAAGGACTCCTTTTCCTTGTCGTTGATCACGATTCCCTTCCCCTTAGGATCCATCTCTTCGGGCGGTTAGTCCCTTTCTTGAAGAGAACGGCTCCGATACCAATTGAGAGCACCTAGAGGGGGGGTGAATAGGTGATCCTGTGAAAACTTAGACTTATAGCCACAAAAACTTGTTAAGTGTTAACGCAATAATTGCCAAGTGGCTAGAGAGGAGTCACAACGAAACACAATACCACAAGAGATCAAACACAGAGATGACACAGTGGTTTATCCCGTGGTTCGGCCAAGACCAACGCTTGCCTACTCCACGTTGTGGCGTCCCAATGGACGAGGGTTGCAATCAACCCCTCTCAAGTGGTCCAAAGACCAACTTGAATACCACGGTGTTTTGCTTTGCCTTTCAATATCCCGTTTGCGAGGAATCTCCACAACTTGGAGCCTCTCGCCCTTACACTTAAGATTCACAAAGAAATACGGAGTAAGGAAGGGACTAACAACGCACACAAGACTCAATATCAGAGCAACAACACGCACACAAATCGCAACAAGAGCTCGCAACACAACTCAATGAGTTCACAACTCAACAAGAGCTCTAGATGCTATCACAATGAACCAAATGCGTGGAATCGATGTCTTGGTGCTCAGGGATGTTGCAGGAATGCTTGGTGTTCTCCTCCATGCGCCTAGGGGTCCCTTTTATAGCCCCAAGGCAGCTAGGAGCCGTTGAGAACAAATCTGGAAGGTCATCCCTGCCTTCTATCGTCGGGTGCACCGGACAGTCCGGTGCACACCGGACACTGTCCAGTGCCCGATTTCTTTCCATAAGCGGCACAGCCGACCGTTGCAGATCTGGGAGCCGTTGGCGCACCGGACAGTCCGGTGCACACCGGACAGTCCGGTGCCCCCTTCCGACCGTTGGCCCGGCCACGTGTCGCGCGCAGATCCCGCGGCCGACCGTTGGCTCGGCCGACCGTTGGCTCACCGGACAGTCCGGTGCACACCGGACAGTCCGGTGAATTTTAGCCGTACGCCGTCGGCGAATTCCCGAGAGTGGCCTTTTCACGTCGAGTCAGCCTGGCGCACCGGACACTGTCCGGTGCACCACCGGACAGTCCGGTGTGCCAGACCGAGCTGAGTCTTGGCTGTACACAGCCAAGTCTTTCTCCATCTCTTCTCTTTTCTTCTTCTCTCTGTTTCTAATACTTAGACAAGTACATTAGTACACAAAACCAATGTACTAAGGCTTAGAAACATACCTTTAATTGTGATTTGCTCTTTGTTCACCCATGGGCATAGATTCACATTTGAGCACTTGTGTTTGCACTCAATCACCAAAATACTTAGAAATGGCCAAAGGCACATTTCCCTTTCACCTACTCTGTCACCGCCGCCGCCGAGGTCGATTCTCTCCCCAACGACGACTGCATCGAGGAGTTCAGCCTAGGCTTCGATGGAGAGCCAATTTTCGACGAGGAGCCCAACGACTCCATCGCCAAGTTCATCGACGTCTCCTTCCACGGCGACAGGATCTCAACCGGTGGTATCCACCACCCGGCCTCCACCATGTCGAGGCTGCACGCGAGCGTGGTCGTCGACGACTGCATCGAGGGGTTCGACGTGTTGGACGAGGACACCGCGAGCGCCAACGCGGCTGACTTCGCCTCCACAGTGGGGGACGCCACACCCCAGGCCACCGAGACGCGGCTCAATGCGGGATGGGTGCGCTGGCTGGAAGGGTGGACTGGCCCCTACGACGACATCGCAGCAGCACAAACCCTCTTCTCCGACGACGCCATCCACCTCTCCGAATCAGAACCCGACCATCTCGTTTACGATTTCCTCAACCTCGTGACCGCTCAGGTTCTCCCTGTCGTGGAGGCCAGGGCCGCGATGGGCGCGGTCGTGGCCGTGAGGGACTCTGCGATGTTCCATTCCCTTCTCGCCGCGGGAAATTTGCTGCCGCCCTTCCTCACGCTGCCGCAGCCACACGACGAGGCAGATACGAACTTCGGTTCCAGCCAGGACAAGGAGCTGCTCGACCATCTCGAAGGTATGCTAGCCACCGAATCCGTGGTGGTGAAGAGAGACCAGCGCATCGTGCCACTCGATGTGACGCTCAAGGGGAAGAGCGTCTCCGTGCGCGCCGACCTCAACGCGCCGCTTGACGCGCACCAGAACAGCACCGAAGACATCCACGCCATCCAGTACCTCTTCAGCAAGGGCGCCAAGGTGCAAAGAGCCGATGATGTGATTGAGCCTGAAGTTGAGAAGCTGGTGGTTACCTTGCCCAACAGATGTTTGACGAATTGCTTCAACCTCGTAGACAGTTGTTTCAGCTGGGATGTAGTGTCACATCGGCAACCTTGGCCTCCACCTACACAGTTTCTGATATTGGGAGATGGTGTTCCAGACAGGTTTACACCATGGAAATCACTTGACGTTGATGTCTACAACTCTCCTGAGTATAAGGAACCATGGCCACCACCCGCACAGTTTGTGATATTGGGTGCTCGTGCCTGGCTCACGGTTATTTGGCAGCTACTTGAATTGGTGACACCAACCTACGCTGGACAGCTGAAGTTTGGTGAACTCGCACGGTTTGATTCTTACTCTCTATTTCATGTGTTTGGCATCCGTGGTTGGGGACTACTTGCAGAGATGAGAACTGTCAGCTCTATGGCGCTCTTTCTGTCCATTTCCACACACTTGACAAACATGTTAGTTTTGGATGGCCCTGTTATTTCCTGTCAAAAGCAACAAATGTACATTCAGAGTAGCAGAGGCATGGTGGAGTGTTCTCATAGGGATCCAAACATTACATGCTGGAAGCATCAGTTTGAGTTGGCAGGAAGTGCATTTCAACCGGAACCTTGGTTTGAGTCTGAGCTGCTGGCACCCAACAAAACATCCTTGATTGTCAAGCTACGGATGGGTGAGCTTGGTTTGGACGTTTTTCTAGGAAAGGAAACGGTATGGCTGCATGGACTGAATTTGTTTGCTGTTAGTTCATCGAATATGGCTTTAAAGGTGCTAGAAGAGGACAAGTATGATTATTGCTCAGAATTCTTTGAGCTTGCAACTGAATTTTTCAGCTCAGGTAATGCTGAAGAGGGTGCTAACATTCTCATGAATTGCAAAACATTGATCATGAGTGTCAGTAGCATACTTCTGGAGGACACCCTCAACAAGTCTCAGTTATCAGACTCTGACTTTAATTGGGACTGCAATACTCAAGACGTTGAGAAGCTATTACCCTTGACTTTGCCTTGGAATCTGGTGACATATGATCAATTGGAGACCAACTTGCCTCACTCATTAAGCTATGGGATAATCAGTGTTGCCGTCAGAAAGCTAGTATGCCTCGCTGCTCTTCATGATTACAGTGGTAGCATGAGTGATGCAACTATGACATATTTCGACATGCTTGCTACGGTTTTCTGCACAACTGAAGAAATTAAGTCGTCAATCATTGTCTACATTATCAGCGGCTTGAGGGCAAGTCACATTTCAAGCGGTGGGGAATGTCAGCAGCAGTACAAGGAACACGTTGAGAAGCTGAGGATGAAGCACGGTGTGAGAAAGCAGAAGACATCGACTAGAGCTGGAACTCACGTGAATGGGCTCTAATGGACCATGTAATGCGTAATGGGCCAAGAATGAGCCGTGTAATAATACATCATAGGCTGAGCTCGTGCAGCTATATAGGATCCAAACTGTAAGAGGAAAGCATCAGAGAAGATATACGAGAACTCCACCGAGAAGCCTTCATGCTCCTGTCTCCATCTTCCTGCTCCTCTGCCTCCTTTTTCTCCTTCACCCATATGTGTCGTCCGCCCCCATCTCTTGTCTCCCTCCTCTCTTCCTGCTACTATTTCTAGAAGCCTCTAGCGAGTGCTAACAGGACTTCCCGTCTATAATTCACCAATCACCAGTGTAATGTCGGTGTAGCCTGTAGCACATGATCGGCCGAATGGGAATGGTTGCGCGTGCACACTTCAGTTAAAAGGAAAAAGAAAAGACGTTGCGTGCATTGCGCGCAATCCGAATTTTTTGTATTTTAGCCCTTAAACTGAAGTAAATTTACGTTTAGACCTAAAAAAATTTTAAATGCAGTTTTGGACCCTTAGCTCGGCGCCATAGGCTGTGGCGCCGAGCTAACACAGCTCGGCGCCACAGCCTATGGCGCCGAGCTGTGACGTGGCCGCAACGGCTAGCTGCGTCCAGGGCTGACCTAGCGCTGACGTGGCGGCGGCGCGGCCTCGTAGCTCGGCGCCACAGATCTTGGCGCCGAGCTACGAATTCCTATAAAAACGCCCGCGCGGCTGGCCGAGAGCAGCTCATTTCATCCCATTTCCAAACTTCGTCAAAATTTCCTGGATTCAAAGATTTGAGTTGGTTCACTTCGTAGACCAAGGTATGATTTCGAACTGATTCGTTTTGTATATTAGGTTTTTAGTTTAATAATTTGTATACACCTATTATATTATCATTTCGATTATTAGTTTGTGTAAACTTATTATAAAGCATAATAGGTACAAGTGATAATTATAATCGTTTATTAGATGAAAGACATGTACCGAGAGGCGTTGTGGCAGAAGAGAGGTCGTCCTCGGGAGTTATATCCGGACGTATCTAGTAAGGATGCTCCTGTTCCTCTTGAACTCCCCGTGCCTAACTGTGACTGTGGCAGACTGGCTTGGGTACATCAATCACAACATCCAGACACGGCTGCTCGCTGCTACTACCTTTGTGGCACTTTGGACGTACGTAGCTTATGACTTGTCACTTAATTTTGTTCGCATTCATTATTTTGTAGATATGTAATAGTGCATCTTTCAATTATTTTAGGGACATCAGAGGTGTTTCTTTTTCCAGTGGATTGATGGTCCTGATAAATTTGACCCTCGATATCTTCTTTTCGTTAATTGGTTGAGTGGAAGGACCACTCATGAGCGTTTTAAGCGTTGGGTACCTCCTCCCCCGAATCCTCCACCAATGACGGATGCGGAGAAGGAGGTAGCAACAGAAAGACGGATGGACTCACCGCCTCGATGCGATTGTGGAGACCGTGCTGTCATCGACGAAGACTATGACAAGCAGTTCTGTTGTCCGAACATTGATTATGTGAGCCCATTGATACGCTAAATGTATGAACTAGTTTTTATTTACAATAAATTACTAATTTTTTCTCTTGCAGCCATACGGGTGGCGTAAGTGTCGTTTCAGATAGTGGTTGTATGGTCCTTTGTCCCATTGGCCAGAGCCAGAGGTAAAGGAAAAGAGATACATGGGGTGGGCGGCAGAAGAGGTCAAATTTGATCCAGTACTCTGCAAATGTGGTATTGAAGCTAAGTATGGATTAGTTCCTTCGGAGCTTGGCGTTGGATATTTTTGTGGACATATGGTCGATTACGATGAGGTTGGTATTTTTTTTGCACCAGATGTAATGTTATAGCGGTACTTACTATTTTTTTGTAGGAGACGAGGAAATGCAGTTGGGAGAGTTACGACGACAAAGGAGAGGTGATGCGCACAATAGAGTCCAAGAGAATAATGGGACAGAAGATGCGTTGTGGATCTCGACTCGTTGATTCGTACATTAACGATCGCATACGCGACATGCGTAGGGAAGCAAAATCTGCCTTTTATGATAGCCTGAAGCGTGCAGAGTATAGGAGGTTGAAGGCGGCAGATGAGAAGAGAGCACAGGATGCAAGGGAATGGGAAGCGGCTCAAGCCGAGAAACAGATGTTGGATAATCTTGCTGATCGCCTCAAGGGAAGTAAGTGAGATAAATGATATTATAATTATGTTAGTACAATTTATTTATCCTGACTTTGCTAACTTAGTTTTCTCATTATATTTGCAGAGATTGGAAGCGGCGTAAACTATTTGGCCGATGAGGCGCATGCGAGATATGTTCAGGATAAAATGGCAACGGTTGAGCTGATGGAGGAGGAGGACGACGACACATCTAGATTGAGTGAGCTTATCGCCCTCGCAGAGGCAGGATTACATGAAGAAGAGGAGGACGACATGTCAAGGTTGAGTGAACTCATAGCACTAGCTGAGGCTGGATTACGTGCTCAAGAGGAAGAGGATGAGTTTATGTCACAGGCCACCGCAGAGGTAGAGGCAGCTTATTACAAGAAGAAGTCTGATGAGGCTGAGGCTGAGGATGAGCTATTCTCCCAAGCTGCAGATGAAGCAGAAGCCAATTATTACAAAAGAACTGGTGACAAGTGTGATGCAGGACAATGCAGCAAGTGGAATGAGGTTGTTGTTGAGGATTGCGCGACGGATGACTCCGAAGATGAGTTACTCATAGATTGTGATTCAGACTGAAGAATTGTAGCCTATTATGTAGTATTTACGTATCAAAAATAATTTAGAACTCTAAAGATGCGTTACTTATTGCTTATTATGTTTTTTACAGTTCACAAAAATTTTTTGCAAGAGTTCCCCTTGTTTTATTAACAACCACAGTTCAAATAATCACATATTATAAGACATATAAGCATTTCAACATATAATACATCACAAAATAACATCGAATATAAAAACATCCACAGAACATAGTTCTTCATATAATGTCCACAAACAAAGTCCAAAATATAAGTTCCCCAACATATAGTCTAAAACATATAACATAGTTCATATTACAACGTCTCCAGCATAAGTCCAAATCACACAGTCCATATCACAAAAGTATTCATTTCCTCCTAGTCTTACCCTTGCCCTTGGCCCAAGAGCGTCGGTGCCTGGAGTGTAAGGGTCTCGTGGACGCCTTCTACGTGGTGTCAGCTGTGATGGCTGAGTTGTAGGAGCATCCTGCAACTGAGACGGTCCAATCTCCACCTGACCTGCGGCGCCAGCGCCAGCGCCAGCGTCGTCGTCGTCATCGTCGTCATCGTCGTCGTCCTGGGCCACGTTCTCAAACGTGTCCCGCGTCGATCGCGACGAGCTGAGTCCTGCTGTAGATGGTCCAACTGCACAAATGGGAGGCTGAATGTCCTGCTGCATACGAGGCACAGGCAGCTGCACGTCAACGCCCGCTAGAGACCGGCATCCACACCGAGCCGCTGCTCGACGAAGACGACGTGATACCCTCTGTAATCGAAATGTTAGTTAAAGACATATGTTACAACATACAAATAAACAAGTTTTCTGTTAGACATTGATACTCACTGATAGTAACGATAGCGTAGTAGTATCTGAAGTTCTCTGTGAGATACGCTCGAGTTCAACAACAGATACGAGCATAGAGTTTCCCTATCACAAGTTAAGACATTACGATGCTCAAAAGTAGACATAAAACATTGAATTGAAATCTCTAATTTTAGTAAAGAAATAGTTACCACTCTATCAAGGATTGGAGCAGCCTCAATTTGGGATCCGTGCCGAGCAGCTATGTCGAAAGTTGTGTCTTCGTCGTCTGACGATTCTTGCTCGGCGTAGTCTGCTGCTGTCCACTGTCCCTTCAGCTTGCACCTAGTCACACCAGAATACCAAATCAAATACCTCCGGAAGTTGTAGTTTGTGTGCGCCTGATCATTCTCATAGTTCAGATCCCCCTGCTGGTTCCATTCATCAATGTAATCACGATGGTGCGTCTCGAAGTCCGTGACCTTCTTCTGTCTCTGTCTGTCGAACCTGCAAAAGTTAGAACCATATATTAGCGACTAACTGATATTTCAATTATTAGTTAGAATAACAAGTGCATGTAGTAACTCACTTATGAAGTTCTATTGAAGTCGAGAATGGCTCCACCGGAAACTCCTGGCGCAATCCGAACTGTCGAGCAACTCTGTGGGGCAAGTGGTACTCAACAGCATAAAAACAGATGAGGGGACACCTCATGAGGTAGATGTCCTCGTCTATTGAGCACATGCTGCTCAACTGTATGCTGGCGAAATATGGATCAAGATACGGTTGCCAAGTCACCTGCAAAAGTTTTAGAAAGCCCATGTAAGCACGCTGGTGTCGTGTGATAAAAGTAGAAAGGACATGTAAAAAGAAAAAAGGAGATAACTTACCATCGAAGGAGTAAGTGCGTCGAGCTCGTTTGAGTACTCCACGTAAGCACGCTGGTGTCGTGCGAATGGCTCCTCGACCTGGTCCCAGCGGTAAGCAGCCGTGGGCTTAAGCCGATGTCCGGCTACCACGAACCACTCACGAGGAGGAAACTCTCTGGGTCGCCCGACGGGTATGTGTGCCCACATCCACAGCTGTAGTAGGTAGACACATCCACCTAAGCTGGCGGTCCTCGACGAACGACGACAAGCCTCGTAAAGTTGCCTGTACAGGAAGGCCAACACTACTGAAGCCCAGCTGTAACCTCCGGTCGTATCCCAGTCAGTCAGGCAGGGCAGAAACATCCATGACGCGCTGTCGCCTGTCGCGTCTAGAAAAAGAACTGAACCAAAGAGATGGAGAATCCAAGCTCGACAATGGTATCCAACAGTCTGCTCATCTGCACCAGGTGGACACTGCCTCAAAAAGGGGGAAGTTAGCCTTGCTATGATCCTTTCGAAGAAGATTTTCTGCTAGATGTCGAGTGCACCATCTGTGGTGCATGGGTGCGTAGCCAGGAATCTGCTCTTGCACTGCATTAAGAATACCTTGGTGTCTGTCAGATATGACACCAACCTCGCGTCCAGGGCCTACGACATGGATGCGTACAAGCCGCAAGAACCAAGACCAACTATCTCTGTTCTCCCTCTCCACCAAAGCAAATGCCAAAGGAACCAGTGAGTTGTCTGCGTCGCATGATATGGCAACCAACAATGTGCCCTTATACTTCCCAAGCAGAAAAGTACCATCAATAGAGAGCACAGGACGACAATGCCTGAAGGCCTCTACGCACTGCGAGAAACACCAGAAAGCACGATAAAATATCTCTTTGCCGTTCCTCCATTCATTAGGTTTGGGGATGTACTCGTAATGCATGCCTGGGTTTTTTGCTTTCATTGCATTGAACAATGCTGGTAACTTCTCATAACCCTCCTCCCAATCCCCGTATATCATCTTCCATGCTCGCTGCTTTGCCCTCCATGCTTTCCCATATTTGATCCTGTAACCAAACAGCTCCGAAGTCATGGTCATAATTGACTTCACCTTCAAGTTTGGCTGACCCTTCAATATCCCCAATATCCTTTTCGCAATCAGGGTAGATGTCAACTGACGATGCTTAGAGCTCAGCTCTGTCTGGGCACAAGTGTGTGGACCTACAATTTTGGTGATCTTAAACTTTCCGGTGTCCTTCTGCCTTCGGGCACATACCCTCCAATTACATTCTGGCACCTCGCACACAACAGTGTAACGACGCTGTGCATACGAATGTCTCACCTTGAACGGCCTCTTCCGGTTCACAGAATATTCCTGTAGCCATCGTCTCAGTGTAGGCAGATCCTTGAAAAGTAAGCCAACCTTAATCTCAATGCTGTCGGCATTATCCGGAGCCTCTAGCAGTTCATCGTCACGTCCTTCAGCATACGCACGGGTGGAATGACTTAAACTGCTAAATTCATGTACTGCAGGGTCTCGCTCCGGACACAAACGTCTTATGAGTTCAATTTCTTACTCGGTCATTTCTTGAACCGGACGGTCATCATCAGAATCTAAGGCCCGTGCAGCTTCATATGGCTCCTCCTCATCCTCAATCTGAACATCAACATTATTGGATGCCCTGCATATGTTGTCCATATTATATGACACAGGCACATCAATCTGAACATCAGCATTATCGATATGTGGAGATCCTGCATCGGGTCGTAGCAAGAAAAACCATATTAAAAAGTCTAATCAAACGAAATAACGATGGATACGGACAATGTGTCGAAGACACTTACTAGGATGATCGTCAACTGGATCATACTCTTGGGGGGGTACCACCGCATTAGAAGCCCCACAAACGCCAGGAATAGGACGAGAAATCCCATACTCGTGCGGACCCGATTGAGCATCGGGCACAACAACGACTTCTTCATGAAGCTCTACCAAAGGAGCTTCAATACGAGATGCATTTGGCATTTGTGGAGATAACCCGACTGGACCTTCGCAATGACTAACAGGTAACTTTTGAATAACCACATCCAAACATGGTGGAACCATCGTCTTCACAATTCTTAAATATATCTCCCAATCATCTTCTAAAGTAATGGAGATCAACCGTCGGACAACTGTTCCATGTGTAATATGGGACAACAAACCCTGCATTGATATTCTAGGGTCGTTTATGTCCCACCTAATCTCCTCACAAGCTCGAGCCAAAAGCTTGTCAAAAGATGGTCTTTCAACGAACAACATGGTCACGATCTTCATACCATCAAAAGTAACACTCCCATAAGCATCTATCTCCACCCTTCCTCCATGGTATAGTGTTACTAGGCTGTCCATCTATTGCAAAAATGGATTACTAACTCAATAATGGCTATATACTTAAGCCTACTAACGTACTAAGTAATAAATATATATTAACTAATAACTATACAGTAAATATTAAATGAACACATCAAACGAAATTACATAATCTATAAATAATGTACGAAAACAATGTATACCTGAACGCGTACGAGTCCAGCTAACGGTGGAGAAGGTTAAGTCGGACGAACACCTACGTACAAAAAAACCAATTGTCAGTAAAAAATTTGGCAGCACCTCCCCTGTAAAGTGATGTTTATAGAACCTGCGAATAAACGACAACACGATGGTTGCCAACACAGAAAACATGTAATATCAATGCGCTAAACAAAATGGTAACTATATAATCACTAAGAATTTACTAAACACTAACAATATACTACGCAACAAACTAGCTAACTATTTTAATAAACAATAACAACAAACTATCTAACTATTTACTAAATAATAAATAAGTGGATACCTAACTAATTACTACTAGTTTACAAATTAAGAAATTAAAAAAAATGGTCGGTAATGGAAGCGGGAGCTACCGGGGACGGAGCGGGCGGTGGCGGCAGTGGGCTTCGTGGGGAGCTCGGGCGCGGCAGTGGGCGGGCGGAGCTCCGGCGACCTCGGGGCGGCAGTGGGCGGGCGGGCGGAGCTCCGGCGACCTCGGGGCGGCAGTGGGCGGAGCTCGGGCGCGGCAGAGGGCGGGCGGCGGCGACCGAGCTCGGGGGAGCTCGAGCGGGCGGCGAGCTCGGGCGAGCTAGGGCGACGTCGGGCGGGGCTCGCGGCGGCGAGCCGGAGCGGGCGGGCGGCGGCGAGCCGGAGTCCTGGCAGGCGGCGGCGATTGAGGACGGCGGCGGCGGCGTTGGTTTGGAACGAGCAGAAGACAAGAAACGCGCGCACAGAGAAGGCGGTTTGCAGTTTTTTCCTAGCTCGGCGCCAAGATCTGTGGCGCCGAGCTAGGTGCCACGCGGGACTGCCACGTCAGGAAGCTCGGCGCCACCGTCTGTGGCGCCGAGCTAAGGGTCCAAAACTGCATTTAAAATTTTTTTAGGTCTAAACGTGAATTTACTTCAGTTTAAGGGCTAAAATACAAAAAATTCGGGCGCTTGTCGCTGCCGCAGATCAACGGACCATGGAGCATGTCCGTTAAAGATCAGTGACAGCGAGGTCAAACCCTGCTGCATGCGTTGCGTTCATTACCGGAGGAGAGCTGTGTAGGCTGCGGCCTGCTTGCACCTCTGCCACTCTGCCGACGACAAACAAACCCGCCCTTTTGACTCTTCTGCTGTGCCTGTGTGCGTCGGATCGGATCAGTGCTGCGTACGTGCGAGAGAGACGAGACCGGTGCACACCGTGCACGACGTACAGAGAGAGAGAGAGAGAGAGAGAGAGAGAGAGAGAGAGAGAGAGAGAGAGAGAGAGAGAGAGAGAGAGAGAGAGAGAGATTGGGCCGGGGAGACCGACCGGAGAGTTGAGACGGCGACGAGCCACTGCCAGTCGCCAGAGCCCAGAGCCGTCCGGTTGGTCTGCCGAACCCTGGACTGGTCGTCTGGACAGAAGGGCAGCCCGGGCGGATGGAATGGAAGGCAGGTTGCGCACGGGAGAGGCCTGCCCACACGTAACGTATGTTCCCTGCCTACATCCTCGTAACGTCCAGCAACAGTGGCAGTGCCGCACACAACACAAGGACGTAAATTGTTTGAAAATACTAGCAATATTTGTATTTCTTAATAGATTCAGGGGTTGTTTGTTTTAGGATTATTGATCTGGACAGGTTAACAAACACGTCCTTACTATTTAAAAACAAGAACGACAACTGTTTTAGAGAAGAAAAAAACAAAAACGTCAATTGTTTTGGAACTGGATGGGGGCACTGCATGCAGAACTTGCATCGGGATGCATGCATGGCTTATTTCATTTCTCACCAGACGATAACAAAGCAAAAAAACACAGTTTGGTCCATGACTCCTGACTCCAAATACATATGCATGCAGGGCAAAATATACCTAGGTACGTACGTGCTTAAGGTAAGGAAAATGATGCAGATCAAATGCGTGGACCAATTAGCGCTGTCGCTAGCTCTTCGTCATCCGCGGCACGCCTTCGATCGATCGATCGATACTAGTTGACGCAGACGTGCAGCTCCATATCGTCATTCAGTTATTAGTCGCCTGCTGTGAGTGCAAAATAAACCAAGGTGCTATAGAAATGCTTATGACGACCGAGATAGCTGTGCTGCATATAGCTAGGTTACCATGAGCACGTAGTAGAGAGTGTCCTGCTGGAGCGGCTCCACCGTGACGCCGGACTCGTCGACGGGGACCGCCTCGCCGGTGTGGCGCGCCAGAAGGGCGGCCTCGCCGAACGCCAGCCTCACGTCCAGGCGCATCGACGCCGGCACGCTGAACTGCGCGGTGGCGGTGGCCGCGCACGTCACGGCGTCCCGGGCCACGGCCACCACCGTCGCCGTCGGCGTCGGCGGCGTCTCCCCCATCAGCAGCCCAGCAGCATCCAACAGCCCTGCTCACACAGATAGATAGCCGTTAGTTGAGTGGAATCATTATTGCCGATCGAGAGCCTTTCCAAGCTTGGCAGAAGCTATCTCTAGCTATACGATGAATGGCCTAGCTACCCAGCTTGCTAGCTACCACCTATAGCTAGCAGGCTAGTATGTAGCTAGCTTCCGTGTGAGATCAACAGCGAGATTTTCATCAAAGGTTTTTTTTTTCTCGGAGATCGATCGATCTATCTAACAGGAGAGGAGAGGAGAGCAGAGGAGACGATTTGACAGCCATCAAGCTCAATCTTTTCAGCAAACGTACGTACGCGCGTGCAGAAATGAAGCCCTCTCTATACGAGTAGACGTGTCACACCCCCTTGAAGAAAGCACCCCGACAAGACTACACACAAGGACGCCATTCATGACCCAAGTTGCCACTGTGTCTACCGGAAGGTGCCAATCTGCTATTGGATCTCCACGGTTCATTTCGTATCTCTCTGTGCACGTACGTCAAGTCTTTTCACACATACTACTACTACGTACTAAATCAGGTACGGAGTAGCATTGTACCATGTTCGTGCATATGATGCCAATCAAACAATCAACATGCAGATTAGTTTGCAGTTAGTAATGCCACAAAATTCTCTCTTGGATTCTTATGCTCAAACCTTGAAACAGCCAACGTGTTTACTACGTACAGACTTCTTCGTCGACATGTGTGTATTAGTACTGCGTGTATATGTACATTCATTACCGGAATCAGCAGCTTTGCCGCACTCGGCAAAGAGCCGGATTCAGTTAGTGACTCTAGTACTGTACGGCATTGCACGTACCGTACTCTCCCAAGAGCCTCTACTGCTTTCCCAACTTTTGGTTCTTTCAACCTCTCTACTGCTCCTATCGGACAAGTTGCGGGCTTGTTTGAGAGCAAGAAGTATATGTGAAGGAGATTGTAGGGTTTCAACAGGTGAAAGTGTAACCTTGTCATGGAAATGTCCATCTCCAGCGAGCTATACGTCAACAGCTGGGGGTGCGCACACAGCGTGACAAGATCGGTGCATGCACAGTGGATTTTACATGCATGCATGCCTAACCTTGTCTCATTGCCTGCGAACACACACCATGCAGCACCGTATGCATGCGTACATTGGCATTGGCATCCGATGTGGTCGCAGGAAAATTTGGAGCCATGGATCCGGCCTTATCTATCATCGAAGTGGCATGTCCTCCCCTTTGCCGAGCTCACTACAGCCAAGCTTGCAAGCAGATCGAGACAGCGCAGGCCAGGCACGAGGACGATTAGAGATGGCAATGGGTAAATACCCACCGGTTATTACTACCCCATATTCATACCCACGACACAAAAATAATCCCATCGGATCACCCATATACGCTGGCGGGTATGGATTTACCCCCATACCCATACTCATGTGGGTATGGGTCACCCATCGGGTCACCCGTACTCACAAAAGCTAAACATCTATCAAAATATTATATGATACAAATGTCAAGTATATCCATCTAAATACCATTACAAAATTTCTAGCATCATTTAACCATCCATTCAACACAACAAAGATAACTGGATAAAGTAGTAACACTAGGATAATACTACATAGCACATTACATGTTTTATTACATGGTCATTAAATTGTCGTTAAGTCTTCTATGACATTATGGCCTAAAAGTTTGTTAAATAGTAAAAAAGATGGATGACTAAAGTCAAAGTTCATGCTTGGTTTAAGTTTATATTAGGTATTTTATACCCGCGGGTTAACGGGTATGAGTGAAGCCGGAATGTTCTAATACCCGTTTACCCATTGGGTGGAGATTTTTGCCCAATAACAGACCCACGGGTAGAATATTTAGCCCACATACATACCCTAATGGAGTAAATACCCATCGGGTATCGGGTCGCGGGTACCCATTGCCATCTCTAAGGACGATGCGTGCAGTAGTGCAGGCACGGCAGAACGTGGAGGAGCTAGGCCCGGCCAGGCCGGCATTCTATGCGCATGCATGCCATTACAACACAAGCTTTTGCACGAACAAAGAACCATGCTTGTGGGAACGAAGAAAGCTAGCTAGAGGCCTAGAGACAAGAATGAAACGTACGTGCCTGCATATGATCAAAGCTAATTACTCTCACGCACCTTGCAACTGGTCGCTCGCCGCAGAGCTTGGAAGCAGCGTGGCCGTACCGGCGGCGGCATCTGCAGCGAGAGGGGCCGGAGCGACAGCCGCAGCAGCGGTCGTCGTCGCGCCCGCCAAGCCGTAGTAGTGGAGTAACCCCAGCCTGGACTTCTCGTCGTCCCTGATCACGGCGCTCACGGCGTCGATCTTGCTATTGCTATTGCCCATATCAGAGCCGCAGGTGGTGCTGTTCCAGAACTGGTGGCCATGGCCGAGTCCCTTGGTGGGGACGACGCTGATGTCGGCGCAGTAGTCTTGCCTTAGAGCTTCGTTGCACAGGCCAAAGAGCACGCTGGGTGAGAGCGAGACGGGCCGGTGTATGGCCGCCGGGGGCTCGTGTGTGTGGTGGGAGTGGCCGTCGAGGACGCCACCGAGCTCGGTGGCCGGCAGGTAATAATGCTGCTGTCCGCCCTGCTGCCACTGCGGAAGGAACTGCTCCGGAGAGGCGATCACCGTATCGGGCATCGGCGGCGCGGCAGGCGCCATGATCTGGCTGTGGTACTGATAGTAGAGCTGGCGCGCGGCCAGAGCGGCCGACGACGACGGCAGCGGCGTAAGCAGGTCCATGGCCGTCGTCGGCATCACGCCCTGCTGGCGGAAGACAGCAGCCGGCGCGGCGCCTGCGGGAGAAGCAAGCGCGACGGCGGTCGTCGGGGTCACGGTCACCGACTTGCTCGATGATGACCCCGAGGACCGGTCGGAGGACGACGAGGACGAGGACGTGGGCGGCGCCACGGGAGCAGCGGCCGCGAGCTGCAGGTTCCTGGGAGGCGTCACGGGCGCCGGGGCGCACGCGCGCGCCTGCAGGGCGGAGCGGCCCGAGCCCGACGGCTGCAGCTGCCCCGCGGCGCGCAGCTTGTGCTTGGTGCGGGACTTGCGGTTCTGGAACCAGTAGAAGACGTTGGCGTCGCCGACGGGCCCGTACTCCTGCAGTTGGAGGCGGATGCGGCGGATCTCGTCGCGCGGCGGGTTCACCATGCCGGAGTTGAAGATCCCTTCCAGGATCCTGATCTGCTCCGGCCGCGGGTTCCACCGCGGCCTCGGCTCCGGGTTCCTTCCGCCGTTCTCCTCGCACCCTGGGACGAAGTAAGCACACATCTCAGCGGATCTAGGGCGGCAATAACCAGGCTCCAAGAAACCAAACCCTAGCTAGCGACGTAGTATATGCTAGCTTGCCGGTGATCGAGCATGCAGCGAGAAACAGTAACATGCAGGTAAAGGCGGTGCAACATGCTTGTAGTTGTAGATAAGACTAAAGAGACATGCAGAGCATACTTGAGGACATGAGTGAGGACTTGCCGCCGTTGTTCATGTCAGGCTGCGGCTGCGGCTGCTGGAAGTTGCAGGCGAGACTGGACCTGTACATGCTCGGCCAGTGCCTGTTCGAGGACGCCATATGCTGCTGCTCCGACGTGCGCTTTTATCGACGGGTTGCTGCCTTCTTCCCTTGTTGCCTTGGGCAAGACAGCTGGGGTGGTCGTCTCGTCTGTGCTCGATCGATGATGATGGGTGCGTCACTGCTGGTGAGATGGGGTGAGAGGGGGCAAGGAGAGCAGATCGATCGATCGGTCGGCCAGGGCAAAGGGGGTGTGTTGCGTCTCCACAGCTAGCTGTTGCTGCTCCTGTAGCCTGTAGAGGAACAGTGTGGGAATCGGGGAGGGGACGAAGAACCCTATGGATTTCGCTATGGCTCTTCTTCTCCTCTCTTCCCGGCTGCATGCTTATAGTTATAGATGGCTTTCTCACCTACTACGATACTCCCTCCGTTTTTTTTAAAAGTATCGCTATTAATGCACCACTCCCACCTCCTTCCTTTTGTTTTGCTAGATCCCTTGGAATTGTGCGAGCTAGCGTAGAAAACGGAGGGATGATGACTGGTGAAGGCAGGGTGGTAGGGGGAGGCCGGGAGCAGGGCTGGATCTTGCTTGCATGGTAGGGGCGAAATTGAAGAGGGGTACTGATGGATGGGAACATGGACATGCCTAGCTACAGTGCTGATGGCTCCTAGGAGTAGCTGTAGTAGATGAAAAGTACGCTGTGATTTGATCCTTCTTCCAGTTTGTCAAGCAAGGATGACATGGGCAAGCAGTGGCAGGTGCCGTTCTGCTGCCCTTCTCTGTTACTGCCTCCGTAGCACAACGGAGTAGACGGGAATTACATGTTGTATCATTTAGGTCCTCGCAAGTTTCAAAATCAGGAAAACGAATGCTAGAAATTGGCTGACACATCGAAAACCAGATTTGCTTAAGCCAAATGATGTGGTGTGCCAAATTGATGAATCAAAGGATGCAAGTAGAGACTAGAGATGGCCAAACGGGCGGCCCGACCCAGCCCAGCCCGGGCCCGATGAAGTCCGGCCCATTTTGGGCTTGCCAGGCACGGTTAGAAAACCGGGCTAGGCCGTTGTAGCGCCCCAGTCATTTGGGACTTAAATGTGATACAATTACTAGTCTCAGGAGGATAGTAAACACATTTATACAACAGATGATTCTAGATCTGCTTAAACGAGACAAACCTATAAAGGTAGCGATCAACTTTAAAAGTTGGTCCACAACTCGGGACATATCATCAGAGTGGGGCTGAAGCAACCCGATATATGCAGCGAAAAAAATCAGCGGTCCAACAGCCACAGGCAAGGTTGGGAACAGCCGTAACTCTTACCCGATCTCCTTTTTCTGAAAAACAACAAATAAGCAAGGGTGAGTACAAACGTACTCAGCAGCCCACCTTCACCCGCGGAATGGGGAAATCAGATATAATGCATGGAATATGTGGAGCTCAGAATATTTTGCAGAAACAGCAATATTTTATACAGGGTTGTTTTGTAAAACATTTTGTATTTTGCAAAACGCATCCTCTCCCAAAGGAGCAGGAAGTTTTTCAATATAGAATAAAATCCCCTGGACTAAACCATCCAGGTATCTCAGTAGTTTCCCACTGGTTTTCATTTTCAAAAACAGCTACTGGACTTCCCGTCCACCATACCTCACGGCTCAACCGCCGGACCTTTTAAAAACCACTTTTCTCAAACTCACCTTTTTTGAAAACAAAACACTAATTTTCATACCACACCAGACTCGTCCATACCAGTGGACACGGACTATTCGAATAGGTTTTTAAACTCTGCGCAGAGGTGTACACTTTACCCACTAGTCCGGCTCTGCGATCTCATAGCTAGTGACATCCGAAACCGAATCTCTTTCTTTCCTCGCACGTCCTTACCGTAGCGGTTATACCGGAAGGAGTCAGGCCACCACCATGCCCAAACTAGACAAAACATTCCCCCTCCTTATCCTCCCGGTGCTCCCTAGCCTTCATACCCTAGGGTTTGGACCGTACGAGTTCAGATTGAGTGATTGACCATACAGTCTCTGAAAGGGAATTAGGCTTACACCTATTTCCTATAACTAATTTTGGTGGTTGAATTGCCTAACACAAATAATTGGACTAACTAGTTTGCCCAAGTTTATAAGTTCTACAGGTACCAAAGGTTCACCATAAGCCAATAAAAAAATCAAGAGAAAGGGTTCAAACAAAGGAGCAAGGACCAACCGAAGGCACCCTGGACTGGTGCACCGGATTGTCCGGTGCACCACCAGACAGTGTCCGGTGCACCAGGGAAGGTCGACTTCAAACTCTTCACCTTCGGGAATTCTCGGAGCCGGCGCGCTATAATTCACCGGACTGTCCGGTGTACACCGGACAGTGTCCGGTGCACCAGAGGACTCCAGTGCAAACTCGTCGTCTTCGGGAAAATCCAGAGGCAATTCCACTATAATTCACCGGACTGTCCGGTGTACACCGGACAGTGTCCGGTGCTCCAAAGAAGAGCGGCCTCAGGAACTCGCTAGCTTCGGGAAACTGCAACGGCTGCTCTGCTATAATTCACCGGACATGTCCGGTGTACACCGGACTGTCCGGTGTAACTGCGGGGCAATGGCTACGACGGCGCCAACGGCTACCTGCAGCGCATTTATTGCGCGCCAGCGGACGCAGAAGTCAGGAACACCCATACTGGCGCACCGGACACTCTACAGTACATGTCCGGTGCGCCACCGGACATCCAAGCGGGCCCAGAAGACAGAGCTCCAACGGTCGGAACCCAACGGCTTTGGTGACGTGGCTGGCGCACCGGACATGTCCGGTGTGCACCGGACTGTCCGGTGCACCATACGACAGACAGCTTCCACCAAACGGCTAGTTTGGTGGTTGGGGCTATAAATACCCCCAACCACCCCACATTCAAGGCATCCAAGTTTTCCCACTTCAACTACTTACAAGAGCTCTAGCATTCAATTCTAGACACACCAAAGTGATCAAATCCTCTCCAAACTCCACACAACGCCCTAGTGATTAGTGAGAGAGATTTGCTTGTGTTCTTTCGAGCTCTTGCGCTTGGATTGCTTTCTTCCTTCTTTGATTCTTCATTGCGATCAAACTCACTTGTAATTGAGGCAAGAGACACCAATCTTGTGGTGGTCCTTGTGGGAACTTTGTGTTCCAAGCATTTGAGAAGATAAAGCTCACTCGGTCCGAGGGACCGTTTGAGAGAGGGAAAGGGTTGAAAGAGACCCGGTCTTTGTGACCTCCTCAACGGGGAGTAGGTTTGCAAGAACCGAACCTCGGTAAAACAAATCCGCGTGTCACACTCTTCATTCGCTTGCGATTTGTTTTGCACCCTCTCTCTCGGACTCATTATTATTTCTAACGCTAACCCGGCTTGTAGTTGTGATTAATTTTGTAAATTTCAGTTTCGCCCTATTCACCCCCCCTCTAGGCGACTTTCAATTGGTATCAGAGCCCGATGCTTCATTAGAGCCTAACCGCTCGAAGTGATGTCGGGAGATCACACCAAGAGGGAGATGGAGACCGGCGACAAGCCCACTACGAGCCACGGGAGCACTTCATCGGAAGAGTCCCGCACCAAGAGGAAGGAGAATAAGAAGGACTCCTCCAAACGGAAGGAGAAAAGATCTTCTTCTTCACACCACAAAGAGAAGAAGGAAAAATCCTCTTCCCACAAGCCGCATCGGAGTGGGGACAAGAAAAAGAGGATGAGGAAGGTGGTCTACTACGAGACCGATTCTTCATCGACATCCACCTCCGGCTCCGACGCGGCGTCCGTCACTTCTAAGCGCCAAGAGCGTAAGAAGTATAGTAAGATCCCCTTACGCTACCCTCGCGTTTCTAAACATGCACCTTTGCTTTCCGTCCCATTAGGCAAACCACCAACGTTTGATGGTGAAGACTATGCTAGGTGGAGTGATTTAATGCGATTTCATCTAACCTCACTCCACAAAAGTATATGGGATGTTGTCGAGTTTGGTGCACAGGTACCATCTGTAGGGGATGACGACTATGATGTGGATGAAGTGGCCCAAATCGAGCACTTCAACTCCCAAGCCACAACCATTCTCCTCGCCTCTCTAAGTAGAGAGGAATATAACAATGTGCAAGGATTGAAGAATGCAAAGGAGATTTGGGACTTACTCAAGACCGTGCACGAAGGTGATGAACTCACCAAGATCACCAAGCGGGAAACGATCGAGGGGGAGCTTGGTCGCTTCCGTCTTCGCCAAGGGGAGGAGCCACAAGATATGTACAACCGGCTCAAAACCTTGGTGAACCAAGTGCGCAACCTCGGGAGCAAGAAATGGGATGACCACGAGGTGGTTAAGGTTATTTTGAGATCACTCATTTTCCTTAACCCTACTCAAGTACAATTAATTCGTGGTAACCCAAGATATACACTAATGACTCCCGAGGAAGTAATCGGGAATTTTGTGAGCTTTGAATGTATGATTAAAGGCTCAAAGAAGATCAACGAGCTTGATAAACCCTCCACGTCCGAAGCACAACCGGTGGCATTTAAGGCGACGGAGGAGAAGAAGGAGGAGTCTACACCGAGTAGACAACCAATTGACGCCTCCAAGCTCGACAATGAGGAGATGGCTTTAATCATCAAAAGCTTTCGCTAAATCCTCAAGCAACGGAAGGGGAAGGATTACAAATCCCATTCCAAGAAGGTTTGCTACAAGTGTGGTAAGCCCGGTCACTTTATTGCTAAATGTTCATTATCAAGTGATAGTGACAGGGATAACGACAAGGGCAAGAGGAGAGAAAAGAAGAGGTACCACAAGAAGAAGGGCGGCGATGCCCACGTGTGCCACGAGTGGAACTCCGACGAGAGCTCCACCGACTCCTCCGACGACGAGGACGCCGCCAACATCACCGTCACCAAGGGACTCCTCTTCCCCAACATCGGCCACAAGTGCCTCATGGCAAAGGACGGCAAAAGGAAGAAGGTTAAATCTAAATCCTCCACTAAATATGAGTCTTCTAGTGATGAAAATGCTAGTGATGAGGAGGATAACTTACGTACCCTTTTTGCCAACCTTAACATGGAACAAAAGGAAAAATTAAATGAATTAATTAGTGCCATTCATGAAAAGGATGACCTTTTGGATTCCCAAGAGGACTTCCTAATTAAGGAAAATAAGAAACATGTTAAGGTTAAAAATGCTTATGCTCTAGAAATAGAAAAATGTCAAAAACTATCTAGTGAGCTAAGCGCTTGCCATGACACTATTGCCAACCTTAGAAATGAAAATGCTAAATTAATTGCTAAGGTTGATTCTCATGTTTGTAATGTTTCAACTTCCAATCCTAGAGATGATAATGTTGATTTACTTGCTAGGATTGATGAGTTGAATATTTCTCTTGCTAGCATTAGAGATGAGAATGAGAAATTGTTTGCTAAGGCTAAAGAATTAGATGTTTGCAATGTTACAATTTCCAATCTTAGAGATAACAATGATATTTTGCGTGCTAAGATTGTTGAACTTAATTCTTGCAAACCCTCTACATCTACTATTGAGCATGTGTCTATTTGTGCTAGATGTAGAGATATTGATATTGATGCTATTCATGATCACATGGCTTTAATTAAACAACAAAATGATCATATAGCAAAATTAGATGCTAAAATTGCCGAGCATAACTTAGAAAATGAAAAGTTTAAATTTGCTAGAAGTATGCTCTATAATGGGAGACGCCCTGGCATCAAGGATGGCATTGGCTATAAAAGGGGAGACAATGTCAAACTTAGTGCCCCTCCCAAAAGATTGTCTAATTTTGTTAAGGACAAGGCTCCCATGCCTCAGGATAACGAGGGTTACATTTTATACCCTACCGGTTATCCCGAGAGCAAAATTAGGAGAACTCATTCTAGGAAGTCTCACTCTGGCCCTAATCATGCTTTTATATATAAGGGTGAGACATCTAGCTCTAGGCAACCAACCCATGCCAAGTTGCCTAAAAGGAAAACTCCTAATGCATCAAATGATCATGACATTTCATTCAAAACTTTTGATGCATCCTATGTTTTGACTAACAAATCCGGCAAGGTAGTTGCCAAGTTTGTTGGGGGCAAACACAAGGGCTCCAAGACTTGTGTTTGGGTACCCAAAGTTCTTGTTTCTAATGCCAAAGGACCCAAAACCGTTTGGGTACCTAAAGTCAAGAACTAAACTTGTTTTGTAGGTTTATGCATCCGGGGGCTCAAGTTGGATCATCGACAGCGGGTGCACAAACCACATGATAGGGGAGAAGAAGATGTTCTCCTCCTACGAGAAAAACCAACATCCCCAACTGAAAGTCGCCTAGAGGTGGGGTGAATAGGGCGAAACTAAAATTCTCAAAAATAATCACAACTACAAGCCGGGTTAGCGTTAGAAATATAATAGAGTCCACGAGAGAGGGTGCAAAACAAATCGCAAGCGAATAATGAAGTGAGACACGCGGATTTGTTTTACCGAGGTTCGGTTCTCTCAAACCTACTCCCCGTTGAGGAGGCCACAAAGGTCGGGTCTCTTTCAACCCTTACCCTCTCTCAAACGGTCCCTCGGACCGAGTGAGCTTCTCTTTCTCAAATCACTTGGAACACAAAGTTCCCACAAGGACCACCACAAATTTGGTGTCTCTTGCCTCAATTACAAGTGAGTTTGATCGCAATGAAAGAATCAAGAAAGAAGAAAGCAATCCAAGCGCAAGAGCTCGAAAGAACACAAGCAAATCTCTCTCTCTCTAATCACTAGATGATAGTCGCCTAGAGGGGGGGTGGATAGGCGAAACCTGGAAATCAAAACTTTATCCCCCAACTAGATCCTTTGATTAGTGGTTAGAACAAGATGAACAATTATCGGAGTATAAAAACTAAGTTCTTGCTAGTAAAGAGTATAGCTTTCAAATAATGTGGAAGTGATAAATCAATACAACTAATAAGTCTATGATAATAAAGCAAGAAAGCTTAGATGAAAAGAGCACTAACTCAAGTTCTTTCTTGCGGAGTGTTGCTTCACTTAAATGAGAGTTTAACTTGAAGCAACACCAAATGATATGAGCAAAGAATAGTGCAAGAGAACTTAGAGTAAGGGAAAGCAAACAAATCACAAGCAAAAGCACAATGAACACGGGTGATTTGTTTTACCGAGGTTCGGCCCTCGAAGGCCTAGTCCCCGTTGAGGAGTCCACTTAAGGACGGGTCTTTTTCAACCCTTTCCCTCTCTCCCGATCACACAAGGATCGGCGAGCTCTTCTTCTTCTCAAGGATCACTCTCGATCCCACAAGGATCACCACACTCTTTGGTGTCTCTTGCTAGCTTTTACAAGCCTCCAACACTTTGGAGGAAGTTTGAATGGGAGTCAAAACTCCACGCGCAAATGAACACAAAGATGTAGCTCACACTATCTCTTAATGAATCTCACAAGGCGCTAGTGCTAAACTCAATGAAGGAGCTCTCAATTGCTTGCTCTCTCTTTTGTGGCACTTGTGTTGGTTGTAGTGGACTAAATCTTGTGTATAGGATGGATCAATGAATATATGTGGTTGGGAGGGCTTGAGTATGTCAACTAGATGACTTGGAATGTTGCTTGGACTCCCACTCCTTGAAGTGGCCGGTTGGGGTGGTATTTATAGCCACCATCCAATTTTGTAGCCGTTGGAGAAGCTGCTGGCGATGGGCGCACCGGACATGTCCGGTGCGCCAGCCACGTCATCCTAGCCGTTGAGATTGGAGCAGGTCGACCGTTGGAGGCTTTGTCCTCATGTGGCACCGGACAGTCCGGTGCAGCACCGGACAGTCCGGTGCCCCTCTGACTTCTGCTCTGACACTCTGAATTCAACTGTACACTTTGCAGAGTCGACCGTTGCGCGCAGATGACCGTTGCTCCGCTGGCACACCGGACAGTCCGGTGTACACCGGACAGTCCGGTGAATTTTAGCGAACGAGCCGTTGGCGTTTCCCGAGGCTGGCGAGTTCCCGAGGCCGATCTCCCTTGGCGCACCGGACACTGTCCGGTGTACACCGGACAGTCCGGTGAATTATAGCCGAGTCGCCTCTGGGAATTCCCGAAGGTGGAGAGTTTAAGGCTGAGTCCCCCTGGTGCACCGGACATGTCCGGTGGCACACCGGACAGTCCGGTGCGCCAGACCAGGGGTGCCTTCGGTTGCCCCTTTGCTCCTTTGTTGAATCCAAAACTTGGTCTTTTTATTGGCTGAGTGTGAACCTTTTATACCTGTATAATCTATACACTTGGGCAAACTAGTTAGTCCAAAGATTTGTGTTGGGCAATTCAACCACCAAAAATAAATAGGGACTAGGTGTAAGCCTAATTCCCTTTCAATCTCCCCCTTTTTGGTGATTGATGCCAACACAAACCAAAGCAAATATAGAAGTGCATGATTGAACTAGTTTGCATAATGTAAGTGTAAAGGTTGCTTGGAATTGAGCCAATATAGCTA